>NW_026061906.1:0-2915563 GCF_023897955.1 Schistocerca gregaria | reverse complement strand
ACACTAGATCGCGTGTTACGCACCATCACATTGGCGAATTAACGCAGAAATTGCGTCGCTATGACATACTATAGGTACCATGCCTTCTGTTTCCCAATCGTGTATTGTTTTCCCGGCAACGAAAGAGCTGTCTGCTAGGAGTGAATTATCTCTTTTCCGATGCACTATTTCGTGTTTACGGTGTCCCACGCACACCCTCACATTCACGAATTAACGCAGAAATTGCGTCGCTATGACATACTATAGGTACCATGCCTTCTGTTTCCCAATCGTGTATTGTTTCCCCGGCAACGAAAGGGCTGTCTGCTAGGAGTGGATTATCTCTTTTCCGATGCACTATTTCGTGTTTACGGTGTCCCACGTACCATCACATTGGCGAATTAACGCAGAAATTGCGTCGCTATGACATACTATAGGTGCCATGCCTTCTGTTTCCCAATCGTGTATTGTTTCCCGGCAACGAAAGGGCTGTCTGCTAGGAGTGGATTATCTCTTTTCCGATGCACTATTTCATGTTTACTATGTCCTACGCACCCTCACATTGACGAATTAACGCAGAAATTGCGTCGCTATGACACACTATAAGTACCATGACTTTTGTTTCCCAATCGTGTATTGTTTCCCTGGCAACGAAAGGGCTGTCTGCTAGGAGTGGATTATCTCTTTTCCGATGCACTATTTCGTGTTTACGGTGTCCCACGCACCACCACATTGGCGAATTAACGCAGAAATTGCGTCGCTATGACATACTATAGGTGCCATGCCTTCTGTTTCCCAATCGTGTATTGTTTCCCCGGCAACGAAAGGGCTGCCTGCTAGGGGTGGATTATCTCTTTTCCGATGCACTATTTCGTGTTTACGGTGTCCCACGTACCATCACATTGGCGAATTAACGCAGAAATTGCGTCGCTATGACATACTATAGGTGCCATGCCTTCTGTTTCCCAATCGTGTATTGTTTCCCCGGCAACGAAAGGTCTGTCTGCTAGGAGTGGATTATCTCTTTTCCGATGCACTATTTCATGTTTACTATGTCCTACGCACCCTCACATTGACGAATTAACGCAGAAATTGCGTCGCTATGACACACTATAAGTACCATGACTTTTGTTTCCCAATCGTGTATTGTTTCCCCGGCAACGAAAGGGCTGACTGCTAGGAGTGGATTATCTCTTTTCCGATGCACTATTTCATGTTTACTATGTCCTACGCACCATCACATTGACGAATTAACGCAGAAATTGCGTCGCTATGACATACCATAGGTGCCATGACTTTTGTTTCCCAATCGTGTATTGTTTCCCCGGCAACGAAAGGGCTGACTGCTAGGAGTGGATTATCTCTTTTCCGATGCACTATTTCATGTTTACTATGTCCTACGCACCATCACATTGACGAATTAACGCAGAAATTGCGTCGCTATGACATACCATAGGTGCCATGCCTTCTGTTTCCCAATCGTGTATTGTTACCCCAGCAACGAAAGGGCTGCCTGCTAGGAGTGGATTATCTCTTTTCCGATGCACTATTTCCTGTTTACGGTGTCCCACGTACCATCACATTCACGAATTAACGCAGAAATTGCGTCGCTATGACATACTATAGGTGCCATGCCTTCTGTTTCCCAATCGTGTATTGTTTCCTAGGCAACGAAAGGGCTGCCTGCTAGGAGTGGATTATCTCTTTTCCGATGCACTATTTCGTGTTTACGGTGTCCCACGCACCATCACATTGGCGAATTAACGCAGAAATTGCGTCGCTATGACATACTATAGGTGCCATGCCTTCTGTTTCCCAATAGTGTATTGTTTCCCCGGCAACGAAAAGGCTGCCTGCTAGGAGTGGATTATCTCTTTTCCGATGCACTAATTCGTGTTTACGGTGTCCCACGCACCATCACATTGGCGAATTAACGCAGAAATTGCGTCGCTATGACATACTATAGGTGCCATGCCTTCTGTTTCCCAATCGTGTATTGTTTCCCCGGCAACGAAAGGGCTGTCTGCTAGGAGTGGATTATCTCTTTTCCGATGCACTATTTCGTGTTTACGGTGTCCCACGCACCATCACATTGGCGAATTAACGCAGTAATTGCGTCGCTATGACATACTATAGGTACCATGCCTTCTGTTTCCCAATCGTGTATTGTTTCCCCGGCAACGAAAGGGCTGTCTGCTAGGAGTGGATTATCTCTTTTCCGATGCACTATTTCGTGTTTACGGTGTCCCACGCACCATCACATTGGCGAATTAACGCAGAAATTGCGTCGCTATGACATACTATAGGTGCCATGCCTTCTGTTTCCCAATCGTGTGTTGTTTCCCCGGCAACGAAAGGGCTGTCTGCTAGGAGTGGATTATCTCTTTTCCGATGCACTATTTCATGTTTACTATGTCCTACGCACCCTCACATTGACGAATTAACGCAGAAATTGCGTCGCTATGACATACTATAGGTGCCATGCCTTCCGTTTCCCAATCGTGTATTGTTTCCCGGGCAACGAAAGGGCTGCCTGCAAGGAGTGGATTATCTCTTTTCCGATGCACTATTTCGTGTTTACGGTGTCCCACGCACCATCACATTGGCGAATTAACGCAGAAATTGCGTCGCTATGACATACTATAGGTACCATGCCTTCTGTTTCCCAATCGTGTATTGTTTTCCCGGCAACGAAAGAGCTGTCTGCTAGGAGTGAATTATCTCTTTTCCGATGCACTATTTCGTGTTTACGGTGTCCTACGGACACCCTCACATTCACGAATTAACGCAGAAATTGCGTCGCTATGACATACTATAGGTACCATGCCTTCTGTTTCCCAATCGTGTATTTTTTCCCCGGCAACGAAAGGGCTGTCTGCTAGGAGTGGATTATCTCTTTTCCGATGCACTATTTCGTGTTTACGGTGTCCCACGCACCATCACATTGGCGAATTAACGCAGAAATTGCGTCGCTATGACATACTATAGGTGCCATGCCTTCTGTTTCCCAATCGTGTATTGTTTCCCCGGCAACGAAAGGGCTGTCTGCTAGGAGTGGATTATCTCTTTTCCGATGCACTATTTCATGTTTACTATGTCCTACGCACCCTCACATTGACGAATTAACGCAGAAATTGCGTCGCTATGACATACTATAGGTGCCATGCCTTCTGTTTCCCAATCGTGTATTGTTTCCCCGGCAACGAAAGGGCTGCCTGCTAGGAGTGGATTATCTCTTTTCCGATGCACTATTTCGTGTTTACGGTGTCCCACGTACCATCACATTCACGAATTAACGCAGAAATTGCGTCGCTATGACATACTATAGGTGCCATGCCTTCTGTTTCCCAATCGTGTATTGTTTCCTAGGCAACGAAAGGGCTGCCTGCTAGGAGTGGATTATCTCTTTTCCGATGCACTATTTCGTGTTTACGGTGTCCCACGCACCATCACATTGGCGAATTAACGCAGAAATTGCGTCGCTATGACATACTATAGGTGCCATGCCTTCTGTTTCCCAATAGTGTATTGTTTCCCCGGCAACGAAAAGGCTGCCTGCTAGGAGTGGATTATCTCTTTTCCGATGCACTAATTCGTGTTTACGGTGTCCCACGCACCATCACATTGGCGAATTAACGCAGAAATTGCGTCGCTATGACATACTATAGGTGCCATGCCTTCTGTTTCCCAATCGTGTATTGTTCCCCGGCAACGAAAGGGCTGTCTGCTACGAGTGGATTATCTCTTTTCCGATGCACTATTTCGTGTTTACGGTGTCCCACGCACCATCACATTGGCGAATTAACGCAGTAATTGCGTCGCTATGACATACTATAGGCACCATGCCTTCTGTTTCCCAATCGTGTATTGTTTCCCCGGCAACGAAAGGGCGCCCTGCTAGGAGTGGATTATCTGTTTTCCGATGCACTATTTCCTGTTTACGGTGTCCCACGTACCATCACATTCACGAATTAACGCAGAAATTGCGTCGCTATGACATACTATAGGTGCCATGCCTTCTGTTTCCCAATCGTGTATTGTTTCCTAGGCAACGAAAGGGCTGCCTGCTAGGAGTGGATTATCTCTTTTCCGATGCACTATTTCGTGTTTACGGTGTCCCACGCACCATCACATTGGCGAATTAACGCAGAAATTGCGTCGCTATGACATACTATAGGTGCCATGCCTTCTGTTTCCCAATAGTGTATTGTTTCCCCGGCAACGAAAAGGCTGCCTGCTAGGAGTGGATTATCTCTTTTCCGATGCACTAATTCGTGTTTACGGTGTCCCACGCACCATCACATTGGCGAATTAACGCAGAAATTGCGTCGCTATGACATACTATAGGTGCCATGCCTTCTGTTTCCCAATCGTGTATTGTTTCCCCGGCAACGAAAGGGCTGTCTGCTAGGAGTGGATTATCTCTTTTCCGATGCACTATTTCGTGTTTACGGTGTCCCACGCACCATCACATTGGCGAATTAACGCAGTAATTGCGTCGCTATGACATACTATAGGTACCATGCCTTCTGTTTCCCAATCGTGTATTGTTTCCCCGGCAACGAAAGGGCTGCCTGCTAGGAGTGGATTATCTCTTTTCCGATGCACTATTTCGTGTTTACGGTGTCCCACGCACCATCACATTGGCGAATTAACGCAGAAATTGCGTCGCTATGACATACTATAGGTGCCATGCCTTCTGTTTCCCAATCGTGTGTTGTTTCCCCGGCAACGAAAGGGCTGTCTGCTAGGAGTGGATTATCTCTTTTCCGATGCACTATTTCATGTTTACTATGTCCTACGCACCCTCACATTGACGAATTAACGCAGAAATTGCGTCGCTATGACATACTATAGGTGCCATGCCTTCCGTTTCCCAATCGTGTATTGTTTCCCGGGCAACGAAAGGGCTGCCTGCAAGGAGTGGATTATCTCTTTTCCGATGCACTATTTCGTGTTTACGGTGTCCCACGCACCATCACATTGGCGAATTAACGCAGAAATTGCGTCGCTATGACATACTATAGGTACCATGCCTTCTGTTTCCCAATCGTGTATTGTTTTCCCGGCAACGAAAGAGCTGTCTGCTAGGAGTGAATTATCTCTTTTCCGATGCACTATTTCGTGTTTACGGTGTCCTACGGACACCCTCACATTCACGAATTAACGCAGAAATTGCGTCGCTATGACATACTATAGGTACCATGCCTTCTGTTTCCCAATCGTGTATTTTTTCCCCGGCAACGAAAGGGCTGTCTGCTAGGAGTGGATTATCTCTTTTCCGATGCACTATTTCGTGTTTACGGTGTCCCACGCACCATCACATTGGCGAATTAACGCAGAAATTGCGTCGCTATGACATACTATAGGTGCCATGCCTTCTGTTTCCCAATCGTGTATTGTTTCCCCGGCAACGAAAGGGCTGTCTGCTAGGAGTGGATTATCTCTTTTCCGATGCACTATTTCATGTTTACTATGTCCTACGCACCCTCACATTGACGAATTAACGCAGAAATTGCGTCGCTATGACATACTATAGGTGCCATGCCTTCTGTTTCCCAATCGTGTATTGTTTCCCCGGCAACGAAAGGGCTGCCTGCTAGGAGTGGATTATCTCTTTTCCGATGCACTATTTCGTGTTTACGGTGTCCCACGTACCATCACATTCACGAATTAACGCAGAAATTGCGTCGCTATGACATACTATAGGTGCCATGCCTTCTGTTTCCCAATCGTGTATTGTTTCCTAGGCAACGAAAGGGCTGCCTGCTAGGAGTGGATTATCTCTTTTCCGATGCACTATTTCGTGTTTACGGTGTCCCACGCACCATCACATTGGCGAATTAACGCAGAAATTGCGTCGCTATGACATACTATAGGTGCCATGCCTTCTGTTTCCCAATAGTGTATTGTTTCCCCGGCAACGAAAAGGCTGCCTGCTAGGAGTGGATTATCTCTTTTCCGATGCACTAATTCGTGTTTACGGTGTCCCACGCACCATCACATTGGCGAATTAACGCAGAAATTGCGTCGCTATGACATACTATAGGTGCCATGCCTTCTGTTTCCCAATCGTGTATTGTTCCCCGGCAACGAAAGGGCTGTCTGCTACGAGTGGATTATCTCTTTTCCGATGCACTATTTCGTGTTTACGGTGTCCCACGCACCATCACATTGGCGAATTAACGCAGTAATTGCGTCGCTATGACATACTATAGGTACCATGCCTTCTGTTTCCCAATCGTGTATTGTTTCCCCGGCAACGAAAGGGCGCCCTGCTAGGAGTGGATTATCTGTTTTCCGATGCACTATTTCCTGTTTACGGTGTCCCACGTACCATCACATTCACGAATTAACGCAGAAATTGCGTCGCTATGACATACTATAGGTGCCATGCCTTCTGTTTCCCAATCGTGTATTGTTTCCTAGGCAACGAAAGGGCTGCCTGCTAGGAGTGGATTATCTCTTTTCCGATGCACTATTTCGTGTTTACGGTGTCCCACGCACCATCACATTGGCGAATTAACGCAGAAATTGCGTCGCTATGACATACTATAGGTGCCATGCCTTCTGTTTCCCAATAGTGTATTGTTTCCCCGGCAACGAAAAGGCTGCCTGCTAGGAGTGGATTATCTCTTTTCCGATGCACTAATTCGTGTTTACGGTGTCCCACGCACCATCACATTGGCGAATTAACGCAGAAATTGCGTCGCTATGACATACTATAGGTGCCATGCCTTCTGTTTCCCAATCGTGTATTGTTTCCCCGGCAACGAAAGGGCTGTCTGCTAGGAGTGGATTATCTCTTTTCCGATGCACTATTTCGTGTTTACGGTGTCCCACGCACCATCACATTGGCGAATTAACGCAGTAATTGCGTCGCTATGACATACTATAGGTACCATGCCTTCTGTTTCCCAATCGTGTATTGTTTCCCCGGCAACGAAAGGGCTGCCTGCTAGGAGTGGATTATCTCTTTTCCGATGCACTATTTCGTGTTTACGGTGTCCCACGCACCATCACATTGGCGAATTAACGCAGAAATTGCGTCGCTATGACATACTATAGGTGCCATGCCTTCTGTTTCCCAATCGTGTGTTGTTTCCCCGGCAACGAAAGGGCTGTCTGCTAGGAGTGGATTATCTCTTTTCCGATGCACTATTTCATGTTTACTATGTCCTACGCACCCTCACATTGACGAATTAACGCAGAAATTGCGTCGCTATGACATACTATAGGTGCCATGCCTTCCGTTTCCCAATCGTGTATTGTTTCCCGGGCAACGAAAGGGCTGCCTGCAAGGAGTGGATTATCTCTTTTCCGATGCACTATTTCGTGTTTACGGTGTCCCACGCACCATCACATTGGCGAATTAACGCAGAAATTGCGTCGCTATGACATACTATAGGTACCATGCCTTCTGTTTCCCAATCGTGTATTGTTTTCCCGGCAACGAAAGAGCTGTCTGCTAGGAGTGAATTATCTCTTTTCCGATGCACTATTTCGTGTTTACGGTGTCCTACGGACACCCTCACATTCACGAATTAACGCAGAAATTGCGTCGCTATGACATACTATAGGTACCATGCCTTCTGTTTCCCAATCGTGTATTTTTTCCCCGGCAACGAAAGGGCTGTCTGCTAGGAGTGGATTATCTCTTTTCCGATGCACTATTTCGTGTTTACGGTGTCCCACGCACCATCACATTGGCGAATTAACGCAGAAATTGCGTCGCTATGACATACTATAGGTGCCATGCCTTCTGTTTCCCAATCGTGTATTGTTTCCCCGGCAACGAAAGGGCTGTCTGCTAGGAGTGGATTATCTCTTTTCCGATGCACTATTTCATGTTTACTATGTCCTACGCACCCTCACATTGACGAATTAACGCAGAAATTGCGTCGCTATGACATACTATAGGTGCCATGCCTTCTGTTTCCCAATCGTGTATTGTTTCCCCGGCAACGAAAGGGCTGCCTGCTAGGAGTGGATTATCTCTTTTCCGATGCACTATTTCGTGTTTACGGTGTCCCACGTACCATCACATTCACGAATTAACGCAGAAATTGCGTCGCTATGACATACTATAGGTGCCATGCCTTCTGTTTCCCAATCGTGTATTGTTTCCTAGGCAACGAAAGGGCTGCCTGCTAGGAGTGGATTATCTCTTTTCCGATGCACTATTTCGTGTTTACGGTGTCCCACGCACCATCACATTGGCGAATTAACGCAGAAATTGCGTCGCTATGACATACTATAGGTGCCATGCCTTCTGTTTCCCAATAGTGTATTGTTTCCCCGGCAACGAAAAGGCTGCCTGCTAGGAGTGGATTATCTCTTTTCCGATGCACTAATTCGTGTTTACGGTGTCCCACGCACCATCACATTGGCGAATTAACGCAGAAATTGCGTCGCTATGACATACTATAGGTGCCATGCCTTCTGTTTCCCAATCGTGTATTGTTCCCCGGCAACGAAAGGGCTGTCTGCTACGAGTGGATTATCTCTTTTCCGATGCACTATTTCGTGTTTACGGTGTCCCACGCACCATCACATTGGCGAATTAACGCAGTAATTGCGTCGCTATGACATACTATAGGTACCATGCCTTCTGTTTCCCAATCGTGTATTGTTTCCCCGGCAACGAAAGGGCTGCCTGCTAGGAGTGGATTATCTCTTTTCCGATGCACTATTTCCTGTTTACGGTGTCCCACGTACCATCACATTCACGAATTAACGCAGAAATTGCGTCGCTATGACATACTATAGGTGCCATGCCTTCTGTTTCCCAATCGTGTATTGTTTCCTAGGCAACGAAAGGGCTGCCTGCTAGGAGTGGATTATCTCTTTTCCGATGCACTATTTCGTGTTTACGGTGTCCCACGCACCATCACATTGGCGAATTAACGCAGAAATTGCGTCGCTATGACATACTATAGGTGCCATGCCTTCTGTTTCCCAATAGTGTATTGTTTCCCCGGCAACGAAAAGGCTGCCTGCTAGGAGTGGATTATCTCTTTTCCGATGCACTAATTCGTGTTTACGGTGTCCCACGCACCATCACATTGGCGAATTAACGCAGAAATTGCGTCGCTATGACATACTATAGGTGCCATGCCTTCTGTTTCCCAATCGTGTATTGTTTCCCCGGCAACGAAAGGGCTGTCTGCTAGGAGTGGATTATCTCTTTTCCGATGCACTATTTCGTGTTTACGGTGTCCCACGCACCATCACATTGGCGAATTAACGCAGTAATTGCGTCGCTATGACATACTATAGGTACCATGCCTTCTGTTTCCCAATCGTGTATTGTTTCCCCGGCAACGAAAGGGCTGCCTGCTAGGAGTGGATTATCTCTTTTCCGATGCACTATTTCGTGTTTACGGTGTCCCACGCACCATCACATTGGCGAATTAACGCAGAAATTGCGTCGCTATGACATACTATAGGTGCCATGCCTTCTGTTTCCCAATCGTGTGTTGTTTCCCCGGCAACGAAAGGGCTGTCTGCTAGGAGTGGATTATCTCTTTTCCGATGCACTATTTCATGTTTACTATGTCCTACGCACCCTCACATTGACGAATTAACGCAGAAATTGCGTCGCTATGACATACTATAGGTGCCATGCCTTCTGTTTCCCAATCGTGTATTGTTTCCCGGGCAACGAAAGGGCTGCCTGCAAGGAGTGGATTATCTCTTTTCCGATGCACTATTTCGTGTTTACGGTGTCCCACGCACCATCACATTGGCGAATTAACGCAGAAATTGCGTCGCTATGACATACTATAGGTACCATGCCTTCTGTTTCCCAATCGTGTATTGTTTTCCCGGCAACGAAAGAGCTGTCTGCTAGGAGTGAATTATCTCTTTTCCGATGCACTATTTCGTGTTTACGGTGTCCTATGGACACCCTCACATTCACGAATTAACGCAGAAATTGCGTCGCTATGACATACTATAGGTACCATGCCTTCTGTTTCCCAATCGTGTATTTTTTCCCCGGCAACGAAAGGGCTGTCTGCTAGGAGTGGATTATCTCTTTTCCGATGCACTATTTCGTGTTTACGGTGTCCCACGCACCATCACATTGGCGAATTAACGCAGAAATTGCGTCGCTATGACATACTATAGGTGCCATGCCTTCTGTTTCCCAATCGTGTATTGTTTCCCCGGCAACGAAAGGGCTGTCTGCTAGGAGTGGATTATCTCTTTTCCGATGCACTATTTCATGTTTACTATGTCCTACGCACCCTCACATTGACGAATTAACGCAGAAATTGCGTCGCTATGACATACTATAGGTGCCATGCCTTCTGTTTCCCAATCGTGTATTGTTTCCCCGGCAACGAAAGGGCTGCCTGCTAGGAGTGGATTATCTCTTTTCCGATGCACTATTTCGTGTTTACGGTGTCCCACGCACCATCACATTGGCGAATTAACGCAGAAATTGCGTCGCTATGACATACTATAGGTACCATGCCTTCTGTTTCCCAATCGTGTATTGTTTTCCCGGCAACGAAAGAGCTGTCTGCTAGGAGTGAATTATCTCTTTTCCGATGCACTATTTCGTGTTTACGGTGTCCCACGCACACCCTCACATTCACGAATTAACGCAGAAATTGCGTCGCTATGACATACTATAGGTACCATGCCTTCTGTTTCCCAATCGTGTATTGTTTCCCCGGCAACGAAAGGGCTGTCTGCTAGGAGTGGATTATCTCTTTTCCGATGCACTATTTCGTGTTTACGGTGTCCCACGTACCATCACATTGGCGAATTAACGCAGAAATTGCGTCGCTATGACATACTATAGGTGCCATGCCTTCTGTTTCCCAATCGTGTATTGTTTCCCGGCAACGAAAGGGCTGTCTGCTAGGAGTGGATTATCTCTTTTCCGATGCACTATTTCATGTTTACTATGTCCTACGCACCCTCACATTGACGAATTAACGCAGAAATTGCGTCGCTATGACACACTATAAGTACCATGACTTTTGTTTCCCAATCGTGTATTGTTTCCCTGGCAACGAAAGGGCTGTCTGCTAGGAGTGGATTATCTCTTTTCCGATGCACTATTTCGTGTTTACGGTGTCCCACGCACCACCACATTGGCGAATTAACGCAGAAATTGCGTCGCTATGACATACTATAGGTGCCATGCCTTCTGTTTCCCAATCGTGTATTGTTTCCCCGGCAACGAAAGGGCTGCCTGCTAGGGGTGGATTATCTCTTTTCCGATGCACTATTTCGTGTTTACGGTGTCCCACGTACCATCACATTGGCGAATTAACGCAGAAATTGCGTCGCTATGACATACTATAGGTGCCATGCCTTCTGTTTCCCAATCGTGTATTGTTTCCCCGGCAACGAAAGGTCTGTCTGCTAGGAGTGGATTATCTCTTTTCCGATGCACTATTTCATGTTTACTATGTCCTACGCACCCTCACATTGACGAATTAACGCAGAAATTGCGTCGCTATGACACACTATAAGTACCATGACTTTTGTTTCCCAATCGTGTATTGTTTCCCCGGCAACGAAAGGGCTGACTGCTAGGAGTGGATTATCTCTTTTCCGATGCACTATTTCATGTTTACTATGTCCTACGCACCATCACATTGACGAATTAACGCAGAAATTGCGTCGCTATGACATACCATAGGTGCCATGACTTTTGTTTCCCAATCGTGTATTGTTTCCCCGGCAACGAAAGGGCTGACTGCTAGGAGTGGATTATCTCTTTTCCGATGCACTATTTCATGTTTACTATGTCCTACGCACCATCACATTGACGAATTAACGCAGAAATTGCGTCGCTATGACATACCATAGGTGCCATGCCTTCTGTTTCCCAATCGTGTATTGTTTCCCCAGCAACGAAAGGGCTGCCTGCTAGGAGTGGATTATCTCTTTTCCGATGCACTATTTCGTGTTTACGGTGTCCCACGCACCATCGCATTGGCGAATTAACGCAGAAATTGCGTCGCTATGACATACTATAGGTGCCATGCCTTCTGTTTCCCAATCGTGTATAGTTTCCCCGGCAACGAAAGGGCTGCCTGCTAGGAGTGGATTATCTCTTTTCCGATGCAGTATTTCGTGTTTACGGTGTCCCACGCACCATCACATTGGCGAATTACCGCAGAAATTGCGTCGCTATGACATACTATAGGTACCATGCCTTCTGTTTCCCAATCGTGTATTGTTTCCCCGGCAACGAAAGGGCTGTCTGCTAGGAGTGGATTATCTCTTTTCCGATGCACTATTTCGTGTTTACGGTGTCCCAAGCACCCTCACATTCACGAATTAACGCAGAAATTGCGTCGCTATGACATACTATAGGTACCATGCCTCCTGTTTCCCAATCGTGTATTGTTTCCCCGGCAACGAAAGGGCTGTCTGCTAGGAGTGGATTATCTTTTTTCCGATGCGCTATTTCGTGTTTACGGTGTCCCACGCACCATCACATTGGCGAATTAACGCAGAAATTGCGTCGCTATGACATACTATAGGTACCATGCCTTCTGTTTCCCAATCGTGTATTGTTTCCCCGGCAACGAAAGGGCTGTCTGCTAGGAGTGGATTTTCTCTTTTCCGATGCACTATTTCGTGTTTACGGTGTCCCACGCACCATCACATTGGCGAATTAACGCAGAAATTGCGTCGCTATGACATAATATAGGTGCCATGCCTTCTGTTTCCCAATCGTGTATTGTTTCCCCGGCAACGAAAGGGCTGCCTGCTAGGAGTGGATTATCTCTTTTCCGATGCAGTATTTCGTGTTTACGGTGTCCCACGCACCATCACATTGGCGAATTAACGCAGAAATTGCGTCGCTATGACATACTATAGGTGCCATGCCTTCTGTTTCCCAATCGTGTATTGTTTCCCCGGCAACGAAAGGGCTGAATGCTAGGAGTGGATTATCTCTTTTTCCGATGCACTATTTCGTGTTTACGGTCTCCCACGCACCCTCACATTCACGAATTAACTCAGAAATTGCGTCGCTATGACACACTATAAGTACCATGGCTTTTGTTTCCCAATCGTGTATTGTTTCCCCGGCAACGAAAGGGCTGTCTGCTAGGAGTGGATTATCTCTTTTCCGATGCACTATTTCGTGTTTACGGTGTCCCAAGCACCCTCACATTCACGAATTAACGCAGAAATTGCGTCGCTATGACATACTATAGGTACCATGCCTCCTGTTTCCCAATCGTGTATTGTTTCCCCAGCAACGAAAGGGCTGTCTGCTAGGAGTGGATTATCTCTTTTCCGATGCACTATTTCGTGTTTACGGTGTCCCACGCACCATCACATTCACGAATTAACGCAGAAATTGCGTCGCTATGACATACTATAGGTACCATGCATTCTGTTTCCCAATCGTGTATTGTTTCCCCGGCAACGAAAGGGCTGCCTGCTAGGAGTGGATTATCTTTTTTCCGATATGCTATTTCGTGTTTACGGTGTCCCACGCACCATCACATTGGCGAATTAACGCAGAAATTGCGTCGCTATGACATACTATAGGTACCATGCCTTCTGTTTCCCAATCGTGTATTGTTTCCCCGGCAACGAAAGGGCTGTCTGCTAGGAGTGGATTTTCTCTTTTCCGATGCACTATTTCGTGTTTACGGTGTCCCACGCACCATCACATTCACGAATTAACGCAGAAATTGCGTCGCTATGACATACTATAGGTGCCATGCCTTCTGTTTCCCAATCGTGTATTGTTTCCCCGGCAACGAAAGGGCTGCCTGCTAGGAGTGGATTATCTCTTTTCCGATGCACTATTTCGTGTTTACGGTGTCCCACGCACCATCACCTTGGCGAATTAACGCAGAAATTGCGTCGCTATGAAATACTATAGGTACCATGCCTTCTGTTTCCCAATCGTGTATTGTTTCCCCGGCAACGAAAGGGCTGCCTGCTAGGAGTGGATTATCTCTTTTCCGATGCACTATTTCGTGTTTACGGTGTCCCACGCACCATTACATTGGCGAATTAACGCAGAAATTGCGTCGCTATGACATACTATAGGTACCATGCCTTCTGTTTCCCAATCGTGTATTGTTTCCCCGGCAACGAAAGGGCTGTCTGCTAGGAGTGGATTATCTCTTTTCCGATGCACTATTTCGTGTTTACGGTGTCCCACGCACCATCACATTCACAAATTAACGCAGAAATTGCGTCGCTATGACATACTATAGGTGCCATGCCTACTGTTTCCCAATCGTGTATTGTTTCCCCGGCAACGAAAGGGCTGCCTGCTAGGAGTGGATTATCTCTTTTCCGATGCACTATTTCGTGTTTACGGTGTCCCACGCACCATCACCTTGGCGAATTAACGCAGAAATTGCGTCGCTATGACATACTATAGGTACCATGCCTTCTGTTTCCCAATCGTGTATTGTTTCCCCGGCAACGAAAGGGCTGTCTGCTAGGAGTGGATTATCTCTTTTCCGATGCACTATTTCGTGTTTACGGTGTCCCACGCACCATCACATTGGCGAATTAACGCAGAAGTTGCGTCGCTATGTCATACTATAGGTGCCATGCCTTCTGTTTCCCAATCGTGTATTGTTTCCCCGGCAACGAAAGGGCTGACTGCTAGGAGTAGATTATCTCTTTTCCGATGCACTATTTCGCGTTTACGGTGTTCCACGCACCATCACATTGGCGAATTAACGCAGAAATTGCGTCGGTATGACATACTATAGGTACCATGCCTTCTGTTTCCCAATCGTGTATTGTTTCCCCGGCAACGAAAGGGCTGTCTGCTAGGAGTGGATTATCTCTTTTCCGATGCACTATTTCTTGTTTACGGTGTCCCACGCACCATCACATTGGCGAATTAACGCAGAAATTGCGTCGCTATGACATACTATAGGTGCCGTGCCGTCTGTTTCCCAATCGTGTATTGTTTCCCCGGCAACAAAAGGGCTGCCTGCTAGGAGTGGATTATCTCTTTTCCGATGCAGTATTTCGTGTTTACGGTGTCCCACGCACCATCACATTGGCGAATTTACGCAGAAATTGCGTCGCTATGACATACTATACGTAGCAAGCCTTCCGTTTCCCAATCGTGTATTGTTTCCCCGGCAACGAAAGGGCTTTCTGCTAGGAGTGGATTATCTCTTTTCCGATGCACTATTTCGTGTTTACGGTGTCCCACGCACCATCACATTGGCGAATTAACGCAGAAATTGCGTCGCTATGACATACTATAGGTGCCATGCCTTCTGTTTCCCAATCGTGTATTGTTTCCCCGGCAACGAAAGGGCTGCCTGCTAGGAGTGAATTATCTCTTTTCCGATGCACTATTTCGTGTTTACGGTGTCCCACGCACCATCACATTGGCGAATTAACGCAGAAATTGCGTCGCTATGACATACTATAGGTGCCATGCCTTCTGTTTCCCAATCGTGTATTGTTTCCCCGGCAACGAAAGGGCTGCCTGCTAGGAGTGGATTATCTCTTTTCCGATGCACTATTTCGTGTTTACGGTGTCCCACGCACCATCACATTGGCGAATTAACGCAGAAATTGCGTCGCTATGACATACTATAGGTGCCATGCCTTCTGTTTCCCAATCGTGTATTGTTTCCCCGGCAACGAAAGGGCTGCCTGCTAGGAGTGGATTATCTCTTTTCCGATGCACTATTTCGTGTTTACGGTGTCCCACGCACCATCACATTGGCGAATTAACGCAGAATTTGCGTCGCTATGACATACTATATTTACCATGCCTTCTGTTTCCCAATCGTGTATTGTTTCCCCGGCAACGAAAGGGCCGCCTGCTAGGAGTGGATTATCTCTTTTCCGATGCACTATTTCGTGTTTACGGTGTCCCACGCACCATCACATTGGCGAATTAACGCAGAAATTGCGTCGCTATGACATACTATAGGTGCCATGCCTTCTGTTTCCCAATCGTGTATTGTTTCCCCGGCAACGAAAGGGCTGCCTGCTAGGAGTGGATTATCTCTTTTCCGATGCACTATTTCGTGTTTACGGTGTCCCACGCACCATCACATTGGCGAATTAACGCAGAAATTGCGTCGCTATGACATACTATAGGTGCCATGCCTTCTGTTTCCCAATCGTGTATTGTTTCCCCGGCAACGAAAGGGCTGCCTGCTAGGAGTGGATTATCTCTTTTCCGATGCACTATTTCGTGTTTACGGTGTCCCACGCACCATCACATTGGCGAATTAACGCTGAAATTGCGTCGCTATGACACTCTATAGGTGCCATGCCTTCTGTTTCCCAATCGTGTATTGTTTCCCCGGCAACGAAAGGGCTGCCTGCTAGGAGTGGATTATCTCTTTTCCGATGCACTATTTCGTGTTTACGGTGTCCCACGCACCATCACATTGGCGAATTAACGCAGAAATTGCGTCGCTATGACATTCTATAGGTGCCGTGGCTTCTGTATCCCAATCGTGTATTGTTTCCCCGGCAACGAAAGGGCTGCCTGCTAGGAGTGGATTATCTCTTTTCCGATGCACTATTTCGTGTTTACGATGTCCCACGCTCCATCACATTGGCGAATTAACGCAGAAATTGCGTCGCTATGACATACTATAGGTGCCATGCCTTCTGTTTCCCAATCGTGTATTGTTTCTTTGGCAACGAAAGGGCTGCCTGCTAGGAGTGGATTATCTCTTTTCCGATGCACTATTCCGTGTTTACGGTGTCCCACGCACCATCACATTGGCGAATTAACGCAGAAATTGCGTCGCTATGACACTCTATAGGTGCCATGCCCTCTGTTTCCCAATCGTGTATTGTTTCCCCGGCAACGAAAGGGCTGCCTGCTAGGAGTGGATTATCTCTTTTCCGATGCACTATTTCGTGTTTACGGTGTCCCACGCACCATCACATTGGCGAATTGACGCAGAAATTGCGTCGCAATGACATACTATAGGTGCCATGCCTTCTGTTTCCCAATCGTGTATTGTTTCCCCGGCAACGAAAGGGCTGAATGCTAGGAGTGGATTATCTCTTTTCCGATGCACTATTTCGTGTTTACGGTGTCCCATGCACCATCACATTGGGGAATTAACGCAGAAATTGTGTCGCTATGACATACTATAGGTGCCATGCCTTCTGTTTCCCAATCGTGTATTGTTTCTTTGGCAACGAAAGGGCTGCCTGCTAGGAAAGGATTATCTCTTTTCCGATGCACTATTTCATGTTTACGGTGTCCCACGCACCATCACATTGGCGAATTAACGCAGAAATTGCGTCGCTATGACATACTATAGGTGCCATGCCTTGTGTTTCCCAATCGTGTATTGTTTCCCCGGCAACGAAAGGGCTGCCTGCTAGGAGTGGATTATCTCTTTTCCGATGCACTATTTCGTGTTTACGGTGTCCCACGCACCATCACATTGGCGAATTAACGCAGAAATTGCGTCGCTATGACATACTATAGGTGCCGTGCCTTCTGTTTCCCAATCGTGTATTGTTTCCACGGCAACGAAAGGGCTGCCTGCTAGGAGTGGATTATCTTTTTTCCGATGCGCTATTTCGTGTTTACGGTGTCCCACGCACCATCACATTGGCGAATTAACGCAGAAATTGCGTCGCTATGACATACTATAGGTACCATGCCTTCTGTTTCCCAATCGTGTATTGTTTCCCAGGCAACGAAAGGGCTGCCTGCTAGGAGTAGATTATCTCTTTTCCGATGCACTATTTCGTGTTTACGGTGTCCCACGCACCATCACATTGGCGAATTAACGCAGAAATTGCGTCGCTATGACATACTATAGGTGCCATGCCTTCTGTTTCCCAATCGTGTATTGTTTCTTTGGCAACGAAAGGGCTGCCTGCTAGGAGTGGATTATCTCTTTTCCGATGCACTATTTCGTGTTTACGGTGTCTCACGCACCATCACATTGGGGAAGTAACGCAGAAATTGCGTCGCTATGACATACTATAGGTGCCATGCCTTCGGTTTACCAATCGTGTATTGTTTCCCGGGCAACGAAAGGGCTGCCTGCTAGGAGTGGATTATCTCTTTTCCGATGCACTATTTCGTGTTTACGGTGTCCCACGCACCATCACATTGGCGAATTAACGCAGAAATTGCGTCGCTATGACATACTATAGGTGCCGTGCCTTCTGTTTCCCAATCGCGTATTGTTTCCCCGGCAACGAAAGTGCTGTCTGCTAGGAGTGGATTATCTATTTTCCGATGCACTATTTCGTGTTTACGGTGTCCCACGCACCATCACATTGGCGAATTAACGCAGAAATTGCGTCGCTATGACATACTATAGGTGCCATGCCTTCTGTTTCCCAATCGTGTATTGTTTCCCCGGCAACGAAAGGGCTGCCTGCTAGGAGTGGATTATCTCTTTTCCGATGCACTATTTCGTGTTTACGGTGTCCCACGCACCATCACATTGGGGAATTAACGCAGAAATTGCGTCGCTATGACATAATATAGGTGCCATGCCTTCTGTTTCCCAATCGTGTATTGTTTCCCCGGCAACGAAAGGGCTGTCTGCTATGCGTGGATTATCTCTTTTCCGATACACTATTTCATGTTTACCGTGTCCCACGTACCCTCACATTGAGGAATTAACGCATATATTGTGTCGATATGACATACTATAGGTACCATGCCTTCTGCTTCCCAATCGTGTATTGTTTCCCCGGCAACGAAAGGGCTGTCTGCTAGGAGTGGATTATCTCTTTTCCGATGCACTATTTCATGTTTACTGTGTCCCACGTACCCTCAAATTGAGGAATTAACGCATAAATTGAGTCGCTATGACATACTATAGGTGCCATGCCTTCTGTTTCCCAATCGTGTATTGTTTCCCCGGCAACGAAAGGGCTGCCTGCTAGGAGTGGATTATCTCTTTTCCGATGCACTATTTCGTGTTTACGGTGTCCCACGCACCATCACATTGGGGAATTAACGCAGAAATTGCGTCGCTATGGCATACTATAGGTGCCATGCCTTCTGTTTCCCAATCGTGTATTGTTTCCCCGGCAACGAAAGGGCTGCCTGCTAGGAGTGGATTATCTCTTTTCCGATGCACTATTTCGTGTTTACGGTGTCCCACGCACCATCACATTCCAGAATTAACGCAGAAATTGCGTCGCTATGACATACTATAGGTGCCATGCCTTCTGTTTCCCAATCGTGTATTGTTTCCCCGGCAACGAAAGGGCTGCCTGCTAGGAGTGGATTATCTCTTTTCCGATGCACTATTTCGTGTTTACGGTGTCCCACGCACCATCACATTGGGGAATTAATGCAGAAATTGTGTCGCTATGACATACTATAGGTGCCATGCCTTCTGTTTCCCAATCGTGTATTGTTTCCCCGGCAACGAAAGGGCTGCCTGCTAGGAGTGGATTATCTCTTTTCCGATGCACTATTTCGTGTTTACGGTGTCCCACGCACCATCACATTCCGGAATTAACGCAGAAATTGCGTCGCTATGACATACTATAGGTGCCGTGCCTTCTGTTTCCCAATCGTGTATTGTTTCCCCGGCAACGAAAGGGCTGCCTGCTAGGAGTGGATTATCTCTTTTCCGATGCACTATTTCGTGTTTACGGTGTCTCACGCACCATCACATTGGGGAAGTAACGCAGAAATTGCGTCGCTATGACATACTATAGGTGCCATGCCTTCGGTTTCCCAATCGTGTATTGTTTCCCCGGCAACGAAAGGGCTGCCTGCTAGGAGTGGATTATCTCTTTTCCGATGCACTATTTCGTGTTTACGGTGTCCCACGCACCATCACATTGGTGAATTAACGCAGAAATTGCGTCGCTATGCATACTATAGGTGCCATGCCTTCTGTTTCCCAATCGTGTATTGTTTCTTTGGCTACGAAAGGGCTGCCTGCTAGGAGTGGATTATCTCTTTTCCGATGCACTATTTCGTGTTTACGGTGTCCCACGCACCATCACATTTGCGAATTAACGCAGAAATTGCGTCGCTATGACATACTATAGGTGCCATGCCTTCTGTTTCCCAATCGTGTATTGTTTCCCCGGCATCGAAAGGGCTGTCCGCTAGGAGTGGATTATCTCTTTTCCGATGCACTATTTCGTGTTTACGGTGTCCCACGCACCATCACATTGGCGAATTAACGCTGAAATTGCGTCGCTATGACATACTATAGGTGCCATGCCTTCTGTTTCCCAATCGTGTATTGTTTCCCCGGCAACGAAAGGGCTGCCTGCTAGGAGTGGATTATCTCTTTTCCGATGCACTATTTCGTGTTTACGGTGTCCCACGCACTATCACATTGGGGAATTAACGCAGAAATTGCGTCGCTATGACATACTATAGGTGCCGTGCCTTCTGTTTCCCAATCGTGTATTGTTTCCCTGGCAACGAAAGGGCTGCCTGCTAGGAGTGGATTATCTCTTTTCCGATGCACTATTTCGTGTTTACGGTGTCCAACGCACCATCACATTGGGGAATTAACGCAGAAATTGTGTCGCTATGACATACTATAGATGCCATGCCTTCTGTTTCCCAATCGTGTATTGTTTCCCTGGTAACGAAAGGGCTGCCTGCTGGGAGTGGATTATCTCTTTTCCGATGCACTATTTCGTGTTTACGGTGTCTCACGCACCATCACATTGGGGAAGTAACGCAGAAATTGCGTCGCTATGACATACTATAGGTGCCATGCCTTCGGTTTCCCAATCGTGTATTGTTTCCCCGGCAACGAAAGGGCTGCCTGCTAGGAGTGGATTATCTCTTTTCCGATGCACTATTTCGTGTTTACGGTGTCCCACGCACCATCACATTGGCGAATTAACGCAGAAATTGCGTCGCTATGACATACTATAGGTGCCGTGCCTTCTGTTTCCCAATCGCGTATTGTTTCCCCGGCAACGAAAGTGCTGTCTGCTAGGAGTGGATTATCTATTTTCCGATGCACTATTTCGTGTTTACGGTGTCCCACGCACCATCACATTGGGGAATTAACGCAGAAATTGCGTCGCTATGGCATACTATAGGTGCCGTGCCTTCTGTTTCCCAATCGTGTATTGTTTCCCCGGCAACGAAAGGGCTGCCTGCTAGGAGTGGATTATCTCTTTTCCGATGCACTATTTCGTGTTTACGGTGTCCCACGCACCATCACACTGGGGAATTAACGCAGAAATTGTGTCGCTATGACATACTATAGGTATCATGCCTTCTGTTTCCCAATCGTGTATTGTTTCCCCGGCAACGAAAGGGCTGCCTGCTAGGAGTGGATTATCTCTTTTCCGATGCACTATTTCGTGTTTACGGTGTCCCACGCACCATCACATTGGGGAATTAACGCAGAAATTGCGTCGCTATGGCATACTATGGGTGCCATGCCTTCTGTTTCCCAATCGTGTATTGTTTCCCCGGCAACGAAAGGGCTGCCTGCTAGGAGTGGATTATCTCTTTTCCGATGCACTATTTCGTGTTTACAGTGTCCCACGCACCATCACATTCCGGAATTAACGCAGAAATTGCGTCGCTATCACATACTATAGGTGCCATGCCTTCTGTTTCCCAATCGTGTATTGTTTCACCGGCAACGAAAGGGCTGCCTGCTAGGAGTGGATTATCTCTTTTCCGATGCACTATTTCGTGTTTACGGTGTCCCACGCACCATCACATTCCGGAATTAACGCAGAAATTGCGTCGCTATGACATACTATAGGTGCCATGCCTTCTGTTTCCCAATCGCGTATTGTTTCCCCGGCAACGAAAGTGCTGTCTGCTAGGAGTGGATAATCTATTTTCCGATGCACTATTTCGTGTTTACGGTGTCCCACGCACCATCACATTGGCCAATTAACGCAGAAATTGCGTCGCTATGACATACTATAGGTGCCATGCCTTCTGTTTCCCAATCGTGTATTGTTTCTTTGGCAACGAAAGGGCTGCCTGCTAGGAGTGGATTATCTCTTTTCCGATGCACTATTTCGTGTTTACGGTGTCCCACGCACCATCACATTGGGGAATTAACGCAGAAATTGCGTCGCTATGACATAATATAGGTGCCATGCCTTCTGTTTCCCAATCGTGTATTGTTTCTTTGGCAACGAAAGGGCTGCCTGCTAGGAGTGGATTATCTCATTTCCGATGCACTATTTCGTGTTTACGGTGTCTCACGCACCATCACATACCGGAATTAACGCAGAAATTGCGTCGCTATGACATACTATCGGTGCCGTGCCTTCTGTTTCCCAATCGTGTATTGTTTCCCCGGCAACGAAAGGGCTGCCTGCTAGGAGTGGATTATCTCTTTTCCGATGCACTATTTCGTGTTTACGGTGTCCCACGCACCATCACATTGGAGAATTAACGCAGAAATTGTGTCGCTATGACATACTATAGGTGCCATGCCTTCTGTTTCCCAATCGTGTATTGTTTCCCCGGCAACGAAAGGGCTGCCTGCTAGGAGTGGATTATCTCTTTTCCGATGCACTATTTCGTGTTTACGGTGTCCCACGCACCATCACATTGGGGAATTAACGCAGAAATTGCGTCGCTATGGCATACTATAGGTGCCATGCCTTCTGTTTCCCAATCGTGTATTGTTTCCCCGGCAACGAAAGGGCTGCCTGCTAGGAGTGGATTATCTCTTTTCCGATGCACTATTTCGTGTTTACGGTGTCCCACGCACCATCACATTCCGGAATTAACGTAGAAATTGCGTCGCTATCACATACTATAGGTGCCATGCCTTCTGTTTCCCAATCGTGTATTGTTTCCCCGGCAACGAAAGGGCTGCCTGCTTGGAGTGGATTATCTCTTTTCCGATGCACTATTTCGTGTTTACGGTGTCCCACGCACCATCACATTGGCGAATTAATGCAGAAATTGTGTCGCTATGACATACTATAGGTGCCATGCCTTCTGTTTCCCAATCGTGTATTGTTTCCCCGGCAACGAAAGGGCTGCCTGCTAGGAGTGGATTATGTCTTTTCCGATGCACTATTTCGTGTTTACGGTGTCCCACGCACCATCACATTCCGGAATTAACGCAGAAATTGCGTCGCTATGACATACTATAGGTGCCGTGCCTTCTGTTTATCAATCGTGTATTGTTTCCCCGGCAACGAAAGGGCTGCCTGCTAGGAGTGGATTATCTCTTTTCCGATGCACTATTTCGTGTTTATGGTGACCCACGCACCATCACATTCCGGAATTAACGCAGAAATTGCGTCGCTATGACATACTATAGGTGCCATGCCTTCTGTTTCCCAATCGCGTATTGTTTCCCTGGCAACGAAAGGGCTGCCTGCTAGGAGTGGATTATCTCTTTTCCGATGCACTATTTCGTGTTTACGGTGTCCCACGCACCATCACATTGGCGAATTAACGCAGAAATTGCGTCGCTATGACATACTATAGGTGCCATGCCTTCTGTTTCCCAATCGTGTATTGTTTCCCCGGCAACGAAAGGGCTGCCTCCTAGGAGTGGATTATCTCTTTTCCGATGCACTATTTCGTGTTTACGGTGTCCCACGCACCATCACATTCCGGAATTAACGCAGAAATTGCGTCGCTATGACATACTATAGGTGCCGTGCCTTCTGTTTCCCAATCGTGTATTGTTTCCCCGGCAACGAAAGGGCTGCCTGCTAGGAGTGGATTATCTCTTTTCCGATGCACTATATCGTGTTTACGGTGTCCCACGCACCATCACATTGGGGAATTAACGCAGAAATTGTGTCGCTATGACATAATATAGGTGCCATGCCTTCTGTTTCCCCATCGTGTATTGTTTCCCCGGCAACGAAAGGGCTGCCTGCTAGGAGTGGATTATCTCTTTTCCGATGCACTATTTCGTGTTTACGGTGTCCCACGCACCATCACATTGGGGAATTAACGCAGAAATTGCGTCGCTATGACATACTATAGGTGCCATGCCTTCGGTTTCCCAATCGTGTATTGTTTCCACGGCAACGAAAGGGCCGCCTGCTAGGAGTGGATTATCTCTTTTCCGATGCACTATTTCGTGTTTACGGTGTCCCACGCACCATCACATTGGCGAATTAACGCAGAAATTGCGTCGCTATGACATACTATAGGTGCCATGCCTTCTGTTTCCCAATCGTGTATTGTTTCCCCGACAACGAAAGGGCTGCCTGCTAGGAGTGGATTATCTCTTTTCCGATGCACTATTTCGTGTTTACGGTGTCCCACGCACCATCACATTGGCGAATTAACGCAGAAATTGCGTCGCTATGACATACTATAGGTGCCGTGCCTTCTGTTTCCCAATCGTGTATTGTTTCCACGGCAACGAAAGGGCTGCCTGCTAGGAGTGGATTATCTTTTTTCCGATGCGCTATTTCGTGTTTACGGTGTCCCACGCACCATCACATTGGCGAATTAACGCAGAAATTGCGTCGCTATGACATACTATAGGTACCATGCCTTCTGTTTCCCAATCGTGTATTGTTTCCCCGGCAACGAAAGGGCTGCCTGCTAGGAGTGGATTATCTCTTTTCCGATGTACTATTTCGTGTTTATGGTGTCCCACGCACCATCACATTGGCGAATTAACGCAGAAATTGCGTCGGAATGACATACTATAGGTGCCATGCCTTCTGTTTCCCAATCGTGTATTGTTTCCCCGGCAACGAAAGGGCTGCCTGCTAGGAGTGGATTATCTCTTTTCCGATGCACTATTTCGTGTTTACGGTGTCCCACGCACCATCACATTGGGGAATTAACGCAGAAATTGTGTCGCTATGACATACTATAGGTGCCATGCCTTCTGTTTCCCAATCGTGTATTGTTTCCCCGGCAACGAAAGGGCTGCCTGCTAGGAGTTGATTATCTCTTTTCCGATGCACTTTTTCGTGTTTACGGTGTCCCACGCACCATCACATTGGGGAATTAACGCAGAAATTGCGTCGCTATGACATACTATAGGTGCCGTGCCTTCTGTTTCCCAATCGTGTATTGTTTCCACGGCAACGAAAGGGCTGCCTGCTAGGAGTGGATTATCTCTTTTCCGATGCACTATTTCGTTTTTACGGTGTCCCACGCACCATCACATTGGCGAATTAACGCAGAAATTGCGTCGCTATGACATACTATAGGTGCCATGCCTTCTGTTTCCCAATCGTGTATTGTTTCCCCGGCAACGAAAGGGCTGCCTGCTAGGAGTGGATTATCTCTTTTCCGATGCACTATTTCGTGTTTACGGTGTCCCATGCTCCATCACATTGGCGAATTAACGCAGAAATTGCGTCGCTATGACATAGTATAGGTGCCATGCCTTCTGTTTCCCAATCGTGTATTGTTTCCCCGGCAACGAAAGGGCTCCCTGCTAGGAGTGGATTATCTCTTTTCCGATGCACTATTTCGTGTTTACGGTGTCCCACGCACCATCACATTGGCGAATTAACGCAGAAATTGCGTCGCTATGACATACTATATTTACCATGCCTTCTGTTTCCCAATCGTGTATTGTTTCCCCGGCAACGAAAGGGCTGCCTGCTAGGAGTGGATTATCTCTTTTCCGATGCACTATTTCGTGTTTACGGTGTCCCACGCACCATCACATTGGCGAATTAACGCAGAAATTGCGTCGCTATGACATACTATAGGTGCCATGCCTTCTGTTTCCCAATCGTGTATTGTTTCTTTGGCAACGAAAGGGCTGTCTGCTAGGAGTGGATTATCTCTTTTCCGATGCACTGTTTCGTGTTTACGGTGTCCCACGCACCATCACATTGGCGAATTAACGCAGAAATTGCGTCGCTATGACATACTATAGGTGCCATGCCTTCTGTTTCCCAATCGTGTATTGTTTCCCCGGCATCGAAAGGGCTGCCTGCTAGGAGTGGATTATCTCTTTTCCGATGCACTATTTCGTGTTTACGGTGTCCCACGCACCATCACATTGGCGAATTAACGCTGAAATTGCGTCGCTATGACATACTATAGGTACCATGCCTTCTGTTTCCCAATCGTGTATTGTTTCCCCGGCAACGAAAGGGCTGTCTGCTAGGAGTGGATTATCTCTTTTCCGATGCACTATTTCGTGTTTACGGTGTCCCACGCACCATCACATTGGCGAATTAACGCAGAAATTGCGTCGCTATGACATACTATAGGTGCCATGCCTTCTGTTTCCCAATCGTGTATTGTTTCCCCGGCAACGAAAGGGCTGCCTGCTAGGAGTGGATTATCTTTTTTCCGATGCACTATTTCGTGTTTACGGTGTCCCAATCACCATCACATTGGCGAATTAACGCAGAAATTGCGTGGCTATGACATACTATATTTACCATGCCTTCTGTTTCCCAATCGTGTATTGTTTCCCCGGCAACGAAAGGGCTGCCTGCTAGGAGTGGATTATCTCTTTTCCGATGCACTATTTCGTGTTTACGGTGTCCCACGCACCATCACATTGGCGAATTAACGCAGAAATTACGTCGCTATGACATACTATAGGTGCCATGCCTTCTGTTTCCCAATCGTGTATTGTTTCCCCGGCAACGAAAGGGCTGCCTGCTAGGAGTGGATTATCTCTTTTCCGATGCACTATTTCGTGTTTACGGTGTCCCACGCACCATCACATTGGCGAATTAACGCAGAAATTGCGTCGCTATGACATACTATAGGTGCCATGCCTTCTGTTTCCCAATCGTGTATTGTTTCCCCGGCAACGAAAGGGCTGCCTGCTAGGAGTGGATTATCTCTTTTCCGATGGACTATTTCGTGTTTACGGTGTCCCACGCACCATCACATTGGCGAATTAACGCAGAAATTGCGTCGCTATGACATACTATAGGTGCCATGCCTTCTGTTTCCCAATCGTGTATTGTTTCCCCGGCATCGAAAGGGCTGTCTGCTAGGAGTGGATTATCTCTTTTCCGATGCACTATTTCGTGATTACGGTGTCCCACGCACCATCACATTGGCGAATTAACGCTGAAATTGCGTCGCTATGACATACTATAGGTGCCATGCCTTCTGTTTCCCAATCGTGTATTGTTTCCCCGGCAACGAAAGGGCTGCCTGCTAGGAGTGGATTATCTCTTTTCCGATGCACTATTTTGTGTTTACGGTGTCCCACGCACCATCACATTGGGGAATTAACGCAGAAATTGCGTCGCTATGACATACTATAGGTGCTGTGCCTTCTGTTTCCCAATCGTGTAATGTTTCCCCGGCAACGAAAGGGCTGCCTGCTAGGAGTGGATTATCTCTTTTCCGATGCACTATTTCATGTTTACGGTGTCCCACGCACCATCACATTGGCGAATTAACGCAGAAATTGCGTCGCTATGACATACTATAGGTGCCGTGCCTTCTGTTTCCCAATCGTGTATTGTTTCCCCGGCAACGAAAGGGCTGCCTGCTAGGAGTGGATTATCTCTTTTCCGATGCACTATTTCGTGTTTACGGTGTCCCACGCACCATCACATTGGGGAATTAACGCAGAAATTGCGTCGCTATGACATACTATAGGTGCCGTGCCTTCTGTTTCCCAATCGTGTATTGTTTCCCCGGCAACGAAAGGGCTGCCTGCTAGGAGTGGATTATCTCTTTTCCGATGCACTATTTCGTTTTTACGGTGTCCCACGCACCATCACATTGGCGAATTAACGCAGAAATTGCGTCGCTATGACATACTATAGGTGCCATGCCTTCTGTTTCCCAATCGTGTATTGTTTCCCCGGCAACGAAAGGGCTGCCTGCTAGGAGTGGATTATCTCTTTTCCGATGCACTATTTCGTGTTTACGGTGTCCCATGCACCATCACATTGGGGAATTAACGCAGAAATTGCGTCGCTATGACATAGTATAGGTGCCATGCCTTCTGTTTCCCAATCGTGTATTGTTTCCCCGGCAACGAAAGGGCTCCCTGCTAGGAGTGGATTATCTCTTTTCCGATGCACTATTTCGTGTTTACGGTGTCCCACGCACCATCACATTGGCGAATTAACGCAGAAATTGCGTCGCTATGACATACTATATTTACCATGCCTTCTGTTTCCCAATCGTGTATTGTTTCCCCGGCAACGAAAGGGCTCCCTGCTAGGAGTGGATTATCTCTTTTCCGATGCACTATTTCGTTTTTACGGTGTCCCACGCACCATCACATTGGCGAATTAACGCAGAAATAGCGTCGCTATGACATACTATAGGTGCCATGCCTTCTGTTTCCCAATCGTGTATTGTTTCTTTGGCAACGAAAGGGCTGTCTGCTAGGAGTGGATTATCTCTTTTCCGATGCACTGTTTCGTGTTTACGGTGTCCCACGCACCATCACATTGGCGAATTAACGTAGAAATTGCGTCGCTATGACATACTATAGGTACCATGCCTTCTGTTTCCCAATCGTGTATTGTTTCCCCGGCAACGAAAGGGCTGTCTGCTAGGAGTGGATTATCTCTTTTCCGATGCACTATTTCGTGTTTACGGTGTCCCACGCACCATCACATTGGCGAATTAACGCAGAAATTGCGTCGCTATGACATACTATAGGTGCCATGCCTTCTGTTTCCCAATCGTGTATTGTTTCCCCGGCAACGAAAGGGCTGCCTGCTAGGAGTGGATTATCTTTTTTCCGATGCACTATTTCGTGTTTACGGTGTCCCAATCACCATCACATTGGCGAATTAACGCAGAAATTGCGTCGCTATGACATACTATATTTACCATGCCTTCTGTTTCCCAATCGTGTATTGTTTCCCCGGCAACGAAAGGGCTGCCTGCTAGGAGTGGATTATCTCTTTTCCGATGCACTATTTCGTGTTTACGGTGTCCCACGCACCATCACATTGGCGAATTAACGCAGAAATTGCGTCGCTATGACATACTATAGGTGCCATGCCTTCTGTTTCCCAATCGTGTATTGTTTCCCCGGCAACGAAAGGGCTGCCTGCTAGGAGTGGATTATCTCTATTCCGATGCACTATTTCGTGTTTACGGTGTCCCACGCACCATCACATTGGCGAATTAACGCAGAAATTGCGTCGCTATGACATACTATAGGTGCCATGCCTTCTGTTTCCCAATCGTGTATTGTTTCCCCGGCAACGAAAGGGCTGCCTGCTAGGAGTGGATTATCTCTTTTCCGATGCACTATTTCGTGTTTACGGTGTCCCACGCACCATCACATTGGCGAATTAACGCAGAAATTGCGTCGCTATGACATACTATAGGTGCCATGCCTTCTGTTTCCCAATCGTGTATTGTTTCCCCGGCAACGAAAGGGCTGCCTGCTAGGAGTGGATTATCTCTTTTCCGATGCACTATTTCGAGTTTACGGTGTCCCACGCACCATCACATTGGCGAGTTAACGCAGAAATTGCGTCGCTATGACATACTATAGGTGCCATGCCTTCTGTTTCCCAATCGCGTATTGTTTCCCCGGCAACGAAAGGGCTGCCTGCTAGGAGTGGATTATCTCTTTTCCGATGCACTATTTCGTGTTTACGGTGTCCCACGCACCATCACATTGGGGAATTAACGCAGAAATTGCGTCGCTATGACATACAATAGGTGCCATGCCTTCTGTTTCCCAATCGTGTATCGTTTCCACGGCAACGAAAGTGCTGCCTGCTAGGAGTGGATTATCTCTTTTCCGATGCACTATTTCGTGTTTACGGTGTCCCTCGCACCATCACATTGGCATATTAACGCAGAAATTGCGTCGCTATGACATACTATAGGTGCCATGCCTTCTGTTTCCCAATCGTGTATTGTTTCCCCGGCAACGAAAGGGCTGCCTGCTGGGAGTGGATTATCTCTTTTCCGATGCACTATTTCGTGTTTACGGTGTCCCACGCACCATCACCTTGGCGAATTAATGAAGAAATTGCGTCGCTATGACATACTATAGGTGCCATGCCTTCTGTTTCCCAATCGTGTATTGTTTCCCCGGCAACGAAAGGGCTGCCTGCTAGGAGTGGATTATCTCTTTTGCGATGCACTATTTCGTGTTTACGGTGTCCCACGCACCATCACATTGGCGAATTAACGCAGAAATTGCGTCGCTATGACATACTATAGGTGCCATGCCTTCTGTTTCCCAATCGTGTATTGTTTCCCCGGCAACGAAAGGGCTGCCTGCTAGGAGTGGATTATCTCTTTTCCGATGCACCATTTCGTGTTTACGGTGTCCCACGCACCATCACATTGGCGAATTAATGCAGAAATTGTGTCGCTATGACATACTATAGGTGCCATGCCTTCTGTTTCCCAATCGTGTATTGTTTCCCCGGCAACGAAAGGGCTGTCTGCTAGGAGTGGATTATCTCTTTTCCGATGCACTATTTCGTGTTTACGGTGTCCCACGCACCATCACATTCACGAATTAACGCAGAAATTGCGTCGCTATGACATACTATAGGTGCCATGCCTTCTGTTTCCCAATCGTGTATTGTTTCCCCAGCAACGAAAGGGCTGCCTGCTAGGAGTGGATTATCTCTTTTGCGATGCACTATTTCGTGTTTACGGTGTCCCACGCACCATCACATTGGCGAATTAACGCAGAAATTGCGTCGCTATGACATACTATAGGTGCCATGCCTTCTGTTTCCCAATCGTGTATTGTTTCTTTGGCAACGAAAGGGCTGCCTGCTAGTAGTGGATTATCTCTTTTCCGATGCAGTATTTCGTGTTTACGGTGTCCCACGCACCATCACATTGGCGAATTAACGCAGAAATTGCGTCGCTATGACATACTATAGGTGCCATGCCTTCTGTTTCCCAATCGTGTATTGTTTCCCCGGCAACGAAAGGGCTGCCTGCTAGGAGTGTATTATCTCTTTTCTGATGCACTATTTCGTGTTTACGGTGTCCCACGCACCATCACATTCACGAATTAACGCAGAAATTGCGTCGCTATGACATACTATAGGTGCCATGCCTTCTGTTTCCCAATCGTGTATTGTTTCCCCGGCAACGAAAGGGCTGCCTGCTAGGAGTGGATTATCTCTTTTCCGATGCACTATTTCGTGTTTACGGTGTCCCACGCTCCATCACATTGGCGAATTAACGCAGAAATTGCGTCGCTATGACATACTATAGGTGCCATGCCTTCTGTTTCCCAATCGTGTATTGTTTCCCCGGCAACGAAAGGGCTGCCTGCTAGGAGTGGATTATCTCTTTTCCGATGCACTATTTCGTGTTTACGGTGTCCCACGCACCATCACATTGGCGAATTAACGCTGAAATTGCGTCGCTATGACATACTATATGTGCCATGCCTTCTGTTTCCCAATCGTGTATTGTTTCCCCGGCAACGAAAGGGCTGTCTGCTAGGAGTGGATTATCTCTTTTCCGATGCACTATTTCTTGTTTACGGTGTCCCACACACCATCACATTGGCGAATTAACGCAGAAATTGCGTCGCTATGACATACTATAGGTGCCATGCCTTCTGTTTCCCAATCGTGTATTGCTTCCCCGGCAACGAAAGGGCTGCCTGCTAGGAGTGGATTATCTCTTTTCCGATGCACTATTTCGTGTTTACGGTGTCCCACGCACCATCACATTGGCGAATTAACGCAGAAATTGCGTCGCTATGACATACTATAGGTACCATGCCCTCTATTTCCCAATCGTGTATTGTTTCCCCGGCAACGAAAGGGCTGTCTGCAATGAGTGGATTATCTCTTTTCCGATGCACTATTTCGTGTTTACGGTGTCCCACGCACCATCACATTGGCGAATTAACGCAGAAATTGCGTCGCTATGACATACTATATTTACCATGCCTTCTGTTTCCCAATCGTGTATTGTTTCCCCGGCAACGAAAGGGCTGCCTGCTAGGAGTGGATTATCTCTTTTCCGATGCACTATTTCGTGTTTACGGTGTCCCACGCACCATCACATTGGGAAATTAACGCAGAAATTGCGTCGCTATGACATACAATAGGTGCCATGCCTTCTGTTTCCCAATCGTGTATTGTTTCCCCGGCAACGAAAGGGCTGCCTGCTAGGAGTGGATTATCTCTTTTCCGATGCACTATTTCGTGTTTACGGTGTCCCACGCACCATCACATTGGCGAATTAACGCAGAAATTGCGTCGCTATGACATACTATAGGTGCCATGCCTTCTGTTTCCCAATCGTGTATTGTTTCCCCGGCAACGAAAGGGCTGCCTGCTAGGAGTGGATTATCTCTTTTGCGATGCACTATTTCGTGTTTACGGTGTCCCACGCACCATCACATTGGCGAATTAACGCAGAAATTGCGTCGCTATGACATACTATAGGTGCCATGCCTTCTGTTTCCCAATCGTGTATTGTTTCCCCGGCAACGAAAGGGCTGCCTGCTAGGAGTGGATTATCTCTTTTCCGATGCACTATTTCGTGTTTACGGTGTCCCACGCACCATCACATTGACGAATTAAAGCAGAAATTGCGTCGCTATGACATACTATAGGTGCCATGCCTTCTGTTTCCCAATCGTGTATTGTTTCCCCGGCAACGAAAGGGCTGCCTGCTAGGAGTGGATTATCTCTTTTCCGATGCACCATTTCGTGTTTACGGTGTCCCACGCACCATCACATTGGCGAATTAACGCAGAAATTGCGTCGCTATGACATACTATAGGTGCCATGCCTTCTGTTTCCCAATCGTGTATTGTTTCTTTGGCAACGAAAGGGCTGCCTGCTAGGAGTGGATTATCTCTTTTCCGATGCACTATTTCGTGTTTACGGTGTCCCACGCACCATCACATTGGCGAATAAAGGCAGAAATTGCGTCGCTATGACATACTATAGGTGCCATGCCTTCTGTTTCCCAATCGTGTATTGTTTCCCCGGCAACGAAAGGCTGCCTGCTAGGAGTGGATTATCTCTTTTCCGATGCACTATTTCGTGTTTACGGTGTCCCACGCACCATCACATTGGCGAATTAACGCAGAAATTGCGTCGCTATGACATACTATATTTACCATGCCTTCTGTTTCCCAATCGTGTATTGTTTCCCCGGCAACGAAAGGGCTGTCTGCTAGGAGTGGATTATCTCTTTTCCGATGCACTATTTCGTGTTTACGGTGTCCCACGCACCATCACATTGGCGAATTAACGCAGAAATTGCGTCGCTATGACATACTATAGGTGCCATGCCTTCTGTTTCCCAATCGTGTATTGTTTCCCCGGCAACGAAAGGGCTGTCTGCTAGGAGTGGATTATCTCTTTTCCGATGCACTATTTCGTGTTTACGGTGTCCCACGCACCATCACATTGGCGAATTAACGCTGAAATTGCGTCGCTATGACATACTATAGGTGCCATGCCTTCTGTTTCCCAATCGTGTCTTGTTTCCCCGGCAACGAAAGGGCTGTCTGCTAGGAGTGGATTATCTCTTTTACGATGCACTATTTCGTGTTTACGGTGTCCCACGCACCATCACATTGGCGAATTAATGCAGAAATTGCGTCGCTATGACATACTATAGGTGACACGCCTTCTGTTTCCCAATCGTGTATTGTTTCCCCGGCAACGAAAGGGCTGCCTGCTAGGAGTGGATTATCTCTTTTCCGATGCACTATTTCGTGTTTACGGTGTCCCACGCACCATCACATTGGCGAACTAACGCAGAAATTGCGTCGCTATGACATACTATAGGTACCATGCCCTCTATTTCCCAATCGTGTATTGTTTCCCCGGCAACGAAAGGGCTGTCTGCTAGGAGTGGATTATCTCTTTTCCGATGCACTATTTCGTGTTTACGGTGTCCCACACACCATCACATTGGCGAATTAACGCAGAAATTGCGTCGCACATACATACTATAGGTACCATGCCTTCTGTTTCCCAATCGTGTATTGTTTCCCCGGCAACGAAAGGGCTGCCTGCTAGGAGTGGATTATCTCTTTTCCGATGCACTATTTCGTGTTTACGGTGTCCCACGCACCGTCACATTGGCGAATTAACGCAGAAATTGCGTCGCTATGACATACTATAGGTGCCATGCCTTCTGTTTCCCAATCGTGTATTGTTTCCCCGGCAACGAAAGGGCTGTCTGCTAGGAGTGGATTATCTCTTTTCCGATGCACTATTTCGTGTTTACGGTGTCCTACGCACCATCTCATTGGCGAATTAACGCAGAAACTGCGTCGCTATGACATACTATAAGTACCATGCCTTCTGTTTCCCTATCGTGTGTTGTTTCCCCGGCAACGAAAGGGCTGTCAGCTAGGTGTGGATTATCTCTTTTCCGATGCACTATTTCGTGTTTACGGTGTCCCACGCACCATCACATTGGCGAATTAACGCAGAAATTGCGTCGCTATGACATACTATAGGTACCATGCCTTCTGTTTCCCAATCGTGTATTGTTTCGCCGGCAACGAAAGGGCTGTCTGCTAGGAGTGGATTATCTCTTTTCCGATGCACTATTTCGTGATTACGTTGTCCCACGCACCATCACATTGACGAATTAACGCAGAAATTGCGTCGCTATGACACACTATAAGTACCATGCATTCTGTTTCCCAATCGTGTATTGTTTCCCCGGCAACGAAAGGGCTGTCTGCTAAGAGTGGATTATCTCTTTTCCGATGCACTATTTCGTGATTACGTTGTCCCACGCACCATCACATTGGCGAATTAACGCAGAAATTGCGTCGCTATGACATACTATAGGTACCATGCCTTCTGTTTCCCAATCGTGTATTGTTTCCCCGGCAACGAAAGGGCTGTCTGCTAGGAGTGGATTATCTCTTTTCCGATGCACTATTTCGTGTTTACGGTGTCTCACGCACCATCACATTCACGAATTAACGCAGAAATTGCGTCGCTATGACATAGAATAGGTACCATGCCTTCTGTTTCCCAATCGTGTATTGTTTCCCCGGCAACGAAAGGGCTGTCTGCTAGGAGTGGATTATCTCTTTTCCGATGCACTATTTCGTGTTTACGGTGTCCCACGCACCATCACATTGGCGAATTAACGCAGAAATTGCGTCGCTATGACATACTATAGGTACCATGCATTCTGTTTCCCAATCGTGTATTGTTTCCCCGGCAACGAAAGGGCTGTCTGCTAGGAGTGGATTATCTCTTTTCCGAAGCACTATTTCGTGTTTACGGTGTCCCACGCACCATCACATTCACGAATTACCGCAGAAATTGCGTCGCTATGACATACTATAGGAACCATGCCTTCTGTTTCCCAATCGTGTATTGTTACCCCGGCAACGAAAGGGCTGCCTGCTAGGAGTGGATTATCTCTTTTCCGATGCACTATTTCGTGTTTACGGTGTCCCACGCACCATCACATTCACGAATTAACGCAGAAATTGCGTCGCTATGACATACTATAGGTACCATGCCTTCTGTTTCCCAATCGTGTATTGTTTCCCCGGCAACGAAAGGGCTGTCTGCTAGGAGTGGATTATCTCTTTTCCGATGCACTATTTCGTGTTTACGGTGTCCCACACACCTTCACACTGGCGAATTAACGCAGAAATTGCGTCGCTATGACATACTATAGGTACCATGCTTTCTGTTTCCCAATCGTGTATTGTTTCCGCGGCAAAGAAAAGGCTGTCTGCTAGGAGTGGATCATCTCTTTCCAATGCACTATTTCGTGTTTACGGTGTCCGACGCACCATCACATTCACGAATTACCGCAGAAATTGCGTCGCTATGACATACTATACGTACCATGCCTTCTGTTTCCCAATCGTGTATTGTTTCCGCGGCAACGAAAGGGCTGTCTGCTAGGAATGGATTATCTCTTTTCCGATGCACTATTTCGTGTTTACGGTGTCCCACGCACCATCACATTGGCGAATTAACAAAGAAATTGCGTCGCTATGACATACTATAGGTACCATGCCTTCTGTTTCCCAATCGTGTATTGTTTCCCCGGCAACGAAAGGGCTGTCTGCTAGGAGTGGATTATCTCTTTTCCGATGCACTATTTCGTGTTTACGGTGTCCCACGCACCATCACATTCACGAATTAACGCAGAAATTGCGTCGCTATGACATACTATAGGTACCATGCCTTCTGTTTCCCAATCGTGTATTGTTTCCCCGGCAACGAAAGGGCTGCCTGCTAGGAGTGGATTATCTCTTTTTCGATGCACTATTTCGTGTTTACGGTGTCCCACGCACCATCACATTGGCGAATTAACGCAGAAATTGCGTCGCTATGACATACTATAGGTACCATGCCTTCTGTTTCCCAATCGTGTGTTGTGTCCCCGGCAACGAAAGGGCTGTCTGCTAGGAGTGGATTATCTCTTTTCTGATGCACTATTTCGTGTTTACGGTGTCCCACGCACCATCACATTCACGAATTAACGCAGAAATTGCGTCGCTATGACATACTATAGGTACCATGCCTTCTGTTTCCCAATCGTGTATTGTTTCCCCGGCAACGAAAGGGCTGTCTGCTAGGAGTGGATTATCTCTTTTCCGATGCACTATTTCGTTTTTACGGTGTCCCACGCACCATCACATTGGCGAATTAACGCAGAAATTACGTCGCTATGACATACTATTGGTGCCATGCCTTCTGTTTCCCAATCGTGTATTGTTTCTCCGGCAACGAAAGGGCTGCCAGCTAGGAGTGGATTATCTCTTTTCCGATGCACTATTTCGTGTTTACGGTGTCCCACGCACCATCACATTCACGAATTAACGCAGAAATTGCGTCGCTATGACATACTATAGGTACCATGCCTTCTGTTTCCCAATCGTGTATTGTTTCCCCGGCAACGAAAGGGCTGTCTGCTAGGAGTGGATTATCTCTTTTCCGATGCACTATTTCGTGTTTACGGTGTCCCAAGCACCATCACATTCACGAATTAACGCAGAAATTGCGTCGCTATGACATACTATAGGTACCATGCCTTCTGTTTCCCAATCGTGTATTGTTTCCCCGGCAACGAAAGGGCTGCCTGCTAGGAGTGGATTATCTCTTTTCCGATGCACTATTTCGTGTTTACGGTGTCCCACGCACCATCACATTGGCGAATTAATGCAGAAATTGCGTCGCTATGACATACTATAGGTACCATGCATTCTGTTTCCCAGTCGTGTATTGTTTCCCCGGCAACGAAAGGGCTGTCTGCTAGGAGTGGATTATCTCTTTTCCGATGCACTATTTCGTGTTTACGGTGTCCCACGCACCATCACATTCACGAATTACCGCAGAAATTGCGTCGCTATGACATACTATAGGTACCATGCCTTCTGTTTCCCAATCGTGTATTGTTACCCCGGCAACGAAAGGGCTGCCTGCTAGGAGTGGATTATCTCTTTTCCGATGCACTATTTCGTGTTTACGGTGTCCCACGCACCATCACATTCAGGAATTAACGCAGAAATTGCGTCGCTATGACATACTATATGTACCATGCCTTCTGTTTCCCAATCGTGTATTGTTTCCCCGGCAACGAAAGGGCTGTCTGCTAGGAGTGGATTATCTCTTTTCTGATGCACTATTTCGTGTTTACGGTGTCCCACGCACCTTCACACTGGCGAATTAACGCAGAAATTGCGTCGCTATGACATACTATAGGTACCATTCCTTCTGTTTCCCAATCGTGTATTGTTTCCCCGGCAACGAAAGGGCTGTCTGCTAGGAGTGGATTATCTCTTTTCCGATGCACTATTTCGTGTTTACGGTGTCCCACGCACCATCACATTGGCGAATTAACGCAGAAATTGCGTCTCTATGACATACTATAGGTACCGTGCCTTCTGTTTCCCAAACGTGTATTGTTTCCCCGGCAACGAAAGGGCTGCCTGCTAGGAGTGGATTATCTCTTTTCCGATGCACCATTTCGTGTTTACGGTGTCCCACGCACCATCACATTGGCGAATTAACGCAGAAATTGCGTCGCTATGACATACTATAGGTACCATGCATTCTGTTTCCCAATCGTGTATTGTTTCCCCGGCAACGAAAGGGCTGTCTGCTAGGAGTGGATTATCTCTTTTCCGATGCACTATTTCGTGTTTACGGTGTCCCACGCACCATCACATTCACGAATTACCGCAGAAATTGCGTCGCTATGACATACTATAGGTACCATGCCTTCTGTTTCCCAATCGTGTATTGTTACCCCGGCAACGAAAGGGCTGCCTGCTAGGAGTGGATTATCTCTTTTCCGATGCACTATTTCGTGTTTACGGTGTCCCACGCACCATCACATTGGCGAATTAACAAAGAAATTGCGTCGCTATGACATACTATAGGTACCATGCCTTCTGTTTCCCAATCGTGTATTGTTTCCCCGGCAACGAAAGGGCTGTCTGCTAGGAGTGGATTATCTCTTTTCCGATGCACTATTTCGTGTTTACGGTGTCCCACGCACCATCACATTGGCGAATTAACACAGTAATTGCGTCGCTATGACATACTATAGGTACCATGCCTTCTGTTTCCCAATCGTGTATTGTTTCCCCGGCAACGAAAGGGCTCTCTGCTAGGAGTGGATTATCTCTTTTCCGATGCACTATTTCGTGTTTACGGTGTCCCACGCACCATCACATTCACGAATTAACGCAGAAATTGCGTCGCTATGACATACTATAGGTACCATGCCTTCTGTTTCCCAATCGTGTATTGTTTCCCCGGCAACGAAAGGGCTGCCTGCTAGGAGTGGATTATCTCTTTTCCGATGCACTATTTCGTGTTTACGGTGTCCCACGCACCATCACATTGGCGAATTAACGCAGAAATTGCGTCGCTATGACATACTATAGGTACCATGCCTTCTGTTTCCCAATCGTGTGTTGTTTCCCCGGCAACGAAAGGGCTGTCTGCTAGGAGTGGATTATCTCTTTTCTGATGCACTATTTCGTGTTTACGGTGTCCCACGCACCATCACATTCACGTATTAACGCAGAAATTGCGTCGCTATGACATACTATAGGTGCCATGCCTTCTGTTTCCCAATCGTGTATTGTTTCCCCGGCAACGAAAGGGCTGTCTGCTAGGAGTGGATTATCTCTTTTCCGATGCACTATTTCGTGTTTACGGTGTCCCACGCACCATCACATTGGCGAATTAACACAGTAATTGCGTCGCTATGACATACTATAGGTACCATGCCTTCTGTTTCCCAATCGTGTATTGTTTCCCCGGCAACGAAAGGGCTGTCTGCTAGGAGTGGATTATCTCTTTTCCGATGCACTATTTCGTGTTTACGGTGTCCCACGCACCATCACATTCACGAATTAACGCAGAAATTGCGTCGCTATGACATACTATAGGTACCATGCCTTCTGTTTCCCAATCGTGTATTGTTTCCCCGGCAACGAAAGGGCTGCCTGCTAGGAGTGGATTATCTCTTTTCCGATGCACTATTTCGTGTTTACGGTGTCCCACGCACCATCACATTGGCGAATTAACGCAGAAATTGCGTCGCTATGACATACTATAGGTACCATGCCTTCTGTTTCCCAATCGTGTGTTGTTTCCCCGGCAACGAAAGGGCTGTCTGCTAGGAGTGGATTATCTCTTTTCTGATGCACTATTTCGTGTTTACGGTGTCCCACGCACCATCACATTGGCGAATTAACGCAGAAATTACGTCGCTATGACATACTATTGGTGCCATGCCTTCTGTTTCCCAATCGTGTATTGTTTCCCCGGCAACGAAAGGGCTGCCAGCTAGGAGTGGATTATCTCTTTTCCGATGCACTATTTCGTGTTTACGGTGTCCCATGCACCATCACATTGGCGAATTAACGCAGAAATTGCGTCGCTATGACATACTATAGGTGCCATGCCTTCTGTTTCCCAATCGTGTATTGTTGTCCCGGCAACGAAAGGGCTGCCTGCTAGGAGTGGATTATCTCTTTTCCGATGCACTATTTCGTGTTTACGGTGTCCCACGCACCATCACATTGGCGAATTAACGCAGAAATTGCGTCGCTATGACATACTATAGGTACCATGCCTTCTGTTTCCCAATCGTGTATTGTTTCCCCGGCAACGAAAGGGCTGTCTGCTAGGAGTGGATTATCTCTTTTCCGATGCACTATTTCGTGTTTACGGTGTCCCACGCACCTTCACACTGGCGAATTAACGCAGAAATTGCGTCGCTATGACATACTATAGGTACCATTCCTTCTGTTTCCCAATCGTGTATTGTTTCCCCGGCAACGAAAGGGCTGTCTGCTAGGAGTGGATTATCTCTTTTCCGATGCACTATTTCGTGTTTACGGTGTCCCACGCACCATCACATTCACGAATTAACGCAGAAATTGCGTCGCTATGACATACTATAGGTACCATGCCTTCTGTTTCCCAATCGTGTATTGTTTCCCCGGCAACGAAAGGGCTGTCTGCTAGGAGTGGATTATCTCTTTTCCGATGCACTATTTCGTGTTTACGGTGTCCCACGCACCTTCACACTGGCGAATTAACGCAGAAATTGCGTCGCTATGACATACTATAGGTACCATGCTTTCTGTTTCCCAATCGTGTATTGTTTCCCCGGCAACGAAAGGGGTGTCTGCTAGGAGTGGATTATCTCTTTTCCGATGCACTATTTCGTGATTACGTTATCCCACGCACCATCACATTGACGAATTAACGCAGAAATTGCGTCGCTATGACACACTATTAGTACCATGACTTTTGGTTCCCAATCGTGTATTGTTTCCCCGGCAACGAAAGGGCTGTCTGCTAAGAGTGGATTATCTCTTTTCCGATGCACTATTTCGTGATTACGTTGTCCCACGCACCATCACATTGGCGAATTAACGCATAAATTGTGTCGCTATGACATACTATAGGTACCATGACTTCTGTTTCCCAATCGTGTATTGTTTCCGCGGCAAAGAAAGGGCTGTCTGCTAGGAGTGGATTATCTCTTTTCCAATGCACTATTTCGTGTTTACGGTGTCCCACGCACCATCACATTGGCGAATTAACGCAGAAATTGCGTCGCTATGACATACTATAGGTACCATGCCTTCTGTTTCCCAATCGTGTGTTGTTTCCCCGGCAACGAAAGGGCTGTCTGCTAGGAGTGGATTATCTCTTTTCTGATGCACTATTTCGTGTTTACGGTGTCCCACGCACCATCACATTCACGAATTAACGCAGAAATTGCGACGCTATGTCATACTATAGGTACCATGCCTTCTGTTTCCCAATCGTGTATTGTTTCCCCGGCAACGAAAGGGCTGTCTGCTAGGAGTGGATTATCTCTTTTCCGATGCACTATTTCGTTTTTACGGTGTCCCACGCACCATCACATTGGCGAATTAACGCAGAAATTACGTCGCTATGACATACTATTGGTGCCATGCCTTCTGTTTCCCAATCGTGTATTGTTTCTCCGGCAACGAAAGGGCTGCCAGCTAGGAGTGGATTATCTCTTTTCCGATGCACTATTTCGTGTTTACGGTGTCCCATGCACCATCACATTGGCGAATTAACGCAGAAATTGCGTCGCTATGACATACTATAGGTGCCATGCCTTCTGTTTCCCAATCGTGTATTGTTGCCCCGGCAACGAAAGGGCTGTCTGCTAGGAGTGGATTATCTCTTTTCCGATGCACTATTTCGTGTTTACGGTGTCCCACGCACCATCACATTGGCGAATTAACGCAGAAATTGCGTCGCTATGACATACTATTGGTGCCATGCCTTCTGTTTCCCAATCGTGTATTGTTTCTCCGGCAACGAAAGGGCTGCCAGCTAGGAGTGGATTATCTCTTTTCCGATGCACTATTTCGTGTTTACGGTGTCCCATGCACCATCACATTGGCGAATTAACGCAGAAATTGCGTCGCTATGACATACTATAGGTGCCATGCCTTCTGTTTCCCAATTGTGTATTGTTTCCCCGGCAACGAAAGGGCTGCCTGCTAGGAGTGGATTATCTCTTTTCCGATGCACTATTTCGTGTTTACGGTGTCTACGCACCATCACATTCACGAATTAACGCAGAAATTGCGTCGCTATGACATACTATAGGTACCATGCCTTCTGTTTCCCAATCGTGTATTGTTTCCACGGCAACGAAAGGGCTGTCTGCTAGGAGTGGATTATCTCTTTTCCGATGCACTATTTCATGTTTACTGTGTCCTACGCACCCTCACATTGACGAATTAACGCAGAAATTGCGTCGCTATGACACACTATAAGTACCATGACTTTTGTTTCCCAATCGTGTATTGTTTCCCCGGCAACGAAAGGGCTGTCTGCTAGGAGTGGATTATCTCTTTTCCGATGCACTATTTCGTGATTACGTTGTCCCACGCACCATCACATTGGCGAATTAACGCATAAATTGTGTCGCTATGACATACTATAGGTACCATGCCTTCTGTTTCCCAATCGTGTATTGTTTCCGCGGCAATGAAAGGGCTGTCTGCTAGGAGTGGATTATCTCTTTTCCAATGCACTATTTTGTGTTTTACGGTGTCCCACGCACCATCACATTCACGAATTACCGAGAAATTGCGTCGCTATGACATAGTATAGGTACCATGCCTTCTGTTTCCCAATCGTGTATTGTTTCCGCGGCAATGAAAGGGCTGTCTGCCTAGGAGTGGATTATCTCTTTTCCAATGCACTATTTCGTGTTTACGGTGTCCCACGCACCATCACATTCACGAATTAACGCAGAAATTTCGTCGCGATGACACACTATAAGTACCAATGACTTTTGTTTCCCAATCGTGTATTCTTTCCCCGGCAACGAAAGGGCTGTCTGCTAGGAGTGGATTATCTCTTTTCCGATGCACTATTTCGTGATTACGTTGTCCCACGCACCATCACATTGGCGAATTAACGCATAAATTGTGTTGCTATGACATACTATAGGTACCATGCCTTCTGTTTCCCAATCGTGTATTGTTTCCGCGGCAATGAAAGGGCTGTCTGCTAGGAGTGGATTATCTCTTTTCCAATGCACTATTTCGTGTTTACGGTGTCCCACGCACCATCACATTCACGTATTAACGCAGAAATTGCGTCGCTATGACATACTATAGATATCTGTCTCGCGTGTGTTCAATCGTGTATTTTCCCCGGCAACGAAAGGGCTGTCAGCTATGAGTGGATTATCTCTTGTCCGATGCACTATTTCATGTTTACTGTGTACCACGTACCCTCACATTGAGGAATTAACGCATAAATTGTGTCGCTATGACATACTATAGGTACCATGCCTTCTGTTTCCCAATCGTGTATTGTTTCCCCGGCAACGAAAGTGCTGTCTGCTATGAGTGGATTAGCTCTTTTCCGATGCACTATTTCATGTTTACTGTGTCCTACGTACCCTCACATTGACGAATTAACGCATAAATTGTGTCGCTATGACGTACTATAGGTACCATGCCTTCTGTTTCCCAATCGTGTATTGTTTCCCCGGCAACGAAAGGGCTGTCTGCTATGAGTGGATTATCTCTTTTCCGATGCACTATTTCATGTTTACTATGTCCTACGCACCCTCACATTGACGAATTAACGCAGAAATTGCGTCGCTATGACACACTATAAGTACCATGACTTTTGTTTCCCAATCGTGTATTGTTTCCCCGGCAACGAAAGGGCTGTCTGCTAGGAGTGGATTATCTCTTTTCCGATGCACTATTTCGTGTTTACGGTGTCCCACGCACCATCACACTGGCGAAGTTACGCAGAAATTGCGTCGCTATGACATACTATAGGAGCCATGCCTTCTGTTTCCCAATCGTGTATTGTTTCCCCGGCAATGAAAGGGCTGTCTGCTAGGAGTGGATTATCTCTTTTCCGATGCACTATTTCGTGTTTACGGTGTCCCACGCACCATCACATTCACGAATTAACGCAGAAATTGCGTCGCTATGACATACTATAGGTACCATGCCTTCTGTTTCCCAATCGTGTATTGTTTCCCCGGCAACGAAGGGGCTGTCTGCTAGGAGTGGATTATCTCTTTTCCGATGCACTATTTCGTGTTTACGGTGTCCCACGCACCATCACATTGGCGAATTAACGCAGAAATTGCGTCGCTATGACATACTATAGGACCATGCCTTCTGCTTCCCAATCGTGTATTGTTTCCCCGGCAACGAAAGGGCTGTCTGCTAGGAGTGGATTATCTCTTTTCCGATGCACTATTTCATGTTTACTATGTCCTACGCACCCTCACATTGACGAATTAACGCAGAAATTGCGTCGCTATGACACACTATAAGTACCATGACTTTTGTTTCCCAATCGTGTATTGTTTCCCCGGCAACGAAAGGGCTGACTGCTAGGAGTGGATTATCTCTTTTCCGATGCACTATTTCGTGATTACGTTGTCCCACGCACCATCACATTGGCGAATTAACGCATAAATTGTGTCGCTATGACTTACTATAGGTACCACGCCTTCCGTTTCCCAATCGTGTATTGTTTCCCCGGCAATGAAATGGCTGTCTGCTAGGAGTGGATTATCTCTTTTCCAATGCACTATTTCGTGTTTACGGTGTCCCACGCACCATCACATTCACGAATTACCGCAGAAATTGCGTCGTTATGACATACTATAGGTACCATGCCTTCTGTTTCCCAATCGTGTATTGTTTCCCCGGCAACGAAAGGCCTGTCTGCTAGGAGTGGATTATCTCTTTTCCGATGCACTATTTCGTGTTTACGGAGTCCCACGCACCATCACATTGGCGAATTAACAAAGAAATTGCGTCGCTATGACATACTATAGGTACCATGCCTTCTGTTTCCCAATCGTGTATTGTTTCCCCGGCAACGAAAGGGCTGTCTGCTAGGAGTGGATTATCTCTTTTCCGATGCACTATTTCGTGTTTACGGTGTCCCACGCACCATCACATTGGCGAATTAACATAGAAATTGCGTCGCTATGACATACTATAGGTACCATGCCTTCTGTTTCCCAATCGAGTATTGTTTCGCCGGCAACGAAAGGGCTGTCTGCTAGGAGAGGATTATCTCTTTTCCGATGCACTATTTCGTGTTTACGGTGTCCCACGCACCATCACATTGGCAAATTTTTAAAGAAATTGCGTCGCTATGACATACTATAGGTACCATGCCTTCTGCTTCCCAATCGTGTATTGTTTCCCCGGCAACGAAAGGGCTGTCTGCTAGGAGTGGATTATCTCTTTTCCGATGCACTATTTCGTGTTTACGGTGTCCCACGCACCATCACATTGGCGAATTAACGCAGAAATTGCGTCGCTATGACATACAATATGTACCATGCCTTCTGTTTCCCAATCGTGTATTGTTTCCCCGGCAACGAAAGGGCTGTCTACTAGGAGTGGATTATCTCTTTTCCGATGCACTATTTCGTGTTTACGGTGTCCCACGCACCATCACATTGGCGAATTAACGCAGAAATTGCGTCGCTACGACATACTATAGGTACCATGCCTTCTGTTTCCCAATCGTGTATTGTTTCCCCGGCAACGAAAGGGCTGTCTGCTAGTAGTGGATTATCTCTTTCCCGATGCACTATTTCATGTTTACTGTGTCCCACGCACCCTCACATTGACGAATTATTGCAGAAATTGCGTCGCTATGACATACTATAGGTACCATGCCTTCTGTTTATCAATCGTGTATTTTCCCCGGCAATGAAAGGGCTGCCTGCTGGGAGTGGATTATCTCTTTTCCGATGCACTATTTCATGTTTACTATGTCCTACGCACCCTCACATTTACGAATTAACGCAGAAATTGCGTCGCTATGACATACTATAGGTGCCATGCCTTCTGTTTCCCAATCGTGTATTGTTTCCCCGGCAACGAAAGGGCTGTCTGCTATGCGTGGATTATCTCTTTTCCGATACACTATTTCATGTTTACTGTGTCCCACGTACCCTCACATTGAGGAATTAACGCATAAATTGTGTCGATATGACATACTATAGGTACCATGCCTTCTGTTTCCCAATCGTGTATTGTTTCCCCGGCAACGAAAGGGCTGTCTGCTGGGAGTGGATTATCTCTTTTCCGATGCACTACTTCGTGTTTACGGTGTCCCACGCACCATCACATTCACGAATTAACGCAGAAATTGCGTCGCTATGACATACTATAAGTACCATGCCTTCTGTTTCCCAATCGTGTATTGTTTCCCCGGCAACGAAAGGGCTGTCTGCTAGGAGTGGATTATCTCTTTTCCGATGCACTATTTCGTGTTTACGGTGTCCCACGCACCATCACATTGGCGAATTAACAAAGAAATTGCGTCGCTATGACATACTATAGGTACCATGCCTTCTGTTTCCCAATCGTGTATTGTTTCCCCCGCAACGAAAGGGCTGTCTGCTAGGAGTGGATTATCTCTTTTCCGATGCAGTATTTCATGTTTACTATGTCCTACGCACCCTCACATTGACGAATTAACGCAGAAATTGCGTCGCTATGACACACTATAAGTACCATGACTTTTGTTTCCCAATCGTGTATTGTTTCCCCGGCAACGAAAGGGCAGTCTGCTAGGAGTGGATTATCTCTTTTCCGATGCACTATTTCGTGTTTACGGTGTCCCACGCACCATCACATTGGCGAATTAACGCAGAAATTGCGTCGTTATGACATACTATAGGTACCATGCCTTCTGTTTCCCAATCGTGTATTGTTTCCCCGGCAACGAAACGGCTGTCTGCTAGGAGTGGATTATCTCTTTTCCGATGCACTATTTCGTGTTTACGGGGTCGAACGCACCATCACATTCACGAATTAACGCAGAAATTGCGTCGCTATGACATACTATAGGTACCATGCCTTCTGTTTCCCAATCGTGTATTGTTTCCCCGGCAACGAAAGGGCTGTCTGCTAGGAGTGGATTATCTCTTTTCCGATGCCCTATTTCGTGTTTACGGTGTTCCACGCACCATCACATTGGCGAATTAACGCAGAAATTGCGTCGCTATGACATACTATAGGTGCCATGCCTTCTGTTTCCCAATCGTGTATTGTTTCCCCGGCAACGAAAGGGCTGCCTGCTAAGAGTGGATTATCTCTTTTCCGTTGCACTATTTCGTGTTTACGGTGTCCCACGCACCATCACATTGGCGAATAAAAGCAGAAATTGCGTCGCTATGACATACTATAGGTACCATGCCTTCTGTTTCCCAATCGTGTATTGTTTCCACGGCAACGAAAGTGCTGTCTGCTAGGAGTGGATTATCTCTTTTCCGATGCATTATTTCGTGTTTACGGTGTCCCACGCACCATCACATTGGCGAATTAACGCAGAAATTGCGTCGCTATGACATACTATAGGTGCCATGCCTTCTGTTTCCCAATTGTGTATTGTTTCCCCGGCAACGAAACGGCTGCCTGCTAGGAGTGGATTATCTCTTTTCCGATGCACTATTTCGTGTTTACGGTGTCCCACGCACCATCACATTGGCGAATTAACGCAGAAATTGCGTCGCTATGACATACTATAGGTACCATGCCTTCTGTTTCCCAATCGTGTATTGTGTCCCCGGCAACGAAAGGGCTGTCAGCTATGAGTGGATTATCTCTTTTCCGATGCACTATTTCATGTTTACTGTGTACCACGTACCCTCACATTGAGGAATTAACGCATAAATTGTGTCGCTATGACATACTATAGGTACCATGCCTTCTGTTTCCCAATCGTGTATTGTTTCCCCGGCAACGAAAGTGCTGTCTGCTATGAGTGGATTAGCTCTTTTCCGATGCACTATTTCATGTTTACTGTGTCCCACGTACCCTCACATTGACGAATTAACGCAGAAATTGCGTCGCTATGACATACTATAGGTACCATGCCCTCTGTTTCCCAATCGTGTATTTTTTCCCCGGCAACGAAAGGGCTGTCTGCTAGGAGTGGATTATCTCTTTTCCGATGCACTGTTTCGTGTTTACGGTGTCCCACGCACCATCACATTCACGAATTAACGCAGAAATTGCGTCGCTATGACATACTATAGGTACCATGCCTTCTGTTTCCCAATCGTGTATTGTTTCCCCGGCAACGAAAGGGCTGCCTGCTAGGAGTGGATTATCTCTTTTCCGATGCACTATTTCGTGTTTACGGTGTCCCACGCACCATCACATTGGCGAATTAACGCAGAAATTGCGTCGCTATGACATACTATAGGTACCTTGCCTTCTGTTTCCCAATCGTGTATTGTTTCCCCGGCAACGAAAGGGCTGTCTGCTAGGAGTGGATTATCTCTTTTCCGATGCACTATTTCGTGTTTACGGGGTCCCACGCTCCATTACATTCACGAATTAACGCAGAAATTGCGTCGCTATGACATACTGTAGGTACCATGCCTTCTGTTTCCCAATCGTGTATTGTTTCCCCGGCAACGAAAGGGCTGTCTGCTAGGAGTGGATTATCTCTTTTCCGATGCACTATTTCGTGTTTACGGTGTCCCACGCACCATCACATTGGCGAATTAACGCAGAAATTGCGTCGCTATGACATACAATATGTACCATGCCTTCATTTCCCAATCGTGTATTGTTTCCCCGGCAACGAAAGGACTGCCTGCTAGGAGTGGATTATCTCTTTTCCGATGCACTATTTCGTGTTTACGGTGTCCCACGCACCATCACATTCACGAATTAACGCAGAAATTGCGTCGCTATGACATACTATAGGTGCCATGCCTTCTGTTTCTCAATCGTGTATTGTTTCCCCGGCAACGAAAGGGCTGCATGCTAGGAGTGGATTATCTCTTTTCCGATGCACTATTTCGTGTTTACGGTGTCCCACGCACCATCACATTGGCGAAGTAACGCAGAAATTGCGTCGCTATGACATACTATAGGTACCATGCCTTCTGTTTCCCAATCGTGTATTGTTTCCCCGGCAATGAAAGGGCTGTCTGCTAGGAGTGGATTATCTCTTTTCCGATGCACTATTTCATGTTTACGGTGTCCCACGCACCATCACATTCACGAATTAACGCAGAAATTGCGTCGCTATGACATACTATAGGTACCATGCCTTCTGTTTCCCAATCGTGTATTGTTTCCCCGGCAACGAAAGGGCTGTCTGCTAGGAGTGGATTATCTCTTTTCCGATGCACTATTTCGTGTTTACGGTGTCCCACGCACCCTCACATTGGCGAATTAACGCAGAAATTGCGTCGCTATGACATACTATAGGTACCATGCCTTCTGTTTCCCAATCGTGTATTGTTTCCCCGGCAACGAAAGGGCTGTCTGCTATGAGTGGATTATCTCTTTTCCGATGCACTATTTCATGTTTACTATGTCCTACGCACCCTCACATTGACGAATTAACGCAGAAATTGCGTCGCTATGACACACTATTAGTACCATGACTTTTGTTTCCCAATCGTGTATTGTTTCGCCGGCAACGAAAGGGCTGTCTGTTAGGAGTGGATTATCTCTTTTCCGATGCACTATTTCGTGTTTACGGTGTCCCACGCACCATCACATTGGCGAATTAACGCAGAAATTGCGACGTTATGACATACTATAGGTACCATGCCTTCTGTTTCCTAATCATGTATTGTTGCCCCGGCAACGAAAGGGCTGTCTGCTAGGAGTGGATTATCTCTTTTCCGATGCACTATTTCGTGCTTACGGTGTCCCACACACCATCACATTCACGAATTAACGCAGAAATTGCGTCGCTATGACATACTATAGGTACCATGCCTTCTGCTTCCCAATCGTGTATTGTTTCCCAGGCAACGAAAGGGCTCTCTGCTAGGAGTGGATTATCTCTTTTCCGATGCCCTATTTCGTGTTTACGGTGTTCCACGCACCATCACATTGGCGAATTATCGCAGAAATTGCGTCGCTATGACATACTATAGGTGCCATGCCTTCTGTTTCCCAATCGTGTATTGTTTCCCCGGCAACGAAAGGGCTGCCTGCTAGGAGTGGATTATCTCTTTTCCGTTGCACTATTTCGTGTTTACGGTGTCCCACGCACCATCACATTGGCGAATAAAAGCAGAAATTGCGTCGCTATGACATACTATAGGTACCATGCCTTCTGTTTCCCAATCGTGTATTGTTTCCCCGGCAACGAAATTGCTGTCTGCTAGGAGTGGATTATCTCTTTTCCAATGCACTATTTCGTCTTTACGGTGTCCCACGCACCATCACATTGGCGAATTAACGCAGAAATTGCGTCGCTATGACATACTATAGGTGCCATGCCTTCTGTTTCCCAATTGTGTACTGTTTCCCCGGCAACGAAACGGCTGCCTGCTAGGAGTGGATTATCTCTTTTCCGATGCACTATTTCTTGTTTACGGTGTCCCACGCACAATCACATTCACGAATTAACGCAGAAATTGCGTCGCTATGACATACTATAGGTACCATGCCTTCTGTTTCCCAATCGTGTATTTTTTCCCCGGCAACGAAAGGGCTGTCTGCTAGGAGTGGATTATCTCTTTTCCGATGCACTGTTTCGTGTTTACGGTGTCCCACGCACCATCACATTCACGAATTAACGCAGAAATTGCGTCGCTATGACATACTATAGGTACCATGCCTTCTGTTTCCCAATCGTGTATTGTTTCCCCGGCAACGAAAGGGCTGCCTGCTAGGAGTGGATTATCTCTTTTCCGATGCACTATTTCGTGTTTACGGTGTCCCACGCACCATCACATTGGCAAATTAACGCAGAAATTGCGTCGCTATGACATACTATAGGTACCATGCCTTCTGTTTCCCAATCGTGTATTGTTTCCCCGGCAACGAAAGGGCTGTCTGCTAGGAGTGGATTATCTCTTTTCCGATGCACTATTTCGTGTTTACGGGGTCCCACGCTCCATTACATTCACGAATTAACGCAGAAATTGCGTCGCTATGACATACTATAGGTACCATGCATTCTGTTTCCCAATCATGTATTGTTTCCCCGGCAACGAAAGGGCTGTCTGCTAGGAGTGGATTATCTCTTTTCCGATGCACTATTTCGTGTTTACGGTGTCCCACGCACCATCACATTGGCGAATTAACGCAGAAATTGCGTCGCTATGACATACAATATGTACCATGCCTTCATTTCATAATCGTGTATTGTTTCCCCGGCAACGAAAGGACTGCCTGCTAGGAGTGGATTATCTCTTTTCCGATGCACTATTTCGTGTTTACGGTGTCCCACGCACCATCACATTCACGAATTAACGCAGAAATTGCGTCGCTATGACATACTATAGGTGCCATGCCTTCTGTTTCTCAATCGTGTATTGTTTCCCCGGCAACGAAAGGGCTGCATGCTAGGAGTGGATTATCTCTTTTCCGATGCACTATTTCGTGTTTACGGTGTCCCACGCACCATCACATTGGCGAAGTAACGCAGAAATTGCGTCGCTATGACATACTATAGGTACCATGCCTTCTGTTTCCCAATCGTGTATTGTTTCCCCGGCAATGAAAGGGCTGTCTGCTAGGAGTGGATTATCTCTTTTCCGATGCACTATTTCGTGTTTACGGTGTCCCACGCACCATCACATTCACGAATTAACGCAGAAATTGCGTCGCTATGACATACTATAGGTACCATGCCTTCTGTTTCCCAATCGTGTATTGTTTCCCCGGCAACGAAAGGGCTGTCTGCTAGGAGTGGATTATCTCTTTTCCGATGCACTATTTCGTGTTTACGGTGTCCCACGCACCCTCACATTGGCGAATTAACGCAGAAATTGCGTCGCTATGACATACTATAGGTACCATGCCTTCTGTTTCCCAATCGTGTATTGTTTCCCCGGCAACGAAAGGGCTGTCTGCTAGGAGTGGATTATCTCTTTTCCGATGCACTATTTCATGTTTACTATGTCCTACACACCCTCACATTGACGAATTAACGCAGAAATTGCGTCGCTATGACACACTATAAGTACCATAACTTTTGTTTCCCAATCGTGTATTGTTTCCCCGGCAACGAAAGGGCTGACTGCTAGGAGTGGATTATCTCTTTTCCGATGCACTATTTCGTTATTACGTTGTCCCACGCACCATCACATTGGCGAATTAACGCATAAATTTTGTCGCTATGACATACCATAGGTACCATGCCTTCTGTTTCCCAATCGTGTATTGTTTCCCCGGCAATGAAAGGGCTGTCTGCTAGGAGTGGATTATCTCTTTTCCAATGCACTATTTCGTGTTTACGGTGTCCCACGCACCATCACATTCACGAATTACCGCAGAAATTGCGTCGCTATGACATACTATAGGTACCATGCCTTCTGTTTCCCAATCGTGTATTGTTTCCCCGGCAACGAAAGGGCTGTCTGCTATGAGTGGATTATCTCTTTTCCGATGCACTATTTCATGTTTACTGTGTCCCACGCACCCTCACATTGACGAATTAACGCAGAAATGGCGTCGCTACGACATACTATAGGAGCCATGCCTTCTGTTTCCCAATCGTGTATTGTTTCCCCGGCAACGAAAGTGTTGTCTGCTATGAGTGGATTATCTCTTTTCCGATGCACTATTTCATGTTTACTGTGACCCACGTACCTTCACATTGAGGAATTGACGCAGAAATGGCGTCGCTGTGACATACTATAGGTACCATGCCTTCTGTTTCCCAATCGTGTATTGTTTCCCCGGCAACGAAAGTGGTGTCTGCTAGGAGTGGATTATCTATTTTCCGATGCACTATTTCATGTTTACTGTGTCCCACGCACCCTCACATTGACGAATTAACGCATAAATTGCGTCGCTATGGCATACAATAGGAACCATGCCTTCTGTTTATCAATCGTGTATTTTCCCCGGCAACGAAAGGGCTGTCAGCTATGAGTGGATTATCTCTTTTCCGATGCACTATTTCATGTTTACTGTGTACCACGTACCCTCACATTGAGGAATTAACGCATAAATTGTGCCGCTATGACATACTATAGGTACCATGCCTTCTGTTTCCCAATCGTGTATTGTTTCCCCGGCAACGAAAGTGCTGTCTGCTATGAGTGGATTAGCTCTTTTCCGATGCACTATTTCATGTTTACTGTGTCCCACGTACCCTCACATTGACGAATTAACGCATAAATTGTGTCGCTATGACGTACTATAGGTACCATGCCTTCTGTTTCCCAATCGTGTATTATTTCCCCAGCAACGAAAGGGCTGTCTGCTATGAGTGGATTATCTCTTTTCCGATGCACTATTTCATGTTTACTGTGTCCCACGCACCCTCACATTGACGAATTAACGCATAAATTGCGTCGCTATGGCATACAATAGGAACCATGCCTTCTGTTTATCAATCGTGTATTTTCCCCGGCAACGAAAGGGCTGCCTGCTAGGAGTGGATTATCTCTTTTCCGATGCACTATTTCATGTTTACTATGTCCTACGCACCCTCACATTGACGAATTAACGCAGAAATTGCGTCGCTATGACATACTATAGGTGCCATGCCTTCTGTTTCCCAATCGTGTATTGTTTCCCCGGCAACGAAAGGGCTGTCTGCTATGCGTGGATTATCTCTTTTCCGATACACTATTTCATGTTTACTGTGTCCCACGTACCCTCACATTGAGGAATTAACGCATAAATTGTGTCGATATGACATAGTATAGGTACCATGCCTTCTGTTTCCCAATCGTGTATTCTTTCCCCGGCAACGAAAGGGCTGTCTGCTAGGAGTGGATTATCTCTTTTCCGATGCACTATTTCATGTTTACTGTGTCCCACGTACCCTCAAATTGAGGAATTAACGCATAAATTGTGTCGCTATGACATACTATAGGTACCATGCCTTCTGTTTCCCAATCGTGTATTTTTTCCCCGGCAACGAAAGGGCTGTCTGCTATGAGTGGATTATCTCTTTTCCGATGCACTATTTCATGTTTACTGTGTCCCACGTACCCTCACATTGAGGAATTAACGCATAAATTGTGTCGCAATGACATACTATAAGTACCATGCCTTCTGTTTCCCAATCGTGTATTGTTTCCCCGGCAACGAAAGTGCTGTCTGCTAGGAGTGGATTATCTCTTTTCCGATGCACTATTTCTTGTTTACGGTGTCCCACGCACCATCACATTCACGAATTAACGCAGAAATTGCGTCGCTATGACATACTATAGGTACCATGCCTTCTGTTTCCCAATCGTGTATTTTTTCCCCGGCAACGAAAGGGCTGTCTGCTAAGAGTGGATTATCTCTTTTCCGATGCACTATTTCGTGTTTACGGTGTCCCACGCACCATCACATTCACGAATTAACGCAGAAATTGCGTCGCTATGACATACTATAGGTACCATGCCTTCTGTTTCCCAATCGTGTATTGTTTCCCCGGCAACGAAAGGGCTGCCTGCTAGGAGTGGATTATCTCTTTTCCGATGCACTATTTCGTGTTTACGGTGTCCCACGCACCATCACATTGGCGAATTAACGCAGAAATTGCGTCGCTATGACATACTATAGGTACCATGCCTTCTGTTTCCCAATAGTGTATTGTTTCCCCGGCAACGAGAGGGCTGTCTGCTAGGAGTGGATTATCTCTTTTCCGATGCACTATTTCGTGTTTACGGTGTCCCACGCACCATTACATTAACGAATTAACGCAGAAATTGCGTCGCTATGACATACTGTAGGTACCATGCCTTCTGTTTCCCAATCGTGTATTGTTTCCCCGGCAACGAAAGGGCTGTCTGCTAGGAGTGGATTATCTCTTTTCCGATGCACTATTTCGTGTTTACGGTGTCCCACGTACCATCACATTCACGAATTAACGCAGAAATTGCGTCGCTATGACATACTATAGGTACCATGCCTTCTGTTTCCCAATCGTGTATTGTTTCCCCGGCAACGAAAGGACTGCCTGCTAGGAGTGGATTATCTCTTTTCCGATGCACTATTTCGTGTTTACGGTGTCCCACGCACCATCACATTGGCGAACTAACGCATAAATTGCGTCGCTATGACATACTATAGGTACCATGCCTTCTGTTTCCCAATCGTGTATTGTTTCCCCGGCAACGAGAGGGCTGTCTGCTAGGAGTGGATTATCTCTTTTCCGATGCACTATTTCGTGTTTACGGTGCCCCACGCACCATCACATTGGCGAACTAACGCAGAAATTGCGTCGCTATGACATACTATAGGTACCATGCCTTCTGTTTCCCAATCGTGTATTGTTTCCGCAGCAATGAAATGGCTGTCTGCTAGGAGTGGATTATCTCTTTTCCGATGCACTATTTCATGTTTACGGTGTCCCACGCACTATCACATTGGCGAATTAACAAAGAAATTGCGTCGCTATGACATACTATAGGTACCATGCCTTCTGTTTCCCAATCGTGTATTGTTTCCCCGGCAACGAAAGGGCTGTCTGCTAGGAGTGGATTATCTCTTTTCCGATGCACTATTTCGTGTTTACGGTGTCCCACGCACCATCACATTGGCGAATTAACAAAGAAATTGCGTCGCTATGACATACTATAGGTACCATGCCTTTTGTTTCCCAATCGTGTATTGTTTCCCCGGCAATGAAAGAGCTGTCTGCTAGGAGTGGATTATCTCTTTTCCAATGCACTATTTCGTGTTTACGGTGTCCCACGCACCATCACATTCACGAATTACCGCAGAAATTGCGTCGCTATGACATACTATAGGTACCATGCCTTCTGTTTCCCAATCGTGTATTGTTTCCCCGGCAACGAAAGGGCTGTCTGCTAGGAGTGGATTATCTCTTTTCCGATGCACTATTTCGTGTTTACGGTGTCCCACGCACTATCACATTGGCGAATTAACAAAGAAATTGCGTCGCTATGACATACTATATGTACCATGCCTTCTGTTTCCCAATCGTGTATTGTTTCCCCCTGCAACGAAAGGGCTGTCTGCTAGGAGAGGATTATCTCTTTTCCGATGCACTATTTCGTGTTTACGGTGTCCCACGCACCATCACATTGGCGAATTAACAAAGAAATTGCGTCGCTATGACATACTATAGGTACCATGCCTTCTGTTTCCCAATCGAGTATTGTTTCCCCGGCAACGAAAGGGCTGTCTACTAGGAGAGGATTATCTCTTTTCCGATGCACTATTTCGTGTTTACGGTGTCCCACGCACCATCACATTGGCGAATTAACAAAGAAATTGCGTCGCTATGACATACTATAGGTACCATGCCTTCTGCTTCCCAATCGTGTATTGTTTCCCCGGTAACGAAAGGGCTGTCTGCTAGGAGTGGATTATCTCTTTTCCGATGCACTATTTCATGTTTACGGTGTCCCACGCACCATCACATTGGCGAATTAACGCATAAATTGTGTCGCTATGACATACTATAGGTACCATGCCTTCTGTTTCCCAATCGTGTATTGTTTCCCCGGCAATGAAAGGGCTGTCTGCTAGGAGTGGATTATCTCTTTTCCAATGCACTATTTCGTGTTTACGGTGTCCCACGCACCATCACATTCACGAATTACCGCAGAAATTGCGTCGCTATGACATACTATAGGTACCATGCCTTCTGTTTCCCAATCGTGTATTGTTTCCCCGGCAACGAAAGGGCTGTCTGCTAGGAGTGGATTATCTCTTTTCCGATGCACTATTTCGTGTTTACGGTGTCCCACGCACCATCACATTGGCGAATTAACAAAGAAATTGCGTCGCTATGACATACTATAGGTACCATGCCTTCTGTTTCCCAATCGTGTATTGTTTCCCCCTGCAACGAAAGGGCTGTCGGCTAGGAGTGGATTATCTCTTTTCCGATGCACTATTTCGTGTTTACGGTGTCCCACGCACCATCACATTGGCGAATTAACAAAGAAATTGCGTCGCTATGACATACTATAGGTACCATGCCTTCTGTTTCCCAATCGAGTATTGTTTCCCCGGCAACGAAAGGGCTGTCTGCTAGGAGAGGATTATCTCTTTTCCGATGCACTATTTCGTGTTTACGGTGTCCCACGCACCATCACATTGGCGAATTAACAAAGAAATTGCGTCGCTATGACATACTATAGGTACCATGCCTTCTGTTTATCAATCGTGTATTGTTTCCCCGGCAACGAAAGGGCTGTCTGCTAGGAGTGGATTATCTCTTTTCCGATGCACTATTTCGTGTTTACGGTGTCCCACGCACCATCACATTGGCGAATTAACGCAGAAATTGCGTCGCTATGACATACAATATGTACCATGCCTTCATTTCCCAATCGTGTATTGTTTCCCCGGCAACGAAAGGGCTGTCTGGTATGAGTGGATTATCTCTTTTCCGATGCACTATTTCGTGTTTACGGTGTCCCACGCACCATCACATTGGCGAATTAACGCAGAAATTGCGTCGCTACGACATACTATAGGTACCATGCCTTCTGTTTCCCAATCGTGTATTGTTTCCCCGGCAACGAAAGGGCTGTCTGCTAGGAGTGGATTATCTCTTTTCCGATGCACTATTTCATGTTTACTGTGTCCCACCCACCCTCACATTGACGAATTATTGCAGAAATTGCGTCGCTATGACATACTATAGGTACCATGCCTTCTGTTTCCCAATCGTGTATTGTTTCCCCGGCAACGAAAGGGCTGTCTGCTATGAGTGGATTATCTCTTTTCCGACGCACTATTTCATGTTTACTGTGTCCCACGCACCCTCACATTGACGAATTAACGCAGAAATGGCGTCGCTATGACATACTATAGGAGCCATGCTTCTGGTTCCCAATCGAGTATTGTTTCCCCGGCAACGAAAGGGCTGTCTGCTATGAGTGGATTATCTCCTTTCCGATGCACTATTTCATGTTTACTGTGTCCCACGCACCCTCACATTGACGAATTAACGCAGAAATGGCGTCGCTATGACATACTATAGGAGCCATGCCTTCTGGTTCCCGATCGAGTATTGTTTATCCGGCAACGAAAGGGCTGTCTGCTATGAGTGGATTATCTCTTTTCCGATGCACTATTTCATGTTTACTGTGACCCACGTACCCTCACATTGAGGAATTAACGCAGAAATGGCGTCGCTGTGACATACTATAGGTACCATGCCTTCTGTTTCCCAATCGTGTATTGTTTCCCCGGCAACGAAAGTGCTGTCTGCTAGGAGTGGATTATCTATTTTCCGATGCACTATTTCATGTTTACTGTGTCCCACGCACCCTCACATTGACGAATTAACGCATAAATTGCGTCGCTATGGCATACAATAGGAACCATGCCTTCTGTTTATCAATCGTGTATTTTCCCCGGCAACGAAAGGGCTGTCTGCTATGAGTGGATTATCTCTTTTCCGATGCACTATTTCATGTTTACTGTGTACCACGTACCCTCACATTGAGGAATTAACGCATAAATTGTGTCGCTATGACATACTATAGGTACCATGCCTTCTGTTTCCCAATCGTGTATTGTTTCCCCGGCAACGAAAGTGCTGTCTGCTATGAGTGGATTAGCTTTTTTCCGATGCACTATTTTATGTTTACTGTGTCCCACGTACCCTCACATTGACGAATTAACGCATAAATTGTGTCGCTATGACGTACTATAGGTACCATGCCTTCTGTTTCCCAATCGTGTATTGTTTCCCCAGCAACGAAAGGGCTGTCTGCTATGAGTGGATTATCTCTTTTCCGATGCACTATTTCATGTTTACTGTGTCCCACGCACCCTCACATTGACGAATTAACGCATAAATTGCGTCGCTATGGCATACAATAGGAACCATGCCTTCTGTTTATCAATCGTGTATTTTCCCCGGCAACGAAAGGGCTGCCTGCTAGGAGTAGATTATCTCTTTTCCGATGCACTATTTCATGTTTACTATGTCCTACGCACCCTCACATTGACGAATTAACGCAGAAATTGCGTCGCTATGACATACTATAGGTGCCATGCCTTCTGTTTCCCAATCGTGTATTGTTTCCCCGGCAACGAAAGGGATGTCTGCTATGCGTAAATTATCTCTTTTCCGATGCACTATTTCGTGTTTACGGTGTCCCACGCACCATCACATTGGCGAATTAACGCAGAAATTGCGTCGCTACGACATACTATAGGTACCATGCCTTCTGTTTCCCAATCGTGTATTGTTTCCCCGGCAACGAAAGGGCTGTCTGCTAGGAGTGGATTATCTCTTTTCCGATGCACTATTTCATGTTTACTGTGTCCCACGCACCCTCACATTGACGAATTATTCCAGAAATTGCGTCGCTATGACATACTATAGGTACCATGCCTTCTGTTTCCCAATCGTGTATTGTTTCCCCGGCAACGAAAGGGCTGTCTGCTATGAGTGGATTATCTCTTTTCCGACGCACTATTTCATGTTTACTGTGTCCCACGCACCCTCACATTGACGAATTAACGCAGAAATGGCGTCGCTATGACATACTATAGGAGCCATGCCTTCTGGTTCCCAATCGAGTATTGTTTCCCCGGCAACGAGAGGGCTGTCTGCTATGAATGGATTATCTCTTTTCCGATGCACTATTTCATGTTTACTGTGTCCCACGCACCCTCACATTGACGAATTAACGCAGAAATGGCGTCGCTATGACATACTATAGGAGCCATGCCTTCTGGTTCCCGATCGAGTATTGTTTATCCGGCAACGAAAGGGCTGTCTGGTATGAGTGGATTATCTCTTTTCCGATGCACTATTTCATGTTTACTGTGACCCACGTACCCTCACATTGAGGAATTAACGCAGAAATGGCGTCGCTGTGACATACTATAGGTACCATGCCTTCTGTTTCCCAATCGTGTATTGTTTCCCCGGCAACGAAAGTGCTGTCTGCTAGGAGTGGATTATCTATTTTCCGATGCACTATTTCATGTTTACTGTGTCCCACGCACCCTCACATTGACGAATTAACGCATAAATTGCGTCGCTATGGCATACAATAGGAACCATGCCTTCTGTTTATCAATCGTGTATTTTCCCCGCAACGAAAGGGCTGTCTGCTATGAGTGGATTATCTCTTTTCCGATGCACTATTTCATGTTTACTGTGTCCCACGTACCCTCACATTGAGGAATTAACGCATAAATTGTGTCGCTATGACATACTATAGGTACCATGCCTTCTGTTTCCCAATCGTGTATTGTTTCCCCGGCAACGAAAGTGCTGTCTGCTATGAGTGGATTAGCTCTTTTCCGATGCACTATTTCATGTTTACTGTGTCCCACGTACCCTCACATTGACGAATTAACGCATAAATTGTGTCGCTATGACGTACTATAGGTACCATGCCTTCTGTTTCCCAATCGTGTATTGTTTCCCCGGCAACGAAAGGGCTGTCTGCTATGAGTGGATTATCTCTTTTCCGATGCACTATTTCATGTTTACTGTGTCCCACCCACCCTCACATTGACGAATTAACACATAAATTGCGTCGCTATGGCATACAATAGGAACCATGCCTTCTGTTTATCAATCGTGTATTTTCCCCGGCAACGAAAGGGCTGCCTGCTAGGAGTAGATTATCTCTTTTCCGATGCACTATTTCATGTTTACTATGTCCTACGCACCCTCACATTGACGAATTAACGCAGAAATTGCGTCGCTATGACATACTATAGGTGCCATGCCTTCTGTTTCCCAATCGTGTATTGTTTCCCCGGCAACGAAAGGGATGTCTGCTATGCGTGGATTATCTCTTTTCCGATGCACTATTTCGTGTTTACGGTGTCCCACGCACCATCACATTGGCGAATTAACGCAGAAATTGCGTCGCTACGACATACTATAGGTACCATGCCTTCTGTTTCCCAATCGTGTATTGTTTCCCCGGCAACGAAAGGGCTGTCTGCTAGGAGTGGATTATCTCTTTTCCGATGCACTATTTCATGTTTACTGTGTCCCACGCACCCTCACATTGACGAATTAACGCAGAAATGGCGTCGCTATGACATACTATAGGAGCCATGCCTTCTGGTTCCCAATCGAGTATTGTTTCCCCGGCAACGAAAGGGCTGTCTGCTATGAGTGGATTATCTCTTTTCCGATGCACTATTTCATGTTTACTGTGTCCCACGCACCCTCACATTGACGAATTAACGCAGAAATGGCGTCGCTATGACATACTATAGGATCCATGCCTTCTGGTTCCCAATCGAGTATTGTTTATCCGGCAACGAAAGGGCTGTCTGCTATGAGTGGATTATCTCTTTTCCGATGCACTATTTCATGTTTACTGTGTCCCACGTACCCTAACATTGACGAATTAACGCATAAATTGTGTCGCTATGACGTACTATAGGTACCATGCCTTCCGTTTCCCAATCGTGTATTGTTTCCCCGGCAACGAAAGGGCTGTCTGCTATGAGTGGATTATCTCTTTTCCGATGCACTATTTCATGTTTACTGTGTCCCACGTACCCTCACATTGAGGAATTAACGCATAAATTGTGTCGCTATGACATACTATAGGTACCATGCCTTCTGTTTCCCAATCGTGTATTGTTTCCCCGGCAACGAAAGTGCTGTCTGCTATGAGTGGATTAGCTCTTTTCCGATGCACTATTTCATGTTTACTGTGTCCCACGTACCCTAACATTGACGAATTAACGCATAAATTGTGTCGCTATGACGTACTATAGGTACCATGCCTTCCGTTTCCCAATCGTGTATTGTTTCCCCGGCAACGAAAGGGCTGTCTGCTATGAGTGGATTATCTCTTTTCCGATGCACTATTTCATGTTTACTGTGTCCCACGCACCCTCACATTGACGAATTAACGCATAAATTGCGACGCTAAGGCATACAATAGGAACCATGCCTTCTGTTTATCAATCGTGTATTTCCCCCGGCAACGAAAGGGCTGCCTGCTAGGAGTAGATTATCTCTTTTCCGATGCACTATTTCATGTTTACTGTGTCCCACGTGCCCTCAAATTGAGGAATTAACGCATAAATTGTGTCGCTATGACATACTATAGGTACCATGCCTTCTGTTTCCCAATCGTGTATTGTTTCCCCGGCAACGAAAGGGCTGTCTGCTATGAGTGGATTATCTCTTTTCCGATGCACTATTTCATGTTTACTGTGTCCCACGTACCCTCACATTGAGGAATTAACGCATAAATTGTGTCGCTATGACATACTATAAGTACCATGCCTTCTGTTTCCCAATCGTGTATTGTTCCCCCGGCAACGAAAGTGCTGTCTGCTAGGAGTGGATTATCTCTTTTCCGATACACTATTTCATGTTTACTGTGTCCCACGTACCCTCACATTGAGGAATTAACGCATAAATTGTGTCGATATGACATACTATAGGTAGCATGCCTTCTGTTTCCCAATCGTGTATTGTTTCCCCGGCAACGAAAGGGCTGTCTGCTATGAGTGGATTATCTCTTTTCCGATGCACTATTTCGTGTTTACTGTGTCCCACGTACCCTCACATTGAGGAATTAACGCATAAATTGTGTCGCTATGACATACTATAGGTACCATGCCTTCTGTTTCCCAATCGTGTATTGTTTCCCCGGCAACGAAAGTGCTGTGTGCTAGGAGTGGATTATCTATTTTCCGATGCACTATTTCATGTTTACTGTGTCCCACGTACCCTCACATTGAGGAATTAACTCATAAATTGAGTCGCTAATACATACTATAGGAGCCATGACTTCTGGTTCCCAATCGAGTATTGTTTGCCCGGCAACGAAAGGGCTGTCTGCTAGGAGTCGATTATCGCTTTTCCGATGCACTATTTCATGTTTACTGTGTCCCACGTACCCTCACATTGCGGAATTAACGCATAAATTGGGTCGCTATGGCATACAATAGGAACCATGCCTTCTGTTTATCAATCGTGTATTTTCCCCGGCAACGAAAGGGCTGTCTGCTATGAGTGGATTATCTCTTTTCCGATGCACTATTTCATGTTTACTGTGTCCCACGTACCCTCACATTGAGGAATTAACGCAGAAATTGTGTCGATATGACATACTATAGGTACCATGCCTTCTGTTTCTCAATCGTGTATTGTATCCCCGGCAACGAAAGGGCTGTCTGCTAGGAGTGGATTATCTCTTTTCCGATGCACTATTTCGTGATTACGTTGTCCCACGCACCATCACATTGGCGATTTAACGCATAAATTGTGTCGCTATGACATACTATAGGTACCATGCCTTCTGTTTCCCAATCGTGTATTGTTTCCCCGGCAATGAAAATGCTGTCTGCTAGGAGTGGATTATCTCTTTTCCAATGCACTATTTCGTGTTTACGGTGTCCCACGCACCATCACATTCACGAATTACCGCAGAAATTGCGTCGCTATGACATACTATAGGTACCATGCCTTCTGTTTCCCAATCGTGTATTGTTTCCCCGGCAACGAAAGGGCTGTCTGCTAGGAGTGGATTATCTCTTTTCCGATGCACTATTTCGTGTTTACGGTGTCCCACGCACTATGACATTGGCGAATTAACAAAGAAATAGCGTCGCTATGACATACTATAGATACCATGCCTTCTGTTTCCCAATCGTGTATTGTTTCCCCGGCAACGAAAGGGCTGTCTGCTAGGAGTGGATTATATCTTTTCCGATGCACTATTTCGTGTTTACGGTGTCCCACGCACCATCACATTGGCGAATTAACAAAGAAATTGCGTCGCTATGACATACTATAGGTACCATGCTTTCTGTTTCCCAATCGAGTATTGTTTCCCCGGCAACGAAAGGGCTGTCTGCTAGGAGAGGATTATCTCTTTTCCGATGCACTATTTCGTGTTTACGGTGTCCCACGCACCATCACATTGGCGAATTAACAAAGAAATTGCGTCGCTATGACATACTATAGGCACCATGCCTTCTGTTTCCCAATCGTGTATTGTTTCCCCGGCAACGAAAGGGCTGTCTGCTAGAAGTGGATTATCTCTTTTCCGATGCACTATTTCGTGTTTACGGTGTCCCACGCACCATCACATTGGCGAATTAACGCAGAAATTGCGTCGCTATGACATACAATATGTACCATGCCTTCATTTCCCAATCGTGTATTGTTTCCCCGGCAACGAAAGGGCTGTCTACTAGGAGTGGATTATCTCTTTTCCGATGCACTATTTCGTGTTTACGGTGTCCCACGCACCATCACATTGGCGAATTAACGCAGAAATTGCGTCGCTACGACATACTATAGGCACCATGCCTTCTGCTTCCCAATCGTGTATTGTTTCCCCGGCAACGAAAGGGCTGTCTGCTATGAGTGGATTATCTCTTTTCCGATGCACTATTTCATGTTTACTGTGTCCCACGCACCCTCACATTGACGAATTAACGCATAAATTGCGACGCTAAGGCATACAATAGGAACCATGCCTTCTGTTTATCAATCGTGTATTTCCCCCGGCAACGAAAGGGCTGCCTGCTAGGAGTAGATTATCTCTTTTCCGATGCACTATTTCATGTTTACTGTGTCCCACGTGCCCTCAAATTGAGGAATTAACGCATAAATTGTGTCGCTATGACATACTATAGGTACCATGCCTTCTGTTTCCCAATCGTGTATTGTTTCCCCGGCAACGAAAGGGCTGTCTGCTATGAGTGGATTATCTCTTTTCCGATGCACTATTTCATGTTTACTGTGTCCCACGTACCCTCACATTGAGGAATTAACGCATAAATTGTGTCGCTATGACATACTATAAGTACCATGCCTTCTGTTTCCCAATCGTGTATTGTTCCCCCGGCAACGAAAGTGCTGTCTGCTAGGAGTGGATTATCTCTTTTCCGATACACTATTTCATGTTTACTGTGTCCCACGTACCCTCACATTGAGGAATTAACGCATAAATTGTGTCGATATGACATACTATAGGTACCATGCCTTCTGTTTCCCAATCGTGTATTGTTTCCCCGGCAACGAAAGGGCTGTCTGCTATGAGTGGATTATCTCTTTTCCGATGCACTATTTCGTGTTTACTGTGTCCCACGTACCCTCACATTGAGGAATTAACGCATAAATTGTGTCGCTATGACATACTATAGGTACCATGCCTTCTGTTTCCCAATCGTGTATTGTTTCCCCGGCAACGAAAGTGCTGTGTGCTAGGAGTGGATTATCTATTTTCCGATGCACTATTTCATGTTTACTGTGTCCCACGTACCCTCACATTGAGGAATTAACTCATAAATTGAGTCGCTAATACATACTATAGGAGCCATGACTTCTGGTTCCCAATCGAGTATTGTTTGCCCGGCAACGAAAGGGCTGTCTGCTAGGAGTCGATTATCGCTTTTCCGATGCACTATTTCATGTTTACTGTGTCCCACGTACCCTCACATTGCGGAATTAACGCATAAATTGGGTCGCTATGGCATACAATAGGAACCATGCCTTCTGTTTATCAATCGTGTATTTTCCCCGGCAACGAAAGGGCTGTCTGCTATGAGTGGATTATCTCTTTTCCGATGCACTATTTCATGTTTACTGTGTCCCACGTACCCTCACATTGAGGAATTAACGCAGAAATTGTGTCGATATGACATACTATAGGTACCATGCCTTCTGTTTCCCAATCGTGTATTGTATCCCCGGCAACGAAAGGGCTGACTGCTAGGAGTGGATTATCTCTTTTCCGATGCACTATTTCGTGATTACGTTGTCCCACGCACCATCACATTGGCGATTTAACGCATAAATTGTGTCGCTATGACATACTATAGGTACCATGCCTTCTGTTTCCCAATCGTGTATTGTTTCCCCTGCAATGAAAGGGCTGTCTGCTAGGAGTGGATTATCTCTTTTCCAATGCACTATTTCGTGTTTACGGTGTCCCACGCACCATCACATTCACGAATTACCGCAGAAATTGCGTCGCTATGACATACTATAGGTACCATGCCTTCTGTTTCCCAATCGTGTATTGTTTCCCCGGCTACGAAAGGGCTGTCTGCTAGGAGTGGATTATCTCTTTTCCGATGCACTATTTCGTGTTTACGGTGTCCCACGCACTATGACATTGGCGAATTAACAAAGAAATTGCGTCGCTATGACATACTATAGATACCATGCCTTCTGTTTCCCAATCGTGTATTGTTTCCCCGGCAACGAAAGGGCTGTCTGCTAGGAGTGGATTATCTCTTTTCCGATGCACTATTTCGTGTTTACGGTGTCCCACGCACCATCACATTGGCGAATTAACAAAGAAATTGCGTCGCTATGACATACTGTAGGTACCATGCCTTCTGTTTCCCAATCGAGTATTGTTTCCCCGGCAACGAAAGGGCTGTCTGCTAGGAGAGGATTATCTCTTTTCCGATGCACTATTTCGTGTTTACGGTGTCCCACGCACCATCACATTGGCGAATTAACAAAGAAATTGCGTCGCTATGACATACTATAGGCACCATGCCTTCTGTTTCCCAATCGTGTATTGTTTCCCCGGCAACGAAAGGGCTGTCTGCTAGAAGTGGATTATCTCTTTTCCGATGCACTATTTCGTGTTTACGGTGTCCCACGCACCATCACATTGGCGAATTAACGCAGAAATTGCGTCGCTATGACATACAATATGTACCATGCCTTCATTTCCCAATCGTGTATTGTTTCCCCGGCAACGAAAGGGCTGTCTACTAGGAGTGGATTATCTCTTTTCCGATGCACTATTTCGTGTTTACCGTGTCCCACGCACCATCACATTGGCGAATTAACGCAGAAATTGCGTCGCTACGACATACTATAGGCACCATGCCTTCTGCTTCCCAATCGTGTATTGTTTCCCCGGCAACGAAAGGGCTGTCAGCTAGGAGTGGATTATCTCTTTTCCGATGCACTATTTCATGTTTACTGTGTCCCACGCACCCTCACATTGACGAATTATTCCAGAAATTGCGTCGCTATGACATACTATAGGTACCATGCCTTCTGTTTCCCAATCGTGTATTGTTTCCCCGGCAACGAAAGGGCTGTCTGCTATGAGTGGATTATCTCTTTTCCGGTGCACTATTTCATGTTTACTGTGTCCCACGCACCCTCACATTGACGAATTAACGCAGAAATGGCGTCGCTATGACATACTATAGCAGCCATGCCTTCTGGTTCCCAATCGAGTATTGTTTATCCGGCAACGAAAGGGCTGTCTGCTATGAGTGGATTATCTCTTTTCCGATGCACTATTTCATGTTTACTGTGTCCCACGCACCCTCACAGTGACGAATTAACGCATAAATTGCGTCGCTATGGCATACAATAGGAACCATGCCTTCTGTTTATCAATCGTGTATTTTCCCCGGCAACGAAAGGGCTGCCTGCTAGGAGTGGATTATCTCTTTTCCGATGCACTATTTCATGTTTACTGTGTCCCACGTGCCCTCAAATTGAGGAATTAACGCATAAATTGTGTCGCTATGACATACTATAGGTACCATGCCTTCTGTTTCCCAATCGTGTATTGTTTCCCCGGCAACGAAAGGGCTGTCTGCTGTGAGTGGATTATCTCTTTTCCGATGCACTATTTCATGTTTACTGTGTCCCACGCACCCTCACATTGACGAATTAACGCAGAAATGGCGTCGCTATGACATACTATAGGAGCCATGCCTTCTGGTTCCCAATCGAGTATTGTTTCCCCGGCAACGAAAGGGCTGTCTGCTATGAGTGGATTATCTCTTTTCCGATGCACTATTTCATGTTTACTGTGTCCCACGCACCCTCACATTGACGAATTAACGCAGAAATGGCGTCGCTATGACATACTATAGGATCCATGCCTTCTGGTTCCCAATCGAGTATTGTTTATCCGGCAACGAAAGGGCTGTCTGCTATGAGTGGATTATCTCTTTTCCGATGCACTATTTCATGTTTACTGTGACCCACGTACCCTCACATTGAGGAATTAACGCAGAAATGGCGTCGCTGTGACATACTATAGGTACCATGCCTTCTGTTTCCCAATCGTGTATTGTTTCCCCGGCAACGAAAGTGCTGTCTGCTAGGAGAGGATTATCTATTTTCCGATGCACTATTTCATGTTTACTGTGTCCCACGCACCCTCACATTGACGAATTAACGCATAAATTGCGTCGCTATGGCATACAATAGGAACCATGCCTTCTGTTTATCAATCGTGTATTTTCCCCGGCAACGGAAGGGCTGTCTGCTATGAGTGGATTATCTCTTTTCCGATGCACTATTTCATGTTTACTGTGTACCACGTACCCTCACATTGAGGAATTAACGCATAAATTGTGTCGCTATGACATACTATAGGTACCATGCCTTCTGTTTCCCAATCGTGTATTGTTTCCCCGGCAACGAAAGTGCTGTCTGCTATGAGTGGATTAGCTCTTTTCCGATGCACTATTTCATGTTTACTGTGTCCCACGTACCCTCACATTGACGAATTAACGCATAAATTGTGTCGCTATGACGTACTATAGGTACCATGCCTTCCGTTTCCCAATCGTGTATTGTTTCCCCGGCAACGAAAGGGCTGTCTGCTATGAGTGGATTATCTCTTTTCCGATGCACTATTTCATGTTTACTGTGTCCCACGCACCCTCACATTGACGAATTAACGCATAAATTGCGACGCTAAGGCATACAATAGGAACCATGCCTTCTGTTTATCAATCGTGTATTTCCCCCGGCAACGAAAGGGCTGCCTGCTAGGAGTAGATTATCTCTTTTCCGATGCACTATTTCATGTTTACTGTGTCCCACGTGCCCTCAAATTGAGGAATTAACGCATAAATTGTGTCGCTATGACATACTATAGGTACCATGCCTTCTGTTTCCCAATCGTGTATTGTTTCCCCGGCAACGAAAGGGCTGTCTGCTATGAGTGGATTATCTCTTTTCCGATGCACTATTTCATGTTTACTGTGTCCCACGTACCCTCACATTGAGGAATTAACGCATAAATTGTGTCGCTATGACATACTATAAGTACCATGCCTTCTGTTTCCCAATCGTGTATTGTTCCCCCGGCAACGAAAGTGCTGTCTGCTAGGAGTGGATTATCTCTTTTCCGATACACTATTTCATGTTTACTGTGTCCCACGTACCCTCACATTGAGGAATTAACGCATAAATTGTGTCGATATGACATACTATAGGTACCATGCCTTCTGTTTCCCAATCGTGTATTGTTTCCCCGGCAACGAAAGGGCTGTCTGCTATGAGTGGATTATCTCTTTTCCGATGCACTATTTCGTGTTTACTGTGTCCCACGTACCCTCACATTGAGGAATTAACGCATAAATTGTGTCGCAATGACATACTATAGGTACCATGCCTTCTGTTTCCCAATCGTGTATTGTTTCCCCGGCAACGAAAGTGCTGTGTGCTAGGAGTGGATTATCTATTTTCCGATGCACTATTTCATGTTTACTGTGTCCCACGTACCCTCACATTGAGGAATTAACTCATAAATTGAGTCGCTAATACATACTATAGGAGCCATGACTTCTGGTTCCCAATCGAGTATTGTTTGCCCGGCAACGAAAGGGCTGTCTGCTAGGAGTCGATTATCGCTTTTCCGATGCACTATTTCATGTTTACTGTGTCCCACGTACCCTCACATTGCGGAATTAACGCATAAATTGGGTCGCTATGGCATACAATAGGAACCATGCCTTCTGTTTATCAATCGTGTATTTTCCCCGGCAACGAAAGGGCTGTCTGCTATGAGTGGATTATCTCTTTTCCGATGCACTATTTCATGTTTACTGTGTCCCACGTACCCTCACATTGAGGAATTAACGCAGAAATTGTGTCGATATGACATACTATAGGTACCATGCCTTCTGTTTCCCAATCGTGTATTGTATCCCCGGCAACGAAAGGGCTGACTGCTAGGAGTGGATTATCTCTTTTCCGATGCACTATTTCGTGATTACGTTGTCCCACGCACCATCACATTGGCGATTTAACGCATAAATTGTGTCGCTATGACATACTATAGGTACCATGCCTTCTGTTTCCCAATCGTGTATTGTTTCCCCGGCAATGAAAGGGCTGTCTGCTAGGAGTGGATTATCTCTTTTCCAATGCACTATTTCGTGTTTACGGTGTCCCACGCACCATCACATTCACGAATTACCGCAGAAATTGCGTCGCTATGACATACTATAGGTACCATGCCTTCTGTTTCCCAATCGTGTATTGTTTCCCCGGCAACGAAAGGGCTGTCTGCTAGGAGTGGATTATCTCTTTTCCGATGCACTATTTCGTGTTTACGGTGTCCCACGCACTATGACATTGGCGAATTAACAAAGAAATTGCGTCGCTATGACATACTATAGATACCATGCCTTCTGTTTCCCAATCGTGTATTGTTTCCCCGGCAACGAAAGGGCTGTCTGCTAGGAGTGGATTATCTCTTTTCCGATGCACTATTTCGTGTTTACGGTGTCCCACGCACCATCATATTGGCGAATTAACAAAGAAATTGCGTCGCTATGACATACTATAGGTACCATGCCTTCTGTTTCCCAATCGAGTATTGTTTCCCCGGCAACGAAAGGGCTGTCTGCTAGGAGAGGATTATCTCTTTTCCGATGCACTATTTCATGTTTACTGTGTCCCACGTACCCTCACATTGAGGAATTAACGCATAAATTGTGTCGCTATGACATACTATAAGTACCATGCCTTCTGTTTCCCAATCGTGTATTGTTCCCCCGGCAACGAAAGTGCTGTCTGCTAGGAGTGGATTATCTCTTTTCCGATACACTATTTCATGTTTACTGTGTCCCACGTACCCTCACATTGAGGAATTAACGCATAAATTGTGTCGATATGACATACTATAGGTACCATGCCTTCTGTTTCCCAATCGTGTATTGTTTCCCCGGCAACGAAAGGGCTGTCTGCTATGAGTGGATTATCTCTTTTCCGATGCACTATTTCGTGTTTACTGTGTCCCACGTACCCTCACATTGAGGAATTAACGCATAAATTGTGTCGCAATGACATACTATAGGTACCATGCCTTCTGTTTCCCAATCGTGTATTGTTTCCCCGGCAACGAAAGTGCTGTGTGCTAGGAGTGGATTATCTATTTTCCGATGCACTATTTCATGTTTACTGTGTCCCACGTACCCTCACATTGAGGAATTAACTCATAAATTGAGTCGCTAATACATACTATAGGAGCCATGACTTCTGGTTCCCAATCGAGTATTGTTTGCCCGGCAACGAAAGGGCTGTCTGCTAGGAGTCGATTATCGCTTTTCCGATGCACTATTTCATGTTTACTGTGTCCCACGTACCCTCACATTGCGGAATTAACGCATAAATTGGGTCGCTATGGCATACAATAGGAACCATGCCTTCTGTTTATCAATCGTGTATTTTCCCCGGCAACGAAAGGGCTGTCTGCTATGAGTGGATTATCTCTTTTCCGATGCACTATTTCATGTTTACTGTGTCCCACGTACCCTCACATTGAGGAATTAACGCAGAAATTGTGTCGATATGACATACTATAGGTACCATGCCTTCTGTTTCCCAATCGTGTATTGTATCCCCGGCAACGAAAGGGCTGACTGCTAGGAGTGGATTGTCTCTTTTCCGATGCACTATTTCGTGATTACGTTGTCCCACGCACCATCACATTGGCGATTTAACGCATAAATTGTGTCGCTATGACATACTATAGGTACCATGCCTTCTGTTTCCCAATCGTGTATTGTTTCCCCGGCAATGAAAGGGCTGTCTGCTAGGAGTGGATTATCTCTTTTCCAATGCACTATTTCGTGTTTACGGTGTCCCACGCACCATCACATTCACGAATTACCGCAGAAATTGCGTCGCTATGACATACTATAGGTACCATGCCTTCTGTTTCCCAATCGTGTATTGTTTCCCCGGCAACGAAAGGGCTGTCTGCTAGGAGTGGATTATCTCTTTTCCGATGCACTATTTCGTGTTTACGGTGTCCCACGCACTATGACATTGGCGAATTAACAAAGAAATTGCGTCGCTATGACATACTATAGATACCATGCCTTCTGTTTCCCAATCGTGTATTGTTTCCCCGGCAACGAAAGGGCTGTCTGCTAGGAGTGGATTATCTCTTTTCCGATGCACTATTTCGTGTTTACGGTGTCCCACGCACCATCATATTGGCGAATTAACAAAGAAATTGCGTCGCTATGACATACTATAGGTACCATGCCTTCTGTTTCCCAATCGAGTATTGTTTCCGCGGCAACGAAAGGGCTGTCTGCTAGGAGAGGATTATCTCTTTTCCGATGCACTATTTTGTGTTTACGGTGTCCCACGCACCATCACATTGGCGAATTAACAAAGAAATTGCGTCGCTATGACATACTATAGGCACCATGCCTTCTGTTTCCCAATCGTGTATTGTTTCCCCGGCAACGAAAGGGCTGTCTGCTAGAAGTGGATTTTCTCTTTTCCGATGCACTATTTCGTCTTTACGGTGTCCCACGCACCATCACATTGGCGAATTAACGCAGAAATTGCGTCGCTATGACATACAATATGTACCATGCCTTCATTTCCCAATCGTGTATTGTTTCCCCGGCAACGAAAGGGCTGTCTACTAGGAGTGGATTATCTCTTTTCCGATGCACTATTTCGTGTTTACGGTGTCCCACGCACCATCACATTGGCGAATTAACGCAGAAATTGCGTCGCTACGACATATTATAGGCACCATGCCTTCTGCTTCCCAATCGTGTATTGTTTCCCCGGCAACGAAAGGGCTGTCAGCTAGGAGTGGATTATCTCTTTTCCGATGCACTATTTCATGTTTACTGTGTCCCACGCACCCTCACATTGACGAATTATTCCAGAAATTGCGTCGCTATGACATACTATAGGTACCATGCCTTCTGTTTCCCAATCGTGTATTGTTTCCCCGGCAACGAAAGGGCTGTCTGCTATGAGTGGATTATCTCTTTTCCGGTGCACTATTTCATGTTTACTGTGTCCCACGCACCCTCACATTGACGAATTAACGCAGAAATGGCGTCGCTATGACATACTATAGGAGCCATGCCTTCTGGTTCCCAATCGAGTATTGTTTATCCGGCAACGAAAGGGCTGTCTGCTATGAGTGGATTATCTCTTTTCCGATGCACTATTTCATGTTTACTGTGTCCCACGCACCCTCACAGTGACGAATTAACGCATAAATTGCGTCGCTATGGCATACAATAGGAACCATGCCTTCTGTTTATCAATCGTGTATTTTCCCGGGCAACGAAAGGGCTGCCTGCTAGGAGTGGATTATCTCTTTTCCGATGCACTATTTCATGTTTACTGTGTCCCACGTGCCCTCAAATTGAGGAATTAACGCATAAATTGTGTCGCTATGACATACTATAGGTACCATGCCTTCTGTTTCCCAATCGTGTATTGTTTCCCCGGCAACGAAAGGGCTGTCTGCTATGAGTGGATTATCTCTTTTCCGATGCACTATTTCATGTTTACTGTGTCCCACGTACCCTCACATTGAGGAATTAACGCATAAATTGTGTCGCTATGACATACTATAAGTACCATGCCTTCTGTTTCCCAATCGTGTATTGTTCCCCCGGCAACGAAAGTGCTGTCTGCTATGAGTGGATTATCTCTTTTCCGATACACTATTTCATGTTTACTGTGTCCCACGTACCCTCACATTGAGGAATTAACGCATAAATTGTGTCGATATGACATACTATAGGTACCATGCCTTCTGTTTCCCAATCGTGTATTGTTTCCCCGGCAACGAAAGGGCTGTCTGCTATGAGTGGAATATCTCTTTTCCGATGCACTATTTCGTGTTTACTGTGTCCCACGTACCCTCACATTGAGGAATTAACGCATAAATTGTGTCGCTATGACATACTATAGGTACCATGCCTTCTGTTTCCCAATCGTGTATTGTTTCCCCGGCAACGAAAGTGCTGTGTGCTAGGAGTGGATTATCTATTTTCCGATGCACTATTTCATGTTTACTGTGTCCCACGTACCCTCACATTGAGGAATTAACTCATAAATTGAGTCGCTACGACATACTATAGGCACCATGCCTTCTGCTTCCCAATCGTGTATTGTTTCCCCGGCAACGAAAGGGCTGTCAGCTAGGAGTGGATTATCTCTTTTCCGATGCACTATTTCATGTTTACTGTGTCCCACGCACCCTCACATTGACGAATTATTCCAGAAATTGCGTCGCTATGACATACTATAGGTACCATGCCTTCTGTTTCCCAATCGTGTATTGATTCCCCGGCAACGAAAGGGCTGTCTGCTATGAGTGGATTATCTCTTTTCCGGTGCACTATTTCATGTTTACTGAGTCCCACGCACCCTCACATTGACGAATTAACGCAGAAATGGCGTCGCTATGACATACTATAGGAAATTGTGTCGATATGACATACTATAGGTACCATGCCTTCTGTTTCCCAATCGTGTATTGTATCCCCGGCAACGAAAGGGCTGACTGCTAGGAGTGGATTATCTCTTTTCCGATGCACTATTTCGTGATTACGTTGTCCCACGCACCATCACATTGGCGAATTAACGCATAAATTGTGTCGCTATGACATACTATAGGTACCATGCCTTCTGTTTCCCAATCGTGTATTGTTTCCCCGGCAATGAAAGGGCTGTCTGCTAGGAGCGGATTATCTCTTTTCCAATGCACTATTTCGTGTTTACGGTGTCCCACGCACCATCACATTCACGAATTACCGCAGAAATAGCGTCGCTATGACATACTATAGGTACCATGCCTTCTGTTTCCCAATCGTGTATTGTTTCCCCGGCAACGAAAGGGCTGTCTGCTAGGAGTGGATTATCTCTTTCCCGATGCACTATTTCGTGTTTACGGTGTCCCACGCACTATGACATTGGCGAATTAACAAAGAAATTGCGTCGCTATGACATACTATAGATACCATGCCTTCTGTTTCCCAATCGTGTATTGTTTCCCCGGCAACGAAAGGGCTGTCTGCTAGGAGTGGATTATCTCTTTTCCGATGCACTATTTCGTGTTTACGGTGTCCCACGCACCATCACATGGGCGAATTAACAAAGAAATTGCGTCGCTATGACATACTATAGGTACCATGCCTTCTGTTTCCCAATCGAGTATTGTTTCCCCGGCAACGAAAGGGCTGTCTGCTAGGAGAGGATTATCTCTTTTCCGATGCACTATTTCGTGTTTACGGTGTCCCACGCACCATCACATTGGCGAATTAACAAAGAAATTGCGTCGCTATGACATACTATAGGCACCATGCCTTCTGTTTCCCAATCGTGTATTGTTTCCCCGGCAACGAAAGGGCTGTCTGCTAGAAGTGGATTATCTCTTTTCCGATGCACTATTTCGTGTTTACGGTGTCCCACGCACCATCACATTGGCGAATTAACGCAGAAATTGCGTCGCTATGACATACAATATGTACCATGCCTTCATTTCCCAATCGTGTATTGTTTCCCCGGCAACGAAAGGGCTGTCTACTAGGAGTGGATTATCTCTTTTCCGATGCACTATTTCGTGTTTACCGTGTCCCACGCACCATCACATTGGCGAATTAACGCAGAAATTGCGTCGCTACGACATACTATAGGCACCATGCCTTCTGCTTCCCAATCGTGTATTGATTCCCCGGCAACGAAAGGGCTGTCTGCTATGAGTGGATTATCTCTTTTCCGGTGCACTATTTCATGTTTACTGTGTCCCAAGCACCCTCACATTGACGAATTAACGCAGAAATGGCGTCGCTATGACATACTATAGGAGCCATGCCTTCTGGTTCCCAATCGAGTATTGTTTATCCGGCAACGAAAGGGCTGTCTGCTATGAGTGGATTATCTCTTTTCCGATGCACTATTTCATGTTTACTGTGTCCCACGCACCCTCACATTGACGAATTAACGCATAAATTGCGTCGCTATGGCATACAATAGGAACCATGCCTTCTGTTTATCAATCGTGTATTTTCCCCGGCAACGAAAGGGCTGCCTGCTAGGAGTGGATTATCTCTTTTCCGATGCACTATTTCATGTTTACTATGTCCTACGCACCCTCACATTGACGAATTAACGCAGAAATTGCGTCGCTATGACATACTATAGGTACCATGCCTTCTGTTTCCCAATCGTGTATTGTTTCCCCGGCAATGAAAGGGCTGTCTGCTAGGAGTGGATTATCTCTTTTCCAATGCACTATTTCGTGTTTACGGTGTCCCACGCACCATCACATTCACGAATTACCGCAGAAATTGCGTCGCTATGACATACTATAGGTACCATGCCTTCTGTTTCCCAATCGTGTATTGTTTCCCCGGCAACGAAAGGACTGTCTGCTAGGAGTGGATTATCTCTTTCCCGATGCACTATTTCGTGTTTACGGTGTCCCACGCACTATGACATTGGCGAATTAACAAAGAAATTGCGTCGCTATGACATACTATAGATACCATGCCTTCTGTTTTACAATCGTGTATTGTTTCCCCGGCAACGAAAGGGCTGTCTGCTAGGAGTGGATTATCTCTTTTCCGATGCACTATTTCGTGTTTACGGTGTCCCACGCACCATCACATTGGCGAATTAACAAAGAAATTGCGTCGCTATGACATACTATAGGTACCATGCCTTCTGTTTCCCAATCGAGTATTGTTTCCCCGGCAACGAAAGGGCTGTCTGCTAGGAGAGGATTATCTCTTTTCCGATGCACTATTTCGTGTTTACGGTGTCCCACGCACCATCACATTGGCGAATTAACAAAGAAATTGCGTCGCTATGACATACTATAGGCACCATGCCTTCTGTTTCCCAATCGTGTATTGTTTCCCCGGCAACGAAAGGGCTGTCTGCTAGAAGTGGATTATCTCTTTTCCGATGCACTATTTCGTGTTTACGGTGTCCCACGCACCATCACATTGGCGAATTAACGCAGAAATTGCGTCGCTATGACATACAATATGTACCATGCCTTCATTTCCCAATCGTGTATTGTTTCCCCGGCAACGAAAGGGCTGTCTACTAGGAGTGGATTATCTCTTTTCCGATGCACTATTTCGTGTTTACGGTGTCCCACGCACCATCACATTGGCGAATTAACGCAGAAATTGCGTCGCTACGACATACTATAGGCACCATGCCTTCTGCTTCCCAATCGTGTAATGTTTCCCCGGCAACGAAAGGGCTGTCAGCTAGGAGTGGATTATCTCTTTTCCGATGCACTATTTCATGTTTACTGTGTCCCACGCACCCTCACATTGACGAATTATTCCAGAAATTGCGTCGCTATGACATACTATAGGTACCATGCCTTCTGTTTCCCAATCGTGTATTGTTTCCCCGGCAACGAAAGGGCTGTCTGCTATGAGTGGATTATCTCTTTTCCGGTGCACTATTTCATGTTTACTGTGTCCCACGCACCCTCACATTGACGAATTAACGCAGAAATGGCGTCGCTATGACATACTATAGGAGCCATGCCTTCTGGTTCCCAATCGAGTATTGTTTATCCGGCAACGAAAGGGCTGTCTGCTATGAGTGGATTATCTCTTTTCCGATGCACTATTTCATGTTTACTGTGTCCCACGCACCCTCACATTGACGAATTAACGCATAAATTGCGTCGCTATGGCATACAATAGGAACCATGCCTTCTGTTTATCAATCGTGTATTTTCCCCGGCAACGAAAGGGCTGCCTGCTAGGAGTGGATTATCTCTTTTCCGATGCACTATTTCATGTTTACTATGTCCTACGCACCCTCACATTGACGAATTAACGCAGAAATTGCGTCGCTATGACATACTATAGGTACCATGCCTTCTGTTTCCCAATCGTGTATTGTTTCCCCGGCAACGAAAGTGCTGTCTGCTATGAGTGGATTAGCTCTTTTCCGATGCACTATTTCATGTTTACTGTGTCCCACGCACCATCACATTCACGAATTAACGCAGAAATTGCGTCTCTATGACATACTATAGGTGCCATGCCTTCTGTTTCCCAATCGTGTATTGTTTCCCCGGCAACGAAAGGGCTGTCTGCTAGGAGTGGATTATCTCTTTTCCGATGCACTATTTCATGTTTACTGTGTCCCACGCACCCTCACATTGACGAATTATTCCAGAAATTGCGTCGCTATGACATACTATAGGTACCATGCCTTCTGTTTCCCAATCGTGTATTGTTTCCCCGGCAACGAAAGGGCTGTCTGCTATGAGTGGATTATCTCTTTTCCGGTGCACTATTTCATGTTTACTGTGTCCCACGCACCCTCACATTGACGAATTAACGCAGAAATGGCGTCGCTATGACATACTATAGGAGCCATGCCTTCTGGTTCCCAATCGAGTATTGTTTATCCGGCAACGAAAGGGCTGTCTGCTATGAGTGGATTATCTCTTTTCCGATGCACTATTTCATGTTTACTGTGTCCCACGCACCCTCACATTGACGAATTAACGCATAAATTGCGTCGCTATGGCATACAATAGGAACCATGCCTTCTGTTTATCAATCGTGTATTTTCCCCGGCAACGAAAGGGCTGCCTGCTAGGAGTGGATTATCTCTTTTCCGATGCACTATTTCATGTTTACTATGTCCTACGCACCCTCACATTGACGAATTAACGCAGAAATTGCGTCGCTATGACATACTATAGGTACCATGCCTTCTGTTTCCCAATCGTGTATTGTTTCCCCGGCAACGAAAGGGCTGTCTGCTATGAGTGGATTATCTCTTTTCCGGTGCACTATTTCATGTTTACTGTGTCCCACGCACCCTCACATTGACGAATTAACGCAGAAATGGCGTCGCTATGACATACTATAGGAGCCATGCCTTCTGGTTCCCAATCGAGTATTGTTTATCCGGCAACGAAAGGGCTGTCTGCTATGAGTGGATTATCTCTTTTCCGATGCACTATTTCATGTTTACTGTGTCCCACGCACCCTCACATTGACGAATTAACGCATAAATTGCGTCGCTATGGCATACAATAGGAACCATGCCTTCTGTTTATCAATCGTGTATTTTCCCCGGCAACGAAAGGGCTGCCTGCTAGGAGTGGATTATCTCTTTTCCGATGCACTATTTCATGTTTACTATGTCCTACGCACCCTCACATTGACGAATTAACGCAGAAATTGCGTCGCTATGACATACTATAGGTACCATGCCTTCTGTTTCCCAATCGTGTATTGTTTCCCCGGCAACGAAAGTGCTGTCTGCTATGAGTGGATTAGCTCTTTTCCGATGCACTATTTCATGTTTACTGTGTCCCACGTACCCTCACATTGACGAATTAACGCAGAAATTGCGTCGCTATGACATACTATAGGTACCATGCCTTCTGTTTCCCAATCGTGTATTTTTTCCCAGGCAACAAAAAGGCTGTCTGCTAAGAGTGGATTATCTCTTTTCCGATGCACTATTTCGTGTTTACGGTGTCCCACGCACCATCACATTCACGAATTAACGCAGAAATTGCGTCTCTATGACATACTATAGGTGCCATGCCTTCTGTTTCCCAATCGTGTATTGTTTCCCCGGCAACGAAAGGGCTGTCTGCTAGGAGTGGATTATCTCTTTTCCGATGCACTATTTCATGTTTACTGTGTCCCACGCACCCTCACATTGACGAATTAACGCATAAATTGCGTCGCTATGGCATACAATAGGAACCATGCCTTCTGTTTATCAATCGTGTATTTTCCCCGTCAACGATAGAGCTGCCTGCTATTAGTGGATTATCTCTTTTCCGATACACTATTTCATGTTTACTGTGTCCCATGTACCCTCACATTGAGGAATTAACGCATAAATTGTGTCGCTATGACATACTATAAGTACCATGCCTTCTGTTTCCCAATCGTGTATTGTTTCCCCGGCAACGAAAGTGCTGTCAGCTAGCAGTGGATTATCTCTTTTCCGATACACTATTTCATGTTTACTGTGTCCCACGTACCCTCACATTGAGGAATTAACGCATAAATTGTGTCGATATGACATGCTATAGGTACCATGCCTTCTGTTTATCAATCGTGTATTTTCCCCGGCAACGAAAGGGCTGCCTGCTAGGAGTGGATTATCTCTTTTCCGATGCACTATTTCATGTTTACTATGTCCTACGCACCCTCACATTGACGAATTAACGCAGAAATTGCGTCGCTATGACATACTATAGGTGCCATGCCTTCTGTTTCCCAATCGTGTATTGTTTCCCCGGCAACGAAAGGGCTGTCTGCTAGGAGTGGATTATCTCTTTTCCGATGCACTATTTCGTGCTTACGGTGTCCCACGCACCATCACATTGGCGAATTAACGCAGAAATTGCGTCGCTATGACTTACTATAGGTACCATGCCTTCTGCTTCCCAATCGTGTATTGTTTCCCCGGCAACGAAAGGGCTGTCTGCTAGGAGTGGATTATCTCTTTTCCGATGCACTATTTCGTGTTTACGGTGTCCCACGCACCATCACATTGGCGAATTAACGCAGAAATTGCGTCTCTATGACATACTATAGGTGCCATGCCTTCTGTTTCCCAATCGTGTATTGTTTCCCCGGCAACGAAAGGGCTGCCTGCTAGGAGTGGATTATCTATTTTCCGATGCACTATTTCGTGTTTACGGTGTCCCACGCACCATCACATTGGCGAATTAACGCAGAAATTGCGTCGCTTTGACATACTATAGGTACCATGACTTCTGTTTCCCAATCGTGTATTGTTTCCCCGGCAACGAAAGTGCTGTCTGCTAGGAGTGGATTATCTCTTTTCCGATGCACTATTTCGTGTTTACGGTGTCCCACGCACCATCACATTGGCGAATTAACGCAGAAATTGCGTCGCTATGACATACTATAGGTGCCATGCCTTCTGTTTCCCAATTGTGTATTGTTTCCCCGGCAACGAAAGGGCTGCCTGCTAGGAGTGGATTATCTCTTTTCCGATGCACTATTTCGTGTTTACGGTGTCCCACGCACCATCACATTGGCGAATTAACGCAGAAATTGCGTCGCTATGACATACTATAGGTACCATGCCTTCTGTTTCCCAATCGTGTATTGTTTCCCCGGCAACGAAAGGGCTGTCTGCTAGGAGTGGATTATCTCTTTTCCGATGCACTATTTCATGTTTACGGTGTCCCACGCACCATCACATTCACGAATTAACGCAGAAATTGCGTCGCTATGACATACTATAGGTACCATGACTTCTGTTTCCCAATCGTGTATTTTTTTCCCGGCAACAAAAAGGCTGTCTGCTAAGAGTGGATTATCTCTTTTCCGATGCACTATTTCGTGTTTACGGTGTCCCACGCACCATCACATTCACGAATTAACGCAGAAATTGCGTCGCTATGACATACTATAGGTACCATGCCTTCTGTTTCCCAATCGTGTATTGTTTCCCCGGCAACGGAAGGGCTGTCTGCTAGGAGTGGATTATCTCTTTTCCGATGCACTATTTCATCTTTACTGTGACCCACGTACCCTCACATTGAGGAATTAACGCAGAAATGGCGTCGCTGTGACATACTATAGGTACCATGCCTTCTGTTTCCCAATCGTGTATTGTTTCCCCGGCAACGAAAGTGCTGTCTGCTAGGAGTGGATTATCTATTTTCCGATGCACTATTTCATGTTTACTGTGTCCCACGCACCCTCACATTGACGAATTAACGCATAAATTGCGTCGCTATGGCATACAATAGGAACCATGCCTTCTGTTTATCAATCGTGTATTTTCCCCGGCAACGAAAGGGCTGTCTGCTATGAGTGGATTATCTCTTTTCCGATGCACTATTTCATGTTTACTGTGTACCACGTACCCTCACATTGAGGAATTAACGCATAAATTGTGTCGCTATGACATACTATAGGTACCATGCCTTCTGTTTCCCAATCGTGTATTGTTTCCCCGGCAACGAAAGTGCTGTCTGCTATGAGTGGATTATCTCTTTTCCGATGCACTATTTCATGTTTACTGTGTCCCACGTACCCTCACATTGACGAATTAACGCATAAATTGTGTCGCTATGACGTACTATAGGTACCATGCCTTCTGTTTCCCAATCGTGTATTGTTTCCCCGGCAACGAAAGGGCTGTCTGCTATGAGTGGATTATCTCTTTTCCGATGCACTATTTCATGTTTACTGTGTCCCACGCACCCTCACATTGACGAATTAACGCATAAATTGCGTCGCTATGGCATACAATAGGAATCATGCCTTCTGTTTATCAATCGTGTATTTTCCCCGGCAACGAAAGGGCTGCCTGCTAGGAGTGGATTATCTCTTTTCCGATGCACTATTACATGTTTACTATGTCCTACGCACCCTCACATTGACGAATTAACGCAGAAATTGCGTCGCTATGACATACTATAGGTACCATGCCTTCTGTTTCCCAATCGTGTATTTTTTCCCCGGGAACAAAAAGGCTGTCTGCTAAGAGTGGAATATCTCTTTTCCGATGCACTATTTCATGTTTACTGTGTCCCACGCACCCTCACATTGACGAATTAACGCATAAATTGCGTCGCTATGGCATACAATAGGAACCATGCCTTCTGTTTATCAATCGTGTATTTTCCCCGGCAACGAAAGGGCTGTCTGCTATGAGTGGATTATCTCTTTTCCGATGCACTATTTCATGTTTACTGTGTACCACGTACCCTCACATTGAGGAATTAACGCATAAATTGTGTCGCTATGACATACTATAGGTACCATGCCTTCTGTTTCCCAATCGTGTATTGTTTCCCCGGCAACGAAAGTGCTGTCTGCTATGAGTGGATTAGCTCTTTTCCGATGCACTATTTCATGTTTACTGTGTCCCACGTACCCTCACATTGACGAATTAACGCATAAATTGTGTCGCTATGACGTACTATAGGTACCATGCCTTCTGTTTCCCAATCGTGTATTGTTTCCCCGGCAACGAAAGGGCTGTCTGCTATGAGTGGATTATCTCTTTTCCGATGCACTATTTCATGTTTACTGTGTCCCACGCACCCTCACATTGACGAATTAACGCATAAATTGCGTCGCTATGGCATACAATAGGAACCATGCCTTCTGTTTATCAATCGTGTATTTTCCCCGGCAACGAAAGGGCTGCCTGCTAGGAGTGGATTATCTCTTTTCCGATGCACTATTTCATGTTTACTATGTCCTACGCACCCTCACATTCACGAATTAACGCAGAAATTGCGTCGCTATGACATACTATAGGAACTATGCAATTTCTTTCCCAATCGTGTATTGTTTCCCCGGCAACGAAAGGGCTGTCTGCTAGGAGTGGATTCTCTCTTTTCCGATGCACTATTTCGTGTTTACTGTGTCCCACGCACCATCAGATTGACGAATTAACGCAGAAATTGCGTCGCTATGAGATACTATAGGTACCATGCCTTCTGTTTCCCAATCGTGTATTTTTTCCCCGGCAACAAAAAGGCTGTCTGCTAAGAGTGGATTATCTCTTTTCCGATGCACTATTTCGTGTTTACGGTGTCCCACGCACCATCACATTCACGAATTAACGCAGAAATTGCGTCTCTATGACATACTATAGGTGCCATGCCTTCTGTTTCCCAATCGTGTATTGTTTCCCCGGCAACGAAAGGGCTGCCTGCTAGGAGTGGATTATCTCTTTTCCGATGCACTATTTCGTGTTTACGGTGTCCCACGCACCATCACATTGGCGAATTAACGCAGAAATTGCGTCGCTATGACATACTATAGGTACCATGCCTTCTGTTTCCCAATCGTGTATTGTTTCCCCGGCAACGAAAGTGCTGTCTGCTAGGAGTGGATTATCTCTTTTCCGATGCACTATTTCGTGTTTACGGTGTCCCACGCACCATCACATTGGTGAATTAACGCAGAAATTGCGTCGCTATGACATACTATAGGTGCCATGCCTTCTGTTTCCCAATTGTGTATTGTTTCCCCGGCAACGAAAGGGCTGTCTGCTAGGAGTGGATTATCTCTTTTCCGATGCACTATTTCGTGCTTACGGTGTCCCACGCACCATCACATTCACGAATTAACGCAGAAATTGCGTCGCTATGACTTACTATAGGTACCATGCCTTCTGCTTCCCAATCGTGTATTGTTTCCCCGGCAACGAAAGGGCTGTCTGCTAGGAGTGGATTATCTTCTTTCCGATGCACTATTTCGTGTTTACGGTGTCCCACGCACCATCACATTGGCGAATTAACGCAGAAATTGCGTCTCTATGACATACTATAGGCGCCATGCCTTCTGTTTCCCAATCGTGTATTGTTTCCCCGGCAACGAAAGGGCTGCTGCTAGGAGTGGATTATCTCTTTTCCGATGCACTATTTCGTGTTTACGGTGTCCCACGCACCATCACATTGGCGAATTAACGCAGAAATTGCGTCGCTATGACATACTATAGGAACCATGCCTTCTGTTTCCCAATCGTGTATTGTTTCCCCGGCAACGAAAGTGCTGTCTGCTAGGAGTGGATTATCTCTTTTCCGATGCACTATTTCGTGTTTACGGTGTCCCACGCACCATCACATTCACGAATTAACGCAGAAATTGCGTCGCTATGACATACTATAGGTGCCATGCCTTCTGTTTCCCAATTGTGTATTGTTTCCCCGGCAACGAAAGGGCTGCCTGCTAGGAGTGGATTATCTCTTTTCCGATGCACTATTTCGTGTTTACGGTGTCCCACGCACCATCACATTGGCGAATTAACGCAGAAATTGCGTCGCTATGACATACTATAGGTACCATGCCTTCTGTTTCCCAATCGTGTATTGTTTCCCCGGCAACGAAAGGGCTGTCTGCTAGGAGTGGATTATCTCTTTTCCGATGCACTATTTCTTGTTTACGGTGTCCCACGCACCATCACATTCACGAATTAACGCAGAAATTGCGTCGCTATGACATACTATAGGTACCATGCCTTCTGTTTCCCAATCGTGTATTGTTTCCCCGGCAACGGAAGGGCTGTCTGCTAGGAGTGGATTATCTCTTTTCCGATGCACTATTTCATCTTTACTGTGACCCACGTACCCTCACATTGAGGAATTAACGCATAAATGTCGTCGCTGTGACATACTATAGGTACCATGCCTTCTGTTTCCCAATCGTGTATTGTTTCCCCGGCAACGAAAGTGCTGTCTGCTAGGAGTGGATTATCTATTTTCCGATCCACTATTTCATGTTTACTGTGTCCCACGCACCCTCACATTGACGAATTAACGCATAAATTGCGTCGCTATGGCATACAATAGGAACCATGCCTTCTGTTTATCAATCGTGTATTTTCCCCGGCAACGAAAGGGCTGTCTGCTATGAGTGGATTATCTCTTTTCCGATACACTATTTCATGTTTACTGTGTACCACATACCCTCACATTGAGGAAATAACGCATAAATTGTGTCGCTATGACATTCTATAGGTATCATGCCTTCTGTTTCCCAATCGTGTATTGTTTCCCCGGCAACGAAAGTGCTGTCTGCTATGAGTGGATTAGCTCTTTTCCGATGCACTATTTCATGTTTACTGTGTCCCACGCACCCTCACATTGACGAATTAACGCATAAATTGCGTCGCTATGGCATACAATAGGAACCATGCCTTCTGTTTATCAATCGTGTATTTTCCCCGGCAACGAAAGGGCTGCCTGCTAGGAGTGGATTATCTCTTTTCCGATGCACTATTTCATGTTTACTATGTCCTACGCACCCTCACATTGACGAATTAACGCAGAAATTGCGTCGCTATGACATACTATAGGTGCCATGCCTTCTGTTTCCCAATCGTGTATTGTTTCCCCGGCAACGAAAGGGCTGTCTGCTATGCGTGGATTATCTCTTTTCCGATACACTATTTCATGTTTACCGTGTCCCACGTACCCTCACATTGAGGAATTAACGCATATATTGTGTCGATATGACATACTATAGGTACCATGCCTTCTGCTTCCCAATCGTGTATTGTTTCCCCGGCAACGAAAGGGCTGTCTGCTAGGAGTGGATTATCTCTTTTCCGATGCACTATTTCATGTTTACTGTGTCCCACGTACCCTCAAATTGAGGAATTAACGCATAAATTGAGTCGCTATGACATACTATAGGTACCATGCCTTCTGTTTCCCAATCGTGTATTGTTTCCCCGGCAACGAAAGGGCTGTCTGCTATGAGTGGATTATCTCTATTCCGATGCACTATTTCATGTTTACTGTGTCCCACGTACCCTCACATTGAGGAATTAACGCATAAATTGTGTCGCTATGACATACTATAAGTACCATGCCTTCTGCTTCCCAATCGTGTATTGTTTCCCCGGCAACGAAAGTGCTGTCTGCTAGCAGTGGATTATCTCTTTTCCGATACACTATTTCATGTTCACTGTGTCCCACGTACCCTCACATTGAGGAATTAACGCATATATTGTGTCGATATGACATACTATAGGTACTATGCCTTCTGTTTATCAATCGTGTATTTTCCCCGGCAACGAAAGGGCTGCCTGCTAGGAGTGGATTATCTCTTTTCCGATGCACTATTTCATGTTTACTATGTCCTACGCACCCTCACATTGACGAATTAACGCAGAAATTGCGTCGCTATGACATACTATAGGTGCCATGCCTTCTGTTTCCCAATCGTGTATTGGTTCCCCGGCAACGAAAGGGCTGTCTGCTAGGAGTGGATTATCTCGTTTCCGATGCACTATTTCGTGCTTACGGTGTCCCACGCACCATCACATTCACGAATTAACGCAGAAATTGCGTCGCTATGACATACTATAGGTACCATGCCTTCTGCTTCCCAATCGTGTATTGTTTCCCCGGCAACGAAAGGGCTGTCTGCTAGGAGTGGATTATCTCTTTTCCGATGCACTATTTCGTGTTTACGGTGTCCCACGCACCATCACATTGGCGAATTAACGCAGAAATTGCGTCGCTATGACATACTATAGGTGCCATGCTTTCTGTTTCCCAATCGTGTATTGTTTCCCCGGCAACGAAAGGGCTGCCTGCTAGGAGTGGATTATCTCTTTTCCGATGCACTATTTCGTGTTTACGGTGTCCCACGCACCATCACATTGGCGAATTAACGCAGAAACTGCGTCGCTATGACATACTATAGGTACCATGCCTTCTGTTTCCCAATCGTGTATTGCTTCCCCGGCAACGAAAGTGCTGTCTGCTAGAAGTGGATTATCTCTTTTCCGATGCACTATTTCGTGTTTACGGTGTCCCACGCACCATCACATTGGCGAATTAACGCAGAAATTGCGTCGCTATGACATACTATAGGTGCCATGCCTTCTGTTTCCCAATTGTGTATTGTTTCCCCGGCAACGAAAGGGCTGCCTGCTAGGAGTGGATTATCTCTTTTCCGATGCACTATTTCGTGTTTACGGTGTCCCACGCACCATCACATTGGCGAATTAACGCAGAAATTGCGTCGCTATGACATACTATAGGTACCATGCCTTCTGTTTCCCAATCGTGTATTGTTTCCCCGGCAACGAAAGGGCTGTCTGCTAGGAGTGGATTATCTCTTTTCCGATGCACTATTTCTTGTTTACGGTGTCCCACGCACCATCACATTCACGAATTAACGCAGAAATTGCGTCGCTATGACATACTATAGGTACCATGCCTTCTGTTTCCCAATCGTGTATTTTTTCCCCGGCAACAAAAGGGCTGTCTGCTAAGAGTGGATTATCTCTTTTCCGATGCACTATTTCGTGTTTACAGTGTCCCACGCACCATCACATTCACGAATTAACGCAGAAATTGCGTCGCTATGACATACTATAGGTACCATGCCTTCTGTTTCCCAATCGTGTATTGTTTCCCCGGCAACGAAAGGGCTGTCTGCTAGGAGTGGATTATCTCTTTTCCGATGCACTGTTTCGTGTTTACGGTGTCCCACGCACCATCACATTCACGAATTAACGATGAAATTGCGTCGCTATGACATACTATAGGTACCATGCCTTCTGTTTCCCAATCGTGTATTGTTTCCCCGGCAACGAAAGGGCTGCCTGCTAGGAGTGGATTATCTCTTTTCCGATGCACTATTTCGTGTTTACGGTGTCCCACGCATTATCACATTGGCGAATTAACGCAGAAATTGCGTCGCTATGACATACTATAGGTACCATGCCTTCTGTTTCCCAATCGTGTACTGTTTCCCCGGCAACGAAAGGGCTGTCTGCTAGGAGTGGATTATCTCTTTTCCGATGCACTATTTCGTGTTTACGGTGTCCCACGCACCATCACATTGGCGAATTAACGCAGAAATTGCGTCGCTATGACATACTATAGGTACCATGCCTTCTGTTTCCCAATCGTGTACTGCTTCCCCGGCAACGAAAGGGCTGTCTGCTAGGAGTGGATTATCTCTTTTCCGATGCACTGTTTCGTGTTTACGGTGTCCCACGCACCATCACATTCACGAATTAACGCAGAAATTGCGTCGCTATGACATACTATAGGTACCATGCCTTCTGTTTCCCAATCGTGTATTGTTTCCCCGGCAACGAAAGGGCTGCCTGCTAGGAGTGGATTATCTCTTTTCCGATGCACTATTTCGTGTTTACGGTGTCCCACGCACCATCACATTGGCGAATTAACGCAGAAATTTCGTCGCTATGACATACTATAGGTACCATGCCTTCTGTTTCCCAATCGTGTACTGTTTCCCCGGCAACGAAAGGGCTGTCTGCTAGGAGTGGATTATCTCTTTTCCGATGCACTGTTTCGTTTTTACGGTGTCCCACGCACCATCACATTCACGAATTAACGCAGAAATTGCGTCGCTATGACATACTATAAGTACCATGCCTTCTGTTTCCCAATCGTGTATTGTTTCCCCGGCAACGAAAGGGCTGCCTGCTAGGAGTGGATTATCTCTTTTCCGATGCACTATTTCGTGTTTACGGTGTCCCACGCACCATCACATTGGCGAATTAACGCAGAAATTGCGTCGCTATGACATACTATAGGTACCATGCCTTCTGTTTCCCAATCGTGTACTGTTTCCCCGGCAACGAAAGGGCTGTCTGCTAGGAGTGGATTATCTCTTTTCCGATGCACTATTTCGTGTTTACGGTGTCCCACGCACCATCACATTGGCGAATTAACGCAGAAATTGCGTCGCTATGACATACTATAGGTACCATGCCTTCTGTTTCCCAATCGTGTATTGTTTCCCCGGCAACGAAAGGGCTGCCTGCTAGGAGTGGATTATCTCTTTTCCGATGCACTATTTCGTGTTTACGGTGTCCCACGTACCATCACATTCACGAATTAACGCAGAAATTGCGTCGCTATGACATACTATAGGTACCATGCCTTCTGTTTCCCAATCGTGTATTGTTTCCCCGGCAACGAAAGGACTGCCTGCTAGGAGTGGATTATCTCTTTTCCGATGCACTATTTCGTGTTTACGGTGTCCCACGCACCATCACATTCACGAATTAACGCAGAAATTGCGTCGCTATGACATACTATAGGTGCCATGCCTTCTGTTTCTCAATCGTGTATTGTTTCCCCGGCAACGAAAGGGCTGCCTGCTAGGAGTGGATTACCTCTTTTCCGATGCACTATTTCGTGTTTACGGTGTCCCACGCACCATCACATTGGCGAAGTAACGCAGAAATTGCGTCGCTATGACATACTATAGGTACCATGCCTTCTGTTTCCCAATCGTGTATTGTTTCCCCGGCAATGAAAGGGCTGTCTGCTAGGAGTGGATTATCTCTTTTCCGATGCACTATTTCGTGTTTACGGTGTCCCACGCACCATCACATTCACGAATTAACGCAGAAATTGCGTCGCTATGACATACTATAGGTACCATGCCTTCTGTTTCCCAATCGTGTATTGTTTCCCCGGCAACGAAAGGGCTGTCTGCTAGGAGTGGATTATCTCTTTTCCGATGCACTATTTCGTGTTTACGGTGTCCCACGCACCATCACATTGGCGAATTAACGCAGAAATTGCGTCGCTATGACATACTATAGGTACCATGCCTTCTGTTTCCCAATCGAGTATTGTTTCCCCGGCAACGAAAGGGCTGTCTGCTAGGAGTGGATTATCTCTTTTCCGATGCACTATTTCATGTTTACTATGTCCTACGCACCCTCACATTGACGAATTAACGCAGAAATTGCGTCGCTATGACACACTATATGTACCATGACTTTTGTTTCCCAATCGTGTATTGTTTCCCCGGCAACGAAAGGGCTGACTGCTAGGAGTGGATTATCTCTTTTCCGATGCACTATTTCGTGATTACGTTGTCCCACGCACCATCACATTGGCGAATTAACGCATAAATTGTGTCGCTATGACATACTATAGGTACCATGCCTTCTGTTTCCCAATCGTGTATTGTTTCCCCGGCAATGAAAGGGCTGTCTGCTAGGAGTGGATTATCTCTTTTCCAATGCACTATTTCGTGTTTACGGTGTCCCACGCACCATCACATTCACGAATTACCGCAGAAATTGCGTCGCTATGACATAGTATAGGTACCATGCCTTCTGTTTCCCAATCATGTATTGTTTCCCCGGCAACGAAAGGCCTGTCTGCTAGGAGTGGATTATCTCTTTTCCGATGCACTATTTCGTGTTTACGGTGTCCCACGCACTATCACATTGGCGAATTAACAAAGAAATTGCGTCGCTATTACATACTATAGGTACCATGCCTTCTGTTTCCCAATCGTGTATTGTTTCCCCCTGCAACGAAAGGGCTGTCTGCTAGGAGTGGATTATCTCTTTTCCGATGCACTATTTCGTGTTTACGGTGTCCATCGCACCATCACATTGGCGAATTAACAAAGAAATTGCGTCGCTATGACATACTATAGGTACCATGCCTTCTGTTTCCCAATCGAGTATTGTTTCCCCGGCAACGAAAGGGCTGTCTGCTAGGGGAGGATTATCTCTTTTCCGATGCACTATTTCGTGTTTACGGTGTCCCACGCACCATCACATTGGCGAAATAACAAAGAAATTGCGTCGCTATGACATACTATAGGTACCATGCCTTCTGTTTCCCAATCGTGTATTGTTTCCCCGGCAACGAAAGGGCTGTCTGCTAGGAGTGGATTATCTCTTTTCCGATGCACTATTTCAAGTTTACGGTGTCCCACGCACCATCACATTGGCGAATTAACGCAGAAATTGCGTCGCTATGACATACAATATGTACCATGCCTTCATTTCCCAATCGTGTATTGTTTCCCCGGCAACGAAAGGGCTGTCTACTAGGAGTGGATTATCTCTTTTCCGATGCACTATTTCGTGTTTACGGTGTCCCACGCACCATCACATTGGCGAATTAACGGAGAAATTGCGTCGCTACGACATACTATAGGTACCATGCCTTCTGTTTCCCAATCGTGTATTGTTTCCCCGGCAACGAAAGGGCTGTCTGCTAGGAGTGGATTATCTCTTTTCCGATGCAATATTTCATGTTTACTGTGTCCCACGCACCCTCACATTGACGAATTATTGCAGAAATTGCGTCGCTACGACATACTATAGGTGCCATGCCTTCTGTTTCCCAATCGTGTATTGTTTCCCCGGCAACGAAAGGGCTGTCTGCTAGGAGTGGGTTATCTCTTTTCCGATGCACTATTTCATGTTTACTGTGTCCCACGCACCCTCACATTGACGAATTATTGCAGAAATTGCGTCGCTACGACATACTATAGGTACCATGCCTTCTGTTTCCCAATCGTGTATTGTTTCCCCGGCAACGAAAGGGCTGTCTGCTATGAGTGGATTATCTCTTTTCCGATGCACTATTTCAAGTTTACTGTGTCCCACGCACCCTCACATTGACGAATTAACGCAGAAATGGCGTCGCTATGACATACTATAGGAGCCATGCCTTCTGGTTCCCAATCGTGTATTTTCCCCGGCAACGAAAGGGCTGTCTGCTATGAGTGGATTATCTCTTTTCCGATGCACTATTTCATGTTTACTGTGTCCCACGCACCCTCACATTGACGAATTAACGCAGAAATGGCGTCGCTATGACATACTATAGGAGCCATGCCTTCTGTTTCCCAATCGTGTATCTGCTAGGAGTGGATTATTTATTTTCCGATGCACTATTTCATGTTTACTGTGTCCCACGCACCCTCACATTGACGAATTAACGCATAAATTGCGTCGCTATGACATACTATAGGAACCATGCCTTCTGTTTATCAATCGTGTACCACGTACCCTCACATTGAGGAATTAACGCATAAATTGTGTCGCTATGACATACTATAGGTACCATGCCTTCTGTTTCCCAATCGTGTATTGTTTCCCCGGCAACGAAAGTGCCGTCTGCTATGAGTGGATTAGCTCTTTTCCGATGCACTATTTCATGTTTACTGTGTCCCACGCACCCTCACATTGACGAATTAACGCATAAATTGTGTCGCTATGACGTACTATAGGTACCAAGCCTTCTGTTTCCCAATCGTGTATTGTTTCCCCGGCAACGAAAGGGCTGGCTGCTATGAGTGGATTATCTCTTTTCCGATGCACTATTTCATGTTTACTGTGTCCCACGCACCCTCACATTGACGAATTAACGCATAAATTGCGTCGCTATGGCATACAATAGGAACCATGCCTTCTGTTTATCAATCGTGTATTTTCCCCGGCAACGAAATGGCTGCCTGCTAGGAGTGGATTATCTCTTTTCCGATGCACTATTTCATGTTTACTATGTCCTACGCACCCTCACATTGACGAATTAACGCAGAAATTGCGTCGCTATGACATACTATAGGTAACATGCCTTCTGTTTCCCAATCGTGTATTGTTTCCCCGGCAACGAAAGGGCTGTCTGCTATGAGTGGATTATATCTTTTCCGATGCACTATTTCATGTTTACTGTGTCCCACGCACCCTCACATTGACGAATTAACGCAGAAATGGCGTCGCTATGACATACTATAGGAGCCATGCCTTCTGTTTCCCAATCGTGTATCTGCTAGGAGTGGATTATTTATTTTCCGATGCACTATTTCATGTTTACTGTGTCCCACGCACCCTCACATTGACGAATTAACGCATAAATTGCGTCGCTATGGCATACAATAGGAACCATGCCTTCTGTTTATCAATCGTGTACCACGTACCCTCACATTGAGGAATTAACGCATAAATTGTGTCGCTATGACATACTATAGGTACCATGCCTTCTGTTTCCCAATCGTGTATTGTTTCCCCGGCAACGAAAGTGCTGTCTGCTATGAGTGGATTAGCTCTTTTCCGATGCACTATTTCATGTTTACTGTGTCCCACGTACCCTCACATTGACGAATTAACGCATAAATTGTGTCGCTATGACGTACTATAGGTACCAAGCCTTCTGTTTCCCAATCGTGTATTGTTTCCCCGGCAACGAAAGGGCTGGCTGCTATGAGTGGATTATCTCTTTTCCGATGCACTATTTCATGTTTACTGTGTCCCACGCACCCTCACATTGACGAATTAACGCATAAATTGCGTCGCTATGGCATACAATAGGAAACATGCCTTCTGTTTATCAATCGTGTATTTTCCCCGGCAACGAAATGGCTGCCTGCTAGGAGTGGATTATCTCTTTTCCGATGCACTATTTCATGTTTACTATGTCCTACGCACCCTCACATTGACGAATTAACGCAGAAATTGCGTCGCTATGACATACTATAGGTAACATGCCTTCTGTTTCCCAATCGTGTATTGTTTCCCCGGCAACGAAAGGGCTGTCTGCTAGGAGTGGATTATCTCTTTTCCGATGCATTATTTCATGTTTACTGTGTCCCACGTACCCTCAAATTGAGGAATTAACGCATAAATTGTGTCGCTATGACATACTATAGGTACCATGCCTTCTGTTTCCCAATTGTGTATTGTTTCCCCGGCAACGAAAGGGCTGTCTGCTATGAATGGATTATCTCTTTTCCGATGCACTATTTCATGTTTACTGTGTCCCACGTACCCTCACATTGAGGAATTAACTCATAAATTGTGTCGCTATGACATACTATAAGTACCATGCCTTCTGTTTCCCAATCGTGTATTGTTTCCCCGGCAACGAAAGTGCTGTCTGCTAGGAGTGGATTATCTCTTTTCCGATACACAATTTCATGTTTACTGTGTCCCACGTACCCTCACATTGAGGAATTAACGCATAAATTGTGTCGATATGACATACTATGGGTACCATGCCTTCTGTTTCCCAATCGTGTATTGTTTCCCCGGCAACGAAAGGGCTGTCTGCTAGGAGTGGATTATCTCTTTTCCGATGCACTATTTCGTGTTTACGGTGTCCCACGCACCATCACATTGGCGAATTAACAAAGAAATTGCGTCGCTATGACATACTATAGGTACCATGCCTTCTGTTTCCCAATCGTGTATTGTTTCCCCGGCAACGAAAGGGCTGTCTGCTAGGAGTGGATTATCTCTTTTCCGATGCACTATTTCGTGTTTACGGTGTCCCACGCACCATCATATTGGCGAATTAACGCAGAAATTGCGTCGCTACGACATACTATAGGTACCATGCCTTCTGTTTCCCAATCGTGTATTGTTTCCCCGGCAACGAAAGGGCTGTCTGCTAGGAGTGGATTATCTCTTTTCCGATGCACTATTTCATGTTTACTGTGTCCCACGCACCCTCACATTGACGAATTATTGCAGAAATTGCGTCGCTACGACATACTATAGGTACCATGCCTTCTGTTTCCCAATCGTGTATTGTTTCCCCGGCAACGAAAGGGCTGTCTGCTAGGAGTGGATTATCTCTTTTCCGATGCACTATTTCATGTTTACTGTGTCCCACGCACCCTCACATTGACGAATTATTGCAGAAATTGCGTCGCTACGACATACTATAGGTACCATGCCTTCTGTTTCCCAATCGTGTATTGTTTCCCCGGCAACGAAAGGGCTGTCTGCTATGAGTGGATTATCTCTTTTCCGATGCACTATTTCATGTTTACTGTGTCCCACGCACCCTCACATTGACGAATTAACGCAGAAATGGCGTCGCTATGACATACTATAGGAGCCATGCCTTCTGTTTCCCAATCGTGTATCTGCTAGGAGTGGATTATTTATTTTCCGATGCACTATTTCATGTTTACTGTGTCCCACGCACCCTCACATTGACGAATTAACGCATAAATTGCGTCGCTATGGCATACAATAGGAACCATGCCTTCTGTTTATCAATCGTGTACCACGTACCCTCACATTGAGGAATTAACGCATAAATTGTGTCGCTATGACATACTATAGGTACCATGCCTTCTGTTTCCCAATCGTGTATTGTTTCCCCGGCAACGAAAGTGCTGTCTGCTATGAGTGGATTAGCTCTTTTCCGATGCACTATTTCATGTTTACTGTGTCCCACGTACCCTCACATTGACGAATTAACGCATAAATTGTGTCGCTATGACGTACTATAGGTACCAAGCCTTCTGTTTCCCAATCGTGTATTGTTTCCCCGGCATCGAAAGGGCTGGCTGCTATGAGTGGATTATCTCTTTTCCGATGCACTATTTCATGTTTACTGTGTCCCACGCACCCTCACATTGACGAATTAACGCATAAATTGCGTCGCTATGGCATACAATAGGAACCATGCCTTCTGTTTATCAATCGTGTATTTTCCCCGGCAACGAAATGGCTGCCTGCTAGGAGTGGATTATCTCTTTTCCGATGCACTATTTCATGTTTACTATGTCCTACGCACCCTCACATTGACGAATTAACGCAGAAATTGCGTCGCTATGACATACTATAGGTAACATGCCTTCTGTTTCCCAATCGTGTATTGTTTCCCCGGCAACGAAAGGGCTGTCTGCTAGGAGTGGATTATCTCTTTTCCGATGCATTATTTCATGTTTACTGTGTCCCACGTACCCTCAAATTGAGGAATTAACGCATAAATTGTGTCGCTATGTTATACTATAGGTACCATGCCTTCTGTTTCCCAATCGTGTATTGTTTCCCCGGCAACGAAAGGGCTGTCTGCTATGAATGGATTATCTCTTTTCCGATGCACTATTTCATGTTTACTGTGTCCCACGTACCCTCACATTGAGGAATTAACTCATAAATTGTGTCGCTATGACATACTATAAGTACCATGCCTTCTGTTTCCCAATCGTGTATTGTTTCCCCGGCAACGAAAGTGCTGTCTGCTAGGAGTGGATTATCTCTTTTCCGATACACAATTTCATGTTTACTGTGTCCCACGTACCCTCACATTGAGGAATTAACGCAGAAATTGCGTCGCTACGACATACTATAGGTACCATGCCTTCTGTTTCCCAATCGTGTATTGTTTCCCCGGCAACGAAAGGGCTGTCTGCTAGGAGTGGATTATCTCTTTTCCGATGCACTATTTCATGTTTACTGTGTCCCACGTACCCTCAAATTGAGGAATTAACGCATAAATTGTGTCGCTATGACATACTATAGGTACCATGCCTTCTGTTTCCCAATCGTGTATTGTTTCCCCGGCAACGAAAGGGCTGTCTGCTATGAGTGGATTATCTCTTTTCCGATGCACTATTTCATGTTTACTGTGTCCCACGTACCCTCACATTGAGGAATTAACGCATAAATTGTGTCGCTATGACATACTATAGGTACCATGCCTCCTGTTTCCCAATCGTGTATTTTTCCCGGCAACGAAAGGGCTGTCTGCTATGAGTGTATAAGTGGACTATCTCTTTTCCGATGCACTATTTCATGTTTACTGTGTCCCACGTAGCCTCACATTGAGGAATTACCGCATAAATTGTGTCGCTATGACATACTATAGGTACCATGCCTTCTGTTTCCCAATCGTGTATTTTCCCCGGCCACGAAAGGGCTGTCTGCTATGAGTGGATTATCTCTTTTCCGATGCACTATTTCATGTTTACTGTGTCCCACGTACCCTCACATTGAGGAATTAACGCATAAATTGTGTCGCTATGACATACTATAGGTACCATGCCTTCTGTTTCCCAATCGTGTATTGTTTCCCCGGCAACGAAAGTGCTGTCTGCTAGGAGTGGATTATCTATTTTCCGATGCACTATTTCATGTTTACTGTGTCCCACGTACCCTCACATTGAGGAATTAACGCATAAATTGTGTCGCTATGACATACTATAGGTACCATGCCTCCTGTTTCCCAATCGTGTATTTTCCCCGGCAACGAAAGGGCTGTCTGCTATGAGTGTATGAGTGGACTATCTCTTTTCCGATGCACTATTTCATGTTTACTGTGTCCCACGTAGCCTCACATTGAGGAATTACCGCATAAATTGTGTCGCTATGACATACTATAGGTACCATGCCTTCTGTTTCCCAATCGTGTATTTTCCCCGGCAACGAAAGGGCTGTCTACTATGAGTGGATTATCTCTTTTCCGATGCACTATTTCATGTTTACTGTGTCCCACGTACCCTCACATTGAGGAATTACCGCATAAATTGTGTCGCTATGACATACTATAGGTACCATGCCTTCTGTTTCCCAATCGTGTATTTTCCCCGGCAAGGAAAGGGCTGTCTGCTATGAGTGGACTATCTCTTTTCCGATGCACTGTTTCATGTTTACTGTGTCCCACGTACCCTCACATTGAGGAATTAACGCATAAATTGTGTCGCTATGACATACTATAGGTACCATGCCTTCTGTTTCCCAATCGTGTATTATTTCCCCGGCAACGAAAGGGCTGTCTGCTATGAGTGGATTATCTCTTTTCCGATGCACTATTTCATGTTTACTGTGTCCCACGTACCCTCACATTGAGGAATTAACGCATAAATTGTGTCGCTATGACATACTATAGGTACCATGCCTTCTGTTTCCCAATCGTGTATTGTTTCCCCGGCAACGAAAGGGCTGTCTGCTATGAGTGGATTATCTCTTTTCCGATGCACTATTTCATGTTTACTGTGTCCCACGTTCCCTCACATTGAGGAATTATCGCATAAATTGTGTCGCTATGACATACTATAGGTACCATGCCTTCTGTTTCCCAATCGTGTATTGTTTCCCCGGCAGAGAAAGGGCTGTCTGCTATGAGTGGATTATCTCTTTTCCGATGCACTATTTCATGCTTACTGTGTCCCACGTACCCTCACATTGAGGAATTAACGCATAAATTGTGTCGCTATGACATACTATAGGTACCATGCCTTCTGTTTCCCAATCGTGTATTGTTTCCCCGGCAAGGAAAGGGCTGTCTACTATGAGTGGATTATCTCTTTTCCGATGCACTATTTCATGTTTACTGTGTCCCAGGTACCCTCACATTGAGGAATTAACGCATAAATTGTGTCGCTATGACATACTATAGGTACCATTCCTTCTGTTTCCCAATCGTGTATTTTCCCCGGCAACGAAAGGGCTGTCTGCTATGAGTGGACTATCTCTTTTCCGATGCACTATTTCATGTTTACTGTGTCCCACGTACCCTCACATTGAGGAATTACCGCATAAATTGTGTCGCTATGACATACTATAGGTACCATGCCTTCTGTTTCCCAATCGTGTATTTTCCCCGGCAACGAAAGGGCTGTCTGCTATGAGTGGATTATCTCCTTTCCGATGCACTATTTCATGTTTACTGTGTCCCACGTACCCTCACATTGAGGAATTACCGCATAAATTGTGTCGCTATGACATACTATAGGTACCATGCATTCTGTTTCCCAATCGTGTATTTTCCCCGGCAACGAAAGGGCTGTCTGCTATGAGTGGACTATCTCTTTTCCGATGCACTATTTCATGTTTACTGTGGCCCACGTACCCTCACATTGAGGAATTACCGCATAAATTGTGTCGCTATGACATACTATAGGTACCATGCCTTCTGCTTCCCAATCGTGTATTGTTTCCCCGGCAACGAAAGGGCTGTCTGCTAGGAGTGGATTATCTCTTTTCCGATGCACTATTTCATGTTTACTGTGTCCCACGTACCCTCAAATTGAGGAATTAACGCATAAATTGTGTCGCTATGACATACTATAGGTACCATGCCTTCTGTTTCCCAATCGTGTATTGTTTCCCTGGCAACGAAAGGGCTGTCTGCTATGAGTGGATTATCTCTTTTCCGATGCACTATTTCATGTTTACTGTGTCCCACGTACCCTCACATTGAGGAATTAACGCATAAATTGTGTCGCTATGACATACTATAAGTACCATGCCTTCTGTTTCCCAATCGTGTATTGTTTCTCCGGCAACGAAAGTGCTGTCTGCTAGGAGTGGATTATCTCTTTTCCGATACACAATTTCGTGTTTACTGTGTCCCACGTACCCTCACATTGAGGAATTAACGCATAAATTGTGTCGATATGACATACTATAGGTACCATGCCTTCTGTTTCCCAATCGTGTATTGTTTCCCCGGCAACGAAAGGGCTGTCTGCTATGAGTGGATTATCTCTTTTCCGATGCACTATTTCATGTTTACTGTGTCCCACGTACCCTCACATTGAGGAATTAACGCATAAATTGTGTCACTATGACATACTATAGGTACCATTCCTTCTGTTTCCCAATCGTGTATTGTTTCCCCGGCAACGAAAGTGCTGTCTGCTAGGAGTGGATTATCTATTTTCCGATGCACTATTTCATGTTTACTGTGTCCCACGTACCCTCACATTGAGGAATTAACTCATAAATTGAGTCGCTATGACATACTATAAGAGCCATGACTTCTGGTTCCCAATCGAGTATTGTTTGCCCGGCAACGAAAGGGCTGTCTGCTAGGAGTGGATTATCTCTTTTCCGATGCACTATTTCATGTTTACTGTGTCCCACGTACCCTCACATTGAGGAATTAACGCATAAATTGTGTCGCTATGACATACTATAGGTACCATGCCTCCTGTTTCCCAATCGTGTATTTTCCCCGGCAACGAAAGGGCTGTCTGCTATGAGTGTATGAGTGGACTATCTCTTATCCGATGCACTATTTCATGTTTACTGTGTCCCACGTAGCCTCACATTGAGGAATTACCGCATAAATTGTGTCGCTATGACATACTATAGGTACCATGCCTTCTGTTTCCCAATCGTGTATTGTTTCCCCGGCAACGAAAGGGCTGTCTGCTATGAGTGGATTATCTCTTTTCCGATGCACTATTTCATGTTTACTGTGTCCCACGTACCCTCACATTGAGGAATTACCGCATAAATTGTGTCGCTATGACATACTATAGGTACCATGCCTTCTGTTTCCCAATCGTGTATTTTCCCCGGCAAGGAAAGGGCTGTCTGCTATGAGTGGACTATCTCTTTTCCGATGCACTATTTCATGTTTACTGTGTCCCACGTACCCTCACATTGAGGAATTAACGCATAAATTGTGTCGCTATGACATACTATAGGTACCATGCCTTCTGTTTCCCAATCGTGTATTGTTTCCCCGGCAACGAAAGGGCTGTCTGCTACGAGTGGATTATCTCTTTTCCGATGCACTATTTAATGTTTACTGTGTCCCACGTACCCTCACATTGAGGAATTACCGCATGAATTGTGTCGCTATGACATACTATAGGTACCATGCCTTCTGTTTCCCAATCGTGTATTTTCCCCGGCAAGGAAAGGGCTGTCTGCTATGAGTGGAGTATCTCTTTTCCGATGCACTATTTCATGTTTACTGTGTCCCACGTACCCTCACATTGAGGAATTAACGCATAAATTGTGTCGCTATGACATACTATAGGTACCATGCCTTCTGTTTCCCAATCGTGTATTGTTTCCCCGGCAACGAAAGTGCTGCCTGCTAGGAGTGGATTATCTATTTTCCGATGCACTATTTCATGTTTACTGTGTCCCACGTACCCTCACATTGAGGAATTAACGCATAAATTGTGTCGCTATGACATACTATAGGTACCATGCCTCCTGTTTCCCAATCGTGTATTTTCCCCGGCAACGAAAGGGCTGTCTGCTATGAGTGTATGAGTGGACTATCTGTTTTCCGATGCACTATTTCATGTTTACTGTGTCCCACGTAGCCTCACATTGAGGAATTACCGCATAAATTGTGTCGCTATGACATACTATAGGTACCATGCCTTCTGTTTCCCAATCGTGTATTTTCCCCGGCAACGAAAGGTCTGTCTGCTATGAGTGGATTATCTCTTTTCCGATGCACTATTTCATGTTTACTGTGTCCCACGTACCCTCACATTGAGGAATTACCGCATAAATTGTGTCGCTATGACATACTATAGGTACCATGCCTTCTGTTTCCCAATCGTGTATTTTCCCCGGCAACGAAAGGTCTGTCTGCTATGAGTGGATTATCTCTTTTCCGATGCACTATTTCATGTTTACTGTGTCCCACGTACCCTCACATTGAGGAATTAACGCATAAATTGTGTCGCTATGACATACTATAGGTACCATGCCTTCTGTTTCCCAATCGTGTATTGTTTCCCCGGCAACGAAAGGGCTGTCTGCTATGAGTGGATTATCTCTTTTCCGATGCACTATTTCATGTTTACTGTGTCCCACGTACCCTCACATTGAGGAATTAACGCATAAATTGTGTCGCTATGACATACTATAGGTACCATGCCTTCTGTTTCCCAATCGTGTATTGTTTCCCCGGCAACGAAAGGGCTGTCTGCTATGAGTGGATTATCTCTTTTCCGATGCACTATTTCATGTTTACTGTGTCCCACGTTCCCTCACATTGAGGAATTATCGCATAAATTGTGTCGCTATGACATACTATAGGTACCATGCCTTCTGTTTCCCAATCGTGTATTGTTTCCCCGGCAGAGAAAGGGCTGTCTGCTATGAGTGGATTATCTCTTTTCCGATGCACTATTTCTTGTTTACTGTGTCCCACGTACCCTCACATTGAGGAATTAACGAATAAATTGTGTCGCTATGACATACTATAGGTACCATGCCTTCTGTTTCCCAATCGTGTATTGTTTCCCCGGCAAGGAAAGGGCTGTCTACTATGAGTGGATTATCTCTTTTCCGATGCACTATTTCATGTTTACTGTGTCCCACGTACCCTCACATTGAGGAATTAACGCATAAATTGTGTCGCTATGACATACTATAGGTACCATTCCTTCTGTTTCCCAATCGTGTATTTTCCCCGGCAACGGAAGGGCTGTCTGCTATGAGTGGACTATCTCTTTTCCGATGCACTATTTCATGTTTACTGTGTCCCACGTACCCTCACATTGAGGAATTACCGCATAAATTGTGTCGCTATGACATACTATATGTACCATGCCTTCTGTTTCCCAATCGTGTATTTTCCCCGGCAACGAAAGGGCTGTCTGCTATGAGTGGATTATCTCTTTTCCGATGCACTATTTCATGTTTACTGTGTCCCACGTACCCTCACATTGAGGAATTACCGCATAAATTGTGTCGCTATGACATACTATAGGTACCATGCATTCTGTTTCCCAATCGTGTATTTTCCCCGGCAACGAAAGGGCTGTCTGCTATGAGTGGACTATCTCTTTTCCGATGCACTATTTCATGTTTACTGTGTCCCACGTACCCTCACATTGAGGAATTACCGCATAAATTGTGTCGCTATGACATACTATAGGTACCATGCCTTCTGTTTCCCAATCGTGTATTGTTTCCCCGGCAACGAAAGGGCTGTCTGCTAGGAGTGGATTATCTCTTTTCCGATGCACTATTTCATGTTTACTGTGTCCCACGTACCCTCAAATTGAGGAACTAACGCATAAATTGTGTCGCTATGACATACTATAGGTACCATGCCTTCTGATTCCCAATCGTGTATTGTTTCCCCGGCAACGAAAGGGCTGTCTGCTATGAGTGGATTATCTCTTTTCCGATGCACTATTTCATGTTTACTGTGTCCCACGTACCCTCACATTGAGGAATTAACGCATAAATTGTGTCGCTATGACATACTATAAGTACCATGCCTTCTGTTTCCCAATCGTGTATTGTTTCTCCGGCAACGAAAGTGCTGTCTGCTAGGAGTGGATTATCTCTTTTCCGATACACAATTTCGTGTTTACTGTGTCCCACGTACCCTCACATTGAGGAATTAACGCATAAATTGTGTCGATATGACATACTATAGGTACCATGCATTCTGTTTCCCAATCGTGTATTGTTTCCCCGGCAACGAAAGGTCTGTCTGCTATGAGTGGATTATCTCTTTTCCGATGCACTATTTCATGTTTACTGTGTCCCACGTACCCTCACATTGAGGAATTAACGCATAAATTGTGTCGCTATGACATACTATAGGTACTATGCCTTCTGTTTCCCAATCGTGTATTGTTTCCCCGGCAACGAAAGTGCTGTCTGCTAGGAGTGGATTATCTATTTTCCGATGCACTATTTCATGTTTACTGTGTCCCACGTACCCTCACATTGAGGAATTAACTCATTAATTGAGTCGCTATGACATACTATAAGAGCCATGACTTCTGGTTCCCATCCGAGTATTGTTTGCCCGGCAACGAAAGAGCTGTCTGCTAGGAGTGGATTAACTCTTTTCCGATGCACTATTTCATGTTTACTGTGTCCCACGTACCCTCACATTGAGGAATTAACGCATAAATTGTGTCGCTATGACATACTATAGGTACCATGCCTCCTGTTTCCCAATCGTGTATTTTCCCCGGCAACGAAAGGGCTGTCTGCTATGAGTGTATGAGTGGACTATCTCTTTTCCGATGCACTATTTCATGTTTACTGTGTCCCACGTAGCCTCACATTGAGGAATTACCGCATAAATTGTGTCGCTATGACATACTATAGGTACCATGCCTTCTGTTTCCCAATCGTGTATTTTCCCCGGCAACGAAAGGGCTGTCTGCTATGAGTGGATTATCTCTTTTCCGATGCACTATTTCATGTTTACTGTGTCCCACGTACCCTCACATTGAGGAATTACCGCATAAATTGTGTCGCTATGACATACTATAGGTACCATGCCTTCTGTTTCCCAATCGTGTATTTTCCCCGGCAAGGAAAGGGCTGTCTGCTATGAGTGGACTATCTCTTTTCCGATGCACTATTTCATGTTTACTGTGTCCCACGTACCCTCACATTGAGGAATTAACGCATAAATTGGGTCGCTATGACATACTATAGGTACCATGCCTTCTGTTTCCCAATCGTGTATTGTTTCCCCGGCAACGAAAGGGCTGTCTGCTACGAGTGGATTATCTCTTTTCCGATGCACTATTTCATGTTTACTGTGTCCCACGTACCCTCACATTGAGGAATTACCGCATGAATTGTGTCGCTATGACATACTATAGGTACCATGCCTTCTGTTTCCCAATCGTGTATTTTCCCCGGCAAGGAAAGGGCTGTCTGCTATGAGTGGACTATCTCTTTTCCGATGCACTATTTCATGTTTACTGTGTCCCACGTACCCTCACATTGAGGAATTAACACATAAATTGTGTCGCTATGACATACTATAGGTACCATGCCTTCTGTTTCCCAATCGTGTATTGTTTCCCCGGCAACGAAAGGGCTGTCTGCTATGAGTGGATTATCTCTTTTCCGATGCACTATTTCATGTTTACTGTGTCCCACGTTCCCACACATTGAGGAATTAACGCATAAATTGTGTCGCTATGACATACTATAGGTACCATGCCTTCTGTTTCCCAATCGTGTATTGTTTCCACGGCAACGAAAGGGCTGTCTGCTATGAGTGGATTATCTCTTTTCCGATGCACTATTTCATGTTTACTGTGTCCCACGTTCCCTCACATTGAGGAATTAACGCATAAATTGTGTCGCTATGACATACTATAGGTACCATGCCTTCTGTTTCCCAATCGTGTATTTTCCCCGGCAACGAAAGGGCTGTCTGCTATGAGTGGACTATCTCTTTTCCGATGCACTATTTCATGTTTACTGTGTCCCACGTACCCTCACATTGAGGAATTACCACATAAATTGTGTCGCTATGACATACTATAGGTACCATGCATTCTGTTTCCCAATCGTGTATTTTCCCCGGCAACGAAAGGGCTGTCTGCTATGAGTGGATTATCTCTTTTCCGATGCACTATTTCATGTTTACTGTGTCCCACGTACCCTCACATTGAGGAATTACCGCATAAATTGTGTCGCTATGACATACTATAGGTACCATGCCTTCTGTTTCCCAATCGTGTATTTTCACCGGCAACGAAAGGGCTGTCTGCTATGAGTGGATTATCTCTTTTCCGATGCACTATTTCAAGTTTACTGTGTCCCACGTACCCTCACATTGAGGAATTAACGCATAAATTGTGTCGCTATGACATACTATAGGTACCATGCCTTCTGTTTCCCAATCGTGTATTGTTTCCCCGGCAGAGAAAGGGCTGTCTGCTATGAGTGGATTATCTCTTTTCCGATGCACTATTTCATGTTTACTGTGTCCCACGTACCCTCACATTGAGGAATTAACGCATAAATTGTGTCGCTATGACATACTATAGGTACCATTCCTTCTGTTTCCCAATCGTGTATTTTCCCCGGCAACGAAAGGCTGTCTGCTATGAGTGGACTATCTCTTTTCCGATGCACTATTTCATGTTTACTGTGTCCCACGTACCCTCACATTGAGGAATTACCGCATAAATTGTGTCGCTATGACATACTATAGGTACCATGCCTTCTGTTTCCCAATCGTGTATTTTCCCCGGCAACGAAAGGCCTGTCTGCTATGAGTGGATTATCTCTTTTCCGATGCACTATTTCATGTTTACTGTGTCCCACGTACCCTCACATTGAGGAATTACCGCATAAATTGTGTCGATATGACATACTATTGGTACCATGCCTTCTGTTTCCCATTCGTGTATTGTTTCCCCGGCAACGAAAGGGCTGTCTGCTATGAGTGGATTATCTCTTTTCCGATGCACTATTTCATGTTTACTGTGTCCCACGCACCCTCACATTGACGAATTAACGCAGATATGGCGTCGCTATGACATACTATAGGTACCATGCCTTCTGTTCCCCAATCGTGTATTGTTTCCACGGCAACGAAAGGGCTGTCTGCTATGAGTGGATTATCTCTTTTCCGATGCACTATTTCATGTTTACTGTGTCCCACGTACCCTCACATTGAGGAATTAACGCATAAATTGTGTCGCTATGACATACTATAGGTACCATGCCTTCTGTTTCCCAATCGTGTATTGTTTCCCCGGCAACGAAAGGGCTGTCTGCTATGAGTCAATTATCTCTTTTCCGATGCACTATTTCATGTTTACTGTGTCCCACGTACCCTCACAATGAGGAATTAACGCATAAATTGTGTCGCTATGACATACTATAGGTACCATGCCTTCTGTTTCCCAATCGAGTATTGTTTCACCGGCAACGAAAGGGCTGTCTGCTATGAGTGGATTATCTCTTTTCCGACGCACTATTTCATGTTTACTGTGTCCCACGCACCCTCACATTGACGAATTAACGCATAAATTGCGTCGCTATGGCATACAATAGGAACCATGCCTTCTGTTTATCAATCGTGTATTTTCCCCGGCAACGAAAGGGCTGCCTGCTAGGAGTGGATTATCTCTTTTCCGATGCACTATTTCATGTTTACTATGTCCTACGCACCCTCACATTGACGAATTAACGCAGAAATTGCGTCGCTATGACATACTATAGGTGCCATGCCTTCTGTTTCCCAATCGTGTATTGTTTCCCCGGCAACGAAAGGGCTGTCTGCTATGCGTGGATTATCTCTTTTCCGATACACTATTTCATGTTTACTGTGTCCCACGTACCCTCACATTGAGGAATTAACGCATAAATTGTGTCGCTATGACATACTATAGGTACCATGCCTTCTGTTTCCCAATCGTGTATTGTTTCCCCGGCAACGAAAGTGCTGTCTGCTAGGAGTGGATTATCTCTTTTCCGATACACTATTTCATGTTTACTGTGTCCCACGTACGCTCACATTGAGGAATTAACGCATAAATTGTGTCGATATGACATACTATTGGTACCATGCCTTCTGTTTCCCATTCGTGTATTGTTTCCCCGGCAACGAAAGGGCTGTCTGCTATGAGTGGATTATCTCTTTTCCGATGCACTATTTCATGTTTACTGTGTCCCACGCACCCTCACATTGACGAATTAACGCAGATATGGCGTCGCTATGACATACTATAGGTACCATGCCTTCTGTTCCCCAATCGTGTATTGTTTCCCCGGCAACGAAAGGGCTGTCTGCTATGAGTGGATTATCTCTTTTCCGATGCACTATTTCATGTTTACTGTGTCCCACGTACCCTCACATTGAGGAATTAACGCATAAATTGTGTCGCTATGACATACTATAGGTACCATGCCTTCTGTTTCCCAATCGTGTATTGTTTCCCCGGCAACGAATGTGCTGTCTGCTAGGAGTGGATTATCTATTTTCCGATGCACTATTTCATGTTTACTGTGTCCCACGTACCCTCACATTGAGGAATTAACGCATAAATTGAGTCGCTATGACATACTATAGGAGCCATGCCTTCTGGTTCCCAATCGAGTATTGTTTGCCCGGCAACGAAAGGGCAGTCTGCTAGGAGTGGATTATCTCTTTTCCTATGCACTATTTCATGTTTACTGTGTCCCACGTACCCTCACATTGAGGAATTAACCCATAAATTGGGTCGCTATGGCATACAATAGGAACCATGCCTTCTGTTTATCAATCGTGTATTTTCCCCGGCAACGAAAGGGCTGTCTGCTATGAGTGGATTATCTCTTTTCCGATGCACTATTTCATGTTTACTGTGTCCCACGTACCCTCACATTGAGGAATTACCGCATAAATTGTGTCGCTATGACATACTATAGGTACCATGCCTTCTGTTTCCCAATCGTGTATTGTTTCCCCGGCAACGAAAGGGCTGTCTGCTATGAGTGTATTATCTCTTTTCCGATGCACTATTTCATGTTTACTGTGTCCCACGTACCCTCACATTGAGGAATTAACGCATAAATTGTGTCGCTATGACATACTATAGGTACCATGCGTTCTGTTTCCCAATCGTGTATTGTTTCCCTGGCAACGAAAGGGCTGTCTTCTATGAGTGGATTATCTCTTTTCCGATGCACTATTTCATGATTACTGTGTCCCACGTACCCTCACATTGAGGAATTAACGCATAAATTGTGTCGCTATGACATACTGTAGGTACCATGCCTTCTGTTTCCCAATCGTGTATTGTTTCCCCGGCAACGAAAGGGCTGTCTGCTATGAGTGGATTATCTCTTTTCCGATGCACTATTTCATGTTTACTGTGTCCCACGTACCCTCACATTGAGGAATTAACGCATAAATTGTGTCGCTATGACATACTATAGGTACCATGCCTTCTGTTTCCCAATCGTGTATTGTTTCCCCGGCAACGAAAATGCTGTCTGCTATGAGTGGATTATCTCTTTTCCGATGCACTATTTCATGTTTACTGTGTCCCACGTACCCTCACATTGAGGAATTAACGCATAAATTGTGTCGCTATGACATACTATAGGTACCATGCCTTCTGTTTCCCAATCGTGTATTGTTTCCCCGGCAACGGAAGGGCTGTCTGCTATGAGTCAATTATCTCTTTTCCGATGCACTATTTCATGTTTACTGTGTCCCACGTACCCTCACATTGAGGAATTAACGCATAAATTGTGTCGCTATGACATACTATAGGTACCATGCCTTCTGTTTCCCAATCGTGTATTGTTTCCACGGCAACGAAAGGGCTGTCTGCTATGAGTGGATTATCTCTTTTCCTATGCACTATTTCATGTTTACTGTGTCCTACGTACCCTCACATTGAGGAATTAACGCATAAATTGTGTCGCTATGACATACTATAGGTACCATGCCTTCTGTTTCCCAATCGTGTATTGTTTTCCCGGCAACGAAAGGGCTGTCTGCTATGAGTGGATTATCTCTTTTCCGATGCACTATTTCATGTTTACTGTGTCCCACGTACCCTCACATTGAGGAATTAACGCATAAATTGGGTCGCTATGACATACTATAGGTACCATGCCTTCTGTTTCTTAATCGTGTTATTGTTTCCCCGGCAACGAAAGGGCTGTCTGCTATGAGTGGATTATCTCTTTTCCGATCCACTATTTCATGTTTACTGTGTCCCACGTACCCTCACATTGAGGAATTAACGCATAAATTGTGTCGCTATGACATACTATAGGTACCATGCCTTCTGTTTCCCAATCGTGTATTGTTTCCCCGGCAACGAAAGGGCTGTCTGCTATGAGTGGATTATCTCTTTTCCGATCCAATATTTCATGTTTACTGTGTCCCACGTACCCTCACATTGAGGAATTAACGCATAAATTGTGTCGCTATGACATACTATAGGTACCATGCTTTCTGTTTCCCAATCGTGTATTGTTTCCCCGGCAACGAAAGAGCTGTCTGCTATGAGTGGATTATCTCTTTTCCGATGCACTATTTCATGTTTACTGTGTCCCACGTACCCTCACATTGAGGAATTAACGCATAAATTGTGTCGCTATGACATACTATAGGTACCATGCCTTCTGTTTCCCAATCGTGTATTTTCCCCGGCAACGAAAGGGCTGTCTGCTATGAGTGGACTATCTCTTTTCCGATGCACTATTTCATGTTTACTGTGTCCCACGTACCCTCACATTGAGGAATTAACGCATAAATTGTGTCGCTATGACATACTACAGGTACACTGCCTTCTGTTTCCCAATCGTGTATTGTTTCCCCCGGCAACGAAAGTGCTGTCTGCTATGAGTGGATTATCTCTTTTCCGATGCACTATTTCATGTTTACTATGTCCTACGCACCCTCACATTGACGAATTAACGCAGAAATTGCGTCGCTATGACATACTATAGGTGCCATGCCTTCTGTTTCCCAATCGTGTATTGTTTCCCCGGCAACGAAAGGGCTGTCTGCTATGCGTGGATTATCTCTTTTCCGATACACTATTTCATGTTTACTGTGTCCCACGTACCCTCACATTGAGGAATTAACGCATAAATTGTGTCGCTATGACATACTGTAGGTACCATGCCTTCTGTTTCCCAATCGTGTATTGTTTCCCCGGCAACGAAAGGGCTGTCTGCTATGAGTCAATTATCTCTTTTCCGATGCACTATTTCATGTTTACTGTGTCCCACGTACCCTCACAATGAGGAATTAACGCATAAATTGTGTCGCTATGACATACTATAGGTACCATGCCTTCTGTTTCCCAATCGTGTATTGTTTCACCGGCAACGAAAGGGCTGTCTGCTATGAGTGGATTATCTCTTTTCCGACGCACTATTTCATGTTTACTGTGTCCCACGCACCCTCACATTGACGAATTAACGCATAAATTGCGTCGCTATGGCATACAATAGGAACCATGCCTTCTGTTTATCAATCGTGTATTTTCCCCGGCAACGAAAGGGCTGCCTGCTAGGAGTGGATTATCTCTTTTCCGATGCACTATTTCATGTTTACTATGTCCTACGCCCCCTCACATTGACGAATTAACGCAGAAATTGCGTCGCTATGACATACTATAGGTGCCATGCCTTCTGTTTCCCAATCGTGTATTGTTTCCCCGGCAACGAAAGGGCTGTCTGCTATGCGTGGATTATCTCTTTTCCGATACACTATTTCATGTTTACTGTGTCCCACGTACCCTCACATTGAGGAATAAACGCATAAATTGTGTCGCTATGACATACTATAAGTACCATGCCTTCTGTTTCCCAATCGTGTATTGTTTCCCCGGCAACGAAAGTGCTGTCTGCTAGGAGTGGATTATCTCTTTTCCGATACACTATTTCATGTTTACTGTGTCCCACGTACCCTCACATTGAGGAATTAACGCATAAATTGTGTCGATATGACATACTATTGGTACCATGCCTTCTGTTTCCCATTCGTGTATTGTTTCCCCGGCAACGAAAGGGCTGTCTGCTATGAGTGGATTATCTCTTTTCCGATGCACTATTTCATGTTTACTGTGTCCCACGCACCCTCACATTGACGAATTAACGCAGATATGGCGTCGCTATGACATACTATAGGTACCATGCCTTCTGTTCCCCAATCGTGTATTGTTTCCCCGGCAACGAAAGGGCTGTCTGCTATGAGTGGATTATCTCTTTTCCGATGCACTATTTCATGTTTACTGTGTCCCATGTACCCTCACATTGAGGAATTAACTCATAAATTGTGTCGCTATGACATACTATAGGTACCATGCCTTCTGTTTCCCAATCGTGTATTGTTTCCCCGGCAACGAATGTGCTGTCTGCTAGGAGTGGATTATCTATTTTCCGATGCACTATTTCATGTTTACTGTGTCCCACGTACCCTCACATTGAGGAATTAACGCATAAATTGAGTCGCTATGACATACTATAGGAGCCATGCCTTCTGGTTCCCAATCGAGTATTGTTTGCCCGGCAACGAAAGGGCAGTCTGCTAGGAGTGGATTATCTCTTTTCCGATGCACTATTTCATGTTTACTGTGTCCCACGTACCCTCACATTGATGAATTAACGCATAAATTGGGTCGCTATGGCATACAATAGGAACCATGCCTTCTGTTTATCAATCGTGTATTTTCCCCGGCAACGAAAGGGCTGTCTGCTATGAGTGGATTATCTCTTTTCCGATGCACTATTTCATGTTTACTGTGTCCCACGTACCCTCACATTGAGGAATTACCGCATAAATTGTGTCGCTATGACATACTATAGGTACCATGCCTTCTGTTTCCCAATCGTGTATTGTTTCCCCGGCAACGAAAGGGCTGTCTGCTATGAGTGGATTATCTCTTTTCCGATGCACTATTTCATGTTTACTGTGTCCCACGTACCCTCACATTGAGGAATTAACGCATAAATTGTGTCGCTATGACATACTATAGGTACCATGCGTTCTGTTTCCCAATCGTGTATTGTTTCCCTGGCAACGAAAGGGCTGTCTTCTATGAGTGGATTATCTCTTTTCCGATGCACTATTTCATGATTACTGTGTCCCACGTACCCTCACATTGAGGAATTAACGCATAAATTGTGTCGCTATGACATACTGTAGGTACCATGCCTTCTGTTTCCCAATCGTGTATTGTTTCCCCGGCAACGAAAGGGCTGTCTGCTATGAGTGGATTATCTCTTTTCCGATGCACTATTTCATGTTTACTGTGTCCCACGTACCCTCACATTGAGGAATTACCGCATAAATTGTGTCGCTATGACATACTATAGGTACCATGCCTTCTGTTTCCCAATCGTGTATTGTTTCCCCGGCAACGAAAGGGCTGTCTGCTATGAGTGGATTATCTCTTTTCCGATGCACTATTTTATGTTTACTGTGTCCCACGTACCCTCACATTGAGGAATTAACGCATAAATTGTGTCGCTATGACATACTATAGGTACCATGCCTTCTGTTTCCCAATCGTGTATTGTTTCCCCGGCAACGGAAGGGCTGTCTGCTATGAGTCAATTATCTCTTTTCCGATGCACTATTTCATGTTTACTGTGTCCAACGTACCCTCACATTGAGGAATTAACGCATAAATTGTGTCGCTATGACATACTATAGGTACCATGCCTTCTGTTTCCCAATCGTGTATTGTTTCCCCGGCAACGAAAGGGCTGTCTGCTATGAGTGGATTATCTCTTTTCCTATGCACTATTTCATGTTTACTGTGTCCCACGCACCCTCACATTGACGAATTAACGCAGATATGGCGTCGCTATGACATACTATAGGTACCATGCCTTCTGTTTCCCAATCGTGTATTGTTTCCCCGGCAACGGAAGGGCTGTCTGCTATGAGTCAATTATCTCTTTTCCGATGCACTATTTCATGTTTACTGTGTCCCACGTACCCTCACATTGAGGAATTAACGCATAAATTGTGTCGCTATGACATACTATAGGTACCATGCCTTCTGTTTCCCAATCGTGTATTGTTTCACCGGCAACGAAAGGGCTGTCTGCTATGAGTGGATTATCTCTTTTCCGACGCACTATTTCATGTTTACTGTGTCCCACGCACCCTCACATTGACGAATTAACGCATAAATTGCGTCGCTATGGCATACAATAGGAACCATGCCTTCTGTTTATCAATCGTGTATTTTCCCCGGCAACGAAAGGGCTGCCTGCTAGGAGTGGATTATCTCTTTTCCGATGCACTATTTCATGTTTACTATGTCCTACGCCCCCTCACATTGACGAATTAACGCAGAAATTGCGTCGCTATGACATACTATAGGTGCCATGCCTTCTGTTTCCCAATCGTGTATTGTTTCCCCGGCAACGAAAGGGCTGTCTGCTATGCGTGGATTATCTCTTTTCCGATACACTATTTCATGTTTACTGTGTCCCACGTACCCTCACATTGAGGAATTAACGCATAAATTGTGTCGATATGACATACTATTGGTACCATGCCTTCTGTTTCCCATTCGTGTATTGTTTCCCCGGCAACGAAAGGGCTGTCTGCTATGAGTGGATTATCTCTTTTCCGATGCACTATTTCATGTTTACTGTGTCCCACGCACCCTCACATTGACGAATTAACGCAGATATGGCGTCGCTATGACATACTATAGGTACCATGCCTTCTGTTCCCCAATCGTGTATTGTTTCCCCGGCAACGAAAGGGCTGTCTGCTATGAGTGGATTATCTCTTTTCCGATGCACTATTTCATGTTTACTGTGTCCCACGTACCCTCACATTGAGGAATTAACTCATAAATTGTGTCGCTATGACATACTATAGGTACCATGCCTTCTGTTTCCCAATCGTGTATTGTTTCCCCGGCAACGAATGTGCTGTCTGCTAGGAGTGGATTATCTATTTTCCGATGCACTATTTCATGTTTACTGTGTCCCACGTACCCTCACATTGAGGAATTAACGCATAAATTGAGTCGCTATGACATACTATAGGAGCCATGCCTTCTGGTTCCCAATCGAGTATTGTTAGCCCGGCAACGAAAGGGCAGTCTGCTAGGAGTGGATTATCTCTTTTCCGATGCACTATTTCATGTTTACTGTGTCCCACGTACCCTCACATTGATGAATTAACGCATAAATTGGGTCGCTATGGCATACAATAGGAACCATGCCTTCTGTTTATCAATCGTGTATTTTCCCCGGCAACGAAAGGGCTGTCTGCTATGAGTGGATTATCTCTTTTCCGATGCACTATTTCATGTTTACTGTGTCCCACGTACCCTCACATTGAGGAATTACCGCATAAATTGTGTCGCTATGACATACTATAGGTACCATGCCTTCTGTTTCCCAATCGTGTATTGTTTCCCCGGCAACGAAAGGGCTGTCTGCTATGAGTGGATTATCTCTTTTCCGATGCACTATTTCATGTTTACTGTGTCCCACGTACCCTCACATTGAGGAATTAACGCATAAATTGTGTCGCTATGACATACTATAGGTACCATGCGTTCTGTTTCCCAATCGTGTATTGTTTCCCTGGCAACGAAAGGGCTGTCTTCTATGAGTGGATTATCTCTTTTCCGATGCACTATTTCATGATTACTGTGTCCCACGTACCCTCACATTGAGGAATTAACGCATAAATTGTGTCGCTATGACATACTGTAGGTACCATGCCTTCTGTTTCCCAATCGTGTATTGTTTCCCCAGCAACGAAAGGGCTGTCTGCTATGAGTGGATTATCTCTTTTCCGATGCACTATTTCATGTTTACTGTGTCCCACGTACCCTCACATTGAGGAATTACCGCATAAATTGTGTCGCTATGACATACTATAGGTACCATGCCTTCTGTTTCCCAATCGTGTATTGTTTCCCCGGCAACGAAAGGGCTGTCTGCTATGAGTGGATTATCTCTTTTCCGATGCACTATTTTATGTTTACTGTGTCCCACGTACCCTCACATTGAGGAATTAACGCATAAATTGTGTCGCTATGACATACTATAGGTACCATGCCTTCTGTTTCCCAATCGTGTATTGTTTCCCCGGCAACGGAAGGGCTGTCTGCTATGAGTCAATTATCTCTTTTCCGATGCACTATTTCATGTTTACTGTGTCCCACGTACCCTCACATTGAGGAATTAACGCATAAATTGTGTCGCTATGACATACTATAGGTACCATGCCTTCTGTTTCCCAATCGTGTATTGTTTCCCCGGCAACGAAAGGGCTGTCTGCTATGAGTGGATTATCTCTTTTCCTATGCACTATTTCATGTTTACTGTGTCCTACGTACCCTCACATTGAGGAATTAACGCATAAATTGTGTCGCTATGACATACTATAGGTACCATGCCTTCTGTTTCCTAATCGTGTATTGTTTTCCCGGCAACGAAAGGGCTGTCTGCTATGAGTGGATTATCTCTTTTCCGATGCACTATTTCATGTTTACTGTGTCCCACGTACCCTCACATTGAGGAATTAACGCATAAATTGGGTCGCTATGACATACTATAGGTACCATGCCTTCTGTTTCTTAATCGTGTTATTGTTTCCCCGGCAACGAAAGGGCTGTCTGCTATGAGTGGATTATCTCTTTTCCGATCCACTATTTCATGTTTACTGTGTCCCACGTACCCTCACATTGAGGAATTAACGCATAAATTGTGTCGCTATGACATACTATAGGTACCATGCCTTCTGTTTCCCAATCGTGTATTGTTTCCCCGGCAACGAAAGGGCTGTCTGCTATGAGTGGATTATCTCTTTTCCGATTCAATATTTCATGTTTACTGTGTCCCACGTACCCTCACATTGAGGAATTAACGCATAAATTGTGTCGCTATGACATACTATAGGTACCATGCTTTCTGTTTCCCAATCGTGTATTGTTTCCCCGGCAACGAAAGAGCTGTCTGCTATGAGTGGATTATCTCTTTTCCGATGCACTATTTCATGTTTACTGTGTCCCACGTACCCTCACATTGAGGAATTAACGCATAAATTGTGTCGCTATGACATACTATAGGTACCATGCCTTCTGTTTCCCAATCGTGTATTTTCCCCGGCAACGAAAGGGCTGTCTGCTATGAGTGGACTATCTCTTTTCCGATGCACTATTTCATGTTTACTGTGTCCCACGTACCCTCACATTGAGGAATTAACGCATAAATTGTGTCGCTATGACATACTACAGGTACACTGCCTTCTGTTTCCCAATCGTGTATTGTTTCCCCGGCAACGAAAGTGCTGTCTGCTATGAGTGGATTATCTCTTTTCCGATGCACTATTTCATGTTTACTGTGTCCCACGTACCCTCACATTGAGGAATTAACGCATAAATTGTGTCGCTATGACATACTATAGGTATCATGCCTTCTGTTTCCCAATCGTGTATTGTTTCCCCGGCAACGAAAGGGCTGTCTGCTATGAGTGGATTATCTCTTTTCCGATGCACTATTTCATGTTTACTGTGTCCCACGTACCCTCACATTGAGGAATTAACGCATAAATTGTGTCGCTATGACATACTATAGGTACCATGCCTTCTGTTTCCCAATCGTGTATTATTTCCCCGGCAACGAAAGGGCTGTCTGCTATGAGTCAATTATCTCTTTTCCGATGCACTATTTCATGTTTACTGTGTCCCACGTACCCTCACATTGAGGAATTAACGCATAAATTGTGTCGCTATGACATACTACAGGTACACTGCCTTCTGTTTCCCAATCGTGTATTGTTTCCCCGGCAACGAAAGTGCTGTCTGCTATGAGTGGATTATCTCTTTTCCGATGCACTATTTCATGTTTACTGTGTCCCACGTACCCTCACATTGAGGAATTAACGCATAAATTGTGTCGCTATGACATACTATAGGTACCATGCCTTCTGTTTCCCAATCGTGTATTGTTTCCCCGGCAACGAAAGGGCTGTCTGCTATGAGTGGATTATCTCTTTTCCGATGCACTATTTCATGTTTACTGTGTCCCACGCACCCTCACATTGACGAATTAACGCATAAATTGCGTCGCTATGGCATACAATAGGAACCATGCCTTCTGTTTATCAATCGTGTATTTTCCCCGGCAACGAAAGGGCTGCCTGCTAGGAGTGGATTATCTCTTTTCCGATGCACTATTTCATGTTTACTATGTCCTACGCACCCTCACATTGACGAATTAACGCAGAAATTGCGTCGCTATGACATACTATAGGTGCCATGCCTTCTGTTTCCCAATCGTGTATTGTTTCCCCGGCAACGAAAGGGCTGTCTGCTATGCGTGGATTATCTCTTTTCCGATACACTATTTCATGTTAACTGTGTCCCACGTACCCTCACATTGAGGAATTAACGCATAAATTGTGTCGCTATGACATACTATAAGTACCATGCCTTCTGTTTCCCAATCGTGTATTGTTTCCCCGGCAACGAAAGTGCTGTCTGCTAGGAGTGGATTATCTCTTTTCCGATACACTATTTCATGTTTACTGTGTCCCACGTACCCTCACATTGAGGGATTAACGAATAAATTGTGTCGATATGACATACTATTGGTACCATGCCTTCTGTTTCCCAATCGTGTATTGTTTCCCCGGCAACGAAAGGGCTGTCTGCTATGAGTGGATTATCTCTTTTCCGATGCACTATTTCATGTTTACTGTGTCCCACGCACCCTCACATTGACGAATTAACGCAGAAATGGCGTCGCTATGACATACTATAGGTACCATGCCTTCTGTTCCCCAATCGTGTATTGTTTCCCCGGCAACGAAGGGGCTGTCTGCTATGAGTGGATTATCTCTTTTCCGATGCACTATTTCATGTTTACTGTGTCCCACGTACCCTCACATTGAAGAATTAACGCATAAATTGTGTCGCTATGACATACTATAGGTACCATGCCTTCTGTTTCCCAATCGTGTATTGTTTCCCCGGCAACGAATGTGCTGTCTGCTAGGAGTGGATTATCTATTTTCCGATGCACTATTTCATGTTTACTGAGTCCCACGTACCCTCACATTGAGGAATTAACGCATAAATTGAGTCGCTATGACATACTATAGGTACCATGCCTTCTGTTTCCCATTCGTGTATTGTTTCCCCGGCAACGAAAGGGCTGTCTGCTATGAGTGGATTATCTCTTTTCCGATGCACTATTTCATGTTTACTGTGTCCCACGCACCCTCACATTGACGAATTAACGCAGAAATGGCGTCGCTATGACATACTATAGGTACCATGCCTTCTGTTCCCCAATCGTGTATTGTTTCCCCGGCAACGAAAGGGCTGTCTGCTATGAGTGGATTATCTCTTTTCCGATGCACTATTTCATGTTTACTGTGTCCCACGTACCCTCACATTGAGGAATTAACGCATAAATTGTGTCGCTATGACATACTATAGGTACCATGCCTTCTGTTTCCCAATCGTAAATTGTTTCCCCGGCAACGAATGTGCTGTCTGCTAGGAGTGGATTATCTATTTTCCGATGCACTATTTCATGTTTACTGTGTCCCACGTACCCTCACATTGAGGAATTAACGCATAAATTGAGTCGCTATGACATACTATAGGAGCCATGCCTTCTGGTTCCCAATCGAGTATTGTTTGCCCGGCAACGAAAGGGCAGTCTGCTAGGAGTGGATTATCTCTTTTCCGATGCACTATTTCATGTTTACTGTGTCCCACGTACCCTCACATTGAGGAATTAACGCATAAATTGGGTCGCTATGGCATACAATAGGAACCATGCCTTCTGTTTATCAATCGTGTATTTTCCCCGGCAACGAAAGGGCTGTCTGCTATGAGTGGATTATCTCTTTTCCGATGCACTATTTCATGTTTACTGTGTCCCACGTACCCTCACATTGAGGAATTACCGCATAAATTGTGTCGCTATGACATACTATAGGTACCATGCCTTCTGTTTCCCAATCGTGTATTGTTTCCCCGGCAACGAAAGGGCTGTATGCTATGAGTGGATTATCTCTTTTCCGATGCACTATTTCATGTTTACTGTGTCCCACGCACCCTCACATTGACGAATTAACGCAGAAATGGCGTCGCTATGACATACTATAGGTACCATGCCTTCTGTTCCCCAATCGTGTATTGTTTCCCCGGCAACGAAGGGGCTGTCTGCTATGAGTGGATTATCTCTTTTCCGATGCACTATTTCATGTTTACTGTGTCCCACGTACCCTCACATTGAGGAATTAACGCATAAATTGTGTCGCTATGACATACTATAGGTACCATGCCTTCTGTTTCCCAATCGTGTATTATTTCCCCGGCAACGAAAGGGCTGTCTGCTATGAGTCAATTATCTCTTTTCCGATGCACTATTTCATGTTTACTGTGTCCCACGTACCCTCACATTGAGGAATTAACGCATAAATTGTGTCGCTATGACATACTACAGGTACACTGCCTTCTGTTTCCCAATCGTGTATTGTTTCCCCGGCAACGAAAGTGCTGTCTGCTATGAGTGGATTATCTCTTTTCCGATGCACTATTTCATGTTTACTGTGTCCCACGTACCCTCACATTGAGGAATTAACGCATAAATTGTGTCGCTATGACATACTATAGGTACCATGCCTTCTGTTTCCCAATCGTGTATTGTTTCCCCGGCAACGAAAGGGCTGTCTGCTATGAGTGGATTATCTCTTTTCCGATGCACTATTTCATGTTTACTGTGTCCCACGCACCCTCACATTGACGAATTAACGCATAAATTGCGTCGCTATGGCATACAATAGGAACCATGCCTTCTGTTTATCAATCGTGTATTTTCCCCGGCAACGAAAGGGCTGCCTGCTAGGAGTGGATTATCTCTTTTCCGATGCACTATTTCATGTTTACTATGTCCTACGCACCCTCACATTGACGAATTAACGCAGAAATTGCGTCGCTATGACATACTATAGGTGCCATGCCTTCTGTTTCCCAATCGTGTATTGTTTCCCCGGCAACGAAAGGGCTGTCTGCTATGCGTGGATTATCTCTTTTCCGATACACTATTTCATGTTAACTGTGTCCCACGTACCCTCACATTGAGGAATTAACGCATAAATTGTGTCGCTATGACATACTATAAGTACCATGCCTTCTGTTTCCCAATCGTGTATTGTTTCCGCGGCAACGAAAGTGCTGTCTGCTAGGAGTGGATTATCTCTTTTCCGATACACTATTTCATGTTTACTGTGTCCCACGTACCCTCACATTGAGGGATTAACGCATAAATTGTGTCGATATGACATACTATTGGTACCATGCCTTCTGTTTCCCAATCGTGTATTGTTTCCCCGGCAACGAAAGGGCTGTCTGCTATGAGTGGATTATCTCTTTTCCGATGCACTATTTCATGTTTACTGTGTCCCACGCACCCTCACATTGACGAATTAACGCAGAAATGGCGTCGCTATGACATACTATAGGTACCATGCCTTCTGTTCCCCAATCGTGTATTGTTTCCCCGGCAACGAAGGGGCTGTCTGCTATGAGTGGATTATCTCTTTTCCGATGCACTATTTCATGTTTACTGTGTCCCACGTACCCTCACATTGAAGAATTAACGCATAAATTGTGTCGCTATGACATACTATAGGTACCATGCCTTCTGTTTCCCAATCGTGTATTGTTTCCCCGGCAACGAATGTGCTGTCTGCTAGGAGTGGATTATCTATTTTCCGATGCACTATTTCATGTTTACTGAGTCCCACGTACCCTCACATTGAGGAATTAACGCATAAATTGAGTCGCTATGACATACTATAGGTACCATGCCTTCTGTTTCCCATTCGTGTATTGTTTCCCCGGCAACGAAAGGGCTGTCTGCTATGAGTGGATTATCTCTTTTCCGATGCACTATTTCATGTTTACTGTGTCCCACGCACCCTCACATTGACGAATTAACGCAGAAATGGCGTCGCTATGACATACTATAGGTACCATGCCTTCTGTTCCCCAATCGTGTATTGTTTCCCCGGCAACGAAAGGGCTGTCTGCTATGAGTGGATTATCTCTTTTCCGATGCACTATTTCATGTTTACTGTGTCCCACGTACCCTCACATTGAGGAATTAACGCATAAATTGTGTCGCTATGACATACTATAGGTACCATGCCTTCTGTTTCCCAATCGTGTATTGTTTCCCCGGCAACGAATGTGCTGTCTGCTAGGAGTGGATTATCTATTTTCCGATGCACTATTTCATGTTTACTGTGTCCCACGTACCCTCACATTGAGGAATTAACGCATAAATTGAGTCGCTATGACATACTATAGGAGCCATGCCTTCTGGTTCCCAATCGAGTATTGTTTGCCCGGCAACGAAAGGGCAGTCTGCTAGGAGTGGATTATCTCTTTTCCGATGCACTATTTCATGTTTACTGTGTCAGACGTACCCTCACATTGAGGAATTAACGCATAAATTGGGTCGCTATGGCATACAATAGGAACCATGCCTTCTGTTTATCAATCGTGTATTTTCCCCGGCAACGAAAGGGCTGTCTGCTATGAGTGGATTATCTCTTTTCCGATGCACTATTTCATGTTTACTGTGTCCCACGTACCCTCACATTGAGGAATTACCGCATAAATTGTGTCGCTATGACATACTATAGGTACCATGCCTTCTGTTTCCCAATCGTGTATTGTTTCACCGGCAACGAAAGGGCTGTCTGCTATGAGTGGATTATCTCTTTTCCGATGCACTATTTCATGTTTACTGTGTCCCACGTACCCTCACATTGAGGAATTAACGCATAAATTGTGTCGCTATGACATACTATAGGTACCATGCCTTCTGTTTCCCAATCGTGTATTGTTTCCCCGGCAACGAAAGGGCTGTCTGCTATGAGTAGATTATCTCTTTTCCGATGCACTATTTCATGTTTACTGTGTCCCACGTACCCTCACATTGAGGAATTAACGCATAAATTGTGTCGCTATGACATACTATAGGTACCATGCCTTCTGTTTCCCAATCGTGTATTGTTTCCCCGGCAACGAAAGGGCTGTCTGCTATGAGTGGATTATCTCTTTTCCGATGCACTATTTCATGTTTACTGTGTCCCACGTACCCTCACATTGAGGAATTAACGCATAAATTGTGTCGCTATGACATACTATAGGTACCATGCCTTCTGTTTCCCAATCGTGTATTGTTTCACCGGCAACGAAAGGGCTGTCTGCTATGAGTGGATTATTTCTTTTCCGATGCACTATTTCATGTTTACTGTGTCCCACGCACCCTCACATTGACGAATTAACGCATAAATTGCGTCGCTATGGCATACAATAGGAACCATGCCTTCTGTTTATCAATCGTGTATATTCCCCGGCAACGAAAGGGCTGCCTGCTAGGAGTGGATTATCTCTTTTCCGATGCACTATTTCATGTTTACTATGTCCTACGCACCCTCACATTGACGAATTAACGCAGAAATTGCGTCGCTATGACATACTATAGGTGCCATGCCTTCTGTTTCCCAATCGTGTATTGTTTCCCCGGCAACGAAAGGGCTGTCTGCTATGCGTGGATTATCTCTTTTCCGATACACTATTTCATGTTAACTGTGTCCCACGTACCCTCACATTGAGGAATTAACGCATAAATTGTGTCGCTATGACATACTATAAGTACCATGCCTTCTGTTTCCCAATCGTGTATTGTTTCCCCGGCAACGAAAGTGCTGTCTGCTAGGAGTGGATTATCTCTTTTCCGATACACTATTTCATGTTTACTGTGTCCCACGTACCCTCACATTGAGGAATTAACGCATAAATTGTGTCGATATGACATACTATTGGTACCATGCCTTCTGTTTCCCAATCGTGTATTGTTTCCCCGGCAACGAAAGGGCTGTCTGCTATGAGTGGATTATCTCTTTTCCGATGCACTATTTCATGTTTACTGTGTCCCACGCACCCTCACATTGACGAATTAACGCAGAAATGGCGTCGCTATGACATACTATAGGTACCATGCCTTCTGTTCCCCAATCGTGTATTGTTTCCCCGGCAACGAAAGGGCTGTCTGCTATGAGTGGATTATCTCTTTTCCGATGCACTATTTCATGTTTACTGTGTCCCACGTACCCTCACATTGAGGAATTAACGCATAAATTGTGTCGCTATGACATACTATAGGTACCATGCCTTCTGTTTCCCAATCGTGTATTGTTTCCCCGGCAACGAATGTGCTGTCTGCTAGGAGTGGATTATCTATTTTCCGATGCACTATTTCATGTTTACTGTGTCCCACGTACCCTCACATTGAGGAATTAACGCATAAATTGAGTCGCTATGACATACTATAGTAGCCATGCCTTCTGGTTCCCAATCGAGTTTTGTTTGCCCGGCAACGAAAGGGCAGTCTGCTATGAGTGGATTATCTCTTTTCCGATGCACTATTTCATGTTTACTGTGTCCCACGTACCCTCACATTGAGGAATTAACGCATAAATTGGGTCGCTATGGCATACAATAGGAACCATGCCTTCTGTTTATCAATCGTGTATTTTCCCCGGCAACGAAAGGGCTGTCTGCTATGAGTGGATTATCTCTTTTCCGATGCACTATTTCATGTTTACTGTGTCCCACGTACCCTCACATTGAGGAATTACCGCATAAATTGTGTCGCTATGACATACTATAGGTACCATGCCTTCTGTTTCCCAATCGTGTATTGTTTCCCCGGCAACGAAAGGGCTGTCTGCTACGAGTGGATTATCTCTTTTCCGATGCACTATTTCATGTTTACTGTGTCCCACGTACCCTCACATTGAGGAATTAACGCATAAATTGTGTCGCTATGACATACTATAGGTACCATGCGTTCTGTTTCCCAATCGTATATTGTTTCCCCGGCAACGAAAGGGCTGTCTGCTATGAGTGGATTATCTCTTTTCCGATGCACTATTTCATGTTTACTGTGTCCCACGTACCCTCACATTGAGGAATTAACGCATAAATTGTGTCGCTATGACATACTGTAGGTACCATGCCTTCTGTTTCCCAATCGTGTATTGTTTCCCCGGCAACGAAAGGGCTGTCTGCTATGAGTGGATTATCTCTTTTCCGATGCACTATTTCATGTTTACTGTGTCCCACGTACCCTCACATTGAGGAATTAACGCATAAATTGTGTCGCTATGACATACTATAGGTACCATGCCTTCTGTTTCCCAATCGTGTATTGTTTCCCCGGCAACGAAAGAGCTGTCTGCTATGAGTGGATTATCTCTTTTCCGATGCACTATTTCATGTTTACTGTGTCCCACGTACCCTCACATTGAGGAATTAACGCATAAATTGTGTCGCTATGACATACTATAGGTACCATGCCTTCTGTTTCCCAATCGTGTATTGTTTCCCCGGCAACGAAAGGGCTGTCTGCTATGAGTCAATTATCTCTTTTCCGATGCACTATTTCATGTTTACTGTGTCCCACGTACCCTCACATTGAGGAATTAACGCATAAATTGTGTCGCTATGACATACTATAGGTACCATGCCTTCTGTTTCCCAATCGTGTATTGTTTCACCGGCAACGAAAGGGCTGTCTGCTATGAGTGGATTATCTCTTTTCCGATGCACTATGTCATGTTTACTGTGTCCCACGCACCCTCACATTGACGAATTAACGCATAAATTGCGTCGCTATGGCATACAATAGGAACAATGCCTTCTGTTTATCAATCGTGTATTTTCCCCGGCAACGAAAGTGCTGCCTGCTAGGAGTGGATTATCTCTTTTCCGATGCACTATTTCATGTTTACTATGTCCTACGCACCCTCTCATTGAGGAATTAACGCATAAATTGCGTCGCTATGACATACTATAGGTGCCATGCCTTCTGTTTCCCAATCGTGTATTGTTTCCCCGGCAACGAAAGGGCTGTCTGCTATGCGTGGATTATCTCTTTTCCGATACACTATTTCATGTTTACTGTGTCCCACGTACCCTCACATTGAGGAATTAACGCATAAATTGTGTCGCTATGACATACTATAAGTACCATGCCTTCTGTTTCCCAATCGTGTATTGTTTCCCCGGCAACGAAAGTGCTGTCTGCTAGGAGTGGATTATCTCTTTTCCGATACACTATTTCATGTTTACTGTGTCCCACGTACCCTCACATTGAGGAATTAACGCATAAATTGTGTCGCTATGACATACTATAAGTACCATGCCTTCTGTTTCCCAATCGTGTATTGTTTCCCCGGCAACGAAAGTGCTGTCTGCTAGGAGTGGATTATCTCTTTTCCGATACACTATTTCATGTTTACTGTGTCCCACGTACCCTCACATTGAGGAATTAACGCATAAATTGTGTCGATATGACATACTATTGGTACCATGCCTTCTGTTTCCCATTCGTGTATTGTTTCCCCGGCAACGAATGGGCTGTCTGCTATGAGTGGATTATCTCTTTTCCGATGCACTATTTCATGTTTACTGTGTCCCACGCACCCTCACATTGACGAATTAACGCAGATATGGCGTCGCTATGACATACTATAGGTACCATGCCTTCTGTTCCCCAATCGTGTATTGTTTCCCCGGCAACGAAAGGGCTGTCTGCTATGAGTGGATTATCTCTTTTCCGATGCACTATTTCATGTTTACTGTGTCCCACGTACCCTCACATTGAGGAATTAACGCATAAATTGTGTCGCTATGACATACTATAGGTACCATGCTTCTGTTTCCCAATCGTGTATTGTTTCCCCGGCAACGAATGTGCTGTCTGCTAGGAGTGGATTATCTATTTTCCGATGCACTATTTCATGTTTACTGTGTCCCACGTACCCTCACATTGAGGAATTAACGCATAAATTGAGTCGCTATGACATACTATAGGAGCCATGCCTTCTGGTTCCCAATCGAGTATTGTTTGCCCGGCAACGAAAGGGCAGTCTGCTAGGAGTGGATTATCTCTTTTCCGATGCACTATTTCATGTTTACTGTGTCCCACGTACCCTCACATTGAGGAATTAACGCATAAATTGGGTCGCTATGGCATACAATAGGAACCATGCCTTCTGTTTATCAATCGTGTATTTTCCCCGGCAACGAAAGGGCTGTCTGCTATGAGTGGATTATCTCTTTTCCGATGCACTATTTCATGTTTACTGTGTCCCACGTACCCTCACATTGAGGAATTACCGCATAAATTGTGTCGCTATGACATACTATAGGTACCATGCCTTCTGTTTCCCAATCGTGTATTGTTTCCCCGGCAACGAAAGGGCTGTCTGCTATGAGTGGATTATCTCTTTTCCGATGCACTATTTCATGTTTACTGTGTCCCACGTACCCTCACATTGAGGAATTAACGCATAAATTGTGTCGCTATGACATACTATATGTACCATGCCTTCTGTTTCCCAATCGTGTATTGTTTCCCCGGCAACGAAAGGGCTGTCTGCTATGAGTGGATTATCTCTTTTCCGATGCACTATTTCATGTTTACTGTGTCCCACGTACCTTCACATTGAGGAATTAACGCATAAATTGTGTCGCTATGACATACTGTAGGTACCATGCCTTCTGTTTCCCAATCGTGTATTGTTTCCCCGGCAACGAAAGGGCTGTCTGCTATGAGTGGATTATCTCTTTTCCGATGCACTATTTCATGTTTACTGTGTCCCACGTACCCTCACATTGAGGAATTAACGCATAAATTGTGTCGCTATGACATACTATAGGTACCATGCCTTCTGTTTCCCAATCGTGTATTGTTTCCCCGGCAACGAAAGGGCTGTCTGCTATGAGTGGATTATCTCTTTTTCGATGCACTATTTCATGTTTACTGTGTCCCACGTACCCTCACATTGAGGAATTAACGCATAAATTGTGTCGCTATGACATACTGTAGGTACCATGCCTTCTGTTTCCCAATCGTGTATTGTTTCCCCGGCAACGAAAGGGCTGTCTGCTATGAGTCAATTATCTCTTTTCCGATGCACTATTTCATGTTTACTGTGTCCCACGTACCCTCACATTGATGAATTAACGCATAAATTGTGTCGCTATTACATACTATAGGTACCATGCCTTCTGATTCCCAATCGTGTATAGTTTCACCGGCAACGAAAGGGCTGTCTGCTATGAGTGGATTATCTCTTTTCCGATGCACTATGTCAAGTTTACTGTGTCCCACGCACCCTCACATTGACGAATTAACGCATAAATTGCGTCGCTATGGCATACAATAGGAACCATGCCTTCTGTTTATCAATCGTGTATTTTCCCCGGCAACGAAAGGGCTGCCTGCTAGGATTGGATTATCTCTTTTCCGATGCACTATTTCATGTTTACTATGTCCTACGCACCCTCACATTGAGGAATTAACGCATAAATTGTGTCGCTATGACATACTATAGGTGCCATGCCATCTGTTTCCCAATCGTGTATTGTTTCCCCGGCAACGAAAGGGCTGTCTGCTATGCGTGGATTATCTCTTTTCCGATACACTATTTCATGTTTACTGTGTCCCACGTACCCTCACATTGAGGAATTAACGCATAAATTGTGTCGCTATGACATACTATAAGTACCATGCCTTCTGTTTCCCAATCGTGTATTGTTTCCCCGGCAACGAAAGTGCTGTCTGCTAGGAGTGGATTATCTCTTTTCCGATACACTATTTCATGTTTACTGTGTCCCACGTACCCTCACATTGAGGAATTAACGCATAAATTGTGTCGATATGACATACTATTGGTACCATGCCTTCTGTTTCCCATTCGTGTATTGTTTCCCCGGCAACGAAAGGGCTGTCTGCTATGAGTGGATTATCCCTTTTCCGATGCACTATTTCATGTTTACTGTGTCCCACGCACCCTCACATTGACGAATTAACGCAGAAATGGCGTCGCTATGACATACTATAGGTACCATGCCTTCTGTTCCCCAATCGTGTATTGTTTCCCCGGCAACGAAAGGGCTGTCTGCTATGAGTGGATTATTTCTTTTCCGATGCACTATTTCATGTTTACTGTGTCCCACGTACCCTCACATTGAGGAATTACCGCATAAATTGTGTCGCTATGACATACTATAGGTACCATGCCTTCTGTTTCCCAATCGTGTATTGTTTCCCCGGCAACGAAAGGGCTGTCTGCTATGAGTGGATTATCTCTTTTCCGATGCACTATTTCATGTTTACTGTGTCCCACGTACCCTCACATTGAGGAATTAACGCATAAATTGTGTCGCTATGACATACTATATGTACCATGCCTTCTGTTTCCCAATCGTGTATTGTTTCCCCGGCAACGAAAGGGCTGTCTGCTATGAGTGGATTATCTCTTTTCCGATGCACTATTTCATGTTTACTGTGTCCCACGTACCTTCACATTGAGGAATTAACGCATAAATTGTGTCGCTATGACATACTGTAGGTACCATGCCTTCTGTTTCCCAATCGTGTATTGTTTCCCCGGCAACGAAAGGGCTGTCTGCTATGAGTGGATTATCTCTTTTCCGATGCACTATTTCATGTTTACTGTGTCCCACGTACCCTCACATTGAGGAATTAACGCATAAATTGTGTCGCTATGACATACTATAGGTACCATGCCTTCTGTTTCCCAATCGTGTATTGTTTCCCCGGCAACGAAAGGGCTGTCTGCTATGAGTGGATTATCTCTTTTTCGATGCACTATTTCATGTTTACTGTGTCCCACGTACCCTCACATTGAGGAATTAACGCATAAATTGTGTCGCTATGACATACTATAGGTACCATGCCTTCTGTTTCCCAATCGTGTATTGTTTCCCCGGCAACGAAAGGGCTGTCTGCTATGAGTCAATTATCTCTTTTCCGATGCACTATTTCATGTTTACTGTGTCCCACGTACCCTCACATTGATGAATTAACGCATAAATTGTGTCGCTATTACATACTATAGGTACCATGACTTCTGATTCCCAATCGTGTATAGTTTCACCGGCAACGAAAGGGCTGTCTGCTATGAGTGGATTATCTCTTTTCCGATGCACTATGTCAAGTTTACTGTGTCCCACGCACCCTCACATTGACGAATTAACGCATAAATTGCGTCGCTATGGCATACAATAGGAACCATGCCTTCTGTTTATCAATCGTGTATTTTCCCCGGCAACGAAAGGGCTGCCTGCTAGGATTGGATTATCTCTTTTCCGATGCACTATTTCATGTTTACTATGTCCTACGCACCCTCACATTGAGGAATTAACGCATAAATTGTGTCGCTATGACATACTATAGGTGCCACGCCATCTGTTTCCCAATCGTGTATTGTTTCCCCGGCAACGAAAGGGCTGTCTGCTATGCGTGGATTATCTCTTTTCCGATACACTATTTCATGTTTACTGTGTCCCACGTACCCTCACATTGAGGAATTAACGCATAAATTGTGTCGCTATGACATACTATAAGTACCATGCCTTCTGTTTCCCAATCGTGTATTGTTTCCCCGGCAACGAAAGTGCTGTCTGCTAGGAGTGGATTATCTCTTTTCCGATACACTATTTCATGTTTACTGTGTCCCACGTACCCTCACATTGAGGAATTAACGCATAAATTGTGTCGATATGACATACTATTGGTACCATGCCTTCTGTTTCCCATTCGTGTATTGTTTCCCCGGCAACGAAAGGGCTGTCTGCTATGAGTGGATTATCCCTTTTCCGATGCACTATTTCATGTTTACTGTGTCCCACGCACCCTCACATTGACGAATTAACGCAGAAATGGCGTCGCTATGACATACTATAGGTACCATGCCTTCTGTTCCCCAATCGTGTATTGTTTCCCCGGCAACGAAAGGGCTGTCTGCTATGAGTGGATTATCTCTTTTCCGATGCACTATTTCATGTTTACTGTGTCCCACGTACCCTCACATTGAGGAATTAACGCATAAATTGTGTCGCTATGACATACTATAGGTACCATGCCTTCTGTTTCCCAATCGTGTATTGTTTCCCCGGCAACGAATGTGCTGTCTGCTAGGAGTGGATTATGTATTTTCCGATGCACTATTTCATGTTTACTGTGTCCCACGTACCCTCACATTGAGGAATTAACGCATAAATTGAGTCGCTATGACATACTATAGGAGCCATGCCTTCTGGTTCCCAATCGAGTATTGTTTGCCCGGCAACGAAAGGGCAGTCTGCTAGGAGTGGATTATCTCTTTTCCGATGCACTATTTCATGTTTACTGTGTCCCACGTACCCTCACATTGAGGAATTAACGCATAAATAGGGTCGCTATGGCATACAATAGGAACCATGCCTTCTGTTTATCAATCGTGTATTTTCCCCGGCAACGAAAGGGCTGTCTGCTATGAGTGGATTATCTCTTTTCCGATGCACTATTTCATGTTTACTGTGTCCCACGTACCCTCACATTGAGGAATTACCGCATAAATTGTGTCGCTATGACATACTATAGGTACCATGCCTTCTGTTTCCCAATCGTGTATTGTTTCCCCGGCAACGAAAGGGCTGTCTGCTATGAGTGGATTATCTCTTTTCCGATGCACTATTTCATGTTTACTGTGTCCCACGTACCCTCACATTGAGGAATTAACGCATAAATTGTGTCGCTATGACATACTAAAGGTACCATGCGTTCTGTTTCCCAATCGTGTATTGTTTCCCCGGCAACGAAAGGGCTGTCTGCTATGAGTGGATTATCTCTTTTCCGATGCACTATTTCATGTTTACTGTGTCCCACGTACCCTCACATTGAGGAATTAACGCATAAATTGTGTCGCTATGACATACTGTAGGTACCATGCCTTCTGTTTCCCAATCGTGTATTGTTTCCCCGGCAACGAAAGGGCTGTCTGCTATGAGTGGATTATCTCTTTTCCGATGCACTATTTCATGTTTACTGTGTCCCACGTACCCTCACATTGAGGAATTAACGCATAAATTGTGTCGCTATGACATACTATAGGTACCATGCCTTCTGTTTCCCAATCGTGTATTGTTTCCACGGCAACGAAAGGGCTGTCTGCTATGAGTGGATTATCTCTTTTCCGATGCACTATTTCATGTTTACTGTGTCCCACGTACCCTCACATTGAGGAATTAAAGCATAAATTGTGTCGCTATGACATACTATAGGTACCATGCCTTCTGTTTCCCAATCGTGTATTGTTTCCCCGGCAACGAAAGGGCTGTCTGCTATGAGTGGATTATCTCTTTTCCGATGCACTATTTCATGTTTACTGTGTCCCACGTACCCTCACATTGAGGAATTAACGCATCAATTGTGTCGCTATGACATACTATAGGTACCATGCCTTCTGTTACCCAATCGTGTATTGTTTCCCCGGCAACGAAAGGGCTGTGTGCTATCAGTGGATTATCTCTTTTCCGATGCACTATTTCATGTTTACTGTGTCCCACGTACCCTCACATTGAGGAATTACCGCATAAATTGTGTCGCTATGACATACTATAGGTACCATGCCTTCTATTTCCCAATCGTGTATTTTCCCCGGCAACGAAAGGGCTGTCTGCTATGAGTGGACTATCTCTTTTCCGATGCACTATTTCATGTTTACTGTGTCCCACGTACCCTCACATTGAGGAATTAACGCATAAATTGTGTCGCTATGACATACTATAGGTACACTGCCTTCTGTTTCCCAATCGTGTATGGTTTCCCCGGCAACGAAAGGGCTGTCTGCTATGAGTGGATTATCTCTTTTCCGATGCACTATTTCATGTTTACTGTGTCCCACGTACCCTCACATTGAGGAATTAACGCATAAATTGTGTCGCTATGACATACTATAGGTACCATGCCTTCTGTTTCCCAATCGTGTATTGTTTCCCCGGCAACGAAAGGGCTGTCTGCTATGAGTGGATTATCTCTTTTCCGATGCACTATTTCATGTTTACTGTGTCCCACGTACCCTCACATTGAGGAATTAACGCATAAATTGTGTCGCTATGACATACTATAGGTACCATGCCTTCTGTTTCCCAATCGTGTATTGTTTCCCCGGCAACGAAAGGGCTGTCTGCTATGAGTCAATTATCTCTTTTCCGATGCACTATTTCATGTTTACTGTGTCCCACGTACCCTCACATTGAGGAATTAACGCATAAATTGTGTCGCTATGACATACTATAGGTACCATGCCTTCTGTTTCCCAATCGTGTATTGTTTCACCGGCAACGAAAGGGCTGTCTGCTATGAGTGGATTATCTCTTTTCCGATGCACTATTTCATGTTTACTGTGTTCCACGCACCCTCACATTGACGAATTAACGCAGAAATGGCGTCGCTATGACATACTATAGGTACCATGCCTTCTGTTCCCCAATCGTGTATTGTTTCCCCGGCAACGAAAGGGCTGTCTGCTATGAGTGGATTATCTCTTTTCCGATGCACTATTTCATGTTTACTGTGTCCCACGTACCCTCACATTGAGGAATTAACGCATAAATTGTGTCGCTATGACATACTGTAGGTACCATGCCTTCTGTTTCCCAATCGTGTATTGTTTCCCCGGCAACGAAAGGGCTGTCTGCTATGAGTGGATTATCTCTTTTCCGATGCACTATTTCATGTTTACTGTGTCCCACGTACCCTCACATTGAGGAATTAACGCATAAATTGTGTCGCTATGACATACTATAGGTACCATGCCTTCTGTTTCCCAATCGTATATTGTTTCCCCGGCAACGAATGTGCTGTCTGCTAGGAGTGGATTATCTCTTTTCCGATGCACTATTTCATGTTTACTGTGTCCCACGTACCCTCACATTGAGGAATTAACGCATAAATTGTGTCACTATGACGTACTATAGGTACCATGCCTTCTGTTTCCCAATCGTGTATTGTTTCCCCGGCAACGAAAGGGCTGTCTGCTATGAGTGGATTATCTCTTTTCCGATGCACTATTTCATGTTTACTGTGTCCCACGTACCCTCACATTGAGGAATTAACGCATAAATTGTGTCGCTATGACATACTATAGGTACCATGCCTTCTGTTTCCCAATCGTGTATTGTTTCCCCGGCAACGAAAGGGCTGTCTGCTATGAGTGGATTATCTCTTTTCCGATGCACTATTTCATGTTTACTGTGTCCCACGTACCCTCACATTGAGGAGCTAACGCATAAATTGTGTCGCTATGACATACTATAGGTACCATGCCTTCTGTTTCCCAATCGTGTATTTTCCCCGGCAACGAAAGGGGTGTCTGCTATGAGTGGACTATCTCTTTTCCGATGCACTATTTCATGTTTACTGTGTCCCACGTACCCTCACATTGAGGAATTAACGCATTAAATTGTGTCGCTATGACATACTATAGGTACCATGCCTTCTGTTTCCCAATCGTGTATTGTTTCCCCGGCAACGAAAGGGCTGTCTGCTATGAGTGGATTATCTCTTTTCCGATGCACTATTTCATGTTTACTTTGTCCCACGTACCCTCACATTGAGGAATTAACGCATAAATTGTGTCGCTATGACATACTATAGGTACCATGCCTTCTGTTTCCCAATCGTGTATTTTCCCCGGCAACGAAAGGGCTGTCTGATATGAGTGGATTATCTCTTTTCCGATGCACTATTTCATGTTTACTGTGTCCCACGTACCCTCACATTGAGGAATTAACGCATAAATTGTGTCGCTATGACATACTATAGGTACCATGCCTTCTGTTTCCCAATCGTGTATTGTTTCCCCGGCAACGAAAGGGCTGTCTGCTATGAGTGGATTATCTCTTTTCCGATGCACTATTTCATGTTTACTGTGTCCCACGTACCCTCAAATTGAGGAATTAACGCATAAATTGTGTCGCTATGACATGCTATAGGTATCATGCCTTCTGTTTCCCAATCGTGTATTGTTTCCCCGGCAACGAAAGGGTTGTCTGCTATGAGTGGATTATCTCTTATCCGATGCACTATTTCATGTTTACTGTGTCCCACGTACCCTCACATTGAGGAATTAACGCATAAATTGTGTCGCTATGACATACTATAGGTACCATGCCTTCTGTTTCCCAATCGTGTATTGTTTCCCCGGCAACGAAAGGGCTGTCTGCTATGAGTGGATTATCTCTTTTCCGATGCACTATTTCATGTTTACTGTGTCCCACGTACCCTCACATTGAGGAACTAACGCATAAATTGTGTCGCTATGACATACTATAGGTACCATGCCTTCTGGTTCCCAATCGTGTATTTTCCCCGGCAACGAAAGGGCTGTCTGCTATGAGTGGACTATCTCTTTTCCGATGCACTATTTCATGTTTACTGTGTCCCACGTACCCTCACATTGAGGAATTAACGCATAAATTGTGTCGCTATGACATACTATAGGTACACTGCCTTCTGTTTCCCAATCGTGTATGGTTTCCCCGGCAACGAAAGGGCTGTCTGCTATGAGTGGATTATCTCTTTTCCGATGCACTATTTCATGTTTACTGTGTCCCACGTACCCTCACATTGAGGAATTAACGCATAAATTGTGTCGCTATGACATACTATAGGTACACTGCCTTCTGTTTCCCAATCGTGTATGGTTTCCCCGGCAACGAAAGGGCTGTCTGCTATGAGTGGATTATCTCTTTTCCGATGCACTATTTCATGTTTACTGTGTCCCACGTACCCTCACATTGAGGAATTAACGCATAAATTGTGTCGCTATGACATACTATAGGTACCATGCCTTCTGTTTCCCAATCGTGTATTGTTTCCCCGGCAACGAAAGGGCTGTCTGCTATGAGTGGATTATCTCTTTTCCGATGCACTATTTCATGTTTACTCTGTCCCACGTACCCTCACATTGAGGAATTAACGCATAAATTGTGTCGCTATGACATACTATAGGTACCATGCCTTCTGTTTCCCAATCGTGTATTGTTTCCCCGGCAACGAAAGGGCTGTCTGCTATGTGTGGATTATCTCTTTTCCGATGCACTATTTCATGTTTACTGTGTCCCACGTACCCTCACATTGAGGAATTAACGCATAAATTGTGTCGCTATGACATACTATAGGTACCATGCCTTCTGTTTGCCAATCGTGTATTTTCCCCGGCAACGAAAGGGCTGTCTGCTATGAGTGGACTATCTCTTTTCCGATGCACTATTTCATGTTTGCTGTGTCCCACGTACCCTCACATTGAGGAATTACCGCATAAATTGTGTCGCTATGACATACTATAGGAACCATGCCTTCTGTTTCCCAATCGTGTATTGTTTCCCCGGCAACGAAAGGGCTGTCTGCTATGAGTGGATTATCTCTTTTCCGATGCACTATTTCATGTTTACTGTGTCCCACGTACCCTCACATTGAGGAATTAACGCATAAATTGTGTCGCTATGACATACTATAGGTACCATGCGTTCTGTTTCCCAATCGTGTATTGTTTCACCGGCAACGAAAGGGCTGTCTGCTATGAGTGGATTATCTCTTTTCCGATGCACTATTTCATGTTTACTGTGTCCCACGTACCCTCACATTGAGGAATTAACGCATAAATTGTGTCGCTATGACATACTATAGGTACCATGCCTTCTGTTTCCCAATCGTGTATTGTTTCCCCGGCAACGAAAGGGCTGTCTGCTATGAGTGGATTATCTCTTTTCCGATGCACTATTTCATGTTTACTGTGTCCCACGTACCCTCACATTGAGGAATTAACGCATAAATTGTGTCGCTATGACATACTATAGGTACCATGCCTTCTGTTTCCCAATCGTGTATTGTTTCACCGGCAACGAAAGGGCTGTCTGCTATGAGTGGATTATCTCTTTTCCGATGCACTATTTCATGTTTACTGTGTCCCACGCACCCTCACATTGACGAATAAACGCATAAATTGCGTCGCTATGGCATACAATAGGAACCATGCCTTCTGTTTATCAATCGTGTATTTTCCCCGGCAACGAAAGGGCTGCCTGCTAGGAGTGGATTATCTCTTTTCCGATGCACTATTTCATGTTTACTATGTCCTACGCACCCTCACATTGACGAATTAACGCAGAAATTGCGTCGCTATGACATACTATAGGTGCCATGCCTTCTGTTTCCCAATCGTGTATTGTTTCCACGGCAACGAAAGGGCTGTCTGCTATGCGTGGATTATCTCTTTTCCGATACACTATTTCATGTTTACTGTGTCCCACGTACCCTCACATTGAGGAATTAACGCATAAATTGTGTCGCTATGACATACTATAAGTACCATGCCTTCTTTTTCCCAATCGTGTATTGTATCCCCGGCAACGAAAGTGCTGTCTGCTAGGAGTGGATTATCTCTTTTCCGATACACTATTTCATGTTTACTGTGTCCCACGTACCCTCACATTGAGGAATTAACGCATAAATTGTGTCGATATGACATCCTATTGGTACCATGCCTTCTGTTTCCCATTCGTGTATTGTTTCCCCGGCAACGAAAGGGCTGTCTGCCATGAGTGGATTATCTCTTTTCCGATGCACTATTTCATGTTTACTGTGTCCCACGCACCCTCACATTGACGAATTAACGCAGAAATGGCGTCGCTATGACATACTATAGGTACCATGCCTTCTGTTCCCCAATCGTGTATTGTTTCACCGGCAACGAAAGGGCTGTCTGCTATGAGTGGATTATCTCTTTTCCGATGCACTATTTCATGTTTACTGTGTCCCACGTACCCTCACATTGAGGAATTAACGCATAAATTGTGTCGCTATGACATACTGTAGGTACCATGCCTTCTGTTTCCCAATCGTGTATTGTTTCCCCGGCAACGAAAGGGCTGTCTGCTATGAGTGGATTATCTCTTTTCCGATGCACTATTTCATGTTTACTGTGTCCCACGTACCCTCACATTGAGGAATTAACGCATAAATTGTGTCGCTATGACATACTATAGGTACCATGCCTTCTGTTTCCCAATCGTGTATTGTTTCCCTGGCAACGAATGTGCTGTCTGCTAGGAGTGGATTATCTCTTTTCCGATGCACTATTTCATGTTTACTGTGTCCCACGTACCCTCACATTGAGGAATTAACGCATAAATTGTGTCACTATGACATACTATAGGTACCATGCCTTCTGTTTCCCAATCGTGTATTGTTTCCCCGGCAACGAAAGGGCTGTCTGCTATGAGTGGATTATCTCTTTTCCGATGCACTATTTCATGTTTACTGTGTCCCACGTACCCTCACATTGAGGAATTAACGCATAAATTGTGTCGCTATGACATACTATAAGTACCATGCCTTCTGTTTCCCAATCGTGTATTGTTTCCCCGGCAACGAAAGGGCTGTCTGCTATGAGTGGATTATCTCTTTTCCGATGCACTATTTCATGTTTACTGTGTCCCACGTACCCTCACATTGAGGAATTAACGCATAAATTGTGTCGCTATGACATACTATAGGTACCATGCCTTCTGTTTCCCAATCGTATATTTTCCCCGGCAACGAAAGGGCTGTCTGCTATGAGTGGACTATCTCTTTTCCGATGCACTATTTCATGTTTACTGTGTCCCACGTACCCTCACATTGAGGAATTAACGCATTAAATTGTGTCGCTATGACATACTATAGGTACCATGCCTTCTGTTTCCCAATCGTGTATTGTTTCCCCGGCAACGAAAGGGCTGTCTGCTATGAGTGGATTATCTCTTTTCCGATGCACTATTTCATGTTTACTGTGTCCCACGTACCCTCACATTGAGGAATTAACGCATAAATTGTGTCGCTATGACATACTATAGGTACCATGCCTTCTGTTTCCCAATCGTGTATTTTCCCCGGCAACGAAAGGGCTGTCTGATATGAGTGGATTATCTCTTTTCCGATGCACTATTTCATGTTTACTGTGTCCCACGTACCCTCACATTGAGGAATTAACGCATAAATTGTGTCGCTATGACATACTATAGGTACCATGCCTTCTGTTTCCCAATCGTGTATTGTTTCCCCGGCAACGAAAGGGCTGTCTACTACGAGTGGATTATCTCTTTTCCGATGCACTATTTCATGTTTACTGTGTCCCACGTACCCTCAAATTGAGGAATTAACGCATAAATTGGGTCGCTATGACATGCTATAGGTATCATGCCTTCTGTTTCCCAATCGTGTATTGTTTCCCCGGCAACGAAAGGGTTGTCTGCTATGAGTGGATTATCTCTTTTCCGATGCACTATTTCATGTTTACTGTGTCCCACGTACCCTCACATTGAGGAATTAACGCATAAATTGTGTCGCTATGACATACTATAGGTACCATGCCTTCTGTTTCCCAATCGTGTATTGTTTCCCCGGCAACGAAAGGGCTGTCTGCTATGAGTGGATTATCTCTTTTCCGATGCACTATTTCATGTTTACTGTGTCCCACGTACCCTCACATTGAGGAACTAACGCATAAATTGTGTCGCTATGACATACTATAGGTACCATGCCTTCTGGTTCCCAATCGTGTATTTTCCCCGGCAACGAAAGGGCTGTCTGCTATGAGTGGACTATCTCTTTTCCGATGCACTATTTCATGTTTACTGTGTCCCACGTACCCTCACATTGAGGAATTAACGCATAAATTGTGTCGCTATGACATACTATAGGTACACTGCCTTCTGTTTCCCAATCGTGTATGGTTTCCCCGGCAACGAAAGGGCTGTCTGCTATGAGTGGATTATCTCTTTTCCGATGCACTATTTCATGTTTACTGTGTCCCACGTACCCTCACATTGAGGAATTAACGCATAAATTGTGTCGCTATGACATACTATAGGTACCATGCCTTCTGGTTCCCAATCGTGTATTGTTTCCCCGGCAACGAAAGGGCTGTCTGCTATGAGTGGATTATCTCTTTTCCGATGCACTATTTCATGTTTACTGTGTCCCACGTACCCTCACATTGAGGAATTAACGCATAAATTGTGTCGCTATGACATACTATAGGTACCATGCCTTCTGTTTCCCAATCGTGTATTGTTTCCCTGGCAACGGAAGGGCTGTCTGCTATGAGTGGATTATCTCTTTTCCGATGCACTATTTCATGTTTACTGTGTCCCACGTACCCTCACATTGAGGAATTAACGCATAAATTGTGTCGCTATGACATACTACAGGTACCATGCCTTCTGTTTCCCAATCGTGTATTGTTTCCCCGGCAACGAAAGGGCTGTCTGCTATGAGTGGATTATCTCTTTTCCGATGCACTATTTCATGTTTACTGTGTCCCACGTACCCTCACATTGAGGAATTACCGCATAAATTGTGTCGCTATGACATACTATAGGTACCATGCCTTCTGTTTCCCAATCGTGTATTTTCCCCGGCAAGGAAAGGGCTGTCTGCTATGAGTGGACCATCTCTTTTCCGATGCACTATTTCATGTTTACTGTGTCCCACGTACCCTCACATTGAGGAATTAACGCATAAATTGTGTCGCTATGACATACTATAGGTACACTGCCTTCTGTTTCCCAATCGTGTATTGTTTCCCCGGCAACGAAAGGGCTGTCTGCTATGAGTGGATTATCTCTTTTCCGATGCACTATTTCATGTTAACTGTGTCCCACGTACCCTCACATTGAGGAATTAACGCATAAATTGTGTCGCTATGACATACTATAGGTACCATGCCTTCTGTTTCCCAATCGTGTATTGTTTCCCCGGCAACGAAAGGGCTGTCTGCTATGAGTGGATTATCTCTTTTCCGATGCACTATTTCATGTTTACTGTGTCCCACGTACCCTCACATTGAGGAATTAACGCATAAATTGTGTCGCTATGACATACTATAGGTACCATGCCTTCTGTTTGCCAATCGTGTATTTTCCCCGGCAACGAAAGGGCTGTCTGCTATGAGTGGACTATCTCTTTTCCGATGCACTATTTCATGTTTGCTGTGTCCCACGTACCCTCACATTGAGGAATTACCGCATAAATTGTGTCGCTATGATATACTATAGGAACCATGCCTTCTGTTTCCCAATCGTGTATTGTTTCCCCGGCAACGAAAGGGCTGTCTGCTATGAGTGGATTATCTCTTTTCCGATGCACTATTTCATGTTTACTGTGTCCCACGTACCCTCACATTGAGGAATTAACGCATAAATTGTGTCGCTATGACATACTATAGGTACCATGCGTTCTGTTTCCCAATCGTGTATTGTTTCCCCGGCAACGAAAGGGCTGTCTGCTATGAGTGGATTATCTCTTTTCCGATGCACTATTTCATGTTTACTGTGTCCCACGTACCCTCACATTGAGGAATTAACGCATAAATTGTGTCGCTATGACATACTATAGGTACCATGCCTTCTGTTTCCCAATCGTGTATTGTTTTCCCGGCAACGAAAGGGCTGTCTGCTATGAGTGGATTAACTCTTTTCCGATGCACTATTTCATGTTTACTGTGTCCCACGTACCCTCACATTGAGGAATTAACGCATAAATTGTGTCGCTATGACATACTATAGGTACCATGCCTTCTGTTTCCCAATCGTGTATTTTCCCCGGCAACGAAAGGGCTGTCTGATATGAGTGGATTATCTCTTTTCCGATGCACTATTTCATGTTTACTGTGTCCCACGTACCCTCACATTGAGGAATTAACGCATAAATTGTGTCGCAATGACATACTATAGGTACCATGCCTTCTGTTTCCCAATCGTGTATTGTTTCCCCGGCAACGAAAGGGCTGTCTGCTATGAGTGGATTATCTCTTTTCCGATGCACTATTTCATGTTTACTGTGTCCCACGTACCCTCACATTGAGGAACTAACGCATAAATTGTGTCGCTATGACATACTATAGGTACCATGCCTTCTGGTTCCCAATCGTGTATTTTCCCCGGCAACGAAAGGGCTGTCTGCTATGAGTGGACTATCTCTTTTCCGATGCACTATTTCATGTTTACTGTGTCCCACGTACCCTCACATTGAGGAATTAACGCATAAATTGTGTCGCTATGACATACTATAGGTACACTGCCTTCTGTTTCCCAATCGTGTATGGTTTCCCCGGCAACGAAAGGGCTGTCTGCTATGAGTGGATTATCTCTTTTCCGATGCACTATTTCATGTTTACTGTGTCCCACGTACCCTCACATTGAGGAATTAACGCATAAATTGTGTCGCTATGACATACTATAGGTACCATGCCTTCTGGTTCCCAATCGTGTATTGTTTCCCCGGCAACGAAAGGGCTGTCTGCTATGAGTGGATTATCTCTTTTCCGATGCACTATTTCATGTTTACTGTGTCCCACGTACCCTCACATTGAGGAATTAACGCATAAATTGTGTCGCTATGACATACTATAGGTACCATGCCTTCTGTTTCCCAATCGTGTATTGTTTCCCTGGCAACGGAAGGGCTGTCTGCTATGAGTGGATTATCTCTTTTCCGATGCACTATTTCATGTTTACTGTGTCCCACGTACCCTCACATTGAGGAATTAACGCATAAATTGTGTCGCTATGACATACTACAGGTACCATGCCTTCTGTTTCCCAATCGTGTATTGTTTCCCCGGCAACGAAAGGGCTGTCTGCTATGAGTGGATTATCTCTTTTCCGATGCACTATTTCATGTTTACTGTGTCCCACGTACCCTCACATTGAGGAATTAACGCATAAATTGTGTCGCTATGACATACTATAGGTACCATGCCTTCTGTTTCCCAATCGTGTATTTTCCCCGGCAACGAAAGGGCTGTCTGCTATGAGTGGACCATCTCTTTTCCGATGCACTATTTCATGTTTACTGTGTCCCACGTACCCTCACATTGAGGAATTAACGCATAAATTGTGTCGCTATGACATACTATAGGTACACTGCCTTCTGTTTCCCAATCGTGTATTGTTTCCCCGGCAACGAAAGGGCTGTCTGCTATGAGTGGATTATCTCTTTTCCGATGCACTATTTCATGTTTACTGTGTCCCACGTACCCTCACATTGAGGAATTAACGCATAAATTGTGTCGCTATGACATACTATAGGTACCATGCCTTCTGTTTCCCAATCGTGTATTGTTTCCCCGGCAACGAAAGGGGTGTCTGCTATGAGTGGATTATCTCTTTTCCGATGCACTATTTCATGTTTACTGTGTCCCACGTACCCTCACATTGAGGAATTAACGCATAAATTGTGTCGCTATGACATACTATAGGTACCATGCCTTCTGTTTGCCAATCGTGTATTTTCCCCGGCAACGAAAGGGCTGTCTGCTATGAGTGGACTATCTCTTTTCCGATGCACTATTTCATGTTTGCTGTGTCCCACGTACCCTCACATTGAGGAATTACCGCATAAATTGTGTCGCTATGATATACTATAGGAACCATGCCTTCTGTTTCCCAATCGTGTATTGTTTCCCCGGCAACGAAAGGGCTGTCTGCTATGAGTGGATTATCTCTTTTCCGATGCACTATTTCATGTTTACTGTGTCCCACGTACCCTCACATTGAGGAATTAACGCATAAATTGTGTCGCTATGACATACTATAGGTACCATGCGTTCTGTTTCCCAATCGTGTATTGTTTCCCCGGCAACGAAAGGGCTGTCTGCTATGAGTGGATTATCTCTTTTCCGATGCACTATTTCATGTTTACTGTGTCCCACGTACCCTCACATTGAGGAATTAACGCATAAATTGTGTCGCTATGACATACTATAGGTACCATGCCTTCTGTTTCCCAATCGTGTATTGTTTTCCCGGCAACGAAAGGGCTGTCTGCTATGAGTGGATTAACTCTTTTCCGATGCACTATTTCATGTTTACTGTGTCCCACGTACCCTCACATTGAGGAATTAACGCATAAATTGTGTCGCTATGACATACTATAGGTACCATGCCTTCTGTTTCCCAATCGTGTATTTTCCCCGGCAACGAAAGGGCTGTCTGATATGAGTGGATTATCTCTTTTCCGATGCACTATTTCATGTTTACTGTGTCCCACGTACCCTCACATTGAGGAATTAACGCATAAATTGTGTCGCAATGACATACTATAGGTACCATGCCTTCTGTTTCCCAATCGTGTATTGTTTCCCCGGCAACGAAAGGGCTGTCTGCTATGAGTGGATTATCTCTTGTCCGATGCACTATTTCATGTTTACTGTGTCCCACGTACCCTCACATTGAGGAACTAACGCATAAATTGTGTCGCTATGACATACTATAGGTACCATGCCTTCTGGTTCCCAATCGTGTATTTTCCCCGGCAACGAAAGGGCTGTCTGCTATGAGTGGACTATCTCTTTTCCGATGCACTATTTCATGTTTACTGTGTCCCACGTACCCTCACATTGAGGAATTAACGCATAAATTGTGTCGCTATGACATACTATAGGTGCCATGCCTTCTGTTTCCCAATCGTGTATGGTTTCCCCGGCAACGAAAGGGCTGTCTGCTATGAGTGGATTATCTCTTTTCCGATGCACTATTTCATGTTTACTGTGTCCCACGTACCCTCACATTGAGGAATTAACGCATAAATTGTGTCGCTATGACATACTATAGGTACCATGCCTTCTGGTTCCCAATCGTGTATTGTTTCCCCGGCAACGAAAGGGCTGTCTGCTATGAGTGGATTATCTCTTTTCCGATGCACTATTTCATGTTTACTGTGTCCCACGTACCCTCACATTGAGGAATTAACGCATAAATTGTGTCGCTATGACATACTATAGGTACCATGCCTTCTGTTTCCCAATCGTGTATTGTTTCCCTGGCAACGGAAGGGCTGTCTGCTATGAGTGGATTATCTCTTTTCCGATGCACTATTTCATGTTTACTGTGTCCCACGTACCCTCACATTGAGGAATTAACGCATAAATTGTGTCGCTATGACATACTACAGGTACCATGCCTTCTGTTTCCCAATCGTGTATTGTTTCCCCGGCAACGAAAGGGCTGTCTGCTATGAGTGGATTATCTCTTTTCCGATGCACTATTTCATGTTTACTGTGTCCCACGTACCCTCACATTGAGGAATTAACGCATAAATTGTGTCGCTATGACATACTATAGGTACCATGCCTTCTGTTTCCCAATCGTGTATTTTCCCCGGCAACGAAAGGGCTGTCTGCTATGAGTGGACTATCTCTTTTCCGATGCACTATTTCATGTTTGCTGTGTCCCACGTACCCTCACATTGAGGAATTACCGCATAAATTGTGTCGCTATGACATACTATAGGAACCATGCCTTCTGTTTCCCAATCGTGTATTGTTTCCCCGGCAACGAAAGGGCTGTCTGCTATGAGTGGATTATCTCTTTTCCGATGCACTATTTCATGTTTACTGTGTCCCACGTACCCTCACATTGAGGAATTAACGCATAAATTGTGTCGCTATGACATACTATAGGTACCATGCGTTCTGTTTCCCAATCGTGTATTGTTTCACCGGCAACGAAAGGGCTGTCTGCTATGAGTGGACTATCTCTTTTCCGATGCACTATTTCATGTTTACTGTGTCCCACGTACCCTCACATTGAGGAATTAACGCATAAATTGTGTCGCTATGACATACTATAGGTACACTGCCTTCTGTTTCCCAATCGTGTATTGTTTCCCCGGCAACGAAAGGGCTGTCTGCTATGAGTGGATTATCTCTTTTCCGATGCACTATTTCATGTTTACTGTGTCCCACGTACCCTCACATTGAGGAATTAACGCATAAATTGTGTCGCTATGACATACTATAGGTACCATGCCTTCTGTTTCCCAATCGTGTATTGTTTCCCCAGCAACGAAAGGGCTGTCTGCTATGAGTGGATTATCTCTTTTCCGATGCACTATTTCATGTTTACTGTGTCCCACGTACCCTCACATTGAGGAATTAACGCATAAATTGTGTCGCTATGACATACTATAGGTACCATGCCTTCTGTTTCCCAATCGTGTATTGTTTCCCCGGCAACGAAAGGGCTGTCTGCTATGAGTGGATTATCTCTTTTCCGATGCACTATTTCATGTTTACTGTGTCCCACGTACCCTCACATTGAGGAATTAACGCATAAATTGTGTCGCTATGACATACTATAGGTACCATGCCTTCTGTTTGCCAATCGTGTATTTTCCCCGGCAACGAAAGGGCTGTCTGCTATGAGTGGACTATCTCTTTTCCGATGCACTATTTCATGTTTGCTGTGTCCCACGTACCCTCACATTGAGGAATTACCGCATAAATTGTGTCGCTATGACATACTATAGGAACCATGCCTTCTGTTTCCCAATCGTGTATTGTTTCCCCGGCAACGAAAGGGCTGTCTGCTATGAGTGGATTATCTCTTTTCCGATGCACTATTTCATGTTTACTGTGTCCCACGTACCCTCACATTGAGGAATTAACGCATAAATTGTGTCGCTATGACATACTATAGGTACCATGCGTTCTGTTTCCCAATCGTGTATTGTTTCACCGGCAACGAAAGGGCTGTCTGCTATGAGTGGATTATCTCTTTTCCGATGCACTATTTCATGTTTACTGTGTCCCACGTACCCTCACATTGAGGAATTAACGCATAAATTGTGTCGCTATGACATACTATAGGTACCATGCCTTCTGTTTCCCAATCGTGTATTGTTTCCCCGGCAACGAAAGGGCTGTCTGCTATGAGTGGATTATCTCTTTTCCGATGCACTATTTCATGTTTACTGTGTCCCACGTACCCTCACATTGAGGAATTAACGCATAAATTGTGTCGCTATGACATACTATAGGTACCATGCCTTCTGTTTCCCAATCGTGTATTTTCCCCGGCAACGAAAGGGCTGTCTGATATGAGTGGATTATCTCTTTTCCGATGCACTATTTCATGTTTACTGTGTCCCACGTACCCTCACATTGAGGAATTAACGCATAAATTGTGTCGCAATGACATACTATAGGTACCATGCCTTCTGTTTCCCAATCGTGTATTGTTTCCCCGGCAACGAAAGGGCTGTCTGCCATGAGTGGATTATCTCTTTTCCGATGCACTATTTCATGTTTACTGTGTCCCACGTACCCTCAAATTGAGGAATTAACTCATAAATTGTGTCGCTATGACATACTATAGGTACCATGCCTTCTGTTTCCCAATCGTGTATTGTTTCCCCGGCAACGAAAGGGTTGTCTGCTATGAGTGGATTATCTCTTTTCCGATGCACTATTTCATGTTTACTGTGTCCCACGTACCCTCACATTGAGGAATTAACGCATAAATTGTGTCGCTATGACATACTATATGTACCATGCCTTCTGTTTCCCAATCGTGAATTGTTTCCCCGGCAACGAAAGGGCTGTCTGCTATGAGTGGATTATCTCTTTTCCGATGCACTATTTCATGTTTACTGTGTCCCACGTACCCTCATATTGAGGAATTAACACATAAATTGTGTCGCTATGACATAGTATAGGTACCATGCCTTCTGTTTCCCAATCGTGTATTGTTTCCCCGGCAACGAAAGGGCTGTCTGCTATGAGTGGATTATCTCTTTTCCGATGCACTATTTCATGTTTACTGTGTCCCACGTACCCTCACATTGAGGAATTAACGCATAAATTGTGTCGCTATGACATACTATAGGTACCAAGCCTTCTGTTTCCCAATCGTGTATTGTTTCCCCGGCAACGAAAGGGCTGTCTGCTATGAGTGGATTATCTCTTTTCCGATGCACTATTTCATGTTTACTGTGTCCCACGTACCCTCACATTGAGGAATTAACGCATAAATTGTGTCGATATGACATACTATAGGTACCATGCCTTCTGTTTCCCAATCGTGTATTGTTTCCCCGGCAACGAAAGGGCTGTCTGCTATGAGTGGATTATCTCTTTTCCGATGCACTATTTCGTGTTTACTGTGTCCCACGTACCCTCACATTGAGGAATTAACGCATAAATTGTGTCGCTATGACATACTATAGGTACCATGCCTTCTGTTTCCCAATCGTGTATTTTCCCCGGCAACGAAAGTGCTGTCTGCTATGAGTGGACTATCTCTTTTCCGATGCACTATTTCATGTTTACTGTGTCCCACGTACCCTCACATTGAGGAATTAACGCATAAATTGTGTCGCAATGACATACTATAGGTACCATGCCTTCTGTTTCCCAATCGTGTATTGTTTCCCCGGCAACGAAAGGGCTGTCTGCTATGAGTGGATTATCTCTTTTCCGATGCACTATTTCATGTTTACTGTGTCCCACGTACCCTCACATTGAGGAATTAACGCATAAATTGTGTCGCTATGACATAGTATAGGTACCATGCCTTCTGTTTCCCAATCGTGTATTGTTTCCCCGGCAACGAAAGGGCTGTCTGCTATGAGTGGATTATCTCTTTTCCGATGCACTATTTCATGTTTACTGTGGCCCACGTACCGTCACATTGAGGAAGTAACGCATAAATTGTGTCGCTATGACATACTATAGGTACCATGCCTTCTGTTTCCCAATCGTGTATTGTTTCCCTGGCAACGAAAGGGCTGTCTGCTATGAGTGGATTATCTCTTTTCTGATGCACTATTTCATGTTTACTGTGTCCCACGTACCCTCACATTGAGGAATTAACGCATAAATTGTGTCGCTATGACATACTATAGGTACCATGCCTTCTGTTTCCCAATCGTGTATTGTTTCCCCGGCAACGAAAGGGCTGTCTGCTATGAGTGGATTATCTCTTTTCCGATGCACTATTTCATGTTTACTGTGTCCCACGTACCCTCACATTGAGGAATTAACGCATAAATTGTGTCGCTATGGCATACTATAGGTACCATGCGTTCTGTTTCCCAATCGTGTATTGTTTCCCCGGCAACGAAAGGGCTGTCTGCTATGAGTGGATTATCTCTTTTCCGATGCACTATTTCATGTTTACTGTGTCCCACGTACCCTCACATTGAGGAATTAACGCATAAATTGTGTCGCTATGACATACTATAGGTACCATGCCTTCTGTTTCCCAATCGTTCATTGTTTCCCCGGCAACGAAAGGGCTGTCTGCTATGAGTGGATTATCTCTTTTCCGATGCACTATTTCATGTTTACGTGTCCCACGTACCCTCACATTGAGGAATTAACGCATAAATTGTGTCGCTATGACATACTATAGGTACCATGCCTTCTGTTTCCCAATCGTGTATTTTCCCCGGCAACGAAAGGGCTGTCTGCTATGAGTGGACTATCTCTTTTCCGATGCACTATTTCATGTTTACTGTGTCCCACGTACCCTCACATTGAGGAATTAACGCATAAATTGTGTCGCTATGTCATACTATAGGTACCATGCCTTCTGTTTCCCAATCGTGTATTGTTTCCCCGGCAACAAAAGGGCTGTCTGCTATGAGTGGATTATCTCTTTTCCGATGCACTATTTCATGTTTACTGTGTCCCACGTACCCTCACATTGAGGAATTAACGCATAAATTGTGTCGCTATGACATACTATAGGTACCATGCCTTCTGTTTCCCAATCGTGTATTGTTTCCCCGGCAACGAAAGGGCTGTCTGCTATGAGTGGATTTTCTCTTTTCCGATGCACTATTTCATGTTTACTGTGTCCCACGTACCCTCACATTGAGGAATTAACACATAAATTGTGTCGCTATGACATACTATAGGTACCATGCCTTCTGTTTCCCAATCGTGTATTGTTTCCCCGGCAACGAAAGGGCTGTCTGCTATGAGTGGATTTTCTCTTTTCCGATGAACTATTTCATGTTTACTGTGGCCCACGTACCCTCACATTGAGGAAATAACGCATAAATTGTGTCGCTATGACATACTATAGGTACCATGCCTTCTGTTTCCCATTCGTGTATTTTCCCCTGCAACGAAAGGGCTGTCTGCTATGAGTGGATTATCTCTTTTCCGATGCACTATTTCATGTTTACTGTGTCCCACGTACCCTTACATTGAGGAATTAACGCATAAATTGTGTCGCTATGACATACTATAGGTACCATGCCTTCTGTTTCCCAATCGTGTATTGTTTCCCCGGCAACGAAAGGGCTGTCTGCTATGAGTGGATTATCTCTTTTCCGATGCACTATTTCATGTTTACTGTGTCCCACGTACCCTCACATTGAGGAATTATGCATTAATTGTGTCGCTATGACATACTATAGGTACCATGCGTTCTGTATCCCAATCGTGTATTGTTTCCCCGGCAACGAAAGGGCTGTCTGCTATGAGTGGATTATCTCTTTTCCGATGCACTATTTCATGTTTACTGTGTCCCACGTACCCTCACATTGAGGAATTAACGCATAAATTGTGTCGCTATGACATACTATAGGTACCATGCCTTCTGTTTCCCAATCGTGTATTTTCCCCGGCAACGAAAGGGCTGTCTGCTATGAGTGGATTATCTCTTTTCCGATGCACTATTTCATGTATACTGTGTCCCACGTACCCTCACATTGAGGAATTAACGCATAAATTGTATCGCTATGACATACTATAGGTACCATGCCTTCTGTTTCCCAATCGTGTATTGTTTCCCTGGCAACGAAAGGGCTGTCTGCTATGAGTGGATTATCTCTTTTCCGATGCACTATTTCATGTTTACTGTGTCCCACGTACCCTCACATTGAGGAATTAACGCATAAATTGTGTCGCTATGACATACTATAGGTACCATGCCTTCTGTTTCCCAATCGTGTATTGTTTCCCCGGCAACGAAAGGGCTGTCTGCTATGAGTGGATTATCTCTTTTCCGATGCACTATTTCATGTTTACTGTGTCCCACGTACCCTCACATTGAGGAATTAACGCATAAATTGTGTCGCTATGACATACTATAGGTACCATGCCTTCTGTTTCCCAATCGTGTATTTTCCCCGGCAACGAAAGGGCTGTCTGCTATGAGTGGATTATCGCTTTTGCGATGCACTATTTCATGTTTACTGTGTCCCACGTACCCTCACATTGAGGAATTAACGCATAAATTGTGTCGCTATGACATACTATAGGTACACTGCCTTCTGTTTCCCAATCGTGTATTGTTTCCCCGGCAACGAAAGAGCTGTCTGCTATGAGTGGATTATCTCTTTTCCGATGCACTATTTCATGTTTACTGTGTCCCACGTACCCTCACATTGAGGAATTAACGCATAAATTGTGTCGCTATGACATACTATAGGTACCATGCCTTCTGTTTCCCAATCGTGTATTGTTTCCCCGGCAACGAAAGGGCTGTCTGCTATGAGTTCATTATCTCTTTTCCGATGCACTATTTCATGTTTACTGTGTCCCACGTACCCTCACATTGAGGAATTAACGCATAAATTGTGTCGCTATGACATACTATAGGTACCATGCCTTCTGGTTCCCAATCGTGTATTGTTTCCCCGGCAACGAAAGGGCTGTCTGCTATGAGTGGATTATCTCTTTTCCGATGCACTATTTCATGTTTACTGTGTCCCACGTACCCTCACATTGAGGAATTAACGCATAAATTGTGTCGCTATGACATACTATAGGTACCATGCCTTCTGTTTCCCAATCGTGTATTTTCCCCGGCAACGAAAGGGCTGTCTGCTATGAGTAGACTATATCTTTTCCGATGCACTATTTCATGTTTACTGTGTCCCACGTACCCTCACATTGAAGAATTACCGCATAAATTGTGTCGCTATGACATACTATAGGTACCATGCCTTCTGTTTCCCAATCGTGTATTGTTTCCCCGGCAACGAAAGGGCTGTCTGCTATGAGTGGATTATCTCTTTTCCGATGCACTATTTCATGTTTACTGTGTCCCACGTACCCTCACATTGAGGAATTAACGCATAAATTGTGTCGCTATGACATACTATAGGTACCATGCCTTCTGTTTCCCAATCGTGTATTGTTTCCCCGGCAACGAAAGGGCTGTCTGCTATGAGTGGATTATCTCTTTTCCGATGCACTATTTCATGTTTACTGTGTCCCACGTACCCTCACATTGAGGAATTAACGCATAAATTGTGTCTCTATGACATACTATAGGTACCATGCCTTCTGTTTCCCAATCGTGTATTGTTTCCCCGGCAACGAAAGGGCTGTCTGCTATGAGTGGATTTTCTCTTTTCCGATGCACTATTTCATGTTTACTGTGTCCCACGTACCCTCACATTGAGGAATTAACACATAAATTGTGTCGCTATGACATACTATAGGTACCATGCCTTCTGTTTCCCAATCGTGTATTGTTTCCCCGGCAACGAAAGGGCTGTCTGCTATGAGTGGATTATCTCTTTTCCGATGCACTATTTCATGTTTACTGTGGCCCACGTACCCTCACATTGAGGAATTAACGCATAAATTGTGTCGCTATGACATACTATAGGTACACTGCCTTCTGTTTCCCAATCGTGTATTGTTTCCCCGGCAACGAAAGGGCTGTCTGCTATGTGTGGATTATCTCTTTTCCGATGCACTATTTCATGTTTACTGTGTCCCACGTACCCTCACATTGAGGAATTAACGCATAAATTGTGTCGCTATGACATACTATAGGTACCATGCCTTCTGTTTCCCAATCGTGTATTGTTTCCCCGGCAACGAAAGGGCTGTCTGCTATGCGTGGATTATCTCTTTTCCGATACACTATTTCATGTTTACCGTGTCCCACGTACCCTCACATTGAGGAATTAACGCATATATTGTGTCGATATGACATACTATAGGTACCATGCCTTCTGTTTCCCAATCGTGTATTGTTTCCCCGGCAACGAAAGGGCTGTCTGCTAGGAGTGGATTATCTCTTTTCCGATGCACTATTTCACGTTTACTGTGTCCCACGTACCCTCAAATTGAGGAATTAACGCATAAATTGAGTCGCTATGACATACTATAGGTACCATGCCTTCTGTTTCCCAATCGTGTATTGTTTCCCCGGCAACGAAAGGGCTGTCTGCTATGAGTGGATTATCTCTATTCCGATGCACTATTTCATGTTTACTGTGTCCCACGTACCCTCACTTTGAGGAATTAACGCATAAATTGTGTCGCTATGACATACTATAAGTACCATGCCTTCTGCTTCCCAATCGTGTATTGTTTCCCCGGCAACGAAAGTGCTGTCTGCTAGCAGTGGATTATCTCTTTTCCGATACACTATTTCATGTTCACTGTGTCCCACGTACCATCACATTGAGGAATTAACGCATATATTGTGTCGATATGACATACTATAGGTACTATGCCTTCTGTTTATCAATCGTGTATTTTCCCCGGCAACGAAAGGGCTGCCTGCTAGGAGTGGATTATCTCTTTTCCGATGCACTATTTCATGTTTACTATGTCCTACGCACCCTCACATTGACGAATTAACGCAGAAATTGCGTCGCTATGACATACTATAGGTGCCATGCCTTCTGTTTCCCAATCGTGTATTGTTTCCCCGGCAACGAAAGCGCTGTCTGCTAGGAGTGGATTATCTCGTTTCCGATGCACTATTTCGTGCTTACGGTGTCCCACGCACCATCACATTCACGAATTAACGCAGAAATTGCGTCGCTATGACATACTATAGGTACCATGCCTTCTGCTTCCCAATCGTGTATTGTTTCCCTGGCAACGAAAGGGCTGTCTGCTAGGAGTGGATTATCTCTTTTCCGATGCACTATTTCGTGTTTACGGTGTCCCACGCACCATCACATTGGCGAATTAACGCAGAAATTGCGTCGCTATGACATACTATAGGTGCCATGCCTTCTGTTTCCCAATCGTGTATTGTTTCCCCGGCAACGAAAGGGCTGCCTGCTAGGAGTGGATTATCTCTTTTCCGATGCACTATTTCGTGTTTACGGTGTCCCACGCACCATCACATTGGCGAATTAACGCAGAAACTGCGTCGCTATGACATACTATAGGTACCATGCCTTCTGTTTCCCAATCGTGTATTGTTTCCCCGGCAACGAAAGTGCTGTCTGCTAGAAGTGGATTATCTCTTTTCCGATGCACTATTTCGTGTTTACGGTGTCCCACGCACCATCACATTGGCGAATTAACGCAGAAATTGCGTCGCTATGACATACTATAGGTGCCATGCCTTCTGTTTCCCAATTGTGTATTGTTTCCCCGGCAACGAAAGGGCTGCCTGCTAGGAGTGGATTATCTCTTTTCCGATGCACTATTTCGTGTTTACGGTGTCCCACGCACCATCACATTGGCGAATTAACGCAGAAATTGCGTCGCTATGACATACTATAGGTACCATGCCTTCTGTTTCCCAATCGTGTATTGTTTCCCCGGCAACAAAAGGGCTGTCTGCTAAGAGTGGATTATCTCTTTTCCGATGCACTATTTCGTGTTTACAGTGTCCCACGCACCATCACATTCACGAATTAACGCAGAAATTGCGTCGCTATGACATACTATAGGTACCATGCCTTCTGTTTCCCAATCGTGTATTGTTTCCCCGGCAACGAAAGGGCTGTCTGCTAGGAGTGGATTATCTCTTTTCCGATGCACTGTTTCGTGTTTACGGTGTCCCACGCACCATCACATTCACGAATTAACGATGAAATTGCGTCGCTATGACATACTATAGGTACCATGCCTTCTGTTTCCCAATCGTGTATTGTTTCCCCGGCAACGAAAGGGCTGCCTGCTAGGAGTGGATTATCTCTTTTCCGATGCACTATTTCGTGTTTACGGTGTCCCACGCACCATCACATTGGCGAATTAACGCAGAAATTGCGTCGCTATGACATACTATAGGTACCATGCCTTCTGTTTCCCAATCGTGTACTGTTTCCCCGGCAACGAAAGGGCTGTCTGCTAGGAATGGATTATCTCTTTTCCGATGCACTATTTCGTGTTTACGGTGTCCCACGCACCATCACATTGGCGAATTAACGCAGAAATTGCGTCGCTATGACATACTATAGGTACCATGCCTTCTGTTTCCCAATCGTGTACTGTTTCCCCGGCAACGAAAGGGCTGTTTGCTAGGAGTGGATTATCTCTTTTCCGATGCACTGTTTCGTGTTTACGGTGTCCCACGCACCATCACATTCACGAATTAACGCAGAAATTGCGTCGCTATGACATACTATAGGTACCATGCCTTCTGTTTCCCAATCGTGTATTGTTTCCCCGGCAACGAATGGGCTGCCAGCTAGGAGTGGATTATCTCTTTTCCGATGCACTATTTCGTGTTTACGGTGTCCCACGCACCATCACATTGGCGAATTAACGCAGAAATTGCGTCGCTATGACATACTATAGGTACCATGCCTTCTGTTTCCCAATCGTGTATTGTTTCCCCGGCAACGAAAGGGCTGCCTGCTAGGAGTGGATTATCTCTTTTCCGATGCACTATTTCGTGTTTACGGTGTCCCACGCACCATCACATTGGCGAATTAACGCAGAAACTTCGTAGCTATGACATACTATAGGTACCATGCCTTCTGTTTCCCAATCGTGTACTTTTTCCCCGGCAACGAAAGGGCTGTCTGCTAGGAGTGGATTATCTCTTTTCCGATGCACTGTTTCGTTTTTACGGTGTCCCACGCACCATCACATTCACGAATTAACGCAGAAATTGCGTCGCTATGACATACTATAGGTACCATGCCTTCTGTTTCCCAATCGTGTATTGTTTCCCCGGCAACGAAAGGGCTGCCTGCTAGGAGTGGATTATCTCTTTTCCGATGCACTATTTCGTGTTTACGGTGTCCCACGCACCATCACATTCACGAATTAACGCAGAAATTGCGTCGCTATGACATACTATAGGTGCCATGCCTCCTGTTTCTCAATCGTGTATTGTTTCCCCGGCAACGAAAGGGCTGCCTGCTAGGAGTGGATTATCTCTTTTCCGATGCACTATTTCGTGTTTACGGTGTCCCACGCACCATCACATTGGCGAAGTAACGCAGAAATTGCGTCGCTATGACATACTATAGGTACCATGCCATCTGTTTCCCAATCGTGTATTGTTTCCCCGGCAACGAAAGGGCTGTCTGCTAGGAGTGGATTATTTCTTTTCCGATGCACTATTTCATGTTTACTATGTCCTACGCACCCTCACATTGACGAATTAACGCAGAAATTGCGTCGCTATGACACACTATAAGTACCATGACTTTTGTTTCCCAATCGTGTATTGTTTCCCCGGCAACGAAAGGGCTGACTGCTAGGAATGGATTATCTCTTTTCCGATGCACTATTTCGTGATTACGTTGTCCCACGCACCATCACATTGGCGAATTAACGCATAAATTGTGTCGCTATGACATACTATAGGTACCATGCCTTCTGTTTCCCAATCGTGTATTGTTTCCCCGGCAATGAAATGGCTGTCTGCTAGGAGTGGATTATCTCTTTTCCAATGCACTATTTCGTGTTTACGGTGTCCCACGCACCATCACATTCACGAATTACCGCAGAAATTGCGTCGCTATGACATACTATAGGTACCATGCCTTCTGTTTCCCAATCGTGTATTGTTTCCCCGGCAACGAAAGGCCTGTCTGCTAGGAGTGGATTATCTCTTTTCCGATGCACTATTTCGTGTTTACGGTGTCCCACGCACTATCACATTGGCGAATTAACGCAGAAATTGCGTCGCTATGACATACTATAGGTACCATGCCTTCTGTTTCCCAATCGTGTATTGTTTCCCCCTGCAACGAAAGGGCTGTCTGCTAGGAGTGGATTATCTCTTTTCCGATGCACTATTTCGTGTTTACGGTGTCCATCGCACCATCACATTGGCGAATTAACAAAGAAATTGCGTCGCTATGACATACTATAGGTACCATGCCATCTGGTTCCCAATCGTGTATTGTTTCCCCGGCAACGAAAGGGCTGTCTGCTAGGAGTGGATTATCTCTTTTCCGATGCACTATTTCGTGTTTACGGTGTCCCACGCACCATCACATATGCGAATTAACGCAGAAATTGCGTCGGTATGACATACAATATGTACCATGCCTTCATTTCCCAATCGTGTATTGTTTCCCCGGCAACGAAAGGGCTGTCTACTAGGAGTGGATTATCTCTTTTCCGATGCACTCATTCGTGTTTACGGTGTCCCACGCACCATCACATTGGCGAATTAACGCAGAAATTGCGTCGCTACGACATACTATAGGTACCATGCCTTCTGTTTCCCAATCGTGTATTGTTTCCCCGGCAACGAAAGGGCTGTCTGCTAGGAGTGGATTATCTCTTTTCCGATGCACTATTTCATGTGTACTGTGTCCCACGCACCCTCACATTGACGAATTACTGCAGAAATTGCGTCGCTACGACATACTATAGGTACCATGCCTTCTGTTTCCCAATCGTGTATTGTTTCCCCGGCAACGAAAGTGCTGTCTGCTAGGAGTGGATTATCTCTTATCCGATGCACTATTTCATGTTTACTGTGTCCCACGCACCCTCACATTGACGAATTATTGCAGAAATTGCGTCGCTACGACATACTATAGGTACCATGCCTTCTGTTTCCCAATCGTGTATTGTTTCCCCGGCAACGAAAGGGCTGTCTGCTATGAGTGGATTATCTCTTTTCCGATGCACTATTTCATGTTTACTGTGTCCCACGCACCCTCACATTGACGAATTAACGCAGAAATGGCGTCGCTATGTCATACTATAGGAGCCATGCCTTCTGGTTCCCAATCGTGTATTTTCCCCGGCAACGAAAGGGCTGTCTGCTATGAGTGGATTATCTCTTTTCCGATGCACTATTTCATGTTTACTGTGTCCCACGCACCCTCACATTGACGAATTAACGCAGAAATGGCGTCGCTATGACATACTATAGGAGCCATGCCTTCTGGTTCCCAATCGAGTATTTTTTATCCGGCAACGAAAGGGCTGTCTGCTATGAGTGGATTATCTCTTTTCCGATGCACTATTTCATGTTTACTGTGACCCACGTACCCTCACATTGAGGAATTAACGCAGAAATGGCGTCGCTGTGACATACTATAGGTACCATGCCTTCTGTTTCCCAATCGTGTATCTGCTAGGAGTGGATTATTTATTTTCCGATGCACTATTTCATGTTTACTGTGTCCCACGCACCCTCACATTGACGAATTAACGCATAAATTGCGTCGCTATGGCATACAATAGGAACCATGCCTTCTGTTTATCAATCGTGTACCACGTACCCTCACATTGAGGAATTAACGCATAAATTGTGTCGCTATGACATACTATAGGTACCATGCCTTCTGTTTCCCAATCGTGTATTGTTTCCCCGGCAACGAAAGTGCTGTCTGCTATGAGTGGATTAGCTCTTTTCCGATGCACTATTTCATGTTTACTGTGTCCCACGTACCCTCACATTGACGAATTAACGCATAAATTGTGTCGCTATGACGTACTATAGGTACCAAGCCTTCTGTTTCCCAATCGTGTATTGTTTCCCCGGCAACGAAAGGGCTGGCTGCTATGAGTGGATTATCTCTTTTCCGATGCACTATTTCATGTTTACTGTGTCCCACGCACCCTCACATTGACGAATTAACGCATAAATTGCGTCGCTATGGCATACAATAGGAACCATGCCTTCTGTTTATCAATCGTGTATTTTCCCCGGCAACGAAAGGGCTGCCTGCTAGGAGTGGATTATCTCTTTTCCGATGCACTATTTCATGTTTACTATGTCCTACGCACCCTCACATTGACGAATTAACGCAGAAATTGCGTCGCTATGACATACTATAGGTAACATGCCTTCTGTTTCCCAATCGTGTATTGTTTCCCCGGCAACGAAAGGGCTGTCTGCTAGGAGTGGATTATCTCTTTTCCGATGCACTATTTCATGTTTACTGTGTCCCACGTACCCTCAAATTGAGGAATTAACGCATAAATTGTGTCGCTATGACATACTATAGGTACCATGCCTTCTGTTTCCCAATCGTGTATTGTTTCCCCGGCAACGAAAGGGCTGTCTGCTATGAGTGGATTATCTCTTTTCCGATGCACTATTTCATGTTTACTGTGTCCCACGTACCCTCACATTGAGGAATTAACGCATAAATTGTGTCGCTATGACATACTATAAGTACCATGCCTTCTGTTTCCCAATCGTGCATTGTTTCCCCGGCAACGAAAGTGCTGTCTGCTAGGAGTGGATTATCTCTTTTCCGATACACAATTTCATGTTTACTGTGTCCCACGTACCCTCACATTGAGGAATTAACGCATAAATTGTGTCGATATGACATACTATAGGTACCATGCCTTCTGTTTCCCAATCGTGTATTGTTTCCCCGGCAACGAAAGGGCTGTCTGCTAGGAGTGGATTATCTCTTTTCCGATGCACTATTTCGTGTTTACGGTGTCCCACGCACCATCACATTGGCGAATTAACAAAGTAATTGCGTCGCTACGACATACTATAGGTATCATGCCTTCTGTTTCCCAATCGTGTATTGTTTCCCTGGCAACGAAAGGGCTGTCTGCTAGGAGTGGATTATCTCTTTTCCGATGCACTATTTCATGTTTACCGTGTCCCACGCACCCTCACATTGACGAATTACTGCAGAAAATGCGTCGCTACGACATACTATAGGTACCATGCCTTCTGTTTCCCAATCGTGTATTGTTTCCCCGGCAACGAAAGGGCTGTCTGCTAGGAGTGGATTATCTCTTTTCCGATGCACTATTTCATGTTTACTGTGTCCCACGCACCCTCACATTGACGAATTATTGCAGAAATTGCGTCGCTACGACATACTATAGGTACCATGCCTTCTGTTTCCCAATCGTGTATTGTTTCCCCGGCAACGAAAGGGCTGTCTGCTATGAGTGGATTATCTCTTTTCCGATGCACTATTTCATGTTTACTGTGTCCCACGCACCCTCACATTGACGAATTAACGCAGAAATGGCGTCGCTATGACATACTATAGGAGCCATGCCTTCTGGTTCCCAATCGTGTATTTTCCCCGGCAACGAAAGGGCTGTCTGCTATGAGTGGATTATCTCTTTTCCGATGCACTATTTCATGTTTACTGTGTCCCACGCACCCTCACATTGACGAATTAACGCAGAAATGGCGTCGCTATGACATACTATAGGAGCCATGCCTTCTGGTTCCCAATCGAGTATTTTTTATCCGGCAACGAAAGGGCTGTCTGCTATGAGTGGATTATCTCTTTTCCGATGCACTATTTCATGTTTACTGTGACCCACGTACCCTCACATTGAGGAATTAACGCATAAATTGTGTCGCTATGACATACTATAGGTACCATGCCTTCTGTTTCCCAATCGCGTATTGTTTACCCGGCAACGAAAGTGCTGTCTGCTAGGAGTGGATTATCTATTTTCCGATGCACTATTTCATGTTTACTGTGTCCCACGTACCCTCCCATTGAGGAATTAACGCATAAATTGTGTCGCTATGACATACTATAGGTACCATGCCTCCTGTTTCCCAATCGTGTATTTTCTCCGGCAACGAAAGGGCTGTCTGCTATGAGTGTATGAGTGGACTATCTCTTTTCCGATGCACTATTTCATGTTTACTGTGTCCCACGTAGCCTCACATTGAGGAATTACCGCATAAATTGTGTCGCTATGACATACTATAGGTACCATGCCTTCTGTTTCCCATTCGTGTATTTTCCCCGGCAACGAAAGGGCTGTCTGCTATGAGTGGATTATCTCTTTTCCGATGCACTATTTCATGTTTACTGTGTCCCACGTACCCTCACATTGAGGAATTACCGCATAAATTGTGTCGCTATGACATACTATAGGTACCATGCCTTCTGTTTCCCAATCGTGTATTTTCCCCGGCAAGGAAAGGGCTGTCTGCTATGAGTGGACTATCTCTTTTCCGATGCACTATTTCAGGTTTACTGTGTCCCACGTACCCTCACATTGAGGAATTAACGCATAAATTGTGTCGCTATGACATACTATAGGTACCATGCCTTCTGTTTCCCAATCGTGTATTGTTTCCCCGGCAACGAAAGGGCTGTCTGCTATAAGTGGATTATCTCTTTTCCGATGCACTATTTCATGTTTACTGTGTCCCACGTACCCTCACATTGAGGAATTAACGCATAAATTGTGTCGCTATGACATACTATAGGTACCATGCCTTCTGTTTCCCAATCGTGTATTGTTTCCCCGGCAACGAAAGGGCTGTCTGCTATGAGTGGATTATCTCTTTTCCGATGCACTATTTCATGTTTACTGTGTCCCACGTTCCCTCACATTGAGGAATTATCGCATAAATTGTGTCGCTATGACATACTATAGGTACCATGCCTTCTGTTTCCCAATCGTGTATTGTTTCCCCGGCAGAGAAAGGGCTGTCTGCTATGAGTGGATTATCTCTTTTCCGATGCACTATTTCATGTTTACTGTGTCCCACGTACCCTCACATTGAGGAATTAACGCATAAATTGTGTCGCTATGACATACTATAGGTACCATGCCTTCTGTTTCCCAATCGTGTATTGTTTCCCCGGCAACGAAAGGGCTGTCTGCTATGAGTGGATTATCTCTTTTCCGATGCACTATTTCATGTTTACTGTGTCCCACGTTCCCTCACATTGAGGAATTATCGCATAAATTGTGTCGCTATGACATACTATAGGTACCATGCCTTCTGTTTCCCAGTCGTGTATTGTTTCCCCGGCAGAGAAAGGGCTGTCTGCTATGAGTGGATTATCTCTTTTCCGATGCACTATTTCATGTTTACTGTGTCCCACGTACCCTCACATTGAGGAATTACCGCATAAATTGTGTCGCTATGACATACTATAGGTACCATGCCTTCTGTTTCCCAATCGTGTATTGTTTCACCGGCAACGAAAGGGCTGTCTGCTATGAGTGGATTATCTCTTTTCCGATGCACTATTTCATGTTTACTGTGTCCCACGTACCCTCAGATTGAGGAATTACCGCATAAATTGTGTCGCTATGACATACTATAGGTACCATGCCTTCTGCTTCCCAATCGTGTATTGTTTCCCCGGCAACGAAAGGGCTGTCTGCTAGGAGTGGATTATCTCTTTTCCGATGCACTATTTCATGTTTACTGTGTCCCACGTACCCTCAAATTGAGGAATTAACGCATAAATTGTGTCGCTATGACATACTATAGGTACCATGCCTTCTGTTTCCCAATCGTGTATTGTTTCCCCGGCAACGAAAGGGCTGTCTGCTATGAGTGGATTATCTCTTTTCCGATGCACTATTTCATGTTTACTGTGTCCCACGTACCCTCACATTGAGGAATTAACGCATAAATTGTGTCGCTATGACATACTATAAGTACCATGCCTTCTGTTTCCCAATCGTGTATTGTTTCTCCGGCAACGAAAGTGCTGTCTGCTAGGAGTGGATTATCTCTTTTCCGATACACAATTTCGTGTTTACTGTGTCCCACGTACCCTCACATTGAGGAATTAACGCATAAATTGTGTCGCTATGACATACTATAGGTACCATGCCTTCTGTTTCCCAATCGTGTATTGTTTCCCCGGCAACGAAAGGGCTGTCTGCTATGAGTGGATTATCTCTTTTCCGATGCACTATTTCATGTTTACTGTGTCCCACGTACCCTCACATTGAGGAATTAACGCATAAATTGTGTCGCTATGACATACTATAGGTACCATGCCTTCTGTTTCCCAATCGTGTATTGTTTCCCCGGCAACGAAAGTGCTGTCTGCTAGGAGTGGATTATCTATTTTCCGATGCACTATTTCATGTTTACTGTGTCCCACGTACCCTCACATTGAGGAATTAACACATAAATTGAGTCGCTATGACATACTATAAGAGCCATGACTTCTGGTTCCCAATCGAGTATTGTTTGCCCGGCAACGAAAGGGCTGTCTGCTAGGAGTGGATTATCTCTTTTCCGATGCACTATTTCAGGTTTACTGTGTCCCACGTACCCTCACATTGAGGAATTAACGCATTAATTGTGTCGCTATGACATACTATAGGTACCATGCCTTCTGTTTCCCAATCGTGTATTGTTTCTCCGGTAACGAAAGGGCTGTCTGCTATGAGTGGATTATCTCTTTTCCGATGCACTATTTCATGTTTACTGTGTCCCACGTTCCCTCACATTGAGGAATTATCGCATAAATTGTGTCGCTATGACATACTATAGGTACCATGCCTTCTGTTTCCCAATCGTGTATTGTTTCCCCGGCAGAGAAAGGGCTGTCTGCTATGAGTGGATTATCTCTTTTCCGATGCACTATTTCTTGTTTACTGTGTCCCACGTACCCTCACATTGAGGAATTAACGAATAAATTGTGTCGCTATGACATACTATAGGTACCATGCCTTCTGTTTCCCAATCGTGTATTGTTTCCCCGGCAAGGAAAGGGCTGTCTACTATGAGTGGATTATCTCTTTTCCGATGCACTATTTCATGTTTACTGTGTCCCACGTACCCTCACATTGAGGAATTAACGCATAAATTGTGTCGCTATGACATACTATAGGTACCATTCCTTCTGTTTCCCAATCGTGTATTTTCCCCGGCAACGGAAGGGCTGTCTGCTATGAGTGGACTATCTCTTTTCCGATGCACTATTTCATGTTTACTGTGTCCCACGTACCCTCACATTGAGGAATTACCGCATAAATTGTGTCGCTATGACATACTATAGGTACCATGCCTTCTGTTTCCCAATCGTGTATTTTCCCCGGCAACGAAAGGGCTGTCTGCTATGAGTGGATTATCTCTTTTCCGATGCACTATTTCATGTTTACTGTGTCCCACGTACCCTCACATTGAGGAATTACCGCATAAATTGTGTCGCTATGACATACTATAGGTACCATGCATTCTGTTTCCCAATCGTGTATTTTCCCCGGCAACGAAAGGGCTGTCTGCTATGAGTGGACTATCTCTTTTCCGATGCACTATTTCATGTTTACTGTGTCCCACGTACCCTCACATTGAGGAATTACCGCATAAATTGTGTCGCTATGACATACTATAGGTACCATGCCTTCTGTTTCCCAATCGTGTATTGTTTCCCCGGCAACGAAAGGGCTGTCTGCTATGAGTGGATTATCTCTTTTCCGATGCACTATTTCATGTTTACTGTGTCCCACGTACCCTCACATTGAGGAATTAACGCATTAATTGTGTCGCTATGACATACTATAGGTACCATGCCTTCTGTTTCCCAATCGTGTATTGTTTCTCCGGTAACGAAAGGGCTGTCTGCTATGAGTGGATTATCTCTTTTCCGATGCACTATTTCATGTTTACTGTGTCCCACGTTCCCTCACCTTGAGGAATTATCGCATAAATTGTGTCGCTATGACATACTATAGGTACCATGCCTTCTGTTTCCCAATCGTGTATTGTTTCCCCGGCAGAGAAAGGACTGTCTGCTATGAGTGGATTATCTCTTTTCCGATGCACTATTTCTTGTTTACTGTGTCCCACGTACCCTCACATTGAGGAATTAACGCATAAATTGTGTCGCTATGACATACTATAGGTACCATGCCTTCTGTTTCCCAATCGTGTATTGTTTCCCCGGCAAGGAAAGGGCTGTCTACTATGAGTGGATTATCTCTTTTCCGATGCACTATTTCATGTTTACTGTGTCCCACGTACCCTCACATTGAGGAATTAACGCATAAATTGTGTCGCTATGACATACTATAGGTACCATTCCTTCTGTTTCCCAATCGTGTATTTTCCCCGGCAACGGAAGGGCTGTCTGCTATGAGTGGACTATCTCTTTTCCGATGCACTATTTCATGTTTACTGTGTCCCACGTACCCTCACATTGAGGAATTACCGCATAAATTGTGTCGCTATGACATACTATAGGTACCATGCCTTCTGTTTCCCAATCGTGTATTTTCCCCGGCAACGAAAGGGCTGTCTGCTATGAGTGGATTATCTCTTTTCCGATGCACTATTTCATGTTTACTGTGTCCCACGTACCCTCACAATGAGGAATTACCGCATAAATTGTGTCGCTATGACATACTATAGGTACCATGCATTCTGTTTCCCAATCGTGTATTTTCCCCGGCAACGAAAGGGCTGTCTGCTATGAGTGGACTATCTCTTTTCCGATGCACTATTTCATGTTTACTGTGTCCCACGTACCCTCACATTGAGGAATTACCGCAAAAATTGTGTCGCTATGACATACTATAGGTACCATGCCTTCTGTTTCCCAATCGTGTATTGTTTCCCCGGCAACGAAAGGGCTGTCTGCTAGGAGTGGATTATCTCTTTTCCGATGCACTATTTCATGTTTACTGTGTCCCACGTACCCTCACATTGAGGAATTAACGCATAAATTGTGTCGCTATGACATACTATAAGTACCATGCCTTCTGTTTCCCAATCGTGTATTGTTTCTCCGGCAACGAAAGTGCTGTCTGCTAGGAGTGGATTATCTCTTTTCCGATACACAATTTCGTGTTTACTGTGTCCCACGTACCCTCACATTGAGGAATTAACGCATAAATTGTGTCGATATGACATACTATAGGTACCATGCCTTCTGTTTCCCAATCGTGTATTGTTTCCCCGGCAACGAAAAGGCTGTCTGCTATGAGAGGATTATCTCTTTTCCGATGCACTATTTCATGTTTACTGTGTCCCACGTACCCTCACATTGAGGAATTAACGCATAAATTGTGTCGCTATGACATACTATAGGTACCATGCCTTCTGTTTCCCAATCGTGTATTATTTCCCCGGCAACGAAAGTGCTGTCTGCTAGGAGTGGATTATCTATTTTCCGATGCACTATTTCATGTTTACTGTGTCCCACGTACCCTCACATTCAGGAATTAACTCATAAATTGAGTCGCTATGACATACTATAAGAGCCATGACTTCTGGTTCCCAATCGAGTATTGTTTGCCCGGCAACGAAAGAGCTGTCTGCTAGGAGTGGATTATCTCTTTTCCGATGCACTATTTCATGTTTACTGTGTCCCACGTACCCTCACATTGAGGAATTAACGCATAAATTGTGTCGCTATGACATACTATAGGTACCATGCCTCCTGTTTCCCAATCGTGTATTTTCCCCGGCAACGAAAGGGCTGTCTGCTATGAGTGTATAAGTGGACTACCTCTTTTCCGATGCACTATTTCATGTTTACTGTGTCCCACGTAGCCTCACATTGAGGAATTACCGCATAAATTGTGTCGCTATGACATACTATAGGTACCATGCCTTCTGTTTCCCAATCGTGTATTTTCCCCGGCAACGAAAGGGCTGTCTGCTATGAGTGGATTATCTCTTTTCCGATGCACTATTTCATGTTTACTGTGTCCCACGTACCCTCACATTGAGGAATTACCGCATAAATTGTGTCGCTATGACATACTATAGGTACCATGCCTTCTGTTTCCCAATCGTGTATTTTCCCCGGCAAGGAAAGGGCTGTCTGCTATGAGTGGACTATCTCTTTTCCGATGCACTATTTCATGTTTACTGTGTCCCACGTACCCTCACATTGAGGAATTAACGAATAAATTGTGTCGCTATGACATACTATAGGTACCATGCCTTCTGTTTCCCAATCGTGTATTGTTTCCCCGGCAACGAAAGGGCTGTCTGCTACGAGTGGATTATCTCTTTTCCGATGCACTATTTCATGTTTACTGTGTCCCACGTACCCTCACATTGAGGAATTACCGCATGAATTGTGTCGCTATGACATACTATAGGTACCATGCCTTCTGTTTCCCAATCGTGTATTTTCCCCGGCAACGAAAGGGCTGTCTGCTATGAGTGGACTATCTCTTTTCCGATGCACTATTTCATGTTTACTGTGTCCCACGTACCCTCACATTGAGGAATTAACACATAAATTGTGTCGCTATGACATACTATAGGTACCATGCCTTCTCTTTCCCAATCGTGTATTGTTTCCCCGGCAGAGAAAGGGCTGTCTGCTATGAGTGGATTATCTCTTTTCCGATGCACTATTTCTTGTTTACTGTGTCCCACGTACCCTCACATTGAGGAATTAACGAATAAATTGTGTCGCTATGACATACTATAGGTACCATGCCTTCTGTTTCCCAAACGTGTATTGTTTCCCCGGCAAGGAAAGGGCTGTCTACTATGAGTGGATTATCTCTTTTCCGATGCACTATTTCATGTTTACTGTGTCCCACGTACCCTCACATTGAGGAATTAACGCATAAATTGTGTCGCTATGACATACTATAGGTACCATTCCTTCTGTTTCCCAATCGTGTATTTTCCCCGGCAACGGAAGGGCTGTCTGCTATGAGTGGACTATCTCTTTTCCGATGCACTATTTCATGTTTACTGTGTCCCACGTACCCTCACATTGAGGAATTACCGCATAAATTGTGTCGCTATGACATACTATAGGTACCATGCCTTCTGTTTCCCAATCGTGTATTGTTTCCCCGGCAACGAAAGGGCTGTCTGCTATGAGTGGATTATCTCTTTTCCGATGCACTATTTCATGTTTACTGTGTCCCACGTACCCTCACATTGAGGAATTAACGCATTAATTGTGTCGCTATGACATACTATAGGTACCATGCCTTCTGTTTCCCAATCGTGTATTGTTTCTCCGGTAACGAAAGGGCTGTCTGCTATGAGTGGATTATCTCTTTTCCGATGCACTATTTCATGTTTACTGTGTCCCACGTTCCCTCACATTGAGGAATTATCGCATAAATTGTGTCGCTATGACATACTATAGGTACCATGCCTTCTGTTTCCCAATCGTGTATTGTTTCCCCGGCAGAGAAAGGGCTGTCTGCTATGAGTGAATTATCTCTTTTCCGATGCACTATTTCTTGTTTACTGTGTCCCACGTACCCTCACATTGAGGAATTAACGAATAAATTGTGTCGCTATGACATACTATAGGTACCATGCCTTCTGTTTCCCAATCGTGTATTGTTTCCCCGGCAAGGAAAGGGCTGTCTACTATGAGTGGATTATCTCTTTTCCGATGCACTATTTCATGTTTACTGTGTCCCACGTACCCTCACATTGAGGAATTAACGCATAAATTGTGTCGCTATGACATACTATAGGTACCATTCCTTCTGTTTCCCAATCGTGTATTTTCCCCGGCAACGGAAGGGCTGTCTGCTATGAGTGGACTATCTCTTTTCCGATGCACTATTTCATGTTTACTGTGTCCCACGTACCCTCACATTGAGGAATTACCGCATAAATTGTGTCGCTATGACATACTATAGGTACCATGCCTTCTGTTTCCCAATCGTGTATTTTCCCCGGCAACGAAAGGGCTGTCTGCTATGAGTGGATTATCTCTTTTCCGATGCACTATTTCATGTTTACTGTGTCCCACGTACCCTCACATTGAGGAATTACCGCATAAATTGTGTCGCTATGACATACTATAGGTACCATGCATTCTGTTTCCCAATCGTGTATTTTCCCCGGCAACGAAAGGGCTGTCTGCTATGAGTGGACTATCTCTTTTCCGATGCACTATTTCATGTTTACTGTGTCCCACGTACCCTCACATTGAGGAATTACCGCATAAATTGTGTCGCTATGACATACTATAGGTACCATGCCTTCTGTTTCCCAATCGTGTATTGTTTCCCCGGCAACGAAAGGGCTGTCTGCTAGGAGTGGATTATCTCTTTTCCGATGCACTATTTCATGTTTACTGTGTCCCACGTACCCTCACATTGAGGAATTAACGCATAAATTGTGTCGCTATGACATACTATAGGTACACTGCCTTCTGTTTCCCAATCGTGTATTGTTTCTCCGGCAACGAAAGTGCTGTCTGCTAGGAGTGGATTATCTCTTTTCCGATACACAATTTCGTGTTTACTAAGTCCCACGTACCCTCACATTGAGGAATTAACGCATAAATTGTGTCGATATGACATACTATAGGTACCATGCCTTCTGATTCCCAATCGTGTATTGTTTCCCCGGCAACGAAAAGGCTGTCTGCTATGAGAGGATTATCTCTTTTCCGATGCACTATTTCATGTTTACTGTGTCCCACGTACCCTCACATTGAGGAATTAACGCATAAATTGTGTCGCTATGACATACTATAGGTACCATGCCTTCTGTTTCCCAATCGTGTATTATTTCCCCGGCAACGAAAGTGCTGTCTGCTAGGAGTGGATTATCTATTTTCCGATGCACTATTTCATGTTTACTGTGTCCCACGTACCCTCACATTGAGGAATTAACTCATAAATTGAGTCGCTATGACATACTATAAGAGCCATGACTTCTGGTTCCCAATCGATTATTGTTTGCCCGGCAACGAAAGAGCTGTCTGCTAGGAGTGGATTATCTCTTTTCCGATGCACTATTTCATGTTTACTGTGTCCCACGTACCCTCACATTGAGGAATTAACGCATAAATTGTGTCGCTATGACATACTATAGGTACCATGCCTCCTGTTTCCCAATCGTGTATTTTCCCCAGCAACGAAAGGGCTGTCTGCTATGAGTGTATGAGTGGACTATCTCTTTTCCGATGCACTATTTCATGTTTACTGTGTCCCACGTAGCCTCACATTGAGGAATTACCGCATAAATTGTGTCGCTATGACATACTATAGGTACCATGCCTTCTGTTTCCCAATCGTGTATTTTCCCCGGCAACGAAAGGGCTGTCTGCTATGAGTGGATTATCTCTTTTCCGATGCACTATTTCATGTTTACTGTGTCCCACGTACCCTCACATTGAGGAATTACCGCATAAATTGTGTCGCTATGACATACTATAGGTACCATGCCTTCTGTTTCCCAATCGTGTATTTACCCCGGCAAGGAAAGGGCTGTCTGCTATGAGTGGACTATCTCTTTTCCGATGCACTATTTCATGTTTACTGTGTCCCACGTACCCTCACATTGAGGAATTAACGCATAAATTGTGTCGCTATGACATACTATAGGTACCATGCCTTCTGTTTCCCAATCGTGTATTGTTTCCCCGGCAACGAAAGGGCTGTCTGCTACGAGTGGATTATCTCTTTTCCGATGCACTATTTCATGTTTACTGTGTCCCACGTACCCTCACATTGAGGAATTACCACATAAATTGTGTCGCTATGACATACTATAGGTACCATGCATTCTGTTTCCCAATCGTGTATTTTCCCCGGCAACGAAAGGGCTGTCTGCTATGAGTGGATTATCTCTTTTCCGATGGACTATTTCATGTTTACTGTGTCCCACGTACCCTCACATTGAGGAATTAACGCATAAATTGTGTCGCTATGACATACTATAGGTACCATGCCTTCTGTTTCCCAATCGTGTATTTTCACCGGCAACGAAAGGGCTGTCTGCTATGAGTGGATTATCTCTTTTCCGATGCACTATTTCAAGTTTACTGTGTCCCACGTACCCTCACATTGAGGAATTAACGCATAAATTGTGTCGCTATGACATACTATAGGTACCATGCCTTCTGTTTCCCAATCGTGTATTGTTTCCCCGGCAACGAAAGGGCTGTCTGCTATGAGTGGATTATCTCTTTTCCGATGCACTATTTCATGTTTACTGTGTCCCACGTTCCCTCACATTGAGGAATTAACGCATAAATTGTGTCGCTATGACATACTATAGGTACCATGCCTTCTGTTTCCCAATCGTGTATTGTTTCCCCGGCAGAGAAAGGGCTGTCTGATATGAGTGGATTATCTCTTTTCCGATGCACTATTTCATGTTTACTGTGTCCCACGTACCCTCACATTGAGGAATTAACGCATAAATTGTGTCGCTATGACATACTATAGGTACCATGCCTTCTGTTTCCCAATCGTGTATTGTTTCCCCGGCAAGGAAAGAGCTGTCTACTATGAGTGGATTATCTCTTTTCCGATGCACTATTTCATGTTTTCTGTGTCCCACGTACCCTCACATTGAGGAATTAACGCATAAATTGTGTCGCTATGACATACTATAGGTACCATTCCTTCTGTTTCCCAATCGTGTATTTTCCCCGGCAACGAAAGGGCTGTCTGCTATGAGTGGACTATCTCTTTTCCGATGCACTATTTCATGTTTACTGTGTCCCACGTACCCTCACATTGAGGAATTACCGCATAAATTGTGTCGCTATGACATACTATAGGTACCATGCCTTCTGTTTCCCAATCGTGTATTTTTTCCGGCAACGAAAGGCCTGTCTGCTATGAGTGGATTATCTCTTTTCCGATGCACTATTTCATGTTTACTGTGTCCCACGTACCCTCACATTGAGGAATTACCGCATAAATTGTGTCGCTATGACATACTATAGGTACCATGCCTTCTGTTTCCCAATCGTGTATTTTCCCCGGCAACGAAAGGGCTGTCTGCTATGAGTGGACTATCTCTTTTCCGATGCACTATTTCATGTTTACTGTGTCCCACGTACCCTCACATTGAGGAATTACCGCATAAATTGTGTCGCTATGACATACTATAGGTACCATGCCTTCTGTTTCCCAATCGTGTATTGTTTCCCCGGCAACGAAAGGGCTGTCTGCTATGAGTGGATTATCTCTTTTCCTATGCACTATTTCATGTTTACTGTGTCCTACGTACCCTCACATTGAGGAATTAACGCATAAATTGTGTCGCTATGACATACTATAGGTACCATGCCTTCTGTTTCCCAATCGTGTATTGTTTCCCCGGCAACGAAAGGGCTGTCTGCTATGAGTGGATTATCTCTTTTCCGATGCACTATTTCATGTTTACTATGTCCCACGTACCCTCACATTGAGGAATTAACGCATAAATTGGGTCGCTATGACATACTATAGGTACCATGCCTTCTGTTTCCCAATCGTGTTATTGTTTCCCCGGCAACGAAAGGGCTGTCTGCTATGAGTGGATTATCTCTTTTCCGATCCACTATTTCATGTTTACTGTGTCCCACGTACCCTCACATTGAGGAATTAACGCATAAATTGTGTCGCTATGACATACTATAGGTACCATGCTTTCTGTTTCCCAATCGTGTATTGTTTCCCCGGCAACGAAAGAGCTGTCTGCTATGAGTGGATTATCTCTTTTCCGATGCACTATTTCATGTTTACTGTGTCCCACGTACCCTCACATTGAGGAATTAACGCATAAATTGTGTCGCTATGACATACTATAGGTACCATGCCTTCTGTTTCCCAATCGTGTATTTTCCCCGGCAACGAAAGGGCTGTCTGCTATGAGTGGACTATCTCTTTTCCGATGCACTATTTCATGTTTACTGTGTCCCACGTACCCTCACATTGAGGAATTAACGCATAAATTGTGTCGCTATGACATACTATAGGTACACTGCCTTCTGTTTCCCAATCGTGTATTGTTTCCCCGGCAACGAAAGGGCTGTCTGCTAGGAGTGGTTTATCTCTTTTCCGATGCACTATTTCATGTTTACTGTGTCCCACGTACCCTCACATTGAGGAATTAACGCATAAATTGTGTCGCTATGACATACTATAGGTACCATGCCTTCTGTTTCCCAATCGTGTATTGTTTCCCCGGCAACGAAAGGGCTGTCTGCTATGAGTGGATTATCTCTTTTCCGATGCACTATTTCATGTTTACTGTGTCCCACGTACCCTCACATTGAGGAATTAACGCATAAATTGTGTCGCTATGACATACTATAGGTACCATGCCTTCTGTTTCCCAATCGTGTATTGTTTCCCCGGCAACGAAAGGGCTGTCTGCTATGAGTCAATTATCTCTTTTCCGATGCACTATTTCATGTTTACTGTGTCCCACGTACCCTCACATTGAGGAATTAACGCATAAATTGTGTCGCTATGACATACTATAGGTACCATGCCATCTGTTTCCCAATCGTGTATTGTTTCACCGGCAACGAAAGGGCTGTCTGCTATGAGTGGATTATCTCTTTTCCGATGCACTATTTCATGTTTACTGTGTCCCACGCACCCTCACATTGACGAATTAACGCATAAATTGCGTCGCTATGGCATACAATAGGAACCATGCCTTCTCTTTATCAATCGTGTATTTTCCCCGGCAACGAAAGGGCTGCCTGCTAGGAGTGGATTATCTCTTTTCCGATGCACTATTTCATGTTTACTATGTCCTACGCACCCTCACATTGACGAATTAACGCAGAAATTGCGTCGCTATGACATACTATAGGTGCCATGCCTTCTGTTTCCCAATCGTGTATTGTTTCCCCGGCAACGAAAGAGCTGTCTGCTATGAGTGGATTATCTCTTTTCCGATGCACTATTTCATGTTTACTGTGTCCCACGTACACTCACATTAAGGAATTAACGCATTAATTGTGTCGCTATGACATACTATAGGTACCATGCCTTCTGTTTCCCAATCGTGTATTTTCCCCGGCAACGAAAGGGCTGTCTGCTATGAGTGGACTATCTCTTTTCCGATGCACTATTTCATGTTTACTGTGTCCCACGTACCCTCACATTGAGGAATTAACGCATAAATTGTGTCGCTATGACATACTATAGGTACACTGCCTTCTGTTTCCCAATCGTGTATTGTTTCCCAGGCAACGAAAGGGCTGTCTGCTAGGAGTGGATTATCTCTTTTCCGATGCACTATTTCATGTTTACTGTGTCCCACGTACCCTCACATTGAGGAATTAACGCATAAATTGTGTCGCTATGACATACTATAGGTACCATGCCTTCTGTTTCCCAATCGTGTATTGTTTCCCCGGCAACGAAAGGGCTGTCTGCTATGAGTGGATTATCTCTTTTCCGATGCACTATTTCATGTTTACTGTGTCCCACGTACCCTCACATTGAGGAATTAACGCATAAATTGTGTCGCTATGACATACTATAGGTACCATGCCTTCTGTTTCCCAATCGTGTATTGTTTCCCCGGCAACGAAAGGGCTGTCTGCTATGAGTCAATTATCTCTTTTCCGATGCACTATTTCACGTTTACTGTGTCCCACGTACCCTCACATTGAGGAATTAACGCATAAATTGTGTCGCTATGACATACTATAGGTACCATGCCTTCTGTTTCCCAATCGTGTATTGTTTCACCGGCAACGAAAGGGCTGTCTGCTAGGAGTGGATTATCTCTTTTCCGATGCACTATTTCATGTTTACTATGTCCTACGCACCCTCACATTGACGAATTAACGCAGAAATTGCGTCGCTATGACATACTATAGGTGCCATGCCTTCTGTTTCCCAATCGTGTATTGTTTCCCCGGCAACGAAAGGGCTGTCTGCTATGCGTGGATTATCTCTTTTCCGATACACTATTTCATGTTTACTGTGTCCCACGTACCCTCACATTGAGGAATTAACGCATAAATTGTGTCGCTATGACATACTATAAGTACCATGCCTTCTGTTTCCCAATCGTGTATTGTTTCCCCGGCAACGAAAGTGCTGTCTGCTAGGAGTGGATTATCTCTTTTCCGATACACTATTTCATGTTTACTGTGTCCCACGTACCCTCACATTGAGGAATTAACGCATAAATTGTGTCGATATGACATACTATTGGTACCATGCCTTCTGTTTCCCATTCGTGTATTGTTTCCCCGGCAACGAAAGGGCTGTCTGCTATGAGTGGATTATCTCTTTTCCGATGCACTATTTCATGTTTACTGTGTCCCACGCACCCTCACATTGAACATTGACGAATTAACGCAGAAATGGCGTCGCTATGACATACTATAGGTACCATGCCTTCTGTTCCCCAATCGTGTATTGTTTCCCCGGCAACGAAAGGGCTGTCTGCTATGAGTGGATTATCTCTTTTCCGATGCACTATTTCATGTTTACTGTGTCCCACGTACCCTCACATTGAGGAATTAACGCATAAATTGTGTCGCTATGACATACTATAGGTACCATGCCTTCTGTTTCCCAATCGTGTATTGTTTCCCCGGCAACGAATGTGCTGTCTGCTAGGAGTGGATTATCTATTTTCCGATGCACTATTTCATGTTTACTGTGTCCCACGTACCCTCACATTGAGGAATTAACGCATAAATTGAGTCGCTATGACATACTATAGGAGCCATGCCTTCTGGTTCCCAATCGAGTATTGTTTGCCCGGCAACGAAAGGGCAGTCTGCTAGGAGTGGATTATCTCTTTTCCGATGCACTATTTCATGTTTACTGTGTCCCACGTACCCTCACATTGAGGAATTAACGCATAAATTGGGTCACTATGGCATACAATAGGAACCATGCCTTCTGTTTATCAATCGTGTATTTTCCCCGGCAACGAAAGGGCTGTCTGCTATGAGTGGATTATCTCTTTTCCGATGCACTATTTCATGTTTACTGTGTCCCACGTACCCTCACATTGAGGAATTACCGCATAAATTGTGTCGCTATGACATACTATAGGTACCATGCCTTCTGTTTCCCAATCGTGTATTGTTTCCCCGGCAACGAAAGGGCTGTCTGCTATGAGTGGATTATCTCTTTTCCGATGCACTATTTCATGTTTACTGTGTCCCACGTACCCTCACATTGAGGAATTAACGCATAAATTGTGTCGCTATGACATACTATAGGTACCATGCGTTCTGTTTCCCAATCGTGTATTGTTTCCCCGGCAACGAAAGGGCTGTCTGCTATGAGTGGATTATCTCTTTTCCGATGCACTATTTCATGTTTACTGTGTCCCACGTACCCTCACATTGAGGAATTAACGCATAAATTGTGTCGCTATGACATACTGTAGGTACCATGCCTTCTGTTTCCCAATCGTGTATTGTTTCCCCGGCAACGAAAGGGCTGTCTGCTATGAGTGGATTATCTCTTTTCCGATGCACTATTTCATGTTTACTGTGTCCCACGTACCCTCACATTGAGGAATTAACGCATAAATTGTGTCGCTATGACATACTATAGGTACCATGCCTTCTGTTTCCCAATCGTGTATTGTTTCCCCGGCAACGAAAGGGCTGTCTGCTATGAGTGGATTATCTCTTTTCCGATGCACTATTTCATGTTTACTGTGTCCCACGTACCCTCACATTGAGGAATTAACGCATAAATTGTGTCGCTATGACATACTATAGGTACCATGCCTTCTGTTTCCCAATCGTGTATTGTTTCCCCGGCAACGAAAGGGCTGTCTGCTATGAGTCAATTATCTCTTTTCCGATGCACTATTTCATGTTTACTGTGTCCCACGTACCCTCACGTTGAGGAATTAACGCATAAATTGTGTCGCTATGACATACTATAGGTACCATGCCTTCTGTTTCCCAATCGTGTATTGTTTCGCCGGCAACGAAAGGGCTGTCTGCTATGAGTGGATTATCTCTTTTCCGATGCACTATTTCATGTTTTCTGTGTCCCACGCACCCTCACATTGACGAATTAACGCATAAATTGCGTCGCTATGGCATACAATAGGAACCATGCCTTCTGTTTATCAATCGTGTATTTTCCCCGGCAACGAAAGGGCTGCCTGCTAGGAGTGGATTATCTCTTTTCCGATGCACTATTTCATGTTTACTATGTCCTACGCACCCTCACAATTACGAATTAACGCAGAAATTGCGTCGCAATGACATACTATAGGTGCCATGCCTTCTGTTTCCCAATCGTGTATTGTTTCCCCGGCAACGAAAGGGCTGTCTGCTATGCGTGGATTATCTCTTTTCCGATACACTATTTCATGTTTACTGTGTCCCACGTACCCTCACATTGAGGAATTAACGCATAAATTGTGTCGCTATGACATACTATAAGTACCATGCCTTCTGTTTCCCAATCGTGTATTGTTTCCCCGGCAACGAAAGTGCTGTCTGCTAGGAGTGGATTATCTCTTTTCCGATACACTATTTCATGTTTACTGTGTCCCACGTACCCTCACATTGAGGAATTAACGCATAAATTGTGTCGATATGACATACTATTGGTACCATGAATTCTGTTTCCCATTCGTGTATTGTTTCCCCGGCAACGAAAGGGCTGTCTGCTATGAGTGGATTATCTCTTTTCCGATGCACTATTTAATGTTTACTGTGTCCCACGCACCCTCACATTGACGAATTAACGCAGAAATGGCGTCGCTATGACATACTATAGGTACCATGCCTTCTGATCCCCAATCGTGTATTGTTCCCCCGGCAACGAAAGGGCTGTCTGCTATGAGTGGATTATCTCTTTTCCGATGCACTATTTCATGTTTACTGTGTCCCACGTACCCTCACATTGAGGAATTAACGCATAAATTGTGTCGCTATGACATACTATAGGTACCATGCCTTCTGTTTCCCAATCGTGTATTGTTTCCCCGGCAACGAATGTGCTGTCTGCTAGGAGTGGATTATCTATTTTCCGATGCACTATTTCATGTTTACTGTGTCCCACGTACCCTCACATTGAGGAATTAACGCATAAATTGAGTCGCTATGACATACTATAGGAGCCATGCCTTCTGGTTCCCAATCGAGTATTGTTTGCCCGGCAACGAAATTGCAGTCTGCTAGGAGTGGATTATCTCTTTTCCGATGCACTATTTCATGTTTACTGTGTCCCACGTACCCTCACATTGAGGAATTAACGCATAAATTGGGTCGCTATGGCATACAATAGGAACCATGCCTTCTGTTTATCAATCGTGTATTTTCCCCGGCAACGAAAGGGCTGTCTGCTATGAGTGGATTATCTCTTTTCCGATGCACTATTTCATGTTTACTGTGTCCCACGTACCCTCACATTGAGGAATTAACGCATAAATTGTGTCGCTATGACATACTATAGGTACCATGCCTTCTGTTTCCCAATCGTGTATTGTTTCCCCGGCAACGAAAGGGCTGTCTGCTATGAGTGGATTATCTCTTTTCCGATGCACTATTTCATGTTTACTGTGTCCCACGTACCCTCACATTGAGGAATTAACGCATAAATTGTGTCGCTATGACATACTATAGGTACCATGCCTTCTGTTTCCCAATCGTGTATTGTTTCCACGGCAACGAAAGGGCTGTCTGCTATGACTCAATTATCTCTTTTCCGATGCACTATTTCATGTTTACTGTGTCCCACGTACCCTCACATTGAGGAATTAACGCATAAATTGTGTCGCTATGACATACTATAGGTACCATGCCTTCTGTTTCCCAATCGTGTATTGTTTCACCGGCAACGAAAGGGCTGTCTGCTATGAGTGGATTATCTCTTTTCCGATGCACTATTTCATGTTTACTGTGTCCCACGCACCCTCACATTGACGAATTAACGCATAAATTGCGTCGCTATGGCATACAATAGGAACCATGCCTTCTGTTTATCAATCGTGTATTTTCCCCGGCAACGAAAGGGCTGTCTGCTATGCGTGGATTATCTCTTTTCCGATACACTATTTCATGTTTACTGTGTCCCACGTACCCTCACATTGAGGAATTAACGCATAAATTGTGTCGCTATGACATACTATAAGTACCATGCCTTCTGTTTCCCAATCGTGTATTGTATCCCCGGCAACGAAAGTGCTGTCTGCTAGGAGTGGATTATCTCTTTTCCGATACACTATTTCATGTTTACTGTGTCCCACGTACCCTCACATTGAGGAATTAACGCACAAATTGTGTCGATATGACATACTATTGGTACCATGCCTTCTGTTTCCCATTCGTGTATTGTTTCCCCAGCAACGAAAGGGCTGTCTGCTATGAGTGGATTATCTCTTTTCCGATGCACTATTTCATGTTTACTGTGTCCCACGCACCCTCACATTGACGAATTAACGCTGAAATGGCGTCGCTATGACATACTATAGGTACCATGCCTTCTGTTCCCCAATCGTGTATTGTTTCCCCGGCAACGAAAGGGCTGTCTGCTATGAGTGGATTATCTCTTTTCCGATGCACTATTTCATGTTTACTGTGTCCCACGTACCCTCACATTGAGGAATTAACGCATAAATTGTGTCGCTATGACATACTATAGGTACCATGCCTTCTGTTTCCCAATCGTGTATTGTTTCCCCGGCAACGAAAGGGCTGTCTGCTATGAGTGGATTATCTCTTTTCCGATGCACTATTTCGTGTTTACTGCGTCCCACGTACCCTCACATTGAGGAATTAACGCATAAATTGTGTCGCTATGACATACTATAGGTACCATGCCTTCTGTTTCCCAATCGTGTATTTTCCCCGGCAACGAAAGGGCTGTCTGCTATGAGTGGACTATCTCTTTTCCGATGCACTATTTCATGTTTACTGTGTCCCACGTACCCTCACATTGAGGAATTACCGCATAAATAGTGTCGCTATGACATACTATAGGTACCATGCCTTCTGTTTCCCAATCGTGTATTGTTTCCCCGACAACGAAAGGGCTGTCTGCTATGAGTGGATTATCTCTTTTCCGATGCACTATTTCATGTTTACTGTGTCCGACGTACCCTCACATTGAAGAATTACCGCATAAATTGTGTCGCTATGACATACTATAGGTACCATGCCTTCTGTTTCCCAATCGTGTATTGTTTCCCCGACAACGAAAGGGCTGTCTGCTATGAGTGGATTATCTCTTTTCCGATGCACTATTTCATGTTTACTGTGTCCCACGTACCCTCACATTGAGGAATTAACGCATAAATTGTGTCGCTATGACATACTATAGGTACCATGCCTTCTGTTTCCCAATCGTGTATTGTTTCCCCGGCAACGAAAGGGCTGTCTGCTATGAGTGGATTATCTCTTTTCCGATGCACTATTTCATGTTTACTGTGTCCCACGTACCCTCACATTGAGGAATTAACGCATAAATTGTGTCGCTATGACATACTATAGGTACCATGCCTTCTGTTTCCCAATCGTGTATTGTTTCCCCGGCAACGAAAGGGCTGTCTGCTATGAGTGGATTATCTCTTTTCCGATGCACTATTTCATGTTTACTGTGTCCCACGTACCCTCACATTGAGGAATTAACGCATAAATTGTGTCGCTATGACATACTATAGGTACCATGCCTTCTGTTTCCCAATCGTGTATTTTCCCCGGCAACGAAAGGGCTGTCTGCTATGTGTGGACTATCTCTTTTCCGATGCACTATTTCATGTTTACTGTGTCCCACGTACCCTCACATTGAGGAATTACCGCATAAATTGTGTCGCTATGACATACTATAGGTACCATGCCTTCTGTTTCCCAATCGTGTATTGTTTCCACGACAACGAAAGGGCTGTCTGCTATGAGTGGATTATCTCTTTTCCGATGCACTATTTCATGTTTACTGTGTCCCACGTACCCTCACATTGAGGAATTAACGCATAAATTGTGTCGCTATGACATACTATAGGTACCATGCCTTCTGTTTCCCAATCGTGTATTGTTTCCCCGGCAACGAAAGGGCTGTCTGCTATGAGTGGATTATCTCTTTTCCGATGCACTATTTCATGTTTACTGTGTCCCACGTACCCTCACATTGAGGAATTAACGCATAAATTGTGTCGCTATGACATACTATAGGTACCATGCCTTCTGTTTCCCAATCGTGTATTTTCCCCGGCAACGAAAGGGCTGTCTGCTATGAGTGGACTATCTCTTTTCCGATGCACTATTTCATGTTTACTGTGTCCCACGTACCCTCACATTGAGGAATTAACGCATTAAATTGTGTCGCTATGACATACTATAGGTACCATGCCTTCTGGTTCCCAATCGAGTATTGTTTCCCCGGCAACGAAAGGGCTGTCTGCTATGAGTGGATTATCTCTTTTCCGATGCACTATTTCATGTTTACTGTGTCCCACGTACCCTCACATTGAGGAATTAACGCATAAATTGTGTCGCTATGACATACTATAGGTACCATGCCTTCTGTTTCCCAATCGTGTATTTTCCCCGGCAACGAAAGGGCTGTCTGATATGAGTGGATTATCTCTTTTCCGATGCACTATTTCATGTTTACTGTGTCCCACGTACCCTCACATTGAGGAATTAACGCATAAATTGTGTCGCTATGACATACTATAGGTACCATGCCTTCTGTTTCCCAATCGTGTATTGTTTCCCCGGCAACGAAAGGGCTGTCTGCTATGAGTGGATTATCTCTTTTCCGATGCACTATTTCATGTTTACTGTGTCCCACGTACCCTCAAATTGAGGAATTAACGCATAAATTGTGTCGCTATGACATGCTATAGGTATCATGCCTTCTGTTTCCCAATCGTGTATTGTTTCCCCGGCAACGAAAGGGTTGTCTGCTATGAGTAGATTATCTCTTTTCCGATGCACTATTTCATGTTTACTGTGTCCCACGTACCCTCACATTGAGGAATTAACGCATAAATTGTGTCGCTATGACATACTATAGGTACCATGCCTTCTGTTTCCCAATCGTGTATTGTTTCCCCGGCAACGAAAGGGCTGTCTGCTATGAGTGGATTATCTCTTTTCCGATGCACTATTTCATGTTTACTGTGTCCCACGTACCCTCACATTGAGGAATTAACGCATAAATTGTGTCGCTATGACATACTATAGGTACCATGCCTTCTGGTTCCCAATCGTGTATTTTCCCCGGCAACGAAAGGGCTGTCTGCTATGAGTGGACTATCTCTTTTCCGATGCACTATTTCATGTTTACTGTGTCCCACGTACCCTCACATTGAGGAATTAACGCATAAATTGTGTCGCTATGACATACTATAGGTACACTGCCTTCTGTTTCCCAATCGTGTATGGTTTCCCCGGCAACGAAAGGGCTGTCTGCTATGAGTGGATTATCTCTTTTCCGATGCACTATTTCATGTTTACTGTGTCCCACGTACCCTCACATTGAGGAATTAAAGCATAAATTGTGTCGCTATGACATACTACAGGTACCATGCCTTCTGTTTCCCAATCGTGTATTGTTTCCCCGGCAACGAAAGGGCTGTCTGCTATGAGTGGATTATCTCTTTTCCGATGCACTATTTCATGTTTACTGTGTCCCACGTACCCTCACATTGAGGAATTAACGCATAAATTGTGTCGCTATGACATACTATAGGTACCATGCCTTCTGTTTCCCAATCGTGTATTGTTTCCCTGGCAACGGAAGGGCTGTCTGCTATGAGTGGATTATCTCTTTTCCGATGCACTATTTCATGTTTACTGTGTCCCACGTACCCTCACATTGAGGAATTAACGCATAAATTGTGTCGCTATGACATACTACAGGTACCATGCCTTCTGTTTCCCAATCGTGTATTGTTTCCCCGGCAACGAAAGGGCTGTCTGCTATGAGTGGATTATCTCTTTTCCGATACACTATTTCATGTTTACTGTGTCCCACGTACCCTCACATTGAGGAATTAACGCATAAATTGTGTCGCTATGACATACTATAGGTACCATGCCTTCTGTTTCCCAATCGTGTATTTTCCCCGGCAACGAAAGGGCTGTCTGCTATGAGTGGACTATCTCTTTTCCGATGCACTATTTCATGTTTACTGTGTCCCACGTACCCTCACATTGAGGAATTAACGCATAAATTGTGTCGCTATGACATACTATAGGTACACTGCCTTCTGTTTCCCAATCGTGTATTGTTTCCCCGGCAACGAAAGGGCTGTCTGCTATGAGTGGATTATCTCTTTTCCGATGCACTATTTCATGTTTACTGTGTCCCACGTACCCTCACATTGAGGAATTAACGCATAAATTGTGTCGCTATGACATACTATAGGTACCATGCCTTCTGTTTCCCAATCGTGTATTGTTTCCCCGGCAACGAAAGGGCTGTCTGCTATGAGTGGATTATCTCTTTTCCGATGCACTATTTCATGTTTACTGTGTCCCACGTACCCTCACATTGAGGAATTAACGCATAAATTGTGTCGCTATGACATACTATAGGTACCATGCCTTCTGTTTCCCAATCGTGTATTGTTTCCCCGGCAACGAAAGGGCTGTCTGCTATGAGTGGATTATCTCTTTTCCGATGCACTATTTCATGTTTACTGTGTCCCACGTACCCTCACATTGAGGAATTAACGCATTAATTGTGTCGCTATGACATACTATAGGTACCATGCCTTCTGTTTGCCAATCGTGTATTTTCCCCGGCAACGAAAGGGCTGTCTGCTATGAGTGGACTATCTCTTTTCCGATGCACTATTTCATGTTTGCTGTGTCCCACGTACCCTCACATTGAGGAATTACCGCATAAATTGTGTATCTATGACATACTATAGGAACCATGCCTTCTGTTTCCCAATCGTGTATTGTTTCCCCGGCAACGAAAGGGCTGTCTGCTATGAGTGGATTATCTCTTTTCCGATGCACTATTTCATGTTTACTGTGTCTCACGTACCCTCACATTGAGGAATTAACGCATAAATTGTGTCGCTATGACATACTATAGGTACCATGCGTTCTGTTTCCCAATCGTGTATTGTTTCACCGGCAACGAAAGGGCTGTCTGCTATGAGTGGATTATCTCTTTTCCGATGCACTATTTCATGTTTACTGTGTCCCACGTACCCTCACATTGGGGAATTAACGCATAAATTGTGTCGCTATGACATACTATAGGTACACTGCCTTCTGTTTCCCAATCGTGTATGGTTTCCCCGGCAACGAAAGGGCTGTCTGCTATGAGTGGATTATCTCTTTTCCGATGCACTATTTCATGTTTACTGTGTCCCACGTACCCTCACATTGAGGAATTAATGCATAAATTGTGTCGCTATGACATAGTATAGGTACCATGTCTTCTGTTTCCCAATCGTGTATTGTTTCCCCGGCAACGAAAGGGCTGTCTGCTATGAGTGGATTATCTCTTTTCCGATGCACTATTTCATGTTTACTGTGTCCCACGTACCCTCACATTGAGGAATTAACGCATAAATTGTGTCGCTATGACATACTATAGGTACCATGCCTTCTGTTTCCCAATCGTGTATTGTTTCCCTGGCAACGGAAGGGCTGTCTGCTATGAGTGGATTATCTCTTTTCCGATGCACTATTTCATGTTTACTGTGTCCCACGTACCCTCACATTGAGGAATTAACGCATAAATTGTGTCGCTATGACATACTACAGGTACCATGCCTTCTGTTTCCCAATCGTGTATTGTTTCCCCGGCAACGAAAGGGCTGTCTGCTATGAGTTGATTATCTCTTTTCCGATGCACTATTTCATGTTTACTGTGTCCCACGTACCCTCACATTGAGGAATTAACGCATAAATTGTGTCGCTATGACATACTATAGGTACACTGCCTTCTGTTTCCCAATCGTGTATTGTTTCCCCGGCAACGAAAGGGCTGTCTGCTATGAGTGGATTATCTCTTTTCCGATGCACTATTTCATGTTTACTGTGTCCCACGTACCCTCACATTGAGGAATTAACGCATAAATTGTGTCGCTATGACATACTATAGGTACCATGCCTTCTGTTTCCCAATCGTGTATTGTTTCCCTGGCAACGAAAGGGCTGTCTGCTATGAGTGGATTATCTCTTTTCCGATGCACTATTTCATGTTTACTGTGTCCCACGTACCCTCACATTGAGGAATTAACGCATAAATTGTGTCGCTATGACATACTATAGGTACCATGCCTTCTGTTTCCCAATCGTGTATTGTTTCCCCGGCAACGAAAGGGCTGTCTGCTATGAGTGGATTATCTCTTTTCCGATGCACTATTTCATGTTTACTGTGTCCCACGTACCCTCACATTGAGGAATTAACGCATTAATTGTGTCGCTATGACATACTATAGGTACCATGCCTTCTGTTTGCCAATCGTGTATTTTCCCCGGCAACGAAAGGGCTGTCTGCTATGAGTGGACTATCTCTTTTCCGATGCACTATTTCATGTTTGCTGTGTCCCACGTACCCTCACATTGAGGAATTACCGCATAAATTGTGTCGCTATGACATACTATAGGAACCATGCCTTCTGTTTCCCAATCGTGTATTGTTTCCCCGGCAACGAAGGGGCTGTCTGCTATGAGTGGATTATCTCTTTTCCGATGCACTATTTCATGTTTACTGTGTCCCACGTACCCTCACATTGAGGAATTAACGCATAAATTGTGTCGCTACGACATACTATAGGTACCATGCGTTCTGTTTCCCAATCGTGTATTGTTTCACCGGCAACGAAAGGGCTGTCTGCTATGAGTGGATTATCTCTTTTCCGATGCACTATTTCATGTTTACTGTGTCCCACGTACCCTCACATTGAGGAATTAACGCATAAATTGTGTCGCTATGACATACTATAGGTACCATGCCTTCTGTTTCCCAATCGTGTATTGTTTCCCCGGCAACGAAAGGGCTGTCTGCTATGAGTGGATTATCTCTTTTCCGATGCACTATTTCATGTTTACTGTGTCCCACGTACCCTCACATTGAGGAATTAACGCATAAATTGTGTCGCTATGACATACTATAGGTACCATGCCTTCTGTTTCCCAATCGTGTATTTTCCCCGGCAACGAAAGGGCTGTCTGATATGAGTGGATTATCTCTTTTCCGATGCACTATTTCATGTTTACTGTGTCCCACGTACCCTCACATTGAGGAATTAACGCATAAATTGTGTCGCAATGACATACTATAGGTACCATGCCTTCTGTTTCCCAATCGTGTATTGTTTCCCCGGCAACGAAAAGGCTGTCTGCCATGAGTGGATTATCTCTTTTCCGATGCACTATTTCATGTTTACTGTGTCCCACGTACCCTCAAATTGAGGAATTAACTCATAAATTGTGTCGCTATGACATACTATAGGTACCATGCCTTCTGTTTCCCAATCGTGTATTGTTTCCCCGGCAACGAAAGGGTTGTCTGCTATGAGTGGATTATCTCTTTTCCGATGCACTATTTCATGTTTACTGTGTCCCACGTACCCTCACATTGAGGAATTAATGCATAAATTGTGTCGCTATGACATACTATAGGTACCATGCCTTCTGTTTCCCAATCGTGAATTGTTTCCCCGGCAACGAAAGGGCTGTCTGCTATGAGTGGATTATATCTTTTCCGATGCACTATTTCATGTTTACTGTGTCCCACGTACCCTCACATTGAGGAATTAACACATAAATTGTGTCGCTATGACATAGTATAGGTACCATGCCTTCTGTTTCCCAATCGTGTATTGTTTCCCCGGCAACGAAAGGGCTGTCTGCTATGAGTGGATTATCTCTTTTCCGATGCACTATTTCATGTTTACTGTGTCCCACGTACCCTCACATTGAGGAATTAACGCATAAATTGTGTCGCTAGGACATACTATAGGTACCAAGCCTTCTGTTTCCCAATCGTTTATTGTTTCCCTGGCAACGAAAGGGCTGTCTGCTATGAGTGGATTATCTCTTTTCCGATGCACTATTTCATGTTTACTGTGTCCCACGTACCCTCACATTGAGGAATTAACGCATAAATTGTGTCGCTATGACATACTATAGGTACCATGCCTTCTGTTTCCCAATCGTGTATTGTTTCCCCGGCAACGAAAGGGCTGTCTGCTATGAGTGGATTATCTCTTTTCTGATGCACTATTTCGTGTTTACTGTGTCCCACGTACCCTCACATTGAGGAATTAACGCATAAATTGTGTCGCTATGACATACTATAGGTACCATGCCTTCTGTTTCCCAATCGTGTATTTTCCCCGGCGACGAAAGGGCTGTCTGCTATGAGTGGACTATCTCTTTTCCGATGCACTATTTCATGTTTACTGTGTCCGACGTACCCTCACATTGAGGAATTAACGCATAAATTGTGTCGCAATGACATACTATAGGTACCATGCCTTCTGTTTCCCAATCGTGTATTGTTTCCCCGGCAACGAAAGGGCTGTCTGCTATGAGTGGATTATCTCTTTACCGATGCACTATTTCATGTTTACTGTGTCCCACGTACCCTCACATTGAGGAAATAACGCATAAATTGTGTCGCTATGACATAGTATAGGTACCATGCCTTCTGTTTCCCAATCGTGTATTGTTTCCCCGGCAACGAAAGGGCTGTCTGCTATGAGTGGATTATCTCTTTTCCGATGCACTATTTCATATTTACTGTGGCCCACGTACCCTCACATTGAGGAATTAACGCATAAATTGTGTCGCTATGACATACTATAGGTACCATGCCTTCTGTTTCCCAATCGTGTATTGTTTCCCTGGCAACGAAAGGGCTGTCTGCTATGAGTGGATTATCTCTTTTCTGATGCACTATTTCATGTTTACTGTGTCCCACGTACCCTCACATTGAGGAATTAACGCATAAATTGTGTCGCTATGACATACTATAGGTACCATGCCTTCTGTTTCCCAATCGTGTATTGTTTCCCCGGCAACGAAAGGGCTGTCTGCTATGAGTGGATTATCTCTTTTCCGATGCACTATTTCATGTTTACTGTGTCCCACGTACCCTCACATTGAGGAATTAACGCATAAATTGTGTCGCTATGACATACTATAGGTACCATGCCTTCTGTTTCCCAATCGTGTATTGTTTCCCCGGCAACGAAAGGGCTGTCTGCTATGAGTTCATTATCTCTTTTCCGATGCACTATTTCATGTTTACTGTGTCCCACGTACCCTCACATTGAGGAATTAACGCATAAATTGTGTCGCTATGACATACTATAGGTACCATGCCTTCTGTTTCCCAATCGTGTATTGTTTCCCCGGCAACGAAAGGGCTGTCTGCTATGAGTGGATTATCTCATTTCCGATGCACTATTTCATGTTTACTGTGTCCCACGTACCCTCACATTGAGGAATTAACGCATAAATTGTGTCGCTATGACATACTATAGGTACCATGCCTTCTGTTTCACAATCGTGTATTTTCCCCGGCAACGAAAGGGCTGTCTGCTATGAGTGGACTATCTCTTTTCCGATGCACTATTTCATGTTTACTGTGTCCCACGTACCCTCACATTGAGGAATTACCGCATAAATTGTGTCGCTATGACATACTATAGGTACCATGCCTTCTGTTTCCCAATCGTGTATTGTTTCCCCGACAACGAAAGGGCTGTCTGCTATGAGTGGATTATCTCTTTTCCGATGCACTATTTCATGTTTACTGTGTCCCACGTACCCTCACATTGAGGAATTAACGCATAAATTGTGTCGCTATGACATACTATAGGTACCATGCCTTCTGTTTCCCAATCGTGTATTGTTTCCCCGGCAACGAAAGGGCTGTCTGCTATGAGTGGATTATCTCTTTTCCGATGCACTATTTCATGTTTACTGTGTCCCACGTATCCTCACATTGAGGAATTAACGCATAAATTGTGTCGCTATGACATACTATAGGTACCATGCCTTCTGTTTCCCAATCGTGTATTGTTTCCCCGGCAACGAAAGGGCTGTCTGCTATGAGTGGATTATCTCTTTTCCGATGAACTATTTCATGTTTACTGTGGCCCACGTACCCTCACATTGAGGAAATAACGCATAAATTGTGTCGCTATGAAATACTATAGGTACCATGCCTTCTGTTTCCCAATCGTGTATTTTCCCCTGCAACGAAATTGCTGTCTGCTATGAGTGGATTATCTCTTTTCCGATGCACTATTTCATGTTTACTGTGTCCCACGTACCCTCACATTGAGGAATTAACGCATAAATTGTGTCGCTATGACATACTATAGGTACCATGCCTTCTGTTTCCCAATCGTGTATTGTTTCCCCGGCAACGAAAGGGCTGTCTGCTATGAGTGGATTATCTCTTTTCCGATGCACTATTTCATGTTTACTGTGTCCCACGTACCCTCACATTGAGGAATTAACGCATAAATTGTGTCGCTATGACATACTATAGGTACCATGCGTTCTGTTTCCCAATCGTGTATTGTTTCCCCGGCAACGAAAGGGCTGTCTGCTATGAGTGGATTATCTCTTTTCCGATGCACTATTTCATGTTTACTGTGTCCCACGTACCCTCACATTGAGGAATTAACGCATAAATTGTGTCGCTATGACATACTATAGGTACCATGCCTTCTGTTTCCCAATCGTGTATTTTCCCCGGCAACGAAAGGGCTGTCTGCTATGAGTGGATTATCTCTTTTCCGATGCACTATTTCATGTTTACTGTGTCTCACGTACCCTCACATTGAGGAATTAACGCATAAATTGTATCGCTATGACATACTATAGGTACCATGCCTTCTGTTTCCCAATCGTGTATTGTTTCCCCGGCAACGAAAGGGCTGTCTGCTATGAGTGGATTATCTCTTTTCCGATGCACTATTTCATGTTTACTGTGTCCCACGTACCCTCACATTGAGGAATTAACGCATAAATTGTGTCGCTATGACATACTATAGGTACCATGCCTTCTGTTTCCCAATCGTGTATTGTTTCCCCGGCAACGAAAGGGCTGTCTGCTATGAGTGGATTATCTCTTTTCCGATGCACTATTTCATGTTTACTGTGTCCCACGTACCCTCACATTGAGGAATTAACGCATAAATTGTGTCGCTATGACATACTATTGGTACCATGCCTTCTGTTTCCCAATCGTGTATTTTCCCCGGCAACGAAAGGGCTGTCTGCTATGAGTGGATTATCTCTTTTGCGATGCACTATTTCATGTTTACTGTGTCCCACGTACCCTCACATTGAGGAATTAACGCATAAATTGTGTCGCTATGACATACTATAAGTACACTGCCTTCTGTTTCCCAATCGTGTATTGTTTCCCCGGCAACGAAAGGGCTGTCTGCTATGAGTGGATTATCTCTTTTCCGATGCACTATTTCATGTTTACTGTGTCCCACGTACCCTCACATTGAGGAATTAACGCATAAATTGTGTCGCTATGACATACTATAGGTACCATGCCTTCTGTTTCCCAATCGTGTATTGTTTCCCCGGCAACGAAAGGGCTGTCTGCTATGAGTGGATTATCTCATTTCCGATGCACTATTTCATGTTTACTGTGTCCCACGTACCCTCACATTGAGGAATTAACGCATAAATTGTGTCGCTATGACATACTATAGGTACCATGCCTTCTGTTTCCCAATCGTGTATTGTTTCCCCGGCAACGAAAGGGCTGTCTGCTATGAGTGGATTATCTCTTTTCCGATGCACTATTTCATGTTTACTGTGTCCCACGTACCCTCACATTGAGGAATTAACGCATAAATTGTGTCGCTATGACATACTATAGGTACCATGCCTTCTGTTTCCCAATCGTGTATTTTCCCCGGCAACGAAAGGGCTGTCTGCTATGAGTGGACTATCTCTTTTCCGATGCACTATTTCATGTTTACTGTGTCCCACGTACCCTCACATTGAAGAATTACCGCATAAATTGTGTCGCTATGACATACTATAGGTACCATGCCTTCTGTTTCCCAATCGTGTATTGTTTCCCCGGCAACGAAAGGGCTGTCTGCTATGAGTGGATTATCTCTTTTCCGATGCACTATTTCATGTTTACTGTGTCCCACGTACCCTCACATTGAGGAATTAACGCATAAATTGTGTCGCTATGACATACTATAGGTACCATGCCTTCTGTTTCCCAATCGTGTATTGTTTCCCCGGCAACGAAAGGGCTGTCTGCTATGAGTGGATTATCTCTTTTCCGATGCACTATTTCATGTTTACTGTGTCCCACGTACCCTCACATTGAGGAATTAACGCATAAATTGTGTCTCTATGACATACTATAGGTACCATGCCTTCTGTTTCCCAATCGTGTATTGTTTCCCCGGCAACGAAAGGGCTGTCTGCTATGAGTGGATTTTCTCTTTTCCGATGCACTTTTTCATGTTTACTGTGTCCCACGTACCCTCACATTGAGGAATTAACACATAAATTGTGTCGCTATGACATACTATAGGTACCATGCCTTCTGTTTCCCAATCGTGTATTGTTTCTCCCGGCAACGAAAGGGCTGTCTGCTATGAGTGGATTATCTCTTTTCCGATGCACTATTTCATGTTTACTGTCTCCCACGTACCCTCACATTGAGGAATTAACGCATAAATTGTGTCGCTATGACATACTATAGGTACACTGCCTTCTGTTTCCCAATCGTGTATTGTTTCCCCGGCAACGAAAGGGCTGTCTGCTATGTGTGGATTATCTCTTTTCCGATGCACTATTTCATGTTTACTGTGTCCCACGTACCCTCACATTAAGGAATTAACGCATAAATTGTGTCGCTATGACATACTATAGGTACCATGCCTTCTGTTTCCCAATCGTGTATTGTTTCCCCGGCAACGAAAGGGCTGTCTGCTATGAGTGGATTATCTCTTTTGCGATGCACTATTTCATGTTTACTGTGTCCCACGTACCCTCACATTGAGGAATTAACGCATAAATTGTGTCGCTATGACATACTATAGGTACACTGCCTTCTGTTTCCCAATCGTGTATTGTTTCCCCGGCAACGAAAGGGCTGTCTGCTATGAGTGGATTATCTCTTTTCCGATGCACTATTTCATGTTTACTGTGTCCCACGTACCCTCACATTGAGGAATTAACGCATAAATTGTGTCGCTATGACATACTATAGGTACCATGCCTTCTGTTTCCCAATCGTGAATTGTTTCCCCGGCAACGAAAGGGCTTTCTGCTATGAGTGGATTATCTCTTTTCCGATGCACTATTTCATGTTTACTGTGTCCACGTACCCTCACATTGAGGAATTACGCATAAATTGTGTCGCTATGACATAGTATAGGTACCATGCCTTCTGTTTCCCAATCGTGTATTGTTTCCCCGGCAACGAAAGGGCTGTCTGCTATGAGTGGATTATCTCTTTTCCGATGCACTATTTCATGTTTACTGTGTCCCACGTACCCTCACATTGAGGAATTAACGCATAAATTGTGTCGCTATGACATACTATAGGTACCATGCCTTCTGTTTCCCAATCGTGTATTGTTTCCCTGGCAACGAAAGGGCTGTCTGCTATGGGTGGATTATCTCTTTTCCGATGCACTATTTCATGTTTACTGTGTCCCACGTACCCTCACATTGAGGAATTAACGCATAAATTGTGTCGCTATGACATACTATAGGTACCATGCCTTCTGTTTCCCAATCGTGTATTGTTTCCCCGGCAACGAAAGGGCTGTCTGCTATGAGTGGATTATCTCTTTTCCGATGCACTATTTCATGTTTACTGTGTCCCACGTACCCTCACATTGAGGAATTAACGCATAAATTGTGTCGCTATGACATACTATAGGTACCATGCCTTCTGTTTCCCAATCCTGTATTGTTTCCCCGGCAACGAAAGGGCTGTCTGCTATGAGTGGATTATCTTTTTTCCGATGCACTATTTCATGTTTACTGTGTCCCACGTTCCCTCAAATTGAGGAATTAACGCATAAATTGTGTCGCTATCACATGCTATAGGTACCATGCCTTCTGTTTCCCAATCGTGTATTGTTTCCCCGGCAACGAAATGGTTGTCTGCTATGAGTGGATTATCTCTTTTTCGATGCACTATTTCATGTTTACTGTGTCCCACGTACCCTCACATTGAGGAATTAACGCATAAATTGTGTCGCTATGACATACTATAGGTACCATGCCTTCTGTTTCCCAATCGTGAATTGTTTCCCCGGCAACGAAAGGGCTGTCTGCTATGAGTGGATTATCTCTTTTCCGATGCACTATATCATGTTTACTGTGTCCCACGTACCCTCACATTGAGGAATTAACGCATAAATTGTGTCGCTATGACATACTATAAGTACCATGCCTTCTGTTTCCCAATCGTGTATTGTTTCCCCGGCAACGAAAGGGCTGTCTGCTATGAGTGGATTATCTCTTTTCCGATGCCCTATTTCATGTTTACTGTGTCCCACGTACCCTCACATTGAGGAATTAACGCATAAATTGTGTCGCTATGACATACTATATTTACCATGCCTTCTGTTTCCCAATCGTGTATTGTTTCCCGGGCAAGGAAAGGGCTGTCTGCTATGAGTGGATTATCTCTTTTCCGATGCACTATTTCATGTTTACTGTGTCCCACGTACCCTCACATTGAGGAATTAACGCATAAATTGTGTCTCTATGACATACTATAGGTACCATGCCTTCTGTTTCCCATTCGTGTATTGTTTCCCCGGCAACGAAAGGGCTGTCTGCTATGAGTGGATTATCTCTTTCCCGATGCACTATTTCATGTTTACTGTGTCCCACGTACCCTCACATTGAGGAATTAACGCATAAATTGTGTCGCTATGACATACTAAAGGTACCACGCCTTCTGTTTCCCAATCGTGTATTTTCCCCGGCAACGAAAGGGCTGTCTGCTATGAGTGGATTATCTCTTTTGCGATGCACTATTTCATGTTTACTGTGTCCCACGTACCCTCACATTGAGGAATTAACGCATAAATTGTGTCGCTATGACATACTATAGGTACACTGCCTTCTGTTTCCCAATCGTGTATTGTTTCCCCGGCAACGTAAGGGCTGTCTGCTATGAGTGGATTATCTCTTTTCCGATGCACTATTTCATGTTTACTGTGTCCCACGTACCCTCACATTGAGGAATTAACGCATAAATTGTGTCGCTATGACATACTATAGGTACCATGCCTTCTGTTTCCCAATCGTGTATTGTTTCCCCGGCAACGAAAGGGCTGTCTGCTATGAGTGGATTATCTCTTTTCCGATGCACTATTTCATGTTTTCTGTGTCCCACGTACCCTCACATTGAGGAATTAACGCATAAATTGTGTCGCTATGACATACTATAGGTACCATGCCTTCTGTTTCCCAATCGTGTATTGTTTCCCCGGCAACGAAAGGGATGTCTGCTATGAGTGGATTATCTCTTTTCCGATGCACTATTTCATGTTTACTGTGTCCCACGTACCCTCACATTGAGGAATTAACGCATAAATTGTGTCGCTATGACATACTATAGGTACCATGCCTTCTGTTTCCCAATCGTGTATTTTCCCCGGCAACGAAAGGGCTGTCTGCTATGAGTGGATTATCTCTTTTCCGATGCACTATTTCATGTTTACTGTGTCCCATGTACCCTCACATTGAGGAATTAACGCATAAATTGTGTCGCTATGACATACTATAGGTACACTGCCTTCTGTTTCCCAATCGTGTATTGTTTCCCCGGCAACGAAAGGGCTGTCTGCTATGAGTGGACTATCTCTTTTCCGATGCACTATTTCATGTTTACTGTGTCCCACGTACCCTCACATTGAGGAATTAACGCATAAATTGTGTCGCTATGACATACTATAGGTACACTGCCTTCTGTTTCCCAATCGTGTATTGTTTCCCCGGCAACGAAAGGGCTGTCTGCTATGAGTGGATTATCTCTTTTCCGATGCACTATTTCATGTTTACTGTGTCCCACGTACCCTCACATTGAGGAATTAACGCATAAATTGTGTCGCTATGACATACTATAGGTATCATGCCTTCTGTTTCCCAATCGAGTATTTTCCCCGGCAACGAAAGGGCTGTCTGCTATGAGTGGATTATCTCTTTTCCGATGTACTATTTCATGTTTACTGTGTCCCACGTACCCTCACATTGAGGAATTAACGCATAAATTGTGTCGCTATGACATACTATAGGTACCATGCCTTCTGTTTCCCAATCGTATATTGTTTCCCTGGCAACGAAAGGGCTGTCTGCTATGAGTGGATTATCTCTTTTCCGATGCACTATTTCATGTTTACTGTGTCCCACTTACCCTCACATTGAGGAATTAACGCATAAATTGTGTCGCTATGACATACTATAGGTACCATGCCTTCTGTTTCCCAATCGTGTATTGTTTCCCCGGCAACGAAAGGGCTGTCTGCTATGAGTGGATTATCTCTTTTCCGATGCACTATTTCATGTTTACTGTGTCCCACGTACCCTCACATTGAGGAATTAACGCATAAATTGGGTCGCTATGACATACTATAGGTACCATGCCTTCTGTTTCAAATCGTGTATTGTTTCCCCGGCAACGAAAGGGCTGTCTGCTATGAGTGGATTATCTCTTTTCCGATGCACTATTTCATGTTTACTGTGTCCCACGTACCCTCACATTCAGGAATTAACGTATAAATTGTGTCGCTATGACATACTAAAGGTACCATGCCTTCTGTTTCCCAATCGTGTATTGTTTCCCCGGCAACGAAAGGGCTGTCTGCTATGAGTGGACTATCTCTTTTCCGATGCACTATTTCATGTTTACTGTGTCCCACGTACCCTCACATGGATGAATTAACGCATAAATTGTGTCGCTATGACATACTATAGGTACACTGCCTTCTGTTTCCCAATCGTGTATTGTTTCCCCGGCAACGAAAGGGCTGTCTACTATGAGTGGATTATCTCTTTTCCGATGCACTATTTCATGTTTACTGTGTCCCACGTACCCTCACATTGAGGAATTAACGCATAAATTGTGTCGCTATGACATACTATAGGTACCATGCCTTCTGTTTCCCAATCGTGTATTGTTTCCCCGGCAACGAAAGGGCTGTCTGCTATGAGTGGACTATCTCTTTTCCGATGCACTATTTCATGTTTACTGTGTCCCACGTACCCTCACATTGAGGAATTAAAGCATAAATTGTGTCGCTATGACATACTATAGGTACCATGCCTTCTGTTTCCCAATCGTGTATTGTTTCCCCGGCAACGAAAGGGCTGTCTGCTATGAGTGGATTATCTCTTTTCCGATGCACTATTTCATGTTTACTGTGTCCCACGTACCCACACATTGAGGAATTAACGCATAAATTGTGTCGCTATGACATACTATAGGTACCATGCCTTCTGTTTCCCAATCGTGTATTGTTTCCCCGGCAACGAAAGGGCTGTCTGCTATGAGTGGATTATCTCTTTTCCGATGCACTATTTCATGTTTACTGTGTCCCACGTACCCTCACATTGAGGAATTATCGCATAAATTGTGTCGCTATGACATACTATAGGTACCATGCCTTCTGTTTCCCAATCGTGTGTTGTTTCCCCGGCAACGAAAGGGCTGTCTGCTATGAGTGGACTATCTCTTTTCCGATGCACTATTTCATGTTTACTGTGTCCCACGTACCCTCACATTGAGGAATTAACACATAAATTGTGTCGCTATGACATACTATAGGTACCATGCGTTCTGTTTCCCAATCGTGTATTGTTTCCCCGGCAACGAAAGGGCTGTCTACTATGAGTGGATTATCTCTTTTCCGATGCACTATTTCATGTTTACTGTGTCCCACGTACCCTCACATTGAGGAATTAACGCATAAATTGTGTCGCTATGACATACTATAGGTACCATGCCTTCTGTTTCCCAATCGTGTATTGATTCCCCGGCAACGAAAGGGCTGTCTGCTATGAGTGGATTATCTCTTTTCCGATGCACTATTTCATGTTTACTGTGTCCCACGTACCCTCACATTGAGGAATTAACGCATAAATTGTGTCGCTATGACATACTATAGGTACCATGCCTTCTGTTTCCCAATCGTGTATTGTTTCCCCGGCAACGAAAGGGCTGTCTGCTATGAGTGGATTATCTCTTTTCCGATGCACTATTTCATGTTTATTGTGTCCCACGTACCCTCACATTGAGGAATTAACGCATAAATTGTGTCGCTATGACATACTATAGGTACCCTGCCTTCTGTTTCCCAATCGTGTATTTTCCCCGGCAACGAAAGGGCTGTCTGCTATGAGTGGACTATCTCTTTTCCGATGCACTATTTCATGTTTACTGTGTCCCACGTACCCTCACATTGAGGAATTACCGCATAAATTGTGTCGCTATGACATACTAGAGGTACCTTGCCTTCTGTTTCCCAATCGTGTATTGTTTCCCCGGCAACGAAAGGGCTGTCTGCTATGAGTGGATTATCTCTTTTCCGATGCACTATTTCATGTTTACTGTGTCCCACGTACCCTCACATTGAGGAATTAACGCATAAATTGTGTCGCTATGTCATACTATAGGTACCATGCCTTCTGTTTCCCAGTCGTGTTTTTTTTCCCCGGCAACGAAAGGGCTGTCTGCTATGAGTGGATTATCTCTTTTCCGATGCACTATTTCATGTTTACTGTGTCCCACGTACCCTCACATTGAGGAATTAACGCATAAATTGTGTCGCTATGACATACTACAGGTACCATGCCTTCTGTTTCCCAATCGTGTATTGTTTCCCCGGCAACGAAAGGGCTGTCTGCTATGAGTGGACTATCTCTTTTCCGATGCACTATTTCATGTTTACTGTGTCCCACGTACCCTCACATTGAGGAATTACCGCATAAATTGTGTCGCTATGACATACTATAGCTACCATGCCTTCTGTTTCCCAATCGTGAATTGTTTCCCCGGCAACGAAGGGGCTGTCTGCTATGAATGGACTATCTCTTTTCCGATGCACTATTTCATGTTTACTGTGTCCCACGTACCCTCACATTGAGGAATTAACGCATAAATTGTGTCGCTATGACATACTATAGGTACCATGCCTTCTGTTTCCCAATCGTGTATTGTTTCCACGGCAACGAAAGGGCTGTCTGCTATGAGTGGATTATCTCTTTTCCGATGCACTATTTCATGTTTACTGTGTCCCACGCACCCTCACATTGAGGAATTAACGCATAAATTGTGTCGCTATGACATACTATAGGTACCATGCCTTCTGTTTCCCAATCGTGTATTGTTTCCCCGGCAACGAAAGGGCTGTCTGCTATGAGTGGATTATCTCTTTTCCGATGCACTATTTCATGTTTACTGTGTCCCACGTACCCTCACATTGAGGAATTAACGCATAAATTGTGTCGCTATGACATACTATAGGTACCATGCCTTCTGTTTCCCAATCGTGTATTGTTTCTCCGGCAACGAAAGGGCTGTCTGCTATGAGTGGACTATCTCTTTTCCGATGCACTATTTCATGTTTACTGTGTCCCACGTACCCTCACATTGAGGAATTACCGCATAAATTGTGTCGCTATGACATACTATAGGTACCTTGCCTTCTGTTTCCCAATCGTGTATTGTTTCCCCGGCAACGAAAGGGCTGTCTGCTATGAGTGGACTATCTCTTTTCCGATGCACTATTTCATGTTTACTGTGTCCCACGTACCCTCACATTGAGGAATTAACGCATAAATTGTGTCGCTATGACATACTATAGGTACCATGCCTTCTGTTTCCCAATCGTGTATTGTTTCCCCGGCAACGAAAGGGCTGTCTGCTATGAGTGGATTATCTCTTTTCCGATGCACTATTTCATGTTTACTGTGTCCCACGTACCCTCACATTGAGGAATTAACGCATAAATTGTGTCGCTATGACATACTATAGGTACCATGCCTTCTGTTTCCCAATCGTGTATTGTTTCTCCGGCAACGAAAGGGCTGTCTGCTATGAGTGGATTATCTCTTTTCCGATGCACTATTTCATGTTTACTGTGTCCCACGTACCCTCACATTGAGGAATTAACGCATAAATTGTGTCGCTATGACATACTATAGGTACCATGCCTTCTGTTTCCCAATCGTGTATTGTTTCCCCGGCAACGAAAGGGCTGTCTGCTATGAGTGGATTATCTCTTTTCCGATGCACTATTTCATGTTTACTGTGTCCCACGTACCCTCACATTGAGGAATTAACGCATAAATTGTGTCGCTATGACATACTATAGGTACCATGAATTCTGTTTCCCAATCGTGTATTGTTTCCCCGGCAACGAAAGGGCTGTCTGCTATGAGTGGATTATCTCATTTCCGATGCACTATTTCATGTTTATTGTGTCCCACGTACCCTCACATTGAGGAATTAACGCATAAATTGTGTCGCTATGACATACTATAGGTACCCTGCCTTCTGTTTCCCAATCGTGTATTTTCCCCGGCAACGAAAGGGCTGTCTGCTATGAGTGGACTATCTCTTTTCCGATGCACTATTTCATGTTTACTGTGTCCCACGTACCCTCACATTGAGGAATTACCGCATAAATTGTGTCGCTATGACATACTAGAGGTACCTTGCCTTCTGTTTCCCAATCGTGTATTGTTTCCCCGGCAACGAAAGGGCTGTCTGCTATGAGTGGATTATCTCTTTTCCGATGCACTATTTCATGTTTACTGTGTCCCACGTACCCTCACATTGAGGAATTAACGCATAAATTGTGTCGCTATGACATACTATACGTACCATGCCTTCTGTTTCCCAATCGTGTTTTTTTTTCCCGGTAACGAAAGGGCTGTCTGCTATGAGTGGATTATCTCTTTTCCGATGCACTATTTCATGTTTACTGTGTCCCACGTACCCTCACATTGAGGAATTAACGCATAAATTGTGTCGCTATGACATACTATAGGTACCATGCCTTCTGTTTCCCAATCGTGTATTGTTTCCCCGGCAACGAAAGGGCTGTCTGCTATGAGTGGACTATCTCTTTTCCGATGCACTATTTCATGTTTACTGTGTCCCACGTACCCTCACATTGAGGAATTACCGCATAAATTGTGTCGCTATGACATACTATAGCTACCATGCCTTCTGTTTCCCAATCGTGAATTGTTTCCCCGGCAACGAAGGGGCTGTCTGCTATGAGTGGGCTATCTCTTTTCCGATGCACTATTTCATGTTTACTGTGTCCCACGTACCCTCACATTGAGGAATTAACGCATAAATTGTGTCGCTATGACATACTATAGGTACCATGCCTTCTGTTTCCCAATCGTGTATTGTTTCCCCGGCAACGAAAGGGCTGTCTGCTATGGGTGGACTATCTCTTTTCCGATGCACTATTTCATGTTTACTGTGTCCCACGTACCCTCACATTGAGGAATTAACGCATAAATTGTGTCGCTATGACATACTATAGGTACCATGCCTTCTGTTTCCCAATCGTGTATTGTTTCCCCGGCAACGAAAGGGCTGTCTGCTATGAGTGGATTATCTCTTTTCCGATGCACTATTTCATGTTTACTGTGTCCCACGTACCCTCACATTGAGGAATTAACGCATAAATTGTGTCGCTATGACATACTATAGGTACCCTGCCTTCTGTTTCCCAATCGTGTATTTTCCCCGGCAACGAAAGGGCTGTCTGCTATGAGTGGACTATCTCTTTTCCGATGCACTATTTCATGTTTACTGTGTCCCACGTACCCTCACATTGAGGAATTACCGCATAAATTGTGTCGCTATGACATACTAGAGGTACCTTGCCTTCTGTTTCCCAATCGTGTATTGTTTCCCCGGCAACGAAAGGGCTGTCTGCTATGAGTGGATTATCTCTTTTCCGATGCACTATTTCATGTTTACTGTGTCCCACGTACCCTCACATTGAGGAATTAACGCATAAATTGTGTCGCTATGTCATACTATAGGTACCATGCCTTCTGTTTCCCAATCGTGTTTTTTTTCCCCGGCAACGAAAGGGCTGTCTGCTATGAGTGGATTATCTCTTTTCCGATGCACTATTTCATGTTTACTGTGTCCCACGTACCCTCACATTGAGGAATTAACGCATAAATTGTGTCGCTATGACATACTACAGGTACCATGCCTTCTGTTTCCCAATCGTGTATTGTTTCCCCGGCAACGAAAGGGCTGTCTGCTATGAGTGGACTATCTCTTTTCCGATGCACTATTTCATGTTTACTGTGTCCCACGTACCCTCACATTGCGGAATTACCGCATAAATTGTGTCGCTATGACATACTATAGCTACCATGCCTTCTGTTTCCCAATCGTGAATTGTTTCCACGGCAACGAAGGGGCTGTCTGCTATGAATGGACTATCTCTTTTCCGATGCACTATTTCATGTTTACTGTGTCCCACGTACCCTCACACTGAGGAATTAACGCATAAATTGTGTCGCTATGACATACTATAGGTACCATGCCTTCTGTTTCCCAATCGTGTATTGTTTCCACGGCAACGAAAGGGCTGTCTGCTATGAGTGGATTATCTCTTTTCCGATGCACTATTTCATGTTTACTGTGTCCCACGCACCCTCACATTGAGGAATTAACGCATAAATTGTGTCGCTATGACATACTATAGGTACCATGCCTTCTGTTTCCCAATCGTGTATTGTTTCCCCGGCAACGAAAGGGCTGTCTGCTATGAGTGGATTATCTCTTTTCCGATGCACTATTTCATGTTTACTGTGTCCCACGTACCCTCACATTGAGGAATTAACGCATAAATTGTGTCGCTATGACATACTATAGGTACCATGCCTTCTGTTTCCCAATCGTGTATTGTTTCTCCGGCAACGAAAGGGCTGTCTGCTATGAGTGGATTATCTCTTTTCCGATGCACTATTTCATGTTTATTGTGTCCCACGTACCCTCACATTGAGGAATTAACGCATAAATTGTGTCGCTATGACATACTATAGGTACCATGCCTTCTGTTTCCCAATCGTGTATCTTCCCCGGCAACGAAAGGGCTGTCTGCTATGAGTGGACTATCTCTTTTCCGATGCACTATTTCATGTTTACTGTGTCCCACGTACCCTCACATTGAGGAATTACCGCATAAATTGTGTCGCTATGACATACTATAGGTACCTTGCCTTCTGTTTCCCAATCGTGTATTGTTTCCCCGGCAACGAAAGGGCTGTCTGCTATGAGTGGACTATCTCTTTTCCGATGCACTATTTCATGTTTACTGTGTCCCACGTACCCTCACATTGAGGAATTAACGCATAAATTGTGTCGCTATGAAATACTATAGGTACCATGCCTTCTGTTTCCCAATCGTGTATTGTTTCCCCGGCAACGAAACGGCTGTCTGCTATGAGTGGATTATCTCTTTTCCGATGCACTATTTCATGTTTACTGTGTCCCACGTACCCTCACATTGAGGAATTAACGCATAAATTGTGTCGCTATGACATACTATAGGTACCATGCCTTCTGTTTCCCAATCGTGTATTGTTTCTCCGGCAACGAAAGGGCTGTCTGCTATGAGTGGATTATCTCTTTTCCGATGCACTATTTCATGTTTACTGTGTCCCACGTACCCTCACATTGAGGAATTAACGCATAAATTGTGTCGCTATGACATACTATAGGTACCATGCCTTCTGTTTCCCAATCGTGTATTGTTTCCCCGGCAACGAAAGGGCTGTCTGCTATGAGTGGATTATCTCTTTTCCGATGCACTATTTCATGTTTACTGTGTCCCACGTACCCTCACATTGAGGAATTAACGCATAAATTGTGTCGCTATGACATACTATAGGTACCATGAATTCTGTTTCCCAATCGTGTATTGTTTCCCCGGCAACGAAAGGGCTGTCTGCTATGAGTGGATTATCTCATTTCCGATGCACTATTTCATGTTTATTGTGTCCCACGTACCCTCACATTGAGGAATTAACGCATAAATTGTGTCGCTATGACATACTATAGGTACCCTGCCTTCTGTTTCCCAATCGTGTATTTTCCCCGGCAACGAAAGGGCTGTCTGCTATGAGTGGACTATCTCTTTTCCGATGCACTATTTCATGTTTACTGTGTCCCACGTACCCTCACATTGAGGAATTACCGCATAAATTGTGTCGCTATGACATACTAGAGGTACCTTGCCTTCTGTTTCCCAATCGTGTATTGTTTCCCCGGCAACGAAAGGGCTGTCTGCTATGAGTGGATTATCTCTTTTCCGATGCACTATTTCATGTTTACTGTGTCCCACGTACCCTCACATTGAGGAATTAACGCATAAATTGTGTCGCTATGACATACTATAGGTACCATGCCTTCTGTTTCCCAATCGTGTTTTTTTTTCCCGGCAACGAAAGGGCTGTCTGCTATGAGTGGATTATCTCTTTTCCGATGCACTATTTCATGTTTACTGTGTCCCACGTACCCTCACATTGAGGAATTAACGCATAAATTGTGTCGCTATGACATACTATAGGTACCATGCCTTCTGTTTCCCAATCGTGTATTGTTTCCCCGGCAACGAAAGGGCTGTCTGCTATGAGTGGACTATCTCTTTTCCGATGCACTATTTCATGTTTACTGTGTCCCACGTACCCTCACATTGAGGAATTACCGCATAAATTGTGTCGCTATGACATACTATAGCTACCATGCCTTCTGTTTCCCAATCGTGAATTGTTTCCCCGGCAACGAAGGGGCTGTCTGCTATGAGTGGACTATCTCTTTTCCGATGCACTATTTCATGTTTACTGTGTCCCACGTACCCTCACATTGAGGAATTAACGCATAAATTGTGTCGCTATGACATACTATAGGTACCATGCCTTCTGTTTCCCAATCGTGTATTGTTTCCCCGGCAACGAAAGGGCTGTCTGCTATGGGTGGACTATCTCTTTTCCGATGCACTATTTCATGTTTACTGTGTCCCACGTACCCTCACATTGAGGAATTAACGCATAAATTGTGTCGCTATGACATACTATAGGTACCATGCCTTCTGTTTCCCAATCGTGTATTGTTTCCCCGGCAACGAAAGGGCTGTCTGCTATGAGTGGATTATCTCTTTTCCGATGCACTATTTCATGTTTACTGTGTCCCACGTACCCTCACATTGAGGAATTAACGCATAAATTGTGTCGCTATGACATACTATAGGTACCATGCCTTCTGTTTCCCAATCGTGTGTTGTTTCCCCGGCAACGAAATTTCTGTCTGCTATGAGTGGATTATCTCTTTTCCGATGCACTATTTCATGTTTACTGTGTCCCACGTACCCTCACATTGAGGAATTAACGCATAAATTGTGTCGCTATGACATACTATAGGTACCATGCGTTCTGTTTCCCAATCGTGTATTGTTTCCCCGGCAACGAAAGAGCTGTCTACTATGAGTGGATTATCTCTTTTCCGATGCACTATTTCATGTTTACTGTGTCCCACGTACCCTCACATTGGTGGAATTAACGCATAAATTGTGTCGCTATGACATACTATAGGTACCATGCCTTCTGTTTCCCAATCGTGTATTGTTTCCACGGCAACGAAAGGGCTGTCTGCTATGAGTGGACTATCTCTTTCCCGATGCACTATTTCATGTTTACTGTGTCCCACGTACCCTCACATTGAGGAATTAACGCATAAATTGTGTCGCTATGACATACTATAGGTACCATGCCTTCTGTTTCCCAATCGTGTATTGTTTCCCCGGCAACGAAAGGGCTGTCTGCTATGAGTGGATTATCTCTTTTCCGATGCACTATTTCATGTTTACTGTGTCCCACGTACCCTCACATTGAGGAATTAACGCATAAATTGTGTCGCTATGACATACTATAGGTACCATGCCTTCTGTTTCCCAATCGTGTATTGTTTCTCCGGCAACGAAAGGGCTGTCTGCTATGAGTGGATTATCTCTTTTCCGATGCACTATTTCATGTTTATTGTGTCCCACGTACCCTCACATTGAGGAATTAACGCATAAATTGTGTCGCTATGACATACTATAGGTACCATGCCTTCTGTTTCCCAATCGTGTATCTTCCCCGGCAACGAAAGGGCTGTCTGCTATGAGTGGACTATCTCTTTTCCGATGCACTATTTCATGTTTACTGTGTCCCACGTACCCTCACATTGAGGAATTACCGCATAAATTGTGTCGCTATGACATACTATAGGTACCTTGCCTTCTGTTTCCCAATCGTGTATTGTTTCCCCGGCAACGAAAGGGCTGTCTGCTATGAGTGGATTATCTCTTTTCCGATGCACTATTTCATGTTTACTGTGTCCCACGTACCCTCACATTGAGGAATTAACGCATAAATTGTGTCGCTATGTCATACTATAGGTACCATGCCTTCTGTTTCCCAGTCGTGTTTTTTTTCCCCGGCAACGAAAGGGCTGTCTGCTATGAGTGGATTATCTCTTTTCCGATGCACTATTTCATGTTTACTGTGTCCCACGTACCCTCACATTGAGGAATTAACGCATAAATTGTGTCGCTATGACATACTATAAGTACCATGCCTTCTGTTTCCCAATCGTGTATTGTTTCTCCGGCAACGAAAGGGCTGTCTGCTATGAGTGGATTATCTCTTTTCCGATGCACTATTTCATGTTTATTGTGTCCCACGTACCCTCACATTGAGGAATTAACGCATAAATTGTGTCGCTATGACATACTATAGGTACCATGCCTTCTGTTTCCCAATCGTGTATCTTCCCCGGCAACGAAAGGGCTGTCTGCTATGAGTGGACTATCTCTTTTCCGATGCACTATTTCATGTTTACTGTGTCCCACGTACCCTCACATTGAGGAATTAACGCATAAATTGTGTCGCTATGACATACTATAGGTACCTTGCCTTCTGTTTCCCAATCGTGTATTGTTTCCCCGGCAACGAAAGGGCTGTCTGCTTTGAGTGGATTATCTCTTTTCCGATGCACTATTTCATGTTTACTGTGTCCCACGTACCCTCACATTGAGGAATTAACGCATAAATTGTGTCGCTATGACATACTATAGGTACCATGCCTTCTGTTTCCCAATCGTGTATTGTTTCCCCGGCAACGAAAGGGCTGTCTGCTATGAGTGGATTATCTCTTTTCCGATGCACTATTTCATGTTTACTGTGTCCCACGTACCCTCACATTGAGGAATTAACGCATAAATTGTGTCGCTATGACATACTATAGGTACCATGCCTTCTGTTTCCCAATCGTGTATTGTTTCCCCGGCAACGAAAGGGCTGTCTGCTATGAGTGGACTATCTCTTTTCCGATGCACTATTTCATGTTTACTGTGTCCCACGTACCCTCACATTGAGGAATTACCGCATAAATTGTGTCGCTATGACATACTATAGCTACCATGCCTTCTGTTTCCCAATCGTGAATTGTTTCCCCGGCAACGAAGGGGCTGTCTGCTATGAGTGGACTATCTCTTTTCCGATGCACTATTTCATGTTTACTGTGTCCCACGTACCCTCACATTGAGGAATTAACGCATAAATTGTGTCGCTATGACATACTATAGGTACCATGCCTTCTGTTTCCCAATCGTGTATTGTTTCCCCGGCAACGAAAGGGCTGTCTGCTATGGGTGGACTATCTCTTTTCCGATGCACTATTTCATGTTTACTGTGTCCCACGTACCCTCACATTGAGGAATTAACGCATAAATTGTGTCGCTATGACATACTATAGGTACCATGCCTTCTGTTTCCCAATCGTGTATTGTTTCCCCGGCAACGAAAGGGCTGTCTGCTATGAGTGGATTATCTCTTTTCCGATGCACTATTTCATGTTTACTGTGTCCCACGTACCCTCACATTGAGGAATTAACGCATAAATTGTGTCGCTATGACATACTATAGGTACCATGCCTTCTGTTTCCCAATCGTGTGTTGTTTCCCCGGCAACGAAATTTCTGTCTGCTATGAGTGGATTATCTCTTTTCCGATGCACTATTTCATGCTTACTGTGTCCCACGTACCCTCACATTGAGGAATTAACGCATAAATTGTGTCGCTATGACATACTATAGGTACCATGCGTTCTGTTTCCCAATCGTGTATTGTTTCCCCGGCAACGAAAGAGCTGTCTACTATGAGTGGATTATCTCTTTTCCGATGCACTATTTCATGTTTACTGTGTCCCACGTACCCTCACATTGGTGGAATTAACGCATAAATTGTGTCGCTATGACATACTATAGGTACCATGCCTTCTGTTTCCCAATCGTGTATTGTTTCCACGGCAACGAAAGGGCTGTCTGCTATGAGTGGATTATCTCTTTCCCGATGCACTATTTCATGTTTACTGTGTCCCACGTACCCTCACATTGAGGAATTAACGCATAAATTGTGTCGCTATGACATACTATAGGTACCATGCCTTCTGTTTCCCAATCGTGTATTGTTTCCCCGGCAACGAAAGGGCTGTCTGCTATGAGTGGATTATCTCTTTTCCGATGCACTATTTCATGTTTACTGTGTCCCACGTACCCTCACATTGAGGAATTAACGCATAAATTGTGTCGCTATGACATACTATAGGTACCATGCCTTCTGTTTCCCAATCGTGTATTGTTTCTCCGGCAACGAAAGGGCTGTCTGCTATGAGTGGATTATCTCTTTTCCGATGCACTATTTCATGTTTATTGTGTCCCACGTACCCTCACATTGAGGAATTAACGCATAAATTGTGTCGCTATGACATACTATAGGTACCATGCCTTCTGTTTCCCAATCGTGTATCTTCCCCGGCAACGAAAGGGCTGTCTGCTATGAGTGGACTATCTCTTTTCCGATGCACTATTTCATGTTTACTGTGTCCCACGTGCCCTCACATTGAGGAATTACCGCATAAATTGTGTCGCTATGACATACTATAGGTACCTTGCCTTCTGTTTCCCAATCGTGTATTGTTTCCCCGGCAACGAAAGGGCTGTCTGCTATGAGTGGACTATCTCTTTTCCGATGCACTATTTCATGTTTACTGTGTCCCACGTACCCTCACATTGAGGAATTAACGCATAAATTGTGTCGCTATGACATACTATAGGTACCATGCCTTCTGTTTCCCAATCGTGTATTGTTTCCCCGGCAACGAAAGGGCTGTCTGCTATGAGTGGATTATCTCTTTTCCGATGCACTATTTCATGTTTACTGTGTCCCACGTACCCTCACATTGAGGAATTAACGCATAAATTGTGTCGCTATGACATACTATAAGTACCATGCCTTCTGTTTCCCAATCGTGTATTGTTTCTCCGGCAACGAAAGGGCTGTCTGCTATGAGTGGATTATCTCTTTTCCGATGCACTATTTCATGTTTATTGTGTCCCACGTACCCTCACATTGAGGAATTAACGCATAAATTGTGTCGCTATGACATACTATAGGTACCATGCCTTCTGTTTCCCAATCGTGTATCTTCCCCGGCAACGAAAGGGCTGTCTGCTATGAGTGGACTATCTCTTTTCCGATGCACTATTTCATGTTTACTGTGTCCCACGTACCCTCACATTGAGGAATTACCGCATAAATTGTGTCGCTATGACATACTATAGGTACCTTGCCTTCTGTTTCCCAATCGTGTATTGTTTCCCCGGCAACGAAAGGGCTGTCTGCTATGAGTGGATTATCTCTTTTCCGATGCACTATTTCATGTTTACTGTGTCCCACGTACCCTCACATTGAGGAATTAACGCATAAATTGTGTCGCTATGACATACTATAGGTACCATGCCTTCTGTTTCCCAATCGTGTATTGTTTCCCCGGCAACGAAAGGGCTGTCTGCTATGAGTGGATTATCTCTTTTCCGATGCACTATTTCATGTTTACTGTGTCCCACGTACCCTCACATTGAGGAATTAACGCATAAATTGTGTCGCTATGACATACTATATGTACCATGCCTTCTGTTTCCCAATCGTGTATTGTTTCCCCGCAACGAAAGGGCTGTCTGCTATGAGTGGACTATCTCTTTTCCGATGCACTATTTCATGTTTACTGTGTCCCACGTACCCTCACATTGAGGAATTACCGCATAAATTGTGTCGCTATGACATACTATAGGTACCATGCCTTCTGTTTCCCAATCGTGAATTGTTTCCACGGCAACGAAGGGGCTGTCTGCTATGAGTGGACTATCTCTTTTCCGATGCACTATTTCATGTTTACTGTGTCCCACGTACCCTCACATTGAGGAATTAACGCATAAATTGTGTCGCTATGACATACTATAGGTACCATGCCTTCTGTTTCCCAATCGTGTATTGTTTCCCCGGCAACGAAAGGGCTGTCTGCTATGAGTGGACTATCTCTTTTCCGATGCACTATTTCATGTTTACTGTGTCCCACGTACCCTCACATTGAGGAATTAACGCATAAATTGTGTCGCTATGACATACTATAGGTACCATGCCTTCTGTTTCCCAATCGTGTATTGTTTCCCCGGCAACGAAAGGGCTGTCTGCTATGAGTGGACTATCTCTTTTCCGATGCACTATTTCATGTTTACTGTGTCCCACGTACCCTCACATTGAGGAATTAACGCATAAATTGTGTCGCTATGACATACTATAGGTACCATGCGTTCTGTTTCCCAATCGTGTATTGTTTCCCCGGCAACGAAAGGGCTGTCTGCTATGAGTGGATTATCTCTTTTCCGATGCACTATTTCATGTTTACTGTGTCCCACGTACCCTCACATTGAGGAATTAACGCATAAATTGTGTCGCTATGACATACTATAGGTACCATGCGTTCTGTTTCCCAATCGTGTATTGTTTCCCCGGCAACGAAAGGGCTGTCTGCTATGAGTGGATTATCTCTTTTCCGATGCACTATTTCATGTTTACTGTGTCCCACGTACCCTCACATTGAGGAATTAACGCATTAATTTTGTCGCTATGACATACTATAGGTACCATGCCTTCTGTTTCCCAATCGTGTATTGTTTCCCCGGCAACGAAAGGGCTGTCTGCTATGAGTGGATTATCTCTTTTCCGATGCACTATTTCATGTTTACTGTGTCCCACGTACCCTCACATTGAGGAATTAACGCATAAATTGGGTCGCTATGACATACTATAGGTACCATGCCTTCTGTTTCCCAATCGTGTATTGTTTCCCCGGCAACGAAAGGGCTGTCTGCTAGGAGTGGATTATCTCTTTTCCGATGCACTATTTCATGTTTATTGTGTCCCACGCACCCTCACATTGACGAATTATTGCAGAAATTGCGTCGCTATGAGATACTATAGGAACCATGCCTTCTGTTTATCAATCGTGTAACGTTTCCACGGGAACGACACCAATCTCTTTTGGGAGTCGAGTATCGCTTTTGCGATGCACTATTCATTCCTTACTTTATCCACCACACCCTCTCATTGTCGAATTAACACAGAAAGTGCTTCGCTATCACATACTATAGGAACCATGCCTTCTGTTTCCCAATCGTGTATTATTTCCCTGGCAACGAAAGGGCTGTCTGCTATGAGTGGATTATCTCTTTTCCGATGCACTATTTCATGTTTACTGTGTCCCACGTACCCTCACATTGAGGAATTAATGCATAAATTGTGTCGCAATGACATACTATAGGTACCATGCCTTCTGTTTCCCAATCATATATTGTTTCCACTGCAACGAAAGGGCTGTCTGCTATGAGTGGATTATCTCTTTTCCGATGCACTATTTCATGTTTACTGTTTCCGACGTACCCTCACATTGAGGAATTAACGCATAAATTGTGTCGCTGTGACATACTATAGGTACCATGCCTTCTGTTTCCCAATCGTGTATTTTCCCCGGCAACGAAAGGGCTGTCTGCTATGAGTGGACTATCTCTTTTCCGATGCACTATTTCATGTTTACTGTGTCCCACGTACCCTCACATTAAGGAATTAACGCATAAATTGGGTCGCTATGACGTACTATAGGTACCATGCCTTCTGTTTCCCAATTGTGTATTGTTTCCCCGGCAACGAAAGGGCTGTCTGCTAGGAGTGGATTATCTATTTTCCGATGCACTATTTCATGTTTACTGTGTCCCACGTACCCTCACATAGAGGAATTACCGCATAAATTGTGTCGCTATGACATACTATAGGTACCATGCCTTCTGTTTCCCAATCGTGTATTGTTTCCCCGGCAACGAAAGGGCTGTCTGCTATGAGTGGATTATCTCTTTTCCGATGCACTATTTCTTGTTTACTGTGTCCCACGTACCCTCACATTGAGGAATTAACGCATAAATTGTGTCGCTATGACATACTATAGGTACCATGCCTTCTGTTTCCCAATCGTGTATTGTTTCCCCGGCAACGAAAGGGCTGTCTGCTAGGAGTGGATTATCGCTTTTCCGATGCACTATTTCATGTTTACTGTGTCCCACGTACCCTCACATTGAGGAATTAACGCATAAATTGTGTCGCTATGACATACTATAGGTACCATGCCTTCTGTTTCCCAATCGTGTATTGTTTCCCCGGCAACGAAAGGGCTGTCTGCTATGAGTGGATTATCTCTTTTCCGATGCACTATTTCATGTTTACTGTCTCCCACGTACCCTCACATTGAGGAATTAACGCATAAATTGTGTCGCTATGACATACTATAGGTACCATGCCTTCTGTTTCCCAATCGTGTATTGTTTCTCCGGCAACGAAAGGGCTGTCTGCTATGAGTGGATTATCTCCTTTCCGATGCACTATTTCATGTTTACTGTGTCCCACGTACCCTCACATTGAGAAATTAACGCATAAATTGTGTCGCTATGACATACTATAGGTACCATGCCTTCTGTTTCCCAATCGTGTATTGTTTCCCTGGCAACGAAAGGGCTGTCTGCTATGAGTGGATTATCTCTTTTCTGATGCACTATTTCATGTTTACTGTGTCCCACGTTCCCTCACATTGAGGAATTAACGCATAAATTGTGTCGCTATGACATACTATAGGTACCATGCCTTCTGTTTCCCAATCGTGTATTGTTTCCCCGGCAACGAAAGGGCTGTCTGCTATGAGTGGATTATCTCTTTTCCGATGCACTATTTCATGTTTACTGTGTCCCATGTACCCTCACATTGAGGAATTAACGCATAAATTGTGTCGCTATGACATACTATAGATACCATGCCTTCTGTTTCCCAATCGTGTATTGTTTCCACGGCAACGAAAGGGCTGTCTGCTATGAGTGGATTATCTCTTTTCCGATGCACTATTTCATGTTTACTGTGTCCCACGTACCCTTACATTGAGGAATTAACGGATAAATTGTGTCGCTATGACATACTATAGGTACCATGCCTTCTGTTTCCCAATCGTGTATTGTTTCCCCGGCAACGAAAGGGCTGTCTGCTATGAGTGGACTATCTCTTTTCCGATGCACTATTTCATGTTTACTGTGTCCCACGTACCCTCACATTGAGGAATTAACGCATAAATTGTGTCGCTATGACATACTATAGGTACCATGCCTTCTGTTTCCCAATCGTGTATTGTTTCCCCGGCAACGAAAGGGCTGTCTGCTATGAGTGGATTACCTATTTTCCGATGCACTATTTCATGTTTACTGTGTCCCACGTACCCTCACATTGAGGAATTAACGCATAAATTGTGTCGCTATGACATACTACAGGTACCATGCCTTCTGTTTCCCAATCGTGTATTGTTTCCCCGGCAACGAAAGGGCTGTCTGCTATGAGTGGATTATCTCTTTTCCGATGCACTATTTCATGTTTACTGTGTCCCACGTACCCTCACATTGAGGAATTAACGCATAAATTGTGTCGCTATGACATACTATAGGTACCATGCCTTCTGTTTCCCAATCGTGTATTTTCCCCGGCAACGAAAGGGCTGTCTGCTATGAGTGGACTATCTCTTTTCCAATGCACTATTTCATGTTTACTGTGTCCCACGTACCCTCACATTGAGGAATTAACGCATAAATTGTGTCGCTATGACATACTATAGGTACACTGCCTTCTGTTTCCCAATCGTGTATTGTTTCCCCGGCAACGAAAGGGCTGTCTGCTATGAGTGGATTATCTCTTTTCCGATGCACTATTTCATGTTTACTGTGTCCCACGTACCCTCACATTGAGGAATTAACGCATAAATTGTGTCGCTATGACATACTATAGGTACCATGCCTTCTGTTTCCCAATCGTGTATTGTTTTCCCGGCAACGAAAGGGCTGTCTGCTATGAGTGGATTATCTCTTTTCCGATGCACTATTTCATGTTTACTGTGTCCCACGTACCCTCTCATTGAGGAATTAACGCATAAATTGTGTCGCTATGACATACTATGGGTACCATGCCTTCTGTTTCCCAATCGTGTATTGTTTCCCGGGCAACGAAAGGGCTGTCTGCTATGAGTGGATTATCTCTTTTCCGATGCACTATTTCATGTTTACTGTGTCCTACGTACCCTCACATTGAGGAATTAACGCATAAATTGTGTCGCTATGACATACTATAGGTACCATGCCTTCTGTTTCCCAATCGTGTATTGTTTCCCCGGCAACGAAAGGGCTGTCTGCTATGAGTGGATTATCTCTTTTCCGATGCACTATTTCATGTTTACTGTGTCCCACGTACCCTCACATTGAGGAATTAACGCATAAATTGTGTCGCTATGACATACTATAGGTACCATGCCTTCTGTTTCCCAATCGTGTATTGTTTCCCCGGCAACGAAAGGGCAGTCTGCTTGGAGTGGATTATCTCTTTTCCGATGCACTATTTCATGTTTATTGTGTCCCACGCACCCTCACATTGACGAATTATTGCAGAAATTGCGTCGCTATGAGATACTATAGGAACCATGCCTTCTGTTTATCAATCGTGTAACGTTTCCACAGGAACGACACCTATTTCTTTTGGGAGTCGAGTATCGATTTTGCGATGCACTATTCATTCCTTACTTTATCCACCACACCTATTTCATGTTTACTGAGTCCCACGTACCCTCACATTGAGGAATTAACGCATAAATTGTGTCGCTATGACATACTATAGGTACCATGCCTTCTGTTTCCCAATCGTGTATTGTTTCCCCGGCAACGAAAGGGCTGTCTGCTAGGAGTGGAGTATCTCTTTTCCGATGCACTATTTCATGTTAATTGTGTCCCACGCACCCTCACATTGACGAATTATTGCAGAAATTGCGTCGATATGAGATACTATAGGAACCATGCCTTCTGTTTATCAATCGTGTAACGTTTCCACGGGAACGACACCAATTTCTTTTGGGAGTCGAGTATCGCTTTTGCGATGCACTACTCATTCCTTTTTTATCCACCACACCCTCTCCTTGTCGAATTAACACAGAAAGTGCTTCGCTATCACATACTATAGGTACCATTCCTTCTGTTTCCCAATCGTGTATTGTTTCCCTGGCAACGAAAGGGCTGTCTGCTATGAGTGGATTATCTCTTTTCCGATGCACTATTTCTTGTTTACTGTGTCCCACGTACCCTCACATTGAGGAATTAACGCATAAATTGTGTCGCTATGACATACTATAGGTACCATGCCTTCTGTTTCCCAATCGTGTATTGTTTCCCCGGAAAGGAAAGGGCTGTCTGCTATGAGTGGATTATCTCTTTTTCGATGCACTATTTCATGTTTACTGTGTCCCACGTACCCTCACATTGAGGAATTAACGCATAAATTGTGTCGCTATGACATACTATAGGTACCATGCCTTCTGTTTCCCAATCGTGTATTGTTTCCCCGGCAACGAAAGGGCTGTCTGCTAGGAGTGGATTATCTCTTTTCCGATGCACTATTTCATGTTTATTGTGTCCCACGCACCCACACATTGACGAATTATTGCAGAAATTGCGTCGCTATGAGATACTATAGGAACCATGCCTTCTGTTTATCAATCGTTTAACGTTTCCATGGGAACGACACCAATTTCTTTTGGGAGTCGAGTATCGCTTTTGCGATGCACTATTCATTCCTTACTTTATCCACCACACCCTCTCATTGTCGAATTAACACAGAAAGTGCTTCGCTATCACATACTATAGGTACCATGCCTTCTGTTTCCCAATCGTGTATTGTTTCCCTGGCAACGAAAGGGCTGTCTGCTATGAGTGGATTATCTCTTTTCCGATGCACTATTTCATGTTTACTGTGTCCCACGTACCCTCACATTGAGGAATTAACGCATAAATTGTGTCGCTATGACATACTATAGGTACCATGCCTTCTGTTTCCCAATCGTGTATTGTTTCCCCGGCAACGAAAGGGCTGTCTGCTAGGAGTGGATTATCTCTTTTCCGATGCACTATTTCATATTTATTGCGTCCCACGCACCCTCACATTGACGAATTATTGCAGAAATCACGTCGCTATGAGATACTATAGGAACCATGCCTTCTGTTTGTCAATCGTGTAACGTTTCCACGGGAACGACACCAATTTCTTTTGGGAGTCGATTATCTCTTTTGCGATGCACTATTCATTCCTTACTTTATCCACCACACCCTCTCATTGTCGAATTAACACAGAAAGTTCTTCGCTATCACATACTATAGGTACCATGCCTTCTGTTTCCCAATCGTGTATTGTTTCCTTGGCAACGAAAGGGCTGTCTGCTATGAGTGGATTATCTCTTTTCCGATGCACTATTTCACGTTTACTGTGTCCCACGTACCCTCACATTGAGGAATTAACGCATAAATTGTGTCGCTATGACATACTATATGTACCATGCCTTATGTTTCCCAATCGTGTATTGTTTCCCCGGCAACGAAAGGGCTGTCTGCTAGGAGTGAATTATCTCTATTCCGATGCACTATTTCATGTTTACTGTGTCCCACGTACCCTCACATTGAGGAATTAACGCATAAATTGTGTCGCTATTACATACTATAGGTACCACGCCTTCTGTTTCCCAATCGTGTATTGTTTCCCCGGCAACGAAAGGGCTGTCTGCTATGAGTGGATTATCTCTTTTCCGATGCACTATTTCATGTTTACTGTGTCCCACGTACCCTCACATTGACGAATTAACGCAGAAATGGCGTCGCTATGACATACTATAGGAGCCATGCCTTCTGGTTCCCAATCGAGTATTGTTTCCCCGGCAACGAAAGGGCTGTCTGCTAGGAGTGGATTATCTATTTTCCGATGCACTATTTCATGTTTACTGTGTCCCACGCACCCTCACATTGAGGAATTAACGCAGAAATGGCGTCGCTATGACATACTATAGGAGCCATGCCTTCTGTTTATCAATCGTGTATTTTCCCCGGCAACGAAAGTGCTGTCTGCTATGAGTGGATTATCTCTTTTCCGATGCACTATTTCATGTTTACTGTGTCCCACGTACCCTCACATTGAGGAATTAACGCACAAATTGTGTCGCTATGACATACTATAGGTACCATTCCTTCTGTTTCCCAATCGTGTATTGTTTCCCCGGCAACGACAGGGCTGTCTGCTAGGAGTGGATTATCTCTTTTCCGATGCACTATTTCATGTTTACTGTGTCCCACGTACCCTCACATTGAGGAATTAACGCATAAATTGTGTCGCTATGACATACTATAGGTACCATGCCTTCTGTTTCCCAATCGTGTATTGTTTCCCCGGCAACGAAAGGGCTGTCTGCTATGAGTGGATTATCTCTTTTCCGATGCACTATTTCATGTTTACTGTGTCCCACGTACCCTCACATTGAAGAATTAACGCATAAATTGTGTCGCTATGACATACTATTGGTACCATGCCTTCTGTTTCCCAATCGTGTATTGTTTCCCCGGCAACGAAAGGGCTGTCTGCTATGAGTGGATTATCTCTTTTCCGATGCACTATTTCATGTTTACTGTGTCCCACGTATCCTCACATTGAGGAATTAACATATAAATTGTGTCGCTATGACATACTATAGGTACCATGCCTTCTGTTTCCCAATCGTGTATTGTTTCCCCGGCAACGAAAGGGCTGTCTGCTATGAGTGGATTATCTCTTTTACGATGCACTATTTCATGTTTACTGTGTCCCACGTACCCTCACATTGAGGAATTAACGTATAAAGTATGTCGCTATGACATACTATAGGTACCATGATTCTGTTTCCCAATCGTGTATTGTTTCCCCGGCAACGAAAGGGCTGTCTGCTATGAGTGGATTATCTCTTTTCCGATGCACTATTTCATGTTTACTGTGTCCCACGTACCCTCACATTGAGGAATTAACGCATAAATTGTGTCGCTATGACATACTATATGTACCATGCCTTCTGTTTCCCAATCGTGTATTGTTTCCCCGGCAACGAAAGGGCTGTCTGCTATGAGTGGATTATCTCTTTTCCGATGCACTATTTCATGTTTACTGTGTCCCACGTACTCTCACATTGAGGAATTACCCCATAAATTGTGTCGCTGTGACATACTATAGGTACCATGCCTTCTGTTTCCCAATCGTGTATTGTCTCCCCGGCAACGAAAGGGCTGTCTGCTAGGAGTGGATTATCTCTTTTCCGATGCACTATTTCACGTTTATTGTGTCCCACGCACCCTCACATTGAGGAATTAACGCATAAATTGTGTCGCTATGACATACTATAGGTACCATGCCTTCTGTTTCCCAATCGTGTATTGTTTCCCCGGCAACGAAAGGGCTGTCTGCTATGAGTGGATTATCTCTTTTCCGATGCACTATTTCATGTTTACTGTGTCCCACGTACCCTCACATTGAGGAATTAACGCATAAATTGTGTCGCTATGACATACTATAAGTACCATGCCTTCTGTTTCCCAATCGTGTATTGTTTCCCCGGCAACGAAAGGGCTGTCTTCTATGAGTGGATTATCTCTTTTCCGATGCACTATTTCATGTTTACTGTGTCCCACGCACCCTCACATTGACGAATTAACGCAGAAATGGCGTCGCTATAAATACTATAGGAGCCATGCCTTCTGGTTCCCAATCGAGTATTGTTTCCCCGGCAACGAAGGGGCTGTCTGCTATGAGTGGATTATCTCTTTTCCGATGCACTATTTCATGTTTACTGTGTCCCACGTACACTCACATTGAGAAATTAACGCATAAATTGTGTCGCTAAGACATACTATAGGTACCATGCCTTCTGTTTCCCAATCGTGTATTGTTTCCCCGGCAACGAAAGGGCTGTCTGCTAGGAGTGGATTATCTCTTTTCCGATGAACTATTTCATGTTTACTGTGTCCCACGTACCCTCACATTGAGGAATTAACGCATAAATTGTGTCGCTATGACATACTATAGGTACCATGCCTTCTGTTTCCCAATCGTGTATTGTTTCCCCGGCAACGAAAGGGCTGTCTGCTAGGAGTGGATTATCTCTTTTCCGATGCACTATTTCATGTTTACTGTGTCCCACGTACCCTCACATTGAGGAATTAACGCATAAATTGTGTCGCTATGACATACTATAGGTACCATGCCTTCTGTTTCCCAATCGTGTATTGTTTCCCCGGCAACGAAAGGGCTGTCTGCTATGAGTGGATTATCTCTTTTCCGATGCACTATTTCATGTTTACTGTGTCCCACGCACCCTCACATTGACGAATTAACGCAGAAATGGCGTCGCTATAAATACTATAGGAGCCATGCCTTCTGGTTCCCAATCGAGTATTGTTTCCCCGGCAACGAAAGGGGTGTCTGCTAGGAGTGGATTATCTCTTTTCCGATGCACTATTTCATGTTTACTGTGTCCCACGTACCCTCACATTGAGGAATTACGCATAAATTGTGTCGCTATGTTATACTATAGGTACCATGCCTTCTGTTTCCCAATCGTGTGTTGTTTCCCCGGCAACGAAAGGGCTGTCTGCTATGAGTGGATTATCTCTTTTCCGATGCACTATTTCATGTTTACTGTGTCCCACGCACCCTCACATTGACGAATTAACACAGAAATGGCGTCGCTATAAATACCATAGGAGCCATGCCTTCTGGTTCCCAATCGAGTATTGTTTCCCCGGCAACGAAAGGGCTGTCTGCTATGAGTGGATTATCTCTTTTCCGATGCACTATTTCATGTTTACTGTGTCCCACGCACCCTCACATTGACGAATTAACACAGAAATGGCGTCGCTATAAATACTATAGGAGCCATGCCTTCTGGTTCCCAATCGAGTATTGTTTCCCCGGCAACGAAAGGGCTGTCTGCTAGGTGTGGATTATCTCTTTTCCGATGCACTATTTCATGTTTACTGTGTCCCACGCACCCTCACATTGACGAATTAACACAGAAATGGCGTCGCTATAAAAACTATAGGAGCCATGCCTTCTTGTTCCCAATCGAGTATTGTTTCCCTGGCAACGAAAGGGCTGTCTGCTATGAGTGGATTATCTCTTTTCCGATGCACTATTTCATGTTTACTGTGTCCCACGCACCCTCACATTGACGAATTAACACAGAAATGGCGTCGCTATAAATACTATCGGGGCCATGCCTTCTGTTTCCCAATCGTGTATTGTTTCCCCGGCAACGAAAGGGCTGTCTGCTATGAGTGGATTATCTCTTCTCCGATGCACTATTTCATGTTTACTGTGTCCCACGCACCCTCACATTGATGAATTAACGCAGAAATGGCGTCGCTATAAAAACTATAGTAGCCATGCCTTCTGGTTCCCAATCGAGTATTGTTTCCCCGGCAACGAAAGGGCTGCCTGCTATGAGTGGATTATCTCTTTTCCGATGCACTATTTCATGTTTACTGTGTCCCACGTACCCTCACATTGAGGAATTAACGCATAAATTGTGTCGCTATGACATACTATAGGTACCACGCCTTCTGTTTCCCAATCGTGTATTGTTTCCCCGGCAACGAAAGGGCTGTCTGCTATGAGTGGATTATCTCTTTTCCGATGCACTATTTCATGTTTACTGCGTCCCACGTACCCTCACATTGACGAATTAACGCAGAAATGGCGTCGCTATGACATACTATAGGAGCCATGCCTTCTGGTTCCCAATCGAGTATTGTTTCCCCGGCAACGAAAGGGCTGTCTGCTAGGAGTGGATTATCTATTTTCCGATGCACTATTTCATGTTTACTGTGTCCCACGCACCCTCACATTGAGGAATTAACGCAGAAATGGCGTCGCTATGACATACTATAGGAGCCATGCCTTCTGTTTATCAATCGTGTATTTTCCCCGGCAACGAAAGTGCTGTCTGCTATGAGTGGATTATCTCTTTTCCGATGCACTATTTCATGTTTACTGTGTCCCACGTACCCTCACATTGAGGAATTAACGCATAAATTGTGTCGCTATGACATACTATAGGTACCATTCCTTCTGTTTCCCAATCGTGTATTGTTTCCCCGGCAACGAAAGGGCTGTCTTCTATCAGTGGATTATCTCTTTTCCGATGCACTATTTCATGTTTACTGTGTCCCACGCACCCTCACATTGACGAATTAACACAGAAATGGCGTCGCTATAAATACCATAGGAGCCATGCCTTCTGGTTCCCAATCGAGTATTGTTTCCCCGGCAACGAAAGGGCTGTCTGCTATGAGTGGATTATCTCTTTTCCGATGCACTATTTCATGTTTACTGTGTCCCACGTACCCTCACATTGAAGAATTAACGCATAAATTGTGTCGCTATGACATACTATTGGTACCATGCCTTCTGTTTCCCAATCGTGTATTGTTTCCCCGGCAACGAAAGGGCTGTCTGCTATGAGTGGATTATCTCTTTTCCGATGCACTATTTCATGTTTACTGTGTCCCACGTACCCTCACATTGAGGAATTAACGCATAAATTGTGTCGCTATGACACACTATAGGTACCATGCCTTCTGTTTCCCAATCGTGTATTGTTTCCCCGGCAACGAAAGGGCTGTCTGCTATGAGTGGATTATCTCTTTTCCGATGCACTATTTCATGTTTACTGTGTCCCACGTACCCTCACATTGAGGAATTAACGCATAAATTATGTCGCTATGACATACTATAGGTACCATGATTCTGTTTCCCAATCGTGTATTGTTTCCCCGGCAACGAAAGGGCTGTCTGCTATGAGTGGATTATCTCTTTTCCGATGCACTATTTCATGTTTACTGTGTCCCACGTACCCTCACATTGAGAAATTAACGCATAAATTGTGTCGCTATGACATACTATAGGTACCATTCCTTCTGTTTCCCAATCGTGTATTGTTTCCCCGGCAACGAAAGGGCTGTCTTCTATCAGTGGATTATCTCTTTTCCGATGCACTATTTCATGTTTACTGTGTCCCACGCACCCTCACATTGACGAATTAACACAGAAATGGCGTCGCTATAAATACCATAGGAGCCATGCCTTCTGGTTCCCAATCGAGTATTGTTTCCCCGGCAACGAAAGGGCTGTCTGCTATGAGTGGATTATCTCTTTTCCGATGCACTATTTCATGTTTACTGTGTCCCACGTACCCTCACATTGAAGAATTAACGCATAAATTGTGTCGCTATGACATACTATTGGTACCATGCCTTCTGTTTCCCAATCGTGTATTGTTTCCCCGGCAACGAAAGGGCTGTCTGCTATGAGTGGATTATCTTTTTTCCGATGCACTATTTCATGTTTACTGTGTCCCACGTACCCTCACATTGAGGAATTAACGCATAAATTGTGTCGCTATGACACACTATAGGTACCATGCCTTCTGTTTCCCAATCGTGTATTGTTTCCCCGGCAACGAAAGGGCTGTCTGCTATGAGTGGATTATCTCTTTTCCGATGCACTATTTCATGTTTACTGTGTCCCACGTGCCCTCACATTGAGGAATTAACGCATAAATTATGTCGCTATGACATACTATAGGTACCATGATTCTGTTTCCCAATCGTGTATTGTTTCCCCGGCAACGAAAGGGCTGTCTGCTATGAGTGGATTATCTCTTTTCCGATGCACTATTTCATGTTTACTGTGTCCCACGTACCCTCACATTGAGAAATTAACGCATAAATAGTGTCGCTATGACATACTATAGGTACCATGCCTTCTGTTTCCCAATCGTGTATTGTTTCCCCGGCAACGAAAGGGCTGTCTGCTAGGAGTGGATTATCTATTTTCCGATGCACTATTTCATGTTTACTGTGTCCCACGCACCCTCACATTGACGAATTAACGCAGAAATGGCGTCGCTATAAATACTATAGGAGCCATGCCTTCTGGTTCCCAATCGAGTATTGTTTCCCCGGCAACGAAGGGGCTGTCTGCTATGAGTGGATTATCTCTTTTCCGATGCACTATTTCATGTTTACTGTGTCCCACGTACCCTCACATTGAGAAATTAACGCATAAATTGTGTCGCTATGACATACTATAGGTACCATGCCTTCTGTTTCCCAATCGTGTATTGTTTCCCCGGCAACGAAAGGGCTGTCTGCTATGAGTGGATTATCTCTTTTCCGATGCACTATTTCATGTTTACTGTGTCCCACGCACCCTCACATTGACGAATTAACACAGAAATGGCGTCGCTATAAATACTATAGGAGCCATGCCTTCTGGTACCCAATCGAGTATTGTTTCCCCGGCAACGAAAGGGCTGTCTGCTATGAGTGGATTATCTCTTTTCCGATGCACTATTTCATGTTTACTGTGTCCCACGCACCCTCACATTGACGAATTAACACAGAAATGGCGTCGCTATAAATACTATAGGGGCCATGCCTTCTGTTTCCCAATCGTGTATTGTTTCCCCGGCAACGAAAGGGCTGTCTGCTATGAGTGGATTATCTCTTCTCCGATGCACTATTTCATGTTTACTGTGTCCCACGCACCCTCACATTGACGAATTAACGCAGAAATGGCGTCGCTATAAAAACTATAGGACCCATGCCGTCTGGTTCCCAATCGAGTATTGTTTCCCCGGCAACGAAAGTGCTGTCTGCTATGAGTGGATTATCTCTTTTCCGATGCACTATTTCATGTTTACTGTGTCCCACGTACCCTCACATTGAGGAATTAACGCATAAATTGTGTCGCTATGACATACTATAGGTACCATGCCTTCTGTTTATAAATCGTGTATTGTTTCCCCGGCAACGAAAGGGCTGTCTGCTATGAGTGGATTATCTCTTTTCCGATGCACTATTTCATGTTTACTGTGTCCCACGCACCCTCACATTGACGAATTAACACAGAAGTGGCGTCGCTATAAATACTATAGGAGCCATACCTTCTGGTACCCAATCGAGTATTGTTTCCCCGGCAACGAAAGGGCTGTCTGCTATGAGTGGATTATCTCTTTTCCGATGCACTATTTCATGTTTACTGTGTCCCACGCACCCTCACATTGACGAATTAACACAGAGATGGCGTCGCTATAAATACTATAGGAGCCATGCCTTCTGGTTCCCAATCGAGTATTGTTTCCCCGGCAACGAAAGGGCTGTCTGCTATGAGTGGATTATCTCTTTTCCGATGCACTATTTCATGTTTACTGTGTCCCACGCACCCTCACATTGACGAATTAACACAGAAATGGCGTCGCTATAAATACTATAGGAGCCATGCTATCTGGTTCCCAATCGAGTATTGTTTCCCCGGCAACGAAAGGGCTGTCTGCTAGGAGTGGATTATCTCTTTTCCGATGCACTATTTCATGTTAACTGTGTCCCACGCACCTTCACATTGACGAATTAACACAGAAATGGCGTCGCTATAAATACTATAGTAGCCATGCCTTCTGTTCCCAATCGAGTATTGTTTCCCCGGTAACGAAAGGGCTGTCTGCTATGAGTGGATTATCTCTTTTCCGATGCACTATTTCATCTTTACTGTGTCCCACGTACCCTCACACTGACGAATTAACACAGAAATGGCGTCGCTATGACATACTATAGGAGCCATGCCTTCTGGTTCCCAATCGAGTATTGTTTCCCCGGCAACGAAAGGGCTGTCTGCTAGGAGTGGATTATCTCTTTTCCGATGCACGATTTCATGTTTACTGTGTCCCACGTACTCTCACATTGAGGAATTAACGCATAAATTGTGTCGCTATGTCATACTATAGGTACCATGCCTTCTGTTTCCCAATCGTGTATTGTTTCCCCGGCAACGAAAGGGCTGTCTGCTATGAGTGGATTATCTCTTTTCCGATGCACTATTTCATGTTTACTGTGTCCCACGCACCCTCACATTGACGAATTAACACAGAAATGGCGTCGCTATAAATACTATAGGAGCCATGCCTTCTGGTTCCCAATCGAGTATTGTTTCCCCGGCAACGAAAGGGGTGTCTGCTAGGAGTGGATTATCTCTTTTCCGATGCACTATTTCATGTTTACAGTGTCCCACGAACCCTCACATTGAGGAATTAACGCATAAATTGTGTCGCTATGACATACTATAGGTACCATGCCTTCTGTTTCCCAATCGTGTATTGTTTCCCCGGCAACGAAAGGGCTGTCTGCTAGGAGTGGATTATCTCTTTTCCGATGCACTATTTCATGTTTACTGTGTCCCACGCACTCTCACATTGACGAATTAACACAGAAATGGCGTCGCTATAAATACTATAGGAGCCATGCCTTCTGGTTCCCAATCGAGTATTGTTTCCCCGGCAACGAAAGGGCTGTCTGCTATGAGTGGATTATCTCTTTTCCGATGCACTATTTCATGTTTACTGTGTCCCACGCACCCTCACATTGACGAATTAACATAGAAATGGCGTCGCTATAAATACTATAGGAGCCATGCCTTCTGGTTCCCAATCGAGTATTGTTTCCCCGGCAACGAAAGGGCTGTCTGCTAGGAGTGGATTATTTCTTTTCCGATGCACTATTTCATGTTTACTGTGTCCCACGTACCCTCACATTGACGAATTAACACAGAAATGGCGTCGCTATAAATACTATAGGAGCCATGCATTCTGGTTCCCAAACGTGTATTGTTTCCCCGGCAACGAAAGGGCTGTCTGCTATGAGTGGATTATCTCTTTACCGATGCACTATTTCATGTTTAGTGTGTCCCACGCACCCTCACATTGACGAATTAACACAGAAATGGCGTCGCTATAAATACTATAGGAGCCATGCCTTCTGGTTCCCAATCGAGTATTGTTTCCCCGGCAACGAAAGGGCTGTCTGCTATGAGTGGATTATCTCTTTTCCGATGCACTATTTCATGTTTACTGTGTCGCACGTACCCTCACATTGAGGAATTAACGCATAAATTGTGTCGCTATGACATACTATAGGTACCATGCCTTCTGGTTCCCAATCGAGTATTGTTTCCCCGGCAACGAAAGGGCTGTCTGCTAGGAGTGGATTATCTCTTTTCCGATGCACTATTTCATGTTTAGTGTGTCCCACGTACCCTCACATTGAGGAATTAACGCATAAATTGTGTCGCTATGACATACTATAGGTACCATGCCTTCTGGTTCCCAATCGAGTATTGTTTCCCCGGCAACGAAAGGGCTGTCTGCTAGGAGTGGATTATCTCTTTTCCGATGCACTATTTCATGTTTACTGTGTCCCACGCACCCTCACATTGACGAATTAACGCAGAAATGGCGTCGCTATTAATACTATAGGAGCCATGCCTTCTGGTTCCCAATCGAGTATTGTTTCCCCGGCAACGAAAGGGCTGTCTGCTATGAGTGGATTATCTCTTTTCCGATGCACTATTTCATGTTTACTGTGTCCCACGCACCCTCACATTGACGAATTAACACAGAAATGGCGTCACTATAAATACTATAGGAGCCATGCCTTCTGTTCCCAATCGAGTATTGTTTCCCCGGCAACGAAACGGCTGTCTGCTATGAGTGGATTATCTCTTTTCCGATGCACTATTTCATGTTTAGTGTGTCCCACGTACCCTCACATTGAGGAATTAACGCATAAATTGTGTCGCTATGACATACTATAGGTACCATGCCTTCTGGTTCCCTATCGAGTATTGTTTCCCCGGCAACGAAAGGGCTGTCTGCTAGGAGTGGATTATCTCTTTTCCGATGCACTATTTCATGTTTACTGTGTCCCACGTACCCTCACATTGACGAATTAACACAGAAATGGCGTCGCTATAAATACTATAGGAACCATGCCTTCTGGTTCCCAATCGTGTATTGTTTCCCCGGCAACGAAAGGGCTGTCTGCTATGAGTGGATTATCTCTTTTCCGATGCACTATTTCATGTTTACTGTGTCCCACGCATCCTCACATTGACGAATTAACGCAGAAATGGCGTCGCTATACATACTATAGGAGCCATGCCTTCTGGTTCCCAATCGAGTATTGTTTCCCCGGCAACGAAAGGGCTGTCTGCATTGAGTGGATTATCTCTTTTCCGATGCACTATTTCATGTTTACTGTGTCCCACGCACCCTCACATTGACGAATTAACACAGAAATGGCGTCACTATAAATACTATAGGAGCCATGCCTTCTGTTCCCAATCGAGTATTGTTTCCCCGGCAACGAAAGGACTGTCTGCTATGAGTGGATTATCTCTTTTCCGATGCACTATTTCATGTTTACTGTGTCCCACGCACCCTCACATTGACGAATTAACACAGAAATGGCGTCGCTATGACATACTATAGGAGCTATGCCTTCTGGTTCCCAATCGAGTATTGTTTCCCCGGCAACGAAAGGGCTGTCTGCTAGGAGTGGATTATCTCTTTTCCGATGCACTATTTCATGTTTACTGTGTCCCATGTACCCTCAGATTGAGAAATTAACGCATACATTGTGTCGCTATGACATACTATAGGTACCATGCCTTCTGTTTCCCAATCGTGTATTGTTTCCCCGGCAACGAAAGGGCTGTCTGCTATGTGTGGATTATCTCTTTTCCGATGCACTATTTCATGTTTACTGTGTCCCACGCACCCTCACATTGACGAATTATCACAGAAATGGCGTCGCTATAAATACTATAGGAGCCATGCCTCCTGGTTCCCAATCGAGTATTGTTTCCCCGCAACGAAAGGGCTGTCTGCTATGAGTGGATTATCTCTTTTCCGTTGCACTATTTCATGTTTACTGTGTCCCACGTACCCTCACATTGAGGAATTAACGCATAAATTGTGTCGCTATGACACACTATAGGTACCATGCCTTCTGTTTCCCAATCATGTATTGTTTCCCCGGCAACGAAAGGGCTGTCTGCTATGAGTGGATTATCTCTTTTCCGATGCACTATTTCATGTTTACTGTGTCCCACGCACCCTAACATTGACGAATTAACACAGAAATGGCGTCGCTATAAATACTATAGGAGCCATGCCTTCTGGTTCCCAATCGAGTATTGTTTCCCCGGCAACGAAAGGGCTGTCTGCTATGAGTGGATTATCTCTTTTCCGATGCACTATTTCATGTTTACTGTGTCCCACGCACCCTCACATTGACGAATTAACACAGAAATGGCGTCGCTATAAATACTATAGGAGCCATGCCTTCTGGTTCCCAATCGAGTATTGTTTCCCCGACAACGAAAGGGCTGTCTGCTAGGAGTGGATTATCTCTTTTCCGATGCACTATTTCATGTTTACTGTGTCCCACGTACCCTCACATTGACGAATTAACACAGAAATGGGGTCGCTATAAATACTATGGGTGCCATGCCTTCTGGTTCCCAATCGTGTATTGTTTCCCCGGCAACGGAAAGGCTGTCTGCTATGAGTGGATTATCTCTTTTCCGATGCACTATTTCATGTTTACTGTGTCCCACGCACCCTCACATTGACGAATTAACACAGAAATGGCGTCGCTATAAATACTATAGGAGCCATGCCTTCTGGTTCCCAATCGAGTATTGTTTCCCCGGCAACGAAAGGGCTGTCTGCTATGAGTGGATTATCTCTTTTCCGATGCACTATTTCATGTTTACTGTGTCCCACGCACCCTCACATTGACGAATTAACACAGAAATGGCGTCGCTATAAATACTATAGGAGCCATGCCTTCTGTTTCCCAATCGAGTATTGTTTCCCCGGCAACGAAAGGGCTGTCTGCTATGAGTGTATTATCTCTTCTCCGATGCACTATTTCATGTTTACTTTGTCCCACGCACCCTCACATTGACGAATTAACACAGAAATGGCGTCGCTATAAATACTATAGTAGCCATGCCTTCTGGTTCCCAATCGAGTATTGTTTCCCCGGCAACGAAAGGGCTGTCTGCTATGAGTGGATTATCTCTTTTCCGATGCACTATTTCATGTTTACTGTGTCCCACATACCCTCACATTGAGGAATTAACGCATAAATTGTGTCGCTATGACATACTATAGGTACCATGCCTTCTGTTTCCCAATCGTGTATTGTTTCCCCGGCAACGAAAGGGCTGTCTGCTATGAGTGGATTATCTCTTTTCCGATGCACTATTTCATGTTTACTGTGTCCCACGCACCCTCACATTGACGAATTAACACAGATATGGCGTCGCTATAAATACTATAGGAGCCATGCCTTCTGGTTCCCAATCGAGTATTGTTTCCCCGGCAACGAAAGGGCTGTCTGCTAGGAGTGGATTATCTCTTTTCCGATGCACTATTTCATGTTTACTGTGTCCCACGCACCCTCACATTGACGAATTAACACAGAAATGGCGCCGCTATAAATACTATAGGAGCCATGCCTTCTGGTTCCCAATCGAGTATTGTTTCCCCGGCAACGAAAGGGCTGTCTGCTATGAGTGGATTATCTCTTTTCCGATGCACTATTTCATGTTTACTGTGTCGCACGTACCCTCACATTGAGGAATTAACGCATAAATTGTGTCGCTATGACATACTATAGGTACCATGCCTTCTGGTTCCCAATCGAGTATTGTTTCCCCGGCAACGAAAGGGCTGTCTGCTAGGAGTGGATTATCTCTTTTCCGATGCACTATTTCATGTTTAGTGTGTCCCACGTACCCTCACATTGAGGAATTAACGCATAAATTGTGTCGCTATGACATACTATAGGTACCATGCCTTCTGGTTCCCAATCGAGTATTGTTTCCCCGGCAACGAAAGGGCTGTCTGCTAGGAGTGGATTATCTCTTTTCCGATGCACTATTTCATGTTTACTGTGTCCCATGCACCCTCACATTGACGAATTAACGCAGAAATGGCGTCGCTATAAATACTATAGGAGCCATGCCTTCTGGTTCCCAATCGAGTATTGTTTCCCCGGCTACGAAACGGCTGTCTGCTATGAGTGGATTATCTCTTTTCCGATGCACTATTTCATGTTTAGTGTGTCCCACGTACCCTCACATTGAGGAATTAACGCATAAATTGTGTCGCTATGACATACTATAGGTACCATGCCTTCTGGTTCCCAATCGAGTATTGTTTCCCCGGCAACGAAAGGGCTGTCTGCTAGGAGTGGATTATCTCTTTTCCGATGCACTATTTCATATTTACTGTGTCCCACGCACCCTCACATTGACGAATTAACGCAGAAATGGCGTCGCTATAAATACTATGGGTGCCATGCCTTCTGGTTCCCAATCGTGTATTGTTTCCCCGGCAACGGAAAGGCTGTCTGCTATGAGTGGATTATCTCTTTTCCGATGCACTATTTCATGTTTACTGTGTCCCACGCACCCTCACATTGACGAATTAACACAGAAATGGCGTCGCTATAAATACTATAGGAGCCATGCCTTCTGGTTCCCAATCGAGTATTGTTTCCCCGGCAACGTAAGGGCTGTCTGCTATGAGTGGATTATCTCTTTTCCGATGCACTATTTCATGTTTACTGTGTCCCACGCACCCTCACATTGGCGAATTAACACAGAAATGGCGTCGCTATAAATACTATAGGAGCCATGCCTTCTGTTTCCCAATCGAGTATTGTTTCCCCGGCAACGAAAGGGCTGTCTGCTATGAGTGTATTATCTCTTCTCCGATGCACTATTTCATGTTTACTTTGTCCCACGCACCCTCACATTGACGAATTGACACAGTAATGGCGTCGCTATAAATACTATAGTAGCCATGCCTTCTGGTTCCCAATCGAGTATTGTTTCCCCGGCAACGAAAGGGCTGTCAGCTATGAGTGGATTATCTCTTTTCCGATGCACTATTTCATGTTTACTGTGTCCCACGTACCCTCACATTGAGGAATTAACGCATAAATTGTGTCGCTATGACATACTATAGGTACCATGCCTTCTGTTTGCCAATCGTGTATTGTTTCCCCGGCAACGAAAGGGCTGTCTGCTATGAGTGGATTATCTCTTTTCCGATGCACTATTTCATGTTTACTGTGTCCCACGCACCCTCACATTGACGAATTAACACAGAAATGGCGTCGCTATAAATACTATAGGAGCCATGCCTTCTGGTTCCCAATCGAGTATTGTTTCCCCGGCAACGAAAGGGCTGTCTGCTAGGAGTGGATTATCTCTTTTCCGATGCACTATTTCATGTTTACTGTGTCCCACGCACCCTCACTTTGACGAATTAACACAGAAATGGCGTCGCTATAAATACTATAGGAGCCATGCCTTCTGGTTCCCAATCGAGTACTGTTTCCCCGGCAACGAAAGGGCTGTCTGCTATGAGTGGATTATCTCTTTTCCGATGCACTATTTCATGTTTACTGTGTCCCACGCACCCTCACATTGACGAATTAACACAGAAATGGCGTCACTATAAATACTATAGGAGCCATGCCTTCTGTTCCCAATCGAGTATTGTTTCCCCGGCAACGAAAAAGCTGTCTGCTATGAGTGGATTATCTCTTTTCCGATGCACTATTTCATGTTTAGTGTGTCCCACGTACCCTCACATTGAGGAATTAACGCATAAATTGTGTCGCTATGACATACTATAGGTACCATGCCTTCTGGTTCCCAATCAAGTATTGTTTCCCCGGCAACGAAAGGGCTGTCTGCTAGGAGTGGATTATCTCTTTTCCGATGCACTATTTCATGTTTACTGTGTCCCACGTACCCTCACATTGACGAATTAACACAGAAATGGCGTCGCTATTAATACTATAGGAACCATGCCTTCTGGATCCCAATCGTGTATTATTTCCCCGGCAACGAAAGGGCTGTCTGCTATGAGTGGATTATCTCTTTTCCGATGCACTATTTCATGTTTACTGTGTCCCACGCACCCTCACATTGACGAATTAACACAGATATGGCGTCGCTATAAATACTATAGGAGCCATGCCTTCTGGTTCCCAATCGAGTATTGTTTCCCCGGCAACGAAAGGGCTGTCTGCTATGAGTGGATTATCTCTTTTCCGATGCACTATTTCATGTTTACTGTGTCCAAGGCACCCTCACATTGACGAATTAACACAGAAATGGCGTCGCTATAAATACTATAGGAGCCATGCCTTCTGGTTCCCAATCGAGTATTGTTTCCCCGGCAACGAAAGGGCTGTCTGCTAGGAGTGGATTATTTCTTTTCCGATGCACTATTTCATGTTTACTGTGTCCCACGTACCCTCACATTGACGAATTAACACAGAAATGGCGTCGCTATAAATACTATAGGAGCCATGCCTTATGGTTCCCAAACGTGTATTGTTTCCCCGGCAACGAAAGGGCTGTCTGCTATGAGTGGATTATCTCTTTACCGATGCACTATTTCATGTTTAGTGTGTCCCACGCACCCTCACATTGACGAATTAACACAGAAATGGCGTCGCTATAAATACTATAGGAGCCATGCCTTCTGGTTCCCAATCGAGTATTGTTTCCCCGGCAACGAAAGGGCTGTCTGCTAGGAGTGGATTATCTCTTTTCCGATGCACTATTTCATGTTTACTGTGTCCCACGCACCCTCACATTGACGAATTAACACAGAAATGGCGTCGCTATAACTACTATAGGAGCCATGCCTTCTGGTTCCCAATCGAGTATTGTTTCCCCGGCAACGAAAGGGCTGTCTGCTATGAGTGGATTATCTCTTTTCCGATGCACTATTTCATGTTTACTGTGTCGCACGTACCCTCACATTGAGCAATTAACGCATAAATTGTGTCGCTATGACATACTACAGGTACCATTCCTTCTGGTTCCCAATCGAGTATTGTTTCCCCGGCAACGAAAGGGCTGTCTGCTAGGAGTGGATTATCTCTTTTCCGATGCACTATTTCATGTTTAGTGTGTCCCACGTACCCTCACATTGAGGAATTAACGCATAAATTGTGTCGCTATGACATACTATAGGTACCATGCCTTCTGGTTCCCAATCGAGTATTGTTTCCCCGGCAACGAAAGGGCTGTCTGCTAGGAGTGGATTATATCTTTTCCGATGCACTATTTCATGTTTACTGTGTCCCACGCACCCTCACATTGACGAATTAACGCAGAAATGGCGTCGCTATTAATACTATAGGAGCCATGCCTTCTGGTTCCCAATCGAGTATTGTTTCCCCGGCAACGAAAGGGCTGTCTGCTATGAGTGGATTATCTCTTTTCCGATGCACTATTTCATGTTTACTGTGTCCCACGCACCCTCACATTGACGAATTAACACAGAAATGGCGTCACTATAAATACTATAGGAGCCATGCCTTCTGTTCCCAATCGAGTATTGTTTCCCCGGCAACGAAACGGCTGTCTGCTATGAGTGGATTACCTCTTTTCCGATGCACTATTTCATGTTTGGTGTGTCCCACGTACCCTCACATTGAGGAATTAACGCATAAATTGTGTCGCTATGACATACTATAGGTACCATGCCTTCTGGTTCCCAATCGAGTATTGTTTCCCCGGCAACGAAAGGGCTGTCTGCTAGGAGTGGATTATCTCTTTTCCGATGCACTATTTCATGTATACTGTGTCCCACGTACCCTCACATTGACGAATTAACACAGAAATGGCGTCGCTATAAATACTATAGGAACCATGCCTTCTGGTTCCCAATCGTGTATTGTTTCCCCGGCAACGAAAGGGCTGTCTGCTATGAGTGGATTATCTCTTTTCCGATGCACTATTTCATGTTTACTGTATCCCACGCACCCTCACATTGACGAATTAACGCAGAAATGGCGTCGCTATACATACTATAGGAGCCATGCCTTCTGGTTCCCAATCGAGTATTGTTTCCCCGGCAACGAAAGGGCTCTCTGCTATGAGTGGATTATCTCTTTTCCGATGCACTATTTCATGTTTACTGTGTCCCACGCACCCTCACATTGACGAATTAACACAGAAATGGCGTCACTATAAATACTATAGGAGCCATGCCTTCTGTTCCCAATCGAGTATTGTTTCCCCGGCAACGAAAGGGCTGTCTGCTATGAGTGGATTATCTCTTTTCCGATGCACTATTTCATGTTTACTGTGTCCCACGCACCCTCACATTGACGAATTAACACAGAAATGGCGTCGCTATGACATACTATAGGAGCTATGCCTTCTGGTTCCCAATCGAGTATTGTTTCCCCGGCAACGAAAGGGCTGTCTGCTAGGAGTGGATTATCTCTTTTCCGATGCACTAATTCATGTTTACTGTGTCCCACGTTCCCTCAGATTGAGGAATTAACGCATTTATTGTGTCGCTATGACATACTATAGGTACCATGCCTTCTGTTTCCCAATCGTGTATTGTTTCCCCGGCAACGAAAGGGCTGTCTGCTATGTGTGGATTATCTCTTTTCCGATGCACTATTTCATGTTTACTGTGTCCCACGCACCCTCACATTGACGAATTAACACAGAAATGGCGTCGCTATAAATACTATAGGAGCCATGCCTTCTGGTTCCCAATCGAGTATTGTTTCCCCGCAACGAAAGGGCTGTCTGCTATGAGTGTATTATCTCTTTTCTGATGCACTATTTCATGTTTACTGTGTCCCACGTACCCTCACATTGAGGAATTAACGCATAAATTGTGTCGCTATGACACACTATAGGTACCATGCCTTCTGTTTCCCAATCATGTATTGTTTCCCCGGCAACGAAAGGGCTGTCTGCTATGAGTGGATTATCTCTTTTCCGATGCACTATTTCATGTTTACTGTGTCCCACGCACCCTCACATTGACGAATTAACGCAGAAATGGCGTCGCTATAAATACTATAGGAGCCATGCCTTCTGGTTCCCAATCGAGTATTGTTTCCCCGGCAACGAAAGGGCTGTCTGCTATGAGTGGATTATCTCTTTTCCGATGCACTATTTCATGTTTACTGTGTCCCACGCACCCTCACATTGACGAATTAACACAGAAATGGCGTCACTATAAATACTATAGGAGCCATGCCTTCTGTTCCCAATCGAGTATTGTTTCCCCGGCTACGAAAGGGCTGTCTGCTATGAGTGGATTATCTCTTTTCCGATGCACTATTTCATGTTTAGTGTGTCCCACGTACCCTCACATTGAGGAATTAACGCATAAATTGTGTCGCTATGACATACTATAGGTACCATGCCTTCTGGTTCCCAATCGAGTATTGTTTCCCCGGCAACGAAAGGGCTGTCTGCTAGGAGTGGATTATCTCTTATCCGATGCACTATTTCATGTTTAGTGTGTCCCACGTACCCTCACATTGAGGAATTAACGCATAAATTGTGTCGCTATGACATACTATAGGTACCATGCCTTCTGGTTACCAATCGAGTATTGTTTCCCCGGCAACGAAAGGGCTGTCTGCTAGGAGTGGATTATCTCTTTTCCGATGCACTATTTCATATTTACTGTGTCCCACGCACCCTCACATTGACGAATTAACGCAGAAATGGCGTCGCTATAAATACTATAGGAGCCATGCCTTCTGGTTCCCAATCGAGTATTGTTTCCCCGGCAACGAAAGGGCTGTCTGCTATGAGTGGATTATCTCTTTTCCGATGCACTATTTCATGTTTACTGTGTCCCACGCACCCTCACATTGACGAATTAACACAGAAACTGGCGTCACTATAAATACTATAGGAGCCATGCCTTCTGTTCCCAATCGAGTATTGTTTCCCCGGCAACGAAAGGGCTGTCTGCTATGAGTGGATTATCTCTTTTCCGATGCACTATTTCATGTTTAGTGTGTCCCACGTACCCTCACATTGAGGAATTAACGCATAAATTGTGTCGCTATGACATACTATAGGTACCATGCCTTCTGGTTCCCAATCAAGTATTGTTTCCCCGGCAACGAAAGGGCTGTCTGCTAGGAGTGGATTATCTCTTTTCCGATGCACTATTTCATGTTTACTGTGTCCCACGTACCCTCACATTGACGAATTAACACAGAAATGGCGTCGCTATAAATACTATAGGAACCATGCCTTCTGGATCCCAATCGTGTATTGTTTCCCCGGCAACGAAAGGGCTGTCTGCTGTGAGTGGATTATCTCTTTTCCGATGCACTATTTCATGTTTACTGTGTCCCACGCACCCTCACATTGAGGAATTAACACAGAAATGGCGTCGCTATAAATACTATAGGAGCCATGCCTTCTGGTTCCCAATCGAGTATTGTTTCCCCGGCAACGAAAGGGCTGTCTGCTATGAGTGGATTATCTCTTTTCCGATGCACTATTTCATGTTTACTGTGTCCCACGCACCCTCACATTGACGAATTAACACAGAAATGGCGTCGCTATAAATACTATAGGAGCCATGCCTTCTGGTTCCCAATCGAGTATTGTTTCCCCGGCAACGAAAGGGCTGTCTGCTAGGAGTGGATTATTTCTTTTCCGATGCACTATTTCATGTTTACTGTGTCCCACGTACCCTCACATTGACGAATTAACACAGAAATGGCGTCGCTATAAATACTGTAGGAGCCATGCCTTCTGGTTCCCAAACGTGTATTGTTTCCCCGGCAACGAAAGGGCTGTCTGCTATGAGTGGATTATCTCTTTACCGATGCACTATTTCACGTTTAGTGTGTCCCACGCACCCTCACATTGACGAATTAACACAGAAATGGCGTCGCTATAAATACTATAGGAGCCATGCCTTCTGGTTCCCAATCGAGTATTGTTTCCCCGGCAACGAAAGGGCTGTCTGCTAGGAGTGGATTATCTCTTTTCCGATGCACTATTTCATGTTTACTGTGTCCCACGCACCCTCACATTGACGAATTAACACAGAAATGGCGTCGCTATAAATACTATAGGAGCCATGCCTTCTGGTTCCCAATCGAGTATTGTTTCCCCGGCAACGAAAGGGCTGTCTGCTATGAGTGGATTATCTCTTTTCCGATGCACTATTTCATGTTTACTGTGTCGCACGTACCCTCACATCGAGCAATTAACGCATAAATTGTGTCGCTATGACATACTATAGGTACCATGCCTTCTGGTTCCCAATCGAGTATTGTTTCCCCGGCAACGAAAGGGCTGTCTGCTAGGACTGGATTATCTCTTTTCCGATGCACTATTTCATGTTTAGTGTGTCCCACGTACCCTCACATTGAGGAATTAACGCATAAATTGTGTCGCTATAAATACTATAGGAACCATGCCTTCTGGTTCCCAATCGAGTATTGTTTCCCCGGCAACGAAAGGGCTGTCTGCTAGGAGTGGATTATCTCTTTTCCGATGCACTATTTCATGTTTACTGTGTCCCACGCACCCTCACATTGACGAATTAACGCAGAAATGGCGTCGCTATTAATACTATAGGAGCCATGCCTTCTGGTTCGTAATCGAGTATTGTTTCCCCGGCAACGAAAGGGCTGTCTGCTATGAGTGGATTATCTCTTTTCCGATGCACTATTTCATGTTTACTGTGTCCCACGCACCCTCATATTGACGAATTAACACAGAAATGGCGTCACTATAAATACTATAGGAGCCATGCCTTCTGTTCCCAATCGAGTATTGTTTCCCCGGCAACGAAACGGCTGTCTGCTATGAGTGGATTATCTCTTTTCCGATGCACTATTTCATGTTTAGTGTGTCCCACGTACCCTCACATTGAGGAATTAACGCATAAATTGTGTCGCTATGACATACTATAGGTACCATGCCTTCTGGTTCCCAATCGAGTATTGTTTCCCCGGCAACGAAAGGGCTGTCTGCTAGGAGTGGATTATCTCTTTTCCGATGCACTATTTCATGTTTACTGTGTCCCACGTACCCTCACATTGACGAATTAACACAGAAATGGCGTCGCTATAAATACTATAGGAACCATGCCTTCTGGTTCCCAATCGTGTATTGTTTCCCCGGCAACGAAAGGGCTGTCTGCTATGAGTGGATTATCTCTTTTCCGATGCACTATTTCATGTTTACTGTATCCCACGCACCCTCACATTGACGAATTAACGCAGAAATGGCGTCGCTATACATACTATAGGAGCCATGCCTTCTGGTTCCCAATCGAGTATTGTTTCCCCGGCAACGAAAGGGCTGTCTGCTATGAGTGGATTATCTCTTTTCCGATGCACTATTTCATGTTTACTGTGTCCCACGCACCCTCACATTGACGAATTAACACAGAAATGGCGTCACTATAAATACTATAGGAGCCATGCCTTCTGGTTCCCAATCGAGTATTGTTTCCCCGGCAACGAAAGGGCTGTCTGCTATGAGTGGATTATCTCTTTTCCGATGCACTATTTCATGTTTACTGTGTCCCACGCACCCTCACATTGACGAATTATTACAGAAATGGCGTCGCTATGACATACTATAGGAGCTATGCCTTCTGTTTCCCAATCGAGTATTGTTTTCGCGGCAACGAAAGGGCTGTCTGCTATGAGTGGATTATCTCTTTTCCGATGCACTATTTCATGTTTACTGTGTCCCACGCACCCTCACATTGACGAATTAACACAGAAATGGCGTCGCTATAAATACTATAGGAGCCATGCCTTCAGGTTCCCAATCGAGTATTGTTTCCCCGCAACGAAAGGGCTGTCTGCTATGAGTGGATTATCTCTTTTCCGATGCACTATTTCATGTTTACTGTGTCGCACGTACCCTCACATTGAGGAATTAACGCATAAATTGTGTCGCTATGACATACTATAGGTACCATGCCTTCTGGTTCCCAATCGAGTATTGTTTCCCCGGCAACGAAAGGGCTGTCTGCTAGGAGTGGATTATCTCTTTTCCGATGCACTATTTCATGTTTAGTGTATCCCACGTACCCTCACATTGAGGAATTAACGCATAAATTGTGTCGCTATGACATACTATAGGTACCATGCCTTCTGGTTCCCAATCGAGTATTGTTTCCCCGGCAACGAAAGGGCTGTCTGCTAGGAGTGGATTATCTCTTTTCCGATGCACTATTTCATGTTAACTGTGTCCCACGCACCCTCACATTGTCGAATTAACGCAGAAATGGCGTCGCTATAAATACTATAGGAGCCATGCCTTCTGGTTCCCAATCGAGTATTGTTTCCCCGGCAACGAAAGGGCTGTCTGCTATGAGTGGATTATCTCTTTTCCGATGCACTATTTCATGTTTACTGTGTCCCACGCACCCTCACATTGACGAATTAACACAGAAATGGCGTCACTATAAATACTATAGGAGCCATGCCTTCTGTTCCCAATCGAGTATTGTTTCCCCGGCTACGAAACGGCTGTCTGCTATGAGTGGATTTTCTCTTTTCCGATGCACTATTTCATGTTTAGTGTGTCCCACGTACCCTCACATTGAGGAATTAACGCATAAATTGTGTCGCTATGACATACTATAGGTACCATGCCATCTGGTTCCCAATCGAGTATTGTTTCCCCGGCAACGAAAGGGCTGTCTGCTAGGAGTGGATTATCTCTTTTCCGATGCACTATTTCATGTTTAGTGTGTCCCACGTACCCTCACATTGAGGAATTAACGCATAAATTGTGTCGCTATGACATACTATAGGTACCATGCCTTCTGGTTCCCAATCGAGTATTGTTTCCCCGGCAACGAAAGGGCTGTCTGCTAGGAGTGGATTATCCCTTTTCCGATGCACTATTTCATATTTACTGTGTCCCACGCACCCTCACATTGACGAATTAACGCAGAAATGGCGTCGCTATAAATACTATAGGAGCCATGCCTTCTGGTTCCCAATCGAGTATTGTTTCCCCGGCAACGAAAGGGCTGTCTGGTATGAGTGGATTATCTATTTTCCGATGCACTATTTCATGTTTACTGTGTCCCACGCGACCTCACATTGACGAATTAACACAGAAATGGCGTCACTATAAATACTATAGGAGCCATGCCTTCTGTTCCCAATCGAGTATTGTTTCCCCGGCAACGAAAGGGCTGTCTGCTATGAGTGGATTATCTCTTTTCCGATGCACTATTTCATGTTTAGTGTGTCCCACGTACCCTCACATTGAGGAATTAACGCATAAATTGTGTCGCTATGACATACTATAGGTACCATGCCTTCTGGTTACCAATCAAGTATTGTTTCCCCGGCAACGAAAGGGCTGTCTGCTAGGAGTGGATTATCTCTTTTCCGATGCACTATTTCATGTTTACTGTGTCCCACGTACCCTCACATTGACGAATTAACACAGAAATGGCGTCGCTATAAATACTATAGGAACCATGCCTTCTGGATCCCAATCGTGTATTGTTTCCCCGGCAACGAAAGGGCTGTCTGCTATGAGTGGATTATCTCTTTTCCGATGCACTATTTCATGTTTACTGTGTCCCACGCACCCTCACATTGAGGAATTAACACAGAAATGGCGTCGCTATAAATACTATAGGAGCCATGCCTTCTGGTTCCCAATCGAGTATTGTTTCCCTGGCAACGAAAGGGCTGTCTGCTATGAGTGGATTATCTCTTTTCCGATGCACTATTTCATGTTTACTGTGTCGCACGTACCCTCACATTGAGGAATTAACGCATAAATTGTGTCGCTATGACATACTATAGGTACCATGCCTTCTGGTTCCCAATCGAGTATTGTTTCCCCGGCAACGAAAGGGCTGTCTGCTAGGAGTGGATTATCTCTTTTCCGATGCACTATTTCATGTTTAGTGTGTCCCACGTACCCTCACATTGAGGAATTAACGCATAAATTGTGTCGCTATGACATACTATAGGTACCATGCCTTCTGGTTCCCAATCGAGTATTGTTTCCCCGGCAACGAAAGGGCTGTCTGCTAGGAGTGGATTATCTCTTTTCCGATGCACTATTTCATGTTTACTGTGTCCCACGCACCCTCACATTGACGAATTAACGCAGAAATGGTGTCGCTATAAATACTATAGGAGCCATGCCTTCTGGTTCCCAATCGAGTATTGTTTCCCCGGCAACGAAAGGGCTGTCTGCTATGAGTGGATTATCTCTTTTCCGATGCACTATTTCATGTTTACTGTGTCCCACGCACCCTCACATTGACGAATTAACACAGAAATGGCGTCACTATAAATACTATAGGAGCCATGCCTTCTTGTTCCCAATCGAGTATTGTTTCCCCGGCAACGAAAGGGCTGTCTGCTATGAGTGGATTATCTCTTTTCCGATGCACTATTTCATGTTTAGTGTGTCCCACGTACCCTCACATTGAGGAATTAACGCATAAATTGTGTCGCTATGACATACTATAGGTACCATGCCTTCTGTTTCCCAATCGTGTATTGTTTCCCGGCAACGAAAGGGCTGTCTGCTATGAGTGGATTATCTCTTTTCCGATGCACTATTTCATGTTTACTGTATCCCACGCACCCTCACATTGACGAATTAACACAGAAATGGCGTCGCTATAAATACTATAGGAGCCATGCCTTCTGGTTCCCAATCGAGTATTGTTTCCCCGGCAACGAAAGGGCTGTCTGCTAGGAGTGGATTATCTCTTTTCCGATGCACTATTTCATGTTTACTGTGTCCCACGTACCCTCACATTGACGAATTAACACAGAAATGGGGTCGCTATAAATACTATAGGAGCCATGCCTTCTGGTTCCCAATCGTGTATTGTTTCCCCGGCAACGGAAAGGCTGTCTGCTATGAGTGGATTATCTCTTTTCCGATGCACTATTTCATGTTTACTGTGTCCCACGCACCCTCACATTGACGAATTAACACAGAAATGGCGTCGCTATAAATACTATAGGAGCCATGCCTTCTGGTTCCCAATCGAGTATTGTTTCCCCGGCAACGAAAGGGCTGTCGGCTATGAGTGGATTATCTCTTTTCCGATGCACTATTTCATGTTTACTGTGTCCCACGCACCCTCACATTGACGAATTAACACAGAAATGGCGTCGCTATAAATACTATAGGAGCCATGCCTTCTGTTTCCCAATCGAGTATTGTTTCCCCGGCAACGAAAGGGCTGTCTGCTATGAGTGGATTATCTCTTTTCCGATGCACTATTTCATGTTTACTTTGTCCCACGAACCCTCACATTGACGAATTAACACAGAAATGGCGTCGCTATGACATACTATAGGAGCCATGCCTTCTGGTTCCCAATCGAGTATTGTTTCCCCGGCAACGAAAGGGCTGTCTGCTATGAGTGGATTATCTCTTTTCCGATGCACTATTTCATGTTTACTGTGTCCCACGCACCCTCACATTGACGAATTAACACAGAAATGGCGTCGCTATAAATACTATAGGAGCCATGCCTTCTGGTTCCCAATCGAGTATTGTTTCCCCGGCAACGAAAGGGCTGTCTGCTATGAGTGGATTATCTCTTTTCCGATGCACTATTTCATGTTTACTGTGTCGCACGTACCCTCACATTGAGGAATTAACGCATAAATTGTGTCGCTATGACATACTATAGGTACCATGCCTTCTGGTTCCCAATCGAGTATTGTTTCCCCGGCAACGAAAGGGCTGTCTGCTAGGAGTGGATTATCTCTTTTCCGATGCACTATTTCATGTTTAGTGTGTCCCACGTACCCTCACATTGAGGAATTAACGCATAAATTGTGTCGCTATGACATACTATAGGTACCATGCCTTCTGGTTCCCAATCGAGTATTGTTTCCCCGGCAACGAAAGGGCTGTCTGCTATGAGTGGATTATCTCTTTTCCGATGCACTATTTCATGTTTACTGTGTCCCACGCACCCTCACATTGACGAATTAACGCAGAAATGGCGTCGCTATAAATACTATAAGAGCCATGCCTTCTGGTTCCCAATCGAGTATTGTTTCCCCGGCAACGAAAGGGCTGTCTGCTATGAGTGGATTATCTCTTTTCCGATGCACTATTTCATGTTTACTGTGTCCCACGCACCCTCACATTGACGAATTAATACAGAAATGGCGTCACTATAAATACTATAGGAGCCATGCCTTCTGTTCCCAATCGAGTATTGTTTCCCCGGCAACGAAAGGGCTGTCTGCTATGAGTGGATTATCTCTTTTCCGATGCACTATTTCATGTTTAGTGTGTCCCACGTACCCTCACATTGAGGAATTAACGCATAAATTGTGTCGCTATGACATACTATAGGTACCATGCCTTCTGGTTCCCAATCAAGTATTGTTTCCCCGGCAACGAAAGGGCTGTCTGCTAGGAGTGGATTATCTCTTTTCCGATGCACTATTTCATGTTTACTGTGTCCCACGTACCCTCACATTGACGAATTAACACAGAAATGGCGTCGCTATAAATACTATAGGAGCCATGCCTTCTGGTTCCCAATCGAGTATTGTTTCCCCGGCAACGAAAGGGCTTTCTGCTAGGAGTGGATTATCTCTTTTCCGATGCACTATTTCATGTTTACTGTGTCCCACGCACCCTCACATTGACGAATTAACACAGAAATGGCGTCGCTATAAATACTATAGGAGCCATGCCTTCTGGTTCCCAATCGAGTATTGTTTCCCCGGCAACGAAAGGGCTGTCTGCTATGAGTGGATTATCTCTTTTCCGATGCACTATTTCATGTTTACTGTGTCCCACGTACCCTCACATTGAGGAATTAACGCATAAATTGTGTCGCTATGACATACTATAGGTACCATGCCTTCTGTTTCCCAATCGTGTATTGTTTCCCCGGCAACGAAAGGGCTGTCTGCTATGAGTGGATTATCTCTTTTCCGATGCACTATTTCATGTTTACTGTGTCCCACGCACCCTCACATTGACGAATTAACACAGAAATGGCGTCGCTATAAATACTATAGGAGCCATGCCTTCTGGTTCCCAATCGAGTATTGTTTCCCCGGCAACGAAAGGGCTGTCTGCTATGAGTGGATTATCTCTTTTCCGATGCACTATTTCATGTTTACTGTGTCCCACGCACCCTCACATTGACGATTTAACACAGAAATGGTGTCGCTATAAATACTATAGGAGCCATGCCTTCTGGTTCCCAATCGAGTATTGTTTCCCCGGCAACGAAAGGGCTGTCTGCTAGGAGTGGATTATCTCTTTTCCGATGCACTATTTCATTTTTACTGTGTCCCACGTACCCTCACATTGACGAATTAACACAGAAATGGGGTCGCTATAAATACTATAGGAGCCATGCCTTTTGGATCCCAATCGTGTATTGTTTCCCCGGCAACGGAAAGGCTGTCTGCTATGAGTGGATTATCTCTTTTCCGATGCACTATTTCATGTTTACTGTGTCCCACGCACCCTCACATTGACGAATTAACACAGAAATGGCGTCGCTATAAATACTATAGGAGCCATGCCTTCTGGTTCCCAATCGAGTATTGTTTCCCCGGCAACGAAAGGGCTGTCTGCTATTAGTGGATTATCTCTTTTCCGATGCACTATTTCATGTTTACTGTGTCCCACGCACCCTCACATTGACGAATTAACGCAGAAATGGCGTCGCTATAAATAGTGTAAGAGCCATGCCTTCTTGTTCCCAATCGAGTATTGTTTCCCCGGCAACGAAAGGGCTGTCTGCTATGAGTGGATTATCTCTTTTCCGATGCACTATTTCATGTTTACTGTGTCCCACGCACCCTCACATTGACGAATTAATACAGAAATGGCGTCACTATAAATACTATAGGAGCCATGCCTTCTGGTTCCCAATCGAGTATTGTTTCCCTGGCAACGAAAGGGCTGTCTGCTATGAGTGGATTATCTCTTTTCCGATGCACTATTTCATGTTTACTGTGTCGCACGTACCCTCACATTGAGGAATTAACGCATAAATTGTGTCGCTATGACATACTATAGGTACCATGCCTTCTGGTTCCCAATCGAGTATTGTTTCCCCGGCAACGAAAGGGCTGTCTGCTAGGAGTGGATTATCTCTTTTCCGATGCACTATTTCATGTTTACTGTGTCCCACGCACCCTCACATTGACGAATTAACGCAGAAATGGTGTCGCTATAAATACTATAGGAGCCATGCCTTCTGGTTCCCAATCGAGTATTGTTTCCCCGGCAACGAAAGGGCTGTCTGCTATGAGTGGATTATCTCTTTTCCGATGCACTATTTCATGTTTACTGTGTCCCACGCACCCTCACATTGACGAATTAACACAGAAATGGCGTCACTATAAATACTATAGGAGCCATGCCTTCTTGTTCCCAATCGAGTATTGTTTCCCCGGCAACGAAAGGGCTGTCTGCTATGAGTGGATTATCTCTTTTCCGATGCACTATTTCATGTTTAGTGTGTCCCACGTACCCTCACATTGAGGAATTAACGCATAAATTGTGTCGCTATGACATACTATAGGTACCATGCCTTCTGTTTCCCAATCGTGTATTGTTTCCCCGGCAACGAAAGGGCTGTCTGCTATGAGTGGATTATCTCTTTTCCGATGCACTATTTCATGTTTACTGTATCCCACGAACCCTCACATTGACGAATTAACACAGAAATGGCGTCGCTATAAATACTATAGGAGCCATGCCTTCTGGTTCCCAATCGAGTATTGTTTCCCCGGCAACGAAAGGGCTGTCTGCTAGGAGTGGATTATCTCTTTTCCGATGCACTATTTCATGTTTACTGTGTCCCACGTACCCTCACATTGACGAATTAACACAGAAATGGGGTCGCTATAAATACTATAGGAGCCATGCCTTCTGGTTCCCAATCGTGTATTGTTTCCCCGGCAACGGAAAGGCTGTCTGCTATGAGTGGATTATCTCTTTTCCGATGCACTATTTCATGTTTACTGTGTCCCACGCACCCTCACATTGACGAATTAACACAGAAATGGCGTCGCTATAAATACTATAGGAGCCATGCCTTCTGGTTCCCAATCGAGTATTGTTTCCCCGGCAACGAAAGGGCTGTCGGCTATGAGTGGATTATCTCTTTTCCGATGCACTATTTCATGTTTACTGTGTCCCACGCACCCTCACATTGACGAATTAACACAGAAATGGCGTCGCTATAAATACTATAGGAGCCATGCCTTCTGTTTCCCAATCGAGTATTGTTTCCCCGGCAACGAAAGGGCTGTCTGCTATGAGTGGATTATCTCTTTTCCGATGCACTATTTCATGTTTACTTTGTCCCACGAACCCTCACATTGACGAATTAACACAGAAATGGCGTCGCTATGACATACTATAGGAGCCATGCCTTCTGGTTCCCAATCGAGTATTGTTTCCCCGGCAACGAAAGGGCTGTCTGCTATGAGTGGATTATCTCTTTTCCGATGCACTATTTCATGTTTACTGTGTCCCACGCACCCTCACATTGACGAATTAACACAGAAATGGCGTCGCTATAAATACTATAGGAGCCATGCCTTCTGGTTCCCAATCGAGTATTGTTTCCCCGGCAACGAAAGGGCTGTCTGCTATGAGTGGATTATCTCTTTTCCGATGCACTATTTCATGTTTACTGTGTCGCACGTACCCTCACATTGAGGAATTAACGCATAAATTGTGTCGCTATGACATACTATAGGTACCATGCCTTCTGGTTCCCAATCGAGTATTGTTTCCCCGGCAACGAAAGGGCTGTCTGCTAGGAGTGGATTATCTCTTTTCCGATGCACTATTTCATGTTTAGTGTGTCCCACGTACCCTCACATTGAGGAATTAACGCATAAAATGTGTCGCTATGACATACTATAGGTACCATGCCTTCTGGTTCCCAATCGAGTAGTGTTTCCCCGGCAACGAAAGGGCTGTCTGCTATGAGTGGATTATCTCTTTTCCGATGCACTATTTCATGTTTACTGTGTCCCACGCACCCTCACATTGACGAATTAACGCAGAAATGGCGTCGCTATAAATACTACAAGAGCCATGCCTTCTGGTTCCCAATCGAGTATTGTTTCCCCGGCAACGAAAGGGCTGTCTGCTATGAGTGGATTATCTCTTTTCCGATGCACTATTTCATGTTTACTGTGTCCCACGCACCCTCACATTGACGAATTAATACAGAAATGGCGTCACTATAAATACTATAGGAGCCATGCCTTCTGTTCCCAATCGAGTATTGTTTCCCCGGCAACGAAAGGGCTGTCTGCTATGAGTGGATTATCTCTTTTCCGATGCACTATTTCATGTTTAGTGTGTCCCACGTACCCTCACATTGAGGAATTAACGCATAAATTGTGTCGCTATGACATACTATAGGTACCATGCCTTCTGGTTCCCAATCAAGTATTGTTTCCCCGGCAACGAAAGGGCTGTCTGCTAGGAGTGGATTATCTCTTTTCCGATGCACTATTTCATGTTTACTGTGTCCCACGTACCCTCACATTGACGAATTAACACAGAAATGGCGTCGCTATAAATACTATAGGAACCATGACTTCTGGTTCCCAATCGTGTATTGTTTCCCCGGCAACGAAAGGGCTGTCTCCTATGAGTGGATTATCTCTTTTCCGATGCACTATTTCATGTTTACTGTGTCCCACGCACCCTCACATTGACGAATTAACACAGAAATGGCGTCGCTATAAATACTATAGGAGCCATGCCTTCTGGTTCCCAATCGAGTATTGTTTCCCCGGCAACGAAAGGGCTGTCTGCTATGAGTGGATTATCTCTTTTCCGATGCACTATTTCATGTTTACTGTGTCCCACGTACCCTCACATTGAGGAATTAACGCATAAATTGTGTCGCTATGACATACTATAGGTACCATGCCTTCTGTTTCCCAATCGTGTATTGTTTCCCCGGCAACGAAAGGGCTGTCTGCTATGAGTGGATTATCTCTTTTCCGATGCACTATTTCTTGTTTACTGTGTCCCACGCACCCTCACATTGACGAATTAACACAGAAATGGCGTCGCTATAAATACTATAGGAGCCATGCCTACTGGTTCCCAATCGAGTATTGTTTCCCCGGCAACGAAAGGGCTGTCTGCTAGGAGTGGATTATCTCTTTTCCGATGCACTATTTCATGTTTACTGTGTCCCACGTACCCTCACATTGACGAATTAACACAGAAATGGGGTCGCTATAAATACTATAGGAGCCATGCCTTCTGGTTCCCAATCGTGTATTGTTTCCCCGGCAACGGAAAGGCTGTCTGCTATGAGTGGATTATCTCTTTTCCGATGCACTATTTCATGTTTACTGTGTCCCACGCACCCTCACATTGACGAATTAACACAGAAATGGCGTCGCTATAAATACTATAGGAGCCATGCCTTCTGGTTCCCAATCGAGTATTGTTTCCCCGGCAACGAAAGGGCTGTCGGCTATGAGTGGATTATCTCTTTTCCGATGCACTATTTCATGTTTACTGTGTCCCACGCACCCTCACATTGACGAATTAACACAGAAATGGCGTCGCTATAAATACTATAGGAGCCATGCCTTCTGTTTCCCAATCGAGTATTGTTTCCCCGGCAACGAAAGGGCTGTCTGCTATGAGTGGATTATCTCTTTTCCGATGCACTATTTCATGTTTACTTTGTCCCACGAACCCTCACATTGACGAATTAACACAGAAATGGCGTCGCTATGACATACTATAGGAGCCATGCCTTCTGGTTCCCAATCGAGTATTGTTTCCCCGGCAACGAAAGGGCTGTCTGCTATGAGTGGATTATCTCTTTTCCGATGCACTATTTCATGTTTACTGTGTCCCACGCACCCTCACATTGACGAATTAACGCAGAAATGGCGTCGCTATAAATAGTGTAAGAGCCATGCCTTCTTGTTCCCAATCGAGTATTGTTTCCCCGGCAACGAAAGGGCTGTCTGCTATGAGTGGATTATCTCTTTTCCGATGCACTATTTCATGTTTACTGTGTCCCACGCACCCTCACATTGACGAATTAATACAGAAATGGCGTCACTATAAATACTATAGGAGCCATGCCTTCTGTTCCCAATCGAGTATTGTTTCCCCGGCAACGAAAGGGCTGTCTGCTATGAGTGGATTATCTCTTTTCCGATGCACTATTTCATGTTTAGTGTGTCCCACGTACCCTCACATTGAGGAATTAACGCATAAATTGTGTCGCTATGACATACTGTAGGTACCATGCCTTCTGGTTCCCAATCAAGTATTGTTTCCCCGGCAACGAAAGGGCTGTCTGCTAGGAGTGGATTATCTCTTTTCCGATGCACTATATCATGTTTACTGTGTCCCACGTACCCTCACATTGACGAATTAACACAGAAATGGCGTCGCTATAAATACTATAGGAACCATGACTTCTGGTTCCCAATCGTGTATTGTTTCCCCGGCAACGAAAGGGCTGTCTGCTATGAGTGGATTATCTCTTTTCCGATGCACTATTTCATGTTTACTGTGTCCCACGCACCCTCACATTGACGAATTAACACAGAAATGGCGTCGCTATAAATACTATAGGAGCCATGCCTTCTGGTTCCCAATCGAGTATTGTTTCCCCGGCAACGAAAGGGCTGTCTGCTATGAGTGGATTATCTCTTTTCCGATGCACTATTTCATGTTTACTGTGTCCCACGTACCCTCACATTGAGGAATTAACGCATAAATTGTGTCGCTATGACATACTATAGGTACCATGCCTTCTGTTTCCCAATCGTGTATTGTTTCCCCGGCAACGAAAGGGCTGTCTGCTATGAGTGGATTATCTCTTTTCCGATGCACTATTTCATGTTTACTGTGTCCCACGCACCCTCACATTGACGAATTAACACAGAAATGGCGTCGCTATAAATACTATAGGAGCCATGCCTTCTGGTTCCCAATCGAGTAATGTTTCCCCGGCAACGAAAGGGCTGTCTGCTATGAGTGGATTATCTCTTTTCCGATGCACTATTTCATGTTTACTGTGTCCCACGCACCCTCACATTGACGATTTAACACAGAAATGGCGTCGCTATAAATACTATGGGAGCCATGCCTTCTGGTTCCCAATCGAGTATTGTTTCCCCGGCAACGAAAGGGCTGTCTGCTAGGAGTGGATTATCTCTTTTCCGATGCACTATTTCATGTTTACTGTGTCCCACGTACCCTCACATTGACGAATTAACACAGAAATGGGGTCGCTATAAATACTATAGGAGCCATGCCTTTTGGATCCCAATCGTGTATTGTTTCCCCGGCAACGGAAAGGCTGTCTGCTATGAGTGGATTATCTCTTATCCGATGCACTATTTCATGTTTACTGTGTCCCACGCACCCTCACATTGACGAATTAACACAGAAATGGCGTCGCTATAAATACTATAGGAGCCATGCCTTCTGGTTCCCAATCGAGTATTGTTACCCCGGCAACGAAAGGGCTGTCTGCTATTAGTGGATTATCTCTTTTCCGATGCACTATTTCATTTTTACTGTGTCCCACGCACCCTCACATTGACGAAGTAACACAGAAATGGCGTCGCTATAAATACTATAGGAGCCATGCCTTCTGTTTCCCAATCGAGTATTGTTTCCCTGGCAACGAAAGGGCTGTCTGCTATGAGTGGATTATCTCTTTTCCGATGCAATATTTCATGTTTACTGTGTCCCACGTACCCTCACATTGAGGAATTAACGCATAAATTGTGTCGCTATGACATACTATAGGTACCATGCCTTCTGTTTCCCAATGGTGTATTGTTTCCCCGGCAACAAAAGGGCTGTCTGCTATGAGTGGATTATCTCTTTTCCGATGCAATATTTCATGTTTACTGTGTCCCACGCACCCTCACATTGACGTATTAACACAGAAATGGCGTCGCTATAAATACTATAGGAGCCATGCCTTCTGGTTCCAAATCGAGTATTGTTTCCCCGGCAACGAAAGGGCTGTCTGCTAGGAGTGGATTATCTCATTACCGATGCACTATTTCATGTTTACTGTTTCCCACGTACCCTCACATTGACGAATTATCACAGAAATGGCGTCGCTATAAATACTATAGGAACCATGCCTTCTGTTTCCCAATCGTGTATTGTTTCCCCGGCAACAAAAGGGCTGTCTGCTATGAGTGGATTATCTCTTTTCCGATGCACTATTTCATGTTTACTGTGTCCCACGCACCCTCACATTGACGAATTAACACAGAAATGGCGTCGCTATAAATACTATAGGAGCCATGCCTTCTGGTTCCCAATCGAGTATTGTTTCCCCGGCAACGAAAGGGCTGTCTGCTATGAGTGGATTATCTCTTTTCCGATGCACTGTTTCATGTTTACTGTGTCGCACGTACCCTCACATTGAGGAATTAACGCATAAATTGTGTCGCTATGACATACTATAGGTACCATGCCTTCTGGTTCCCAATCGAGTATTGTTTCCCCGGCAACGAAAGGGCTGTCTGCTAGGAGTGGATTATCTCTTTTCCGATGCACTATTTCATGTTTAGTGTGTCCCACGTACCCTCACATTGAGGAATTAACGCATAAATTGTGTTGCTATGACATACTATAGGTGCCATGCCTTCTGGTTCCCAATCGAGTATTGTTTCCCCGGCAACGAAAGGGCTGTCTGCTAGGAGTGGATTATCTCTTTTCCGATGCACTATTTCATGTTTATGTGTCCCACGCACCCTCACATTGACGTATTAACGCAGAAATGGCGTCGCTATAAATACTATAGGAGCCATGCCTTCTGGTTCCCAATCGAGTATTGTTTCCCCGGCAACGAAAGGGCTGTCTGCTATGAGTGGATTATCTCTTTTCCGATGCACTATTTCATGTTAACTGTGTCCCACGCACCCTCACATTGACGAATTAACACAGAAATTGCGTCACTATAAATACTATAGGAGCCGTGCCTTCTGTTCCCAATCGAGTATTGTTTCCCCGGCAACGAAAGGGCTGTCTGCTATGAGTGGATTATCTCTTTTCCGATGCACTATTTCATGTTTAGTGTGTCCCACGTACCCTCACATTGAGGAATTAACGCATAAATTGTGTCGCTATGACATACTATAGGTACCATGCCTTCTGGTTCCCAATCGAGTATTGTTTCCCCGGCAACGAAAGGGCTGTCTGCTAGGAGTGGATTATCTCTTTTCCGATGCACTATTTCATGTTTACTGTGTCCCACGTACCCTCACATTGACGAATTAACACAGAAATGGCGTCGCTATAAATACTATAGGAACCATGCCTTCTGGTTCTCAATCGTGTATTGTTTCCCCGGCAACGAAAGGGCTGTCTGCTATGAGTGGATTATCTCTTTTCCGATGCACTATTTCATGTTTACTGTGTCCCACGCACCCTCACATTGACGAATTAACGCAGAAATGGCGTCGCTATAAATACTATAGGAGCCATGCCTTCTGGTTCCCAATCGAGTATTGTTTCCCCGGCAACGAAAGGGCTGTCTGCTATGAGTGGATTATCTCTTTTCCGATGCACTATTTCATGTTTACTGTGTCCCACGCACCCTCACATTGACGAATTAACACAGAAATGGCGTCACTATAAATACTATAGGAGCCATGCCTTCTGTTCCCACCGAGTATTGTTTCCCCGGCAACGAAAGGGCTGTCTGCTAGGAGTGGATTATCTCTTTTCCGATGCACTATTTCATGTTTACTGTGTCCCACGTACCCTCACATTGACGAATTAACACAGAAATGGGGTCGCTATAAATACTATAGGAGCCATGCCTTCTGGTTCCCAATCGTGTATTGTTTCCCCGGCAACGGAAAGGCTGTCTGCTATGAGTGGATTATCTCTTTTCCGATGCACTATTTCATGTTTATTGTGTCCCACGCACCCTCACATTGACGAATTAACACAGAAATGGCGTCGCTATAAATACTATAGGAGCCATGCCTTCTGGTTCCCAATCGAGTATTGTTTCCCCGGCAACGAAAGGGCTGTCTGATAGAGTGGATTATCTCTTTTCCGATGCACTATTTCATGTTTACTGTGTCCCACGCACCCTCACATTGACGAATTAACACAGAAATGGCGTCGCTATAAATACTATAGGAGCCATGCCTTCTGTTTCCCAATCGAGTATTGTTTCCCCGGCAACGAAAAGGCTGTCTGCTATGAGTGGATTATCTCTTTTCCGATGCACTATTTCATGTTTACTTTGTCCCACGCACCCTCACATTGACGAATTAACACAGAAATGGCGTCGCTATGACATACTATAGGAGCCATGCCTTCTGGTTCCCAGTCGAGTATTGTTTCCCCGGCAACGAAAGGGCTGTCTGCTATGAGTGGATTATCTCTTTTCCGATGCACTATTTCATGTTTACTGTGTCCCACGTACCCTCACATTGAGGAATTAACGCATAAATTGTGTCGCTATGACATACTATAGGTACCATGCCTTCTGTTTCCCAATCGTGTATTGTTTCCCCGGCAACGAAAGGGCTGTCTGCTATGAGTGGATTATCTCTTTTCCGATGCAATATTTCATGTTTACTGTGTCCCACGCACCCTCACATTGACGAAGTAACACAGAAATGGCGTCGCTATAAATACTATAGTAGCCATGCCTTCTGGTTCCCAATCGAGTATTGTTTCCCCGGCAACGAAAGGGCTGTCTGCTAGGAGTGGATTATCTCTTTTCCGATGCACTATTTCATGTTTACTGTGTCCCACGTACCCTCACGTTGAGGAATTAACGCATAAATTGTGTCGCTATGACATACTATAGGTACCATGCCTTCTGTTTCCCAATCGTGTATTGTTTCACCGGCAACAAAAGGGTTGTCTGCTATGAGTGGATTATCTCTTTTCCGATGCACTATTTCATGTTTACTGTGTCCCACGCACCCTCACATTGACGAATTAACACAGAAATGGCGTCGCTATAAATACTATAGGAGCCATGCCTTCTGGTTCCCAATCGAGTATTGTTTCCCCGGCAACGAAAGGGCTGTCTGCTAGGAGTGGATTATCTCTTTTCCGATGCACTATTTCATGTTTACTGTTTCCCACGTACCGGCACATTGACGAATTAAAACAGAAATGGCGTCGCTATAAATACTATAGGAACCATGCCTTCTGGTTCCCAATCGTGTATTGTTTCCCCGGCAACGAAAGGGCTGTCTGCTATGAGTGGATTATCTCTTTTCCGATGCACTATTTCATATTTACTGTGTCCCACGCACCCTCACATTGACGAATTAACACAGAAATGGCGTCGCTATAAATACTATAGGAGCCATGCCTTCTGGTTCCCAATCGAGTATTGTTTCCCCGGCAACGAAAGGGCTGTCTGCTATGAGTGGATTATCTCTTTTCCGATGCACTATTTCATGTTTACTGTGTCGCACGTACCGTCACATTGAGGAATTAACGCATAAATTGTGGCGCTATGACATACTATAGGTACCATGCCTTCTGGTTCCCAATCGAGTATTGTTTCCCCGGCAACGAAAGGGCTGTCTGCTATGAGTGGATTATCTCTTTTCCGATGCACTATTTCATGTTTAGTGTGTCCCACGTACCCTCACATTGAGGAATTAACGCATAAATTGTGTCGCTATGACATACTATAGGTAGCATGCCTTCTGGTTCCCAATCGAGTATTGTTTCCCCGGCAACGAAAGGGCTGTCTGCTAGGAGTGGATTATCTCTTTTCCGATGCACTATTTCATGTTTACTGTGTCCCACGTACCCTCACATTGACGAATTAACACAGAAATGGCGTCGCTATAAATACTATAGGAACCATGCCTTCTGGTTCCCAATCGTGTATTGTTTCCCCGGCAACGAAAGGGCTGTCTGCTATGAGTGGATTATCTCTTTTCCGATGCACTATTTCATATTTACTGTGTCCCACGCACCCTCACATTGACGAATTAACACAGAAATAGCGTCGCTATAAATACTATAGGAGCCATGCCTTCTGGTTCCCAATCGAGTATTGTTTCCCCGGCAACGAAAGGGCTTTCTGCTAGGAGTGGATTATCTCTTTTCCGATGCACTATTTCATGTTTACTGTGTCCCACGTACCCTCACATTGACGAATTAACACAGAAATGGCGTCGCTATAAATACTATAGGAGCCATGCCTTCTGGTTCCCAATCGTGTATTGTTTCCCCGGCAACGAAAAGGCTGTCTGCTATGAGTGGATTATCTCTTTTCCGATGCACTATTTCATGTTTACTGTGTCCCACGCACCCTCACATTGACGAATTAACACAGAAATGGCGTCGCTATAAATACTATAGGAGCCATGCCTTCTGGTTCCCAATCGAGTATTGTTTCCCCGGCAACGAAAGGGCTGTCTGCTATGAGTGGATTATCTCTTTTCCGATGCACTATTTCATGTTTACTGTGTCCCACGCACCCTCACATTGACGAATTAACACAGAAATGGCGTCGCTATAAATACTATAGGAGCCATGCCTTCTGGTTCCCAATCGAGTATTGTTTCCCCGGCAACGAAAGGGCTGTCTGCTATGAGTGGATTATCTCTTTTCCGACGCACTATTTCATGTTTACTGTGTCCCACGCACCCCCACATTCACGAATTAACACAGAAATGGCGTCGCTATAAATACTATAGGAGCCATGCCTTCTGTTTCCCAATTGAGTATTGTTTCCCCGGCAACGAAAGGGCTGTCTGCTATGAGTGGATTATCTCTTTTCCGATGCACTATTTCATGTTTACTTTGTCCCACGCACCCTCACATTGACGAATTAAAACAGAAATGGCGTCGCTATGACATACTATAGGAGCCATGCCTTCTGGTTCCCAATCGAGTATTGTTTCCCCGGCAACGAAAGGGCTGTCTGCTATGAGTGGATTATCTCTTTTCCGATGCACTATTTCATGTTTACTGTGTCCCACGTACCCTCACATTGAGGAATTAACGCATAAATTGTGTCGCTATGACATACTATAGGTACCATGCCTTCTGTTTCCCAATCGTGTATTGTTTCCCCGGCAACGAAAGGGCTGTCTGCTATGAGTGGACTATCTCTTTTCCGATGCAATATTTCATGTTTACTGTGTCCCACGCACCCTCACATTGACGAATTAACACAGAAATGGCGTCGCTATAAATACTATAGGAGCCATGCCTTCTGGTTCCCAATCGAGTATTGTTTCCCCGGCAACGAAAGGGCTGTCTGCTAGGAGTGGATTATCTCTTTTCCGATGCACTATTTCATGTTTACTGTGTCCCACGTACCCTCACATTGAGGAATTAACGCATAAATTGTGTCGCTATGACATACTATAGGTACCATGCCTTCTGTTTCCCAATCGTGTATTGTTTCCCCGGCAACAAAAGGGCTGTCTGCTATGAGTGGATTATCTCTTTTCCGATGCACTATTTCATGTTTACTGTGTCCCACGCACCCTCACATTGACGAATTAACACAGAAATGGCGTCGCTATAAATACTATAGGAGCCATGCCTTCTGGTTCCCAATCGAGTATTGTTTCCCCGGCAACGAAAGGGCTGTCTGCTAGGAGTGGATTATCTCTTTTCCGATGCACTATTTTATGTTTGCTGTGTCCCACGTACCCTCACATTAAGGAATTATCGAATAAATTGTGTCGCTATGACATACTCTAGGTACCATGCCTTCTGTTCCCCAATCGTGTATTGTTTCCCCGGCAACAGAAGGGCTGTCTGCTATGAGTGGATTATCTCTTTTCCGATGCACTATATCATGTTTACTGTGTCCCACGTACCCTCACATTGAGGAATTAACGCATAAATTGTGTCGCTATGACATACTATAGGTACCATGCCTTCTGTTTCCCAATCGTGTATTGTTTCCCCGGCAACAAAAGGGCTGTCTGCTATGAGTGGATTATCTCTTTTCCGATGCAATATTTCATGTTTACTGTGTCCCACGCACCCTCACATTGACGAATTAACACAGAAATGGCGTCGCTATAAATACTATAGGAGCCATGCCTTCTGGTTCCCAATCGAGTATTGTTTCCCCGGCAACGAAAGGGCTGTCTGCTAGGAGTGGATTATCTCTTTTCCGATGCAATATTTCATGTTTACTGTGTCCCACGCACCCTCACATTGACGAATTAACACAGAAATGGCGTCGCTATATATACTATAGGAGCCATGCCTTCTGGTTCCCAATCGAGTATTGTTTCCACGGCAACGAAAGGGCTGTCTGCTAGGAGTGGATTATCTCTTTTCCGATGCACTATTTCATGTTTACTGTGTCCCACGCACCCTCACATTGACGAATTAACACAGAAATGGCGTCGCTATAAATACTATAGGAGCCATGCCTTCTGGTTCCCAATCGATTATTATTTCCCCGGCAACGAAAGGGCTGTCTGCTAGGAGTGGATTATCTCTTTTCCGATGCAATATTTCATGTTTACTGTGTCCCACGCACCCTCACATTGACGAATTAACACAGAAATGGCGTCGCTATAAATACTATAGGAGCCATGCCTTCTGGTTCCCAATCGAGTATTGTTTCCCCGGCAACGAAAGGGCTGTCTGCTAGGAGTGGATTATCTCTTTTCCGATGCACTATTTTATGTTTACTGTGTCCCACGTACCCTCACATTAAGGAATTAACGAATAAATTGTGTCGCTATGACATACTCTAGGTACCATGCCTTCTGTTCCCCAAACGTGTATTGTTTCCCCGGCAACGGAAGGTCTGTCTGCTATGAGTGGATTATCTCTTTTCCGATGCACTATTTCATGTTTACTGTGTCCCACGTACCCTCACATTGAGGAATTAACGCATAAATTGTGTCGCTATGACATACTATATGTACCATGCCTTCTGTTTCCCAATCGTGTATTGTTTCCCCGGCAACGAAAGGGCTGTCTGCTATGAGTGGATTATCTCTTTTCCGATGCAATATTTCATGTTTACTGTGTCCCACGCACCCTCACATTGACGAATTAACACAGAAATGGCGTCGCTATAAATACTATAGGAGCCATGCCTTCTGGTTCCCAATCGAGTATTGTTTCCCCGGCAACGAAAGGGCTATCTGCTAGGAGTGGATTATCTCTTTTCCGATGCACTATTTCATGTTTACTGTGTCCCACGTACTCTCACATTGAGGAATTAACGCATAAATTAAGTCGCTATGACATACTATAGGTACCATGCCTTCTGTTTCCCAATCGTGTATTGTTTCCCCGGCAACAAAAGGGCTGTCTGCTATGAGTGGATTATCTCTTTTCCGATGCACTATTTCATGTTTACTGTGTCCCACGCACCCTCACATTGACGAATTAACACAGAAATGGCGTCGCTATAAATACTATAGGAGCCATGCCTTCTGGTTCCCAATCGAGTATTGTTTCCCCGGCAACGAAAGGGCTGTCTGCTAGGAGTGGATTATCTCTTTTCCGATGCACTATTTTATGTTTACTGTGTCCCACGTACCCTCACATTAAGGAATTAACGAATAAATCGTGACTCTATGACATACTCTAGGTACCATGCCTTCTGTTCCCCAATCGTGTATTGTTTCCCCGGCAACGGAAGGGCTGTCTGCTATGAGTGGATTATCTCTTTTCCGATGCACTATATCATGTATACTGTGTCCCACGTACCCTCACATTGAGGAATTAACGCATAAATTGTGTCGCTATGACATACTATAGGTACCATGCCTTCTGTTTCCCAATCGTGTATTGTTTCCCCGGCAACAAAAGGGCTGTCTGCTATGAGTGGATTATCTCTTTTCCGATGCAATATTTCATGTTTACTGTGTCCCACGCACCCTCACATTGACGAATTAACACAGAAATGGCGTCGCTATAAATACTATAGGAGCCATGCCTTCTGGTTCCCAATCGAGTATTGTTTCCCCGGCAACGAAAGGGCTGTCTGCTAGGAGTGGATTATCTCTTTTCCGATGCACTATTTTATGTTTACTGTGTCCCACGTACCCTCACATTGAGGAATTAACGCATAAATTGTGTCGCTATGACATACTATAGGTACCATGCCTTCTGTTTCCCAATCCTGTATTGTTTCCCCGGCAACAAAAGGGCTGTCTGCTATGAGTGGATTATCTCTTTTCCGATGCAATATTTCATGTTTACTGTGTCCCACGCACCCTCACATTGACGAATTAACACAGAAATGGCGTAGCTATAAATACTATAGGAGCCATGCCTTCTGGTTCCCAATCGAGTATTGTTTCCCCGGCAACGAAAGGGCTGTCTGCTAGGAGTGGATTATCTCTTTTCCGATGCAATATTTCATGTTTACTGTGTCCCACGCACCCTCACATTGACGAATTAACACAGAAATGGCGTCGCTATAAATACTATAGGAGCCATGCCTTCTGGTTCCCAATCGAGTATTGTTTCCCCGGCAACGAAAGGGCTGTCTGCTAGGAGTGGATTATCTCTTTTCCGATGCACTATTTCATGTTTACTGTGTCCCACGCACCCTCACATTGACGAATTAACACAGAAATGGCGTCGCTATAAATACTATAGGAGCCATGCCTTCTGGTTCCCAATCGATTATTGTTTCCCCGGCAACGAAAGGGCTGTCTGCCAGGAGTGGATTATCTCTTTTCCGATGCAATATTTCATGTTTACTGTGTCCCACGCACCCTCACATTGACGAATTAACACAGAAATGGCGTCGCTATAAATACTATAGGAGCCATGACTTCTGGTTCCCAATCGAGTATTGTTTCTCCGGCAACGAAAGGGCTGTCTGCTAGGAGTGGATTATCTCTTTTCCGATGCACTATTTCAAGTTTACTGTGTCCCACGTACCCTCACATTGAGGAATTAACGCATAAATTGTGTCGCTATGACATACTATAGGTACCATACCTTCTGTTCCCCAATCGTGTATTGTTTCCCCGGCAACGGAAGGGCTGTCTGCTATGAGTGGATTATCTCTTTTCCGATGCACTATTTCATGTTTACTGTGTCCCACGTACCCTCACATTGAGGAATTAACGCATAAATTGTGTCGATATGACATACTATAGGTACCATGCCTTCTGTTTCCCAATCGTGTATTGTTTCCCCGGCAACAAAAGGGCTGTCTGCTATGAGTGGATTATCTCTTTTCCGATGCAATATTTCATGTTTACTGTGTCCCACGCACCCTCACATTGACGAATTAACACAGAAATGGCGTCGCAATAAATACTATAGGAGCCATGCCTTCTGGTTCCCAATCGAGTATTGTTTCCCCGGCAACGAAAGGGCTGTCTGCTAGGAGTGGATTATCTCTTTTCCGATGCACTATTTCATGTTTACTGTGTCCCACGTACCCTCACATTGAGGAATTAACGCATAAATTGTGTCGCTATGACATACTATAGGTACCATGCCTTCTGTTCCCCAATCGTGTATTGTTTCCGCGGCAACGAAAGGGCTGTCTGCTATGAGTGGATTATCTCTTTTCCGATGCACTATTTCATGTTTACTGGGTCCCACGTACCCTCACATTGAGGAATTAACGCTTAAATTGTGTCGCTATGACATACTATAGGTACCATGCCTTCTGTTTCCCAATCGTGTAATGTTTCCCCGGCAACAAAAGGGCTGTCTGCTATGAGTGGATTATCTCTTTTCCTATGCAATATTTCATGTTTACTGTGTCCCACGCACCCTCACATTGACGAATTAACACAGAAATGGCGTCGCTATAAATACTATAGGAGCCATGCCTTCTGGTTCCCAATCGAGTATTGTTTCCCCGGCAACGAAAGGGCTGTCTGCTAGGAGTTGATTATCTCTTTTCCGATGCACTATTTCATGTTTACTGTGTCCCACGTACCCTCACATTGAGGAATTAACGCATAAATTGTGTCGCTATGACATACTATGGGTACCATGCCTTCTGTTCCCCAATCGTATATTGTTTCCCCGGCAACGAAAGGGCTGTCTGCTATGAGTGGATTATCTCTTTTCCGATGCACTATTTCATGTTTACTGTGTCCCACGTACCCTCACATTGAGGAATTAACGCATAAATTGTGTCGCTATGTCATACTATAGGAGCCATGCCTTCTGTTTCCCAATCGTGTATTTTCCCCGGCAACGAAAGGGCTGTCTGCTATGAGTGGACTATCTCTTTTCCGAAGCACTATTTCATGTTTACTGTGTCCCACGCACCCTCACATTGACGAATTAACACAGAAATGGCGTCGCTATAAATACTATAGGAGCTATGCCTTCTGGATCCCAAACGAGTATTGTTTCCCCGGCAACGAAAGGGCTGTCTGCTAGGAGTGGATTATCTCTTTTCCGATGCACTATTTCATGTTTACTGTGTCCCACGTACCCTCACATTGAGGAATTAACGCATAAATTGTGTTGCTATGACATACTATAGGTACCATGCCTTCTGTTTCCCAATCGTGTATTGTTTCCCCGGCAACGAAAGGGCTGTCTGCTATGAGTGGATTATCTCTTTTCCGATGCACTATTTCATGTTTACTGTGTCCCACGGACCCTCACATTGACGAATTAACACAGAAATGGCGTCGCTATAAATACTATAGGAGCCATGCCTTCTGGTTCCCAATCGAGTATTGTTTCCCCGGCAACGAAAGGGCTGTCTGTTAGGAGTGGATTATCTCTTTTCCGATGCACTATTTCATGTTTACTGTGTCCCACGTACCCTCACATTGAGGAATTAACGCATAAATTGTGTCGCTATGACATACTATAGGTACCATGCCTTCTGTTTCCCAATCGTGTATTGTTTCCCCGAACAACGAAAGGGCTGTCTGCTATGAGTGGACTATCTCTTTTCCGATGCACTATTTCATGTTTACTGTGTCCCACGTACCCTCCCATTGAGGAATTAACGCATAAATTGTGTCGCTGTGACATACTATAGGTACCATGCCTTCTGTTTCCCAATCGTGTATTGTTTCCCCGGCAACGAAAGGGCTGTCTGCTATGAGTGGATTATCTCTTTTCCGATGCACTATTTCATGTTTACTGTGTCCCACGCACCCTCACATTGACGAATTAACACAGAAATGGCGTCGCTATAAATACTATAGGAGCAATTCCTTCTGGTTCCCAATCGAGTATTGTTTCCCCGGCAACGAAAGGGCTGTCTGCTAGGAGTGGATTATCTCTTTTCCGATGCACTATTTCATGTTTACTGTGTCCCACGTACCCTCACATTGAGGAATTAACGCATAAATTGTGTCGCTATGACATACTATAGGTACCATGCCTTCTGTTTCCCAATCGTGTATTGTTTCCCCGGCAACAAAAGGGCTGTCTGCTATGAGTGGATTATCTCTTTTCTGATGCACTATTTCATGTTTACTGTTTCCCACGTACCCTCACATTGAGAAATTAACACATAAATTGTGTCGCTATGACATACTATAGGTACCATGCCTTCTGTTTCCCAATCGTGTATTTTCTTCGGCAACGAAAGGGCTGTCTGCTATGAGTGGACTATCTCTTTTCCGATGCACTATTTCATGTTTACTGTGTCCCACGTACCCTCCCATTGAGGAATTACCGCATAAATTGTGTCGCTATGACATACTATAGGTACCTTGCCTTCTGTTTCCCAATCGTGTATTGTTTCCCCGGCAACGAAAGGGCTGTCTGCTATGAGTGGATTATCTCTTTTCCGATGCACTGTTTCATGTTTACTGTGTCCCACGCACCCTCACATTGACGAATTAACACAGAAATGGCGTCGCTATAAATACTATAGGAGCCATGCCTTCTGGTTCCCAATCGAGTATTGTTTCCCCGGCAACGAAAGGGCTGTCTGCTAGGAGTGGATTATCTCTTTTCCGATGCACTATTTCATGTTTACTGTGTCCCACGTACCCTCACATTGAGGAATTAACGCATAAACTGTGTCGCTATGACATACTATAGGTACCATGCCTTCTGTTTCCCAATCGTGTATTGTTTCCCCGGCAACGAAAGGGCTGTCTGCTATGAGTGGATTATCTCTTTTCCGATGCACTATATCATGTTTACTGTGTGCCACGTACCCTCACATTGAGGAATTAACGCATAAATTGTGTCGCTATTACATACTATAGGTACCATGCCTTCTGTTTCCCAATCGTGTATTTTCCCCGGCAACGAAAGGGCTGTCTGCTATGAGTGGACTATCTCTTTTCCGATGCACTATTTCATGTTTACTGTGTCCCACGCACCCTCACATTGACGAATTAACACAGAAATGGCGTCGCTATAAATACTATAGGAGCCATGCCTTCTGGATCCCAAACGAGTATTGTTTCCCCGGCAACGAAAGGGCTGTCTGCTAGGAGTGGATTATCTCTTTTCCGATGCACTATTTCATGTTTACTGTGTCCCACGTACCCTCACATTGAGGAATTAACGCATAAATTGTGTCGCTATGACATACTATAGGTACCATGCCTTCTGTTTCCCAATCGTGTATTGTTTCCCCGGCAACGAAAGGGCTGTCAGCTATGAGTGGATTATCTCTTTTCCGATGCACTATTTCATGTTTACTGTGTCCCACGGACCCTCACATTGACGAATTAACACAGAAATGGCGTCGCTATAAATACTGTAGGAGCCATGCCTTCTGGTTCCCAATCGAGTATTGTTTCCCCGGCAACGAAAGGGCTGTCTGCTAGGAGTGGATTATCTCTTTTCCGATGCACTATTTCATGTTTACTGTGTCCCACGTACCCTCACATTGAGGAATTAACGCATAAATTGTGTCGCTATGACATACTATAGGTACCATGCCTTCTGTTTCCCAATCGTGTGTTGTTTCCCCGGCAACGAAAGGGCTGTCTGCTATGAGTGGACTATCTCTTTTCCGATGCACTATTTCATGTTTACTGTGTCCCACGCACCCTCACATTGACGAATTAAAACAGAAATGGCGTCGCTATAAATACTATAGGAGCCATGCCTTCTGGTTCCCAAACGAGTATTGTTTCCCCGGCAACGAAAGGGCTGTCTGCTAGGAGTGGATTATCTCTTTTCCGATGCACTATTCATGTTTACTGTGTCCCACGTACCCTCACATTGAGGAATTAACGCATAAATTGTGTCGCTATGACATACTATGGGTACCATGCCTTCTGTTTCCCAATCGTGTATTGTTTCCCCGGCAATGAAAGGGCTGTCTGCTATGAGTGGATTATCTCTTTTCCGATGCACTATTTCATGTTTACTGTGTCCCACGGACCCTCACATTGACGAATTAACACAGAAATGGCGTCGCTATAAATACTATAGGAGCCATGCCTTCTGGTTCCCAATCGAGTATTGTTTCCCCGTCAACGAAAGGGCTGTCTGCTAGGAGTGGATTATCTCTTTTCCGATGCACTATTTCATGTTTACTGTGTCCCACGTACCCTCACATTGAGGAATTAACGCATAAATTGTGTCGCTATGACATACTATAGGTACCATGCCTTCTGTTTCCCAATCGTGTATTGTTTCCCCGGCAACGAAAGGGCTGTCTGCTATGAGTGGACTATCTCTTTTCCGATGCACTATTTCATGTTTACTGTGTCCCACGCACCCTCGCATTGACGAATTAACACAGAAATGGCGTCGCTATAAATACTATAGGAGCCCTGCCTTCTGGTTCCCAAACGAGTATTGTTTCCCCGGCAACGAAAGGGCTGTCTGCTAGGAGTGGATTATCTCTTTTCCGATGCACTATTCATGTTTACTGTGTCCCACGTACCCTCACATTGAGGAATTAACGCATAAATTGTGTCGCTATGACATACTATAGGTACCATGCCTTCTGTTTCCCAATCGTGTATTGTTTCCCCGGCAACGAAAGGGCTGTCTGCTATGAGTGGATTATCTCTTTTCCGATGCACTATTTCATGTTTACTGTGTCCCACGGACCCTCACATTGACGAATTAACACAGAAATGGCGTCGCTATAAATACTATAGGAGCCATGCCTTCTCGTTCCCAATCGAGTATTGTTTCCCCGGCAACGAAAGGGCTGTCTGCTAGGAGTGGATTAGCTCTTTTCCGATGCACTATTTCATGTTTACTGTGTCCCACGTACCCTCACATTGAGGAATTAACGCATAAATTGTGTCGCTATGACATACTATAGGTATCATGCCTTCTGTTTCCCAATCGTGTATTGTTTCCCCGGCAACGAAAGGGCTGTGTGCTATGAGTGGATTATCTCTTTTCCGATGCACTATTTCATGTTTACTGTGTCCCACGCACCCTCACATTGACGAATTAACACAGAAATGGCGTCGCTATAAATACTATAGGAGCCATGCCTTCTGGTTCCCAATCGAGTATTGTTTCCCCGGACACGAAAGGGCTGTCTGCTAGGAGTGGATTATCTCTTTTCCGATGCACTATTTCATGTTTACTGTGTCCCACGTACCCTCACATTGGCGAATTAACGCATAAATTGTGTCGCTATGACATACTATAGGTACCATGCCTTCTGTTTCCCAATCGTGTATTGTTTCCCCGGCAACGAAAGGGCTGTCTGCTATGAGTGGATTATCTCTTTTCCGATGCACTATTTCATGTTTACTGTGTCCCACGCACCCTCACATTGACGAATTAACACAGAAATGGCGTCGCTATAAATAGTATAGGAGCCATGCCTTCTGGTTCCCAATCGAGTATTGTTTCCCCGGCAACGAAAGGGCTGTCTGCTATGAGTGGATTATCTCTTTTCCGATGCACTATTTCATGTTTACTGTGTCCCACGTACCCTCCCATTGAGGAATTAACGCATAAATTGTGTCGCTATGACATACTATAGGTACCATGCCTTCTGTTTCCCAATCGTGTATTGTTTCCCCGGCAACGAAAGGGCTGTCTGCTATGAGTGGATTATCTCTTTTCCGATGCACTATTTCATGTTCACTGTGTCCCGCGCACCCTCACATTGACGAATTAACACACAAATGGCGTCGCTATAAATACTATAGGAGCAATTCCTTCTGGTTCCCAATCGAGTATTGTTTCCCCGGCAACGAAAGGGCTGTCTGCTAGGAGTGGATTATCTCTTTTCCGATGCACTATTTCATGTTTACTGTGTCCCACGTACCCTCACATTGAGGAATTAACGCATAAATTGTGTCGCTATGACATACTATAGGTACCATGCCTTCTGTTTCCCAATCGTGTATTGTTTCCCCGGCAACAAAAGGGCTGTCTGCTATGAGTGGATTATCTCTTTTCCGATGCACTATTTCATGTTTACTGTTTCCCACGTACCCTCACATTGAGAAATTAACGCATAAATTGTGTCGCTATGACATACTATAGGTACCATGCCTTCTGCTTCCCAATCGTGTATTTTCTTCGGCAACGAAAGGGCTGTCTGCTATGAGTGGACTATCTCTTTTCCGATGCACTATTTCATGTTTACTGTGTCCCACGTACCCTCACATTGAGGAATTACAGCATAAATTGTGTCGCTATGACATACTATAGGTACCTTGCCTTCTGTTTCCCAATCGTGTATTGTTTCCCCGGCAACGAAAGGGCTGTCTGCTATGAGTGGATTATCTCTTTTCCGATGCACTATTTCATGTTTACTGTGTCCCACGCACCCTCACATTGACGAATTAACACAGAAATGGCGTCGCTATAAATAGTATAGGAGCCATGCCTTCTGGTTCCCAATCGAGTATTGTTTCCCCGGCAACGAAAGGGCTGTCTGCTATGAGTGGATTATTTCTTTTCCGATGCACTATTTCATGTTTACTGTGTCCCACGTACCCTCACATTGACGAATTAACACAGAAATGGCGTCGCTATAAATACTATAGGAGCCATGCCTTCTGTTCCCAATCGAGTATTGTTTCCCCGGCAACGAAAGGGCTGTCTGCTATGAGTGGATTATCTCTTTTCCGATGCACTATTTCATGTTTAGTGTGTCCCACGTACCCTCACATTGAGGAATTAACGCATAAATTGTGTCGCTATGACATACTATAGGTACCATGCCTTCTGGTTCCCAATCAAGTATTGTTCCCCGGCAACGAAAGGGCTGTCTGCTAGGAGTGGATTATCTCTTTTCCGATGCACTATTTCATGTTTACTGTGTCCCACGTACCCTCACATTGACGAATTAACACAGAAATGGCGTCGCTATAAATACTATAGGAACCATGCCTTCTGGATCCCAATCAAGTATTGTTTCCCCGGCAACGAAAGGGCTGTCTGCTAGGAGTGGATTATCTCTTTTCCGATGCACTATTTCATGTTTACTGTGTCCCACGTACCCTCACATTGAGGAATTAACGCATAAATTGTGTCTCTATGACATACTATAGGTACCATGCCTTCTGTTTCCCAATCGTGTATTGTTTCCCCGGCAACGAAAGGGCTGTCTGCTATGAGTGGATTATCTCTTTTCCGATGCACTATTTCAGTTTTACTGTGTCCCACGCACCCTCACATTGACTAATTAACACAGAAATGGCGTCGCTATAAATACTATAGGAGCCATGCCTTCTGGTTCCCAATCGAGTATTGTTTCCCCGGCAACGAAAGGGCTGTCTGCTATGAGTGGATTATCTCTTTTCCGATGCACTATTTCATGTTTACTGTGTCCCACGTACCCTCACATTGAGGAATTAACGCATAAATTGTGTCGCTATGACATACTATAGGTACCATGCCTTCTGGTTCCCAATCGAGTATTGTTTCCCCGGCAACGAAAGGGCTGTCTGCTATGAGTGGATTATCTCTTTTCCGATGCACTATTTCATGTTTACTGTGTCCCACGTACCCTCACATTGACGAATTAACACAGAAATGGCGTCGCTGTGACATACTATAGGAGCCATGCCTTCTGGTTCCCAATCGAGTATTGTTTCCCCGGCAACGAAACTGCTGTATGCTATGAGTGGAATATCTCTTTTCCGATGCACTATTTCGTTTTTACTGTGTCCCACGCACCCTCACATTGACGAATTAACACAGAAATGCCGTCGCTATGACATACTATAGGTACCATGCCTTCTGGTTCCCAATCGAGTATTGTTTCCCCGGCAACGAAAGGGCTGTCTGCTATGAGTGGATTATCTCTTTTCCGATGCACTATTTCGTGTTTACTGTGTCCCACGCACCCTCACATTGACGAATTAACACAGAAATGGCGTCGCTATAAATACTATAGGAGCCATGCCTTCTGGTTCCCAATCGAGTATTGTTTCCCCGGCAACGAAAGGGCTGTCTGCTATGAGTGGATTATCTCTTTTCCGATGCACTATTTCATGTTTACTGTGTCCCACGTACCCTCACATAGAGGAATTAACGCATAAATTGTGTCGCTATGACATATTATAGGTACCATGCCTTCTGGTTCCCAATCGAGTATTGTTTCCCCGGCAACGAAAGGGCTGTCTGCTATGAGTGGATTATCTCTTTTCCGATGCACTATTTCATGTTTACTGAGTCCCACGTACCCTCACATTGAGGAATTAACGCATAAATTGTGTCGCTATGACATACTATAGGTACCATGCCTTCTGTTTCCCAATCGTGTATTGTTTCCCCGGCAACGAAAGGGCTGTCTGCTATGAGTGGATTATCTCTTTTCCGATGCACTACTTCATGTTTACTGTGTCCCACGCACCCTCACATTGACGAATTAACGCAGAAATGGCGTCGCTATAAATACTATAGGAGCCATGCCTTCTGGTTCCCAATCGAGTATTGTTTCCCCGGCAACGAAAGGGCTGTCTGCTATGAGTGGATTATATCTTTTCCGATGCACTATTTCATGTTTACTGTGTCCCACGTACCCTCACATTGAGTAATTAACGCATAAATTGTGTCGCTATGACATACTATAGGTACCATGCCTTCTGGTTCGCAATCGAGTATTGTTTCCCCGGCAACGAAAGGGCTGTCTGCTATGAGTGGATTATCTCTTTTCCGATGCACTATTTCATGTTTACTGTGTCCCACGTACCCTCACATTGAGGAATTAACGCATAAATTGTGTCGCTATGACATACTATAGGTACCATGCCTTCTGGTTCCCAATCGAGTATTGTTTCCCCGGCAACGAAAGGGCTGTCTGCTATGAGTGGATTATCTCTTTTCCGATGCACTATTTCATGTTTACTGTGTCCCACGTACCCTCACATTGACGAATTAACGCAGAAATGGCGTCGCTATAAATACTGTAGGTACCATGCCTTCTGTTTCCCAATCGAGTATTGTTTCCCCGCCGACGAAAGGGCTGTCTGCTATGAGTGGATTATCTCTATTCCGATGCACTATTTCATGTTTACTGTGTCCCACATACCCTCACATAGAGGAATTAACGCATGAATTGTGTCACTATGACATTCTATAGGTACCATGCCTTCTGTTTCCCAATCGTGTATTGTTTCCCCAGCAACGAAAGGGCTGTCTGCTATGAGTGGATTATCTCTTTTCCGATGCACTATTTCATGTTTACTGTGTCCCACGCACCCTCACATTGACGAATTAACGCAGAAATGGCGTCGCTATAAATACTATAGGTACCATGCCTTCTGTTTCCCAATCGTGTATTGTTTCCCCGGCAACGAAAGGGCTGTCTGCTATGAGTGGATTATCTCTTTTCCGATGCACTATTTCATGTTTACTGTGTCCCACGTACCCTCACATTGAGGAATTAACGCATAAATTGTGTCGCTATGACATACTATAGGTACCATGCCTTCTGGTTCCCAATCGAGTATTGTTTCCCCGGCAACGAAAGGGCTGTCTGCTATGAGTGGATTATCTCTTTTCCGATGCACTATTTCATGTTTACTGTGTCCCACGTACCCTCACATTGAGGAATTAACGCAGAAATGGCGTCGCTATGACATACTATAGGTACCATGCCTTCTGGTTCCCAATCGAGTATTGTTTCCCCGGCAACGAAAGGGCTGTCTGCTATGAGTGGATTATCTCTTTTCCGATGCACTATTTCATGTTTACTGTGTCCCACGTACCCTCACATTGAGGAATTAACGCAGAAATGGCGTCGCTATGACATACTATAGGTACCATGCCTTCTGGTTCCCAATCGAGTATTGTTTCCGCGGCAACGAAAGGGCTGTCTGCTATGAGTGGATTATCTCTTTTCCGATGCACTATTTCATGTTTACTGTGTCCCACGTACCCTCACATTGAGGAATTAACGCATAAATTGTGTCGCAATGACATACTATAGGTACCATGCCTTCTGTTTCCCAATCGTGTATTGTTTCCCCAGCAACGAAAGGGCTGTCTGCTATGAGTGGATTATCTCTTTTCCGATGCACTATTTCATGTTTACTGTGTCCCACGCACCCTCACATTGACGAATTAACGCAGAAATGGCGTCGCTATAAATACTATAGGTACCATGCCTTCTGGTTCCCAATCGAGTATTGTTTCCGCGGCAACGAAAGGGCTGTCTGCTATGAGTGGATTATCTCTTTTCCGATGCACTATTTCATGTTTACTGTGTCCCACGTACCCTCACATTGAGGAATTAACGCATAAATTGTGTCGCTATGACATACTATAGGTACCATGCCATCTGGTTCCCAATCGAGTATTGTTTCCCCGGCAACGAAAGGGCTGTCTGCTATGAGTGGATTATCTCTTTTCCGATGCACTATTTCATGTTTACTGTGTCCCACGTACCCTCACATTGAGGAATTAACGCATAAATTGTGTCGCTATGACATACTATAGGTACCATGCCTTCTGGTTCCCAATCGAGTATTGTTTCCGCGGCAACGAAAGGGCTGTCTGCTATGAGTGGATTATCTCTTTTCCGAAGCACTATTTCATGTTTACTGTGTCCCACGTACCCTCACATTGAGGAATTAACGCATAAATTGTGTCGCTATGACATACTATAGGTACCATGCCTTCTGGTTCCCAATCGAGTATTGTTTCCGCGGCAACGAAAGGGCTGTCTGCTATGAGTGGATTATCTCTTTTCCGATGCACTATTTCATGTTTACTGTGTCCCACGTACCCTCACATTGAGGAATTAACGCATAAATTGTGTCGCTATGACATACTATAGGTACCATGCCTTCTGGTTCCCAATCGAGTATTGTTTCCGCGGCAACGAAAGGGCTGTCTGCTATGAGTGGATTATCTCTTTTCCGATGCACTATTTCATGTTTACTGTGTCCCACGTACCCTCACATTGAGGAATTAACGCATAAATTGTGTCGCTATGACATACTATAGGTACCATGCCTTCTGGTTCCCAATCGAGTATTGTTTCCGCGGCAACGAAAGGGCTGTCTGCTATGAGTGGATTATCTCTTTTCCGATGCACTATTTCATGTTTACTGTGTCCCACGTACCCTCACATTGAGGAATTAACGCATAAATTGTGTCGCTATGACATACTATAGGTACCATGCCTTCTGGTTCCCAATCGAGTATTGTTTCCCCGGCAACGAAAGGGCTGTCTGCTATGAGTGGATTATCTCTTTTCCGATGCACTATTTCATGTTTACTGTGTCCCACGTACCCTCACATTGAGGAATTAACGCATAAATTGTGTCGCTATGACATACTATAGGTACCATGCCTTCTGGTTCCCAATCGAGTATTGTTTCCGCGGCAACGAAAGGGCTGTCTGCTATGAGTGGATTATCTCTTTTCCGATGCACTATTTCATGTTTACTGTGTCCCACGTACCCTCACATTGAGGAATTAACGCATAAATTGTGTCGCTATGACATACTATAGGTACCATGCCTTCTGTTTCCCAATCGTGTATTGTTTCCCCAGCAACGAAAGGGCTGTCTGCTATGAGTGGATTATATCTTTTCCGATGCACTATTTCATGTTTACTGTGTCCCACGCACCCTCACATTGACGAATTAACGCAGAAATGGCGTCGCTATGACATACTATAGGTACCATGCCTTCTGGTTCCCAATCGAGTATTGTTTCCGCGGCAACGAAAGGGCTGTCTGCTATGAGTGGATTATCTCTTTTCCGATGCACTATTTCATGTTTACTGTGTCCCACGTACCCTCACATTGAGGAATTAACGCATAAATTGTGTCGCTATGACATACTATAGGTACCATGCCTTCTGGTTCCCAATCGAGTATTGTTTCCGCGGCAACGAAAGGGCTGTCTGCTATGAGTGGATTATCTCTTTTCCGATGCACTATTTCATGTTTACTGTGTCCCACGTACCCTCACATTGAGGATTTAACGCATAAATTGTGTCGCTATGACATACTATAGGTACCATGCCTTCTGGTTCCCAATCGAGTATTGTTTCCCCGGCAACGAAAGGGCTGTCTGCTATGAGTGGATTATCTCTTTTCCGATGCACTATTTCATGTTTACTGTGTCCCACGTACCCTCACATTGAGGAATTAACGCATAAATTGTGTCGCTATGACATACTATAGGTACCATGCCTTCTGGTTCCCAATCGAGTATTGTTTCCCCGGCAACGAAAGGGCTGTCTGCTATGAGTGGATTATCTCTTTTCCGATGCACTATTTCATGTTTACTGTGTCCCACGCACCCTCACATTGACGAATTAACGCAGAAATGGCGTCGCTATAAATACTATAGGTACCATGCCTTCTGTTTCCCAATCGTGTATTGTTTCCCCGGCAACGAAAGGGCTGTCTGCTATGAGTGGATTATCTCTTTTCCGATGCACTATTTCATGTTTACTGTGTCCCACGTACCCTCACATTGAGGAATTAACGCATAAATTATGTCGCTATGACATACTATAGGTACCATGCCTTCTGTTTCCCAATCGTGTATTGTTTCCGCGGCAATTAAAGGGTTGTCTGCTATGAGTGGATTATCTCTTTTCCGATGCACTATTTCATGTTTACTGTGTCCCACGTACCCTCACATTGAGGAATTAACGCATAAATTGTGTCGCTATGACATACTATAGGTACCATGCCTACTGTTTCCCAATCGTGTACTGTTTCCCCGGCAACGAAAGGGCTGTCTGCTATGAGTGGATTATCTCTTTTCCGATGCACTATTTCATGTTTACTGTGTCCCACGTACACTCACATTGAGGAATTAACGCATAAATTGTGTCGCTATGACATACTATAGGTACCATGCCTTCTGGTTCCCAATCGAGTATTGTTTCCCCGGCAACGAAAGGGCTGTCTGCTATGAGTGGATTATCTCTTTTCCGATGCACTATTTCATGTATACTGTGTCCCACGTACCCCCACATTGAGGAATTAACGCAGAAATGGCGTCGCTATGACATACTATAGGTACCATGCCTTCTGGTTCCCAATCGAGTATTGTTTCCCCGGCAACGAAAGGGCTGTCTGCTATGAGTGGATTATCTCTTTTCCGATGCACTATTTCATGTTTACTGTGTCCCACGTACCCTCACATTGAGGAATTAACGCAGAAATGGCGTCGCTATGACATACTATAGGTACCATGCCTTCTGGTTCCCAATCGAGTATTGATTCCGCGGCAACGAAAGGGCTGTCTGCTATGAGTGGATTATCTCTTTTCCGATGCACTATTTCATGTTTACTGTGTCCCACGTACCCGCACATTGAGGAATTAACGCATAAATTGTGTCGCTATGACATACTATAGGTACCATGCCTTCTGGTTCCCAATCGTGTATTGTTTCCCCGGCAACGAAAGGGCTGTCTGCTATGAGTGGATTATCTCTTTTCCGATGCACTATTTCATGTTTACTGTGTCCCACGTACCCTCACATTGAGGAATTAACGCACAAATTGTGTCGCTATGACATACTATAGGTACCATGCCTTCTGGTTCCCAATCGAGTATTATTTCCCCGGCAACGAAAGGGCTGTCTGCTATGAGTGGATTATCTCTTTTCCGATGCACTATTTCATGTTTACTGTGTCCCACGTACCCTCACATTGAGGAATTAACGCACAAATTGTGTCGCTATGACATACTATAGGTACCATGCCTTCTGGTTCCCAATCGAGTATTGTTTCCGCGGCAACGAAAGGGCTGTCTGCTATGAGTGGATTATCTCTTTTCCGATGCACTATTTCATGTTTACTGTGTCCCACGCACCCTCAAAAAAATGGCTCTGAGCACTATGGGACGCAACTGCTGTGGTCATTACTCCCCTAGAACTTAGAACTACCTAAACCTAACCAACCTAAGGACATCACACACCTCCATGCCTGAGGCAGGATTCGAACCTGCGACCGTAGCAGTCGCACGGTTACGGACTGTGCGCCTAGAACCGCGAGACCACCGCGGCCGGCCCCACGCACCCTCACATTGACGAAGTAACGCACAAATTGTGTCGCTATGACATACTATAGGTACCATGCCTTCTGGTTCCCAATCGAGTATTATTTCCCCGGCAACGAAAGGGCTGTCTGCTATGAGTGGATTATCTCTTTTCCGATGCACTATTTCATGTTTACTGTGTCCCACGTACCCTCACATTGAGGAATTAACGCACAAATTGTGTCGCTATGACATACTATAGGTACCATGCCTTCTGGTTCCCAATCGTGTATTGTTTCCCCGGCAACGAAAGGGCTGTCTGCTCTGAGTGGATTATCTCTTTTCCGATGCACTATTTCATGTTTACTGTGTCCCACGTACCCTCACATTGAGGAATTAACGCACAAATTGTGTCGCTATGACATACTATAGGTACCATGCCTTCTGGTTCCCAATCGAGTATTATTTCCCCGGCAACGAAAGGGCTGTCTGCTATGAGTGGATTATCTCTTTTCCGATGCACTATTTCATGTTTACTGTGTCCCACGTACCCTCACATTGAGGAATTAACGCACAAATTGTGTCGCTATGACATACTATAGGTACCATGCCTTCTGGTTCCCAATCGAGTATTATTTCCCCGGCAACGAAAGGGCTGTCTGCTATGAGTGGATTATCTCTTTTCCGATGCACTATTTCATGTTTATTGTGTCCCACGTACCCTCACATTGAGGAATTAACGCACAAATTGTGTCGCTATGACATACTATAGGTACCATGCCTTCTGGTTCCCAATCGAGTATTATTTCCCCGGCAACGAAAGGGCTGTCTGCTATGAGTGTATTATCTCTTTTCCGATGCACTATTTCATGTTTACTGTGTCCCACGTACCCTCACATTGAGGAATTAACGCACAAATTGTGTCGCTATGACATACAATAGGTACCATGCCTTCTGGTTCCCAATCGAGTATTGTTTCCGCGGCAACGAAAGGGCTGTCTGCTATGAGTGGATTATCTCTTTTCCGATGCACTATTTCATGTTTACTGTGTCCCACGTACCCTCACATTGAGGAATTAACGCACAAATTGTGTCGCTATGACATACTATAGGTACCATGCCTTCTGGTTCCCAATCGAGTATTATTTCCCCGGCAACGAAAGGGCTGTCTGCTATGAGTGGATTATCTCTTTTCCGATGCACTATTTCATGTTTACTGTGTCCCACGTACCCTCACATTGAGGAATTAACGCACAAATTGTGTCGCTATGACATACTATAGGTACCATGCCTTCTGGTTCCCAATCGAGTATTATTTCCCCGGCAACGAAAGGGCTGTCTGCTATGAGTGGATTATCTCTTTTCCGATGCACTATTTCATGTTTACTGTGTCCCACGTACCCTCACATTGAGGAATTAACGCACAAATTGTGTCGCTATGACATACTATAGGTACCATGCCTTCTGGTTCCCAATCGAGTATTGTTTCCGCGGCAACGAAAGGGCTGTCTGCTATGAGTGGATTATCTCTTTTCCGATGCACTATTTCATGTTTACTGTGTCCCACGCACACTCAAAAAAATGGCTCTGAGCACTATGGGACGCAACTGCTGTGGTCATTACTCCCCTAGAACTTAGAACTACCTAAACCTAACCAACCTAAGGACATCACACACCTCCATGCCTGAGGCAGGATTCGAACCTGCGACCGTAGCAGTCGCACGGTTACGGACTGTGCCCCTAGAACCGCGAGACCACCGCGGCCGGCCCCACGCACCCTCACATTGAGGAATTAACGCACAAATTGTGTCGCTATGACATACTATAGGTACCATGCCTTCTGGTTCCCAATCGTGTATTGTTTCCCCGGCAACGAAAGGGCTGTCTGCTCTGAGTGGATTATCTCTTTTCCGATGCACTATTTCATGTTTACTGTGTCCCACGTACCCTCACATTGAGGAATTAACGCACAAATTGTGTCGCTATGACATACTATAGGTACCATGCCTTCTGGTTCCCAATCGAGTATTATTTCCCCGGCAACGAAAGGGCTGTCTGCTATGAGTGGATTATCTCTTTTCCGATGCACTATTTTATGTTTACTGTGTCCCACGTACCCTCACATTGAGGAATTAACGCATAAATTGTGTCGCTATGACATACTATAGGTACCATGCCTTCTGTTTCCCAATCGTGTATTGTTTCCCCAGCAACGAAAGGGCTGTCTGCTATGAGTGGATTATCTCTTTTCCGATGCACTATTTCATGTTTACTGTGTCCCACGCACCCTCAGATTGACGAATTAACGCAGAAATGGCGTCGCTACAAATACTATAGGTACCATGCCTTCTGTTTCCCAATCGAGTATTGTTTCCCCGGCGACGAAAGGGCTGTCTGCTATGAGTGGATTATCTCTTTTCCGATGCACTATTTCATGTTTACTGTGTCCCACGTAACCTCACAATGAGGAATTAACGCACAAATTGTGTCGCTATGACATACTATAGGTACCATGCCTTCTGGTTCCCAATCGTGTATTGTTTCCCCGGCAACGAAAGGGCTGTCTGCTCTGAGTGGATTATCTCTTTTCCGATGCACTATTTCATGTTTACTGTGTCCCACGCACCCTCACATTGACGAATTAACGCAGAAATGGCGTCGCTATAAATACTATAGGTACCATGCCTTCTGTTTCCCAATCGTGTATTGTTTCCGCGGCAACGAAAGGGCTGTCTGCTATGAGTGGATTATCTCTTTTCCGATGCACTATTTCATGTTTACTGTGTCCCACGTACCCTCACATTGACGAATTAACGCATAAATTGTGTCGCTATGACATACGATAGGTACCATGCCTTCTGGTTCCCAATCGAGTATTGTTTCCGCGGCAACGAAAGGGCTGTCTGCTATGAGTGGATTATCTCTTTTCCGATGCACTATTTCATGTTTACTGTGTCCCACGTAACCTCACAATGAGGAATTAACGCATAAATTGTGTCGCTATGACATACTATAGGTACCATGCCATCTGGTTCCCAATCGAGTATTGTTTCCGCGGCAACGAAAGGGCTGTCTGCTATGAGTGGATTATCTCTTTTCCGATGCACTATTTCATGTTTACTGTGTCCCACGTACCCTCACAATGAGGAATTAACGCATAAATTATGTCGCTATGACATACTATAGGTACCATGCCTTCTGTTTCCCAATCAAGTATTGTTTCCCCGGCACCGAAAGGGCTGTCTGCTATGAGTGGATTATCTCTTTTCCGATGCACTATTTCATGTTTACTGTGTCCCACGTACCCTCACATTGAGGAATTAACGCATAAATTGTGTCGCTATGACATACTATAGGTACCATGCCTTCTGGTTACCAATCGAGTATTGTTTCCCCGGCAACGAAAGGGCTGTCTGCTATGAGTGGATTATCTCTTTTCCGATGCACTATTTCATGTATACTGTGTCCCACGTACCCCCACATTGAGGAATTAACGCAGAAATGGCGTCGCTAAAACATACTATAGGTACCATGCCTTCTGGTTCCCAATCGAGTATTGTTTCCCCGGCAACGAAAGGGCTGTCTGCTATGAGTGGATTATCTCTTTTCCGATGCACTATTTCATGTTTACTGTGTCCCACGTACCCTCACATTGAGGAATTAACGCAGAAATGGCGTCGTTATGACATACTATAGGTACCATGCCTTCTGGTTCCCAATCGAGTATTGTTTCCGCGGCAACGAAAGTGCTGTCTGCTATGAGTGGATTATCTCTTTTCCGATGCACTATTTCATGTTTACTGTGTCCCACGTACCCTCACATTGAGGAATTAACGCATAAATTGTGTCGCTATGACATACTATAGGTACCATGCCTTCTGTTTCCCAATCGTGTATTGTTTCCCCGGCAACGAAAGGGCTGTCTGCTATGAGTGGATTATCTCTTTTCCGATGCACTATTTCATGTTTACTGTGTCCCACGTACCCTCACATTGAGGAATTAACGCACAAATTGTGTCGCTATGACATACTATAGGTACCATGCCTTCTGGTTCCCAATCGAGTATTATTTCCCCGGCAACGAAAGGGCTGTCTGCTATGAGTGGATTATCTCTTTTCCGATGCACTATTTCATGTTTACTGTGTCCCACGCACCCTCACATTGACGAATTAACGCAGAAATGGCGTCGCTACAAATACTATAGGTACCATGCCTTCTGTTTCCCAATCGAGTATTGTTTCCCCGGCGACGAAAGGGCTGTCTGCTATGAGTGGATTATCTCTTTTCCGATGCACTATTTCATGTTTACTGTGTCCCACGTACCCTCACATTGAGGAATTAACGCATGAATTGTGTCGCTATGACATACTATAGGTACCATGCCTTCTGTTTCCCAATCGTGTATTGTTTCCACAGCAACGAAAGGGCTGTCTGCTATGAGTGGATTATCTCTTTTCCGATGCACTATTTCATGTTTACTGTGTCCCACGCACCCTCACATTGACGAATTAACGCAGAAATGGCGTCGCTATAAATACTATAGGTACCATGCCTTCTGTTTCCCAATCGTGTATTGTTTCCCCGGCAACGAAAGGGCTGTCTGCTATGAGTGGATTATCTCTTTTCCGATGCACTATTTCATGTTTACTGTGTCCCATGTACCTTCACATTGAGGAATTAACGCATAAATTGTGTCGCTATGACATACTATAGGTACCATGCCTTCTGGTTCCCAATCGAGTATTGTTTCCCCGGCAACGAAAGGGCTGTCTGCTATGAGTGGATTATCTCTTTTCCGATGCACTATTTCATGTTTGCTGTGTCCCACGTACCCTCACATTGAGGAATTAACGCAGAAACGGCGTCGCTATGACATACTATAGGTACCATGCCTTCTGGTTCCCAATCGAGTATTGTTTCCCCGGCAACGAAAGGGCTGTCTGCTATGAGTGGATTATCTCTTTTCCGATGCACTATTTCATGTTTACTGTGTCCCACGTACCCTCACATTGAGGAATTAACGCAGAAATGGCGTCGCTATGACATACTATAGGTACCATGCCTTCTGGTCCCCAATCGAGTATTGTTTCCGCGGCAACGAAAGGGCTGTCTGCTATGAGTGGATTATCTCTTTTCCGATGCACTATTTCATGTTTACTGTGTCCCACGTACCCTCACATAGAGGAATTAACGCATAAATTGTGTCGCTATGACATATTATAGGTACCATGCCTTCTGGTTCCCAATCGAGTATTGTTTCCGCGGCAACGAAAGGGCTGTCTGCTATGAGTGGATTATCTCTTTTCCGATGCACTATTTCATGTTTACTGTGTCCCACGTACCCTCACATTGAGGAATTAACGCATAAATTGTGTCGCTATGACATACTATAGGTACCATGCCTTCTGGTTCCCAATCGAGTATTGTTTCCGCGGCAACGAAAGTGCTGTCTGCTATGAGTGGATTATCTCTTTTCCGATGTACTATTTCATGTTTACTGTGTCCCACGTACCCTCACAATGAGGACTTAACGCATAAATTGTGTCGCTATGACATACTATAGGTACCATGCCATCTGGTTCCCAATCGAGTATTGTTTCCGCGGCAACGAAAGGGATGTCTGCTATGAGTGGATTATCTCTTTTCCGATGTACTATTTCATGTTTACTGTGTCCCACGTACCCTCACAATGAGGAATTAACGCATAAATTGTGTCGCTATGACATACTATAGGTACCATGCCATCTGGTTCCCAATCGATGATTGTTTCCCCGGCAACAAAAGGGCTGTCTGCTATGAGTGGATTATCTCTTTTCCGATGTCCTATTTCATGTTTACTGTGTCCCACGTACCCTCACAATGAGGAATTAACGCATAAATTGTGTCGCTATGACATACTATAGGTACCATGCCATTTGGTTCCCAATCGAGTATTGTTTCCGCGGCAACGAAAGGGCTGTCTGCTATGAGTGGATTATCTCTTTTCCGAAGCACTATTTCATGTTTACTGTGTCCCACGTACCCTCACATTGAGGAATTAACGCATAAATTGTGTCGCTATGACATACTATAGGTACCATGCCATCTGGTTCCCAATCGAGTATTGTTTCCGCGGCAACGAAAGGGCTGTCTGCTATGAGTGGATTATCTCTTTTCCGATGTACTATTTCATGTTTACTGTGTCCCACGTACCCTCACAATGAGGAATTAACGCATAAATTGTGTCGCTATGACATACTATAGGTACCATGCCATCTGGTTCCCAATCGAGTATTGTTTCCGCGGCAACGAAAGGGCTGTCTGCTATGAGTGGATTATCTCTTTTCCGATGTACTATTTCATGTTTACTGTGTCCCACGTACCCTCACAATGAGGAATTAACGCATAAATTGTGTCGCTATGACATACTATAGGTACCATGCCATCTGGTTCCCAATCGAGTATTGTTTCCGCGGCAACGAAAGGGCTGTCTGCTATGAGTGGATTATCTCTTTTCCGATGTACTATTTCATGTTTACTGTGTCCCACGTACCCTCACAATGAGGAATTAACGCATAAATTGTGTCGCTATGACATACTATAGGTACCATGCCATCTGGTTCCCAATCGAGTATTGTTTCCGCGGCAACGAAAGGGCTGTCTGCTATGAGTGGATTATCTCTTTTCCGATGTACTATTTCATGTTTACTGTGTCCCACGTACCCTCACAATGAGGAATTAACGCATAAATTGTGTCGCTATGACATACTATAGGTACCATGCCATCTGGTTCCCAATCGAGTATTGTTTCCGCGGCAACGAAAGGGCTGTCTGCTATGAGTGGATTATCTCTTTTCCGATGCACTATTTCATGTTTACTGTGTCCCACGTACCCTCACAATGAGGAATTAACGTATAAATTGTGTCGCTATGACATACTATAGGTACCATGCCATCTGGTTCCCAATCGAGTATTGTTTCCGCGGCAACGAAAGGGCTGTCTGCTATGAGTGGATTATCTCTTTTCCGATGCACTATTTCATGTTTACTGTGTCCCACGTACCCTCACAATGAGGAATTAACGCATAAATTGTGTCGCTATGACATACTATAGGTACCATGCCATCTGGTTCCCAATCGAGTATTGTTTCCCCGGCAACGAAAGGGCTGTCTGCTATGAGTGGATTATCTCTTTTCCGATGCACTATTTCATGTTTACTGTGTCCCACGTACCCTCACAATGAGGAATTAACGCATAAATTGTGTCGCTATGACATACTATAGGTACCATGCCATCTGGTTCCCAATCGAGTATTGTTTCCCCGGCAACGAAAGGGCTGTCTGCTATGAGTGGATTATCTCTTTTCCGATGCACTATTTCATGTTTACTGTGTCCCACGTACCCTCACAATGAGGAATTAACGCATAAATTGTGTCGCTATGACATACTATAGGTACCATTCCATCTGGTTCCCAATCGAGTATTGTTTCCCCGGCAACGAAAGGGCTGTCTGCTATGAGTGGATTATCTCTTTTCCGATGCACTATTTCATGTTTACTGTGTCCCACGTACCCTCACAATGAGGAATTAACGCATAAATTGTGTCGCTATGACATACTATAGGTACCATGCCATCAGGTTCCCAATCGAGTATTGTTTCCGCGGCAACGAAAGGGCTGTCTGCTATGAGTGGATTATCTCTTTTCCGATGCACTATTTCATGTTTACTGTGTCCCACGTACCCTCACATTGAGGAATTAACGCATAAATTGTGTCGCTATGACATACTATAGGTACCATGCCATCTGGTTCCCAATCGAGTATTGTTTCCGCGGCAACGAAAGGGCTGTCTGCTATGAGTGGATTATCTCTTTTCCGATGCACTATTTCATGTTTACTGTGTCCCACGTACCCTCACATTGAGGAATTAACGCATAAATTGTGTCGCTATGACATACTATAGGTACCATGCCATCTGGTTCCCAATCGAGTATTGTTTCCGCGGCAACGAAAGGGCTGTCTGCTATGAGTGGATTATCTCTTTTCCGATGCACTATTTCATGTTTACTGTGTCCCACGTACCCTCACAATGAGGAATTAACGCTTAAATTGTGTCGCTATGACATACTATAGGTACCATGCCATCTGGTTCCCAATCGAGTATTGTTTCCCCGGCAACGAAAGGGCTGTCTGCTATGAGTGGATTATCTCTTTTCCGATGCACTATTTCATGTTTACTGTGTCCCACGTACCCTCACAATGAGGAATTAACGCATAAATTGTGTCGCTATGACATACTATAGGTACCATGCCATCTGGTTCCCAATCGAGTATTGTTTCCGCGGCAACGAAAGGGCTGTCTGCTATGAGTGGATTATCTCTTTTCCGATGCACTATTTCATGTTTACTGTGTCCCACGTACCCTCACAATGAGGAATTAACGCATAAATTGTGTCGCTATGACATACTATAGGTACCATGCCATCTGGTTCCCAATCGAGTATTGTTTCCGCGGCAACGAAAGGGCTGTCTGCTATGAGTGGATTATCTCTTTTCCGATGCACTATTTCATGTTTACTGTGTCCCACGTACCCTCACATTGAGGAATTAACGCATAAATTGTGTCGCTATGACATACTATAGGTACCATGCCATCTGGTTCCCAATCGAGTATTGTTTCCCCGGCAACGAAAGGGCTGTCTGCTATGAGTGGATTATCTCTTTTCCGATGCACTATTTCATGTTTACTGTGTCCCACGTACCCTCACAATGAGGAATTAACGCATAAATTGTGTCGCTATGACATACTATAGGTACCATGCCATCTGGTTCCCAATCGAGTATTGTTTCCGCGGCAACGAAAGGGCTGTCTGCTATGAGTGGATTATCTCTTTTCCGATGCACTATTTCATGTTTACTGTGTCCCACGTACCCTCACAATGAGGAATTAACGCATAAATTGTGTCGCTATGACATACTATAGGTACCATGCCATCTGGTTCCCAATCGAGTATTGTTTCCGCGGCAACGAAAGGGCTGTCTGCTATGAGTGGATTATCTCTTTTCCGATGCACTATTTCATGTTTACTGTGTCCCACGTACCCTCACAATGAGGAATTAACGCATAAATTGTGTCGCTATGACATACTATAGGTACCATGCCATCTGGTTCCCAATCGAGTATTGTTTCCGCGGCAACGAAAGGGCTGTCGGCTATGAGTGGATTATCTCTTTTCCGATGCACTATTTCATGTTTACTGTGTCCCACGTACCCTCACAATGAGGAATTAACGCATAAATTGTGTCGCTATGACATACTATAGGTACCATGCCATCTGGTTCCCAATCGAGTATTGTTTCCGCGGCAACGAAAGGGCTGTCTGCTATGAGTGGATTATCTCTTTTCCGATGCACTATTTCATGTTTACTGTGTCCCACGTACCCTCACAATGAGGAATTAACGCATAAATTGTGTCGCTATGACATACTATAGGTACCATGCCATCTGGTTCCCAATCGAGTATTGTTTCCGCGGCAACGAAAGGGCTGTCTGCTATGAGTGGATTATCTCTTTTCCGATGCACTATTTCATGTTTACTGTGTCCCACGTACCCTCACATTGAGGAATTAACGCATAAATTGTGTCGCTATGACATACTATAGGTACCATGCCATCTGGTTCCCAATCGAGTATTGTTTCCGCGGCAACGAAAGGGCTGTCTGCTATGAGTGGATTATCTCTTTTCCGATGCACTATTTCATGTTTACTGTGTCCCACGTACCCTCACAATGAGGAATTAACGCATAAATTGTGTCGCTATGACATACTATAGGTACCATACCATCTGGTTCCCAATCGAGTATTGTTTCCGCGGCAACGAAAGGGCTGTTTGCTATGAGTGGATTATCTCTTTTCCGATGCACTATTTCATGTTTACTGTGTCCCACGTACCCTCACATTGAGGAATTAACGCATAAATTTTGTCGCTATGACATACTATAGGTACCATGCCATCTGGTTCCCAATCGAGTATTGTTTCCCCGGCAACGAAAGGGCTGTCTGCTATGAGTGGATTATCTCTTTTCCGATGCACTATTTCATGTTTACTGTGTCCCACGTACCCTCACAATGAGGAATTAACGCATAAATTGTGTCGCTATGACATACTATAGGTACCATGCCATCTGGTTCCCAATCGAGTATTGTTTCCGCGGCAACGAAAGGGCTGTCTGCTATGAGTGGATTATCTCTTTTCCGATGCACTATTTCATGTTTACTGTGTCCCACGTACCCTCACAATGAGGAATTAACGCATAAATTGTGTCGCTATGACATACTATAGGTACCATGCCATCTGGTTCCCAATCGAGTATTGTTTCCGCGGCAACGAAAGGGCTGTCTGCTATGAGTGGATTATCTCTTTTCCGATGCACTATTTCATGTTTACTGTGTCCCACGTACCCTCACAATGAGGAATTAACGCATAAATTGTGTCGCTATGACATACTATAGGTACCATGCCATCTGGTTCCCAATCGAGTATTGTTTCCGCGGCAACGAAAGGGCTGTCTGCTATGAGTGGATTATCTCTTTTCCGATGCACTATTTCATGTTTACTGTGTCCCACGTACCCTCACAATGAGGAATTAACGCATAAATTGTGTCGCTATGACATACTATAGGTACCATGCCATCTGGTTCCCAATCGAGTATTGTTTCCGCGGCAACGAAAGGGCTGTCTGCTATGAGTGGATTATCTCTTTTCCGATGCACTATTTCATGTTTACTGTGTCCCACGTACCCTCACAATGAGGAATTAACGCATAAATTGTGTCGCTATGACATACTATAGGTACCATGCCTTCTGGTTCCCAATCGATGATTGTTTCCGCGGCAACGAAAGGGCTGTCTGCTATGAGTGGATTATCTCTTTTCCGATGCACTATTTCATGTTTACTGTGTCCCACGTACCCTCACAATGAGGAATTAACGCATAAATTGTGTCGCTATGACATACTATAGGTACCATGCCATCTGGTTCCCAATCGAGTATTGTTTCCGCGGCAACGAAAGGGCTGTCTGCTATGAGTGGATTATCTCTTTTCCGATGCACTATTTCATGTTTACTGTGTCCCACGTACCCTCACATTGAGGAATTAACGCATAAATTGTGTCGCTATGACATACTATAGGTACCATGCCATCTGGTTCCCAATCGAGTATTGTTTCCCCGGCAAGGAAAGGGCTGTCTGCTATGAGTGGATTATCTCTTTTCCGATGCACTATTTCATGTTTACTGTGTCCCACGTACCCTCACAATGAGGAATTAACGCATAAATTGTGTCGCTATGACATACTATAGGTACCATGCCATCTGGTTCCCAATCGAGTATTGTTTCCGCGGCAACGAAAGGGCTGTCTGCTATGAGTGGATTATCTCTTTTCCGATGCACTATTTCATGTTTACTGTGTCCCACGTACCCTCACAATGAGGAATTAACGCATAAATTGTGTCGCTATGACATACTATAGGTACCATGCCATCTGGTTCCCAATCGAGTATTGTTTCCGCGGCAACGAAAGGGCTGTCTGCTATGAGTGGATTATCTCTTTTCCGATGCACTATTTCATGTTTACTGTGTCCCACGTACCCTCACAATGAGGAATTAACGCATAAATTGTGTCGCTATGACATACTATAGGTACCATGCCATCTGGTTCCCAATCGAGTATTGTTTCCGCGGCAACGAAAGGGCTGTCTGCTATGAGTGGATTATCTCTTTTCCGATGCACTATTTCATGTTTACTGTGTCCCACGTACCCTCACAATGAGGAATTAACGCATAAATTGTGTCGCTATGACATACTATAGGTACCATGCCATCTGGTTCCCAATCGAGTATTGTTTCCGCGGCAACGAAAGGGCTGTCTGCTATGAGTGGATTATCTCTTTTCCGATGCACTATTTCATGTTTACTGTGTCCCACGTACCCTCACAATGAGGAATTAACGCATAAATTGTGTCGCTATGACATACTATAGGTACCATGCCATCTGGTTATCAATCGAGTATTGTTTCCGCGGCAACGAAAGGGCTGTCTGCTATGAGTGGATTATCTCTTTTCCGATGCACTATTTCATGTTTACTGTGTCCCACGTACCCTCACAATGAGGAATTAACGCATAAATTGTGTCGCTATGACATACTATAGGTACCATGCCATCTGGTTCCCAATCGAGTATTGTTTCCCCGGCAACGAAAGGGCTGTCTGCTATGAGTGGATTATCTCTTTTCCGATGCACTATTTCATGTTTACTGTGTCCCACGTACCCTCACAATGAGGAATTAACGCATAAATTGTGTCGCTATGACATACTATAGGTACCATGCCATCTGGTTCCCAATCGAGTATTGTTTCCCCGGCAACGAAAGGGCTGTCTGCTATGAGTGGATTATCTCTTTTCCGATGCACTATTTCATGTTTACTGTGTCCCACGTACCCTCACAATGAGGAATTAACGCATAAATTGTGTCGCTATGACATACTATAGGTACCATGCCATCTGGTTCCCAATCGAGTATTGTTTCCCCGGCAACGAAAGGGCTGTCTGCTATGAGTGGATTATCTCTTTTCCGATGCACTATTTCATGTTTACTGTGTCCCACGTACCCTCACAATGAGGAATTAACGCATAAATTGTGTCGCTATGACATACTATAGGTACCATGCCATCTGGTTCCCAATCGAGTATTGTTTCCCCGGCAACGAAAGGGCTGTCTGCTATGAGTGGATTATCTCTTTTCCGATGCACTATTTCATGTTTACTGTGTCCCACGTACCCTCACAATGAGGAATTAACGCATAAATTGTGTCGCTATGACATACTATAGGTACCATGCCATCTGGTTCCCAATCGAGTATTGTTTCCCCGGCAACGAAAGGGCTGTCTGCTATGAGTGGATTATCTCTTTTCCGATGCACTATTTCATGTTTACTGTGTCCCACGTACCCTCACAATGAGGAATTAACGCATAAATTGTGTCGCTATGACATACTATAGGTACCATGCCATCTGGTTCCCAATCGAGTATTGTTTCCCCGGCAACGAAAGGGCTGTCTGCTATGAGTGGATTATCTCTTTTCCGATGCACTATTTCATGTTTACTGTGTCCCACGTACCCTCACAATGAGGAATTAACGCATAAATTGTGTCGCTATGACATACTATAGGTACCATGCCATCTGGTTCCCAATCGAGTATTGTTTCCCCGGCAACGAAAGGGCTGTCTGCTATGAGTGGATTATCTCTTTTCCGATGCACTATTTCATGTTTACTGTGTCCCACGTACCCTCACAATGAGGAATTAACGCATAAATTGTGTCGCTATGACATACTATAGGTACCATGCCATCTGGTTCCCAATCGAGTATTGTTTCCGCGGCAACGAAAGGGCTGTCTGCTATGAGTGGATTATCTCTTTTCCGATGCACTATTTCATGTTTACTGTGTCCCACGTACCCTCACAATGAGGAATTAACGCATAAATTGTGTCGCTATGACATACTATAGGTACCATGCCATCTGGTTCCCAATCGAGTATTGTTTCCCCGGCAACGAAAGGGCTGTCTGCTATGAGTGGATTATCTCTTTTCCGATGCACTATTTCATGTTTACTGTGTCCCACGTACCCTCACAATGAGGAATTAACGCATAAATTGTGTCGCTATGACATACTATAGGTACCATGCCATCTGGTTCCCAATCGAGTATTGTTTCCGCGGCAACGAAAGGGCTGTCTGCTATGAGTGGATTATCTCTTTTCCGATGCACTATTTCATGTTTACTGTGTCCCACGTACCCTCACAATGAGGAATTAACGCATAAATTGTGTCGCTATGACATACTATAGGTACCATGCCATCTGGTTCCCAATCGAGTATTGTTTCCGCGGCAACGAAAGGACTGTCTGCTATGAGTGGATTATCTCTTTTCCGATGCACTATTTCATGTTTACTGTGTCCCACGTACCCTCACAATGAGGAATTAACGCATAAATTGTGTCGCTATCACATACTATAGGTACCATGCCATCTGGTTCCCAATCGAGTATTGTTTCCGCGGCAACGAAAGGGCTGTCTGCTATGAGTGGATTATCTCTTTTCCGATGCACTATTTCATGTTTACTGTGTCCCACGTACCCTCACAATGAGGAATTAACGCATAAATTGTGTCGCTATGACATACTATAGGTACCATGCCATCTGGTTCCCAATCGAGTATTGTTTCCCCGGCAACGAAAGGGCTGTCTGCTATGAGTGGATTATCTCTTTTCCGATGCACTATTTCATGTTTACTGTGTCCCACGTACCCTCACAATGAGGAATTAACGCATAAATTGTGACGCTATGACATACTATAGGTACCACGCCATCTGGTTCCCAATCGAGTATTGTTTCCGCGGCAACGAAAGGGCTGTCTGCTATGAGTGGATTATCTCTTTTCCGATGCACTATTTCATGTTTACTGTGTCCCACGTACCCTCACAATGAGGAATTAACGCATAAATTGTGTCGCTATGACATACTATAGGTACCATGCCATCTGGTTCCCAATCGAGTATTGTTTCCCCGGCAACGAAAGGGCTGTCTGCTATGAGTGGATTATCTCTTTTCCGATGCACTATTTCATGTTTACTGTGTCCCACGTACCCTCACAATGAGGAATTAACGCATAAATTGTGTCGCTATGACATACTATAGGTACCATGCCATCTGGTTCCCAATCGAGTATTGTTTCCGCGGCAACGAAAGGGCTGTCTGCTATGAGTGGATTATCTCTTTTCCGATGCACTATTTAATGTTTACTGTGTCCCACGTACCCTCACAATGAGGAATTAACGCATAAATTGTGTCGCTATGACATACTATAGGTACCATGCCATCTGGTTCCCAATCGAGTATTGTTTCCCCGGCAACGAAAGAGCTGTCTGCTATGAGTGGATTATCTCTTTTCCGATGCACTATTTCATGTTTACTGTGTCCCACGTACCCTCACATTGAGGAATTAACACATAAATTGTGTCGCTATGACATACTATAGGTACCATGCCATCTGGTTCCCAATCGAGTATTGTTTCCCCGGCAACGTAAGGGCTGTCTGCTATGAGTGGATTATCTCTTTTCCGATGCACTATTTCATGTTTACTGTGTCCCACGTACCCTCACATTGAGGAATTAACGCATAAATTGTGTCGCTATGACATACTATAGGTACCATGCCATCTGGTCCCAATCAAATATTGTTTCCCCGGCAACGAAAGGGCTGTCTGCTATGAGTGGATTATCTCTTTTCCGATGCACTATTTCATGTTTACTGTGTCCCACGTACCCTCACATTGAGGAATTAACGCATAAATTGTGTCGCTATGACATACTATAGGTACCATGCCTTCTGGTTCCCAATCGAGTATTGTTTCCGCGGCAACGAAAGGGCTGTCTGCTATGAGTGGATTATCTCTTTTCCGATGCACTATTTCATGTTTACTGTGTCCCACGTACCCTCACATTGAGGAATTAACGCATAAATTGTGTCGCTGTGACATACTATAGGTACCATGCCTTCTGTTTCCCAATCGTGTATTGTTTCCCCAGCAACGAAAGGGCTGTCTGCTATGAGTGGATTATCTCTTTTCCGATGCACTATTTCATGTTTACTGTGTCCCACGCACCCTCACATTGACGAATTAACGCAGAAATGGCGTCGCTATGACATACTATAGGTACCATGCCTTCTGGTTCGCAATCGAGTATTGTTTCCCCGACAACGAAAGGGCTGTCTGCTATGAGTGGATTATCTCTTTTCCGATGCACTATTTCATGTTTACTGTGTCCCACGTACCCTCACATTGAGGAATTAACGCATAAATTGTGTCGCTATGACATACTATAGGTACCATGCCTTCTGGTTCCCAATCGAGTATTGTTTCCGCGGCAACGAAAGGGCTGTCTGCTATGAGTGGATTATCTCTTTTCCGATGCACTATTTCATGTTTACTGTGTCCCACGTACCCTCACATTGAGGAATTAACGCATAAATTGTGTCGCTATGACATACTATAGGTACCATGCCTTCTGGTTCCCAATCGAGTATTGTTTCCCCGGCAACGAAAGGGCTGTCTGCTATGAGTGGATTATCTCTTTTCCGATGCACTATTTCATGTTTACTGTGTCCCACGTACCCTCACATTGAGGAATTAACGCATAAATTGTGTCGCTATGACATACTATAGGTACCATGCCTTCTGGTTCCCAATCGAGTATTGTTTCCCCGGCAACGAAAGGGCTGTCTTCTATGAGTGGATTATCTCTTTTCCGATGCACTATTTCATGTTTACTATGTCCCACGCACCCTCACATTGACGAATTAACGCAGAAATGGCGTCGCTATAAATACTATAGGTACCATGCCTTCTGTTTCCCAATCGTGTATTGTTTCCACGTCAACGAAAGGGCTGTCTGCTATGAGTGGATTATCTCTTTTCCGATGCACTATTTCATGTTTACTGTGTCCCACGTACCCTCACATTGAGGAATTAACGCATAAATTGTGTCGCTATGACATACTATAGGTACCATGCCTTCTGTTTCCCAATCGTGTATTGTTTCCGCGGCAACGAAAGGGCTGTCTGCTATGAGTGGATTATCTCTTTTCCGATGCACTATTTCATGTTTACTGTGTCCCACGTACCCTCACATTGAGGAATTAACGCATAAATTGTGTCGCTATGACATACTATAGGTACCATGCCTACTGTTTCCCAATCGTGTATTGTTTCCCCGGCAACGAAAGGGCTGTCTGCTATGAGTGGATTATCTCTTTTCCGATGCACTATTTCATGTTTACTGTGTCCCACGTACCCTCACATTGAGGAATTAACGCATAAATTATGTCGCTATGACATACTATAGGTACCATGCCTTCTGTTTCCCAATCAAGTATTGTTTCCCCGGCAACGAAAGGGCTGTCTGCTATGAGTGGATTATCTCTTTTCCGATGCACTATTTCATGTTTACTGTGTCCCACGTACCCTCACATTGAGGAATTAACGCATAAATTGTGTCGCTATGACATACTATAGGTACCATGCCTTCTGGTTCCCAATCGAGTATTGTTTCCCCGGCAACGAAAGGGCTGTCTGCTATGAGTGGATTATCTCTTTTCCGATGCACTATTTCATGTTTACTGTGTCCCACGTACCCCCACATTGAGGAATTAACGCAGAAATGGCGTCGCTATGACATACTATAGGTACCATGCCTTCTGGTTCCCAATCGAGTATTGTTTCCCCGGCAACGAAAGGGCTGTCTGCTATGAGTGGATTATCTCTTTTCCGATGCACCATTTCATGTTTACTGTGTCCCACGTACCCTCACATTGAGGAATTAACGCAGAAATGGCGTCGCTATGACATACTATAGGTACCATGCCTTCTGGTTCCCAATCGAGTATTGTTTCCGCGGCAACGAAAGGGCTGTCTGCTATGAGTGGATTATCTCTTTTCCGATGCACTATTTCATGTTTACTGTGTCCCACGTACCCTCACATTGAGGAATTAACGCATAAATTGTGTCGCTATGACATACTATAGGTACCATGCCTTCTGTTTCCCAATCGTGTATTGTTTCTCCGGCAACGAAAGGGCTGTCTGCTATGAGTGGATTATCTCTTTTCCGATGCACTATTTCATGTTTACTGTGTCCCACGTACCCTCACATTGAGGAATTAACGCATAAATTGTGTCGCTATGACATACTATAGGTACCATGCCTTCTGGTTCCCAATCGAGTATTGTTTCCCCGGCAACGAAAGGGCTGTCTGCTATGAGTGGATTATCTGTTTTCCGTTGCACTATTTCATGTTTACTGTGTCCCACGCACCCTCAAAAAAATGGCTCTGAGCACTATGGGACTCAACTGCTGTGGTCATTACTCCCCTAGAACTTAGAACTACCTAAACCTAACCAACCTAAGGACATCACACACATCCATGCCTGAGGCAGGATTCGAACCTGCGACCGTAGCAGTCGCACGGTTACGGACTGTGCGCCTAGAACCGCGAGACCACCGCGGCCGGCCCCACGCACCCTCACATTGACGAATTAACGCAGAAATGGCGTCGCTATAAATACTATAGGTACCATGCCTTCAGTTTCCCAATCGAGTATTGTTTCCCCGGCAACGAAAGGGCTGTCTGCTATGAGTGGATTATCTCTTTTCCGATGCACTATTTCATGTTTACTGTGTCCCACGTACCCTCACATTGAGGAATTAACGCATAAATTGTGTCGCTATGACATACTATAGGTACCATGCCTTCTGTTTCCCAATCGTGTATTGTTTCCCCAGCAACGAAAGGGCTGTCTGCTATGAGTGGATTATCTCTTTTCCGATGCACTATTTCATGTTTACTGTGTCCCACGCACCCTCACATTGACGAATTAACGCAGAAATGGCGTCGCTACAAATACTATAGGTACCATGCCTTCTGGTTCCCAATCGAGTATTGTTTCCGCGGCAACGAAAGGGCTGTCTGCTATGAGTGGATTATCTCTTTTCCGATGCACTATTTCATGTTTACTGTGTCCCACGTACCCTCACATTGAGGAATTAACGCATAAATTGTGTCGCTATGACATACTATAGGTACCATGCCATCTGGTTCCCAATCGAGTATTGTTTCCCCGGCAACGAAAGGGCTGTCTGCTATGAGTGGATTATCTCTTTTCCGATGCACTATTTCATGTTTACTGTGTCCCACGTACCCTCACATTGACGAATTAACGCATAAATTGTGTCGCTATGACATACTATAGGTACCATGCCTTCTGTTTCCCAATCGTGTATTGTTTCCCCAGCAACGAAAGGGCTGTCTGCTATGAGTGGATTATCTCTTTTCCGATGCACTATTTCATGTTTACTGTGTCCCACGTACCCTCACATTGACGAATTAACGCATAAATTGTGTCGCTATGACATACTATAGGTACCATGCCTTCTGTTTCCCAATCGTGTATTGTTTCCCCAGCAACGAAAGGGCTGTCTGCTATGAGTGGATTATCTCTTTTCCGATGCACTATTTCATGTTTACTGTGTCCCACGTACCCTCACATTGAGGAATTAACGCATAAATTGTGTCGCTATGACATACTATAGGTACCATGCCATCTGGTTCCCAATCGAGTATTGTTTCCCCGGCAACGAAAGGGCTGTCTGCTATGAGTGGATTATCTCTTTTCCGATGCACTATTTCATGTTTACTGTGTCCCACGTACCCTCACATTGACGAATTAACGCATAAATTGTGTCGCTATGACATACTATAGGTACCATGCCTTCTGTTTCCCAATCGTGTATTGTTTCCCCAGCAACGAAAGGGCTGTCTGCTATGAGTGGATTATCTCTTTTCCGATGCACTATTTCATGTTTACTGTGTCCCACGTACCCTCACATTGACGAATTAACGCATAAATTGTGTCGCTATGACATACTATAGGTACCATGCCTTCTGTTTCCCAATCGTGTATTGTTTCCCCAGCAACGAAAGGGCTGTCTGCTATGAGTGGATTATCTCTTTTCCGATGCACTATTTCATGTTTACTGTGTCCCACGTACCCTCACATTGACGAATTAACGCATAAATTGTGTCGCTATGACATACTATAGGTACCATGCCTTCTGTTTCCCAATCGTGTATTGTTTCCCCAGCAACGAAAGGGCTGTCTGCTATGAGTGGATTATCTCTTTTCCGATGCACTATTTCATGTTTGCTGTGTCCCACGCACCCTCACATTGACGAATTAACGCAGAAATGGCGTCGCTACAAATACTATAGGTACCATGCCTTCTGGTTCCCAATCGAGTATTGTTTCCGCGGCAACGAAAGGGCTGTCTGCTATGAGTGGATTATCTCTTTTCCGATGCACTATTTCATGTTTACTGTGTCCCACGTACCCTCACATTGAGGAATTAACGCATAAATTGTGTCGCTATGACATACTATAGGTACCATGCCATCTGGTTCCCAATCGAGTATTGTTTCCCCGGCAACGAAAGGGCTGTCTGCTATGAGTGGATAATCTCTTTTCCGATGCACTATTTCATGTTTACTGTGTCCCACGTACCCTCACATTGAGGAATTAACGCATAAATTGTGACGCTATGACATACTATAGGTACCATGCCATCTGGTTCCCAATCGAGTATTGTTTCCCCGGCAACGAAAGGGCTGTCTGCTATGAGTGGATTATCTCTTTTCCGATGCACTATTTCATGTTTACTGTGTCCCACGTACCCTCACATTGAGGAATTAACGCATAAATTGTGTCGCTATGACATACTATAGGTACCATGCCATCTGGTTCCCAATCGATGATTGTTTCCGCGGCAACGAAAGGGCTGTCTGCTAAGAGTGGATTATCTCTTTTCCGATGCACTATTTCATGTTTACTGTGTCCCACGTACCCTCACATTGACGAATTAACGCATAAATTGTGTCGCAATGACATACTATAGGTACCATGCCATCTGGTTCCCAATCGAGTATTGTTTCCCCGGCAACGAAAGGGCTATCTGCTATGAGTGGATTATCTCTTTTCCGATGCACTATTTCATGTTTACTGTGTCCCACATACCCTCACATTGAGGAATTAACGCATAAATTGTGTCGCTATGACATACTATAGGTACCATGCCATCTGGTTCCCAATCGAGTATTGTTTCCCCGGCAACGAAAGGGCTGTCTGCTATGAGTGGATTATCTCTTTTCCGATGCACTATTTCATGTTTACTGTGTCCCACGTACCCTCACATTGAGGAATTAACGCATAAATTGTGTCGCTATGACATACTATAGGTACCATGCCATCTGGTTCCCAATCGAGTATTGTTTCCCCGGCAACGAAAGGGCTGTCTGCTATGAGTGGATTATCTCTTTTCCGATGCACTATTTCATGTTTACTGTGTCCCACGTACCCTCACATTGAGGAATTAACGCATAAATTGTGTCGCTATGACATACTATAGGTACCATGCCATCTGGTTCCCAATCGATGATTGTTTCCGCGGCAACGAAAGGGCTGTCTGCTAAGAGTGGATTATCTCTTTTCCGATGCACTATTTCATGTTTACTGTGTCCCACGTACCCTCACATTGAGGAATTAACGCATAAATTGTGTCGCTATGACATACTATAGGTACCATGCCTTCTGTTTCCCAATCGTGTATTGTTTCCCCAGCAACGAAAGGGCTGTCTGCTATGAGTGGATTATCTCTTTTCCGATGCACTATTTCATGTTTACTGTGTCCCACGTACCCTCACATTGAGGAATTAACGCATAAATTGTGTCGCTATGACATACTATAGGTACCATGCCATCTGGTTCCCAATCGATGATTGTTTCCGCGGCAACGAAAGGGCTGTCTGCTAAGAGTGGATTATCTCTTTTCCGATGCACTATTTCATGTTTACTGTGTCCCAGGTACCCTCACATTGAGGAATTAACGCATAAATTGTGTCGCAATGACATACTATAGGTACCATGCCATCTGGTTCCCAATCGAGTATTGTTTCCCCGGCAACGAAAGGGCTGTCTGCTATGAGTGGATTATCTCTTTTCCGATGCACTATTTCATGTTTACTGTGTCCCACATACCCTCACATTGAGGAATTAACGCATAAATTGTGTCGCTATGACATACTATAGGTACCATGCCATCTGGTTCCCAATCGATGATTGTTTCCGCGGCAACGAAAGGGCTGTCTGCTAAGAGTGGATTATCTCTTTTCCGATGCACTATTTCATGTTTACTGTGTCCCACGTACCCTCACATTGAGGAATTAACGCATAAATTGTGTCGCTATGACATACTATAGGTACCATGCCATCTGGTTCCCAATCGATGATTGTTTCCGCGGCAACGAAAGGGCTGTCTGCTAAGAGTGGATTATCTCTTTTCCGATGCACTATTTCATGTTTACTGTGTCCCACGTACCCTCACATTGACGAATTAACGCATAAATTGTGTCGCTATGACATACTATAGGTACCATGCCATCTGGTTCCCAATCGAGTATTGTTTCCCCGGCAACGAAAGGGCTGTCTGCTATGAGTGGATTATCTCTTTTCCGATGCACTATTTCATGTTTACTGTGTCCCACGTACCCTCACATTGAGGAATTAACGCATAAATTGTGTCGCTATGACATACTATAGGTACCATGCCATCTGGTTCCCAATCGATGATTGTTTCCGCGGCAACGAAAGGGCTGTCTGCTAAGAGTGGATTATCTCTTTTCCGATGCACTATTTCATGTTTACTGTGTCCCAGGTACCCTCACATTGAGGAATTAACGCATAAATTGTGTCGCTATGACATACTATAGGTACCATGCCATCTGGTTCCCAATCGATGATTGTTTCCGCGGCAACGAAAGGGCTGTCTGCTAAGAGTGGATTATCTCTTTTCCGATGCACTATTTCATGTTTACTGTGTCCCACGTACCCTCACATTGAGGAATTAACGCATAAATTGTGTCGCTATGACATACTATAGGTACCATGCCATCTGGTTCCCAATCGAGTATTGTTTCCCCGGCAACGAAAGGGCTGTCTGCTATGAGTGGATTATCTCTTTTCCGATGCACTATTTCATGTTTACTGTGTCCCACGTACCCTCACATTGAGGAATTAACGCATAAATTGTGTCGCTATGACATACTATAGGTACCATGCCATCTGGTTCCCAATCGATGATTGTTTCCGCGGCAACGAAAGGGCTGTCTGCTAAGAGTGGATTATCTCTTTTCCGATGCACTATTTCATGTTTACTGTGTCCCACGTACCCTCACATTGAGGAATTAACGCATAAATTGTGTCGCTATGACATACTATAGGTACCATGCCTTCTGTTTCCCAATCGTGTATTGTTTCCCCAGCAACGAAAGGGCTGTCTGCTATGAGTGGATTATCTCTTTTCCGATGCACTATTTCATGTTTACTGTGTCCCACGTACCCTCACATTGAGGAATTAACGCATAAATTGTGTCGCTATGACATACTATAGGTACCATGGCATCTGGTTCCCAATCGATGATTGTTTCCGCGGCATCGAAATGGCTGTCTGCTAAGAGTGGATTATCTCTTTTCCGATGCACTATTTCATGTTTACTGTGTCCCACGTACCCTCACATTGACGAATTAACGCATAAATTGTGTCGCAATGACATACTATAGGTACCATGCCATCTGGTTCCCAATCGAGTATTGTTTCCCCGGCAACGAAAGGGCTGTCTGCTATGAGTGGATTATCTCTTTTCCGATGCACTATTTCATGTTTACTGTGTCCCACATACCCTCACATTGAGGAATTAACGCATAAATTGTGTCGCTATGACATACTATAGGTACCATGCCATCTGGTTCCCAATCGATGATTGTTTCCGCGGCAACGAAAGGGCTGTCTGCTATGAGTGGATTATCTCTTTTCCGATGCACTATTTCATGTTTACTGTGTCCCACGTACCCTCACATTGAGGAATTAACGCATAAATTGTGTCGCTATGACATACTATAGGTACCATGCCATCTGGTTCCCAATCGAGTATTGTTTCCCCAGCAACGAAAGGGCTGTCTGCTATGAGTGGATTATCTCTTTTCCGATGCACTATTTCATGTTTACTGTGTCCCACGTACCCTCACATTGAGGAATTAACGCATAAATTGTGTCGCTATGACATACTATAGGTACCATGCCATCTGGTTCCCAATCGATGATTGTTTCCGCGGCAACGAAAGGGCTGTCTGCTAAGAGTGGATTATCTCTTTTCCGATGCACTATTTCATGTTTACTGTGTCCCACGTACCCTCACATTGAGGAATTAACGCATAAATTGTGTCGCTATGACATACTATAGGTACCATGCCATCTGGTTCCCAATCGATGATTGTTTCCGCGGCAACGAAAGGGCTGTCTGCTAAGAGTGGATTATTTCTTTTCCGATGCACTATTTCATGTTTACTGTGTCCCACGTACCCTCACATTGAGGAATTAACGCATAAATTGTGTCGCTATGACATACTATAGGTACCATGCCATCTGGTTCCCAATCGAGTATTGTTTCCCCGGCAACGAAAGGGCTGTCTGTTATGAGTGGATTATCTCTTTTCCGATGCACTATTTCATGTTTACTGTGTCCCACGTACCCTCACATTGAGGAATTAACGCATAAATTGTGTCGCTATGACATACTATAGGTACCATGCCATCTGGTTCCCAATCGATGATTGTTTCCGCGGCAACGAAAGGGCTGTCTGCTAAGAGTGGATTATCTCTTTTCCGATGCACTATTTCATGTTTACTGTGTCCCACGTACCCTCACATTGAGGAATTAACGCATAAATTGTGTCGCTATGACATACTATAGGTACCTTGCCTTCTGTTTCCCAATCGTGTATTGTTTCCCCAGCAACGAAAGGGCTGTCTGCTATGAGTGGATTATCTCTTTTCCGATGCACTTTTTTATGTTTACTCTGTCCCACGTACCCTCACATTGAGGAATTAACGCATAAATTGTGTCGCTATGACATACTATAGGTACCATGCCATCTGGTTCCCAATCGATGATTGTTTCCGCGGCAACGAAAGGGCTGTCTGCTAAGAGTGGATTATCTCTTTTCCGATGCACTATTTCATGTTTACTGTGTCCCACGTACCCTCACATTGACGAATTAACGCATAAATTGTGTCGCTATGACATACTATAGGTACCATGCCATCTGGTTCCCAATCGAGTATTGTTTCCCCGGCAACGAAAGGGCTGTCTGCTATGAGTGGATTATCTCTTTTCCGATGCACTATTTCATGTTTACTGTGTCCCACATACCCTCACATTGAGGAATTAACGCATAAATTGTGTCGCTATGACATACTATAGGTACCATGCCATCTGGTTCCCAATCGATGATTGTTTCCGCGGCAACGAAAGGGCTGTCTGCTATGAGTGGATTATCTCTTTTCCGATGCACTATTTCATGTTTACTGTGTCCCACGTACCCTCACATTGAGGAATTAACGCATAAATTGTGTCGCTATGACATACTATAGGTACCATGCCATCTGGTTCCCAATCGATGATTGTTTCCGCGGCAACGAAAGGGCTGTCTGCTAAGAGTGGATTATCTCTTTTCCGATGCACTATTTCATGTTTACTGTGTCCCACGTACCCTCACATTGACGAATTAACGCATAAATTGTGTCGCTATGACATACTATAGGTACCATGCCATCTGGTTCCCAATCGAGTATTGTTTCCCCAGCAACGAAATTGCTGTCTGCTATGAGTGGATTATCTCTTTTCCGATGCACTATTTCATGTTTACTGTGTCCCACGTACCCTCACATTGAGGAATTAACGCATAAATTGTGTCGCTATGACATACTATAGGTACCATGCCATCTGGTTCCCAATCGATGATTGTTTCCGCGGCAACGAAAGGGCTGTCTGCTATGAGTGGATTATCTCTTTTCCGATGCACTATTTCATGTTTACTGTGTCCCACGTACCCTCACATTGAGGAATTAACGCATAAATTGTGTCGCTATGACATACTATAGGTACCATGCCTTCTGTTTCCCAATCGTGTATTGTTTCCCCAGCAACGAAAGGGCTGTCTGCTATGAGTGGATTATCTCTTTTCCGATGCACTATTTCATGTTTACTGTGTCCCACGTACCCTCACATTGACGAATTAACGCATAAATTGTGTCGCTATGACATACTATAGGTACCATGCCATCTGGTTCCCAATCGAGTATTGTTTCCGCGGCAACGAAAGGGCTGTCTGCTATGAGTGGATTATCTCTTTTCCGATGCACTATTTCATGTTTACTGTGTCCCACGTACCCTCACATTGAGGAATTAACGCATAAATTGTGTCGCTATGACATACTATAGGTACCATGCCTTCTGTTTCCCAATCGTGTATTGTTTCTCCGGCAACGAAAGGGCTGTCTGCTATGAGTGGATTATCTCTTTTCCGATGCACTATTTCATGTTTACTGTGTCCCACGTACCCTCACATTGAGGAATTAACGCATAAAACGCATAAAACGCATAAAAACGCATAAAACATACATAAAAACATACTATAGGTACCATGCCTTCTGGTTCCCAATCGAGTATTGTTTCCCCGGCAACGAAAGGGCTGTCTGCTATGAGTGGATTATCTGTTTTCCGTTGCACTATTTCATGTTTACTGTGTCCCACGCACCCTCAAAAAAATGGCTCTGAGCACTATGGGACTCAACTGCTGTGGTCATTACTCCCCTAGAACTTAGAACTACCTAAACCTAACCAACCTAAGGACATCACACACATCCATGCCTGAGGCAGGATTCGAACCTGCGACCGTAGCAGTCGCACGGTTACGGACTGTGCGCCTAGAACCGCGAGACCACCGCGGCCGGCCCCACGCACCCTCACATTGACGAATTAACGCAGAAATGGCGTCGCTATAAATACTATAGGTACCATGCCTTCAGTTTCCCAATCGAGTATCGTTTCCCCGGCAACGAAAGGGCTGTCTGCTATGAGTGGATTATCTCTTTTCCGATGCACTATTTCATGTTTACTGTGTCCCACGTACCCTCACATTGACGAATTAACGCATAAATTGTGTCGCTATGACATACTATAGGTACCATGCCTTCTGTTTCCCAATCGTGTATTGTTTCCCCAGCAACGAAAGGGCTGTCTGCTATGAGTGGATTATCTCTTTTCCGATGCACTATTTCATGTTTACTGTGTCCCACGCACCCTCACATTGACGAATTAACGCAGAAATGGCGTCGCTACAAATACTAAAGGTACCATGCCTTCTGGTTCCCAATCGAGTATTGTTTCCGCGGCAACGAAAGGGCTGTCTGCTATGAGTGGATTATCTCTTTTCCGATGCACTATTTCATGTTTACTGTGTCCCACGTACCCTCACATTGAGGAATTAACGCATAAATTGTGTCGCTATGACATACTATAGGTACCATGCCATCTGGTTCCCAATCGAGTATTGTTTCCCCGGCAACGAAAGGGCTGTCTGCTATGAGTGGATTATCTCTTTTTCGATGCACTATTTCATGTTTACTGTGTCCCACGTACCCTCACATTGACGAATTAACGCATAAATTGTGTCGCTATGACATACTATAGGTACCATGCCTTCTGTTTCCCAATCGTGTATTGTTTCCCCAGCAACGAAAGGGCTGTCTGCTATGAGTGGATTATCTCTTTTCCGATGCACTATTTCATGTTTACTGTGTCCCACGTACCCTCACATTGACGAATTAACGCATAAATTGTGTCGCTATGACATACTATAGGTACCATGCCTTCTGTTTCCCAATCGTGTATTGTTTCCCCAGCAACGAAAGGGCTGTCTGCTATGAGTGGATTATCTCTTTTCCGATGCACTATTTCATGTTTACTGTGTCCCACGTACCCTCACATTGAGGAATTAACGCATAAATTGTGTCGCTATGACATACTATAGGTACCATGCCATCTGGTTCCCAATCGAGTATTGTTTCCCCGGCAACGAAAGGGCTGTCTGCTATGAGTGGATTATCTCTTTTCCGATGCACTATTTCATGTTTACTGTGTCCCACGTACCCTCACATTGACGAATTAACGCATAAATTGTGTCGCTATGACATACTATAGGTACCATGCCTTCTGATTCCCAATCGTGTATTGTTTCCCCAGCAACGAAAGGGCTGTCTGCTATGAGTGGATTATCTCTTTTCCGATGCACTATTTCATGTTTACTGTGTCCCACGTACCCTCACATTGACGAATTAACGCATAAATTGTGTCGCTATGACATACTATAGGTACCATGCCTTCTGTTTCCCAATCGTGTATTGTTTCCCCAGCAACGAAAGGGCTGTCTGCTATGAGTGGATTATCTCTTTTCCGATGCACTATTTCATGTTTACTGTGTCCCACGTACCCTCACATTGACGAATTAACGCATAAATTGTGTCGCTATGACATACTATAGGTACCATGCCTTCTGTTTCCCAATCGTGTATTGTTTCCCCAGCAACGAAAGGGCTGTCTGCTATGAGTGGATTATCTCTTTTCCGATGCACTATTTCATGTTTGCTGTGTCCCACGCACCCTCACATTGACGAATTAACGCAGAAATGGCGTCGCTACAAATACTATAGGTACCATGCCTTCTGGTTCCCAATCGAGTATTGTTTCCGCGGCAACGAAAGGGCTGTCTGCTATGAGTGGATTATCTCTTTTCCGATGCACTATTTCATGTTTACTGTGTCCCACGTACCCTCACATTGAGGAATTAACGCATAAATTGTGTCGCTATGACATACTATAGGTACCATGCCATCTGGTTCCCAATCGAGTATTGTTTCCCCGGCAACGAAAGGGCTGTCTGCTATGAGTGGATAATCTCTTTTCCGATGCACTATTTCATGTTTACTGTGTCCCACGTACCCTCACATTGAGGAATTAACGCATAAATTGTGTCGCTATGACATACTATAGGTACCATGCCATCTGGTTCCCAATCGAGTATTGTTTCCCCGGCAACGAAAGGGCTGTCTGCTATGAGTGGATTATCTCTTTTCCGATGCACTATTTCATGTTTACTGTGTCCCACGTACCCTCACATTGAGGAATTAACGCATAAATTGTGTCGCTATGACATACTATAGGTACCATGCCATCTGGTTCCCAATCGATGATTGTTTCCGCGGCAACGAAAGGGCTGTCTGCTAAGAGTGGATTATCTCTTTTCCGATGCACTATTTCATGTTTACTGTGTCCCACGTACCCTCACATTGACGAATTAACGCATAAATTGTGTCGCAATGACATACTATAGGTACCATGCCATCTGGTTCCCAATCGAGTATTGTTTCCCCGGCAACGAAAGGGCTGTCTGCTATGAGTGGATTATCTCTTTTCCGATGCACTATTTCATGTTTACTGTGTCCCACATACCCTCACATTGAGGAATTAACGCATAAATTGTGTCGCTATGACATACTATAGGTACCATGCCATCTGGTTCCCAATCGAGTATTGTTTCCCCGGCAACGAAAGGGCTGTCTGCTATGAGTGGATTATCTCTTTTCCGATGCACTATTTCATGTTTACTGTGTCCCACGTACCCTCACATTGAGGAATTAACGCATAAATTGTGTCGCTATGACATACTATAGGTACCATGCCATCTGGTTCCCAATCGAGTATTGTTTCCCCGGCAACGAAAGGGCTGTCTGCTATGAGTGGATTATCTCTTTTCCGATGCACTATTTCATGTTTACTGTGTCCCACGTACCCTCACATTGAGGAATTAACGCATAAATTGTGTCGCTATGACATACTATAGGTACCATGCCATCTGGTTCCCAATCGATGATTGTTTCCGCGGCAACGAAAGGGCTGTCTGCTAAGAGTGGATTATCTCTTTTCCGATGCACTATTTCATGTTTACTGTGTCCCACGTACCCTCACATTGAGGAATTAACGCATAAATTGTGTCGCTATGACATACTATAGGTACCATGCCTTCTGTTTCCCAATCGTGTATTGTTTCCCCAGCAACGAAAGGGCTGTCTGCTATGAGTGGATTATCTCTTTTCCGATGCACTATTTCATGTTTACTGTGTCCCACGTACCCTCACATTGAGGAATTAACGCATAAATTGTGTCGCTATGACATACTATAGGTACCATGCCATCTGGTTCCCAATCGATGATTGTTTCCGCGGCAACGAAAGGGCTGTCTGCTAAGAGTGGATTATCTCTTTTCCGATGCACTATTTCATGTTTACTGTGTCCCACGTACCCTCACATTGACGAATTAACGCATAAATTGTGTCGCAATGACATACTATGGGTACCATGCCATCTGGTTCCCAATCGAGTATTGTTTCCCCGGCAACGAAAGGGCTGTCTGCTATGAGTGGATTATCTCTTTTCCGATGCACTATTTCATGTTTACTGTGTCCCACATACCCTCACATTGAGGAATTAACGCATAAATTGTGTCGCTATGACATACTATAGGTACCATGCCATCTGGTTCCCAATCGATGATTGTTTCCGCGGCAACGAAAGGGCTGTCTGCTATGAGTGGATTATCTCTTTTCCGATGCACTATTTCATGTTTACTGTGTCCCACGTACCCTCACATTGAGGAATTAACGCATAAATTGTGTCGCTATGACATACTATAGGTACCATGCCATCTGGTTCCCAATCGATGATTGTTTCCGCGGCAACGAAAGGGCTGTCTGCTAAGAGTGGATTATCTCTTTTCCGATGCACTATTTCATGTTTACTGTGTCCCACGTACCCTCACATTGACGAATTAACGCATAAATTGTGTCGCTATGACATACTATAGGTACCATGCCATCTGGTTCCCAATCGAGTATTGTTTCCCCAGCAACGAAAGGGCTGTCTGCTATGAGTGGATTATCTCTTTTCCGATGCACTATTTCATGTTTACTGTGTCCCACGTACCCTCACATTGAGGAATTAACGCATAAATTGTGTCGCTATGACATACTATAGGTACCATGCCATCTGGTTCCCAATCGATGATTGTTTCCGCGGCAACGAAAGGGCTGTCTGCTAAGAGTGGATTATCTCTTTTCCGATGCACTATTTCATGTTTACTGTGTCCCAGGTACCCTCACATGGAGGAATTAACGCATAAATTGTGTCGCTATGACATACTATAGGTACCATGCCATCTGGTTCCCAATCGATGATTGTTTCCGCGGCAACGAAAGGGCTGTCTGCTAAGAGTGGATTATCTCTTTTCCGATGCACTATTTCATGTTTACTGTGTCCCACGTACCCTCACATTGAGGAATTAACGCATAAATTGTGTCGCTATGACATACTATAGGTACCATGCCATCTGGTTCCCAATCGAGTATTGTTTCCCCGGCAACGAAAGGGCTGTCTGCTATGAGTGGATTATCTCTTTTCCGATGCACTATTTCATGTTTACTGTGTCCCACGTACCCTCACATTGAGGAATTAACGCATAAATTGTGTCGCTATGACATACTATAGGTACCATGCCATCTGGTTCCCAATCGATGATTGTTTCCGCGGCAACGAAAGGGCTGTCTGCTAAGAGTGGATTATCTCTTTTCCGATGCACTATTTCATGTTTACTGTGTCCCACGTACCCTCACATTGAGGAATTAACGCATAAATTGTGTCGCTATGACATACTATAGGTACCATGCCTTCTGTTTCCCAATCGTGTATTGTTTCCCCAGCAACGAAAGGGCTGTCTGCTATGAGTGGATTATCTCTTTTCCGATGCACTATTTCATGTTTACTGTGTCCCACGTACCCTCACATTGAGGAATTAACGCATAAATTGTGTCGCTATGACATACTATAGGTACCATGCCATCTGGTTCCCAATCGATGATTGTTTCCGCGGCATCGAAATGGCTGTCTGCTAAGAGTGGATTATCTCTTTTCCGATGCACTATTTCATGTTTACTGTGTCCCACGTACCCTCACATTGACGAATTAACGCATAAATTGTGTCGCAATGACATACTATAGGTACCATGCCATCTGGTTCCCAATCGAGTATTGTTTCCCCGGCAACGAAAGAGCTGTCTGCTATGAGTGGATTATCTCTTTTCCGATGCACTATTTCATGTTTACTGTGTCCCACATACCCTCACATTGAGGAATTAACGCATAAATTGTGTCGCTATGACATACTATAGGTACCATGCCATCTGGTTCCCAATCGATGATTGTTTCCGCGGCAACGAAAGGGCTGTCTGCTATGAGTGGATTATCTCTTTTCCGATGCACTATTTCATGTTTACTGTGTCCCACGTACCATCACATTGAGGAATTAACGCATAAATTGTGTCGCTATGACATACTATAGGTACCATGCCATCTGGTTCCCAATCGATGATTGTTTCCGCGGCAACGAAAGGGCTGTCTGCTAAGAGTGGATTATCTCTTTTCCGATGCACTATTTCATGTTTACTGTGTCCCACGTACCCTCACATTGACGAATTAACGCATAAATTGTGTCGCTATGACATACTATAGGTACCATGCCATCTGGTTCCCAATCGAGTATTGTTTCCCCAGCAACGAAAGGGCTGTCTGCTATGAGTGGATTATCTCTTTTCCGATGCACTATTTCATGTTTACTGTGTCCCACGTACCCTCACATTGAGGAATTAACGCATAAATTGTGTCGCTATGACATACTATAGGTACCATGCCATCTGGTTCCCAATCGATGATTGTTTCCGCGGCAACGAAAGGGCTGTCTGCTAAGAGTGGATTATCTCTTTTCCGATGCACTATTTCATGTTTACTGTGTCCCACGTACCCTCACATTGAGGAATTAACGCATAAATTGTGTCGCTATGACATACTATAGGTACCATGCCATCTGGTTCCCAATCGATGATTGTTTCCGCGGCAACGAAAGGGCTGTCTGCTAAGAGTGGATTATCTCTTTTCCGATGCACTATTTCATGTTTACTGTGTCCCACGTACCCTCACATTGAGGAATTAACGCATAAATTGTGTCGCTATGACATACTATAGGTACCATGCCATCTGGTTCCCAATCGAGTATTGTTTCCCCGGCAACGAAAGGGCTGTCTGCTATGAGTGGATTATCTCTTTTCCGATGCACTATTTCATGTTTACTGTGTCCCACGTACCCTCACATTGAGGAATTAACGCATAAATTGTGTCGCTATGACATACTATAGGTACCATGCCATCTGGTTCCCAATCGATGATTGTTTCCGCGGCAACGAAAGGGCTGTCTGCTATGAGTGGATTATCTCTTTTCCGATGCACTATTTCATGTTTATTGTGTCCCACGTACCCTCACATTGAGGAATTAACGCATAAATTGTGTCGCTATGACATACTATAAGTACCTTGCCTTCTGTTTCCCAATCGTGTATTGTTTCCCCAGCAACGAAAGGGCTGTCTGCTATGAGTGGATTATCTCTTTTCCGATGCACTATTTCATGTTTACTCTGTCCCACGTACCCTCACATTGAGGAATTAACGCATAAATTGTGTCGCTATGACATACTATAGGTACCATGCCATCTGGTTCCCAATCGATGATTGTTTCCGCGGCAACGAAAGGGCTGTCTGCTAAGAGTGGATTATCTCTTTTCCGATGCACTATTTCATGTTTACTGTGTCCCACGTACCCTCACATTGACGAATTAACGCATAAATTGTGTCGCTATGACATACTATAGGTACCATGCCATCTGGTTCCCAATCGAGTGTTGTTTCCCCGGCAACGAAAGGGCTGTCTGCTATGAGTGGATTATCTCTTTTCCGATGCACTATTTCATGTTTACTGTGTCCCACATACCCTCACATTGAGGAATTAACGCATAAATTGTGTCGCTATGACATACTATAGGTACCATGCCATCTGGTTCCCAATCGATGATTGTTTCCGCGGCAACGAAAGGGCTGTCTGCTATGAGTGGATTATCTCTTTTCCGATGCACTATTTCATGTTTACTGTGTCCCACGTACCCTCACATTGAGGAATTAACGCATAAATTGTGTCGCTATGACATACTATAGGTACCATGCCATCTGGTTCCCAATCGATGATTGTTTCCGCGGCAACGAAAGGGCTGTCTGCTAAGAGTGGATTATCTCTTTTCCGATGCACTATTTCATGTTTACTGTGTCCCACGTACCCTCACATTGACGAATTAACGCATAAATTGTGTCGCTATGACATACTATAGGTACCATGCCATCTGGTTCCCAATCGAGTATTGTTTCCCCAGCAACGAAAGTGCTGTCTGCTATGAGTGGATTATCTCTTTTCCGATGCACTATTTCATGTTTACTGTGTCCCACGTACCCTCACATTGAGGAATTAACGCATAAATTGTGTCGCTATGACATACTATAGGTACCATGCCATCTGGTTCCCAATCGATGATTGTTTCCGCGGCAACGAAAGGGCTGTCTGCTATGAGTGGATTATCTCTTTTCCGATGCACTATTTCATGTTTACTGTGTCCCACGTACCCTCACATTGAGGAATTAACGCATAAATTGTGTCGCTATGACATACTATAGGTACCATGCCTTCTGTTTCCCAATCGTGTATTGTTTCCCCAGCAACGAAAGGGCTGTCTGCTATGAGTGGATTATCTCTTTTCCGATGCACTATTTCATGTTTACTGTGTCCCACGTACCCTCACATTGACGAATTAACGCATAAATTGTGTCGCTATGACATACTATAGGTACCATGCCATCTGGTTCCCAATCGAGTATTGTTTCCCCGGCAACGAAAGGGCTGTCTGCTATGAGTGGATTATCTCTTTTCCGATGCACTATTTCATGTTTACTGTGTCCCACGTACCCTCACATTGAGGAATTAACGCATAAATTGTGTCGCTATGACATACTATAGGTACCATGCCTTCTGTTTCCCAATCGTGTATTGTTTCCCCAGCAACGAAAGGGCTGTCTGCTATGAGTGGATTATCTCTTTTCCGATGCACTATTTCATGTTTACTGTGTCCCACGTACCCTCACATTGACGAATTAACGCATAAATTGTGTCGCTATGACATACTATAGGTACCATGCCATCTGGTTCCCAATCGAGTATTGTTTCCGCAGCAACGAAAGGGCTGTCTGCTATGAGTGGATTATCTCTTTTCCGATGCACTATTTCATGTTTACTGTGTCCCACGTACCCTCACATTGAGGAATTAACGCATAAATTGTGTCGCTATGACATACTATAGGTACCATGCCATCTGGTTCCCAATCGATGATTGTTTCCGCGGCAACGAAAGGGCTGTCTGCTATGAGTGGATTATCTCTTTTCCGATGCACTGTTTCATGTTTACTGTGTCCCACGTACCCTCACATTGACGAATTAACGCATAAATTGTGTCGCTATGACATACTATAGGTACCATGCCTTCTGTTTCCCAATCGTGTATTGTTTCCCCAGCAACGAAAGGGCTGTCTGCTATGAGTGGATTATCTCTTTTCCGATGCACTATTTCATGTTTACTGTGTCCCACGTACCCTCACATTGACGAATTAACGCATAAATTGTGTCGCTATGACATACTATAGGTACCATGCCATCTGGTTCCCAATCGAGTATTGTTTCCCCAGCAACGAAAGGCTGTCTGCTATGAGTGGATTATCTCTTTTCCGATGCACTATTTCATGTTTACTGTGTCCCACGTACCCTCACATTGAGGAATTAACGCATAAATTGTGTCGCTATGACATACTATAGGTACCATGCCATCTGGTTCCCAATCGATGATTGTTTCCGCGGCAACGAAAGGGCTGTCTGCTATGAGTGGATTATCTCTTTTCCGATGCACTATTTCATGTTTACTGTGTCCCACGTACCCTCACATTGAGGAATTAACGCATAAATTGTGTCGCTATGACATACTATAGGTACCATGCCATCTGGTTCCCAATCGAGTATTGTTTCCCCAGCAACGAAAGGGCTGTCTGCTATGAGTGGATTATCTCTTTTCCGATGCACTATTTCATGTTTACTGTGTCCCACGTACCCTCACATTGAGGAATTAACGCATAAATTGTGTCGCTATGACATACTATAGGTACCATGCCTTCTGTTTCCCAATCGTGTATTGTTTCCCCAGCAACGAAAGGGCTGTCTGCTATGAGTGGATTATCTCTTTTCCGATGCACTATTTCATGTTTACTGTGTCCCACGTACCCTCACATTGAGGAATTAACGCATAAATTGTGTCGCTATGACATACTATAGGTACCATGCCATCTGGTTCCCAATCGATGATTGTTTCCGCGGCAACGAAAGGGCTGTCTGCTATGAGTGGATTATCTCTTTTCCGATGCACTATTTCATGTTTACTGTGTCCCACGTACCCTCACATTGAGGAATTAACGCATAAATTGTGTCGCTATGACATACTATAGGTACCATGCCATCTGGTTCCCAATCGAGTATTGTTTCCCCAGCAACGAAAGGGCTGTCTGCTATGAGTGGATTATCTCTTTTCCGATGCACTATTTCACGTTTACTGTGTCCCACGTACCCTCACATTGAGGAATTAACGCATAAATTGTGTCGCTATGACATACTATAGGTACCATGCCATCTGGTTCCCAATCGATGATTGTTTCCGCGGCAACGAAAGGGCTGTCTGCTAAGAGTGGATTATCTCTTTTCCGATGCACTATTTCATGTTTACTGTGTCCCACGTACCCTCACATTGACGAATTAACGCATAAATTGTGTCGCTATGACATACTATAGGTACCATGCCATCTGGTTCCCAATCGAGTATTGTTTCCCCGGCAACGAAAGGGCTGTCTGCTATGAGTGGATTATCTCTTTTCCGATGCACTATTTCATGTTTACTGTGTCCCACGTACCCTCACATTGAGGAATTAACGCATAAATTGTGTCGCTATGACATACTATAGGTACCATGCCATCTGGTTCCCAATCGATGATTGTTTCCGCGGCAACGAAAGGGCTGTCTGCTAAGAGTGGATTATCTCTTTTCCGATGCACTATTTCATGTTTACTGTGTCCCACGTACCCTCACATTGACGAATTAACGCATAAATTGTGTCGCTATGACATACTATAGGTACCATGCCATCTGGTTCCCAATCGAGTATTGTTTCCCCGGCAACGAAAGGGCTGTCTGCTATGAGTGGATTATCTCTTTTCCGATGCACTATTTCATGTTTACTGTGTCCCACATACCCTCACATTGAGGAATTAACGCATAAATTGTGTCGCTATGACATACTATAGGTACCATGCCATCTGGTTCCCAATCGATGATTGTTTCCGCGGCAACAAAAGGGCTGTCTGCTAAGAGTGGATTATCTCTTTTCCGATGCACTATTTCATGTTTACTGTGTCCCACGTACCCTCACATTGAGGAATTAACGCATGAATTGTGTCGCTATGACATACTATTGGTACCATGCCATCTGGTTCCCAATCGAGTATTGTTTCCCCGGCAACGAAAGGGCTGTCTGCTATGAGTGGATTATCTCTTTTCCGATGCACTATTTCATGTTTACTGTGTCCCACATACCCTCACATTGAGGAATTAACGCATAAATTGTGTCGCTATGACATACTATAGGTACCATGCCATCTGGTTCCCAATCGATGATTGTTTCCGCGGCAACGAAAGGGCTGTCTGCTATGAGTGGATTATCTCTTTTCCGATGCACTATTTCATGTTTACTGTGTCCCACGTACCCTCACATTGAGGAATTAACGCATAAATTGTGTCGCTATGACATACTATAGGTACCATGCCATCTGGTTCCCAATCGATGATTGTTTCCGCGGCAACGAAAGGGCTGTCTGCTAAGAGTGGATTATCTCTTTTCCGATGCACTATTTCATGTTTACTGTGTCCCACGTACCCTCACATTGAGGAATTAACGCATAAATTGTGTCGCTATGACATACTATAGGTACCATTCCATCTGGTTCCCAATCGATGATTGTTTCCGCGGCAACGAAAGGGCTGTCTGCTAAGAGTGGATTATCTCTTTTCCGATGCACTATTTCATGTTTACTGTGTCCCACGTACCCTCACATTGAGGAATTAACGCATAAATTGTGTCGCTATGACATACTATAGGTACCATGCCATCTGGTTCCCAATCGAGTATTGTTTCCCCGGCAACGAAAGGGCTGTCTGCTATGAGTGGATTATCTCTTTTCCGATGCACTATTTCATGTTTACTGTGTCCCACGTACCCTCACATTGAGGAATTAACGCATAAATTGTGTCGCTATGACATACTATAGGTACCATGCCATCTGGTTCCCAATCGATGATTGTTTCCGCGGCAACGAAAGGGCTGTCTGCTATGAGTGGATTATCTCTTTTCCGATGCACTATTTCATGTTTACTGTGTCCCACGTACCCTCACATTGAGGAATTAACGCATAAATTGTGTCGCTATGACATACTATAGGTACCATGCCATCTGGTTCCCAATCGAGTATTGTTTCCCCAGCAACGAAAGGGCTGTCTGCTATGAGTGGATTATCTCTTTTCCGATGCACTATTTCATGTTTACTGTGTCCCACGTACCCTCACATTGAGGAATTAACGCGTAAATTGTGTCGCTATGACATACTATAGGTACCATGCCATCTGGTTCCCAATCGATGATTGTTTCCGCGGCAACGAAAGGGCTGTCTGCTAAGAGTGGATTATCTCTTTTCCGATGCACTATTTCATGTTTACTGTGTCCCACGTACCCTCACATTGACGAATTAACGCATAAATTGTGTCGCTATGACATACTATAGGTACCATGCCATCTGGTTCCCAATCGAGTATTGTTTCCCCGGCAACGAAAGGGCTGTCTGCTATGAGTGGATTATCTCTTTTCCGATGCACTATTTCATGTTTACTGTGTCCCACGTACCCTCACATTGAGGAATTAACGCATAAATTGTGTCGCTATGACATACTATAGGTACCATGCCATCTGGTTCCCAATCGATGATTGTTTCCGCGGCAACGAAAGGGCTGTCTGCTAAGAGTGGATTATCTCTTTTCCGATGCACTATTTCATGTTTACTGTGTCCCACGTACCCTCACATTGACGAATTAACGCATAAATTGTGTCGCTATGACATACTATAGGTACCATGCCATCTGGTTCCCAATCGAGTATTGTTTCCCCGGCAACGAAAGGGCTGTCTGCTATGAGTGGATTATCTCTTTTCCGATGCACTATTTCATGTTTACTGTGTCCCACATACCCTCACATTGAGGAATTAACGCATAAATTGTGTCGCTATGACATACTATAGGTACCATGCCATCTGGTTCCCAATCGATGATTGTTTCCGCGGCAACAAAAGGGCTGTCTGCTAAGAGTGGATTATCTCTTTTCCGATGCACTATTTCATGTTTACTGTGTCCCACGTACCCTCACATTGAGGAATTAACGCATGAATTGTGTCGCTATGACATACTATAGGTACCATGCCATCTGGTTCCCAATCGAGTATTGTTTCCCCGGCAACGAAAGGGCTGTCTGCTATGAGTGGATTATCTCTTTTCCGATGCACTATTTCATGTTTACTGTGTCCCACCTACCCTCACATTGAGGAATTAACGCATAAATTGTGTCGCTATGACATACTATAGGTACCATGCCATCTGGTTCCCAATCGATGATTGTTTCCGCGGCAACGAAAGGGCTGTCTGCTATGAGTGGATTATCTCTTTTCCGATGCACTATTTCATGTTTACTGTGTCCCACGTACCCTCACATTGAGGAATTAACGCATAAATTGTGTCGCTATGACATACTATAGGTACCATGCCATCTGGTTCCCAATCGATGATTGTTTCCGCGGCAACGAAAGGGCTGTCTGCTAAGAGTGGATTATCTCTTTTCCGATGCACTATTTCATGTTTACTGTGTCCCACGTACCCTCACATTGACGAATTAACGCATAAATTGTGTCGCTATGACATACTATAGGTACCATGCCATCTGGTTCCCAATCGATGATTGTTTCCGCGGCAACGAAAGGGCTGTCTGCTAAGAGTGGATTATCTCTTTTCCGATGCACTATTTCATGTTTACTGTGTCCCACGTACCCTCACATTGAGGAATTAACGCATAAATTGTGTCGCTATGACATACTATAGGTACCATGCCATCTGGTTCCCAATCGAGTATTGTTTCCCCGGCAACGAAAGGGCTGTCTGCTATGAGTGGATTATCTCTTTTCCGATGCACTATTTCATGTTTACTGTGTCCCACGTACCCTCACATTGAGGAATTAACGCATAAATTGTGTCGCTATGACATACTATAGGTACCATGCCATCTGGTTCCCAATCGATGATTGTTTCCGCGGCAACGAAAGGGCTGTCTGCTAAGAGTGGATTATCTCTTTTCCGATGCACTATTTCATGTTTACTGTGTCCCACGTACCCTCACATTGACGAATTAACGCATAAATTGTGTCGCTATGACATACTATAGGTACCATGCCATCTGGTTCCCAATCGAGTATTGTTTCCCCGGCAACGAAAGGGCTGTCTGCTATGAGTGGATTATCTCTTTTCCGATGCACTATTTCATGTTTACTGTGTCCCACATACCCTCACATTGAGGAATTAACGCATAAATTGTGTCGCTATGACATACTATAGGTACCATGCCATCTGGTTCCCAATCGATGATTGTTTCCGCGGCAACAAAAGGGCTGTCTGCTAAGAGTGGATTATCTCTTTTCCGATGCACTATTTCATGTTTACTGTGTCCCACGTACCCTCACATTGAGGAATTAACGCATGAATTGTGTCGCTATGACATACTATAGGTACCATGCCATCTGGTTCCCAATCGAGTATTGTTTCCCCGGCAACGAAAGGGCTGTCTGCTATGAGTGGATTATCTCTTTTCCGATGCACTATTTCATGTTTACTGTGTCCCACATACCCTCACATTGAGGAATTAACGCATAAATTGTGTCGCTATGACATACTATAGGTACCATGCCATCTGGTTCCCAATCGATGATTGTTTCCGCGGCAACGAAAGGGCTGTCTGCTATGAGTGGATTATCTCTTTTCCGATGCACTATTTCATGTTTACTGTGTCCCACGTACCCTCACATTGAGGAATTAACGCATAAATTGTGTCGCTATGACATACTATAGGTACCATGCCATCTGGTTCCCAATCGATGATTGTTTCCGCGGCAACGAAAGGGCTGTCTGCTAAGAGTGGATTATCTCTTTTCCGATGCACTATTTCATGTTTACTGTGTCCCACGTACCCTCACATTGAGGAATTAACGCATAAATTGTGTCGCTATGACATACTATAGGTACCATGCCATCTGGTTCCCAATCGATGATTGTTTCCGCGGCAACGAAAGGGCTGTCTGCTAAGAGTGGATTATCTCTTTTCCGATGCACTATTTCATGTTTACTGTGTCCCACGTACCCTCACATTGAGGAATTAACGCATAAATTGTGTCGCTATGACATACTATAGGTACCATGCCATCTGGTTCCCAATCGAGTATTGTTTCCCCGGCAACGAAAGGGCTGTCTGCTATGAGTGGATTATCTCTTTTCCGATGCACTATTTCATGTTTACTGTGTCCCACGTACCCTCACATTGAGGAATTAACGCATAAATTGTGTCGCTATGACATACTATAGGTACCATGCCATCTGGTTCCCAATCGATGATTGTTTCCGCGGCAACGAAAGGGCTGTCTGCTAAGAGTGGATTATCTCTTTTCCGATGCACTATTTCATGTTTACTGTGTCCCACGTACCCTCACATTGAGGAATTAACGCATAAATTGTGTCGCTATGACATACTATAGGTACCATGCCTTCTGTTTCCCAATCGTGTATTGTTTCCCCAGCAACGAAAGGGCTGTCTGCTATGAGTGGATTATCTCTTTTCCGATGCACTATTTCATGTTTACTGTGTCCCACGTACCCTCACATTGAGGAATTAACGCATAAATTGTGTCGCTGTGACATACTATAGGTACCATGCCATCTGGTTCCCAATCGATGATTGTTTCCGCGGCAACGAAAGGGCTGTCTGCTAAGAGTGGATTATCTCTTTTCCGATGCACTATTTCATGTTTACTGTGTCCCACGTACCCTCACATTGACGAATTAACGCATAAATTGTGTCGCTATGACATACTATAGGTACCATGCCATCTGGTTCCCAATCGAGTATTGTTTCCCCGGCAACGAAAGGGCTGTCTGCTATGAGTGGATTATCTCTTTTCCGATGCACTATTTCATGTGTACTGTGTCCCACATACCCTCACATTGAGGAATTAACGCATAAATTGTGTCGCTATGACATACTATAGGTACCATGCCATCTGGTTCCCAATCGATGATTGTTTCCGCGGCAACGAAAGGGCTGTCTGCTATGAGTGGATTATCTCTTTTCCGATGCACTATTTCATGTTTACTGTGTCCCACGTACCCTCACATTGAGGAATTAACGCATAAATTGTGTCGCTATGACATACTATAGGTACCATGCCATCTGGTTCCCAATCGATGATTGTTTCCGCGGCAACGAAAGGGCTGTCTGCTAAGAGTGGATTATCTCTTTTCCGATGCACTATTTCATGTTTACTGTGTCCCACGTACCCTCACATTGAGGAATTAACGCATAAATTGTGTCGCTATGACATACTATAGGTACCATGCCATCTGGTTCCCAATCGATGATTGTTTCCGCGGCAACGAAAGGGCTGTCTGCTATGAGTGGATTATCTCTTTTCCGATGCACTATTTCATGTTTACTGTGTCCCACGTACCCTCACATTGAGGAATTAACGCATAAATTGTGTCGCTATGACATACTATAGGTACCATGCCTTCTGTTTCCCAATCGTGTATTGTTTCCCCAGCAACGAAAGGGCTGTCTGCTTTGAGTGGATTATCTCTTTTCCGATGCACTATTTCATGTTTACTGTGTCCCACGTACCCTCACATTGACGAATTAACGCATAAATTGTGTCGCTATGACATACTATAGGTACCATGCCATCTGGTTCCCAATCGAGTATTGTTTCCCCAGCAACGAAAGGGCTGTCTGCTATGAGTGGATTATCTCTTTTCCGATGCACTATTTCATGTTTACTGTGTCCCACGTACCCTCACATTGAGGAATTAACGCATAAATTGTGTCGCTATGACATACTATAGGTACCATGCCTTCTGTTTCCCAATCGTGTATTGTTTCCCCAGCAACGAAAGGGCTGTCTGCTATGAGTGGATTATCTCTTTTCCGATGCACTATTTCATGTTTACTGTGTCCCACGTACCCTCACATTGACGAATTAACGCATAAATTGTGTCGCTATGACATACTATAGGTACCATGCCATCTGGTTCCCAATCGAGTATTGTTTCCCCAGCAACGAAAGGGCTGTCTGCTATGAGTGGATTATCTCTTTTCCGATGCACTATTTCATGTTTACTGTGTCCCACGTACCCTCACATTGAGGAATTAACGCATAAATTGTGTCGCTATGACATACTATAGGTACCATGCCATCTGGTTCCCAATCGATGATTGTTTCCGCGGCAACGAAAGGGCTGTCTGCTATGAGTGGATTATCTCTTTTCCGATGCACTATTTCATGTTTACTGTGTCCCACGTACCCTCACATTGACGAATTAACGCATAAATTGTGTCGCTATGACATACTATAGGTACCATGCCTTCTGTTTCCCAATCGTGTATTGTTTCCCCAGCAACGAAAGGGCTGTCTGCTATGAGTGGATTATCTCTTTTCCGATGCACTATTTCATGTTTACTGTGTCCCACGTACCCTCACATTGACGAATTAACGCATAAATTGTGTCGCTATGACATACTATAGGTACCATGCCATCTGGTTCCCAATCGAGTATTGTTTCCCCAGCAACGAAAGGGCTGTCTGCTATGAGTGGATTATCTCTTTTCCGATGCACTATTTCATGTTTACTGTGTCCCACGTACCCTCACATTGAGGAATTAACGCATAAATTGTGTCGCTATGACATACTATAGGTACCATGCCATCTGGTTCCCAATCGATGATTGTTTCCGCGGCAACGAAAGGGCTGTCTGCTATGAGTGGATTATCTCTTTTCCGATGCACTATTTCATGTTTACTGTGTCCCACGTACCCTCACATTGACAAATTAACGCATAAATTGTGTCGCTATGACATACTATAGGTACCATGCCATCTGGTTCCCAATCGAGTATTGTTTCCCCAGCAACGAAAGGGCTGTCTGCTATGAGTGGATTATCTCTTTTCCGATGCACTATTTCATGTTTACTGTGTCCCACGTACCCTCACATTGAGGAATTAACGCATAAATTGTGTCGCTATGACATACTATAGGTACCATGCCTTCTGTTTCCCAATCGTGTATTGTTTCCCCAGCAACGAAAGGGCTGTCTGCTATGAGTGGATTATCTCTTTTCCGATGCACTATTTCATGTTTACTGTGTCCCACGTACCCTCACATTGAGGAATTAACGCATAAATTGTGTCGCTATGACATACTATAGGTACCATGCCATCTGGTTCCCAATCGAGTATTGTTTCCCCAGCAACGAAAGGGCTGTCTGCTATGAGTGGATTATCTCTTTTCCGATGCACTATTTCATGTTTACTGTGTCCCACGTACCCTCACATTGAGGAATTAACGCATAAATTGTGTCGCTATGACATACTATAGGTACCATGCCATCTGGTTCCCAATCGATGATTGTTTCCGCGGCAACGAAAGGGCTGTCTGCTATGAGTGGATTATCTCTTTTCCGATGCACTATTTCATGTTTACTGTGTCCCACGTACCCTCACATTGAGGAATTAACGCATAAATTGTGTCGCTATGACATACTATAGGTACCATGCCATCTGGTTCCCAATCGATGATTGTTTCCGCGGCAACGAAAGGGCTGTCTGCTAAGAGTGGATTATCTCTTTTCCGATGCACTATTTCATGTTTACTGTGTCCCACGTACCCTCACATTGAGGAATTAACGCATAAATTGTGTCGCTATGACATACTATAGGTACCATGCCATCTGGTTCCCAATCGAGTATTGTTTCCCCAGAAACGAAAGGGCTGTCTGCTATGAGTGGATTATCTCTTTTCCGATGCACTATTTCATGTTTACTGTGTCCCACGCACCCTCACATTGAGGAATTATCGCATAAATTGTGTCGCTATGACATACTATAGGTACCATGCCATCTGGTTCCCAATCGATGATTGTTTCCGCGGCAACGAAAGGGCTGTCTGCTATGAGTGGATTATCTCTTTTCCGATGCACTATTTCATGTTTACTGTGTCCCACGTACCCTCACATTGAGGAATTAACGCATAAATTGTGTCGCTATGACATACTATAGGTACCATGCCATCTGGTTCCCAATCGAGTATTGTTTCCCCAGCAACGAAAGGGCTGTCTGCTATGAGTGGATTATCTCTTTTCCGATGCACTATTTCATGTTTACTGTGTCCCACGTACCCTCACATTGACGAATTAACGCATAAATTGTGTCGCTATGACATACTATAGGTACCATGCCATCTGGTTCCCAATCGAGTATTGTTTCCCCAGCAACGAAAGGGCTGTCTGCTATGAGTGGATTATCTCTTTTCCGATGCACTATTTCATGTTTACTGTGTCCCACGTACCCTCACATTGAGGAATTAACGCATAAATTGTGTCGCTATGACATACTATAGGTACCATGCCATCTGGTTCCCAATCGATGATTGTTTCCGCGGCAACGAAAGGGCTGTCTGCTAAGAGTGGATTATCTCTTTTCCGATGCACTATTTCATGTTTACTGTGTCCCACGTACCCTCACATTGAGGAATTAACGCATAAATTGTGTCGCTATGACATACTATAGGTACCATGCCTTCTGTTTCCCAATCGTGTATTGTTTCCCCAGCAACGAAAGGGCTGTCTGCTATGAGTGGATTATCTCTTTTCCGATGCACTATTTCATGTTTACTGTGTCCCACGTACCCTCACATTGAGGAATTAACGCATAAATTGTGTCGCTATGACATACTATAGGTACCATGCCATCTGGTTCCCAATCGAGTATTGTTTCCCCAGCAACGAAAGGGCTGTCTGCTATGAGTGGATTATCTCTTTTCCGATGCACTATTTCATGTTTACTGTGTCCCACGTACCCTCACATTGAGGAATTAACGCATAAATTGTGTCGCTATGACATACTATAGGTACCATGCCTTCTGGTTCCCAATCGTGTATTGTTTCCCCATCAACGAAAGGGCTGTCTGCTATGAGTGGATTATCTCTTTTCCGATGCACTATTTCATGTTTACTGTGTCCCACGTACCCTCACATTGAGGAATTAACGCATAAATTGTGTCGCTATGACATACTATAGGTACCATGCCATCTGGTTCCCAATCGTGTATTGTTTCCCCGGCAACGACAGGGCTGTCTGCTATGAGTGGATTATCTCTTTTCCGATGCACTATTTCATGTTTACTGTGTCCCACGTACCCTCACATTGAGGAATTAACGCATAAATTGTGTCGCTATGACATACTATAGGTACCATGCCATCTGGTTCCCAATCGAGTATTGTTTCCCCAGCAACGAAAGGGCTGTCTGCTATGAGTGGATTATCTCTTTTCCGATGCACTATTTCATGTTTACTGTGTCCCACGTACCCTCACATTGAGGAATTAACGCATAAATTGTGTCGCTATGACATACTATAGGTACCATGCCTTCTGGTTCCCAATCGTGTATTGTTTCCCCAGCAACGAAAGGGCTGTCTGCTATGAGTGGATTATCTCTTTTCCGATGCACTATTTCATGTTTACTGTGTCCCAATTACCCTCACATTGAGGAATTAACGCATAAATTGTGTCGCTATGACATACTATAGGTACCATGCCATCTGGTTCCCAATCGAGTATTGTTTCCCCGGCAACGAAAGGGCTGTCTGCTATGAGTGGATTATCTCTTTTCCGATGCACTATTTCATGTTTACTGTGTCCCACGTACCCTCACATTGAGGAATTAACGCATAAATTGTGTCGCTATGACATACTATAGGTACCATGCCATCTGGTTCCCAATCGAGTATTGTTTCCCCGGCAACGAAAGGGCTGTCTGCTATGAGTGGATTATCTCTTTTCCGATGCACTATTTCATGTTTACTGTGTCCCACGTACCCTCACATTGAGGAATTAACGCATAAATTGTGTCGCTATGACATACTATAGGTACCATGCCATCTGGTTCCCAATCGAGTATTGTTTCCCCGGCAACGAAAGGGCTGTCTGCTATGAGTGGATTATCTCTTTTCCGATGCACTATTTCATGTTTACTGTGTCCCACGTACCCTCACATTGAGGAATTAACGCATAAATTGTGTCGCTATGACATACTATAGGTACCATGCCTTCTGGTTCCCAATCGTGTATTGTTTCCCCAGCAACGAAAGGGCTGTCTGCTAAGAGTGGATTATCTCTTTTCCGATGCACTATTTCATGTTTACTGTGTCCCACGTACCCTCACATTGAGGAATTAACGCATAAATTGTGTCGCTATGACATACTATAGGTACCATGCCATCTGGTTCCCAATCGAGTATTGTTTCCCCGGCAACGAAAGGGCTGTCTGCTATGAGTGGATTATCTCTTTTCCGATGCACTATTTCATGTTTACTGTGTCCCACGTACCCTCACATTGAGGAATTAACGCATAAATTGTGTCGCTATGACATACTATAGGTACCATGCCATCTGGTTCCCAATCGATGATTGTTTCCGCGGCAATGAAAGGGCTGTCTGCTAAGAGTGGATTATCTCTTTTCCGATGCACTATTTCATGTTTACTGTGTCCCACGTACCCTCACATTGAGGAATTAACGCATAAATTGTGTCGCTATGACATACTATAGGTACCATGCCTTCTGGTTCCCAATCGTGTATTGTTTCCCCAGCAACGAAAGGGCTGTCTGCTAAGAGTGGATTATCTCTTTTCCGATGCACTATTTCATGTTTACTGTGTCCCACGTACCCTCACATTGAGGAATTAACGCATAAATTGTGTCGCTATGACATACTATAGGTACCATGCCTTCTGGTTCCCAATCGAGTATTGTTTCCCCGGCAACGAAAGGGCTGTCTGCTATGAGTGGATTATCTCTTTTCCGATGCACTATTTCATGTTTACTGTGTCCCACGTACCCTCACATTGAGGAATTAACGCATAAATTGTGTCGCTATGACATACTATAGGTACCATGCCATCTGGTTCCCAATCGATGATTGTTTCCGCGGCAACGAAAGGGCTGTCTGCTAAGAGTGGATTATCTCTTTTCCGATGCACTATTTCATGTTTACTGTGTCCCACGTACCCTCACATTGAGGAATTAACGCATAAATTGTGTCGCTATGACATACTATAGGTACCATGCCATCTGGTTCCCAATCGAGTATTGTTTCCCCGGCAATGAAAGGGCTGTCTGCTATGAGTGGATTATCTCTTTTCCGATGCACTATTTCATGTTTACTGTGTCCCACGTACCCTCACATTGAGGAATTAACGCATAAATTGTGTCGCTATGACATACTATAGGTACCATGCCATCTGGTTCCCAATCGTGTATTGTTTCCCCAGCAACGAAAGGGCTGTCTGCTAAGAGTGGATTATCTCTTTTCCGATGCACTATTTCATGTTTACTGTGTCCCACGTACCCTCACATTGAGGAATTAACGCATAAATTGTGTCGCTATGACATACTATAGGTACCATGCCATCTGGTTCCCAATCGAGTATTGTTTCCCCGGCAACGAAAGGGCTGTCTGCTAAGAGTGGATTATCTCTTTTCCGATGCACTATTTCATGTTTACTGTGTCCCACGTACCCTCACATTGAGGAATTAACGCATAAATTGTGTCGCTATGACATACTATAGGTACCATGCCATCTGGTTCCCAATCGATGATTGTTTCCGCGGCAACGAAAGGGCTGTCTGCTAAGAGTGGATTATCTCTTTTCCGATGCACTATTTCATGTTTACTGTGTCCCACGTACCCTCACATTGAGGAATTAACGCATAAATTGTGTCGCTATGACATACTATAGGTACCATGCCATCTGGTTCCCAATCGAGTATTGTTTCCCCAGAAACGAAAGGGCTGTCTGCTATGAGTGGATTATCTCTTTTCCGATGCACTATTTCATGTTTACTGTGTCCCACGTACCCTCACATTGAGGAATTAACGCATAGATTGTGTCGCTATGACATACTATAGGTACCATGCCATCTGGTTCCCAATCGATGATTGTTTCCGCGGCAACGAAAGGGCTGTCTGCTATGAGTGGATTATCTCTTTTCCGATGCACTATTTCATGTTTACTGTGTCCCACGTACCCTCACATTGAGGAATTAACGCATAAATTGTGTCGCTATGACATACTATAGGTACCATGCCTTCTGGTTCCCAATCGTGTATTGTTTCCCCAGCAACGAAAGGGCTGTCTGCTAAGAGTGGATTATCTCTTTTCCGATGCACTATTTCATGTTTACTGTGTCCCACGTACCCTCACATTGAGGAATTAACGCATAAATTGTGTCGCTATGACATACTATAGGTACCATGCCATCTGGTTCCCAATCGAGTATTGTTTCCCCGGCAACGAAAGGGCTGTCTGCTATGAGTGGATTATCTCTTTTCCGATGCACTATTTCATGTTTACTGTGTCCCACGTACCCTCACATTGAGGAATTAACGCATAAATTGTGTCGCTATGACATACTATAGGTACCATGCCATCTGGTTCCCAATCGATGATTGTTTCCGCGGCAACGAAAGGGCTGTCTGCTAAGAGTGGATTATCTCTTTTCCGATGCACTATTTCATGTTTACTGTGTCCCACGTACCCTCACATTGAGGAATTAACGCATAAATTGTGTCGCTATGACATACTATAGGTACCATGCCATCTGGTTCCCAATCGAGTATTGTTTCCCCGGCAACGAAAGGGCTGTCTGCTATGAGTGGATTATCTCTTTTCCGATGCACTATTTCATGTTTACTGTGTCCCACGTACCCTCACATTGAGGAATTAACGCATAAATTGTGTCGCTATGACATACTATAGGTACCATGCCATCTGGTTCCCAATCGATGATTGTTTCCGCGGCAACGAAAGGGCTGTCTGCTAAGAGTGGATTATCTCTTTTCCGATGCACTATTTCATGTTTACTGTGTCCCACGTACCCTCACATTGAGGAATTAACGCATAAATTGTGTCGCTATGACATACTATAGGTACCATGCCTTCTGTTTCCCAATCGTGTATTGTTTCCCCAGCAACGAAAGGGCTGTCTGCTATGAGTGGATTATCTCTTTTCCGATGCACTATTTCATGTTTACTGTGTCCCACGTACCCTCACATTGAGGAATTAACGCATAAATTGTGTCGCTATGACATACTATAGGTACCATGCCATCTGGTTCCCAATCGAGTATTGTTTCCCCAGCAACGAAAGGGCTGTCTGCTATGAGTGGATTATCTCTTTTCCGATGCACTATTTCATGTTTACTGTGTCCCACGTACCCTCACATTGAGGAATTAACGCATAAATTGTGTCGCTATGACATACTATAGGTACCATGCCTTCTGGTTCCCAATCGTGTATTGTTTCCCCAGCAACGAAAGGGCTGTCTGCTATGAGTGGATTATCTCTTTTCCGATGCACTATTTCATGTTTACTGTGTCCCACGTACCCTCACATTGAGGAATTAACGCATAAATTGTGTCGCTATGACATACTATAGGTACCATGCCATCTGGTTCCCAATCGTGTATTGTTTCCCCGGCAACGAAAGGGCTGTCTGCTATGAGTGGATTATCTCTTTTCCGATGCACTATTTCATGTTTACTGTGTCCCACGTACCCTCACATTGAGGAATTAACGCATAAATTGTGTCGCTATGACATACTATAGGTACCATGCCATCTGGTTCCCAATCGAGTATTGTTTCCCCAGCAACGAAAGGGCTGTCTGCTATGAGTGGATTATCTCTTTTCCGATGCACTATTTCATGTTTACTGTGTCCCACGTACCCTCACATTGAGGAATTAACGCATAAATTGTGTCGCTATGACATACTATAGGTACCATGCCTTCTGGTTCCCAATCGTGTATTGTTTCCCCAGCAACGAAAGGGCTGTCTGCTATGAGTGGATTATCTCTTTTCCGATGCACTATTTCATGTTTACTGTGTCCCAATTACCCTCACATTGAGGAATTAACGCATAAATTGTGTCGCTATGACATACTATAGGTACCATGCCATCTGGTTCCCAATCGAGTATTGTTTCCCCGGCAACGAAAGGGCTGTCTGCTATGAGTGGATTATCTCTTTTCCGATGCACTATTTCATGTTTACTGTGTCCCACGTACCCTCACATTGAGGAATTAACGCATAAATTGTGTCGCTATGACATACTATAGGTACCATGCCATCTGGTTCCCAATCGAGTATTGTTTCCCCGGCAACGAAAGGGCTGTCTGCTATGAGTGGATTATCTCTTTTCCGATGCACTATTTCATGTTTACTGTGTCCCACGTACCCTCACATTGAGGAATTAACGCATAAATTGTGTCGCTATGACATACTATAGGTACCATGCCATCTGGTTCCCAATCGAGTATTGTTTCCCCGGCAACGAAAGGGCTGTCTGCTATGAGTGGATTATCTCTTTTCCGATGCACTATTTCATGTTTACTGTGTCCCACGTACCCTCACATTGAGGAATTAACGCATAAATTGTGTCGCTATGACATACTATAGGTACCATGCCTTCTGGTTCCCAATCGTGTATTGTTTCCCCAGCAACGAAAGGGCTGTCTGCTAAGAGTGGATTATCTCTTTTCCGATGCACTATTTCATGTTTACTGTGTCCCACGTACCCTCACATTGAGGAATTAACGCATAAATTGTGTCGCTATGACATACTATAGGTACCATGCCATCTGGTTCCCAATCGAGTATTGTTTCCCCGGCAACGAAAGGGCTGTCTGCTATGAGTGGATTATCTCTTTTCCGATGCACTATTTCATGTTTACTGTGTCCCACGTACCCTCACATTGAGGAATTAACGCATAAATTGTGTCGCTATGACATACTATAGGTACCATGCCATCTGGTTCCCAATCGATGATTGTTTCCGCGGCAATGAAAGGGCTGTCTGCTAAGAGTGGATTATCTCTTTTCCGATGCACTATTTCATGTTTACTGTGTCCCACGTACCCTCACATTGAGGAATTAACGCATAAATTGTGTCGCTATGACATACTATAGGTACCATGCCTTCTGGTTCCCAATTGTGTATTGTTTCCCCAGCAACGAAAGGGCTGTCTGCTAAGAGTGGATTATCTCTTTTCCGATGCACTATTTCATGTTTACTGTGTCCCACGTACCCTCACATTGAGGAATTAACGCATAAATTGTGTCGCTATGACATACTATAGGTACCATGCCTTCTGGTTCCCAATCGAGTATTGTTTCCCCGGCAACGAAAGGGCTGTCTGCTATGAGTGGATTATCTCTTTTCCGATGCACTATTTCATGTTTACTGTGTCCCACGTACCCTCACATTGAGGAATTAACGCATAAATTGTGTCGCTATGACATACTATAGGTACCATGCCATCTGGTTCCCAATCGATTATTGTTTCCGCGGCAACGAAAGGGCTGTCTGCTAAGAGTGGATTATCTCTTTTCCGATGCACTATTTCATGTTTACTGTGTCCCACGTACCCTCACATTGAGGAATTAACGCATAAATTGTGTCGCTATGACATACTATAGGTACCATGCCATCTGGTTCCCAATCGAGTATTGTTTCCCCGGCAATGAAAGGGCTGTCTGCTATGAGTGGATTATCTCTTTTCCGATGCACTATTTCATGTTTACTGTGTCCCACGTACCCTCACATTGAGGAATTAACGCATAAATTGTGTCGCTATGACATACTATAGGTACCATGCCATCTGGTTCCCAATCGTGTATTGTTTCCCCAGCAACGAAAGGGCTGTCTGCTAAGAGTGGATTATCTCTTTTCCGATGCACTATTTCATGTTTACTGTGTCCCACGTACCCTCACATTGAGGAATTAACGCATAAATTGTGTCGCTATGACATACTATAGGTACCATGCCATCTGGTTCCCATTCGAGTATTGTTTCCCCGGCAACGAAAGGGCTGTCTGCTAAGAGTGGATTATCTCTTTTCCGATGCACTATTTCATGTTTACTGTGTCCCACGTACCCTCACATTGAGGAATTAACGCATAAATTGTGTCGCTATGACATACTATAGGTACCATGCCATCTGGTTCCCAATCGATGATTGTTTCCGCGGCAGCGAAAGGGCTGTCTGCTAAGAGTGGATTATCTCTTTTCCGATGCACTATTTCATGTTTACTGTGTCCCACGTACCCTCACATTGAGGAATTAACGCATAAATTGTGTCGCTATGACATACTATAGGTACCATGCCATCTGGTTCCCAATCGAGTATTGTTTCCCCAGAAACGAAAGGGCTGTCTGCTATGAGTGGATTATCTCTTTTCCGATGCACTATTTCATGTTTACTGTGTCCCACGTACCCTCACATTGAGGAATTAACGCATAGATTGTGTCGCTATGACATACTATAGGTACCATGCCATCTGGTTCCCAATCGATGATTGTTTCCGCGGCAACGAAAGGGCTGTCTGCTATGAGTGGATTATCTCTTTTCCGATGCACTATTTCATGTTTACTGTGTCCCACGTACCCTCACATTGAGGAATTAACGCATAAATTGTGTCGCTATGACATACTATAGGTACCATGCCTTCTGGTTCCCAATCGTGTATTGTTTCCCCAGCAACGAAAGGGCTGTCTGCTAAGAGTGGATTATCTCTTTTCCGATGCACTATTTCATGTTTACTGTGTCCCACGTACCCTCACATTGAGGAATTAACGCATAAATTGTGTCGCTATGACATACTATAGGTACCATGCCATCTGGTTCCCAATCGAGTATTGTTTCCCCGGCAACGAAAGGGCTGTCTGCTATGAGTGGATTATCTCTTTTCCGATGCACTATTTCATGTTTACTGTGTCCCACGTACCCTCACATTGAGGAATTAACGCATAAATTGTGTCGCTATGACATACTATAGGTACCATGCCATCTGGTTCCCAATCGATGATTGTTTCCGCGGCAACGAAAGGGCTGTCTGCTAAGAGTGGATTATCTCTTTTCCGATGCACTATTTCATGTTTACTGTGTCCCACGTACCCTCACATTGAGGAATTAACGCATAAATTGTGTCGCTATGACATACTATAGGTACCATGCCATCTGGTTCCCAATCGAGTATTGTTTCCCCGGCAACGAAAGGGCTGTCTGCTATGAGTGGATTATCTCTTTTCCGATGCACTATTTCATGTTTACTGTGTCCCACGTACCCTCACATTGAGGAATTAACGCATAATTTGTGTCGCTATGACATACTATAGGTACCATGCCATCTGGTTCCCAATCGTGTATTGTTTCCCCAGCAACGAAAGGGCTGTCTGCTATGAGTGGATTATCTCTTTTCCGATGCACTATTTCATGTTTACTGTGTCCCACGTACCCTCACATTGAGGAATTAACGCATAAATTGTGTCGCTATGACATACTATAGGTACCATGCCATCTGGTTCCCAATCGAGTATTGTTTCCCCGGCAACAAAAGGGCTGTCTGCTATGAGTGGATTATCTCTTTTCCGATGCACTATTTCATGTTTACTGTGTCCCACGTACCCTCACATTGAGGAATTAACGCATAAATTGTGTCGCTATGACATACTATAGGTACCATGCCATCTGGTTCCCAATCGATGATTGTTTCCGCGGCAACGAAAGGGCTGTCTGCTAAGAGTGGATTATCTCTTTTCCGATGCACTATTTCATGTTTACTGTGTCCCACGTACCCTCACATTGAGGAATTAACGCATAAATTGTGTCGCTATGACATACTATAGGTACCATGCCTTCTGTTTCCCAATCGATGATTGTTTCCGCGGCAACGAAAGGGCTGTCTGCTATGAGTGGATTATCTCTTTTCCGATGCACTATTTCATGTTTACTGTGTCCCACGTATCCTCACATTGAGGAATTAACGCATAAATTGTGTCGCTATGACATACTATAGGTACCATGCCATCTGGTTCCCAATCGAGTATTGTTTCCCCGGCAACGAAAGGGCTGTCTGCTATGAGTGGATTATCTCTTTTCCGATGCACTATTTCATGTTTACTGTGTCCCACGTACCCTCACATTGAGGAATTAACGCATAAATTGTGTCGCTATGACATACTATAGGTACCATGCCTTCTGGTTCCCAATCGTGTATTGTTTCCCCAGCAAGGAAAGGGCTGTCTGCTATGAGTGGATTATCTCTTTTCCGATGCACTATTTCATGTTTACTGTGTCCCACGTACCCTCACATTGAGGAATTAACGCATAAATTGTGTCGCTATGACATACTATAGGTACCATGCCATCTGGTTCCCAATCGGGTATTGTTTCCCCGGCAACGAAAGGGCTGTCTGCTATGAGTGGATTATCTCTTTTCCGATGCACTATTTCATGTTTACTGTGTCCCACGTACCCTCACATTGAGGAATTAACGCATAAATTGTGTCGCTATGACATACTATAGGTACCATGCCATCTGGTTCCCAATCGAGTATTGTTTCCCCGGCAACGAAAGGGCTGTCTGCTAGGAGTGGATTATCTCTTTTCCGATGCACTATTTCATGTTTACTGTGTCCCACGTACCCTCACATTGAGGAATTAACGCATTAATTGTGTCCCTATGACATACTATAGGTACCATGCCTTCTGGTTCCCAATCGTGTATTGTTTCCCCAGCAACGAAAGGGCTGTCCGCTAAGAGTGGATTATCTCTTTTCCGATGCACTATTTCATGTTTACTGTGTCCCACGTACCCTCACATTGAGGAATTAACGCATAAATTGTGTCGCTATGACATACTATAGGTACCATGCCATCTGGTTCCCAATCGAGTATTGTTTCCCCGGCAACGAAAGGGCTGTCTGCTATGAGTGGATTATCTCTTTTCCGATGCACTATTTCATGTTTACTGTGTCCCACGTACCCTCACATTGAGGAATTAACGCATAAATTGTGTCGCTATGACATACTATAGGTACCATGCCATCTGGTTCCCAATCGATGATTGTTTCCGCGGCTACGAAAGGGCTGTCTGCTAAGAGTGGATTATCTCTTTTCCGATGCACTATTTCATGTTTACTGTGTCCCACGTACCCTCACATTGAGGAATTAACGCATAAATTGTGTCGCTATGACATACTATAGGTACCATGCCTTCTGGTTCCCAATCGTGTATTGTTTCCCCAGCAACGAAAGGGCTGTCTGCTAAGAGTGGATTATCTCTTTTCCGATGCACTATTTCATGTTTACTGTGTCCCACGTACCCTCACATTGAGGAATTAACGCATAAATTGTGTCGCTATGACATACTATAGGTACCATGCCATCTGGTTCCCAATCGAGTATTGTTTCCCCGGCAACGAAAGGGCTGTCTGCTATGAGTGGATTATCTCTTTTCCGATGCACTATTTCATGTTTACTGTGTCCCACGTACCCTCACATTGAGGAATTAACGCATAAATTGTGTCGCTATGACATACTATAGGTACCATGCCATCTGGTTCCCAATCGATGATTGTTTCCGCGGCAACGAAAGGGCTGTCTGCTAAGAGTGGATTATCTCTTTTCCGATGCACTATTTCATGTTTACTGTGTCCCACGTACCCTCACATTGAGGAATTAACGCATAAATTGTGTCGCTATGACATACTATAGGTACCATGCCATCTGGTTCCCAATCGAGTATTGTTTCCCCGGCAACGAAAGGGCTGTCTGCTATGAGTGGATTATCTCTTTTCCGATGCACTATTTCATGTTTACTGTGTCCCACGTACCCTCACATTGAGGAATTAACGCATAAATTGTGTCGCTATGACATACTATAGGTACCATGCCTTCTGGTTCCCAATCGTGTATTGTTTCCCCAGCAACGAAAGGGCTGTCTGCTAAGAGTGGATTATCTCTTTTCCGATGCACTATTTCATGTTTACTGTGTCCCACGTACCCTCACATTGAGGAATTAACGCATAAATTGTGTCGCTATGACATACTATAGGTACCATGCCATCTGGTTCCCAATCGAGTATTGTTTCCCCGGCAACGAAAGGGCTGTCTGCTATGAGTGGATTATCTCTTTTCCGATGCACTATTTCATGTTTACTGTGTCCCACGTACCCTCACATTGAGGAATTAACGCATAAATTGTGTCGCTATGACATACTATAGGTACCATGCCTTCTGGTTCCCAATCGTGTATTGTTTCCCCAGCAACGAAAGGGCTGTCTGCTAAGAGTGGATTATCTCTTTTCCGATGCACTATTTCATGTTTACTGTGTCCCACGTACCCTCACATTGAGGAATTAACGCATAAATTGTGTCGCTATGACATACTATAGGTACCATGCCATCTGGTTCCCAATCGATGATTGTTTCCGCGGCAACGAAAGGGCTGTCTGCTAAGAGTGGATTATCTCTTTTCCGATGCACTATTTCATGTTTACTGTGTCCCACGTACCCTCACATTGAGGAATTAACGCATAAATTGTGTCGCTATGACATACTATAGGTACCATGCCATCTGGTTCCCAATCGAGTATTGTTTCCCCGGCAACGAAAGGGCTGTCTGCTATGAGTGGATTATCTCTTTTCCGATGCACTATTTCATGTTTACTGTGTCCCACGTACCCTCACATTGAGGAATTAACGCATAAATTGTGTCGCTATGACATACTATAGGTACCATGCCTTCTGGTTCCCAATCGTGTATTGTTTCCCCAGCAACGAAAGGGCTGTCTGCTAAGAGTGGATTATCTCTTTTCCGATGCACTATTTCATGTTTACTGTGTCCCACGTACCCTCACATTGAGGAATTAACGCATAAATTGTGTCGCTATGACATACTATAGGTACCATGCCATCTGGTTCCCAATCGAGTATTGTTTCCCCGGCAACGAAAGGGCTGTCTGCTATGAGTGGATTATCTCTTTTCCGATGTACTATTTCATGTTTACTGTCTCCCACGTACCCTCACATTGAGGAATTAACGCATAAATTGTGTCGCTATGACATACTATAGGTACCATGCCATCTGGTTCCCAATCGAGTATTGTTTCCCCGGCAACGAAAGGGCTGTCTGCTATGAGTGGATTATCTCTTTTCCGATGCACTATTTCATGTTTACTGTGTCCCACGTACCCTCACATTGAGGAATTAACGCATAAATTGTGTCGCTATGACATACTATAGGTACCATGCCTTCTGGTTCCCAATCGTGTATTGTTTCCCCAGCAACGAAAGGGCTGTCTGCTATGAGTGGATTATCTCTTTTCCGATGCACTATTTCATGTTTACTGTGTCCCACGTACCCTCACATTGAGGAATTAACGCATAAATTGTGTCGCTATGACATACTATAGGTACCATGCCATCTGGTTCCCAATCGAGTATTGTTTCCCCGGCAACGAAAGGGCTGTCTGCTATGAGTGGATTATCTGTTTTCCGATGCACTATTTCATGTTTACTGTGTCCGACGTACCCTCACATTGAGGAATTAACGCATAAATTGTGTCGCTATGACATACTATAGGTACCATGCCATCTGGTTCCCAATCGAGTATTGTTTCCCCGGCAACGAAAGGGCTGTCTGCTATGAGTGGATTATCTCTTTTCCGATGCACTATTTCATGTTTACTGTGTCCCACGTACCCTCACATTGAGGAATTAACGCATAAATTGTGTCGCTATGACATACTATAGGTACCATGCCTTCTGGTTCCCAATCGTGTATTGTTTCCCCAGCAACGAAAGGGCTGTCTGCTATGAGTGGATTATCTCTTTTCCGATGCACTATTTCATGTTTACTGTGTCCCACGTACCCTCACATTGAGGAATTAACGCATAAATTGTGTCGCTATGACATACTATAGGTACCATGCCATCTGGTTTTCAATCGTTTATTGTTTCCCCGGCAACGAAAGGGCTGTCTGCTATGAGTGGATTATCTCTTTTCCGATGCACTATTTCATGTTTACTGTGTCCCACGTACCCTCACATTGAGGAATTAACGCATAAATTGTGTCGCTATGACATACTATAGGTACCATGCCTTCTGGTTCCCAATCGTGTATTGTTTCCCCAGCAACGAAAGGGCTGTCTGCTATGAGTGGATTATCTCTTTTCCGATGCACTATTTCATGTTTACTGTGTCCCACGTACCCTCACATTGAGGAATTAACGCATAAATTGTGTCGCTATGACATAATATAGGTACCATGCCATCTGGTTCCCAATCGAGTATTGTTTCCCCGGCAACGAAAGGGCTGTCTGCTATGAGTGGATTATCTCTTTTCCGATGCACTATTTCATGTTTACTGTGTCCGACGTACCCTCACATTGAGGAATTAACGCATAAATTGTGTCGCTATGACATACTATAGGTACCATGCCATCTGGTTCCCAATCGAGTATTGTTTCCCCGGCAACGAAAGGGCTTTCTGCTATGAGTGGATTATCTCTTTTCCGATGCACTATTTCATGTTTACTGTGTCCCACGTACCCTCACATTGAGGAATTAACGCATAAATTGTGTCGCTATGACATACTATAGGTACCATGCCTTCTGGTTCCCAATCGTGTATTGTTTCCCCAGCAACGAAAGGGCTGTCTGCTATGAGTGGATTATCTCTTTTCCGATGCACTATTTCATGTTTACTGTGTCCCACGTACCCTCACATTGAGGAATTAACGCATAAATTGTGTCGCTATGACATACTATAGGTACCATGCCATCTGGTTCCCAATCGAGTATTGTTTCCCCGGCAACGAAAGGGCTGTCTGCTAAGAGTGGATTATCTCTTTTCCGATGCACTATTTCATGTTTACTGTGTCCCACGTACCCTCACATTGAGGAATTAACGCATAAATTGTGTCGCTATGACATACTATAGGCACCATGCCTTCTGGTTCCCAATCGAGTATTGTTTCCCCAGCAACGAAAGGGCTGTCTGCTATGAGTGGATTATCTCTTTTCCGATGCACTATTTCATGTTTACTGTGTCCCACGTACCCTCACATTGAGGAATTAACGCATAAATTGTGTCGCTATGACATACTATAGGTACCATGCCATCTGGTTCCCAATCGAGTATTGTTTCCCCGGCAACGAAAGGGCTGTCTGCTATGAGTGGATTATCTCTTTTCCGATGCACTATTTCATGTTTACTGTGTCCCACGTACCCTCACATTGAGGAATTAACGCATAAATTGTGTCGCTATGACATACTATAGTTACCATGCCATCTGGTTCCCAATCGATGATTGTTTCCGCGGCAACGAAAGGGCTGTCTGCTAAGAGTGGATTATCTCTTTTCCGATGCACTATTTCATGTTTACTGTGTCCGACGTACCCTCACATTGAGGAATTAACGCATAAATTGTGTCGCTATGACATACTATAGGTACCATGCCATCTGGTTCCCAATCGAGTATTGTTTCCCCGGCAACGAAAGGGCTGTCTGCTATGAGTGGATTATCTCTTTTCCGATGCACTATTTCATGTTTACTGTGTCCCACGTACCCTCACATTGAGGAATTAACGCATAAATTGTTTCGCTATGACATACTATAAGTACCATGCCTTCTGGTTCCCAATCGTGTATTGTTTCCCCAGCAACGAAAGGGCTGTCTGCTATGAGTGGATTATCTCTTTTCCGATGCACTATTTCATGTTTACTGTGTCCCACGTACCCTCACATTGAGGAATTAACGCATAAATTGTGTCGCTATGACATACTATAGGTACCATGCCTTCTGTTTCCCAATCGATGATTGTTTCCGCGGCAACGAAAGGGCTGTCTGCTATGAGTGGATTATCTCTTTTCCGATGCACTATTTCATGTTTACTGTGTCCCACGTACCCTCACATTGAGGAATTAACGCATAAATTGTGTCGCTATGACATACTATAGGTACCATGCCATCTGGTTCCCAATCGAGTATTGTTTCCCCGGCAACGAAAGGGCTGTCTGCTAAGAGTGGATTATCTCTTTTCCGATGCACTATTTCATGTTTACTGTGTCCCACGTACCCTCACATTGAGGAATTAACGCATAAATTGTGTCGCTATGACATACTATAGGTACCATGCCATCTAGTTCCCAATCGAGTATTGTTTCCCCGGCAACGAAAGGGCTGTCTGCTATGAGTGGATTATCTCTTTTCCGATGCACTATTTCATGTTTACTGTGTCCCACGTACCCTCACATTGAGGAATTAACGCATAAATTGTGTCGCTATGACATACTATAGGTACCATGCCTTCTGTTTCCCAATCGTGTATTGTTTCCCCAGCAACGAAAGGGCTGTCTGCTATGAGTGGATTATCTCTTTTCCGATGCACTATTTCATGTTTACTGTGTTCCACGTACCCTCACATTGAGGAATTAACGCATAAATTGTGTCGCTATGACATACTATAGGTACCATGCCTTCTGTTTCCCAATCGTGTATTGTTTCCCCAGCAACGAAAGGGCTGTCTGCTATGAGTGGATTATCTCTTTTCCGATGCACTATTTCATGTTTACTGTGTCCCACGTACCCTCACATTGAGGAATTAACGCATAAATTGTGTCGCTATGACATACTATAGGTACCATGCCATCTGGTTCCCAATCGAGTATTGTTTCCCCGGCAACGAAAGGGCTGTCTGCTATGAGTGGATTATCTCTTTTCCGATGCACTATTTCATGTTTACTGTGTCCCACGTACCCTCACATTGAGGAATTAACGCATAAATTGTGTCGCTATGACATACTATAGGTACCATGCCATCTGGTTCCCAATCGAGTATTGTTTCCCCGGCAACGAAAGGGCTGTCTGCTATGAGTGGATTATCTCTTTTCCGATGCACTATTTCATGTTTACTGTGTCCCACGTACCCTCACATTGAGGAATTAACGCATAAATTGTGTCGCTATGACATACTATAGGTACCATGCCTTCTGTTTCCCAATCGTGTATTGTTTCCCCAGCAACGAAAGGGCTGTCTGCTATGAGTGGATTATCTCTTTTCCGATGCACTATTTCATGTTTACTGTGTCCCACGTACCCTCACATTGAGGAATTAACGCATAAATTGTGTCGCTATGACATACTATAGGTACCATGCCATCTGGTTCCCAATCGAGTATTGTTTCCCCGGCAACGAAAGGGCTGTCTGCTATGAGTGGATTATCTCTTTTCCGATGCACTATTTCATGTTTACTGTGTCCCACGTACCCTCACATTGACGAATTAACGCATAAATTGTGTCGCTATGACATACTATAGGTACCATGCCTTCTGTTTCCCAATCGTGTATTGTTTCCCCAGCAACGAAAGGGCTGTCTGCTATGAGTGGATTATCTCTTTTCCGATGCACTATTTCATGTTTACTGTGTCCCACGTACCCTCACATTGACGAATTAACGCATAAATTGTGTCGCTATGACATACTATAGGTACCATGCCTTCTGTTTCCCAATCGTGTATTGTTTCCCCAGCAACGAAAGGGCTGTCTGCTATGAGTGGATTATCTCTTTTCCGATGCACTATTTCATGTTTACTGTGTCCCACGTACCCTCACATTGAGGAATTAACGCATAAATTGTGTCGCTATGACATACTATAGGTACCATGCCATCTGGTTCCCAATCGAGTATTGTTTCCCCGGCAACGAAAGGGCTGTCTGCTATGAGTGGATTATCTCTTTTCCGATGCACTATTTCATGTTTACTGTGTCCCACGTACCCTCACATTGACGAATTAACGCATAAATTGTGTCGCTATGACATACTATAGGTACCATGCCTTCTTTTTCCCAATCGTGTATTGTTTCCCCAGCAACGAAAGGGCTGTCTGCTATGAGTGGATTATCTCTTTTCCGATGCACTATTTCATGTTTACTGTGTCCCACGCACCCTCACATTGAGGAATTAACGCATAAATTGTGTCGCTATGACATACTATAGGTACCATGCCATCTGGTTCCCAATCGAGTATTGTTTCCCCAGCAACGAAAGGGCTGTCTGCTATGAGTGGATTATCTCTTTTCCGATGCACTATTTCATGTTTACTGTGTCCCACGTACCCTCACATTGAGGAATTAACGCATAAATTGTGTCGCTATGACATACTATAGGTACCATGCCTTCTGTTTCCCAATCGTGTATTGTTTCCCCTGCAACGAAAGGGCTGTCTGCTATGAGTGGATTATCTCTTTTCCGATGCACTATTTCATGTTTACTGTGTCCCACGTACCCTCACATTGAGGAATTAACGCATAAATTGTGTCGCTATGACATACTATAGGTACCATGCCTTCTGGTTCCCAATCGTGTATTGTTTCCCCAGCAACGAAAGGGCTGTCTGCTATGAGTGGATTATCTCTTTTCCGATGCACTATTTCATGTTTACTGTGTCCCACGTACCCTCACATTGAGGAATTAACGCATAAATTGTGTCGCTATGACATAATATAGGTACCATGCCATCTGGTTCCCAATCGAGTATTGTTTCCCCGGCAACGAAAGGGCTGTCTGCTATGAGTGGATTATCTCTTTTCCGATGCACTATTTCATGTTTACTGTGTCCGACGTACCCTCACATTGAGGAATTAACGCATAAATTGTGTCGCTATGACATACTATAGGTACCATGCCATCTGGTTCCCAATCGAGTATTGTTTCCCCGGCAACGAAAGGGCTTTCTGCTATGAGTGGATTATCTCTTTTCCGATGCACTATTTCATGTTTACTGTGTCCCACGTACCCTCACATTGAGGAATTAACGCATAAATTGTGTCGCTATGACATACTATAGGTACCATGCCTTCTGGTTCCCAATCGTGTATTGTTTCCCCAGCAACGAAAGGGCTGTCTGCTATGAGTGGATTATCTCTTTTCCGATGCACTATTTCATGTTTACTGTGTCCCACGTACCCTCACATTGAGGAATTAACGCATAAATTGTGTCGCTATGACATACTATAGGTACCATGCCATCTGGTTCCCAATCGAGTATTGTTTCCCCGGCAACGAAAGGGCTGTCTGCTAAGAGTGGATTATCTCTTTTCCGATGCACTATTTCATGTTTACTGTGTCCCACGTACCCTCACATTGAGGAATTAACGCATAAATTGTGTCGCTATGACATACTATAGGCACCATGCCTTCTGGTTCCCAATCGAGTATTGTTTCCCCAGCAACGAAAGGGCTGTCTGCTATGAGTGGATTATCTCTTTTCCGATGCACTATTTCATGTTTACTGTGTCCCACGTACCCTCACATTGAGGAATTAACGCATAAATTGTGTCGCTATGACATACTATAGGTACCATGCCATCTGGTTCCCAATCGAGTATTGTTTCCCCGGCAACGAAAGGGCTGTCTGCTATGAGTGGATTATCTCTTTTCCGATGCACTATTTCATGTTTACTGTGTCCCACGTACCCTCACATTGAGGAATTAACGCATAAATTGTGTCGCTATGACATACTATAGTTACCATGCCATCTGGTTCCCAATCGATGATTGTTTCCGCGGCAACGAAAGGGCTGTCTGCTAAGAGTGGATTATCTCTTTTCCGATGCACTATTTCATGTTTACTGTGTCCGACGTACCCTCACATTGAGGAATTAACGCATAAATTGTGTCGCTATGACATACTATAGGTACCATGCCATCTGGTTCCCAATCGAGTATTGTTTCCCCGGCAACGAAAGGGCTGTCTGCTATGAGTGGATTATCTCTTTTCCGATGCACTATTTCATGTTTACTGTGTCCCACGTACCCTCACATTGAGGAATTAACGCATAAATTGTTTCGCTATGACATACTATAAGTACCATGCCTTCTGGTTCCCAATCGTGTATTGTTTCCCCAGCAACGAAAGGGCTGTCTGCTATGAGTGGATTATCTCTTTTCCGATGCACTATTTCATGTTTACTGTGTCCCACGTACCCTCACATTGAGGAATTAACGCATAAATTGTGTCGCTATGACATACTATAGGTACCATGCCTTCTGTTTCCCAATCGATGATTGTTTCCGCGGCAACGAAAGGGCTGTCTGCTATGAGTGGATTATCTCTTTTCCGATGCACTATTTCATGTTTACTGTGTCCGACGTACCCTCACATTGAGGAATTAACGCATAAATTGTGTCGCTATGACATACTATAGGTACCATGCCATCTGGTTCCCAATCGAGTATTGTTTCCCCGGCAACGAAAGGGCTGTCTGCTATGAGTGGATTATCTCTTTTCCGATGCACTATTTCATGTTTACTGTGTCCCACGTACCCTCACATTGAGGAATTAACGCATAAATTGTTTCGCTATGACATACTATAAGTACCATGCCTTCTGGTTCCCAATCGTGTATTGTTTCCCCAGCAACGAAAGGGCTGTCTGCTATGAGTGGATTATCTCTTTTCCGATGCACTATTTCATGTTTACTGTGTCCCACGTACCCTCACATTGAGGAATTAACGCATAAATTGTGTCGCTATGACATACTATAGGTACCATGCCTTCTGTTTCCCAATCGATGATTGTTTCCGCGGCAACGAAAGGGCTGTCTGCTATGAGTGGATTATCTCTTTTCCGATGCACTATTTCATGTTTACTGTGTCCCACGTACCCTCACATTGAGGAATTAACGCATAAATTGTGTCGCTATGACATACTATAGGTACCATGCCATCTGGTTCCCAATCGAGTATTGTTTCCCCAGCAACGAAAGGGCTGTCTGCTAAGAGTGGATTATCTCTTTTCCGATGCACTATTTCATGTTTACTGTGTCCCACGTACCCTCACATTGAGGAATTAACGCATAAATTGTGTCGCTATGACATACTATAGGTACCATGCCATCTAGTTCCCAATCGAGTATTGTTTCCCCGGCAACGAAAGGGCTGTCTGCTATGAGTGGATTATCTCTTTTCCGATGCACTATTTCATGTTTACTGTGTCCCACGTACCCTCACATTGAGGAATTAACGCATAAATTGTGTCGCTATGACATACTATAGGTACCATGCCTTCTGTTTCCCAATCGTGTATTGTTTCCCCAGCAACGAAAGGGCTGTCTGCTATGAGTGGATTATCTCTTTTCCGATGCACTATTTCATGTTTACTGTGTTCCACGTACCCTCACATTGAGGAATTAACGCATAAATTGTGTCGCTATGACATACTATAGGTACCATGCCTTCTGTTTCCCAATCGTGTATTGTTTCCCCAGCAACGAAAGGGCTGTCTGCTATGAGTGGATTATCTCTTTTCCGATGCACTATTTCATGTTTACTGTGTCCCACGTACCCTCACATTGAGGAATTAACGCATAAATTGTGTCGCTATGACATACTATAGGTACCATGCCATCTGGTTCCCAATCGAGTATTGTTTCCCCGGCAACGAAAGGGCTGTCTGCTATGAGTGGATTATCTCTTTTCCGATGCACTATTTCATGTTTACTGTGTCCCACGTACCCTCACATTGAGGAATTAACGCATAAATTGTGTCGCTATGACATACTATAGGTACCATGCCATCTGGTTCCCAATCGAGTATTGTTTCCCCGGCAACGAAAGGGCTGTCTGCTATGAGTGGATTATCTCTTTTCCGATGCACTATTTCATGTTTACTGTGTCCCACGTACCCTCACATTGAGGAATTAACGCATAAATTGTGTCGCTATGACATACTATAGGTACCATGCCTTCTGTTTCCCAATCGTGTATTGTTTCCCCAGCAACGAAAGGGCTGTCTGCTATGAGTGGATTATCTCTTTTCCGATGCACTATTTCATGTTTACTGTGTCCCACGTACCCTCACATTGAGGAATTAACGCATAAATTGTGTCGCTATGACATACTATAGGTACCATGCCATCTGGTTCCCAATCGAGTATTGTTTCCCCGGCAACGAAAGGGCTGTCTGCTATGAGTGGATTATCTCTTTTCCGATGCACTATTTCATGTTTACTGTGTCCCACGTACCCTCACATTGACGAATTAACGCATAAATTGTGTCGCTATGACATACTATAGGTACCATGCCTTCTGTTTCCCAATCGTGTATTGTTTCCCCAGCAACGAAAGGGCTGTCTGCTATGAGTGGATTATCTCTTTTCCGATGCACTATTTCATGTTTACTGTGTCCCACGTACCCTCACATTGACGAATTAACGCATAAATTGTGTCGCTATGACATACTATAGGTACCATGCCTTCTGTTTCCCAATCGTGTATTGTTTCCCCAGCAACGAAAGGGCTGTCTGCTATGAGTGGATTATCTCTTTTCCGATGCACTATTTCATGTTTACTGTGTCCCACGTACCCTCACATTGAGGAATTAACGCATAAATTGTGTCGCTATGACATACTATAGGTACCATGCCATCTGGTTCCCAATCGAGTATTGTTTCCCCGGCAACGAAAGGGCTGTCTGCTATGAGTGGATTATCTCTTTTCCGATGCACTATTTCATGTTTACTGTGTCCCACGTACCCTCACATTGACGAATTAACGCATAAATTGTGTCGCTATGACATACTATAGGTACCATGCCTTCTGTTTCCCAATCGTGTATTGTTTCCCCAGCAACGAAAGGGCTGTCTGCTATGAGTGGATTATCTCTTTTCCGATGCACTATTTCATGTTTACTGTGTCCCACGCACCCTCACATTGAGGAATTAACGCATAAATTGTGTCGCTATGACATACTATAGGTACCATGCCATCTGGTTCCCAATCGAGTATTGTTTCCCCAGCAACGAAAGGGCTGTCTGCTATGAGTGGATTATCTCTTTTCCGATGCACTATTTCATGTTTACTGTGTCCCACGTACCCTCACATTGAGGAATTAACGCATAAATTGTGTCGCTATGACATACTATAGGTACCATGCCTTCTGTTTCCCAATCGTGTATTGTTTCCCCTGCAACGAAAGGGCTGTCTGCTATGAGTGGATTATCTCTTTTCCGATGCACTATTTCATGTTTACTGTGTCCCACGTACCCTCACATTGAGGAATTAACGCATAAATTGTGTCGCTATGACATACTATAGGTACCATGCCATCTGGTTCCCAATCGAGTATTGTTTCCCCGGCAACGAAAGGGCTGTCTGCTATGAGTGGATTATCTCTTTTCCGATGCACTATTTCATGTTTACTGTGTCCCACGTACCCTCACATTGAGGAATTAACGCATAAATTGTGTCGCTATGACATACTATAGGTACCATGCCATCTGGTTCCCAATCGAGTATTGTTTCCCCGGCAACGAAAGGGCTGTCTGCTATGAGTGGATTATCTCTTTTCCGATGCACTATTTCATGTTTACTGTGTCCCACGTACCCTCACATTGAGGAATTAACGCATAAATTGTGTCGCTATGACATACTATAGGTACCATGCCTTCTGTTTCCCAATCGTGTATTGTTTCCCCAGCAACGAAAGGGCTGTCTGCTATGAGTGGATTATCTCTTTTTCCGATGCACTATTTCATGTTTACTGTGTCCCACGTACCCTCACATTGAGGAATTAACGCATAAATTGTGTCGCTATGACATACTATAGGTACCATGCCATCTGATTCCCAATCGAGTATTGTTTCCCCAGCAACGAAAGGGCTGTCTGCTATGAGTGGATTATCTCTTTTCCGATGCACTATTTCATGTTTACTGTGTCCCACGTACCCTCACATTGAGGAATTAACCCATAAATTGTGTCGCTATGACATACTATAGGTACCATGCCATCTGGTTCCCAATCGAGTATTGTTTCCCCGGCAACGAAAGGGCTGTCTGCTATGAGTGGATTATCTCTTTTCCGATGCACTATTTCATGTTTACTGTGTCCCACGTACCCTCACATTGACGAATTAACGCATAAATTGTGTCGCTATGACATACTATAGGTACCATGCCTTCTGTTTCCCAATCGTGTATTGTTTCCCCAGCAACGAAAGGGCTGTCTGCTATGAGTGGATTATCTCTTTTCCGATGCACTATTTCATGTTTACTGTGTCCCACGTAGCCTCACATTGACGAATTAACGCATAAATTGTGTCGCTATGACATACTATAGGTACCATGCCTTCTGTTTCCCAATCGTGTATTGTTTCCCCAGCAACGAAAGGGCTGTCTGCTATGAGTGGATTATCTCTTTTCCGATGCACTATTTCATGTTTACTGTGTCCCACGTACCCTCACATTGAGGAATTAACGCATAAATTGTGTCGCTATGACATACTATAGGTACCATGCCATCTGGTTCCCAATCGAGTATTGTTTCCCCGGCAACGAAAGGGCTGTCTGCTATGAGTGGATTATCTCTTTTCCGATGCACTATTTCATGTTTACTGTGTCCCACGTACCCTCACATTGACGAATTAACGCATAAATTGTGTCGCTATGACATACTATAGGTACCATGCCTTCTGTTTCCCAATCGTGTATTGTTTCCCCAGCAACGAAAGGGCTGTCTGCTATGAGTGGATTATCTCTTTTCCGATGCACTATTTCATGTTTACTGTGTCCCACGCACCCTCACATTGAGGAATTAACGCATAAATTGTGTCGCTATGACATACTATAGGTACCATGCCATCTGGTTCCCAATCGAGTATTGTTTCCCCAGCAACGAAAGGGCTGTCTGCTATGAGTGGATTATCTCTTTTCCGATGCACTATTTCATGTTTACTGTGTCCCACGTACCCTCACATTGAGGAATTAACGCATAAATTGTGTCGCTATGACATACTATAGGTACCATGCCATCTGGTTCCCAATCGAGTATTGTTTCCCCAGCAACGAAAGGGCTGTCTGCTAGGAGTGGATTATCTCTTTTCCGATGCACTATTTCATGTTTACTGTGTCCCACGCACCCTCACATTGACGAATTAACGCAGAAATGGCGTCGCTACAAATACTATAGGTACCATGCCATCTGGTTCCCAATCGAGTATTGTTTCCCCGGCAACGAAAGGGCTGTCTGCTATGAGTGGATTATCTCTTTTCCGATGCACTATTTCATGTTTACTGTGTCCCACGCACCCTCACATTGAGGAATTAACGCATAAATTGTGTCGCTATGACATACTATAGGTACCATGCCATCTGGTTCCCAATCGAGTATTGTTTCCCCAGCAACGAAAGGGCTGTCTGCTATGAGTGGATTATCTCTTTTCCGATGCACTATTTCATGTTTACTGTGTCCCACGTACCCTCACATTGAGGAATTAACGCATAAATTGTGTCGCTATGACATACTATAGGTACCATGCCTTCTGTTTCCCAATCGTGTATTGTTTCCCCGGCAACGAAAGGGCTGTCTGCTATGAGTGGATTATCTCTTTTCCGATGCACTATTTCATGTTTACTGTGTCCCACGTACCCTCACATTGAGGAATTAACGCACAAATTGTGTCGCTATGACATACTATAGGTACCATGCCTTCTGGTTCCCAATCGAGTATTATTTCCCCGGCAACGAAAGGGCTGTCTGCTATGAGTGGATTATCTCTTTTCCGATGCACTATTTCATGTTTACTGTGTCCCACGCACCCTCAAAAAAATGGCTCTGAGCACTATGGGACTCAACTGCTGTGGTCATTACTCCCCTAGAACTTAGAACTACCTAAACCTAACCAACCTAAGGACATCACACACATCCATGCCTGAGGCAGGATTCGAACCTGCGACCGTAGCAGTCGCACGGTTACGGACTGTGCGCCTAGAACCGCGAGACCACCGCGGCCGGCCCCACGCACCCTCACATTGACGAATTAACGCAGAAATGGCGTCGCTATAAATACTATAGGTACCATGCCTTCAGTTTCCCAATCGAGTATTGTTTCCCCGGCAACGAAAGGGCTGTCTGCTATGAGTGGATTATCTCTTTTCCGATGCACTATTTCATGTTTACTGTGTCCCACGTACCCTCACATTGAGGAATTAACGCATAAATTGTGTCGCTATGACATACTATAGGTACCATGCCTTCTGTTTCCCAATCGTGTATTGTTTCCCCAGCAACGAAAGGGCTGTCTGCTATGAGTGGATTATCTCTTTTCCGATGCACTATTTCATGTTTACTGTGTCCCACGCACCCTCACATTGACGAATTAACGCAGAAATGGCGTCGCTACAAATACTATAGGTACCATGCCTTCTGTTTCCCAATCGAGTATTGTTTCCCCGGCGACGAAAGGGCTGTCTGCTATGAGTGGATTATCTCTTTTCCGATGCACTATTTCATGTTTACTGTGTCCCACGTACCCTCACATTGAGGAATTAACGCATGAATTGTGTCGCTATGACATACTATAGGTACCATGCCTTCTGTTTCCCAATCGTGTATTGTTTCCACAGCAACGAAAGGGCTGTCTGCTATGAGTGGATTATCTCTTTTCCGATGCACTATTTCATGTTTACTGTGTCCCACGCACCCTCACATTGACGAATTAACGCAGAAATGGCGTCGCTATAAATACTATAGGTACCATGCCTTCTGTTTCCCAATCGTGTATTGTTTCCCCGGCAACGAAATGGCTGTCTGCTATGAGTGGATTATCTCTTTTCCGATGCACTATTTCATGTTTACTGTGTCCCACGTACCCTCACATTGAGGAATTAACGCATAAATTGTGTCGCTATGACATACTATAGGTACCATGCCTTCTGGTTCCCAATCGAGTATTGTTTCCCCGGCAACGAAAGGGCTGTCTGCTATGAGTGGATTATCTCTTTTCCAATGCACTATTTCATGTTTACTGTGTCCCACGTACCCTCACATTGAGGAATTAACGCAGAAATGGCGTCGCTATGACATACTATAGGTACCATGCCTTCTGGTTCCCAATCGAGTATTGTTTTCGCGGCAACGAAAGGGCTGTCTGCTATGAGTGGATTATCTCTTTTCCGATGCACTATTTCATGTTTACTGTGTCCCACGTACCCTCACAATGAGGAATTAACGCATAAATTATGTCGCTATGACATACTATACGTACCATGCCTTCTGTTTCCCAATCAAGTATTGTTTCCCCGGCACCGAAAGGGCTGTCTGCTATGAGTGGATTATCTCTTTTCCGATGCACTATTTCATGTTTACTGTGTCCCACGTACCCTCACATTGAGGAATTAACGCATAAATTGTGTCGCTATGACATACTATAGGTACCATGCCTTCTGGTTCCCAATCGAGTATTGTTTCCCCGGCAACGAAAGGGCTGTCTGCTATGAGTGGATTATCTCTTTTCCGATGCACTATTTCATGTATACTGTGTCCCACGTACCCCCACATTGAGGAATTAACGCAGAAATGGCGTCGCTATGACATACTACAGGTACCATGCCTTCTGGTTCCCAATCGAGTATTGTTTCCCCGGCAACGAAAGGGCTGTCTGCTATGAGTGGATTATCTCTTTTCCGATGCACTATTTCATGTTTACTGTGTCCCACGTACCCTCACATTGAGGAATTAACGCAGAAATGGCGTCGCTATGACATACTATAGGTACCATGCCTTCTGGTTCCCAATCGAGTATTGTTTCCGCGGCAACGAAAGGGCTGTCTGCTATGAGTGGATTATCTCTTTTCCGATGCACTATTTCATGTTTACTGTGTCCCACGTACCCTCACATTGAGGAATTAACGCATAAATTGTGTCGCTATGACATACTATAGGTACCAAGCCTTCTGTTTCCCAATCGTGTATTGTTTCCCCGGCAAAGAAAGGGCTGTCTGCTATGAGTGGATTATCTCTTTTCCGATGCACTATTTCATGTTTACTGTGTCCCACGTACCCTCACATTGAGGAATTAACGCACAAATTGTGTCGCTATGACATACTATAGGTACCATGCCTTCTGTTTCCCAATCGAGTATTATTTCCCCGGCAACGAAAGGGCTGTCTGCTATGAGTGGATTATCTCTTTTCCGATGCACTATTTCATGTTTACTGTGTCCCACGCACCCTCAAAAAAATGGCTCTGAGCACTATGGGACTCAACTGCTGTGGTCATTACTCCCCTAGAACTTAGAACTACCTAAACCTAACCAACCTAAGGACATCACACACATCCATGCCTGAGGCAGGATTCGAACCTGCGACCGTAGCAGTCGCACCGTTACGGACTGTGCGCCTAGAACCGCGAGACCACCGCGGCCGGCCCCACGCACCCTCACATTGAGGAATTAACGCACAAATTGTGTCGCTATGACATACTATAGGTACCATGCCATCTGGTTCCCAATCGAGTATTGTTTCCCCGGCAACGAAAGGGCTGTCTGCTATGAGTGGATTATCTCTTTTCCGATGCACTATTTCATGTTTACTGTGTCCCACGCACCCTCACATTGACGAATTAACGCAGAAATGGCGTCGCTATAAATACTATAGGTACCATGCCTTCTGTTTCCCAATCGTGTATTGTTTCCCCGGCAACGAAAGGGCTGTCTGCTATGAGTGGATTATCTCTTTTCCGATGCACTATTTCATGTTTACTGTGTCCCACGTACCCTCACATTGAGGAATTAACGCATAAATTGTGTCGCTATGACATACTATCGGTACCATGCCTTCTGGTTCCCAATCGAGTATTGTTTCCCCGGCAACGAAAGGGCTGTCTGCTATGAGTGGATTATCTCTTTTCCGATGCACTATTTCATGTTTACTGTGTCCCACGCACCCTCACATTGACGAATTAACGCAGAAATCTCGTCGTTATAAGTTCTATAGGAACCATGACTTCTGGTTCCCAATCGTGTATTGTTTCCCCAGCAACGAAAGGGCTGTCTGCTATGAGTGGATTATCTCTTTTCCGATGCACTATTTCATGTTTACTGTGTCCCACGTACCCTCACATTGAGGAATTAACGCATAAATTGTGTCGCTATGACATACTATAGGTACCATGCCATCTGGTTCCCAATCGAGTATTGTTTCCCCGGCAACGAAAGGGCTGTCTGCTATGAGTGGATTATCTGTTTTCCGATGCACTATTTCATGTTTACTGTGTCCCACGTACCCTCACATTGAGGAATTAACGCATAAATTGTGTCGCTATGACATACTATAGGTACCATGCCTTCTGGTTCCCAATCGAGTATTATTTCCCCGGCGACGAAAGGGCTGTCTGCTATGAGTGGATTATCTCTTTTCCGATGCACTATTTCATGTTTACTGTGTCCCACGTACCCTCACATTGAGGAATTAACGCATAAATTGTGTCGCTATGAATACTATAGGTACCATGCCTTCTGTTTCCCAATCGTGTATTGTTTCCCCAGCAACGAAAGGGCTGTCTGCTATGAGTGGATTATCTCTTTTCCGATGCACTATTTCATGTTTACTGTGTCCCACGTACCCTCACATTGAGGAATTAACGCATAAATTGTGTCGCTATGACATACTATAGGTACCATGCCATCTGGTTCCCAATCGAGTATTGTTTCCCCGGCAACGAAAGGGCTGTCTGCTATGAGTGGATTATCTCTTTTCCGATGCACTATTTCATGTTTACTGTGTCCCACGTACCCTCACATTGAGGAATTAACGCATAAATTGTGTCGCTATGACATACTATAGGTACCATGCCATCTGGTTCCCAATCGAGTATTGTTTCCCCGGCAACGAAAGGGCTGTCTGCTATGAGTGGATTATCTCTTTTCCGATGCACTATTTCATGTTTACTGTGTCCCACGTACCCTCACATTGAGGAATTAACGCATAAATTGTGTCGCTATGACATACTATAGGTACCATGCCTTCTGTTTCCCAATCGTGTATTGTTTCCCCAGCAACGAAAGGGCTGTCTGCTATGAGTGGATTATCTCTTTTCCGATGCACTATTTCATGTTTACTGTGTCCCACGTACCCTCACATTGAGGAATTAACGCATAAATTGTGTCGCTATGACATACTATAGGTACCATGCCATCTGGTTCCCAATCGAGTATTGTTTCCCCAGCAACGAAAGGGCTGTCTGCTATGAGTGGATTATCTCTTTTCCGATGCACTATTTCATGTTTACTGTGTCCCACGTACCCTCACATTGAGGAATTAACGCATAAATTGTGTCGCTATGACATACTATAGGTACCATGCCATCTGGTTCCCAATCGAGTATTGTTTCCCCGGCAACGAAAGGGCTGTCTGCTATGAGTGGATTATCTCTTTTCCGATGCACTATTTCATGTTTACTGTGTCCCACGTACCCTCACATTGACGAATTAACGCATAAATTGTGTCGCTATGACATACTATAGGTACCATGCCATCTGGTTCCCAATCGAGTATTGTTTCCCCGGCAACGAAAGGGCTGTCTGCTATGAGTGGATTATCTCTTTTCCGATGCACTATTTCATGTTTACTGTGTCCCACGTACCCTCACATTGACGAATTAACGCATAAATTGTGTCGCTATGACATACTATATGTACCATGCCTTCTGTTTCCCAATCGTGTATTGTTTCCCCAGCAACGAAAGGGCTGTCTGCTATGAGTGGATTATCTCTTTTCCGATGCACTATTTTATGTTTACTGTGTCCCACGTACCCTCACATTGACGAATTAACGCATAAATTGGGTCGCTATGACATACTATAGGTACCATGCCTTCTGTTTCCCAATCGTGTATTGTTTCCCCAGCAACGAAAGGGCTGTCTGCTATGAGTGGATTATCTCTTTTCCGATGCACTATTTCATGTTTACTGTGTCCCACGTACCCTCACATTGAGGAATTAACGCATAAATTGTGTCGCTATGACATACTATAGGTACCACGCCATCTGGTTCCCAATCGAGTATTGTTTCCCCGGCAACGAAAGGGCTGTCTGCTATGAGTGGATTATCTCTTTTCCGATGCACTATTTCATGTTTACTGTGTCCCACGTACCCTCACATTGACGAATTAACGCATAAATTGTGTCGCTATGACATACTATAGGTACCATGCCTTCTGTTTCCCAATCGTGTATTGTTTCCCCAGCAACGAAAGGGCTGTCTGCTATGAGTGGATTATCTCTTTTCCGATGCACTATTTCATGTTTACTGTGTCCCACGCACCCTCACATTGACGAATTAACGCAGAAATGGCGTCGCTACAAATACTATAGGTACCATGCCTTCTGGTTCCCAATCGAGTATTGTTACCGCGGCAACGAAAGGGCTGTCTGCTATGAGTGGATTATCTCTTTTCCGATGCACTATTTCATGTTTACTGTGTCCCACGTACCCTCACATTGAGGAATTAACGCATAAATTGTGTCGCTATGACATACTATAGGTAATATGCCTTCTGGTTCCCAATCGAGTATTGTTTCCCCGGCAACGAAAGGGCTGTCTGCTATGAGTGGATTATCTCTTTTCCGATGCACTATTTCATGTCTACTGTGTCCCACGTACCCTCACATTGAGGAATTAACGCATAAATTGTGTCGCTATGACATACTATAGGTACCATGCCTTCTGTTTCCCAATCGTGTATTGTTTCCCCAGCAACGAAAGGGCTGTCTGCTATGAGTGGATTATCTCATTTCCGATGCACTATTTCATGTTTACTGTGTCCCACGCACCCTCACATTGACGAATTAACGCAGAAATGGCGTCGCTATGACATACTATAGGTACCATGCCTTCTGGTTCCCAATCGAGTATTGTTTCCGCGGCAACGAAAGGGCTGTCTGCTATGAGTGGATTATCTCTTTTCCGATGCACTATTTCATGTTTACTGTGTCCCACGTACCCTCACATTGAGGAATTAACGCATAAATTGTGTCGCTATGACATACTATAGGTACCATGCCTTCTGGTTCCCAATCGAGTATTGTTTCCGCGGCAACGAAAGGGCTGTCTGCTATGAGAGGATTATGTCTTTTCCGATGCACTATTTCATGTTTACTGTGTCCCACGTACCCTCACATTGAGGAATTAACGCATAAATTGTGTCGCTATGACATACTATAGGTACCATGCCTTCTGGTTCCCAATCGAGTATTGTTTCCCCGGCAACGAAAGGGCTGTCTGCTATGAGTGGATTATCTCTTTTCCGATGCACTATTTCATGTTTACTGTGTCCCACGCACCCTCACATTGACGAATTAACGCAGAAATGGCGTCGCTATAAATACTATAGGTACCATGCCTTCTGTTTCCCAATCGTGTATTGTTTCCCCGGCAACGAAAGGGCTGTCTGCTATGAGTGGATTATCTCTTTTCCGATGCACTATTTCATGTTTACTGTGTCCCACGTACCCTCACATTGAGGAATTAAAGCATACATTGTGTCGCTATGACATACTATAGGTACCATGCCTTCTGTTTCCCAATCGTGTATTGTTTCCGCGGCAACGAAAGGGCTGTCTGCTATGAGTGGATTATCTCTTTTCCGATGCACTATTTCATGTTTACTGTGTCCCACGTACCCTCACATTGAGGAATTAACGCATAAATTGTGTCGCTATGACATACTATAGGTACCATGCCTTCTGTTTCCCAATTGTGTATTGTTTCCCCGGCAACGAAAGGGCTGTCTGCTATGAGTGGATTATCTCTTATCCGATGCACTATTTCATGTTTACTGTGTCCCACGTACCCTCACATTGAGGAATTAACGCATAAATTGTGTCGCTATGACATACTATAGGTACCATGCCTTCTGTTTCCTAATCGAGTATTGTTTCCCCGGCAACGAAAGGGCTGTCTGCTATGAGTGGATTATCTCTTTTCCGATGCACTATTTCATGTTTACTGTGTCCCACGTACCCTCACATTGAGGAATTAACGCATAAATTGTGTCGCTATGACATACTATAGGTACCATGCCTTCTGGTTCCCAATCGAGTATTGTTTCCCCGGCAACGAAAGGGCTGTCTGCTATGAGTGGATTATCTCTTTTCCGATGCACTATTTCATGTATACTGTGTCCCACGTACCCCCACATTGAGGAATTAACGCAGAAATGGCGTCGCTATGACATACTATAGGTACCATGCCTTCTGGTTCCCAATCGAGTATTGTTTCCCCGGCAACGAAAGGGCTGTCTGCTATGAGTGGATTATCTCTTTTCCGATGCACTATTTCATGTTTACTGTGTCCCACGTACCCTCACATTGAGGAATTAACGCAGAAATGGCGTCGCTATGACATACTATAGGTACCATGCCTTCTGGTTCCCAATCGAGTATTGTTTCCGCGGCAACGAAAGGGCTGTCTGCTATGAGTGGATTATCTCTTTTCCGATGCACTATTTCATGTTTACTGTGTCCCACGTACCCTCACATTGAGGAATTAACGCATAAATTGTGTCGCTATGACATACTATAGGTACCATGCCTTCTGTTTCCCAATCGTGTATTGTTTCCCGGCAACGAAAGGGCTGTCTGCTATGAGTGGATTATCTCTTTTCCGATGCACTATTTCATGTTTACTGTGTCCCACGTACCCTCACATTGAGGAATTAACGCATAAATTGTGTCGCTATGACATACTATAGGCACCATGCCTTCTGGTGCCCAATCGAGTATTGTTTCCCCAGCAACGAGAGGGCTGTCTGCTATGAGTGGATTATCTCTTTTCCGATGCACTATTTCATGTTTACTGTGTCCCACGCACCCTCAAAAAAATGGCTCTGAGCACTATGGGACTCAACTGCTGTGGTCATTACTCCCCTAGAACTTAGAACTACCTAAACCTAACCAACCTAAGGACATCACACACATCCATGCCTGAGGCAGAATTCGAACCTGCGACCGTAGCAGTCGCACGGTTACGGACTGTGCTCCTAGAACCGCGAGACCACCGCGTCCGGCCCCACGCACCCTCACATTGACGAATTAACGCAGAAATGGCGTCGCTATAAATACTATAGGTACCATGCCTTCAGTTTCCCAATCGCGTATTGTTTCCCCGGCAACGAAAGGGCTGTCTGCTATGAGTGGATTATCTCTTTTCCGATGCACTATTTCATGTTTACTGTGTCCCACGTACCCTCACATTGAGGAATTAACGCATAAATTGTGTCGCTATGACATACTATAGGTACCATGCCTTCTGTTTCCCAATCGTGTATTGTTTCCCCAGCAACGAAAGGGCTGTCTGCTATGAGTGGATTATCTCTTTTCCGATGCACTATTTCATGTTTACTGTGTCCCACGCACCCTCACATTGACGAATTAACGCAGAAATGGCGTCGCTATAAATACTATAGGTACCATGCCTTCTGTTTCCCAATCGTGTATTGTTTCCCCGGCAACGAAAGGGCTGTCTGCTATGAGTGGATTATCTCTTTTCCGATGCACTATTTCATGTTTACTGTGTCCCACGTACCCTCACATTGAGGAATTAACGCATAAATTGTGTCGCTATGACATACTATAGGTACCATGCCTTCTGTTTCCCAATCGTTTATTGTTTCCCCGGCAACGAAAGGGCTGTCTGCTATGAGTGGATTATCTCTTTTCCGATGCACTATTTCATGTTTACTGTGTCCCACGTACCCTCACATTGAGGAATTAACGCAGAAATTGTGTCGCTATGACATACTATAAGTACCATGCCTTCTGTTTCCCAATCGTGTATTGTTTCCCCGGCAACGAAAGGGCTGTCTGCTATGAGTGGATTATCTCTTTTCCGATGCACTATTTCACGTTTACTGTGTCCCACGTACCGTCACATTGAGGAATTAACGCATAAATTATATCGCTATGACATACTATAGGTACCATGCCTTCTGTTTCCCAATCGTGTATTGTTTCCCCGGCAACGAAAGGGCTGTCTGCTATGAGTGGATTATCTCTTTTCCGATGCAATATATCATGTTCACTGTGTCCCACGTACCCTCACATTGAGGAATTAACGCATAAATTGTGTCGCTATGAATACTATAGGTACCATGCCTTCTGTTTCCCAATCGTGTATTGTTTCCCCGGCAACGAAAGGGCTGTCTGCTATGAGTGGATTATCTCTTTTCCGATGCACTATTTCATGTTTACTGTGTCCCACGTACCCTCACATTGAGGAATTAAAGCATAAATTGTGTCGCTATGACATACTATAGGTACAATGCCTTCTGTTTCCCAATCGTGTATTGTTTCCCCGGCAACGAAAGGGCTGTTTCCTAGGAGTGGATTATCTCTTTTCCGATGCACTATTTCATGTTTATTGTGTCCCACGCACCCTCACATTGAGGAATTAACGCATAAATTGTGTCGCTATGACATACTATAGGTACCATGCCTTCTGTTTCCCAATCGAGTATTGTTTCCCAAGCAACGAAAGGGCTGTCTGCTAGGAGTGGATTATCTCTTTTCCGATGCACTATTTCATGTTTACTGTGTCCCACGTACCCTCACATTGAGGAATTAACGCATAAATTGTGTCGCTATGACATACTATAGGTACCATGCCTTCTGTTTCCCAATCGTGTATTGTTTCCCCGGCAAAGAAAGGGCTGTCTGCTATGAGTGGATTATCTCTTTTCCGATGCACTATTTCATGTTTACTGTGTCCTACGCACCCACACATTGACGAATTAACGCAGAAATAGCGTCGCTATAAATACTATAGGAGCCATGCCTTCTGGTTCCCAATCGAGTATTGTTTCCCCGGCAACGAAAGGGCTGTCTGCTAGGAGTGGATTATCTCTTTTCCGATGCACTATTTCATGTTTACTGTGTCCCACGTACCCTCACATTGAGGAATTAACGCATAAATTGTGTCGCTATGACATACTATAGGTACCATGCCTTCTGTTTCCCAATCGTGTATTGTTTCCCCGGCAACGAAAGGGCTGTCTGCTATGAGTGGATTATCTCTTTTCCGATGCACTATTTCATGTTTACTGTGTCACACGTACCCTCACATTGAGGAATTAACGCATAAATTGTGTCGCTATGACATACTATAGGTACCATGCCTTCTGTTTCCCAATCGTGTATTGTTTCCCCGGCAATGAAAGGCTGTCTGCTATGAGTGGATTATCTCTTTTCCGATGCACTATTTCATGTTTACTGTGTCCCACGTACCCTCACATTGAGGAATTAACGCATAAATTGTGTCGCTATGACATACTATAGGAGCCATGCCTTCTGGTTCCCAATAGAGTATTGTTTCCGCGGCAACGAAAGGGCTGTCTGCTATGAGTGGATTATCTCTTTTCCGATGCACTATTTCATGTTTACTGTGTCCCACGTACCCTCACATTGAGGAATTAACGCATAAATTGTGTCGCTATGACATACTATAGGTACCATGCCTTCTGATTCCCAATCGAGTATTGTTTCCACGGCAACGAAAGGGCTGTCTGCTATGAGTGGATTATCTCTTTTCCGATGCACTATTTCATGTTTACTGTGTCCCACGTACCCTCACATTGAGGAATTAACGCATAAATTATATCGCTATGACATACTATAGGTACCATGCCTTCTGTTTCACAATCGTGTATTGTTTCCCCGGCAACGAAAGGGCTGTCTGCTATGAGTGGATTATCTCTTTTCCGATGCACTATTTCATGTTTATTGTGTCCCACGCACCCTCACATTGAGGAATTAACGCATAAATTGTGTCGCTATGACATACTATAGGTACCATGCCTTCTGTTTCCCAATCGAGTATTGTTTTCCAAGCAACGAAAGGGCTGTCTGCTAGGAGTGGATTATCTCTTTTCCGATGCACTATTTCATGTTTACTGTGTCCCACGTACCCTCACATTGAGGAATTAACGCATAAATTGTGTCGCTATGACATACTATAGGTACCATGCCTTCTGTTTCCCAATCGTGTATTGTTTCCCCGGCAACGAAAGGGCTGTCTGCTATGAGTGGATTATCTCTTTCCCGATGCACTATTTCATGTTTACTGTGTCCCACGCACCCTCACATTGACGAATTAACGCAGAAATAGCGTCGCTATAAATACTATAGGAGCCATGCCTTCTGGTTCCCCATCGAGTATTGTTTCCCCGGCAACGAAAGGGCTGTCTGCTATGAGTGGATTATCTCTTTTCCGATGCACTAATTCATGTTTACTGTGTCCCACGCACCCTCACATTGACGAATTAACACAGAAATGGCGTCGCTATAAATACTATAGGAGCCATGCCTTCTGGTTCCCAATCGAGTATTGTTTCCCCGGCAACGAAAGGGCTGTCTGCTAGGAGTGGATTATCTCTTTTCCGATGCACTATTTCATGTTTACTGTGTCACACGTACCCTCACATTGAGGAATTAACGCATAAATTGTGTCGCTATGACATACTATAGGTACCATGCCTTCTGTTTCCCAATCGTGTATTGTTTCCCCGGCAATGAAAGGGCTGTCTGCTATGAGTGGATTATCTCTTTTCCGATGCACTATTTCATGTTTGCTGTGTCCCACGTACCCTCACATTGACGAATTAACGCAGAAATGGCGTCGCTATAAATACTATAGGAGCCATGCCTTCTGGTTCCCAATCGAGTATTGTTTCCCCGGCAACGAAAGGGCTGTCTGCTATGAGTGGATTATCTCTTTTCCGATGCACTATTTCATGTTTACTGTGTAGCACGTACCCTCACATTGAGGAATTAACGCATAAATTGTGTCGCTATGACATACTATAGGTACCATGCCTTCTGGTTCCCAATCGAGTATTGTTTCCCCGGCAACGAAAGGGCTGTCTGCTATGAGTGGATTATCTCTTTTCCGATGCACTATTTCATGTTTACTGTGTCCCACGTACCCTCACATTGAGGAATTAACGCATAAATTGTGTCGCTATGACATACTATAGGAGCCATGCCTTCTGGTTCCCAATCGAGTATTGTTTCCGCGGCAACGAAAGGGCTGTCTGCTATGAGTGGATTATCTCTTTTCCGATGCACTATTTCATTTTTACTGTGTCCCACGTACCCTCACATTGAGGAATTAACGCATAAATTGTGTCGCTATGACATACTATAGGTACCATGCCTTCTGGTTCCCAATCGAGTATTGTTTCCCCGGCAACGAAAGGGCTATCTGCTATGAGTCGATTATCTCTTTTCCGATGCACTATTTCATGTTTACTGTGTCCCACGCACCCTCACATAGACGAATTAACGCAGAAATGGCGACTCTATAAACACTATAGGAGCCATACCTTCTGGTTCCCAATCGAGTATTGTTTCCCCGGCAACGAAAGGGCTGTCTGCTATGAGTGGATTATATCTTTTCCGATGCACTATTTCATGTTTACTGTGTCCCACATACCCTCACATTGAGGAATTAACGCATAAATTGTGTCGCTATGACATACTATAGGTACCATGCCTTCTGGTTCCCAATCGAGTATTGTTTCCACGGCAACGAAAGGGCTGTCTGCTATGAGTGGATTATCTCTTTTCCGATGCACTATTTCATGTTTACTGTGTCCCACGTACCCTCACATTGAGGAATTAACGCATAAATTGTGCCGCTATGACATACTATATTTACCATGCCTTCTGGTTCCCAATCGAGTATTGTTTCCCCAGCAACGAAAGGGCTGTCTGCTATGAGTGGATTATCTCTTTTCCGATGCACTATTTCATGTTTACTGTGTCCCACGCACCCTCACATTGACGATTTAACGCAGAAATGGCGTCGCTATAAATACTATAGGAGCCATGCCTTCTGGTTCCGAATCGAGTATTGTTTCCCCGGCAACGAAAGGGCTGTCTGCTATGAGTGGATTATCTCTTTTCCGATGCACTATTTCATGTTTACTGTGTCCCACGCACCCTCACATTGTCGAATTAACACAGAAATGGCGTCGCTATAAATACTATAGGAGCCATGCCTTCTGGTTCCCAATCGAGTATTGTTTCCCCGGCAACGAAAGGGCTGTCTGCTAGGAGTGGATTATCTCTTTTCCGATGCACTATTTCATGTTTACTGTGTCCCACATACCCTCACATTGAGGAATTAACGCATAAATTGTGTCGCAATGACATACTATAGGTACCATGCCTTCTGGTTCCCAATCGTGCATTGTTTCCACGGCAACGAAAGGGCTGAAAGGGCTATCTGCTAGGAGTGGATTATCTCTTTTCCGATGCACTATTTCATGTTTACTGTGTCCCACGTACCCTCACATTGAGGAATTAACGCATAAATTGTGTCGCTATGACATACTATAGGTACCATGCCTTCTGGTTCCCAATCGAGTATTGTTTCCCCGGCAACGAAAGAGCTATCTGCTATGAGTGGATTATCTCTTTTCCGATGCACTATTTCATGTTCACTGTGTCCCACGCACCCTCACATTGACGAATTAACGCAGAAATGGCGTCGCTATAAATACTATAGGAGCCATTCCTTCTGGTTCCCAATCGAGTATTGTTTCCCCGGCAACGAAAGGGCTGTCTGCTATGAGTGGATTATCTCTTTTCCGATGCACTAATTCATGTTTACTGTGTCCCACGTACCCTCACATTGACGAATTAACGCAGAAATGGCGTCGCTATAAATACTATAGGAGCCATGCCTTCTGGTTCCCTATCGAGTATTGTTTCCCCGGCAACGAAAGGGCTGTCTGCTATGAGTGGATTATCTCTTTTCCGATGCACTATTTCATGTTTACTGTGTTCCACGTACCCTCACATTGAGGAATTAACGCATAAATTGTGTCGCTATGACATATTATAGGTACCATGCCTTCTGTTTCCCAATCGTGTATTGTTTCCCCGGCAATGAAAGGGCTGTCTGCTATGAGTGGATTATCTCTTTTCCGATGCACTATTTCATGTTTACTGTGTCCCACGTACCCTCACATTGACGAATTAACGCAGAAATGGCGTCGCTATAAATACTATAGGAGCCATGCCTTCTGGTTCCCAATCGAGTATTGTTTCCCCGGCAACGAAAGGGCTGTCTGCTATGAGTGGATTATCTCTTTTCCGATGCACTATTTCATGTTTACTGTGTCCCACGTACCCTCACATTGAGGAATTAACGCATAAATTGTGTCGCTATGACATACTATAGGTACCATGCCTTCTGGTTCCCAATCGAGTATTGTTTCCCCGGCAACGAAAGGGCTGTCTGCTATGAGTGGATTATCTCTTTTCCGATGCACTATTTCATGTTTACTGTGTCCCACGTACCCTCACATTGAGGAATTAACGCATAAATTGTGTCGCTATGACATACTATAGGAGCCATGCCTTCTGGTTCCCAATCGAGTATTGTTTCCGCGGCAACGAAAGGGCTGTCTGCTATGAGTGGATTATCTCTTTTCCGATGCACTATTTCATTTTTACTGTGTCCCACGTACCCTCACATTGAGGAATTAACGCATAAATTGTGTCGCTATGACATACTATAGGTACCATGCCTCCTGGTTCCCAATCGAGTATTGTTTCCCCGGCAACGAAAGGGCTGTCTGCTATGAGTCGATTATCTCTTTTCCGATGCACTATTTCATGTTTACTGTGTCCCACGCACCCTCACATAGACGAATTAACGCAGAAATGGCGACTCTATAAACACTATAGGAGCCATACCTTCTGGTTCCCAATCGAGTATTGTTTCCCCGGCAACGAAAGGGCTGTCTGCTATGAGTGGATTATATCTTTTCCGATGCACTATTTCATGTTTACTGTGTCCCACGTACCCTCACATTGAGGAATTAACGCATAAATTGTGTCGCTATGACATACTATAGGTACCATGCCTTCTGGTTCCCAATCGAGTATTGTTTCCACGGCAACGAAAGGGCTGTCTGCTATGAGTGGATTATCTCTTTTCCGATGCACTATTTCATGTTTACTGTGTCCCACGTACCCTCACATTGAGGAATTAACGCATAAATTGTGTCGCTATGACATACTATATTTACCATGCCTTCTGTTTCCCAATCGTGTATTGTTTCCCCGGCAATGAAAGGGCTGTCTGCTATGAGTGGATTATCTCTTTTCCGATGCACTATTTCATGTTTACTGTGTCCCACGTACCCTCACATTGACGAATTAACGCAGAAATGGCGTCGCTATAAATACTATAGGAGCCATGCCTTCTGGTTCCCAATCGAGTATTGTTTCCCCGGCAACGAAAGGGCTGTCTGCTATGAGTGGATTATCTCTTTTCCGATGCACTATTTCATGTTTACTGTGTCCCACGTACCCTCACATTGAGGAATTAACGCATAAATTGTGTCGCTATGACATACTATAGGTACCATGCCTTCTGGTTCCCAATCGAGTATTGTTTCCCCGGCAACGAAAGGGCTGTCTGCTATGAGTGGATTATCTCTTTTCCGATGCACTATTTCATGTTTACTGTGTCCCACGTACCCTCACATTGAGGAATTAACGCATAAATTGTGTCGCTATGACATACTATAGGAGCCATGCCTTCTGGTTCCCAATCGAGTATTGTTTCCGCGGCAACGAAAGGGTTGTCTGCTATGAGTGGATTATCTCTTTTCCGATGCACTATTTCATTTTTACTGTGTCCCACGTACCCTCACATTGAGGAATTAACGCATAAATTGTGTCGCTATGACATACTATAGGTACCATGCCTTCTGGTTCCCAATCGAGTATTGTTTCCCCGGCAACGAAAGGGCTATCTGCTATGAGTCGATTATCTCTTTTCCGATGCACTATTTCATGTTTACTGTGTCCCACGCACCCTCACATAGACGAATTAACGCAGAAATGGCGACTCTATAAACACTATAGGAGCCATACCTTCTGGTTCCCAATCAAGTATTGTTTCCCCGGCAACGAAAGGGCTGTCTGCTATGAGTGGATTATATCTTTTCCGATGCACTATTTCATGTTTACTGTGTCCCACATACCCTCACATTGAGGAATTAACGCATAAATTGTGTTGCTATGACATACTATAGGTACCATGCCTTCTGGTTCCCAATCGAGTATTGTTTCCACGGCAACGAAAGGGCTGTCTGCTATGAGTGGATTATCTCTTTTCCGATGCACTATTTCATGTTTACTGTGTCCCACGTACCCTCACATTGAGGAATTAACGCATAAATTGTGCCGCTATGACATACTATATTTACCATGCCTTCTGGTTCCCAATCGAGTATTGTTTCCCCAGCAACGAAAGGGCTGTCTGCTATGAGTGGATTATCTCTTTTCCGATGCACTATTTCATGTTTACTGTGTCCCACGCACCCTCACATTGACGATTTAACGCAGAAATGGCGTCGCTATAAATACTATAGGAGCCATGCCTTCTGGTTCCGAATCGAGTATTGTTTCCCCGGCAACGAAAGGGCTGTCTGCTATGAGTGGATTATCTCTTTTCCGATGCACTATTTCATGTTTACTGTGTCCCACGCACCCTCACATTGTCGAATTAACACAGAAATGGCGTCGCTATAAATACTATAGGAGCCATGCCTTCTGGTTCCCAATCGAGTATTGTTTCCCCGGCAACGAAACGGCTGTCTGCTAGGAGTGGATTATCTCTTTTCCGATGCACTATTTCATGTTTACTGTGTCCCACATACCCTCACATTGAGGAATTAACGCATAAATTGTGTCGCAATGACATACTATAGGTACCATGCCTTCTGGTTCCCAATCGTGCATTGTTTCCACGGCAACGAAAGGGCTGAAAGGGCTATCTGCTAGGAGTGGATTATCTCTTTTCCGATGCACTATTTCATGTTTACTGTGTCCCACGTACCCTCACATTGAGGAATTAACGCATAAATTGTGTCGCTATGACATACTATAGGTACCATGCCTTCTGGTTCCCAATCGAGTATTGTTTCCCCGGCAACGAAAGAGCTATCTGCTATGAGTGGATTATCTCTTTTCCGATGCACTATTTCATGTTTACTGTGTCCCACGCACCCTCACATTGACGAATTAACGCAGAAATGGCGTCGCTATAAATACTATAGGAGCCATTCCTTCTGGTTCCCAATCGAGTATTGTTTCCCCGGCAACGAAAGGGCTGTCTGCTATGAGTGGATTATCTCTTTTCCGATGCACTAATTCATGTTTACTGTGTCCCACGTACCCTCACATTGACGAATTAACGCAGAAATGGCGTCGCTATAAATACTATAGGAGCCATGCCTTCTGGTTCCCTATCGAGTATTGTTTCCCCGGCAACGAAAGGGCTGTCTGCTATGAGTGGATTATCTCTTTTCCGATGCACTATTTCATGTTTACTGTGTTCCACGTACCCTCACATTGAGGAATTAACGCATAAATTGTGTCGCTATGACATATTATAGGTACCATGCCTTCTGTTTCCCAATCGTGTATTGTTTCCCCGGCAATGAAAGGGCTGTCTGCTATGAGTGGATTATCTCTTTTCCGATGCACTATTTCATGTTTACTGTGTCCCACGTACCCTCACATTGACGAATTAACGCAGAAATGGCGTCGCTATAAATACTATAGGAGCCATGCCTTCTGGTTCCCAATCGAGTATTGTTTCCCCGGCAACGAAAGGGCTGTCTGCTATGAGTGGATTATCTCTTTTCCGATGCACTATTTCATGTTTACTGTGTCCCACGTACCCTCACATTGAGGAATTAACGCATAAATTGTGTCGCTATGACATACTATAGGTACCATGCCTTCTGGTTCCCAATCGAGTATTGTTTCCCCGGCAACGAAAGGGCTGTCTGCTATGAGTGGATTATCTCTTTTCCGATGCACTATTTCATGTTTACTGTGTCCCACGTACCCTCACATTGAGGAATTAACGCATAAATTGTGTCGCTATGACATACTATAGGAGCCATGCCTTCTGGTTCCCAATCGAGTATTGTTTCCGCGGCAACGAAAGGGCTGTCTGCTATGAGTGGATTATCACTTTTCCGATGCACTATTTCATTTTTACTGTGTCCCACGTACCCTCACATTGAGGAATTAACGCATAAATTGTGTCGCTATGACATACTATAGGTACCATGCCTCCTGGTTCCCAATCGAGTATTGTTTCCCCGGCAACGAAAGGGCTGTCTGCTATGAGTCGATTATCTCTTTTCCGATGCACTATTTCATGTTTACTGTGTCCCACGCACCCTCACATAGACGAATTAACGCAGAAATGGCGACTCTATAAACACTATGGGAGCCATACCTTCTGGTTCCCAATCGAGTATTGTTTCCCCGGCAACGAAAGGGCTGTCTGCTATGAGTGGATTATATCTTTTCCGATGCACTATTTCATGTTTACTGTGTCCCACGTACCCTCACATTGAGGAATTAACGCATAAATTGTGTCGCTATGACATACTATAGGTACCATGCCTTCTGGTTCCCAATCGAGTATTGTTTCCACGGCAACGAAAGGGCTGTCTGCTATGAGTGGATTATCTCTTTTCCGATGCACTATTTCATGTTTACTGTGTCCCACGTACCCTCACATTGAGGAATTTACGCATAAATTGTGTCGCTATGACATACTATATTTACCATGCCTTCTGGTTCCCAATCGAGTATTGTTTCCCCAGCAACGAAAGGGCTGTCTGCTATGAGTGGATTATCTCTTTTCCGATGCACTATTTCATGTTTACTGTGTCCCACGCACCCTCACATTGACGATTTAACGCAGAAATGGCGTCGCTATAAATACTATAGGAGCCATGCCTTCTGGTTCCGAATCGAGTATTGTTTCCCCGGCAACGAAAGGGCTGTCTGCTATGAGTGGATTATCTCTTTTCCGATGCACTATTTCATGTTTACTGTGTCCCACGCACCCTCACATTGTCGAATTAACACAGAAATGGCGTCACTATAAATACTATGGGAGCCATGCCTTCTGGTTCCCAAACGAGTATTGTTTCCCCGGCAACGAAAGGGCTGTCTGCTAGGAGTGGATTATCTCTTTTCCGATGCACTATTTCATGTTTACTGTGTCCCACATACCCTCACATTGAGGAATTAACGCATAAATTGTGTCGCAATGACATACTATAGGTACCATGCCTTCTGGTTCCCAATCGTGCATTGTTTCCACGGCAACGAAAGGGCTATCTGCTAGGAGTGGATTATCTCTTTTCCGATGCACTATTTCATGTTTACTGTGTCCCACGTACCCTCACATTGAGGAATTAACGCATACATTGTGTCGCTATGACATACTATAGGTACCATGCCTTCTGGTTCCCAATCGAGTATTGTTTCCCCGGCAACGAAAGAGCTATCTGCTATGAGTGGATTATCTCTTTTCCGATGCACTATTTCATGTTTACTGTGTCCCACGCACCCTCACATTGACGAATTAACGCAGAAATGGCGTCGCTATAAATACTATAGGAGCCATTCCTTCTGGTTCCCAATCGAGTATTGTTTCCCCGGCAACGAAAGGGCTGTCTGCTATGAGTGGATTATCTCTTTTCCGATGCACTAATTCATGTTTACTGTGTCCCACGCACCCTCACATTGACGAATTAACACAGAAATGGTGTCGCTATAAATACTATAGGAGCCATGCCATCTGCTTCCCAATCGAGTATTGTTTCCCCGGCAACGAAAGGGCTGTCTGCTAGGAGTGGATTATCTCTTTTCCGATGCACTATCTTATGTTTACTGTGTCCCACGTACCCTCACAGTGATGAATTAACGCATAAATTGTGTCGCTATGACATACTATAGGTACCATGCCTTCTGGTTCCCAATCGAGTATTGTTTCCCCGGCAACGAAAGGGCTGTCTGCTATGAGTGGATTATCTCGTTTCCGATGCACTATTTCATGTTTACTGTGTCCCACGCACCCTCACATTGACGAATTAACGCAGAAATGGCGTCGCTATAAGTTCTATAGGAGCCATGCCTTCTGGTTCCCAATCGAGTATTGTTTCCCCGTCAACGAAAGGACTGTCTGCTATGAGTGTATTATCTCTTTTCCGATGCACTATTTCATGTTTACTGTGTCCCACGCACCCTCACATTGACGAATTAACGCAGAAATGGCGTCGCTATAAATACTATAGGAGCCATGCCTTCTGGTTCCCAATCGAGTATTGTTTCCTCGGCAACGAAAGGGCTGTCTGCTATGAGTGGATTATCTCTTTTCCGATGCACTATTTCATGTTTACTGTGTCCCACGTACTCTCACATTGAGGAATTAACGCATAAATTGTGTCGCTATGACATACTATAGGTACCATGCCTTCTGGTTCCCAATCGAGTATTGTTTCCCCGGCAACGAAAGGGCTGTCTGCTATGAGTGGATTATCTCTTTTCCGATGCACTATTTCATGTTTACTGTGTCCCACGCACCCTCACATTGACGAATTAACGCATAAATTGTGTCGCTATGACATACTATAGGTACCATGCCTTCTGGTTCCCAATCGAGTATTGTTTCCTCGGCAACGAAAGGGCTGTCTGCTATGAGCGGATTATCTCTTTTCCGATGCACTATTTCATGTTTACTGTGTCCCACGTACCCTCACATTGAGGAGTTAACGCACAAATTGTGTCGCTATGACATACTATAGGTACCATGCCTTCTGGTTCCCAATCGAGTATTGTTTCCCCGGCAACGAAAGGGCTGTCTCCTATGAGTAGATTATCTCTTTTCCGATGCACTATTTCATGTTTACTGTGTCCCACGCACACTCACATTGACGAATTAACGCAGAAATGGCGTCGCTATATATACTATAGGAGCCATGCCTTCTGGTTCCCAATCGAGTATTGTTTCCACGGCAACGAAAGGGCTGTCTGCTATGAGTGGATTATCTCTTTTCCGATGCACTATTTCATGTTTACTGTGTCCCACGTACCCTCACATTGAGGAATTAACGCATAAATTGTGTCGCTATGACATACTATAGGTACCATGCCTTCTGGTTCCCAATCGAGTATTGTTTCCCCGGCAACGAAAGGGCTGTCTGCTATGAGTGGATTATCTCTTTTCCGATGCACTATTTCATGTTTACTGTGTCCCACGCACCCTCACATTGACGATTTAACGCAGAAATGGCGTCGCTATAAATACTATAGGAGCCATGCCTTCTGGTTCCGAATCGAGTATTGTTTCCCCGGCAACGAAAGGGCTGTCTGCTATGAGTGGATTATCTCTTTTCCGATGCACTATTTCATGTTTACTGTGTCCCACGCACCCTCACATTGTCGAATTAACACAGAAATGGCGTCGCTATAAATACTATAGGAGCCATGCCTTCTGGTTCCCAATCGAGTATTGTTTCCCCGGCAACGAAAGGGCTGTCTGCTAGGAGTGGATTATCTCTTTTCCGATGCACTATTTCATGTTTACTGTGTCCCACGTACCCTCACATTGAGGAATTAACGCATAAATTGTGTCGCAATGACATACTATAGGTACCATGCCTTCTGGTTCCCAATCGAGTATTGTTTCCCCGGCAACGAAAGGACTGTCTGCTATGAGTGGATTATCTCTTTTCCGATGCACTATTTCATGTTTACTGTGTCCCACGCACCCTCACATTGACGAATTAACGCAGAAATGGCGTCGCTATAAATACTATAGGAGCCATTCCTTCTGGTTCCCAATCGAGTATTGTTTCCCCGGCAACGAAAGGGCTGTCTGCTATGAGTGGATTATCTCCTTTCCGATGCACTAATTCATGTTTACTGTGTCCCACGCACCCTCACATTGACGAATTAACGCAGAAATGGCGTCGCTATAAGTTCTATAGGAGCCATGCCTTCTGGTTCCCAATCGAGTATTGTTTCCCCGGCAACGAAAGGACTGTCTGCTATGAGTGGATTATCTCTTTTCCGATGCACTATTTCATGTTTACTGTGTCCCACGCACCCTCACATTGACGAATTAACGCAGAAATGGCGTCGCTATAAATACTATAAGAGCCATGCCTTCTGGTTCCCAATCGAGTATTGTTTCCTCGGCAACGAAAGGGCTGTCTGCTATGAGTGGATTATCTCTTTTCCGATGCACTATTTCATGTTTACTGTGTCCCACGTACTCTCACATTGAGGAATTAACGCATAAATTGTGTCGCTATGTCATACTATAGGTACCATGCCTTCTGGTTCCCAATCGAGTATTGTTTCCCCGGCAACGAAAGGGCTGTCTGCTATGAGTGGATTATCTCTTTTCCGATGCACTATTTCATGTTTACTGTGTCCCACGCACCCTCACATTGACGAATTAACGCATAAATTGTGTCGCTATGACATACTATAGGTACCATGCCTTCTGGTTCCCAATCGAGTATTGTTTCCTCGGCAACGAAAGGGCTGTCTGCTATGAGTGGATTATCTCTTTTCCGATGCACTATTTCATGTTTACTGTGTCCCACGTACCCTCACATTGAGGAGTTAACGCACAAATTGTGTCGCTATGACATACTATAGGTACCATGCCTTCTGGTTCCCAATCGAGTATTGTTTCCCCGGCAACGAAAGGGCTGTCTCCTATGAGTAGATTATCTCTTTTCCGATGCACTATTTCATGTTTACTGTGTCCCACGCACACTCACATTGACGAATTAACGCAGAAATGGCGTCGCTATATATACTATAGGAGCCATGCCTTCTGGTTCCCAATCGAGTATTGTTTCCCCGGCAACGAAAGGACTGTCTGCTATGAGTGGATTATCTCTTTTCCGATGCACTGTTTCATGTTTACTGTGTCCCACGTACCCTCACATTGACGAATTAACGTATAAATTGTGTCGCTATTACATACTATAGGTACCATGCCTTCTGGTTCTCAATCGAGTATTGTTTCCCCGGCAACGAAAGGGCTGTCTGCTATGAGTGGATTATCTCTTTTCCGATGCACTATTTCATGTTTACTGTGTCCCACGCACCCTCACATTGACGAATTAACACAGAAATGGCGTCGCTATAAATACTATAGGAGCCATGCCTTCTGGTTCCCAATCGAGTATTGTTTCCCCGGCAACGAAAGGGCTGTGTGCTATGAGTGGATTATCTCTTTTCCGATGCACTATTTCATGTTTACTGTGTCCCACGCACCCTCACATTGACGAATTAACGCATAAATTGTGTCGCTATGACATACTATAGGTACCATGCCTTCTGGTTCCCAATCGAGTATTGTTCCCACGGCAACGAAAGGGCTGTCTGCTATGAGTGGATTATCTCTTTTCCGATGCACTATTTCATGTTTACTGTGTCCCACGCACCCTCACATTGACGAATTAACGCAGAAATGGCGTCGCTATAAATACAATAGGAGCCATGCCTTCTGGTTCCCAATCGAGTATTGTTTCCCCGTCAACGAAAGGGCTGTCTGCTATGAGTGGATTATCTCCTTTCCGATGCACTATTTCATGTTTACTGTGTCCCACGTACCCTCACATTGAGGAATTAACGCATAAATTGTGTCGCTATGACATACTATAGGTACCATGCCTTCTGGTTCCCAATCGAGTATTGTTTCCACGGCAACGAAAGGGCTGTCTGCTATGAGTGGATTATCTCTTTTCCGATGCACTATATCATGTTTACTGTGTCCCACGTACCCTCACATTGAGGAATTAACGCATAAATTGTTTCGCTATTACATACTATAGGTACCATGCCTTCTGGTTCCCAATCGAGTATTGTTTCCCCGGCAACGAAAGGGCTGTCTGCTATGTGTGGATTATCTCTTTTCCGATGCACTATTTCATGTTTACTGTGTCCCACGTACCCTCACATTGAGGAATTAACGCATAAATTGTGTTGCTATTACATGCTATAGGTACCATGCCTTCTGGTTCCCAATGGAGTATTGTTTCCCCGGCAACGAAAGGGCTGTCTGCTAGGAGTGGATTATCTCTTTTCCGATGCACTATTTCATGTTTACTGTGTCCCACGTACCCTCACATTGAGGAATTAACGCAGAAATGGCGTCGCTATGACATACTATACGTACCATGCCTTCTGGTTCCCAATCGAGTATAGTTTCCCCGGCAACGAAAGGGCTGTCTGCTATGAGTGGATTATCTCTTTTCCGATGCACTATTTCATGTTTACTGTGTCCCACGTACCGTCACATTGAGGAATTAACGCATAAATTGTGTCGCTATGACATACTATAGGTACCATGCCTTCTGGTTCCAGATCGAGTATTGTTTCCCCGGCAACGAAAGGGCTGTCTGCTATGAGTGGATTATCTCTTTTCCGATGCACTATTTCATGTTTACTGTGTCCCACGTACCCTCACATTGGGGAATTAACGCATAAATTGTGTCGCTATTACATACTATAGGTACCATGCCTTCTGGTTCCCAATCGATGATTGTTTCCCCGGCAACGAAAGGGCTGTCTGCTATGAGTGGATTATCTCTTTCCCGATGCACTATTTCATGTTTACTGTGTCCCACGTACCCTCACATTGGGGAATTAACGCATAAATTGTGTCGCTATTACATACTATAGGTACCATGCCTTCTGGTTCCCAATCGATGATTGTTTCCCCGGCAACGAAAGGGCTGTCTGCTATGAGTGGATTATCTCTTTTCCGATGCACTATTTCATGTTTACTGTGTCCCACGCACCCTCACATTGACGAATTAACGCAGAAATGGCGTCGCTATAAATACTATAGGAGCCATGCCTTCTGGTTCCCAATCGAGTATTGTTTCCTCGGCAACGAAAGGGCTGTCTGCTATGAGTGGATTATCTCTTTTCCGATGCACTATTTCATGTTTACTGTGTCCCACGTACTCTCACATTGAGGAATTAACGCATAAATTGTGTCGCTATGACATACTATAGGTACCATGCCTTCTGGTTCCCAATCGAGTATTGTTTCCCCGGCAACGAAAGGGCTGTCTGCTATGAGTGGATTATCTCTTTTCCGATGCACTATTTCATGTTTACTGTGTCCCACGCACCCTCACATTGACGAATTAACGCATAAATTGTGTCGCTATGACATACTATAGGTACCATGCCTTCTGGTTCCCAATCGAGTATTGTTTCCTCGGCAACGAAAGGGCTGTCTGCTATGAGTGGATTATCTCTTTTCCGATGAACTATTTGATGTTTACTGTGTCCCACGTACCCTCACATTGAGGAGTTAACGCACAAATTGTGTCGCTATGACATACTATAGGTACCATGCCTTCTGGTTCCCAATCGAGTATTGTTTCCCCGGCAACGAAAGGGCTGTCTCCTATGAGTAGATTATCTCTTTTCCGATGCACTATTTCATGTTTACTGTGTCCCACGCACACTCACATTGACGAATTAACGCAGAAATGGCGTCGCTATATATACTATAGGAGCCATGCCTTCTGGTTCCCAATCGAGTATTGTTTCCCCGGCAACGAAAGGACTGTCTGCTATGAGTGGATTATCTCTTTTCCGATGCACTATTTCATGTTTACTGTGTCCCACGTACCCTCACATTGACGAATTAACGCATAAATTGTGTCGCTATTACATACTATAGGTACCATGCCTTCTGGTTCTCAATCGAGTATTGTTTCCCCGGCAACGAAAGGGCTGTCTGCTATGAGTGGATTATCTCTTTTCCGATGCACTATTTCATGTTTACTGTGTCCCACGCACCCTCACATTGACGAATTAACACAGAAATGGCGTCGCTATAAATACTATAGGAGCCATGCCTTCTGGTTCCCAATCGAGTATTGTTTCCCCGGCAACGAAAGGGCTGTCTGCTATGAGTGGATTATCTCTTTTCCGATGCACTATTTCATGTTTACTGTGTCCCACGCACCCTCACATTGACGAATTAACGCATAAATTGTGTCGCTATGACATACTATAGGTACCATGCCTTCTGGTTCCTAATCGAGTATTGTTCCCACGGCAACGAAAGGGCTGTCTGCTATGAGTGGATTATCTCTTTTCCGATGCACTATTTCATGTTTACTGTGTCCCACGCACCCTCACATTGACGAATTAACGCAGAAATGGCGTCGCTATAAATACTATAGGAGCCATGCCTTCTGGTTCCCAATCGAGTATTGTTTCCCCGTCAACGAAAGGGCTGTCTGCTATGAGTGGATTATCTCTTTTCCGATGCACTATTTCATGTTTACTGTGTCCCACGTACCCTCACATTGAGGAATTAACGCATAAATTGTGTCGCTATGACATACTATAGGTACCATGCCTTCTGGTTCCCAATCGAGTATTGTTTCCACGGCAACGAAAGGGCTGTCTGCTATGAGTCGATTATCTCTTTTCCGATGCACTATTTCATGTTTACTGTGTCCCACGTACCCTCACATTGAGGAATTAAAGCATAAATTGTGTCGCTATTACATACTATAGGTACCATGCCTTCTGGTTCCCAATCGAGTATTGTTTCCCCGGCAACGAAAGGGCTGTCTGCTATGAGTGGATTATCTCTTTTCCGATGCACTATTTCATGTTTACTGTGTCCCACGTACCCTCACATTGAGGAATTAACGCATAAATTGTGTTGCTATTACATGCTATAGGTACCATGCCTTCTGGTTCCCAATCGAGTATTGTTTCCCCTGCAACGAAAGGGCTGTCTGCTAGGAGTGGATTATCTCTTTTCCGATGCACTATTTCATGTTTACTGTGTCCCACGTACCCTCACATTGAGGAATTAACGCAGAAATGGCGTCGCTATGACATACTATACGTACCATGCCTTCTGGTTCCCAATCGAGTATAGTTTCCCCGGCAACGAAAGGGCTGTCTGCTATGAGTGGATTATCTCTTTTCCGATGCACTATTTCATGTTTACTGTGTCCCACGTACCCTCACATTGAGGAATTAACGCATAAATTGTGTCGCTATGACATACTATAGGTACCATGCCTTCTGGTTCCCCATCGAGTATTGTTTCCCCGGCAACGAAAGGGCTGTCTGCTATGAGTGGATTATCTCTTTTCCGATGCACTATTTCATATTTACTGTGTCCCACGTACCCTCACATTGGGGAATTAACGCATAAATTGTGTCGCTATTACATACTATAGGTACCATGCCTTCTGGTTCCCAATCGATGATTGTTTCCCCGGCAACGAAAGGGCTGTCTGCTATGAGTGGATTATCTCTTTTCCGATGCACTATTTCATGTTTACTGTGTCCCACGTACCCTCACATTGAGGAATTAACGCATAAATTGTGTCGCTATTACATACTATAGGTACCATGCCTTCTGGTTCCCAATCGAGTATTGTTTCCCCGGCAACGAAAGGGCTGTCTGCTATGAGTGGATTGTCTCTTTTCCGATGCACTATTTCATGTTTACTGTGTCCCACGTAACATCACATTGAGGAATTAACGCATAAATTGTGTCGCTATTACATACTATAGGTACCATGCCTTCTGGTTCCCAATCGAGTATTGTTTCCCCGGCAACGAAAGGGCTGTCTGCTATGAGTGGATTATCTCTTTTCCGATGCACTATTTCATGTTTACTGTGTCCCACGTACCCTCACATTGAGGAATTAACGCATAAATTGTGTCGCTATGACATACTATAGGTACCATGCCTTCTGGTTCCCAATCGAGTATTGTTTCCCCGGCAACGAAAGGGCTGTCTGCTATGAGTGGATTACATCTTTTCCGATGCACTATTTCATGTTTACTGTGTCCCACGTACCCTCACATTGAGGAATTAACGCATAAATTGTGTTGCTATTACATGCTATAGGTACCATGCCTTCTGGTTCCCAATCGAGTATTGTTTCCCCGGCAACGAAGGGGCTGTCTGCTAGGAGTGGATTATCTCCTTTCCGATGCACTATTTCATGTTTACTGTGTCCCACGTACCCTCACATTGAGGAATTAACGCAGAAATGGCGTCGCTATGACATACTATACGTACCATGCCTTCTGGTTCCCAATCGAGTATTGTTTCCCCGGCAACGAAAGGGCTGTCTGCTATGAGTGGATTATCTCTTTTCCGATGCACTATTTCATGTTCACTGTGTCCCACGTACCCTCACATTGAGGAATTAACGCATAAATTGTGTCGCTATGACATACTATAGGTACCATGCCTTCTGGTTCCCAATCGAGTATTGTTTCCCCGGCAACGAAAGGGCTGTCTGCTATGAGTGGATTATCTCTTCTCCGATGCACTATTTCATGTTTACTGTGTCCCACGTACCCTCACATTGAGGAATTAACGCATAAATTGTGTCGCTATGACATACTATAGGTACCATGCCTTCTGGTTCCCAATCGAATATTGTCTCCCCGGCAACGAAAGGGCTGTCTGCTATGAGTCGATTATCTCTTTTCCGATGCACTATTTCATGTTTACTGTGTCCCATGTACCCTCACATTGAGGAATTAACGCATAAATTGTGTCGCTATGACATACTATAGGTACCATGCCTTCTGGTTCCCAATCGAGTATTGTTTCCCCGGCAACGAAAGGGCTGTCTGCTATGAGTGGATTGTCTCTTTTCCGATGCACTATTTCATGTTTACTGTGTCCCACGTACCCTCACATTGAGGAATTAACGCATAAATTGTGTCGCTATTACATACTATAGGTACCATGCCTTCTGGTTCCCAATCGAGTATTGTTTCCCCGGCAACGAAAGGGCTGTCTGCTATGAGTCGATTATCTCTTTTTCGATGCACTATTTCATGTTTACTGTGTCCCACGCACCCTCACATTGACGAATTAACGCAGAAATGATGTCGCTATAAATACTATAGGAGCCATGCCTTCTGGTTCCCAATCGAGTATTGTTTCCCCGGCAACGAAAGGGCTGTCTGCTATGAGTGGATTATCTCTTTTCCGATGCACTATTTCATGTTTACTGTGTCCCACGCACCCTCACATTGACGAATTAACACAGAATTGTCGTCGCTATAAATACTATAGGAGCCATGCCTTCTGGTTCCCAATCGAGTATTGTTTCCCCGGCAACGAAAGGGCTGTCTGCTAGGAGTGGATTATCTCTTTTCCGATGCACTATTTCATGTTTACTGTGTCCCACGTACCCTCACATTGAGGAATTAACGCATAAATTGTGTCGCTATGACATACTATAGGTACCATGCCTTCTGGTTCCCAATCGAGTATTGTTTCCCCGGCAACGAAAGGGCTGTCTGCTATGAGTGGATTATCTCGTTTCCGATGCACTATTTCATGTTTACTGTGTCCCACGCACCCTCACATTGACGAATTTACGCAGAAATCTCGTCGTTATAAGTTCTATAGGAGCCATGGCTTCTGGTTCCCAATCGAGTATTGTTTCCCCGGCAACGAAAGGGCTGTCTGCTAGGAGTGGATTATCTCTTTTCCGATGCACTATTTCATGTTCACTGTGTCCCACGTACCCTCACATTGAGGAATTAACGCATAAATTGTGTCGCTATGACATACTATAGGTACCATGCCTTCTGGTTCCCAATCGAGTATTGTTTCCCCGGCAACGAAAGGGCTGTCTGCTATGAGTGGATTATCTCTTTTCCGATGCACTATTTCATGTTTACTGTGTCCCACGTACCCTCACATTGAGGAATTAACGCATAAATTGTGTCGCTATGACATACTATAGGTACCATGCCTTCTGGTTCCCAATCGAGTATTGTTTCCCCGGCAACGAAAGGGCTGTCTGCTATGAGTGGATTACATCTTTTCCGATGCACTATTTCATGTTTACTGTGTCCCACGTACCCTCACATTGAGGAATTAACGCATAAATTGTGTTGCTATTACATGCTATAGGTACCATGCCTTCTGGTCCCCAATCGAGTATTGTTTCCCCGGCAACGAAAGGGCTGTCTGCTAGGAGTGGATTATCTCCTTTCCGATGCACTATTTCATGTTTACTGTGTCCCACGTACCCTCACATTGAGGAATTAACGCATAAATTGTGTCGCTATGACATACTATAGGTACCATGCCTTCTGGTTCCCAATCGAGTATTGTTTCCACGGCAACGAAAGGGCTGTCTGCTATGAGTGGATTATCTCTTTTCCGATGCACTATTTCATGTTTACTGTGTCCCACGTACCCTCACATTGAGGAATTAACGCATAAATTGTGTCGCTATGACATACTACAGGTACCATGCCTTCTGGTTCCCAGGCGAGTATTGTTTCCCCGGCAACGAAAGGGCTGTCTGCTATGAGTGGATTATCTCTTTTCCGATGCACTATTTCATGTTTACTGTGTCCCACGCACCCTCACATTGACGAATTAACGCAGAAATGGCGTCTCTATAAATACTATAGGAGCCATTCCTTCTGGTTCCCAATCGAGTATTGTTTCCCCGGCAACGAAAGGGCTGTCTGCTATGAGTGGATTATCTCTTTTGCGATGCACTATTTCATGTTTACTGTGTCCCACGTACCCTCACATTGAGGAATTAACGCAGAAATGGCGTCGCTATGACATACTATAGGTACCATGCCTTCTGGTTCCCAATCGAGTATTGTTTCCCCGGCAACGAAAGGGCTGTCTGCTATGAGTCGATTATCTCTTTTTCGATGCACTATTTCATGTTTACTGTGTCCCACGCACCCTCACATTGACGAATTAACGCAGAAATGGTGTCGCTATAAATACTATAGGAGCCATGCCTTCTGGTTCCCAATCGAGTATTGTTTCCCCGGCAACGAAAGGGCTGTCTGCTATGAGTGGATTATCTCTTTTCCGATGCACTATTTCATGTTTACTGTGTCCCACGCACCCTCACATTGACGAATTAACACAGAATTGTCGTCGCTATAAATACTATAGGAGCCATGCCTTCTGGTTCCCAATCGAGTATTGTTTCCCCGGCAACGAAAGGGCTGTCTGCTAGGAGTGGATTATCTCTTTTCCGATGCACTATTTCATGTTTACTGTGTCCCACGTACCCTCACATTGAGGAATTAACGCATAAATTGTGTCGCTATGACATACTATAGGTACCATGCCTTCTGGTTCCCAATCGAGTATTGTTTCCCCGGCAACGAAAGGGCTGTCTGCTATGAGTGGATTATCTCGTTTCCGATGCACTATTTCATGTTTACTGTGTCCCACGCACCCTCACATTGACGAATTTACGCAGAAATCTCGTCGTTATAAGTTCTATAGGAGCCATGGCTTCTGGTTCCCAATCGAGTATTGTTTCCCCGGCAACGAAAGGGCTGTCTGCTAGGAGTGGATTATCTCTTTTCCGATGCACTATTTCATGTTCACTGTGTCCCACGTACCCTCACATTGAGGAATTAACGCATAAATTGTGTCGCTATGACATACTATAGGTACCATGCCTTCTGGTTCCCAATCGAGTATTGTTTCCCCGGCAACGAAAGGGCTGTCTGCTATGAGTGGATTATCTCTTTTCCGATGCACTATTTCATGTTTACTGTGTCCCACGTACCCTCACATTGAGGAATTAACGCATAAATTGTGTCGCTATGACATACTGTAGGTACCATGCCTTCTGGTTCCCAATCGAGTATTGTTTCCCCGGCAACGAAAGGGCTGTCTGCTATGAGTGGATTACATCTTTTCCGATGCACTATTTCATGTTTACTGTGTCCCACGTACCCTCACATTGAGGAATTAACGCATAAATTGTGTTGCTATTACATGCTATAGGTACCATGCCTTCTGGTCCCCAATCGAGTATTGTTTCCCCGGCAACGAAAGGGCTGTCTGCTAGGAGTGGATTATCTCTTTTCCGATGCACTATTTCATGTTTACTGTGTCCCACGTACCCTCACATTGAGGAATTAACGCATAAATTGTGTCGCTATGACATACTATAGGTACCATGCCTTTTGGTTCCCAATCGAGTATTGTTTCCCCGGCAACGAAAGGGCTGTCTGCTATGAGTGGATTATCTCTTCTCCGATGCACTATTTCATGTTTACTGTGTCCCACGTACCCTCACATTGAGGAATTAACGCATAAATTGTGTCGCTATTACATACTATAGGTACCATGCCTTCTGGTTCCCAATCGAGTATTGTTTCCCCGGCAACGAAAGGGCTGTCTGCTATGAGTCGATTATCTCTTTTCCGATGCACTATTTCATGTTTACTGTGTCCCATGTACCCTCACATTGAGGAATTAACGCATAAATTGTGTCGCTATGACATACTATAGGTACCATGCCTTCTGGTTCCCAATCGAGTATTGTTTCCCCGGCAACGAAAGGGCTGTCTGCTATGAGTGGATTGTCTCTTTTCCGATGCACTATTTCATGTTTACTGTGTCCCACGTACCCTCACATTGAGGAATTAACGCATAAATTGTGTCGCTATTACATACTGTAGGTACCATGCCTTCTGGTTCCCAATCGAGTATTGTTTCCCCGGCAACGAAAGGGCTGTCTGCTATGAGTGGATTATCTCTTTTCCGATGCACTATTTCATGTTTACTGTGTCCCACGTACCCTCACATTGAGGAATTAACGCATAAATTGTGTCGCTATGACATACTATAGGTACCATGCCTTCTGGTTCCCAATCGAGTATTGTTTCCACGGCAACGAAAGGGCTGTCTGCTATGAGTGGATTATCTCTTTTCCGATGCACTATTTCATGTTTACTGTGTCCCACGCACCCTCACATTGACGAATTAACGCAGAAATGGCGTCTCTATAAATACTATAGGAGCCATTCCTTCTGGTTCCCAATCGAGTATTGTTTCCCCGGCAACGAAAGGGCTGTCTGCTATGAGTGGATTATCTCTTTTGCGATGCACTATTTCATTTTTACTGTGTCCCACGTACCCTCACATTGAGGAATTAACGCATAAATTGTGTCGCTATGACATACTATAGGTACCATGCCTTCTGGTTCCCAATCGAGTATTGTTTCCCCGGCAACGAAAGGGCTGTCTGCTATGAGTCGATTATCTCTTTTCCGATGAACTATTTCATGTTTACTGTGTCCCACGCACCCTCACATTGACGAATTAACGCAGAAATGGTGTCGCTATAAATACTATAGGAGCCATGCCTTCTGGTTCCCAATCGAGTATTGTTTCCCCGGCAACGAAAGGGCTGTCTGCTATGAGTGGATCATCTCTTTTCCGATGCACTATTTCATGTTTACTGTGTCCCACGCACCCTCACATTGACGAATTAACACAGAAATGGCGTCGCTATAAATACTATAGGAGCCATGCCTTCTGGTTCCCAATCGAGTATTGTTTCCCCGGCAACGAAAGGGCTGTCTGCTAGGAGTGGATTATCTCTTTTCCGATGCACTATTTCATGTTTACTGTGTCCCACGTACCCTCACATTGAGGAATTAACGCATAAATTGTGTCGCTATGACATACTATAGGTACCATGCCTTCTGGTTCCCAATCGAGTATTGTTTCCTCGGCAACGAAAGGGCTGTCTGCTATGAGTGGATTATCTCGTTTCTGATGCACTATTTCATGTTTACTGTGACCCACGCACCCTCACATTGACGAATTAACGCAGAAATCTCGTCGTTATAAGTTCTATAGGAGCCATGCCTTCTGGTTCCCAATCGAGTATTGTTTCCCCGGCAACGAAAGGACTGTCTGCTATGAGTGGATTATCTCTTTTCCGATGCACTATTTCATGTTTACTGTGTCCCACGCACCCTCACTTTGACGAATTAACGCAGAAATGGCGTCGCTATAAATACTATAGGAGCCATGCCTTCTGGTTCCCAATCGAGTATTGTTTCCTCGGCAACGAAAGGGCTGTCTGCTATGAGTGGATTATCTCTTTTCCGATGCACTATTTCATGTTTACTGTGTCCCACGTACCCTCACATTGAGGAATTAACGCATAAATTGTGTCGCTATGACATACTATAGGTACCATGCCTTCTGGTTCCCAATCGAGTATTGTTTCCCCGGCAACGAAAGGGCTGTCTGCTATGAGTGGATTATCTCTTTTCCGATGCACTATTTCATGTTTACTGTGTCCCACGCACCCTCACATTGACGAATTAACGCAGAAATGTCGTCGCTATAAATACTATAGGAGCCATGCCTTCTGGTTCCCAATCGAGTATTGTTTCCTCGGCAACGAAAGGGCTGTCTGCTATGAGTGGATTATCTCTTTTCCGATGCACTATTTCATGTTTACTGTGTCCCACGTACCCTCACATTGAGGAATTAACGCATAAATTGTGTCGCTATGACATACTATAGGTACCATGCCTTCTGGTTCCCAATCGAGTATTGTTTCCCCGGCAACGAAAGGGCTGTCTGCTATGAGTGGATTATCTCTTTTCCGATGCACTATTTCATGTTTACTGTGTCCCACGCACCCTCACATTGACGAATTAACGCAGAAATGTCGTCGCTATAAATACTATAGGAGCCATGCCTTCTGGTTCCCAATCGAGTATTGTTTCCTCGGCAACGAAAGGGCTGTCTGCTATGAGTGGATTATCTCTTTTCCGATGCACTATTTCATGTTTACTGTGTCCCACGCACCCTCACATTGACGAATTAACGCAGAAATCTCGTCGTTATAAGTTCTATAGGAGCCATGACTTCTGGTTCCCAATCGAGTATTGTTTCCCCGGCAACGAAAGGACTGTCTGCTATGAGTGGATTATCTCTTTTCCGATGCACTATTTCATGTTTACTGTGTCCCACGCACCCTCACATTGACGAATTAACGCAGATATGGTGTCGCTATAAATACTATAGGAGCCATGCCTTCTGGTTCACAATCGAGTATTGTTTCCCCGGCAACGAAATGGCTGTCTGCTATGAGTGGATTATCTCTTTTCCGATGCACTATTTCATGTTTACTGTGTCCCACGCACCCTGACATTGACGAATTAACACAGAAATGTCGTCGCTATAAATACTATAGGAGCCATGCCTTCTGGTTCCCAATCGAGTAATGTTTCCCCGGCAACGAAAGGGCTGTCTGCTATGAGTGGATTATCTCTTTTCCGATGCACTATTTCATGTTTACTGTTTCCCACGCACCCTCACATTGACGAATTAACACAGAAATGGCGTCGCTATAAATACTATAGGAGCCATGCCTTCTGGTTCCCAATCGAGTATTGTTTCCCCGGCAACGAAAGGGCTGTCTGCTATGAGTGGATTATCTCTTTTCCGATGCACTATTTCATGTTTACTGTGTCCCACGCACCCTCACATTGACGAATTAACGCATAAATTGTGTCGCTATGACATACTATAGGTACCATGCCTTCTGGTTCCCAATCGAGTATTGTTTCCCCGGCAACGAAAGGGCTGTCTGCTATGAGTGGATTATCTCTTTTCCGATGCACTATTTCATGTTTACTGTGTCCCACGCACCCTCACATTGACGAATTAACGCAGAAATGGTGTCGCTATAAATACTATAGGAGCCATGCCTTCTGGTTCCCAATCGAGTATTGTTTCCCCGGCAACGAAAGGGCTGTCTGCTATGAGTGGATTATCTCTTTTCCGATGCACTATTTCATGTTTACTGTGTCCCACGCACCCTCACATTGACGAATTAACACAGAATTGTCGTCGCTATAAATACTATAGGAGCCATGCCTTCTGGTTCCCAATCGAGTATTGTTTCCCCGGCAACGAAAGGGCTGTCTGCTAGGAGTGGATTATCTCTTTTCCGATGCACTATTTCATGTTTACTGTGTCCCACGTACCCTCACATTGAGGAATTAACGCATAAATTGTGTCGCTATGACATACTATAGGTACCATGCCTTCCGGTTCCCAATCGAGTATTGTTTCCCCGGCAACGAAAGGGCTGTCTGCTATGAGTGGATTATCTCGTTTCCGATGCACTATTTCATGTTTACTGTGTCCCACGCACCCTCACATTGACGAATTAACGCAGAAATCTCGTCGTTATAAGTTCTATAGGAGCTATGGCTTCTGGTTCCCAATCGAGTATTGTTTCCCCGGCAACGAAAGGGCTGTCTGCTAGGAGTGGATTATCTCTTTTCCGATGCACTATTTCATGTTCACTGTGTCCCACGTACCCTCACACTGAGGAATTAACGCATAAATTGTGTCGCTATGACATACTATAGGTACCATGCCTTCTGGTTCCCAATCGAGTATTGTTTCCCCGGCAACGAAAGGGCTGTCTGCTATGAGTGGATTATCTCTTTTCCGATGCACTATTTCATGTTTACTGTGTCCCACGTACCCTCACATTGAGGAATTAACGCATAAATTGTGTCGCTATGACATACTATAGGTACCATGCCTTCTGGTTCCCAATCGAGTATTGTTTCCCCGGCAACGAAAGGGCTGTCTGCTATGAGTGGATTACATCTTTTCCGATGCACTATTTCATGTTTACTGTGTCCCACGTACCCTCACATTGAGGAATTAACGCATAAATTGTGTTGCTATTACATGCTATAGGTACCATGCCTTCTGGTTCCCAATCGAGTATTGTTTCCCCGGCAACGAAAGGGCTGTCTGCTAGGAGTGGATTATCTCCTTTCCGATGCACTATTTCATGTTTACTGTGTCCCACGTACCCTCACATTGAGGAATTAACGCAGAAATGGCGTCCCTATGACATACTATACGTACCATGCCTTCTGGTTCCCAATCGAGTATTGTTTCCCCGGCAACGAAAGGACTGTCTGCTATGAGTGGATTATCTCTTTTCCGATGCACTATTTCATGTTTACTGTGTCCCACGTACCCTCACATTGAGGAATTAACGCATAAATTGTGTCGCTATGACATACTATAGGTACCATGCCTTTTGGTTCCCAATCGAGTATTGTTTCCCCGGCAACGAAAGGGCTGTCTGCTATGAGTGGATTATCTCTTCTCCGATGCACTATTTCATGTTTACTGTGTCCCACGTACCCTCACATTGAGGAATTAACGCATAAATTGTGTCGCTATTACATACTATAGGTACCATGCCTTCTGGTTCCCAATCGAGTATTGTTTCCCCGGCAACGAAAGGGCTGTCTGCTATGAGTCGATTATCTCTTTTCCGATGCACTATTTCATGTTTACTGTGTCCCATGTACCCTCACATTGAGGAATTAACGCATAAATTGTGTCGCTATGACATACTATAGGTACCATGCCTTCTGGTTCCCAATCGAGTATTGTTTCCCCGGCAACGAAAGGGCTGTCTGCTATGAGTGGATTGTCTCTTTTCCGATGCACTATTTCATGTTTACTGTGTCCCACGTACCCTCACATTGAGGAATTAACGCATAAATTGTGTCGCTATTACATACTATAGGTACCATGCCTTCTGGTTCCCAATCGAGTATTGTTTCCCCGGCAACGAAAGGGCTGTCTGCTATGAGTGGATTATCTCTTTTCCGATGCACTATTTCATGTTTACTGTGTCCCACGTACCCTCACATTGAGGAATTAACGCATAAATTGTGTCGCTATGACATACTATAGGTACCATGCCTTCTGGTTCCCAATCGAGTATTGTTTCCCCGGCAACGAAAGGGCTGTCTGCTATGAGTGGATTATCTCTTTTCCGATGCACTATTTCATGTTTACTGTGTCCCACGCACCCTCACATTGACGAATTAACACAGAAATGGCGTCGCTATAAATACTATAGGAGCCATGCCTTCTGGTTCCCAATCGAGTATTGTTTCCCCGGCAACGAAAGGGCTGTCTGCTATGAGTCGATTATCTCTTTTCCGATGAACTATTTCATGTTTACTGTGTCCCACGCACCCTCACATTGACGAATTAACGCAGAAATGGTGTCGCTATAAATACTATAGGAGCCATGCCTTCTGGTTCCCAATCGAGTATTGTTTCCCCGGCAACGAAAAGGCTGTCTGCTATGAGTGGATTATCTCTTTTCCGATGCACTATTTCATGTTTACTGTGTCCCACGCACCCTCACATTGACGAATTAACACAGAAATGGCGTCGCTATAAATACTATAGGAGCCATGCCTTCTGGTTCCCAATCGAGTATTGTTTCCCCGGCAACGAAAGGGCTGTCTGCTATGAGTGGATTATCTCTTTTCCGATGCACTATTTCATGTTTACTGTATCCCACGCACCCTCACATTGACGAATTAACGCAGAAATGGCGTCTCTATAAATACTATAGGAGCCATTCCTTCTGGTTCCCAATCGAGTATTGTTTCCCCGGCAACGAAAGGGCTGTCTGCTATGAGTGGATTATCTCTTTTGCGATGCACTATTTCATGTTTACTGTGTCCCACGTACCCTCACATTGAGGAATTAACGCATAAATTGTGTCGCTATGACATACTATAGGTACCATGCCTTCTGGTTCCCAATCGAGTATTGTTTCCCCGGCAACGAAAGGGCTGTCTGCTATGAGTCGATTATCTCTTTTCCGATGAACTATTTCATGTTTACTGTGTCCCACGCACCCTCACATTGACGAATTAACGCAGAAATGGTGTCGCTATAAATACTATAGGAGCCATGCCTTCTGGTTCCCAATCGAGTATTGTTTCCCCGGCAACGAAAGGGCTGTCTGCTATGAGTGGATTATCTCTTTTCCGATGCACTATTTCATGTTTACTGTGTCCCACGCACCCTCACATTGACGAATTAACACAGAAATGGCGTCGCTATAAATACTATAGGAGCCATGCCTTCTGGTTCCCAATCGAGTATTGTTTCCCCGGCAACGAAAGGGCTGTCTGCTAGGAGTGGATTATCTCTTTTCCGATGCACTATTTCATGTTTACTGTGTCCCACGTACCCTCACATTTAGGAATTAACGCATAAATTGTGTCGCTATGACATACTATAGGTACCATGCCTTCTGGTTCCCAATCGAGTATTGTTTCCTCGGCAACGAAAGGGCTGTCTGCTATGAGTTGATTATCTCGTTTCCGATGCACTATTTCATGTTTACTGTGTCCCACGCACCCTCACATTGACGAATTAACGCAGAAATCTCGTCGTTATAAGTTCTATAGGAGCCATGCCTTCTGGTTCCCAATCGAGTATTGTTTCCCCGGCAACGAAAGGACTGTCTGCTATGAGTGGATTATCTCTTTTCCGATGCACTATTTCATGTTTACTGTGTCCCACGCACCCTCACATTGACGAATTAACGCAGAAATGGCGTCGCTATAAATACTATAGGAGCCATGCCTTCTGGTTCCCAATCGAGTATTGTTTCCTCGGCAACGAAAGGGCTGTCTGCTATGAGTGGATTATCTCTTTTCCGATGCACTATTTCATGTTTACTGTGTCCCACGTACCCTCACATTGAGGAATTAACGCATAAATTGTGTCGCTATGACATACTATAGGTACCATGCCTTCTGGTTCCCAATCGAGTATTGTTTCCCCGGCAACGAAAGGGCTGTCTGCTATGAGTGGATTATCTCTTTTCCGATGCACTATTTCATGTTTACTGTGTCCCACGCACCCTCACATTGACGAATTAACGCAGAAATGTCGTCGCTATAAATACTATAGGAGCCATGCCTTCTGGTTCCCAATCGAGTATTGTTTCCTCGGCAACGAAAGGGCTGTCTGCTATGAGTGGATTATCTCTTTTCCGATGCACTATTTCATGTTTACTGTGTCCCACGTACCCTCACATTGAGGAATTAACGCATAAATTGTGTCGCTATGACATACTATAGGTACCATGCCTTCTGGTTCCCAATCGAGTATTGTTTCCCCGGCAACGAAAGGGCTGTCTGCTATGAGTGGATTATCTCTTTTCCGATGCACTATTTCATGTTTACTGTGTCCCACGCACCCTCACATTGACGAATTAACGCAGAAATGTCGTCGCTATAAATACTATAGGAGCCATGCCTTCTGGTTCCCAATCGAGTATTGTTTCCTCGGCAACGGAAGGGCTGTCTGCTATGAGTGGATTATCTCTTTTCCGATGCACTATTTCATGTTTACTGTGTCCCACGCACCCTCACATTGACGAATTAACGCAGAAATCTCGTCGTTATAAGTTCTATAGGAGCCATGACTTCTGGTTCCCAATCGAGTATTGTTTCCCCGGCAACGAAAGGACTGTCTGCTATGAGTGGATTATCTCTTTTCCGATGCACTATTTCATGTTTACTGTGTCCCACGCACCCTCACATTGACGAATTAACGCAGATATGGTGTCGCTATAAATACTATAGGAGCCATGCCTTCTGGTTCCCAATCGAGTATTGTTTCCCCGGCAACGAAATGGCTGTCTGCTATGAGTGGATTATCTCTTTTCCGATGCACTATTTCATGTTTACTGTGTCCCACGCACCCTCACATTGACGAATTAACACAGAAATATCGTCGCTATAAATACTATAGGAGCCATGCCTTCTGGTTCCCAATCGAGTAATGTTTCCCCGGCAACGAAAGGGCTGTCTGCTATGAGTGGATTATCTCTTTTCCGATGCACTATTTCATGTTTACTGTTTCCCACGCACCCTCACATTGACGAATTAACACAGAAATGGCGTCGCTATAAATACTATAGGAGCCATGCCTTCTGGTTCCCAATCGAGTATTGTTTCCTCGGCAACGAAAGGGCTGTCTGCTATGAGTGGATTATCTCTTTTCCGATGCACTATTTCATGTTTACTGTGTCCCACGTACCCTCACATTGAGGAATTAACGCATAAATTGTGTCGCTATGACATACTATAGGTACCATGCCTTCTGGTTCCCAATCGAGTATTGTTTCCCCGGCAACGAAAGGGCTGTCTGCTATGAGTGGATTATCTCTTTTCCGATGCACTATTTCATGTTTACTGTGTCCCACGCACCCTCACATTGACGAATTAACGCAGAAATGTCGTCGCTATAAATACTATAGGAGCCATGCCTTCTGGTTCCCAATCGAGTATTGTTTCCTCGGCAACGAAAGGGCTGTCTGCTATGAGTGGATTATCTCTTTTCCGATGCACTATTTCATGTTTACTGTGTCCCACGTACCCTCACATTGAGGAATTAACGCATAAATTGTGTCGCTATGACATACTATAGGTACCATGCCTTCTGGTTCCCAATCGAGTATTGTTTCCCCGGCAACGAAAGGGCTGTCTGCTATGAGTGGATTATCTCTTTTCCGATGCACTATTTCATGTTTACTGTGTCCCACGCACCCTCACATTGACGAATTAACGCAGAAATGTCGTCGCTATAAATACTATAGGAGCCATGCCTTCTGGTTCCCAATCGAGTATTGTTTCCTCGGCAACGGAAGGGCTGTCTGCTATGAGTGGATTATCTCTTTTCCGATGCACTATTTCATGTTTACTGTGTCCCACGCACCCTCACATTGACGAATTAACGCAGAAATCTCGTCGTTATAAGTTCTATAGGAGCCATGACTTCTGGTTCCCAATCGAGTATTGTTTCCCCGGCAACGAAAGGACTGTCTGCTATGAGTGGATTATCTCTTTTCCGATGCACTATTTCATGTTTACTGTGTCCCACGCACCCTCACATTGACGAATTAACGCAGATATGGTGTCGCTATAAATACTATAGGAGCCATGCCTTCTGGTTCCCAATCGAGTATTGTTTCCCCGGCAACGAAATGGCTGTCTGCTATGAGTGGATTATCTCTTTTCCGATGCACTATTTCATGTTTACTGTGTCCCACGCACCCTCACATTGACGAATTAACACAGAAATATCGTCGCTATAAATACTATAGGAGCCATGCCTTCTGGTTCCCAATCGAGTAATGTTTCCCCGGCAACGAAAGGGCTGTCTGCTATGAGTGGATTATCTCTTTTCCGATGCACTATTTCATGTTTACTGTTTCCCACGCACCCTCACATTGACGAATTAACACAGAAATGGCGTCGCTATAAATACTATAGGAGCCATGCCTTCTGGTTCCCAATCGAGTATTGTTTCCCCGGCAACGAAAGGGCTGTCTGCTATGAGTGGATTATCTCTTTTCCGATGCACTATTTCATGTTTACTGTGTCCCACGCACCCTCACATTGACGAATTAACGCATAAATTGTGTCGCTATGACATACTATAGGTACCATGCCTTCTGGTTCCCAATCGAGTATTGTTTCCCCGGCAAGGAAAGGGCTGTCTGCTATGAGTGGATTATCTCTTTTCCGATGCACTATTTCATGTTTACTGTGTCCCACGCACCCTCACATTGACGAATTAACGCAGAAATGGCGTCGCTATAAATACTATATTAGCCATGCTTTCTGGTTCCCAATCGAGTATTGTTTCCCCGGCAACGAAAGGGCTGTCTGCTATGAGTGGATTATCTCTTTTCCGATGCACTATTTCATGTTTACTGTGTCCCACGTACCCTCACATTGAGGAATTAACGCATAAATTGTGTCGCTACGACATACTATAGGTACCATGCCTTCTGGTTCCCAATCGAGTATTGTTTCCCCGGCAACGAAAGGGCTGTCTGCTATGAGTGGATTATCTCTTTTCCGATGCACTATTTCATGTTTACTGTGTCCCACGTACCCTCACATTGAGGAATTAACGCATAAATTGTGTCGCTATTACATACTATAGGTACCATGCCTTCTGGTTCCCAATCGAGTATTGTTTCCCCGGCAACGAAAGGGCTGTCTGCTATGAGTGGATTATCTCTTTTCCGATGCACTATTTCATGTTTACTGTGTCCCACGTACCCTCACATTGAGGAATTAACGCATAAATTGTGTCGCTATGACATACTATAGGTACCATGCCTTCTGGTTCCCAATCGAGTATTGTTTCCCCGGCAACGAAAGGGTTGTCTGCTATGAGTGGATTGTCTCTTTTCCGATGCACTATTTCATGTTTACTGTGTCCCACGTACCCTCACATTGAGGAATTAACGCATAAATTGTGTCGCTACTACATACTATAGGTACCATGCCTTCTGGTTCCCAATCGAGTATTGTTTCCCCGGCAACGAAAGGGCTGTCTGCTATGAAAGGATTATCTCTTTTCCGATGCACTATTTCATGTTTACTGTGTCCCACGTACCCTCACATTGGGGAATTAACGCATAAATTGTGTCGCTATGACATACTATAGGTACGATGCCTTCTGGTTCCCAATCGAGTATTGTTTCCCCGGCAACGAAAGGGCTGTCTGCTATGAGTGGATTATCTCTTTTCCGATGCACTATTTCATGTTTACTGTGTCCCACGTACCCTCACATTGAGGAATTAACGCATAAATTGTGTCGCTATGACATACTATAGGTACCATGCCTTCTGGTTCCCAATCGAGTATTGTTTCCCCGGCAACGAAAGGGCTGTCTGCTATGAGTGGATTATCTCTTTTCCGATGCACTATTTCATGTTTACTGTGTCCCACGTACCCTCACATCGAGGAATTAACGCATAAATTGTGTCGCTATGACATACTGTAGGTACCATGCCTTCTGGTTCCCAATCGAGTATTGTTTCCCCGGCAACGAAAGGGCTGTCTGCTATGAGTGGATTATCTCTTTTCCGATGCATTATTTCATGTTTACTGTGGCCCACGTACCCTCACATTGAGGAATTAACGCATAAATTGTGTCGCTATGACATACTATAGGTACCATGCCTTCTGGTTCCCAATCGAGTATTGTATCCCTGGCAACGAAAGGGCTGTCTGCTATGAGTGGATTATCTCTTTTCCGATGCACTATTTCATGTTTACTGTGTCCCACGTACCCTCACATTGAGGAATTAACGCATAAATTGTGTCGCTTCGACATACTATAGGTACCATACCTTCTGGTTCCCAATGGAGTATTGTTTCCTCGGCAACGAAAGGGCTGTCTGCTAGGAGTGGATAATCTCTTTTCCGATGCACTATTTCATGTTTACTGTGTCCCACGTACCCTCACATTGAGGAATTAACGCAGAAATGGCGTCGCTATAAATACTATAGGAGCCATGCCTTCTGGTTTCCAATCTTGTATAGTTTCCCCGGCAACGAATGGGCTGTCTGCTATGAGTGGATTATCTCTTTTCCGATGCACAATTTCATGTTTACTGTGTCCCACGCACCCTCACATTGACGAATTAACGCAGAAATGGCGTCGCTATAAATACTATAGGTACCATGCCTTCTGTTTCCCAATCGTGTATTGTTTCCCCGGCAACGAAAGGGCTGTCTGCTATGAGTGGATTATCTCTTTTCCGATGCACTATTTCATGTTTACTGTGTCCCACGCACCCTCACATTGACGAATTAACGCAGAAATGGCGTCGCTATAAATACTACAGGAGCCATGCCTTCTGGTTCCCAATCGAGTATTGTTTCCCCGGCAACGAAAGGGCTGTCTGCTAGGAGTGGATTATCTCTTTTCCGATGCACTATTTCATGTTTACTGTGTCCCACGCACCCTCACAATGAGGAATTAACGCATAAATTGTGTTGCTATGACATACTATAGGTACCATGCCTTCTGGTTCCCAATCGAGTATTGTTTCCCCGGCAACGAAAGGGCTGTCTGCTATGAGTGGATTATCTCTTTTCCGATGCACTATTTCATGTTTACTGTGTCCCACGTACCCTCACATTGAGGAATTAACGCATAAATTGTGTCGCTATGACATACTATAGGTACCATGCCTTCTGGTTCCCAATCGAGTATTGTTTCCCCGGCAACGAAAGGGCTGTCTGCTATGAGTGGATTATCTCTTTTCCGATGCACTATTTCATGTTTACTCTGTCCCACGCACCCTCAAATTGACGAAATAACGCATAAATTTCGTCGCTAAGGCATACAATAGGAACCCTGCCTTCTGTTTATCAATCGTGTATTTTCCCCGGCAACGAAAGGGCTGTCTGCTATGAGTGGATTATCTCTTTTCCGATGCACTATTTCATGTTTACTGTGTCCCACGCACCCTCACATTGACGAATTAACGCAGAAATGGCGTCGCTATAAATACTATAGGTACCATGCCTTCTGTTTCCCAATCGTGTATTGTTTCCCGGCAACGAAAGGGCTATCTGCTATGAGTGGATTATCTCTTTTCCGATGCACTATTTCATGTTTACTGTGTCCCACGTACCCTCACATTGACGAATTAACGCATAAATTGTGTCGCTATTACATACTATATGTACCATGCCTTCTGGTTCCCAATCGAGTATTGTTTCCACGGCAACGAAAGGGCTGTCTGCTATGAGTGGATTATCTCTTTTCCGATGCACTATTTCATGTTTACTGTGTCCCACGCACCCTCACATTGACGAATTAACGCAGAAATGGCGTCGCTATAAATACTATAGGAGCCATGCCTTCTGGTTCCCAATCGAGTATTGTTTCCCCGGCAACGAAAGGGCTGTCTGCTATGAGTGGATTATCTCTTTTCCGATGCACTATTTCATGTTTACTGTGTCCCACGTACCCTCACATTGAGGAATTAACGCATAAATTGTGTCGCTATGACATACTATAGGTACCATGCCTTCTGTTTCCCAATCGTGTATTGTTTCCCCCGCAACGAAAGGGCTGTCTGCTATGAGTGGATTATCTCTTTTCCGATGCACTATTTCATGTTTACTGTGTCCCACGTACCCTCACATTGAGGAATTAACGCATAAATTGTGTCGCTATGACATACTATAGGAGCCATGCCTTCTGGTTCCCAATCGAGTATTGTTTCCGCGGCAACGAAAGGGCTGTCTGCTATGAGTGGATTATCTCTTTTCGGATGCACTATTTCATGTTTACTGTGTCCCACGTACCCTCACATTGAGGAATTAACGCATAAATTGTGTCGCTATGACATACTATAGGTACCATGCCTTCTGGTTCCCAATCGAGTATTGTTTCCCCGGCAACGAAAGGGCTGTCTGCTATGAGTGGATTATCTCTTTTCCGATGCACTATTTCATGTTTACTGTGTCCCACGCACCCTCACATTGAGGAATTAACGCATAAATTGTGTCGCTATTACATACTATAGGTACCATGCCTTCTGGTTCCCAATGGAGTATTGTTTCCCCGGCAACGAAAGGGCTGTCTGCTATGAGTGGATTATCTCTTTTCCGATGCACTATTTCATGTTTACTGTGTCCCACGTACCCTCACATTGAGGAATTAACTCATAAATTGTGTCGCTATGACATACTATAGGTACCATGCCTTCTGGTTCCCAATGGAGTATTGTTTTCCCGGCAACGAAAGGGTTGTCTGCTATGAGTGGATTATCTCTTTTCCGATGCACTATTTCATGTTTACTGTGTCCCACGTACCCTCACATTGAGGAATTAACGCATAAATTGTGTCGCTATTACATACTATATGTACCATGCCTTCTGGTTCCCAATCGAGTATTGTTTCCCCGGCAACGAAAGGGCTGTCTGCTATGAGTGGATTATCTCTTTTCCGATGCACTATTTCTTGTTTACTGTGTCCCACGTACCCACACATTGAGGAATTAACGCATAAATTGTGTCGCTATGACATACTATAGGTACCATGCCTTCTGTTTCCCAATCGTGTATTGTTTCCCCCGCAACGAAAGGGCTGTCTGCTATGAGTGGATTATCTCTTTTCCGATGCACTATTTCATGTTTACTGTGTCCCACGCACCCTCACATTGACGAATTAACGCAGAAATGGCGTCGCTATAAATACTATAGGAGCCATGCCTTCTGGTTCCCAATCCAGTGTTGTTTCCCCGGCAACGAAAGGGCTGTCTGCTATGAGTGGATTATCTCTTTTCCGATGCACTATTTCATGTTTACTGTGTCCCACGCACCCTCACATTGACGAATTAACGCAGAAATGGCGTCGCTATAAATACTATATTAGCCATGCTTTCTGGTTCCCAATCTAGTATTGTTTCCCCGGCAACGAAAGGGCTGTCTGCTATGAGTGGATTATCTCTTTTCCGATGCATTATTTCATGTTTACTGTGGCCCACGTACCCTCACATTGAGGAATTAACGCATAAATTGTGTCGCTATGACATACTATAGGTACCATGCCTTCTGGTTCCCAATCGAGTATTGTATCCCTGGCAACGAAAGGGCTGTCTGCTATGAGTGGATTATCTCTTTTCCGATGCACTATTTCATGTTTACTGTGTCCCACGTACCCTCACATTGAGGAATTAACGCATAAATTGTGTCGCTTCGACATACTATAGGTACCATACCTTCTGGTTCCCAATGGAGTATTGTTTCCTCGGCAACGAAAGGGCTGTCTGCTAGGAGTGGATAATCTCTTTTCCGATGCACTATTTCATGTTTACTGTGTCCCACGTACCCTCACATTGAGGAATTAACGCAGAAATGGCGTCGCTATAAATACTATAGGAGCCATGCCTTCTGGTTTCCAATCTTGTATAGTTTCCCCGGCAACGAATGGGCTGTCTGCTATGAGTGGATTATCTCTTTTCCGATGCACAATTTCATGTTTACTGTGTCCCACGCACCCTCACATTGACGAATTAACGCAGAAATGGCGTCGCTATAAATACTATAGGTACCATGCCTTCTGTTTCCCAATCGTGTATTGTTTCCCCGGCAACGAAAGGGCTGTCTGCTATGAGTGGATTATCTCTTTTCCGATGCACTATTTCATGTTTACTGTGTCCCACGCACCCTCACATTGACGAATTAACGCAGAAATGGCGTCGCTATAAATACTACAGGAGCCATGCCTTCTGGTTCCCAATCGAGTATTGTTTCCCCGGCAACGAAAGGGCTGTCTGCTAGGAGTGGATTATCTCTTTTCCGATGCACTATTTCATGTTTACTGTGTCCCACGCACCCTCACAATGAGGAATTAACGCATAAATTGTGTTGCTATGACATACTATAGGTACCATGCCTTCTGGTTCCCAATCGAGTATTGTTTCCCCGGCAACGAAAGGGCTGTCTGCTATGAGTGGATTATCTCTTTTCCGATGCACTATTTCATGTTTACTGTGTCCCACGTACCCTCACATTGAGGAATTAACGCATAAATTGTGTCGCTATGACATACTATAGGTACCATGCCTTCTGGTTCCCAATCGAGTATTGTTTCCCCGGCAACGAAAGGGCTGTCTGCTATGAGTGGATTATCTCTTTTCCGATGCACTATTTCATGTTTACTCTGTCCCACGCACCCTCAAATTGACGAAATAACGCATAAATTTCGTCGCTAAGGCATACAATAGGAACCCTGCCTTCTGTTTATCAATCGTGTATTTTCCCCGGCAACGAAAGGGCTGTCTGCTATGAGTGGATTATCTCTTTTCCGATGCACTATTTCATGTTTACTGTGTCCCACGCACCCTCACATTGACGAATTAACGCAGAAATGGCGTCGCTATAAATACTATAGGTACCATGCCTTCTGTTTCCCAATCGTGTATTGTTTCCCGGCAACGAAAGGGCTATCTGCTATGAGTGGATTATCTCTTTTCCGATGCACTATTTCATGTTTACTGTGTCCCACGTACCCTCACATTGACGAATTAACGCATAAATTGTGTCGCTATTACATACTATATGTACCATGCCTTCTGGTTCCCAATCGAGTATTGTTTCCACGGCAACGAAAGGGCTGTCTGCTATGAGTGGATTATCTCTTTTCCGATGCACTATTTCATGTTTACTGTGTCCCACGCACCCTCACATTGACGAATTAACGCAGAAATGGCGTCGCTATAAATACTATAGGAGCCATGCCTTCTGGTTCCCAATCGAGTATTGTTTCCCCGGCAACGAAAGGGCTGTCTGCTATGAGTGGATTATCTCTTTTCCGATGCACTATTTCATGTTTACTGTGTCCCACGTACCCTCACATTGAGGAATTAACGCATAAATTGTGTCGCTATGACATACTATAGGTACCATGCCTTCTGTTTCCCAATCGTGTATTGTTTCCCCCGCAACGAAAGGGCTGTCTGCTATGAGTGGATTATCTCTTTTCCGATGCACTATTTCATGTTTACTGTGTCCCACGTACCCTCACATTGAGGAATTAACGCATAAATTGTGTCGCTATGACATACTATAGGAGCCATGCCTTCTGGTTCCCAATCGAGTATTGTTTCCGCGGCAACGAAAGGGCTGTCTGCTATGAGTGGATTATCTCTTTTCGGATGCACTATTTCATGTTTACTGTGTCCCACGTACCCTCACATTGAGGAATTAACGCATAAATTGTGTCGCTATGACATACTATAGGTACCATGCCTTCTGGTTCCCAATCGAGTATTGTTTCCCCGGCAACGAAAGGGCTGTCTGCTATGAGTGGATTATCTCTTTTCCGATGCACTATTTCATGTTTACTGTGTCCCACGCACCCTCACATTGAGGAATTAACGCATAAATTGTGTCGCTATTACATACTATAGGTACCATGCCTTCTGGTTCCCAATGGAGTATTGTTTCCCCGGCAACGAAAGGGCTGTCTGCTATGAGTGGATTATCTCTTTTCCGATGCACTATTTCATGTTTACTGTGTCCCACGTACCCTCACATTGAGGAATTAACTCATAAATTGTGTCGCTATGACATACTATAGGTACCATGCCTTCTGGTTCCCAATGGAGTATTGTTTTCCCGGCAACGAAAGGGTTGTCTGCTATGAGTGGATTATCTCTTTTCCGATGCACTATTTCATGTTTACTGTGTCCCACGTACCCTCACATTGAGGAATTAACGCATAAATTGTGTCGCTATTACATACTATATGTACCATGCCTTCTGGTTCCCAATCGAGTATTGTTTCCCCGGCAACGAAAGGGCTGTCTGCTATGAGTGGATTATCTCTTTTCCGATGCACTATTTCTTGTTTACTGTGTCCCACGTACCCACACATTGAGGAATTAACGCATAAATTGTGTCGCTATGACATACTATAGGTACCATGCCTTCTGTTTCCCAATCGTGTATTGTTTCCCCCGCAACGAAAGGGCTGTCTGCTATGAGTGGATTATCTCTTTTCCGATGCACTATTTCATGTTTACTGTGTCCCACGCACCCTCACATTGACGAATTAACGCAGAAATGGCGTCGCTATAAATACTATAGGAGCCATGCCTTCTGGTTCCCAATCCAGTGTTGTTTCCCCGGCAACGAAAGGGCTGTCTGCTATGAGTGGATTATCTCTTTTCCGATGCACTATTTCATGTTTACTGTGTCCCACGCACCCTCACATTGACGAATTAACGCAGAAATGGCGTCGCTATAAATACTATATTAGCCATGCTTTCTGGTTCCCAATCTAGTATTGTTTCCCCGGCAACGAAAGGGCTGTCTGCTATGAGTGGATTATCTCTTTTCCGATGCACTATTTCATGTTTACTGTGTCCCACGTACCCTCACATTGAGGAATTAACGCATAAATTGTGTCGCTACGACATACTATAGGTACCATGCCTTCTGGTTCCCAATCGAGTATTGTTTCCCCGGCAACGAAAGGGCTGTCTGCTATGAGTGGATTATCTCTTTTCCGATGCACTATTTCATGTTTACTGTGTCCCACGTACCCTCACATTGAGGAATTAACGCATAAATTGTGTCGCTATTACATACTATAGGTACCATGCCTTCTGGTTCCCAATCGAGTATTGTTTCCCCGGCAACGAAAGGGTTGTCTGCTATGAGTGGATTGTCTCTTTTCCGATGCACTATTTCATGTTTACTGTGTCCCACGTACCCTCACATTGAGGAATTAACGCATAAATTGTGTCGCTACTACATACTATAGGTACCATGCCTTCTGGTTCCCAATCGAGTATTGTTTCCCCGGCAACGAAAGGGCTGTCTGCTATGAAAGGATTATCTCTTTTCCGATGCACTATTTCATGTTTACTGTGTCCCACGTACCCTCACATTGAGGAATTAACGCATAAATTGTGTCGCTATGACATACTATAGGTACGATGCCTTCTGGTTCCCAATCGAGTATTGTTTCCCCGGCAACGAAAGGGCTGTCTGCTATGAGTGGATTATCTCTTTTCCGATGCACTATTTCATGTTTACTGTGTCCCACGTACCCTCACATTGAGGAATTAACGCATAAATTGTGTCGCTATGACATACTATAGGTACCATGCCTTCTGGTTCCCAATCGAGTATTGTTTCCCCGGCAACGAAAGGGCTGTCTGCTATGAGTGGATTATCTCTTTTCCGATGCACTATTTCATGTTTACTGTGTCCCACGTACCCTCACATCGAGGAATTAACGCATAAATTGTGTCGCTATGACATACTGTAGGTACCATGCCTTCTGGTTCCCAATCGAGTATTGTTTCCCCGGCAACGAAAGGGCTGTCTGCTATGAGTGGATTATCTCTTTTCCGATGCATTATTTCATGTTTACTGTGTCCCACGTACCCTCACATTGAGGAATTAACGCATAAATTGTGTCGCTATGACATACTATAGGTACCATGCCTTCTGGTTCCCAATCGAGTATTGTATCCCTGGCAACGAAAGGGCTGTCTGCTATGAGTGGATTATCTCTTTTCCGATGCACTATTTCATGTTTACTGTGTCCCACGTACCCTCACATTGAGGAATTAACGCATAAATTGTGTCGCTTCGACATACTATAGGTACCATGCCTTCTGGTTCCCAATGGAGTATTGTTTCCTCGGCAACGAAAGGGCTGTCTGCTAGGAGTGGATAATCTCTTTTCCGATGCACTATTTCATGTTTACTGTGTCCCACGTACCCTCACATTGAGGAATTAACGCAGAAATGGCGTCGCTATAAATACTATAGGAGCCATGCCTTCTGGTTCCCAATCTTGTATAGTTTCCCCGGCAACGAATGGGCTGTCTGCTATGAGTGGATTATCTCTTTTCCGATGCACAATTTCATGTTTACTGTGTCCCACGCACCCTCACATTGACGAATTAACGCAGAAATGGCGTCGCTATAAATACTATAGGTACCATGCCTTCTGTTTCCCAATCGTGTATTGTTTCCCCGGCAACGAAAGGGCTGTCTGCTATGAGTGGATTATCTCTTTTCCGATGCACTATTTCATGTTTACTGTGTCCCACGCACCCTCACATTGACGAATTAACGCAGAAATGGCGTCGCTATAAATACTATAGGAGCCATGCCTTCTGGTTCCCAATCGAGTATTGTTTCCCCGGCAACGAAAGGGCTGTCTGCTAGGAGTGGATTATCTCTTTTCCGATGCACTATTTCATGTTTACTGTGTCCCACGCACCCTCACAATGAGGAATTAACGCATAAATTGTGTTGCTATGACATACTATAGGTACCATGCCTTCTGGTTCCCAATCGAGTATTGTTTCCCCGGCAACGAAAGGGCTGTCTGCTATGAGTGGATTATCTCTTTTCCGATGCACTATTTCATGTTTACTGTGTCCCACGTACCCTCACATTGAGGAATTAACGCATAAATTGTGTCGCTATGACATACTATAGGTACCATGCCTTCTGGTTCCCAATCGAGTATTGTTTCCCCGGCAACGAAAGGGCTGTCTGCTATGAGTGGATTATCTCTTTTCCGATGCACTATTTCATGTTTACTCTGTCCCACGCACCCTCAAATTGACGAAATAACGCATAAATTTCGTCGCTAAGGCATACAATAGGAACCCTGCCTTCTGTTTATCAATCGTGTATTTTCCCCGGCAACGAAAGGGCTGTCTGCTATGAGTGGATTATCTCTTTTCCGATGCACTATTTCATGTTTACTGTGTCCCACGCACCCTCACATTGACGAATTAACGCAGAAATGGCGTCGCTATAAATACTATAGGTACCATGCCTTCTGTTTCCCAATCGTGTATTGTTTCCCGGCAACGAAAGGGCTATCTGCTATGAGTGGATTATCTCTTTTCCGATGCACTATTTCATGTTTACTGTGTCCCACGTACCCTCACATTGACGAATTAACGCATAAATTGTGTCGCTATTACATACTATATGTACCATGCCTTCTGGTTCCCAATCGAGTATTGTTTCCACGGCAACGAAAGGGCTGTCTGCTATGAGTGGATTATCTCTTTTCCGATGCACTATTTCATGTTTACTGTGTCCCACGCACCCTCACATTGACGAATTAACGCAGAAATGGCGTCGCTATAAATACTATGGGAGCCATGCCTTCTGGTTCCCAATCGAGTATTGTTTCCCCGGCAACGAAAGGGCTGTCTGCTATGAGTGGATTATCTCTTTTCCGATGCACTATTTCATGTTTACTGTGTCCCACGTACCCTCACATTGAGGAATTAACGCATAAATTGTGTCGCTATGACATACTATAGGTACCATGCCTTCTGTTTCCCAATCGTGTATTGTTTCCCCCGCAACGAAAGGGCTGTCTGCTATGAGTGGATTATCTCTTTTCCGATGCACTATTTCATGTTTACTGTGTCCCACGTACCCTCACATTGAGGAATTAACGCATAAATTGTGTCGCTATGACATACTATAGGAGCCATGCCTTCTGGTTCCCAATCGAGTATTGTTTCCGCGGCAACGAAAGGGCTGTCTGCTATGAGTGGATTATCTCTTTTCGGATGCACTATTTCATGTTTACTGTGTCCCACGTACCCTCACATTGAGGAATTAACGCATAAATTGTGTCGCTATGACATACTATAGGTACCATGCCTTCTGGTTCCCAATCGAGTATTGTTTCCCCGGCAACGAAAGGGCTGTCTGCTATGAGTGGATTATCTCTTTTCCGATGCACTATTTCATGTTTACTGTGTCCCACGCACCCTCACATTGAGGAATTAACGCATAAATTGTGTCGCTATTACATACTATAGGTACCATGCCTTCTGGTTCCCAATGGAGTATTGTTTCCCCGGCAACGAAAGGGCTGTCTGCTATGAGTGGATTATCTCTTTTCCGATGCACTATTTCATGTTTACTGTGTCCCACGTACCCTCACATTGAGGAATTAACTCATAAATTGTGTCGCTATGACATACTATAGGTACCATGCCTTCTGGTTCCCAATGGAGTATTGTTTCCCCGGCAACGAAAGGGTTGTCTGCTATGAGTGGATTATCTCTTTTCCGATGCACTATTTCATGTTTACTGTGTCCCACGTACCCTCACATTGAGGAATTAACGCATAAATTGTGTCGCTATTACATACTATATGTACCATGCCTTCTGGTTCCCAATCGAGTATTGTTTCCCCGGCAACGAAAGGGCTGTCTGCTATGAGTGGATTATCTCTTTTCCGATGCACTATTTCTTGTTTACTGTGTCCCACGTACCCACACATTGAGGAATTAACGCATAAATTGTGTCGCTATGACATACTATAGGTACCATGCCTTCTGTTTCCCAATCGTGTATTGTTTCCCCCGCAACGAAAGGGCTGTCTGCTATGAGTGGATTATCTCTTTTCCGATGCACTATTTCATGTTTACTGTGTCCCACGCACCCTCACATTGACGAATTAACGCAGAAATGGCGTCGCTATAAATACTATAGGAGCCATGCCTTCTGGTTCCCAATCCAGTGTTGTTTCCCCGGCAACGAAAGGGCTGTCTGCTATGAGTGGATTATCTCTTTTCCGATGCACTATTTCATGTTTACTGTGTCCCACGTACCCCCACCTTGAGGAATTAACGCATAAATTGTGTCGCTATTACATACTTTAGGTACCATGATTTCTGGTTCCCAATCGAGTATTGTTTCCCCGGCAACGAAAGGGCTGTCTGCTATGAGTGGATTATCTCTTTTCCGATGCACTATGTCATGTTTACTGTGTCCCACGCACCCTCACATTGAGGAATTAACGCATTAATTGTGTCGCTATGACATACTATAGGTACCATGCCTTCTGGTTCCCAATCGAGTATTGTTTCCACGGCAACGAAAGGTCTGTCTGCTATGAGTGGATTATCTCTTTTCCGATGCACTATTTCATGTTTACTGTGTCCCACGCACCCTCACATTGACGAAATAAAGCATAAATTTCGTCGCTAAGGCATACAATAGGTACCATGCCTTCTGTTTATGAATCGTGTATTTTCCCCGGCAACGAAAGGCCTGTCTGCTATGAGTGGATTATCTCTTTTCCGATGCACTATTTCATGTTTACTGTGTCCCACGTACCCTCACATTGAGGAATTAACGCATAAATTGTGTCGCTATGACATACTATAGGTACCATGCCTTCTGGTTCCCAATCGAGTATTGTTTCCCCGGCAACGAAAGGGCTGTCTGCTATGAGTGGATTATCTCTTTTCCGATGCACTATTTCATGTTTACTGTGTCCCACGCACCCTCACATTGACGAATTAACGCAGAAATGGCGTCGCTATAAATACTATAGGTACCATGCCTTCTGTTTCCCAATCGTGTATTGTTTCCCGGCAACGAAAGGGCTATCTGCTATGAGTGGATTATCTCTTTTCCGATGCACTATTTCATGTTTACTGTGTCCCACGTACCCTCACATTGACGAATTAACGCATAAATTGTGTCGCTATTACATACTATATGTACCATGCCTTCTGGTTCCCAATCGAGTATTGTTTCCCCGGCAACGAAAGGGCTGTCTGCTATGAGTGGATTATCTCTTTTCCGATGCACTATTTCATGTTTACTGTGTCCCACGCACCCTCACATTGACGAATTAACGCAGAAATGGCGTCGCTATAAATACTATAGGAGCCATGCCTTCTGGTTCCCAATAGAGTATTGTTTCCCCGGCAACGAAAGGGCTGTCTGCTATGAGTGGATTATCTCTTTTCCGATGCACTATTTCATGTTTACTGTGTCCCACGTACCCTCACATTGAGGAATTAACGCATAAATTGTGTCGCTATGACATACTATAGGTACCATGCCTTCTGTTTCCCAATCGTGTATTGTTTCCCCCGCAACGAAAGGGCTGTCTGCTATGAGTGGATTATCTCTTTTCCGATGCACTATTTCTTGTTTACTGTGTCCCACGTACCCTCACATTGAGGAATTAACGCATAAATTGTGTCGCTATGACATACTATAGGAGCTATGCCTTCTGGTTCCCAATCGAGTATTGTTTCCGCGGCAACGAAAGGGCTGTCTGCTATGAGTGGATTATCTCTTTTCCGATGCACTATTTCATGTTTACTGTGTCCCACGTACCCTCACATTGAGGAATTAACGCATAAATTGTGTCGCTATGACATACTATAGGTACCATGCCTTCTGGTTCCCAATCGAGTATTGTTTCCCCGGCAACGAAAGGGCTGTCTGCTATGAGTGGATTATCTCTTTTCCGATGCACTATTTCATGTTTACTGTGTCCCACGCACCCTCACATTGAGGAATTAACGCATAAATTGTGTCGCTATTACATACTATAGGTACCATGCCTTCTGGTTCCCAATGGAGTATTGTTTCCCCGGCAACGAAAGGGCTGTCTGCTATGAGTGGATTATCTCTTTTCCGATGCACTATTTCATGTTTACTGTGTCCCACGTACCCTCACATTGAGGAATTAACGCATAAATTGTGTCGCTATGACATACTATAGGTACCATGCCTTCTGGTTCCCAATGGAGTATTGTTTCCCCGGCAACGAAAGGGTTGTCTGCTATGAGTGGATTATCTCTTTTCCGATGCACTATTTCATGTTTACTGTGTCCCACGTACCCTCACATTGAGGAATTAACGCATAAATTGTGTCGCTATTACATACTATATGTACCATGCCTTCTGGTTCCCAATCGAGTATTGTTTCCCCGGCAACGAAAGGGCTGTCTGCTATGAGTGGATTATCTCTTTTCCGATGCACTATTTCATGTTTACTGTGTCCCACGCACCCTCACATTGACGAATTAACGCAGAAATGGCGTCGCTATAAATACTATAGGAGCCATGCCTTCTGGTTCCCAATCGAGTATTGTTTCCCCGGCAACGAAAGGGCTGTCTGCTATGAGTGGATTATCTCTTTTCCGATGCACTATTTCTTGTTTACTGTGTCCCACGTACCCTCACATTGAGGAATTAACGCATAAATTGTGTCGCTATGACATACTATAGGTACCATGCCTTCTGTTTCCCAATCGTGTATTGTTTCCCCCGCAACGAAAGGGCTGTCTGCTAAGAGTGGATTATCTCTTTTCCGATGCACTATTTCATGTTTACTGTGTCCCACGCACCCTCACATTGACGAATTAACGCAGAAATGGCGTCGCTATAAATACTATAGGAGCCATGCCTTCTGGTTCCCAATCGAGTGTTGTTTCCCCGGCAACGAAAGGGCTGTCTGCTATGAGTGGATTATCTCTTTTCCGATGCACTATTTCATGTTTACTGTGTCCCACGTACCCCCACCTTGAGGAATTAACGCATAAATTGTGTCGCTATTACATACTTTAGGTACCATGATTTCTGGTTCCCAATCGAGTATTGTTTCCCCGGCAACGAAAGGGCTGTCTGCTATGAGTGGATTATCTCTTTTCCGATGCACTATGTCATGTTTACTGTGTCCCACGTACCCTCACATTGAGGACTTAACGCATAAATTGTGTCGCTATTACATACTATAGGTACCATGCCTTCTGGTTCCCAATCGAGTATTGTTTCCCCGGCAACGAAAGGGCTGTCTGCTATGAGTGGATTATCTCTTTTCCGATGCACTATTTCATGTTTACTGTGTCCCACGTACCCTCACATTGAGGAATTAACGCATAAATTGTGTCGCTATTACATACTATAGGTTCCATGCCTTCTTTTTCCCAATCGAGTATTGTTTCCCCAGCAACGAAAGGGCTGTCTGCTATGAGTGGATTATCTCTTTTCCGATGCACTATTTCATGTTTACTGTGTCCCACATACCCTCACATTGAGGAATTAACGCATAAATTGTGTCGCTATGACATACTATAGGTACCATGCCTTCTGGTTCCCAATCGAGTATTGTTTCCCCGGCAACGAAAGGGCTGTCTGCTATGAGTGGATTATCTCTTTTCCGATGCACTATTTCATGTTTACTGTGTCCCACGTACCCTCACATTGAGGAATTAACGCATAAATTGTGTCGCTATGACATAGTATAGGTACCATGCCTTCTGGTTCCGAATCGAGTATTGTTTCCCCGGCAACGAAAGGGCTGTCTGCTATGAGTGGATTATCTCTTTTCCGATGCACTATTTCATGTTTACTGTGTCCCACGTACCCTCACATTGAGGAATTAACGCATAAATTGTGTCGCTATGACATACTATAGGTACCATGCCTTCTGGTTCCCAATCGAGTATTGTTTCCCCGGCAACGAAAGGGCTGTCTGCTATGAGTGGATTATCTCTTTTCCGATGCACTATTTCATGTTTACTGTGTCCCACGCACCCTCACATTGACGAATTAACGCAGAAATGGCGTCGCTAAAAATACTATAGTAGCCATGCCTTCTGGTTCCGAATCGAGTATTGTTTCCCCGGCAACGAAAGGGCTGTCTGCTATGAGTGGATTATCTCTTTTCCGATGCACTATTTCATGTTTACTGTGTCCCACGCACCCTCACATTGACGAATTAACGCATAAATTGTGTCGCTATGACATACTATAGGTACCATGCCTTCTGGTTCCCAATCAAGTATTGTTTCCCCGGCAACGAAAGGGCTGTCTGCTAGGAGTGGATTATCTCTTTTCCGATGCACTATTTCATGTTTACTGTGTCCCACGTACCCTCACATTGAGGAATTAACGCATAAATTGTGTCGCTATGATATACTATAGGTACCATGCCTTCTGGTTCCCAATCGAGTATTGTTTCCCCGGCAACGAAAGGGCTGTCTGCTATGAGTGGATTATCTCTTTTCCGATGCACTATTTCATGTTTACTGTGTCCCACGCACCCTCACATTGACGAATTAACGCAGAAATGGCGTCGCTATAAATACTATAGGAGCCATGCCTTCTGCTTCCGAATCGAGTATTGTTTCCCCGGCAACGAAAGGGCTGTCTGCTATGAGTGGATTATCTCTTTTCCGATGCACTATTTCATGTTTACTGTGTCCCACGCACCCTCACATTGACGAATTGACGCAGAAATGGCGTCGCTATAAATACTATAGGAGCCATGCCTTCTGGTTCCGAATCGATTATTGTTTCCCTGGCAACGAAAGGGCTGTCTACTATGAGTGGATTATCTCTTTTCCGATGCACTATTTCATGTTTACTGTGTCCCACGTACCCTCACATTGAGGAATTAACGCATAAATTGTGTCGCTATTACATACTATAGGTACCATGCCTTCTGGTTCCCAATCGAGTATTGTTTCCCCGACAACGAAAGGGCTGTCTGCTATGAGTGGATTATCTCTTTTCCGATGCACTATTTCATGTTTACTCTGTCCCACGCACCCTCACATTGACGAATTAACGCAGAAATGGCGTCGCTATAAATACTATAGGAGCCATGCCTTCTGGTTCCGAATCAAGTATTGTTTCCCCGGCAACGAAAGGGCTGTCTGCTATGAGTGGATTATCTCTTTTCCGATGCACTATTTCATGTTTACTGTGTCCCACGCACCCTCACATTGAGGAATTAACGCATAAATTGTGTCGCTATTTCATACTATAGGTACCATGCCTTCTGGTTCCCAATCGAGTATTGTTTCCCCGGCAACGAAAGGGCTGTCTGCTATGAGTGGATTATCTCTTTTCCGATGCACTATTTCATGTTTACTGTGTCCCACGTACCCTCACATTGACGAATTAACGCATAAATTGTGTCGCTATTACATACTATATGTACCATGATTTCTGGTTCCCAATCGAGTATTGTTTCCCCGGCAACGAAAGGGCTGTCTGCTATGAGTGGATTATATCTTTTCCGATGCACTATTTCATGTTTACTGTGTCCCACGTACCCTCACATTGAGGAATTAACGCATAAATTGTGTCGCTATGACATACTATAGGTACCATGCCTTCTGGTTCCCAATCGAGTATTGTTTTCCCGGCAATGAAAGGGCTGTCTGCTATGAGTGGATTATCTCTTTTCCGATGCACTATTTCATGTTTACTGTGTCCCACGCACCTCACATTGACGAATTAACGCAGAAAAGGCGTCGCTATAAATACTATAGGAGCCATGCCTTCTGGTTCCCAATCGAGTATTGTTTCCCCGGCAACGAAAGGGCTGTCTGCTATGAGTGGATTATCTCTTTTCCGATGCACTATTTCATGTTTACTGTGTCCCACGCACCCTCACATTGACGAATTAACGCAGAAATGGCGTCGCTATAAATACTATAGGAGCCATGCCTTCTGGATCCCAGTCGAGTATTGTTTCCCCGGCAACGAAAGGGCTGTCTGCTATGAGTGGATTATCTCTTTTCCGATGCACTATTTCATGTTTACTGTGTCCCACGTACCCTCACATTGAGGAATTAACGCATAAATTGTGTCGCTATGACATACTATAGGTACCATGCCTTCTGGTTCCCAATCGAGTATTGTTTCCCCGGCAACGAAAGGGCTGTCTGCTATGAGTGGATTGTCTCTTTTCCGATGCACTATTTCATGTTTACTGTGTCCCACGTACCCTCACATTGAGGAATTAACGCATAAATTGTGTCGCTATGACATACTATAGGTACTATGCCTTCTGGTTCCCAATCGAGTATTGTTTCCCCGGCAACGAAAGGGCTGTCTGCTATGAGTGGATTATCTCTTTTCCGATGCACTATTTCATGTTTACTGTGTCCCACGCACCCTCACATTGAGGAATTAACGCATAAATTGTGTCGCTATGACATACTATAGGTACCATGCCGTCTGGATCCCAATCGAGTATTGTTTCCCCGGCAACGAAAGGGCTGTCTGCTATGAGTGGATTATCTCTTTTCCGATGCACTATTTCATGTTTACTGTGTCCCACGTACCCTCACATTGAGGAATTAACGCATAAATTGTGTCGCTATGACATACTATAGGTACCATGCCTTCTGGTTCCCAATCGAGTATTGTTTCCCCGGCAACGAAAGGGCTGTCTGCTATGAGTGGATTATCTCTTTTCCGATGCACTATTTCAAGTTTACTGTGTCCCACGTACCCTCACATTGAGGAATTAACGCATAAATTGTGTCGCTATGACATACTATAGGTACCATGCCTTCTGGTTCCCAATCGAGTATTGTTTCCCCGGCAACGAAAGGGCTGTCTGCTATCAGTGGATTATCTCTTTTCCGATGCACTATTTCATGTTTACTGTGTCCCACGCACCCTCACATTGACGAATTAACGCAGAAATGGCGTCGCTAGAAATACTATAGGTACCATGCCTTGTGTTTCCCAATCGTGTATTGTTTCCCCGGCAACGAAAGGGCTGTCTGCTATGAGTGGATTATCTCTTTTCCGATGCACTATTTCATGTTTACTGTGTCCCACGTACCCTCACATTGAAGAATTAACGCATAAATTGTGTCGCTATGACATACTATAGGCACCATGCCTTCTGGTTCCCAATCGAGTATTGTTTCCCCGGCAACGAAAGGGCTGTCTGCTATGAGTGGATTATCTCTTTTCCGATGCACTATTTCATGTTTACTGTGTCCCACGCACCCTCACATTGACGAACTAACGCAGAAATGGCGTCGCTATAAATACTATAGGAGCCATGCCTTCTGGTTCCGAATCGAGTATTGTTTCCCCGGCAACGAAAGGGCTGTCTGCTATGAGTGGATTATCTCTTTTCCGATGCACTATTTCATGTTTACTGTGTCCCACGTACCCTCACATTGAGGAATTAACGCATAAATTGTGTCGCTATGACATACTATGGGTACCATGCCTTCTGGTTCCCAATCGAGTATTGTTTCCCCGGCAACGAAAGGGCTGTCTGCTATGAGTGGATTGTCTCTTTTCCGATGCACTATTTCATGTTTACTGTGTCCCACGTACCCTCACATTGAGGAATTAACGCATAAATTGTGTCGCTATGTCATACTATAGGTACCATGATTTCTGGTTCCCAATCGAGTATTGTTTCCCCGGCAACGAAAGGGCTGTCTGCTATGAGTGGATTATCTCTTTTCCGATGCACTATTTCATGTTTACTGTGTCCCACGTACCCTCACATTGAGGAATTAACGCATAAATTGTGTCGCTATGACATACTATAGGTACCATGCCTTCTGGTTCCGAATCGAGTATTGTTTCCCCGGCAACGAAAGGGCTGTCTGCTATGAGTGGATTATCTCTTTTCCGATGCACTATTTCATGTTTACTGTGTCCCACGTACCCTCACATTGAGGAATTAACGCATTAATTGTGTCGCTATGACATACTATAGGTACCATGCCTTCTGGTTCCCAATCGAGTATTGTTTCCCCGGCAACGAAAGGGCTGTCTGCTATGAGTGGATTATCTCTTTTCCGATGCACTATGTCATGTTTACTGTGTCCCACGTACCCTCACATTGAGGAATTAACGCATAAATTGTGTCGCTATGACATACTATAGGTACCATGCCTTCTGGTTCCCAATCGAGTATTGTTTCCCCGGCAACGAAAGGGCTGTCTGCTATGAGTGGATTATCTCTTTTCCGATGCACTATTTCATGTTTACTGTGTCCCACGCACCCTCACATTGACGAATTAACGCAGAAATGGCGTCGCTATAAATACTATAGGAGCCATGCCTTCTGGTTCCGAATCGAGTATTGTTTCCACGGCAACGAAAGGGCTGTCTGCTATGAGTGGATTATCTCTTTTCCGATGCACTATTTCATGTTTACTGTGTCCCACGTACCCTCACATTGAGGAATTAACGCATAAATTGTGTCGCTATGACATACTATAGGTACCATGCCTTCTGGTTCCCAATCGAGTATTGTTTCCCCGGCAACGAAAGGGCTGTCTGCTATGAGTGGATTATCTCTTTTCCGATGCACTATTTCATGTTTACTGTATCCCACATACCCTCACATTGAGGAATTAACGCATAAATTGTGTCGCTATGACATACTATAGGTACCATGCCTTCTGGTTCCCAATCGAGTATTGTTTCCCCGGCAACGAAAGGGCTGTCTGCTATGAGTGGATTGTCTCTTTTCCGATGCACTATTTCATGTTTACTGTGTCCCACGTACCCTCACATTGAGGAATTAACGCATAAATTGTGTCGCTATGACATACTATAGGTACCATGCCTTCTGGTTCCCAATCGAGTATTGTTTCCCCGGCAACGAAAGGGCTGTCTGCTATGAGTGGATTATCTCTTTTCCGATGCACTATTTCATGTTTACTGTGTCCCACGTACCCTCACATTGAGGAATTAACGCATAAATTGTGTCGCTATGACATAGTATAGGTACCATGCCTTCTGGTTCCGAATCGAGTATTGTTTCCCCGGCAACGAAAGGGCTGTCTGCTATGAGTGGATTATCTCTTTTCCGATGCACTATTTCATGTTTACTGTGTCCCACGTACCCTCACATTGAGGAATTAACGCATAAATTGTGTCGCTATGACATACTATAGGTACCATGCCTTCTGGTTCCGAATCGAGTATTGTTTCCCCGGCAACGAAAGGGCTGTCTGCTATGAGTGGATTATCTCTTTTCCGATGCACTATTTCATGTTTACTGTGTCCCACGCACCCTCACAATGAGGAATTAACGCATAAATTGTGTCGCTATTACATACTATAGGAGCTATGCCTTCTGGTTCCCAATCGAGTATTGTTTCCCCGGCAACCAAAGGGCTGTCTGCTATGAGTGGATTATCTCTTTTCCGATGCACTATTTCATGTTTACTGTGTCCCACGCACCCTCACATTGACGAATTAACGCAGAAATGGCGTCGCTATAAATACTATAGGAGCCATGCCTTCTGGTTCCCAATCGAGTATTGTTTCCCCGGCAACGAAAGGGCTGTCTGCTATGAGTGGATTATCTCTTTTCCGATGCACTATTTCATGTTTACTGTGTCCCACGTACCCTCACATTGAGGAATTAACGCATAAATTGTGTCGCTATGACATACTATAGGTACCATGCCTTCTGGTTCCCAATCGAGTATTGTTTCCCCGGCAACGAAAGGGCTGTCTGCTACGAGTGGATTATCTCTTTTCCGATGCACTATTTCATGTTTACTGTGTCCCACGTACCCTCACATTGAGGAATTAACGCATAAATTGTGTCGCTATGACATACTATAGGAGCCATGCCTTCTGGTTCCCAATCGAGTATTGTTACCGCGGCAACGAAAGGGCTGTCTGCTATGAGTGGATTATCTCTTTTCCGATGCACTATTTCATGTTTACTGTGTCCCACGTACCCTCACATTGAGGAATTAACGCATAAATTGTGTCGCTATGACATACTATAGGTACCATGCCTTCTGGTTCCCAATCGAGTATTGTTTCCCTGGCAACGAAAGGGCTGTCTGCTATGAGTGGATTATCTCTTTTCCGATGCACTATTTCATGTTTACTGTGTCCCACGTACCCTCACATTGAGGAATTAACGCATAAATTGTGTCGCTATGACATACTATAGGTACCATGCCTTCTGGTTGCCAATCGAGTATTGTTTCCCCGGCAACGAAAGGGCTGTCTGCTAGGAGTGGATTATCTCTTTTCCGATGCACTATTTCATGTTTACTGTGTCCCACGTACCCTCACATTGAGGAATTAAGGCATAAATTGTGTCGCTATGATATACTATAGGTACCATGCCTTCTGGTTCCCAATCGAGTATTGTTTCCCCGGCAACGAAAGGGCTGTCTGCTATGAGTGGATTATCTCTTTTCCGATGCACTATTTCATGTTTACTGTGTCCCACGTACCCTCACACTGAGGAATTGACGCATAAATTGTGTCGCAATGACATACTATAGGTACCATGCCTTCTGGTTCCCAATCGAGTATTGTTTCCCCGGCAACGAAAGGGCTGTCTGCTATGAGTGGATTATCTCTTTTCCGATGCACTATTTCATGATTACTGTGTCCCACGCACCCTCACATTGACGAATTAACGCAGAAATGGCGTCGCTATAAATACTATAGGTGCCATGCCTTCTGGTTCCCAATCGTGCATTGTTTCCCCGGCAACGAAAGGGCTGTCTGCTAGGAGTGGATTATCTCTTTTCCGATGCACTATTTCATGTTTACTGTGTCCCACGTACCCTCACATTGACGAATTAACGCATAAATTGTGTCGCTATGATATACTATAGGTACCATGCCTTCTGGTTCCCAATCGAGTATTGTTTCCCCGGCAACGAAAGGGCTGTCTGCTATGAGTGGATTATCTCTTTTCCGATGCACTATTTCATGTTTACTGTGTCCCACGTACCCTCACACTGAGGAATTAACGCATAAATTGTGTCGCAATGACATACTATAGGTACCATGCCTTCTGGTTCCCAATCGAGTATTGTTTCCCGGCAACGAAAGGGCTGTCTGCTATGAGTGGATTATCTCTTTTCCGATGCACTATTTCATGTTTACTGTGTCCCACGCACCCTCACATTGACGAATTAACGCAGAAATGGCGTCGCTATAAATACTATAGGTACCATGCCTTCTGGTTCCCAATCGAGCATTGTTTCCCCGGCAACGAAAGGGCTGTCTGCTATGAGTGGATTATCTCTTTTCCGATGCACTATTTCATGTTTACTGTGTCCCACGCACCCTCACATTGACGAATTAACGCAGAAATGGCGTCGCTATAAATACTATAGGAGCCATGCCTTCTGGTTCCGAATCGAGTATTGTTTCCCCGGCAACGAAAGGGCTGTCTGCTATGAGTGGATTATCTCTTTTCCGATGCACTATTTCATGTTTACTGTGTCCCACGCACCCTCACATTGAGGAATTAACGCATAAATTGTGTCGCTATTACATACTATAGGTACCATGCCTTCTGGTTCCCAATCGAGTATTGTTTCCCCGGCAACGAAAGGGCTGTCTGCTATGAGTGGATTATCTCTTTTCAGATGCACTATTTCATGTTTATTGTGTCCCACGCACCCTCACATTGAGGAATTAACGCATAAATTGTGTCGCTATGACATACTATAGGTACCATGCCTTCTGGTTCCCAATCGAGTATTGTTTCCCCGGCAACGAAAGGGCTGTCTGCTATGAGTGGATTATCTCTTTTCCGATGCACTATTTCATGTTTACTGTGTCCCACGTACCCTCACATTGAGGAATTAATGCATAAATTGTGTCGCTATTACATACTATAGGTACCATGCCTTCTCGTTCACAATCGAGTATTGTTTACCCGGCAACGAAAGGGCTGTCTGCTATGAGTGGTTTATCTCTTTTCCGATGCACTATTTCATGTTTACTGTGTCCCACGTACCCTCACATTGAGGAATTAACGCATAAATTGTGTCGCTATGATATACTATAGGTACCATGCCTTCTGGTTCCCAATCGAGTATTGTTTCCCCGGCAACGAAAGGGCTGTCTGCTATGAGTGGATTATCTCTTTTCCGATGCACTATTTCATGTTTACTGTGTCCCACGTACCCTCACATTGAGGAATTAACGCATCAATTGTGTCGCTATGACATACTATAGGTACCATGCCTTCTGGTTCCCAATCGAGTATTGTTTCCCCGGCAACGAAAGGGCTGTCTGCTATGAGTGGATTATCTCTTTTCCGATGCACTATTTCATGTTAACTGTGTCCCACGCACCCTCACATTGACGAATTAACGCAGAAATGGCGTCGCTATAAATACTATAGGTACCATGCCTTCTGGTTCCCAATCGTGCATTGTTTCCCCGGCAACGAAAGGGCTGTCTGCTATGAGTGGATTATCTCTTTTCCGATGCACTATTTCATGTTTACTGTGTCCCACGCACCCTCACATTGACGAATTAACGCAGAAATGGCGTCGCTATAAATACTATAGGAGCCATGCCTTCTGGTTCCGAATCGAGTATTGTTTCCCCGGCAACGAAAGGGCTGTCTGCTATGAGTGGATTATCTCTTTTCCGATGCACTATTTCATGTTTACTGTGTCCCACGCACCCTCACATTGTCGAATTAACGCATAAATTGTGTCGCTATTACATACTATAGGTACCATGCCTTCTGGTTCCCAATCGAGTATTGTTTCCCCTGCAACGAAAGGGCTGTCTGCTATGAGTGGATTATCTCTTTTCCGATGCACTATTTCATGTTTACTGTGTCCCACGCACCCTCACATTGACGAATTAACGCAGAAATGGCGTCGCTATAAATACTATAGGAGCCATGCCTTCTGGTTCCCAATCGAGTATTGTTTCCCCGGCAACGAAAGGGCTGTCTGCTATGAGTGGATTATCTCTTTTCCGATGCACTATTTCATGTTTACTGTGTCCCACGTACCCTCACATTGAGGAATTAACGCATAAATTGTGTCGCTAAGACATACTATGGGTACCATGCCTTCTGGTTCCCAATCGAGTATTGTTTCCCCGGCAACGAAAGGGCTGTCTGCTATGAGTGGTTTATCTCTTTTCCGATGCACTATTTCATGTTTACTGTGTCCCACGTACCCTCACATTGAGGAATTAACGCATAAATTTGTCGCTATGACATACTATAGGTACCATGCCTTCTGGTTCCCAATCGAGTATTGTTTTCCCGGCAACGAAAGGGCTGTCTGCTATTAGTGGATTATCTCTTTTCCGATGCACTATTTCATGTTTACTGTGTCCCACGCACCCTCACATTGACGAATTAACGCAGAAATGGCGTCGCTATAAATACTATAGCAGCCATGCCTTCTGGTTCCCAATCGAGTATTGTTTCCCCGGCAACGAAAGGGCTGTCTGCTATGAGTGGATTATCTCTTTTCCGATGCACTATTTCATGTTTACTGTGTCCCACGCACCCTCACATTGACGAATTAACGCAGAAATGGCGTCGCTATAAATACTATAGGAGCCATGCCTTCTGGATCCCAATCGAGTATTGTTTCCCCGGCAACAAAAGGGCTGTCTGCTATGAGTGGATTATCTCTTTTCCGATGCACTATTTCATGTTTACTGTGTCCCACGTACCCTCACATTGAGGAATTAACGCATAAATTGTATCGCTATGACATACTATAGGTACCATGCCTTCTGGTGCCCAATCGAGTATTGTTTCCCCGGCAACGAAAGGGCTGCCTGCTATGAGTGGATTATCTCTTTTCCGATGCACTATTTCATGTTTTCTGTGTCCCACGTACCCTCACATTGAGGAATTAACGCATAAATTGTGTCGCTATGACATACTATAGGTACCATGCCTTCTGGTTCCCAATCTTGTATTGTTTCCCCGGCAACGAAAGGGCTGTCTGCTATGAGTGGATTATCTCTTTTCCGATGCACTATTTCATGTTTACTGTGTCCCACGCACCCTCACATTGACGAATTAACGCATAAATTGTGTCGCTATGATATACTATAGGTACCATGCCTTCTGGTTCCCAGTCGAGTATTGTTTCCCCGGCAACGAAAGGGCTGTCTGCTATGAGTGGATTATCTCTTTTCCGATGCACTATTTCATGTTTACTGTGTCCCACGTACCCTCACACTGAGGAATTAACGCATAAATTGTGTCGCAATGACATACTATAGGTACCATGCCTTCTGGTTCCCAATCGAGTATTGTTTCCCCGGCAACGAAAGGGCTGTCTGCTATGAGTGGATTATCTCTTTTCCGATGCACTATTTCATGTTTACTGTGTCCCACGCACCCTCACATTGACGAATTAACGCAGAAATGGCGTCGCTATAAATACTATAGGTACCATGCCTTCTGGTTCCCAATCGAGCATTGTTTCCCCGGCAACGAAAGGGCTGTCTGCTATGAGTGGATTATCTCTTTTCCGATGCACTATTTCATGTTTACTGTGTCCCACGCACCCTCACATTGAGGAATTAACGCATAAATTGTGTCGCTATTACATACTATAGGTACCATGCCTTCTGGTTCCCAATCGAATATTGTTTCCCCGGCAACGAAAGGGCTGTCTGCTATGAGTGGATTATCTCTTTTCAGATGCACTATTTCATGTTTACTGTGTCCCACGCACCCTCACATTGAGGAATTAACGCATAAATTGTGTCGCTATGACATACTATAGGTACCATGCCTTCTGGTTCCCAATCGAGTATTGTTTCCCCGGCAACGAAAGGGCTGTCTGCTATGAGTGGATTATCTCTTTTCCGATGCACTATTTCATGTTTACTGTGTCCCACGTACCCTCACATTGAGGAATTAATGCATAAATTGTGTCGCTATTACATACTATATGTACCATGCCTTCTCGTTCACAATCGAGTATTGTTTACCCGGCAACGAAAGGGCTGTCTGCTATGAGTGGTTTATCTCTTTTCCGATGCACTATTTCATGTTTACTGTGTCCCACGTACCCTCACATTGAGGAATTAACGCATAAATTGTGTCGCTATGACATACTATAGGTACCATGCCTTCTGGTTCCCAATCGAGTATTGTTTCCCCGGCAACGAAAGGGCTGTCTGCTATGAGTGGATTATCTCTTTTCCGATGCACTATTTCATGTTTACTGTGTCCCACGTACCCTCACATTGAGGAATTAACGCATCAATTGTGTCGCTATGACATACTATAGGTACCATGCCTTCTGGTTCCCAATCGAGTATTGTTTCCCCGGCAACGAAAGGGCTGTCTGCTATGAGTGGATTATCTCTTTTCCGATGCACTATTTCATGTTAACTGTGTCCCACGCACCCTCACATTGACGAATTAACGCAGAAATGGCGTCGCTATAAATACTATAGGTACCATGCCTTCTGGTTCCCAATCGTGCATTGTTTCCCCGGCAACGAAAGGGCTGTCTGCTATGAGTGGATTATCTCTTTTCCGATGCACTATTTCATGTTTACTGTGTCCCACGCACCCTCACATTGACGAATTAACGCAGAAATGGCGTCGCTATAAATACTATAGGAGCCATGCCTTCTGGTTCCGAATCGAGTATTGTTTCCCCGGCAACGAAAGGGCTGTCTGCTATGAGTGGATTATCTCTTTTCCGATGCACTATTTCATGTTTACTGTGTCCCACGCACCCTCACATTGTCGAATTAACGCATAAATTGTGTCGCTATTACATACTATAGGTACCATGCCTTCTGGTTCCCAATCGAGTATTGTTTCCCCTGCAACGAAAGGGCTGTCTGCTATGAGTGGATTATCTCTTTTCCGATGCACTATTTCATGTTTACTGTGTCCCACGCACCCTCACATTGACGAATTAACGCAGAAATGGCGTCGCTATAAATACTATAGGAGCCATGCCTTCTGGTTCCCAATCGAGTATTGTTTCCCCGGCAACGAAAGGGCTGTCTGCTATGAGTGGATTATCTCTTTTCCGATGCACTATTTCATGTTTACTGTGTCCCACGTACCCTCACATTGAGGAATTAACGCATAAATTGTGTCGCTATGACATACTATGGGTACCATGCCTTCTGGTTCCCAATCGAGTATTGTTTCCCCGGCAACGAAAGGGCTGTCTGCTATGAGTGGATTATCTCTTTTCCGATGCACTATTTCATGTTTACTGTGTACCACGTACCCTCACATTGAGGAATTAATGCATAAATTGTGTCGCTATTACATACTATAGGTACCATGCCTTCTCGTTCACAATCGAGTATTGTTTACCCGGCAACGAAAGGGCTGTCTGCTATGAGTGGTTTATCTCTTTTCCGATGCACTATTTCAAGTTTACTGTGTCCCACGTACCCTCACATTGAGGAATTAACGCATAAATTGTGTCGCTATGACATACTATAGGTACCATGCCTTCTGGTTCCCAATCGAGTATTGTTTCCCCGGCAACGAAAGGGCTGTCTGCTATGAGTGGATTATCTCTTTTCCGGTGCACTATTTCATGTTTACTGTGTCCCACGTACCCTCACATTGAGGAATTAACGCATCAATTGTGTCGCTATGACATACTATAGGTACCATGCCTTCTGGTTCCCAATCGAGTATTGTTTCACCGGCAACGAAAGGGCTGTCTGCTATGAGTGGATTATCTCTTTTCCGATGCACTATTTCATGTTAACTGTGTCCCACGCACCCTCACATTGACGAATTAACGCAGAAATGGCGTCGCTATAAATACTATAAGTACCATGCCTTCTGGTTCCCAATCGTGCATTGTTTCCCCGGCAACGAAAGGGCTGTCTGCTATGAGGGGATTATCTCTTTTCCGATGCACTATTTCATGTTTACTGTGTCCCACGCACCCTCACATTGACGAATTAACGCAGAAATGGCGTCGCTATAAATACTATAGGAGCCATGCCTTCTGGTTCCGAATCGAGTATTGTTTCCCCGGCAACGAAAGGGCTGTCTGCTATGAGTGGATTATCTCTTTTCCGATGCACTATTTCATGTTTACTGTGTCCCACGCACCCTCACATTGTCGAATTAACGCATAAATTGTGTCGCTATTACATACTATAGGTACCATGCCTTCTGGTTCCCAATCGAGTATTGTTTCCCCTGCAACGAAAGGGCTGTCTGCTATGAGTGGATTATCTCTTTTCCGATGCACTATTTCATGTTTACTGTGTCCCACGCACCCTCACATTGACGAATTAACGCAGAAATGGCGTCGCTATAAATACTATAGGAGCCATGCCTTCTGGTTCCCAATCGAGTATTGTTTCCCCGGCAACGAAAGGGCTGTCTGCTATGAGTGGATTATCTCTTTTCCGATGCACTATTTCATGTTTACTGTGTCCCACGTACCCTCACATTGAGGAATTAACGCATAAATTGTGTCGCTATGACATACTATGGGTACCATGCCTTCTGGTTCCCAATCGAGTATTGTTTCCCCGGCAACGAAAGGGCTGTCTGCTATGAGTGGTTTATCTCTTTTCCGATGCACTATTTCATGTTTACTGTGTCCCACGTACCCTCACATTGAGGAATTAACGCATAAATTTGTCGCTATGACATACTATAGGTACCATGCCTTCTGGTTCCCAATCGAGTATTGTTTTCCCGGCAACGAAAGGGCTGTCTGCTATTAGTGGATTATCTCTTTTCCGATGCACTATTTCATGTTTACTGTGTCCCACGTACCCTCACATTGAGGAATTAATGCATAAATTGTGTCGCTATTACATACTATAGGTACCATGCCTTCTCGTTTACAATCGAGTATTGTTTACCCGGCAACGAAAAGGCTGTCTGCTATGAGTGGTTTATCTCTTTTCCGATGCACTATTTCATGTTTACTGTGTCCCACGTACCCTCACATTGAGGAATTAACGCATAAATTGTGTCGCTATGACATACTATAGGTACCATGCCTTCTGGTTCCCAATCGAGTATTGTTTCCCCGGCAACGAAAGGGCTGTCTGCTATGAGTGGATTATCTCTTTTCCGATGCACTATTTCATGTTTACTGTGTCCCACGTACCCTCACATTGAGGAATTAACGCATCAATTGTGTCGCTATGACATACTATAGGTACCATGCCTTCTGGTTCCCAATCGAGTATTGTTTCCCCGGCAACGAAAGGGCTGTCTGCTATGAGTGGATTATCTCTTTTCCGATGCACTATTTCATGTTAACTGTGTCCCACGCACCCTCACATTGACGAATTAACGCAGAAATGGCGTCGCTATAAATACTATAGGTACCGTGCCTTCTGGTTCCCAATCGTGCATTGTTTCCCCGGCAACGAAAGGGCTGTCTGCTATGAGTGGATTATCTCTTTTCCGATGCACTATTTCATGTTTACTGTGTCCCACGCACCCTCACATTGACGAATTAACGCAGAAATGGCGTCGCTATAAATACTATAGGAGCCATGCCTTCTGGTTCCGAATCGAGTATTGTTTCCCCGGCAACGAAAGGGCTGTCTGCTATGAGTGGATTATCTCTTTTCCGATGCACTATTTCATGTTTACTGTGTCCCACGCACCCTCACATTGACGAATTAACGCAGAAATGGCGTCGCTATAAATACTATAGGAGCCATGCCTTCTGGTTCCCAATCGAGTATTGTTTCCCCGGCAACGAAAGGGCTGTCTGCTATGAGTGGATTATCTCTTTTCCGATGCACTATTTCATGTTTACTGTGTCCCACGCACCCTCACATTGACGAATTAACGCAGAAATGGCGTCGCTATAAATACTATAGGAGCCATGCCTTCTGGATCCCAATCGAGTATTGTTTCCCCGGCAACAAAAGGGCTGTCTGCTATGAGTGGATTATCTCTTTTCCGATGCACTATTTCATGTTTACTGTGTCCCACGTACCCTCACATTGAGGAATTAACGCATAAATTGTGTCGCTATGACATACTATAGGTACCATGCCTTCTGGTGCCCAATCGAGTATTGTTTCCCCGGCAACGAAAGGGCTGCCTGCTATGAGTGGATTATCTCTTTTCCGATGCACTATTTCATGTTTACTGTGTCCCACGTACCCTCACATTGAGGAATTAACGCATAAATTGTGTCGCTATGACATACTATAGGTACCATGCCTTCTGGTTCCCAATCTTGTATTGTTTCCCCGGCAACGAAAGGGCTGTCTGCTATGAGTGGATTATCTCTTTTCCGATGCACTATTTCATGTTTACTGTGTCCCACGCACCCTCACATTGACGAATTAACGCATAAATTGTGTCGCTATGATATACTATAGGTACCATGCCTTCTGGTTCCCAATCGAGTATTGTTTCCCCGGCAACGAAAGGGCTGTCTGCTATGAGTGGATTATCTCTTTTCCGATGCACTATTTCATGTTTACTGTGTCCCACGTACCCTCACACTGAGGAATTAACGCATAAATTGTGTCGCAATGACATACTATAGGTACCATGCCTTCTGGTTCCCAATCGAGTATTGTTTCCCCGGCAACGAAAGGGCTGTCTGCTATGAGTGGATTATCTCTTTTCCGATGCACTATTTCATGTTTACTGTGTCCCACGCACCCTCACATTGTCGAATTAACGCATAAATTGTGTCGCTATTACATACTATAGGTACCATGCCTTCTGGTTCCCAATCGAGTATTGTTTCCCCTGCAACGAAAGGGCTGTCTGCTATGAGTGGATTATCTCTTTTCCGATGCACTATTTCATGTTTACTGTGTCCCACGCACCCTCACATTGACGAATTAACGCAGAAATGGCGTCGCTATAAATACTATAGGAGCCATGCCTTCTGGTTCCCAATCGAGTATTGTTTCCCCGGCAACGAAAGGGCTGTCTGCTATGAGTGGATTATCTCTTTTCCGATGCACTATTTCATGTTTACTGTGTCCCACGTACCCTCACATTGAGGAATTAACGCATAAATTGTGTCGCTATGACATACTATGGGTACCATGCCTTCTGGTTCCCAATCGAGTATTGTTTCCCCGGCAACGAAAGGGCTGTCTGCTATGAGTGGTTTATCTCTTTTCCGATGCACTATTTCATGTTTACTGTGTCCCACGTACCCTCACATTGAGGAATTAACGCATAAATTTGTCGCTATGACATACTATAGGTACCATGCCTTCTGGTTCCCAATCGAGTATTGTTTTCCCGGCAACGAAAGGGCTGTCTGCTATTAGTGGATTATCTCTTTTCCGATGCACTATTTCATGTTTACTGTGTCCCACGTACCCTCACATTGAGGAATTAATGCATAAATTGTGTCGCTATTACATACTATAGGTACCATGCCTTCTCGTTTACAATCGAGTATTGTTTACCCGGCAACGAAAGGGCTGTCTGCTATGAGTGGTTTATCTCTTTTCCGATGCACTATTTCATGTTTACTGTGTCCCACGTACCCTCACATTGAGGAATTAACGCATAAATTGTGTCGCTATGACATACTATAGGTACCATGCCTTCTGGTTCCCAATCGAGTATTGTTTCCCCGGCAACGAAAGGGCTGTCTGCTATGAGTGGATTATCTCTTTTCCGATGCACTATTTCATGTTTACTGTGTCCCACGTACCCTCACATTGAGGAATTAACGCATCAATTGTGTCGCTATGACATACTATAGGTACCATGCCTTCTGGTTCCCAATCGAGTATTGTTTCCCCGGCAACGAAAGGGCTGTCTGCTATGAGTGGATTATCTCTTTTCCGATGCACTATTTCATGTTAACTGTGTCCCACGCACCCTCACATTGACGAATTAACGCAGAAATGGCGTCGCTATAAATACTATAGGTACCATGCCTTCTGGTTCCCAATCGTGCATTGTTTCCCCGGCAACGAAAGGGCTGTCTGCTATGAGTGGATTATCTCTTTTCCGATGCACTATTTCATGTTTACTGTGTCCCACGCACCCTCACATTGACGAATTAACGCAGAAATGGCGTCGCTATAAATACTATAGGAGCCATGCCTTCTGGTTCCGAATCGAGTATTGTTTCCCCGGCAACGAAAGGGCTGTCTGCTATGAGTGGATTATCTCTTTTCCGATGCACTATTTCATGTTTACTGTGTCCCACGCACCCTCACATTGACGAATTAACGCAGAAATGGCGTCGCTATAAATACTATAGGAGCCATGCCTTCTGGTTCCCAATCGAGTATTGTTTCCCCGGCAACGAAAGGGCTGTCTGCTATGAGTGGATTATCTCTTTTCCGATGCACTATTTCATGTTTACTGTGTCCCACGCACCCTCACATTGACGAATTAACGCAGAAATGGCGTCGCTATAAATACTATAGGAGCCATGCCTTCTGGATCCCAATCGAGTATTGTTTCCCCGGCAACAAAAGGGCTGTCTGCTATGAGTGGATTATCTCTTTTCCGATGCACTATTTCATGTTTACTGTGTCCCACGTACCCTCACATTGAGGAATTAACGCATAAATTGTGTCGCTATGACATACTATAGGTACCATGCCTTCTGGTGCCCAATCGAGTATTGTTTCCCCGGCAACGAAAGGGCTGCCTGCTATGAGTGGATTATCTCTTTTCCGATGCACTATTTCATGTTTACTGTGTCCCACGTACCCTCACATTGAGGAATTAACGCATAAATTGTGTCGCTATGACATACTATAGGTACCATGCCTTCTGGTTCCCAATCTTGTATTGTTTCCCCGGCAACGAAAGGGCTGTCTGCTATGAGTGGATTATCTCTTTTCCGATGCACTATTTCATGTTTACTGTGTCCCACGCACCCTCACATTGACGAATTAACGCATAAATTGTGTCGCTATGATATACTATAGGTACCATGCCTTCTGGTTCCCAATCGAGTATTGTTTCCCCGGCAACGAAAGGGCTGTCTGCTATGAGTGGATTATCTCTTTTCCGATGCACTATTTCATGTTTACTGTGTCCCACGTACCCTCACACTGAGGAATTAACGCATAAATTGTGTCGCAATGACATACTATAGGTACCATGCCTTCTGGTTCCCAATCGAGTATTGTTTCCCCGGCAACGAAAGGGCTGTCTGCTATGAGTGGATTATCTCTTTTCCGATGCACTATTTCATGTTTACTGTGTCCCACGCACCCTCACATTGACGAATTAACGCAGAAATGGCGTCGCTATAAATACTATAGGTACCATGCCTTCTGGTTCCCAATCGAGCATTGTTTCCCCGGCAACGAAAGGGCTGTCTGCTATGAGTGGATTATCTCTTTTCCGATGCACTATTTCATGTTTACTGTGTCCCACGCACCCTCACATTGACGAATTAACGCAGAAATGGCGTCGCTATAAATACTATAGGAGCCATGCCTTCTGGTTCCGAATCGAGTATTGTTTCCCCGGCAACGAAAGGGCTGTCTGCTATGAGTGGATTATCTCTTTTCCGATGCACTATTTCATGTTTACTGTGTCCCACGCACCCTCACATTGAGGAATTAACGCATAAATTGTGTCGCTATTACATACTATAGGTACCATGCCTTCTGGTTCCCAATCGAGTATTGTTTCCCCGGCAACGAAAGGGCTGTCTGCTATGAGTGGATTATCTCTTTTCAGATGCACTATTTCATGTTTACTGTGTCCCACGCACCCTCACATTGAGGAATTAACGCATAAATTGTGTCGCTATGACATACTATAGGTACCATGCCTTCTGGTTCCCAATCGAGTATTGTTTCCCCGGCAACGAAAGGGCTGTCTGCTATGAGTGGATTATCTCTTTTCCGATGCACTATTTCATGTTTACTGTGTCCCACGTACCCTCACATTGAGGAATTAATGCATAAATTGTGTCGCTATTACATACAATAGGTACCATGCCTTCTCGTTCACAATCGAGTATTGTTTACCCGGCAACGAAAGGGCTGTCTGCTATGAGTGGTTTATCTCTTTTCCGATGCACTATTTCATGTTTACTGTGTCCCACGTACCCTCACATTGAGGAATTAACGCATAAATTGTGTCGCTATGACATACTATAGGTACCATGCCTTCTGGTTCCCAATCGAGTATTGTTTCCCCGGCAACGAAAGGGCTGTCTGCTATGAGTGGATTATCTCTTTTCCGATGCAATATTTCATGTTTACTGTGTCCCACGTACCCTCACATTGAGGAATTAACGCATCAATTGTGTCGCTATGACATACTATAGGTACCATGCCTTCTGGTTCCCAATCGAGTATTGTTTCCCCGGCAATGAAAGGGCTGTCTGCTATGAGTGGATTATCTCTTTTCCGATGCACTATTTCATGTTAACTGTGTCCCACGCACCCTCACATTGACGAATTAACGCAGAAATGGCGTCGCTATAAATACTATAGGTACCATGCCTTCTGGTTCCCAATCGTGCATTGTTTCCCCGGCAACGAAAGGGCTGTCTGCTATGAGTGGATTATCTCTTTTCCGATGCACTATTTCATGTTTACTGTGTCCCACGCACCCTCACATTGACGAATTAACGCAGAAATGGCGTCGCTATAAATACTATAGGAGCCATGCCTTCTGGTTCCGAATCGAGTATTGTTTCCCCGGCAACGAAAGGGCTGTCTGCTATGAGTGGATTATCTCTTTTCCGATGCACTATTTCATGTTTACTGTGTCCCACGCACCCTCACATTGTCGAATTAACGCATAAATTGTGTCGCTATTACATACTATAGGTACCATGCCTTCTGGTTCCCAATCGAGTATTGTTTCCCCTGCAACGAAAGGGCTGTCTGCTATGAGTGGATTATCTCTTTTCCGATGCACTATATCATGTTTACTGTGTCCCACGCACCCTCACATTGACGAATTAACGCAGAAATGGCGTCGCTATAAATACTATAGGAGCCATGCCTTCTGGTTCCCAATCGAGTATTGTTTCCCCGGCAACGAAAGGGCTGTCTGCTATGAGTGGATTATCTCTTTTCCGATGCACTATTTCATGTTTACTGTGTCCCACGTACCCTCACATTGAGGAATTAACGCATAAATTGTGTCGCTATGACATACTATGGGTACCATGCCTTCTGGTTCCCTATCGAGTATTGTTTCCCCGGCAACGAAAGGGCTGTCTGCTATGAGTGGTTTATCTCTTTTCCGATGCACTATTTCATGTTTACTGTGTCCCACGTACCCTCACATTGAGGAATTAACGCATAAATTTGTCGCTATGACATACTATAGGTACCATGCCTTCTGGTTCCCAATCGAGTATTGTTTTCCCGGCAACGAAAGGGCTGTCTGCTATTAGTGGATTATCTCTTTTCCGATGCACTATTTCATGTTTACTGTGTCCCACGCACCCTCACATTGACGAATTAACGCAGAAATGGCGTCGCTATAAATACTATAGGAGCCATGCCTTCTGGTTCCCAATCGAGTATTGTTTCCCCGGCAACGAAAGGGCTGTCTGCTATGAGTGGATTATCTCTTTTCCGATGCACTATTTCATGTTTACTGTGTCCCACGCACCCTCACATTGACGAATTAACGCAGAAATGGCGTCGCCATAAATACTATAGGAGCCATGCCTTCTGGATCCCAATCGAGTATTGTTTCCCCGGCAACAAAAGGGCTGTCTGCTATGAGTGGATTATCTCTTTTCCGATGCACTATTTCATGTTTACTGTGTCCCACGTACCCTCACATTGAGGAATTAACGCATAAATTGTGTCGCTATGACATACTATAGGTACCATGCCTTCTGGTGCCCAATCGAGTATTGTTTCCCCGGCAACGAAAGGGCTGCCTGCTATGAGTGGATTATCTCTTTTCCGATGCACTATTTCATGTTTACTGTGTCCCACGTACCCTCACATTGAGGAATTAACGCATAAATTGTGTCGCTATGACATACTATAGGTACCATGCCTTCTGGTTCCCAATCTTGTATTGTTTCCCCGGCAACGAAAGGGCTGTCTGCTATGAGTGGATTATCTCTTTTCCGATGCACTATTTCATGTTTACTGTGTCCCACGCACCCTCACATTGACGAATTAACGCAGAAATGGCGTCGCTATAAATACTATAGGAGCCATGCCTTCTGGTTCCCAATCGAGTATTGTTTCCCCGGCAACGAAAGGGCTGTCTGCTATGAGTGGATTATCTCTTTTCCGATGCACTATTTCATGTTTACTGTGTCCCACGCACCCTCACATTGACGAATTAACGCAGAAATGGCGTCGCTATAAATACTATAGGAGCCATGCCTTCTGCTTCCGAATCGAGTATTGGTTCCCCGGCAACGAAAGGGCTGTCTGCTATGAGTGGATTATCTCTTTTCCGATGCACTATTTCATGTTTACTGTGTCCCACGCACCCTCACATTGACGAATTGACGCAGAAATGGCGTCGCTATAAATACTATAGGAGCCATGCCTTCTGGTTCCGAATCGATTATTGTTTCCCCGGCAACGAAAGGGCTGTCTGCTATGAGTGGATTATCTCTTTTCCGATGCACTATTTCATGTTTACTGTGTCCCACGCACCCTCACATTGACGAATTAACGCAGAAATGGCGTCGCTATAAATACTATAGGAGCCATGCCTTCTGGTTCCCAATCGAGTATTGTTTCCCCGGCAACGAAAGGGCTGTCTGCTATGAGTGGATTATCTCTTTTCCGATGCACTATTTCATGTTTACTGTGTCCCACGTACCCTCACATTGAGGAGTTAACGCATATATTGTGTCGCTATGACATACTATAGGTACCATGCCTTCTGGTTCCCAATCGAGTATTGTTTCCCCGGCAACGAAAGAGCTGTCTGCTATGAGTGGATTATCTCTTTTCCGATGCACTATTTCATGTTTACTGTGTCCCACGTACCCTCACATTGAGGAATTAACCATAAATTGTGTCGCTATGACATACTATAGGTACCATGCCTTCTGGTTCCCAATCTTGTATTGTTTCCCCGGCAACGAAAGGGCTGTCTGCTATGAGTGGATTATCTCTTTTCCGATGCACTATTTCATGTTTACTGTGTCCCACGCACCCTGACATTGACGAATTAACACAGAAATGGCGTCGCTATAAATACTATAGGTACCATGCCTTCTGTTTCCCAATCGTGTATTGTTTCCCCGGCAACGAAAGGGCTGTCTGCTATGAGTGGATTATCTCTTTTGCGATGCACTATTTCATGTTTACTGTGTCCCACGTACCCTCACATTGAGGAATTAACGCATAAATTTGTTGCTATGACATACTATAGGTACCGTGCCTTCTGGTTCCCAATCTTGTATTGTTTCCCCGGCAACGAAAGGGCTGTCTGCTATGAGTGGATTATCTCTTTTCCGATGCACTATTTCATGTTTACTGTGTCCCACGTACCCTCACATTGAGGAATTAACGCATAAATTGTGTCGCTATGACATACTATAGGTACCATGCCTTCTGGTTCCCAATCGAGTATTGTTTCCCCGGCAACGAAAGGGCTGTCTGCTATGAGTGGATTATCTCTTTTCCGATGCACTATTTCATGTTTACTGTGTCCCACGTACCCTCACATTGAGGAATTAACGCATCAATTGTGTCGCTATGACATACTATAGGTACCATGCCTTCTGGTTCCCAATCGAGTATTGTTTCCCCGGCAACGAAAGGGCTGTCTGCTATGAGTGGATTATCTCTTTTCCGATGCACTATTTCATGTTAACTGTGTCCCACGCACCCTCACATTGACGAATTAACGCAGAAATGGCGTCGCTATAAATACTATAGGTACCATGCCTTCTGGTTCCCAATCGTGCATTGTTTCCCCGGCAACGAAAGGGCTGTCTGCTATGAGTGGATTATCTCTTTTCCGATGCACTATTTCATGTTTACTGTGTCCCACGCACCCTCACATTGACGAATTAACGCAGAAATGGCGTCGCTATAAATACTATAGGAGCCATGCCTTCTGGTTCCGAATCGAGTATTGTTTCCCCGGCAACGAAAGGGCTGTCTGCTATGAGTGGATTATCTCTTTTCCGATGCACTATTTCATGTTTACTGTGTCCCACGCACCCTCACATTGACGAATTAACGCAGAAATGGCGTCGCTATAAATACTATAGGAGCCATGCCTTCTGGTTCCCAATCGAGTATTGTTTCCCCGGCAACGAAAGGGCTGTCTGCTATGAGTGGATTATCTCTTTTCCGATGCACTATTTCATGTTTACTGTGTCCCACGCACCCTCACATTGACGAATTAACGCAGAAATGGCGTCGCTATAAATACTATAGGAGCCATGCCTTCTGGATCCCAATCGAGTATTGTTTCCCCGGCAACAAAAGGGCTGTCTGCTATGAGTGGATTATCTCTTTTCCGATGCACTATTTCATGTTTACTGTGTCCCACGTACCCTCACATTGAGGAATTAACGCATAAATTGTGTCGCTATGACATACTATAGGTACCATGCCTTCTGGTGCCCAATCGAGTATTGTTTCCCCGGCAACGAAAGGGCTGCCTGCTATGAGTGGATTATCTCTTTTCCGATGCACTATTTCATGTTTACTGTGTCCCACGTACCCTCACATTGAGGAATTAACGCATAAATTGTGTCGCTATGACATACTATAGGTACCATGCCTTCTGGTTCCCAATCTTGTATTGTTTCCCCGGCAACGAAAGGGCTGTCTGCTATGAGTGGATTATCTCTTTTCCGATGCACTATTTCATGTTTACTGTGTCCCACGCACCCTCACATTGACGAATTAACGCATAAATTGTGTCGCTATGATATACTATAGGTACCATGCCTTCTGGTTCCCAATCGAGTATTGTTTCCCCGGCAACGAAAGGGCTGTCTGCTATGAGTGGATTATCTCTTTTCCGATGCACTATTTCATGTTTACTGTGTCCCACGTACCCTCACACTGAGGAATTAACGCATAAATTGTGTCGCAATGACATACTATAGGTACCATGCCTTCTGGTTCCCAATCGAGTATTGTTTCCCCGGCAACGAAAGGGCTGTCTGCTATGAGTGGATTATCTCTTTTCCGATGCACTATTTCATGTTTACTGTGTCCCACGCACCCTCACATTGACGAATTAACGCAGAAATGGCGTCGCTATAAATACTATAGGTACCATGCCTTCTGGTTCCCAATCGAGCATTGTTTCCCCGGCAACGAAAGGGCTGTCTGCTATGAGTGGATTATCTCTTTTCCGATGCACTATTTCATGTTTACTGTGTCCCACGCACCCTCACATTGACGAATTAACGCAGAAATGGCGTCGCTATAAATACTATAGGAGCCATGCCTTCTGGTTCCGAATCGAGTATTGTTTCCCCGGCAACGAAAGGGCTGTCTGCTATGAGTGGATTATCTCTTTTCCGATGCACTATTTCATGTTTACTGTGTCCCACGCACCCTCACATTGAGGAATTAACGCATAAATTGTGTCGCTATTACATACTATAGGTACCATGCCTTCTGGTTCCCAATCGAGTATTGTTTCCCCGGCAACGAAAGGGCTGTCTGCTATGAGTGGATTATCTCTTTTCAGATGCACTATTTCATGTTTACTGTGTCCCACGCACCCTCACATTGAGGAATTAACGCATAAATTGTGTCGCTATGACATACTATAGGTACCATGCCTTCTGGTTCCCAATCGAGTATTGTTTCCCCGGCAACGAAAGGGCTGTCTGCTATGAGTGGATTATCTCTTTTCCGATGCACTATTTCATGTTTACTGTGTCCCACGTACCCTCACATTGAGGAATTAATGCATAAATTGTGTCGCTATTACATACAATAGGTACCATGCCTTCTCGTTCACAATCGAGTATTGTTTACCCGGCAACGAAAGGGCTGTCTGCTATGAGTGGTTTATCTCTTTTCCGATGCACTATTTCATGTTTACTGTGTCCCACGTACCCTCACATTGAGGAATTAACGCATAAATTGTGTCGCTATGACATACTATAGGTACCATGCCTTCTGGTTCCCAATCGAGTATTGTTTCCCCGGCAACGAAAGGGCTGTCTGCTATGAGTGGATTATCTCTTTTCCGATGCAATATTTCATGTTTACTGTGTCCCACGTACCCTCACATTGAGGAATTAACGCATCAATTGTGTCGCTATGACATACTATAGGTACCATGCCTTCTGGTTCCCAATCGAGTATTGTTTCCCCGGCAATGAAAGGGCTGTCTGCTATGAGTGGATTATCTCTTTTCCGATGCACTATTTCATGTTAACTGTGTCCCACGCACCCTCACATTGACGAATTAACGCAGAAATGGCGTCGCTATAAATACTATAGGTACCATGCCTTCTGGTTCCCAATCGTGCATTGTTTCCCCGGCAACGAAAGGGCTGTCTGCTATGAGTGGATTATCTCTTTTCCGATGCACTATTTCATGTTTACTGTGTCCCACGCACCCTCACATTGACGAATTAACGCAGAAATGGCGTCGCTATAAATACTATAGGAGCCATGCCTTCTGGTTCCGAATCGAGTATTGTTTCCCCGGCAACGAAAGGGCTGTCTGCTATGAGTGGATTATCTCTTTTCCGATGCACTATTTCATGTTTACTGTGTCCCACGCACCCTCACATTGTCGAATTAACGCATAAATTGTGTCGCTATTACATACTATAGGTACCATGCCTTCTGGTTCCCAATCGAGTATTGTTTCCCCTGCAACGAAAGGGCTGTCTGCTATGAGTGGATTATCTCTTTTCCGATGCACTATATCATGTTTACTGTGTCCCACGCACCCTCACATTGACGAATTAACGCAGAAATGGCGTCGCTATAAATACTATAGGAGCCATGCCTTCTGGTTCCCAATCGAGTATTGTTTCCCCGGCAACGAAAGGGCTGTCTGCTATGAGTGGATTATCTCTTTTCCGATGCACTATTTCATGTTTACTGTGTCCCACGTACCCTCACATTGAGGAATTAACGCATAAATTGTGTCGCTATGACATACTATGGGTACCATGCCTTCTGGTTCCCTATCGAGTATTGTTTCCCCGGCAACGAAAGGGCTGTCTGCTATGAGTGGGTTATCTCTTTTCCGATGCACTATTTCATGTTTACTGTGTCCCACGTACCCTCACATTGAGGAATTAACGCATAAATTTGTCGCTATGACATACTATAGGTACCATGCCTTCTGGTTCCCAATCGAGTATTGTTTTCCCGGCAACGAAAGGGCTGTCTGCTATTAGTGGATTATCTCTTTTCCGATGCACTATTTCATGTTTACTGTGTCCCACGCACCCTCACATTGACGAATTAACGCAGAAATGGCGTCGCTATAAATACTATAGGAGCCATGCCTTCTGGTTCCCAATCGAGTATTGTTTCCCCGGCAACGAAAGGGCTGTCTGCTATGAGTGGATTATCTCTTTTCCGATGCACTATTTCATGTTTACTGTGTCCCACGCACCCTCACATTGACGAATTAACGCAGAAATGGCGTCGCCATAAATACTATAGGAGCCATGCCTTCTGGATCCCAATCGAGTATTGTTTCCCCGGCAACAAAAGAACTGTCTGCTATGAGTGGATTATCTCTTTTCCGATGCACTATTTCATGTTTACTGTGTCCCACGTACCCTCACATTGAGGAATTAACGCATAAATTGTGTCGCTATGACATACTATAGGTACCATGCCTTCTGGTGCCCAATCGAGTATTGTTTCCCCGGCAACGAAAGGGCTGCCTGCTATGAGTGGATTATCTCTTTTCCGATGCACTATTTCATGTTTACTGTGTCCCACGTACCCTCACATTGAGGAATTAACGCATAAATTGTGTCGCTATGACATACTATAGGTACCATGCCTTCTGGTTCCCAATCTTGTATTGTTTCCCCGGCAACGAAAGGGCTGTCTGCTATGAGTGGATTATCTCTTTTCCGATGCACTATTTCATGTTTACTGTGTCCCACGCACCCTCACATTGACGAATTAACGCAGAAATGGCGTCGCTATAAATACTATAGGAGCCATGCCTTCTGGTTCCCAATCGAGTATTGTTTCCCCGGCAACGAAAGGGCTGTCTGCTATGAGTGGATTATCTCTTTTCCGATGCACTATTTCATGTTTACTGTGTCCCACGCACCCTCACATTGACGAATTAACGCAGAAATGGCGTCGCTATAAATACTATAGGAGCCATGCCTTCTGCTTCCGAATCGAGTATTGGTTCCCCGGCAACGAAAGGGCTGTCTGCTATGAGTGGATTATCTCTTTTCCGATGCACTATTTCATGTTTACTGTGTCCCACGCACCCTCACATTGACGAATTGACGCAGAAATGGCGTCGCTATAAATACTATAGGAGCCATGCCTTCTGGTTCCGAATCGATTATTGTTTCCCCGGCAACGAAAGGGCTGTCTGCTATGAGTGGATTATCTCTTTTCCGATGCACTATTTCATGTTTACTGTGTCCCACGCACCCTCACATTGACGAATTAACGCAGAAATGGCGTCGCTATAAATACTATAGGAGCCATGCCTTCTGGTTCCCAATCGAGTATTGTTTCCCCGGCAACGAAAGGGCTGTCTGCTATGAGTGGATTATCTCTTTTCCGATGCACTATTTCATGTTTACTGTGTCCCACGTACCCTCACATTGAGGAGTTAACGCATATATTGTGTCGCTATGACATACTATAGGTACCATGCCTTCTGGTTCCCAATCGAGTATTGTTTCCCCGGCAACGAAAGAGCTGTCTGCTATGAGTGGATTATCTCTTTTCCGATGCACTATTTCATGTTTACTGTGTCCCACGTACCCTCACATTGAGGAATTAACCATAAATTGTGTCGCTATGACATACTATAGGTACCATGCCTTCTGGTTCCCAATCTTGTATTGTTTCCCCGGCAACGAAAGGGCTGTCTGCTATGAGTGGATTATCTCTTTTCCGATGCACTATTTCATGTTTACTGTGTCCCACGCACCCTGACATTGACGAATTAACACAGAAATGGCGTCGCTATAAATACTATAGGTACCATGCCTTCTGTTTCCCAATCGTGTATTGTTTCCCCGGCAACGAAAGGGCTGTCTGCTATGAGTGGATTATCTCTTTTCCGATGCACTATTTCATGTTTACTGTGTCCCACGTACCCTCACATTGAGGAATTAACGCATAAATTTGTTGCTATGACATACTATAGGTACCGTGCCTTCTGGTTCCCAATCTTGTATTGTTTCCCCGGCAACGAAAGGGCTGTCTGCTATGAGTGGATTATCTCTTTTCCGATGCACTATTTCATGTTTACTGTGTCCCACGCACCCTCACATTGACGAATTAACGCAGAAATGGCGTCGCTATAAATACTATAGGTACCATGCCTTCTGTTTCTCAATCGTGTATTGTTCCCCGGCAACGAAAGGGCTGTCTGCTATGAGTGGATTATCTCTTTTCCGATGCACTATTTCATGTTTACTGTGTCCCACGCACCCTCACATTGACGAATTAACGCAGAAATGGCGTCGCTATAAATACTATAGGAGCCATGCCTTCTGGTTCCCAATCGAGTATTGTTTCCCCGGCAACGAAAGGGCTGTCTGCTAGGAGTGGATTATCTCTTTTCCGATGCACTATTTCATGTTTACTGTGTCCCACGCACCCTCACATTGACGAATTAACGCAGAAATGGCGTCGCTATAAATACTATAGGAGCCATGCCTTCTGGTTCCCAATCGAGTATTGTTTCCCCGGCAACGAAAGGGCTGTCTGCTAGGAGTGGATTATCTCTTTTCCGATGCACTATTTCATGTTTACTGTGTCCCACGTACCCTCACATTGAGGAATTAACGCATAAATTGTGTCGCTATGACTTACTATAGGTACCATGCCTTCTGTTTCCCAATCGAGTATTGTTTCCCCGGCAACGAAAGGGCTGTCTGCTATGAGTGGATTATCTCTTTTCCGATGCACTATTTCATGTTTACTGTGTCCCACGCACCCTCACATTGACGAATTGACACAGAAATGGCGTCGCTATGACATACTATAGGAGCTATGCCTTCTGGTTCCCAATCGAGTATTGTTTCCCCGGCAACGAAAGGGCTGTCTGCTAGGAGTGGATTATCTCTTTTCCGATGCACTATTTCATGTTTACTGTGTCCCACGTACCCTCACATTGAGGAATTAACGCAGAAATGGCGTCGCTATAAATACTATAGGAGCCATGCCTTCTGGTTCCCAATCGAGTATTGTTTCCCCGGCAACGAAAGGGCTGTCTGCTAGGAGTGGATTATCTCTTTTCCGATGCACTATTTCATGTTGACTGTGTCCCACGCACCCTCACATTGACGAATTAACGCAGAAATGGCGTCGCTATAAATACTATAGTTACCATGCCTTCTGTTTCCCAATCGTGTATTGTTTCCCCGGCAACGAAAGGGCTGTCTGCTATGAGTGGATTATCTCTTTTCCGGTGCACTATTTCATGTTTACTGTGTCCCACGTACCCTCAAATTGAGGAATTAACGCAGAAATGGCGTCGCTATAAATACTATAGGAGCCATGCCTTCTGGTTCCCAATCGAGTATTGTTTCCCCGGCAACGAAAGGGCTGTCTGCTAGGAGTGGATTATCTCTTTTCCGATGCACTATTTCATGTTTACTGTCTCCCACGTACCCTCACATTGAGGAATTAACGCAGAAATGGCGTCGCTAAAATACTATAGGAGCCATGCCTTCTGGTTCCCAATCGTGTATTGTTTCCCCGATAACGAAAGTGCTGTCTGCTATGAGTGGATTATCTCTTTTCCGATGCACTATTTCATGTTTACTGTGTCCCACGCACCCTCACATTGACGAATTAACGCAGAAATGGCGTCCCTATAAATACTATAGGAGCCATGCCTTCTGGTTCCCAATCGAGTATTGTTTCCCCGGCAACGAAAGGGCTGTCTGCTAGGAGTGGATTATCTCTTTTCCGATGCACTATTTCATGTTTACTGTGTCCCACGTACCCTCACATTGAGGAATTAACGCAGAAATGGCGTCGCTATAAATACTATGGTAGCCATGCCTTCTGGTTCCCAATCGAGTATTGTATCCCCGGCAACGAAAGGGCTGTCTGCTAGGAGTGGATTATCTCTTTTCCGATGCACTATTTCATGTTTACTGTGTCCCACGTACCCTCACATTGAGGAATTAACGCAGAAATGGCGTCGCTATAAATACTATAGGAGCCATGCCTTCTGGTTCCCAATCTTGTATTGTTTCCCCGGCAACGAAAGGGCTGTCTGCTATGAGTGGATTATCTCTTTTCCGATGCACTATTTCATGTTTACTGTGTCCCACGCACCCTCACATTGACGAATTAACGCAGAAATGGCGTCGCTATAAATACTATAGGTACCATGCCTTCTGTTTCCCAATCGTGTATTTTTTCCCCGGCAACGAAAGGGCTGTCTGCTATGAGTGGATTATCTCTTTTCCGATGCACTATTTCATGTTTACTGTGTCCCACGCACCCTCACATTGACGAATTAACGCAGAAATGGCGTCGCTATAAATACTATAGGAGCCATGCCTTCTGGTTCCTAATCGAGTATTGTTTCCCCGGCAACGAAAGGGCTGTCTGCTAGGAGTGGATTATCTCTTTTCCGATGCACTATTTCATGTTTACTGTGTCCCACGCACCCTCACATTGACGAATTAACGCAGAAATGGCGTCGCTATAAATACTATAGGAGCCATGCCTTCTGGTTCCCAATCGAGTATTGTTTCCCCGGCAACGAAAGGGCTGTCTGCTAGGAGTGGATTATCTCTTTTCCGATGCACTATTTCATGTTTACTGTGTCCCACGCACCCACACATTGACGAATTAACGCAGAAATGGCGTCGCTATAAATACTATAGGTACCATGCCTTCTGTTTCCCAATCGTGTATTGTTTCCCCGACAACGAAAGGGCTGTCTGCTATGAGTGGATTATCTCTTTTCCGATGCACTATTTCATGTTTACTGTGTCCCACGTACCCTCACATTGAGGAATTAACGCATAAATTTGTCGCTATGACATACTATAGGTACCATGCCTTCTGGTTCCCAATCTTGTATTGTTTCCCTGGCAACGAAAGGGCTGTCTGCTATGAGTGGATTATCTCTTTTCCGATGCACTATTTCATGTTTACTGTGTCCCACGCACCCTCACATTGACGAATTAACGCAGAAATGGCGTCGCTATAAATACTATAGGAGCCATGCCTTCTGGTTCCCAATCGAGTATTGTTTCCCCGGCAACGAAAGGGCTGTCTGCTATGAGTGGATTATCTCTTTTCCGATGCACTATTTCATGTTTACTGTGTCCCACGCACCCTCACATTGACGAATTAACGCATAAATTGCGTCGCTATGGCATACAATAGGAACCATGCCTTCTGTTTATCAATCGTGTATTTTCCCCGGCAACGAAAGGGCTGTCTGCTATGAGTGGATTATCTCTTTTCCGATGCACTATTTCATGTTTACTGTGTCCCACGCACCCTCACATTGAGGAATTAACGCATAAATTGTGTCGCTATGACATACTATAAGTACCATGACTTTTGTTTCCCAATCGTGTATTGTTTCCCCGGCAACGAAAGGGCTGTCTGCTAGGAGTGGATTATCTCTTTTCCGATGCACTATTTCGTGATTACGTTGTCCCACGCACCATCACATTGTCGAATTAACGCAGAAATTGCGTCGCTATGACATACTATAGGTACCATGCCTTCTGTTTCCCAATCGTGTATTGTTTCCGCGGCAACGAGAGGGTTTTCTGCTAGGAGTGGATTATCTCTTTTCCGATGCACTATTTCATGTTTACTGTGTCCCACGCACCCTCACATTGACGAATTAACGCATAAATTGCGTCGCTATGACATACTATGGGTACCATGCCTTCTGTTTCCCAATCGTAAATTGTTACCCCGGCAACAAAAGGGCTGTCTGCTAGGAGTGGATTATCTCTTTTTGATGCACTATTTCATGTTTACTGTGTCCCACGTACCCTCACATTGAGGAATTAACGCATAAATTGGGTCGCTATGACATACTATAGGTACCATGCCTTCTGATTCCCAATCGTGTATTGTTTCCCCGGCAACGAAAGGGCTGTCTGCTATGAGTGGATTATCTCTTTTCCGATGCACTATTTCATGTTTACTGTGTCCCACGCACCCTCACATTGACGAATTAACGCAGAAATGGCGTCACTATGACATACTATAGGAGCCATGCCTTCTGGTTCCCAATCGAGTATTGTTTCCCCGGCAACGAAAGGGCTGTCTGCTAGGAGTGGATTATCTCTTTTCCGATGCACTATTTCATGTTTACTGTGTCCCACGCACAATCACATATAGGAATTAACGCATAAATTGTGTCGCTATGATATACTATAGGTACCATGCCTTCTGTTTCCCAATCGTGTATTGTTTCCCCGGCAACGAAAGGGCTGTCTGCTATGAGTGGATTATCTCTTTTCCGATGCACTATTTCATGTTTACTGTGTCCCACGCACCCTCACTTTGACGAATTAACGCAGAAATGGCGTCACTATGACATACTATAGGAGCCATGCCTTCTGGTTCCCAATCGAGTATTGTTTCCCCGGCAACGAAAGGGCTGTCTGCTAGGAGTGGATTATCTCTTTTCCGATGCACTATTTCATGTTTACTGTGTCCCACGTACCCTCACATTGAGGAATTAACGCATAAATTGGGTCGCTATGACATACTATAGGTACCATGCCTTCTGTTTCCCAATCGTGTATTGTTTCCCAGGCAACGAAAGGGCTGTCTGCTAGGAGTGGATTATCTCTTTTCCGATGCACTATTTCATGTTTACTGTGTCCCACGCACCCTCACATTGACGAATTAACGCATAAATTGCGTCGCTATAGGAGACATGCCTTCTGGTTCCCAATCGAGTATTGTTTCCCCGGCAACGAAAGGGCTGTCTGCTAGGAGTGGATTATCTCTTTTCCGATGCACTATTTCATGTTTACTGTGTCCCACGCACCCTCACATTGACGAATTAACGCATAAACTGCGTCGCTATAGGAGCCATGCCTTCTGGTTCCCAATCGAGTATTTTTTCCCCGGCAACGAAAGGGCTGTCTGCTATGAGTGAATTATCTCTTTTCCGATGCACTATTTCATGTTTACTGTGTCCCACGTACCCTCACATTGAGGAATTAACGCATAAATTGTGTCGCTATGACATACTATAGGTACCATGCCTTCTGTTTCCCAATCGTGTATTGTTTCCCCGGCAACGAAAGGGCTGTCTGCTATGATTGGATTATCTATTTTCGATGCACTATTTCATGTTTACTGTGTCCCACGCACCCTCACATTGACGAATTAACGCAGATATGGCGTCGCTATGACATACTATAGGAGCCATGCCTTCTGGTTCCCAATCGAGTATTGTTTCCCCGGCAACGAAAGTGCTGTCTGCTATGAGTGGATTATCTCTTTTCCGATGCACTATTTCATGTTTACTGTGTCCCACGTACCCTCACATTGAGGAATTAACGCATAAATTGGGTCGCTATGACATACTATAGGTACCATACCTTCTGTTTCCCAATCGTGTATTGTTTCCCCGGCAACGAAAGGGCTGTCTGCTAGGAGTGGATTATCTCTTTTCCGATGCACTATTTCATGTTTACTGTGTCCCACGCACCCTCACATTGACGAATTAACGCAGAAATGGCGTCGCTATAAATACTATAGGAGCCATGCCTTCTGGTTCCCAATCGAGTATTGTTTCCCCGGCAACGAAAGGGCTGTCTGCTAGGAGTGGATTATCTCTTTTCCGATGCACTATTTCATGTTTACTGTGTCCCACGTACCCTCACATTGAGGAATTAACGCATAAATTGTGTCGCTATGACTTACTATAGGTACCATGCCTTCTGTTTCCCAATCGAGTATTGTTTCCCCGGCAACGAAAGGGCTGTCTGCTATGAGTGGATTATCTCTTTTCCGATGCACTATTTCATGTTTACTGTGTCCCACGTACCCTCACATTGAGGAATTAACGCATAAATTGTGTCGCTATGACATACTATAGGTACCATGCCTTCTGTTTCCCAATCGTGTATTGTTTCCCCGGCAACGAAAGGGCTGTCTGCTATGAGTGGATTATCTATTTTCCGATGCACTATTTCATGTTTACTGTGTCCCACGCACCCTCACATTGACGAATTAACGCAGAAATGGCGTCGCTATGACATACTATAGGAGCCATGCCTTCTGGTTCCCAATCGAATATTGTTTCCCCGGCAATGAAAGGGCTGTCTGCTATGAGTGGATTATCTCTTTTCCGATGCACTATTTCATGTTTACTGTGTCCCACGTACCCTCACATTGAGGTATTAACGCATAGATTGTGTCGCTATGACATACTATAGGTACCATGCCTTCTGTTTCCCAATCGTGTATTGTTTCCCCGGCAACGAAAGGGCTGTCTGCTATGATTGGATTATCTCTTTTCCGGTGCACTATTTCATGTTTACTGTGTCCCACGTACCCTCAAATTGAGGAATTAACGCAGAAACGGCGTCGCTATAAATACTATAGGAGCCATGCCTTCTGGTTCCCAATCGAGTATTGTTTCCCCGGCAACGAAAGGGCTGTCTGCTTGGAGTGGATTATCTCTTTTCCGATGCACTATTTCATGTTTACTGTCTCCCACGTACCCTCACATTGAGGAATTAACGCAGAAATGGCGTCGCTATAAATACTATAGGAGCCATGCCTTCTGGTTCCCAATCGTGTATTGTTTCCCCGGCAACGAAAGGGCTGTCTGCTAGGAGTGGATTATCTCTTTTCCGATGCACTATTTCATGTTTACTGTGTCCCACGCACCCTCACATTGACGAATTAACGCAGAAATGGCGTCGCTATAAATACTATAGGAGCCATGCCTTCCGGTTCCCAATCGAGTATTGTTTCCCCGGCAACGAAAGGGCTGTCTGCTAGGAGTGGATTATCTCTTTTCCGATGCACTATTTCATGTTTGCTGTGTCCCACGTACCCTCACATTGAGGAATTAACGCAGAAATGGCGTCGCTATAAATACTATAGGAGCCATGCCTTCTGGTTCCCAATCGAGTATTGTATCCCCGGCAACGAAAGGGCTGTCTGCTAGGAGTGGATAATCTCTTTTCCGATGCACTATTTCATGTTTACTGTGTCCCACGTACCCTCACATTGAGGAATTAACGCAGAAATGGCGTCGCTATAAATACTATAGGCGCCATGCCTTCTGGTTCCCAATCTTGTATAGTTTCCCCGGCAACGAATGGGCTGTCTGCTATGAGTGGATTATCTCTTTTCCGATGCACAATTTCATGTTTACTGTGTCCCACGCACCCTCACATTGACGAATTAACGCAGAAATGGCGTCGCTATAAATACTATAGGTACCATGCCTTCTGTTTCCCAATCGTGTATTGTTTCCCCGGCAACAAAAGGGCTGTCTGCTAGGAGTGGATTATCTCTTTTCCGATGCACTATTTCATGTTTACTGTGTCCCACGCACCCTCACATTGACGAATTAACACAGAAATTGCGTCGCTATAAATACTATAGGTACCATGCCTTCTGTTTCCCAATCGTGTATTGTTCCCCAGCAACGAAAGGGCTGTCTGCTATGAATGGATTATCTCTTTTCCGATGCACTATTTCATGTTTACTGTGTCCCACGCACCCTCACATTGACGAATTAACGCAGAAATGGCGTCGCTATAAATACTATAGGAGCCATGCCTTCTGGTTCCCAATCGAGTATTGTTTCCCCGGCAACGAAAGGGCTGTCTGCTATGAGTGGATTATCTCTTTTCCGATGCACTATTTCATGTTTACTGTGTCCCACGCACCCTCACATTGACGAATTAACGCAGAAATGGCGTCGCTATAAATACTATAGGTACCATGCCTTCTGTTTCCCAATCGTGTATTGTTTCCCCGACAACGAAAGGGCTGTCTGCTATGAGTGGATTATCTCTTTTCCGATGCACTATTTCATGTTTACTGTGTCCCACGTACCCTCACATTGAGGAATTAACGCATAAATTTGTCGCTATGACATACTATAGGTACCATGCCTTCTGGTTCCCAATCTTGTATTGTTTCCCCGGCAACGAAAGGGCTGTCTGCTATGAGTGGATTATCTCTTTTCCGATGCACTATTTCATGTTTACTGTGTCCCACGCACCCTCACATTGACGAATTAACGCAGAAATGGCGTCGCTATAAATACTATAGGTACCATGCCTTCTGTTTCCCAATCGTGTACTGTTCCCCGGCAACGAAAGGGCTGTCTGCTATGAGTGGATTATCTCTTTTCCGATGCACTATTTCATGTTTACTGTGTCCCACGCACCCTCACATTGACGAATTAACGCAGAAATGGCGTCGCTATAAATACTATAGGAGCCATGCCTTCTGGTTCCCAATCGAGTATTGTTTCCCCGGCAACGAAAGGGCTGTCTGCTATGAGTGGATTATCTCTTTTCCGATGCACTATTTCATATTTACTGTGTCCCACGCATCCTCACATTGACGAATTAACGCATAAATTGCGTCGCTATGGCATACAATAGGAACCATGCCTTCTGTTTATCAATCGTGTATTTTCCCCGGCAAGGAAAGGGCTGTCTGCTATGAGTGGATTATCTCTTTTCCGATGCACTATTTCATGTTTACTGTGTCCCACGCACCCTCACATTGAGGAATTAACGCATAAATTGTGTCGCTATGACTTACTATAGGTACCATGCCTTCTGTTTCCCAATCGAGTATTGTTTCCCCGGCAACGAAAGGGCTGTCTGCTATGAGTGGATTATCTCTTTTCCGATGCACTATTTCATGTTTACTGTGTCCCACGTACCCTCACATTGAGGAATTAACGCATAAATTGTGTCGCTATGACATACTATAGGTACCATGCCTTCTGTTTCCCAATCGTGTATTGTTTCCCCGGCAACGAAAGGGCTGTCTGCTATGAGTGGATTATCTATTTTCCGATGCACTATTTCATGTTTACTGTGTCCCACGCACCCTCACATTGACGAATTAACGCAGAAATGGCGTCGCTATGACATACTATAGGAGCCATGCCTTCTGGTTCCCAATCGAATATTGTTTCCCCGGCAATGAAAGGGCTGTCTGCTATGAGTGGATTATCTCTTTTCCGATGCACTATTTCATGTTTACTGTGTCCCACGTACCCTCACATTGAGGTATTAACGCATAGATTGTGTCGCTATGACATACTATAGGTACCATGCCTTCTGTTTCCCAATCGTGTATTGTTTCCCCGGCAACGAAAGGGCTGTCTGCTATGATTGGATTATCTCTTTTCCGGTGCACTATTTCATGTTTACTGTGTCCCACGTACCCTCAAATTGAGGAATTAACGCAGAAACGGCGTCGCTATAAATACTATAGGAGCCATGCCTTCTGGTTCCCAATCGAGTATTGTTTCCCCGGCAACGAAAGGGCTGTCTGCTTGGAGTGGATTATCTCTTTTCCGATGCACTATTTCATGTTTACTGTCTCCCACGTACCCTCACATTGAGGAATTAACGCAGAAATGGCGTCGCTATAAATACTATAGGAGCCATGCCTTCTGGTTCCCAATCGTGTATTGTTTCCCCGGCAACGAAAGGGCTGTCTGCTAGGAGTGGATTATCTCTTTTCCGATGCACTATTTCATGTTTACTGTGTCCCACGCACCCTCACATTGACGAATTAACGCAGAAATGGCGTCGCTATAAATACTATAGGAGCCATGCCTTCCGGTTCCCAATCGAGTATTGTTTCCCCGGCAACGAAAGGGCTGTCTGCTAGGAGTGGATTATCTCTTTTCCGATGCACTATTTCATGTTTGCTGTGTCCCACGTACCCTCACATTGAGGAATTAACGCAGAAATGGCGTCGCTATAAATACTATAGGAGCCATGCCTTCTGGTTCCCAATCGAGTATTGTATCCCCGGCAACGAAAGGGCTGTCTGCTAGGAGTGGATAATCTCTTTTCCGATGCACTATTTCATGTTTACTGTGTCCCACGTACCCTCACATTGAGGAATTAACGCAGAAATGGCGTCGCTATAAATACTATAGGCGCCATGCCTTCTGGTTCCCAATCTTGTATAGTTTCCCCGGCAACGAATGGGCTGTCTGCTATGAGTGGATTATCTCTTTTCCGATGCACAATTTCATGTTTACTGTGTCCCACGCACCCTCACATTGACGAATTAACGCAGAAATGGCGTCGCTATAAATACTATAGGTACCATGCCTTCTGTTTCCCAATCGTGTATTGTTTCCCCGGCAACAAAAGGGCTGTCTGCTAGGAGTGGATTATCTCTTTTCCGATGCACTATTTCATGTTTACTGTGTCCCACGCACCCTCACATTGACGAATTAACACAGAAATTGCGTCGCTATAAATACTATAGGTACCATGCCTTCTGTTTCCCAATCGTGTATTGTTCCCCAGCAACGAAAGGGCTGTCTGCTATGAATGGATTATCTCTTTTCCGATGCACTATTTCATGTTTACTGTGTCCCACGCACCCTCACATTGACGAATTAACGCAGAAATGGCGTCGCTATAAATACTATAGGAGCCATGCCTTCTGGTTCCCAATCGAGTATTGTTTCCCCGGCAACGAAAGGGCTGTCTGCTAGGAGTGGATTATCTCTTTTCCGATGCACTATTTCATGTTTACTGTGTCCCACGCACCCTCACATTGACGAATTAACGCAGAAATGGCGTCGCTATAAATACTATAGGTACCATGCCTTCTGTTTCCCAATCGTGTATTGTTTCCCCGACAACGAAAGGGCTGTCTGCTATGAGTGGATTATCTCTTTTCCGATGCACTATTTCATGTTTACTGTGTCCCACGTACCCTCACATTGAGGAATTAACGCATAAATTTGTCGCTATGACATACTATAGGTACCATGCCTTCTGGTTCCCAATCTTGTATTGTTTCCCCGGCAACGAAAGGGCTGTCTGCTATGTGTGGATTATCTCTTTTCCGATGCACTATTTCATGTTTACTGTGTCCCACGCACCCTCACATTGACGAATTAACGCAGAAATGGCGTCGCTATAAATACTATAGGTACCATGCCTTCTGTTTCCCAATCGTGTACTGTTCCCCGGCAACGAAAGGGCTGTCTGCTATGAGTGGATTATCTCTTTTCCGATGCACTATTTCATGTTTACTGTGTCCCACGCACCCTCACATTGACGAATTAACGCAGAAATGGCGTCGCTATAAATACTATAGGAGCCATGCCTTCTGGTTCCCAATCGAGTATTGTTTCCCCGGCAACGAAAGGGCTGTCTGCTATGAGTGGATTATCTCTTTTCCGATGCACTATTTCATATTTACTGTGTCCCACGCATCCTCACATTGACGAATTAACGCATAAATTGCGTCGCTATGGCATACAATAGGAACCATGCCTTCTGTTTATCAATCGTGTATTTTCCCCGGCAAGGAAAGGGCTGTCTGCTATGAGTGGATTATCTCTTTTCCGATGCACTATTTCATGTTTACTGTGTCCCACGCACCCTCACATTGAGGAATTAACGCATAAATTGTGTCGCTATGACATACTATAAGTACCATGACTTTTGTTTCCCAATCGTGTATTGTTTCCCCGGCAACGAAAGGGCTGTCTGCTAGGAGTGGATTATCTCTTTTCCGATGCACTATTTCGTGGTTACGTTGTCCCACGCACCATCACATTGTCGAATTAACGCAGAAATTGCGTCGCTATGACATACTATAGGTACCATGCCTTCTGTTTCCCAATAGTGTATTGTTTCCGCGGCAACGAGAGGGTTTTCTGCTAGGAGTGGATTATCTCTTTTCCGATACACTATTTCATGTTTACTGTGTCCCACGCACCCTCACATTGACGAATTAACGCATAAATTGCGTCGCTACGACATACTATGGGTACCATGCCTTCTGTTTCCCAATCGTAAAGTGTTACCCCGGCAACAAAAGGGCTGTCTGCTAGGAGTGGATTATCTCTTTTTGATGCACTATTTTATGTTTACTGTGTCCCACGTACCCTCACATTGAGGAATTAACGCATAAATTGGGTCGCTATGACATACTATAGGTACCATGCCTTCTGTTTCCCAATCGTGTATTGTTTCCCCGGCAACGAAAGGGCTGTCTGCTATGAGTGGATTATCTCTTTTCCGATGCACTATTTCATGTTTACTGTGTCCCACGCACCCTCACATTGACGAATTAACGCAGAAATGGCGTCACTATGACATACTATAGGAGCCATGCCTTCTGGTTCCCAATCGAGTATTGTTTCCCCGGCAACGAAAGGGCTGTCTGCTAGGAGTGGATTATCTCTTTTCCGATGCACTATTTCATGTTTACTGTGTCCCACGCACAATCACATATAGGAATTAACGCATAAATTGTGTCGCTATGACATACTATAGGTACCATGCCTTCTGTTTCCCAATCGTGTATTGTTTCCCCGGAAACGAAAGGGCTGTCTGCTATGAGTGGATTATCTCTTTTCCGATGCACTATTTCATGTTTACTGTGTCCCACGCACCCTCACATTGACGAATTAACGCAGAAATGGCGTCACTATGACATACTATAGGAGCCATGCCTTCTGGTTCCCAATCGAGTATTGTTTCCCCGGCAACGAAAGGGCTGTCTGCTAGGAGTGGATTATCTCTTTTCCGATGCACTATTTCATGTTTACTGTGTCCCACGTACCCTCACATTGAGGAATTAACGCATAAATTGGGTCGCTATGACATACTATAGGTACCATGCCTTCTGTTTCCCAATCGTGTATTGTTTCCTCGGCAACGAAAGGGCTGTCTGCTATGAGTGGATTATCTCTTTTCCGATGCACTATTTCATGTTTACTGTCTCCCACGTACCCTCACATTGAGGAATTAACGCATAAATTGGGTCGCTATGACATACTATAGGTACCATGCCTTCTGTTTCCCAATCGTGTATTGTTTCCCAGGCAACGAAAGGGCTGTCTGCTAGGAGTGGATTATCTCTTTTCCGATGCACTATTTCATGTTTACTGTGTCCCACGCACCCTCACATTGACGAATTAACGCATAAATTGCGTCGCTTATGGAGACATGCCTTCTGGTTCCCAATCGAGTATTGTTTCCCCGGCAACGAAAGGGCTGTCTGCTATGAGTGGATTATCTCTTTTCCGATGCACTATTTCATGTTTACTGTGTCCCACGTACCCTCACATTGAGGAATTAACGCATAAATTGTGTCGCTATGACATACTATAGGTACCATGCCTTCTGTTTCCCAATCGTGTATTGTTTCCCCGGCAACGAAAGGGCTGTCTGCTGTGAGTGGATTATCTATTTTCCGATGCACTATTTCATGTTTACTGTGTCCCACGCACCCTCACATTGACGAATTAACGCAGAAATGGCGTCGCTATGACATACTATAGGAGCCATGCCTTCTGGTTCCCAATCGAATATTGTTTCCCCGGCAACGAAAGGGCTGTCTGCTATGAGTGGATTATCTCTTTTCCGATGCACTATTTCATGTTTACTGTGTCCCACGTACCCTCACATTGAGGTATTAACGCATAAATTGTGTCGCTATGACATACTATAGGTACCATGCCTTCTGTTTCCCAATCGTGTATTGTTTCCCCGGCAACGAAAGGGCTGTCTGCTAGGAGTGGATTATCTCTTTTCCGATGCACCATTTCATGTTTACTGTGTCCCACGCACCCTCACATTGACGAATTAACGCATAAACTGCGTCGCTATAGGAGCCATGCCTTCTGGTTCCCAATCGAGTATTGTTTCCCCGGCAACGAAAGGGCTGTCTGCTATGAGTGAATTATCTCTTTTCCGATGCACTATTTCATGTTTACTGTGTCCCACGTACCCTCACATTGAGGAATTAACGCATAAATTGTGTCGCTATGACATACTATAGGTACCATGCCTTCTGTTTCCCAATCGTGTATTGTTTCCACGGCAACGAAAGGGCTGTCTGCTATGATTGGATTATCTATTTTCCGATGCTTTATTTCATGTTTACTGTGTCCCACGCACCCTCACATTGACGAATTAACGCAGATATGGCGTCGCTATGACATACTATAGGAGCCATGCCTTCTGGTTCCCAATCGAGTATTGTTTCCCCGGCAACGAAAGTGCTGTCTGCTATGAGTGGATTATCTCTTTTCCGATGCACTATTTCATTTTTACTGTGTCCCACGTACCCTCACGTTGAGGAATTAACGCATAAATTGGGTCGCTATGACATACTATAGGTACCATGCCTTCTGTTTCCCAATCGTGTATTGTTTCCCCGGCAACAAAAGGGCTGTCTGCTAGGAGTGGATTATCTCTTTTCCGATGCACTATTTCATGTTTACTGTGTCCCACGCACCCTCACATTGAGGAATTAACGCATAAATTGTGTCGCTATGACATACTATAGGTACCATGCCTTCTGTTTCCCAATCGTGTATTGTTTCCACGTCAACGAAAGGGCTGTCTGCTAGGAGTGGATTATCTCTTTTCCGATGCACTATTTCATGTTTACTGTGTCCCACGCACCCTCACATTGACGAATTAACGCAGAAATGGCGTCGCTATGACATACTATAGGAGCCATGCCTTCTGGTTCCCAATCGAGTATTGTTTCCCCGGCAACGAAAGGGGTGTCTGCTATGAGTGGATTATCTCTTTTCCGATGCACTATTTCATGTTTACTGTGTCCCACGTACCCTCACATTGAGGAATTAATGCATAAATTGGGTCGCTATGACATACTATAGGTACCATGCCTTCTGTTTCCCAATCGTGTATTGTTTCCACGGCAACGAAAGGGCTGTCTGCTATGATTGGATTATCTATTTTCCGATGCTTTATTTCATGTTTACTGTGTCCCACGCACCCTCACATTGACGAATTAACGCAGATATGGCGTCGCTATGACATACTATAGGAGCCATGCCTTCTGGTTCCCAATCGAGTATTGTTTCCCCGGCAACGAAAGTGCTGTCTGCTATGAGTGGATTATCTCTTTTCCGATGCACTATTTCATGTTTACTGTGTCCCACGTACCCTCACGTTGAGGAATTAACGCATAAATTGGGTCGCTATGACATACTATAGGTACCATGCCTTCTGTTTCCCAATCGTGTATTGTTTCCCCGGCAACAAAAGGGCTGTCTGCTAGGAGTGGATTATCTCTTTTCCGATGCACTATTTCATGTTTACTGTGTCCCACGCACCCTCACATTGAGGAATTAACGCATAAATTGTGTCGCTATGACATACTATAGGTACCATGCCTTCTGTTTCCCAATCGTGTATTGTTTCCCCGGCAACGAAAGGGCTATCTGCTAGGAGTGGAGTATCTCTTTTCCGATGCACTATTTCGTGATTACGTTGTCCCACGCACCATCACATTGGCGAATTAACGCAGAAATTGCGTCGCTATGACATACTATAGGTACCATGCCTTCTGTTTCCCAATCGTGTATTGTTTCCGCGGCAACGAAAGGGCTGTCTGCTAGGAGTGGATTATCTCTTTTCCAATGCACTAGTTCGTGTTTACGGTGTCCCACGCACCATCACATTCACGAATTACCGCAGAAATTGTGTCGCTATGACATACAATAAGTACCATGACTTTTGTTTCCCAATCCTGTATTGTTTCCCCGGCAACGAAAGGGCTGTCTGCTATGAGTGGATTATCTCTTTTCCGATGCACTATTTCATGTTTACTGTGTCCCACGCACCCTCACATTGAGGAATTAACGCATAAATTGTGTCGCTATGACATACTATAAGTACCATGACTTTTGTTTCCCAATCCTGTATTGTTTCCCCGGCAACGAAAGAGCTGTCTGCTAGGAGTGGATTATCTCTTTTCCGATGCACTATTTCATGTTTACTATGTCCTACGCACCCTCACATTGACGAATTAACGCAGAAATTGCGTCGCTATGACATACTATAAGTACCATGCCTTCTGTTTCCCAATCGTAAATTGTTTCCCCGGCAACGAAAGGGCTGTCTGCTAGGAGTGGATTATCTCTTTTCCGATGCACTATTTCGTGTTTACTGTGTCCCACGTACCCTCACATTGAGGAATTAACGCATAAATTGGGTCGCTATGACATACTATAAGTACCATGACTTTTGTTTCCCAATCGTGTATTGTTTCCCCGGCAACGAAAGGGCTGTCTGCTAGGAGTGGATTATCTCTTTTCCGATGCACTATTTCGTGTTTACGGTGTCCCACGCACCATCACATTGGCGAATTAACGCAGAAATTGCGTCTCTATGACATACTATCGGTACCATGCCTTCTGTTTCCCAATCGTGTATTGTTTCCGCGGCAACGAAAGGGCTGTCTGCTAGGAGTGGATTATCTCTTTTCCGATGCACTATTTCGTGTTTACTGTGTCCCACGTACCCTCACATTGAGGAATTAACGCATAAATTGGGTCGCTATGACATACTATAAGTACCATGACTTTTGTTTCCCAATCGTGTATTGTTTCCCCGGCAACGAAAGGGCTGTCTGCTAGGAGTGGATTATCTCTTTTCCGATGCACTATTTCGTGATTACGTTGTCCCACGCACCATCACATTGGCGAATTAACGCAGAAATTGCGTCTCTATGACATACTATCGGTACCATGTCTTCTGTTTCCCAATCGTGTATTGTTTCCCCGGCAACGAAAGGGCTGTCTGCTAGGAGTGGATTATCTCTTTTCCGATGCACTATTTCGTGTTTACGGTGTCCCACGCACCATCACATTGGCGAATAAACGCAGAAATTGCGTCGCTATGACATACTATAGGTACCATGGCTTCTGTTTCCCAATCGTGTATTGTTTCCCCGGCAACGAAATGGCTGTCTACTAGGAGTGGATTATCTCTTTTCCGATGCACTATTTCGTGCTTACGGTGTCCCACGCACCATCACATTGGCGAATTAACGCAGAAATTGCGTCGCTATGACATACTATAGGTACCATGCCTTCTGTTTCCCAATCGTGTATTGTTTCCCCGGCAACGAAATGGCTGTCTGCTATGAGTGGATTATCTCTTTTCCGATGCACTATTTCATGTTTACGTTGTCCCACGTACCCTCACATTGAGGAATTAACGCATAATTTGGGTCGCTATGACATACTATAGGTACCATGCCTTCTGTTTCCCAATCGTGTATTGTTTCCCCGGCAATGAAAGAGCTGTCTGCTAGGAGTGGATTATCTATTTTCCGATGCACTATTTCATGTTTACTGTCTCCCACGCACCCTCACATTGACGAATTAACGCATAAATTGCATCGCTATGACATACTATGGGTACCATGCCTTCTGTTTCCCAATCGTGTATTGTTTCCCCGGCAACGAAAGGGCTGTCTGCTATGAGTGGATTATCTCTTTTCCGATGCACTATTTCATGTTTACTGTGTCCCACGTACCCTCACATTGAGGAATTAATGCATAAATTGGGTCGCTATGACATACTATAGGTACCATGCCTTCTGTTTCCCAATCGTGTATTGTTTCCACGGCAACGAAAGGGCTGTCTGCTATGATTGGATTATCTATTTTCCGATGCTTTATTTCATGTTTACTGTGTCCCACGCACCCTCACATTGACGAATTAACGCAGATATGGCGTCGCTATGACATACTATAGGAGCCATGCCTTCTGGTTCCCAATCGAGTATTGTTTCCCCGGCAACGAAAGTGCTGTCTGCTATGAGTGGATTATCTCTTTTCCGATGCACTATTTCATGTTTACTGTGTCCCACGTACCCTCACGTTGAGGAATTAACGCATAAATTGGGTCGCTATGACATACTATAGGTACCATGCCTTCTGTTTCCCAATCGTGTATTGTTTCCCCGGCAACAAAAGGGCTGTCTGCTAGGAGTGGATTATCTCTTTTCCGATGCACTATTTCATGTTTACTGTGTCCCACGCACCCTCACATTGAGGAATTAACGCATAAATTGTGTCGCTATGACATACTATAGGTACCATGCCTTCTGTTTCCCAATCGTGTATTGTTTCCCCGGCAACGAAAGGGCTATCTGCTAGGAGTGGAGTATCTCTTTTCCGATGCACTATTTCGTGATTACGTTGTCCCACGCACCATCACATTGGCGAATTAACGCAGAAATTGCGTCGCTATGACATACTATAGGTACCATGCCTTCTGTTTCCCAATCGTGTATTGTTTCCGCGGCAACGAAAGGGCTGTCTGCTAGGAGTGGATTATCTCTTTTCCAATGCACTAGTTCGTGTTTACGGTGTCCCACGCACCATCACATTCACGAATTACCGCAGAAATTGTGTCGCTATGACATACAATAAGTACCATGACTTTTGTTTCCCAATCCTGTATTGTTTCCCCGGCAACGAAAGGGCTGTCTGCTATGAGTGGATTATCTCTTTTCCGATGCACTATTTCATGTTTACTGTGTCCCACGCACCCTCACATTGAGGAATTAACGCATAAATTGTGTCGCTATGACATACTATAAGTACCATGACTTTTGTTTCCCAATCCTGTATTGTTTCCCCGGCAACGAAAGAGCTGTCTGCTAGGAGTGGATTATCTCTTTTCCGATGCACTATTTCATGTTTACTATGTCCTACGCACCCTCACATTGACGAATTAACGCAGAAATTGCGTCGCTATGACATACTATAAGTACCATGCCTTCTGTTTCCCAATCGTAAATTGTTTCCCCGGCAACGAAAGGGCTGTCTGCTAGGAGTGGATTATCTCTTTTCCGATGCACTATTTCGTGTTTACTGTGTCCCACGTACCCTCACATTGAGGAATTAACGCATAAATTGGGTCGCTATGACATACTATAAGTACCATGACTTTTGTTTCCCAATCGTGTATTGTTTCCCCGGCAACGAAAGGGCTGTCTGCTAGGAGTGGATTATCTCTTTTCCGATGCACTATTTCGTGTTTACGGTGTCCCACGCACCATCACATTGGCGAATTAACGCAGAAATTGCGTCTCTATGACATACTATCGGTACCATGCCTTCTGTTTCCCAATCGTGTATTGTTTCCGCGGCAACGAAAGGGCTGTCTGCTAGGAGTGGATTATCTCTTTTCCGATGCACTATTTCGTGTTTACTGTGTCCCACGTACCCTCACATTGAGGAATTAACGCATAAATTGGGTCGCTATGACATACTATAAGTACCATGACTTTTGTTTCCCAATCGTGTATTGTTTCCCCGGCAACGAAAGGGCTGTCTGCTAGGAGTGGATTATCTCTTTTCCGATGCACTATTTCGTGATTACGTTGTCCCACGCACCATCACATTGGCGAATTAACGCAGAAATTGCGTCTCTATGACATACTATCGGTACCATGTCTTCTGTTTCCCAATCGTGTATTGTTTCCCCGGCAACGAAAGGGCTGTCTGCTAGGAGTGGATTATCTCTTTTCCGATGCACTATTTCGTGGTTACGGTGTCCCACGCACCATCACATTGGCGAATAAACGCAGAAATTGCGTCGCTATGACATACTATAGGTACCATGGCTTCTGTTTCCCAATCGTGTATTGTTTCCCCGGCAACGAAATGGCTGTCTACTAGGAGTGGATTATCTCTTTTCCGATGCACTATTTCGTGCTTACGGTGTCCCACGCACCATCACATTGGCGAATTAACGCAGAAATTGCGTCGCTATGACATACTATAGGTACCATGCCTTCTGTTTCCCAATCGTGTATTGTTTCCCCGGCAACGAAATGGCTGTCTGCTATGAGTGGATTATCTCTTTTCCGATGCACTATTTCATGTTTACGTTGTCCCACGTACCCTCACATTGAGGAATTAACGCATAATTTGGGTCGCTATGACATACTATAGGTACCATGCCTTCTGTTTCCCAATCGTGTATTGTTTCCCCGGCAATGAAAGAGCTGTCTGCTAGGAGTGGATTATCTATTTTCCGATGCACTATTTCATGTTTACTGTCTCCCACGCACCCTCACATTGACGAATTAACGCATAAATTGCATCGCTATGACATACTATGGGTACCATGCCTTCTGTTTCCCAATCGTGTATTGTTTCCCCGGCAACGAAAGGGCTGTCTGCTATGAGTGGATTATCTCTTTTCCGATGCACTATTTCATGTTTACTGTGTCCCACGCACAATCACATATAGGAATTAACGCATAAATTGTGTCGCTATGATATACTATAGGTACCATGCCTTCTGTTTCCCAATCGTGTATTGTTTCCCCGGCAACAAAAGGGCTGTCTGCTATGAGTGGATTATCTCTTTTCCGATGCACTATTTCATGTTTACTGTGTCCCACGCACCCTCACATTGACGAATTAACGCAGAAATGGCGTCGCTATGACATACTATAGGAGCCATGCCTTCTGTTTCTCAATCGTGTATTGTTTCCTCGGCAACGAAAGGGCTGTCTGCTATGAGTGGATTATCTCTTTTCCGATGCACTATTTCATGTTTACTGTTTCCCACGCACCCTCACATTGACGAATTAACGCAGAAATGGCGTCGCTATGACATACTATAGGAGCCATGCCTTCTGGTTCCCAATCGAGTATTGTTTCCCCGGCAACGAAAGGGCTGTCTGCTATGAGTGGATTATCTCTCTTCCGATGCACTATTTCTTGTTTACTGTGTCCCACGTACCCTCACATTGAGGAATTAACGCATAAATTGGGCCGCTATGACATACTATAGGTACCATGCCTTCTGTTTCCCAATCGTGTATTGTTTCCCCGGCAACGAAAGGGCTGTCTGCTAGGAGTGGATTAACTCTTTTCCGATGCACTATTTCATGTTTACTGTGTCCCACGCACCCTCACATTGACGATATAACGCATAAATTGTGTCGCTATGACATACTATAAGTACCATGACTTTTCTTTCCCAATCCTGTATTGTTTCCCCGGCAACGAAAGGGCTGTCTGCTATGAGTGGATTATCTCTTTTCCGATGCACTATTTCATGTTTACTGTGTCCCACGCACCCTCACATTGAGGAATTAACGCATAAATTGTGTCGCTATGACATACTATAAGTACCATGACTTTTGTTTCCCAATCCTGTATTGTTTCCGCGGCAACGAAAGGGCTGTCTGCTAGGAGTGGATTATCTCTTTTCCGATGCACTATTTCATGTTTACTATGTCCTACGCACCCTCACATTGACGAATTAACGCAGAAATTGCGTCGCTATGACATACTATCGGTACCATGCCTTCTGTTTCCCAATCGTGTATTGTTTCGCCGGCAACGAAAGGGCTGTCTGCTAGGAGTGGATTATCTCTTTTCCGATGCACTATTTCTTGTTTACGGTGTCCCACGCACCATCACATTGGCGAATTAACGCAGAAATTGCGTCGCTATGACATACTATAGGTACCATGGCTTCTGTTTCCCAATCGTGTATTGTTTCCCCGGCAACGAAATGGCTGTCTACTAGGAGTGGATTATCTCTTTTCCGATGCACTATTTCGTGCTTACGGTGTCCCACGCACCATCACATTGGCGAATTAACGCAGAAATTGCGTCGCTATGACATACTATAGGTATCATGCCTTCTGTTTCCCAATCGTGTATTGTTTCCCCGGCAACGAAAGGGCCGTCTGCTATGAGTGGATTATCTCTTTTCCGATGCACTATTTCATGTTTACTGTGTCCCACGTACCCTCACATTAAGGAATTAACGCATAAATTGGGTCGCTATGACATACTATAGGTACCATGCCTTCTGTTTCCCAATCGTATATTGTTTCCCCGGCAATGAAAGAGCTGTCTGCTAGGAGTGGATTATCTATTTTCCGATGCACTATTTCATGTTTACTGTCTCCCACGCACCCTCACTTTGACGAATTAACGCATAAATTGCGTCGCTATGACATACTATGGGTACCAAGCCTTCTGTTTCCCAATCGTGTATTGTTTCGCCGGCAACGAAAGGGCTGTCTGCTATGAGTGGATTATCTCTTTTCCGGTGCGCTATTTCATGTTTACTGTGTCCCACGTACCATCACATTGGCGAACTAACGCAGAAATTGCGTCGCTATGACATACTATAGGTACCATGCCCTCTGTTTCCCAATGGTGTATTGTTTCCTCGGCAACGAAAGGGCTGTCTTCTATGAGTGGATTATCTCTTTTCCGATGCACTATTTCATGTTTACTGGGTCCCACGTACCCTCACATTGAGGAATTAACGCATAAATTGGGTCGCTATGACATACTATAGGTACCATGCCTTCTGTTTCCCAATCGTGTATTGTTTCCCAGGCAACGAAAGGGCTGTCTGCTAGGAGTGGATTATCTCTTTTCCGATGCACTATTTCATGTTTACTGTGTCCCACGCACCCTCACATTGACGAATTAACGCATAAATTGCGTCGCTATAGGAGCCATGCCTTCTGGTTCCCAATCGAGTATTGCTTCCCCGGCAACGAAAGGGCTGTCTGCTATGAGTGGATTATCTCTTTTCCGATGCACTATTTCATGTTTACTGTGTCCCACGCACCCTCACATTGACGAATTAACGCAGAAATGGCGTCACTATGACATACTTTAGGAGCCATGCCTTCTGGTTCCCAATCGAGTATTGTTTCCCCGGCAACGAATGGGCTGTCTGCTATGAGTGGATTATCTCTTTTCCGATGGACTATTTCATGTTTACTGTGTCCCACGTACCCTCACATTGAGGAATTAACGCATAAATTGGGTCGCTATGACATACGATAGGTACCATGCCTTCTGGTTCCCAATCGTGTATTGTTTCCTCGACAACGAAAGGGCTGTCTGCTAGGAGTGGATTATCTCTTCTCCGATGCACTATTTCATGTTTACTGTGTCCCACGCACCCTCACATAGACGAATTAACGCATAAATTGCGTCGCTATTTCATACAATAGGAACCATGCCTTCTGTTTATCAATCGTGTATTTTCCCCGGCAACGAAAGGGCTGTCTGCTGTGAGTGGATTATCTCTTTTCCGATGCACTATTTCATGTTTACTGTGTCCCACGTACCCTCACATTGAGGAATTAACGCATAAATTGTGTCGCTATGACATACTATAGGTACCATGCCTTCTGTTTCCCAATCGTGTATTGTTTCCCCGGCAACGAAATTGCTGTCTGCTATGAGTGGATTATCTCTTTTCCGATGCACTATTTCATGTTTACTGTGTCCCACGCACCCTCACATTGGCGAATTAACGCAGAAATGGTGTCGCTATGACATACTATAGGTACCATGCCTTCTGTTTCCCAATCGTGTATTGTTTCCCCGGCAACGAAAGGGCTGTCTGCTATGAGTGGATTATCTCTTTTCCGATGCACTATTTCATGTTTACTGTGTCCCACGCACCCTCACATTGGCGAATTAACGCAGAAATGGCGTCGCTATGACATACTTTAGGAGCCATGCCTTCTGGCTCCCAATCGAGTATTGTTTCCCTGGCAACGAAAGGGCTGTCTGCTATGAGTGGATTATCTCTTTTCCGATGCACTATTTCATGTTTACTGTGTCCCACGCACACTCACATTGACGAATTAACGCATAAATTGTGTCGCTATGACATACTATAGGTACCATGCCTTCTGTTTCCCATTCGAGTATTGTTTCCCCGGCAACGAAAGGGCTGTCTGCTATGAGTGGATTATCTCTTTTCCGATGCACTATTTCATGTTTACTGTGTCCCACGTACCCTCACATTGAGGAATTAACGCACAAATTGGGTCGCTATGACATACTATAGGTACCATGCCTTCTGTTTCCCAATCGTGTATTGTTTCCCCGGCAACGAAAGGGCTGTCTGCTATGAGTGGATTATCTCTTTTCCGATGCACTATTTCATGTTTACTGTGTCCCACGTACCCTCACATTGAGGAATTAACGCATAAATTGTGTCGCTATGACATACTATAGGTACCATGCCTTCTGTTTCCCAATCGTGTATTGTTTCCCCGGCAACGAAAGGGCTGTCTGCTATGAGTGGATTATCTCTTTTCCGATGCACTATTTCATGTTTACTGTGTCCCACGTACCCTCACATTGAGGAATTAACGCATAAATTGTGTCGCTATGACATACTATAGGTACCATGCCTTCTGTTTCCCAATCGAGTATTGTTTCCCCGGCAACGAAAGGGCTGTCTGCTATGAGTGGATTATCTCTTTTCCGATGCACTATTTCATGTTTACTGTGTCCCACGTACCCTCACATTGAGGAATTAACGCATAAATTGGGTCGCTATGACATACGATAGGTACCATGCCTTCTGTTTCCCAATCGTGTATTGTTTCCCCGGCAACGAAAGGGCTGTCTGCTATGAGTGGATTATCTCTTTTCCGATGCACTATTTCATGTTTACTGTGTCCCACGCACCCTCACATTGGCGAATTAACGCAGAAATGGCGTCGCTATGACATACTTTAGGAGCCATGCCTTCTGGTTCCCAATCGAGTATTGTTTCCCCGGCAACGAAAGGGCTGTCTGCTATGAGTGGATTATCTCTTTTCCGATGCACTATTTCATGTTTACTGTGTCCCACGCACCCTCACATTGAGGAATTAACGCATAAAGTGTGTCGCTATGACATACTATAGGTACCATGCCTTCTGTTTCCCAATCGTGTATTGTTTCCCCGGCAACGAAAGGGCTGTCTGCTATGAGAGGATTATCTCTTTTCCGATGCACTATTTCATGTTTACTGTGTCCCACGTACCCTCACATTGAGGAATTAACGCATAAATTGTGTCGCTATGACATACTATAGGTACCATGCCTTCTGTTTCCCAATCGCGTATTGTTTCCCCGGCAACGAAAGTGCTGTCTGCTATGAGTGGATTATCTCTTTTCCGATGCACTATTTCATGTTTACTGTGTCCCACGTACCCTCACATTGAGGAATTAACGCATAAACTGTGTCGCTATGACATACTATAAGTACCATGCCTTCTGTTTCCTAATCATGTATTGTTTCCACGGCAACGAAAGGGCTGTCTGCAATGAGTGGATTATCTCTTTTCCGATGCACTATTTCATGTTTACTGTGTCCCACGTACCCTCACATTGAGGAATTAACGCATAAATTGTGTCGCTATGACATACTATAGGTACCATGCCTTCTGTTTCCCAATCGTGTATTGTTTCCCCGGCAACGAAAGGGCTGTCTGCTATGAGTGGATTATCTCTTTTCCGATGCACTATTTCATGTTTACTGTGTCCCACGTACCCTCACATTGAGGAATTAACGCATAAATTGAGTCGCTATGACATACGATAGGTACCATGCCTTCTGTTTCCCAATCGTGTATTGTTTCCCCGGCAACGAAAGGGCTGTCTGCTATGAGTGGATTATCTCTTTTCCGATGCACTATTTTATGTTTACTGTGTCCCACGCACCCTCACATTGACGAATTAACGCAGAAATGGCGTCACTATGACATACTTTAGGAGCCATGCCTTCTGGTTCCCAATCGAGTATTGTTTCCCCGGCAACGAATGGGCTGTCTGCTATGAGTGGATTATCTCTTTTCCGATGCACTATTTCATGTTTACTGTGTCCCACGTACCCTCACATTGAGGAATTAACGCATAAATTGGGTCGCTATGACATACGATAGGTACCATGCCTTCTGGTTCCCATTCGTGTATTGTTTCCTCGACAACGAAAGGGCTGTCTGCTAGGAGTGGATTATCTCTTCTCCGATGCACTATTTCATGTTTACTGTGTCCCACGCACCCTCACATAGACGAATTAACGCATAAATTGCGTCGCTATTTCATACAATAGGAACCATGCCTTCTGTTTATCAATCGTGTATTTTCCCCGGCAACGAAAGGGCTGTCTGCTGTGAGTGGATTATCTCTTTTCCGATGCACTATTTCATGTTTACTGTGTCCCACGTACCCTCACATTGAGGAATTAACGCATAAATTGTGTCGCTATGACATACTATAGGTACCATGCCTTCTGTTTCCCAATCGTGTATTGTTTCCCCGGCAACGAAATTGCTGTCTGCTATGAGTGGATTATCTCTTTTCCGATGCACTATTTCATGTTTACTGTGTCCCACGCACCCTCACATTGGCGAATTAACGCAGAAATGGCGTCGCTATGACATACTATAGGTACCATGCCTTCTGTTTCCCAATCGTGTATTGTTTCCCCGGCAACGAAAGGGCTGTCTGCTATGAGTGGATTATCTCTTTTCCGATGCACTATTTCATGTTTACTGTGTCCCACGCACCCTCACATTGGCGAATTAACGCAGAAATGGCGTCGCTATGACATACTTTAGGAGCCATGCCTTCTGGCTCCCAATCGAGTATTGTTTCCCTGGCAACGAAAGGGCTGTCTGCTATGAGTGGATTATCTCTTTTCCGATGCACTATTTCATGTTTACTGTGTCCCACGCACACTCACATTGACGAATTAACGCATAAATTGTGTCGCTATGACATACTATAGGTACCATGCCTTCTGTTTCCCATTCGAGTATTGTTTCCCCGGCAACGAAAGGGCTGTCTGCTATGAGTGGATTATCTCTTTTCGGATGCACTATTTCATGTTTACTGTGTCCCACGTACCCTCACATTGAGGAATTAACCCATAAGTTGGGTCGCTATGACATACGATAGGTACCATGCCTTCTGTTTCCCAATCGTGTATTGTTTCCCCGGCAACGAAAGGGCTGTCTGCTATGAGTGAATTATCATTTTTCCGATGCACTATTTCATGTTTACTGTGTCCCACGTACCCTCACATTGAGGAATTAACGCATAAATTGGGTCGCTATGACATACGATAGGTACCATGCCTTCTGTTTCCCAATCGTGTATTGTTTCCCCGGCAACGAAAGGGCTGTCTGCTATGAGTGGATTATCTCTTTTACGATGCACTATTTCATGTTTACTGTGTCCCACGCACCCTCACTTTGGCGAATTAACGCAGAAATGGCGCCGCTATGACATACTTTAGGAGCCATGCCTTCTGGTTCCCAATCGTGTATTGTTTCCCCGGCAACGAAAGGGCTGTCTGCTATGAGTGGATTATCTCTTTTCCGATGCACTATTTCATGTTTACTGTCTCCCACGTACCCTCACATTGAGGAATTAACGCAAAAATTGTGTCGCTATGACATACTATAGGTACCATGCCTTCTGTTTCCCAACCGTGTATTGTTTCCCCGGCAACGAAAGGGCTGTCTGCTATGAGAGGATTATCTCTTTTCCGATGCACTATTTCATGTTTACTTTGTCCCACGCACCCTCACATTGACGAATTAACGCAGAAATGGCGTCGCTATAACACACTATAGGTGCCATGCCTTCCTTTTCCCAATCATGTATTGTTTCCCCGGCAACGAAAGGGCTGTCTGCTATGAGTGGATTATCTCTTTTCCGATGCACTATTTCATGTTTACTGTGTCCCACGTACCCTCACATTGAGGAATTAACGCATAAATTGTGTCGCTATGACATACTATAGGTACCATGCCTTCTGTTTCCCAATCGTGTATTGTTTCCCCGGCAACGAAAGGGCTGTCTGCTATGAGTGGATTATCTCTTTTCCGATGCACTATTTCATGTTTACTGTGTCCCACGTACCCTCACATTGAGGAATTAACGCATAAATTGGGTCGCTATGACATACGATAGGTACCATGCCTTCTGTTTCCCAATCGTGTATTGTTTCCCCGGCAACGAATGGGCTGTCTGCTATGAGTAGATTATCTCTTTTCCGATGCACTATATCATGTTTACTGTGTCCCACGAACCCTCACATTGGCGAATTAACGCAGAAATGGCGTCGCTATGACATACTTTAGGAGCCATGCCTTCTGGTTCCCAATCGAGTATTGTTTCCCCGGCAACGAAAGGGCTGTCTGCTATGAGTGGATTATCTCTTTTCCGATGCACTATTTCATGTTTACTGTGTCCCACGTACCCTCACATTGAGGAATTAACGCATAAATTGGGTCGCTATGACATACTATAGGTACCATGCCTTCTGTATCCCAATCGTGTATTGTTTCCCCGGCAACGAAAGGGCTGTCTGCTAGAAGTGGATTATCTCTTTTCCGATGCACTATTTCATGTTTACTGTGTCCCACGCACCCTCACATTGAGGAATTAACGCATAAATTGCGTCGCTATGGCATACAATAGGAACCATGCCTTCTGTTTATCAATCGTGTATTTTCCCCGGCAACGAAAGGGCTGTCTGCTATGAGTGGATTATCTCTTTTCCGATGCACTATTTCATGTTTACTGTGTCCCACGCACCCTCACATTGCCGAATTAACGCAGAAATGGCGTCGCTATAACACACTATAGGAGCCATGCCTTCTGGTTCCCAATCGAGTATTGTTTCCCCGGCAACGAAAGGGCTGTCTGCTATGAGTGTATTATCTCTTTTCCGATGCACTATTTCATGTTTACTGTTCCCACGTACCCTCACATTGAGGAATTAACGCATAAATTGTGTCGCTATGACATACTATAAGTACCATGCCTTCTGTTTCCCAATCGTGTATTGTTTCCCCGGCAACGAAAGGGCTGTCTGCTGTGAGTGGATTATCTCTTTTCCGATGCACTATTTCATGTTTACTGTGTCCCACGCACCCTCACAGTGGCGAATTAACGCAGAAATGGCGTCACTATGACATACTTTAGGAGCCATGCCTTCTGGTTCCCAATCGAGTATTGTTTCCCCGGCAAATAATGGGCTGTCTGCTATGAGTGGATTATCTCTTTTCCGATGCACTATTTCATGTTTACTGTGTCCCACGTACCCTCACATTGAGGAATTAACGCATAAATTGGGTCGCTATGACATACGATAGGTACCATGCCTTCTGTTTCCCAATCGTGTATTGTTTCCCCGGCAACGAAAGGGCTGTCTGCTAGGAGTGAATTATCTCTTTTCCGATGCACTATTTCATGTTTACTGTGTCCCACGCACCCTCACATTGACGAATTAACGCATAAATTGCGTCGCTATGTTATACAATAGGAACCATGCCTTCTGTTTATCAATCGTGTATTTTCCCCGGCAACGAAAGGGCTGTCTGCTATGAGTGGATTATCTCTTTTCCGATGCACTATTTCATGTTTACTGTGTCCCACGCACCCTCACATTGGCGAATTAACGCAGTAATGGCGTCGCTATGACATACTATAGGTACCATGCCTTCTGTTTCCCAATCGTGTATTGTTTCCCCGGCAACGAAAGGGCTGTCTGCTATGAGTGGATTATCTCTTTTCCGATGCACTATTTCATGTTTACTGTGTCCCACGTACCCTCACATTGAGGAATTAACGCATAAATTGGGTCGCTATGACATACTATAGGTACCATGCCCTCTGTTTCCCAATCGTGTATTGTTTCCCCGGCAACGAAAGGGCTGTCTGCTATGAGTGGATTATCTCTTTTCCGATGCACTATTTCATGTTTACTGTGTCCCACGCACCCTCACATTGACGAATTAATTCATAAGTTGCGTCGCTATGGCATACATTAGGAACCATGCCTTCTGTTTATCAATCGTGTATTGTTTCCCCGGCAACGAAAGGGCTGTCTGCTATGAGTGGATTGTCTCTTTTCCGATGCACTATTTCATGTTTACTGTGTCCCACGTACCCTCACATTGAGGAATTAACGCATAAATTGGGTCGCTATGACATACTATAGGTACCATGCCTTCTGTTTCCCAATCGTGTATTGTTTCCCCGGCAACGAAAGGGCTGTCTGCTAGAAGTGGATTATCTCTTTTCCGATGCACTATTTCATGTTTACTGTGTCCCACGCACCCTCACATTGACGAATTAACGCAGAAATGGCGTCGCTATAACACACTATAGGAGCCATGCCTTCTGGTTCCCAATCGAGTATTGTTTCCCCGGCAACGAAAGGGCTGTCTGCTATGAGTCGATTATCTCTTTTCCGATGCACTATTTCATGTTTACTGTGTCCCACGTACCCTCACATTGAGGAATTAACGCATAAATTGTGTCGCTATGACATACTATAGGTACCATGCCTTCTGTTTCCCAATCGTGTATTGTTTCCCCGGCAACGAAAGGGCTGTCTGCTATGAGTGGATTATCTCTTTTCCGATGCACTATTTCATGTTTACTGTGTCCCACGCACCCTCACATTGACGAATTAACGCAGAAATGGCGTCGCTATAACACACTATAGGTGCCATGCCTTCCTTTTCCCAATCATGTATTGTTTCCCCGGCAACGAAAGGGCTGTCTGCTATGAGTGGATTATCTCTTTTCCGATGCACTATTTCATGTTTACTGTGTCCCACGTACCCTCACATTGAGGAATTAACGCATAAATTGTGTCGCTATGACATACTATAGGTACCATGCCTTCTGTTTCCCAATCGTGTATTGTTTCCCCGGCAACGAAAGGGCTGTCTGCTATGAGTGGATTATCTCTTTTCCGATGCACTATTTCATGTTTACTGTGTCCCACGTACCCTCACATTGAGGAATTAACGCATAAATTGGGTCGCTATGACATACGATAGGTACCATGCCTTCTGTTTCCCAATCGTGTATTGTTTCCCCGGCAACGAATGGGCTGTCTGCTATGAGTAGATTATCTCTTTTCCGATGCATTATTTCATGTTTACTGTGTCCCACGAACCCTCACATTGGCGAATTAACGCAGAAATGGCGTCGCTATGACATACTTTAGGAGCCATGCCTTCTGGTTCCCAATCGAGTATTGTTTCCCCGGCAACGAAAGGGCTGTCTGCTATGAGTGGATTATCTCTTTTCCGATGCACTATTTCATGTTTACTGTGTCCCACGTACCCTCACATTGAGGAATTAACGCATAAATTGGGTCGCTATGACATACTATAGGTACCATGCCTTCTGTATCCCAATCGTGTATTGTTTCCCCGGCAACGAAAGGGCTGTCTGCTAGAAGTGGATTATCTCTTTTCCGATGCACTATTTCATGTTTACTGTGTCCCACGCACCCTCACATTGAGGAATTAACGCATAAATTGCGTCGCTATGGCATACAGTAGGAACCATGCCTTCTGTTTATCAATCGTGTATTTTCCCCGGCAACGAAAGGGCTGTCTGCTATGAGTGGATTATCTCTTTTCCGATGCACTATTTCATGTTTACTGTGTCCCACGCACCCTCACATTGCCGAATTAACGCAGAAATGGCGTCGCTATAACACACTATAGGAGCCATGCCTTCTGGTTCCCAATCGAGTATTGTTTCCCCGGCAACGAAAGGGCTGTCTGCTATGAGTGGATTATCTCTTTTCCGATGCACTATTTCATGTTTACTGTTCCCACGTACCCTCACATTGAGGAATTAACGCATAAATTGTGTCGCTATGACATACTATAAGTACCATGCCTTCTGTTTCCCAATCGTGTATTGTTTCCCCGGCAACGAAAGGGCTGTCTGCTGTGAGTGGATTATCTCTTTTCCGATGCACTATTTCATGTTTACTGTGTCCCACGCACCCTCACAGTGGCGAATTAACGCAGAAATGGCGTCACTATGACATACTTTAGGAGCCATGCCTTCTGGTTCCCAATCGAGTATTGTTTCCCCGGCAAATAATGGGCTGTCTGCTATGAGTGGATTATCTCTTTTCCGATGCACTATTTCATGTTTACTGTGTCCCACGTACCCTCACATTGAGGAATTAACGCATAAATTGGGTCGCTATGACATACGATAGGTACCATGCCTTCTGTTTCCCAATCGTGTATTGTTTCCCCGGCAACGAAAGGGCTGTCTGCTAGGAGTGGATTATCTCTTTTCCGATGCACTATTTCATGTTTACTGTGTCCCACGCACCCTCACATTGACGAATTAACGCATAAATTGCGTCGCTATGGCATACAATAGGAACCATGCCTTCTGTTTATCAATCGTGTATTTTCCCCGGCAACGAAAGGGCTGTCTGCTATGAGTGGATTATCTCTTTTCCGATGCACTATTTCATGTTTACTGTGTCCCACGCACCCTCACATTGGCGAATTAACGCAGTAATGGCGTCGCTATGACATACTATAGGTACCATGCCTTCTGTTTCCCAATCGTGTATTGTTTCCCCGGCAACGAAAGGGCTGTCTGCTATGAGTGGATTATCTCTTTTCCGATGCACTATTTCATGTTTACTGTGTCCCACGTACCCTCACATTGAGGAATTAACGCATAAATTGGGTCGCTATGACATACTATAGGTACCATGCCCTCTGTTTCCCAATCGTGTATTGTTTCCCCGGCAACGAAAGGGCTGTCTGCTATGAGTGGATTATCTCTTTTCCGATGCACTATTTCATGTTTACTGTGTCCCACGCACCCTCACATTGCCGAATTAACGCAGAAATGGCGTCGCTATGACATACTTTAGGAGCCATGCCTTCTGGATCCCAATCGAGTATTGTTTCCCCGGCAACGAAAGGGCTGTCTGCTATGAGTGGATTATCTCTTTTCCGATGCACTATTTCATGTTTACTGTGTCCCACGTACCCTCACATTGAGGAATTAACGCATAAATTGGGTCGCTATGACATACTATAGGTACCATGCCTTCTGTTTCCCAATCGTGTATTGTTTCCCCGGCAACGAAAGGGCTGTCTGCTAGAAGTGGATTATCTCTTTTCCGATGCACTATTTCATGTTTACTGTGTCCCACGCACCCTCACATTGACGAATTAACGCAGAAATGGCGTCGCTATAACACACTATAGGAGCCATGCCTTCTGGTTCCCAATCGAGTATTGTTTCCCCGGCAACGAAAGGGCTGTCTGCTATGAGTCGATTATCTCTTTTCCGATGCACTATTTCATGTTTACTGTGTCCCACGTACCCTCACATTGAGGAATTAACGCATAAATTGTGTCGCTATGACATACTATAGGTACCATGCCTTCTGTTTCCCAATCGTGTATTGTTTCCCCGGCAACGAAAGGGCTGTCTGCTATGAGTGGATTATCTCTTTTCCGATGCACTATTTCATGTTTACTGTGTCCCACGCACCCTCACATTGACGAATTAACGCAGAAATGGCGTCGCTATAACACACTATAGGAGCCATGCCTTCTGGTTCCCAATTGAGTATTGTTTCCCCGGCAACGAAAGGGCTGTCTGCTATGAGTGGATTATCTCTTTTCCGATGCACTATTTCATGTTTACTGTGTCCCACGTACCCTCACATTGAGGAATTAACGCATAAATTGTGTCGCTATGACATACTATAGGTACCATGCCTTCTGTTTCCCAATCGTGTATTGTTTCCCCGGCAACGAAAGGGCTGTCTGCTATGAGTGGATTATCTCTTTTCCGATGCACTATTTCATGTTTACTGTGTCCCACGTACCCTCACATTGAGGAATTAACGCATAAATTGGGTCGCTATGACAAACTATAGGTACCATGCCTTCTGTTTCCCAATCGTGTATTGTTTCCCCGGCAACGAAAGGGCTGTCTGCTAGGAGTCGATTATCTCTTTTCCGATGCACTGTTTCATGTTTACTGTGTCCCACGCACCCTCACATTGACGATTTAACGCATAAATTGCGTCGCTATGGCATACAATAGGAACCATGCCTTCTGTTTATCAATCGTGTATTTTCCCCGGCAACGAATGGGCTGTCTGCTATGAGTGGATTATCTCTTTTCCGATGCACTATTTCATGTTTACTGTGTCCCACGTACCCTCACATTGAGGAATTAACGCATAAATTGTGTCGCTATGACATACGATAGGTACCATGCCTTCTGTTTCCCAATTGTGTATTGTTTCACCGGCAACGAATGGGCTGTCTGCTATGAGTGGATTATCTCTTTTCCGATGCACTATTTCATGTTTACTGTGTCCCACGCACCCTCACATTGAGGAATTAACGCATAAATTGTGTCGCTATGACATACTATAGGTACCATGCCTTCTGTTTCCCAATCGTGTATTGTTTCCCCGGCAACGAAAGGGCTGTCTGCTATGAGTGGATTATCTCTTTTCCGATGCACTATTTCATGTTTACTGTGTCCCACGTACCCTCACATTGAGGAATTAACGCATAAATTGTGTCGCTATGACATACTATAGGTACCATGCCTTCTGTTTCCCAATTGTGTATTGTTTCCCCGGCAACGAATGGGCTGTCTGCTATGAGTGGATTATCTCTTTTCCGATGCACTATTTCATGTTTACTGTGTCCCACGTACCCTCACATTGAGGAATTAACGCATAAATTGTGTCGCTATGACATACGATAGGTACCATGCCTTCTGTTTCCCAATCGTGTATTGTTTCCCCGGCAACGAAAGGGCTGTCTGCTATGAGTGGATTATCTCTTTTCCGATGCACTATTTCATGTTTACTGTGTCCCACGCACCCTCACATTGGCGAATTAACGAAGAAATAGCGTCGCTATGACATACTTTAGGAGCCATGCCTTCTGGTTCCCAATCGTGTATTGTTTCCCCGGCAACGAAAGGGCTGTCTGCTATGAGTGGATTATCTCTTTTCCGATGCACTATTTCATGTTTACTGTCTCCCACGTACCCTCACATTGAGGAATTAACGCATAAATTGTGTCGCTATGACATACTATAGGTACCATGCCTTCTGTTTCCCAACCGTGTATTGTTTCCCCGGCAACGAAAGGGCTGTCTGCTATGAGTGGATTATCTCTTTTCCGATGCACTATTTCATGTTTACTGTGTCCCACGCACCCTCACGTTGACGAATTAACACAGAAATGGCGTCGCTATAACACACTATAGGAGCCATGGCTTCCTTTTCCCAATCATGTATTGTTTCCCCGGCAACGAAAGGGCTGTCTGCTATGAGTGGATTATTTCTTTTCCGATGCACTATTTCATGTTTACTGTGTCCCACGTACCCTCACATTGAGGAATTAACGCATAAATTGTGTCGCTATGACATACTATAGGTACCATGCCTTCTGTTTCCCAATCGTGTATTGTTTCCCCGGCAACGAAAGGGCTGTCTGCTATGAGTGGATTATCTCTTTTCCGATGCACTATTTCATGTTTACTGTGTCCCACGTACCCTCACATTGAGGAATTAACGCATAAATTGGGTCGCTATGACATACGATAAGTAACATGCCTTCGGTTTCCCAATCGTGTATTGTTTCCCCGGCAACGAATGGGCTGTCTGCTATGAGTGGATTATCTCTTTTCCGATGCACTATTTCATGTTTACTGTGTCCCACGCACCATCACATTGGCGAATTAACGCAGAAATGGCGTCGCTATGACATACTTTAGGAGCCATGCCTTCTGGTTCCCAATCGAGTATTGTTTCCCCGGCAACGAAAGGGCTGTCTGCTATGAGTGGATTATCTCTTTTCCGATGCACTATTTCATGTTTACTGTGTCCCACGTACCCTCACATTGAGGAATTAACGCACAAATTTGGTCGCTATGACTTACTATAGGTACCATGCCTTCTGTTTCCCAATCGTGTATTGTTTCCCCGGCAACGAAAGGGCTGTCTGCTAGAAGTGGATTATCTCTTTTCCGATGCACTATTTCATGTTTACTGTGTCCCACGCACCCTCACATTGACGAATTAACGCATAAATTGCGTCGCTATGGCATACAATAGGAACCATGCCTTCTGTTTATCAATCGTGTATTTTCCACGGCAACGAAAGGGCTGTCTGCTATGAGTGGATTATCTCTTTTCCGATGCACTATTTCATGTTTACTGTGTCCCACGTACTCTCACATTGAGGAATTAACGCATAAATTGTGTCGCTATGACATACTATAGGTACCATGCCTTCTGTTTCCCAATCGTGTATTGTTTCCCCGGCAACGAAAGGGCTGTCTGCTATGAGTGGATTATCTCTTTTCCGATGCACTATTTCTTGTTTACTGTGTCCCACGCACCCTCACATTGACGAATTAACGCAGAAATGGCGTCGCTATAACACACTATAGGAGCCATGCCTTCTGGTTCCCAATCGAGTATTGTTTCCCCGGCAACGAAAGGGCTGTCTGCTATGAGTGGATTATCTCTTTTCCGATGCACTATTTCATGTTTACTGTGTCCCACGTACCCTCACATTGAGGAATTAACGCATAAATTGTGTCGCTATGACATACTATAAGTACCATGCCTTCTGTTTCCCAATCGTGTATTGTTTCCCCGGCAACGAAAGGGCTGCCTGCTATGAGTGGATTATCTCTTTTCCGATGCACTATATCATGTTTACTGTATCCCACGCACCCTCACATTGACGAATTAACGCAGAAATGGCGTCGCTATAACACACTATATGAGCCATGCCTTCTGGTTCCCAATCGAGTATTGTTTCCCCGGCAACGAAAGGGCTGTCTGCTATGAGTGGATTATCTCTTTTCCGATGCACTATTTCATGTTTACTGTGTCTCACGTACCCTCACATTGAGGAATTAACGCATAAATTGGGTCGCTATGACATACTATAGGTACCATGCCTTCTGTTTCCCAATCGTGTATTGTTTCCCCGGCAACGAAAGGGCTGTCTGCTATGAGTGGATTATCTCTTTTCCGATGCACTATTTCATGTTTACTGTGTCCCACGTACCCTCACATTGAGGAATTAACGCATAAATTGGGTCACTATGACAAACTATAGGTACCATGCCTTCTGTTTCCCAATCGTGTATTGTTTCCCCGGCAACGAAAGGGCTGTCTGCTAGGAGTCGATTATCTCTTTTCCGATGCACTGTTTCATGTTTACTGTGTCCCACGCACCCTCACATTGGCGAATTAACGCAGAAATGGCGTCGCTATGACATACTATAGGTACCATGCCTTCTGTTTCCCAATCGTGTATTGTTTCCCCGGCAACGAAAGGGCTGTCTGCTATGAGTGGATTATCTCTTTTCCGATGCACTATTTCATGTTTACTGTGTCCCACGCACCCTCACATTGACGAATTAACGCAGAAATGGCGTCGCTATAACACACTATAGGAGCCATGCCTTCTGGTTCCCAATCGAGTATTGTTTCCCCGGCAACGAAAGGGCTGTCTGCTATGAGTCGATTATCTCTTTTCCGATGCACTATTTCATGTTTACTGTGTCCCACGTACCCTCACATTGAGGGATTAACGCATAAATTGTGTCGCTATGACATACTATAGGTACCATGCCTTCTGTTTCCCAATCGTGTATTGTTTCCCCGGCAACGAAAGGGCTGTCTGCTATGAGTGGATTATCTCTTTTCCGATGCACTATTTCATGTTTACTGTGTCCCACGCACCCTCACATTGACGAATTAACGCAGAAATGGCGTCGCTATAACACACTATAGGAGCCATGCCTTCTGGTTCCCAATCGAGTATTGTTTCCAAGGCAACGAAAGGGCTGTCTGCTATGAGTGGATTATCTCTTTTCCGATGCACTATTTCATCTTTACCGTGTCCCACGTACCCTCACATTGAGGAATTAACGCATAAATTGGGTCGCTATGACATACTATAGGTACCATGCCTTCTGTTTCCCAATCGTGTATTGTTTCCCCGGCAACGAAAGGGCTGTCTGCTATGAGTGGATTATCTCTTTTCCGATGCACTATTTCATGTTTACTGTGTCCCACGTACCCACACATTGAGGAATTAACGCATAAATTGCGTCGCTATGACAAACTATAGGTACCATGCCTTCTGTTTCCCAATCGTGTATTGTTTCCCCGGCAACGAAACGGCTGTCTGCTAGGAGTCGATTATCTCTTTTCCGATGCACTATTTCATGTTTACTGTGTCCCACGCACCCTCACTTTGACGAATTAACGCATAAATTGCGTCGCTATGGCATACAATAGGAACCATGAGTTCTGTTTATCAATCGTGTATTTTCCCCGGCAACGAATGGGCTGTCTGCTATGAGTGGATTATCTCTTTTCCGATGCACTATATCATGTTTACCGTGTCCCACGTACCCTCACATTGAGGAATTAACGCATAAATTGTGTCGCTATGACATACGATAGGTACCATGCCTTCTGTTTCCCAATTGTGTATTGTTTCCCCGGCAACGAATGGGCTGTCTGCTATGAGTGGATTATCTCTTTTCCGATGCACTATTTCATGTTTACTGTGTCCCACGCACCCTCACATTGAGGAATTAACGCATAAATTGTGTCGCTATGACATACTATAGGTACCATGCCTTCTGTTTCCCAATCATGTATTGTTTCCCGGCAACGAAAGGGCTGTCTGCTATGAGTGGATTATCTCTTTTCCGATGCACTATTTCATGTTTACTGTGTCCCACGTACCCTCACATTGAGGAATTAACGCACAAATTTGGTCGCTATGACTTACTATAGGTACCATGCCTTCTGTTTCCCAATCGTGTATTGTTTCCCCGGCAACGAAAGGGCTGTCTGCTAGAAGTGGATTATCTCTTTTCCGATGCACTATTTCATGTTTACTGTGTCCCACGCACCCTCACATTGACGAATTAACGCATAAATTGCGTCGCTATGGCATACAATAGGAACCATGCCTTCTGTTTATCAATCGTGTATTTTCCACGGCAACGAAAGGGCTGTCTGCTATGAGTGGATTATCTCTTTTCCGATGCACTATTTCATGTTTACTGTGTCCCACGTACTCTCACATTGAGGAATTAACGCATAAATTGTGTCGCTATGACATACTATAGGTACCATGCCTTCTGTTTCCCAATCGTGTATTGTTTCCCCGGCAACGAAAGGGCTGTCTGCTATGAGTGGATTATCTCTTTTCCGATGCACTATTTCTTGTTTACTGTGTCCCACGCACCCTCACATTGACGAATTAACGCAGAAATGGCGTCGCTATAACACACTATAGGAGCCATGCCTTCTGGTTCCCAATCGAGTATTGTTTCCCCGGCAACGAAAGGGCTGTCTGCTATGAGTGGATTATCTCTTTTCCGATGCACTATTTCATGTTTACTGTGTCCCACGTACCCTCACATTGAGGAATTAACGCATAAATTGTGTCGCTATGACATACTATAAGTACCATGCCTTCTGTTTCCCAATCGTGTATTGTTTCCCCGGCAACGAAAGGGCTGCCTGCTATGAGTGGATTATCTCTTTTCCGATGCACTATATCATGTTTACTGTATCCCACGCACCCTCACATTGACGAATTAACGCAGAAATGGCGTCGCTATAACACACTATATGAGCCATGCCTTCTGGTTCCCAATCGAGTATTGTTTCCCCGGCAACGAAAGGGCTGTCTGCTATGAGTGGATTATCTCTTTTCCGATGCACTATTTCATGTTTACTGTGTCTCACGTACCCTCACATTGAGGAATTAACGCATAAATTGGGTCGCTATGACATACTATAGGTACCATGCCTTCTGTTTCCCAATCGTGTATTGTTTCCCCGGCAACGAAAGGGCTGTCTGCTATGAGTGGATTATCTCTTTTCCGATGCACTATTTCATGTTTACTGTGTCCCACGTACCCTCACATTGAGGAATTAACGCATAAATTGGGTCACTATGACAAACTATAGGTACCATGCCTTCTGTTTCCCAATCGTGTATTGTTTCCCCGGCAACGAAAGGGCTGTCTGCTAGGAGTCGATTATCTCTTTTCCGATGCACTGTTTCATGTTTACTGTGTCCCACGCACCCTCACATTGGCGAATTAACGCAGAAATGGCGTCGCTATGACATACTATAGGTACCATGCCTTCTGTTTCCCAATCGTGTATTGTTTCCCCGGCAACGAAAGGGCTGTCTGCTATGAGTGGATTATCTCTTTTCCGATGCACTATTTCATGTTTACTGTGTCCCACGCACCCTCACATTGACGAATTAACGCAGAAATGGCGTCGCTATAACACACTATAGGAGCCATGCCTTCTGGTTCCCAATCGAGTATTGTTTCCCCGGCAACGAAAGGGCTGTCTGCTATGAGTCGATTATCTCTTTTCCGATGCACTATTTCATGTTTACTGTGTCCCACGTACCCTCACATTGAGGGATTAACGCATAAATTGTGTCGCTATGACATACTATAGGTACCATGCCTTCTGTTTCCCAATCGTGTATTGTTTCCCCGGCAACGAAAGGGCTGTCTGCTATGAGTGGATTATCTCTTTTCCGATGCACTATTTCATGTTTACTGTGTCCCACGCACCCTCACATTGACGAATTAACGCAGAAATGGCGTCGCTATAACACACTATAGGAGCCATGCCTTCTGGTTCCCAATCGAGTATTGTTTCCAAGGCAACGAAAGGGCTGTCTGCTATGAGTGGATTATCTCTTTTCCGATGCACTATTTCATCTTTACCGTGTCCCACGTACCCTCACATTGAGGAATTAACGCATAAATTGGGTCGCTATGACATACTATAGGTACCATGCCTTCTGTTTCCCAATCGTGTATTGTTTCCCCGGCAACGAAAGGGCTGTCTGCTATGAGTGGATTATCTCTTTTCCGATGCACTATTTCATGTTTACTGTGTCCCACGTACCCACACATTGAGGAATTAACGCATAAATTGCGTCGCTATGACAAACTATAGGTACCATGCCTTCTGTTTCCCAATCGTGTATTGTTTCCCCGGCAACGAAACGGCTGTCTGCTAGGAGTCGATTATCTCTTTTCCGATGCACTATTTCATGTTTACTGTGTCCCACGCACCCTCACTTTGACGAATTAACGCATAAATTGCGTCGCTATGGCATACAATAGGAACCATGAGTTCTGTTTATCAATCGTGTATTTTCCCCGGCAACGAATGGGCTGTCTGCTATGAGTGGATTATCTCTTTTCCGATGCACTATATCATGTTTACCGTGTCCCACGTACCCTCACATTGAGGAATTAACGCATAAATTGTGTCGCTATGACATACGATAGGTACCATGCCTTCTGTTTCCCAATTGTGTATTGTTTCCCCGGCAACGAATGGGCTGTCTGCTATGAGTGGATTATCTCTTTTCCGATGCACTATTTCATGTTTACTGTGTCCCACGCACCCTCACATTGAGGAATTAACGCATAAATTGTGTCGCTATGACATACTATAGGTACCATGCCTTCTGTTTCCCAATCATGTATTGTTTCCCGGCAACGAAAGGGCTGTCTGCTATGAGTGGATTATCTCTTTTCCGATGCACTATTTCATGTTTACTGTGTCCCACGTACCCTCACATTGAGGAATTAACGCATAAATTGTGTCGCTATGACATACTATAGGTACCATGCCTTCTGTTTCCCAATTGTGTATTGTTTCCCCGGCAACGAATGGGCTGTCTGCTATGAGTGGATTATCTCTTTTCCGATGCACTATTTCATGTTTACTGTGTCCCACGTACCCTCACATTGAGGAATTAACGCATAAATTGGGTCGCTATGACATACGATAGGTACCATGCCTTCTGTTTCCCAATCGTGTATTGTTTCCCCGGCAACGAAAGGGCTGTCTGCTATGAGTGGATTAACTCTTTTCCGATGCACTATTTCATGTTTACTGTGTCCCACGCACCCTCACATTGGCGAATTAACGCAGAAATGGCGTCGCTATGACATACTTTAAGAGCCACGCCTTCTGGTTCCCAATCGTGTATTGTTTCCGCGGCAACGAAAGGGCTGTCTGCTATGAGTGGATTATCTCTTTTCCGATGCACCATTTCATGTTTACTGTGTCCCACGTACCCTCACATTGAGGAATTAACGCATGAATTGGGTCGCTATGACATACGATAGGTACCATGCCTTCTGTTTCCCAATCGTGTATTGTTTCCCCGGCAACGAAAGGGCTGTCTGCTATGAGTGGATTATCTCTTTTCCGATGCACTATTTCATGTTTACTGTGTCCCACGTACCCTCACATTGAGGAATTAACGCATAAATTGTGTCGCTATGACATACTATAGGTACCATGCCTTCTGTTTCCCAATCGTGTATTGTTTCCCCGGCAACGAAAGGGCTGTCTGCTATGAGTGGATTATCTCTTTTCCGATGCACTATTTCATGTTTACTGTGTCCCACGTACCCTCACATTGAGGAATTAACGCATAAATTGGGTCGCTATGACAAACTATAGTTACCATGCCTTCTGTTTCCCAATCGTGTATTGTTTCCCCGGCAACGAAAGGGCTGTCTGCTATGAGTGGATTATCTCTTTTCCGATGCACTATTTCATGTTTACTGTGTCCCACGCACCCTCACATTGAGGAATTAACGCATAAATTGTGTCGCTATGACATACTATAGGTACCATGCCTTCTGTTTCCCAATCGTGTATTGTTTCCCCGGCAACGAAAGGGCTGTCTGCTAGGAGTGGATTATCTCTTTTCCGATGCACTATTTCATGTTTACTGTGTCCCACGCACCCTCACATTGACGAATTAACGCAGAAATGGCGTCGCTATAACACACTATATGAGCCATGCCTTCTGTTTCCCAATCGTGTATTGTTTCCCCGGCAACGAAAGGGCTTTCTGCTATGAGTGGATTATCTCTTTTCCGATGCACTATTTCATGTTTACTGTGTCCCACGTACCCTCACATTGAGGAATTAACGCATAAATTGTGTCGCTATGACATACTATAGGTACCATGCCTTCTGTTTCCCAATCGTGTATTGTTTCCCCGGCAACGAAAGGGCTGTCTGCTATGAGTGGATTATCTCTTTTCCGATGCACCATTTCATGTTTACTGTGTCCCACGTACCCTCACATTGAGGAATTAACGCATAAATTGGGTCGCTATGACATACGATAGGTACCATGCCTTCTGTTTCCCAATCGTGTATTGTTTCCCCGGCAACGAAAGTGCTGTCTGCTATGAGTGGATTATCTCTTTTCCGATGCACTATTTCATGTTTACTGTGTCCTACGTACCCTCACATTGAGGAATTAACGCATAAATTGTGTCGCTATGACATACTATAGGTACCATGCCTTCTGTTTCCCAATCGTGTATTGTTTCCCCGGCAACGAAAGGGCTGTCTGCTATGAGTGGATTATCTCTTTTCCGATGCACTATTTCATGTTTACTGTGTCCCACGTACCCTCACATTGACAAATTAACGCATAAATTGTGTCGCTATGACATACTATAAGTACCATGCCTTCTGTTTCCCAATCGTGTATTGTTTCCCCGGCAACGAAAGGGCTGTCTGCTATGAGTGGATTATCTCTTTTCCGATGCACTATTTCATGTTTACTGTGTCCCACGCACCCTCACATTGACGAATTAACGCAGAAATGGCGTCGCTATAACACACTATAGGAGCCATGCCTTCTGGTTCCCAATCGAGTATTGTTTCCCCGGCAACGAAAGGGCTGTCTGCTATGAGTGGATTATCTCTTTTCCGATGCACTATTTCATGTTTACTGTGTCCTACGTACCCTCACATTGAGGAATTAACGCATAAATTGTGTCGCTATGACATACTATAGGTACCATGCCTTCTGTTTCCCAATCGTGTATTGTTTCCCCGGCAACGAAAGGGCTGTCTGCTATGAGTGGATTATCTCTTTTCCGATGCACTATTTCATGTTTACTGTGTCCCACGTACCCTCACATTGAGGAATTAACGCATAAATTGTGTCGCTATGACATACTATAGGTACCATGCCTTCTGTTTCCCAATCGTGTGCCGGCCGCGGTGGTCTCACGGGTAAGGCGCTCAGTCCGGAACCGCGTGACTGCTACGTTCGCAGGTTCGAATCCTGACTCGGGCATGGATGTGTGTGAGGTCCTTAGGTTAGTTAGGTTTAAGTAGGTCTAAGTTCTAGGGGACTGATGACCACAGATGTTAAGTCCCATAGTGCTCAGAGCCATTTGAACCGTTTGAACCCAATCGTGTATTGTTTCCCCGGCAACGAAAGGGCTGTCTGCTATGAGTGGATTATCTCTTTTCCGATGCACTATTTCATGTTTACTGTGTCCCACGCACCCTCACATTGACGAATTAACGCAGAAATGGCGTCGCTATAACACACTATAGGAGCCATGCCTTCTGGTTCCCAATCGAGTATTGTTTCCCCGGCAACGAAAGGGCTGTCTGCTATGAGTGGATTATCTCTTTTCCGATGTACTATTTCATGTTTACTGTGTCCCACGTGCCCTCACATTGAGGAATTAACGCATAAATTGGGTCGCTATGACATACGATAGGTACCATGCCTTCTGTTTCCGAATCGTGTATTGTTTCCCTGGCAACGAAAGGGCTGTCTGCTATGAGTGGATTATCTCTTTTCCGAAGCACTATTTCATGTTTACTGTGTCCCACGTACCCTCACCTTGAGGAATTAACGCATAAATTGTGTCGCTATGACACACTATAGGTACCATGCCTTCTGTTTCCCAATCGTGTATTGTTTCCCCGGCAACGAAAGGGCTGTCTGCTATGAGTGGATTATCTCTTTTCCGATGCACTATTTCATGTTTACTGTGTCCCACGTACCCTCACCTTGAGGAATTAACGCATAAATTGTGTCGCTATGACATACTATAGGTACCATGCCTTCTGTTTCCCAATCGTGTATTGTTTCCCCGGCAACGAAAGGGCTGTCTGCTATGAGTGGATTATCTCTTTTCCGATGCACTATTTCATGTTTACTGTGTCCCACGTACCCTCACATTGAGGAATTAACGCATAAATTGTGTCGCTATGACATACTATAGGTACCATGCCTTCTGTTTCCCAATCGTGTATTGTTTCCCCGGCAACGAAAGGGCTGTCTGCTAGGAGTCGATTATCTCTTTTCCGATGCACTATTTCATGTTTACTGTGTCCCACGCAGCCTCACATTGACGAATTAACGCATAAATTGCGTCGCTATGGCATACAATAGGAACCATGCCTTCTGTTTATCAATCGTGTACTTTCCCCGGCAACGAAAGGGCTGTCTGCTATGAGTGGATTATCTCTTTTCCGATGCACTATTTCATGTTTACTGTGTCCCACGTACCCTCACATTGACAAATTAACGCATAAATTGTGTCGCTATGACATACTATAGGTACCATGCCTTCTGTTTCCCAATCATGTATTGTTTCCCCGGCAACGAAAGGGCTGTCTGCTATGAGTGGATTATCTCTTTTCCGATGCACTATTTCATGTTTACTGTGTCCCACGCACCCTCACATTGACGAATTAACGCAGAAATGGCGTCGCTATAACACACTATAAGAGCCATGCCTTCTGGTTCCCAATCGAGTATTGTTTCCCCGGCAACGAAAGGGCTGTCTGCTATGAGTGGATTATCTCTTTTCCGATGCACTGTTTCACATTTACTGTGTCCCACGTACCCTCACATTGAGGAATTAACGCATAAATTGTGTCGCTATGACATACTATAGGTACCATGCCTTCTGTTTCCCAATCGTGTATTGTTTCCCCGGCAACGAAAGGGCTGTCTGCTAGGAGTGGATTATCTCTTTTCCGATGCACTATTTCACGTTTACTGTGTCCCACGCACCCTCACATTGACGAATTAACGCAGAAATGGCGTCGCTATAACACACTATAGGAGCCATGCCTTCTGGTTCCCAATCGAGTATTGTTTCCCCGGCAACGAAAGGGCTGTCTGCTATGAGTGGATTATCTCTTTTCCGATGCACTATTTCATGTTTACTGTGTCCCACGTACCCTCACATTGAGGAATTAACGCATAAATTGTGTCGCTATGACATACTATAGGTACCATGCCTTCTGTTTCCCAATCGTGTATTGTTTCCCCGGCAACGAAAGGGCTGTCTGCTAGGAGTGGATTATCTCTTTTCCGATGCACTATTTCATGTTTACTGTGTCCCACGCACCCTCACATTGACGAATTAACGCAGAAATGGCGTCGCTATAACACACCATAGGAGCCATGCCTTCTGGTTCCCAATCGAGTATTGTTTCCCCGGCAACGAAAGGGCTGTCTGCTATGAGTGGATTATCTCTTTTCCGATGCACTATTTCATGTTTACTGTGTTTCACGTACCCTCACATTGAGGAATTAACGCATAAATTGTGTCGCTATGACATACTATAGGTACCATGCCCTCTGTTTCCCAATCGTGTATTGTTTCCCCGGCAACGAAAGGGCTGTCTGCTATGAGTGGATTATCTCTTTTCCGATGCACTATTTCATGTTTACTGTGTCCCACGTACCCTCACATTGAGGAATTAACGCATAAATTGTGTCGCTATGACATACTATAGGTACCATGCCTTCTGTTTCCCAATCGTGTATTGTTTCCCCGGCAACGAAAGGGCTGTCTGCTAGGGGTCGATTATCTCTTTTCCGATGCACTATTTCATGTTTACTGTGTCACACGCAGCCTCACATTGACGAATTAACGCATAAATTGCGTCGCTATGGCATACAATAGGAACCATGCCTTCTGTTTATCAATCGTGTATTTTCCCCGGCAACGAAAGGGCTGTCTGCTATGAGTGGATTATCTCTTTTCCGATGCACTATTTCATGTTTACTGTGTCCCACGTACCCTCACATTGACAAATTAACGCATAAATTGTGTCGCTATGACATACTATAGGTACCATGCCTTCTGTTTCCCAATCGTGTATTGTTTCCCCGGCAACGAAAGGGCTGTCTGCTATGAGTGGATTATCTCTTTTCCGATGCACTATTTCATGTTTACTGTGTCCCACGCACCCTCACATTGACGAATTAACGCAGAAATGGCGTCGCTATAACACACTATAGGTACCATGCCTTCTGGTTCCCAATCGAGTATTGTTTCCCCGGCAACGAAAGGGCTGTCTGCTATGAGTGGATTATCTCTTTTCCGATGCACTATTTCATGTTTACTGTGTCCCACGTACCCTCACATTGAGGAATTAACGCATAAATTGTGTCGCTATGACATACTATAGGTACCATGCCTTCTGTTTCCCAATCGTGTGCCGGCCGCGGTGGTCTCGCGGTTAAGGCGCTCAGTCCGGAACCGCGTGACTGCTACGGTCGCAGGTTCGAATCCTGACTCGGGCATGGATGTGTGTGAGGTCCTTAGGTTAGTTAGGTTTAAGTAGGTCTAAGTTCTAGGGGACTGATGACCACAGATGTTAAGTCCCATAGTGCTCAGAGCCATTTGAACCGTTTGAACCCAATCGTGTATTGTTTCCCCGGCAACGAAAGGGCTGTCTGCTATGAGTGGATTATCTCTTTTCCGATGCACTATTTCATGTTTACTGTGTCCCACGCACCCTCACGTTGACGAATTAACGCAGAAATGGCGTCGCTATAACACACTATAGGAGCCATGCCTTCTGGTTCCCAATCGAGTATTGTTTCCCCGGCAACGAAAGGGCTGTCTGCTATGAGTGGATTATCTCTTTTCCGATGTACTATTTCATGTTTACTGTGTCCCACGTACCATCACATTGAGGAATTAACGCATAAATTGTGTCGCTATGACATACGATAGGTACCATGCCTTCTGTTTCCAAATCGTGTATTGTTTCCCCGGCAACGAAAGGGCTGTCTGCTATGAGTGGATTATCTCTTTTCCGAAGCACTATTTCATGTTTACTGTGTCCCACGTACCCTCACATTGAGGAATTAACGCATAAATTGTGTCGCTATGACATACTATAGGTACCATGCCTTCTGTTTCCCAATCATGTATTGTTTCCCCGGCAACGAAAGGGCTGTCTGCTATGAGTGGATTATCTCTTTTCCGATGCACTATTTCATGTTTACTGTGTCCCGCGCAGCCTCACATTCACGAATTAACGCATAAATTGCGTCGCTATGGCATACAATAGGAACCATGCCTTCTGTTTATCAATCGTGTATTTTCCCCGGCAACGAAAGGGCTGTCTGCTATGAGTGGATTATCTCTTTTCCGATGCACTATTTCATGTTTACTGTGTCCCACGTACCCTCACATTGACAAATTAACGCATAAATTGTGTCGCTATGACATACTATAGGTACCATGCCTTCTGTTTCCCAATCATGTATTGTTTCCCCGGCAACGAAAGGGCTGTCTGCTATGAGTGGATTATCTCTTTTCCGATGCACTATTTCATGTTTACTGTGTCCCACGCACCCTCACATTGACGAATTAACGCAGAAATGGCGTCGCTATAACACACTATAGGAGCCATGCCTTCTGGTTCCCAATCGAGTATTGTTTCCCCGGCAACGAAAGGGCTGTCTGCTATGAGTGGATTATCTCTTTTCCGATGCACTATTTCATGTTTACTGTGTCCCACGTACCCTCACATTGAGGAATTAACGCATAAATTGTGTCGCTATGACATACTATAGGTACCATGCCTTCTGTTTCCCAATCGTGTATTGTTTCCCCGGCAACGAAAGGGCTGTCTGCTATAAGTGGATTATCTCTTTTCCGATGCACTATTTCATGTTTACTGTGTGCCACGTACCCTCACATTGACAAATTAACGCATAAATTGTGTCGCTATGACATACTATAGGTACCATGCCTTCTGTTTCCCAATCGTGTATTGTTTCCCAGGCAACGAAAGGGCTGTCTGCTATGAGTGGATTATCTCTTTTCCGATGCACTATTTCATGTTTACTGTGTCCCACGCACCCTCACATTGACGAATTAACGCAGAAATGGCGTCGCTATAACACACCATAGGAGCCATGCCTTCTGGTTCCCAATCGAGTATTGTTTCCCCGGCAACGAAAGGGCTGTCTGCTATGAGTGGATTATCTCTTTTCCGATGCACTATTTCATGTTTACTGTGTTTCACGTACCCTCACATTGAGGAATTAACGCATAAATTGTGTCGCTATGACATACTATAGGTACCATGCCCTCTGTTTCCCAATCGTGTATTGTTTCCCCGGCAACGAAAGGGCTGTCTGCTATGAGTGGATTATCTCTTTTCCGATGCACTATTTCATGTTTACTGTGTCCCACGTACCCTCACATTGAGGAATTAACGCATAAATTGTGTCGCTATGACATACTATAGGTACCATGCCTTCTGTTTCCCAATCGTGTATTGTTTCCCCGGCAACGAAAGGGCTGTCTGCTAGGGGTCGATTATCTCTTTTCCGATGCACTATTTCATGTTTACTGTGTCACACGCAGCCTCACATTGACGAATTAACGCATAAATTGCGTCGCTATGGCATACAATAGGAACCATGCCTTCTGTTTATCAATCGTGTATTTTCCCCGGCAACGAAAGGGCTGTCTGCTATGAGTGGATTATCTCTTTTCCGATGCACTATTTCATGTTTACTGTGTCCCACGTACCCTCACATTGACAAATTAACGCATAAATTGTGTCGCTATGACATACTATAGGTACCATGCCTTCTGTTTCCCAATCGTGTATTGTTTCCCCGGCAACGAAAGGGCTGTCTGCTATGAGTGGATTATCTCTTTTCCGATGCACTATTTCATGTTTACTGTGTCCCACGCACCCTCACATTGACGAATTAACGCAGAAATGGCGTCGCTATAACACACTATAGGTACCATGCCTTCTGGTTCCCAATCGAGTATTGTTTCCCCGGCAACGAAAGGGCTGTCTGCTATGAGTGGATTATCTCTTTTCCGATGCACTATTTCATGTTTACTGTGTCCCACGTACCCTCACATTGAGGAATTAACGCATAAATTGTGTCGCTATGACATACTATAGGTACCATGCCTTCTGTTTCCCAATCGTGTGCCGGCCGCGGTGGTCTCGCGGTTAAGGCGCTCAGTCCGGAACCGCGTGACTGCTACGGTCGCAGGTTCGAATCCTGACTCGGGCATGGATGTGTGTGAGGTCCTTAGGTTAGTTAGGTTTAAGTAGGTCTAAGTTCTAGGGGACTGATGACCACAGATGTTAAGTCCCATAGTGCTCAGAGCCATTTGAACCGTTTGAACCCAATCGTGTATTGTTTCCCCGGCAACGAAAGGGCTGTCTGCTATGAGTGGATTATCTCTTTTCCGATGCACTATTTCATGTTTACTGTGTCCCACGCACCCTCACGTTGACGAATTAACGCAGAAATGGCGTCGCTATAACACACTATAGGAGCCATGCCTTCTGGTTCCCAATCGAGTATTGTTTCCCCGGCAACGAAAGGGCTGTCTGCTATGAGTGGATTATCTCTTTTCCGATGTACTATTTCATGTTTACTGTGTCCCACGTACCATCACATTGAGGAATTAACGCATAAATTGTGTCGCTATGACATACGATAGGTACCATGCCTTCTGTTTCCAAATCGTGTATTGTTTCCCCGGCAACGAAAGGGCTGTCTGCTATGAGTGGATTATCTCTTTTCCGAAGCACTATTTCATGTTTACTGTGTCCCACGTACCCTCACATTGAGGAATTAACGCATAAATTGTGTCGCTATGACATACTATAGGTACCATGCCTTCTGTTTCCCAATCATGTATTGTTTCCCCGGCAACGAAAGGGCTGTCTGCTATGAGTGGATTATCTCTTTTCCGATGCACTATTTCATGTTTACTGTGTCCCGCGCAGCCTCACATTCACGAATTAACGCATAAATTGCGTCGCTATGGCATACAATAGGAACCATGCCTTCTGTTTATCAATCGTGTATTTTCCCCGGCAACGAAAGGGCTGTCTGCTATGAGTGGATTATCTCTTTTCCGATGCACTATTTCATGTTTACTGTGTCCCACGTACCCTCACATTGACAAATTAACGCATAAATTGTGTCGCTATGACATACTATAGGTACCATGCCTTCTGTTTCCCAATCATGTATTGTTTCCCCGGCAACGAAAGGGCTGTCTGCTATGAGTGGATTATCTCTTTTCCGATGCACTATTTCATGTTTACTGTGTCCCACGCACCCTCACATTGACGAATTAACGCAGAAATGGCGTCGCTATAACACACTATAGGAGCCATGCCTTCTGGTTCCCAATCGAGTATTGTTTCCCCGGCAACGAAAGGGCTGTCTGCTATGAGTGGATTATCTCTTTTCCGATGCACTGTTTCACGTTTACTGTGTCCCACGTACCCTCACATTGAGGAATTAACGCATAAATTGTGTCGCTATGACATACTATAGGTACCATGCCTTCTGTTTCCCAATCGTGTATTGTTTCCCCGGCAACGAAAGGGCTGTCTGCTAGGAGTGGATTATCTCTTTTCCGATGCACTATTTCATGTTTACTGTGTCCCACGCACCCTCACATTGACGAATTAACGCAGATATGGCGTCGCTAAAACACACTATAGGAGCCATGCCTTCTGGTTCCCAATCGAGTATTGTTTCCCCGGCAACGAAAGGGCTGTCTGCTATGAGTGGATTATCTCTTTTCCGATGCACTATTTCATGATTACTGTGTCCCACGTACCCTCACATTGAGGAATTAACGCATAAATTGTGTCGCTATGACATACTATAGGTACCATGCCTTCTGTTTCCCAATCGTGTATTGTTTCCCCGGCAACGTAAGGGCTGTCTGCTATGAGTGGATTATCTCTTTTCCGATGCACTATTTTATGTTTACTGTGTCCCACGTACCCTCACATTGAAGAATTAACGCATAAATTGTGTCGCTATGACATACTATAGGTACCATGCCTTCTGTTTCCCAATCGTGTATTGTTTCCCCGGCAACGAAAGGGCTGTCTGCTAGGAGTCGATTATCTCTTTTCCGATGCACTATTTCATGTTTACTGTGTCCCACGCAGCCTCACATTGACGAATTAACGCATAAATTGCGTCGCTATGGCATACAATAGGAACCATGCCTTCTGTTTATCAATCGTGTATTTTCCCCGGCAACGAAAGGGCTTTCTGCTATGAGTGGATTATCTCTTTTCCGATGCACTATTTCATGTTTACTGTGTCCCACGTACCCTCACATTGACAAATTAACGCATAAATTGTGTCGCTATGACATACTATAGGTACCATGCCTTCTGTTTCCCAATCGTGTATTGTTTCCCCGGCAACGAAAGGGCTGTCTGCTATGAGTGGATTATCTCTTTTCCGATGCACTATTTCATGTTTACTGTGTCCCACGCACCCTCACACTGACGAATTAACGCAGAAATGGCGTCGCTATAACACACTATAGGAGCTATGCCTTCTGGTTCCCAATCGAGTATTGTTTCCCCGGCAACGAAAGGGCTGACTGCTATGAGTGGATTATCTCTTTTCCGATGCACTATTTCATGTTTACTGTGTCCCACGTACCCTCACATTGAGTAATTAACGCATAAATTGTGTCGCTATGACATACTATAGGTACCATGCCTTCTGTTTCCCAATCGTGTATTGTTTCCCCGGCAACGAAAGGGCTGTCTGCTATGAGTGGATTATCTCTTTTCCGATGCACTATTTCATGTTTACTGTGTCCCACGCACACTCACATTGACGAATTAACGCATAAATGGCGTCGCTATAACACACAATAGGAGCCATGCCTTCTGGTTCAAAATCGAGTATTGTTTCCCCGGCAACGAAAGGGCTGTCTGCTATGAGTGGATTATCTCTTTTCCGATGCACTATTTCATGTTTACTGTGTCCCACGTACCATCACATTGAGGAATTAACGCATAAATTGTGTCGCTATGACATACTATAGGTACCATGCCTTCTGTTTCCCAATCGTGTATTGTTTCCCCGGCAACGAAAGGGCTGTCTGCTATGAGTGGATTATCTCTTTTCCGATGCACTATTCCATGTTTACTGTGTCCCACGCACCGTCACATTGGCGAATTAACGCAGAAATGGCGTCGCTATGACATACTTTAGGAGCCATGCCTTCTGGTTCCCAATCGAGTATTGTTTCCCCGGCAACGAATGGGCTGTCTGCTATGAGTAGATTATCTCTTTTCCGATGCACTATTTCATGTTTACTGTGTCCCACGTGCCCTCACATTGAGGAATTAACGCATAAATTGGGTCGCTATGACATACGATAGGTACCATGCCTTCTGTTTCCCAATCGTGTATTGTTTCCCCGGCAACGAAAGGGCTGTCTGCTATGAGTGGATTATCTCTTTTCCGATGCACTATTTCATGTTTACTGTGTCCCACGCACCCTCACATTGACGAATTAACGCAGAAATGGCGTCGCTATAACACACTATAGGAGCCATGCCTTCTGGTTCAAAATCGAGTATTGTTTCCCCGGCAACGAAAGGGCTGTCTGCTATGAGTGGATTATCTCTTTTCCGATGCACTATTTCATGTTTACTGTGTCCCACGTACCATCAAATTGAGGAATTAACGCATAAATTGTGTCGCTATGACATACTATAGGTACCATGCCTTCTGTTTCCCAATCGTGTATTGTTTCCCCGGCAACGAAAGGGCTGTCTGCTATGAGTGGATTATCTCTTTTCCGATGCACTATTTCATGTTTACTGTGTCCCACGCACCGCCACATTGGCGAATTAACGCAGAAATGGCTTCGCTATGACATATTTTATAAGCCATGCCTTCTGGTTCCCAATCGAGTATTGTTTCCCCGGCAACGAAAGGGCTGTCTGCTATGAGTGGATTATCTCTTTCCCGATGCACTATTTCATGTTTACTGTGTCCCACGTACCCTCACATTGAGGAATTAACGCATAAATTGTGTCGCTATGACATACTATAGGTACCATGCCTTCTGTTTCCCAATCGTGTATTGTTTCCCCGGCAACGAAAGGGCTGTCTGCTAAGAGTGGATTATCTCTTTTCCGATGCACTATTTCATGTTTACTGTGTCCCACGTACCCTCACATTGAGGAATTAACGCATAAATTGGGTCGCTATGACAAACTATAGGTACCATGCCTTCTGTTTCCCAATCGTGTATTGTTTCCCCGGCAACGAAAGGGCTTTCTGCTAGGAGTCGATTATCTCTTTTCCGATGCACTATTTCATGTTTACTGTGTCCCACGCAGCCTCACATTGACGAATTAACGCATAAATTGCGTCGCTATGGCATACAATAGGAACCATGCCTTCTGTTTATCAATCGTGTATTTTCCCCGGCAACAAAAGGGCTGTCTGCTATGAGTGGATTATCTTATTTCCGATGCACTATTTCATGTTTACTGTGTCCCACGTACCCTCACATTGAGGAATTAACCCATAAATTGTGTCGCTATGACATACTATAGGTACCATGCCTTCTGTTTCCCAATCGCGTATTGTTTCCCCGGCAACGAAAGGGCTGTCTGCTATGAGTGGATTATCTCTTTTCCGATGCACTATTTCATGTTTACTGTGTCCCACGCACGCTAACATTGACGAATTAACGCAGAAATGGCGTCGCTATAACACACTATAGGAGCCATGCCTTCTGGTTCCCAATCGAGTATTGTTTCCCCGGCAACGAAAGGGCTGTCTGCTATGAGTGGATTATATCTTTTCCGATGCACTATTTCATGTTTACTGTGTCCCACGCACCCTCACATTGACGAATTAACGCAGAAATGGCGTCGCTATAACACACTATAGGAGCCATGCCTTCTGGTTCCCAATCGAGTATTGTTTCCCCGGCAACGAAAGGGCTGTCTGCTAGGAGTGGATTGTCTCTTTTCCGATGCACTATTTCATGTTTACTGTGTCCCACGCACCCTCACATTGACGAATTAACGCAGAATTTGCGTCGCTATGACGTACTATAAGAGCCATGCCTTCTGGTTCCCAATCGAGTATTGTTTCCCCGGCAACGAAAGGGCTGTATGCTAGGAGTGGATCATCTCTTTTCCGATGCACTATTTCATGTTTACTGTGACCCACGCACCCTCACATTGACGAATTAATGCAGAATTTGCGTCGCTATGACATACTATAGGAGCCATGCCTTCTGGTTCCCAATCGATTATTGTTTAGCCGGCAACGAAAGGGCTGTCTGCTAGGAGTGGATTATCTCTTTTCCGATGCACTACTTCATGTTTACTGTGAAACACGCACCCTCACATTGACGAATTAACGCAGAATTTGCGTCGCTATGACGTACTATAGGTGCCATGCCTTCTGGTTCCCAATCGAGTATTGTTTCCCCGGCAACGAAAGGGCTGTCTGCTAGGAGTGGATCATCTCTTTTCCGATGCACTATTTCATGTTTACTGTGTCCCACGCACCCTCACATTGACGAATTAACGCAGAATTTGCGTCGCTATGACATACTATAGGAGCCATGCCTTCTGTTTCCCATTCGAGTATTGTTTCCCCGGCAACGAAAGGGCTGTCTGCTAGGAGTGGATTATCTCTTTTCCGATGCACTATTTCATGTTTACTGTGTCCCACGCACCCTCACATTCACGAATTATCGCAGAATTTGCTTCGCTAAGTCATACTATAGGAGCAATGCCTTCTGGTTCCCAATCGAGTATTGTTTCCCCGGCAACGAAAGGGCTGTCTGCTAGGAGTGGATTATCTCTTTTCCGATGCACTATTTCATGTTTACTGTGTCCCACGCACCCTCACATTGACGAATTAACGCAGAATTTGCGTCGCTATGACATACTATAGGAGCCATGCCTTCTGGTTCCCAATCGAGTATTGTTTCCCCGGCAACGAAATGGCTGTCTGCTAGGAGTGGATTATCTCTTTTCCGATGCACTATTTCATGTTTACTGTGTCCTACGCACCCTCACATTGACGAATTAACGCAGAATTTGCGCCGCTATGACATACTATAGGAGCCATGCCTTCTGGTTCCCAATCGAGTATTGTTTCCCCGGCAACGAAAGGGCTGTCTGCTAGGAGTGGATTATCTCTTTTCCGATGCACTATTTCATGTTTACTGTGTCCCACGCACCCTCACATTGACGAATTATCGCAGAATTTGCTTCGCTAAGTCATACTATAGGAGCCATGCCTTCTGGTTCCCAATCGAGTATTGTTTCCCCGGCAACGAAAGGGCTGTCTGCTAGGAGTGGATAATCTCTTTTTCGATGCACTATTTCATGTTTACTGTGTCCCACGCACCCCCACATTGACGAATTAACGCAGAATTTGCGTCGCTATGACATACTATAGGAGCCATGCCTTCTGGTTCCCAATTGAGTATTGTTTCCACGGCAACGAAAAGGCTGTCTGCTAGGAGTGGATTATCTCTTTTCCGATGCACTATTTCATGTTTACTGTGTCCCACGCACCCTCACGTTGAAGAAATTAACGCAGAATTTGCGTCGCTATGACATACTATAGGAGCCATGCCTTCTGGTTCCCAATCGAGTATTGTTTCCCCGGCAACGAAAGGGCTCTCTGCTAGGTCGGATTATCTCTTTTCCGATGCAATATTTCATGTTTACTGTGTCCCACGCACCCTCACATTGACGAATTAACGCAGAATTTGCGTCGCTATGACATACTATAGGAGCCATGCCTTCTGGTTCCCAATCGAGTATTGTTTCCCCGGCAACGAAAGGGCTGTCTGCTAGGAGTGGATTATCTCTTTTCCGATGCACTATTTCATGTTTACTGTGTCCCACGCACCCTCACATTGACGAATTAACGCAGAATTTGCGTCGCTATGACATACTATAGGAGCCATGCCTTCTGGTTCCCAATCGAGTATTGTTTCCCCGGCAACGAAAGGGCTGTCTGCTAGGAGTGGATTATCTCTTTTCCGATGCACTATTTCATGTTTACTGTGTCCCACGCACCCTCACATTGACGAATTAACGCAGAATTTGCGTCGCTATGACATACTATAGGAGCCATGCCTTCTGGTTCCCAATCGAGTATTGTTTCCCTGGCAACGAAAGGGCTGTCTGCAAGGAGTGGATTATCTCTTTTCCGATGCAGTATTTCATGTTTACTGCGTCCGACGCACCCTCACATTGACGAATTAACGCAGAATTAGCGTCGCTATGACATACTATAGGAGCCATGCCTTCTGGTTCCCAATCGAGTATTGTTTCCCTGGCAACGAAAGGGCTGTCTGCTAGGAGTGGATTATCTCTTTTCCGATGCACTATTTCATGTTTACTGTGTCCCACGCACCCTCACATTGACGAATTAACGCAGAATTTGCGTCGCTATGACAAACTATAGGAGCCATGCCTTCTGGTTCCCAATCGAGTATTGTTTCCCCGGCAACGAAAGGGCTGTCTGCTAAGAGTGGATTATTTTTTTTCCGATGCACTATTTCATGTTTACTGTGTCCCACGCACCCTCACATTGACGAATTAACGCAGAATTTGCGTCGCTATGACATACTATAGGAGCCATGCCTTCTGGTTCCCAATCGAGTATTGTTTCCCCGGCAACGAAAGGGCTGTCTGCTAGGAGTGGATTATCTCTTTTCCGATGCACTATTTCATGTTTACTGTGTCCCACTCACCCTCACATTGACGAATTAACGTAGAATTTGCGTCGCTATGACATACTATAGGAGCTATGCCTTCTGGTTCCCAATCGAGTATTGTTTCCGCGGCAACCAAAGGGCTGTCTGCTAGGAGTGGATTACCTCTTTTCGGATGCACTATTTCATGTTTACTGTGTCCCACGCACCCTCACATTGAAGAATTAACGCAGAATTTGCGTCGCTATGACATACTATAGGAGCCATGCCTTCTGTTTCCGAATCGAGTATTGTTTCCCCGGCAACCAAAGGGCTGTCTGCTAGGAGTGGATTTTTTTTTTTCCGATGCACTATTTCATGTTTACTGTGTCCCACGCACCCTCACATTGACGAATTAACGCAGAATTTGCGTCGCTATGACATACTATAGGAGCCATGCCTTCTGGTTCCCAATCGAGTATTGTTTCCCCGGCAACGAAAGGGCTGTCTGCTAGGAGTGGATTATCTCTTTTCCGATGCACTATTTCATGTTTACTGTGTCCCACGCACCCTCACATTGACGAATTATCGCAGAATTTGCTTCGCTAAGTCATACTATAGGAGCAATGCCTTCTGTTTCCCAATCGAGTATTGTTTCCCCGGCAACGAAAGGGCTGTCTGCTAGGAGTGGATTATCTCTTTTCCGATGCACTATTTCATGTTTACTGTGTCCCACGCACCCTCACATTGACGAATTAACGCAGAATTTGCGTCGCTATGACATACTATAGGAGCCATGCCTTCTGGTTCCCAATCGAGTGTTGTTTCCCCGGCAACGAAAGGGCTGTCTGCTAGGAGTGGATTATCTCTTTCCCGATGCACTATTTCATGTTTACTGTGTCCTACGCACCCTCACATTGACGAATTAACGCAGAATTTGCGCCGCTATGACATACTATAGGAGCCATGCCTTCTGGTTCCCAATCGAGTATTGTTTCCCCGGCAACGAAAGGGCTGTCTGCTAGGAGTGGATTATCTCCTTTCCGATGCACTATTTCATGTTTACTGTGTCCCACGCACCCTCACATTGACGAATTAACGCAGAATTTGCGTCGCTATGACACACTATAGGAGCCATGACTTCTGGTTCCCAATCTTGTATTGTTTCCCCGGCAACGAAAAGGCTGTCTGCTAGGAGATGATTATCTCTTTTCCGATGCACTATTTCATGTTTACTGTGTCCCACGCACCCTCACATTGACGAATTATCGCAGAATTTGCTTCGCTAAGTCATACTATAGGAGCCATGCCTTCTGGTTCCCAATCGAGTATTGTTTCCCCGGCAACGAAAGGGCTGTCTGCTAGGAGTGGATAATCTCTTTTTCGATGCACTATTTCATGTTTACTGTGTCCCACGCACCCCCACATTGACGAATTAACGCAGAATTTGCGTCGCTATGACATACTATAGGAGCCACGCCTTCTGGTTCCCAATCGAGTATTGTTTCCCCGGCAACGAAAGGGCTGTCTGCTAGGAGTGGATTATCTCTTTTCCGATGCACTATTTCATGTTTACTGTGTCCCACTCACCCTCACATTGACGAATTAACGTAGAATTTGCGTCGCTATGACATACTATAGGAGCTATGCCTTCTGGTTCCCAATCGAGTATTGTTTCCCCGGCAACCAAAGGGCTGTCTGCTAGGAGTGGATTACCTCTTTTCGGATGCACTATTTCATGTTTACTGTGTCCCACGCACCCTCACATTGAAGAATTAACGCAGAATTTGCGTCGCTATGACATACTATAGGAGCCATGCCTTCTGTTTCCGAATCGAGTATTGTTTCCCCGGCAACCAAAGGGCTGTCTGCTAGGAGTGGATTTTTTTTTTTCCGATGCACTATTTCATGTTTACTGTGTCCCACGCACCCTCACATTGACGAATTAACGCAGAATTTGCGTCGCTATGACATACTATAGGAGCCATGCCTTCTGGTTCCCAATCGAGTGTTGTTTCCCCGGCAACGAAAGGGCTGTCTGCTAGGAGTGGATTATCTCTTTTCCGATGCACTATTTCATGTTTACTGTGTCCTACGCACCCTCACATTGACGAATTAACGCAGAATTTGCGCCGCTATGACATACTATAGGAGCCATGCCTTCTGGTTCCCAATAGAGTATTGTTTCCCCGGCAACGAAAGGGCTGTCTGCTAGGAGTGGATTATCTCCTTTCCGATGCACTATTTCATGTTTACTGTGTCCCACGCACCCTCACATTGACGAATTAACGCAGAATTTGCGTCGCTATGACACACTATAGGAGCCATGACTTCTGGTTCCCAATCTTGTATTGTTTCCCCGGCAACGAAAAGGCTGTCTGCTAGGAGATGATTATCTCTTTTCCGATGCACTATTTCATGTTTACTGTGTCCCACGCACCCTCACATTGACGAATTATCGCAGAATTTGCTTCGCTAAGTCATACTATAGGAGCCATGCCTTCTGGTTCCCAATCGAGTATTGTTTCCCCGGCAACGAAAGGGCTGTCTGCTAGGAGTGGATAATCTCTTTTTCGATGCACTATTTCATGTTTACTGTGTCCCACGCACCCCCACATTGACGAATTAACGCAGAATTTGCGTCGCTATGACATACTATAGGAGCCATGCCTTCTGGTTCCCAATCGAGTATTGTTTCCCCGGCAACGAAAGGGCTGTCTGCTAGGAGTGGATTATCTCTTTTCCGATGCACTATTTCATGTTTACTGTGTCCCACGCACACTCACATTGACGAATTAACGCAGAATTTGCGTCGCTATGACATACTATAGGAGCCATGACTTCTGGTTCCCAATCTTGTATTGTTTCCCCGGCAACGAAAAGGCTGTCTGCTAGGAGATGATTATCTCTTTCCGATGCACTATTTCATGTTTACTGTGTCCCACGCACCCTCACATTGACGAATTATCGCAGAATTTGCTTCGCTAAGTCATACTATAGGAGCCATGCCTTCTGGTTCCCAATCGAGTATTGTTTCCCCGGCAACGAAAGGGCTGTCTGCTAGGAGTGGATAATCTCTTTTTCGATGCACTATTTCATGTTTACTGTGTCCCACGCACCCCCACATTGACGAATTAACGCAGAATTTGCGTCGCTATGACATACTATAGGAGCCATGCCTTCTGGTTCCCAATTGAGTATTGTTTCCACGGCAACGAAAAGGCTGTCTGCTAGGAGTGGATTATCTCTTTTCCGATGCACTATTTCATGTTTACTGTGTCCCACGCACCCTCACGTTGAAGAAATTAACGCAGAATTTGCGTCGCTATGACATACTATAGGAGCCATGCCTTCTGGTTCCCAATCGAGTATTGTTTCCCTGGCAACGAAAGGGCTGTCTGCAAGGAGTGGATTATCTCTTTTCCGATGCAGTATTTCATGTTTACTGCGTCCGACGCACCCTCACATTGACGAATTAACGCAGAATTAGCGTCGCTATGACATACTATAGGAGCCATGCCTTCTGGTTCCCAATCGAGTATTGTTTCCCTGGCAACGAAAGGGCTGTCTGCTAGGAGTGGATTATCTCTTTTCCGATGCACTATTTCATGTTTACTGTGTCCCACGCACCCTCACATTGACGAATTAACGCAGAATTTGCGTCGCTATGACAAACTATAGGAGCCATGCCTTCTGGTTCCCAATCGAGTATTGTTTCCCCGGCAACGAAAGGGCTGTCTGCTAAGAGTGGATTATTTTTTTTCCGATGCACTATTTCATGTTTACTGTGTCCCACGCACCCTCACATTGACGAATTAACGCAGAATTTGCGTCGCTATGACATACTATAGGAGCCATGCCTTCTGGTTCCCAATCGAGTATTGTTTCCCCGGCAACGAAAGGGCTGTCTGCTAGGAGTGGATTATCTCTTTTCCGATGCACTATTTCATGTTTACTGTGTCCCACTCACCCTCACATTGACGAATTAACGTAGAATTTGCGTCGCTATGACATACTATAGGAGCTATGCCTTCTGGTTCCCAATCGAGTATTGTTTCCCCGGCAACCAAAGGGCTGTCTGCTAGGAGTGGATTACCTCTTTTCGGATGCACTATTTCATGTTTACTGTGTCCCACGCACCCTCACATTGAAGAATTAACGCAGAATTTGCGTCGCTATGACATACTATAGGAGCCATGCCTTCTGTTTCCGAATCGAGTATTGTTTCCCCGGCAACCAAAGGGCTGTCTGCTAGGAGTGGATTTTTTTTTTCCGATGCACTATTTCATGTTTACTGTGTCCCACGCACCCTCACATTGACGAATTAACGCAGAATTTGCGTCGCTATGACATACTATAGGAGCCATGCCTTCTGGTTCCCAATCGAGTATTGTTTCCCCGGCAACGAAAGGGCTGTCTGCTAGGAGTGGATTATCTCTTTTCCGATGCACTATTTCATGTTTACTGTGTCCCACGCACACTCACATTGACGAATTATCGCAGAATTTGCTTCGCTAAGTCATACTATAGGAGCAATGCCTTCTGTTTCCCAATCGAGTATTGTTTCCCCGGCAACGAAAGGGCTGTCTGCTAGGAGTGGATTATCTCTTTTCCGATGCACTATTTCATGTTTACTGTGTCCCACGCACCCTCACATTGACGAATTAACGCAGAATTTGCGTCGCTATGACATACTATAGGAGCCATGCCTTCTGGTTCCCAATCGAGTGTTGTTTCCCCGGCAACTAAAGGGCTGTCTGCTAGGAGTGGATTATCTCTTTTCCGATGCACTATTTCATGTTTACTGTGTCCTACGCACCCTCACATTGACGAATTAACGCAGAATTTGCGCCGCTATGACATACTATAGGAGCCATGCCTTCTGGTTCCCAATCGAGTATTGTTTCCCCGGCAACGAAAGGGCTGTCTGCTAGGAGTGGATTATCTCCTTTCCGATGCACTATTTCATGTTTACTGTGTCCCACGCACCCTCACATTGACGAATTAACGCAGAATTTGCGTCGCTATGACACACTATAGGAGCCATGACTTCTGGTTCCCAATCTTGTATTGTTTCCCCGGCAACGAAAAGGCTGTCTGCTAGGAGATGATTATCTCTTTTCCGATGCACTATTTCATGTTTACTGTGTCCCACGCACCCTCACATTGACGAATTATCGCAGAATTTGCTTCGCTAAGTCATACTATAGGAGCCATGCCTTCTGGTTCCCAATCGAGTATTGTTTCCCCGGCAACGAAAGGGCTGTCTGCTAGGAGAGGATAATCTCTTTTTCGATGCACTATTTCATGTTTACTGTGTCCCACGCACCCCCACATTGACGAATTAACGCAGAATTTGCGTCGCTATGACATACTATAGGAGCCATGCCTTCTGGTTCCCAATTGAGTATTGTTTCCACGGCAACGAAAAGGCTGTCTGCTAGGAGTGGATTATCTCTTTTCCGATGCACTATTTCATGTTTACTGTGTCCCACGCACCCTCACGTTGAAGAAATTAACGCAGAATTTGCGTCGCTATGACATACTATAGGAGCCATGCCTTCTGGTTCCCAATCGAGTATTGTTTCCCCGGCAACGAAAGGGCTGTCTGCTAGGTCGGATTATCTCTTTTCCGATGCAATATTTCATGTTTACTGTGTCCCACGCACCCTCACATTGACGAATTAACGCAGAATTTGCGTCGCTATGACATACTATAGGAGCCATGCCTTCTGGTTCCCAATCGAGTATTGTTTCCCCGGCAACGAAAGGGCTGTCTGCTAGGAGTGGATTACCTCTTTTCCGATGCACTATTTCATGTTTACTGTGTCCCACGCACCCTCACATTGACGAATTAACGCAGAATTTGCGTCGCTATGACATACTATAGGAGCCATGCCTTCTGGTTCCCAATCGAGTATTGTTTCCCCGGCAACGAAAGGGCTGTCTGCTAGGAGTGGATTATCTCTTTTCCGATGCACTATTTCATGTTTACTGTGTCCCACGCACCCTCACATTGACGAATTAACGCAGAATTTGCGTCGCTATGACATACTATAGGAGCCATGCCTTCTGGTTCCCAATCGAGTATTGTTTCCCTGGCAACGAAAGGGCTGTCTGCTAGGAGTGGATTATCTCTTTTCCGATGCAGTATTTCATGTTTACTGCGTCCGACGCACCCTCACATTGACGAATTAACGCAGAATTAGCGTCGCTATGACATACTATAGGAGCCATGCCTTCTGGTTCCCAATCGAGTATTGTTTCCCTGGCAACGAAAGGGCTGTCTGCTAGGAGTGGATTATCTCTTTTCCGATGCACTATTTCATGTTTACTGTGTCCCACGCACCCTCACATTGACGAATTAACGCAGAATTTGCGTCGCTATGACAAACTATAGGAGCCATGCCTTCTGGTTCCCAATCGAGTATTGTTTCCCCGGCAACGAAAGGGCTGTCTGCTAGGAGTGGATTATTTTTTTTCCGATGCACTATTTCATGTTTACTGTGTCCCACGCACCCTCACATTGACGAATTAACGCAGAATTTGCGTCGCTATGACATACTATAGGAGCCATGCCTTCTGGTTCCCAATCGAGTATTGTTTCCCCGGCAACGAAAGGGCTGTCTGCTAGGAGTGGATTATCTCTTTTCCGATGCACTATTTCATGTTTACTGTGTCCCACGCACCCTCACATTGACGAATTAACGCAGAATTTGCGTCGCTATGACATACTATAGGAGCCATGCCTTCTGGTTCCCAATTGAGTATTGTTTCCACGGCAACGAAAAGGCTGTCTGCTAGGAGTGGATTATCTCTTTTCCGATGCACTATTTCATGTTTACTGTGTCCCACGCACCCTCACGTTGAAGAAATTAACGCAGAATTTGCGTCGCTATGACATACTATAGGAGCCATGCCTTCTGGTTCCCAATCGAGTATTGTTTCCCCGGCAACGAAAGGGCTGTCTGCTAGGTAGGATTATCTCTTTTCCGATGCAATATTTCATGTTTACTGTGTCCCACGCACCCTCACATTGACGAATTAACGCAGAATTTGCGTCGCTATGACATACTATAGGAGCCATGCCTTCTGGTTCCCAATCGAGTATTGTTTCCCCGGCAACGAAAGGGCTGTCTGCTAGGATTGGATTATCTCTTTTCCGATGCACTATTTCATGTTTACTGTGTCCCACGCACCATCACATTGACGAATTAACGCAGAATTTGCGTCGCTATGACATACTATAGGAGCCATGCCTTCTGGTTCCCAATCGAGTATTGTTTCCCCGGCAACGAAAGGGCTGTCTGCTAGGAGTGGATTATCTCTTTTCCGATGCACTATTTCATGTTTACTGTGTCCCACGCACCCTCACATTGTCGAATTAACGCAGAATTTGCGTCGCTATGACATACTATAGGAGCCATGCCTTCTGGTTCCCAATCGAGTATTGTTTCCCTGGCAACGAAAGGGCTGTCTGCTAGGAGTGGATTATCTCTTTTCCGATGCAGTATTTCATGTTTACTGCGTCCGACGCACCCTCACATTGACGAATTAACGCAGAATTAGCGTCGCTATGACATACTATAGGAGCCATGCCTTCTGGTTCCCAATCGAGTATTGTTTCCCTGGCAACGAAAGGGCTGTCTGCTAGGAGTGGATTATCTCTTTTCCGATGCACTATTTCATGTTTACTGTGTCCCACGCACCCTCACATTGACGAATTAACGCAGAATTTGCGTCGCTATGACAAACTATAGGAGCCATGCCTTCTGGTTCCCAATCGAGTATTGTTTCCCCGGCAACGAAAGGGCTGTCTGCTAGGAGTGGATTATTTTTTTTCCGATGCACTATTTCATGTTTACTGTGTCCCACGCACCCTCACATTGACGAATTAACGCAGAATTTGCGTCGCTATGACATACTATAGGAGCCATGCCTTCTGGTTCCCAATCGAGTATTGTTTCCCCGGCAACGAAAGGGCTGTCTGCTAGGAGTGGATTATCTGTTTTCCGATGCACTATTTCATGTTTACTGTGTCCCACGCACCCTCACATTGACGAATTAACGCAGAATTTGCGTCGCTATGACATACTATAGGAGCTATGCCTTCTGGTTCCCAATCGAGTATTGTTTCCCCGGCAACCAAAGGGCTGTCTGCTAGGAGTGGATTACCTCTTTTCGGATGCACTATTTCATGTTTACTGTGTCCCACGCACCCTCACATTGAAGAATTAACGCAGAATTTGCGTCGCTATGACATACTATAGGAGCCATGCCTTCTGTTTCCGAATCGAGTATTGTTTCCCCGGCAACGAAAGGGCTGTCTGCTAGGAGTGGATTATCTCTTTTCCGATGCACTATTTCATGTTTACTGTGTCCCACGCACCCTCACATTGACGAATTAACGCAGAATTAGCGTCGCTATGACATACTATAGGAGCCAAGCCTTCTGGTTCCCAATCGAGTATTGTTTCCCCGGCAACGAAAGGGCTGTCTGCTAGGAGTGGATTATCTCTTTTCCGATGCACTATTTCATGTTTACTGTGTCCCACGTACCCTCACATTGAGGAATTAATGCAGAATTTGCGTCGCTAAGACATACTATAGGTGCCATGCCTTCTGGTTCCCAATCGAGTATTGTTTCCCCGGCAACGAAAGGGCTGTCTGCTAGGAGTGGATTATCTCTTTTCCGATGCACTATTTCATGTTTACTGTGTCCCACGCACCCTCACATATACGAATTATCGCCGAATTTGCTTCGCTATGACATACTATAGGAGCCATGCCTTCTGTTTCCCAATCGAGTATTGTTTCCCCGGCAACGAAAGGGCTGTCTGCTAGGAGTGGATTATCTCTTTTCCGATGCACTATTTCATGTTTACTGTGTCCCACGCACCCTCACATTGACGAATTAACGCAGAATTTGCGTCGCTATGACATACTATATTAGCCATGCCTTCTGGTTCCCAATCGAGTATTGTTTCCACGGCAACGAAAGGGCTGTCTGCTAGGAGAGGATCATCTCTTTTCCGATGCACTATTTCATGTTTACTGTGTCCCACGCACCCTCACATTGACGAATTAACGCAGAATTTGCGTCGCTATGACATACTATAGAGGCCATGCCTTCTGGTTCCCAATCGAGTATTGTTTCCCCGGCAACCAAAGGGCTGTCTGCTAGGAGTGGATTATCTCTTTTCCGATGCACTATTTCATGTTTACTGTGTCCCACGCACCCTCACATTGAAGAATTAACGCAGAATTTGCGTCGCTATGACATACTATAGGAGCCATGCCTTCTGTTTCCCAATCGAGTATTGTTTCCCCGCCAACCAAAGGGCTGTCTGCTAGGAGTGGATTATCTCTTTTCCGATGCACTATTTCATGTTTACTGTGTCCCACGCACCCTCACATTGACGAATTAACGCAGAATTTGCGTCGCTATGACATACTATAGGAGCCATGCCTTCTGGTTCCCAATCGAGTATTGTTTCCCCGGCAACGAAAGGGCTGTCTGCTAGGAGTGGATTATCTCTTTTCCGATGCACTATTTCATGTTTACTGTGTCCCACGCACCCTCACATTGACGAATTATAGCAGAATTTGCTTCGCTATGGCATACTATAGGAGCCATGCCTTCTGTTTCCCAATCGAGTATTGTTTCCCCGGCAACGAAAGGGCTGTCTGCTAGGAGTGGATTATCTCTTTTCCGATGCACTATTTCATGTTTACTGTGTCCCACGCACCCTCACATTGACGAATTAACGCAGAATTTGCGTCGCTATGACATACTATAGGAGCCATCCCTTCTGTTTCCGAATCGAGTATTGTTTCCCCGGCAACCAAAGGGCTGTCTGCTAGGAGTGGATTATCTCTTTTCCGATGCACTATTTCATGTTAACTGTGTCCCACGCACCCTCACATTGACGAATTAACGCAGAATTAGCGTCGCTATGACATACTATAGGAGCCAAGCCTTCTGGTTCCCAATCGAGTATTGTTTCCCCGGCAACGAAAGGGCTGTCTGCTAGGAGTGGATTATCTCTTTTCCGATGCACTATTTCATGTTTACTGTGTCCCACGCACCCTCACATTGACGAATTAACGCAGAATTTGCGTCGCTATGACATACTATAGGAGCCATGCCTTCTGGTTCCCAATCGAGTATTGTTTCCACAGGCAACGAAAGGGCTGTCTGCTAGGAAAGGATTATCTCTTTTCCGATGCACTATTTCATGTTTACTGTGTCCCAAGCACCCTCACATTTACGAATTATCGCAGAATTTGCTTCGCTATGACATACTATAGGAGCCAATCCTTCTGGTTCCCAATCGAGTATTGTTTCCCCGGCAACGAAAGGGCTGTCTGCTAGGAGTGGATTATCTCTTTTCCGATGCACTATTTCATGTTTACTGTGTCCCACGCACCCTCACATTGACGAATTATAGCAGAATTTGCTTCGCTATGGCATACTATAGGAGCCATGCCCTCTGTTTCCCAATCGAGTATTGTTTCCCCGGCAACGAAAGGGCTGTCTGCTAGGAGTGGATTATCTCTTTTCCGATGCACTATTTCATGTTTACTGTGTCCCACGCACCCTCACATTGACGAATTAACGCAGAATTTGCGTCGCTATGACATACTATAGGAGCCATGCCTTCTGTTTCCGAATCGAGTATTGTTTCCCCGGCAACCAAAGGGCTGTCTGCTAGGAGTGGATTATCTCTTTTCCGATGCACTATTTCATGTTAACTGTGTCCCACGCACCCTCACATTGACGAATTAACGCAGAATTAGCGTCGCTATGACATACTATAGGAGCCAAGCCTTCTGGTTCCCAATCGAGTATTGTTTCCCCGGCAACGAAAGGGCTGTCTGCTAGGAGTGGATTATCTCTTTTCCGATGCACTATTTCATGTTTACTGTGTCCCACGTACCCTCACATTGAGGAATTAATGCAGAATTTGCGTCGCTAAGACATACTATAGGAGCCATGCCTTCTGGTTCCCAATCGAGTATTGTTTCCCCGGCAACGAAAGGGCTGTCTGCTAGGAGTGGATTATCTCTTTTCCGATGCACTATTTCATGTTTACTGTGTCCCACGCACCCTCACATATACGAATTATCGCCGAATTAGCTTCGCTATGACATACTATAGGAGCCATGCCTTCTGTTTCCCAATCGAGTATTGTTTCCCCGGCAACGAAAGGGCTGTCTGCTAGGAGTGGATTATCTCTTTTCCGATGCACTATTTCATGTTTACTGTGTCCCACACACCCTCACATTGACGAATTAACGCAGAATTTGCGTCGCTATGACATGCTATAGGAGCCATGCCTTCTGGTTCCCAATCGAGTATTGTTTCCCCGGCAACGAAAGGGCTGTCTGCTAGGAGAGGATCATCTCTTTTCCGATGCACTATTTCATGTTTACTGTGTCCCACGCACCCTCACATTGACGAATTAACGCAGAATTTGCGTCGCTATGACATACTATAGGAGCCATGCCTTCTGGTTCCCAATCGAGTATTGTTTCCCCGGCAACCAAAGGGCTGTCTGCTAGGAGTGGATTATCTCTTTTCCGATGCACTATTTCATGTTTACTGTGTCCCACGCACCCTCACATTGAAGAATTAACGCAGAATTTGCGTCGCTATGACATACTATAGGAGCCATGCCTTCTGTTTCCCAATCGAGTATTGTTTCCCCGGCAACCAAAGGGCTGTCTGCTAGGAGTGGATTATCTCTTTTCCGATGCACTATATCATGTTTACTGTGTCCCACGCACCCTCACATTGACGAATTAACGCAGAATTTGCGTCGCTATGACATACTATAGGAGCCATGCCTTCTGGTTCCCAATCGAGTATTGTTTCCCCGGCAACGAAAGGGCTGTCTGCTAGGAGTGGATTATCTCTTTTCCGATGCACTATTTCATGTTTACTGTGTCCCACGCACCCTCAAATTGACGAATTAACGCAGAATTTGCGTCGCTATGACATACTATAGGAGCCATGCCTTCTGGTTCCCAATCGAGTATTGTTTCCCCGGCAACGAAGGGGCTGTCTGCTAGGAGTGGATTATCTCTTTTCCGATGCACTATTTCATGTTTACTGTGTCCCACGCACCCTCACATTGACGAATTAACGCAGAATTTGCGTCGCTATGACATACTATAGGAGCCATGCCTTCTGGTTCCCAATCGAGTATTGTTTCCCTGGCAACGAAAGGGCTGTCTGCTAGGAGTGGATTATCTCTTTTCCGATGCACTATTTCATGTTTACTGTGTCCCACGCACCCTCACATTGACGAATTAACGCAGAATTTGCGTCGCTATGACACACTATAGGAGCCATGCCTTCTGGTTCCCAATCGAGTATTGTTTCCCCGGCAACGAAAGGGCTGTCTGCTAGGAGTGGATTATCTCTTTTCCGATGCACTATTTCATGTTTACTGTGTCCTACGCACCCTCACATTGACGAATTAACGCCGAATTTGCGTCGCTATGACATACTATAGGAGCCATGCCTTCTGGTTCCCAATCGAGTATTGTTTCCCCGGCAACGAAAGGGCTGTCTGCTAGGAGTGGATTATCTCTTTTCCGATGCACTATTTCATGTTTACTGTGTCCCACGCACCCTCACATTGACGAATTATCGCAGAATTTGCTTCGCTATGACATACTATAGGAGCCATGCCTTCTGTTTCCCAATCGAGTATTGTTTCCCCGGCAACGAAAGGGCTGTCTGCTAGGAGTGGATTATCTCTTTTCCGATGCACTATTTCATGTTTACTGTGTCCCACGCACCCTCACATTGACGAATTAACGCAGAATTTGCGTCGCTATTACATACTATAGAAGCCATGCCTTCTGGTTCCCAATCGAGTATTGTTTCCCCGGCAACGAAAGGGCTGTCTGCTAGGAGTGGATTATCTCTTTTCCGATGCACTATTTCATGTTTACTGTGTCCCACGCACCCTCACATTGACGAATTAACGCAGAATTAGCGTCGCTATGACATACTATAGGAGCCATGCCTTCTGGTTCCCAATCGAATATTGTTTCCCGGGCAACGAAAGGGCTGTCTGCTAGGAGTGGATTATCTCTTTTCCGATGCACTATTTCATGTTTACTGTGTCCCACGCACCCTCACGTTGACGAATTAACGCTGAATTTGCGTCGCTATGACATACTATAGGAGCCATGCCTTCTGTTTCCCATTCGAGTATTGTTTCCCCGGCAACGAATAGTCTGTCTCCTAGCAGTGGATTATCTCTTTTCCGATGCACTATTTCATGTTTACTGTGTCCCACGCACCCTCACGTTGACGAATTAACGCAGAATTTGCGTTGCTATGACATACTATAGGAGCCATGCCTTCTGGTTCCCAATCGAGTATTGTTTCCCCCGCAACGAAAGGGCTGTCTGCTAGGAGTGGATTATCTCTTTTCCGATGCACTATTTCATGTTTACTGTGTCCCACGCACCCTCACATTGACGAATTAACGCAGAATTTGCGTCGCTATGACATACTATAGGAGCCATGCCTTCTGGTTCCCAATCGAGTATTGTTTCCCCGGCAACGAAAGGGCTGTCTGCTAGGAAAGGATTATCTCTTTTCCGATGCACTATTTCATGTTTACTGTGTCCCAAGCACCCTCACATTGACGAATTATCGCAGAATTTGCTTCGCTATGACATACTATAGGAGCCATGCCTTCTGTTTCCCAATCGAGTATTGTTTCCCCGGCAACGAAAGGGCTGTCTGCTAGGAGTGGATTATCTCTCTTCTGATGCACTATTTCATGTTTACTGTGTCCCACGCACCCTCACATTGACGAATTAACGCAGAATTTGCGTCGCTATGACATACTATAGGAGCCAATCCTTCTGGTTCCCAATCGAGTATTGTTTCCCTGGCAACGAAAGGGCTGTCTGCTAGGAGTGGATTATCTCTTTTCCGATGCACTATTTCATGTTTACTGTGTCCCACGCACCCTCACATTGACGAATTAACGCAGAATTCGCGTCGCTATGACATACTATAGGAGCCATGCCTTCTGGTTCCCAATCGAGTATTGTTTCCCCCGCAACGAAAGGGCTGTCTGCTAGGAGTGGATTATCTCTTTTCCGATGCACTATTTCATGTTTACTGTGTCCCACGCACCCTCACATTGACGAATTAACGCAGAATTTGCGTCGCTATGACATACTATAGGAGCCATGCCTTCTGGTTCCCAATCGAGTATTGTTTCCCCGGCAACGAAAGGGCTGTCTGCTAGGAGTGGATTATCTCTTTTCCGATGCACTATTTCATGTTTACTGTGTCCCAAGCACCCTCACATTGACGAATTATCGCAGAATTTGCTTCGCTATGACATACTATAGGAGCCAATCCTTCTGGTTCCCAATCGAGTATTGTTTCCACGGCAACGAAAGGGCTGTCTGCTAGGAGTGGATTATCTCTTTTCCGATGCACTATTTCATGTTTACTGTGTCCCACGCACCCTCACATTGACGAATTATAGCAGAATTTGCTTCGCTATGACACACTATAGGAGCCATGCCTTCTGTTTCCCAATCGAGTATTGTTTCCCCGGCAACGAAAGGGCTGTCTGCTAGGAGTGGATTATCTCTTTTCCGATGCACTATTTCATGTTTACTGTGTCCCACGCACCCTCACATTGACGAATTAACGCAGAATTTGCGTCGCTATGACATACTATAGGAGCCATGCCTTCTGTTTCCCAATCGAGTATTGTTTCCCCGGCAACGAAAGGGCTGTCTGCTAGGAGTGGATTATCTCTTTTCCGATGCACTATTTCATGTTTACTGTGTCCCACGCAGCCTCCCATTGACGAATTAACGCAGAATTAGCGTCGCTATGACATACTATAGGAGCCATGCCTTCTGGTTCCCAATCGAGTATTGTTTCCCCGGCAACGAAAGGGCTGTCTGCTAGGAGTGGATTATCTCTTTTCCGATGCACTATTTCATGTTTACTGTGTCCCACGCACCCTCACGTTGACGAATTAACGCAGAATTTGCGTCGCTATGACATACTATAGGAGCCATGCCTTCTGGTTCCCAATCGAGTATTGTTTCCCCGGCAACGAAAGGGCTGTCTGCTAGGTCGGATTATCTATTTTCCGATGCACTATTTCATGTTTACTGTGTCCCACGCACCCTCACATTGACGAATTAACGCAGAATTTGCGTCGCTATGACATACTATAGGAGCCATGCCTTCTGTTTCCGAATCGAGTATTGTTTCCCCGGCAACCAAAGGGCTGTCTGCTAGGAGTGGATTATCTCTTTTCCGATGCACTATTTCATGTTAACTGTGTCCCACGCACCCTCACATTGACGAATTAACGCAGAATTAGCGTCGCTATGACATACTATAGGAGCCAAGCCTTCTGGTTCCCAATCGAGTATTGTTTCCCCGGCAACGAAAGGGCTGTCTGCTAGGAGTGGATTATCTCTTTTCCGATGCACTATTTCATGTTTACTGTGTCCCACGTACCCTCACATTGAGGAATTAATGCAGAATTTGCGTCGCTAAGACATACAATAGGAGCCATGCCTTCTGGTTCCCAATCGAGTATTGTTTCCCCGGCAACGAAAGGGCTGTCTGCTAGGAGTGGATTATCTCTTTTCCGATGCACTATTTCATGTTTACTGTGTCCCACGCACCCTCACATATACGAATTATCGCCAAATTTGCTTCGCTATGACATACTATAGGAGCCATGCCTTCTGTTTCCCAATCGAGTATTGTTTCCCCGGCAACGAAAGGGCTGTCTGCTAGGAGTGGATTATCTCTTTTCCGATGCACTATTTCATGTTTACTGTGTCCCACGCACCCTCACATTGACGAATTAACGCAGAATTTGCGTCGCTATGACATACTATAGGAGCCATGCCTTCTGGTTCCCAATCGAGTATTGTTTCCCCGGCAACGAAAGGGCTGTCTGCTAGGAGAGGATCATCTCTTTTCCGATGCACTATTTCATGTTTACTGTGTCCCACGCACCCTCACATTGACGAATTAACGCAGAATTTGCGTCGCTATGACATACTATAGAGGCCATGCCTTCTGGTTCCCAATCGAGTATTGTTTCCCCGGCAACCAAAGGGCTGTCTGCTAGGAGTGGATTATCTCTTTTCCGATGCACTATTTCATGTTTACTGTGTCCCACGCACCCTCACATTGAAGAATTAACGCAGAATTTGCGTCGCTATGACATACTATAAGAGCCATGCCTTCTGTTTCCCAATCGAGTATTGTTTCCCCGGCAACCAAAGGGCTGTCTGCTAGGAGTGGATTATCTCTTTTCCGATGCACTATTTCATGTTTACTGTGTCCCACGCACCCTCACATTGACGAATTAACGCAGAATTTGCGTCGCTATGACATACTATAGGAGCCATGCCTTCTGGTTCCCAATCGAGTATTGTTTCCCCGGCAACGAAAGGGCTGTCTGCTAGGAGTGGATTATCTCTTTTCCGATGCACTATTTCATGTTTACTGTGTCCCACGCACCTTCAAATTGACGAATTAACGCAGAATTTGCGTCGCTATGACATACTATAGGAGCCATGCCTTCTGGTTCCCAATCGAGTATTGTTTCCCCGGCAACGAAGGGGCTGTCTGCTAGGAGTGGATTATCTCTTTTCCGATGCACTATTTCATGATTACTGTGTCCCACGCACCCTCACATTGACGAATTAACGCAGAATTATCGTCGCTATGACATACTATAGGAGCCATGCCTTCTGGTTCCCAATCGAGTATTGTTTCCCTGGCAACGAAAGGGCTGTCTGCTAGGAGTGGATTATCTCTTTTCCGATGCACTATTTCATGTTTACTGTGTCCCACGCACCCTCACATTGACGAATTAACGCAGAATTTGCGTCGCTATGACACACTATAGGAGCCATGCCTTCTGGTTCCCAATCGAGTATTGTTTCCCCGGCAACGAAAGGGCTGTCTGCTAGGAGTGGATTATCTCTTTTCCGATGCACTATTTCATGTTTACTGTGTCCTACGCACCCTCACATTGACGAATTAACGCCGAATTTGCGTCGCTATGACATACTATAGGAGCCATGCCTTCTGGTTCCCAATCGAGTATTGTTTCCCCGGCAACCAAAGGGCTGTCTGCTAGGAGTGGATTATCTCTTTTCCGATGCACTATTTCATGTTTACTGTGTCCCACGCACCCTCACATTGACGAATTATCGCAGAATTTGCTTCGCTATGACATACTATAGGAGCCATGCCTTCTGTTTCCCAATCGAGTATTGTTTCCCCGGCAACGAAAGGGCTGTCTGCTAGGAGTGGATTATCTCTTTTCCGATGCACTATTTCATGTTTACTGTGTCCCACGCACCCTCACATTGACGAATTAACGCAGAATTTGCGTCGCTATGACATACTATAGAAGCCATGCCTTCTGGTCCCCAATCGAGTATTGTTTCCCCGGCAACGAAAGGGCTGTCTGCTAGGAGTGGATTATCTCTTTTCCGATGCACTATTTCATGTTTACTGTGTCCCACGCACCCTCACATTGACGAATTAACGCAGAATTAGCGTCGCTATGACATACTATAGGAGCCATGCCTTCTGGTTCCCAATCGAATATTGTTTCCCGGGCAACGAAAGGGCTGTCTGCTAGGAGTGGATTATCTCTTTTCCGATGCACTATTTCATGTTTACTGTGTCCCACGCACCCTCACGTTGACGAATTAACGCTGAATTTGCGTCGCTATGACATACTATAGGAGCCATGCCTTCTGTTTCCCATTCGAGAATTGTTTCCCCGGCAACGAATAGTCTGTCTCCTAGCAGTAGATTATCTCTTTTCCGATGCACTATTTCATGTTTACTGTGTCCCACGCACCCTCACGTTGACGAATTAACGCAGAATTTGCGTCGCTATGACATACTATAGGAGCCATGCCTTCTGGTTCCCAATCGAGTATTGTTTCCCCCGCAACGAAAGGGCTGTCTGCTAGGAGTGGATTATCTCTTTTCCGATGCACTATTTCATGTTTACTGTGTCCCACGCACCCTCACATTGACGAATTAACGCAGAATTTGCGTCGCTATGACATACTATAGGAGCCATGCCTTCTGGTTCCCAATCGAGTATTGTTTCCCCGGCAACGAAAGGGCTGTCTGCTAGGAAAGGATTATCTCTTTTCCGATGCACTATTTCATGTTTACTGTGTCCCAAGCACCCTCACATTGACGAATTATCGCAGAATTTGCTTCGCTATGACATACTATAGGAGCCATGCCTTCTGTTTCCCAATCGAGTATTGTTTCCCCGGCAACGAAAGGGCTGTCTGCTAGGAGTGGATTATCTCTCTTCTGATGCACTATTTCATGTTTACTGTGTCCCACGCACCCTCACATTGACGAATTAACGCAGAATTTGCGTCGCTATGACATACTATAGGAGCCAATCCTTCTGGTTCCCAATCGAGTATTGTTTCCACGGCAACGAAAGGGCTGTCTGCTAGGAGTGGATTATCTCTTTTCCGATGCACTATTTCATGTTTACTGTGTCCCACGCACCCTCACATTGACGAATTATCGCAGAATTTGCTTCGCTATGACATACTATAGGAGCCATGTCTTCTGTTTCCCAATCGAGTATTGTTTCCCCGGCAACGAAAGGGCTGTCTGCTAGGAGTGGATTATCTCTTTTCCGATGCACTATTTCATGTTTACTGTGTCCCACGCACCCTCACATTGACGAATTAACGCAGAATTTGCGTCGCTATGACATACTATAGGAGCCATGCCTTCTGGTTCCCAATCGAGTATTGTTTCCCCGGCAACGAAAGGGCTGTCTGCTAGGAGTGGATTATCTCTTTTCCGATGCACTATTTCATGTTTACTGTGTCCCACGCAGCCTCACATTGACGAATTAACGCAGAATTAGCGTCGCTATGACATACTATAGGAGCCATGCCTTCTGGTTCCCAATCGAGTATTGTTTCCCCGGCAACGAAAGGGCTGTCTGCTAGGAGTGGATTATCTCTTTTCCGATGCACTATTTCATGTTTACTGTGTCCCACGCACCCTCACGTTGACGAATTAACGCAGAATTTGCGTCGCTATGACATACTATAGGAGCCATGCCTTCTGGTTCCCAATCGAGTATTGTTTCCCCGGCAACGAAAGGGCTGTCTGCTAGGTCGGATTATCTATTTTCCGATGCACTATTTCATGTTTACTGTGTCCCACGCACCCTCACATTGACGAATTAACGCAGAATTTGCGTCGCTATGACATACTATAGGAGCAATGCCTTCTGTTTCCCATTCGAGTATTGTTTCCCCGGCAAAGAATAGTCTGTCTCCTAGGAGTGGATTATCTCTTTTCCGATGCACTATTTCATGTTTACTGTGTCCCACGCACCCTCACGTTGACGAATTAACGCAGAATTTGCGTCGCTATGACATACTATATTAGCCATGCCTTCTGGTTCCCAATCGAGTATTGTTTCCCCGGCAACGAATAGTCTGTCTCCTAGGAGTGGATTATCTCTTTTCCGATGCACTATTTCATGTTTACTGTGTCCCACGCACCCTCACGTTGACGAATTAACGCAGATTTGCGTCGCTATGACATACTATAGGAGCCATGCCTTCTGGTTCCCAATCGAGTATTGTTTCCCCGGCAACGAATAGTCTGTCTCCTAGGAGTGGATTATCTCTTTTCCGATGCACTATTTCATGTTTAATGTGTCCCACGCACCCTCACATTGACGAATTAATGCAGAATTTGCGTCGCTATGACATACTATAGGAGCCATGCCTTCTGGTTCCCATTCGAGTATTGTTTCCCCGGCAACGAATAGTCTGTCTCCTAGGAGTGGATTATCTCTTTTCCGATGCACTATTTCATGTTTACTGTGTCCCACGCACCCTCACGTTGACGAATTAACGCAGAATTTGCGTCGCTATGTCATACTATAGGAGCCATGCCTTCTGGTTCCCAATCGAGTATTGTTTCCCCGGCAACGAAAGGGCTGTCTGCTAGGTCGGATTATCTCTTTTCCGATGCACTATTTCATGTTTACTGTGGCCCACGCACCCTCACGTTGACGAATTAACGCAGAATTTGCGTCGCTATGTCATACTATAGGAGCCATGCCTTCTGGTTCCCAATCGAGTATTGTTTCCCCGGCAACGAAAGGGCTGTCTGCTAGGTCGGATTATCTCTTTTCCGATGCAGTATTTCATGTTTACTGTGGCCCACGCACCCTCACGTTGACGAATTAACGCAGAATTTGCGTCGCTATGACATACTATAGGAGCCATGCCTTCTGTTTCCCATTCGAGTATTGTTTCCCCGGCAACGAATAGTCTGTCTCCTAGGAGTGGATTATCTCTATTCCGATGCACTATTTCATGTTTACTGTGTCCCACGCACCCTCACGTTGACGAATTAACGCAGAATTTGCGTCGCTATGACATACTATAGGAGCCATGCCTTCTGGTTCCCAATCGAGTATTGTTTCCCCGGCAACGAAAGGGCTGTCTGCTAGGTCGGCTTATCTCTTTTCCGATGCACTATTTCATGTTTACTGTGGCCCACGCATCCTCACGTTGACGAATTAACGCAGAATTTGCGTCGCTATGACATACTATAGGAGCCATGCCTTCTGGTTCCCAATCGAGTATTGTTTCCCCGGCAACGAAAGGGCTGTCTCCTAGGAGTGGATTATCTCTTTTCCGATGCACTATTTCATGTTTACTGTGTCCCACGCACCCTCACGTTGACGAATTAACGCAGAATTTGCGTCGCTATGTCATACTATAGGAGCCATGCCTTCTGGTTCCCAATCGAGTATTGTTTCCCCGGCAACGAATAGTCTGTCTCCTAGGAGTGGATTATCTCTTTTCCGATGCACTATTTCATGGTTACTGTGGCCCACGCACCCTCACGTTGACGAAATAACGCAGAATTTGCGTCGCTATGACATACTATAGGAGCCATGCCTTCTGGTTCCCAATCGAGTATTGTTTCCCCGGCAACGAATAGTCTGTCTCCAAGGAGTGGATTATCTCTTTTCCGATGCACTATTTCATGTTTACTGTGTCCCACGCACCCTCACGTTGACGAATTAACGCAGAATTTGCGTCGCTATGACATACTATAGGAGCCATGCCTTCTGGTTCCCAATCGATTATTGTTTCCCCGGCAACGAAAGGGCTGTCTGCTAGAAGTGGATTATCTCTTTTCCGATGCACTGTTTCATGTTTACTGTGTCCCACGCACCCTCACGTAGACGAATTAACGCAGAATTTGCGTCGCTATGACATACTATAGGAGCCATGCCTTCTGGTTCCCAATCGAGTATTGTTTCCCCGGCAACGAATAGTCTGTCTCCTAGGAGTGGATTATCTCTTTTCCGATGCACTGTTTCATGTTTACTGTGTCCCACGCACCCTCACGTAGACGAATTAACGCAGAATTTGCGTCGCTATGACATACTATAGGAGCCATGCCTTCTGGTTCCCAATCGAGTATTGTTTCCCCGGCAACGAATAGTCTGTATCTAGGAGTGGATTATCTCTTTTCCGATGCACTGTTTCATGTTTACTGTGTCCCACGCACCCTCACGTAGACGAATTAACGCAGAATTTGCGTCGCTATGACATACTATAGGAGCCATGCCTTCTGTTTCCCATTCGAGTATTGTTTCCCCGGCAACGAATAGTCTGTCTCCTAGGAGTGGAATATCTCTTTTCCGATGCACTATTTCATGTTTACTGTGTCCCACGTACCCTCACGTTGACGAATTAACGCAGAATTTGCGTCGCTATGACATACTATAGGAGCCATGCCTTCTGGTTCCCAATAGAGTATTGTTTCCCCGGCAACGAATAGTCTGTCTCCTAGGAGTGGATTATCTCTTTTCCGATGCACTATTTCATGTTTACTGCGTCCCACGCACCCTCACGTTGACGAATTAACGCAGAATTTGCGTCGCTATGACATACTATAGGAGCCATGCCTTCTGGTTCCCAATCGAGTATTGTTTCCCCGGCAACGAATAGTCTGTCTCCTAGGAGTGGATTATCTCTTTTCCGATGCACTATTTCATATTAACTGTGTCCCACGCACCCTCACGTTGACGAATTAACGCAGAATTTGCGTCGCTATGACATACTATAGGAGCCATGCCTTCTGGTTCCCAATCTAGTATTGTTTCCCCGGCAACGAATAGTCTGTCTCCTAGGAGTGGATTATCTCTTTTCCGATGCACTATTTCATGTTAACTGTGTCCCACGCACCCTCACGTTGACGAATTAACGCAGAATTTGCGTCGCTATGACATACTATAGGAGCCATGCCTTCTGGTTCCCAATCGAGTATTGTTTCCCCGGCAACGAATAGTCTGTCTCCTAGGAGTGGATTATCTCTTTTCCGATGCACTATTTCATGTTAACTGTGTCCCACGCACCCTCACGTTGACGAATTAACGCAGAATTTGCGTCGCTATGACATACTATAGGAGCCATGCCTTCTGGTTCCCAATCGAGTATTGTTTCCCCGGCAACGAATAGTCTGTCTCCTAGGAGTGGATTATCTCTTTTCCGATGCACTATTTCATGTTAACTGTGTCCCACGCACCCTCACGTTGACGAATTAACGCAGAATTTGCGTCGCTATGACATACTATAGGAGCCATGCCTTCTGGTTCCCAATCGAGTATTGTTTCCCCGGCAACGAATAGTCTGTCTCCTAGGAGTGGATTATCTCTTTTCCGATGCATTATTTCATGTTAACTGTGTCCCACGCACCCTCACGTTGACGAATTAACGCAGAATTTGCGTCGCTATGACATACTATAGGAGCCATGCCTTCTGGTTCCCAATCGAGTATTGTTTCCCCGGCAACGAATAGTCTGTCTCCTAGGAGTGGATTATCTCTTTTCCGATGCACTATTTCATGTTAACTGTGTCCCACGCACCCTCACGTTGACGAATTAACGCAGAATTTGCGTCGCTATGACATACTATAGGAGCCATGCCTTCTGGTTCCCAATCGAGTATTGTTTCCCCGGCAACGAATAGTCTGTCTCCTAGGAGTGGATTATCTCTTTTCCGATGCACTATTTCATGTTAACTGTGTCCCACGCACCCTCACGTTGACGAATTAACGCAGAATTTGCGTCGCTATGACATACTATAGGAGCCATGCCTTCTGGTTCCCAATCGAGTATTGTTTCCCCGGCAACGAATAGTCTGTCTCCTAGGAGTGGATTATCTCTTTTCCGATGCACTATTTCATGTTTACTGTGTCCCACGCACCCTGACGTTGACGAATTAACGCAGAATTTGCGTCGCTATGACATACTATAGGAGCCATGCCTTCTGGTTCCCAATCGAGTATTGTTTCCCCGGCAACGAATAGTCTGTCTCCTAGGAGTGGATTATCTCTTTTCCGATGCACTATTTCATGTTTACTGTGTCCCACGCACCCTCACGTTGACGAATTAACGCAGAATTTGCGTCGCTATGACATACTATAGGAGCCATGCCTTCTGGTTCCCAATCGAGTATTGTTTCCCCGGCAACGAATAGTCTGTCTCCTAGGAGTGGATTATCTCTTTTCCGATGCACTATTTCATGTTTACTGTGTCCCACGCACCCTCACGTTGACGAATTAACGCAGAATTTGCGTCGCTATGACATACTATAGGAGCCATGCCTTCTGGTTCCCAATCGAGTATTGTTTCCCCGGCAACGAATAGTCTGTCTCCTAGGAGTGGATTATCTCTTTTCCGATGCACTATTTCATGTTAACTGTGTCCCACGCACCCTCACGTTGACGAATTAACGCAGAATTTGCGTCGCTATGACATACTATAGGAGCCATGCCTTCTGGTTCCCAATGGAGTATTGTTTCCCCGGCAACGAATAGTCTGTCTCCTAGGAGTGGATTATCTCTTTTCCGATGCACTATTTCATGTTAACTGTGTCCCACGCACCCTCACGTTGACGAATTAACGCAGAATTTGCGTCGCTATGACATACTATAGGAGCCATGCCTTCTGGTTCCCAATCGAGTATTGTTTCCCCGGCAACGAATAGTCTGTCTCCTAGGAGTGGATTATCTCTTTTCCGATGCACTATTTCATGTTAACTGTGTCCCACGCACCCTCACGTTGACGAATTAACGCAGAATTTGCGTCGCTATGACATACTATAGGAGCCATGCCTTCTGGTTACCAATCGAGTATTGTTTCCCCGGCAACGAATAGTCTGTCTCCTAGGAGTGGATTATCTCTTTTCCGATGCACTATTTCATGTTTACTGTGTCCCACGCACCCTCACGTTGACGAATTAACGCAGAATTTGCGTCGCTATGACATACTATAGGAGCCATGCCTTCTGGTTCCCAATCGAGTATTGTTTCCCCGGCAACGAATAGTCTGTCTCCTAGGAGTGGATTATCTCTTTTCCGATGCACTATTTCATGTTTACTGTGTCCCACGCACCCTCACGTTGACGAATTAACGCAGAATTTGCGTCGCTATGACATACTATAGGAGCCATGCCTTCTGGTTCCCAATGGAGTATTGTTTCCCCGGCAACGAATAGTCTGTCTCCTAGGAGTGGATTATCTCTTTTCCGATGCACTATTTCATGTTAACTGTGTCCCACGCACCCTCACGTTGACGAATTAACGCAGAATTTGCGTCGCTATGACATACTATAGGAGCCATGCCTTCTGGTTCCCAATCGAGTATTGTTTCCCCGGCAACGAATAGTCTGTCTCCTAGGAGTGGATTATCTCTTTTCCGATGCACTATTTCATGTTTACTGTGTCCCACGCACCCTCACGTTGACGAATTAACGCAGAATTTGCGTCGCTATGACATACTATAGGAGCCATGCCTTCTGGTTCCCAATCGAGTATTGTTTCCCCGGCAACGAATAGTCTGTCTCCTAGGAGTGGATTATCTCTTTTCCGATGCACTATTTCATGTTTACTGTGTCCCACGCACCCTCACGTTGACGAATTAACGCAGAATTTGCGTCGCTATGACATACTATAGGAGCGATGCCTTCTGGTTCCCAATCGAGTATTGTTTCCCCGGCAACGAATAGTCTGTCTCCTAGGAGTGGATTATCTCTTTTCCGATGCACTATTTCATGTTTACTGTGTCCCACGCACCCTCACGTTGACGAATTAACGCAGAATTTGCGTCGCTATGACATACTATAGGAGCCTGCCTTCTGGTTCCCAATCGAGTATTGTTTCCCCGGCAACGAATAGTCTGTCTCCTAGGAGTGGATTATCTCTTTTCCGATGCACTATTTCATGTTAACTGTGTCCCACGCACCCTCACGTTGACGAATTAACGCAGAATTTGCGTCGCTATGACATACTATAGGAGCCATGCCTTCTGGTTCCCAATCGAGTATTGTTTCCCCGGCAACGAATAGTCTGTCTCCTAGGAGTGGATTATCTCTTTTCCGATGCACTATTTCATGTTTACTGTGTCCCACGTACCCTCACGTTGACGAATTAACGCAGAATTTGCGTCGCTATGACATACTATAGGAGCCATGCCTTCTGTTTCCCATTCGAGTATTGTTTCCCCGGCAACGAAAGGGCTGTCTGCTAGGTCGGATTATCTCTTTTCCGATGTACTATTTCATGTTTACTGTGTCCCACGCACCCTCACATTGACGAATTAACGCAGAATTTGCGTCGCTATGACATACTATAGGAGCCATGCCTTCTGTTTCCCATTCGAGTATTGTTTCCCCGGCAACGAATAGTCTGTCTCCTAGGAGTGGATTATCTCTCTTCCGATGCACTATTTCATGTTTACTGTGTCCCATGCACCCTCACGTTGACGAATTAACGCAGAATTTGCGTCGCTATGACATACTATAGGAGCCATGCCTTCTGTTTCCCATTCGAGTATTGTTTCCCCGGCAACGAAAGGGCTGTCTGCTAGGTCGGATTATCTCTTTTCCGATGCACTATTTCATGTTTACTGTGTCCCACGCACCCTCACGTTGACGAATTAACGCAGAATTTGCGTCGCTATGACATACTATAGGAGCCATGCCTTCTGTTTCCCATTCGAGTATTGTTTCCCCGGCAACGAAAGGGCTGTCTGCTAGGAGTGGATTATCTCTCTTCCGATGCACTATTTCATGTTTACTGTGTCCCACGCACCCTCACATTGACGAATTAACGCAGAATTTGCGTCGCTATGACATACAATAGGAGCCATGCCTTCTGTTTCCCATTCGAGTATTGTTTCCCCGGCAACCAAAGGGCTGTCTGCTAGGTCGGATTATCTCTTTTCCGATGCACTATTTCATGTTTACTGTGTCCCACGCACCCACACGTTGACGAATTAACGCAGAATTTGCGTCGCTATGACATACTATAGGAGCCATGCCTTCTGTTTCCCATTCAAGTATTGTTTCCCGGCAACGAAAGGGCTGTCTGCTAGGTCGGATTATCGCTTTTCCGATGCACTATTTCATGTTTACTGTGTCCCACGCACCCTCACGTTGACGAATTGACGCAGAATTTGCGTCGCTATGACATACTATAGGAGCCATGCCTTCTGTTTCCCATTCGAGTATTGTTTCCCGGGCAACGAAAGGGCTGTCTGCTAGGTCGGATTATCTCTTTTCCGATGCACTATTTCATGTTTACTGTGTCCCACGCACCCTCACGTTGACGAATTAACGCAGAATTTGCGTCGCTATGACATACTATAGGAGCCATGCCTTCTGTTTCCCATTCGAGTATTGTTTCCCGGCAACGAAAGGGCTGTCTGCTAGGTCGGATTATCTCTTTTCCGATGCACTATTTCATGTTTACTGTGTCCCACGCACCCTCACATTGACGAATTAACGCAGAATTTGCGTCGCTATGACATACAATAGGAGCCATGCCTTCTGGTTCCCAATCGAGTATTGTTTACCCGGCAACGAAAGGGCTGTCTGCTAGGTCGGATTATCTCTTTTCCGATGCACTATTTCATGTTTACTGTGTCCCACGCACCCTCACGTTGACGAATTAACGCAGAATTTGCGTCGCTATGACATACTATAGGAGCCATGCCTTCTGGTTCCCAATCGAGTATTGTTTCCCCGGCAACGAATAGTCTGTCTCCTAGGAGTGGATTATCTCTTTTCCGATGCACTGTTTCATGTTTACTGTGTCCCACGCACCCTCACGTAGACGAATTAACGCAGAATTTGCGTCGCTATGACATACTATAGGAGCCATGCCTTCTGGTTCCCAATCGAGTATTGTTTCCCCGGCAACGAATAGTCTGTATCTAGGAGTGGATTATCTCTTTTCCGATGCACTGTTTCATGTTTACTGTGTCCCACGTACCCTCACGTAGACGAATTAACGCAGAATTTGCGTCGCTATGACATACTATAGGAGCCATGCCTTCTGTTTCCCATTCGAGTATTGTTTCCCCGGCAACGAATAGTCTGTCTCCTAGGAGTGGATTATCTCTTTTCCGATGCACTATTTCATGTTTACTGTGTCCCACGTACCCTCACGTTGACGAATTAACGCAGAATTTGCGTCGCTATGACATACTATAGGAGCCATGCCTTCTGGTTCCCAATAGAGTATTGTTTCCCCGGCAACGAATAGTCTGTCTCCTAGGAGTGGATTATCTCTTTTCCGATGCACTATTTCATGTTTACTGCGTCCCACGCACCCTCACGTTGACGAATTAACGCAGAATTTGCGTCGCTATGACATACTATAGGAGCCATGCCTTCTGGTTCCCAATCGAGTATTGTTTCCCCGGCAACGAATAGTCTGTCTCCTAGGAGTGGATTATCTCTTTTCCGATGCACTATTTCATATTAACTGTGTCCCACGCACCCTCACGTTGACGAATTAACGCAGAATTTGCGTCGCTATGACATACTATAGGAGCCATGCCTTCTGGTTCCCAATCGAGTATTGTTTCCCCGGCAACGAATAGTCTGTCTCCTAGGAGTGGATTATCTCTTTTCCGATGCACTATTTCATGTTAACTGTGTCCCACGCACCCTCACGTTGACGAATTAACGCAGAATTTGCGTCGCTATGACATACTATAGGAGCCATGCCTTCTGGTTCCCAATCGAGTATTGTTTCCCCGGCAACGAATAGTCTGTCTCCTAGGAGTGGATTATCTCTTTTCCGATGCACTATTTCATGTTAACTGTGTCCCACGCACCCTCACGTTGACGAATTAACGCAGAATTTGCGTCGCTATGACATACTATAGGAGCCATGCCTTCTGGTTCCCAATCGAGTATTGTTTCCCCGGCAACGAATAGTCTGTCTCCTAGGAGTGGATTATCTCTTTTCCGATGCACTATTTCATGTTAACTGTGTCCCACGCACCCTCACGTTGACGAATTAACGCAGAATTTGCGTCGCTATGACATACTATAGGAGCCATGCCTTCTGGTTCCCAATCGAGTATTGTTTCCCCGGCAACGAATAGTCTGTCTCCTAGGAGTGGATTATCTCTTTTCCGATGCACTATTTCATGTTAACTGTGTCCCACGCACCCTCACGTTGACGAATTAACGCAGAATTTGCGTCGCTATGACATACTATAGGGGCCATGCCTTCTGGTTCCCAATCGAGTATTGTTTCCCCGGCAACGAATAGTCTGTCTCCTAGGAGTGGATTATCTCTTTTCCGATGCACTATTTCATGTTAACTGTGTCCCACGCACCCTCACGTTGACGAATTAACGCAGAATTTGCGTCGCTATGACATACTATAGGAGCCATGCCTTCTGGTTCCCAATCGAGTATTGTTTCCCCGGCAACGAATAGTCTGTCTCCTAGGAGTGGATTATCTCTTTTCCGATGCACTATTTCATGTTAACTGTGTCCCACGCACCCTCACGTTGACGAATTAACGCAGAATTTGCGTCGCTATGACATACTATAGGAGCCATGCCTTCTGGTTCCCAATCGAGTATTGTTTCCCCGGCAACGAATAGTCTGTCTCCTAGGAGTGGATTATCTCTTTTCCGATGCACTATTTCATGTTTACTGTGTCCCACGCACCCTGACGTTGACGAATTAACGCAGAATTTGCGTCGCTATGACATACTATAGGAGCCATGCCTTCTGGTTCCCAATCGAGTATTGTTTCCCCGGCAACGAATAGTCTGTCTCCTAGGAGTGGATTATCTCTTTTCCGATGCACTATTTCATGTTTACTGTGTCCCACGCACCCTCACGTTGACGAATTAACGCAGAATTTGCGTCGCTATGACATACTATAGGAGCCATGCCTTCTGGTTCCCAATCGAGTATTGTTTCCCCGGCAACGAATAGTCTGTCTCCTAGGAGTGGATTATCTCTTTTCCGATGCACTATTTCATGTTTACTGTGTCCCACGCACCCTCACGTTGACGAATTAACGCAGAATTTGCGTCGCTATGACATACTATAGGAGCCATGCCTTCTGGTTCCCAATCGAGTATTGTTTCCCCGGCAACGAATAGTCTGTCTCCTAGGAGTGGATTATCTCTTTTCCGATGCACTATTTCATGTTAACTGTGTCCCACGCACCCTCACGTTGACGAATTAACGCAGAATTTGCGTCGCTATGACATACTATAGGAGCCATGCCTTCTGGTTCCCAATGGAGTATTGATTCCCCGGCAACGAATAGTCTGTCTCCTAGGAGTGGATTATCTCTTTTCCGATGCACTATTTCATGTTAACTGTGTCCCACGCACCCTCACGTTGACGAATTAACGCAGAATTTGCGTCGCTATGACATACTATAGGAGCCATGCCTTCTGGTTCCCAATCGAGTATTGTTTCCCCGGCAACGAATAGTCTGTCTCCTAGGAGTGGATTATCTCTTTTCCGATGCACTATTTCATGTTAACTGTGTCCCACGCACCCTCACGTTGACGAATTAACGCAGATTTTGCGTCGCTATGACATACTATAGGAGCCATGCCTTCTGGTTCCCAATCGAGTATTGTTTCCCCGGCAACGAATAGTCTGTCTCCTAGGAGTGGATTATCTCTTTTCCGATGCACTATTTCATGTTTACTGTGTCCCACGCACCCTCACGTTGACGAATTAACGCAGAATTTGCGTCGCTATGACATACTATAGGAGCCATGCCTTCTGGTTCCCAATCGAGTATTGTTTCCCCGGCAACGAATAGTCTGTCTCCTAGGAGTGGATTATCTCTTTTCCGATGCACTATTTCATGTTTACTGTGTCCCACGCACCCTCACGTTGACGAATTAACGCAGAATTTGCGTCGCTATGACATACTATAGGAGCCATGCCTTCTGGTTCCCAATGGAGTATTGTTTCCCCGGCAACGAATAGTCTGTCTCCTAGGAGTGGATTATCTCTTTTCCGATGCACTATTTCATGTTAACTGTGTCCCACGCACCCTCACGTTGACGAATTAACGCAGAATTTGCGTCGCTATGACATACTATAGGAGCCATGCCTTCTGGTTCCCAATCGAGTATTGTTTCCCCGGCAACGAATAGTCTGTCTCCTAGGAGTGGATTATCTCTTTTCCGATGCACTATTTCATGTTTACTGTGTCCCACGCACCCTCACGTTGACGAATTAACGCAGAATTTGCGTCGCTATGACATACTATAGGAGCCATGCCTTCTGGTTCCCAATCGAGTATTGTTTCCCCGGCAACGAATAGTCTGTCTCCTAGGAGTGGATTATCTCTTTTCCGATGCACTATTTCATGTTTACTGTGTCCCACGCACCCTCACGTTGACGAATTAACGCAGAATTTGCGTCGCTATGACATACTATAGGAGCGATGCCTTCTGGTTCCCAATCGAGTATTGTTTCCCCGGCAACGAATAGTCTGTCTCCTAGGAGTGGATTATCTCTTTTCCGATGCACTATTTCATGTTTACTGTGTCCCACGCACCCTCACGTTGACGAATTAACGCAGAATTTGCGTCGCTATGACATACTATAGGAGCCATGCCTTCTGGTTCCCAATCGAGTATTGTTTCCCCGGCAACGAATAGTCTGTCTCCTAGGAGTGGATTATCTCTTTTCCGATGCACTATTTCATGTTAACTGTGTCCCACGCACCCTCACGTTGACGAATTAACGCAGAATTTGCGTCGCTATGACATACTATAGGAGCCATGCCTTCTGGTTCCCAATCGAGTATTGTTTCCCCGGCAACGAATAGTCTGTCTCCTAAGAGTGGATTATCTCTTTTCCGATGCACTATTTCATGTTTACTGTGTCCCACGTACCCTCACGTTGACGAATTAACGCAGAATTTGCGTCGCTATGACATACTATAGGAGCCATGCCTTCTGTTTCCCATTCGAGTATTGTTTCCCCGGCAACGAAAGGGCTGTCTGCTAGGTCGGATTATCTCTTTTCCGATGTACTATTTCATGTTTACTGTGTCCCACGCACCCTCACATTGACGAATTAACGCAGAATTTGCGTCGCTATGACATACTATAGGAGCCATGCCTTCTGTTTCCCATTCGAGTATTGTTTCCCCGGCAACGAATAGTCTGTCTCCTAGGAGTGGATTATCTCTCTTCCGATGCACTATTTCATGTTTACTGTGTCCCATGCACCCTCACGTTGACGAATTAACGCAGAATTTGCGTCGCTATGACATACTATAGGAGCCATGCCTTCTGTTTCCCATTCGAGTATTGTTTCCCCGGCAACGAAAGGGCTGTCTGCTAGGTCGGATTATCTCTTTTCCGATGCACTATTTCATGTTTACTGTGTCCCACGCACCCTCACGTTGACGAATTAACGCAGAATTTGCGTCGCTATGACATACTATAGGAGCCATGCCTTCTGTTTCCCATTCGAGTATTGTTTCCCCGGCAACGAAAGGGCTGTCTGCTAGGAGTGGATTATCTCTCTTCCGATGCACTATTTCATGTTTACTGTGTCCCACGCACCCTCACATTGACGAATTAACGCAGAATTTGCGTCGCTATGACATACAATAGGAGCCATGCCTTCTGTTTCCCATTCGAGTATTGTTTCCCCGGCAACCAAAGGGCTGTCTGCTAGGTCGGATTATCTCTTTTCCGATGCACTATTTCATGTTTACTGTGTCCCACGCACCCACACGTTGACGAATTAACGCAGAATTTGCGTCGCTATGACATACTATAGGAGCCATGCCTTCTGTTTCCCATTCAAGTATTGTTTCCCGGCAACGAAAGGGCTGTCTGCTAGGTCGGATTATCGCTTTTCCGATGCACTATTTCATGTTTACTGTGTCCCACGCACCCTCACGTTGACGAATTAACGCAGAATTTGCGTCGCTATGACATACTATAGGAGCCATGCCTTCTGTTTCCCATTCGAGTATTGTTTCCCGGGCAACGAAAGGGCTGTCTGCTAGGTCGGATTATCTCTTTTCCGATGCACTATTTCATGTTTACTGTGTCCCACGCACCCTCACGTTGACGAATTAACGCAGAATTTGCGTCGCTATGACATACTATAGGAGCCATGCCTTCTGTTTCCCATTCGAGTATTGTTTCCCGGCAACGAAAGGGCTGTCTGCTAGGTCGGATTATCTCTTTTCCGATGCACTATTTCATGTTTACTGTGTCCCACGCACCCTCACATTGACGAATTAACGCAGAATTTGCGTCGCTATGACATACAATAGGAGCCATGCCTTCTGGTTCCCAATCGAGTATTGTTTACCCGGCAACGAAAGGGCTGTCTGCTAGGTCGGATTATCTCTTTTCCGATGCACTATTTCATGTTTACTGTGTCCCACGCACCCTCACGTTGACGAATTAACGCAGAATTTGCGTCGCTATGACATACTATATGAGCCATGCCTTCTGTTTCCCATTCGAGTATTGTTTCCCCGGCAACGAAAGGGCTGTCTGCTAGGAGTGGATTATCTCTCTTCCGATGCACTATTTCATGTTTACTGTGTCCCACGCACCCTCACATTGACGAATTAACGCAGAATTTGCGTCGCTATGACATACTATAGGAGCCATGCCTTCTGTTTCCCATTCGAGTATTGTTTCCCCGGCAACGAAAGGGCTGTCTGCTAGGTCGGATTATCTCTTTTCCGATGCACTATTTCATGTTTACTGTGTCCCACGCACCCACACGTTGACGAATTAACGCAGAATTTGCGTCGCTATGACATACTATAGGAGCCATGCCTTCTGTTTCCCATTCGAGTATTGTTTCCCGGCAACGAAAGGGCTGTCTGCTAGGTCGGATTATCTCTTTTCCGATGCACTATTTCATGTTTACTGTGTCCCACGCACCCTCACGTTGACGAATTAACGCAGAATTTGCGTCGCTATGACATACTATAGGAGCCATGCCTTCTGTTTCCCATTCGAGTATTGTTTCCCCGGCAACGAAAGGGCTGTCTGCTAGGTCGGATTATCTCTTTTCCGATGCACTATTTCATGTTTACTGTGTCCCACGCACCCTCACGTTGACGAATTAACGCAGAATTTGCGTCGCTATGACATACTATAGGAGCCATGCCTTCTGTTTCCCATTCGAGTATTGTTTCCCCGGCAACGAATAGTCTGTCTCCTAGGAGTGGATTATCTCTCTTCCGATGCACTATTTCATGTTTACTGTGTCCCACGCACCCTCACATTGACGAATTAACGCAGAATTTGCGTCGCTATGACATACAATAGGAGCCATGCCTTCTGTTTCCCATTCGAGTATTGTTTCCCCGGCAACCAAAGGGCTGTCTGCTAGGTCGGATTATCTCTTTTCCGATGCACTATTTCATGTTTACTGTGTCCCACGCACCCACACGTTGACGAATTAACGCAGAATTTGCGTCGCTATGACATACTATAGGAGCCATGCCTTCTGTTTCCCATTCGAGTATTGTTTCCCGGCAACGAAATTGCTGTCTGCTAGGTCGGATTATCTCTTTTCCGATGCACTATTTCATGTATACTGTGTCCCACGCACCCTCACATTGACGAATTAACGCAGAATTTGCGTCGCTATGACATACAATAGGAGCCATGCCTTCTGTTTCCCATTCGAGTATTGTTTCCCCGGCAACGAAAGGGCTGTCTGCTAGGTCGGATTATCTCTTTTCCGATGCACTATTTCATGTTTACTGTGTCCCACGCACCCTCACGTTGACGAATTAACGCAGAATTTGCGTCGCTATGACATACAATAGGAGCCATGCCTTCTGTTTCCCATTCGAGTATTGTTTCCCCGGCAACGAATAGTCTGTCTCCTAGGAGTGGATTATCTCTCTTCCGATGCACTATTTCATGTTTACTGTGTCCCACGCACCCTCACGTTGACGAATTAACGCAGAATTTGCGTCGCTATGACATACTATAGGAGCCATGCCTTCTGTTTCCCATTCGAGTATTGTTTTCCCGGCAACGAAAGGGCTGTCTGCTAGGAGTGGATTATCTCTCTTCCGATGCACTATTTCATGTTTACTGTGTCCCACGCACCCTCACGTTGACGAATTAACGCAGAATTTGCGTCGCTATGACATACTATAGGAGCCATGCCTTCTGTTTCCCATTCGAGTATTGTTTCCCCGGCAACGAAAGGGCTGTCTGCTAGGTCGGATTATCTCTTTTCCGATGCACTATTTCATGTTTACTGTGTCCCACGCACCCTCACATTGACGAATTAACGCAGAATTTGCGTCGCTATGACATACAATAGGAGCCATGCCTTCTGTTTCCCATTCGAGTATTGTTTCCCCGGCAACGAAAGGGCTCTCTGCTAGGTCGGATTATCTCTTTTCCGATGCACTATTTCATGTTTACTGTGTCCCACGCACCCTCACGTTGACGAATTAACGCAGAATTTGCGTCGCTATGACATACTATAGGAGCCATGCCTTCTGTTTCCCATTCGAGTATTGTTTCCCCGGCAACGAAAGGGCTGTCTGCTAGGTCGGATTATCTCTTTTCCGATGCACTATTTCATGTTTACTGTGTCCCACGCACCCTCACGTTGACGAATTAACGCAGAATTTGCGTCGCTATGACATACTATAGGAGCCATGCCTTCTGTTTCCCATTCGAGTATTGTTTCCCCGGCAACGAAAGGGCTGTCTGCTAGGAGTGGATTATCTCTCTTCCGATGCACTATTTCATGTTTACTGTGTCCCACGCACCCTCACATTGACGAATTAACGCAGAATTTGCGTCGCTATGACATACAATAGGAGCCATGCCTTCTGTTTCCCATTCGAGTATTGTTTCCCCGGCAACGAAAGGGCTGTCTGCTAGGTCGGATTATCTCTTTTCCGATGCACTATTTCATGTTTACTGTGTCCCACGCACCCTCACGTTGACGAATTAACGCAGAATTTGCGTCGCTATGACATACTATAGGAGCCATGCCTTCTGTTTCCCATTGGAGTATTGTTTCCCGGCAACGAAAGGGCTGTCTGCTAGGTCGGAATATCTCTTTCCCGATGCACTATTTCATGTTTACTGTGTCCCACGCACCCTCACATTGACGAATTAACGCAGAATTTGCGTCGCAATGACATACAATAGGAGCCATGCCTTCTGTTTCCCATTCGAGTATTGTTTCCCCGGCAACGAAAGGGCTGTCTGCTAGGTCGGATTATCTCTTTTCCGATGCACTATTTCATGTTTACTGTGTCCCACGCACCCACACGTTGACGAAATAACGCAGAATTTGCGTCGCTATGACATACTATAGGAGCCATGCCTTCTGTTTCCCATTCGAGTATTGTCTCCCGTCAACGAAAGGGCTGTCTGCTAGGTCGGATTATCTCTTTTCCGATGCACTATTTCAAGTTTACTGTGTCCCACGCACCCTCACATTGACGAATTAACGCAGAATTTGCGTCGCTATGACATACAATAGGAGCCATGCCTTCTGGTTCCCAATCGAGTATTGTTTCCCCGGCAACGAAAGGGCTGTCTGCTAGGTCGGATTATCTGTTTTCCGATGCACTATTTCATGTTTACTGTGTCCCACGCACCCACACGTTGACGAATTAACGCAGAATTTGCGTCGCTATGACATACTATAGGAGCCATGCCTTCTGTTTCCCATTCGAGTATTGTTTCCCCGGCAACGAAAGGGCTGTCTGCTAGGTCGGATTATCTCTTTTCCGATGCACTATTTCATGTTTACTGTGTCCCACGCACCCACACGTTGACGACTTAACGCAGAATTTGCGTCGCTATGACATACTATAGGAGCCATGCCTTCTGTTTCCCATTCGAGTATTGTTTCCCCGGCAACGAAAGGGCTGTCTGCTAGGTCGGATTATCTCTTTTCCGATGCACTATTTCATGTTTACTGTGTCCCACGCACCCTCACGTTGACGAATTAACGCAGAATTTGCGTCGCTATGACATACTATAGGAGCCATGCCTTCTGTTTCACATTCGAGTATTGTTTCCCCGGCAACGAAAGGGCTGTCTGCTAGGAGTGGATTATCTCTTTTCCGATGCACTATTTCATGTTTACTGTGTCCCACGCACCCTCACATTGACGAATTAACGCAGAATTTGCGTCGCTATGACATACTATAGGAGCCATGCCTTCTGTTTCCCATTCGAGTATTGTTTCCCCGGCAACGAAAGGGCTGTCTGCTAGGTCGGATTATCTCTTTTCTGATGCACTATTTCATGTTTACTGTGTCCCACGCACCCTCACGTTGACGAATTAACGCAGAATTTGCGTCGCTATGACATACTATAGGAGCCATGCCTTCTGTTTCCCATTCGAGTATTGTTTCCCGGCAACGAAAGGGCTGTCTGCTAGGTCGGATTATCTCTTTTCCGATGCACTATTTCATGTTTACTGTGTCCCACGCACCCTCACGTTGACGAATTAACGCAGTATTTGCGTCGCTATGACATACTATAGGAGCCATGCCTTCTGTTTCCCATTCGAGTATTGTTTCCCCGGCAACGAAAGGGCTGTCTGCTAGGTCGGATTATCTCTTTTCCGATGCACTATTTCATGTTTACTGTGTCCCACGCACCCTCACGTTGACGAATTAACGCAGAATTTGCGTCGCTATGACATACTATAGGAGCCATGCCTTCTGTTTCCCATTCGAGTATTGTTTCCCCGGCAACGAAAGGGCTGTCTGCTAGGAGTGGATTATCTCTCTTCCGATGCACTATTTCAAGTTTACTGTGTCCCACGCACCCTCACAATGACGAATTAACGCAGAATTTGCGTCGCTATGACATACTATAGGAGCCATGCCTTCTGTTTCCCATTCGAGTATTGTTTCCCCGGCAACGAAAGGGCTGTCTGCTAGGTCGGATTATCTCTTTTCCGATGCACTATTTCATGTTTACTGTGTCCCACGCACCCTCACATTGACGAATTAACGCAGAATTTGCGTCGCTATGACATACTATAGGAGCCATGCCTTCTGTTTCCCATTCGAGTATTGTTTCCCCGGCAACGAAAGGGCTGTCTGCTAGGTCGGATTATCTCTTTTCCGATGCACTATTTCATGTTTACTGTGTCCCACGCACCCTCACGTTGACGAATTAACGCAGAAATGGCGTCGCTATGACATACTATAGGAGCCATGCCTTCTGTTTCCCATTCGAGTATTGTTTCCCCGGCAACGAAAGGGCTGTCTGCTAGGTCGGATTATCTCTTTTCCGATGCACTATTTCATGTTTACTGTGTCCCACGCACCCTCACATTGACGAATTAGCGCAGAATTTGCGTCGCTATGACATACTATAGGAGCCATGCCTTCTGGTTCCCAATCGAGTATTGTTTCCCCGGCAACGAATAGTCTGTCTCCTAGGAGTGGATTATCTCTTTTCCGATGCACTATTTCATGTTTACTGTGTCCCACGCACCCTCACGTTGACGAATTAACGCAGAATTTGCGTCGCTATGACATACTATAGGAGCCATGCCTTCTGTTTCCCATTCGAGTATTGTTTCCCCGGCAACGAAAGGGCTGTCTGCTAGGAGTGGATTATCTCTCTTCCGATGCACTATTTCATGTTTACTGTGTCCCACGCACCCTCACGTTGACAAATTAACGCAGAATTTGCGTCGCTATGACATACTATAGGAGCCATGCCTTCTGTTTCCCATTCGAGTATTGTTTCCCCGGCAACGAAAGGGCTGTCTGCTAGGTCGGATTATCTCTTTTCCGATGCACTATTTCATGTTTACTGTGTCCCACGCACCCTCACGTTGACGAATTAACGCAGAATTTGCGTCGCTATGACATACTATAGGAGCCATGCCTTCTGTTTCCCATTCGAGTATTGTTTCCCCGGCAACGAAAGGGCTGTCTGCTAGGTCGGATTATCTCTTTTCCGATGCACTATTTCATGTTTACTGTGTCCCACGCACCCTCACATTGACGAATTAACGCAGAATTTGCGTCGCTATGACATACTATAGGAGCCATGCCTTCTGGTTCCCAATCGAGTATTGTTTCCCCGGCAACGAATAGTCTGTCTCCTAGGAGTGGATTATCTCTTTTCCGATGCACTATTTCATGTTTACTGTGTCCCACGCACCCTCACATTGCCGAATTAACGCAGAATTTGCGTCGCTATGACATGCTATAGGAGCCATGCCTTCTGTTTCCCATTCGAGTATTGTTTCCCCGGCAACGAAAGGGCTGTCTGCTAGGAGTGGATTATCTCTCTTCCGATGCACTATTTCATGTTTACTGTGTCCCACGCACCCTCACGTTGACGAATTAACGCAGAATTTGCGTCGCTATGACATACTATAGGAGCCATGCCTTCTGTTTCCCATTCGAGTATTGTTTCCCCGGCAACGAAAGGGCTGTCTGCTAGGTCGGATTATCTCTTTTCCGATGCACTATTTCATGTTTACTGTGTCCCACGCACCCTCACATTGACGAATTAACGCAGAATTTGCGTCGCTATGACATACTATAGGAGCCATGCCTTCTGGTTCCCAATCGAGTATTGTTTCCCCGGCAACGAATAGTCTGTCTCCTAGGAGTGGATTATCTCTTTTCCGATGCACTATTTCATGTTTACTGTGTCCCACGCACCCTCACATTGACGAATTAACGCAGAATTTGCGTCGCTATGACATGCTATAGGAGCCATGCCTTCTGCTTCCCAATCGAGTATTGTTTCGCCGGCAACGAATAGTCTGTCTCCTAGGAGTGGATTATCTCTTTTCCGATGCACTATTTCATGTTTACTGTGTCCCACGCACCCTCACATTGACGAATTAACGCAGAATTTGCGTCGCTATGACATACTATGGGAGCCATGCCTTCTGGTTCCCAATCGAGTATTGTTTCCCCGGCAACGAATAGTCTGTCTCCTAGGAGTGGATTATCTCTTTTCCGATGCACTATTTCATGTTTACTGTGTCCCACGCACCCTCACATTGACGAATTAACGCAGAATTTGCGTCGCTATGACATGCTATAGGAGCCATGCCTTCTGGTTCCCAATCGAGTATTGTTTCGCCGGCAACGAATAGTCTGTCTCCTAGGAGTGGATTATCTCTTTTCCGATGCACTATTTCATGTTTACTGTGTCCCACGCACCCTCACGTTGACGAATTAACGCAGAATTTGCGTCGCTATGACATACTATAGGAGCCATGCCTTCTGGTTCCCAATCGAGTATTTTTTCCCCGGCAACGAATAGTCTGTCTCCTAGGAGTGGATTATCTCTTTTCCGATGCACTATTTCATGTTTACTGTGTCCCACGCACCCTCACGTTGACGAATTAACGCAGAATTTGCGTCGCTATGACATACTATAGGAGCCATGCCTTCTGTTTCCCATTCGAGTATTGTTTCCCCAGCAACGAAAGGGCTGTGTGCTAGGTCGGATTATCTCTTTTCCGATGCACTATTTCATGTTTACTGTGTCCCACGCACCCTCACGTTGACGAATTAACGCAGAATTTGCGTCGCTATGACATACTATAGGAGCCATGCCTTCTGTTTCCCATTCGAGTATTGTTTCCCCGGCAACGAAAGGGCTGTCTGCTAGGTCGGATTATCTCTTTTCCGATGCACTATTTCATGTTTACTGTGTCCCACGCACCCTCACGTTGACGAATTAACGCAGAATTTGCGTCGCTATGACATACTATAGGAGCCATGCCTTCTGTTTCCCATTCGAGTATTGTTTCCCCGGCAACGAAAGGGCTGTCTGCTAGGTCGGATTATCTCTTTTCCGATGCACTATTTCATGTTTACTGTGTCCCACGCACCCTCACATTGACGAATTAACGCAGAATTTGCGTCGCTATGACATACAATAGGAGCCATGCCTTCTGTTTCCCATTCGAGTATTGTTTCCCCGGCAACGAAAGGGCTGTCTGCTAGGTCGGATTATCTCTTTTCCGATGCACTATTTCATGTTTACTGTGTCCCACGCACCCTCACATTGACGAATTAACGCAGAATTTGCGTCGCTATGACATACTATAGGAGCCATGCCTTCTGTTTCCCATTCGAGTATTGTTTCCCCGGCAACGAAAGGGCTGTCTGCTAGGTCGGATTATCTCTTTTCCGATGCACTATTTCATGTTTACTGTGTCCCACGCACCCTCACATTGACGAATTAACGCAGAATTTGCGTCGCTATGACATACTATAGGAGCCATGCCTTCTGTTTCCCATTCGAGTATTGTTTCCCCGGCAACGAAAGGGCTGTCTGCTAGGTCGGATTATCTCTTTTCCGATGCACTATTTCATGTTTACTGTGTCCCACGCACCCTCACATTGACGAATTAACGCAGAATTTGCGTCGCTATGACATACTATAGGAGCCATGCCTTCTGTTTCCCATTCGAGTATTGTTTCCCCGGCAACGAAAGGGCTGTCTGCTAGGTCAGATTATCTCTTTTCCGATGCACTATTTCATGTTTACTGTGTCCCACGCACCCTCACATTGACGAATTAACGCAGAATTTGCGTCGCTATGACATACTATAGGAGCCATGCCTTCTGTTTCCCATTCGAGTATTGTTTCCCCGGCAACGAAAGGGCTGTCTGCTAGGAGTGGATTATCTCTTTTCCGATGCACTATTTCATGTTTACTGTGTCCCACGCACCCTCACATTGACGAATTAACGCAGAATTTGCGTCGCTATGACATACTATAGGAGCCATGCCTTCTGGTTCCCAATCGAGTATTGTTTCGCCGGCAACGAATAGTCTGTCTCCTAGGAGTGGAATATCTCTTTTCCGATGCACTATTTCATGTTTACTGTGTCCCACGCACCCTCACGTTGACGAATTAACGCAGAATTTGCGTCGCTATGACATACTATAGGAGCCATGCCTTCTGGTTCCCAATCGAGTATTGTTTCCCCGGCAACGAATAGTCTGTCTCCTAGGAGTGGAATATCTCTTTTCCGATGCACTATTTCATGTTTACTGTGTCCCACGCACCCTCACGTTGACGAATTAACGCAGAATTTGCGTCGCTATGACATACTATAGGAGCCATGCCTTCTGGTTCCCAATCGAGTATTGTTTCCCCGGCAACGAATAGTCTGTCTCCTAGGAGTGGATTATCTCTTTTCCGATGCACTATTTCATGTTTACTGTGTCCCACGCACCCTCACATTGACGAATGAACGCAGAATTTGCGTCGCTATGACATACTATAGGAGCCATGCCTTCTGTTTCCCATTCGAGTATTGTTTCCCCGGCAACGAAAGGGCTGTCTGCTAGGTCGGATTATCTCTTTTCCGATGCACTATTTCATGTTTACTGTGTCCCACGCACCCTCACATTGACGAATTAACGCAGAATTTGCGTCGCTATGACATGCTATAGGAGCCATGCCTTCTGGTTCCCAATCGAGTATTGTTTCGCCGGCAACGAATAGTCTGTCTCCCTAGGAGTGGATTATCTCTTTTCCGATGCACTATTTCATGTTTACTGTGTCCCACGCACCCTCACATTGACGAATTAACGCAGAATTTGCGTCGCTATGACATACTATAGGAGCCATCGCTTCTGGTTCCCAATCGAGTATTGTTTCGCCGGCAACGAATAGTCTGTCTCCTAGGAGTGGAATATCTCTTTTCCGATGCACTATTTCATGTTTACTGTGTCCCACGCACCCTCACGTTGACGAATTAACGCAGAATTTGCGTCGCTATGACATACTATAGAGCCATGCCTTCTGGTTCCCAATCGAGTATTGTTTCCCCGGCAACGAATAGTCTGTCTATCTGTCTCGCGTGTGTTCTTTTCCGATGCACTATTTCATGTTTACTGTGTCCCACGCACCCTCACATTGACGAATTAACGCAGAATTTGCGTCGCTATGACATACTATAGGAGCCATGCCTTCTGGTTCCCAATCGAGTATTGTTTCCCCGGCAACGAAAGGGCTGTCTGCTAGGTCGGATTATCTCTTTTCCGATGCACTATTTCATGTTTACTGTGTCCCACGCACCCTCACGTTGACGAATTAACGCAGAATTTGCGTCGCTATGACATACTATAGGAGCCATGCCTTCTGTTTCCCATTCGAGTATTGTTTCCCCCGGCAACGAAAGGGCTGTCTGCTAGGTCAGATTATCTCTTTTCCGATGCACTATTTCATGTTTACTGTGTCCCACGCACCCTCACATTGACGAATTAACGCAGAATTTGCGTCGCTATGACATACTATAGGAGCCATGCCTTCTGGTTCCCAATCGAGTATTGTTTCCCCGGCAACGAATAGTCTGTCTCCTAGGAGTGGATTATCTCTTTTCCGATGCACTATTTCATGTTTACTGTGTCCCACGCACCCTCACATTGACGAATTAACGCAGAATTTGCGTCGCTATGACATACTATAGGAGCCATGCCTTCTGTTTCCCATTCGAGTATTGTTTCCCCGGCAACGAAAGGGCTGTCTGCTAGGTCGGATTATCTCTTTTCCGATGCACTATTTCATGTTTACTGTGTCCCACGCACCCTCACATTGACGAATTAACGCAGAATTTGCGTCGCTATGACATGCTATAGGAGCCATGCCTTCTGGTTCCCAATCGAGTATTGTTTCGCCGGCAACGAATAGTCTGTCTCCTAGGAGTGGATTATCTCTTTTCCGATGCACTATTTCATGTTTACTGTGTCCCACGCACCCTCACGTTGACGAATTAACGCAGAATTTGCGTCGCTATGACATACTATAGGAGCCATGCCTTCTGTTTCCCATTCGAGTATTGTTTCCCCGGCAACGAAAGGGCTGTCTGCTAGTTCAGATTATCTCTTTTCCGATGCACAATTTCATGTTTACTGTGTCCCACGCACCCTCACATTGACGAATTAACGCAGAATTTGCGTCGCTATGACATACTATAGGAGCCATGCCTTCTGTTTCCCATTCGAGTATTGTTTCCCCGGCAACGAAAGGGCTGTCTGCTAGGTCAGATTATCTCTTTTCCGATGCACTATTTCATGTTTACTGTCTCCCACGCACCCTCACATTGACGAATTAACGCAGAATTTGCGTCGCTATGACATGCTATAGGAGCCATGCCTTCTGGTTCCCAATCGAGTATTGTTTCGCCGGCAACGAATAGTCTGTCTCCTAGGAGTGGATTATCTCTTTTCCGATGCACTATTTCATGTTTACTGTGTCCCACGCACCCTCACGTTGACGAATTAACGCAGAATTTGCGTCGCTATGACATACTATAGGAGCCATGCCTTCTGTTTCCCATTCGAGTATTTTTTCCCCGGCAACGAAAGGGCTGTCTGCTAGGTCAGATTATCTCTTTTTCGATGCACTATTTCATGTTTACTGTGTCCCACGCACCCCCACATTGACGAATTAACGCAGAATTTGCGTCGCTATGACATACTATAGGAGCCATGCCTTCTGGTTCCCAATCGAGTATTGTTTCCCCGCAAAGAATAGTCTGTCTTCTAGGAGTGGATTATCTCTTTTCCGATGCACTATTTCATGTTTACTGTGTCCCACGCACCCTCACATTGACGAATTAACGCAGAATTTGCGTCGCTATGACATGCTATAGGAGCCATGCCTTCTGGTTCCCAATCGAGTATTTTTTCCCCGGCAACGAATAGTCTGTCTCCTAGGAGCGGATTATCTCTTTTCCGATGCACTATTTCATGTTTAATGTGTCCCACGCACCCTCACATTGACGAATTAACGCAGAATTTGCGTCGCTATGACATACTATAGGAGCCATGCCTTCTGTTTCCCATTCGAGTATTGTTTCCCCGGCAACGAAAGGGCTGTCTGCTAGGTCGGATTATCTCTTTTCCGATGCACTATTTCATGTTTACTGTGTCCCACGCACCCTCACGTTGACGAATTAACGCAGGATTTGCGTCGCTATGACATACTATAGGAGCCATGCCTTCTGGTTCCCAATCGAGTATTGTTTCCCCGGCAACGAATAGTCTGTCTCCTAGGAGTGGATTATCTCTTTTCCGATGCACTATTTCATGTTTACTGTGTCCCACGCACCCTCACATTGACGAATTAACGCAGAATTTGCGTCGCTATGACATGCTATAGGAGCCATGCCTTCTGCTTCCCAGTCGAGTATTGTTTCGCCGGCAACGAATAGTCTGTCTCCTAGGAGTGGATTATCTCTTTTCCGATGCACTATTTCATGTTTACTGTGTCCCACGCACCCTCACGTTGACGAATTAACGCAGAATTTGCGTCGCTATGACATACTATAGGTGCCATGCCTTCTGTTTCCCATTCGAGTATTGTTTCCCCGGCAACGAATAGTCTGTCTCCTAGGAGTGGATTATCTCTTTTCCGATGCACTATTTCATGTTTACTGTGTCCCACGCACCCTCACGTTGACGAATTAACGCAGAATTTGCGTCGCTATGACATACTATAGGAGCCATGCCTTCTGGTTCCCAATCGAGTATTTTTTCCCCGGCAACGAATAGTCTGTCTCCTAGGAGTGGATTATCTCTTTTCCGATGCACTATTTCATGTTTACTGTGTCCCACGCACCCTCACGTTGACGAATTAACGCAGAATTTGCGTCGCTATGACATACTATAGGAGCCATGCCTTCTGTTTCCCATTCGAGTATTGTTTCCCCAGCAACGAAAGGGCTGTCTGCTAGGTCGGATTATCTCTTTTCCGATGCACTATTTCGTGTTTACTGTGTCCCACGCACCCTCACATTGACGAATTAACGCAGAATTTGCGTCGCTATGACATACTATAGGAGCCATGCCTTCTGGTTCCCAATCGAGTATTTTTTCCCCGGCAACGAATAGTCTGTCTCCTAGGAGTGGATTATCTCTTTTCCGATGCACTATTTCATGTTTACTGTGTCCCACGCACCCTCACATTGACGAATTAACGCAGAATTTGCGTCGCTATGACATACTATAGGAGCCATGCCTTCTGGTTCCCAATCGAGTATTGTTTCCCCGGCAACGAATAGTCTGTCTCCTAGGAGTGGATTATCTCTTTTCCGATGCACTATTTCATGTTTACTGTGTCCCACGCACCCTCACATTGACGAATTAACGCAGAATTTGCGTCGCTATGACATACTATAGGAGCCATGCCTTCTGGTTCCCAATCGAGTATTTTTTCCCCGGCAACGAATAGTCTGTCTCCTAGGAGTGGATTATCTCTTTTCCGATGCACTATTTCATGTTTACTGTGTCCCACGCACCCTCACATTGACGAATTAACGCAGAATTTGCGTCGCTATGACATACTATAGGAGCCATGCCTTCTGGTTCCCAATCGAGTATTGTTTCCCCGGCAACGAATAGTCTGTCTCCTAGGAGTGGATTATCTCTTTTCCGATGCACTATTTCATGTTTACTGTGTCCCACGCACCCTCACATTGACGAATTAACGCAGAATTTGCGTCGCTATGACATGCTATAGGAGCCATGCCTTCTGGTTCCCAATCGAGTATTTTTTCCCCGGCAACGAATAGTCTGTCTCCTAGGAGTGGATTATCTCTTTTCCGATGCACTATTTCATGTTTACTGTGTCCCACGCACCCTCACATTGACGAATTAACGCAGAATTTGCGTCGCTATGACATACTATAGGAGCCATGCCTTCTGGTTCCCAATCGAGTATTGTTTCCCCGGCAACGAATAGTCTGTCTCCTAGGAGTGGATTATCTCTTTTCCGATGCACTATTTCATGTTTACTGTGTCCCACGCACCCTCACATTGACGAATTAACGCAGAATTTGCGTCGCTATGACATGCTATAGGAGCCATGCCTTCTGGTTCCCAATCGAGTATTTTTTCCCCGGCAACGAATAGTCTGTCTCCTAGGAGTGGATTATCTCTTTTCCGATGCACTATTTCATGTTTACTGTGTCCCACGCACCCTCACATTGACGAATTAACGCAGAATTTGCGTCGCTATGACATGCTATAGGAGCCATGCCTTCTGGTTCCCAATCGAGTATTGTTTCCCCGGCAACGAATAGTCTGTCTCCTAGGAGTGGATTATCTCTTTTCCGATGCACTATTTCATGTTTACTGTGTCCCACGCACCCTCACATTGACGAATTAACGCAGAATTTGCGTCGCTATGACATACTATAGGAGCCATGCCTTCTGGTTCCCAATCGAGTATTGTTTCCCCGGCAACGAATAGTCTGTCTCCTAGGAGTGGATTATCTCTTTTCCGATGCACTATTTCATGTTTACTGTGTCCCACGCACCCTCACATTGACGAATTAACGCAGAATTTGCGTCGCTATGACATGCTATAGGAGCCATGCCTTCTGGTTCCCAATCGAGTATATTTTCCCCGGCAACGAATAGTCTGTCTCCTAGGAGTGGATTATCTCTTTTCCGATGCACTATTTCATGTTTACTGTGTCCCACGCACCCTCACATTGACGAATTAACGCAGAATTTGCGTCGCTATGACATGCTATAGGAGCCATGCCATCTGGTTCCCAATCGAGTATTTTTTCCCCGGCAACGAATAGTCTGTCTCCTAGGAGTGGATTATCTCTTTTCCGATGCACTATTTCATGTTTACTGTGTCCCACGCACCCTCACATTGACGAATTAACGCAGAATTTGCGTCGCTATGACATACTATAGGAGCCATGCCTTCTGGTTCCCAATCGAGTATTTTTTCCCCGGCAACGAATAGTCTGTCTCCTAGGAGTGGATTATCTCTTTTCCGATGCACTATTTCATGTTTACTGTGTCCCACGCACCCTCACATTGACGAATTAACGCAGAATTTGCGTCGCTATGACATACTATAGGTGCCATGCCTTCTGGTTCCCAATCGAGTATTGTTTCCCCGGCAACGAATAGTCTGTCTCCTAGGAGTGGATTATCTCTTTTCCAATGCACTATTTCATGTTTACTGTGTCCCACGCACCCTCACATTGACGAATTAACGCAGAATTTGCGTCGCTATGACATGCTATAGGAGCCATGCCTTCTGGTTCCCAATCGAGTATTTTTTCCCCGGCAACGAATAGTCTGTCTCCTAGGAGTGGATTATCTCTTTTCCGATGCACTATTTCATGTTTACTGTGTCCCACGCACCCTCACATTGACGAATTAACGCAGAATTTGCGTCGCTATGACATACTATAGGTGCCATGCCTTCTGGTTCCCAATCGAGTATTGTTTCCCCGGCAACGAATAGTCTGTCTCCTAGGAGTGGATTATCTCTTTTCCAATGCACTATTTCATGTTTACTGTGTCCCACGCACCCTCACATTGACGAATTAACGCAGAATTTGCGTCGCTATGACATGCTATAGGAGCCATGCCTTCTGGTTCCCAATCGAGTATTTTTTCCCCGGCAACGAATAGTCTGTCTCCTAGGAGTGGATTATCTCTTTTCCGATGCAGTATTTCATGTTTACTGTGTCCCACGCACCCTCACATTGACGAATTAACGCAGAATTTGCGTCGCTATGACATGCTATAGGAGCCATGCCTTCTGGTTCCCAATCGAGTATTTTTTCCCCGGCAACGAATAGTCTGTCTCCTAGGAGTGGATTATCTCTTTTCCGATGCACTATTTCATGTTTACTGTGTCCCACGCACCCTCACATTGACGAATTAACGCAGAATTTGCGTCGCTATGACATGCTATAGGAGCCATGCCTTCTGGTTCCCAATCGAGTATTTTTTCCCCGGCAACGAATAGTCTGTCTCCTAGGAGTGGATTATCTCTTTTCCGATGCACTATTTCATGTTTACTGTGTCCCACGCACCCTCACATTGACGAATTAACGCAGAATTTGCGTCGCTATGACATGCTATAGGAGCCATGCCTTCTGGTTCCCAATCGAGTATTGTTTCCCCGGCAACGAATAGTCTGTCTCCTGGGAGTGGATTATCTCTTTTCCGATGCACTATTTCATGTTTACTGTGTCCCACGCACCCTCACATTGACGAATTAACGCAGAATTTGCGTCGCTATGACATGCTATAGGAGCCATGCCTTCTGGTTCGCAATCGAGTATTTTTTCCCCGGCAACGAATAGTCTGTCTCCTAGGAGTGGATTATCTCTTTTCCGATGCACTATTTCATGTTTACTGTGTCCCACGCACCCTCACATTGACGAATTAACGCAGAATTTGCGTCGCTATGACATGCTATAGGAGCTATGCCTTCTGGTTCCCAATCGAGTATTGTTTCCCCGGCAACGAATAGTCTGTCTCCTAGGAGTGGATTATCTCTTTTCCGATGCACTATTTCATGTTTACTGTGTCCCACGCACCCTCACATTGACGAATTAACGCAGAATTTGCGTCGCTATGACATGCTATAGGAGCCATGCCTTCTGGTTCCCAATCGAGTATTTTTTCCCCGGCAACGAATAGTCTGTCTCCTAGGAGTGGATTATCTCTTTTCCGATGCACTATTTCATGTTTACTGTGTCCCACGCACCCTCACATTGACGAATTAACGCAGAATTTGCGTCGCTATGACATGCTATAGGACCCATGCCTTCTGGTTCCCAATCGAGTATTTTTTCCCCGGCAACGAATAGTCTGTCTCCTAGGAGTGGATTATCTCTTTTCCGATGCACTATTTCATGTTTACTGTGTCCCACGCACCCTCACATTGACGAATTAACGCAGAATTTGCGTCGCTATGACATGCTATAGGAGCCATGCCTTCTGGTTCCCAATCGAGTATTTTTTCCCCGGCAACGAATAGTCTGTCTCCTAGGAGTGGATTATCTCTTTTCCGATGCACTATTTCATGTTTACTGTGTCCCACGCACCCTCACATTGACGAATTAACGCAGAATTTGCGTCGCTATGACATGCTATAGGAGCCATACCTTCTGGTTCCCAATCGAGTATTTTTTCCCCGGCAACGAATAGTCTGTCTCCTAGGAGTGGATTATCTCTTTTCCGATGCACTATTTCATGTTTACTGTGTCCCACGCACCCTCACATTGACGAATTAACGCAGAATTTGCGTCGCTATGACATGCTATAGGAGCCATGCCTTCTGGTTCCCAATCGAGTATTTTTTCCCCGGCAACGAATAGTCTGTCTCCTAGGAGTGGATTATCTCTTTTCCGATGCACTATTTCATGTTTACTGTGTCCCACGCACCCTCACATTGACGAATTAACGCAGAATTTGCGTCGCTATGACATGCTATAGGAGCCATGCCTTCTGGTTCCCAATCGAGTATTTTTTCCCCGGCAACGAATAGTCTGTCTCCTAGGAGTGGATTATCTCTTTTCCGATGCAGTATTTCATGTTTACTGTGTCCCACGCACCCTCACATTGACGAATTGACGCAGAATTTGCGTCGCTATGACATGCTATAGGAGCCATGCCTTCTGGTTCCCAATCGAGTATTTTTTCCCCGGCAACGAATAGTCTGTCTCCTAGGAGTGGATTATCTCTTTTCCGATGCACTATTTCATGTTTACTGTGTCCCACGCACCCTCACATTGACGAATTAACGCAGAATTTGCGTCGCTATGACATGCTATAGGAGCCATGCCTTCTGGTTCCCAATCGAGTATTTTTTCCCCGGCAACGAATAGTCTGTCTCCTAGGAGTGGATTATCTCTTTTCCGATGCAGTATTTCATGTTTACTGTGTCCCACGCACCCTCACATTGACGAATTGACGCAGAATTTGCGTCGCTATGACATGCTATAGGAGCCATGCCTTCTGGTTCCCAATCGAGTATTTTTTCCCCGGCAACGAATAGTCTGTCTCCTAGGAGTGGATTATCTCTTTTCCGATGCACTATTTCATGTTTACTGTGTCCCACGCACCCTCACATTGACGAATTAACGCAGAATTTGCGTCGCTATGACATGCTATAGGACCCATGCCTTCTGGTTCCCAATCGAGTATTTTTTCCCCGGCAACGAATAGTCTGTCTCCTAGGAGTGGATTATCTCTTCTCCGATGCACTATTTCATGTTTACTGTGTCCCACGCACCCTCACATTGACGAATTAACGCAGAATTTGCGTCGCTATGACATGCTATAGGAGCCATGCCTTCTGGTTCCCAATCGAGTATTTTTTCCCCGGCAACGAATAGTCTGTCTCCTAGGAGTGGATTATCTCTTTTCCGATGCAGTATTTCATGTTTACTGTGTCCCACGCACCCTCACATTGACGAATTGACGCAGAATTTGCGTCGCTATGACATGCTATAGGAGCCATGCCTTCTGGTTCCCAATCGAGTATTTTTTCCCCGGCAACGAATAGTCTGTCTCCTAGGAGTGGATTATCTCTTTTCCGATGCACTATTTCATGTTAACTGTGTCCCACGCACCCTCACATTGACGAATTAACGCAGAATTTGCGTCGCTATGACATGCTATAGGAGCCATGCCTTCTGGTTCCCAATCGAGTATTTTTTCCCCGGCAACGAATAGTCTGTCTCCTAGGAGTGGATTATCTCTTTTCCGATGCACTATTTCATGTTTACTGTGTCCCACGCACCCTCACATTGACGAATTAACGCAGAATTTGCGTCGCTATGACATGCTATAGGAGCCATGCCTTCTGGTTCCCAATCGAGTATTTTTTCCCCGGCAACGAATAGTCTGTCTCCTAGGAGTGGATTATCTCTTTTCCGATGCACTATTTCATGTTTACTGTGTCCCACGCACCCTCACATTGACGAATTAACGCAGAATTTGCGTCGCTATGACATGCTATAGGAGCCATGCCTTCTGGTTCCCAATCGAGTATTTTTTCCCCGGCAACGAATAGTCTGTCTCCTAGGAGTGGATTATCTCTTTTCCGATGCACTATTTCATGTTTACTGTGTCCCACGCACCCTCACATTGACGAATTAACGCAGAATTTGCGTCGCTATGACATGCTATAGGAGCCATGCCTTCTGGTTCCCAATCGAGTATTTTTTCCCCGGCAACGAATAGTCTGTCTCCTAGGAGTGGATTATCTCTTTTCCGATGCACTATTTCATGTTTACTGTGTCCCACGCACCCTCACATTGACGAATTAACGCAGAATTTGCGTCGCTATGACATGCTATAGGAGCCATGCCTTCTGGTTCCCAATCGAGTATTTTTTCCCCGGCAACGAATAGTCTGTCTCCTAGGAGTGGATTATCTCTTTTCCGATGCACTATTTCATGTTAACTGTGTCCCACGCACCCTCACATTGACGAATTAACGCAGAATTTGCGTCGCTATGACATGCTATAGGAGCCATGCCTTCTGGTTCCCAATCGAGTATTTTTTCCCCGGCAACGAATAGTCTGTCTCCTAGGAGTGGATTATCTCTTTTCCGATGCACTATTTCATGTTTACTGTGTCCCACGCACCCTCACATTGACGAATTAACGCAGAATTTGCGTCGCTATGACATGCTATAGGAGCCATGCCTTCTGGTTCCCAATCGAGTATTTTTTCCCCGGCAACGAATAGTCTGTCTCCTAGGAGTGGATTATCTCTTTTCCGATGCACTATTTCATGTTTACTGTGTCCCACGCACCCTCACATTGACGAATTAACGCAGAATTTGCGTCGCTATGACATGCTATAGGAGCCATGCCTTCTGGTTCCCAATCGAGTATTTTTTCCCCGGCAACGAATAGTCTGTCTCCTAGGAGTGGATTATCTCTTTTCCGATGCACTATTTCATGTTTACTGTGTCCCACGCACCCTCACATTGACGAATTAACGCAGAATTTGCGTCGCTATGACATGCTATAGGAGCCATGCCTTCTGGTTCCCAATCGAGTATTTTTTCCCCGGCAACGAATAGTCTGTCTCCTAGGAGTGGATTATCTCTTTTCCGATGCACTATTTCATGTTTACTGTGTCCCACGCACCCTCACATTGACGAATTAACGCAGAATTTGCGTCGCTATGACATGCTATAGGAGCCATGCCTTCTGGTTCCCAATCGAGTATTTTTTCCCCGGCAACGAATAGTCTGTCTCCTAGGAGTGGATTATCTCTTTTCCGATGCACTATTTCATGTTTACTGTGTCCCACGCACCCTCACATTGACGAATTAACGCAGAATTTGCGTCGCTATGACATGCTATAGGAGCCATGCCTTCTGGTTCCCAATCGAGTATTTTTTCCCCGGCAACGAATAGTCTGTCTCCTAGGAGTGGATTATCTCTTTTCCGATGCACTATTTCATGTTTACTGTGTCCCACGCACCCTCACATTGACGAATTAACGCAGAATTTGCGTCGCTATGACATGCTATAGGAGCCATGCCTTCTGGTTCCCAATCGAGTATTTTTTCCCCGGCAACGAATAGTCTGTCTCCTAGGAGTGGATTATCTCTTTTCCGATGCACTATTTCATGTTTACTGTGTCCCACGCACCCTCACATTGACGAATTAACGCAGAATTTGCGTCGCTATGACATGCTATAGGAGCCATGCCTTCTGGTTCCCAATCGAGTATTTTTTCCCCGGCAACGAATAGTCTGTCTCCTAGGAGTGGATTATCTCTTTTCCGATGCACTATTTCATGTTTACTGTGTCCCACGCACCCTCACATTGACGAATTAACGCAGAATTTGCGTCGCTATGACATGCTATAGGAGCCATGCCTTCTGGTTCCCAATCGAGTATTTTTTCCCCGGCAACGAATAGTCTGTCTCCTAGGAGTGGATTATCTCTTTTCCGATGCACTATTTCATGTTTACTGTGTCCCACGCACCCTCACATTGACGAATTAACGCAGAATTTGCGTCGCTATGACATGCTATAGGAGCCATGCCTTCTGGTTCCCAATCGAGTATTTTTTCCCCGGCAACGAATAGTCTGTCTCCTAGGAGTGGATTATCTCTTTTCCGATGCACTATTTCATGTTTACTGTGTCCCACGCACCCTCACATTGACGAATTAACGCAGAATTTGCGTCGCTATGACATGCTATAGGAGCCATGCCTTCTGGTTCCCAATCGAGTATTTTTTCCCCGGCAACGAATAGTCTGTCTCCTAGGAGTGGATTATCTCTTTTCCGATGCACTATTTCATGTTTACTGTGTCCCACGCACCCTCACATTGACGAATTAACGCAGAATTTGCGTCGCTATGACATGCTATAGGAGCCATGCCTTCTGGTTCCCAATCGAGTATTTTTTCCCCGGCAACGAATAGTCTGTCTCCTAGGAGTGGATTATCTCTTTTCCGATGCACTATTTCATGTTTACTGTGTCCCACGCACCCTCACATTGACGAATTAACGCAGAATTTGCGTCGCTATGACATGCTATAGGAGCCATGCCTTCTGGTTCCCAATCGAGTATTTTTTCCCCGGCAACGAATAGTCTGTCTCCTAGGAGTGGATTATCTCTTTTCCGATGCACTATTTCATGTTTACTGTGTCCCACGCACCCTCACATTGACGAATTAACGCAGAATTTGCGTCGCTATGACATGCTATAGGAGCCATGCCTTCTGGTTCCCAATCGAGTATTTTTTCCCCGGCAACGAATAGTCTGTCTCCTAGGAGTGGATTATCTCTTTTCCGATGCACTATTTCATGTTTACTGTGTCCCACGCACCCTCACATTGACGAATTAACGCAGAATTTGCGTCGCTATGACATGCTATAGGAGCCATGCCTTCTGGTTCCCAATCGAGTATTTCTTCCCCGGCAACGAATAGTCTGTCTCCTAGGAGTGGATTATCTCTTTTCCGATGCACTATTTCATGTTTACTGTGTCCCACGCACCCTCACATTGACGAATTAACGCAGAATTTGCGTCGCTATGACATGCTATAGGAGCCATGCCTTCTGGTTCCCAATCGAGTATTTTTTCCCCGGCAACGAATAGTCTGTCTCCTAGGAGTGGATTATCTCTTTTCCGATGCACTATTTCATGTTTACTGTGTCCCACGCACCCTCACATTGACGAATTAACGCAGAATTTGCGTCGCTATGACATGCTATAGGAGCCATGCCTTCTGGTTCCCAATCGAGTATTTTTTCCCCGGCAACGAATAGTCTGTCTCCTAGGAGTGGATTATCTCTTTTCCGATGCACTATTTCATGTTTACTGTGTCCCACGCACCCTCACATTGACGAATTAACGCAGAATTAGCGTCGCTATGACATGCTATAGGAGCCATGCCTTCTGGTTCCCAATCGAGTATTTCTTCCCCGGCAACGAATAGTCTGTCTCCTAGGAGTGGATTATCTCTTTTCCGATGCACTATTTCATGTTTACTGTGTCCCACGCACCCTCACATTGACGAATTAACGCAGAATTTGCGTCGCTATGACATGCTATAGGAGCCATGCCTTCTGGTTCCCAATCGAGTATTTTTTCCCCGGCAACGAATAGTCTGTCTCCTAGGAGTGGATTATCTCTTTTCCGATGCACTATTTCATGTTTACTGTGTCCCACGCACCCTCACATTGACGAATTAACGCAGAATTTGCGTCGCTATGACATGCTATAGGAGCCATGCCTTCTGGTTCCCAATCGAGTATTTTTTCCCCGGCAACGAATAGTCTGTCTCCTAGGAGTGGATTATCTCTTTTCCGATGCACTATTTCATGTTTACTGTGTCCCACGCACCCTCACATTGACGAATTAACGCAGAATTTGCGTCGCTATGACATGCTATAGGAGCCATGCCTTCTGGTTCCCAATCGAGTATTTTTTCCCCGGCAACGAATAGTCTGTCTCCTAGGAGTGGATTATCTCTTTTCCGATGCACTATTTCATGTTTACTGTGTCCCACGCACCCTCACATTGACGAATTAACGCAGAATTTGCGTCGCTATGACATGCTATAGGAGCCATGCCTTCTGGTTCCCAATCGAGTATTTTTTCCCCGGCAACGAATAGTCTGTCTCCTAGGAGTGGATTATCTCTTTTCCGATGCACTATTTCATGTTTACTGTGTCCCACGCACCCTCACATTGACGAATTAACGCAGAATTTGCGTCGCTATGACATGCTATAGGAGCCATGCCTTCTGGTTCCCAATCGAGTATTTTTTCCCCGGCAACGAATAGTCTGTCTCCTAGGAGTGGATTATCTCTTTTCCGATGCACTATTTCATGTTTACTGTGTCCCACGCACCCTCACATTGACGAATTAACGCAGAATTTGCGTCGCTATGACATGCTATAGGAGCCATGCCTTCTGGTTCCCAATCGAGTATTTTTTCCCCGGCAACGAATAGTCTGTCTCCTAGGAGTGGATTATCTCTTTTCCGATGCACTATTTCATGTTTACTGTGTCCCACGCACCCTCACATTGACGAATTAACGCAGAATTTGCGTCGCTATGACATGCTATAGGAGCCATGCCTTCTGGTTCCCAATCGAGTATTTTTTCCCCGGCAACGAATAGTCTGTCTCCTAGGAGTGGATTATCTCTTTTCCGATGCACTATTTCATGTTTACTGTGTCCCACGCACCCTCACATTGACGAATTAACGCAGAATTTGCGTCGCTATGACATGCTATAGGAGCCATGCCTTCTGGTTCCCAATCGAGTATTTCTTCCCCGGCAACGAATAGTCTGTCTCCTAGGAGTGGATTATCTCTTTTCCGATGCACTATTTCATGTTTACTGTGTCCCACGCACCCTCACATTGACGAATTAACGCAGAATTTGCGTCGCTATGACATGCTATAGGAGCCATGCCTTCTGGTTCCCAATCGAGTATTTTTTCCCCGGCAACGAATAGTCTGTCTCCTAGGAGTGGATTATCTCTTTTCCGATGCACTATTTCATGTTTACTGTGTCCCACGCACCCTCACATTGACGAATTAACGCAGAATTTGCGTCGCTATGACATGCTATAGGAGCCATGCCTTCTGGTTCCCAATCGAGTATTTTTTCCCCGGCAACGAATAGTCTGTCTCCTAGGAGTGGATTATCTCTTTTCCGATGCACTATTTCATGTTTACTGTGTCCCACGCACCCTCACATTGACGAATTAACGCAGAATTAGCGTCGCTATGACATGCTATAGGAGCCATGCCTTCTGGTTCCCAATCGAGTATTTCTTCCCCGGCAACGAATAGTCTGTCTCCTAGGAGTGGATTATCTCTTTTCCGATGCACTATTTCATGTTTACTGTGTCCCACGCACCCTCACATTGACGAATTAACGCAGAATTTGCGTCGCTATGACATGCTATAGGAGCCATGCCTTCTGGTTCCCAATCGAGTATTTTTTCCCCGGCAACGAATAGTCTGTCTCCTAGGAGTGGATTATCTCTTTTCCGATGCACTATTTCATGTTTACTGTGTCCCACGCACCCTCACATTGACGAATTAACGCAGAATTTGCGTCGCTATGACATGCTATAGGAGCCATGCCTTCTGGTTCCCAATCGAGTATTTTTTCCCCGGCAACGAATAGTCTGTCTCCTAGGAGTGGATTATCTCTTTTCCGATGCACTATTTCATGTTTACTGTGTCCCACGCACCCTCACATTGACGAATTAACGCAGAATTTGCGTCGCTATGACATGCTATAGGAGCCATGCCTTCTGGTTCCCAATCGAGTATTTTTTCCCCGGCAACGAATAGTCTGTCTCCTAGGAGTGGATTATCTCTTTTCCGATGCACTATTTCATGTTTACTGTGTCCCACGCACCCTCACATTGACGAATTAACGCAGAATTTGCGTCGCTATGACATGCTATAGGAGCCATGCCTTCTGGTTCCCAATCGAGTATTTTTTCCCCGGCAACGAATAGTCTGTCTCCTAGGAGTGGATTATCTCTTTTCCGATGCACTATTTCATGTTTACTGTGTCCCACGCACCCTCACATTGACGAATTAACGCAGAATTTGCGTCGCTATGACATGCTATAGGAGCCATGCCTTCTGGTTCCCAATCGAGTATTTTTTCCCCGGCAACGAATAGTCTGTCTCCTAGGAGTGGATTATCTCTTTTCCGATGCACTATTTCATGTTTACTGTGTCCCACGCACCCTCACATTGACGAATTAACGCAGAATTAGCGTCGCTATGACATGCTATAGGAGCCATGCCTTCTGGTTCCCAATCGAGTATTTCTTCCCCGGCAACGAATAGTCTGTCTCCTAGGAGTGGATTATCTCTTTTCCGATGCACTATTTCATGTTTACTGTGTCCCACGCACCCTCACATTGACGAATTAACGCAGAATTTGCGTCGCTATGACATGCTATAGGAGCCATGCCTTCTGGTTCCCAATCGAGTATTTTTTCCCCGGCAACGAATAGTCTGTCTCCTAGGAGTGGATTATCTCTTTTCCGATGCACTATTTCATGTTTACTGTGTCCCACGCACCCTCACATTGACGAATTAACGCAGAATTTGCGTCGCTATGACATGCTATAGGAGCCATGCCTTCTGGTTCCCAATCGAGTATTTTTTCCCAGGCAACGAATAGTCTGTCTCCTAGGAGTGGATTATCTCTTTTCCGATGCACTATTTCATGTTTACTGTGTCCCACGCACCCTCACATTGACGAATTAACGCAGAATTTGCGTCGCTATGACATGCTATAGGAGCCATGCCTTCTGGTTCCCAATCGAGTATTTTTTCCCAGGCAACGAATAGTCTGTCTCCTAGGAGTGGATTATCTCTTTTCCGATGCACTATTTCATGTTTACTGTGTCCCACGCACCCTCACATTGACGAATTAACGCAGAATTTGCGTCGCTATGACATGCTATAGGAGCCATGCCTTCTGGTTCCCAATCGAGTATTTTTTCCCCGGCAACGAATAGTCTGTCTCCTAGGAGTGGATTATCTCTTTTCCGATGCACTATTTCATGTTTACTGTGTCCCACGCACCCTCACATTGACGAATTAACGCAGAATTTGCGTCGCTATGACATGCTATAGGAGCCATGCCTTCTGGTTCCCAATCGAGTATTTTTTCCCCGGCAACGAATAGTCTGTCTCCTAGGAGTGGATTATCTCTTTTCCGATGCACTATTTCATGTTTACTGTGTCCCACGCACCCTCACATTGACGAATTAACGCAGAATTTGCGTCGCTATGACATGCTATAGGAGCCATGCCTTCTGGTTCCCAATCGAGTATTTTTTCCCCGGCAACGAATAGTCTGTCTCCTAGGAGTGGATTATCTCTTTTCCGATGCACTATTTCATGTTTACTGTGTCCCACGCACCCTCACATTGACGAATTAACGCAGAATTTGCGTCGCTATGACATGCTATAGGAGCCATGCCTTCTGGTTCCCAATCGAGTATTTTTTCCCCGGCAACGAATAGTCTGTCTCCTAGGAGTGGATTATCTCTTTTCCGATGCACTATTTCATGTTTACTGTGTCCCACGCACCCTCACATTGACGAATTAACGCAGAATTTGCGTCGCTATGACATGCTATAGGACCCATGCCTTCTGGTTCCCAATCGAGTATTTTTTCCCCGGCAACGAATAGTCTGTCTCCTAGGAGTGGATTATCTCTTTTCCGATGCACTATTTCATGTTTACTGTGTCCCACGCACCCTCACATTGACGAATTAAAGCAGAATTTGCGTCGCTATGACATGCTATAGGAGCCATGCCTTCTGGTTCCCAATCGAGTATTTTTCCCCGGCAACGAATAGTCTGTCTCCTAGGAGTGGATTATCTCTTTTCCGATGCACTATTTCATGTTTACTGTGTCCCACGCACCCTCACATTGACGAATTAACGCAGAATTTGCGTCGCTATGACATGCTATAGGAGCCATGCCTTCTGGTTCCCAATCGAGTATTTTTTCCCCGGCAACGAATAGTCTGTCTCCTAGGAGTGGATTATCTCTTTTCCGATGCACTATTTCATGTTTACTGTGTCCCACGCACCCTCACATTGACGAATTAACGCAGAATTTGCGTCGCTATGACATGCTATAGGACCCATGCCTTCTGGTTCCCAATCGAGTATTTTTTCCCCGGCAACGAATAGTCTGTCTCCTAGGAGTGGATTATCTCTTTTCCGATGCACTATTTCATGTTTACTGTGTCCCACGCACCCTCACATTGACGAATTAAAGCAGAATTTGCGTCGCTATGACATGCTATAGGAGCCATGCCTTCTGGTTCCCAATCGAGTATTTTTCCCCGGCAACGAATAGTCTGTCTCCTAGGAGTGGATTATCTCTTTTCCGATGCACTATTTCATGTTTACTGTGTCCCACGCACCCTCACATTGACGAATTAACGCAGAAATGGCGTCGCTATGACATGCTATAGGAGCCATGCCTTCTGTTTCCCAATCGAGTATTGTTTCCCCGGCAACGAAAGGGCTGTGTGCTAGGAGTGGATTATCTCTTTTCCGATGCACTATTTCATGTTTACTGTGTCCCACGCACCCTCACATTGACGAATTAACGCAGAATTTGCGTCGCTATGACATGCTATAGGAGCCATGCCTTCTGGTTCCCAATCGAGTATTTTTTCCCCGGCAACGAATAGTCTGTCTCCTAGGAGTGGATTATCTCTTTTCCGATGCACTATTTCATGTTTACTGTGTCCCACGCACCCTCACATTGACGAATTAACGCAGAATTTGCGTCGCTATGACATGCTATAGGAGCCATGCCTTCTGGTTCCCAATCGAGTATTTTTTCCCCGGCAACGAATAGTCTGTCTCCTAGGAGTGGATTATCTCTTTTCCGATGCACTATTTCATGTTTTCTGTGTCCCACGCACCCTCACATTGACGAATTAACGCAGAATTTGCGTCGCTATGACATGCTATAGGAGCCATGCCTTCTGGTTCCCAATCGAGTATTTTCTCCCCGGCAACGAATAGTCTGTCTCCTAGGAGTGGATTATCTCTTTTCCGATGCACTATTTCATGTTTACTGTGTCCCACGCACCCTCACATTGACGAATTAACGCAGAATTTGCGTCGCTATGACATGCTATAGGAGCCATGCCTTCTGGTTCCCAATCGAGTATTTTTTCCCCGGCAACGAATAGTCTGTCTCCTAGGAGTGGATTATCTTTTTTCCGATGCACTATTTCATGTTTACTGTGTCCCACGCACCCTCACATTGACGAATTAACGCAGAATTTGCGTCGCTATGACATGCTATAGGAGCCATGCCTTCTGGTTCCCAATCGAGTATTTTTTCCCCGGCAACGAATAGTCTGTCTCCTAGGAGTGGATTATCTCTTTTCCGATGCACTATTTCATGTTTACTGTGTCCCACGCACCCTCACATTGACGAATTAACGCAGAATTTGCGTCGCTATGACATGCTATAGGAGCCATGCCTTCTGGTTCCCAATCGAGTATTTTTTCCCCGGCAACGAATAGTCTGTCTCCTAGGAGTGGATTATCTCTTTTCCGATGCACTATTTCATGTTTACTGTGTCCCACGCACCCTCACATTGACGAATTAACGCAGAATTTGCGTCGCTATGACATGCTATAGGAGCCATGCCTTCTGGTTCCCAATCGAGTATTTTTTCCCCGGCAACGAATAGTCTGTCTCCTAGGAGTGGATTATCTCTTTTCCGATGCACTATTTCATGTTTACTGTGTCCCACGCACCCTCACATTGACGAATTAACGCAGAATTTGCGTCGCTATGACATGCTATAGGAGCCATGCCTTCTGGTTCCCAATCGAGTATTTTTTCCCCGGCAACGAATAGTCTGTCTCCTAGGAGTGGATTATCTCTTTTCCGATGCACTATTTCATGTTTACTGTGTCCCACGCACCCTCACATTGACGAATTAACGCAGAATTTGCGTCGCTATGACATGCTATAGGAGCCATGCCTTCTGGTTCCCAATCGAGTATTTTTTCCCCGGCAACGAATAGTCTGTCTCCTAGGAGTGGATTATCTCTTTTCCGATGCACTATTTCATGTTTACTGTGTCCCACGCACCCTCACATTGACGAATTAACGCAGAATTTGCGTCGCTATGACATGCTATAGGAGCCATGCCTTCTGGTTCCCAATCGAGTATTTTTTCCCCGGCAACGAATAGTCTGTCTCCTAGGAGTGGATTATCTCTTTTCCGATGCACTATTTCATGTTTACTGTGTCCCACGCACCCTCACATTGACGAATTAACGCAGAATTTGCGTCGCTATGACATGCTATAGGAGCCATGCCTTCTGGTTCCCAATCGAGTATTTTTTCCCCGGCAACGAATAGTCTGTCTCCTAGGAGTGGATTATCTCTTTTCCGATGCACTATTTCATGTTTACTGTGTCCCACGCACCCTCACATTGACGAATTAACGCAGAATTTGCGTCGCTATGACATGCTATAGGAGCCATGCCTTCTGGTTCCCAATCGAGTATTTTTTCCCCGGCAACGAATAGTCTGTCTCCTAGGAGTGGATTATCTCTTTTCCGATGCACTATTTCATGTTTACTGTGTCCCACGCACCCTCACATTGACGAATTAACGCAGAATTTGCGTCGCTATGACATGCTATAGGAGCCATGCCTTCTGGTTCCCAATCGAGTATTTTTTCCCCGGCAACGAATAGTCTGTCTCCTAGGAGTGGATTATCTCTTTTCCGATGCACTATTTCATGTTTACTGTGTCCCACGCACCCTCACATTGACGAATTAACGCAGAATTTGCGTCGCTATGACATGCTATAGGAGCCATGCCTTCTGGTTCCCAATCGAGTATTTTTTCCCCGGCAACGAATAGTCTGTCTCCTAGGAGTGGATTATCTCTTTTCCGATGCACTATTTCATGTTTACTGTGTCCCACGCACCCTCACATTGACGAATTAACGCAGAATTTGCGTCGCTATGACATGCTATAGGAGCCATGCCTTCTGGTTCCCAATCGAGTGGATTATCTCTTTTCCGATGCACTATTTCATGTTTACTGTGTCCCACGCACCCTCACATTGACGAATTAACGCAGAATTTGCGTCGCTATGACATGCTATAGGAGCCATGCCTTCTGGTTCCCAATCGAGTATTTTTTCCCCGGCAACGAATAGTCTGTCTCCTAGGAGTGGATTATCTCTTTTCCGATGCACTATTTCATGTTTACTGTGTCCCACGCACCCTCACATTGACGAATTAACGCAGAATTTGCGTCGCTATGACATGCTATAGGAGCCATGCCTTCTGGTTCCCAATCGAGTATTTTTTCCCCGGCAACGAATAGTCTGTCTCCTAGGAGTGGATTATCTCTTTTCCGATGCACTATTTCATGTTTACTGTGTCCCACGCACCCTCACATTGACGAATTAACGCAGAATTTGCGTCGCTATGACATGCTATAGGAGCCATGCCTTCTGGTTCCCAATCGAGTATTTTTTCCCCGGCAACGAATAGTCTGTCTCCTAGGAGTGGATTATCTCTTTTCCGATGCACTATTTCATGTTTACTGTGTCCCACGCACCCTCACATTGACGAATTAACGCAGAATTTGCGTCGCTATGACATGCTATAGGAGCCATGCCTTCTGGTTCCCAATCGAGTATTTTTTCCCCGGCAACGAATAGTCTGTCTCCTAGGAGTGGATTATCTCTTTTCCGATGCACTATTTCATGTTTACTGTGTCCCACGCACCCTCACATTGACGAATTAACGCAGAATTTGCGTCGCTATGACATGCAATAGGAGCCATGCCTTCTGGTTCCCAATCGAGTATTTTTTCCCCGGCAACGAATAGTCTGTCTCCTAGGAGTGGATTATCTCTTTTCCGATGCACTATTTCATGTTTACTGTGTCCCACGCACCCTCACATTGACGAATTAAAGCAGAATTTGCGTCGCTATGACATGCTATAGGAGCCATGCCTTCTGGTTCCCAATCGAGTATTTTTTCCCCGGCAACGAATAGTCTGTCTCCTAGGAGTGGATTATCTCTTTTCCGATGCACTATTTCATGTTTACTGTGTCCCACGCACCCTCACATTGACGAATTAACGCAGAATTTGCGTCGCTATGACATGCAATAGGAGCCATGCCTTCTGGTTCCCAATCGAGTATTTTTTCCCCGGCAACGAATAGTCTGTCTCCTAGGAGTGGATTATCTCTTTTCCGATGCACTATTTCATGTTTACTGTGTCCCACGCACCCTCACATTGACGAATTAAAGCAGAATTTGCGTCGCTATGACATGCTATAGGAGCCATGCCTTCTGGTTCCCAATCGAGTATTTTTTCCCCGGCAACGAATAGTCTGTCTCCTAGGAGTGGATTATCTCTTTTCCGATGCACTATTTCATGTTTACTGTGTCCCACGCACCCTCACATTGACGAATTAAAGCAGAATTTGCGTCGCTATGACATGCTATAGGAGCCATGCCTTCTGGTTCCCAATCGAGTATTTTTTCCCCGGCAACGAATAGTCTGTCTCCTAGGAGTGGATTATCTCTTTTCCGATGCACTATTTCATGTTTACTGTGTCCCACGCACCCTCACATTGACGAATTAACGCAGAATTTGCGTCACTATGACATGCTATTGGAGCCATGCCTTCTGGTTCCCAATCGAGTATTTTTTCCCCGGCAACGAATAGTCTGTCTCCTAGGAGTGGATTATCTCTTTTCCGATGCACTATTTCATGTTTACTGTGTCCCACGCACCCTCACATTGACGAATTAACGCAGAATTTGCGTCGCTATGACATGCTATAGGAGCCATGCCTTCTGGTTCCCAATCGAGTATTTTTTCTCCGGCAACGAATAGTCTGTCTCCTAGGAGTGGATTATCTCTTTTCCGATGCACTATTTCATGTTTACTGTGTCCCACGCACCCTCACATTGACGAATTAACGCAGAATTTGCGTCGCTATGACATGCTATAGGAGCCATGCCTTCTGGTTCCCAATCGAGTATTTTTTCCCCGGCAACGAATAGTCTGTCTCCTAGGAGTGGATTATCTCTTTTCCGATGCACTATTTCATGTTTACTGTGTCCCACGCACCCTCACATTGACGAATTAACGCAGAATTTGCGTCGCTATGACATGCTATAGGAGCCATGCCTTCTGGTTCCCAATCGAGTATTTTTTCCCCGACAACGAATAGTCTGTCTCCTAGGAGTGGATTATCTCTTTTCCGATGCACTATTTCATGTTTACTGTGTCCCACGCACCCTCACATTGACGAATTAACGCAGAATTTGCGTCGCTATGAAATGCTATAGAAGCCATGCCTTCTGGTTCCCAATCGATTATTTTTTCCCCGGCAACGAATAGTCTGTCTCCTAGGAGTGGATTATCTCTTTTCCGATGCACTATTTCATGTTTACTGTGTCCCACGCACCCTCACATTGACGAATTAACGCAGAATTTGCGTCGCTATGACATGCTATAGGAGCCATGCCTTCTGGTTCCCAATCGAGTATTGTTTCCCCCGGCAACGAATAGTCTGTCTCCTAGGAGTGGATTATCTCTTTTCCGATGCACTATTTCATGTTTACTGTGTCCCACGCACCCTCACATTGACGAATTAACGCAGAATTTGCGTCGCTATGACATGCTATAGGAGCCATGCCTTCTGGTTCCCAATCGAGTATTTTTTCCCCGGCAACGAATAGTCTGTCTCCTAGGAGTGGATTATCTCTTTTCCGATGCACTATTTCATGTTTACTGTGTCCCACGCACCCTCACATTGACGAATTAACGCAGAATTTGCGTCGCTATGACATGCTATAGGAGCCATGCCTTCTGGTTCCCAATCGAGTATTTTTTCCCCGGCAACGAATAGTCTGTCTCCTAGGAGTGGATTATCTCTTTTCCGATGCACTATTTCATGTTTACTGTGTCCCACGCACCCTCACATTGACGAATTAACGCAGAATTTGCGTCGCTATGACATGCTATAGGAGCCATGCCTTCTGGTTCCCAATCGAGTATTTTTTCCCCGGCAACGAATAGTCTGTCTCCTAGGAGTGAATTATCTCTTTTCCGATGCACTATTTCATGTTTACTGTGTCCCACGCACCCTCACATTGACGAATTAACGCAGAATTTGCGTCGCTATGACATGCTATAGGAGCCATGCCTTCTGGTTCCCAATCGAGTATTTTTTCCCCGGCAACGAATAGTCTGTCTCCTAGGAGTGGATTATCTCTTTTCCGATGCACTATTTCATGTTTACTGTGTCCCACGCACCCTCACATTGACGAATTAACGCAGAATTTGCGTCGCTATGACATGCTATAGGAGCCATGCCTTCTGGTTCCCAATCGAGTATTTTTTCCCCGGCAACGAATAGTCTGTCTCCTAGGAGTGGATTATCTCTTTTCCGATGCACTATTTCATGTTTACTGTGTCCCACGCACCCTCACATTGACGAATTAACGCAGAATTTGCGTCGCTATGACATGCTATAGGAGCCATGCCTTCTGGTTCCCAATCGAGTATTTTTTCCCCGGCAACGAATAGTCTGTCTCCTAGGAGTGGATTATCTCTTTTCCGATGCACTATTTCATGTTTACTGTGTCCCACGCACCCTCACATTGACGAATTAACGCAGAATTTGCGTCGCTATGACATGCTATAGGAGCCATGCCTTCTGGTTCCCAATCGAGTATTTTTTCCCCGGCAACGAATAGTCTGTCTCCTAGGAGTGGATTATCTCTTTTCCGATGCACTATTTCATGTTTACTGTGTCCCACGCACCCTCACATTGACGAATTAACGCAGAATTTGCGTCGCTATGACATGCTATAGGAGCCATGCCTTCTGGTTCCCAATCGAGTATTTTTTCCCCGGCAACGAATAGTCTGTCTCCTAGGAGTGGATTATCTCTTTTCCGATGCACTATTTTATGTTTACTGTGTCCCACGCACCCTCACATTGACGAATTAACGCAGAATTTGCGTCGCTATGACATGCTATAGGAGCCATGCCTTCTGGTTCCCAATCGAGTATTTTTTCCCCGGCAACGAATAGTCTGTCTCCTAGGAGTGGATTATCTCTTTTCCGATGCACTATTTCATGTTTACTGTGTCCCACGCACCCTCACATTGACGAATTAACGCAGAATTTGCGTCGCTATGACATGCTATAGGAGCCATGCCTTCTGGTTCCCAATCGAGTATTGTTTCCCCGGCAACGAATAGTCTGTCTCCTAGGAGTGGATTATCTCTTTTCCGATGCACTATTTCATGTTTACTGTGTCCCACGCACCCTCACATTGACGAATTAACGCAGAATTTGCGTCGCTATGACATGCTATAGGAGCCATGCCTTCTGGTTCCCAATCGAGTATTGTTTCCCCGGCAACGAATAGTCTGTCTCCTAGGAGAGGATTATCTCTTTTCCGATGCACTATTTCGTGTTTACTGTGTCCCACGCACCCTCACATTGACGAATTAACGCAGAATTTGCGTCGCTATGACATGCTATAGGAGCCATGCCTTCTGGTTCCCAATCGAGTATTGTTTCCCCGGCAACGAATAGTCTGTCTCCTAGGAGTGGATTATCTCTTTTCCGATGCACTATTTCATGTTTACTGTGTCCCACGCACCCTCACATTGACGAATTAACGCAGAATTTGCGTCGCTATGACATGCTATAGGAGCCATGCCTTCTGGTTCCCAATCGAGTATTTTTTCCCCGGCAACGAATAGTCTGTCTCCTAGGAGTGGATTATCTCTTTTCCGATGCACTATTTCATGTTTACTGTGTCCCACGCACCCTCACATTGACGAATTAACGCAGAATTTGCGTCGCTATGACATGCTATAGGAGCCATGCCTTCTGGTTCCCAACCGAGTATTTTTTCCCCGGCAACGAATAGTCTGTCTCCTAGGAGTGGATTATCTCTTTTCCGATGCACTATTTCATGTTTACTGTGTCCCACGCACCCTCACATTGACGAATTAACGCAGAATTTGCGTCGCTATGACATGCTATAGGAGCCATGCCTTCTGGTTCCCAATCGAGTATTGTTTCCCCGGCAACGAATAGTCTGTCTCCTAGGAGTGGATTATCTCTTTTCCGATGCACTATTTCATGTTTACTGTGTCCCACGCACCCTCACATTGACGAATTAACGCAGAATTTGCGTCGCTATGACATGCTATAGGAGCCATGCCTTCTGGTTCCCAATCGAGTATTTTTTCCCCGGCAACGAATAGTCTGTCTCCTAGGAGTGGATTATCTCTTTACCGATGCACTATTTCATGTTTACTGTGTCCCACGCACCCTCACATTGACGAATTAACGCAGAATTTGCGTCGCTATGACATGCTATAGGAGCCATGCCTTCTGGTTCCCAATCGAGTATTTTTTCCCCGGCAACGAATAGTCTGTCTCCTAGGAGTGGATTATCTCTTTTCCGATGCACTATTTCATGTTTACTGTGTCCCACGCACCCTCACATTGACGAATTAACGCAGAATTTGCGTCGCTATGACATGCTATAGGAGCCATGCCTTCTGGTTCCCAATCGAGTATTGTTTCCCCGGCAACGAATAGTCTGTCTCCTAGGAGTGGATTATCTCTTTTCCGATGCACTATTTCATGTTTACTGTGTCCCACGCACCCTCACATTGACGAATTAACGCAGAATTTGCGTCGCTATGACATGCTATAGGAGCCATGCCTTCTGGTTCCCAATCGAGTATTTTTTCCCCGGCAACGAATAGTCTGTCTCCTAGGAGTGGATTATCTCTTTTCCGATGCACTATTTCATGTTTACTGTGTCCCACGCACCCTCACATTGACGAATTAACGCAGAATTTGCGTCGCTATGACATGCTATAGGAGCCATGCCTTCTGGTTCCCAATCGAGTATTTTTTCCCCGGCAACGAATAGTCTGTCTCCTAGGAGTGGATTATCTCTTTTCCGATGCAGTATTTCATGTTTACTGTGTCCCACGCACCCTCACATTGACGAATTAACGCAGAATTTGCGTCGCTATGACATGCTATAGGAGCCATGCCTTCTGGTTCCCAATCGAGTATTTTTTCCCCGGCAACGAATAGTCTGTCTCCTAGGTGTGGATTATCTCTTTTCCGATGCACTATTTCATGTTTACTGTGTCCCACGCACCCTCACATTGACGAATTAACGCAGAATTTGCGTCGCTATGACTTGCTATAGGAGCCATGCCTTCTGGTTCCCAATCGAGTATTTTTTCCCCGGCAACGAATAGTCTGTCTCCTAGGAGTGGATTATCTCTTTTCCGATGCACTATTTCATGTTTACTGTGTCCCACGCACCCTCACATTGACGAATTAACGCAGAATTTGCGTCGCTATGACATGCTATAGGAGCCATGCCTTCTGGTTCCCAATCGAGTATTTTTTCCCCGGCAACGAATAGTCTGTCTCCTAGGAGTGGATTATCTCTTTTCTGATGCACTATTTCATGTTTACTGTGTCCCACGCACCCTCACATTGACGAATTAACGCAGAATTTGCGTCGCTATGACATGCTATAGGAGCCATGCCTTCTGGTTCCCAATCGAGTATTTTTTCCCCGGCAACGAATAGTCTGTCTCCTAGGAGTGGATTATCTCTTTTCCGATGCACTATTTCATGTTTACTGTGTCCCACGCACCCTCACATTGACGAATTAACGCAGAATTTGCGTCGCTATGACATGCTATAGGAGCCATGCCTTCTGGTTCCCAATCGAGTATTTTTTCCCCGGCAACGAATAGTCTGTCTCCTAGGAGTGGATTATCTCTTTTCCGATGCACTATTTCATGTTTACTGTGTCCCACGCACCCTCACATTGACGAATTAAAGCAGAATTTGCGTCGCTATGACATGCTATAGGAGCCATGCCTTCTGGTTCCCAATCGAGTATTTTTTCCCCGGCAACGAATAGTCTGTCTCCTAGGAGTGGATTATCTCTTTTCCGATGCACTATTTCATGTTTACTGTGTCCCACGCACCCTCACATTGACGAATTAACGCAGAATTTGCGTCGCTATGACATGCTATAGGAGCCATGCCTTCTGGTTCCCAATCGAGTATTTTTTCCCCGGCAACGAATAGTCTGTCTCCTAGGAGTGGATTATCTCTTTTCCGATGCACTATTTCATGTTTACTGTGTCCCACGCACCCTCACATTGACGAATTAACGCAGAATTTGCGTCGCTATGACATGCTATAGGAGCCATGCCTTCTGGTTCCCAATCGAGTATTTTTTCCCCGGCAACGAATAGTCTGTCTCCTAGGAGTGGATTATCTCTTTTCCGATGCACTATTTCATGTTTACTGTGTCCCACGCACCCTCACATTGACGAATTAACGCAGAATTTGCGTCGCTATGACATGCTATAGGAGCCATGCCTTCTGGTTCCCAATCGAGTATTTTTTCCCCGGCAACGAATAGTCTGTCTCCTAGGAGTGGATTATCTCTTTTCCGATGCACTATTTCATGTTTACTGTGTCCCACGCACCCTCACATTGACGAATTAACGCAGAATTTGCGTCGCTATGACATGCTATAGGAGCCATGCCTTCTGGTTCCCAATCGAGTATTTTTTCCCCGACAACGAATAGTCTGTCTCCTAGGAGTGGATTATCTCTTTTCCGATGCACTATTTCATGTTTACTGTGTCCCACGCACCCTCACATTGACGAATTAACGCAGAATTTGCGTCGCTATGACATGCTATAGGAGCCATGCCTTCTGGTTCCCAATCGAGTATTTTTTCCCCGACAACGAATAGTCTGTCTCCTAGGAGTGGATTATCTCTTTTCCGATGCACTATTTCATGTTTACTGTGTCCCACGCACCCTCACATTGACGAATTAACGCAGAATTTGCGTCGCTATGACATGCTATAGGAGCCATGCCTTCTGGTTCCCAATCGAGTATTGTTTCCCCGGCAACGAAAGGGCTGTCTGTTAGGAGTGGATTATCTCTTTTCCGATGCACTATTTCATGTTTACTGTGTCCCACGCACCCTCACATTGACGAATTAACGCAGAAATTCCGTCGCTATGACATACTATAGGAGCCATGCCTTCTGGTTCCCAATCGAGTATTGTTTCCCCGGCAACGAAAGGGCTGTCTGCTAGGAGTGGATTATCTCTTTTCCGATGCAGTATTTCATGTTTACTGTGTCCCACGCACCCTCACATTGACGAATTAACGCAGAATTTGCGTCGCTATGACATGCTATAGGAGCCATGCCTTCTGGTTCCCAATCGAGTATTTTTTCCCCGGCAACGAATAGTCTGTCTCCTAGGTGTGGATTATCTCTTTTCCGATGCACTATTTCATGTTTACTGTGTCCCACGCACCCTCACATTGACGAATTAACGCAGAATTTGCGTCGCTATGACATGCTATAGGAGCCATGCCTTCTGGTTCCCAATCGAGTATTTTTTCCCCGGCAACGAATAGTCTGTCTCCTAGGAGTGGATTATCTCTTTTCCGATGCACTATTTCATGTTTACTGTGTCCCACGCACCCTCACATTGACGAATTAACGCAGAATTTGCGTCGCTATGACATGCTATAGGAGCCATGCCTTCTGGTTCCCAATCGAGTATTTTTTCCCCGGCAACGAATAGTCTGTCTCCTAGGAGTGGATTATCTCTTTTCCGATGCACTATTTCATGTTTACTGTGTCCCACGCACCCTCACATTGACGAATTAACGCAGAATTTGCGTCGCTATGACATGCTATAGGAGCCATGCCTTCTGGTTCCCAATCGAGTATTTTTTCCCCGGCAACGAATAGTCTGTCTCCTAGGAGTGGATTATCTCTTTTCCGATGCACTATTTCATGTTTACTGTGTCCCACGCACCCTCACATTGACGAATTAACGCAGAATTTGCGTCGCTATGACATGCTATAGGAGCCATGCCTTCTGGTTCCCAATCGAGTATTTTTTCCCCGGCAACGAATAGTCTGTCTCCTAGGAGTGGATTATCTCTTTTCCGATGCACTATTTCATGTTTACTGTGTCCCACGCACCCTCACATTGACGAATTAAAGCAGAATTTGCGTCGCTATGACATGCTATAGGAGCCATGCCTTCTGGTTCCCAATCGAGTATTTTTCCCCGGCAACGAATAGTCTGTCTCCTAGGAGTGGATTATCTCTTTTCCGATGCACTATTTCATGTTTACTGTGTCCCACGCACCCTCACATTGACGAATTAACGCAGAATTTGCGTCGCTATGACATGCTATAGGAGCCATGCCTTCTGGTTCCCAATCGAGTATTTTTTCCCCGGCAACGAATAGTCTGTCTCCTAGGAGTGGATTATCTCTTTTCCGATGCACTATTTCATGTTTACTGTGTCCCACGCACCCTCACATTGACGAATTAAAGCAGAATTTGCGTCGCTATGACATGCTATAGGAGCCATGCCTTCTGGTTCCCAATCGAGTATTTTTTCCCCGGCAACGAATAGTCTGTCTCCTAGGAGTGGATTATCTCTTTTCCGATGCACTATTTCATGTTTACTGTGTCCCACGCACCCTCACATTGACGAATTAACGCAGAATTTGCGTCGCTATGACATACTATAGGAGCCATGCCTTCTGGTTCCCAATCGAGTATTTTTTCCCCGGCAACGAATAGTCTGTCTCCTAGGAGTGGATTATCTCTTTTCCGATGCACTATTTCATGTTTACTGTGTCCCACGCACCCTCACATTGACGAATTAACGCAGAATTTGCGTCGCTATGACATGCTATAGGAGCCATGCCTTCTGGTTCCCAATCGAGTATTTTTTCCCCGGCAACGAATAGTCTGTCTCCTAGGAGTGGATTATCTCTTTTCCGATGCACTATTTCATGTTTACTGTGTCCCACGCACCCTCACATTGACGAATTAACGCAGAATTTGCGTCGCTATGACATGCTATAGGAGCCATGCCTTCTGGTTCCCAATCGAGTATTTTTTCCCCGGCAACGAATAGTCTGTCTCCTAGGAGTGGATTATCTCTTTTCCGATGCACTATTTCATGTTTACTGTGTCCCACGCACCCTCACATTGACGAATTAACGCAGAATTTGCGTCGCTATGACATGCTATAGGAGCCATGCCTTCTGGTTCCCAATCGAGTATTTTTTCCCCGACAACGAATAGTCTGTCTCCTAGGAGTGGATTATCTCTTTTCCGATGCACTATTTCATGTTTACTGTGTCCCACGCACCCTCACATTGACGAATTAACGCAGAATTTGCGTCGCTATGACATGCTATAGGAGCCATGCCTTCTGGTTCCCAATCGAGTATTTTTTCCCCGGCAACGAAAGGGCTGTCTGTTAGGAGTGGATTATCTCTTTTCCGATGCACTATTTCATGTTTACTGTGTCCCACGCACCCTCACATTGACGAATTAACGCAGAAATTCCGTCGCTATGACATACTATAGGAGCCATTCCTTCTGTTTCCCAATCGAGTATTGTATCCCTGGCAACGAAAGGGCTGTCTGCTAGGAGTGGATTATCTCTTTTCAGATGCACTATTTCATGTTTACTGTGTCCCACGCACCCTCACATTGACGAATTAACGCAGAAATTCCGTCGCTATGACATACTATAGGAGCCATGCCTTCTGGTTCCCAATCGAGTATTGTTTCCCCGGCAACGAAAGGGCTGTCTGTTAGGAGTGGATTATCTCTTTTCCGATGCACTATTTCATGTTTACTGTGTCCCACGCACCCTCACATTGACGAATTAACGCAGAAATTCCGTCGCTATGACATACTATAGGAGCCATTCCTTCTGTTTCCCAATCGAGTATTGTATCCCTGGCAACGAAAGGGCTGTCTGCTAGGAGTGGATTATCTCTTTTCCGATGCACTATTTCATGTTTACTGTGTCCCACGCACCCTCACATTGACGAATTAACGCAGAAATTCCGTCGCTATGACATACTATAGGAGCCATGCCTTCTGGTTCCCAATCGAGTATTGTTTCCCCGGCAACGAAAGGGCTGTCTGCTAGGAGTGGATTATCTCTTTTCCGATGCAGTATTTCATGTTTACTGTGTCCCACGCATCCTCACATTGACGAATTAACGCAGAATTTGCGTCGCTATGACATGCTATAGGAGCCATGCCTTCTGGTTCCCAATCGAGTATTTTTTCCCCGGCAACGAATAGTCTGTCTCCTAGGAGTGGATTATCTCTTTTCCGATGCACTATTTCATGTTTACTGTGTCCCACGCACCCTCACATTGACGAATTAACGCAGAATTTGCGTCGCTATGACATGCTATAGGAGCCATGCCTTCTGGTTCCCAATCGAGTATTCTTTCCCCGGCAACGAATAGTCTGTCTCCTAGGAGTGGATTATCTCTTTTCCGATGCACTATTTCATGTTTACTGTGTCCCACGCACCCTCACATTGACGAATTAACGCAGAATTTGCGTCGCTATGACATGCTATAGGAGCCAAGCCTTCTGGTTCCCAATCGAGTATTGTTTCCCCGGCAACGAAAGGGCTGTCTGTTAGGAGTGGATTATCTCTTTTCCGATGCAGTATTTCATGTTTACTGTGTCCCACGCACCCTCACATTGACGAATTAACGCAGAATTTGCGTCGCTATGACATGCTATAGGAGCCATGCCTTCTGGTTCCCAATCGAGTATTTTTTCCCCGGCAACGAATAGTCTGTCTCCTAGGAGTGGATTATCTCTTTTCCGATGCACTATTTCATGTTTACTGTGTCCCACGCACCCTCACATTGACGAATTAACGCAGAATTTGCGTCGCTATGACATGCTATAGGAGCCAAGCCTTCTGGTTCCCAATCGAGTATTGTTTCCCCGGCAACGAAAGGGCTGTCTGCTAGGAGTGGATTATCTCTTTTCCGATGCAGTATTTCATGTTTACTGTGTCCCACGCACCCTCACATTGACGAATTAACGCAGAATTTGCGTCGCTATGACATGCTATAGGAGCCATGCCTTCTGGTTCCCAATCGAGTATTTTTTCCCCGGCAACGAATAGTCTGTCTCCTAGGAGTGGATTATCTCTTTTCCGATGCACTATTTCATGTTTACTGTGTCCCACGCACCCTCACATTGACGAATTAACGCAGAATTTGCGTCGCTATGACATGCTATAGAAGCCATGCCTTCTGGTTCCCAATCGAGTATTTTTTCCCCGGCAACGAATAGTCTGTCTCCTAGGAGTGGATTATCTCTTTTCCGATGCACTATTTCATGTTTACTGTGTCCCACGCACCCTCACATTGACGAATTAACGCAGAATTTGCGTCGCTATGACATGCTATAGGAGCCATGCCTTCTGGTTCCCAATCGAGTATTTTTTCCCCGGCAACGAATAGTCTGTCTCCTAGGAGTGGATTATCTCTTTTCCGATGCACTATTTCATGTTTACTGTGTCCCACGCACCCTCACATTGACGAATTAACGCAGAATTTGCGTCGCTATGACATGCTATAGGAGCCATGCCTTCTGGTTCCCAATCGAGTATTTTTTCCCCGGCAACGAATAGTCTGTCTCCTAGGAGTGGATTATCTCTTTTCCGATGCACTATTTCATGTTTACTGTGTCCCACGCACCCTCACATTGACGAATTAACGCAGAATTTGCGTCGCTATGACATGCTATAGGAGCCATGCCTTCTGGTTCCCAATCGAGTATTTTTTCCCCGGCAACGAATAGTCTGTCTCCTAGGAGTGGATTATCTCTTTTCCGATGCACTATTTCATGTTTACTGTGTCCCACGCACCCTCACATTGACGAATTAACGCAGAATTTGCGTCGCTATGACATGCTATAGGAGCCATGCCTTCTGGTTCCCAATCGAGTATTTTTTCCCCGGCAACGAATAGTCTGTCTCCTAGGAGTGGATTATCTCATTTCCGATGCACTATTTCATGTTTACTGTGTCCCACGCACCCTCACATTGACGAATTAACGCAGAATTTGCGTCGCTATGACATGCTATAGGAGCCAAGCCTTCTGGTTCCCAATCGAGTATTGTTTCCCCGGCAACGAAAGGGCTGTCTGTTAGGAGTGGATTATCTCTTTTCCGATGCACTATTTCATGGTTACTGTGTCCCACGCACCCTCACATTGACGAATTAACGCAGAAATTCCGTCGCTATGACATACTATAGGAGCCATTCCTTCTGTTTCCCAATCGAGTATTGTATCCCTGGCAACGAAAGGGCTGTCTGCTAGGAGTGGATTATCTCTTTTCAGATGCACTATTTCATGTTTACTGTGTCCCACGCACCCTCACATTGACGAATTAACGCAGAAATTCCGTCGCTATGACATACTATAGGAGCCATGCCTTCTGGTTCCCAATCGAGTATTGTTTCCCCGGCAACGAAAGGGCTGTCTGCTAGGAGTGGATTATCTCTTTTCCGATGCAGTATTTCATGTTTACTGTGTCCCACGCACCCTCACATTGACGAATTAACGCAGAATTTGCGTCGCTATGACATGCTATAGGAGCCATGCCTTCTGGTTCCCAATCGAGTATTTTTTCCCCGGCAACGAATAGTCTGTCTCCTAGGAGTGGATTATCTCTTTTCCGATGCACTATTTCATGTTTACTGTGTCCCACGCACCCTCACATTGACGAATTAACGCAGAATTTGCGTCGCTATGACATGCTATAGGAGCCATGCCTTCTGGTTCCCAATCGAGTATTTTTTCCCCGGCAACGAATAGTCTGTCTCCTAGGAGTGGATTATCTCTTTTCCGATGCACTATTTCATGTTTACTGTGTCCCACGCACCCTCACATTGACGAATTAACGCAGAATTTGCGTCGCTATGACATGCTATAGGAGCCAAGCCTTCTGGTTCCCAATCGAGTATTGTTTCCCCGGCAACGAAAGGGCTGTCTGTTAGGAGTGGATTATCTCTTTTCCGATGCAGTATTTCATGTTTACTGTGTCCCACGCACCCTCACATTGACGAATTAACGCAGAATTTGCGTCGCTATGACATGCTATAGGAGCCATGCCTTCTGGTTCCCAATCGAGTATTTTTTCCCCGGCAACGAATAGTCTGTCTCCTAGGAGTGGATTATCTCTTTTCCGATGCACTATTTCATGTTTACTGTGTCCCACGCACCCTCACATTGACGAATTAACGCAGAATTTGCGTCGCTATGACATGCTATAGGAGCCAAGCCTTCTGGTTCCCAATCGAGTATTGTTTCCCCGGCAACGAAAGGGCTGTCTGTTAGGAGTGGATTATCTCTTTTCCGATGCAGTATTTCATGTTTACTGTGTCCCACGCACCCTCACATTGACGAATTAACGCAGAATTTGCGTCGCTATGACATGCTATAGGAGCCATGCCTTCTGGTTCCCAATCGAGTATTTTTTCCCCGGCAACGAATAGTCTGTCTCCTAGGAGTGGATTATCTCTTTTCCGATGCACTATTTCATGTTTACTGTGTCCCACGCACCCTCACATTGACGAATTAACGCAGAATTTGCGTCGCTATGACATGCTATAGGAGCCATGCCTTCTGGTTCCCAATCGAGTATTTTTTCCCCGGCAACGAATAGTCTGTCTCCTAGGAGTGGATTATCTCTTTTCCGATGCACTATTTCATGTTTACTGTGTCCCACGCACCCTCACATTGACGAATTAACGCAGAATTTGCGTCGCTATGACACCCTATAGGAGCCATGCCTTCTGGTTCCCAATCGAGTATTTTTTCCCCGGCAACGAATAGTCTGTCTCCTAGGAGTGGATTATCTCTTTTCCGATGCACTATTTCATGTTTACTGTGTCCCACGCACCCTCACATTGACGAATTAACGCAGAATTTGCGTCGCTATGACATGCTATAGGAGCCATGCCTTCTGGTTCCCAATCGAGTATTTTTTCCCCGGCAACGAATAGTCTGTCTCCTAGGAGTGGATTATCTCTTTTCCGATGCACTATTTCATGTTTACTGTGTCCCACGCACCCTCACATTGACGAATTAACGCAGAATTTGCGTCGCTATGACATGCTATAGGAGCCATGCCTTCTGGTTCCCAATCGAGTATTTTTTCCCCGGCAACGAATAGTCTGTCTCCTAGGAGTGGATTATCTCATTTCCGATGCACTATTTCATGTTTACTGTGTCCCACGCACCCTCACATTGACGAATTAACGCAGAATTTGCGTCGCTATGACATGCTATAGGAGCCAAGCCTTCTGGTTCCCAATCGAGTATTGTTTCCCCGGCAACGAAAGGGCTGTCTGTTAGGAGTGGATTATCTCTTTTCCGATGCACTATTTCATGTTTACTGTGTCCCACGCACCCTCACATTGACGAATTAACGCAGAATTTGCGTCGCTATGACATGCTATAGGAGCCATGCCTTCTGGTTCCCAATCGAGTATTTTTTCCCCGGCAACGAATAGTCTGTCTCCTAGGAGTGGATTATCTCATTTCCGATGCACTATTTCATGTTTACTGTGTCCCACGCACCCTCACATTGACGAATTAACGCAGAATTTGCGTCGCTATGACATGCTATAGGAGCCAAGCCTTCTGGTTCCCAATCGAGTATTGTTTCCCCGGCAACGAAAGGGCTGTCTGTTAGGAGTGGATTATCTCTTTTCCGATGCACTATTTCATGTTTACTGTGTCCCACGCACCCTCACATTGACGAATTAACGCAGAAATTCCGTCGCTATGACATACTATAGGAGCCATGCCTTCTGGTTCCCAATCGAGTATTGTTTCCCCGGCAACGAAAGGGCTGTCTGCTAGGAGTGGATTATCTCTTTTCCGATGCAGTATTTCATGTTTACTGTGTCCCACGCACCCTCACATTGACGAATTAACGCAGAATTTGCGTCGCTATGACATGCTATAGGAGCCATGCCTTCTGGTTCCCAATCGAGTATTTTTTCCCCGGCAACGAATAGTCTGTCTCCTAGGTGTGGATTATCTCTTTTCCGATGCACTATTTCATGTTTACTGTGTCCCACGCACCCTCACATTGACGAATTAACGCAGAATTTGCGTCGCTATGACATGCTATAGGAGCCATGCCTTCTGGTTCCCAATCGAGTATTTTTTCCCCGGCAACGAATAGTCTGTCTCCTAGGAGTGGATTATCTCTTTTCCGATGCACTATTTCATGTTTACTGTGTCCCACGCACCCTCACATTGACGAATTAACGCAGAATTTGCGTCGCTATGACATGCTATAGGAGCCATGCCTTCTGGTTCCCAATCGAGTATTTTTTCCCCGGCAACGAATAGTCTGTCTCCTAGGAGTGGATTATCTCTTTTCCGATGCACTATTTCATGTTTACTGTGTCCCACGCACCCTCACATTGACGAATTAACGCAGAATTTGCGTCGCTATGACATGCTATAGGAGCCATGCCTTCTGGTTCCCAATCGAGTATTTTTTCCCCGGCAACGAATAGTCTGTCTCCTAGGAGTGGATTATCTCTTTTCCGATGCACTATTTCATGTTTACTGTGTCCCACGCACCCTCACATTGACGAATTAACGCAGAATTTGCGTCGCTATGACATGCTATAGGAGCCATGCCTTCTGGTTCCCAATCGAGTATTTTTTCCCCGGCAACGAATAGTCTGTCTCCTAGGAGTGGATTATCTCTTTTCCGATGCACTATTTCATGTTTACTGTGTCCCACGCACCCTCACATTGACGAATTAACGCAGAATTTGCGTCGCTATGACATGCTATAGGAGCCATGCCTTCTGGTTCCCAATCGAGTATTTTTTCCCCGGCAACGAATAGTCTGTCTCCTAGGAGTGGATTATCTCTTTTCCGATGCACTATTTCATGTTTACTGTGTCCCACGCACCCTCACATTGACGAATTAACGCAGAATTTGCGTCGCTATGACATGCTATAGGAGCCATGCCTTCTGGTTCCCAATCGAGTATTTTTTCCCCGGCAACGAATAGTCTGTCTCCTAGGAGTGGATTATCTCTTTTCCGATGCACTATTTCATGTTTACTGTGTCCCACGCACCCTCACATTGACGAATTAACGCAGAATTTGCGTCGCTATGACATGCTATAGGAGCCATGCCTTCTGGTTCCCAATCGAGTATTTTTTCCCCGGCAACGAATAGTCTGTCTCCTAGGAGTGGATTATCTCTTTTCCGATGCACTATTTCATGTTTACTGTGTCCCACGCACCCTCACATTGACGAATTAACGCAGAATTTGCGTCGCTATGACATGCTATAGGAGCCATGCCTTCTGGTTCCCAATCGAGTATTTTTTCCCCGGCAACGAATAGTCTGTCTCCTAGGAGTGGATTATCTCTTTTCCGATGCACTATTTCATGTTTACTGTGTCCCACGCACCCTCACATTGACGAATTAACGCAGAATTTGCGCCGCTATGACATGCTATAGGAGCCATGCCTTCTGGTTCCCAATCGAGTATTTTTTCCCCGACAACGAATAGTCTGTCTCCTAGGAGTGGATTACCTCTTTTCCGATGCACTATTTCATGTTTACTGTGTCCCACGCACCCTCACATTGACGAATTAACGCAGAATTTGCGTCGCTATGACATGCTATAGGAGCCATGCCTTCTGGTTCCCAATCGAGTATTTTTTCCCCGGCAACGAATAGTCTGTCTCCTAGGAGTGGATTATCTCTTTTCCGATGCACTATTTCATGTTTACTGTGTCCCACGCACCCTCACATTGACGAATTAACGCAGAATTTGCGTCGCTATGACATGCTATAGGAGCCATGCCTTCTGGTTCCCAATCGAGTATTGTTTCCCCGGCAACGAATAGTCTGTCTCCTAGGAGTGGATTATCTCTTTTCCGATGCACTATTTCATGTTTACTGTGTCCCACGCACCCTCACATTGACGAATTAACGCAGAATTTGCGTCGCTATGACATGCTATAGGAGCCATGCCTTCTGGTTCCCAATCGAGTATTTTTTCCCCGGCAACGAATAGTCTGTCTCCTAGGAGTGGATTATCTCTTTTCCGATGCACTATTTCATGTTTACTGTGTCCCACGCACCCTCACATTGACGAATTAACGCAGAATTTGCGTCGCTATGACATGCTATAGGAGCCATGCCTTCTGGTTCCCAATCGAGTATATTTTCCCCGGCAACGAATAGTCTGTCTCCTAGGAGTGGATTATCTCTTTTCCGATGCACTATTTCATGTTTACTGTGTCCCACGCACCCTCACATTGACGAATTAACGCAGAATTTGCGTCGCTATGACATGCTATAGGAGCCATGCCTTCTGGTTCCCAATCGAGTATTGTTTCCCCGGCAACGAATAGTCTGTCTCCTAGGAGTGGATTATCTCTTTTCCGATGCACTATTTCATGTTTACTGTGTCCCACGCACCCTCACATTGACGAATTAACGCAGAATTTGCGTCGCTATGACATGCTATAGGAGCCATGCCTTCTGGTTCCCAATCGAGTATTGTTTCCCCGGCAACGAATAGTCTGTCTCCTAGGAGTGGATTATCTCTTTTCCGATGCACTATTTCATGTTTACTGTGTCCCACGCACCCTCACATTGACGAATTAACGCAGAATTTGCGTCGCTATGACATGCTATAGGAGCCATGCCTTCTGGTTCCCAATCGAGTATTTTTTCCCCGACAACGAATAGTCTGTCTCCTAGGAGTGGATTACCTCTTTTCCGATGCACTATTTCATGTTTACTGTGTCCCACGCACCCTCACATTGACGAATTAACGCAGAATTTGCGTCGCTATGACATGCTATAGGAGCCATGCCTTCTGGTTCCCAATCGAGTATTTTTTCCCCGGCAACGAATAGTCTGTCTCCTAGGAGTGGATTATCTCTTTTCCGATGCACTATTTCATGTTTACTGTGTCCCACGCACCCTCACATTGACGAATTAACGCAGAATTTGCGTCGCTATGACATGCTATAGGAGCCATGCCTTCTGGTTCCCAATCGAGTATTGTTTCCCCGGCAACGAATAGTCTGTCTCCTAGGAGTGGATTATCTCTTTTCCGATGCACTATTTCATGTTTACTGTGTCCCACGCACCCTCACATTGACGAATTAACGCAGAATTTGCGTCGCTATGACATGCTATAGGAGCCATGCCTTCTGGTTCCCAATCGAGTATTTTTTCCCCGGCAACGAATAGTCTGTCTCCTAGGAGTGGATTATCTCTTTTCCGATGCACTATTTCATGTTTACTGTGTCCCACGCACCCTCACATTGACGAATTAACGCAGAATTTGCGTCGCTATGACATGCTATAGGAGCCATGCCTTCTGGTTCCCAATCGAGTATTTTTTCCCCGACAACGAATAGTCTGTCTCCTAGGAGTGGATTACCTCTTTTCCGATGCACTATTTCATGTTTACTGTGTCCCACGCACCCTCACATTGACGAATTAACGCAGAATTTGCGTCGCTATGACATGCTATAGGAGCCATGCCTTCTGGTTCCCAATCGAGTATTTTTTCCCCGGCAACGAATAGTCTGTCTCCTAGGAGTGGATTATCTCTTTTCCGATGCACTATTTCATGTTTACTGTGCCCCACGCACCCTCACATTGACGAATTAACGCAGAATTTGCGTCGCTATGACATGCTATAGGAGCCATGCCTTCTGGTTCCCAATCGAGTATTTTTTCCCCGACAACGAATAGTCTGTCTCCTAGGAGTGGATTACCTCTTTTCCGATGCACTATTTCATGTTTACTGTGTCCCACGCACCCTCACATTGACGAATTAACGCAGAATTTGCGTCGCTATGACATGCTATAGGAGCCATGCCTTCTGGTTCCCAATCGAGTATTTTTTCCCCGGCAACGAATAGTCTGTCTCCTAGGAGTGGATTATCTCTTTTCCGATGCACCATTTCATGTTTACTGTGTCCCACGCACCCTCACATTGACGAATTAACGCAGAATTTGCGTCGCTATGACATGCTATAGGAGCCATGCCTTCTGGTTCCCAATCGAGTATTGTTTCCCCGGCAACGAATAGTCTGTCTCCTAGGAGTGGATTATCTCTTTTCCGATGCACTATTTCATGTTTACTGTGTCCCACGCACCCTCACATTGACGAATTAACGCAGAATTTGCGTCGCTATGACATGCTATAGGAGCCATGCCTTCTGGTTCCCAATCGAGTATTGTTTCCCCGGCAACGAATAGTCTGTCTCCTAGGAGTGGATTATCTCTTTTCCGATGCACTATTTCATGTTTACTGTGTCCCACGCACCCTCACATTGACGAATTAACGCAGAATTTGCGTCGCTATGACATGCTATAGGAGCCATGCCTTCTGGTTCCCAATCGAGTATTTTTTCCCCGACAACGAATAGTCTGTCTCCTAGGAGTGGATTATCTCTTTTCCGATGCACTATTTCATGTTTACTGTGTCCCACGCACCCTCACATTGACGAATTAACGCAGAATTTGCGTCGCTATGACATGCTATAGGAGCCATGCCTTCTGGTTCCCAATCGAGTATTGTTTCCCCGGCAACGAATAGTCTGTCTCCTAGGAGTGGATTATCTCTTTTCCGATGCACTATTTCATGTTTACTGTGTCCCACGCACCCTCACATTGACGAATTAACGCAGAATTTGCGTCGCTATGACATGCTATAGGAGCCATGCCTTCTGGTTCCCAATCGAGTATTTTTTCCCCGGCAACGAATAGTCTGTCTCCTAGGAGTGGATTATCTCTTTTCCGATGCACTATTTCATGTTTACTGTGTCCCACGCACCCTCACATTGACGAATTAACGCAGAATTTGCGTCGCTATGACATGCTATAGGAGCCATGCCTTCTGGTTCCCAATCGAGTATTTTTTCCCCGACAACGAATAGTCTGTCTCCTAGGAGTGGATTACCTCTTTTCCGATGCACTATTTCATGTTTACTGTGTCCCACGCACCCTCACATTGACGAATTAACGCAGAATTTGCGTCGCTATGACATGCTATAGGAGCCATGCCTTCTGGTTCCCAATCGAGTATTTTTTCCCCGGCAACGAATAGTCTGTCTCCTAGGAGTGGATTATCTCTTTTCCGATGCACTATTTCATGTTTACTGTGTCCCACGCACCCTCACATTGACGAATTAACGCAGAATTTGCGTCGCTATGACATGCTATAGGAGCCATGCCTTCTGGTTCCCAATCGAGTATTTTTTCCCCGACAACGAATAGTCTGTCTCCTAGGAGTGGATTACCTCTTTTCCGATGCACTATTTCATGTTTACTGTGTCCCACGCACCCTCACATTGACGAATTAACGCAGAATTTGCGTCGCTATGACATGCTATAGGAGCCATGCCTTCTGGTTCCCAATCGAGTATTTTTTCCCCGGCAACGAATAGTCTGTCTCCTAGGAGTGGATTATCTCTTTTCCGATGCACTATTTCATGTTTACTGTGTCCCACGCACCCTCACATTGACGAATTAACGCAGAATTTGCGTCGCTATGACATGCTATAGGAGCCATGCCTTCTGGTTCCCAATCGAGTATTGTTTCCCCGGCAACGAATAGTCTGTCTCCTAGGAGTGGATTATCTCTTTTCCGATGCACTATTTCATGTTTACTGTGTCCCACGCACCCTCACATTGACGAATTAACGCAGAATTTGCGTCGCTATGACATGCTATAGGAGCCATGCCTTCTGGTTCCCAATCGAGTATTTTTTCCCCGGCAACGAATAGTCTGTCTCCTAGGAGTGGATTATCTCTTTTCCGATGCACTATTTCATGTTTACTGTGTCCCACGCACCCTCACATTGACGAATTAACGCAGAATTTGCGTCGCTATGACATGCTATAGGAGCCATGCCTTCTGGTTCCCAATCGAGTATTTTTTCCCCGGCAACGAATAGTCTGTCTCCTAGGAGTGGATTATCTCTTTTCCGATGCACTATTTCATGTTTACTGTGTCCCACGCACCCTCACATTGACGAATTAACGCAGAATTTGCGTCGCTATGACATGCTATAGGAGCCATGCCTTCTGGTTCCCAATCGAGTATTGTTTCCCCGGCAACGAATAGTCTGTCTCCTAGGAGTGGATTACCTCTTTTCCGATGCACTATTTCATGTTTACTGTGTCCCACGCACCCTCACATTGACGAATTAACGCAGAATTTGCGTCGCTATGACATGCTATAGGAGCCATGCCTTCTGGTTCCCAATCGAGTATTGTTTCCCCGGCAACGAATAGTCTGTCTCCTAGGAGTGGATTATCTCTTTTCCGATGCACTATTTCATGTTTACTGTGTCCCACGCACCCTCACATTGACGAATTAACGCAGAATTTGCGTCGCTATGACATGCTATAGGAGCCATGCCTTCTGGTTCCCAATCGAGTATTTTTTCCCCGACAACGAATAGTCTGTCTCCTAGGAGTGGATTACCTCTTTTCCGATGCACTATTTCATGTTTACTGTGACCCACGCACCCTCACATTGACGAATTAACGCAGAATTTGCGTCGCTATGACATGCTATAGGAGCCATGCCTTCTGGTTCCCAATCGAGTATTTTTTCCCCGGCAACGAATAGTCTGTCTCCTAGGAGTGGATTATCTCTTTTCCGATGCACTATTTCATGTTTACTGTGTCCCACGCACCCTCACATTGACGAATTAACGCAGAATTTGCGTCGCTATGACATGCTATAGGAGCCATGCCTTCTGGTTCCCAATCGAGTATTGTTTCCCCGGCAACGAATAGTCTGTCTCCTAGGAGTGGATTATCTCTTTTCCGATGCACTATTTCATGTTTACTGTGTCCCACGCACCCTCACATTGACGAATTAACGCAGAATTTGCGTCGCTATGACATGCTATAGGAGCCATGCCTTCTGGTTCCCAATCGAGTATTTTTTCCCCGGCAACGAATAGTCTGTCTCCTAGGAGTGGATTATCTCTTTTCCGATGCACTATTTCATGTTTACTGTGTCCCACGCACCCTCACATTGACGAATTAACGCAGAATTTGCGTCGCTATGACATGCTATAGGAGCCATGCCTTCTGGTTCCCAATCGAGTATTTTTTCCACGGCAACGAATAGTCTGTCTCCTAGGAGTGGATTATCTCTTTTCCGATGCACTATTTCATGTTTACTGTGTCCCACGCACCCTCACATTGACGAATTAACGCAGAATTTGCGTCGCTATGACATGCTATAGGAGCCATGCCTTCTGGTTCCCAATCGAGTATTTTTTCCCCGGCAACGAATAGTCTGTCTCCTAGGAGTGGATTATCTCTTTTCCGATGCACTATTTCATGTTTACTGTGTCCCACGCACCCTCACATTGACGAATTAACGCAGAATTTGCGTCGCTATGACATGCTATAGGAGCCATGCCTTCTGGTTCCCAATCGAGTATTTTTTCCCCGGCAACGAATAGTCTGTATCCTAGGAGTGGATTATCTCTTTTCCGATGCACTATTTCATGTTTACTGTGTCCCACGCACCCTCACATTGACGAATTAACGCAGAATTTGCGTCGCTATGACATGCTATAGGAGCCATGCCTTCTGGTTCCCAATCGAGTATTGTTTCCCCGGCAACGAATAGTCTGTCTCCTAGGAGTGGATTATCTCTTTTCCGATGCACTATTTCATGTTTACTGTGTCCCACGCACCCTCACATTGACGAATTAACGCAGAATTTGCGTCGCTATGACATGCTATAGGAGCCATGCCTTCTGGTTCCCAATCGAGTATTTTTTCCCCGGCAACGAATAGTCTGTCTCCTAGGAGTGGATTATCTCTTTTCCGATGCACTATTTCATGTTTACTGTGTCCCACGCACCCTCACATTGACGAATTAACGCAGAATTTGCGTCGCTATGACATGCTATAGGAGCCATGCCTTCTGGTTCCCAATCGAGTATTTTTTCCCCGGCAACGAATAGTCTGTCTCCTAGGAGTGGATTATCTCTTTTCCGATGCACTATTTCATGTTTACTGTGTCCCACGCACCCTCACATTGACGAATTAACGCAGAATTTGCGTCGCTATGACATGCTATAGGAGCCATGCCTTCTGGTTCCCAATCGAGTATTTTTTCCCCGGCAACGAATAGTCTGTCTCCTAGGAGTGGATTATCTCTTTTTTGATGCACTATTTCATGTTTACTGTGTCCCACGCACCCTCATATTGACGAATTGACGCAGAATTTGCGTCGCTATGACATGCTATAGGAGCCATGCCTTCTGGTTCCCAATCGAGTATTGTTTCCCCGGCAACGAATAGTCTGTCTCCTAGGAGTGGATTATCTCTTTTCCGATGCACTATTTCATGTTTACTGTGTCCCACGCACCCTCACATTGACGAATTAACGCAGAATTTGCGTCGCTATGACATGCTATAGGAGCCATGCCTTCTGGTTCCCAATCGAGTATTTTTTCCCCGGCAACGAATAGTCTGTCTCCTAGGAGTGGATTATCTCTTTTCCGATGCACTATTTCATGTTTACTGTGTCCCACGCACCCTCACATTGACGAATTAACGCAGAATTTGCGTCGCTATGACATGCTATAGGAGCCATGCCTTCTGGTTCCCAATCGAGTATTTTTTCCCCGGCAACGAATAGTCTGTCTCCTAGGAGTGGATTATCTCTTTTCCGATGCACTATTTCATGTTTACTGTGTCCCACGCACCCTCACATTGACGAATTAACGCAGAATTTGCGTCGCTATGACATGCTATAGGAGCCATGCCTTCTGGTTCCCAATCGAGTATTTTTTCCCCGGCAACGAATAGTCTGTCTCCTAGGAGTGGATTATCTCTTTTCCGATGCACTATTTCATGTTTACTGTGTCCCACGCACCCTCACATTGACGAATTAACGCAGAATTTGCGTCGCTATGACATGCTATAGGAGCCATGCCTTCTGGTTCCCAATCGAGTATTGTTTCCCCGGCAACGAATAGTCTGTCTCCTAGGAGTGGATTATCTCTTTTCCGATGCACTATTTCATGTTTACTGTGTCCCACGCACCCTCACATTGACGAATTAACGCAGAATTTGCGTCGCTATGACATGCTATATGAGCCATGCCTTCTGGTTCCCAATCGAGTATTTTTTCCCCGGCAACGAATAGTCTGTCTCCTAGGAGTGGATTATCTCTTTTCCGATGCACTATTTCATGTTTACTGTGTCCCACGCACCCTCACATTGACGAATTAACGCAGAATTTGCGTCGCTATGACATGCTATAGGAGCCATGCCTTCTGGTTCCCAATCGAGTATTTTTCCCCGGCAACGAATAGTCTGTCTCCTAGGAGTGGATTATCTCTTTTCCGATGCACTATTTCATGTTTACTGTGTCCCACGCACCCTCACATTGACGAATTAACGCAGAATTTGCGTCGCTATGACATGCTATAGGAGCCATGCCTTCTGGTTCCCAATCGAGTATTTTTTCCCAGGCAACGAATAGTCTGTCTCCTAGTTGTGGATTATCTCTTTTCCGATGCACTATTTCATGTTTACTGTGTCCCACGCACCCTCACATTGACGAATTAACGCAGAATTTGCGTCGCTATGACATGCTATAGGAGCCATGCCTTCTGGTTCCCAATCGAGTATTTTTTCCCCGGCAACGAATAGTCTGTCTCCTAGGAGTGGATTATCTCTTTTCCGATGCACTATTTCATGTTTACTGTGTCCCACGCACCCTCACATTGACGAATTAACGCAGAATTTGCGTCGCTACGACATGCTATAGGAGCCATGCCTTCTGGTTCCCAATCGAGTATTTTTTCCCCGACAACGAATAGTCTGTCTCCTAGGAGTGGATTATCTCTTTTCCGATGCACTATTTCATGTTTACTGTGTCCCACGCACCCTCACATTGACGAATTAACGCAGAATTTGCGTCGCTATGACATGCTATAGTAGCCATGCCTTCTGGTTCCCAATCGAGTATTTTTTCGCCGGCAACGAATAGTCTGTCTCCTAGGAGTGGATTATCTCTTTTCCGATGCACTATTTCATGTTTACTGTGTCCCACGCACCCTCACATTGACGAATTAACGCAGAATTTGCGTCGCTATGACATGCTATAGGAGCCATGCCTTCTGGTTCCCAATCGAGTATTTTTTCCCCGACAACGAATAGTCTGTCTCCTAGGAGTGGATTATCTCTTTTCCGATGCACTATTTCATGTTTACTGTGTCCCACGCACCCTCACATTGACGAATTAACGCAGAATTTGCGTCGCTATGACATGCTATAGGAGCCATGCCTTCTGGTTCCCAATCGAGTATTGTTTCCCCGGCAACGAATAGTCTGTCTCCTAGGAGTGGATTATCTCTTTTCCGATGCACTATTTCATGTTTACTGTGTCCCACGCACCCTCACATTGACGAATTAACGCAGAATTTGCGTCGCTATGACATACTATAGGAGCCATGCCTTCTGGTTCCCAATCGAGTATTTTTTCCCCGGCAACGAATAGTCTGTCTCCTAGGAGTGGATTATCTCTTTTCCGATGCACTATTTCATGTTTACTGTGTCCCACGCACCCTCACATTGACGAATTAACGCAGAATTTGCGTCGCTATGACATGCTATAGGAGCCATGCCTTCTGGTTCCCAATCGAGTATTTTTTCCCCGGCAACGAATAGTCTGTCTCCTAGGAGTGGATTATCTCTTTTCCGATGCAGTATTTCATGTTTACTGTGTCCCACGCACCCTCACATTGACGAATTAACGCAGAATTTGCGTCGCTATGACATGCTATAGGAGCCATGCCTTCTGGTTCCCAATCGAGTATTTTTTCCCCGCCAACGAATAGTCTGTCTCCTAGGTGTGGATTATCTCTTTTCCGATGCACTATTTCATGTTTACTGTGTCCCACGCACCCTCACATTGACGAATTAACGCAGAATTTGCGTCGCTATGACATGCTATAGGAGCCATGCCTTCTGGTTCCCAATCGAGTATTTTTTCCCCGGCAACGAATAGTCTGTCTCCTAGGAGTGGATTATCTCTTTTCCGATGCACTATTTCATGTTTACTGTGTCCCACGCACCCTCACATTGACGAATTAACGCAGAATTTGCGTCGCTATGACATGCTATAGGAGCCATGCCTTCTGGTTCCCAATCGAGTATTTTTTCCCCGGCAACGAATAGTCTGTCTCCTAGGTGTGGATTATCTCTTTTCCGATGCACTATTTCATGTTTACTGTGTCCCACGCACCCTCACATTGACGAATTAACGCAGAATTTGCGTCGCTATCACATGCTATAGGAGCCATGCCTTCTGGTTCCCAATCGAGTATTTTTTCCCCGGCAACGAATAGTCTGTCTCCTAGGTGTGGATTATCTCTTTTCCGATGCACTATTTCATGTTTACTGTGTCCCACGCACCCTCACATTGACGAATTAACGCAGAATTTGCGTCGCTATGACATGCTATAGGAGCCATGCCTTCTGGTTCCCAATCGAGTATTGTTTCCCCGGCAACGAATAGTCTGTCTCCTAGGAGTGGATTATCTCTTTTCCGATGCACTATTTCATGTTTACTGTGTCCCACGCACCCTCACATTGACGAATTAACGCAGAATTTGCGTCGCTATGACATGCTATAGGAGCCATGCCTTCTGGTTCCCAATCGAGTATTTTTTCCCCGGCAACGAATAGTCTGTCTCCTAGGAGTCGATTATCTCTTTTCCGATGCACTATTTCATGTTTACTGTGTCCCACGCACCCTCACATTGACGAATTAACGCAGAATTTGCGTCGCTATGACATGCTATAGGAGCCATGCCTTCTGGTTCCCAATCGAGTATTTTTTCCCCGGCAACGAATAGTCTGTCTCCTAGGTGTGGATTATCTCTTTTCCGATGCACTATTTCATGTTTACTGTGTCCCACGCACCCTCACATTGACGAATTAACGCAGAATTTGCGTCGCTATGACATGCTATAGGAGCCATGCCTTCTGGTTCCCAATCGAGTATTGTTTCCCCGGCAACGAATAGTCTGTCTCCTAGGAGTGGATTATCTCTTTTCCGATGCACTATTTCATGTTTACTGTGTCCCACGCACCCTTACATTGACGAATTAACGCAGAATTTGCGTCGCTATGACATGCTATAGGAGCCATGCCTTCTGGTTCCCAATCGAGTATTTTTTCCCCGGCAACGAATAGTCTGTCTCCTAGGAGTGGATTATCTCTTTTCCGATGCACTATTTCATGTTTACTGTGTCCCACGCACCCTCACATTGACGAATTAACGCAGAATTTGCGTCGCTATGACATGCTATAGGAGCCATGCCTTCTGGTTCCCAATCGAGTATTTTTTCCCCGGCAACGAATAGTCTGTCTCCTAGGTGTGGATTATCTCTTTTCCGATGCACTATTTCATGTTTACTGTGTCCCACGCACCCTCACATTGACGAATTAACGCAGAATTTGCGTCGCTATGACATGCTATAGGAGCCATGCCTTCTGGTTCCCAATCGAGTATTTTTTCCCCGGCAACGAATAGTCTGTCTCCTAGGAGTGGATTATCTCTTTTCCGATGCACTATTTCATGTTTACTGTGTCCCACGCACCCTCACATTGACGAATTAAAGCAGAATTTGCGTCGCTATGACATGCTATAGGAGCCATGCCTTCTGGTTCCCAATCGAGTATTTTTTCCCCGGCAACGAATAGTCTGTCTCCTAGGAGTGGATTATCTCTTTTCCGATGCACTATTTCATGTTTACTGTGTCCCACGCACCCTCACATTGACGAATTAACGCAGAATTTGCGTCGCTATGACATGCTATAGGAGCCATGCCTTCTGGTTCCCAATCGAGTATTTTTTCCCCGGCAACGAATAGTCTGTCTCCTAGGAGTGGATTATCTCTTTTCCGATGCACTATTTCATGTTTACTGTGTCCCACGCACCCTCACATTGACGAATTAACGCAGAATTTGCGTCGCTATGACATGCTATAGGAGCCATGCCTTCTGGTTCCCAATCGAGTATTTTTTCCCCGGCAACGAATAGTCTGTCTCCTAGGAGTGGATTATCTCTTTTCCGATGCACTATTTCATGTTTACTGTGTCCCACGCACCCTCACATTGACGAATTAACGCAGAATTTGCGTCGCTATGACATGCTATAGGAGCCATGCCTTCTGGTTCCCAATCGAGTATTTTTTCCCCGGCAACGAATAGTCTGTCTCCTAGGAGTGGATTATCTCTTTTCCGATGCACTATTTCATGTTTACTGTGTCCCACGCACCCTCACATTGACGAATTAACGCAGAATTTGCGTCGCTATGACATGCTATAGGAGCCATGCCTTCTGGTTCCCAATCGAGTATTTTTTCCCCGACAACGAATAGTCTGTCTCCTAGGAGTGGATTATCTCTTTTCCGATGCACTATTTCATGTTTACTGTGTCCCACGCACCCTCACATTGACGAATTAACGCAGAATTTGCGTCGCTATGACATGCTATAGGAGCCATGCCTTCTGGTTCCCAATCGAGTATTTTTTCCCCGGCAACGAATAGTCTGTCTCCTAGGAGTGGATTATCTCTTTTCCGATGCACTATTTCATGTTTACTGTGTCCCACGCACCCTCACATTGACGAATTAACGCAGAATTTGCGTCGCTATGACATGCTATAGGAGCCATGCCTTCTGGTTCCCAATCGAGTATTGTTTCCCCGGCAACGAATAGTCTGTCTCCTAGGAGTGGATTATCTCTTTTCCGATGCACTATTTCATGTTTACTGTGTCCCACGCACCCTTACATTGACGAATTAACGCAGAATTTGCGTCGCTATGACATGCTATAGGAGCCATGCCTTCTGGTTCCCAATCGAGTATTTTTTCCCCGGCAACGAATAGTCTGTCTCCTAGGAGTGGATTATCTCTTTTCCGATGCACTATTTCATGTTTACTGTGTCCCACGCACCCTCACATTGACGAATTAACGCAGAATTTGCGTCGCTATGACATGCTATAGGAGCCATGCCTTCTGGTTCCCAATCGAGTATTTTTTCCCCGGCAACGAATAGTCTGTCTCCTAGGAGTGGATTATCTCTTTTCCGATGCACTATTTCATGTTTACTGTGTCCCACGCACCCTCACATTGACGAATTAACGCAGAATTTGCGTCGCTATGACATGCTATAGGAGCCATGCCTTCTGGTTCCCAATCGAGTATTTTTTCCCCGACAACGAATAGTCTGTCTCCTAGGAGTGGATTATCTCTTTTCCGATGCACTATTTCATGTTTACTGTGTCCCACGCACCCTCACATTGACGAATTAACGCAGAATTTGCGTCGCTATGACATGCTATAGGAGCCATGCCTTCTGGTTCCCAATCGAGTATTTTTTCCCCGACAACGAATAGTCTGTCTCCTAGGAGTGGATTATCTCTTTTCCGATGCACTATTTCATGTTTACTGTGTCCCACGCACCCTCACATTGACGAATTAACGCAGAATTTGCGTCGCTATGACATGCTATAGGAGCCATGCCTTCTGGTTCCCAATCGAGTATTGTTTCCCCGGCAACGAATAGTCTGTCTCCTAGGAGTGGATTATCTCTTTTCCGATGCACTATTTCATGTTTACTGTGTCCCACGCACCCTCACATTGACGAATTAACGCAGAATTTGCGTCGCTATGACATGCTATAGGAGCCATGCCTTCTGGTTCCCAATCGAGTATTTTTTCCCCGGCAACGAATAGTCTGTCTCCTAGGAGTGGATTATCTCTTTTCCGATGCAGTATTTCATGTTTACTGTGTCCCACGCACCCTCACATTGACGAATTAACGCAGAATTTGCGTCGCTATGACATGCTATAAGAGCCATGCCTTCTGGTTCCCAATCGAGTATTTTTTCCCCGGCAACGAATAGTCTGTCTCCTAGGAGTGGATTATCTCTTTTCCGATGCACTATTTCATGTTTACTGTGTCCCACGCACCCTCACATTGACGAATTAACGCAGAATTTGCGTCGCTATGACATGCTATAGTAGCCATGCCTTCTGGTTCCCAATCGAGTATTTTTTCGCCGGCAACGAATAGTCTGTCTCCTAGGAGTGGATTATCTCTTTTCCGATGCACTATTTCATGTTTACTGTGTCCCACGCACCCTCACATTGACGAATTAACGCAGAATTTGCGTCGCTATGACATGCTATAGGAGCCATGCCTTCTGGTTCCCAATCGAGTATTTTTTCCCCGGCAACGAATAGTCTGTCTCCTAGGAGTGGATTATCTCTTTTCCGATGCACTATTTCATGTTTACTGTGTCCCACGCACCCTCACATTGACGAATTAACGCAGAATTTGCGTCGCTATGACATGCTATAGTAGCCATGCCTTCTGGTTCCCAATCGAGTATTTTTTCGCCGGCAACGAATAGTCTGTCTCCTAGGAGTGGATTATCTCTTTTCCGATGCACTATTTCATGTTTACTGTGTCCCACGCACCCTCACATTGACGAATTAACGCAGAATTTGCGTCGCTATGACATGCTATAGGAGCCATGCCTTCTGGTTCCCAATCGAGTATTTTTTCCCCGACAACGAATAGTCTGTCTCCTAGGAGTGGATTATCTCTTTTCCGATGCACTATTTCATGTTTACTGTGTCCCACGCACCCTCACATTGACGAATTAACGCAGAATTTGCGTCGCTATGACATGCTATAGGAGCCATGCCTTCTGGTTCCCAATCGAGTATTGTTTCCCCGGCAACGAATAGTCTGTCTCCTAGGAGTGGATTATCTCTTTTCCGATGCACTATTTCATGTTTACTGTGTCCCACGCACCCTCACATTGACGAATTAACGCAGAATTTGCGTCGCTATGACATGCTATAGGAGCCATGCCTTCTGGTTCCCAATCGAGTATTTTTTCCCCGGCAACGAATAGTCTGTCTTCTAGGAGTGGATTATCTCTTTTCCGATGCAGTATTTCATGTTTACTGTGTCCCACGCACCCTCACATTGACGAATTAACGCAGAATTTGCGTCGCTATGACATGCTATAGGAGCCATGCCTTCTGGTTCCCAATCGAGTATTTTTTCCCCGGCAACGAATAGTCTGTCTCCTAGGAGTGGATTATCTCTTTTCCGATGCACTATTTCATGTTTACTGTGTCCCACGCACCCTCACATTGACGAATTAACGCAGAATTTGCGTCGCTATGACATGCTATAGGAGCCATGCCTTCTGGTTCCCAATCGAGTATTTTTTCCCCGGCAACGAATAGTCTGTCTCCTAGGAGTGGATTATCTCTTTTCCGATGCACTATTTCATGTTTACTGTGTCCCACGCACCCTCACATTGACGAATTAACGCAGAATTTGCGTCGCTATGACATGCTATAGGAGCCATGCCTTCTGGTTCCCAATCGAGTATTTTTTCCCCGGCAACGAATAGTCTGTCTCCTAGGAGTGGATTATCTCTTTTCCGATGCACTATTTCATGTTTACTGTGTCCCACGCACCCTCACATTGACGAATTAACGCAGAATTTGCGTCGCTATGACATGCTATAGGAGCCATGCCTTCTGGTTCCCAATCGAGTATTTTTTCCCCGGCAACGAATAGTCTGTCTCCTAGGAGTGGATTATCTCTTTTCCGATGCACTATTTCATGTTTACTGTGTCCCACGCACCCTCACATTGACGAATTAACGCAGAATTTGCGTCGCTATGACATGCTATAGGAGCCATGCCTTCTGGTTCCCAATCGAGTATTTTTTCCCCGGCAACGAATAGTCTGTCTCCTAGGAGTGGATTATCTCTTTTCCGATGCACTATTTCATGTTTACTGTGTCCCACGCACCCTCACATTGACGAATTAACGCAGAATTTGCGTCGCTATGACATGCTATAGGAGCCATGCCTTCTGGTTCCCAATCGAGTATTTTTTCCCCGACAACGAATAGTCTGTCTCCTAGGAGTGGATTATCTCTTTTCCGATGCACTATTTCATGTTTACTGTGTCCCACGCACCCTCACATTGACGAATTAACGCAGAATTTGCGTCGCTATGACATGCTATAGGAGCCATGCCTTCTGGTTCCCAATCGAGTATTTTTTCCCCGGCAACGAATATTCTGCCTCCTAGGAGTGGATTATCTCTTTTCCGATGCACTATTTCATGTTTACTGTGTCCCACGCACCCTCACATTGACGAATTAACGCAGAATTTGCGTCGCTATGACATGCTATAGGAGCCATGCCTTCTGGTTCCCAATCGAGTATTTTTTCCCCGGCAACGAATAGTCTGTCTCCTAGGAGTGGATTATCTCTTTTCCGATGCAGTATTTCATGTTTACTGTGTCCCACGCACCCTCACATTGACGAATTAACGCAGAATTTGCGTCGCTATGACATGCTATAGGAGCCATGCCTTCTGGTTCCCAATCGAGTATTTTTTCCCCGGCAACGAATAGTCTGTCTCCTAGGAGTGGATTATCTCTTTTCCGATGCACTATTTCATGTTTACTGTGTCCCACGCACCCTCACATTGACGAATTAACGCAGAATTTGCGTCGCTATGACATGCTATAGGAGCCATGCCTTCTGGTTCCCAATCGAGTATTTTTTCCCCGGCAACGAATAGTCTGTCTCCTAGGAGTGGATTATCTCTTTTCCGATGCACTATTTCATGTTTACTGTGTCCCACGCACCCTCACATTGACGAATTAACGCAGAATTTGCGTCGCTATGACATGCTATAGGAGCCATGCCTTCTGGTTCCCAATCGAGTATTTTTTCCCCGGCAACGAATAGTCTGCCTCCTAGGAGTGGATTATCTCTTTTCCGATGCACTATTTCATGTTTACTGTGTCCCACGCACCCTCACATTGACGAATTAACGCAGAATTTGCGTCGCTATGACATGCTATAGGAGCCATGCCTTCTGGTTCCCAATCGAGTATTTTTTCCCCGGCAACGAATAGTCTGTCTCCTAGGAGTGGATTATCTCTTTTCCGATGCACTATTTCATGTTTACTGTGTCCCACGCACCCTCACATTGACGAATTAACGCAGAATTTGCGTCGCTATGACATGCTATAGGAGCCATGCCTTCTGGTTCCCAATCGAGTATTGTTTCCCCGGCAACGAATAGTCTGTCTCCTAGGAGTGGATTATCTCTTTTCCGATGCACTATTTCATGTTTACTGTGTCCCACGCACCCTCACATTGACGAATTAACGCAGAATTTGCGTCGCTATGACATGCTATAGGAGCCATGCCTTCTGGTTCCCAATCGAGTATTTTTTCCCCGGCAACGAATAGTCTGTCTCCTAGGAGTGGATTATCTCTTTTCCGATGCAGTATTTCATGTTTACTGTGTCCCACGCACCCTCACATTGACGAATTAACGCAGAATTTGCGTCGCTATGACATGCTATAGGAGCCATGCCTTCTGGTTCCCAATCGAGTATTTTTTCCCCGGCAACGAATAGTCTGTCTCCTAGGAGTGGATTATCTCTTTTCCGATGCACTATTTCATGTTTACTGTGTCCCACGCACCCTCACATTGACGAATTAACGCAGAATTTGCGTCGCTATGACATGCTATAGGAGCCATGCCTTCTGGTTCCCAATCGAGTATTTTTTCCCCGGCAACGAATAGTCTGTCTCCTAGGAGTGGATTATCTCTTTTCCGATGCACTATTTCATGTTTACTGTGTCCCACGCACCCTCACATTGACGAATTAACGCAGAATTTGCGTCGCTATGACATGCTATAGGAGCCATGCCTTCTGGTTCCCAATCGAGTATTGTTTCCCCGGCAACGAATAGTCTGTCTCCTAGGAGTGGATTATCTCTTTTCCGATGCACTATTTCATGTTTACTGTGTCCCACGCACCCTCACATTGACGAATTAACGCAGAATTTGCGTCGCTATGACATGCTATAGGAGCCATGCCTTCTGGTTCCCAATCGAGTATTTTTTCCCCGGCAACGAATAGTCTGTCTGCTAGGAGTGGATTATCTCTTTTCCGATGCACTATTTCATGTTTACTGTGTCCCACGCACCCTCACATTGACGAATTAACGCAGAATTTGCGTCGCTATGACATGCTATAGGAGCCATGCCTTCTGGTTCCCAATCGAGTATTGTTTCCCCGGCAACGAAAGGGCTGTCTGTTAGGAGTGGATTATCTCTTTTCCGATGCACTATTTCATGTTTACTGTGTCCCACGCACCCTCACATTGACGAATTAACGCAGAAATTCCGTCGCTATGACATACTATAGGAGCCATTCCTTCTGTTTCCCAATCGAGTATTGTATCCCTGGCAACGAAAGGGCTGTCTGCTAGGAGTGGATTATCTCTTTTCAGATGCACTATTTCATGTTTACTGTGTCCCACGCACCCTCACATTGACGAATTAACGCAGAAATTCCGTCGCTATGACATACTATAGGAGCCATGCCTTCTGGTTCCCAATCGAGTATTGTTTCCCCGGCAACGAAAGGGCTGTCTGCTAGGAGTGGATTATCTCTTTTCCGATGCAGTATTTCATGTTTACTGTGTCCCACGCACCCTCACATTGACGAATTAACGCAGAATTTGCGTCGCTATGACATGCTATAGGAGCCATGCCTTCTGGTTCCCAATCGAGTATTGTTTCCCCGGCAACGAATAGTCTGTCTCCTAGGAGTGGATTATCTCTTTTCCGATGCACTATTTCATGTTTACTGTGTCCCATGCACCCTCACATTGACGAATTAACGCAGAATTTGCGTCGCTATGACATGCTATAGGAGCCATGCCTTCTGGTTCCCAATCGAGTATTGTTTCCCCGGCAACGAATAGTCTGTCTCCTAGGAGTGGATTATCTCTTTTCCGATGCACTCTTTCATGTTTACTGTGTCCCACGCACCCTCACATTGACGAATTAACGCAGAATTTGCGTCGCTATGACATGCTATAGGAGCCATGCCTTCTGGTTCCCAATCGAGTATTGTTTCCCCGGCAACGAATAGTCTGTCTCCTAGGAGTGGATTATCTCTTTTCCGATGCACTATTTCATGTTTACTGTGTCCCATGCACCCTCACATTGACGAATTAACGCAGAATTTGCGTCGCTATGACATGCTATAGGAGCCATGCCTTCTGGTTCCCAATCGAGTATTGTTTCCCCGGCAACGAATAGTCTGTCTCCTAGGAGTGGATTATCTCTTTTCCGATGCACTATTTCATGTTTACTGTGTCCCACGCACCCTCACATTGACGAATTAACGCAGAATTTGCGTCGCTATGACATGCTATAGGAGCCATGCCTTCTGGTTCCCAATCGAGTATTTTTTCCCCGGCAACGAATAGTCTGTCTCCTAGGAGTGGATTATCTCTTTTCCGATGCACTATTTCATGTTTACTGTGTCCCACGCACCCTCACATTGACGAATTAACGCAGAATTTGCGTCGCTATGACATGCTATAGGAGCCATGCCTTCTGGTTCCCAATCGAGTATTTTTTCCCCGGCAACGAATAGTCTGTCTCCTAGGAGTGGATTATCTCTTTTCCGATGCACTATTTCATGTTTACTGTGTCCCACGCACCCTCACATTGACGAATTAACGCAGAATTTGCGTCGCTATGACATGCTATAGGAGCCATGCCTTCTGGTTCCCAATCGAGTATTTTTTCCCCGGCAAAGAATAGTCTGTCTCCTAGGAGTGGATTATCTCTTTTCCGATGCACTATTTCATGTTTACTGTGTCCCACGCACCCTCACATTGACGAATTAACGCAGAATTTGCGTCGCTATGACATGCTATAGGAGCCATGCCTTCTGGTTCCCAATCGAGTATTTTTTCCCCGGCAACGAATAGTCTGTCTCCTAGGAGTGGATTATCTCTTTTCCGATGCACTATTTCATGTTTACTGTGTCCCACGCACCCTCACATTGACGAATTAACGCAGAATTTGCGTCGCTATGACATGCTATAGGAGCCATGCCTTCTGGTTCCCAATCGAGTATTGTTTCCCCGGCAACGAATAGTCTGTCTCCTAGGAGTGGATTATCTCTTTTCCGATGCACTATTTCATGTTTACTGTGTCCCACGCACCCTCACATTGACGAATTAACGCAGAATTTGCGTCGCTATGACATGATATAGGAGCCATGCCTTCTGGTTCCCAATCGAGTATTGTTTCCCCGGCAACGTATAGTCTGTCTCCTAGGAGTGGATTATCTCTTTTCCGATGCACTATTTCATGTTTACTGTGTCCCACGCACCCTCACATTGACGAATTAACGCAGAATTTGCGTCGCTATGACATGCTATAGGAGCCATGCCTTCTGGTTCCCAATCGAGTATTTTTTCCCCGGCAACGAATAGTCTGCCTCCTAGGAGTGGATTATCTCTTTTCCGATGCACTATTTCATGTTTACTGTGTCCCACGCACCCTCACATTGACGAATTAACGCAGAATTTGCGTCGCTATGACATGCTATAGGAGCCATGCCTTCTGGTTCCCAATCGAGTATTGTTTCCCCGGCAACGAATAGTCTGTCTCCTAGGAGTGGATTATCTCTTTTCCGATGCACTATTTCATGTTTACTGTGTCCCACGCACCCTCACGTTGACGAATTAACGCAGAATTTGCGTCGCTATGACATACTATAGGAGCCATGCCTTCTGGTTCCCAATCGAGTATTTTTTCCCCGGCAACGAATAGTCTGTCTCCTAGGAGTGGATTATCTCTTTTCCGATGCACTATTTCATGTTTACTGTGTCCCACGCACCCTCACATTGACGAATTAACGCAGAATTTGCGTCGCTATGACATGCTATAGGAGCCATGCCTTCTGGTTCCCTATCGAGTATTGTTTCCCCGGCAACGAATAGTCTGTCTCCTAGGAGTGGATTATCTCTTTTCCGATGCACTATTTCATGTTTACTGTGTCCCACGCACCCTCACATTGACGAATTAACGCAGAATTTGCGTCGCTATGACATGCTATAGGAGCCATGCCTTCTGGTTCCCAATCGAGTATTTTTTCCCCGGCAACGAATAGTCTGTCTCCTAGGAGTGGATTATCTCTTTTCCGATGCACTATTTCATGTTTACTGTGTCCCACGCACCCTCACATTGACGAATTAACGCAGAATTTGCGTCGCTATGACATGCTATAGGAGCCATGCCTTCTGGTTCCCAATCGAGTATTGTTTCCCCGGCAACGAATAGTCTGTCTCCTAGGAGTGGATTATCTCTTTTCCGATGCACTATTTCATGTTTACTGTGTCCCATGCACCCTCACATTGACGAATTAACGCAGAATTTGTGTCGCTATGACATGCTATAGGAGCCATGCCTTCTGGTTCCCAATCGAGTATTGTTTCCCCGGCAACGAATAGTCTGTCTCCTAGGAGTGGATTATCTCTTTTCCGATGCACTATTTCATGTTTACTGTGTCCCACGCACCCTCACATTGACGAATCAACGCAGAATTTGCGTCGCTATGACATGCTATAGGAGCCATGCCTTCTGGTTCCCAATCGAGTATTGTTTCCCCGGCAACGAATAGTCTGTCTCCTAGGAGGGGATTATCTCTTTTCCGATGCACTATTTCATGTTTACTGTGTCCCACGCACCCTCACATTGACGAATTAACGCAGAATTTGCGTCGCTATGACATGCTATAGGAGCCATGCCTTCTGGTTCCCAATCGAGTATTGTTTCCCCGGCAACGAATAGTCTGTCTCCTAGGAGTGGATTATCTCTTTTCCGATGCACTATTTCATGTTTACTGTGTCCCACGCACCCTCACATTGACGAATTAACGCAGAATTTGCGTCGCTATGACATGCTATAGGAGCCATGCCTTCTGGTTCCCAATCGAGTATTGTTTCCCCGGCAACGAATAGTCTGTCTCCTAGGAGTGGATTATCTCTTTTCCGATGCACTATTTCATGTTTACTGTGTCCCACGCACCCTCACATTGACGAATTAACGCAGAATTTGCGTCGCTATGACATGCTATAGGAGCCATGCCTTCTGGTTCCCAATCGAGTATTGTTTCCCCGGCAACGAATAGTCTGTCTCCTAGGAGTGGATTATCTCTTTTCCGATGCACTATTTCATGTTTACTGTGTCCCACGCACCCTCACATTGACGAATTAACGCAGAATTTGCGTCGCTATGACATGCTATAGGAGCCATGCCTTCTGGTTCCCAATCGAGTATTGTTTCCCCGGCAACGAATAGTCTGTCTCCTAGGAGTGGATTATCTCTTTTCCGATGCACTATTTCATGTTTACTGTGTCCCACGCACCCTCACATTGACGAATTAACGCAGAATTTGCGTCGCTATGACATGCTATAGGAGCCATGCCTTCTGGTTCCCAATCGAGTATTGTTTCCCCGGCAACGAATAGTCTGTCTCCTAGGAGTGGATTATCTCTTTTCCGATGCACTATTTCATGTTTACTGTGTCCCACGCACCCTCACATTGACGAATTAACGCAGAATTTGCGTCGCTATGACATGCTATAGGAGCCATGCCTTCTGGTTCCCAATCGAGTATTGTTTCCCCGGCAACGAATAGTCTGTCTCCTAGGAGTGGATTATCTCTTTTCCGATGCACTATTTCATGTTTACTGTGTCCCACGCACCCTCACATTGACGAATTAACGCAGAATTTGCGTCGCTATGACATGCTATAGGAGCCATGCCTTCTGGTTCCCAATCGAGTATTGTTTCCCCGGCAACGAATAGTCTGTCTCCTAGGAGTGGATTATCTCTTTTCCGATGCACTATTTCATGTTTACTGTGTCCCACGCACCCTCACATTGACGAATTAACGCAGAATTTGCGTCGCTATGACATGCTATAGGAGCCATGCCTTCTGGTTCCCAATCGAGTATTGTTTCCCCGGCAACGAATAGTCTGTCTCCTAGGAGTGGATTATCTCTTTTCCGATGCACTATTTCATGTTTACTGTGTCCCACGCACCCTCACATTGACGAATTAACGCAGAATTTGCGTCGCTATGACATGCTATAGGAGCCATGCCTTCTGGTTCCCAATCGAGTATTGTTTCCCCGGCAACGAATAGTCTGTCTCCTAGGAGTGGATTATCTCTTTTCCGATGCACTATTTCATGTTTACTGTGTCCCACGCACCCTCACATTGACGAATTAACGCAGAATTTGCGTCGCTATGACATGCTATAGGAGCCATGCCTTCTGGTTCCCAATCGAGTATTTTTTCCCCGGCAACGAATAGTCTGTCTCCTAGGAGTGGATTATCTCTTTTCCGATGCACTATTTCATGTTTACTGTGTCCCACGCACCCTCACATTGACGAATTAACGCAGAATTTGCGTCGCTATGACATGCTATAGGAGCCATGCCTTCTGGTTCCCAATCGAGTATTTTTTCCCCGGCAACGAATAGTCTGTCTCCTAGGAGTGGATTATCTCTTTTCCGATGCACTATTTCATGTTTACTGTGTCCCACGCACCCTCACATTGACGAATTAACGCAGAATTTGCGTCGCTATGACATGCTATAGGAGCCATGCCTTCTGGTTCCCAATCGAGTATTGTTTCCCCGGCAACGAATAGTCTGTCTCCTAGGAGTGGATTATCTCTTTTCCGATGCACTATTTCATGTTTACTGTGTCCCACGCACCCTCACATTGACGAATTAACGCAGAATTTGCGTCGCTATGACATGCTATAGGAGCCATGCCTTCTGGTTCCCAATCGAGTATTGTTTCCCCGGCAACGAATAGTCTGTCTCCTAGGAGTGGATTATCTCTTTTCCGATGCACTATTTCATGTTTACTGTGTCCCACGCACCCTCACATTGACGAATTAACGCAGAATTTGCGTCGCTATGACATGATATAGGAGCCATGCCTTCTGGTTCCCAATCGAGTATTGTTTCCCCGGCAACGTATAGTCTGTCTCCTAGGAGTGGATTATCTCTTTTCCGATGCACTATTTCATGTTTACTGTGTCCCACGCACCCTCACATTGACGAATTAACGCAGAATTTGCGTCGCTATGACATGCTATAGGAGCCATGCCTTCTGGTTCCCAATCGAGTATTTTTTCCCCGGCAACGAATAGTCTGCCTCCTAGGAGTGGATTATCTCTTTTCCGATGCACTATTTCATGTTTACTGTGTCCCACGCACCCTCACATTGACGAATTAACGCAGAATTTGCGTCGCTATGACATGCTATAGGAGCCATGCCTTCTGGTTCCCAATCGAGTATTGTTTCCCCGGCAACGAATAGTCTGTCTCCTAGGAGTGGATTATCTCTTTTCCGATGCACTATTTCATGTTTACTGTGTCCCACGCACCCTCACGTTGACGAATTAACGCAGAATTTGCGTCGCTATGACATACTATAGGAGCCATGCCTTCTGGTTCCCAATCGAGTATTTTTTCCCCGGCAACGAATAGTCTGTCTCCTAGGAGTGGATTATCTCTTTTCCGATGCACTATTTCATGTTTACTGTGTCCCACGCACCCTCACATTGACGAATTAACGCAGAATTTGCGTCGCTATGACATGCTATAGGAGCCATGCCTTCTGGTTCCCTATCGAGTATTGTTTCCCCGGCAACGAATAGTCTGTCTCCTAGGAGTGGATTATCTCTTTTCCGATGCACTATTTCATGTTTACTGTGTCCCACGCACCCTCACATTGACGAATTAACGCAGAATTTGCGTCGCTATGACATGCTATAGGAGCCATGCCTTCTGGTTCCCAATCGAGTATTTTTTCCCCGGCAACGAATAGTCTGTCTCCTAGGAGTGGATTATCTCTTTTCCGATGCACTATTTCATGTTTACTGTGTCCCACGCACCCTCACATTGACGAATTAACGCAGAATTTGCGTCGCTATGACATGCTATAGGAGCCATGCCTTCTGGTTCCCAATCGAGTATTGTTTCCCCGGCAACGAATAGTCTGTCTCCTAGGAGTGGATTATCTCTTTTCCGATGCACTATTTCATGTTTACTGTGTCCCATGCACCCTCACATTGACGAATTAACGCAGAATTTGTGTCGCTATGACATGCTATAGGAGCCATGCCTTCTGGTTCCCAATCGAGTATTGTTTCCCCGGCAACGAATAGTCTGTCTCCTAGGAGTGGATTATCTCTTTTCCGATGCACTATTTCATGTTTACTGTGTCCCACGCACCCTCACATTGACGAATTAACGCAGAATTTGCGTCGCTATGACATGCTATAGGAGCCATGCCTTCTGGTTCCCAATCGAGTATTGTTTCCCCGGCAACGAATAGTCTGTCTCCTAGGAGGGGATTATCTCTTTTCCGATGCACTATTTCATGTTTACTGTGTCCCACGCACCCTCACATTGACGAATTAACGCAGAATTTGCGTCGCTATGACATGCTATAGGAGCCATGCCTTCTGGTTCCCAATCGAGTATTGTTTCCCCGGCAACGAATAGTCTGTCTCCTAGGAGTGGATTATCTCTTTTCCGATGCACTATTTCATGTTTACTGTGTCCCACGCACCCTCACATTGACGAATTAACGCAGAATTTGCGTCGCTATGACATGCTATAGGAGCCATGCCTTCTGGTTCCCAATCGAGTATTGTTTCCCCGGCAACGAATAGTCTGTCTCCTAGGAGTGGATTATCTCTTTTCCGATGCACTATTTCATGTTTACTGTGTCCCACGCACCCTCACATTGACGAATTAACGCAGAATTTGCGTCGCTATGACATGCTATAGGAGCCATGCCTTCTGGTTCCCAATCGAGTATTGTTTCCCCGGCAACGAAAGGGCTGTCTGCTAGGAGTGGATTATCTCTTTTCCGATGCACTATTTCATGTTTACTGTGTCCCACGCACCCTCACATTGACGAATTAACGCAGAATTTGCGTCGCTATGACATGCTATAGGAGCCATGCCTTCTGGTTCCCAATCGAGTATTGTTTCCCCGGCAACGAATAGTCTGTCTCCTAGGAGTGGATTATCTCTTTTCCGATGCACTATTTCATGTTTACTGTGTCCCACGCACCCTCACATTGACGAATTAACGCAGAATTTGCGTCGCTATGACATGCTATAGGAGCCATGCCTTCTGGTTCCCAATCGAGTATTGTTTCCCCGGCAACGAATAGTCTGTCTCCTAGGAGTGGATTATCTCTTTTCCGACGCACTATTTCATGTTTACTGTGTCCCACGCACCCTCACATTGACGAATTAACGCAGAATTTGCGTCGCTATGACATGCTATAGGAGCCATGCCTTCTGGTTCCCAATCGAGTATTTTTTCCCCGGCAACGAATAGTCTGTCTCCTAGGAGTGGATTATCTCTTTTCCGATGCACTATTTCATGTTTACTGTGTCCCACGCACCCTCACATTGACGAATTAACGCAGAATTTGCGTCGCTATGACATGCTATAGGAGCCATGCCTTCTGGTTCCCAATCGAGTATTTTTTCCCCGGCAACGAATAGTCTGTCTCCTAGGAGTGGATTATCTCTTTTCCGATGCACTATTTCATGTTTACTGTGTCCCACGCACCCTCACATTGACGAATTAACGCAGAATTTGCGTCGCTATGACATGCTATAGGAGCCATGCCTTCTGGTTCCCAATCGAGTATTTTTTCCCCGGCAACGAATAGTCTGTCTCCTAGGAGTGGATTATCTCTTTTCCGATGCACTATTTCATGTTTACTGTGTCCCACGCACCCTCACATTGACGAATTAACGCAGAATTTGCGTCGCTATGACATGCTATAGGAGCCATGCCTTCTGGTTTATCAATCGAGTATTGTTTCCCCGGCAACGAATAGTCTGTCTCCTAGGAGTGGATTATCTCTTTTCCGATGCACTATTTCATGTTTACTGTGTCCCACGCACCCTCACATTGACGAATTAACGCAGAATTTGCGTCGCTATGACATGCTATAGGAGCCATGCCTTCTGGTTCCCAATCGAGTATTTTTTCCCCGGCAACGAATAGTCTGTCTCCTAGGAGTGGATTATCTCTTTTCCGATGCACTATTTCATGTTTACTGTGTCCCACGCACCCTCACATTGACGAATTAACGCAGAATTTGCGTCGCTATGACATGCTATAGGAGCCATGCCTTCTGGTTCCCAATCGAGTATTTTTTCCCCGGCAACGAATAGTCTGTCTCCTAGGAGTGGATTATCTCTTTTCCGATGCACTATTTCATGTTTACTGTGTCCCACGCACCCTCACATTGACGAATTAACGCAGAATTTGCGTCGCTATGACATGCTATAGGAGCCATGCCTTCTGGTTCCCAATCGAGTATTTTTTCCCCGGCAACGAATAGTCTGTCTCCTAGGAGTGGATTATCTCTTTTCCGATGCACTATTTCATGTTTACTGTGTCCCACGCACCCTCACATTGACGAATTAACGCAGAATTTGCGTCGCTATGACATGCTATAGGAGCCATGCCTTCTGGTTCCCAATCGAGTATTTTTTCCCCGGCAACGAATAGTCTGTCTCCTAGGAGTGGATTATCTCTTTTCCGATGCACTATTTCATGTTTACTGTGTCCCACGCACCCTCACATTGACGAATTAACGCAGAATTTGCGTCGCTATGACATGCTATAGGAGCCATGCCTTCTGGTTCCCAATCGAGTATTTTTTCCCCGGCAACGAATAGTCTGTCTCCTAGGAGTGGATTATCTCTTTTCCGATGCACTATTTCATGTTTACTGTGTCCCACGCACCCTCACATTGACGAATTAACGCAGAATTTGCGTCGCTATGACATGCTATAGGAGCCATGCCTTCTGGTTCCCAATCGAGTATTTTTTCCCCGGCAACGAATAGTCTGTCTCCTAGGAGTGGATTATCTCTTTTCCGATGCACTATTTCATGTTTACTGTGTCCCACGCACCCTCACATTGACGAATTAACGCAGAATTTGCGTCGCTATGACATGCTATAGGAGCCATGCCTTCTGCTTCCCAATCGAGTATTGTTTCCCCGGCAACGAATAGTCTGTCTCCTAGGAGTGGATTATCTCTTTTCCGATGCACTATTTCATGTTTACTGTGTCCCACGCACCCTCACATTGACGAATTAACGCAGAATTTGCGTCGCTATGACATGCTATAGGAGCCATGCCTTCTGGTTCCCAATCGAGTATTGTTTCCCCGGCAACGAATAGTCTGTCTCCTAGGAGTGGATTATCTCTTTTCCGATGCACTATTTCATGTTTACTGTGTCCCACGCACCCTCACATTGACGAATTAACGCAGAATTTGCGTCGCTATGACATGCTATAGGAGCCATGCCTTCTGGTTCCCAATCGAGTATTGTTTCCCCGGCAACGAATAGTCTGTCTCCTAGGAGTGGATTATCTCTTTTCCGATGCACTATTTCATGTTTACTGTGTCCCACGCACCCTCACATTGACGAATTAACGCAGAATTTGCGTCGCTATGACATGCTATAGGAGCCATGCCTTCTGGTTCCCAATCGAGTATTGTTTCCCCGGCAACGAATAGTCTGTCTCCTAGGAGTGGATTATCTCTTTTCCGATGCACTATTTCATGTTTACTGTGTCCCACGCACCCTCACATTGACGAATTAACGCAGAATTTGCGTCGCTATGACATGCTATAGGAGCCATGCCTTCTGGTTCCCAATCGAGTATTTTTTCCCCGGCAACGAATAGTCTGTCTCCTAGGAGTGGATTATCTCTTTTCCGATGCACTATTTCATGTTTACTGTGTCCCACGCACCCTCACATTGACGAATTAACGCAGAATTTGCGTCGCTATGACATGCTATAGGAGCCATGCCTTCTGGTTCCCAATCGAGTATTGTTTCCCCGGCAACGAATAGTCTGTCTCCTAGGAGTGGATTATCTCTTTTCCGATGCACTATTTCATGTTTACTGTGTCCCACGCACCCTCACATTGACGAATTAACGCAGAATTTGCGTCGCTATGACATGCTATAGGAGCCATGCCTTCTGGTTCCCAATCGAGTATTGTTTCCCCGGCAACGAATAGTCTGTCTCCTAGGAGTGGATTATCTCTTTTCCGATGCACTATTTCATGTTTACTGTGTCCCACGCACCCTCACATTGACGAATTAACGCAGAATTTGCGTCGCTATGACATGCTATAGGAGCCATGCCTTCTGGTTCCCAATCGAGTATTTTTTCCCCGGCAACGAATAGTCTGTCTCCTAGGAGTGGATTATCTCTTTTCCGATGCACTATTTCATGTTTACTGTGTCCCACGCACCCTCACATTGACGAATTAACGCAGAATTTGCGTCGCTATGACATGCTATAGGAGCCATGCCTTCTGGTTCCCAATCGAGTATTTTTTCCCCGGCAACGAATAGTCTGTCTCCTAGGAGTGGATTATCTCTTTTCCGATGCACTATTTCATGTTTACTGTGTCCCACGCACCCTCACATTGACGAATTAACGCAGAATTTGCGTCGCTATGACATGCTATAGGAGCCATGCCTTCTGGTTCCCAATCGAGTATTGTTTCCCCGGCAACGAATAGTCTGTCTCCTAGGAGTGGATTATCTCTTTTCCGATGCACTATTTCATGTTTACTGTGTCCCACGCACCCTCACATTGACGAATTAACGCAGAATTTGCGTCGCTATGACATGCTATAGGAGCCATGCCTTCTGGTTCCCAATCGAGTATTGTTTCCCCGGCAACGAATAGTCTGTCTCCTAGGAGTGGATTATCTCTTTTCCGATGCACTATTTCATGTTTACTGTGTCCCACGCACCCTCACATTGACGAATTAACGCAGAATTTGCGTCGCTATGACATGCTATAGGAGCCATGCCTTCTGGTTCCCAATCGAGTATTGTTTCCCCGGCAACGAATAGTCTGTCTCCTAGGAGTGGATTATCTCTTTTCCGATGCACTATTTCATGTTTACTGTGTCCCACGCACCCTCACATTGACGAATTAACGCAGAATTTGCGTCGCTATGACATGCTATAGGAGCCATGCCTTCTGGTTCCCAATCGAGTATTGTTTCCCCGGCAACGAATAGTCTGTCTCCTAGGAGTGGATTATCTCTTTTCCGATGCACTATTTCATGTTTACTGTGTCCCACGCACCCTCACATTGACGAATTAACGCAGAATTTGCGTCGCTATGACATGCTATAGGAGCCATGCCTTCTGGTTCCCAATCGAGTATTGTTTCCCCGGCAACGAATAGTCTGTCTCCTAGGAGTGGATTATCTCTTTTCCGATGCACTATTTCATGTTTACTGTGTCCCACGCACCCTCACATTGACGAATTAACGCAGAATTTGCGTCGCTATGACATGCTATAGGAGCCATGCCTTCTGGTTCCCAATCGAGTATTGTTTCCCCGGCAACGAATAGTCTGTCTCCTAGGAGTGGATTATCTCTTTTCCGATGCACTATTTCATGTTTACTGTGTCCCACGCACCCTCACATTGACGAATTAACGCAGAATTTGCGTCGCTATGACATGCTATAGGAGCCATGCCTTCTGGTTCCCAATCGAGTATTGTTTCCCCGGCAACGAATAGTCTGTCTCCTAGGAGTGGATTATCTCTTTTCCGATGCACTATTTCATGTTTACTGTGTCCCACGCACCCTCACATTGACGAATTAACGCAGAATTTGCGTCGCTATGACATGCTATAGGAGCCATGCCTTCTGGTTCCCAATCGAGTATTTTTTCCCCGGCAACGAATAGTCTGTCTCCTAGGAGTGGATTATCTCTTTTCCGATGCACTATTTCATGTTTACTGTGTCCCACGCACCCTCACATTGACGAATTAACGCAGAATTTGCGTCGCTATGACATGCTATAGGAGCCATGCCTTCTGGTTCCCAATCGAGTATTGTTTCCCCGGCAACGAATAGTCTGTCTCCTAGGAGTGGATTATCTCTTTTCCGATGCACTATTTCATGTTTACTGTGTCCCACGCACCCTCACATTGACGAATTAACGCAGAATTTGCGTCGCTATGACATGCTATAGGAGCCATGCCTTCTGGTTCCCAATCGAGTATTGTTTCCCCGGCAACGAATAGTCTGTCTCCTAGGAGTGGATTATCTCTTTTCCGATGCACTATTTCATGTTTACTGTGTCCCACGCACCCTCACATTGACGAATTAACGCAGAATTTGCGTCGCTATGACATGCTATAGGAGCCATGCCTTCTGGTTCCCAATCGAGTATTTTTTCCCCGGCAACGAATAGTCTGTCTCCTAGGAGTGGATTATCTCTTTTCCGATGCACTATTTCATGTTTACTGTGTCCCACGCACCCTCACATTGACGAATTAACGCAGAATTTGCGTCGCTATGACATGCTATAGGAGCCATGCCTTCTGGTTCCCAATCGAGTATTGTTTCCCCGGCAACGAATAGTCTGTCTCCTAGGAGTGGATTATCTCTTTTCCGATGCACTATTTCATGTTTACTGTGTCCCACGCACCCTCACATTGACGAATTAACGCAGAATTTGCGTCGCTATGACATGCTATAGGAGCCATGCCTTCTGGTTCCCAATCGAGTATTTTTTCCCCGGCAACGAATAGTCTGTCTCCTAGGAGTGGATTATCTCTTTTCCGATGCACTATTTCATGTTTACTGTGTCCCACGCACCCTCACATTGACGAATTAACGCAGAATTTGCGTCGCTATGACATGCTATAGGAGCCATGCCTTCTGGTTCCCAATCGAGTATTGTTTCCCCGGCAACGAATAGTCTGTCTCCTAGGAGTGGATTATCTCTTTTCCGATGCACTATTTCATGTTTACTGTGTCCCACGCACCCTCACATTGACGAATTAACGCAGAATTTGCGTCGCTATGACATGCTATAGGAGCCATGCCTTCTGGTTCCCAATCGAGTATTGTTTCCCCGGCAACGAATAGTCTGTCTCCTAGGAGTGGATTATCTCTTTTCCGATGCACTATTTCATGTTTACTGTGTCCCACGCACCCTCACATTGACGAATTAACGCAGAATTTGCGTCGCTATGACATGCTATAGGAGCCATGCCTTCTGGTTCCCAATCGAGTATTGTTTCCCCGGCAACGAATAGTCTGTCTCCTAGGAGTGGATTATCTCTTTTCCGATGCACTATTTCATGTTTACTGTGTCCCACGCACCCTCACATTGACGAATTAACGCAGAATTTGCGTCGCTATGACATGCTATAGGAGCCATGCCTTCTGGTTCCCAATCGAGTATTGTTTCCCCGGCAACGAATAGTCTGTCTCCTAGGAGTGGATTATCTCTTTTCCGATGCACTATTTCATGTTTACTGTGTCCCACGCACCCTCACATTGACGAATTAACGCAGAATTTGCGTCGCTATGACATGCTATAGGAGCCATGCCTTCTGGTTCCCAATCGAGTATTGTTTCCCCGGCAACGAATAGTCTGTCTCCTAGGAGTGGATTATCTCTAGGAGTGGATTATCTCTTTTCCGATGCACTATTTCATGTTTACTGTGTCCCACGCACCCTCACATTGACGAATTAACGCAGAATTTGCGTCGCTATGACATGCTATAGGAGCCATGCCTTCTGGTTCCCAATCGAGTATTGTTTCCCCGGCAACGAATAGTCTGTCTCCTAGGAGTGGATTATCTCTTTTCCGATGCACTATTTCATGTTTACTGTGTCCCACGCACCCTCACATTGACGAATTAACGCAGAATTTGCGTCGCTATGACATGCTATAGGAGCCATGCCTTCTGGTTCCCAATCGAGTATTGTTTCCCCGGCAACGAATAGTCTGTCTCCTAGGAGTGGATTATCTCTTTTCCGATGCACTATTTCATGTTTACTGTGTCCCACGCACCCTCACATTGACGAATTAACGCAGAATTTGCGTCGCTATGACATGCTATAGGAGCCATGCCTTCTGGTTCCCAATCGAGTATTTTTTCCCCGGCAACGAATAGTCTGTCTCCTAGGAGTGGATTATCTCTTTTCCGATGCACTATTTCATGTTTACTGTGTCCCACGCACCCTCACATTGACGAATTAACGCAGAATTTGCGTCGCTATGACATGCTATAGGAGCCATGCCTTCTGGTTCCCAATCGAGTATTGTTTCCCCGGCAACGAATAGTCTGTCTCCTAGGAGTGGATTATCTCTTTTCCGATGCACTATTTCATGTTTACTGTGTCCCACGCACCCTCACATTGACGAATTAACGCAGAATTTGCGTCGCTATGACATGCTATAGGAGCCATGCCTTCTGGTTCCCAATCGAGTATTTTTTCCCCGGCAACGAATAGTCTGTCTCCTAGGAGTGGATTATCTCTTTTCCGATGCACTATTTCATGTTTACTGTGTCCCACGCACCCTCACATTGACGAATTAACGCAGAATTTGCGTCGCTATGACATGCTATAGGAGCCATGCCTTCTGGTTCCCAATCGAGTATTGTTTCCCCGGCAACGAATAGTCTGTCTCCTAGGAGTGGATTATCTCTTTTCCGATGCACTATTTCATGTTTACTGTGTCCCACGCACCCTCACATTGACGAATTAACGCAGAATTTGCGTCGCTATGACATGCTATAGGAGCCATGCCTTCTGGTTCCCAATCGAGTATTGTTTCCCCCGGCAACGAATAGTCTGTCTCCTAGGAGTGGATTATCTCTTTTCCGATGCACTATTTCATGTTTACTGTGTCCCACGCACCCTCACATTGACGAATTAACGCAGAATTTGCGTCGCTATGACATGCTATAGGAGCCATGCCTTCTGGTTCCCAATCGAGTATTTTTTCCCCGGCAACGAATAGTCTGTCTCCTAGGAGTGGATTATCTCTTTTCCGATGCACTATTTCATGTTTACTGTGTCCCACGCACCCTCACATTGACGAATTAACGCAGAATTTGCGTCGCTATGACATGCTATAGGAGCCATGCCTTCTGGTTCCCAATCGAGTATTGTTTCCCCGGCAACGAATAGTCTGTCTCCTAGGAGTGGATTATCTCTTTTCCGATGCACTATTTCATGTTTACTGTGTCCCACGCACCCTCACATTGACGAATTAACGCAGAATTTGCGTCGCTATGACATGCTATAGGAGCCATGCCTTCTGGTTCCCAATCGAGTATTGTTTCCCCGGCAACGAATAGTCTGTCTCCTAGGAGTGGATTATCTCTTTTCCGATGCACTATTTCATGTTTACTGTGTCCCACGCACCCTCACATTGACGAATTAACGCAGAATTTGCGTCGCTATGACATGCTATAGGAGCCATGCCTTCTGGTTCCCAATCGAGTATTTTTTCCCCGGCAACGAATAGTCTGTCTCCTAGGAGTGGATTATCTCTTTTCCGATGCACTATTTCATGTTTACTGTGTCCCACGCACCCTCACATTGACGAATTAACGCAGAATTTGCGTCGCTATGACATGCTATAGGAGCCATGCCTTCTGGTTCCCAATCGAGTATTGTTTCCCCGGCAACGAATAGTCTGTCTCCTAGGAGTGGATTATCTCTTTTCCGATGCACTATTTCATGTTTACTGTGTCCCACGCACCCTCACATTGACGAATTAACGCAGAATTTGCGTCGCTATGACATGCTATAGGAGCCATGCCTTCTGGTTCCCAATCGAGTATTGTTTCCCCGGCAACGAATAGTCTGTCTCCTAGGAGTGGATTATCTCTTTTCCGATGCACTATTTCATGTTTACTGTGTCCCACGCACCCTCACATTGACGAATTAACGCAGAATTTGCGTCGCTATGACATGCTATAGGAGCCATGCCTTCTGGTTCCCAATCGAGTATTGTTTCCCCGGCAACGAATAGTCTGTCTCCTAGGAGTGGATTATCTCTTTTCCGATGCACTATTTCATGTTTACTGTGTCCCACGCACCCTCACATTGACGAATTAACGCAGAATTTGCGTCGCTATGACATGCTATAGGAGCCATGCCTTCTGGTTCCCAATCGAGTATTGTTTCCCCGGCAACGAATAGTCTGTCTCCTAGGAGTGGATTATCTCTTTTCCGATGCACTATTTCATGTTTACTGTGTCCCACGCACCCTCACATTGACGAATTAACGCAGAATTTGCGTCGCTATGACATGCTATAGGAGCCATGCCTTCTGGTTCCCAATCGAGTATTGTTTCCCCGGCAACGAATAGTCTGTCTCCTAGGAGTGGATTATCTCTTTTCCGATGCACTATTTCATGTTTACTGTGTCCCACGCACCCTCACATTGACGAATTAACGCAGAATTTGCGTCGCTATGACATGCTATAGGAGCCATGCCTTCTGGTTCCCAATCGAGTATTGTTTCCCCGGCAACGAATAGTCTGTCTCCTAGGAGTGGATTATCTCTTTTCCGATGCACTATTTCATGTTTACTGTGTCCCACGCACCCTCACATTGACGAATTAACGCAGAATTTGCGTCGCTATGACATGCTATAGGAGCCATGCCTTCTGGTTCCCAATCGAGTATTGTTTCCCCGGCAACGAATAGTCTGTCTCCTAGGAGTGGATTATCTCTTTTCCGATGCACTATTTCATGTTTACTGTGTCCCACGCACCCTCACATTGACGAATTAACGCAGAATTTGCGTCGCTATGACATGCTATAGGAGCCATGCCTTCTGGTTCCCAATCGAGTATTGTTTCCCCGGCAACGAATAGTCTGTCTCCTAGGAGTGGATTATCTCTTTTCCGATGCACTATTTCATGTTTACTGTGTCCCACGCACCCTCACATTGACGAATTAACGCAGAATTTGCGTCGCTATGACATGCTATAGGAGCCATGCCTTCTGGTTCCCAATCGAGTATTGTTTCCCCGGCAACGAATAGTCTGTCTCCTAGGAGTGGATTATCTCTTTTCCGATGCACTATTTCATGTTTACTGTGTCCCACGCACCCTCACATTGACGAATTAACGCAGAATTTGCGTCGCTATGACATGCTATAGGAGCCATGCCTTCTGGTTCCCAATCGAGTATTGTTTCCCCGGCAACGAATAGTCTGTCTCCTAGGAGTGGATTATCTCTTTTCCGATGCACTATTTCATGTTTACTGTGTCCCACGCACCCTCACATTGACGAATTAACGCAGAATTTGCGTCGCTATGACATGCTATAGGAGCCATGCCTTCTGGTTCCCAATCGAGTATTGTTTCCCCGGCAACGAATAGTCTGTCTCCTAGGAGTGGATTATCTCTTTTCCGATGCACTATTTCATGTTTACTGTGTCCCACGCACCCTCACATTGACGAATTAACGCAGAATTTGCGTCGCTATGACATGCTATAGGAGCCATGCCTTCTGGTTCCCAATCGAGTATTTTTTCCCCGGCAACGAATAGTCTGTCTCCTAGGAGTGGATTATCTCTTTTCCGATGCACTATTTCATGTTTACTGTGTCCCACGCACCCTCACATTGACGAATTAACGCAGAATTTGCGTCGCTATGACATGCTATAGGAGCCATGCCTTCTGGTTCCCAATCGAGTATTTTTTCCCCGGCAACGAATAGTCTGTCTCCTAGGAGTGGATTATCTCTTTGCCGATGCACTATTTCATGTTTACTGTGTCCCACGCACCCTCACATTGACGAATTAACGCAGAATTTGCGTCGCTATGACATGCTATAGGAGCCATGCCTTCTTGTTCCCAATCGAGTATTGTTTCCCCGGCAACGAATAGTCTGTCTCCTAGGAGTGGATTATCTCTTTGCCGATGCACTATTTCATGTTTACTGTGTCCCACGCACCCTCACATTGACGAATTAACGCAGAATTTGCGTCGCTATGACATGCTATAGGAGCCATGCCTTCTGGTTCCCAATCGAGTATTGTTTCCCCGGCAACGAATAGTCTGTCTCCTAGGAGTGGATTATCTCTTTTCCGATGCACTATTTCATGTTTACTGTGTCCCACGCACCCTCACATTGACGAATTAACGCAGAATTTGCGTCGCTATGACATGCTATAGGAGCCATGCCTTCTGGTTCCCAATCGAGTATTGTTTCCCCGGCAACGAATAGTCTGTCTCCTAGGAGTGGATTATCTCTTTTCCGATGCACTATTTCATGTTTACTGTGTCCCACGCACCCTCACATTGACGAATTAACGCAGAATTTGCGTCGCTATGACATGCTATAGGAGCCATGCCTTCTGGTTCCCAATCGAGTATTGTTTCCCCGGCAACGAATAGTCTGTCTCCTAGGAGTGGATTATCTCTTTTCCGATGCACTATTTCATGTTTACTGTGTCCCACGCACCCTCACATTGACGAATTAACGCAGAATTTGCGTCGCTATGACATGCTATAGGAGCCATGCCTTCTGGTTCCCAATCGAGTATTTTTTCCCCGGCAACGAATAGTCTGTCTGCTAGGAGTGGATTATCTCTTTTCCGATGCACTATTTCATGTTTACTGTGTCCCACGCACCCTCACATTGACGAATTAACGCAGAATTTGCGTCGCTATGACATGCTATAGGAGCCATGCCTTCTGGTTCCCAATCGAGTATTGTTTCCCCGGCAACGAATAGTCTGTCTCCTAGGAGTGGATTATCTCTTTTCCGATGCACTATTTCATGTTTACTGTGTCCCACGCACCCTCACATTGACGAATTAACGCAGAATTTGCGTCGCTATGACATGCTATAGGAGCCATGCCTTCTGGTTCCCAATCGAGTATTTTTTCCCCGGCAACGAATAGTCTGTCTCCTAGGAGTGGATTATCTCTTTTCCGATGCACTATTTCATGTTTACTGTGTCCCACGCACCCTCACATTGACGAATTAACGCAGAATTTGCGTCGCTATGACATGCTATAGGAGCCATGCCTTCTGGTTCCCAATCGAGTATTTTTTCCCCGGCAACGAATAGTCTGTCTCCTAGGAGTGGATTATCTTTTTTCCGATGCACTATTTCATGTTTACTGTGTCCCACGCACCCTCACATTGACGAATTAACGCAGAATTTGCGTCGCTATGACATGCTATTGGAGCCATGCCTTCTGGTTCCCAATCGAGTATTTTTTCACCGGCAAAGAATAGTCTGTCTCCTAGGAGTGGATTATCTCTTTTCCGATGCACTATTTCATGTTTACTGTGTCCCACGCACCCTCACATTGACGAATTAACGCAGAATTTGCGTCGCTATGACATGCTATAGGAGCCATGCCTTCTGGTTCCCAATCGAGTATTGTTTCCCCGGCAACGAATAGTCTGTCTCCTAGGAGTGGATTATCTCTTTTCCGATGCACTATTTCACGTTTACTGTGTCCCACGCACCCTCACATTGACGAATTAACGCAGAATTTGCGTCGCTATGACATGCTATTGGAGCCATGCCTTCTGGTTCCCAATCGAGTATTTTTTCACCGGCAAAGAATAGTCTGTCTCCTAGGAGTGGATTATCTCTTTTCCGATGCACTATTTCATGTTTACTGTGTCCCACGCACCCTCACATTGACGAATTAACGCAGAATTTGCGTCGCTATGACATGCTATAGGAGCCATGCCTTCTGGTTCCCAATCGAGTATTTTTTCCCCGGCAACGAATAGTCTGTCTCCTAGGAGTGGATTATCTCTTTTCCGATGCACTATTTCATGTTTACTGTGTCCCACGCACCCTCACATTGACGAATTAACGCAGAATTTGCGTCGCTATGACATGCTATAGGAGCCATGCCTTCTGGTTCCCAATCGAGTAATTTTTCCCCGGCAACGAATAGTCTGTCTCCTAGGAGTGGATTATCTCTTTTCCGATGCACTATTTCATGTTTACTGTGTCCCACGCACCCTCACATTGACGAATTAACGCAGAATTTGCGTCGCTATGACATGCTATAGGAGCCATGCCTTCTGGTTTCCAATCGAGTATTGTTTCCCCGGCAACGAATAGTCTGTCTCCTAGGAGTGGATTATCTCTTTTCCGATGCACTATTTCATGTTTACTGTGTCCCACGCACCCTCACATTGACGAATTAACGCAGAATTTGCGTCGCTATGACATGCTATAGGAGCCATGCCTTCTGGTTCCCAATCGAGTATTTTTTCCCCGGCAACGAATAGTCTGTCTCCTAGGAGTGGATTATCTCTTTTCCGATGCACTATTTCATGTTTACTGTGTCCCACGCACCCTCACATTGACGTATTAACGCAGAATTTGCGTCGCTATGACGTGCTATAGGAGCCATGCCTTCTGGTTCCCAATCGAGTATTGTTTCCCCGGCAACGAATAGTCTGTCTCCTAGGAGTGGATTATCTCTTTTCCGATGCACTATTTCATGTTTACTGTGTCCCACGCACCCTCACATTGACGAATTAACGCAGAATTTGCGTCGCTATGACATGCTATAGGAGCCATGCCTTCTGGTTCCCAATCGAGTATTTTTTCCCCGGCAACGAATAGTCTGTCTCCTAGGAGTGGATTATCTCTTTTCCGATGCACTATTTCATGTTTACTGTGTCCCACGCACCCTCACATTGACGAATTAACGCAGAATTTGCGTCGCTATGACATGCTATAGGAGCCATGCCTTCTGGTTCCCAATCGAGTATTGTTTCCCCGACAACGAATAGTCTGTCTCCTAGGAGTGGATTATCTCTTTTCCGATGCACTATTTCATGTTTACTGTGTCCCACGCACCCTCACATTGACGAATTAACGCAGAATTTGCGTCGCTATGACATGCTATAGGAGCCATGCCTTCTGGTTCCCAATCGAGTATTGTTTCCCCGGCAACGAATAGTCTGTCTCCTAGGAGTGGATTATCTCTTTTCCGATGCACTATTTCATGTTTACTGTGTCCCACGCACCCTCACATTGACGAATTAACGCAGAATTTGCGTCGCTATGACATGCTATAGGAGCCATGCCTTCTGGTTCCCAATCGAGTATTTTTTCCCCGGCAACGAATAGTCTGTCTCCTAGGAGTGGATTATCTCTTTTCCGATGCACTATTTCATGTTTACTGTGTCCCACGCACCCTCACATTGACGAATTAACGCAGAATTTGCGTCGCTATGACATGCTATAGTAGCCATGCCTTCTGGTTCCCAATCGAGTATTGTTTCCCCGGCAACGAATAGTCTGTCTCCTAGGAGTGGATTATCTCTTTTCCGATGCACTATTTCATGTTTACTGTGTCCCACGCACCCTCACATTGACGAATTAACGCAGAATTTACGTCGCTATGACATGCTATAGGAGCCATGCCTTCTGGTTCCCAATCGAGTATTTTTTCCCCGGCAACGAATAGTCTGTCTCCTAGGAGTGGATTATCTCTTTTCCGATGCACTATTTCATGTTTACTGTGTCCCACGCACCCTCACATTGACGAATTAACGCAGAATTTGCGTCGCTATGACATACTATAGGAGCCATGCCTTCTGGTTCCCAATCGAGTATTGTTTCCCCGGCAACGAATAGTCTGTCTCCTAGGAGTGGATTATCTCTTTTCCGATGCACTATTTCATGTTTACTGTGTCCCACGCAACCTCAGATTGACGAATTAACGCAGAATTTGCGTCGCTATGACATGCTATAGGAGCCATGATTTCTGGTTCCCAATCGAGTATTTTTTCCCCGGCAACGAATAGTCTGTCTCCTAGGAGTGGATTATCTCTTTTCCGATGCACTATTTCATGTTTACTGTGTCCCACGCACCCTCACATTGACGAATTAACGCAGAATTTGCGTCGCTATGACATACTATAGGAGCCATGCCTTCTGGTTCCCAATCGAGTATTGTTTCCCCGGCAACGAATAGTCTGTCTCCTAGGAGTGGATTATCTCTTTTCCGATGCACTATTTCATGTTTACTGTGTCCCACGCACCCTCACATTGACGAATTAACGCAGAATTTGCGTCGCTATGACATGCTATAGGAGCCATGCCTTCTGGTTCCCAATCGAGTATTTTTTCCCCGGCAACGAATATTCTGTCTCCTAGGAGTGGATTATCTCTTTTCCGATGCACTATTTCATGTTTACTGTGTCCCACGCACCCTCACATTGACGAATTAACGCAGAATTTGCGTCGCTATGACATACTATAGGAGCCATGCCTTCTGGTTCCCAATCGAGTATTGTTTCCCCGGCAACGAATAGTCTGTCTCCTAGGAGTGGATTATCTCTTTTCCGATGCACTATTTCATGTTTACTGTGTCCCACGCACCCTCACGTTGACGAATTAACGCAGAATTTGCGTCGCTATGACATACTATAGGAGCCATGCCTTCTGGTTCCCAATCGAGTATTGTTTCGCCGGCAACGAATAGTCTGTCTCCTAGGAGTGGAATATCTCTTTTCCGATGCACTATTTCATGTTTACTGTGTCCCTCGTACCCTCACGTTGACGAATTAACGCAGAATTTGCGTCGCTATGACATACTATAGGAGCCATGCCTCCTGGTTCCCAATCGAGTATTGTTTCCCCGGCAACGAATAGTCTGTCTCCTAGGAGTGGATTATCTCTTTTCCGATGCACTATTTCATGTTTACTGTGTCCCACGTACCCTCACGTTGACGAATTAACGCAGAATTTGCGTCACTATGACATACTATAGGAGCCATGCCTTCTGGTTCCCAATCGAGTATTGTTTCCCCGGCAACGAATAGTCTGTCTCCTAGGAGTGGATTATCTCTTTTCCGATGCACTATTTCATGTTTACTGTGTCCCACGCACCCTCACATTGACGAATTAAAGCAGAATTTGCGTCGCTATGACATGCTATAGGAGCCATGCCTTCTGGTTCCCAATCGAGTATTGTTTCGCCGGCAACGAATAGTCTGTCTCCTAGGAGTGGATTATCTCTTTTCCGATGCACTATTTCACGTTTACTGTGTCCCACGCACCCTCACATTGACGAATTAACGCAGAATTTGCGTCGCTATGACATGCTATTGGAGCCATGCCTTCTGGTTCCCAATCGAGTATTTTTTCACCGGCAAAGAATAGTCTGTCTCCTAGGAGTGGATTATCTCTTTTCCGATGCACTATTTCATGTTTACTGTGTCCCACGCACCCTCACATTGACGAATTAACGCAGAATTTGCGTCGCTATGACATGCTATAGGAGCCATGCCTTCTGGTTCCCAATCGAGTATTTTTTCCCCGGCAACGAATAGTCTGTCTCCTAGGAGTGGATTATCTCTTTTCCGATGCACTATTTCATGTTTACTGTGTCCCACGCACCCTCACATTGACGAATTAACGCAGAATTTGCGTCGCTATGACATGCTATAGGAGCCATGCCTTCTGGTTCCCAATCGAGTATTTTTTCCCCGGCAACGAATAGTCTGTCTCCTAGGAGTGGATTATCTCTTTTCCGATGCACTATTTCATGTTTACTGTGTCCCACGCACCCTCACATTGACGAATTAACGCAGAATTTGCGTCGCTATGACATGCTATAGGAGCCATGCCTTCTGGTTTCCAATCGAGTATTGTTTCTCCGGCAACGAATAGTCTGTCTCCTAGGAGTGGATTATCTCTTTTCCAATGCACTATTTCATGTTTACTGTGTCCCACGCACCCTCACATTGACGAATTAACGCAGAATTTGCGTCGCTATGACATGCTATAGGAGCCATGCCTTCTGGTTCCCAATCGAGTATTTTTTCCCCGGCAACGAATAGTCTGTCTCCTAGGAGTGGATTATCTCTTTTCCGATGCACTATTTCATGTTTACTGTGTCCCACGCACCCTCACATTGACGTATTAACGCAGAATTTGCGTCGCTATGACGTGCTATAGGAGCCATGCCTTCTGGTTCCCAATCGAGTATTGTTTCCCCGGCAACGAATAGTCTGTCTCCTAGGAGTGGATTATCTCTTTTCCGATGCACTATTTCATGTTTACTGTGTCCCACGCACCCTCACATTGACGAATTAACGCAGAATTTGCGTCGCTATGACATGCTATAGGAGCCATGCCTTCTGGTTCCCAATCGAGTATTTTTTCCCCGGCAACGAATAGTCTGTCTCCTAGGAGTGGATTATCTCTTTTCCGATGCACTATTTCATGTTTACTGTGTCCCACGCACCCTCACATTGACGAATTAACGCAGAATTTGCGTCGCTATGACATGCTATAGGAGCCATGCCTTCTGGTTCCCAATCGAGTATTGTTTCCCCGACAACGAATAGTCTGTCTCCTAGGAGTGGATTATCTCTTTTCCGATGCACTATTTCATGTTTACTGTGTCCCACGCACCCTCACATTGACGAATTAACGCAGAATTTGCGTCGCTATGACATGCTATAGGAGCCATGCCTTCTGGTTCCCAATCGAGTATTGTTTCCCCGGCAACGAATAGTCTGTCTCCTAGGAGTGGATTATCTCTTTTCCGATGCACTATTTCATGTTTACTGTGTCCCACGCACCCTCACATTGACGAATTAACGCAGAATTTGCGTCGCTATGACATGCTATAGGAGCCATGCCTTCTGGTTCCCAATCGAGTATTTTTTCCCCGGCAACGAATAGTCTGTCTCCTAGGAGTGGATTATCTCTTTTCCGATGCACTATTTCATGTTTACTGTGTCCCACGCACCCTCACATTGACGAATTAACGCAGAATTTGCGTCGCTATGACATGCTATAGTAGCCATGCCTTCTGGTTCCCAATCGAGTATTGTTTCCCCGGCAACGAATAGTCTGTCTCCTAGGAGTGGATTATCTCTTTTCCGATGCACTATTTCATGTTTACTGTGTCCCACGCACCCTCACATTGACGAATTAACGCAGAATTTACGTCGCTATGACATGCTATAGGAGCCATGCCTTCTGGTTCCCAATCGAGTATTTTTTCCCCGGCAACGAATAGTCTGTCTCCTAGGAGTGGATTATCTCTTTTCCGATGCACTATTTCATGTTTACTGTGTCCCACGCACCCTCACATTGACGAATTAACGCAGAATTTGCGTCGCTATGACATACTATAGGAGCCATGCCTTCTGGTTCCCAATCGAGTATTGTTTCCCCGGCAACGAATAGTCTGTCTCCTAGGAGTGGATTATCTCTTTTCCGATGCACTATTTCATGTTTACTGTGTCCCACGCAACCTCAGATTGACGAATTAACGCAGAATTTGCGTCGCTATGACATGCTATAGGAGCCATGATTTCTGGTTCCCAATCGAGTATTTTTTCCCCGGCAACGAATAGTCTGTCTCCTAGGAGTGGATTATCTCTTTTCCGATGCACTATTTCATGTTTACTGTGTCCCACGCACCCTCACATTGACGAATTAACGCAGAATTTGCGTCGCTATGACATACTATAGGAGCCATGCCTTCTGGTTCCCAATCGAGTATTGTTTCCCCGGCAACGAATAGTCTGTCTCCTAGGAGTGGATTATCTCTTTTCCGATGCACTATTTCATGTTTACTGTGTCCCACGCACCCTCACATTGACGAATTAACGCAGAATTTGCGTCGCTATGACATGCTATAGGAGCCATGCCTTCTGGTTCCCAATCGAGTATTTTTTCCCCGGCAACGAATATTCTGTCTCCTAGGAGTGGATTATCTCTTTTCCGATGCACTATTTCATGTTTACTGTGTCCCACGCACCCTCACATTGACGAATTAACGCAGAATTTGCGTCGCTATGACATACTATAGGAGCCATGCCTTCTGGTTCCCAATCGAGTATTGTTTCCCCGGCAACGAATAGTCTGTCTCCTAGGAGTGGATTATCTCTTTTCCGATGCACTATTTCATGTTTACTGTGTCCCACGCACCCTCACGTTGACGAATTAACGCAGAATTTGCGTCGCTATGACATACTATAGGAGCCATGCCTTCTGGTTCCCAATCGAGTATTGTTTCGCCGGCAACGAATAGTCTGTCTCCTAGGAGTGGAATATCTCTTTTCCGATGCACTATTTCATGTTTACTGTGTCCCTCGTACCCTCACGTTGACGAATTAACGCAGAATTTGCGTCGCTATGACATACTATAGGAGCCATGCCTCCTGGTTCCCAATCGAGTATTGTTTCCCCGGCAACGAATAGTCTGTCTCCTAGGAGTGGATTATCTCTTTTCCGATGCACTATTTCATGTTTACTGTGTCCCACGTACCCTCACGTTGACGAATTAACGCAGAATTTGCGTCACTATGACATACTATAGGAGCCATGCCTTCTGGTTCCCAATCGAGTATTGTTTCCCCGGCAACGAATAGTCTGTCTCCTAGGAGTGGATTATCTCTTTTCCGATGCACTATTTCATGTTTACTGTGTCCCACGCACCCTCACATTGACGAATTAAAGCAGAATTTGCGTCGCTATGACATGCTATAGGAGCCATGCCTTCTGGTTCCCAATCGAGTATTGTTTCGCCGGCAACGAATAGTCTGTCTCCTAGGAGTGGATTATCTCTTTTCCGATGCACTATTTCATGTTTACTGTGTCCCACGCACCCTCACGTTGACGAATTAACGCAGAATTTGCGTCGCTATGACATACTATAGGAGCCATGCCTTCTGGTTCCCAATCGAGTATTTTTTCCCCGGCAACGAATAGTCTGTCTCCTAGGAGTGGATTATCTCTTTTCCGATGCACTATTTCATGTTTACTGTGTCCCACGCACCCTCACGTTGACGAATTAACGCAGAATTTGCGTCGCTATGACATACTATAGGAGCCATGCCTTCTGTTTCCCATTCGAGTATTGTTTCCCCAGCAACGAAAGGGCTGTCTGCTAGGTCGGATTATCTCTTTTCCGATGCACTATTTCATGTTTACTGTGTCCCACGCACCCTCACGTTGACGAATTAACGCAGAATTTGCGTCGCTATGACATACTATAGGAGCCATGCCTTCTGTTTCCCATTCGAGTATTGTTTCCCCGGCAACGAAAGGGCTGTCTGCTAGGTCGGATTATCTCTTTTCCGATGCACTATTTCATGTTTACTGTGTCCCACGCACCCTCACGTTGACGAATTAACGCAGAATTTGCGTCGCTATGACATACTATAGGAGCCATGCCTTCTGTTTCCCATTCGAGTATTGTTTCCCCGGCAACGAAAGGGCTGTCTGCTAGGTCGGATTATCTCTTTTCCGATGCACTATTTCATGTTTACTGTGTCCCACGCACCCTCACATTGACGAATTAACGCAGAATTTGCGTCGCTATGACATACAATAGGAGCCATGCCTTCTGTTTCCCATTCGAGTATTGTTTCCCCGGCAACGAAAGGGCTGTCTGCTAGGTCGGATTATCTCTTTTCCGATGCACTATTTCATGTTTACTGTGTCCCACGCACCCTCACATTGACGAATTAACGCAGAATTTGCGTCGCTATGACATACTATAGGAGCCATGCCTTCTGTTTCCCATTCGAGTATTGTTTCCCCGGCAACGAAAGGGCTGTCTGCTATGTCGGATTATCTCTTTTCCGATGCACTATTTCATGTTTACTGTGTCCTACGCACCCTCACATTGACGAATTAACGCAGAATTTGCGTCGCTATGACATACTATAGGAGCCATGCCTTCTGTTTCCCATTCGAGTATTGTTTCCCCGGCAACGAAAGGGCTGTCTGCTAGGTCGGATTATCTCTTTTCCGATGCACTATTTCATGTTTACTGTGTCCCACGCACCCTCACGTTGACGAATTAACGCAGAATTTGCGTCGCTATGACATACTATAGGAGCCATGCCTTCTGTTTCCCATTCGAGTATTGTTTCCCCGGCAACGAAAGGGCTGTCTGCTAGGTCGGATTATCTCTTTTCCGATGCACTATTTCATGTTTACTGTGTCCCACGCACCCTCACATTGACGAATTAACGCAGAATTTGCGTCGCTATGACATACAATAGGAGCCATGCCTTCTGTTTCTCATTCGAGTATTGTTTCCCCGGCAACGAAAGGGCTGTCTGCTAGGTCGGATTATCTCTTTTCCGATGCACTATTTCATGTTTACTGTGTCCCACGCACCCTCACATTGACGAATTAACGCAGAATTTGCGTCGCTATGACATACTATAGGAGCCATGCCTTCTGTTTCCCATTCGAGTATTGTTTCCCCGGCAACGAAAGGGCTGTCTGCTAGGTCGGATTATCTCTTTTCCGATGCACTATTTCATGTTTACTGTGTCCCACGCACCCTCACATTGACGAATTAACGCAGAATTTGCGTCGCTATGACATACTATAGGAGCCATGCCTTCTGTTTCCCATTCGAGTATTGTTTCCCCGGCAACGAAAGGGCTGTCTGCTAGGTCAGATTATCTCTTTTCCGATGCACTATTTCATGTTTACTGTGTCCCACGCACCCTCACATTGACGAATTAACGCAGAAGTTGCGTCGCTATGACATACTATAGGAGCCATGCCTTCTGGTTCCCAATCGAGTATTGTTTCCCCGGCAACGTGTAGTCTGTCTCCTAGGAGTGGATTATCTCTTTTCCGATGCACTATTTCATGTTTACTGTGTCCCACGCACCCTCACATTGACGAATTAACGCAGAATTTGCGTCGCTATGACATGCTATAGGAGCCATGCCTTCTGCTTCCCAATCGAGTATTGTTTCGCCGGCAACGAATAGTCTGTCTCCTAGGAGTGGAATATCTCTTTTCCGATGCACTATTTCATGTTTACTGTGTCCCACGCACCCTCACGTTGACGAATTAACGCAGAATTTGCGTCGCTATGACATACTATAGGAGCCATGCCTTCTGGTTCCCAATCGAGTATTGTTTCCCCGGCAACGAATAGTCTGTCTCCTAGGAGTGGATTATCTCTTTTCCGATGCACTATTTCATGTTTACTGTGTCCCACGCACCCTCACATTGACGAATTAACGCAGAATTTGCGTCGCTATGACATACTATAGGAGCCATGCCTTCTGGTTCCCAATCGAGTATTGTTTCGCCGGCAACGAATAGTCTGTCTCCTAGGAGTGGAATATCTCTTTTCCGATGCACTATTTCATGTTTACTGTGTCCCACGCACCCTCACGTTGACGAATTAACGCAGAATTTGCGTCGCTATGACATACTATAGGAGCCATGCCTTCTGGTTCCCAATCGAGTATTGTTTCCCCGGCAACGAATAGTCTGTCTCCTAGGAGTGGAATATCTCTTTTCCGATGCACTATTTCATGTTTACTGTGTCCCACGCACCCTCACATTGACGAATTAACGCAGAATTTGCGTCGCTATGATATACTATAGGAGCCATGCCTTCTGTTTCCCATTCGAGTATTGTTTCCCCGGGAACGAAAGGGCTGTCTGCTAGGTCGGATTATCTCTTTTCCGATGCACTATTTCATGTTTACTGTGTCCCACGCACCCTCACATTGAAGAATTAACGCAGAATTTGCGTCGCTATGACATACTATAGGAGCCATGCCTTCTGTTTCCCATTCGAGTATTGTTTCCCCGGCAACGAAAGGGCTGTCTGCTAGGTCAGATTATCTCTTTTCCGATGCACTATTTCATGTTTACTGTGTCCCACGCACCCTCACGTTGACGAATTAACGCAGAATTTGCGTCGCTATGACATACTATAGGAGCCATGCCTTCTGGTTCCCAATCGAGTATTGTTTCCCCGGCAACGAATAGTCTGTCTCCTAGGAGTGGATTATCTCTTTTCCGATGCACTATTTCATGTTTACTGTGTCCCACGCACCCTCACATTGACGAATTAACGCAGAATTTGCGTCGCTATGACATACTATAGGAGCCATGCCTTCTGGTTCCCAATCGAGTATTGTTTCCCCGGCAACGAATAGTCTGTCTCCTAGGAGTGGATTATCTCTTTTCCGATGCACTATTTCATGTTTACTGTGTCCCACGCACCCTCACGTTGACGAATTAACGCAGAATTTGCGTCGCTATGACATACTATAGGAGCCATGCCTTCTGGTTCCTAATCGAGTATTGTTTCCCCGGCAACGAATAGTCTGTCTCCTAGGAGTGGATTATCTCTTTTCCGATGCACTATTTCATGTTTACTGTGTACCACGCACCCTCACATTGACGAATTAACGCAGAATTTGCGTCGCTATGACATGCTATAGGAGCCATGCCTTCTGGTTCCCAATCGAGTATTGTTTCGCCGGCAACGAATAGTCTGTCTCCTAGGAGTGGATTATCTCTTTTCCGATGCACTATTTCATGTTTACTGTGTCCCCCGCACCCTCACGTTGACGAATTAACGCAGAATTTGCGTCGCTATGACATACTATAGGAGCCATGCCTTCTGTTTCCCATTCGAGTATTGCTTCCCCGGCAACGAAAGGGCTGTCTGCTAGGTCAGATTATCTCTTTTCCGATGCACTATTTCATGTTTACTGTGTCCCACGCACCCTCACATTGACGAATTAACGCAGAATTTGCGTCGCTATGACATACTATAGGAGCCATGCCTTCTGGTTCCCAATCGAGTATTGTTTCCCCGGCAACGAATAGTCTGTCTCCTAGGAGTGGATTATCTCTTTTCCGATGCACTATTTCATGTTTACTGTGTCCCACGCACCCTCACATTGACGAATTAACGCAGAATTTGCGTCGCTATGACATACTATAGGAGCCATGCCTTCTGTTTCCCATTCGAGTATTGTTTCCCCGGCAACGAAAGGGCTGTCTGCTAGGTCGGATTATCTCTTTTCCGATGCACTATTTCATGTTTACTGTGTCCCACGCACCCTCACGTTGACGAATTAACGCAGAATTTGCGTCGCTATGACATACTATAGGAGCCATGCCTTCTGTTTCCCATTCGAGTATTGTTTCCCCGGCAACGAAAGGGCTGTCTGCTAGGTCGGATTATCTCTTTTCCGATGCACTATTTCATGTTTACTGTGTCCCACGCACCCTCACATTGACGAATTAACGTAGAATTTGCGTCGCTATGACATACTATAGGAGCCATGCCTTCTGCTTCCCAATCGAGTATTGTTTCGCCGGCAACGAATAGTCCGTCTCCTAGGAGTGGAATATCTCTTTTCCGATGCACTATTTCATGTTTACTGTGTCCCACGTACCCTCACGTTGACGAATTAACGCAGAATTTGCGTCGCTATGACATACTATAGGAGCCATGCCTTCTGGTTCCCAATCGAGTATTGTTTCCCCGGCAACGAATAGTCTGTCTCCTAGGAGTGGATTATCTCTTTTCCGATGCACTATTTCATGTTTACTGTGTCCCACGCACCCTCACATTGACGAATTAACGCAGAATTTGCGTCGCTATGACATGCTATAGGAGCCATGCCTTCTGGTTCCCAATCGAGTATTGTTTCGCCGGCAACGAATAGTCTGTCTCCTAGGAGTGGATTATCTCTTTTCCGATGCACTATTTCATGTTTACTGTGTCCCACGCACCCTCACGTTGACGAATTAACGCAGAATTTGCGTCGCTATGACATACTATAGGAGCCATGCCTTCTGTTTCCCATTCGAGTATTGTTTCCCCGGCAACGAATAGTCTGTCTCCTAGGAGTGGATTATCTCTTTTCCGATGCACTATTTCATGTTTACTGTGTCCCACGCACCCTCACGTTGACGAATTAACGCAGAATTTGCGTCGCTATGACATACTATAGGAGCCATGCCTTCTGGTTCCCAATCGAGTATTTTTTCCCCGGCAACGAATAGTCTGTCTCCTAGGAGTGGATTATCTCTTTTCCGATGCACTATTTCATGTTTACTGTGTCCCACGCACCCTCACGTTGACGAATTAACGCAGAATTTGCGTCGCTATGACATACTATAGGAGCCATGCCTTCTGTTTCCCATTCGAGTATTGTTTCCCCAGCAACGAAAGGGCTGTCTGCTAGGACGGATTATCTCTTTTCCGATGCACTATTTCATGTTTACTGTGTCCCACGCACCCTCACATTGACGAATTAACGCAGAATTTGCGTCGCTATGACATACTATAGGAGCCATGCCTTCTGTTTCCCATTCGAGTATTGTTTCCCCGGCAACGAATAGTCTGTCTCCTAGGAGTGGATTATCTCTCTTCCGATGCACTATTTCATGTTTACTGTGTCCCACGTACCCTCACGTTGACGAATTAACGCAGAATTTGCGTCGCTATGACATACTATAGGAGCCATGCCTTCTGGTTCCCATTCGAGTATTGTTTCCCCGGCAACGAATAGTCTGTCTCCTAGGAGTGGATTATCTCTCTTCCGATGCACTATTTCATGTTTACTGTGTCCCACGTACCCTCACGCTGACGAATTAACGTAGAATTTGCGTCGCTATGACATACTATAGGAGCCATGCCTTCTGTTTCCCATTCGAGTATTGTTTCCCCGGCAACGAACAGGCTGTCTGCTAGGAGTGGATTATCTCTTTTCCGATGCACTATTTCATGTTTACTGTGTCCCACGTACCCTCACGTTGACGAATTAACGCAGAATTTGCGTCACTATGACATAGTATAGGAGCCATGCCTTCTGGTTCCCAATCGAGTATTTTTTCCCCGGCAACGAATAGTCTGTCTCCTAGGAGTGGATTATCTCTTTTCCGATGCACTATTTCATGTTTACTGTGTCCCACGCACCCTCACGTTGACGAATTAACGCAGAATTTGCGTCGCTATGACATACTATAGGAGCCATGCCTTCTGTTTCCCATTCGAGTATTGTTTCCCCAGCAACGAAAGGGCTGTCTGCTAGGTCGGATTATCTCTTTTCCGATGCACTATTTCATGTTTACTGTGTCCCACGCACCCTCACATTGACGAATTAACGCAGAATTTGCGTCGCTATGACATACTATAGGAGCCATGCCTTCTGTTTCCCATTCGAGTATTGTTTCCCCGGCAACGAATAGTCTGTCTCCTAGGAGTGGATTATCTCTCTTCCGATGCACTATTTCATGTTTACTGTGTCCCACGTACCCTCACGTTGACGAATTAACGCAGAATTTGCGTCGCTATGACATACTATAGGAGCCATGCCTTCTGGTTCCCAATCGAGTATTTTTTCCCCGGCAACGAATAGTCTGTCTCCTAGGAGTGGATTATCTCTTTTCCGATGCACTATTTCATGTTTACTGTGTCCCACGCACCCTCACGTTGACGAATTAACGCAGAATTTGCGTCGCTATGACATACTATAGGAGCCATGCCTTCTGGTTCCCATTCGAGTATTGTTTCCCCGGCAACGAATAGTCTGTCTCCTAGGAGTGGATTATCTCTCTTCCGATGCACTATTTCATGTTTACTGTGTCCCACGTACCCTCACGTTGACGAATTAACGCAGAATTTGCGTCGCTATGACATACTATAGGAGCCATGCCTTCTGTTTCCCATTCGAGTATTGTTTCCCCGGCAACGAACGGGCTGTCTGCTAGGAGTGGAATATCTCTTTTCCGATGCACTATTTCATGTTTACTGTGTCCCACGTACCCTCACGTTGACGAATTAACGCAGAATTTGCGTCGCTATGACATACTATAGGAGCCATGCCTTCTGGTTCCCAATCGAGTATTTTTTCCCCGGCAACGTATAGTCTGTCTCCTAGGAGTGGATTATCTCTTTTCCGATGCACTATTTCATGTTTACTGTGTCCCACGCACCCTCACGTTGACGAATTAACGCAGAATTTGCGTCGCTATGACATACTATAGGAGCCATGCCTTCTGTTTCCCATTCGAGTATTGTTTCCCCAGCAACGAAAAGGCTGTCTGCTAGGTCGGATTATCTCTTTTCCGATGCACTATTTCATGTTTACTGTGTCCCACGCACCCTCACATTGACGAATTAACGCAGAATTTGCGTCGCTATGACATACTATAGGAGCCATGCCTTCTGTTTCCCATTCGAGTATTGTTTCCCCGGCAACGAATAGTCTGTCTCCTAGGAGTGGATTATCTCTCTTCCGATGCACTATTTCATGTTTACTGTGTCCCACGTACCCTCACGTTGACGAATTAACGCAGAATTTGCGTCGCTATGACATACTATAGGAGCCATGCCTTCTGGTTCCCATTCGAGTATTGTTTCCCCGGCAACGAATAGTCTGTCTCCTAGGAGTGGATTATCTCTCTTCCGATGCACTATTTCATGTTTACTGTGTCCAACGTACCCTCACGCTGACGAATTAACGTAGAATTTGCGTCGCTATGACATACTATAGGAGCCATGCCTTCTGTTTCCCATTCGAGTATTGTTTCCCCGGCAACGAACAGGCTGTCTGCTAGGAGTGGATTATCTCTTTTCCGATGCACTATTTCATGTTTACTGTGTCCCACGTACCCTCACGTTGACGAATTAACGCAGAATTTGCGTCACTATGACATAGTATAGGAGCCATGCCTTCTGGTTCCCAATCGAGTATTTTTTCCCCGGCAACGAATAGTCTGTCTCCTAGGAGTGGATTATCTCTTTTCCGATGCACTATTTCATGTTTACTGTGTCCCACGGACCCTCACGTTGACGAATTAACGCAGAATTTGCGTCGCTATGACATACTATAGGAGCCATGCCTTCTGTTTCCCATTCGAGTATTGTTTCCCCAGCAACGAAAGGGCTGTCTGCTAGGTCGGATTATCTCTTTTCCGATGCACTATTTCATGTTTACTGTGTCCCACGCACCCTCACATTGACGAATTAACGCAGAATTTGCGTCGCTATGACATACTATAGGAGCCATGCCTTCTGTTTCCCATTCGAGTATTGTTTCCCCGGCAACGAATAGTCTGTCTCCTAGGAGTGGATTATCTCTCTTCCGATGCACTATTTCATGTTTACTGTGTCCCACGTACCCTCACGTTGACGAATTAACGCAGAATTTGCGTCGCTATGACATACTATAGGAGCCATGCCTTCTGGTTCCCAATCGAGTATTTTTTCCCCGGCAACGAATAGTCTGTCTCCTAGGAGTGGATTATCTCTTTTCCGATGCACTATTTTATGTTTACTGTGTCCCACGCACCCTCACGTTGACGAATTAACGCAGAATTTGCGTCGCTATGACATACTATAGGAGCCATGCCTTCTGGTTCCCATTCGAGTATTGTTTCCCCGGCAACGAATAGTCTGTCTCCTAGGAGTGGATTATCTCTCTTCCGATGCACTATTTCATGTTTACTGTGTCCCACGTACCCTCACGTTGACGAATTAACGCAGAATTTGCGTCGCTATGACATACTATAGGAGCCATGCCTTCTGTTTCCCATTCGAGTATTGTTTCCCCGGCAACGAACGGGCTGTCTGCTAGGAGTGGAATATCTCTTTTCCGATGCACTATTTCATGTTTACTGTGTCCCACGTACCCTCACGTTGACGAATTAACGCAGAATTTGCGTCGCTATGACATACTATAGGAGCCATGCCTTCTGGTTCCCAATCGAGTATTTTTTCCCCGGCAACGTATAGTCTGTCTCCTAGGAGTGGATTATCTCTTTTCCGATGCACTATTTCATGTTTACTGTGTCCCACGCACCCTCACGTTGACGAATTAACGCAGAATTTGCGTCGCTATGACATACTATAGGAGCCATGCCTTCTGTTTCCCATTCGAGTATTGTTTCCCCAGCAACGAAAAGGCTGTCTGCTAGGTCGGATTATCTCTTTTCCGATGCACTATTTCATGTTTACTGTGTCCCACGCACCCTCACATTGACGAATTAACGCAGAATTTGCGTCGCTATGACATACTATAGGAGCCATGCCTTCTGTTTCCCATTCGAGTATTGTTTCCCCGGCAACGAATAGTCTGTCTAATAGGAGTGGATTATCTCTCTTCCGATGCACTATTTCATGTTTACTGTGTCCCACGTACCCTCACGTTGACGAATTAACGCAGAATTTGCGTCGCTATGACATACTATAGGAGCCATGCCTTCTGTTTCCCATTCGAGTATTGTTTCCCCGGCAACGAATAGTCTGTCTCCTAGGAGTGGATTATCTCTCTTCCGATGCACTATTTCATGTTTACTGTGTCCCACGTACCCTCACGTTGACGAATTAACGCAGAATTTGCGTCGCTATGACATACTATAGGAGCCATGCCTTCTGGTTCCCATTCGAGTATTGTTTCCCCGGCAACGAATAGTCTGTCTCCTAGGAGTGGATTATCTCTCTTCCGATGCACTATTTCATGTTTACTGTGTCCCACGTACCCTCACGTTGACGAATTAACGCAGAATTTGCGTCGCTATGACATACAATAGGAGCCATGCCTTCTGTTTCCCATTCGAGTATTGTTTCCCCGGCAACGAAAGGGCTGTCTGCTAGGTCGGATTATCTCTTTTCCGATGCACTATTTCATGTTTACTGTGTCCCACGCACCCCCACATTGACGAATTAACGCAGAATTTGCGTCGCTATGACATACTATAGGAGCCATGCCTTCTGTTTCCCATTCGAGTATTGTTTCCCCGGCAACGAAAGGGCTGTCTGCTAGGTCGGATTATCTCTTTTCCGATGCACTATTTCATGTTTACTGTGTCCCACGCACCCTCACATTGACGAATTAACGCAGAATTTGCGTCGCTATGACATACAATAGGAGCCATGCCTTCTGTTTCCCATTCGAGTATTGTTTCCCCGGCAACGAAAGGGCTGTCTGCTAGGTCAGATTATCTCTTTTCCGATGCACTATTTCATGTTTACTGTGTCCCACGCACCCTCACATTGACGAATTAACGCAGAATTTGCGTCGCTATGACATACTATAGGAGCCATGCCTTCTGGTTCCCAATCGAGTATTGTTTCCCCGGCAACGTGTAGTCTGTCTCCTAGGAGTGGATTATCTCTTTTCCGATGCACTATTTCATGTTTACTGTGTCCCACGCACCCTCACATTGACGAATTAACGCAGAATTTGCGTCGCTATGACATGCTAAAGGAGCCATGCCTTCTGCTTCCCAATCGAGTATTGTTTCGCCGGCAACGAATAGTCTGTCTCCTAGGAGTGGAATATCTCTTTTCCGATGCACTATTTCATGTTTACTGTGTCCCACGCACCCTCACGTTGACGAATTAACGCAGAATTTGCGTCGCTATGACATACCATAGGAGCCATGCCTTCTGGTTCCCAATCGAGTATTGTTTCCCCGGCAACGAATAGTCTGTCTCCTAGGAGTGGATTATCTCTTTTCCGATGCACTATTTCATGTTTACTGTGTCCCACGCACCCTCACATTGACGAATTAACGCAGAATTTGCGTCGCTATGACATACTATAGGAGCCATGCCTTCTGGTTTCCAATCGAGTATTGTTTCGCCGGCAACGAATAGTCTGTCTCCTAGGAGTGGAATATCTCTTTTCCGATGCACTATTTCATGTTTACTGTGTCCCACGCACCCTCACGTTGACGAATTAACGCAGAATTTGCGTCGCTATGACATACTATAGGAGCCATGCCTTCTGGTTCCCAATCGAGTATTGTTTCCCCGGCAACGAATAGTCTGTCTCCTAGGAGTGGAATATCTCTTTTCCGATGCACTATTTCATGTTTACTGTGTCCCACGCACCCTCACATTGACGAATTAACGCAGAATTTGCGTCGCTATGACATACTATAGGAGCCATGCCTTCTGTTTCCCATTCGAGTATTGTTTCCCCGGGAACGAAAGGGCTGTCTGCTAGGTCGGATTATCTCTTTTCCGATGCACTATTTCATGTTTACTGTGTCCCACGCACCCTCACATTGACGAATTAACGCAGAATTTGCGTCGCTATGACATACTATAGGAGCCATGCCTTCTGTTTCCCATTCGAGTATTGTTTCCCCGGCAACGAAAGGGCTGTCTGCTAGGTCAGATTATCTCTTTTCCGATGCACTATTTCATGTTTACTGTGTCCCACGCACCCTCACGTTGACGAATTAACGCAGAATTTGCGTCGCTATGACATACTATAGGAGCCATGCCTTCTGGTTCCCAATCGAGTATTGTTTCCCCGGCAACGAATAGTCTGTCTCCTAGGAGTGGATTATCTCTTTTCCGATGCACTATTTCATGTTTACTGTGTCCCACGCACCCTCACATTGACGAATTAACGCAGAATTTGCGTCGCTATGACATACTATAGGAGCCATGCCTTCTGGTTCCCAATCGAGTATTGTTTCCCCGGCAACGAATAGTCTGTCTCCTAGGAGTGGATTATCTCTTTTCCGATGCACTATTTCATGTTTACTGTGTCCCACGCACCCTCACATTGACGAATTAACGCAGAATTTGCGTCGCTATGACATACTATAGGAGCCATGCCTTCTGGTTCCCAATCGAGTATTGTTTCCCCGGCAACGAATAGTCTGTCTCCTAGGAGTGGATTATCTCTTTTCCGATGCACTATTTCATGTTTACTGTGTCCCACGCACCCTCACATTGACGAATTAACGCAGAATTTGCGTCGCTATGACATGCTATAGGAGCCATGCCTTCTGGTTCCCAATCGAGTATTGTTTCGCCGGCAACGAATAGTCTGTCTCCTAGGAGTGGATTATCTCTTTTCCGATGCACTATTTCATGTTTACTGTGTCCCACGCACCCTCACGTTGACGAATTAACGCAGAATTTGCGTCGCTATGACATACTATAGGAGCCATGCCTTCTGGTTCCCAATCGAGTATTGTTTCCCCGACAACGAATAGTCTGTCTCCTAGGAGTGGATTATCTCTTTTCCGATGCACTATTTCATGTTTACTGTGTCCCACGCACCCTCACATTGACGAATTAACGCAGAATTTGCGTCGCTATGACATACTATAGGAGCCATGCCTTCTGTTTCCCATTCGAGTATTGTTTCCCCGGCAACGAAAGGGCTGTCTGCTAGGTCGGATTATCTCTTTTCCGATGCACTATTTCATGTTTACTGTGTCCCACGCACCCTCACGTTGACGAATTAACGCAGAATTTGCGTCGCTATGACATACTATAGGAGCCATGCCTTCTGTTTCCCATTCGAGTATTGTTTCCCCGGCAACGAAAGGGCTGTCTGCTAGGTCGGATTATCTCTTTTCCGATGCACTATTTCATGTTTACTGTGTCCCACGCACCCTCACATTGACGAATTAACGCAGAATTTGCGTCGCTATGACATGCTATAGGAGCCATGCCTTCTGCTTCCCAATCGAGTATTGTTTCGCCGGCAACGAATAGTCTGTCTCCTAGGAGTGGAATATCTCTTTTCCGATGCACTATTTCATGTTTACTGTGTCCCACGCACCCTCACATTGACGAATTAACGCAGAATTTGCGTCGCTATGACATACTATAGGAGCCATGCCTTCTGTTTCCCATTCGAGTATTGTTTCCCCGGCAACGAAAGGGCTGTCTGCTAGGTCGGATTATCTCTTTTCCGATGCACTATTTCATGTTTACTGTGTCCCACGCACCCTCACGTTGACGAATTAACGCAGAATTTGCGTCGCTATGACATACTATAGGAGCCATGCCTTCTGTTTCCCATTCGAGTATTGTTTCCCCGGCAACGAAAGGGCTGTCTGCTAGGTCGGATTATCTCTTTTCCGATGCACTATTTCATGTTTACTGTGTCCCACGCACCCTCACATTGACGAATTAACGCAGAATTTGCGTCGCTATGACATGCTATAGGAGCCATGCCTTCTGCTTCCCAATCGAGTATTGTTTCGCCGGCAACGAATAGTCTGTCTCCTAGGAGTGGAATATCTCTTTTCCGATGCACTATTTCATGTTTACTGTGTCCCACGCACCCTCACATTGACGAATTAACGCAGAATTTGCGTCGCTATGACATACTATAGGAGCCATGCCTTCTGTTTCCCATTCGAGTATTGTTTCCCCGGCAACGAAAGGGCTGTCTGCTAGGTCGGATTATCTCTTTTCCGATGCACTATTTCATGTTTACTGTGTCCCACGCACCCTCACGTTGACGAATTAACGCAGAATTTGCGTCGCTATGACATACTATAGGAGCCATGCCTTCTGTTTCCCATTCGAATATTGTTTCCCCGGCAACGTATAGTCTGTCTCCTAGGAGTGGATTATCTCTTTTCCGATGCACTATTTCATGTTTACTGTGTCCCACGCACCCTCACATTGACGAATTAACGCAGAATTTGCGTCGCTATGACATACTATAGGAGCCATGCCTTCTGTTTCCCATTCGAGTATTGTTTCCCCGGCAACGAAAGGGCTGTCTGCTAGGTCGGATTATCTCTTTTCCGATGCACTATTTCATGTTTACTGTGTCCCACGCACCCTCACATTGACGAATTAACGCAGAATTTGCGTCGCTATGACATGCTATAGGAGCCATGCCTTCTGGTTCCCAATCGAGTATTGTTTCGCCGGCAACGAATAGTCTGTCTCCTAGGAGTGGAATATCTCTTTTCCGATGCACTATTTCATGTTTACTGTGTCCCACGCACCCTCACATTGACGAATTAACGCAGAATTTGCGTCGCTATGACATACTATAGGAGCCATGCCTTCTGTTTCCCATTCGAGTATTGTTTCCCCGGCAACGAAAGGGCTGTCTGCTAGGTCGGATTATCTCTTTTCCGATGCACTATTTCATGTTTACTGTGTCCCACGCACCCTCACGTTGACGAATTAACGCAGAATTTGCGTCGCTATGACATACTATAGGAGCCATGCCTTCTGTTTCCCATTCGAGTATTGTTTCCCCGGCAACGAAAGGGCTGTCTGCTAGGTCGGATTATCTCTTTTCCGATGCACTATTTCATGTTTACTGTGTCCCACGCACCCTCACATTGACGAATTAACGCAGAATTTGCGTCGCTATGACATACTATAGGAGCCATGCCTTCTGTTTCCCATTCGAGTATTGTTTCCCCGGCAACGAAAGGGCTGTCTGCTAGGTCGGATTATCTCTTTTCCGATGCACTATTTCATGTTTACTGTGTCCCACGCACCCTCACGTTGACGAATTAACGCAGAATTTGCGTCGCTATGACATACTATAGGAGATATGCCTTCTGTTTCCCATTCGAGTATTGTTTCCCCGGCAACGAAAGGGCTGTCTGCTAGGTCGGATTATCTCTTTTCCGATGCACTATTTCATGTTTACTGTGTCCCACGCACCCTCACATTGACGAATTAACGCAGAATTTGCGTCGCTATGACATACTATAGGAGCCATGCCTTCTGTTTCCCATTCGAGTATTGTTTCCCCGGCAACGAAAGGGCTGTCTGCTAGGTCGGATTATCTCTTTTCCGATGCACTATTTCATGTTTACTGTGTCCCACGCACCCTCACGTTGACGAATTAACGCAGAATTTGCGTCGCTATGACATACTATAGGAGCCATGAATTCTGTTTCCCATTCGAGTATTGTTTCCCCGGCAACGAAAGGGCTGTCTGCTAGGTCGGATTATCTCTTTTCCGATGCACTATTTCATGTTTACTGTGTCCCACGCACCCTCACGTTGACGAATTAACGCAGAATTTGCGTCGCTATGACATACTATAGGAGCCATGCCTTCTGTTTCCCATTCGAGTATTGTTTCCCCGGCAACGAAAGGGCTGTCTGCTAGGTCGGATTATCTCTTTTCCGATGCACTATTTCATGTTTACTGTGTCCCACGCACCCTCACGTTGACGAATTAACGCAGAATTTGCGTCGCTATGACATACTATAGGAGCCATGCCTTCTGTTTCCCATTCGAGTATTGTTTCCCCGGCAACGAAAGGGCTGTCTGCTAGGTCGGATTATCTCTTTTCCGATGCACTATTTCATGTTTACTGTGTCCCACGCACCCTCACGTTGACGAATTAACGCAGAATTTGCGTCGCTATGACATACTATAGGAGCCATGCCTTCTGTTTCCCATTCGAGTATTGTTTCCCCGGCAACGAAAGGGCTGTCTGCTAGGTCGGATTATCTCTTTTCCGATGCACTATTTCATGTTTACTGTGTCCCACGCACCCTCACGTTGACGAATTAACGCAGAATTTGCGTCGCTATGACATACTATAGGAGCCATGCCTTCTGTTTCCCATTCGAGTATTGTTTCCCCGGCAACGAAAGGGCTGTCTGCTAGGTCGGATTATCTCTTTTCCGATGCACTATTTCATGTTTACTGTGTCCCACGCACCCTCACATTGACGAATTAACGCAGAATTTGCGTCGCTATGACATACTATAGGAGCCATGCCTTCTGTTTCCCATTCGAGTATTGTTTCCCCGGCAACGAAAGGGCTGTCTGCTAGGTCGGATTATCTCTTTTCCGATGCACTATTTCATGTTTACTGTGTCCCACGCACCCTCACGTTGACGAATTAACGCAGAATTTGCGTCGCTATGACATACTATAGGAGCCATGCCTTCTGTTTCCCATTCGAGTATTGTTTCCCCGGCAACGAAAGGGCTGTCTGCTAGGTCGGATTATCTCTTTTCCGATGCACTATTTCATGTTTACTGTGTCCCACGCACCCTCACGTTGACGAATTAACGCAGAATTTGCGTCGCTATGACATACTATAGGAGCCATGCCTTCTGTTTCCCATTCGAGTATTGTTTCCCCGGCAACGAAAGGGCTGTCTGCTAGGTCGGATTATCTCTTTTCCGATGCACTATTTCATGTTTACTGTGTCCCACGCACCCTCACGTTGACGAATTAACGCAGAATTTGCGTCGCTATGACATACTATAGGAGCCATGCCTTCTGTTTCCCATTCGAGTATTGTTTCCCCGGCAACGAAAGGGCTGTCTGCTAGGTCGGATTATCTCTTTTCCGATGCACTATTTCATGTTTACTGTGTCCCACGCACCCTCACGTTGACGAATTAACGCAGAATTTGCGTCGCTATGACATACTATAGGAGCCATGCCTTCTGTTTCCCATTCGAGTATTGTTTCCCCGGCAACGAAAGGGCTGTCTGCTAGGTCGGATTATCTCTTTTCCGATGCACTATTTCATGTTTACTGTGTCCCACGCACCCTCACGTTGACGAATTAACGCAGAATTTGCGTCGCTATGACATACTATAGGAGCCATGCCTTCTGTTTCCCATTCGAGTATTGTTTCCCCGGCAACGAAAGGGCTGTCTGCTAGGTCGGATTATCTCTTTTCCGATGCACTATTTCATGTTTACTGTGTCCCACGCACCCTCACGTTGACGAATTAACGCAGAATTTGCGTCGCTATGACATACTATAGGAGCCATGCCTTCTGTTTCCCATTCGAGTATTGTTTCCCCGGCAACGAAAGGGCTGTCTGCTAGGTCGGATTATCTCTTTTCCGATGCACTATTTCATGTTTACTGTGTCCCACGCACCCTCACATTGACGAATTAACGCAGAATTTGCGTCGCTATGACATGCTATAGGAGCCATGCCTTCTGCTTCCCAATCGAGTGTTGTTTCGCCGGCAACGAATAGTCTGTCTCCTAGGAGTGGAATATCTCTTTTCCGATGCACTATTTCATGTTTACTGTGTCCCACGCACCCTCACATTGACGAATTAACGCAGAATTTGCGTCGCTATGACATACTATAGGAGCCATGCCTTCTGTTTCCCATTCGAGTATTGTTTCCCCGGCAACGAAAGGGCTGTCTGCTAGGTCGGATTATCTCTTTTCCGATGCACTATTTCATGTTTACTGTGTCCCACGCACCCTCACGTTGACGAATTAACGCAGAATTTGCGTCGCTATGACATACTATAGGAGCCATGCCTTCTGTTTCCCATTCGAGTATTGTTTCCCCGGCAACGAAAGGGCTGTCTGCTAGGTCGGATTATCTCTTTTCCGATGCACTATTTCATGTTTACTGTGTCCCACGCACCCTCACATTGACGAATTAACGCAGAATTTGCGTCGCTATGACATACTATAGGAGCCATGCCTTCTGTTTCCCATTCGAGTATTGTTTCCCCGGCAACGAAAGGGCTGTCTGCTAGGTCGGATTATCTCTTTTCCGATGCACTATTTCATGTTTACTGTGTCCCACGCACCCTCACGTTGACGAATTAACGCAGAATTTGCGTCGCTATGACATACTATAGGAGCCATGCCTTCTGTTTCCCATTCGAGTATTGTTTCCCCGGCAACGAAAGGGCTGTCTGCTAGGTCGGATTATCTCTTTTCCGATGCACTATTTCATGTTTACTGTGTCCCACGCACCCTCACATTGACGAATTAACGCAGAATTTGCGTCGCTATGACATGCTATAGGAGCCATGCCTTCTGCTTCCCAATCGAGTATTGTTTCGCCGGCAACGAATAGTCTGTCTCCTAGGAGTGGAATATCTCTTTTCCGATGCACTATTTCATGTTTACTGTGTCCCACGCACCCTCACATTGACGAATTAACGCAGAATTTGCGTCGCTATGACATACTATAGGAGCCATGCCTTCTGTTTCCCATTCGAGTATTGTTTCCCCGGCAACGAAAGGGCTGTCTGCTAGGTCGGATTATCTCTTTTCCGATGCACTATTTCATGTTTACTGTGTCCCACGCACCCTCACGTTGACGAATTAACGCAGAATTTGCGTCGCTATGACATACTATAGGAGCCATGCCTTCTGTTTCCCATTCGAGTATTGTTTCCCCGGCAACGAAAGGGCTGTCTGCTAGGTCGGATTATCTCTTTTCCGATGCACTATTTCATGTTTACTGTGTCCCACGCACCCTCACATTGACGAATTAACGCAGAATTTGCGTCGCTATGACATGCTATAGGAGCCATGCCTTCTGCTTCCCAATCGAGTATTGTTTCGCCGGCAACGAATAGTCTGTCTCCTAGGAGTGGAATATCTCTTTTCCGATGCACTATTTCATGTTTACTGTGTCCCACGCACCCTCACGTTGACGAATTAACGCAGAATTTGCGTCGCTATGACATGCTATAGGAGCCATGCCTTCTGGTTCCCAATCGAGTATTGTTTCGCCGGCAACGAATAGTCTGTCTCCTAGGAGTGGATTATCTCTTTTCCGATGCACTATTTCATGTTTACTGTGTCCCACGCACCCTCACGTTGACGAATTAACGCAGAATTTGCGTCCTTATGACATACTATAGGAGCCATGCCTTCTGTTTCCCATTCGAGTATTGTTTCCCCGGCAACGAATAGTCTGTCTCCTAGGAGTGGATTATCTCTTTTCCGATGCACTATTTCATGTTTACTGTGTCCCACGCACCCTCACGTTGATGAATTAACGCAGAATTTGCGTCGCTATGACATACTATAGGAGCCATGCCTTCTGGTTCCCAATCGAGTATTTTTTCCCCGGCAACGAATAGTCTGTCTCCTAGGAGTGGATTATCTCTTTTCCGATGCACTATTTCATGTTTACTGTGTCCCACGCACCCTCACGTTGACGAATTAACGCAGAATTTGCGTCGCTATGACAAACTATAGGAGCCATGCCTTCTGTTTCCCATTCGAGTATTGTTTCCCCAGCAACGAAAGGGCTGTCTGCTAGGACGGATTATCTCTTTTCCGATGCACTATTTCATGTTTACTGTGTCCCACGCACCCTCACATTGACGAATTAACGCAGAATTTGCGTCGCTATGACATACTATAGGAGCCATGCCTTCTGTTTCCCATTCGAGTATTGTTTCCCCGGCAACGAAAGGGCTGTCTGCTAGGTCGGATTATCTCTTTTCCGATGCACTATTTCATGTTTACTGTGTCCCACGCACCCTCACGTTGACGAATTAACGCAGAATTTGCGTCGCTATGACATACTATAGGAGCCATGCCTTCTGTTTCCCATTCGAGTATTGTTTCCCCGGCAACGAAAGGGCTGTCTGCTAGGTCGGATTATCTCTTTTCCGATGCACTATTTCATGTTTACTGTGTCCCACGCACCCTCACATTGACGAATTAACGCAGAATTTGCGTCGCTATGACATACTATAGGAGCCATGCCTTCTGTTTCCCATTCGAGTATTGTTTCCCCGGCAACGAAAGGGCTGTCTGCTAGGTCGGATTATCTCTTTTCCGATGCACTATTTCATGTTTACTGTGTCCCACGCACCCTCACGTTGACGAATTAACGCAGAATTTGCGTCGCTATGACATACTATAGGAGCCATGAATTCTGTTTCCCATTCGAGTATTGTTTCCCCGGCAACGAAAGGGCTGTCTGCTAGGTCGGATTATCTCTTTTCCGATGCACTATTTCATGTTTACTGTGTCCCACGCACCCTCACGTTGACGAATTAACGCAGAATTTGCGTCGCTATGACATACTATAGGAGCCATGCCTTCTGTTTCCCATTCGAGTATTGTTTCCCCGGCAACGAAAAGGCTGTCTGCTAGGTCGGATTATCTCTTTTCCGATGCACTATTTCATGTTTACTGTGTCCCACGCACCCTCACGTTGACGAATTAACGCAGAATTTGCGTCGCTATGACATACTATAGGAGCCATGCCTTCTGTTTCCCATTCGAGTATTGTTTCCCCGGCAACGAAAGGGCTGTCTGCTAGGTCGGATTATCTCTTTTCCGATGCACTATTTCATGTTTACTGTGTCCCACGCACCCTCACGTTGACGAATTAACGCAGAATTTGCGTCGCTATGACATACTATAGGAGCCATGCCTTCTGTTTCCCATTCGAGTATTGTTTCCCCGGCAACGAAAGGGCTGTCTGCTAGGTCGGATTATCTCTTTTCCGATGCACTATTTCATGTTTACTGTGTCCCACGCACCCTCACGTTGACGAATTAACGCAGAATTTGCGTCGCTATGACATACTATAGGAGCCATGCCTTCTGTTTCCCATTCGAGTATTGTTTCCCCGGCAACGAAAGGGCTGTCTGCTAGGTCGGATTATCTCTTTTCCGATGCACTATTTCATGTTTACTGTGTCCCACGCACCCTCACATTGACGAATTAACGCAGAATTTGCGTCGCTATGACATACTATAGGAGCCATGCCTTCTGTTTCCCATTCGAGTATTGTTTCCCCGGCAACGAAAGGGCTGTCTGCTAGGTCGGATTATCTCTTTTCCGATGCACTATTTCATGTTTACTGTGTCCCACGCACCCTCACGTTGACGAATTAACGCAGAATTTGCGTCGCTATGACATACTATAGGAGCCATGCCTTCTGTTTCCCATTCGAGTATTGTTTCCCCGGCAACGAAAGGGCTGTCTGCTAGGTCGGATTATCTCTTTTCCGATGCACTATTTCATGTTTACTGTGTCCCACGCACCCTCACGTTGACGAATTAACGCAGAATTTGCGTCGCTATGACATACTATAGGAGCCATGCCTTCTGTTTCCCATTCGAGTATTGTTTCCCCGGCAACGAAAGGGCTGTCTGCTAGGTCGGATTATCTCTTTTCCGATGCACTATTTCATGTTTACTGTGTCCCACGCACCCTCACGTTGACGAATTAACGCAGAATTTGCGTCGCTATGACATACTATAGGAGCCATGCCTTCTGTTTCCCATTCGAGTATTGTTTCCCCGGCAACGAAAGGGCTGTCTGCTAGGTCGGATTATCTCTTTTCCGATGCACTATTTCATGTTTACTGTGTCCCACGCACCCTCACGTTGACGAATTAACGCAGAATTTGCGTCGCTATGACATACTATAGGAGCCATGCCTTCTGTTTCCCATTCGAGTATTGTTTCCCCGGCAACGAAAGGGCTGTCTGCTAGGTCGGATTATCTCTTTTCCGATGCACTATTTCATGTTTACTGTGTCCCACGCACCCTCACGTTGACGAATTAACGCAGAATTTGCGTCGCTATGACATACTATAGGAGCCATGCCTTCTGTTTCCCATTCGAGTATTGTTTCCCCGGCAACGAAAGGGCTGTCTGCTAGGTCGGATTATCTCTTTTCCGATGCACTATTTCATGTTTACTGTGTCCCACGCACCCTCACGTTGACGAATTAACGCAGAATTTGCGTCGCTATGACATACTATAGGAGCCATGCCTTCTGTTTCCCATTCGAGTATTGTTTCCCCGGCAACGAAAGGGCTGTCTGCTAGGTCGGATTATCTCTTTTCCGATGCACTATTTCATGTTTACTGTGTCCCACGCACCCTCACATTGACGAATTAACGCAGAATTTGCGTCGCTATGACATGCTATAGGAGCCATGCCTTCTGCTTCAGAATCGAGTGTTGTTTCGCCGGCAACGAATAGTCTGTCTCCTAGAAGTGGAATATCTCTTTTCCGATGCACTATTTCATGTTTACTGTGTCCCACGCACCCTCACATTGACGAATTAACGCAGAATTTGCGTCGCTATGACATACTATAGGAGCCATGCCTTCTGTTTCCCATTCGAGTATTGTTTCCCCGGCAACGAAAGGGCTGTCTGCTAGGTCGGATTATCTCTTTTCCGATGCACTATTTCATGTTTACTGTGTCCCACGCACCCTCACGTTGACGAATTAACGCAGAATTTGCGTCGCTATGACATACTATAGGAGCCATGCCTTCTGTTTCCCATTCGAGTATTGTTTCCCCGGCAACGAAAGGGCTGTCTGCTAGGTCGGATTATCTCTTTTCCGATGCACTATTTCATGTTTACTGTGTCCCACGCACCCTCACATTGACGAATTAACGCAGAATTTGCGTCGCTATGACATACTATAGGAGCCATGCCTTCTGTTTCCCATTCGAGTATTGTTTCCCCGGCAACGAAAGGGCTGTCTGCTAGGTCGGATTATCTCTTTTCCGATGCACTATTTCATGTTTACTGTGTCCCACGCACCCTCACGTTGACGAATTAACGCAGAATTTGCGTCGCTATGACATACTATAGGAGCCATGCCTTCTGTTTCCCATTCGAGTATTGTTTCCCCGGCAACGAATAGTCTGTCTCCTAGGAGTGGAATATCTCTTTTCCGATGCACTATTTCATGTTTACTGTGTCCCACGCACCCTCACATTGACGAATTAACGCAGAATTTGCGTCGCTATGACATACTATAGGAGCCATGCCTTCTGTTTCCCATTCGAGTATTGTTTCCCCGGCAACGAAAGGGCTGTCTGCTAGGTCGGATTATCTCTTTTCCGATGCACTATTTCATGTTTACTGTGTCCCACGCACCCTCACATTGACGAATTAACGCAGAATTTGCGTCGCTATGACATACTATAGGAGCCATGCCTTCTGCTTCCCAATCGAGTATTGTTTCGCCGGCAACGAATAGTCTGTCTCCTAGGAGTGGAATATCTCTTTTCCGATGCACTATTTCATGTTTACTGTGTCCCACGCACCCTCACATTGACGAATTAACGCAGAATTTGCGTCGCTATGACATACTATAGGAGCCATGCCTTCTGTTTCCCATTCGAGTATTGTTTCCCCGGCAACGAAAGGGCTGTCTGCTAGGTCGGATTATCTCTTTTCCGATGCACTATTTCATGTTTACTGTGTCCCACGCACCCTCACGTTGACGAATTAACGCAGAATTTGCGTCGCTATGACATACTATAGGAGCCATGCCTTCTGTTTCCCATTCGAGTATTGTTTCCCCGGCAACGAATAGTCTGTCTCCTAGGAGTGGAATATCTCTTTTCCGATGCACTATTTCATGTTTACTGTGTCCCACGCACCCTCACATTGACGAATTAACGCAGAATTTGCGTCGCTATGACATACTATAGGAGCCATGCCTTCTGTTTCCCATTCGAGTATTGTTTCCCCGGCAACGAAAGGGCTGTCTGCTAGGTCGGATTATCTCTTTTCCGACGCACTATTTCATGTTTACTGTGTCCCACGCACCCTCACATTGACGAATTAACGCAGAATTTGCGTCGCTATGACATACTATAGGAGCCATGCCTTCTGTTTCCCATTCGAGTATTGTTTCCCCGGCAACGAAAGGGCTGTCTGCTAGGTCGGATTATCTCTTTTCCGATGCACTATTTCATGTTTACTGTGTCCCACGCACCCTCACATTGACGAATTAACGCAGAATTTGCGTCGCTATGACATACTATAGGAGCCATGCCTTCTGCTTCCCAATCGAGTATTGTTTCGCCGGCAACGAATAGTCTGTCTCCTAGGAGTGGAATATCTCTTTTCCGATGCACTATTTCATGTTTACTGTGTCCCACGCACCCTCACATTGACGAATTAACGCAGAATTTGCGTCGCTATGACATACTATAGGAGCCATGCCTTCTGTTTCCCATTCGAGTATTGTTTCCCCGGCAACGAAAGGGCTGTCTGCTAGGTCGGATTATCTCTTTTCCGATGCACTATTTCATGTTTACTGTGTCCCACGCACCCTCACGTTGACGAATTAACGCAGAATTTGCGTCGCTATGACATACTATAGGAGCCATGCCTTCTGTTTCCCATTCGAGTATTGTTTCCCCGGCAACGAATAGTCTGTCTCCTAGGAGTGGAATATCTCTTTTCCGATGCACTATTTCATGTTTACTGTGTCCCACGCACCCTCACATTGACGAATTAACGCAGAATTTGCGTCGCTATGACATACTATAGGAGCCATGCCTTCTGTTTCCCATTCGAGTATTGTTTCCCCGGCAACGAAAGGGCTGTCTGCTAGGTCGGATTATCTCTTTTCCGATGCACTATTTCATGTTTACTGTGTCCCACGCACCCTCACATTGACGAATTAACGCAGAATTTGCGTCGCTATGACATACTATAGGAGCCATGCCTTCTGCTTCCCAATCGAGTATTGTTTCGCCGGCAACGAATAGTCTGTCTCCTAGGAGTGGAATATCTCTTTTCCGATGCACTATTTCATGTTTACTGTGTCCCACGCACCCTCACATTGACGAATTAACGCAGAATTTGCGTCGCTATGACATACTATAGGAGCCATGCCTTCTGTTTCCCATTCGAGTATTGTTTCCCCGGCAACGAAAGGGCTGTCTGCTAGGTCGGATTATCTCTTTTCCGATGCACTATTTCATGTTTACTGTGTCCCACGCACCCTCACGTTGACGAATTAACGCAGAATTTGCGTCGCTATGACATACTATAGGAGCCATGCCTTCTGTTTCCCATTCGAGTATTGTTTCCCCGGCAACGAAAGGGCTGTCTGCTAGGTCGGATTATCTCTTTTCCGATGCACTATTTCATGTTTACTGTGTCCCACGCACCCTCACGTTGACGAATTAACGCAGAATTTGCGTCGCTATGACATACTATAGGAGCCATGCCTTCTGTTTCCCATTCGAGTATTGTTTCCCCGGCAACGAAAGGGCTGTCTGCTAGGTCGGATTATCTCTTTTCCGATGCACTATTTCATGTTTACTGTGTCCCACGCACCCTCACGTTGACGAATTAACGCAGAATTTGCGTCGCTATGACATACTATAGGAGCCATGCCTTCTGTTTCCCATTCGAGTATTGTTTCCCCGGCAACGAAAGGGCTGTCTGCTAGGTCGGATTATCTCTTTTCCGATGCACTATTTCATGTTTACTGTGTCCCACGCACCCTCACATTGACGAATTAACGCAGAATTTGCGTCGCTATGACATGCTATAGGAGCCATGCCTTCTGCTTCCCAATCGAGTGTTGTTTCGCCGGCAACGAATAGTCTGTCTCCTAGGAGTGGAATATCTCTTTTCCGATGCACTATTTCATGTTTACTGTGTCCCACGCACCCTCACATTGACGAATTAACGCAGAATTTGCGTCGCTATGACATACTATAGGAGCCATGCCTTCTGTTTCCCATTCGAGTATTGTTTCCCCGGCAACGAAAGGGCTGTCTGCTAGGTCGGATTATCTCTTTTCCGATGCACTATTTCATGTTTACTGTGTCCCACGCACCCTCACGTTGACGAATTAACGCAGAATTTGCGTCGCTATGACATACTATAGGAGCCATGCCTTCTGTTTCCCATTCGAGTATTGTTTCCCCGGCAACGAAAGGGCTGTCTGCTAGGTCGGATTATCTCTTTTCCGATGCACTATTTCATGTTTACTGTGTCCCACGCACCCTCACATTGACGAATTAACGCAGAATTTGCGTCGCTATGACATACTATAGGAGCCATGCCTTCTGTTTCCCATTCGAGTATTGTTTCCCCGGCAACGAAAGGGCTGTCTGCTAGGTCGGATTATCTCTTTTCCGATGCACTATTTCATGTTTACTGTGTCCCACGCACCCTCACGTTGACGAATTAACGCAGAATTTGCGTCGCTATGACATACTATAGGAGCCATGCCTTCTGTTTCCCATTCGAGTATTGTTTCCCCGGCAACGAAAGGGCTGTCTGCTAGGTCGGATTATCTCTTTTCCGATGCACTATTTCATGTTTACTGTGTCCCACGCACCCTCACATTGACGAATTAACGCAGAATTTGCGTCGCTATGACATGCTATAGGAGCCATGCCTTCTGCTTCCCAATCGAGTATTGTTTCGCCGGCAACGAATAGTCTGTCTCCTAGGAGTGGAATATCTCTTTTCCGATGCACTATTTCATGTTTACTGTGTCCCACGCACCCTCACATTGACGAATTAACGCAGAATTTGCGTCGCTATGACATACTATAGGAGCCATGCCTTCTGTTTCCCATTCGAGTATTGTTTCCCCGGCAACGAAAGGGCTGTCTGCTAGGTCGGATTATCTCTTTTCCGATGCACTATTTCATGTTTACTGTGTCCCACGCACCCTCACGTTGACGAATTAACGCAGAATTTGCGTCGCTATGACATACTATAGGAGCCATGCCTTCTGTTTCCCATTCGAGTATTGTTTCCCCGGCAACGAAAGGGCTGTCTGCTAGGTCGGATTATCTCTTTTCCGATGCACTATTTCATGTTTACTGTGTCCCACGCACCCTCACATTGACGAATTAACGCAGAATTTGCGTCGCTATGACATGCTATAGGAGCCATGCCTTCTGCTTCCCAATCGAGTATTGTTTCGCCGGCAACGAATAGTCTGTCTCCTAGGAGTGGAATATCTCTTTTCCGATGCACTATTTCATGTTTACTGTGTCCCACGCACCCTCACGTTGACGAATTAACGCAGAATTTGCGTCGCTATGACATGCTATAGGAGCCATGCCTTCTGCTTCCCAATCGAGTATTGTTTCGCCGGCAACGAATAGTCTGTCTCCTAGGAGTGGATTATCTCTTTTCCGATGCACTATTTCATGTTTACTGTGTCCCACGCACCCTCACGTTGACGAATTAACGCAGAATTTGCGTCCTTATGACATACTATAGGAGCCATGCCTTCTGTTTCCCATTCGAGTATTGTTTCCCCGGCAACGAATAGTCTGTCTCCTAGGAGTGGATTATCTCTTTTCCGATGCACTATTTCATGTTTACTGTGTCCCACGCACCCTCACGTTGATGAATTAACGCAGAATTTGCGTCGCTATGACATACTATAGGAGCCATGCCTTCTGGTTCCCAATCGAGTATTTTTTCCCCGGCAACGAATAGTCTGTCTCCTAGGAGTGGATTATCTCTTTTCCGATGCACTATTTCATGTTTACTGTGTCCCACGCACCCTCACGTTGACGAATTAACGCAGAATTTGCGTCGCTATGACAAACTATAGGAGCCATGCCTTCTGTTTCCCATTCGAGTATTGTTTCCCCAGCAACGAAAGGGCTGTCTGCTAGGACGGATTATCTCTTTTCCGATGCACTATTTCATGTTTACTGTGTCCCACGCACCCTCACATTGACGAATTAACGCAGAATTTGCGTCGCTATGACATACTATAGGAGCCATGCCTTCTGTTTCCCATTCGAGTATTGTTTCCCCGGCAACGAAAGGGCTGTCTGCTAGGTCGGATTATCTCTTTTCCGATGCACTATTTCATGTTTACTGTGTCCCACGCACCCTCACGTTGACGAATTAACGCAGAATTTGCGTCGCTATGACATACTATAGGAGCCATGCCTTCTGTTTCCCATTCGAGTATTGTTTCCCCGGCAACGAAAGGGCTGTCTGCTAGGTCGGATTATCTCTTTTCCGATGCACTATTTCATGTTTACTGTGTCCCACGCACCCTCACATTGACGAATTAACGCAGAATTTGCGTCGCTATGACATACTATAGGAGCCATGCCTTCTGTTTCCCATTCGAGTATTGTTTCCCCGGCAACGAAAGGGCTGTCTGCTAGGTCGGATTATCTCTTTTCCGATGCACTATTTCATGTTTACTGTGTCCCACGCACCCTCACGTTGACGAATTAACGCAGAATTTGCGTCGCTATGACATACTATAGGAGCCATGAATTCTGTTTCCCATTCGAGTATTGTTTCCCCGGCAACGAAAGGGCTGTCTGCTAGGTCGGATTATCTCTTTTCCGATGCACTATTTCATGTTTACTGTGTCCCACGCACCCTCACGTTGACGAATTAACGCAGAATTTGCGTCGCTATGACATACTATAGGAGCCATGCCTTCTGTTTCCCATTCGAGTATTGTTTCCCCGGCAACGAAAAGGCTGTCTGCTAGGTCGGATTATCTCTTTTCCGATGCACTATTTCATGTTTACTGTGTCCCACGCACCCTCACGTTGACGAATTAACGCAGAATTTGCGTCGCTATGACATACTATAGGAGCCATGCCTTCTGTTTCCCATTCGAGTATTGTTTCCCCGGCAACGAAAGGGCTGTCTGCTAGGTCGGATTATCTCTTTTCCGATGCACTATTTCATGTTTACTGTGTCCCACGCACCCTCACGTTGACGAATTAACGCAGAATTTGCGTCGCTATGACATACTATAGGAGCCATGCCTTCTGTTTCCCATTCGAGTATTGTTTCCCCGGCAACGAAAGGGCTGTCTGCTAGGTCGGATTATCTCTTTTCCGATGCACTATTTCATGTTTACTGTGTCCCACGCACCCTCACGTTGACGAATTAACGCAGAATTTGCGTCGCTATGACATACTATAGGAGCCATGCCTTCTGTTTCCCATTCGAGTATTGTTTCCCCGGCAACGAAAGGGCTGTCTGCTAGGTCGGATTATCTCTTTTCCGATGCACTATTTCATGTTTACTGTGTCCCACGCACCCTCACATTGACGAATTAACGCAGAATTTGCGTCGCTATGACATACTATAGGAGCCATGCCTTCTGTTTCCCATTCGAGTATTGTTTCCCCGGCAACGAAAGGGCTGTCTGCTAGGTCGGATTATCTCTTTTCCGATGCACTATTTCATGTTTACTGTGTCCCACGCACCCTCACGTTGACGAATTAACGCAGAATTTGCGTCGCTATGACATACTATAGGAGCCATGCCTTCTGTTTCCCATTCGAGTATTGTTTCCCCGGCAACGAAAGGGCTGTCTGCTAGGTCGGATTATCTCTTTTCCGATGCACTATTTCATGTTTACTGTGTCCCACGCACCCTCACGTTGACGAATTAACGCAGAATTTGCGTCGCTATGACATACTATAGGAGCCATGCCTTCTGTTTCCCATTCGAGTATTGTTTCCCCGGCAACGAAAGGGCTGTCTGCTAGGTCGGATTATCTCTTTTCCGATGCACTATTTCATGTTTACTGTGTCCCACGCACCCTCACGTTGACGAATTAACGCAGAATTTGCGTCGCTATGACATACTATAGGAGCCATGCCTTCTGTTTCCCATTCGAGTATTGTTTCCCCGGCAACGAAAGGGCTGTCTGCTAGGTCGGATTATCTCTTTTCCGATGCACTATTTCATGTTTACTGTGTCCCACGCACCCTCACGTTGACGAATTAACGCAGAATTTGCGTCGCTATGACATACTATAGGAGCCATGCCTTCTGTTTCCCATTCGAGTATTGTTTCCCCGGCAACGAAAGGGCTGTCTGCTAGGTCGGATTATCTCTTTTCCGATGCACTATTTCATGTTTACTGTGTCCCACGCACCCTCACGTTGACGAATTAACGCAGAATTTGCGTCGCTATGACATACTATAGGAGCCATGCCTTCTGTTTCCCATTCGAGTATTGTTTCCCCGGCAACGAAAGGGCTGTCTGCTAGGTCGGATTATCTCTTTTCCGATGCACTATTTCATGTTTACTGTGTCCCACGCACCCTCACGTTGACGAATTAACGCAGAATTTGCGTCGCTATGACATACTATAGGAGCCATGCCTTCTGTTTCCCATTCGAGTATTGTTTCCCCGGCAACGAAAGGGCTGTCTGCTAGGTCGGATTATCTCTTTTCCGATGCACTATTTCATGTTTACTGTGTCCCACGCACCCTCACATTGACGAATTAACGCAGAATTTGCGTCGCTATGACATGCTATAGGAGCCATGCCTTCTGCTTCAGAATCGAGTGTTGTTTCGCCGGCAACGAATAGTCTGTCTCCTAGAAGTGGAATATCTCTTTTCCGATGCACTATTTCATGTTTACTGTGTCCCACGCACCCTCACATTGACGAATTAACGCAGAATTTGCGTCGCTATGACATACTATAGGAGCCATGCCTTCTGTTTCCCATTCGAGTATTGTTTCCCCGGCAACGAAAGGGCTGTCTGCTAGGTCGGATTATCTCTTTTCCGATGCACTATTTCATGTTTACTGTGTCCCACGCACCCTCACGTTGACGAATTAACGCAGAATTTGCGTCGCTATGACATACTATAGGAGCCATGCCTTCTGTTTCCCATTCGAGTATTGTTTCCCCGGCAACGAAAGGGCTGTCTGCTAGGTCGGATTATCTCTTTTCCGATGCACTATTTCATGTTTACTGTGTCCCACGCACCCTCACATTGACGAATTAACGCAGAATTTGCGTCGCTATGACATACTATAGGAGCCATGCCTTCTGTTTCCCATTCGAGTATTGTTTCCCCGGCAACGAAAGGGCTGTCTGCTAGGTCGGATTATCTCTTTTCCGATGCACTATTTCATGTTTACTGTGTCCCACGCACCCTCACGTTGACGAATTAACGCAGAATTTGCGTCGCTATGACATACTATAGGAGCCATGCCTTCTGTTTCCCATTCGAGTATTGTTTCCCCGGCAACGAATAGTCTGTCTCCTAGGAGTGGAATATCTCTTTTCCGATGCACTATTTCATGTTTACTGTGTCCCACGCACCCTCACATTGACGAATTAACGCAGAATTTGCGTCGCTATGACATACTATAGGAGCCATGCCTTCTGTTTCCCATTCGAGTATTGTTTCCCCGGCAACGAAAGGGCTGTCTGCTAGGTCGGATTATCTCTTTTCCGATGCACTATTTCATGTTTACTGTGTCCCACGCACCCTCACATTGACGAATTAACGCAGAATTTGCGTCGCTATGACATACTATAGGAGCCATGCCTTCTGCTTCCCAATCGAGTATTGTTTCGCCGGCAACGAATAGTCTGTCTCCTAGGAGTGGAATATCTCTTTTCCGATGCACTATTTCATGTTTACTGTGTCCCACGCACCCTCACATTGACGAATTAACGCAGAATTTGCGTCGCTATGACATACTATAGGAGCCATGCCTTCTGTTTCCCATTCGAGTATTGTTTCCCCGGCAACGAAAGGGCTGTCTGCTAGGTCGGATTATCTCTTTTCCGATGCACTATTTCATGTTTACTGTGTCCCACGCACCCTCACGTTGACGAATTAACGCAGAATTTGCGTCGCTATGACATACTATAGGAGCCATGCCTTCTGTTTCCCATTCGAGTATTGTTTCCCCGGCAACGAATAGTCTGTCTCCTAGGAGTGGAATATCTCTTTTCCGATGCACTATTTCATGTTTACTGTGTCCCACGCACCCTCACATTGACGAATTAACGCAGAATTTGCGTCGCTATGACATACTATAGGAGCCATGCCTTCTGTTTCCCATTCGAGTATTGTTTCCCCGGCAACGAAAGGGCTGTCTGCTAGGTCGGATTATCTCTTTTCCGACGCCCTATTTCATGTTTACTGTGTCCCACGCACCCTCACATTGACGAATTAACGCAGAATTTGCGTCGCTATGACATACTATAGGAGCCATGCCTTCTGTTTCCCATTCGAGTATTGTTTCCCCGGCAACGAAAGGGCTGTCTGCTAGGTCGGATTATCTCTTTTCCGATGCACTATTTCATGTTTACTGTGTCCCACGCACCCTCACATTGACGAATTAACGCAGAATTTGCGTCGCTATGACATACTATAGGAGCCATGCCTTCTGCTTCCCAATCGAGTATTGTTTCGCCGGCAACGAATAGTCTGTCTCCTAGGAGTGGAATATCTCTTTTCCGATGCACTATTTCATGTTTACTGTGTCCCACGCACCCTCACATTGACGAATTAACGCAGAATTTGCGTCGCTATGACATACTATAGGAGCCATGCCTTCTGTTTCCCATTCGAGTATTGTTTCCCCGGCAACGAAAGGGCTGTCTGCTAGGTCGGATTATCTCTTTTCCGATGCACTATTTCATGTTTACTGTGTCCCACGCACCCTCACGTTGACGAATTAACGCAGAATTTGCGTCGCTATGACATACTATAGGAGCCATGCCTTCTGTTTCCCATTCGAGTATTGTTTCCCCGGCAACGAATAGTCTGTCTCCTAGGAGTGGAATATCTCTTTTCCGATGCACTATTTCATGTTTACTGTGTCCCACGCACCCTCACATTGACGAATTAACGCAGAATTTGCGTCGCTATGACATACTATAGGAGCCATGCCTTCTGTTTCCCATTCGAGTATTGTTTCCCCGGCAACGAAAGGGCTGTCTGCTAGGTCGGATTATCTCTTTTCCGATGCACTATTTCATGTTTACTGTGTCCCACGCACCCTCACATTGACGAATTAACGCAGAATTTGCGTCGCTATGACATACTATAGGAGCCATGCCTTCTGCTTCCCAATCGAGTATTGTTTCGCCGGCAACGAATAGTCTGTCTCCTAGGAGTGGAATATCTCTTTTCCGATGCACTATTTCATGTTTACTGTGTCCCACGCACCCTCACATTGACGAATTAACGCAGAATTTGCGTCGCTATGACATACTATAGGAGCCATGCCTTCTGTTTCCCATTCGAGTATTGTTTCCCCGGCAACGAAAGGGCTGTCTGCTAGGTCGGATTATCTCTTTTCCGATGCACTATTTCATGTTTACTGTGTCCCACGCACCCTCACGTTGACGAATTAACGCAGAATTTGCGTCGCTATGACATACTATAGGAGCCATGCCTTCTGTTTCCCATTCGAGTATTGTTTCCCCGGCAACGAAAGGGCTGTCTGCTAGGTCGGATTATCTCTTTTCCGATGCACTATTTCATGTTTACTGTGTCCCACGCACCCTCACATTGACGAATTAACGCAGAATTTGCGTCGCTATGACATGCTATAGGAGCCATGCCTTCTGCTTCCCAATCGAGTATTGTTTCGCCGGCAACGAATAGTCTGTCTCCTAGGAGTGGAATATCTCTTTTCCGATGCACTATTTCATGTTTACTGTGTCCCACGCACCCTCACGTTGACGAATTAACGCAGAATTTGCGTCGCTATGACATGCTATAGGAGCCATGCCTTCTGGTTCCCAATCGAGTATTGTTTCGCCGGCAACGAATAGTCTGTCTCCTAGGAGTGGATTATCTCTTTTCCGATGCACTATTTCATGTTTACTGTGTCCCACGCACCCTCACGTTGACGAATTAACGCAGAATTTGCGTCCTTATGACATACTATAGGAGCCATGCCTTCTGTTTCCCATTCGAGTATTGTTTCCCCGGCAACGAATAGTCTGTCTCCTAGGAGTGGATTATCTCTTTTCCGATGCACTATTTCATGTTTACTGTGTCCCACGCACCCTCACGTTGATGAATTAACGCAGAATTTGCGTCGCTATGACATACTATAGGAGCCATGCCTTCTGGTTCCCAATCGAGTATTTTTTCCCCGGCAACGAATAGTCTGTCTCCTAGGAGTGGATTATCTCTTTTCCGATGCACTATTTCATGTTTACTGTGTCCCACGCACCCTCACGTTGACGAATTAACGCAGAATTTGCGTCGCTATGACAAACTATAGGAGCCATGCCTTCTGTTTCCCATTCGAGTATTGTTTCCCCAGCAACGAAAGGGCTGTCTGCTAGGACGGATTATCTCTTTTCCGATGCACTATTTCATGTTTACTGTGTCCCACGCACCCTCACATTGACGAATTAACGCAGAATTTGCGTCGCTATGACATGCTATAGGAGCCATGCCTTCTGTTTCCCATTCGAGTATTGTTTCCCCGGCAACGAATAGTCTGTCTCCTAGGAGTGGATTATCTCTCTTCCGATGCACTATTTCATGTTTACTGTGTCCCACGCACCCTCACATTGACGAATTAACGCAGAATTTGCGTCGCTATGACATACTATAGGAGCCATGCCTTCTGGTTCCCAATCGAGTATTGTTTCCCCGGCAACGAATAGTCTGTCTCCTAGGAGTGGATTATCTCTTTTCCGATGCACTATTTCATGTTTACTGTGTCCCACGCACCCTCACATTGACGAATTAACGCAGAATTTGCGTCGCTATGACATACTATAGGAGCCATGCCTTCTGGTTCCCAATCGAGTATTGTTTCCCCGGCAACGAATAGTCTGTCTCCTAGGAGTGGATTATCTCTTTTCCGATGCACTATTTCATGTTTACTGTGTCCCACGCACCCTCACATTGACGAATTAACGCAGAATTTGCGTCGCTATGACATGCTATAGGAGCCATGCCTTCTGGTTCCCAATCGAGTATTGTTTCGCCGGCAACGAATAGTCTGTCTCCTAGGAGTGGATTATCTCTTTTCCGATGCACTATTTCATGTTTACTGTGTCCCACGCACCCTCACGTTGACGAATTAACGCAGAATTTGCGTCGCTATGACATACTATAGGAGCCATGCCTTCTGTTTCCCATTCGAGTATTGTTTCTCCGGCAACGAAAGGGCTGTCTGCTAGGTCAGATTATCTCCTTTCCGATGCACTATTTCATGTTTACTGTGTCCCACGCACCCTCACATTGACGAATTAACGCAGAATTTGCGTCGCTATGACATACTATAGGAGCCATGCCTTCTGGTTCCCAATCGAGTATTGTTTCCCCGACAACGAATAGTCTGTCTCCTAGGAGTGGATTATCTCTTTTCCGATGCACTATTTCATGTTTACTGTGTCCCACGCACCCTCACATTGACGAATTAACGCAGAATTTGCGTCGCTATGACATACTATAGGAGACATGCCTTCTGTTTCCCATTCGAGTATTGTTTCCCCGGCAACGAAAGGGCTGTCTGCTAGGTCGGATTATCTCTTTTCCGATGCACTATTTCATGTTTACTGTGTCCCACGCACCCTCACGTTGACGAATTAACGCAGAATTTGCGTCGCTATGACATACTATAGGAGCCATGCCTTCTGTTTCCCATTCGAGTATTGTTTCGCCGGCAACGAAAGGGCTGTCTGCTAGGTCGGATTATCTCTTTTCCGATGCACTATTTCATGTTTACTGTGTCCCACGCACCCTCACATTGACGAATTAACGCAGAATTTGCGTCGCTATGACATACTATAGGAGCCATGCCTTCTGTTTCCCATTCGAGTATTGTTTCCCCGGCAACGAAAGGGCTGTCTGCTAGGTCGGATTATCTCTTTTCCGATGCACTATTTCATGTTTACTGTGTCCCACGCACCCTCACATTGACGAATTAACGCAGAATTTGCGTCGCTATGACATACTATAGGAGCCATGCCTTCTGGTTCCCAATCGAGTATTGTTTCCCCGACAACGAATAGTCTGTCTCCTAGGAGTGGATTATCTCTTTTCCGATGCACTATTTCATGTTTACTGTGTCCCACGCACCCTCACGTTGACGAATTAACGCAGAATTTGCGTCGCTATGACATACTATAGGAGCCATGCCTTCTGTTTCCCATTCGAGTATTGTTTCCCCGGCAACGAAAGGGCTGTCTGCTAGGTCGGATTATCTCTTTTCCGATGCACTATTTCATGTTTACTGTGTCCCACGCACCCTCACGTTGACGAATTAACGCAGAATTTGCGTCGCTATGACATACTATAGGAGCCATGCCTTCTGTTTCCCATTCGAGTATTGTTTCGCCGGCAACGAAAGGGCTGTCTGCTAGGTCGGATTATCTCTTTTTCGATGCACTATTTCATGTTTACTGTGTCCCACGCACCCTCACATTGACGAATTAACGCAGAATTTGCGTCGCTATGACATACTATAGGAGCCATGCCTTCTGTTTCCCATTCGAGTATTGTTTCCCCGGCAACGAAAGGGCTGTCTGCTAGGAGTGGATTATCTCTTTTCCGATGCACTATTTCATGTTTACTGTGTCCCACGCACCCTCACGTTGACGAATTAACGCAGAATTTGCGTCGCTATGACATACTATAGGAGCCATGCCTTCTGTTTCCCATTCGAGTATTGTTTCGCCGGCAACGAAAGGGCTGTCTGCTAGGTCGGATTATCTCTTTTCCGATGCACTATTTCATGTTTACTGTGTCCCACGCACTCTCACATTGACGAATTAACGCAGAATTTGCGTCGCTATGACATACTATAGGAGCCATGCCTTCTGTTTCCCATTCGAGTATTGTTTCCCCGGCAACGAAAGGGCTGTCTGCTAGGTCGGATTATCTCTTTTCCGATGCACTATTTCATGTTTACTGTGTCCCACGCACCCTCACATTGACGAATTAACGCAGAATTTGCGTCGCTATGACATACTATAGGAGCCATGCCTTCTGGTTCCCAATCGAGTATTGTTTCCCCGACAACGAATAGTCTGTCTCCTAGGAGTGGATTATCTCTTTTCCGATGCACTATTTCATGTTTACTGTGTCCCACGCACCCTCACGTTGACGAATTAACGCAGAATTTGCGTCGCTATGACATACTATAGGAGCCATGCCTTCTGTTTCCCATTCGAGTATTGTTTCCCCGGCAACGAAAGGGCTGTCTGCTAGGTCGGATTATCTCTTTTCCGATGCACTATTTCATGTTTACTGTGTCCCACGCACCCTCACATTGACGAATTAACGCAGAATTTGCGTCGCTATGACATACTATAGGAGCCATGCCTTCTGTTTCCCATTCGAGTATTGTTTCCCCGGCAACGAAAGGGCTGTCTGCTAGGTCGGATTATCTCTTTTCCGATGCACTATTTCATGTTTACTGTGTCCCACGCACCCTCACATTGACGAATTAACGCAGAATTTGCGTCGCTATGACATACTATAGGAGCCATGCCTTCTGGTTCCCAATCGAGTATTGTTTCCCCGACAACGAATAGTCTGTCTCCTAGGAGTGGATTATCTCTTTTCCGATGCACTATTTCATGTTTACTGTGTCCCACGCACCCTCACGTTGACGAATTAACGCAGAATTTGCGTCGCTATGACATACTATAGGAGCCATGCCTTCTGTTTCCCATTCGAGTATTGTTTCCCCGGCAACGAAAGGGCTGTCTGCTAGGTCGGATTATCTCTTTTCCGATGCACTATTTCATGTTTACTGTGTCCCACGCACCCTCACGTTGACGAATTAACGCAGAATTTGCGTCGCTATGACATACTATAGGAGCCATGCCTTCTGTTTCCCATTCGAGTATTGTTTCGCCGGCAACGAAAGGGCTGTCTGCTAGGTCGGATTATCTCTTTTCCGATGCACTATTTCATGTTTACTGTGTCCCACGCACCCTCACGTTGACGAATTAACGCAGAATTTGCGTCGCTATGACATACTATAGGAGCCATGCCTTCTGTTTCCCATTCGAGTATTGTTTCGCCGGCAACGAAAGGGCTGTCTGCTAGGTCGGATTATCTCTTTTCCGATGCACTATTTCATGTTTACTGTGTCCCACGCACCCTCACATTGACGAATTAACGCAGAATTTGCGTCGCTATGACATACTATAGGAGCCATGCCTTCTGTTTCCCATTCGAGTATTGTTTCCCCGGCAACGAAAGGGCTGTCTGCTAGGTCGGATTATCTCTTTTCCGATGCACTATTTCATGTTTACTGTGTCCCACGCACCCTCACATTGACGAATTAACGCAGAATTTGCGTCGCTATGACATACTATAGGAGCCATGCCTTCTGGTTCCCAATCGAGTATTGTTTCCCCGACAACGAATAGTCTGTCTCCTAGGAGTGGATTATCTCTTTTCCGATGCACTATTTCATGTTTACTGTGTCCCACGCACCCTCACATTGACGAATTAACGCAGAATTTGCGTCGCTATGACATACTATAGGAGCCATGCCTTCTGTTTCCCATTCGAGTATTGTTTCCCCGGCAACGAAAGGGCTGTCTGCTAGGTCGGATTATCTCTTTTCCGATGCACTATTTCATGTTTACTGTGTCCCACGCACCCTCACGTTGACGAATTAACGCAGAATTTGCGTCGCTATGACATACTATAGGAGCCATGCCTTCTGTTTCCCATTCGAGTATTGTTTCCCCGGCAACGAAAGGGCTGTCTGCTAGGTCGGATTATCTCTTTTCCGATGCACTATTTCATGTTTACTGTGTCCCACGCACCCTCACATTGACGAATTAACGCAGAATTTGCGTCGCTATGACATGCTATAGGAGCCATGCCTTCTGCTTCCCAATCGAGTATTGTTTCGCCGGCAACGAATAGTCTGTCTCCTAGGAGTGGAATATCTCTTTTCCGATGCACTATTTCATGTTTACTGCGTCCCACGTACCCTCACGTTGACGAATTAACGCAGAATTTGCGTCGCTATGACATACTATAGGAGCCATGCCTTCTGGTTCCCAATCGAGTATTGTTTCCCCGGCAACGAATAATCTGTCTCCTAGGAGTGGATTATCTCTTTTCCGATGCACTATTTCATGTTTACTGTGTCCCACGCACCCTCACATTGACGAATTAACGCAGAATTTGCGTCGCTATGACATGCTATAGGAGCCATGCCTTCTGCTTCCCAATCGAGAATTGTTTCCCCGCCAACGAATAGTCTGTCTCCTAGGAGTGGATTATCTCTTTTCCGGTGCACTATTTCATGTTTACTGTGTCCCACGCACCCTCACATTGACGAATTAACGCAGAATTTGCGTCGCTATGACATGCTATAGGAGCCATGCCTTCTGGTTCCCAATCGAGTATTGTTTCGCCGGCAACGAATAGTCTGTCTCCTAGGAGTGGATTATCTCTTTTCCGATGCACTATTTCATGTTTACTGTGTCCCACGCACCCTCACGTTGACGAATTAACGCAGAATTTGCGTCACTATGACATACTATAGGAGCCATGCCTTCTGTTTCCCATTCGAGTATTGTTTCCCCGGCAACGAATAGTCTGTCTCCTAGGAGTGGATTATCTCTTTTCCGATGCACTATTTCATGTTTACTGTGTCCCACGCACCCTCACGTTGACGAATTAACGCAGAATTGGCGTCGCTATGACATACTATAGGAGCCATGCCTTCTGGTTCCCAATCGAGTATTTTTTCCCCGGCAACGAATAGTCTGTCTCCTAGGAGTGGATTATCTCTTTTCCGATGCACTATTTCATGTTTACTGTGTCCCACGCACCCTCACGTTGACGAATTAACGCAGAATTTGCGTCGCTATGACATACTATAGGAGCCATGCCTTCTGTTTCCCATTCGAGTATTGTTTCCCCAGCAACGAAAGGGCTGTCTGCTAGGACGGATTATCTCTTTTCCGATGCACTATTTCATGTTTACTGTGTCCCACGCACCCTCACATTGACGAATTAACGCAGAATTTGCGTCGCTATGACATACTATAGGAGCCATGCCTTCTGTTTCCCATTCGAGTATTGTTTCCCCGGCAACGAATAGTCTGTCTCCTAGGAGTGGATTATCTCTCTTCCGATGCACTATTTCATGTTTACTGTGTCCCACGTACCCTCAGGTTGACGAATTAACGCAGAATTTGCGTCGCTATGACATACTATAGGAGCCATGCCTTCTGGTTCCAATTCGAGTATTTTTTCCCCGGCAACGAATAGTCTGTCTCCTAGGAGTGGATTATCTCTCTTCCGATGCACTATTTCATGTTTACTGTGTCCCACGTACCCTCACGCTGACGAATTAACGTAGAATTTGCGTCGCTATGACATACTATAGGAGCCATGCCTTCTGTTTCCCATTCGAGTATTGTTTCCCCGGCAACGAACAGGCTGTCTGCTAGGAGTGGATTATCTCTTTTCCGATGCACTATTTCATGTTTACTGTGTCCCACGTACCCTCACGTTGACGAATTAACGCAGAATTTGCGTCACTATGACATACTATAGGAGCCATGCCTTCTGTTTCCCATTCGAGTATTGTTTCCCCGGCAACGAATAGTCTGTCTCCTAGGAGTGGATTATCTCTTTTCCGATGCACTATTTCATGTTTACTGTGTCCCACGCACCCTCACGTTGACGAATTAACGCAGAATTTGCGTCGCTATGACATACTATAGGAGCCATGCCTTCTGGTTCCCAATCGAGTATTTTTTCCCCGGCAACGAATAGTCTGTCTCCTAGGAGTGGATTATCTCTTTTCCGATGCACTATTTCATGTTTACTGTGTCCCACGCACCCTCACGTTGACGAATTAACGCAGAATTTGCGTCGCTATGACATACTATAGGAGCCATGCCTTCTGTTTCCCATTCGAGTATTGTTTCCCCAGCAACGAAAGGGCTGTCTGCTAGGACGGATTATCTCTTTTCCGATGCACTATTTCATGTTTACTGTGTCCCACGCACCCTCACATTGACGAATTAACGCAGAATTTGCGTCGCTATGACATACTATAGGAGCCATGCCTTCTGTTTCCTATTCGAGTATTGTTTCCCCGGCAACGAATAGTCTGTCTCCTAGGAGTGGATTATCTCTCTTCCGATGCACTATTTCATGTTTACTGTGTCCCACGTACCCTCAGGTTGACGAATTAACGCAGAATTTGCGTCGCTATGACATACTATAGGAGCCATGCCTTCTGGTTCCAATTCGAGTATTATTTCCCCGGCAACGAATAGTCTGTCTCCTAGGAGTGGATTATCTCTCTTCCGATGCACTATTTCATGTTTACTGTGTCCCACGTACCCTCACGCTGACGAATTAACGTAGAATTTGCGTCGCTATGACATACTATAGGAGCCATGCCTTCTGTTTCCCATTCGAGTATTGTTTCCCCGGCAACGAACAGGCTGTCTGCTAGGAGTGGATTATCTCTTTTCCGATGCACTATTTCATGTTTACTGTGTCCCACGTACCCTCACGTTGACGAATTAACGCAGAATTTGCGTCACTATGACATAGTATAGGAGCCATGCCTTCTGGTTCCCAATCGAGTATTTTTTCCCCGGCAACGAATAGTCTGTCTCCTAGGAGTGGATTATCTCTTTTCCGATGCACTATTTCATGTTTACTGTGTCCCACGCACCCTCACGTTGACGAATTAACGCAGAATTTGCGTCGCTATGACATACTATAGGAGCCATGCCTTCTGTTTCCCATTCGAGTATTGTTTCCCCAGCAACGAAAGGGCTGTCTGCTAGGTCGGATTATCTCTTTTCCGATGCACTATTTCATGTTTACTGTGTCCCACGCACCCTCACATTGACGAATTAACGCAGAATTTGCGTCGCTATGACATACTATAGGAGCCATGCCTTCTATTTCCCATTCGAGTATTGTTTCCCCGGCAACGAATAGTCTGTCTCCTAGGAGTGGATTATCTCTCTTCCGATGCACTATTTCATGTTTACTGTGTCCCACGTACCCTCACGTTGACGAATTAACGCAGAATTTGCGTCGCTATGACATACTATAGGAGCCATGCCTTCTGTTTCCCATTCGAGTATTGTTTCCCCGGCAACGAATAGTCTGTCTCCTAGGAGTGGATTATCTCTCTTCCGATGCACTATTTCATGTTTACTCTGTCCCACGTACCCTCACGTTGACGAATTAACGCAGAATTTGCGTCGCTATGACATACTATAGGAGCCATGCCTTCTGTTTCCCATTCGAGTATTGTTTCCCCGGCAACGAATAGTCTGTCTCCTAGGAGTGGATTATCTCTCTTCCGATGCACTATTTCATGTTTACTGTGTCCCACGTACCCTCACGTTGACGAATTAACGCAGAATTTGCGTCGCTATGACATACTATAGGAGCCATGCCTTCTGTTTCCCATTCGAGTATTGTTTCCCCGGCAACGAACGGGCTGTCTGCTAGGAGTGGATTATCTCTTTTCCGATGCACTATTTCATGTTTACTGTGTCCCACGCACCCTCACGTTGACGAATTAACGCAGAATTTGCGTCGCTATGACATACTATAGGAGCCATGCCTTCTGTTTCCCATTCGAGTATTGTTTCCCCGGCAACGAATAGTCTGTCTCCTAGGAGTGGATTATCTCTTTTCCGATGCACTATTTCATGTTTACTGTGTCCCACGCACCCTCACATTGACGAATTTACGCAGAATTTGCGTCGCTATGACATACTATAGGAGCCATGCCTTCTGGTTCCCAATCGAGTATTGTTTCCCCGGCAACGAAAGGGCTGTCTGCTAGGTCGGATTATCTCTTTTCCGATGCACTATTTCATGTTTACTGTGTCCCACGCACCCTCACATTGACGAATTAACGCAGAACTTGCGTCGCTATGACATACTATAGGAGCCATGCCTTCTGGTTCCCAATCGAGTATTGTTTCCCCGGCAACGAATAGTCTGTCTCCTAGGAGTGGAATATCTCTTTTCCGATGCACTATTTCATGATTACTGTGTCCCACGCACCCTCCCGTTGACGAATTAACGCAGAATTTGCGTCGCTATGACATACTATAGGAGCCATGCCTTCTGGTTCCCAATCGAGTATTGTTTCCCCGGCAACGAATAGTCTGTCTCCTAGGAGTGGATTATCTCTTTTCCGATGCACTATTTCATGTTTACTGTGTCCCACGCACCCTCACGTTGACGAATTAACGCAGAATTTGCGTCGCTATGACATACTATAGGAGCCATGCCTTCTGTTTCCCATTCGAGTATTGTTTCCCCGGCAACGAATAGTCTGTCTCCTAGGAGTGGATTATCTCATTTCCGATGCACTATTTCATGTTTACTGTGTCCAACGCACCCTCACGTTGACGAATTAACGCAGAATTTGCGTCGCTATGACATACTATAGGAGCCATGCCTTCTGGTTCCCAATCGAGTATTGTTTCCCCGGCAACGAAAGGGCTGTCTGCTAGGTCGGATTATCTCTTTTCCGATGCACTATTTCATGTTTACTGTGTCCCACGCACCCTCACATTGACGAATTAACGCAGAATTTGCGTCGCTATGACATACTATAGGAGCCATGCTTTCTGGTTCCCAATCGAGTATTGTTTCCCCGGCAACGAATAGTCTGTCTCCTAGGAGTGGATTATCTCTTTTCCGATGCACTATTTCATGTTTACTGTGTCCCACGCACCCTCACGTTGACGAATTAACGCAGAATTTGCGTCGCTATGACATACTATAGGAGCCATGCCTTCTGGTTCCCAATCGAGTATTGTTTCCCCGGCAACGAATAGTCTGTCTCCTAGGAGTGGATTATCTCTTTTCCGGTGCACTATTTCATGTTTACTGTGTCCCACGCACCCTCACATTGACGAATTAACGCAGAATTTGCGTCGCTATGACATACTATAGGAGCCATGCCTTCTGGTTCCCAATCGAGTATTGTTTCCCCGGCAACGAAAGGGCTGTCTGCTAGGTCGGATTATCTCTTTTCCGATGCACTATTTCATGTTTACTGTGTCCCACGCACCCTCACATTGACGAATTAACGCAGAATTTGCGTCGCTATGACATACTATAGGAGCCATGCCTTCTGGTTCCCAATCGAGTATTGTTTCCCCGGCAACGAAAGGGCTGTCTGCTAGGTCGGATTATCTCTTTTCCGATGCACTATTTCATGTTTACTGTGTCCCACGCACCCTCACATTGACGAATTAACGCAGAATTTGCGTCGCTATGACATACTATAGGAGCCATGCCTTCTGGTTCCCAATCGAGTATTTTTTCCCCGGCAACGAATAGTCTGTCTCCTAGGAGTGGATTATCTCTTTTCCGATGCACTATTTCATGTTTACTGTGTCCCACGCACCCTCACGTTGACGAATTAACGCAGAATTTGCGTCGCTATGACATACTATAGGAGCCATGCCTTCTGTTTCCCATTCGAGTATTGTTTCCCCAGCAACGAAAGGGCTGTCTGCTAGGACGGATTATCTCTTTTCCGATGCACTATTTCATGTTTACTGTGTCCCACGCACCCTCACATTGACGAATTAACGCAGAATTTGCGTCGCTATGACATACTATAGGAGCCATGCCTTCTGTTTCCCATTCGAGTATTGTTTCCCCGGCAACGAATAGTCTGTCTCCTAGGAGTGGATTATCTCTCTTCCGATGCACTATTTCATGTTTACTGTGTCCCACGTACCCTCAGGTTGACGAATTAACGCAGAATTTGCGTCGCTATGACATACTATAGGAGCCATGCCTTCTGGTTCCAATTCGAGTATTTTTTCCCCGGCAACGAATAGTCTGTCTCCTAGGAGTGGATTATCTCTCTTCCGATGCACTATTTCATGTTTACTGTGTCCCACGTACCCTCACGCTGACGAATTAACGTAGAATTTGCGTCGCTATGACATACTATAGGAGCCATGCCTTCTGTTTCCCATTCGAGTATTGTTTCCCCGGCAACGAACAGGCTGTCTGCTAGGAGTGGATTATCTCTTTTCCGATGCACTATTTCATGTTTACTGTGTCCCACGTACCCTCACGTTGACGAATTAACGCAGAATTTGCGTCACTATGACATAGTATAGGAGCCATGCCTTCTGGTTCCCAATCGAGTATTTTTTCCCCGGCAACGAATAGTCTGTCTCCTAGGAGTGGATAATCTCTTTTCCGATGCACTATTTCATGTTTACTGTGTCCCACGCACCCTCACGTTGACGAATTAACGCAGAATTTGCGTCGCTATGACATACTATAGGAGCCATGCCTTCTGTTTCCCATTCGAGTATTGTTTCCCCGGCAACGAATAGTCTGTCTCCTAGGAGTGGATTATCTCTCTTCCGATGCACTATTTCATGTTTACTGTGTCCCACGTACCCTCACGTTGACGAATTAACGCAGAATTTGCGTCGCTATGACATACTATAGGAGCCATGCCTTCTGTTTCCCATTCGAGTATTGTTTCCCCGGCAACGAACGGGCTGTCTGCTAGGAGTGGATTATCTCTTTTCCGATGCACAATTTCATGTTTACTGTGTCCCACGCACCCTCACGTTGACGAATTAACGCAGAATTTGCGTCGCTATGACATACTATAGGAGCCATGCCTTCTGTTTCCCATTCGAGTATTGTTTCCCTGGCAACGAATAGTCTGTCTCCTAGGAGTGGATTATCTCTTTTCCGATGCACTATTTCATGTTTACTGTGTCCCACGCACCCTCACATTGACGAATTTACGCAGAATTTGCGTCGCTATGACATACTATAGGAGCCATGCCTTCTGGTTCCCAATCGAGTATTGTTTCCCCGGCAACGAAAGGGCTGTCTGCTAGGTCAGATTATCTCTTTTCCGATGCACTATTTCATGTTTACTGTGTCCCACGCACCCTCACATTGACGAATTAACGCAGAACTTGCGTCGCTATGACATACTATAGGAGCCATGCCTTTTGGTTCCCAATCGAGTATTGTTTCCCCGGCAACGAATAGTCTGTCTCCTAGGAGTGGAATATCTCTTTTCCGATGCACTATTTCATGATTACTGTGTCCCACGCACCCTCCCGTTGACGAATTAACGCAGAATTTGCGTCGCTATGACATACTATAGGAGCCATGCCTTCTGGTTCCCAATCGAGTATTGTTTCCCCGGCAACGAATAGTCTGTCTCCTAGGAGTGGATTATCTCTTTTCCGATGCACTATTTCATGTTTACTGTGTCCCATGCACCCTCACGTTGACGAATTAACGCAGAATTTGCGTCGCTATGACATACTATAGGAGCCATGCCTTCTGGTTCCCAATCGAGTATTGTTTCCCCGGCAACGAATAGTCTGTCTCCTAGGAGTGGATTATCTCATTTCCGATGCACTATTTCATGTTTACTGTGTCCCACGCACCCTCACGTTGACGAATTAACGCAGAATTTGCGTCGCTATGACATACTATAGGAGCCATGCCTTCTGGTTCCCAATCGAGTATTGTTTCCCCGGCAACGAAAGGGCTGTCTGCTAGGTCGGATTATCTCTTTTTCGATGCACTATTTCATGTTTACTGTGTCCCACGCACCCTCACATTGACGAATTAACGCAGAATTTGCGTCGCTATGACATACTATAGGAGCCATGCCTTCTGGTTCCCAATCGAGTATTGTTTCCCCGGCAACGAAAGGGCTGTCTGCTAGGTCGGATTATCTCTTTTCCGATGCACTATTTCATGTTTACTGTGTCCCACGCACCCTCACATTGACGAATTAACGCAGAATTTGCGTCGCTATGACATACTATAGGAGCCATGCCTTCTGGTTCCCAATCGAGTATTGTTTCCCCGGCAACGAATAGTCTGTCTCCTAGGAGTGGATTATCTCTTTTCCGATGCACTATTTCATGTTTACTGTGTCCCACGCACCCTCACGTTGACGAATTAACGCAGAATTTGCGTCGCTATGACATACTATAGGAGCCATGCCTTCTGGTTCCCAATCGAGTATTGTTTCCCCGGCAACGAATAGTCTGTCTCCTAGGAGTGGATTATCTCTTTTCCGATGCACTATTTCATGTTTACTGTGTCCCACGCACCCTCACGTTGACGAATTAACGCAGAATTTGCGTCGCTATGACATACTATAGGAGCCATGCCTTCTGGTTCCCAATCGAGTATTGTTTCCCCGGCAACGAATAGTCTGTCTCCTAGGAGTGGATTATCTCATTTCCGATGCACTATTTCATGTTTACTGTGTCCCACGCACCCTCACGTTGACGAATTAACGCAGAATTTGCGTCGCTATGACATACTATAGGAGCCATGCCTTCTGGTTCCCAATCGAGTATTGTTTCCCCGGCAACGAAAGGGCTGTCTGCTAGGTCGGATTATCTCTTTTCCGATGCACTATTTCATGTTTACTGTGTCCCACGCACCCTCACATTGACGAATTAACGCAGAATTTGCGTCGCTATGACATACTATAGGAGCCATGCCTTCTGGTTCCCAATCGAGTATTGTTTCCCCGGCAACGAATAGTCTGTCTCCTAGGAGTGGATTATCTCTTTTCCGATGCACTATTTCATGTTTACTGTGTCCCACGCACCCTCACGTTGACGAATTAACGCAGAATTTGCGTCGCTATGACATACTATAGGAGCCATGCCTTCTGGTTCCCAATCGAGTATTGTTTCCCCGGCAACGAATAGTCTGTCTCCTAGGAGTGGATTATCTCTTTTCCGATGCACTATTTCATGTTTACTGTGTCCCACGCACCCTCACATTGACGAATTAACGCAGAATTTGCGTCGCTATGACATACTATAGGAGCCATGCCTTCTGGTTCCCAATCGAGTATTGTTTCCCCGGCAACGAAAGGGCTGTCTGCTAGGTCGGATTATCTCTTTTCCGATGCACTATTTCATGTTTACTGTGTCCCACGCACCCTCACATTGACGAATTAACGCAGAATTTGCGTCGCTATGACATACTATAGGAGCCATGCCTTCTGTTTCCCAATCGAGTATTGTTTCCCCGGCAACGAATAGTCTGTCTCCTAGGAGTGGATTATCTCTTTTCCGATGCACTATTTCATGTTTACTGTGTCCCACGCACCCTCACATTGACGAATTAACGCAGAATTTGCGTCGCTATGACATACTATAGGAGCCATGCCTTCTGGTTCCCAATCGAGTATTGTTTCCCCGGCAACGAAAGGGCTGTCTGCTAGGTCGGATTATCTCTTTTCCGATGCACTATTTCATGTTTACTGTGTCCCACGCACCCTCACATTGACGAATTAACGCAGAATTTGCGTCGCTATGACATACTATAGGAGCCATGCCTTCTGTTTCCCATTCGAGTATTGTTTCCCCGGCAACGAAAGGGCTGTCTGCTAGGTCGGATTATCTCTTTTCCGATGCACTATTTCATGTTTACTGTGTCCCACGCACCCTCACATTGACGAATTAACGCAGAATTTGCGTCGCTATGACATGCTATAGGAGCCATGCCTTCTGCTTCCCAATCGAGTATTGTTTCGCCGGCAACGAATAGTCTGTCTCCTAGGAGTGGAATATCTCTTTTCCGATGCACTATTTCATGTTTACTGTGTCCCACGTACCCTCACGTTGACGAATTAACGCAGAATTTGCGTCGCTATGACATACTATAGGAGCCATGCCTTCTGGTTCCCAATCGAGTATTGTTTCCCCGGCAACGAATAGTCTGTCTCCTAGGAGTGGATTATCTCTTTTCCGATGCACTATTTCATGTTTACTGTGTCCCACGCACCCTCACATTGACGAATTAACGCAGAATTTGCGTCGCTATGACATACTATAGGAGCCATGCCTTCTGCTTCCCAATCGAGTATTGTTTCCCCGCCAACGAATAGTCTGTCTCCTAGGAGTGGATTATCTCTTTTCCGGTGCACTATTTCATGTTTACTGTGTCCCACGCACCCTCACATTGACGAATTAACGCAGAATTTGCGTCGCTATGACATGCTATAGGAGCCATGCCTTCTGTTTCCCATTCGAGTATTGTTTCCCCGGCAACGAATAGTCTGTCTCCTAGGAGTGGATTATCTCTTTTCCGATGCACTATTTCATGTTTACTGTGTCCCACGCACCCTCACGTTGACGAATTAACGCAGAATTTGCGTCGCTATGACATACTATAGGAGCCATGCCTTCTGGTTCCCAATCGAGTATTTTTCCCCGGCAACGAATAGTCTGTCTCCTAGGAGTGGATTATCTCTTTTCCGATGCACTATTTCATGTTTACTGTGTCCCACGCACCCTCACGTTGACGAATTAACGCAGAATTTGCGTCGCTATGACATACTATAGGAGCCATGCCTTCTGTTTCCCATTCGAGTATTGTTTCCCCAGCAACGAATGGGCTGTCTGCTAGGACGGATTATCTCTTTTCCGATGCACTATTTCATGTTTACTGTGTCCCACGCACCCTCACAATGACGAATTAACGCAGAATTTGCGTCGCTATGACATACTATAGGAGCCATGCCTTCTGTTTCCCATTCGAGTATTGTTTCCCCGGCAACGAATAGTCTGTCTCCTAGGAGTGGATTATCTCTCTTCCGATGCACTATTTCATGTTTACTGTGTCCCACGTACCCTCACGCTGACGAATTAACGTAGAATTTGCGTCGCTATGACATACTATAGGAGCCATGCCTTCTGTTTCCCATTCGAGTATTGTTTCCCCGGCAACGAACAGGCTGTCTGCTAGGAGTGGATTATCTCTTTTCCGATGCACTATTTCATGTTTACTGTGTCCCACGTACCCTCACGTTGACGAATTAACGCAGAATTTGCGTCACTATGACATAGTATAGGAGCCATGCCTTCTGGTTCCCAATCGAGTATTTTTTCCCCGGCAACGAATAGTCTGTCTCCTAGGAGTGGATTATCTCTTTTCCGATGCACTATTTCATGTTTACTGTGTCCCACGCACCCTCACGTTGACGAATTAACGCAGAATTTGCGTCGCTATGACATACTATAGGAGCCATGCCTTCTGTTTCCCATTCGAGTATTGTTTCCCCAGCAACGAAAGGGCTGTCTGCTAGGTCGGATTATCTCTTTTCCGATGCACTATTTCATGTTTACTGTGTCCCACGCACCCTCACATTGACGAATTAACGCAGAATTTGCGTCGCTATGACATACTATAGGAGCCATGCCTTCTGTTTCCCATTCGAGTATTGTTTCCCCGGCAACGAATAGTCTGTCTCCTAGGAGTGGATTATCTCTCTTCCGATGCACTATTTCATGTTTACTGTGTCCCACGTACCCTCACGTTGACGAATTAACGCAGAATTTGCGTCGCTATGACATACTATAGGAGCCATGCCTTCTGGTTCCCAATCGAGTATTTTTTCCCCGGCAACGAATAGTCTGTCTCCTAGGAGTGGATTATCTCTTTTCCGATGCACTATTTCATGTTTACTGTGTCCCACGCACCCTCACGTTGACGAATTAACGCAGAATTTGCGTCGCTATGACATACTATAGGAGCCATGCCTTCTGTTTCCCATTCGAGTATTGTTTCCCCGGCAACGAATAGTCTGTCTCCTAGGAGTGGATTATCTCTCTTCCGATGCACTATTTCATGTTTACTGTGTCCCACGTACCCTCACGTTGACGAATTAACGCAGAATTTGCGTCGCTATGACATACTATAGGAGCCATGCCTTCTGTTTCCCATTCGAGTATTGTTTCCCCGGCAACGAATAGTCTGTCTCCTAGGAGTGGATTATCTCTCTTCCGATGCACTATTTCATGTTTACTGTGTCCCACGTACCCTCACGTTGACGAATTAACGCAGAGTTTGCGTCGCTATGACATACTATAGGAGCCATGCCTTCTGTTTCCCATTCGAGTATTGTTTCCCCGGCAACGAATAGTCTGTCTCCTAGGAGTGGATTATCTCTCTTCCGATGCACTATTTCATGTTTACTGTGTCCCACGTACCCTCACGTTGACGCATTAACGCAGAATTTGCGTCGCTATGACATACTATAGGAGCCATGCCTTCTGTTTCCCATTCGAGTATTGTTTCCCCGGCAACGAATAGTCTGTCTCCTAGGAGTGGATTATCTCTCTTCCGATGCACTATTTCATGTTTACTGTGTCCCACGTACCCTCACGTTGACGAATTAACGCAGAATTTGCGTCGCTATGACATACTATAGGAGCCATGCCTTCTGTTTCCCATTCGAGTATTGTTTCCCCGGCAACGAACGGGCTGTCTGCTAGGAGTGGATTATCTCTTTTCCGATGCACTATTTCATGTTTACTGTGTCCCACGCACCCTCACGTTGACGAATTAACGCAGAATTTGCGTCGCTATGACATACTATAGGAGCCATGCCTTCTGTTTCCCATTCGAGTATTGTTTCCCCGGCAACGAATAGTCTGTCTCCTAGGAGTGGATTATCTCTTTTCCGATGCACTATTTCATGTTTACTGTGTCCCACGCACCCTCACATTGACGAATTAACGCAGAATTTGCGTCGCTATGACATACTATAGGAGCCATGCCTTCTGGTTCCCAATCGAGTATTGTTTCCCCGGCAACGAAAGGGCTGTCTGCTTTGTCGGATTATCTCTTTTCCGATGCACTATTTCATGTTTACTGTGTCCCACGCACCCTCACATTGACGAATTAACGCAGAACTTGCGTCGCTATGACATACTATAGGAGCCATGCCTTCTGGTTCCCAATCGAGTATTGTTTCCCCGGCAACGAATAGTCTGTCTCCTAGGAGTGGAATATCTCTTTTCCGATGCACTATTTCATGATTACTGTGTCCCACGCACCCTCACGTTGACGAATTAACGCAGAATTTGCGTCGCTATGACATACTATAGGAGCCATGCCTTCTGGTTCCCAATCGAGTATTGTTTCCCCGGCAACGAATAGTCTGTCTCCTAGGAGTGGATTATCTCTTTTCCGATGCACTATTTCATGTTTACTGTGTCCCACGCACCCTCACATTGACGAATTAACGCAGCATTTGCGTCGCAATGACATACTATAGGAGCCATGCCTTCTGGTTCCCAATCGAGTATTGTTTCCCCAGCAACGAAAGGTCTGTCTGCTAGGAGTGGATTATCTCTTTTCCGATGCAGTATTTCATGTTTACTGTGTCCGACGCACCCTCACATTGACGAATTAACGCAGAATTTGCGTCGCTATGACATACTATAGGAGCCATACCTTCTGGTTCCCAATAGAGTATTGTTTCCCCGGCAACGAAAGGGCTGTCTGCTAGGAGTGGATTATCTCTTTTCCGATGCACTATTTCATGTTTACTGTGTCCCACGCACCCTCACATTGACGAATTAACGCAGAATTTGCGTCGCTATGACATACTATAGGAGCCATGCCTTCTGGTTCCCAATCGAGTATTGTTTCCCCGGCAACGAAAGGGCTGTCTGCTAGGTCGGATTATCTCTTTTCCGATGCACTATTTCATGTTTACTGTGTCCCACGCACCCTCACATTGACGAATTAACGCAGAATTTGCGTCGCTATGACATACTATAGGAGCCATGCCTTCTGTTTCCCAATCGAGTATTGTTTCCCCGGCAACGAATAGTCTGTCTCCTAGGAGTGGATTATCTCTTTTCCGATGCACTATTTCATGTTTACTGTGTCCCACGCACCCTCACATTGACGAATTAACGCAGAATTTGCGTCGCTATGACATACTATAGGAGCCATGCCTTCTGGTTCCCAATCGAGTATTGTTTCCCCGGCAACGAAAGGGCTGTCTGCTAGGTCGGATTATCTCTTTTCCGATGCACTATTTCATGTTTACTGTGTCCCACGCACCCTCACATTGACGAATTAACGCAGAATTTGCGTCGCTATGACATGCTATAGGAGCCATGCCTTCTGCTTCCCAATCGAGTATTGTTTCGCCGGCAACGAATAGTCTGTCTCCTAGGAGTGGAATATCTCTTTTCCGATGCACTATTTCATGTTTACTGTGTCCCACGCACCCTCACGTTGACGAATTAACGCAGAATTTGCGTCGCTATGACATACTATAGGCGCCATGCCTTCTGTTTCCCATTCGAGTATTGTTTCCCCGGCAACGAATAGTCTGTCTCCTAGGAGTGGATTATCTCTTTTCCGATGCACTATTTCATGTTTACTGTGTCCCACGCACCCTCACGTTGACGAAATAACGCAGAATTTGCGTCGCTATGACATACTATAGGAGCCATGCCTTCTGGTTCCCAATCGAGTATTTTTTCCCCGGCAACGAATAGTCTGTCTCCTAGGAGTGGATTATCTCTTTTCCGATGCACTATTTCATGTTTACTGTGTCCCACGCACCCTCACGTTGACGAATTAACGCAGAATTTGCGTCGCTATGACATACTATAGGAGCCATGCCTTCTGTTTCCCATTCGAGTATTGTTTCCCCAGCAACGAAAGGGCTGTCTGCTAGGTCGGATTATCTCTTTTCCGATGCACTATTTCATGTTTACTGTGTCCCACGCACCCTCACATTGACGAATTAACGCAGAATTTGCGTCGCAATGACATGCTATAGGAGCCATGCCTTCTGGTTCCCAATCGAGTATTGTTTCGCCGGCAACGAATAGTCTGTCTCCTAGGAGTGGATTATCTCTTTTCCGATGCACTATTTCATGTTTACTGTGTCCCACGCACCCTCACGTTGACGAAATAACGCAGAATTTGCGTCGCTATGACATACTATAGGAGCCATGCCTTCTGGTTCCCAATCGAGTATTTTTTCCCCGGCAACGAATAGTCTGTCTCCTAGGAGTGGATTATCTCTTTTCCGATGCACTATTTCATGTTTACTGTGTCCCACGCACCCTCACGTTGACGAATTAACGCAGAATTTGCGTCGCTATGACATACTATAGGAGCCATGCCTTCTGTTTCCCATTCGAGTATTGTTTCCCCAGCAACGAAAGGGCTGTCTGCTAGGACGGATTATCTCTTTTCCGATGCACTATTTCATGTTTACTGTGTCCCACGCACCCTCACATTGACGAATTAACGCAGAAATGGCGTCGCTATGACATACTATAGGAGCCATGCCTTCTGTTTCCCATTCGAGTATTGTTTCCCCGGCAACGAATAGTCTGTCTCCTAGGAGTGGATTATCTCTCTTCCGATGCACTATTTCATGTTTACTGTGTCCCACGTACCCTCACGTTGACGAATTAACGCAGAATTTGCGTCGCTATGACATACTATAGGAGCCATGCCTTCTGGTTCCCAATCGAGTATTTTTTCCCCGGCAGCGAATAGTCTGTCTCCTAGGAGTGGATTATCTCTTTTCCGATGCACTATTTCATGTTTACTGTGTCCCACGCACCCTCACGTTGACGAATTAACGCAGAATTTGCGTCGCTATGACATACTATAGGAGCCATGCCTTCTGTTTCCCATTCGAGTATTGTTTCCCCGGCAACGAATAGTCTGTCTCCTAGGAGTGGATTATCTCTCTTCCGATGCACTATTTCATGTTTACTGTGTCCCACGTACCCTCACGTTGACGAATTAACGCAGAATTTGCGTCGCTATGACATACTATAGGAGCCATGCCTTCTGTTTCCCATTCGAGTATTGTTTCCCCGGCAACGAACGGGCTGTCTGCTAGGAGTGGAATATCTCTTTTCCGATGCACTATTTCATGTTTACTGTGTCCCACGTACGCTCACGTTGACGAATTAACGCAGAATTTGCGTCGCTATGACATACTATAGGAGCCATGCCTTCTGGTTCCCAATCGAGTATTTTTTCCCCGGCAACGTATAGTCTGTCTCCTAGGAGTGGATTATCTCTTTTCCGATGCACTATTTCATGTTTACTGTGTCCCACGCACCCTCACGTTGACGAATTAACGCAGAATTTGCGTCGCTATGACATACTATAGGAGCCATGCCTTCTGTTTCCCATTCGAGTATTGTTTCCCCAGCAACGAAAGGGCTGTCTGCTAGGTCGGATTATCTCTTTTCCGATGCACTATTTCATGTTTACTGTGTCCCACGCACCCTCACATTGACGAATTAACGCAGAATTTGCGTCGCTATGACATACTATAGGAGCCATGCCTTCTGGTTCCCAATCGAGTATTGTTTCCCCGGCAACGAATAGTCTGTCTCCTAGGAGTGGATTATCTCTTTTCCGATGCACTATTTCATGTTTACTGTGTCCCACGCACCCTCACATTGACGAATTAACGCAGAATTTGCGTCGCTATGACATACTATAGGCGCCATGCCTTCTGTTTCCCATTCGAGTATTGTTTCCCCGGCAACGAATAGTCTGTCTCCTAGGAGTGGATTATCTCTTTTCCGATGCACTATTTCATGTTTACTGTGTCCCACGCACCCTCACGTTGACGAAATAACGCAGAATTTGCGTCGCTATGACATACTATAGGAGCCATGCCTTCTGGTTCCCAATCGAGTATTGTTTCCCCGGCAACGAATAGTCTGTCTCCTAGGAGTGGATTATCTCTTTTCCGATGCACTATTTCATGTTTACTGTGTCCCACGCACCCTCACGTTGACGAATTAACGCAGAATTTGCGTCGCTATGACATACTATAGGCGCCATGCCTTCTGTTTCCCATTCGAGTATTGTTTCCCCGGCAACGAATAGTCTGTCTCCTAGGAGTGGATTATCTCTTTTCCGATGCACTATTTCATGTTTACTGTGTCCCACGCACCCTCACGTTGACGAAATAACGCAGAATTTGCGTCGCTATGACATACTATAGGAGCCATGCCTTCTGGTTCCCAATCGAGTATTTTTTCCCCGGCAACGAATAGTCTGTCTCCTAGGAGTGGATTATCTCTTTTCCGATGCACTATTTCATGTTTACTGTGTCCCACGCACCCTCACGTTGACGAATTAACGCAGAATTTGCGTCGCTATGACATACTATAGGAGCCATGCCTTCTGTTTCCCATTCGAGTATTGTTTCCCCGGCAACGAATAGTCTGTCTCCTAGGAGTGGATTATCTCTTTTCCGATGCACTATTTCATGTTTACTGTGTCCCACGCACCCTCACGTTGACGAAATAACGCAGAATTTGCGTCGCTATGACATACTATAGGAGCCATGCCTTCTGGTTCCCAATCGAGTATTTTTTCCCCGGCAACGAATAGTCTGTCTCCTAGGAGTGGATTATCTCTTTTCCGATGCACTATTTCATGTTTACTGTGTCCCACGCACCCTCACGTTGACGAATTAACGCAGAATTTGCGTCGCTATGACATACTATAGGAGCCATGCCTTCTGTTTCCCAATCGAGTATTGTTTCCCCGGCAACGAATAGTCTGTCTCATAGGAGTGGATTATCTCTTTTCCGATGCACTATTTCATGTTTACTGTGTCCCACGTACCCTCACGTTGACGAATTAACGCAGAATTTGCGTCGCTATGACATACTATAGGCGCCATGCCTTCTGTTTCCCATTCGAGTATTGTTTCCCCGGCAACGAATAGTCTGTCTCCTAGGAGTGGATTATCTCTTTTCCGATGCACTATTTCATGTTTACTGTGTCCCACGCACCCTCACGTTGACGAAATAACGCAGAATTTGCGTCGCTATGACATACTATAGGAGCCATGCCTTCTGGTTCCCAATCGAGTATTTTTTCCCCGGCAACGAATAGTCTGTCTCCTAGGAGTGGATTATCTCTTTTCCGATGCACTATTTCATGTTTACTGTGTCCCACGCACCCTCACGTTGACGAATTAACGCAGAATTTGCGTCGCTATGACATACTATAGGAGCCATGCCTTCTGTTTCCCATTCGAGTATTGTTTCCCCAGCAACGAAAGGGCTGTCTGCTAGGACGGATTATCTCTTTTCCGATGCACTATTTCATGTTTACTGTGTCCCACGCACCCTCACATTGACGAATTAACGCAGAAATGGCGTCGCTATGACATACTATAGGAGCCATGCCTTCTGTTTCCCATTCGAGTATTGTTTCCCCGGCAACGAATAGTCTGTCTCCTAGGAGTGGATTATCTCTCTTCCGATGCACTATTTTATGTTTACTGTGTCCCACGTACCCTCACGTTGACGAATTAACGCAGAATTTGCGTCGCTATGACATACTATAGGAGCCATGCCTTCTGGTTCCCAATCGAGTATTTTTTCCCCGGCAGCGAATAGTCTGTCTCCTAGGAGTGGATTATCTCTTTTCCGATGCACTATTTCATGTTTACTGTGTCCCACGCACCCTCACGTTGACGAATTAACGCAGAATTTGCGTCGCTATGACATACTATAGGAGCCATGCCTTCTGTTTCCCATTCGAGTATTGTTTCCCCGGCAACGAATAGTCTGTCTCCTAGGAGTGGATTATCTCTCTTCCGATGCACTATTTCATGTTTACTGTGTCCCACGTACCCTCACGTTGACGAATTAACGCAGAATTTGCGTCGCTATGACATACTATAGGAGCCATGCCTTCTGTTTCCCATTCGAGTATTGTTTCCCCGGCAACGAACGGGCTGTCTGCTAGGAGTGGAATATCTCTTTTCCGATGCACTATTTCATGTTTACTGTGTCCCACGTACGCTCACGTTGACGAATTAACGCAGAATTTGCGTCGCTATGACATACTATAGGAGCCATGCCTTCTGGTTCCCAATCGAGTATTTTTTCCCCGGCAACGTATAGTCTGTCTCCTAGGAGTGGATTATCTCTTTTCCGATGCACTATTTCATGTTTACTGTGTCCCACGCACCCTCACGTTGACGAATTAACGCAGAATTTGCGTCGCTATGACATACTATAGGAGCCATGCCTTCTGTTTCCCATTCGAGTATTGTTTCCCCAGCAACGAAAGGGCTGTCTGCTAGGTCGGATTATCTCTTTTCCGATGCACTATTTCATGTTTACTGTGTCCCACGCACCCTCACATTGACGAATTAACGCAGAATTTGCGTCGCTATGACATACTATAGGAGCCATGCCTTCTGGTTCCCAATCGAGTATTGTTTCCCCGGCAACGAATAGTCTGTCTCCTAGGAGTGGATTATCTCTTTTCCGATGCACTATTTCATGTTTACTGTGTCCCACGCACCCTCACATTGACGAATTAACGCAGAATTTGCGTCGCTATGACATACTATAGGAGCCATGCCTTCTGGTTCCCAATCGAGTATTGTTTCCCCGGCAACGAATAGTCTGTCTCATAGGAGTGGATTATCTCTTTTCCGATGCACTATTTCATGTTTACTGTGTCCCACGTACCCTCACGTTGACGAATTAACGCAGAATTTGCGTCGCTATGACATACTATAGGAGCCATGCCTTCTGGTTCCCAATCGAGTATTGTTTCCCCGGCAACGAATAGTCTGTCTCCTAGGAGTGGATTATCTCTTTTCCGATGCACTATTTCATGTTTACTGTGTCCCACGCACCCTCACGTTGACGAATTAACGCAGAATTCGCGTCGCTATGACATACTATAGAAGCCATGCCTTCTGTTTCCCATTCGAGTATTGTTTCCCCGGCAACGAAAGGGCTGTCTGCTAGGTCGGATTATCTCTTTTCCGATGCACTATTTCATGTTTACTGTGTCCCACACACCCTCACATTGACGAATTAACGCAGAATTTGCGTCGCTATGACACACTACAGTAGCCATGCCTTCTGGTTCCCAATCGAGTATTGTTTCCCCGGCAACGAATAGTCTGTCTCCTAGGAGTGGATTATCTCTTTTCCGATGCACTATTTCATGTTTACTGTGTCCCACGTACCCTCACGTTGACGAATTAACGCAGAATTTGCGTCGCTATGACATACTATAGGAGCCATGCCTTCTGTTTCCCATTCGAGTATTGTTTCCCCGGCAACGAACGGGCTGTCTGCTAGGAGTGGAATATCTCTTTTCCGATGCACTATTTCATGTTTACTGTGTCCCACGTACGCTCACGTTGACGAATTAACGCAGAATTTGCGTCGCTATGACATACTATAGGAGCCATGCCTTCTGGTTCCCAATCGAGTATTTTTTCCCCGGCAACGTATAGTCTGTCTCCTAGGAGTGGATTATCTCTTTTCCGATGCACTATTTCATGTTTACTGTGTCCCACGCACCCTCACGTTGACGAATTAACGCAGAATTTGCGTCGCTATGACATACTATAGGAGCCATGCCTTCTGTTTCCCATTCGAGTATTGTTTCCCCAGCAACGAAAGGGCTGTCTGCTAGGTCGGATTATCTCTTTTCCGATGCACTATTTCATGTTTACTGTGTCCCACGCACCCTCACATTGACGAATTAACGCAGAATTTGCGTCGCTATGACATACTATAGGAGCCATGCCTTCTGGTTCCCAATCGAGTATTGTTTCCCCGGCAACGAATAGTCTGTCTCCTAGGAGTGGATTATCTCTTTTCCGATGCACTATTTCATGTTTACTGTGTCCCACGCACCCTCACATTGACGAATTAACGCAGAATTTGCGTCGCTATGACATACTATAGGAGCCATGCCTTCTGGTTCCCAATCGAGTATTGTTTCCCCGGCAACGAATAGTCTGTCTCCTAGGAGTGGATTATCTCTTTTCCGATGCACTATTTCATGTTTACTGTGTCCCACGTACCCTCACGTTGACGAATTAACGCAGAATTTGCGTCGCTATGACATACTATAGGAGCCATGCCTTCTGGTTCCCAATCGAGTATTGTTTCCCCGGCAACGAATAGTCTGTCTCCTAGGAGTGGATTATCTCTTTTCCGATGCACTATTTCATGTTTACTGTGTCCCACGCACCCTCACGTTGACGAATTAACGCAGAATTCGCGTCGCTATGACATACTATAGAAGCCATGCCTTCTGTTTCCCATTCGAGTATTGTTTCCCCGGCAACGAAAGGGCTGTCTGCTAGGTCGGATTATCTCTTTTCCGATGCACTATTTCATGTTTACTGTGTCCCACACACCCTCACATTGACGAATTAACGCAGAATTTGCGTCGCTATGACACACTACAGTAGCCATGCCTTCTGGTTCCCAATCGAGTATTGTTTCCCCGGCAACGAATAGTCTGTCTCCTAGGAGTGGATTATCTCTCTTCCGATGCACTATTTCATGTTTACTGTGTCCCACGCACCCTCACGTTGACGAATTAACGCAGAATTTGCGTCGCTATGACATACTATAGGAGCCATGCCTTCTGTTTCTCAATCGAGTATTGTTTCCCCGGCAACGAAAGTCTGTCTCCTAGGAGTGGATTATCTCTTTCCCGATGCACTATTTCATGTTTACTGTGTCCCACGCACCCTCACATTGACGAATTAACGCAGAATTTGCGTCGCTATGACATACTATAGGAGCCATGCCTTCTGGTTCCCAATCGAGTATTGTTTCCCCAGCAACGAATAGTCTGTCTCCTAGGAGTGGATTATCTCTTTTCCGATGCACTATTTCATGTTTACTGTGTCCCACGCACCCTCACATTGACGAATTAACGCAGAATTTGCGTCGCTATGACATACTATAGGAGCCATGCCTTCTGGTTCCCAATCGAGTATTGTTTCCCCGGCAACGAATAGTCTGTCTCCTAGGAGTGGAATATCTCTTTTCCGATGCACTATTTCATGTTTACTGTGTCCCACGTACCCTCACGTTGACGAATTAACGCAGAATTTGCGTCGCAATGACATACTATAGGAGCCATGCCTTCTGGTTCCCAATCGAGTATTGTTTCCCCGGCAACGAATAGTCTGTCTCCTAGGAGTGGATTATCTCTTTTCCGATGCACTATTTCATGTTTACTGTGTCCCACGCACCCTCACGTTGACGAATTAACGCAGAATTTGCGTCGCTATGACATACTATAGAAGCCATGCCTTCTGTTTCCCATTCGAGTATTGTTTCCCCGGCAACGAAAGGGCTGTCTGCTAGGTCGGATTATCTTTTTTCCGATGCACTATTTCATGTTTACTGTGTCCCACGCACCCTCACATTGACGAATTAACGCAGAATTTGCGTCGCTATGACATACTATAGTAGCCATGCCTTCTGGTTCCCAATCGAGTATTGTTTCCCCGGCAACGAATAGTCTGTCTCCTAGGAGTGGATTATCTCTCTTCCGATGCACTATTTCATGTTTACTGTGTCCCACGCACCCTCACGTTGACGAATTAACGCAGAATTTGCGTCGCTATGACATACTATAGGAGCCATGCCTTCTGGTTCCCAATCGAGTATTGTTTCCCCGGCAACGAAAGGGCTGTCTGCTAGGTCGGATTATCTCTTTTCCGATGCACTATTTCATGTTTACTGTGTTCCACGCACCCTCACGTTGACGAATTAACGCAGAATTTGCGTCGCTATGACATACTATAGGAGCCATGCCTTCTGTTTCCCAATCGAGTATTGTTTCCCCGGCAACGAAAGGTCTGCCTGCTAGGAGTGGATTATCTCTTTTCCGATGCACTGTTTCATGTTTACTGTGTCCCACGCACCCTCACATTGACGAATTAATGCTGAATTTGCTTCGCTATGACATACTATAGGAGCCATGCCTTCTGTTTCCCATTAGAGTATTGTTTCCACGGCAACGAAAGGGCTGTCTGCTAGGAGTGGATTATCTCTTTTCCGATGCACTATTTCATGTTTACTGTGTCCCACGCACCCTCACATTGACGAATTAACGCAGAATTTGCGTCGCTATGACATACTATAGGAGCCATGCCTTCTGGTTCCCAATCGAGTATTTTTTCCCCGGCAACGAAAGGGCTGTCTGCTAGGAGTGGATTATCTCTTTTCCGATGCACTATTTCATGTTTACTGTGTCCCACGCACCCTCACATTGACGAATTAACGCAGAATTTGCGTCGCTATGACATACTATAGGAGCCATGCCTTCTGGTTCCCAATCGAGTATTGTTTCCCCGGCAGCGAAAGGGCTGTCTGCTAGGTCGGATTATCTCTTTTCCGATGCACTATTTCATGTTTACTGTGTCCCACGCACCCTCACATTGACGAATTAACGCAGGATTTGCGTCGCTATGACATACTATAGGAGCCATGCCTTCTGCTTCCCAATCGAGTATTGTTTCCCCGGCAACGAAAGGGCTGTCTGCTAGGTCGGATTATCTCTTTTCCGATGCACTATTTCATGTTTACTGTGTCCCACGCACCCTCACATTGACGAATTAACGCAGAATTTGCGTCGCTATGACACACTACAGTAGCCATGCCTTCTGGTTCCCAATCGAGTATTGTTTCCCCGGCAACGAATAGTCTGTCTCCTAGGAGTGGATTATCTCTCTTCCGATGCACTATTTCATGTTTACTGTGTCCCACGCACCCTCACGTTGACGAATTAACGCAGAATTTGCGTCGCTATGACATACTATAGGAGCCATGCCTTCTGTTACCCAATCGAGTATTGTTTCCCCGGCAACGAAAGGGCTGTCTGCTAGGTCGGATTATCTCTTTTCCGATGCACTATTTCATGTTTACTGTGTCCCACGCACCCTCACATTGACGAATTAACGCAGAATTTGCGTCGCTATGACATACTATAGGAGCCATGCCTTCTGGTTCCCAATCGAGTATTGTTTCCACGGCAACGAATAGTCTGTTTCCTAGGAGTGGAATATCTCTTTTCCGATGCACTATTTCATGTTTACTGTGTCCCACGTACCCTCACGTTGACGAATTAACGCAGAATTTGCGTCGCTATGACATACTATAGGAGCCATGCCTTCTGGTTCCCAATCGAGTATTGTTTCCCCGGCAACGAATAGTCTGTCTCCTAGGAGTGGATTATCTCTTTTCCGATGCACTATTTCATGTTTACTGTGTCCCACGCACCCTCACGTTGACGAATTAACGCAGAATTTGCGTCGCTATGACATACTATAGGAGCCATGCCTTCTGGTTCCCAATCGAGTATTGTTTCCCCGGCAACGAATAGTCTGTCTCCTAGGAGTGGATTATCTCTTTTCCGATGCACTATTTCATGTTTACAGTGTCCCACGCACCCTCACGTTGACGAATTAACGCAGAATTCGCGTCGCTATGACATACTATAGAAGCCATGCCTTCTGTTTCCCATTCGAGTATTGTTTCCCCGGCAACGAAAGGGCTGTCTGCTAGGTCGGATTATCTCTTTTCCGATGCACTATTTCATGTTTACTGTGTCCCACGTACCCTCACGTTGACGAATTAACGCAGAATTTGCGTCGCTATGACATACTATAGGAGCCATGCCTTCTGGTTCCCAATCGAGTATTGTTTCCCCGGCAACGAATAGTCTGTCTCCTAGGAGTGGATTATCTCTTTTCCGATGCACTATTTCATGTTTACAGTGTCCCACGCACCCTCACGTTGACGAATTAACGCAGAATTCGCGTCGCTTGACATACTATAGAAGCCATGCCTTCTGTTTCCCATTCGAGTATTGTTTCCCCGGCAACGAAAGGGCTGTCTGCTAGGTCGGATTATCTCTTTTCCGATGCACTATTTCATGTTTACTGTGTCCCACACACCCTCACATTGACGAATTAACGCAGAATTTGCGTCGCTATGACACACTACAGTAGCCATGCCTTCTGGTTCCCAATCGAGTATTGTTTCCCCGGCAACGAATAGTCTGTCTCCTAGGAGTGGATTATCTCTCTTCCGATGCACTATTTCATGTTTACTGTGTCCCACGCACCCTCACGTTGACGAATTAACGCAGAATTTGCGTCGCTATGACATACTATAGGAGCCATGCCTTCTGTTTCCCAATCGAGTATTGTTTCCCCGGCAACGAAAGTCTGTCTCCTAGGAGTGGATTATCTCTTTCCCGATGCACTATTTCATGTTTACTGTGTCCCACGCACCCTCACATTGACGAATTAACGCAGAATTTGCGTCGCTATGACATACTATAGGAGCCATGCCTTCTGGTTCCCAATCGAGTATTGTTTCCCCAGCAACGAATAGTCTGTCTCCTAGGAGTGGATTATCTCTTTTCCGATGCACTATTTCATGTTTACTGTGTCCCACGCACCCTCACATTGACGAATTAACGCAGAATTTGCGTCGCTATGACATACTATAGGAGCCATGCCTTCTGGTTCCCAATCGAGTATTGTTTCCCCGGCAACGAATAGTCTGTCTCCTAGGAGTGGAATATCTCTTTTCCGATGCACTATTTCATGTTTACTGTGTCCCACGTACCCTCACATTGACGAATTAACGCAGAATTTGCGTCGCTATGACATACTATAGGAGCCATGCCTTCTGGTTCCCAATCGAGTATTGTTTCCCCGGCAACGAATAGTCTGTCTCCTAGGAGTGGATTATCTCTTTTCCGATGCACTATTTCATGTTTACTGTGTCCCACGCACCCTCACGTTGACGAATTAACGCAGAATTTGCGTCGCTATGACATACTATAGAAGCCATGCCTTCTGTTTCCCATTCGAGTATTGTTTCCCCGGCAACGAAAGGGCTGTCTGCTAGGTCGGATTATCTCTTTTCCGATGCACCTTTTCATGTTTACTGTGTCCCACGCACCCTCACATTGACGAATTAACGCAGAATTTGCGTCGCTATGACATACTATAGTAGCCATGCCTTCTGGTTCCCAATCGAGTATTGTTTCCCCGGCAACGAATAGTCTGTCTCCTAGGAGTGGATTATCTCTCTTCCGATGCACTATTTCATGTTTACTGTGTCCCACGCACCCTCACGTTGACGAATTAACGCAGAATTTGCGTCGCTATGACATACTATAGGAGCCATGCCTTCTGGTTCCCAATCGAGTATTGTTTCCCCGGCAACGAAAGGGCTGTCTGCTAGGTCGGATTATCTCTTTTCCGATGCACTATTTCATGTTTACTGTGTTCCACGCACCCTCACGTTGACGAATTAACGCAGAATTTGCGTCGCTATGACATACTATAGTAGCCATGCCTTCTGGTTCCCAATCGAGTATTGTTTCCCCGGCAACGAATAGTCTGTCTCCTAGGAGTGGATTATCTCTCTTCCGATGCACTATTTCATGTTTACTGTGTCCCACGCACCCTCACGTTGACGAATTAACGCAGAATTTGCGTCGCTATGACATACTATAGGAGCCATGCCTTCTGGTTCCCAATCGAGTATTGTTTCCCCGGCAACGAATAGTCTGTCTCCTAGGAGTGGATTATCTCTCTTCCGATGCACTATTTCATGTTTACTGTGTCCCACGCACCCTCACGTTGACGAATTAACGCAGAATTTGCGTCGCTATGACATACTATAGGAGCCATGCCTTCTGTTACCCAATCGAGTATTGTTTCCCCGGCAACGAAAGTCTGTCTCCTAGGAGTGGATTATCTCTTTCCCGATGCACTATTTCATGTTTACTGTGTCCCACGCACCCTCACATTGACGAATTAACGCAGAATTTGCGTCGCTATGACATACTATAGGAGCCATGCCTTCTGGTTCCCAATCGAGTATTGTTTCCCCGGCAACGATAGGGCTGTCTGCTAGGTCGGATTATCTCTTTTCCGATGCACTATTTCATGTTTACTGTGTCCCACGCACCCTCACATTGACGAATTAACGCAGAATTTGCGTCGCTATGACATACTATAGGAGCCATGCCTTCTGGTTCCCAATCGAGTATTGTTTCCACGGCAACGAATAGTCTGTTTCCTAGGAGTGGAATATCTCTTTTCCGATGCACTATTTCATGTTTACTGTGTCCCACGTACCCTCACGTTGACGAATTAACGCAGAATTTGCGTCGCTATGACATACTATAGGAGCCATGCCTTCTGGTTCCCAATCGAGTATTGTTTCCCCGGCAACGAATAGTCTGTCTCCTAGGAGTGGATTATCTCTTTTCCGATGCACTATTTCATGTTTACTGTGTCCCACGCACCCTCACGTTGACGAATTAACGCAGAATTTGGGTCGCTATGACATACTATAGGAGCCATGCCTTCTGGTTCCCAATCGAGTATTGTTTCCCCGGCAACGAATAGTCTGTCTCCTAGGAGTGGATTATCTCTTTTCCGATGCACTATTTCATGTTTACTGTGTCCCACGCACCCTCACGTTGACGAATTAACGCAGAATTTGCGTCGCTATGACATACTATAGGAGCCATGCCTTCTGGTTCCCAATCGAGTATTGTTTCCCCGGCAACGAATAGTCTGTCTCCTAGGAGTGGATTATCTCTTTTCCGATGCACTATTTCATGTTTACTGTGTCCCACGCACCCTCACGTTGACGAATTAACGCAGAATTTGCGTCGCTATGACATACTATAGGAGCCATGCCTTCTGGTTCCCAATCGAGTATTGTTTCCCCGGCAACGAAAGGGCTGTCTGCTAGATCGGATTATCTCTTTTCCGATGCACTATTTCATGTTTACTGTGTCCCACGCACCCTCACATTGACGAATTAACGCAGAATTTGCGTCGCTATGACATACTATAGGAGCCATGCCTTCTGGTTCCCAATCGAGTATTGTTTCCCCGGCAACGAATAGTCTGTCTCCTAGGAGTGGATTATCTCTTTTCCGATGCACTATTTCATGTTTACTGTGTCTCACGCACCCTCACATTGACGAATTAACGCAGAATTTGCGTCGCTATGACATACTATAGGAGCCATGCCTTCTGGTTCCCAATCGAGTATTGTTTCCCCGGCAACGAATAGTCTGTCTCCTAGGAGTGGATTATCTCTTTTCCGATGCACTATTTCATGTTTACTGTGTCCCACGCACCCTCACATTGACGAATTAACGCAGAATTTGCGTCGCTATGACATACTATAGGAGCCATGCCTTCTGGTTCCCAATCGAGTATTGTTTCCCCGGCAACGAATAGTCTGTCTCCTAGGAGTGGATTATCTCTTTTCCGATGCACTATTTCATGTTTACTGTGTCCCACGTACCCTCACGTTGACGAATTAACGCAGAATTTGCGTCGCTATGACATACTATAGGAGCCATGCCTTCTGGTTCCCAATCGAGTATTGTTTCCCCGGCAACGAATAGTCTGTCTCCTAGGAGTGGATTATCTCTTTTCCGATGCACTATTTCATGTTTACTGTGTCCCACGCACCCTCACGTTGACGAATTAACGCAGAATTTGCGTCGCTATGACATACTATAGGAGCCATGCCTTCTGGTTCCCAATCGAGTATTGTTTCCCCGGCAACGAATAGTCTGTCTCCTAGGAGTGGATTATCTCTTTTCCGATGCACTATTTCATGTTTACTGTGTCCCACGCACCCTCACGTTGACGAATTAACGCAGAATTTGCGTCGCTATGACATACTATAGGAGCCATGCCTTCTGGTTCCCAATCGAGTATTGTTTCCCCGGCAACGAAAGGGCTGTCTGCTAGATCGGATTATCTCTTTTCCGATGCACTATTTCATGTTTACTGTGTCCCACGCACCCTCACATTGACGAATTAACGCAGAATTTGCGTCGCTATGACATACTATAGGAGCCATGCCTTCTGGTTCCCAATCGAGTATTGTTTCCCCGGCAACGAATAGTCTGTCTCCTAGGAGTGGATTATCTCTTTTCCGATGCACTATTTCATGTTTACTGTGTCTCACGCACCCTCACATTGACGAATTAACGCAGAATTTGCGTCGCTATGACATACTATAGGAGCCATGCCTTCTGGTTCCCAATCGAGTATTGTTTCCCCGGCAACGAATAGTCTGTCTCCTAGGAGTGGATTATCTCTTTTCCGATGCACTATTTCATGTTTACTGTGTCCCACGCACCCTCACATTGACGAATTAACGCAGAATTTGCGTCGCTATGACATACTATAGGAGCCATGCCTTCTGGTTCCCAATCGAGTATTGTTTCCCCGGCAACGAATAGTCTGTCTCCTAGGAGTGGATTATCTCTTTTCCGATGCACTATTTCATGTTTACTGTGTCCCACGTACCCTCACGTTGACGAATTAACGCAGAATTTGCGTCGCTATGACATACTATAGGAGCCATGCCTTCTGGTTCCCAATCGAGTATTGTTTCCCCGGCAACGAATAGTCTGTCTCCTAGGAGTGGATTATCTCTTTTCCGATGCACTATTTCATGTTTACTGTGTCCCACGCACCCTCACGTTGACGAATTAACGCAGAATTCGCGTCGCTATGACATACTATAGAAGCCATGCCTTCTGTTTCCCATTCGAGTATTGTTTCCCCGGCAACGAAAGGGCTGTCTGCTAGGTCGGATTATCTCTTTTCCGATGCACTATTTCATGTTTACTGTGTCCCACACACCCTCACATTGACGAATTAACGCAGAATTTGCGTCGCTATGACACACTACAGTAGCCATGCCTTCTGGTTCCCAATCGAGTATTGTTTCCCCGGCAACGAATAGTCTGTCTCCTAGGAGTGGATTATCTCTCTTCCGATGCACTATTTCATGTTTACTGTGTCCCACGCACCCTCACGTTGACGAATTAACGCAGAATTTGCGTCGCTATGACATACTATAGGAGCCATGCCTTCTGTTTCCCAATCGAGTATTGTTTCCCCGGCAACGAAAGTCTGTCTCCTAGGAGTGGATTATCTCTTTCCCGATGCACTATTTCATGTTTACTGTGTCCCACGCACCCTCACATTGACGAATTAACGCAGAATTTGCGTCGCTATGACATACTATAGGAGCCATGCCTTCTGGTTCCCAATCGAGTATTGTTTCCCCAGCAACGAATAGTCTGTCTCCTAGGAGTGGATTATCTCTTTTCCGATGCACTATTTCATGTTTACTGTGTCCCACGCACCCTCACATTGACGAATTAACGTAGAATTTGCGTCGCTATGACATACTATAGGAGCCATGCCTTCTGGTTCCCAATCGAGTATTGTTTCCCCGGCAACGAATAGTCTGTCTCCTAGGAGTGGAATATCTCTTTTCCGATGCACTATTTCATGTTTACTGTGTCCCACGTACCCTCACGTTGACGAATTAACGCAGAATTTGCGTCGCTATGACATACTATAGGAGCCATGCCTTCTGGTTCCCAATCGAGTATTGTTTCCCCCGGCAACGAATAGTCTGTCTCCTAGGAGTGGATTATCTCTTTTCCGATGCACTATTTCATGTTTACTGCGTCCCACGCACCCTCACGTTGACGAATTAACGCAGAATTTGCGTCGCTATGACATACTATAGAAGCCATGCCTTCTGTTTCCCATTCGAGTATTGTTTCCCCGGCAACGAAAGGGCTGTCTGCTAGGTCGGATTATCTCTTTTCCGATGCACTATTTCATGTTTACTGTGTCCCACGCACCCTCACATTGACGAATTAACGCAGAATTTGCGTCGCTATGACATACTATAGTAGCCATGCCTTCTGGTTCCCAATCCAGTATTGTTTCCCCGGCAACGAATAGTCTGTCTCCTAGGAGTGGATTATCTCTCTTCCGATGCACTATTTCATGTTTACTGTGTCCCACGCACCCTCACGTTGACGAATTAACGCAGAATTTGCGTCGCTATGACATACTATAGGAGCCATGCCTTCTGGTTCCCAATCGAGTATTGTTTCCCCGGCAACGAAAGGGCTGTCTGCTAGGTCGGATTATCTCTTTTCCGATGCACTATTTCATGTTTACTGTGTTCCACGCACCCTCACGTTGACGAATTAACGCAGAATTTGCGTCGCTATGACATACTATAGGAGCCATGCCTTCTGTTTCCCAATCGAGTATTGTTTCCCCGGCAACGAAAGGTCTGCCTGCTAGGAGTGGATTATCTCTTTTCCGATGCACTATTTCATGTTTACTGTGTCCCACGCACCCTCACATTGACGAATTAACGCTGAATTCGCTTCGCTATGACATACTATAGGAGCCATGCCTTCTGTTTCCCATTAGAGTATTGTTTCCACGGCAACGAAAGGGCTGTCTGCTAGGAGTGGATTATCTCTTTTCCGATGCACTATTTCATGTTTACTGTGTCCCACGCACCCTCACATTGACGAATTAACGCAGAATTTGCGTCGCTATGACATACTATAGGAGCCATGCCTTCTGGTTCCCAATCGAGTATTGTTTCCCCGGCAGCGAAAGGGCTGTCTGCTAGGAGTGGATTATCTCTTTTCCGATGCACTATTTCATGTTTACTGTGTCCCACGCACCCTCACATTGACGAATTAACGCAGAATTTGCGTCGCTATGACATACTATAGGTGCCATGCCTTCTGGTTCCCAATCGAGTATTGTTTCCACGGCAACGAAAAGGCTGTCTGCTAGGAGTGGATTATCTCTTTTCCGATGCACTATTTCATGTTTACTATGTCCCACGCACCCTCACATTGAAGAATTAACGCAGAATTTGCGTCGCTATGACATACTATAGGAGCCACGCCTTCTAGTTCCCAATCGAGTATTGTTTCCCCGGCAACGAAAGGGCTGTCTGCTAGGAGTGGATTATCTCTTTTCCGATGCACTATTTCATGTTTACTGTGTCCCACGCACCCTCACATTGACGAATTAACGCAGGATTTGCGTCGCTATGACATACTATAGGAGCCATGCCTTCTGCTTCCCAATCGAGTATTGTTTCCCCGGCAACGAAAGGGCTGTCTGCTAGGAGTGGATTATCTCTTTTCCGATGCACTATTTCATGTTTACTGTGTCCCACGCACCCTCACATTGACGAATTAACGCAGAATTTGCGTCGCTATGACATACTATAGGAGCCATGCCTTCTGGTTCTCAATCGAGTATTGTTTCCCCGGCAGCGAAAGGGCTGTCTGCTAGGAGTGGATTACCTCTTTTCCGATGCAGTATTTCATGTTTACTGTGTCCCACGCACCCTCACATTGACGAATTAACGCAGGATTTGCGTCGCTATGACATACTATAGGAGCCATGCCTTCTGGTTCCCAATCGAGTATTGTTTCCCCGGCAACGAAAGGGCTGTCTGCTAGGTCGGATTATCTCTTTTCCGATGCACTATTTCATGTTTACTGTGTCCCACGCACCCTCACATTGACGAATTAACGCAGAATTTGCGTCGCTATGACATACTATAGGAGCCATGCCTTCTGGTTCTCAATCGAGTATTGTTTCCCCGGCAGCGAAAGGGCTGTCTGCTAGGAGTGGATTATCTCTTTTCCGATGCAGTATTTCATGTTTACTGTGTCCCACGCACCCCCACATTGACGAATTCACGCAGAATTTGCGTCGCTATGAGATACTATAGTTGCCATGCCTTCTGGTTCCCAATCGAGTATTGTTTCCACGGCAACGAAAGGGCTGCCAGCTAGGAGTGGATTATCTCTTTTCCGATGCACTATTTCATGTTTACTGTGTCCCACGCACCCTCACATTGACGAATTAACGCAGAATTTGCGTCGCTATGACATACTATAGGAGCCATGCCTTCTGGTTCCCAATCGAGTATTGTTTCCCCGGCAACGAATAGTCTGTCTCCTAGGAGTGGATTATCTCTTTTCCGATGCACTATTTCATGTTTACTGTGTCCCACGTACCCTCACGTTGACGAATTAACGCAGAATTTGCGTCGCTATGACATACTATAGGAGCCATGCCTTCTGGTTCCCAATCGAGTATTGTTTCCCCGGCAACGAATAGTCTGTCTCCTAGGAGTGGATTATCTCTTTTCCGATGCACTATTTCATGTTTACTGTGTCCCACGCACCCTCACGTTGACGAATTAACGCAGAATTTGCGTCGCTATGACATACTATAGAAGCCATGCCTTCTGTTTCCCATTCGAGTATTGTTTCCCCGGCAACGAAAGGGCTGTCTGCTAGGTCGGATTATCTCTTTTCCGATGCACTATTTCATGTTTACTGTGTCCCACGCACCCTCACATTGACGAATTAACGCAGAATTTGCGTCGCTATGACACACTACAGTAGCCATGCCTTCTGGTTCCCAATCGAGTATTGTTTCCCCGGCAACGAATAGTCTGTCTCCTAGGAGTGGATTATCTCTCTTCCGATGCACTATTTCATGTTTACTGTGTCCCACGCACCCTCACGTTGACGAATTAACGCAGAATTTGCGTCGCTATGACATACCATAGGAGCCATGCCTTCTGTTTCCCAATCGAGTATTGTTTCCCCGGCAACGAAAGTCTGTCTCCTAGGAGTGGATTATCTCTTTCCCGATGCACTATTTCATGTTTACTGTGTCCCACGCACCCTCACATTGACGAATTAACGCAGAATTTGCGTCGCTATGACATACTATAGGAGCCATGCATTCTGGTTCCCAATCGAGTATTGTTTCCCCGGCAACGAAAGGGCTGTCTGCTAGGTCGGATTATCTCTTTTCCGATGCACTATTTCATGTTTACTGTGTCCCACGCACCCTCACATTGACGAATTAACGCAGAATTTGCGTCGCTATGACATACTATAGGAGCCATGCCTTCTGGTTCCCAATCGAGTATTGTTTCCACGGCAACGAATAGTCTGTTTCCTAGGAGTGGAATATCTCTTTTCCGATGCACTATTTCATGTTTACTGTGTCCCACGTACCCTCACGTTGACGAATTAACGCAGAATTTGCGTCGCTATGACATACTATAGGAGCCATGCCTTCTGGTTCCCAATCGAGTATTGTTTCCCCGGCAACGAATAGTCTGTCTCCTAGGAGTGGATTATCTCTTTTCCGATGCACTATTTCATGTTTACTGTGTCCCACGCACCCTCACGTTGACGAATTAACGCAGAATTTGCTTCGCTATGACATACTATAGGAGCCATGCCTTCTGGTTCCCAATCGAGTATTGTTTCCCCGGCAACGAATAGTCTGTCTCCTAGGAGTGGATTATCTCTTTTCCGATGCACTATTTCATGTTTACTGTGTCCCACGCACCCTCACGTTGACGAATTAACGCAGAATTTGCGTCGCTATGACATACTATAGGAGCCATGCCTTCTGGTTCCCAATCGAGTATTGTTTCCCCGGCAACGAATAGTCTGTCTCCTAGGAGTGGATTATCTCTTTTCCGATGCACTATTTCATGTTTACTGTGTCCCACGCACCCTCACGTTGACGAATTAACGCAGAATTTGCGTCGCTATGACATACTATAGGAGCCATGCCTTCTGGTTCCCAATCGAGTATTGTTTCCCCGGCAACGAAAGGGCTGTCTGCTAAGTCGGATTATCTCTTTTCCGATGCACTATTTCATGTTTACTGTGTCCCACGCACCCTCACATTGACGAATTAACGCAGAATTTGCGTCGCTATGACATACTATAGGAGCCATGCCTTCTGGTTCCCAATCGAGTATTGTTTCCCCGGCAACGAATAGTCTGTCTCCTAGGAGTGGATTATCTCTTTTCCGATGCACTATTTCATGTTTACTGTGTCCCACGTACCCTCACGTTGACGAATTAACGCAGAATTTGCGTCGCTATGACATACTATAGGAGCCATGCCTTCTGGTTCCCAATCGAGTATTGTTTCCCCGGCAACGAATAGTCTGTCTCCTAGGAGTGGATTATCTCTTTTCCGATGCACTATTTCATGTTTACTGTGTCCCACGCACCCTCACGTTGACGAATTAACGCAGAATTTGCGTCGCTATGACATACTATAGAAGCCATGCCTTCTGTTTCCCATTCGAGTATTGTTTCCCCGGCAACGAAAGGGCTGTCTGCTAGGTCGGATTATCTCTTTTCCGATGCACTATTTCATGTTTACTGTGTCCCACGCACCCTCACGTTGACGAATTGACGCAGAATTTGCGTCGCTATGACATACTATAGGAGCCATGCCTTCTGGTTCCCAATCGAGTATTGTTTCCCCGGCAACGAAAGGGCTGTCTGCTAGGAGTGGATTATCTCTTTTCCGATGCACTATTTCTTGTTTACTGTGTCCCACGCACCCTCACATTGACGAATTAACGCAGAATTTGCGTCGCTATGACATACTATAGGAGCCATGCCTTCTGGTTCCCAATCGAGTATTGTTTCCCCGGCAACGAAAGGGCTGTCTGCTAGGAGTGGATTATCTCTTTTCCGATGCACTATTTCATGTTTACTGTGTCCCACTCACCCTCACATTGACGAATTAACGCAGAATTTGCGTCGCTATGACATACTATAGGAGCCATGCCTTCTGGTTCCCAATCGAGTATTTTTTCCCCGGCAACGAATAGTCTGTCTCCTAGGAGTGGATTATCTCTTTTCCGATGCACTATTTCATGTTTACTGTGTCCCACGCACCCTCACATTGACGAATTAACGCAGAATTTGCGTCGCTATGACATACTATAGGAGCCATGCCTTCTGGTTCCCAATCGAGTATTGTTTCCCGGCAACGAATAGTCTGTCTCCTAGGAGTGGAATATCTCTTTTCCGATGCACTATTTCATGTTTACTGTGTCCCACGTACCCTCACGTTGACGAATTAACGCAGAATTTGCGTCGCTATGACATACTATAGGAGCCATGCCTTCTGGTTCCCAATCGAGTATTGTTTCCCCGGCAACGAATAGTCTGTCTCCTAGGAGTGGATTATCTCTTTTCCGATGCACTATTTCATGTTTACTGTGTCCCACGCACCCTCACGTTGACGAATTAACGCAGAATTTGCGTCGCTATGACATACTATAGAAGCCATGCCTTCTGTTTCCCATTCGAGTATTGTTTCCCCGGCAACGAAAGGGCTGTCTGCTAGGTCGGATTATCTCTTTTCCGATGCACTATTTCATGTTTACTGTGTCCCACGCACCCTCACATTGACGAATTAACGCAGAATTTGCGTCGCTATGACATACTATAGTAGCCATGCCTTCTGGTTCCCAATCGAGTATTGTTTCCCCGGCAACGAATAGTCTGTCTCCTAGGAGTGGATTATCTCTCTTCCGATGCACTATTTCATGTTTACTGTGTCCCACGCACCCTCACGTTGACGAATTAACGCAGAATTTGCGTCGCTATGACATACTATAGGAGCCATGCCTTCTGGTTCCCAATCGAGTATTGTTTCCCCGGCAACGAAAGGGCTGTCTGCTAGGTCGGATTATCTCTTTTCCGATGCACTATTTCATGTTTACTGTGTTCCACGCACCCTCACGTTGACGAATTAACGCAGAATTTGTGTCGCTATGACATACTATAGGAGCCATGCCTTCTGTTTCCCAATCGAGTATTGTTTCCCCGGCAACGAAAGGTCTGCCTGCTAGGAGTGGATTATCTCTTTTCCGATGCACTATTTCATGTTTACCGTGTCCCACGCACCCTCACATTGACGAATTAACGCTGAATTTGCTTCGCTATGACATACTATAGGAGCCATGCCTTCTGTTTCCCATTAGAGTATTGTTTCCACGGCAACGAAAGGGCTGTCTGCTAGGAGTGGATTATCTCTTTTCCGATGCACTATTTCATGTTTACTGTGTCCCACGCACCCTCACATTGACGAATTAACGCAGAATTTGCGTCGCTATGACATACTATAGGAGCCATGCCTTCTGGTTCCCAATCGAGTATTTTTTCCCCGGCAACGAAAGGGCTGTCTGCTAGGAGTGGATTATCTCTTTTCCGATGCACTATTTCATGTTTACTGTGTCCCACGCACCCTCACATTGACGAATTAACGCAGAATTTGCGTCGCTATGACATACTATAGGAGCCATGCCTTCTGCTTCCCAATCGAGTATTGTTTCCCCGGCAACGAAAGGGCTGTCTGCTAGGTCGGATTATCTCTTTTCCGATGCACTATTTCATGTTTACTGTGTCCCACGCACCCTCACATTGACGAATTAACGCAGAATTTGCGTCGCTATGACATACTATAGGAGCCATGCCTTCTGGTTCTCAATCGAGTATTGTTTCCCCGGCAGCGAAAGGGCTGTCTGCTAGGAGTGGATTATCTCTTTTCCGATGCACTATTTCATGTTTACTGTGTCCCACGCACCCCCACATTGACGAATTCACGCAGAATTTGCGTCGCTATGAGATACTATAGTTGCCATGCCTTCTGGTTCCCAATCGAGTATTGTTTCCACGGCAACGAAAGGGCTGCCAGCTAGGAGTGGATTATCTCTTTTCCGATGCACTATTTCATGTTTACTGTGTCCCACGCACCCTCACATTGAGAAATTAACGCAGAATTTGCGTCGCTATGACATACTATAGGAGCCATGCCTTCTGGTTCCCAATCGAGTATTGTTTCCCCGGCAACGAAAGGGCTGTCTGCTAGGAGTGGATTATCTCTTTTCCGATGCACTATTTCATGTTTACTGTGTCCCACGCACCCTCACATTGACGAATTAACGCAGAATTTGCGTCGCTATGACATACTATAGGAGCCATGCCTTCTGGTTCCCAATCGAGTATTGTTTCACCGGCAACGAAAGGGCTGTCTGCTAGGAGTGGATTATATCTTTTCCGATGCAGTATTTCATGTTTACTGTGTCCCACGCACCCTCACGTTGACGAATTAACGCAGAATTTGCGTCGCTATGACATACTATAGGAGCCATGCCTTCTGGTTCCCAATCGAGTATTGTTTCCCCGGCAACGAAAGGGCTGTCTGCTAGGAGTGGATTATCTCTTTTCCGATGCACTATTTCTTGTTTACTGTGTCCCACGCACCCTCACATTGACGAATTAACGCAGAATTTGCGTCGCTATGACATACTATAGGAGCCATGCCTTCTGGTTCCCAATCGAGTATTGTTTCCCCGGCAACGAAAGGGCTGTCTGCTAGGAGTGGATTATCTCTTTTCCGATGCACTATTTCATGTTTACTGTGTCCCACGCACCCTCACATTGACGAATTAACGCAGAATTTGCGTCGCTATGACATACTATAGGAGCCATGCCTTCTGGTTCCCAATCGAGTATTTTTTCCCCGGCAACGAATAGTCTGTCTCCTAGGAGTGGATTATCTCTTTTCCGATGCACTATTTCATGTTTACTGTGTCCCACGCACCCTCACATTGACGAATTAACGCAGCATTTGCGTCGCTATGACATCCTATAGGAGCCATACCTTCTGGTTCCCAATCGAGTATTGATTCCCCGGCAACGAAAGGGCTGTCTGCTAGGAGTGGATTATCTCTTTTCCGATGCACTATTTCATGTTTACTGTGTCCCACGCACCCTCACATTGACGAATTAACGCAGGATTTGCGTCGCTATGACATACTATAGGAGCCATGCCTTCTGGTTCTCAATCGAGTATTGTTTCCCCGGCAGCGAAAGGGCTGTCTGCTAGGAGTGGATTATCTCTTTTCCGATGCACTGTTTCATGTTTACTGTGTCCCACGCACCCCCACATTGACGATTTCACGCAGAATTTGCGTCGCTATGAGATACTATAGGAGCCATGCCTTCTGGTTCTCAATCGAGTATTGTTTCCCCGGCAGCGAAAGGGCTGTCTGCTAGGAGTGGATTATCTCTTTTCCGATGCACTGTTTCATGTTTACTGTGTCCCACGCACCCCCACATTGACGAATTCACGCAGAATTTGCGTCGCTATGAGATACTATAGGTGCCATGCCTTCTGGTTCCCAATCGAGTATTGTTTCCACGGCAACGAAAGGGCTGCCAGCTAGGAGTGGATTATCTCTTTTCCGATGCACTATTTCATGTTTACTGTGTCCCATGCACCCTCACATTGAGAAATTAACGCAGAATTTGCGTCGCTATGACATACTATAGGAGCCATGCCTTCTGGTTCCCAATCGAGTATTGTTTCCCCGGCAACGAAAGGGCTGTCTGCTAGGAGTGGATTATCTCTTTTCCGATGCAGTATTTCATGTTTACTGTGTCCCACACACCCCCACATTGACGAATTAACGCAGAATTTGCGTCGCTATGACATACTATAGGAGCCATGCCTTCTGGTTCCCAATCGAGTATTGTTTCCCCGGCAACGAAAAGGCTGTCTGCTAGGAGTGGATTATCTCTTTTCCGATGCACTATTTCATGTTTACTGCGTCCCACGCACCCTCACATTGACGAATTAACGCAGAATTTGCGTCGCTATGACATACTATAGGAGCCATGCCTTCTGGTTCCCAATCGAGTATTGTTTCCCCGGCAACGAAAGGGCTGTCTGCTAGGAGTGGATTATCTCTTTTCCGATGCACTATTTCATGTTTACTGTGTCCCACGCACCCTCACATTGACGAATTAACGCAGAATTTGCGTCGCTATGACATACTATAGGAGCCATGCCTTCTGGTTCCCAATCGAGTATTGTTTCCCCGGCAACGAATAGTCTGTCTCCTAGGAGTGGATTATCTCTTTTCCGATGCACTATTTCATGTTTACTGTGTCCCACGCACCCTCACATTGACGAATTAACGCAGCATTTGCGTCGCAATGACATACTATAGGAGCCATGCCTTCTGGTTCCCAATCGAGTATTGTTTCCCCAGCAACGAAAGGTCTGTCTGCTAGGAGTGGATTATCTCTTTTCCGATGCAGTATTTCATGTCTACTGTGTCCGACGCACCCTCACATTGACGAATTAACGCAGAATTTGCGTCGCTATGACATACTATAGGAGCCATACCTTCTGGTTCCCAATAGAGTATTGTTTCCCCGGCAACGAAAGGGCTGTCTGCTAGGAGTGGATTATCTCTTTTCCGATGCACTATTTCATGTTTACTGTGTCCCACGCACCCTCACATTGACGAATTAACGCAGAATTTGCGTCGCTATGACATACTATAGGAGCCATGCCTTCTGGTTCCCAATCGAGTATTGTTTCCCCGGCAACGAAAGGGCTGTCTGCTAGGAGTGGATTATCTCTTTTCCGATGCACTATTTCATGTTTACTGTGTCCCACGCACCCTCACATTGACGAATTAACGCAGAATTTGCGTCGCTATGACATACTATAGGAGACATGCCTTCTGTTTCCCAATCGAGTATTGTTCCCCGGCAACGAAAGGTCTGTCTGCTAGGAGTGGATTATCTCTCTTCCGATGCACTATTTCATGTTTACTGTGTCCCACGCACCCTCTCATTGGCGAATTAACGCAGAATTTGCGTCGCTATGACATACTATAGGAGCCATGCCTTCTGGTTCCCAATCGAGTATTGTTTCCCCGGCAACGAAAGGGCTGTCTGCTAGGAGTGGATTATCTCTTTTCCGATGCACTATTTCATGTTTACTGTGTCCCACGCACCCCCACATTGACGAATTAACGCAGAATTTGCGTCGCTATGACATACTATAGGAGCCATGGCGTCTGGTTCCCAATCGAGTATTGTTTTCCCGGCAACGAAAGGGCTGTCTGCTAGGAGTGGATTATCTCTTTTCCGATGCACTATTTCATGTTTACTGTGTCCGACGCACCCTTACATTGACGAATTAACGCAGAATTTGCGTCGCTATTACATACTATAGGAGCCATACCTTCTGGTTCCCAATCGAGTATTGTTTCCCCGGCAACGAAAGGGCTGTCTGCTAGGAGTTTATTATCTCTTTTCCGATGCACTATTTCATGTTTACTGTGTCCGACGCACCCTCACATTGACGAATTAACGCAGAATTTGCGTCGCTATGGCATACTATAGGAACCATGCCTTCTGGTTCCCAATCGAGTATTGTTTCCCCGGCAACGAAAGGGCTGTCTGCTAGGAGTTAATTATCTATTTTCCGATGCACTATTTCATGTTTACTGTGTCCCATGCACCCTCACATTGACGAATTAACGTAGAATTTGCGTCGCTATGACATACTATAGGAGCCATGCCTTCTGTTTCCCAATCGAGTATTGTTTCCCCGGCAACGAAAGGGCTGTCTGCTAGGAGTGGATTATCTCTTTTCCGATGCACTATTTCATGTTTACTGTGTCCCACGCACCCTCACATTGACGAATTATCGCAGAATTTGCGTCGCTATGACATACTATAGGAGCCATGCCTTCTGGTTCCCAATCAAGTATTGTTTCCCCGGCAACGAAAGGGCTGTCTGCTAGGAGTGGATTATCTCTTTTCCGATGCACTATTTCATGTTTACTGTGTCCCACGCACCCTCACATTGACGAATTAACGCAGAATTTGAGTCGCTATGGCATACTATAGCTACGATGCCTTCTGGTTCCCAATCGAGTATTGTTTCCCCGGCAACGAAAGGGCTGTCTGCTAGGAGTGGATTATCTCTTTTCCGATGCACTATTTCATGTTTACTGTGTCCCACGCACCCTCACATTGACGAATTAACGCAGAATTTGAGTCGCTATGGCATACTATAGCTACGATGCATTCTGTTTCCCAATCGAGTATTGTTTCCCCGGCAACGAAAGGGCTGTCTGCTAGGAGTGGATTATCTCTTTTCCGATGCACTATTTCATGTTTACTGTGTCCCACGCACCCTCACATTGGCGAATTAACGCAGAATTTGCGTCGCTATGACATACTATAGGAGCCATGCCTTCTGTTTCCCAATCGAGTATTGTTTCCCCGGCAACGAAAGGGCTGTCTGCTAGGAGTGGATTATCTCTTTTCCGATGCACTATTTCATGTTTACTGTGAAACACGCACCCTCACATTGACGAATTAACGCAGAATTTGCGTCGCTATGACATAGTATGGGAGCCATGCCTTCTGGTTCCCAATCGAGTATTGTTTCCCCGGCAACGAAAGGTCTGTCAGCTAGGAGTGGATTATCTCTTTTCCGATGCCCTACTTCATGTTTACTGTGTCCCACGCACCCTCACATTGACGAATTAACGCAGAATTTGCGTCGCTATGACATACTATAGGAGCCATGCCATCTGGTTCCCAATCGAGTATTGTTTCCCCGGCAACGAAAGTGCTGTCTACTAGGAGTGGATTATCTCTTTTCCGATGCAGTATTTCATGTTTACTGTGTCCCACGCACCCCCACGTTGACGAATTAACGCAGAATTTGCGTCGCTATGACATACTATAGGAGCCATGCCTTCTGGTTCCCAATCGAGTATTGTTTCCCCGGCAACGAAAGGGCTGTCTGCTAGGAGTGGATTATCTCTTTTCCGATGCACTATTTCATGTTTACTGTGTCCCACGCACCCTCACATTGACGAATTAACGCAGAATTTGCGTCGCTATGACATACTATAGGAGCCATGCCTTCTGGTTCCCAATCGAGTATTGTTTCCCCGGCAACGAAAGGGCTGTCTGCTAGGAGTGGATTATCTCTTTTCCGATGCACTATTTCATGTTTACTGTGTCCCACGCACCCTCACATTGACGAATTAACGCAGAATTTGCGTCGCTATGACATACTATAGGAGCCATGCCTTCTGGTTCCCAATCGAGTATTGTTTCCCCGGCAACGAATAGTCTGTCTCCTAGGAGTGGATTATCTCTTTTCCGATGCACTATTTCATGTTTACTGTGTCCCACGCATCCTCACATTGACGAATTAACGCAGCATTTGCGTCGCAATGACATACTATGGGAGCCATGCTTTCTGGTTCCCAATCGAGTATTGTTTCCCCAGCAACGAAAGGTCTGTCTGCTAGGTGTGGATTATCTCTTTTCCGATGCAGTATTTCATGTTTACTGTGTCCGACGCACCCTCACATTGACGAATTAACGCAGAATTTGCGTCGCTATGACATACTATAGGAGCCATACCTTCTGGTTCCCAATAGAGTATTGTTTCCCCGGCAACGAAAGGGCTGTCTGCTAGGAGTGGATTATCTCTTTTCCGATGCACTATTTCATGTTTACTGTGTCCCACGCACCCTCACATTGACGAATTAACGCAGAATTTGCGTCGCTATGACATACTATAGGAGCCATGCCTTCTGGTTCCCAATCGAGTATTGTTTCCCCGGCAACGAAAGGGCTGTCTGCTAGGAGTGGATTATCTCTTTTCCGATGCACTATTTCATGTTTACTGTGTCCCACGCACCCTCACATTGACGAATTAACGCAGAATTTGCGTCGCTATGACATACTATAGGAGCCATGCCTTCTGGTTCCCAATCGAGTATTGTTTCCCCGGCAACGAAAGGGCTGTCTGCTAGGAGTGGATTATCTCTTTTCCGATGCACTATTTCATGTTTACTGTGTCCCACGCACCCTCACATTGACGAATTAACGCAGAATTTGAGTCGCTATGGCATACTATAGCTACGATGCCTTCTGGTTCCCAATCGAGTATTGTTTCCCCGGCAACGAAAGGGCTGTCTGCTAGGAGTGGATTATCTCTTTTCCGATGCACTATTTCATGTTTACTGTGTCCCACGCACCCTCACATTGACGAATTAACGCAGAATTTGAGTCGCTATGGCATACTATAGCTACGATGCATTCTGTTTCCCAATCGAGTATTGTTTCCCCGGCAACGAAAGGGCTGTCTGCTAGGAGTGGATTATCTCTTTTCCGATGCACTATTTCATGTTTACTGTGTCCCACGCACCCTCACATTGGCGAATTAACGCAGAATTTGCGTCGCTATGACATACTATAGGTGCCATGCCTTCTGTTTCCCAATCGAGTATTGTTTCCCCGGCAACGAAAGGGCTGTCTGCTAGGAGTGGATTATCTCTTTTCCGATGCACTATTTCATGTTTACTGTGAAACACGCACCCTCACATTGACGAATTAACGCAGAATTTGCGTCGCTATGACATAGTATGGGAGCCATGCCTTCTGGTTCCCAATCGAGTATTGTTTCCCCGGCAACGAAAGGTCTGTCAGCTAGGAGTGGATTATCTCTTTTCCGATGCCCTACTTCATGTTTACTGTGTCCCACGCACCCTCACATTGACGAATTAACGCAGAATTTGCGTCGCTATGACATACTATAGGAGCCATGCCTTCTGGTTCCCAATCGAGTATTGTTTCCCCGGCAACGAAAGGGCTGTCTGCTAGGAGTGGATTATCTCTATTCCGATGCAGTATTTCATGTTTACTGTGTCCCACGCACCCCCACATTGACGAATTAACGCAGAATTTGCGTCGCTATGACATACTATAGGAGCCATGCCTTCTGGTTCCCAATCGAGTATTGTTTCCCCGGCAACGAATAGTCTGTCTCCTAGGAGTGGATTATCTCTTTTCCGATGCACTATTTCATGTTTACTGTGTCCCACGCACCCTCACATTGACGAATTAACGCAGCATTTGCGTCGCAATGACATACTATAGGAGCCATGCCTTCTGGTTCCCAATCGAGTATTGTTTCCCCAGCAACGAAAGGTCTGTCTGCTAGGAGTGGATTATCTCTTTTCCGATGCAGTATTTCATGTTTACTGTGTCCGACGCACCCTCACATTGACGAATTAACGCAGAATTTGCGTCGCTATGACATACTATAGGAGCCATACCTTCTGGTTCCCAATAGAGTATTGTTTCCCCGGCAACGAAAGGGCTGTCTGCTAGGAGTGGATTATCTCTTTTCCGATGCACTATTTCATGTTTACTGTGTCCCACGCACCCTCACATTGACGAATTAACGCAGAATTTGCGTCGCTATGACATACTATAGGAGCCATGCCTTCTGGTTCCCAATCGAGTATTGTTTCCCCGGCAACGAAAGGGCTGTCTGCTAGGAGTGGATTATCTCTTTTCCGATGCACTATTTCATGTTTACTGTGTCCCACGCACCCTCACATTGACGAATTAACGCAGAATTTGCGTCGCTATGACATACTATAGGAGACATGCCTTCTGTTTCCCAATCGAGTATTGTTTCCCCGGCAACGAAAGGTCTGTCTGCTAGGAGTGGATTATCTCTCTTCCGATGCACTATTTCATGTTTACTGTGTCCCACGCACCCTCACATTGGCGAATTAACGCAGAATTTGCGTCGCTATGACATACTATAGGAGCCATGCCTTCTGGTTCCCAATCGAGTATTGTTTCCCCGGCAACGAAAGGGCTGTCTGCTAGGAGTGGATTATCTCTTTTCCGATGCACTATTTCATGTTTACTGTGTCCGACGCACCCTTACATTGACGAATTAACGCAGAATTTGCGTCGCTATTACATACTATAGGAGCCATACCTTCTGGTTCCCAATCGAGTATTGTTTCCCCGGCAACGAAAGGGCTGTCTGCTAGGAGTGGATTATCTCTTTTCCGATGCACTATTTCATGTTTACTGTGTCCGACGCACCCTCACATTGACGAATTAACGCAGAATTTGCGTCGCTATGGCATACTATAGGAGCCATGCCTTCTGGTTCCCAATCGAGTATTGTTTCCCCGGCAACGAAAGGGCTGTCTGCTAGGAGTGGATTATCTCTTTTCCGATGCACTATTTCATGTTTACTGTGTCCCATGCACCCTCACATTGACGAATTAACGTAGAATTTGCGTCGCTATGACATACTATAGGAGCCATGCCTTCTGTTTCCCAATCGAGTATTGTTTCCCCGGCAACGAAAGGGCTGTCTGCTAGGAGTGGATTATCTCTTTTCCGATGCACTATTTCATGTTTACTGTGTCCCACGCACCCTCACATTGACGAATTAACGCAGAATTTGCGTCGCTATGACATACTATAGGAGCCATGCCTTCTGGTTCCCAATCGAGTATTGTTTCCCCGGCAACGAAAGGGCTGTCTGCTAGGAGTGGATTATCTCTTTTCCGATGCACTATTTCATGTTTACTGTGTCCCACGCACCCTCACATTGACGAATTAACGCAGAATTTGAGTCGCTATGGCATACTATAGCTACGATGCCTTCTGGTTCCCAATCGAGTATTGTTTCCCCGGCAACGAAAGGTCTGTCTGCTAGGAGTGGATTATCTCTTTTCCGATGCACTATTTCATGTTTACTGTGTCCCACGCACCCTCACATTGACGAATTAACGCAGAATTTGAGTCGCTATGGCATACTATAGCTACGATGCATTCTGTTTCCCAATCGAGTATTGTTTCCCCGGCAACGAAAGGGCTGTCTGCTAGGAGTGGATTATCTCTTTTCCGATGCACTATTTCATGTTTACTGTGTCCCACGCACCCTCACATTGGCGAATTAACGCAGAATTTGCGTCGCTATGACATACTATAGGAGCCATGCCTTCTGTTTCCCAATCGAGTATTGTTTCCCCGGCAACGAAAGGGCTGTCTGCTAGGAGTGGATTATCTCTTTTCCGATGCACTATTTCATGTTTACTGTGAAACACGCACCCTCACATTGACGAATTAACGCAGAATTTGCGTCGCTATGACATAGTATGGGAGCCATGCCTTCTGGTTCCCAATCGAGTATTGTTTCCCCGGCAACGAAAGGTCTGTCAGCTAGGAGTGGATTATCTCTTTTCCGATGCCCTACTTCATGTTTACAGTGTCCCACGCACCCTCACATTGACGAATTATCGCAGAATTTGCGTCGCTATGACATACTATAGGAGCCATACCTTCTGGTTCCCAATCGAGTATTGTTTCCCCGGCAACGAAAGGGCTGTCTACTAGGAGTGGATTATCTCTTTTCCGATGCGCTATTTCATGTTTACTGTGTCCGACGCACCCTCACATTGACGAATTAACGCAGAATTTGCGTCGCTATGACATACTATAGGAGCCATGCCTTCTGGTTCCCAATCGAGTATTGTTTCCCCGGCAACGAAAGTTCTGTCTGCTTGGAGTGGATTATCTCTCTTCCGATGCACTATTTCATGTTTACTGTGTCCCACGCACCCTCACATTGACGAATTAACGCAGAATTTGCGTCGCTATGACATACTATAGGAGCCATGCCTTCTGGTTCTCAATCGAGTATTGTTTCCCCGGCAGCGAAAGGGCTGTCTGCTAGGAGTGGATTATCTCTCATCCGATGCACTATTTCATGTTTACTGTGTCCCACGCACCCCCACATTGACGAATTCACGCAGAATTTGCGTCGCTATGAGATACTATAGTTGCCATGCCTTCTGGTTCCCAATCGAGTATTGTTTCCACGGCAACGAAAGGGCTGCCAGCTAGGAGTGGATTATCTCTTTTCCGATGCACTATTTCATGTTTACTGTGTCCCACGCACCCTCACATTGAGAAATTAACGCAGAATTTGCGTCGCTATGACATACTATAGGAGCCATGCCTTCTGGTTCCCAATCGAGTATTGTTTCCCCGGCAACGAAAGGGCTGTCTGCTAGGAGTGGATTATCTCTTTTCCGATGCACTATTTCATGTTTACTGTGTCCCACGCACCCTCACATTGACGAATTAACGCAGAATTTGCGTCGCTATGACATACTATAGGAGCCATGCCTTCTGGTTCCCAATCGAGTATTGTTTCACCGGCAACGAAAGGGCTGTCTGCTAGGAGTGGATTATATCTTTTCCGATGCAGTATTTCATGTTTACTGTGTCCCACGCACCCTCACGTTGACGAATTAACGCAGAATTTGCGTCACTATGACATACTATAGGAGCCATGCCTTCTGGTTCCCAATCGAGTATTGTTTCCCCGGCAACGAAAGGGCTGTCTGCTAGGAGTGGATTATCTCTTTTCCGATGCACTATTTCTTGTTTACTGTGTCCCACGCACCCTCACATTGACGAATTAACGCAGAATTTGCGTCGCTATGACATACTATAGGAGCCATGCCTTCTGGTTCCCAATCGAGTATTGTTTCCCCGGCAACGAAAGGGCTGTCTGCTAGGAGTGGATTATCTCTTTTCCGATGCACTATTTCATGTTTACTGTGTCCCACGCACCCTCACATTGACGAATTAACGCAGAATTTGCGTCGCTATGACATACTATAGGAGCCATGCCTTCTGGTTCCCAATCGAGTATTTTTTCCCCGGCAACGAATAGTCTGTCTCCTAGGAGTGGATTATCTCTTTTCCGATGCACTATTTCATGTTTACTGTGTCCCACGCACCCTCACATTGACGAATTAACGCAGCATTTGCGTCGCTATGACATCCTATAGGAGCCATACCTTCTGGTTCCCAATCGAGTATTGATTCCCCGGCAACGAAAGGGCTGTCTGCTAGGAGTGGATTATCTCTTTTCCGATGCACTATTTCATGTTTACTGTGTCCCACGCACCCTCACATTGACGAATTAACGCAGGATTTGCGTCGCTATGACATACTATAGGAGCCATGCCTTCTGGTTCTCAATCGAGTATTGTTTCCCCGGCAGCGAAAGGGCTGTCTGCTAGGAGTGGATTATCTCTTTTCCGATGCACTGTTTCATGTTTACTGTGTCCCACGCACCCCCACATTGACGAATTCACGCAGAATTTGCGTCGCTATGAGATACTATAGGAGCCATGCCTTCTGGTTCTCAATCGAGTATTGTTTCCCCGGCAGCGAAAGGGCTGTCTGCTAGGAGTGGATTATCTCTTTTCCGATGCACTGTTTCATGTTTACTGTGTCCCACGCACCCCCACATTGACGAATTCACGCAGAATTTGCGTCGCTATGAGATACTATAGGTGCCATGCCTTCTGGTTCCCAATCGAGTATTGTTTCCACGGCAACGAAAGGGCTGCCAGCTAGGAGTGGATTATCTCTTTTCCGATGCACTATTTCATGTTTACTGTGTCCCATGCACCCTCACATTGAGAAATTAACGCAGAATTTGCGTCGCTATGACATACTATAGGAGCCATGCCTTCTGGTTCCCAATCGAGTATTGTTTCCCCGGCAACGAAAGGGCTGTCTGCTAGGAGTGGATTATCTCTTTTCCGATGCAGTATTTCATGTTTACTGTGTCCCACACACCCCCACATTGACGAATTAACGCAGAATTTGCGTCGCTATGACATACTATAGGAGCCATGCCTTCTGGTTCCCAATCGAGTATTGTTTCCCCGGCAACGAAAAGGCTGTCTGCTAGGAGTGGATTATCTCTTTTCCGATGCACTATTTCATGTTTACTGTGTCCCACGCACCCTCACATTGACGAATTAACGCAGAATTTGCGTCGCTATGACATACTATAGGAGCCATGAGTTCTGGTTCCCAATCGAGTATTGTTTCCCCGGCAACGAAAGGGCTGTCTGCTAGGAGTGGATTATCTCTTTTCCGATGCACTATTTCATGTTTACTGTGTCCCACGCACCCTCACATTGACGAATTAACGCAGAATTTGCGTCGCTATGACATACTATAGGAGCCATGCCTTCTGGTTCCCAATCGAGTATTGTTTCCCCGGCAACGAATAGTCTGTCTCCTAGGAGTGGATTATCTCTTTTCCGATGCACTATTTCATGTTTACTGTGTCCCACGCACCCTCACATTGACGAATTAACGCAGCATTTGCGTCGCAATGACATACTATAGGAGCCATGCCTTCTGGTTCCCAATCGAGTATTGTTTCCCCAGCAACGAAAGGTCTGTCTGCTAGGAGTGGATTATCTCTTTTCCGATGCAGTATTTCATGTCTACTGTGTCCGACGCACCCTCACATTGACGAATTAACGCAGAATTTGCGTCGCTATGACATACTATAGGAGCCATACCTTCTGGTTCCCAATAGAGTATTGTTTCCCCGGCAACGAAAGGGCTGTCTGCTAGGAGTGGATTATCTCTTTTCCGATGCACTATTTCATGTTTACTGTGTCCCACGCACCCTCACATTGACGAATTAACGCAGAATTTGCGTCGCTATGACATACTATAGGAGCCATGCCTTCTGGTTCCCAATCGAGTATTGTTTCCCCGGCAACGAAAGGGCTGTCTGCTAGGAGTGGATTATCTCTTTTCCGATGCACTATTTCATGTTTACTGTGTCCCACGCACCCTCACATTGACGAATTAACGCAGAATTTGCGTCGCTATGACATACTATAGGAGACATGCCTTCTGTTTCCCAATCGAGTATTGTTTCCCCGGCAACGAAAGGTCTGTCTGCTAGGAGTGGATTATCTCTCTTCCGATGCACTATTTCATGTTTACTGTGTCCCACGCACCCTCTCATTGGCGAATTAACGCAGAATTTGCGTCGCTATGACATACTATAGGAGCCATGCCTTCTGGTTCCCAATCGAGTATTGTTTCCCCGGCAACGAAAGGGCTGTCTGCTAGGAGTGGATTATCTCTTTTCCGATGCACTATTTCATGTTTACTGTGTCCCACGCACCCCCACATTGACGAATTAACGCAGAATTTGCGTCGCTATGACATACTATAGGAGCCATGGCGTCTGGTTCCCAATCGAGTATTGTTTTCCCGGCAACGAAAGGGCTGTCTGCTAGGAGTGGATTATCTCTTTTCCGATGCACTATTTCATGTTTACTGTGTCCGACGCACCCTTACATTGACGAATTAACGCAGAATTTGCGTCGCTATTACATACTATAGGAGCCATACCTTCTGGTTCCCAATCGAGTATTGTTTCCCCGGCAACGAAAGGGCTGTCTGCTAGGAGTTTATTATCTTTTTTCCGATGCACTATTTCATGTTTACTGTGTCCGACGCACCCTCACATTGACGAATTAACGCAGAATTTGCGTCGCTATGGCATACTATAGGAACCATGCCTTCTGGTTCCCAATCGAGTATTGTTTCCCCGGCAACGAAAGGGCTGTCTGCTAGGAGTTAATTATCTCTTTTCCGATGCACTATTTCATGTTTACTGTGTCCCATGCACCCTCACATTGACGAATTAACGTAGAATTTGCGTCGCTATGACATACTATAGGAGCCATGCCTTCTGTTTCCCAATCGAGTATTGTTTCCCCGGCAACGAAAGGGCTGTCTGCTAGGAGTGGATTATCTCTTTTCCGATGCACTATTTCATGTTTACTGTGTCCCACGCACCCTCACATTGACGAATTATCGCAGAATTTGCGTCGCTATGACATACTATAGGAGCCATGCCTTCTGGTTCTCAATCGAGTATTGTTTCCCCGGCAACGAAAGGGCTGTCTGCTAGGAGTGGATTATCTCTTTTCCGATGCACTATTTCATGTTTACTGTGTCCCACGCACCCTCACATTGACGAATTAACGCAGAATTTGAGTCGCTATGGCATACTATAGCTACGATGCCTTCTGGTTCCCAATCGAGTATTGTTTCCCCGGCAACGAAAGGGCTGTCTGCTAGGAGTGGATTATCTCTTTTCCGATGCACTATTTCATGTTTACTGTGTCCCACGCACCCTCACATTGACGAATTAACGCAGAATTTGAGTCGCTATGGCATACTATAGCTACGATGCATTCTGTTTCCCAATCGAGTATTGTTTCCCCGGCAACGAAAGGGCTGTCTGCTAGGAGTGGATTATCTCTTTTCCGATGCACTATTTCATGTTTACTGTGTCCCACGCACCCTCACATTGGCGAATTAACGCAGAATTTGCGTCGCTATGACATACTATAGGAGCCATGCCTTCTGTTTCCCAATCGAGTATTGTTTCCCCGGCAACGAAAGGGCTGTCTGCTAGGAGTGGATTATCTCTTTTCCGATGCACTATTTCATGTTTACTGTGAAACACGCACCCTCACATTGACGAATTAACGCAGAATTTGCGTCGCTATGACATAGTATGGGAGCCATGCCTTCTGGTTCCCAATCGAGTATTGTTTCCCCGGCAACGAAAGGTCTGTCAGCTAGGAGTGGATTATCTCTTTTCCGATGCCCTACTTCATGTTTACTGTGTCCCACGCACCCTCACATTGACGAATTAACGCAGAATTTGCGTCGCTATGACATACTATAGGAGCCATGCCATCTGGTTCCCAATCGAGTATTGTTTCCCCGGCAACGAAAGTGCTGTCTACTAGGAGTGGATTATCTCTTTTCCGATGCAGTATTTCATGTTTACTGTGTCCCACGCACCCCCACGTTGACGAATTAACGCAGAATTTGCGTCGCTATGACATACTATAGGAGCCATGCCTTCTGGTTCCCAATCGAGTATTGTTTCCCCGGCAACGAAAGGGCTGTCTGCTAGGAGTGGATTATCTCTTTTCCGATGCACTATTTCATGTTTACTGTGTCCCACGCACCCTCACATTGACGAATTAACGCAGAATTTGCGTCGCTATGACATACTATAGGAGCCATGCCTTCTGGTTCCCAATCGAGTATTGTTTCCCCGGCAACGAAAGGGCTGTCTGCTAGGAGTGGATTATCTCTTTTCCGATGCACTATTTCATGTTTACTGTGTCCCACGCACCCTCACATTGACGAATTAACGCAGAATTTGCGTCGCTATGACATACTATAGGAGCCATGCCTTCTGGTTCCCAATCGAGTATTGTTTCCCCGGCAACGAATAGTCTGTCTCCTAGGAGTGGATTATCTCTTTTCCGATGCACTATTTCATGTTTACTGTGTCCCACGCATCCTCACATTGACGAATTAACGCAGCATTTGCGTCGCAATGACATACTATAGGAGCCATGCTTTCTGGTTCCCAATCGAGTATTGTTTCCCCAGCAACGAAAGGTCTGTCTGCTAGGTGTGGATTATCTCTTTTCCGATGCAGTATTTCATGTTTACTGTGTCCGACGCACCCTCACATTGACGAATTAACGCAGAATTTGCGTCGCTATGACATACTATAGGAGCCATACCTTCTGGTTCCCAATAGAGTATTGTTTCCCCGGCAACGAAAGGGCTGTCTGCTAGGAGTGGATTATCTCTTTTCCGATGCACTATTTCATGTTTACTGTGTCCCACGCACCCTCACATTGACGAATTAACGCAGAATTTGCGTCGCTATGACATACTATAGGAGCCATGCCTTCTGGTTCCCAATCGAGTATTGTTTCCCCGGCAACGAAAGGGCTGTCTGCTAGGAGTGGATTATCTCTTTTCCGATGCACTATTTCATGTTTACTGTGTCCCACGCACCCTCACATTGACGAATTAACGCAGAATTTGCGTCGCTATGACATACTATAGGAGCCATGCCTTCTGGTTCCCAATCGAGTATTGTTTCCCCGGCAACGAAAGGGCTGTCTGCTAGGAGTGGATTATCTCTTTTCCGATGCACTATTTCATGTTTACTGTGTCCCACGCACCCTCACATTGACGAATTAACGCAGAATTTGAGTCGCTATGGCATACTATAGCTACGATGCCTTCTGGTTCCCAATCGAGTATTGTTTCCCCGGCAACGAAAGGGCTGTCTGCTAGGAGTGGATTATCTCTTTTCCGATGCACTATTTCATGTTTACTGTGTCCCACGCACCCTCACATTGACGAATTAACGCAGAATTTGAGTCGCTATGGCATACTATAGCTACGATGCATTCTGTTTCCCAATCGAGTATTGTTTCCCCGGCAACGAAAGGGCTGTCTGCTAGGAGTGGATTATCTCTTTTCCGATGCACTATTTCATGTTTACTGTGTCCCACGCACCCTCACATTGGCGAATTAACGCAGAATTTGCGTCGCTATGACATACTATAGGAGCCATGCCTTCTGTTTCCCAATCGAGTATTGTTTCCCCGGCAACGAAAGGGCTGTCTGCTAGGAGTGGATTATCTCTTTTCCGATGCACTATTTCATGTTTACTGTGAAACACGCACCCTCACATTGACGAATTAACGCAGAATTTGCGTCGCTATGACATAGTATGGGAGCCATGCCTTCTGGTTCCCAATCGAGTATTGTTTCCCCGGCAACGAAAGGTCTGTCAGCTAGGAGTGGATTATCTCTTTTCCGATGCCCTACTTCATGTTTACTGTGTCCCACGCACCCTCACATTGACGAATTAACGCAGAATTTGCGTCGCTATGACATACTATAGGAGCCATGCCTTCTGGTTCCCAATCGAGTATTGTTTCCCCGGCAACGAAAGGGCTGTCTGCTAGGAGTGGATTATCTCTATTCCGATGCAGTATTTCATGTTTACTGTGTCCCACGCACCCCCACATTGACGAATTAACGCAGAATTTGCGTCGCTATGACATACTATAGGAGCCATGCCTTCTGGTTCCCAATCGAGTATTGTTTCCCCGGCAACGAATAGTCTGTCTCCTAGGAGTGGATTATCTCTTTTCCGATGCACTATTTCATGTTTACTGTGTCCCACGCACCCTCACATTGACGAATTAACGCAGCATTTGCGTCGCAATGACATACTATAGGAGCCATGCCTTCTGGTTCCCAATCGAGTATTGTTTCCCCAGCAACGAAAGGTCTGTCTGCTAGGAGTGGATTATCTCTTTTCCGATGCAGTATTTCATGTTTACTGTGTCCGACGCACCCTCACATTGACGAATTAACGCAGAATTTGTTCGCTATGACATACTATAGGAGCCATACCTTCTGGTTCCCAATAGAGTATTGTTTCCCCGGCAACGAAAGGGCTGTCTGCTAGGAGTGGATTATCTCTTTTCCGATGCACTATTTCATGTTTACTGTGTCCCACGCACCCTCACATTGACGAATTAACGCAGAATTTGCGTCGCTATGACATACTATAGGAGCCATGCCTTCTGGTTCCCAATCGAGTATTGTTTCCCCGGCAACGAAAGGGCTGTCTGCTAGGAGTGGATTATCTCTTTTCCGATGCACTATTTCATGTTTACTGTGTCCGACGCACCCTTACATTGACGAATTAACGCAGAATTTGCGTCGCTATTACATACTATAGGAGACATGCCTTCTGTTTCCCAATCGAGTATTGTTTCCCCGGCAACGAAAGGTCTGTCTGCTAGGAGTGGATTATCTCTCTTCCGATGCACTATTTCATGTTTACTGTGTCCCACGCACCCTCACATTGGCGAATTAACGCAGAATTTGCGTCGCTATGACATACTATAGGAGCCATGCCTTCTGGTTCCCAATCGAGTATTGTTTCCCCGGCAACGAAAGGGCTGTCTGCTAGGAGTGGATTATCTCTTTTCCGATGCACTATTTCATGTTTACTGTGTCCGACGCACCCTTACATTGACGAATTAACGCAGAATTTGCGTCGCTATTACATACTATAGGAGCCATACCTTCTGGTTCCCAATCGAGTATTGTTTCCCCGGCAACGAAAGGGCTGTCTGCTAGGAGTGGATTATCTCTTTTCCGATGCACTATTTCATGTTTACTGTGTCCCACGCACCCTCACATTGACGAATTAACGCAGAATTTGCGTCGCTATGGCATACTATAGGAGCCATGCCTTCTGGTTCCCAATCGAGTATTGTTTCCCCGGCAACGAAAGGGCTGTCTGCTAGGAGTGGATTATCTCTTTTCCGATGCACTATTTCATGTTTACTGTGTCCCATGCACCCTCACATTGACGAATTAACGTAGAATTTGCGTCGCTATGACATACCATAGGAGCCATGCCTTCTGTTTCCCAATCGAGTATTGTTTCCCCGGCAACGAAAGGGCTGTCTGCTAGGAGTGGATTATCTCTTTTCCGATGCACTATTTCATGTTTACTGTGTCCCACGCACCCTCACATTGACGAATTAACGCAGAATTTGCGTCGCTATGACATACTATAGGAGCCATGCCTTCTGGTTCCCAATCGAGTATTGTTTCCCCGGCAACGAAAGGGCTGTCTGCATCTGTCTCGCGTGTGTTTTTCCGATGCACTATTTCATGTTTACTGTGTCCCACGCACCCTCACATTGACGAATTAACGCAGAATTTGAGTCGCTATGGCATACTATAGCTACGATGCCTTCTGGTTCCCAATCGAGTATTGTTTCCCCGGCAACGAAAGGTCTGTCTGCTAGGAGTGGATTATCTCTTTTCCGATGCACTATTTCATGTTTACTGTGTCCCACGCACCCTCACATTGACGAATTAACGCAGAATTTGAGTCGCTATGGCATACTATAGCTACGATGCATTCTGTTTCCCAATCGAGTATTGTTTCCCCGGCAACGAAAGGGCTGTCTGCTAGGAGTGGATTATCTCTTTTCCGATGCACTATTTCATGTTTACTGTGTCCCACGCACCCTCACATTGGCGAATTAACGCAGAATTTGCGTCGCTATGACATACTATAGGAGCCATGCCTTCTGTTTCCCAATCGAGTATTGTTTCCCCGGCAACGAAAGGGCTGTCTGCTAGGAGTGGATTATCTCTTTTCCGATGCACTATTTCATGTTTACTGTGAAACACGCACCCTCACATTGACGAATTAACGCAGAATTTGCGTCGCTATGACATAGTATGGGAGCCATGCCTTCTGGTTCCCAATCGAGTATTGTTTCCCCGGCAACGAAAGGTCTGTCAGCTAGGAGTGGATTATCTCTTTTCCGATGCCCTACTTCATGTTTACTGTGTCCCACGCACCCTCACATTGACGAATTATCGCAGAATTTGCGTCGCTATGACATACTATAGGAGCCATACCTTCTGGTTCCCAATCGAGTATTGTTTCCCCGGCAACGAAAGGGCTGTCTACTAGGAGTGGATTATCTCTTTTCCGATGCGCTATTTCATGTTTACTGTGTCCGACGCACCCTCACATTGACGAATTAACGCAGAATTTGCGTCGCTATGACATACTATAGGAGCCATGCCTTCTGGTTCCCAATCGAGTATTGTTTCCCCGGCAACGAAAGTTCTGTCTGCTTGGAGTGGATTATCTCGCTTCCGATGCACTGTTTCATGTTTACTGTGTCCCACGCACCCTCACATTGGCGAATTAACGCAGAATTTGCGTCACTATGACATACTATAGGAGCCATGCCATCTGGTTCCCAATCGAGTATTGTTTCCCCGGCAACGAATAGTCTGTCTCCTAGGAGTGGATTATCTCTTTTCCGATGCACTATTTCATGTTCACTGTGTCCCACGCACCCTCACATTGACGATTTAACGCAGAATTTGCGTCGCTATGACATACTATAGGAGCCATGCCTTCTGTTTCCCAATCGAGTATTGTTTCCCCGGGAACGAAAGGTGTGTCTGCTAGGAGTGGATTATCTCTTTTCCGATGCACTATTTCATGTTTACTTTGTCCCACGCACCCTCACATTGACGAATTAACGCAGAATTTGCGGCGCTATGACATACTATAGGAGCCACGCCTTCTGGTTCCCAATCGAGTATTGTTTCCCCCGCAACGAAAGGGCTGTCTGCTAGGAGTGGATTATCTCTTTTCCGATGCACTATTTCATGTTTACTGTGTCCCACGCACCCTCACATTGACGAATTAACGCAGAATTTGCGTCGCTATGACATACTATAGGAGCCATGCCTTCACTTCCCAATCGAGTATTGTTTCCCCGGCAACGAAAGGGCTGTCTGCTAGGAGTGGATTATCTCTTTTCCGATGCACTATTTCATGTTTACTGTGTCCCACGCACCCTCACATTGACGAATTAACGCAGAAATGGCGTCGCTATGACATACTATAGGAGCCATCCCTTCTGTTTCCCAATCGAGTATTGTTTCCCCGGCAACGAAAGGGCTGTCTGCTAGGAGTGGATTATCTCTTTTCCGATGCACTATTTTATGTTTACTGTGTCCCATGCACCCTCACATTGACGGATTAACGCAGAATTTGCGTCGCTATGACATACTATAGGAGCCATGCCTTCTGTTTCCCAATCGAGTATTGTTTCCCGGGCAACGAAAGGGCTGTCTGCTAGGAGTGGATTATCTCTTTTCCGATGCACTATTTCATGTTTACTGTGTCCCACGCACCCTCACATTGACGAATTAACGCAATATTTGAATCGCTATGACATACTATAGGAGCCATGCCTTCTGGTTCCCAATCGAGTATTGTTTCCCCGGCAACGAAAGGTCTGTCTGCTAGGAGTGGATTATCTCACTTCCGATGCACTATTTCATGTTTACTGTGTCCGACGCACCCTCACATTGACGAATTAAAGCAGAATTTGCGTCGCTATGACATACTATAGGAGCCATGCCTTCTGGTTCAGAATCGAGTATTGCTTCCCCGGCAACGAAAGGTCTGTCTGCTAGGAGTGGATTATCTCTCTTCCGATGCACTATTTCATGTTTAATGTGTCCGACGCACCCTCACATTGACGAATTAAAGCAGAAATGGCGTCGCTATGACATACTATAGGAGCCATGCCTTCTGGTTCAGAATCGAGTATTGTTTCCCCGGCAACGAAAGGTCTGTCTGCTAGGAGTGGATTATCTCTCTTCCGATGCACTATTTCATGTTTACTGTGTCCCACGCACCCCCACATTGACGAATTCACGCAGAATTTGCTTCGCTATGAGATACTATAGGTGCCATGCCTTCTGGTTCCCAATCGAGTATGTTTCCCCGGCAACGAAAGGTCTGTCTGCTAGGAGTTTATTGTCTCTTTTCCGATGCACTATTTCATGTTTACTGTGTCCCACGCACCCTCACATTGACGAATTAACGCAGAATTTGCGTCGCTATGACATACTATAGGAGCCATGCCTTCTGGTTCCCAATCGAGTATTGTTTCCCCGGCAACGAAAGGGCTGTCTGCTAGGAGTGGATTATCTCTTTTCCGATGCACTAATTCATGTTTACTGTGTCCCATGCACCCTCACATTGACGGATTAACGCAGAATTTGCGTCGCTATGACATACTATAGGAGCCATGCCTTCTGTTTCCCAATCGAGTATTGTTTCCCGGGCAACGAAAGGGCTGTCTGCTAGGAGTGGATTATCTCTTTTCCGATGCACTATTTCATGTTTACTGTGTCCCACGCACCCTCACATTGACGAATTAACGCAATATTTGAATCGCTATGACATACTATAGGAGCCATGCCTTCTGGTTCCCAATCGAGTATTGTTTCCCCGGCAACCTAAGGTCTGTCTGCTAGGAGGGGATTATCTCACTTCCGATGCACTATTTCATGTTTACTGTGTCCGACGCACCCTCACATTGAAGAATTAAAGCAGAATTTGCGTCGCTATGACATACTATAGGAGCCATGCCTTCTGGTTCAGAATCGAGTATTGTTTCCCCGGCAACGAAAGGTCTGTCTGCTAGGAGTGGATTATCTCTCTTCCGATGCACTATTTCATGTTTACTGTGTCCGACGCACCCTCACATTGACGAATTAAAGCAGAAATGGCGTCGCTATGACATACTATAGGAGCCATGCCTTCTGGTTCAGAATCGAGTATTGTTTCCCCGGCAACGAAAGGTCTGTCTGCTAGGAGTGGATTATCTCTCTTCCGATGCACTATTTCATGTTTACTGTGTCCCACGAACCCCCACATTGACGAATTCACGCAGAATTTGCTTCGCTATGAGATACTATAGGTGCCATGCCTTCTGGTTCCCAATCGAGTATGTTTGCCCGGCAACGAAAGGTCTGTCTGCTAGGAGTGGATTATCTCTTTTCCGATGCACTATTTCATGTTTACTGTGTCCCACGCACCCTCACATTGACGAATTAACGCAGAATTTGCGTCGCTATGACATACTATAGGAGCGACGCCTTCTGGATCCCAATCGAGTATTGTTTCCCCGGCAACGAAGGCGCTGTCTGCTAGGAGTGGATTATCTCTTTTCCGATGCACTATTTGATGTTTACTGTGTCCCACGGAGCCTGACATTGACGAATTAACGCGGAATTTGCGTCGCTATGACATACTATAGGAGCCATGCCTTCTGTTTCCCAATCGAGTATTGTTTCCCCGCCAACGAAAGGGCTGTCTGCTAGGAGTGGATTATCTCTTTTCCGATGCACTATTTCATGTTTACTGTGTCCCACGCACCCTCACATTGACGAATTAACGCAGAATTTGCGTCGCTATGACATACTATAGGAGCCATGCCTTCTGGTTCCCAATCGAGTATTGTTTCCCCGGCAACGAAAGGTCTGTCTGCTAGGAGTGGATTATCTCTCTTCCGATGCACTATTTCATGTTTACTGTGTCCCACGCAAGCTCACATTGACTAATTAACGCAGAATTTGCGTCGCTATGACATACTATAGGAGCCATGCCTTCTGTTTCCCAATCGAGTATTGTTTCCCCGGCAACGAAAGGTCTGTCTGCTAGGAGTGGATTATCTCTTTTCCTATGCACTATTTCATGTTTACTGTGTCCCACGCACCCTCACATTGACGAATTAACGCAGAATTTGCGTCGCTATGACATACTATAGGAGCCACGCCTTCTGGTTCCCAATCGAGTATTGTTTCCCCCACAACGAAAGGGCTGTCTGCTAGGAGTGGATTATCTCTTTTCCGATGCACTATTTCATGTTTACTGTGTCCCACGCACCCTCACATTGACGAATTAACGCAGAATTTGCGTCGCTATGACATACTATAGGAGCCATGCCTTCACTTCCCAATCGAGTATTGTTTCCCCGGCAACGAAAGGGCTGTCTGCTAGGAGTGGATTATCTCTTTTCCGATGCACTATTTCATGTTTACTGTGTCCCACGCACCCTCACATTGACGAATTAACGCAGAAATGGCGTCGCTATGACATACTATAGGAGCCATCCCTTCTGTTTCCCAATCGAGTATTGTTTCCCCGGCAACGAAAGGGCTGTCTGCTAGGAGTGGATTATCTCTTTTCCGATGCACTATTTTATGTTTACTGTGTCCCATGCACCCTCACATTGACGGATTAACGCAGAATTTGCGTCGCTATGACATACTATAGGAGCCATGCCTTCTGTTTCCCAATCGAGTATTGTTTCCCGGGCAACGAAAGGGCTGTCTGCTAGGAGTGGATTATCTCTTTTCCGATGCACTATTTCATGTTTACTGTGTCCCACGCACCCTCACATTGACGAATTAACGCAATATTTGAATCGCTATGACATACTATAGGAGCCATGCCTTCTGGTTCCCAATCGAGTATTGTTTCCCCGGCAACGAAAGGTCTGTCTGCTAGGAGTGGATTATCTCACTTCCGATGCACTATTTCATGTTTACTGTGTCCGACGCACCCTCACATTGACGAATTAAAGCAGAATTTGCGTCGCTATGACATACTATAGGAGCCATGCCTTCTGGTTCAGAATCGAGTATTGCTTCCCCGGCAACGAAAGGTCTGTCTGCTAGGAGTGGATTATCTCTCTTCCGATGCACTATTTCATGTTTACTGTGTCCGACGCACCCTCACATTGACGAATTAAAGCAGAAATGGCGTCGCTATGACATACTATAGGAGCCATGCCTTCTGGTTCAGAATCGAGTATTGTTTCCCCGGCAACGAAAGGTCTGTCTGCTAGGAGTGGATTATCTCTCTTCCGATGCACTATTTCATGTTTACTGTGTCCCACGCACCCCCACATTGACGAATTCACGCAGAATTTGCTTCGCTATGAGATACTATAGGTGCCATGCCTTCTGGTTCCCAATCGAGTATGTTTCCCCGGCAACGAAAGGTCTGTCTGCTAGGAGTTTATTGTCTCTTTTCCGATGCACTATTTCATGTTTACTGTGTCCCACGCACCCTCACATTGACGAATTAACGCAGAATTTGCGTCGCTATGACATACTATAGGAGCCATGCCTTCTGGTTCCCAATCGAGTATTGTTTCCCCGGCAACGAAAGGGCTGTCTGCTAGGAGTGGATTATCTCTTTTCCGATGCACTAATTCATGTTTACTGTGTCCCATGCACCCTCACATTGACGGATTAACGCAGAATTTGCGTCGCTATGACATACTATAGGAGCCATGCCTTCTGTTTCCCAATCGAGTATTGTTTCCCGGGCAACGAAAGGGCTGTCTGCTAGGAGTGGATTATCTCTTTTCCGATGCACTATTTCATGTTTACTGTGTCCCACGCACCCTCACATTGACGAATTAACGCAATATTTGAATCGCTATGACATACTATAGGAGCCATGCCTTCTGGTTCCCAATCGAGTATTGTTTCCCCGGCAACCTAAGGTCTGTCTGCTAGGAGCGGATTATCTCACTTACGATGCACTATTTCATGTTTACTGTGTCCGACGCACCCTCACATTGAAGAATTAAAGCAGAATTTGCGTCGCTATGACATACTATAGGAGCCATGCCTTCTGGTTCAGAATCGAGTATTGTTTCCCCGGCAACGAAAGGTCTGTCTGCTAGGAGTGGATTATCTCTCTTCCGATGCACTATTTCATGTTTACTGTGTCCGACGCACCCTCACATTGACGAATTAAAGCAGAAATGGCGTCGCTATGACATACTATAGGGGCCATGCCTTCTGGTTCAGAATCGAGTATTGTTTCCCCGGCAACGAAAGGTCTGTCTGCTAGGAGTGGATTATCTCTCTTCCGATGCACTATTTCATGTTTACTGTGTCCCACGCACCCCCACATTGACGAATTCACGCAGAATTTGCTTCGCTATGAGATACTATAGGTGCCATGCCTTCTGGTTCCCAATCGAGTATGTTTGCCCGGCAACGAAAGGTCTGTCTGCTAGGAGTGGATTATCTCTTTTCCGATGCACTATTTCATGTTTACTGTGTCCCACGCACCCTCACATTGACGAATTAACGCAGAATTTGCGTCGCTATGACATACTATAGGAGCGACGCCTTCTGGATCCCAATCGAGTATTGTTTCGCCGGCAACGAAGGCGCTGTCTGCTAGGAGTGGATTATCTCTTTTCCGATGCACTATTTGATGTTTACTGTGTCCCACGGAGCCTGACATTGACGAATTAACGCGGAATTTGCGTCGCTATGACATACTATAGGAGCCATGCCTTCTGTTTCCCAATCGAGTATTGTTTCCCCGCCAACGAAAGGGCTGTCTGCTAGGAGTGGATTATCTCTTTTCCGATGCACTATTTCATGTTTACTGTGTCCCACGCACCCTCACATTGACGAATTAACGCAGAATTTGCGTCGCTATGACATACTATAGGAGCCATGCCTTCTGGTTCCCAATCGGGTATTGTTTCCCCGGCAACGAAAGGTCTGTCTGCTAGGAGTGGATTATCTCTCTTCCGATGCACTATTTCATGTTTACTGTGTCCCACGCAAGCTCACATTGACTAATTAACGCAGAATTTGTGTCGCTATGACATACTATAGGAGCCATGCCTTCTGTTTCCCAATCGAGTATTGTTTCCCCGGCAACGAAAGGTCTGTCTGCTAGGAGTGGATTATCTCTTTTCCGATGCACTATTTCATGTTTACTGTGTCCCACGCACCCTCACATTGAAGAATTAACACAGAATTTGCGTCGCTATGACATATTATAGGAGCCACGCCTTCTGGTTCCCAATCGAATATTGTTTCCCCGGCAACGAAAGGGCTGTCTGCTAGGAGTGGATTATCTCTTTTCCGATGCACTATTTCATGTTTACTGTGTCCCACGCACCCCCACATTGACGAATTCACGCAGAATTTGCGTCGCTATGAGATACTATAGGTGCCATGCCTTCTGGTTCCCAATCGAGTATTGTTTCCACGGCAACGAAAAGGCTGTCTGCTAGGAGTGGATTATCTCTTTTCCGATGCACTATTTCATGTTTACTGTGTCCCACGCACCCTCACGTTGACGAATTAACGCAGAATATGCGTCGCTATGACATACTATAGGAGCCATGCCTTCTGGTTCCCAATCGAGTATTGTTTCCCCGGCAACGAAAGGGCTGTCTGCTAGGAGTGGATTATCTCTTTTCCGATGCACTATTTCATGTTTATGTGTCCCACGCACCCCCACATTGACGAATTCACGCAGAATTTGCGTCGCTATGAGATACTATAGGTGCCATGCCTTCTGGTTCCCAATCGAGTATTGTTTCCACGGCAACGAAAAGGCTGTCTGCTAGGAGTGGATTATCTCTTTTCCGATGCACTATTTCATGTTTACTGTGTCCCACGCACCCTCACGTTGACGAATTAACGCAGAATTTGCGTCGCTATGACATACTATAGGAGCCATGATTTCTGGTTCCCAAACGAGTATTGATTCCCCGGCAACGAAAGGGCTGTCTGCTAGGAGTGGATCATCTCTTTTCCGATGCACTATTTCATGTTTACTGTGTCCCACGCACCCTCACGTTGACGAATTAACGCAGAATTTGCGTCGCTATGACATACTATAGGAGCCATGCCTTCTGGTTCCCAATCGAGTATTGTTTCCCCGGCAACGAAAGGTCTGTCTGCTAGGAGTGGATTATCTCTCTTCCGATGCACTATTTCATGTTTACTGTGTCCCACGCACCCCCTCATTGACGAATTCACGCAGTATTTGCGTCGCTATGAGATACTATAGGTGCCATGCCTTCTGGTTCCCAATCGAGTATTGTTTCCACGGCAACGAAAAGGCTGTCTGCTAGGAGTGGATTATCTCTTTTCCGATGCACTATTTCATGTTTACTGTGTCCCACGCACCCTCTCGTTGACGAATTAACGCAGAATTTGCGGCGCTATGACATACTTTAGGAGCCATGCCTTCTGGTTCCCAATCGAGTATTGTTTCCCCGGCAACGAAAGGGCTGTCTGCTAGGAGTGGATTATCTCTTTTCCGATGCACTATTTCATGTTTACTGTGTCCCACGCACCCTCACATTGACGAATTAACGCAGAATTTGCGTCGCTATGACATACTATAGGAGCCACGCCTTCTGGTTCCCAATCGAGTATTGTTTCCCCGGCAACGAAATGCTGTCTGCTAGGAGTGGATTATCTCTTTTCCGATGCACTATTTCATGTTTACTGTGTCCCACGCACCCCCACATTGACGAATTCACGCAGAATTTGCGTCGCTATGAGATACTATAGGTGCCATGCCTTCTGGTTCCCAATCGAGTATTGTTTCCACGGCAACGAAAAGGCTGTCTGCTAGGAGTGGATTATCTCTCTTCCGATGCACTATTTCATGTTTACTGTGTCCCACGCACCCTCACGTTGACGAATTAACGCAGAATTTGCGTCCCTATGACATACTATAGGAGCCATGCCTTCTGGTTCCCAATCGAGTATTGTATCCCCGGCAACGAAAGGGCTGTCTGCTAGGAGTGGATTATCTCTTTTCCGATGCACTATTTCATGTTTACTGTGTCCCACGCACCCCCACATTGACGAATTCACGCAGAATTTGCGTCGCTATGACATACTATAGGTGCCATGCCTTCTGGTTCCCAATCGAGTATAGTTTCCACGGCAACGAAAAGGCTGTCTGCTGGGAGTGGATTATCTCTTTTCCGATGCACTATTTCATGTTTACTGTGTCCCACGCACCCTCACGTTGACGAATTAACGCAGAATTTGCGTCGCTATGACATACTATAGGAGCCATGATTTCTGGTTCACAAACGAGTATTGTTTCCCCGGCAACGAAAGGGCTGTCTGCTATGAGTGGATTATCTCTCTTCCGATGCACTATTTCATGTTTACTGTGTCCGACGCACCCTCACGTTGACGAATTAACGCAGAATTTGCGTCGCTATGACATACTATAGGAGCCATGATTTCTGGTTCCCAAAAGAGTATTGTTTCCCTGGCAACGAAAGGGCTGTCTGCTAGGAGTGGATTATCTCTTTTCCGATGCACTATTTCATGTTTACTGTGTCCCACGCACCCTCACATTGACGAATTAACGCAGAATTTGCGTCGCTATGACATACTATAGGAGCCATGCCTTCTGGTTCCCAATCGAGTATTGTTTCCCCGGCAACGAAAGGTCTGTCTGCTAGGAGTGGATTATCTCTCTTCCGATGCACTATTTCATGTTTACTGTGTCCCACGCACCCCCACATTGACGAATTCACGCAGAATTTGCGTCGCTATGAGATACTATAGGTGCCATGTCTTCTGGTTCCCAATCGAGTATTGTTTCCACGGCATCGAAAAGGCTGTCTGCTAGGAGTGGATTATCTCTTTTCCGATGCACTATTTCATGTTTACTGTGTCCCACGCACCCTCACGTTGACGAATTAACGCAGAATTTGCGTCGCTATGACATACTATAGGAGCCATACCTTCTGGTTCCCAATCGAGTATTGTTTCCCCGGCAACGAAAGGTCTGTCTGCTAGGAGTGGATTATCTCTCTTCCGATGCACTATTTCATGTTTACTGTGTCCCACGCACCCCCACATTGACGAATTCACGCAGAATCTGCGTCGCTATGAGATACTATAGGTGCCATGCCTTCTGGTTCCCAATCGAGTATTGTTTCCACGGCAACGAAAAGGCTGTCTGCTAGGAGTGGATTATCTCTTTTCCGATGCACTATTTCATGTTTACTGTGTCCCACGCACCCTCTCGTTGACGAATTAACGCAGAATTTGCGGCGCTATGACATACTATAGGAGCCATGCCTTCTGGTTCCCAATCGAGTATTGTTTCCCCGGCAACGAAAGGGCTGTCTGCTAGGAGTGGATTATCTCTTTTCCGATGCACTATTTCATGTTTCCTGTGTCCCACGCACCCCCACATTGACGAATTCACGCAGAATTTGCGTCGCTATGAGATACTATAGGTGCCATGCCTTCTGGTTCCCAATCGAGTATTGTTTCCACGGCAACGAAAAGGCTGTCTGCTAGGAGTGGATTATGTCTTTTCCGATGCACTATTTCATGTTTACTGTGTCCCACGCACCCTCACGTTGACGAATTAACGCAGAATTTGCGTCCCTATGACATACTATAGGAGCCATGCCTTCTGGTTCCCAATCGAGTATTGTTTCCCCGGCAACGAAAGGGCTGTCTGCTAGGAGTGGATTATCTCTTTTCCGATGCACTATTTCATGTTTACTGTGTCCCACGCACCCCCACATTGACGAATTCACGCAGAATTTGCGTCGCTATGAGATACTATAGGTGCCATGCCTTCTGGTTCCCAATCGAGTATTGTTTCCACGGCAACGAAAAGGCTGTCTGCTAGGAGTGGATTATCTCTTTTCCGATGCACTATTTCATGTTTACTGTGTCCCACGCACCCTCACGTTGACGAATTAACGCAGAATTTGCGTCGCTATGACATACTATAGGAGCCATGATTTCTGGTTCCCAAACGAGTATTGTTTCCCCGGCAACGAAAGGGCTGTCTGCTAGGAGTGGATTATCTCTTTTCCGATGCACTATTTCATGTTTACTGTGTCCCACGCACCCTCACATTGACGAATTAACGCAGAATTTGCGTCGCTATGACATACTATAGGAGCCACGCCTTCTGGTTCCCAATCGAGTATTGTTTCCCCGGCAACGAAAGGGCTGTCTGCTAGGAGTGGATTATCTCTTTTCCGATGCACTATTTCATGTTTACTGTGTCCCACGCACCCTCACATTGACGAATTAACGCAGAATTTGCGTCGCTATGACATACTATAGGAGCCATGCCTTCTGGTAAAGAATCGTATATTGTTTCCCCGGCAACGAAAGGTCTGTCTCCTAGGAGTGGATTATCTCTTTTCCGATGCACTATTTCATGTTTACTGCGTCCCACGCACCCTCACACTGACGAATTAACGCAGAATTTGCGTCGCTATGACGTAATATAGGAGCCATGCCTTCTGGTTCCCAATCGAGTATTGTTTCCCCGGCAACGAAAGGGCTGTCTGCTAGGAGTGGATTATCTCTTTTCCGATGCACTATTTCATGTTTACTGTGTCCCACGCACCCTCACATTGACGAATTCACGCAGAACTTGCGTCGCTATGACGTACTATTGCAGCCATGCCTTCTGGTTCCCAATCGAGTATTGTTTCCCGGGCAACGAAAGGGCTGTCTGCTAGGAGTGGATTATCTCTCTTCCGATGCACTATTTCATGTTTACTGTGTCCCACGCACCCTCACATTGACGAATTAACGCAGAATTTGCGTCGCTATGACATACTATAGGAGCCATGCCTTCTGGTTCCCAATCGAGTATTGTTTCCCCGGCAACGAAAGGTCTGTCTGCTAGGAGTGGATTATCTCTCTTCCGATGCACTATTTCATGTTTACTGTGTCCCACGCACCCCCACATTGACGAATTCACGCAGAATTTGCGTCGCTGTGAGATACTATAGGTGCCATGCCTTCTGGTTCCCAATCGAGTATTGTTTCCACGGCAACGAAAAGGCTGTCTGCTAGGAGTGGATTATCTCTTTTCCGATGCACTATTTCATGTTTACTGTGTCCCACGCACCCTCTCGTTGAGGAATTAACGCAGAATTTGCGGCGCTATGACATACTATAGGAGCCATGCCTTCTGGTTCCCAATCGAGTATTGTTTCCCCGGCAACGAAAGGGCTGTCTGCTAGGAGTGGATTATCTCTTTTCCGATGCACTATTTCATGTTTACTGTGTCCCACGCACCCCCACATTGACGAATTCACGCAGAATTTGCGTCGCTATGAGATACTATAGGTGCCATGCCTTCTGGTTCCCAATCGAGTATTGTTTCCACGGCAACGAAAAGGCTGTCTGCTAGGAGTGGATTATCTCTTTTCCGATGCACAATTTCATGTTTCCTGTGTCCCACGCACCCTCACGTTGACGAATTAACGCAGAATTTGCGTCGCTATGACATACTATAGGAGACCATGCCTTCTGGTTCCCAATCGAGTATTGTTTCCCCGGCAACGAAAGGGCTGTCTGCTAGGAGTGGATTATCTCTTTTCCGATGCACTATTTCATGTTTACTGTGTCCCACGCACCCCCACATTGACGAATTCACGCAGAATTTGCGTCGCTATGAGATACTATAGGTGCCATGCCTTCTGGTTCCCAATCGAGTATTGTTTCCACGGCAACGAAAAGGCTGTCTGCTAGGAGTGGATTATCTCTTTTCCGATGCACTATTTCATGTTTACTGTGTCCCACGCACCCTCACGTTGACGAATTAACGCAGAATTTGCGTCGCTATGACATACTATACGAGCCATGATTTCTGGTTCCCAAACGAGTATTGTTTCCCCGGCAACGAAAGGGCTGTCTGCTAGGAGTGGATTATCTCTTTTCCGATGCACTATTTCATGTTTACTGTGTCCCACGCACCCTCACATTGACGAATTAACGCAGAATTTGCGTCGCTATGACATACTATAGGAGCCACGCCTTCTGGTTCCCAATCGAGTATTGTTTCCCTGGCAACGAAAGGGCTGTCTGCTAGGAGTGGATTATCTCTTTTCCGATGCACTATTTCATGTTTACTGTGTCCCACGCACCCTCACATTGACGAATTAACGCAGAATTTGCGTCGCTATGACATACTATAGGAGCCATGCCTTCTGGTTCCCAATCGAGTATTGTTTCCCCGGCAACGAAAGGTCTGTCTGCTAGGAGTGGATTATCTCTCTTCCGATGCACTATTTCATGTTTACTGTGTCCGACGCACCCTCACATTGACGAATTAAAGCAGAAATGGCGTCGCTATGACATACTATAGGAGCCATGCCTTCTGGTAAAGAATCGTATATTGTTTCCCCGGCAACGAAAGGTCTGTCTCCTAGGAGTGGATTATCTCTTTTCCGATGCACTATTTCATGTTTACTGCGTCCCACGCACCCTCACACTGACGAATTAACGCAGAATTTGCGTCGCTATGACGTAATATAGGAGCCATGCCTTCTGGTTCCCAATCGAGTATTGTTTCCCCGGCAACGAAAGGGCTGTCTGCTAGGAGTGGATTATCTCTTTTCCGATGCACTATTTCATGTTTACTGTGTCCCACGCACCCTCACATTGACGAATTCACGCAGAACTTGCGTCGCTATGACGTACTATTGCAGCCATGCCTTCTGGTTCCCAATCGAGTATTGTTTCCCGGGCAACGAAAGGGCTGTCTGCTAGGAGTGGATTATCTCTCTTCCGATGCACTATTTCATGTTTACTGTGTCCCACGCACCCTCACATTCACGAATTAACGCAGAATTTGCGTCGCTATGACATACTATAGGAGCCATGCCTTCTGTTTCCCATTCGAGTATTGTTTCCCCGGCAACGAAAGGGCTGTCTGCTAGGAGTGGATTATCTCTTTTCCGATGCACTATTTCATGTTTACTGTGTCCCACGCACCCTCACATTGACGAATTAACGCAGAATTTGCGTCGCTATGACATACTATAGGAGCCATGCCTTCTGGTTCCCAATCGAGTATTGTTTCCCCGGCAACGAAAGGTCTGTCTGCTAGGTGTGGATTATCTCTCTTCCGATGCACTATTTCATGTTTACTGTGTCCCACGCACCCTCACGTTGACGAATTAACGCAGAATTTGCGTCGCTATGACATACTATAGGAGCCATGCCTTCTGTTTCCCAATCGAGTATTGTTTGCCCGGCAACGAAAGGTCTGTCTGCTAGGAGTGGATTATCTCTCTTCCGATGCACTATTTCATGTTTACTGTGTCCCACGCACCCGCACATTGACCAATTAACGGAGAATTTGCGGCGCTATGACATACTATAGGAGCCATGCCTTCTGTTTCCCAATCGAGTATTGTTTCCCCGGCAACGAAAGGGCTGTCTGCTAGGAGTGGATTATCTCTTTCCCGATGCACTATTTCATGTTTACTGTGTCCCACGGAGCCTGACATTGACGAATTAACGCAGAATTTGCGTCGCTATGACATACTATAGGAGCCATGCCTTCTGGTTCCCAATCAAGTATTCTTTCCCCGGCAACGAAAGGGCTGTCTGCTAGGAGTGGATTATCTCTTTTACGATGCACTATTTCATGTTTACTGTGTCCCACGCACCCTCACATTGACGAATTAACGCAGAATTTGCGTCGCTATGACATACTATAGGAGCCATGCCTTCTGGTTCCCAATCAAGTATTCTTTCCCCGGCAACGAAAGGGCTGTCTGCTAGGAGTGGATTATCTCTTTCCCGATGCACTATTTCATGTTTACTGTGTCCCACGGAGCCTGACATTGACGAATTAACGCAGAATTTGCGTCGCTATGACATACTATAGGAGCCATGCCTTCTGGTTCCCAATCAAGTATTCTTTCCCCGGCAACGAAAGGGCTGTCTGCTAGGAGTGGATTATCTCTTTCCCGATGCACTATTTCATGTTTACTGTGTCCCACGGAGCCTGACATTGACGAATTAACGCAGAATTTGCGTCGCTATGACATACTATAGGAGCCATGCCTTCTGGTTCCCAATCAAGTATTCTTTCCCCGGCAACGAAAGGGCTGTCTGCTAGGAGTGGATTATCTCTTTTACGATGCACTATTTCATGTTTACTGTGTCCCACGCACCCTCACATTGACGAATTAACGCAGAATTTGCGTCGCTATGACATACTATAGGAGCCATGCCTTCTGGTTCCCAAACGAGTATTGTTTCCCCAGCAACGATAGGGCTGTCTGCTAGGAGTGGATTATCTCTTTTACGATGCACTATTTCATGTTTACTGTGTCCCACGCACCCGCACATTGACCAATTAACGGAGAATTTGCGGCGCTATGACATACTATAGGAGCCATGCCTTCTGTTTCCCAATCGAGTATTGTTTCCCCGGCAACGAAAGGGCTGTCTGCTAGGAGTGGATTATCTCTTTCCCGATGCACTATTTCATGTTTACTGTGTCCCACGGAGCCTGACATTGACGAATTAACGCAGAATTTGCGTCGCTATGACATACTATAGGAGCCATGCCTTCTGGTTCCCAATCAAGTATTCTTTCCCCGGCAACGAAAGGGCTGTCTGCTAGGAGTGGATTATCTCTTTTACGATGCACTATTTCATGTTTACTGTGTCCCACGCACCCTCACATTGACGAATTAACGCAGAATTTGCGTCGCTATGACATACTATAGGAGCCATGCCTTCTGGTTCCCAATCGAGTATTGTTTCCCCGGCAACGAAAGGTCTGTCTCCTAGGAGTGGATTATCTCTTTTCCGATGCACTATTTCATGTTTACTGTGTCCCACGCACCCTCACATTGACGAATTAACGCAGAATTTGCGTCGCTATGACATACTATAGGAGCCATGCCTTCTGTTTCCCAAACGAGTATTGTTTCCCCAGCAACGATAGGGCTGTCTGCTAGGAGTGGATTATCTCTTTTACGATGCACTATTTCATGTTTACTGTGTCCCACGCACCCTCACATTGACGAATTAACGCAGAATTTGCTTCGCTATGACATACTATAGGAGCCATGCCTTCTGGTTCCCAATCAAGTATTCTTTCCCCAGCAACGATAGGGCTGTCTGCTAGGAGTGGATTATCTCTTTTACGATGCACTATTTCATGTTTACTGTGTCCCACGCACCCGCACATTGACCAATTAACGGAGAATTTGCGGCGCTATGACATACTATAGGAGCCATGCCTTCTGTTTCCCAATCGAGTATTGTTTCCCCGGCAACGAAAGGGCTGTCTGCTAGGAGTGGATTATCTCTTTCCCGATGCACTATTTCATGTTTACTGTGTCCCACGGAGCCTGACATTGACGAATTAACGCAGAATTTGCGTCGCTATGACATACTATAGGAGCCATGCCTTCTGGTTCCCAATCAAGTATTCTTTCCCCGGCAACGAAAGGGCTCTCTGCTAGGAGTGGATTATCTCTTTTACGATGCACTATTTCATGTTTACTGTGTCCCACGCACCCTCACATTGACGAATTAACGCAGAATTTGCGTCGCTATGACATACTATAGGAGCCATGCCTTCTGGTTCCCAATCGAGTATTGTTTCCCCGGCAACGAAAGGTCTGTCTCCTAGGAGTGGATTATCTCTTTTCCGATGCACTATTTCATGTTTACTGTGTCCCACGCACCCTCACATTGACGAATTAACGCAGAATTTGCGTCGCTATGACATACTATAGGAGCCATGCCTTCTGTTTCCCAAACGAGTATTGTTTCCCCAGCAACGATAGGGCTGTCTGCTAGGAGTGGATTATCTCTTTTCCGATGCACTATTTCATGTTTACTGTGTCCCACGCACAATCACATTGACGAATTAACGCAGAATTTGCGTCGCTATGACATACTATAGGAGCCATGCCTTCTGTTTCCCAATCTAGTATTGTTTCCCCGGCAACGAAAGGGCTGTCTGCTAGGAGTGGATTATCTTTTTTCCGATGCACTATTTCATGTTTACTGTGTCCCACGCACCCTCACATTGACGAATTGAAGCAGAATTTGCGTCGCTATGACATACTATAGGAGCCATGCCTTCTGGTTCCCAATCGAGTATTGTTTCCCCGGCAACGAAAGGGCTGTCTGCTAGGAGTGGATTATCTCTTTTCCGATGCACTATTTCATGTTTACTGTGTCCCACGCACCGTCACATTGACGAATTAACGCAGAATTTGCGTCGCTATGACATACTATGGGAGCCATGCCTTCTGTTTCCCAATCTAGTATTGTTTCCCTGGCAACGAAAGGGCTGTCTGCTAGGAGTGGATTATCTCTTTTCCGATGCACTATTTCATGTTTACTGTGTCCAACGCACCCTCACATTGACGAATTAACGCAGAATTTGCGTCGCTATGACATACTATAGGAGCCATGCCTTCTGGTTCCCAATCGAGTATTGTTTCCCCGGCAACGAAAGGTCTGTCTGCTAGGAGTGGATTATCTCTCTTCCGATGCACTATCTCATGTTTACTGTGTCCGACGCACCCTCACATTGAAGAATTAAAGCAGAAATGGCGTCGCTATGACATACTATAGGAGCCATGCCTTCTGGTTCAGAATCGAGTAGTTTCCCCGGCAACGAAAGGTCTGTCTCCTAGGACTGGATTATCTCTTTTCCGATGCACTATTTCATGTTTACTGCGTCCCACGCACCCTCACATTGACGAATTAACGCAGAATTTGCGTCGCTATGACGTACTATAGGAGCCATGCCTTCTGGTTCCCAATCGAGTATTGTTTCCTCGGCAACGAAAGGGCTGTCTGCTAGGAGTGGATTATCTCTTTTCCGATGCACTATTTCATGTTTACTGTGTCCCACGCACCCTCACATTGACGAATTAACGCAGAATTTGCGTCGCTATGACATACTATAGGAGCCATGCCTTCTGGTTCCCAATCGAGTATTGTTTCCCGGGCAACGAAAGGGCTGTCTGCTAGGAGTGGATTATCTCTCTTCCGATGCACTATTTCATGTTTACTGTGTCCCACGCACCCTCACATTGACGAATTAACGCAGAATTCGCGTCGCTATGACATACTATAGGAGCCATGCCTTCTGTTTCCCATTCGAGTATTGTTTACCCGGCAACGAAAGGGCTGTCTGCTAGGAGTGGATTATCTCTTTTCCGATGCACTATTTCATGTTTACTGTGTCCCACGCACCCTCACATTGACGAATTAACGCAGAATTTGCGTCGCTATGACATACTATAGGAGCCATGCCTTCTGGTTCCCAATCGAGTATTGTTTCCCCGGCAACGAAAGGTCTGTCTGCTAGGAGTGGATTATCTCTCTTCCGATGCACCATTTCATGTTTACTGGGTCCCACGCACCCTCACATTGACGAATTAACGCAGAATTTGCGTCGCTATGACATACTATAGGAGCCATGCCTTCTGGTTCCCAATCGAGATTTGTTTCCCGGGCAACGAAAGGGCTGTCTGCTAGGAGTGGATTATCTCTCTTCCGATGCACTATTTCATGTTTACTGTGTCCCACGCACCCTCACATTGACGAATTAACGCAGAATTTGCGTCGCTATGACATACTATAGGAGCCATGCCTTCTGTTTCCCATTCGAGTATTGTTTACCGGCAACGAAAGGGCTGTCTGCTAGGAGTGGATTATCTCTTTTCCGATGCACTATTTCATGTTTACTGTGTCCCACGCACCCTCACATTGACGAATTAACGCAGAATTTGCGTCGCTATGACATACTATAGGAGCCATGCCTTCTGGTTCCCAATCGAGTATTGTTTCCCCGGCAACGAAAGGTCTGTCTGCTAGGAGTGGATTATCTCTCTTCCGATGCACCATTTCATGTTTACTGTGTCCCACGCACCCCCACATTGACGAATTCACGCAGAATTTGCGTCGCTATGAGATACTATAGGTGCCATGCCTTCTGGTTCCCAATCGGGTATTGTTTCCACGGCAACGAAAAGGCTGTCTGCTAGGAGTGGATTATCTCTTTTCCGATGCACTATTTCATGTTTACTGTGTCCCACGCACCCTCACGTTGACGAATTAACTCAGAATTTGCGTCGCTATGACATACTATAGGAGCCATGCCTTCTGTTTCCCAATCGAGTATTGTTTCCCCGGCAACGAAAGGGCTGTCTGCTAGGAGTGGATTATCTCTCTTCCGATGCACTATTTCATGTTTACTGTGTCCCACGCACCCTCACATTGACGAATTAACGCAGAATTTGCGGCGCTATGACATACTATAGGAGCCATGCCTTCTGTTTCCCAATCGAGTATTGTTTCCCCGGCAACGAAAGGGCTGTCTGCTAGGAGTGGATTATCTCTTTTCCGATGCACTATTTCATGGTTACTGTGTCCCACGGAGCCTGACATTGACGAATTAACGCAGAATTTGCGTCGCTATGACATACTATAGGAGCCATGCCTTCTGGTTCCCAATCAAGTATTCTTTCCCCGGCAACGAAAGGGCTGTCTGCTAGGAGTGGATTATCTCTTTTACGATGCACTATTTCATGTTTACTGTGTCCCACGCACCCTCACATTGACGAATTAACGCAGAATTTGCGTCGCTATGACATACTATAGGAGCCATGCCTTCTGTTTCCCAATCGAGTATTGTTTCCCCGGCAACGAAAGGGCTGTCTGCTAGGAGTGGATTATCTCTTTTCCGATGCACTATTTCATGTTTACTGTGTCCCACGCACCCTCACATTGACAAATTAACGCAGAATTTGCGTCGCTATAACATACTATTGGAGCCATGCCTTCTGGTTCCCAATCGAGTATTGTTTCCCCGGCAACGAAAGGGCTGTCTCCTAGGAGTGGATTATCTCTTTTCCGATGCACTATTTCATGTTTACTGTGTCCCACGCACCCTCACATTGACGAATTAACGCAGAATTTGCGTCGCTATGACATACTATAGGAGCCATGCCTTCTGTTTCCCAATCAAGTATTCTTTCCCCGGCAACGAAAGGGCTGTCTGCTAGGAGTGGATTATCTCTTTTACGATGCACTATTTCATGTTTACTGTGTCCCACGCACCCTCACATTGACGAATTAACGCAGAATTTGCGTCGCTATGACATACTATAGGAGCCATGCCTTCTGTTTCCCAATCGAGTATTGTTTCCCCGGCAACGAAAGGGCTGTCTGCTAGGAGTGGATTATCTCTTTTCCGATGCACTATTTCATGTTTACTGTGTCCCACGCACCCTCACATTGACGAATTAACGCAGAATTTGCGTCGCTATGACATACTATAGGAGCCATGCCTTCTGGTTCCCAATCGAGTATTGTTTCCCCGGCAACGAAAGGGCTGTCTCCTAGGAGTGGATTATCTCTTTTCCGATGCACTATTTCATGTTTACTGTGTCCCACGCACCCTCACATTGACGAATTAACGCAGAATTTGCGTCGCTATGACATACTATAGGAGCCATGCCTTCTGTTTCCCAATCAAGTATTCTTTCCCCGGCAACGAAAGGTCTGTCTCCTAGGACTGGATTATCTCTTTTCCGATGCACTATTTCATTTTTACTGCGTCCCACGCACCCTCACATTGACGAATTAACGCAGAATTTGCGTCGCTATGACGTACTATAGGAGCCATGCCTTCTGGTTCCCAATCGAGTATTGTTTCCCCGGCAACGAAAGGGCTGTCTGCTAGGAGTGGATTATCTCTTTTCCGATGCACTATTTCATGTTTACTGTGTCCCACGCACCCTCACATTGACGAATTAACGCAGAATTTGCGTCGCTATGACATACTATAGGAGCCATGCCTTCTGGTTCCCAATCGAGTTTTGTTTCCCGGGCAACGAAAGGGCTGTCTGCTAGGAGTGGATTACCTCTCTTCCGATGCACTATTTCATGTTTACTGTGTCCCACGCACCCTCACATTGACGAATTAACGCAGAATTTGCGTCGCTATGACATACTATAGGAGCCATGCCTTCTGTTTCCCATTCGAGTATTGTTTACCGGCAACGAAAGGGCTGTCTGCTAGGAGTGGATTATCTCTTTTCCGATGCACTATTTCATGTTTACTGTGTCCCACGCACCCTCACATTGACGAATTAACGCAGAATTTGCGTCGCTATGACATACTATAGGAGCCATGCCTTCTGGTTCCCAATCGAGTATTGTTTCCCCGGCAACGAAAGGTCTGTCTGCTAGGAGTGGATTATCTCTCTTCCGATGCACCATTTCATGTTTACTGTGTCCCACGCACCCCCACATTGACGAATTCACGCAGAATTTGCGTCGCTATGAGATACTATAGGTGCCATGCCTTCTGGTTCCCAATCGGGTATTGTTTCCACGGCAACGAAAAGGCTGTCTGCTAGGAGTGGATTATCTCTTTTCCGATGCACTATTTCATGTTTACTGTGTCCCACGCACCCTCACGTTGACGAATTAACTCAGAATTTGCGTCGCTATGACATACTATAGGAGCCATGCCTTCTGTTTCCCAATCGAGTATTGTTTCCCCGGCAACGAAAGGGCTGTCTGCTAGGAGTGGATTATCTCTCTTCCGATGCACTATTTCATGTTTACTGTGTCCCACGCACCCTCACATTGACGAATTAACGCAGAATTTGCGGCGCTATGACATACTATAGGAGCCATGCCTTCTGTTTCCCAATCGAGTATTGTTTCCCCGGCAACGAAAGGGCTGTCTGCTAGGAGTGGATTATCTCTTTTCCGATGCACTATTTAATGGTTACTGTGTCCCACGGAGCCTGACATTGACGAATTAACGCAGAATTTGCGTCGCTATGACATACTATAGGAGCCATGCCTTCTGGTTCCCAATCAAGTATTCTTTCCCCGGCAACGAAAGGGCTGTCTGCTAGGAGTGGATTATCTCTTTTACGATGCACTATTTCATGTTTACTGTGTCCCACGCACCCTCACATTGACGAATTAACGCAGAATTTGCGTCGCTATGACATACTATAGGAGCCATGCCTTCTGTTTCCCAATCGAGTATTGTTTCCCCGGCAACGAAAGGGCTGTCTGCTAGGAGTGGATTATCTCTTTTCCGATGCACTATTTCATGTTTACTGTGTCCAACGCACCCTCACATTGACAAATTAACGCAGAATTTGCGTCGCTATAACATACTATAGGAGCCATCCCTTCTGGTTCCCAATCGAGTATTGTTTCCCCGGCAACGAAAGGGCTGTCTCCTAGGAGTGGATTATCTCTTTTCCGATGCACTATTTCATGTTTACTGTGTCCCACGCACCCTCACATTGACGAATTAACGCAGAATTTGCGTCGCTATGACATACTATAGGAGCCATGCCTTCTGGTTCCCAATCAAGTATTCTTTCCCCGGCAACGAAAGGGCTGTCTGCTAGGAGTGGATTATCTCTTTTACGATGCACTATTTCATGTTTACTGTGTCCCACGCACCCTCACATTGACGAATTAACGCAGAATTTGCGTCGCTATGACATACTATAGGAGCCATGCCTTCTGTTTCCCAATCGAGTATTGTTTCCCCGGCAACGAAAGGGCTGTCTGCTAGGAGTGGATTATCTCTTTTCCGATGCACTATTTCATGTTTACTGTGTCCCACGCACCCTCACATTGACAAATTAACGCAGAATTTGCGTCGCTATAACATACTATAGGAGCCATGCCTTCTGGTTCCCAATCGAGTATTGTTTCCCCGGCAACGAAAGGGCTGTCTCCTAGGAGTGGATTATCTCTTTTCCGATGCACTATTTCATGTTTACTGTGTCCCACGCACCCTCACATTGACGAATTAACGCAGAATTTGCGTCGCTATGACATACTATAGGAGCCATGCCTTCTGTTTCCCAATCGAGTATTGTTTCCCCGGCAACGAAAGGGCTGTCTGCTAGGAGTGGATTATCTCTTTTCCGATGCACAATTTCATGTTTACTGTGTCCCACGCACCCTCACATTGACGAATTAACGCAGAATTTGCGTCGCTATGACATACTATAGGAGCCATGCCTTCTGTTTCCCATTCGAGTATTGTTTCCCCGGCAACGAAAGGGCTGTCTGCTAGGAGTGGATTATCTCTTTTCCGATGCACTATTTCATGTTTACTGTGTCCCACGCACCCTCACATTGACGAATTAACGCAGAATTTGCGTCGCTATGACATACTTTAGGAGCCATGCCTTCTGGTTCCCAATCGAGTATTGTTTCCCCGGCAACGAAAGGTCTGTCTGCTAGGAGTGGATTATCTCTCTTCCGATGCACTATTTCATGTTTACTGTGTCCGACGCACCCTCACATTGACGAATTAAAGTAGAATTTGCGTCGCTATGACATACTATAGGAGCCATGCCGTCTGGTTCCCAATCGAGTATTGTTTCCCCGGCAACGAAAGGTCTGTCTCCTAGGAGTGGATTATCTCTTTTCCGATGCACTATTTCATGTTTAATGTGTCCCACGCACCCTCACATTGACGAATTAACGCAGAATTTGTGTCGCTATGACATACTATAGGAGCCATGCCTTCTGGTTCCCAATCGAGTATTGTTTCCCCGGCAACGAAAGTGCTGTCTGCTAGGAGTGGATTATCTCTTTTCCGATGCACTATTTCATGTTTACTGTGTCCCACGCACCCTCACATTGACGAATTAACGCAGAATTTGCGTCGCTATGACATACTATAGGAGCCATGCCTTCTGGTTCCCAATCGAGTATTGTTTCCCCGGCAACGAAAGGTCTGTCTGCTAGGAGTGGATTATCTCTTTTCCGATGCACAATTTCATGTTTACTGTGTCCCACGCACACTCGACGAATTAACGCAGAACTTGCGTCGCCATGACATACTATAGGAGCCTCGCCTTCTGTTTCCCAATCGAGTATTGTTTCCCCGGAATCGAAAGGTCTGTCTGCTAGGAGTGGATTATCTCTTTTCCGATGCACTATTTCACGTTTACTGTGTCCCACGCACCCTCACATTGACGAATTAACGCAGAACTTGCGTCGCTATGACATACTATAGGAGCCATGCCTTCTGGTTCCCAATCGAGTATTGTTTCCCCGGCAACGAAAGGGCTGTCTGCTAGGAGTGGATTATCTCTTTTCCGATGCACTATTTCATGTTTACTGTGTCCCACGCACCCTCACATTGACGAATTGACGCAGAATTTGCGTCGCTATGACATACTATAGGAGCCATGCCTTCTGTTTCCCAATCGAGTATTGTTTCCCCGGCAACGAAAGGGCTGTCTGCTAGGAGTGGATTATCGCTTTTCCGATGCACTATTTCATGTTTACCGTGTCCCACGCACCCTCACATTGACGAATTAACGCAGAATTTGCGGCGCTATGACATACTATAGGAGCCATGCCTTCTGGTTCCCAATCGAGTATTGTTTCATCGGCAACGAAAGGTCTGTCTGCTAGGAGTGGATTATCTCTTTTCCGATGCACTATTTCATGTTTACTGTGTCCGACGCACCCTCACATTGACGAATTAAAGCAGAATTTGCGTCGCTATGACATACTATAGGAGCCATGCCTTCTGGTTCAGAATCGAGTATTGTTTCCCCGGCAACGAAAGGTCTGTCTCCTAGGAGTGGATTATCTCTTTTCCGATGCACTATTTCATGTTTACTGCGTCCCACGCACCCTCACATTGACGAATTAACGCAGAATTTGCGTCGCTATGACATACTATAGGAGCCATGCCTTCTGGTTCCCAATCGAGTATTGTTTCCCCGGCAACGAAAGGTCTGTCTGCTAGGAGTGGATTATCTCTCTTCCGATGCACTATTTCATGTTTACTGTGTCCGACGCACCCTCACATTGACGAATTAAAGCAGAAATGGCGTCGCTATGACATACTATAGGAGCCATGCCTTCTGGTTCAGAATCGAGTATTGTTTCCCCGGCAACGAAAGGTCTGTCTGCTAGGAGTGGATTATCTCTCTTCCGATGCACTATTTCATGTTTACTGTGTCCCACGCACCCCCACATTGACGAATTCACGCAGAATTTGCTTCGCTATGAGATACTATAGGTGCCATGCCTTCTGGTTCCCAATCGAGTATTGTTTCCACATCAACAAAAAGGCTGTCTGCTAGGAGTGGATTATCTCTTTTTACCGATGCACTGTTTCATGTTTACTGTGTCCCACGCACCCTCACGTTGACGAATTAACGCAGAATTTGCGTCGCTATGACATACTATAGGAGCCATGCCTTCTTTTTCCCAATCGAGTATTGTTTCCCCGGCAACGAAAGGGCTGTCTGCTACGAGTGGATTATCTCGTTTCCGATGCACTATTTCATGTTTACTGTGTCCCACGCACCCTCACATTGACGAATTAAAGCAGAATTTGCGTCGCTATGACATACTAGAGGAGCCATGCCTTCTGGTTCCCAATCGAGTATTGTTTCCCCGGCAATGAAAGGTCTGTCTCCTAGGAGTGGATTATGTCTTTTCCGATGCACTATTTCATGTTTACTGTGTCCCACGCACCCTCACATTGACGAATTAACGCAGAATTTGCGTCGCTATGACATACTATAGGAGCCATGCCTTCTGGTTCCCAATCGAGTATTGTTTCCCCGGCAACGAAAGGTCTGTCTGCTAGGAGTGGATTATCTCTTTTCCGATGTACTATTTCATGTTTACTGTGTCCCACGCACCCTCACATTGACGAATTAACGCAGAAATGACGTCCCTATGACATACTATAGGAGCCATGCCTTCTGTTTCCCAATCGAGTATTGTTTCCCCGGCAACGAAAGGGCTGTCTGCTAGGAGAGCATTATCTCTCTTCCGATGCACTATTTCATGTTTACTGTGTCCCACGCACCATCACATTGACGAATTAACGCAGAAATGGCGTCGCTATGACATACTATAGGAGCCATGCCTTCTGTTTCCAAATCGAGTATTGTTTCCCCGGCAACGAAAGGGCGGTCTGCTAGGAGTGGATTATCTCTTTTCCGATGCACTATTTCATGTTTACTGTGTCCCACGCACCCTCACATTAACGAATTAACGCAGAAATGGCGTCGCTATGACATACTATAGGAGCCATGCCTTCTGTTTCCCAATCGTGTATTGTTTCCCCGGAAACGAAAGGTCTGTCTGCTAGGAGTGGATTATCTCTTTTCTGATGCACTATTTCATGTTTACTGTGTCCCACGCACTCTCACATTGACGAATTAACGCAGAATTTGCGTCGCTATGACATACTATAGGAGCCATGCCTTCTGGTTCCCAATCGAGTTTTGGTTCCCGGGCAACGAAAGGGCTGTCTGCTAGGAGTGGATTATCTCTCTTCCGATGCACTATTTCATGTTTGCTGTGTCCCACGCACCCTCACATTGACGAATTAACGCAGAATTTGCGTCGCTATGACATACTATAGGAGCCATGCCTTCTGGTTCCCAATCGAGTATTGTTTCCCCGGCAACGAAAGGTCTGTCTGCTAGGAGTGGATTATCTCTCTTCCGATGCACCATTTCATGTTTACTGTGTCCCACGCACCCCCACATTGACGAATTCACGCAGAATTTGCGTCGCTATGAGATACTATAGGTGCCATGCCTTCTGGTTCCCAATCGGGTATTGTTTCCACGGCAACGAAAAGGCTGTCTGCTAGGAGTGGATTATCTCTTTTCCGATGCACTATTTCATGTTTACTGTGTCCCACGCACCCTCACGTTGACGAATTAACTCAGAATTTGCGTCGCTATGACATACTATAGGAGCCATGCCTTCTGTTTCCCAATCGAGTATTGTTTCCCCGGCAACGAAAGGGCTGTCTGCTAGGAGTGGATTATCTCTCTTCCGATGCACTATTTCATGTTTACTGTGTCCCACGCACCCTCACATTGACGAATTAACGCAGAATTTGCGGCGCTATGACATACTATAGGAGCCATGCCTTCTGTTTCCCAATCGAGTATTGTTTCCCCGGCAACGAAAGGGCTGTCTGCTAGGAGTGGATTATCTCTTTTCCGATGCACTATTTCATGTTTACTGTGTCCCACGGAGCCTGACATTGACGAATTAACGCAGAATTTGCGTCGCTATGACATACTATAGGAGCCATGCCTTCTGGTTCCCAATCAAGTATTCTTTCCCCGGCAACGAAAGGGCTGTCTGCTAGGAGTGGATTATCTCTTTTCCGATGCACTATTTCATGTTTACTGTGTCCCACGCACCCTCACATTGACAAATTAACGCAGAATTTGCGTCGCTATGACATACTATACTAGCCATGCCTTCTGGTTCCCAATCGAGTATTGTTTCCCCGGCAACGAAAGGGCTGTCTGCTAGGAGTGGATTATCTCTCTTCCGATGCACTATTTCATGTTTACTGTGTCCAACGCAGCCTCACATTGACGAATTAACGCAGAATTTGCGTCGCTATGACATACTATAGGAGCCATGCCTTCTGTTTCCCATTCGAGTATTGTTTCCCCGGCAACGAAAGGTCTGTCTGCTAGGAGTGGATTATCTCTTTTCCGATGCACTATTTCATGTTTACTGTGTCCCACGCACCCTCACATTGACGAATTAACGCAGAATTTGCGTCGCTATGACATACTATACTAGCCATGCCTTCTGGTTCCCAATCGAGTATTGTTTCCCCGGCAACGAAAGGGCTGTCTGCTAGGAGTGGATTATCTCTCTTCCGATGCACTATTTCATGTTTACTGTGTCCAACGCAGCCTCACATTGACGAATTAACGCAGAATTTGCGTCGCTATGACATACTATAGGAGCCATGCCTTCTGTTTCCCATTCGAGTATTGTTTCCCCGGCAACGAAAGGGCTGTCTGCTAGGAGTGGATTATCTCTTTTCCGATGCACTATTTCATGTTTACTGTGTCCCACGCACCCTCACATTGACGAATTAACGCAGAATTTGCGTCGCTATGACATACTATAGGAGCCATGCCTTCTGTTTCCCATTCGAGTATTGTTTCCCCGGCAACGAAAGGTCTGTCTGCTAGGAGTGGATTATCTCTTTTCCGATGCACTATTTCATGTTTACTGTGTCCCACGGAGCCTGACATTGACGAATTAACGCAGAATTTGCGTCGCTATGACATACTATAGGAGCCATGCCTTCTGGTTCCCAATCAAGTATTGTTTCCCCGGCAACGAAAGGGCTGTCTGCTAGGAGTGGATTATCTCTTTTCCGATGCACTATTTCATGTTTACTGTGTCCCACGCACCCTCACATTGACGAATTAACGCAGAATTTGCGTCGCTATGACATACTATACTAGCCATGCCTTCTGGTTCCCAATCGAGTATTGTTTCCCCGGCAACGAAAGGGCTGTCTGCTAGGAGTGGATTATCTCTCTTCCGATGCACTATTTCATGTTTACTGTGTCCAACGCAGCCTCACATTGACGAATTAACGCAGAATTTGCGTCGCTATGACATACTATAGGAGCCATGCCTTCTGTTTCCCATTCGAGTATTGTTTCCCCGGCAACGAAAGGGCTGTCTGCTAGGAGTGGATTATCTCTTTTCCGATGCACTATTTCATGTTTACTGTGTCCCACGCACCCTCACATTGACGAATTAACGCAGAATTTGCGTCGCTATGACATACTTTAGGAGCCATGCCTTCTGGTTCCCAATCGAGTATTGTTTCCCCGGCAACGAAAGGTCTGTCTGCTAGGAGTGGATTATCTCTCTTCCGATGCACTATTTCATGTTTACTGTGTCCCACGCACCCTCACATTGACGAATTAAAGTAGAATTTGCGTCGCTATGACATACTATAGGAGCCATGCCTTCTGGTTCCCAATCGAGTATTGTTTCCCCGGCAACGAAAGGTCTGTCTCCTAGGAGTGGATTATCTCTTTTCCGATGCACTATTTCATGTTTACTGTGTCCCACGCACCCTCACATTGACGAATTAACGCAGAATTTGCGTCGCTATGACATACTATAGGAGCCATGCCTTCTGGTTCCCAATCGAGTATTGTTTCCCCGGCAACGAAAGGGGTGTCTGCTAGGAGTGGATTATCTCTTTTCCGATGCACTATTTCATGTTTACTGTGTCCCACGCACCCTCACATTGACGAATTAACGCAGAATTTGCGTCGCTATGACATACTATAGGAGCCATGCCTTCTGGTTCCCAATCGAGTATTGTTTCCCCGGCAACGAAAGGTCTGTCTGCTAGGAGTGGATTATCTCTTTTCCGATGCACAATTTCATGTTTACTGTGTCCCACGCACACTCGACGAATTAACGCAGAACTTGCGTCGCCATGACATACTATAGGAGCCATGCCTTCTGTTTCCCAATCGAGTATTGTTTCCCCGGAAACGAAAGGTCTGTCTGCTAGGAGTGGATTATCTCTTTTCCGATGCACTATTTCACGTTTACTGTGTCCCACGCACCCTCACATTGACGAATTAACGCAGAATTTGCGTCGCTATGACATACTATAGGAGCCATGCCTTCTGTTTCCCAATCGAGTATTGTTTCCCCGGCAACGAAAGGGCTGTCTGCTAGGAGTGGATTATCTCTTTTCCGATGCACTATTTCATGTTTACTGTGTCCCACGCACCCTCACATTGACGAATTGACGCAGAATTTGCGTCGCTATGACATACTATAGGAGCCATGCCTTCTGTTTCCCAATCGAGTATTGTTTCCCCGGCAACGAAAGGGCTGTCTGCTAGGAGTGGATTATCTCTTTTCCGATGCACTATTTCATGTTTACTGTGTCCCACGCACCCTCACATTGACGAATTAACGCAGAATTTGCGGCGCTATGACATACTATAGGAGCCATGCCTTCTGGTTCCCAATCGATTATTGTTTCATCGGCAACGAAAGGTCTGTCTGCTAGGAGTGGATTATCTCTTTTCCGATGCACTATTTCATGTTTACTGTGTCCGACGCACCCTCACATTGACGAATTAAAGCAGAATTTGCGTCGCTATGACATACTATAGGAGCCATGCCTTCTGGTTCAGAATCGAGTATTGTTTCCCCGGCAACGAAAGGTCTGTCTCCTAGGAGTGGATTATCTCTTTTCCGATGCACTATTTCATGTTTACTGCGTCCCACGCACCCTCACATTGACGAATTAACGCAGAATTTGCGTCGCTATGACATACTATAGGAGCCATGCCTTCTGGTTCCCAATCGAGTATTGTTTCCCCGGCAACGAAAGGTCTGTCTGCTAGGAGTGGATTATCTCCCTTCCGATGCACTATTTCATGTTTACTGTGTCCGACGCACCCTCACATTGACGAATTAAAGCAGAAATGGCGTCGCTATGACATACTATAGGAGCCATGCCTTCTGGTTCAGAATCGAGTATTGTTTCCCCGGCAACGAAAGGTCTGTCTGCTAGGAGTGGATTATCTCTCTTCCGATGCACTATTTCATGTTTACTGTGTCCCACGCACCCCCACATTGACGAATTCACGCAGAATTTGCTTCGCTATGAGATACTATAGGTGCCATGCCTTCTGGTTCCCAATCGAGTATTGTTTCCACATCAACAAAAAGGCTGTCTGTTAGGAGTGGATTATCTCTTTTTACCGATGCACTATTTCATGTTTACTGTGTCCCACGCACCCTCACGTTGACGAATTAACGCAGAATTTGCGTCGCTATGACATACTATAGGAGCCATGCCTTCTTTTTCCCAATCGAGTATTGTTTCCCCGGCAACGAAAGGGCTGTCTGCTACGAGTGGATTATCTCGTTTCCGATGCACTATTTCATGTTTACTGTGTCCCACGCACCCTCACATTGACGAATTAATGCAGAATTTGCGTCGCTATGACATACTATACTAGCCATGCCTTCTGGTTCCCAATCGAGTATTGTTTCCCCGGCAACGAAAGGGCTGTCTGCTAGGAGTGGATTATCTCTCTTCCGATGCACTATTTCATGTTTACTGTGTCCAACGCACCCTCACATTGACGAATTAACGCAGAATTTGCGTCGCTATGACATACTATAGGAGCCATGCCTTCTGTTTCCCATTCGAGTATTGTTTCCCCGGCAACGAAAGGGCTGTCTGCTAGGAGTGTATTATCTCTTTTCCGATGCACTATTTCATGTTTACTGTGTCCCACGCACCCTCACATTGACGAATTAATGCAGAATTTGCGTCGCTATGACATACTATAGGAGCCATGCCATCTGGTTCCCAATCGAGTATTGTTTCCCCAGCAACGAAAGGTCTGTCTGCTAGGAGTGGATTATCTCTCTTCCGATGCACTATTTCATGTTTACTGTGTCCCACGCACCCTCACATTGACGAATTAAAGCAGAATTTGCGTCGCTATGACATACTAGAGGAGCCATGCCTTCTGGTTCCCAATCGAGTATTGTTTCCCCGGCAATGAAAGGTCTGTCTCCTAGGAGTGGATTATGTCTTTTCCGATGCACTATTTCATGTTTACTGTGTCCCACGCACCCTCACATTGACGAATTAACGCAGAATTTGCGTCGCTATGACATACTATAGGAGCCATGCCTTCTGGTTCCCAATCGAGTATTGTTTCCCCGGCAACGAAAGGTCTGTCTGCTAGGAGTGGATTATCTCTTTTCCGATGTACTATTTCATGTTTACTGTGTCCCACGCATCCTCACATTGACGAATTAACGCAGAAATGACGTCCCTATGACATACTATAGGAGCCATGCCTTCTGTTTCCCAATCGAGTATTGTTTCCCCGGCAACGAAAGGGCTGTCTGCTAGGAGAGCATTATCTCTCTTCCGATGCACTATTTCATGTTTACTGTGTCCCACGCACCATCACATTGACGAATTAACGCAGAAATGGCGTCGCTATGACATACTATAGGAGCCATGCCTTCTGTTTCCAAATCGAGTATTGTTTCCCCGGCAACGAAAGGGCGGTCTGCTAGGAGTGGATTATCTCTTTTCCGATGCACTATTTCATGTTTACTGTGTCCCACGCACCCTCACATTAACGAATTAACGCAGAAATGGCGTCGCTATGACATACTATTGGAGACATGCCTTCTGTTTCCCAATCGAGTATTGTTTCCCCGGAAACGAAAGGTCTGTCTGCTAGGAGTGGATTATCTCTTTTCTGATGCACTATTTCATGTTTACTGTGTCCCACGCACTCTCACATTGACGAATTAACGCAGAATTTGCGTCGCTATGACATACTATAGGAGCCATGCCTTCTGGTTCCCAATCGAGTATTGTTTCCCCGGCAACGAAAGGGCTGTCTGCTAGGAGTGGATTATCTCTTTTCCGATGCACTATTTCATGTTTACTGTGTCCCACGCACCCTCACAATGACGAATTAACGCAGAATTTGCGTCGCTATGACATACTATAGGAGCCATGCCTTCTGGTTCCCAATCGAGTTTTGTTTCCCGGGCAACGAAAGGGCTGTCTGCTAGGAGTGGATTATCTCTTTTACGATGCACTATTTCATGTTTACTGTGTCCCACGCACCCTCACATTGACGAATTAACGCAGAATTTGCGTCGCTATGACATACTATAGGAGCCATGCCTTCTGTTTCCCATTCGAGTATTGTTTACCCGGCAACGAAAGGGCTGTCTGCTAGGAGTGGATTATCTCTTTTCCGATGCACTATTTCATGTTTACTGTGTCCCACGCACCCTCACATTGACGAATTAACGCAGAATTTGCGTCGCTATGACATACTATAGGAGCCATGCCTTCTGCTTCCCAATCGAGTATTGTTTCCCCGGCAACGAAAGGTCTGTCTGCTAGGAGTGGATTATCTCTCTTCCGATGCACCATTTCATGTTTACTGTGTCCCACGCACCCCCACATTGACGAATTCACGCAGAATTTGCGTCGCTATGAGATACTATAGGTGCCATGCCTTCTGGTTCCCAATCGGGTATTGTTTCCACGGCAACGAAAAGGCTGTCTGCTAGGAGTGGATTATCTCTTTTCCGATGCACTATTTCATGTTTACTGTGTCCCACGCACCCTCACGTTGACGAATTAACTCAGAATTTGCGTCGCTATGACATACTATAGGAGCCATGCCTTCTGTTTCCCAATCGAGTATTGTTTCCCCGGCAACGAAAGGGCTGTCTGCTAGGAGAGCATTATCTCTCTTCCGATGCACTATTTCATGTTTACTGTGTCCCACGCACCCTCACATTGACGAATTAACGCAGAATTTGCGGCGCTATGACATACTATAGGAGCCATGCCTTCTGTTTCCCAATCGAGTATTGTTTCCCCGGCAACGAAAGGGCTGTCTGCTAGGAGTGGATTATCTCTTTTCCGATGCACTATTTCATGTTTACTGTGTCCCACGGAGCCTGACATTGACGAATTAACGCAGAATTTGCGTCGCTATGACATACTATACGAGCCATGCCTTCTGTTTCCCAATCGAGTATTGTTTCCCCGGCAACGAAAGGGCTGTCTGCTAGGAGTGGATTATCTCTTTTCCGATGCACTATTTCATGTTTACTGTGTCCCACGCACCCTCACATTGACGAATTAACGCAGAATTTGCGTCGCTATGACATACTATACTAGCCATGCCTTCTGGTTCCCAATCGAGTATTGTTTCCCCGGCAACGAAAGGGCTGTCTGCTAGGAGTGGATTATCTCTCTTCCGATGCACTATTTCATGTTTACTGTGTCCAACGCAGCCTCACATTGACGAATTAACGCAGAATTTGCGTCGCTATGACATACTATAGGAGCCATGCCTTCTGTTTCCCATTCGAGTATTGTTTCCCCGGCAACAAAAGGGCTGTCTGCTAGGAGTGGATTATCTCTTTTCCGATGCACTATTTCATGTTTACTGTGTCCCACGCACCCTCACATTGACGAATTAACGCAGAATTTGCGTCGCTATGACATACTTTAGGAGCCATGCCTTCTGGTTCCCAATCGAGTATTGTTTCCCCGGCAACGAAAGGTCTGTCTCCTAGGAGTGGATTATCTCTTTTCCGATGCACTATTTCATGTTTACTGTGTCCCACGCACCCTCACATTGACGAATTAACGCAGAATTTGCGTCGCTATGACATACTATAGGAGCCATGCCTTCTGGTTCCCAATCGAGTATTGTTTCCCCGGCAACGAAAGGGCTGTCTGCTAGGAGTGGATTATCTCTTTTCCGATGCACTATTTCATGTTTACTGTGTCCCACGCACCCTCACATTGACGAGTTAACGCAGAATTTGCGTCGCTATGACATATTATAGGAGCCATGCCTTCTGGTTCCCAATCGAGTATTGTTTCACCGGCAACGAAAGGTCTGTCTGCTAGGAGTGGATTATCTCTTTTCCGATGCACAATTTCATGTTTACTGTGTCCCACGCACACTCGACGAATTAACGCAGAACTTGCGTCGCCATGACATACTATAGGAACCATGCCTTCTGTTTCCCAATCGAGTATTGTTTCCCCGGAAACGAAAGGTCTGTCTGCTAGGAGTGGATTATCTCTTTTCCGATGCACTATTTCACGTTTACTGTGTCCCACGCACCCTCACATTGACGAATTAACGCAGAATTTGCGTCGCTATGACATACTATACGAGCCATGCCTTCTGGTTCCCAATCGAGTATTGTTTCCCCGGCAACGAAAGGGCTGTCTGCTAGGAGTGGATTATCTCTTTTCCGATGCACTATTTCATGTTTACTGTGTCCCACGCACCCTCACATTGACGAATCGACGCAGAATTTGCGTCGCTATGACATACTATAGGAGCCATGCCTTCTGTTTCCCAATCGAGTATTGTTTCCCCGGCAACGAAAGGGCTGTCTGCTAGGAGTGGATTATCTCTTTTCCGATGCACTATTTCATGTTTACTGTGTCCCACGCACCCTCACATTGACGAATTAACGCAGAATTTGCGGCGCTATGACATACTATAGGAGCCATGCCTTCTGGTTCCCAATCGAGTATTGTTTCATCGGCAACGAAAGGTCTGTCTGCTAGGAGTGGATTATCTATTTTCCGATGCACTATTTCATGTTTACTGTGTCCGACGCACCCTCACATTGACGAATTAAAGCAGAATTTGCGTCGCTATGACATACTATAGGAGCCATGCCTTCTGGTTCAGAATCGAGTATTGTTTCCCCGGCAACGAAAGGTCTGTCTCCTAGGAGTGGATTATCTCTTTTCCGATGCACTATTTCATGTTTACTGCGTCCCACGCACCCTCACATTGACGAATTAACGCAGAATTTGCGTCGCTATGACATACTATAGGAGCCATGCCTTCTGGTTCCCAATCGAGTATTGTTTCCCCGGCAACGAAAGGTCTGTCTGCTAGGAGTGGATTATCTCTCTTCCGATGCACTATTTCATGTTTACTGTGTCCGACGCACCCTCACATTGACGAATTAAAGCAGAAATGGCGTCGCTATGACATACTATAGGAGCCATGCCTTCTGGTTCAGAATCGAGTATTGTTTCCCCAGCAACGAAAGGTCTGTCTGCTAGGAGTGGATTATCTCTCTTCCGATGCACTATTTCATGTTTACTGTGTCCCACGCACCCCCACATTGACGAATTCACGCAGAATTTGCTTCGCTATGAGATACTATAGGTGCCATGCCTTCTGGTTCCCAATCGAGTATTGTTTCCACATCAACAAAAAGGCTGTCTGCTAGGAGTGGATTATCTCTTTTTACCGATGCACTATTTCATGTTTACTGTGTCCCACGCACCCTCACGTTGACGAATTAACGCAGAATTTGCGTCGCTATGACATACTATAGGAGCCATGCCTTCTTTTTCCCAATCGAGTATTGTTTCCCCGGCAACGAAAGGGCTGTCTGCTACGAGTGGATTATCTCGTTTCCGATGCACTATTTCATGTTTACTGTGTCCCACGCACCCTCACATTGACGAATTAATGCAGAATTTGCGTCGCTATGACATACTATACTAGCCATGCCTTCTGGTTCCCAATCGAGTATTGTTTCCCCGGCAACGAAAGGGCTGTCTGCTAGGAGTGGATTATCTCTCTTCCGATGCACTATTTCATGTTTACTGTGTCCAACGCACCCTCACATTGACGAATTAACGCAGAATTTGCGTCGCTATGACATACTATAGGAGCCATGCCTTCTGTTTCCCATTCGAGTATTGTTTCCCCGGCAACGAAAGGGCTGTCTGCTAGGAGTGTATTATCTCTTTTCCGATGCACTATTTCATGTTAACTGTGTCCCACGCACCCTCACATTGACGAATTAATGCAGAATTTGCGTCGCTATGACATACTATAGGAGCCATGCCATCTGGTTCCCAATCGAGTATTGTTTCCCCAGCAACGAAAGGTCTGTCTGCTAGGAGTGGATTATCTCTCTTCCGATGCACTATTTCATGTTTACTGTGTCCCACGCACCCTCACATTGACGAATTAAAGCAGAATTTGCGTCGCTATGACATACTAGAGGAGCCATGCCTTCTGGTTCCCAATCGAGTATTGTTTCCCCGGCAATGAAAGTTCTGTCTCCTAGGAGTGGATTATGTCTCTTCCGATGCACTATTTCATGTTTACTGTGTCCCACGCACCCTCACATTGACGAATTAACGCAGAATTTGCTTCGCTATGACATACTATAGGAGCCATGCCTTCTGGTTCCCAATCGAGTATTGTTTCCCCGGCAACGAAAGGTCTGTCTGCTAGGAGTGGATTATCTCTTTTCCGATGTACTATTTCATGTTTACTGTGTCCCACGCACCCTCACATTGACGAATTAACGCAGAAATGACGTCCCTATGACATACTATAGGAGCCATGCCTTCTGTTTCCCAATCGAGTATTGTTTCCCCGGCAACGAAAGGGCTGTCTGCTAGGAGAGCATTATCTCTCTTCCGATGCACTATTTCATGTTTACTGTGTCCCACGCACCATCACATTGACGAATTAACGAAGAACTTGCGTCGCCATGACATACTATAGGAGCCATGCCTTCTGTTTCCCAATCGAGTATTGTTTCCCCGGAAACGAAAGGTCTGTCTGCTAGGAGTGGATTATCTCTTTTCCGATGCACTATTTCACGTTTACTGTGTCCCACGCACCCTCACATTGACGAATTAACGCAGAATTTGCTTCGCTATGACATACTATAGGAGCCATGCCTTCTGGTTCCCAATCGAGTATTGTTTCCCCGGCAACGAAAGGGCTGTCTGCTAGGAGTGGATTATCTCTCTTCCGATGCACTATTTCATGTTTACTGTGTCCCACGCACCCTCACATTGACGAATTGACGCAGAATTTGCGTCGCTATGACATACTATAGGAGCCATGCCTTCTGTTTCCCAATCGAGTATTGTTTCCCCGGCAACGAAAGGGCTGTCTGCTAGGAGTGGATTATCTCTTTTCCGATGCACTATTTCATGTTTACTGTGTCCCACGCACCCTCACATTGACGAATTAACGCAGAATTTGCGGCGCTATGACATACTATAGGAGCCATGCCTTCTGGTTCCCAATCGAGTATTGTTTCATCGGCAACGAAAGGTCTGTCTGCTAGGAGTGGATTATCTCTTTTCCGATGCACTATTTCATGTTTACTGTGTCCGACGCACCCTCACATTGACGAATTAAAGCAGAATTTGCGTCGCTATGACATACTATAGGAGCCATGCCTTCTGGTTCAGAATCGAGTATTGTTTCCCCGGCAACGAAAGGTCTGTCTCCTAGGAGTGGATTATCTCTTTTCCGATGCACTATTTCATGTTTACTGCGTCCCACGCACCCTCACATTGACGAATTAACGCAGAATTTGCGTCGCTATGACATACTATAGGAGCCATGCCTTCTGGTTCCCAATCGAGTATTGTTTCCCCGGCAACGAAAGGTCTGTCTGCTAGGAGTGGATTATCTCTCTTCCGATGCACTATTTCATGTTTACTGTGTCCGACGCACCCTCACATTGACGAATTAAAGCAGAAATGGCGTCGCTATGACATACTATAGGAGCCATGCCTTCTGGTTCAGAATCGAGTATTGTTTCCCCGGCAACGAAAGGTCTGTCTGCTATAAGTGGATTATCTCTCTTCCGACGCACTATTTCATGTTTACTGTGTCCCACGCACCCCCACATTGACGAATTCACGCAGAATTTGCTTCGCTATGAGATACTATAGGTGCCATGCCTTCTGGTTCCCAATCGAGTATTGTTTCCACATCAACAAAAAGTCTGTCTGCTAGGAGTGGATTATCTCTTTTTACCGATGCACTATTTCATGTTTACTGTGTCCCACGCACCCTCACGTTGACGAATTAACGCAGAATTTGCGTCGCTATGACATACTATAGGAGCCATGCCTTCTTTTTCCCAATCGAGTATTGTTTCCCCGGCAACGAAAGGGCTGTCTGCTACGAGTGGATTATCTCGTTTCCGATGCACTATTTCATGTTTACTGTGTCCCACGCACCCTCACATTGACGAATTAATGCAGAATTTGCGTCGCTATGACATACTATACTAGCCATGCCTTCTGGTTCCCAATCGAGTATTGTTTCCCCGGCAACGAAAGGGCTGTCTGCTAGGAGTGGATTATCTCTCTTCCGATGCACTATTTCATGTTTACTGTGTCCAACGCACCCTCACATTGACGAATTAACGCAGAATTTGCGTCGCTATGACATACTATAGGAGCCATGCCTTCTGTTTCCCATTCGAGTATTGTTTCCCCGGCAACGAAAGGGCTGTCTGCTAGGAGTGGATTATCTCTTTTCCGATGCACTATTTCATGTTTACTGTGTCCCACGCACCCTCACATTGACGAATTAATGCAGAATTTGCGTCGCTATGACATACTATAGGAGCCATGCCATCTGGTTCCCAATCGAGTATTGTTTCCCCAGCAACGAAAGGTCTGTCTGCTAGGAGTGGATTATCTCTCTTCCGATGCACTATTTCATGTTTACTGTGTCCCACGCACCCTCACATTGACGAATTAAAGCAGAATTTGCGTCGCTATGACATACTAGAGGAGCCATGCCTTCTGGTTCCCAATCGAGTATTGTTTCCCCGGCAATGAAAGGTCTGTCTCCTAGGAGTGGATTATGTCTTTTCCGATGCACTATTTCATGTTTACTGTGTCCCACGCACCCTCACATTGACGAATTAACGCAGAATTTGCTTCGCTATGACATACTATAGGAGCCATGCCTTCTGGTTCCCAATCGAGTATTGTTTCCCCGGCAACGAAAGGTCTGTCTGCTAGGAGTGGATTATCTCTTTTCCGATGTACTATTTCATGTTTACTGTGTCCCACGCACCCTCACATTGACGAATTAACGCAGAAATGACGTCCCTATGACATACTATAGGAGCCATGCCTTCTGTTTCCCAATCGAGTATTGTTTCCCCGGCAACGAAAGGGCTGTCTGCTAGGAGAGCATTATCTCTCTTCCGATGCACTATTTCATGTTTACTGTGTCCCACGCACCATCACATTGACGAATTAACGCAGAAATGGCGTCGCTATGACATACTATAGGAGCCATGCCTTCTGTTTCCAAATCGAGTATTGTTTCCCCGGCAACGAAAGGGCGGTCTGCTAGGAGTGGATTATCTCTTTTCCGATGCACTATTTCATGTTTACTGTGTCCCACGCACCCTCACATTAACGAATTAACGCAGAAATGGCGTCGCTATGACATACTATTGGAGACATGCCTTCTGTTTCCCAATCGAGTATTGTTTCCCCGGAAACGAAAGGTCTGTCTGCTAGGAGTGGATTATCTCTTTTCTGATGCACTATTTCATGTTTACTGTGTCCCACGCACTCTCACATTGACGAATTAACGCAGAATTTGCGTCGCTATGACATACTATAGGAGCCATGCCTTCTGTTTCCCAATCGAGTATTGTTTCCCCGGCAACGAAAGGGCTGTCTGCTAGGAGTGGATTATCTCTTTTCCGATGCACTATTTCATGTTTACTGTGTCCCACGCACCCTCACATTGACGAATTAACGCAGAATTTGCGTCGCTATGACATACTATAGGAGCCATGCCTTCTGGTTCCCAATCGAGTATTGTCTCCCGGGCAACGAAAGGGCTGTCTGCTGGAGTGGATTATCTCTTTTCCGATGCACTATTTCATGTTTACTGTGTCCCACGCACCCTCACATTGACGAATTAACGCAGAATTTGCGTCGCTATGACATACTATAGGAGTCATGCCGTCTGGTTCCCAATCGAGTATTGTTTCCCCGGCTACGAAAGTTCTGTCTGCTAGGAGTGGATTATCTCTCTTCCGATGCACTATTTCATGTTTACTGTGTCCTACGTACACCCACATTGATGAATTCACGCAGAATTTGCGTCGCTATGAGATACTATAGGTGCCATCCCTTCTGGTTCCCAATCGAGTATTGTTTCCACGGCAACGAAAAGGCTGTCTGCTAGGAGTGGATTATCTCTTTTCCGATGCACTATTTCATGTTTACTGTGTCCCACGCACCCTCACGTTGACGAATTAACGCAGAATTTGCGTCGCTATGACATACTATAGGAGCCATGCCTTCTAATTCCCAATCGAGTATTGTTTCCCCGGCAACGAAAGGTCTGTCTGCTAGGAGTGGATTATCTCTCTTCAGATGCACTATTTCATGTTTACTGTGTCCCACGCACCCTCACATTGAAGAATTAACGCAGAATTTGCGGCGCTATGACATACTATAGGAGCCATGCCTTCAGGTTCCCAATCGAGTATTGTTTCCCCGGCAACGAAAGGGCTGTCTGCTAGGAGTGGATTATCTCTTTTACGATGCACTATTCTAGTTTACTGTGTCCCACGGAGCCTGACATTGACGAATTAACGCAGAATTTGCGTCGCTATGACATACTATAGGAGCCATGCCTTCTGTTTCCCAATCGAGTATTGTTTCCCCAGCAACGAAAGGTCTGTCTGCTAGGAGTGGATTATCTCTCTTCCGATGCACTATTTCATGTTTACTGTGTCCCACGCACCCTCACATTGACAAATTAACGCAGAATTTGCGTCGCTATGACATACTATAGGAGCCATGCCTTCTGTTTCCCAATCGATTATTGTTTCCCCGGCAAAGAAAGGTCTGTCTGCTAGGAGTGGATTATCTCTCTTCCGATGCACTATTTCATGTTTACTGTGTCCCACGCACCCTCACATTGACGAATTAACGCAGAATTTGCGGCGCTATGACATACTATAGGAGCCATGTGTTCTGGTTCCCAATCGAGTATTGTTTCCCCGGCAACGAAAGGGCTGTCTGCTAGGAGTGGATTATCTCTTTTACGATGCACTATTTCATGTTTACTGTGTCCCACGGATCCTGACATTGACGAATTAACGCAGAATTTGCGTCGCTATGACATACTATAGGAGCCATGCCTTCTGTTTCCCATTCGAGTATTGTTTCCCCGGCAACGAAAGGTCTGTCTGCTAGGAGTGGATTATCTCTCTTCCGATGCACTATTTCATGTTTACTGTGTCCCACGCACCCTCACATTGACGAATTAATGCAGAATTTGCGTCGCTATGACATACTATAGGAGCCATGCCTTCTGTTTCCCAATCGAGTATTGTTTCCCCGGCAACGAAAGGTCTGTCTGCTAGGAGTGGATTATCTCTCATCCGATGCACTATTTCATGTTTACTGTGTCCCACGCACCCTCACATTGACGAATTAACGCAGAATTTGCGTCGCTATGACATACCAAAAGAGCCATGCCTTCTGTTTCCCAATCGAGTATTGTTTCCCCGGCAACGGAAAGGCTGTCTGCTAGGAGTGGATTATCTCTTTTACGATGCACTATTCTAGTTTACTGTGTCCCACGGAGCCTGACATTGACGAATTAACGCAGAATTTGCGTCGCTATGACATACTATAGGAGCCATGCCTTCTGTTTCCCAATCGAGAATTGTTTCCCCGGCAACGAAAGGTCTGTCTGCTAGGAGTGGATTATCTCTCTTCCGATGCACTATTTCATGTTTACTGTGTCCCACGCACCCTCACATTGACAAATTAACGCAGAATTTGCGTCGCTATGACATACTATAAGAGCCATGCCTTCTGTTTCCCAATCGAGTATTGTTTCCCCGGCAACGAAAGGTCTGTCTGCTAGGAGTGGATTATCTCTCTTCCGATGCACTATTTCATGTTTACTGTGTCCCACGCACCCTCACATTGACGAATTAACGCAGAATTTGCGGCGCTATGACATACTATGGGAGCCATGTGTTCTGGTTCCCAATCGAGTATTGTTTCCCCGGCAACGAAAGGGCTGTCTGCTAGGAGTGGATTATCTCTTTTACGATGCACTAATTCATGTTTACTGTGTCCCACGGAGCCTGACATTGACGAATTAACGCAAAATTTGCGTCGCTATGACATACTATAGGAGCCATGCCTTCTGTTTCCCATTCGAGTATTGTTTCCCCGGCAACGAAAGGTCTGTCTGCTAGGAGTGGATTATCTCTCTTCCGATGCACTATTTCATGTTTACTGTGTCCCACGCACCCTCACATTGACGAATTAACGCAGAATTTGCGTCGCTATGACATACTAAAAGAGCCATGCCTTCTGTTTCTCAATCGAGTATTGTTTCCCCGGCAACGAAAAGGCTGTCTGCTAGGAGTGGATTATCTCTCTTCCGATGCACTATTTCATATTTACTGTGTCCCACGCACCCTCACATTGACGAATTAACGCAGAATTTGCGGCGCTATGACATACTATAGGAGCCATGCCTTCTGGTTCCCAATCGAGTATTGTTTCCCCGGCAACGAAAGGGCTGTCTGCTAGGAGTGGATTATCTCTTTTACGATGCACTATTTCATGTTTACTGTGTCCCACGCACCCTCACGTTGACGAATTAATGAAGAATTTGCGTCGCTATGACATACTATAGGAGCCATGCCTTCTGTTTCCCATTCGAGTATTGTTTCCCCGGCAACGAAAGGTCTGTCTGCTAGGAGTGGATTATCTCTCTTCCGATGCACTATTTCATGTTTACTGTGTCCCACGTACACCCACATTGACGAATTCACGCAGAATTTGCGTCGCTATGAGATACTATAGGTGCCATCCCGTCTGGTTCCCAATCGAGTATTGTTTCCCCGGCAACGAAAGGGCTGTCTGCTAGGAGTGGATTATCTCTTTTACGATGCACTATTTCATGTTTACTGTGTCCCACGCACCCTCACGTTGACGAATTAATGAAGAATTTGCGTCGCTATGACATACTATAGGAGCCATGCCTTCTGTTTCCCATTCGAGTATTGTTTCCCCGGCAACGAAAGGTCTGTCTGCTAGGAGTGGATTATCTCTCTTCCGATGCACTATTTCATGTTTACTGTGTCCCACGCACCCTCACATTGACGAATTAACGCAGAATTTGTGTCGCTATGACATACTATAGGAGCCATGCCTTCAGGTTCCCAATCGAGTATTGTTTCCCCGGCAACGAAAGGGCTGTCTGCTAGGAGTGGATTATCTCTTTTACGATGCACTATTTCATGTTTACTGTGTCCCACGGAGCCTGACATTGACGAATTAACGCAGAATTTGCGTCGCTATGACATACTATAGGAGCCATGTCTTCTGTTTCCCAATCGAGTATTGTTTAGCCGGCAACGAAAAGTCTGTCTGCTAGGAGTGGATTATCTCTCTTCCGATGCACTATTTCATGTTTACTGTGTCCCACGCACCGTCACATTGACAAATTAACGCAGAATTTGCGTCGCTATGACATACTATAGGAGCCATGCCTTCTGTTTCCCAATCGAGTATTGTTTCCCCGGCAACGAAAGGTCTGTCTGCTAGGAGTGGATTATCTCTCTTCCGATGCACTATTTCATGTTTACTGTGTCCCACGCACCCTCACATTGACGAATTAACGCAGAATTTGCGTCGCTATGACATACTATAGGAGCCATGCCTTCTGGTTCCCAATCGAGTATTGCTTCCCCGGCAACGAAAGGGCTGTCTGCTAGGAGTGGATTATCTCTTTTACGATGCACTATTTCATGTTTACTGTGTCCCACGGAGCCTGACATTGACGAATTAACGCAGAATTTGCGTCGCTATGACATACTATAGGAGCCATGCCTTCTGTTTCCCATTCGAGTATTGTTTCCACGGCAACGAAAGGTCTGTCTGCTAGGAGTGGATTATCTCTCTTCCGATGCACTATTTCATGTTTATTGTGTCCCACGCACCCTCACATTGACGAATTAACTCAGAATTTGCGGCGCTATGACATACTATAGGAGCCATTCCTTCTGGTTCCCAATCGAGTATTGTTTCCCCGGCAACGAAAAGGCTGTCTGCTAGGAGTGGATTATCTCTTTTCCGATGCACTATTTCATGTTTACTGTGTCCAACGCACCCTCACATTGACGAATTAACGCAGAAATGGCGTCGCTATGACATACTATAGGAGCCATGCCTTCTGGTTCCCATTCGAGTATTGTTTCCCCGGCAACGAAAGGGCTGTCTGCTAGGAGTGGATTATCTCTTTTCCGATGCACTATTTCATGTTTACTGTGTCCCACGCACCCTCACATTGACGAATTAACGCAGAATTTGCGTCGCTATGACATACTATAGGAGCCATGGCTTCTGGTTCCCATTCGAGTATTGTTTCCCCGGCAACGAAAGGGCTGTCTGCTAGGAGTGGATTATCTCTTTTCCGATGCACTATTTCATGTTTACTGTGTCCAACGCACCCTCACATTGACGAATTAACGCAGAAATGGCGTCGCTATGACGTACTATAGGAGCCATGCCTTCTGGTTCCCATTCGAGTATTGTTTCCCCGGCAACGAAAGGGCTGTCTGCTAGGAGTGGATTATCTCTTTTCCGATGCACTATTTCATGTTTACTGTGTCCAACGCACCCTCACATTGACGAATTAACGCAGAAATGGCGTCGCTATGACATACTATAGGAGCCATGCCTTCTGGTTCCCATTCGAGTATTGTTTCCCCGGCAACGAAAGGGCTGTCTGCTAGGAGTGGATTATCTCTTTTCCGATGCACTATTTCATGTTTACTGTGTCCAACGCACCCTCACATTGACGAATTAACGCAGAAATGGCGTCGCTATGACATACTATAATAGCCATGCCTTCTGTTTCCCAATCGAGTATTGTTTCCCCAGCAACGAAAGGGCTGCCTGCTAGGAGTGGATTATCTCTTTTCCGATGCACTATTTCATGTTTACTGTGTCCAACGCACCCTCACATTGACGAATTAACGCAGAAATGGCGTCGCTATGACATACTATAGGAGCCATGCCTTCTGGTTCCCATTCGAGTATTGTTTCCCCGGCAACGAAAGGGCTGTCTGCTGGGAGTGGATTATCTCCTTTCCGATGCACTATTTCATGTTTACTGTGTCCCACGCACCCTCACATTGACGAATTAACGCAGAAATGGCGTCGCTATGACATACTATAGGAGCCATGCCTTCTGGTTCCCATTCGAGTATTGTTTCCCCGGCAACGAAAGGGCTGTCTGCTAGGAGTGGATTATCTCTTTTCCGATGCACTATTTCATGTTTACTGTGTCCCACGCACCCTCACATTGACGAATTAACGCAGAATTTGCGTCGCTATGACATACTAAAAGAGCCATGCCTTCTGTTTCCCAATCGAGTATTGTTTCCCCGGCAACGAAAGGGCTGTCTGCTAGGAGTGGATTATCTCTCTTCCGATGCACTATTTCATGTTTACTGTGTCCAACGCACCCTCACATTGACGAATTAACGCAGAAATGGCGTCGCTATGACATACTATAGGAGCCATGCCTTCTGGTTCCCATTCGAGTATTGTTTCCCCGGCAACGAAAGGGCTGTCTGCTAGGAGTGGATTATCTCTTTTCCGATGCACTATTTCCTGTTTACTGTGTCCCACGCACCCTCACATTGACGAATTAACGCAGAAATGGCGTCGCTATGACATACTATAGGAGCCATGCCTTCTGGTTCCCATTCGAGTATTGTTTCCCCGGCAACGAAAGGGCTGTCTGCTAGGAGTGGATTATCTCTTTTCCGATGCACTATTTCATGTTTACTGTGTCCCACGCACCCTCACATTGACGAATTAACGCAGAAATGGCGTCGCTATGACATACTATAGGAGCCATGCCTTCTGGTTCCCATTCGAGTATTGTTTCCCCGGCAACGAAAGGGCTGTCTGCTAGGAGTGGATTATCTCTCTTCCGATGCACTATTTCATGTTTACTGTGTCCAACGCACCCTCACATTGACGAATTAACGCAGAAATGGCGTCGCTATGACATACTATAGGAGCCATGCCTTCTGGTTCCCATTCGAGTATTGTTTCCCCGGCAACGAAAGGGCTGTCTGCTAGGAGTGGATTATCTCTTTTCCGATGCACTATTTCATGTTTACTGTGTCCCACGCACCCTCACATTGAAGAATTAACGCAGAATTTGCGTCGCTATGACATACTAAAAGAGCCATGCCTTCTGTTTCCCAATCGAGTATTGTTTCCCCGGCAACGAAAGGGCTGTCTGCTAGGAGTGGATTATCTCTTTTCCGATGCACTATTTCATGTTTACTGTGTCCCACGCACCCTCACATTGACGAATTAACGCAGAATTTGCGTCGCTATGACATACTATAGGAGCCATGCCTTCTGTTTCCCAATCGAGTATTGTTTCCCCGGCAACGAAAGGGCTGTCTGCTAGGAGTGGATTATCTCTCTTCCGATGCACTATTTCATGTTTACTGTGTCCCACGCACCCTCACATTGACGAATTAACGCAGAATTTGAGTCGCTATGACATACTAAAAGAGCCATGCCTTCTGTTTCCCAATCGAGTATTGTATCCCCGGCAACGAAAAGGCTGTCTGCTAGGAGTGGATTATCTCTCTTCCGATGCACTATTTCATGTTTACTGTGTCCCACGCACCCTCACATTGACGAATTAACGCAGAATTTGCGTCGCTATGACATACTACAAGAGCCATGCCTTCTGTTTCCCAATCGAGTATTGTTTCCGCGGCAACGAAAGGGCTGTCTGCTAGGAGTGGATTATCTCTTTTCCGATGCACTATTTCATGTTTACTGTGTCCAACGCACCCTCACATTGACGAATTAACGCAGAAATGGCGTCGCTATGACATACTATAGGAGCCATGCCTTCTGTTTCCCAATCGAGTATTGTTTCCCCGGGCAACGAAAGGGCTGTCTGCTAGGAGTGGATTATCTCTTTTCCGATGCACTATTTCATGTTTACTGTGTCCCACGCACCCTCACATTGACGAATTAACGCAGAAATTGCGTCGCTATGACATACTATAGGAGCCATGCCTTCTGTTTCCCAATCGAGTATTGTTTCCACGGCAACGAAAGGGCTGTCTGCTAGGACTGGATTATCTCTTTTCCGATGCACTATTTCATGTTTACTGTGTCCAACGCACCCTCACATTGACGAATTAACGCAGAAATGGCGTCGCTATGACATACTATAGGAGCCATGCCTTCTGGTTCCCATTCGAGTATTGTTTCCCCGGCAACGAAAGGGCTGTCTGCTAGGAGTGGATTATCTCTTTTCCGATGCACTATTTCATGTTTACTGTGACCAACGCACCCTCACATTGACGAATTAACGCAGAAATGGCGTCGCTATGACATACTATAGGAGCCATGCCTTCTGGTTCCCATTCGAGTATTGTTTCCCCGGCAACGAAAGGGCTGTCTGCTAGGAGTGGATTATCTCTTTTCCGATGCACTATTTCATGTTTACTGTGTCCCACGCACCCTCACATTGACGAATTAACGCAGAAATGGCGTCGCTATGACATACTATAGGAGCCATGCCTTCTGGTTCCCATTCGAGTATTGTTTCCCCGGCAACGAAAGGGCTGTCTGCTAGGAGTGGATTATCTCTTTTCCGATGCACTATTTCATGTTTACTGTGTCCCACGCACCCTCACATTGACGAATTAACGCAGAATTTGCGTCGCTATGACATACTAAAAGAGCCATGCCTTCTGTTTCCCAATCGAGTATTGTTTCCCCGGCAACGAAAGGGCTGTCTGCTAGGAGTGGATTATCTCTCTTCCGATGCACTATTTCATGTTTACTGTGTCCAACGCACCCTCACATTGACGAATTAACGCAGAAATGGCGTCGCTATGACATACTATAGGAGCCATGCCTTCTGGTTCCCATTCGAGTATTGTTTCCCCGGCAACGAAAGGGCTGTCTGCTAGGAGTGGATTATCTCTCTTCCGATGCACTATTTCATGTTTACTGTGTCCAACGCACCCTCACATTGACGAATTAACGCAGAAATGGCGTCGCTATGACATACTATAGGAGCCATGCCTTCTGGTTCCCATTCGAGTATTGTTTCCCCGGCAACGAAAGGGCTGTCTGCTAGGAGTGGATTATCTCTTTTCCGATGCACTATTTCATGTTTACTGTGTCCCACGCACCCTCACATTGACGAATTAACGCAGAATTTGCGTCGCTATGACATACTAAAAGAGCCATGCCTTCTGTTTCCCAATCGAGTATTGTTTCCCCGGCAACGAAAGGTCTGTCTGCTAGGAGTGGATTATCTCTCTTCCGATGCACTATTTCATGTTTACTGAGTCCCACGCACCCTCACATTGACGAATTAACGCAGAATTTGCGTCGCTATGACATACTATAGGAGCCATGCCTTCTGTTTCCCAATCGAGTATTGTTTCCCCGGCAACGAAAGGTCTGTCTGCTAGGAGTGGAATATCTCTCTTCCGATGCACTATTTCATGTTTACTGTGTCCCACGCACCCTCACATTGACGAATTAACGCAGAATTTGCGTCGCTATGACATACTAAAAGAGCCATGCCTTCTGTTTCCCAATCGAGTATTGTATCCCCGGCAACGAAAAGGCTGTCTGCTAGGAGTGGATTATCTCTCTTCCGATGCACTATTTCATGTTTACTGTATCCCACGCACCCTCACATTGACGAATTAACGCAGAATTTGCGTCGCTATGACATACTATAGGAGCCATGCCTTCTCTTTCCCAATCGAGTATTGTTTCCCCGGCAACGAAAGGGCTGTCTGCTAGGAGTGGATTATCTCTCTTCCGATGCACTATTTCATGTTTACTGTGTCCAACGCACCCTCACATTGACGAATTAACGCAGAAATGGCGTCGCTATGACATACTATAGGAGCCATGCCTTCTGGTTCCCATTCGAGTACTGTTTCCCCGGCAACGAAAGGGCTGTCTGCTAGGAGTGGATTATCCCTTTTCCGATGCACTATTTCATGTTTACTGTGTCCAACGCACCCTCACATTGACGAATTAACGCAGAAATGGCGTCGCTATGACATACTATAGGAGCCATGCCTTCTGGTTCCCATTCGAGTATTGTTTCCCCGGCAACGAAAGGGCTGTCTGCTAGGAGTGGATTATCTCTTTTCCGATGCACTATTTCATGTTTACTGTGTCCCACGCACCCTCACATTGACGAATTAACGCAGAATTTGCGTCGCTATGACATACTATAGGAGCCATGCCTTCTGTTTCCCAATCGAGTATTGTTTCCCCGGCAACGAAAGGGCTGTCTGCTAGGAGTGGATTATCTCTCTTCCGATGCACTATTTCATGTTTACTGTGTCCCACGCACCCTCACATTGACGAATTAACGCAGAATTTGCGTCGCTATGACATACTAAAAGAGCCATGCCTTCTGTTTCCCAATCGAGTATTGTTTCCCCGGCAACGAAAGGGCTGTCTGCTAGGAGTGGATTATCTCTCTTCCGATGCACTATTTCATGTTTACTGTGTCCAACGCACCCTCACATTGACGAATTAACGCAGAAATGGCGTCGCTATGACATACTATAATAGCCATGCCCTCTGTTTCCCAATCGAGTATTGTTTCCCCAGCAACGAAAGGGCTGCCTGCTAGGAGTGGATTATCTCTTTTCCGATGCACTATTTCATGTTTACTGTGTCCAACGCACCCTCACATTGACGAATTAACGCAGAAATGGCGTCGCTATGACATACTATAGGAGCCATGCCTTCTGGTTCCCATTCGAGTATTGTTTCCCCGGCAACGAAAGGGCTGTCTGCTAGGAGTGGATTATCTCTTTTCCGATGCACTATTTCATGTTTACTGTGTCCCACGCACCCTCACATTGACGAATTAATGCAGAAATGGCGTCGCTATGACATACTATACGAGCCATGCCTTCTGGTTCCCATTCGAGTATTGTTTCCCCGGCAACGAAAGGGCTGTCTGCTAGGAGTGGATTATCTCTTTTCCGATGCACTATTTCATGTTTACTGTGTCCCACGCACCCTCACATTGACGAATTAACGCAGAATTTGCGTCGCTATGACATACTAAAAGAGCCATGCCTTCTGTTTCCCAATCGAGTATTGTTCCCCGGCAACGAAAGGGCTGTCTGCTAGGAGTGGATTATCTCTCTTCCGATGCACTATTTCATGTTTACTGTGTCCAACGCACCCTCACATTGACGAATTAACGCAGAAATGGCGTCGCTATGACATACTATAGGAGCCATGCCTTCTGGTTCCCATTCGAGTATTGTTTCCCCGGCAAAGAAAGGGCTGTCTGCTAGGAGTGGATTATCTCTTTTCCGATGCACTATTTCATGTTTACTGTGTCCCACGCACCCTCACATTGACGAATTAACGCAGAAATGTCGTCCCTATGACATACTATAGGAGCCATGCCTTCTGGATCCCATTCGAGTATTGTTTCCCCGGCAACGAAAGGGCTGTCTGCTAGGAGTGGATTATCTCTCTTCCGATGCACTATTTCATGTTTACTGTGTCCAACGCACCCTCACATTGACGAATTAACGCAGAAATGGCGTCGCTATGACATACTATAGGAGCCATGCCTTCTGGTTCCCATTCGAGTATTGTTTCCCCGGCAACGAAAGGGCTGTCTGCTAGGAGTGGATTATCTCTTTTCCGATGCACTATTTCATGTTTACTGTGTCCCACGCACCCTCACATTGACGAATTAACGCAGAATTTGCGTCGCTATGACATACTAAAAGAGCCATGCCTTCTGTTTCCCAATCGAGTATTGTTTCCCCGGCAACGAAAGGTCTGTCTGCTAGGAGTGGACTATCTCTCTTCCGATGCACTATTTCATGTTTACTGTGTCCCACGCACCCTCACATTGACGAATTAACGCAGAATTTGCGTCGCTATGACATACTATAGGAGCCATGCCTTCTGTTTCCCAATCGAGTATTGTTTCCCCGGCAACGAAAGGGCTGTCTGCTAGGAGTGGATTATCCCTCTTCCGATGCACTATTTCATGTTTACTGTGTCCCACACACCCTCACATTGACGTATTAACGCAGAATTTGCGTCGCTATGACATACTAAAAGAGCCATGCCTTCTGTTTCCCAATCGAGTATTGTATCCCCGGCAACGAAAAGGCTGTCTGCTAGGAGTGGATTATCTCTCTTCCGATGCACTATTTCATGTTTACTGTGTCCCACGCACCCTCACATTGACGAATTAACGCAGAATTTGCGTCGCTATGACATACTATAGGAGCCATGCCTTCTGTTTCCCAATCGAGTATTGTTTCCCCGGCAACGAAAGGGCTGTCTGCTAGGAGTGGATTATCTCTTTTCCGATGCACTATTTCATGTTTACTGTGTCCAACGCACCCTCACATTGACGAATTAACGCAGAAATGGGGTCGCTATGACATACTATAGGAGCCATGCCTTCTGTTTCCCAATCGAGTATTGTTTCCCCGGCAACGAAAGGGCTGTCTGCTAGGAGTGGATTATCTCTTTTCCGATGCACTATTTCATGTTTACTGTGTCCCACGCACCCTCACATTGACGAATTAACGCAGAATTTGCGTCGCTATGACATACTATAGGAGCCATGCCTTCTGTTTCCCAATCGAGTATTGTTTCCCCGGCAACGAAAGGGCTGTCTGCTAGGAGTGGATTATCTCTTTTCCGATGCACTATTTCATGTTTACTGTGTCCAACGCACCCTCACATTGACGAATTAACGCAGAAATGGCGTCGCTATGACATACTATAATAGCCATGCCTTCTGTTTCCCAATCGAGTATTGTTTCCCCAGCAACGAAAGTGCTGCCTGCTAGGAGTGAATTATCTCTTTTCCGATGCACTATTTCATGTTTACTGTGTCCAACGCACCCTCACATTGACGAGTTAACGCAGAAATGGCGTCGCTATGACATACTATAGGAGCCATGCCTTCTGGTTCCCATTCGAGTATTGTTTCCCCGGCAACGAAAGGGCTGTCTGCTAGGAGTGGATTATCTCTCTTCCGATGCACTATTTCATGTTTACTGTGTCCCACGCACCCTCACATTGACGAATTAACGCAGAAATGGCGTCGCTATGACATACTATAGGAGCCATGCCTTCTGTTTCCCAATCGAGTATTGTTTCCCCGGCAACGAAAGGGCTGTCTGCTAGGAGTGGATTATCTCTTTTCCGATGCACTATTTCATGTTTACTGTGTCCAACGCACCCTCACATTGACGAATTAACGCAGAAATGGCGTCGCTATGACATACTATAGGAGCCATGCCTTCTGGTTCCCATTCGAGTATTGTTTCCCCGGCAACGAAAGGGCTGTCTGCTAGGAGTGGATTATCTCTTTTCCGATGCACTATTTCATGTTTACTGTGTCCAACGCACCCTCACATTGACGAATTAACGCAGAAATGGCGTCGCTATGACATACTATAGGAGCCATGCCTTCTGGTTCCCATTCGAGTATTGTTTCCCCGGCAACGAAAGGGCTGTCTGCTAGGAGTGGATTATCTCTTTTCCGATGCACTATTTCATGTTTACTGTGTCCAACGCACCCTCACATTGACGAATTAACGCAGAAATGGCGTCGCTATGACATACTATAGGAGCCATGCCTTCTGGTTCCCATTCGAGTATTGTTTCCGCGGCAACGAAAGGGCTGTCTGCTAGGAGTGGATTATCTCTCTTCCGATGCACTATTTCATGTTTACTGTGTCCAACGCACCCTCACATTGACGAATTAACGCAGAAATGGCGTCGCTATGACATACTATAATAGCCATGCCTTCTGATTCCCAATCGAGTATTGTTTCCCCAGCAACGAAAGTGCTGCCTGCTAGGAGTGGATTATCTCTTTTCCGATGCACTATTTCATGTTTACTGTGTCCAACGCACCCTCACATTGACGAGTTAACGCAGAAATGGCGTCGCTATGACATACTATAGGAGCCATGCCTTCTGGTTCCCATTCGAGTATTGTTTCCCCGGCAACGAAAGGGCTGTCTGCTAGGAGTGGATTATCTCTCTTCCGATGCACTATTTCATGTTTACTGTGTCCCACGCACCCTCACATTGACGAATTAACGCAGAAATGGCGTCGCTATGACATACTATAGGAGCCATGCCTTCTGTTTCCCAATCGAGTATTGTTTCCCCGGCAACGAAAGGGCTGTCTGCTAGGAGTGGATTATCTCTTTTCCGATGCACTATTTCATGTTTACTGTGTCCAACGCACCCTCACATTGACGAATTAACGCAGAAATGGCGTCGCTATGACATACTATAGGAGCCATGCCTTCTGGTTCCCATTCGAGTATTGTTTCCCCGGCAACGAAAGGGCTGTCTGCTAGGAGTGGATTATCTCTTTTCCGATGCACTATTTCATGTTTACTGTGTCCAACGCACCCTCACATTGACGAATTAACGCAGAAATGGCGTCGCTATGACATACTATAGGAGCCATGCCTTCTGGTTCCCATTCGAGTATTGTTTCCCCGGCAACGAAAGGGCTGTCTGCTAGGAGTGGATTATCTCTTTTCCGATGCACTATTTCATGTTTACTGTGTCCAACGCACCCTCACATTGACGAATTAACGCAGAAATGGCGTCGCTATGACATACTATAGGAGCCATGCCTTCTGGTTCCCATTCGAGTATTGTTTCCCCGGCAACGAAAGGGCTGTCTGCTAGGAGTGGATTATCTCTTTTCCGATGCACTATTTCATGTTTACTGTGTCCCACGCACCCTCACATTGACGAATTAACGCAGAATTTGCGTCGCTATGACATACTATAGGAGCCATGCCTTCTGTTTCCCAATCGAGTATTGTTTCCCCGGCAACGAAAGGGCTGTCTGCTAGGAGTGGATTATCTCTCTTCCGATGCACTATTTCATGTTTACTGTGTCCCACGCACCCTCACATTGACGAATTAACGCAGAATTTGCGTCGCTATGACATACTAAAAGAGCCATGCCTTCTGTTTCCCAATCGAGTATTGTTTCCCCGGCAACGAAAGGGCTGTCTGCTAGGAGTGGATTATCTCTTTTCCGATGCACTATTTCATGTTTACTGTGTCCAACGCACCCTCACATTGACGAATTAACGCAGAAATGGGGTCGCTATGACATACTATAGGAGCCATGCCTTCTGTTTCCCAATCGAGTATTGTTTCCCCGGCAACGAAAGGGCTGTCTGCTAGGAGTGGATTATCTCTTTTCCGATGCACTATTTCATGTTTACTGTGTCCCACGCACCCTCACATTGACGAATTAACGCAGAATTTGCGTCGCTATGACATACTATAGGAGCCATGCCTTCTGTTTCCCAATCGAGTATTGTTTCCCCGGCAACGAAAGGGCTGTCTGCTAGGAGTGGATTATCTCTTTTCCGATGCACTATTTCATGTTTACTGTGTCCAACGCACCCTCACATTGACGAATTAAGGCAGAAATGGCGTCGCTATGACATACTATAATAGCCATGCCTTCTGTTTCCCAATCGAGTATTGTTTCCCCAGCAACGAAAGTGCTGCCTGCTAGGAGTGGATTATCTCTTTTCCGATGCACTATTTCATGTTTACTGTGTCCAACGCACCCTCACATTGACGAGTTAACGCAGAAATGGCGTCGCTATGACATACTATAGGAGCCATGCCTTCTGGTTCCCATTCGAGTATTGTTTCCCCGGCAACGAAAGGGCTGTCTGCTAGGAGTGGATTATCTCTCTTCCGATGCACTATTTCATGTTTACTGTGTCCCACGCACCCTCACATTGACGAATTAACGCAGAAATGGCGTCGCTATGACATACTATAGGAGCCATGCCTTCTGTTTCCCAATCGAGTATTGTTTCCCCGGCAACGAAAGGGCTGTCTGCTAGGAGTGGATTATCTCTTTTCCGATGCACTATTTCATGTTTACTGTGTCCAACGCACCCTCACATTGACGAATTAACGCAGAAATGGCGTCGCTATGACATACTATAGGAGCCATGCCTTCTGGTTCCCATTCGAGTATTGTTTCCCCGGCAACGAAAGGGCTGTCTGCTAGGAGTGGATTATCTCTTTTCCGATGCACTATTTCATGTTTACTGTGTCCAACGCACCCTCACATTGACGAATTAACGCAGAAATGGCGTCGCTATGACATACTATAGGAGCCATGCCTTCTGGTTCCCATTCGAGTATTGTTTCCCCGGCAACGAAAGGGCTGTCTGCTAGGAGTGGATTATCTCTTTTCCGATGCACTATTTCATGTTTACTGTGTCCAACGCACCCTCACATTGACGAATTAACGCAGAAATGGCGTCGATATGACATACTATAGGAGCCATGCCTTCTGGTTCCCATTCGAGTATTGTTTCCCCGGCAACGAAAGGGCTGTCTGCTAGGAGTGGATTATCTCTTTTCCGATGCACTATTTCATGTTTACTGTGTCCAACGCACCCTCACATTGACGAATTAACGCAGAAATGGCGTCGCTATGACATACTATAATAGCCATGCCTTCTGTTTCCCAATCGAGTATTGTTTCCCCAGCAACGAAAGTGCTGCCTGCTAGGAGTGGATTATCTCTTTTCCGATGCACTATTTCATGTTTACTGTGTCCAACGCACCCTCACATTGACGAGTTAACGCAGAAACGGCGTCGCTATGACATACTATAGGAGCCATGCCTTCTGGTTCCCATTCGAGTATTGTTTCCCCGGCAACGAAAGGGCTGTCTGCTAGGAGTGGATTATCTCTCTTCCAATGCACTATTTCATGTTTACTGTGTCCCACGCACCCTCACATTGACGAATTAACGCAGAAATGGCGTCGCTATGACATACTATAGGAGCCATGCCTTCTGTTTCCCAATCGAGTATTGTTTCCCCGGCAACGAAAGGGCTGTCTGCTAGGAGTGGATTATCTCTTTTCCGATGCACTATTTCATGTTTACTGTGTCCAACGCACCCTCACATTGACGAATTAACGCAGAAATGGCGTCGCTATGACATACTATAGGAGCCATGCCTTCTGGTTCCCATTCGAGTATTGTTTCCCCGGCAACGAAAGGGCTGTCTGCTAGGAGTGGATTATCTCTTTTCCGATGCACTATTTCATGTTTACTGTGTCCAACGCACCCTCACATTGACGAATTAACGCAGAAATGGCGTCGCTATGACATACTATAGGAGCCATGCCTTCTGGTTCCCATTCGAGTATTGTTTCCCCGGCAACGAAAGGGCTGTCTGCTAGGAGTGGATTATCTCTTTTCCGATGCACTATTTCATGTTTACTGTGTCCAACGCACCCTCACATTGACGAATTAACGCAGAAATGGCGTCGCTATGACATACTATAGGAGCCATGCCTTCTGGTTCCCATTCGAGTATTGTTTCCCCGGCAACGAAAGGGCTGTATGCTAGGAGTGGATTATCTCTTTTCCGATGCACTATTTCATGTTTACTGTGTCCCACGCACCCTCACATTGACGAATTAACGCAGAATTTGCGTCGCTATGACATACTATAGGAGCCATGCCTTCTGTTTCCCAATCGAGTATTGTTTCCCCGGCAACGAAAGGGCTGTCTGCTAGGAGTGGATTATCTCTCTTCCGATGCACTATTTCATGTTTACTGTGTCCCACGCACCCTCACATTGACGAATTAACGCAGAATTTGCGTCGCTATGACATACTAAAAGAGCCATGCCTTCTGTTTCCCAATCGAGTATTGTTTCCCCGGCAACGAAAGGGCTGTCTGCTAGGAGTGGATCATCTCTCTTCCGATGCTCTATTTCATGATTACTGTGTCCAACGCACCCTCACATTGACGAATTAACGCAGAAATGGCGTCGCTATGACATACTATAATAGCCATGCCTTCTGTTTCCCAATCGAGTATTGTTTCCCCAGCAACGAAAGGGCTGCCTGCTAGGAGTGGATTATCTCTTTTCCGATGCACTATTTCATGTTTACTGTGTCCAACGCACCCTCACATTGACGAATTAACGCAGAAATGGCGTCGCTATGACATACTATAGGAGCCATGCCTTCTGGTTCCCATTCGAGTATTGTTTCCCCGGCAACGAAAGGGCTGTCTGCTAGGAGTGGATTATCTCTTTTCCGATGCACTATTTCATGTTTACTGTGTCCCACCCACCCTCACATTGACGAATTAACGCAGAAATAGCGTCGCTATGACATACTATAGGAGCCATGCCTTCTGGTTCCCATTCGAGTATTGTTTCCCCGGCAACGAAAGGGCTGTCTGCTAGGAGTGGATTATCTCTTTTCCGATGCACTATTTCATGTTTACTGTGTCCCACGCACCCTCACATTGACGAATTAACGCAGAATTTGCGTCGCTATGACATACTAAAAGAGCCATGCCTTCTGTTTCCCAATCGAGTATTGTTTCCCCGGCAACGAAAGGGCTGTCTGCTAGGAGTGGATTATCTCTCTTCCGATGCACTATTTCATGTTTACTGTGTCCAACGCACCCTCACATTGACGAATTAAATCAGAAATGGCGTCGCTATGACATACTATAGGAGCCATGCCTTCTGGTTCCCATTCGAGTATTGTTTCCCCGGCAACGAAAGGGCTGTCTGCTAGGAGTGGATTATCTCTTTTCCGATGCACTATTTCATGTTTACTGTGTCCCACGCACCCTCACATTGACGAATTAACGCAGAAATGGCGTCGCTATGACATACTATAGGAGCCATGCCTTCTGGTTCCCATTCGAGTATTGTTTCCCCGGCAACGAAAGGGCTGTCTGCTAGGAGTGGATTATCTCTTTTCCGATGCACTATTTCATGTTTACTGTGTCCCACGCACACTCACATTGACGAATTAACGCAGAATTTGCGTCGCTATGACATACTATAGGAGCCATGCCTTCTGTTTCCCAATCGAGTATTGTTTCCCCGGCAACGAAAGGGCTGTCTGCTAGGAGTGTATTATCTCTCTTCCGATGCACTATTTCATGTTTACTGTGTCCCACGCACACTCACATTGACGAATTAACGCAGAATTTGCGTCGCTATGACATACTAAAAGAGCCATGCCTTCTGTTTCCCAATCGAGTATTGTATCCCCGGCAACGAAAAGGCAGTCTGCTAGGAGTGGATTATCTCTCTTCCGATGCACTATTTCATGTTTACTGTGGCCCACGCACCCTCACATTGACGAATTAACGCAGAATTTGCGTCGCTATGACATACTATAGGAGCCATGCCTTCTGTTTCCCAATCGAGTATTGTTTCCCCGGCAACGAAAGGGCTGTCTGCTAGGAGTGGATTATCTCTTTTCCGATGCACTATTTCATGTTTACTGTGTCCAACGCACCCTCACATTGACGAATTAACGCAGAAATGGCGTCGCTATGACATACTATAGGAGCCATGCCTTCTGTTTCCCAATCGAGTATTGTTTCCCCGGCAACGAAAGGGCTGTCTGCTAGGAGTGGATTATCTCTTTTCCGATGCACTATTTCATGTTTACTGTGTCCCACGCACCCTCACATTGACGAATTAACGCAGAATTTGCGTCGCTATGACATACTATAAGAGCCATGCCTTCTGTTTCCCAATCGAGTATTGTTTCCCCGGCAACGAAAGGGCTGTCTGCTAGGAGTGGATTATCTCTTTTCCGATGCACTATTTCATGTTTACTGTGTCCCACGCACCCTCACATTGACGAATTAACGCAGAAATGGCGTCGCTATGACATACTATAATAGCCATGCCTTCTGTTTCCCAATCGAGTATTGTTTCCCCAGCAACGAAAGGGCTGCCTGCTAGGAGTGGATTATCTCTTTTCCGATGCACTATTTCATGTTTACTGTGTCCAACGCACCCTCACATTGACGAGTTAACGCAGAAATGGCGTCGCTATGACATACTATAGGAGCCATGCCTTCTGGTTCCCATTCGAGTATTGTTTCCCCGGCAACGAAAGGGCTGTCTGCTAGGAGTGGATTATCTCTCTTCCGATGCACTATTTCATGTTTACTGTGTCCAACGCACCCTCACATTGACGAATTAACGCAGAAATGGCGTCGCTATGACATACTTCTGGTTCCCATTCGAGTATTGTTTCCCCGGCAACGAAAGGGCTGTCTGCTAGGAGTGGATTATCTCTTTTCCGATGCACTATTTCATGTTTACTGTGTCCCACGCACCCTCACATTGACGAATTAACGCAGAATTTGCGTCGCTATGACATACTATAGGAGCCATGCCTTCTGTTTCCCAATCGAGTATTGTTTCCCCGGCAACGAAAGGGCTGTCTGCTAGGAGTGGATTATCTCTCTTCCGATGCACTATTTCATGTTTACTGTGTCCCACGCACCCTCACATTGACGAATTAACGCAGAAATGGCGTCGCTATGGCATACTGTAGGAGCCATGCCTTCTGGTTCCCATTCGAGTATTGTTTCCCCGGCAACGAAAGGGCTGTCTGCTAGGAGTGGATTATCTCTTTTCCGATGCACTATTTCATGTTTACTGTGTCCCACGCACCCTCACATTGACGAATTAACGCAGAATTTGCGTCGCTATGACATACTATAGGAGCCATGCCTTCTGTTTCCCAATCGAGTATTGTTTCCCCGGCAACGAAAGGGCTGTCTGCTAGGAGTGGATTATCTATTTTCCGATGCACTATTTCATGTTTACTGTGTCCAACGCACCCTCACATTGACGAATTAACGCAGAAATGGCGTCGCTATGACATACTATAGGAGCCATGCCTTCTGTTTCACAATCGAGTATTGTTTCCCCGGCAACGAAAGGGCTGTCTGCTAGGAGTGGATTATCTCTCTTCCGATGCACTATTTCATGTTTACTGTGTCCCACGCACCCTCACATTGACGAATTAACGCAGAAATGGCGTCGCTATGACATACTATAGGAGCCATGCCTTCTGGTTACCATTCGAGTATTGTTTCCCCGGCAACGAAAGGGCTGTCTGCTAGGAGTGGATTATCTCTTTTCCGATGCACTATTTCATGTTTACTGTGTCCCACGCACCCTCACATTGAAGAATTAACGCAGAATTTGCGTCGCTATGACATACTATAGGAGCCATGCCTTCTGTTTCCCAATCGAGTATTGTTTCCCCGGCAACGAAAGGGCTGTCTGCTAGGAGTGGATTATCTCTTTTCCGATGCACTATTTCATGTTTACTGTGTCCAACGCACCCTCACATTGACGAATTAACGCAGAAATGGCGTCGCTATGACATACTATAATAGCCATGCCTTCTGTTTCCCAATCGAGTATTGTTTCCCCAGCAACGAAAGGGCTGCCTGCTAGGAGTGGATTATCTCTTTTCCGATGCACTATTTCATGTTTACTGTGTCCAACGCACCCTCACTTTGACGAATTAACGCAGAAATGGCGTCGCTATGACATACTATAGGAGCCATGCCTTCTGGTTCCCATTCGAGTATTGTTTCCCCGGCAACGAAAGGGCTGTCTGCTAGGAGTGGATTATCTCTTCTACGATGCACTATTTCATGTTTACTGTGTCCCACGCACCCTCACATTGACGAATTAACGCAGAAATGGCGTCGCTATGACATACTATAGGAGCCATGCCTTCTGGTTCCCATTCGAGTATTGTTTCCCCGGCAACGAAAGGGCTGTCTGCTAGGAGTGGATTATCTCTCTTCCGATGCACTATTTCATGTTTACTGTGTCCAACGCACCCTCACATTGACGAATTAACGCAGAAATGGCGTCGCTATGACATACTATAGGAGCCATGCCTTTTGGTTCCCATTCGAGTATTGTTTCCCCGGCAACGAAAGGGCTGTCTGCTAGGAGTGGATTATCTCTTTTCCGATGCACTATTTCATGTTTACTGTGTCCAACGCACCCTCACATTGACGAATTAACGCAGAAATGGCGTCGCTATGACATACTAAAAGAGCCATGCCTTCTGTTTCCCAATCGAGTATTGTTTCCCCGGCAACGAAAGGTCTGTCTGCTAGGAGTGGATTATCTCTCTTCCGATGCACTATTTCATGTTTACTGTGTCCCACGCACCCTCACATTGACGAATTAACGCAGAATTTGCGTCGCTATGACATACTATAGGAGCCATGCCTTCTGTTTCCCAATCGAGTATTGTTTCCCCGGCAACGAAAGGGCTGTCTGCTAGGAGTGGATTATCTCTTTTCCGATGCACTATTTCATGATTACTGTGTCCAACGCACCCTCACATTGACGAATTAACGCAGAAATGGCGTCGCTATGACATACTATAATAGCCATGCCTTCTGTTTCCCAATCGAGTATTGTTTCCCCAGCAACGAAAGGGCTGCCTGCTAGGAGTGGATTATCTCTTTTCCGATGCACTATTTCATGTTTACTGTGTCCAACGCACCCTCACATTGACGAATTAACGCAGAAATGGCGTCGCTATGACATACTATAGGAGCCATGCCTTCTGGTTCCCATTCGAGTATTGTTTCCCCGGCAACGAAAGGGCTGTCTGCTAGGAGTGGATTATCTCTTTTCCGATGCACTATTTCATGTTTACTGTGTCCAACGCACCCTCACATTGACGAATTAACGCAGAAATGGCGTCGCTATGACATACTAAAAGAGCCATGCCTTCTGTTTCCCAATCGAGTATTGTTTCCCCGGCAACGAAAGGTCTGTCTGCTAGGAGTGGATTATCTCTCTTCCGATGCACTATTTCATGTTTACTGTGTCCCACGCACCCTCACATTGACGAATTAACGCAGAATTTGCGTCGCTATGACATGCTATAGGAGCCATGCCTTCTGGTTCCCAATCGAGTATTGTTTCGCCGGCAACGAATAGTCTGTCTCCTAGGAGTGGATTATCTCTTTTCCGATGCACTATTTCATGTTTACTGTGTCCCACGCACCCTCACATTGACGAATTAACGCAGAATTTGCGTCGCTATGACATACTATAGGAGCCATGCCTTCTGTTTCCCAATCGAGTATTGTTTCCCCGGCAACGAAAGGGCTGTCTGCTAGGAGTGGATTATCTCTTTTCCGATGCACTATTTCATGTTTACTGTGTCCAACGCACCCTCACATTGACGAATTAACACAGAAATGGCGTCGCTATGACATACTATAATAGCCATGCCTTCTGTTTCCCAATCGAGTATTGTTTCCCCAGCAACGAAAGGGCTGCCTGCTAGGAGTGGATTATCTCTTTTCCGATGCACTATTTCATGTTTACTGTGTCCAACGCACCCTCACATTGACGAGTTAACGCAGAAATGGCGTCGCTATGACATACTATAGGAGCCATGCCTTCTGGTTCCCATTCGAGTATTGTTTCCCCGGCAACGAAAGGGCTGTCTGCTAGGAGTGGATTATCTCTCTTCCGATGCACTATTTCATGTTTACTGTGTCCAACGCACCCTCACATTGACGAATTAACGCAGAAATGGCGTCGCTATGACATACTATAGGAGCCATGCCTTCTGGTTCCCATTCGAGTATTGTTTCCCCGGCAACGAAAGGGCTGTCTGCTAGGAGTGGATTATCTCTCTTCCGATGCACTATTTCATGTTTACTGTGTCCAACGCACCCTCACATTGACGAATTAACGCAGAAATGGCGTCGCTATGACATACTATAGGAGCCATGCCTTCTGGTTCCATTCGAGTATTGTTTCCCCGGCAACGAAAGGGCTGTCTGCTAGGAGTGGATTATCTCTTTTCCGATGCACTATTTCATGTTTACTGTGTCCCACGCACCCTCACATTGACGAAATAACGCAGAATTTGCGTCGCTATAACATACTAAAAGAGCCATGCCTTCTGTTTCCCAATCGAGTATTGTTTCCCCGGCAACGAAAGGGCTGTCTGCTAGGAGTGGATTATCTCTCTTCCGATGCACTATTTCATGTTTACTGTGTCCCACGCACCCTCACATTGACGAATTAACGCAGAATTTGCGTCGCTATGACATACTATAGGAGCCATGCCTTCTGTTTCCCAATCGAGTATTGTTTCCCCGGCAACGAAAGGGCTGTCTGCTAGGAGTGGATTATCTCTCTTCCGATGCACTATTTCATGTTTACTGTGTCCCACGCACCCTCACATTGACGAATTAACGCAGAATTTGCGTCGCTATGACATACTATAGGAGCCATGCCTTCTGTTTCCCAATCGAGTATTGTTTCCCCGGCAACGAAAGGGCTGTCTGCTAGGAGTGGATTATCTCTTTTCCGATGCACTATTTCATGTTTACTGTGTCCAACGCACCCTCACATTGACGAGTTAACGCAGAAATGGCGTCGCTATGACATACTATAAAAGCCATGCCTTCTGGTTCCCATTCGAGTATTGTTTCCCCGGCAACGAAAGGGCTGTCTGCTAGGAGTGGATTATCTCTCTTCCGATGCACTATTTCATGTTTACTGTGTCCAACGCACCCTCACATTGACGAATTAACGCAGAAATGGCGTCGCTATGACATACTATAGGAGCCATGCCTTCTGGTTCCCATTCGAGTATTGTTTCCCCGGCAACGAAAGGGCTGTCTGCTAGGAGTGGATTATCTCTCTTCCGATGCACTATTTCATGTTTACTGTGTCCAACGCACCCTCACATTGACGAATTAACGCAGAAATGGCGTAACTATGACATACTATAGGAGCAATGCCTTCTGGTTCCCATTCGAGTATTGTTTCCCCGGCAACGAAAGGGCTGTCTGCTAGGAGTGGATTATCTCTTTTCCGATGCACTATTTCATGTTTACTGTGTCCCACGCACCCTCACATTGACGAATTAACGCAGAATTTGCGTCGCTATGACATACTAAAAGAGCCATGCCTTCTGTTTCCCAATCGAGTATTGTTTCCCCGGCAACGAAAGGTCTGTCTGCTAGGAGTGGATTATCTCTCTTCCGATGCACTATTTCATGTTTACTGTGTCCCACGCACCCTCACATTGACGAATTAACGCAGAATTTGCGTCGCTATGACATACTATAGGAGCCATGCCTTCTGTTTCCCAATCGAGTATTGTTTCCCCGGCAACGAAAGGGCTGTCTGCTAGGAGTGGATTATCTCTCTTCCGATGCACTATTTCATGTTTACTGTGTCCCACGCACCCTCACATTGACGAATTAACGCAGAATTTGCGTCGCTATGACATACTATAGGAGCCATGCCTTCTGTTTCCCAATCGAGTATTGTTTCCCCGGCAACGAAAGGGCTGTCTGCTAGGAGTGGATTATCTCTTTTCCGATGCACTATTTCATGTTTACTGTGTCCCACGCACCCTCACATTGACGAATTAACGCAGAAATGGCGTCGCTATGACATACTATAGGAGCCATGCCTTCTGTTTCCCAATCGAGTATTGTTTCCCCAGCAACGAAAGGGCTGCCTGCTAGGAGTGGATTATCTCTTTTCCGATGCACTATTTCATGTTTACTGTGTCCAACGCACCCTCACATTGAAGAATTAACGCAGAAATGGCGTCGCTATGACATACTATAATAGCCATGCCTTCTGTTTCCCAATCGAGTATTGTTTCCCCAGCAACGAAAGGGCTGTCTGCTAGGAGTGGATTACCTCTTTTCCGATGCACTATTTCATGTTTACTGTGTCCAACGCACCCTCACATTGACGAATTAACGCAGAAATGGCGTCGCTATGACATACTATAATAGCCATGCCTTCTGTTTCCCAATCGAGTATTGTTTCCCCAGCAACGAAAGGGCTGCCTGCTAGGAGTGGATTATCTCTTTTCCGATGCACTATTTCATGTTTACTGTGTCCAACGCACCCTCACATTGACGAGTTAACGCAGAAATTGCGTCGCTATGACATACTATAGGAGCCATGCCTTCTGGTTCCCATTCGAGTATTGTTTCCCCGGCAACGAAAGGGCTGTCTGCTAGGAGTGGATTATCTCTCTTCCGATGCACTATTTCATGTTTACTGTGTCCAACGCACCCTCACATTGACGAATTAACGCAGAAATGGCGTCGCTATGACATACTATAGGAGCCATGCCTTCTGGTTCCCATTCGAGTATTGTTTCCCCGGCAACGAAAGGGCTGTCTGCTAGGAGTGGATTATCTCTCTTCCGATGCACAATTTCATGATTACTGTGTCCAACGCACCCTCACATTGACGAATTAACGCAGAAATGGCGTCGCTATGACATACTATAGGAGCCATGCCTTCTGGTTCCATTCGAGTATTGTTTCCCCGGCAACGAAAGGGCTGTCTGCTAGGAGTGGATTATCTCTTTTCCGATGCACTATTTCATGTTTACTGTGTCCCACGCACCCTCACATTGACGAATTAACGCAGAATTTGCGTCGCTATGACATACTAAAAGAGCCATGCCTTCTGCTTCCCAATCGAGTATTGTTTCCCCGGCAACGAAAGGTCTGTCTCCTAGGAGTGGATTATCTCTCTTCCGATGCACTATTTCATGTTTACTGTGTCCCACGCACCCTCACATTGACGAATTAACGCAGAATTTGCGTCGCTATGACATACTATAGGAGCCATGCCTTCTGTTTCCCAATCGAGTATTGTTTCCCCGGCAACGAAAGGGCTGTCTGCTAGGAGTGAATTATCTCTCTTCCGATGCACCATTTCATGTTTACTGTGTCCCACGCACCCTCACATTGACGAATTAACGCAGAATTTGCGTCGCTATGACATACTATAGGAGCCATGCCTTCTGTTTCCCAATCGAGTATTGTTTCCCCGGCAACAAAAGGGCTGTCTGCTAGGAGTGGATTATCTCTTTTCCGATGCACTATTTCATGTTTACTGTGTCCAACGCACCCTCACATTGACGAGTTAACGCAGAAATGGCGTCGCTATGACATACTATAGGAGCCATGCCTTCTGGTTCCCATTCGAGTATTGTTTCCCCGGCAACGAAAGGGCTGTCTGCTAGGAGTGGATTATCTCTCTTCCGATGCACTATTTCATGTTTACTGTGTCCAACGCACCCTCACATTGACGAATTAACGCAGAAATGGCGTCGCTATGACATACTATAGGAGCCATGCCTTCTGGTTCCCATTCGAGTATTGTTTCCCCGGCAACGAAAGGGCTGTCTGCTAGGAGTGGATTATCTCTCTTCCGATGCACTATTTCATGTTTACTGTGTCCAACGCACCCTCACATTGACGAATTAACGCAGAAATGGCGTAACTATGACATACTATAGGAGCAATGCCTTCTGGTTCCCATTCGAGTATTGTTTCCCCGGCAACGAAAGGGCTGTCTGCTAGGAGTGGATTATCTCTTTTCCGATGCACTATTTCATGTTTACTGTGTCCCACGCACCCTCACACTGACGAATTAACGCAGAATTTGCGTCGCTATGACATACTAAAAGAGCCATGCCTTCTGTTTCCCAATCGAGTATTGTTTCCCCGGCAACGAAAGGTCTGTCTGCTAGGAGTGGATTATCTCTCTTCCGATGCACTATTTCATGTTTACTGTGTCCCACGCACCCTCACATTGACGAATTAACGCAGAATTTGCGTCGCTATGACATACTATAGGAGCCATGCCTTCTGTTTCCCAATCGAGTATTGTTTCCCCGGCAACGAAAGGGCTGTCTGCTAGGAGTGGATTATCTCTCTTCCGATGCACTATTTCATGTTTACTGTGTCCCACGCACCCTCACATTGACGAATTAACGCAGAATTTGCGTCGCTATGACATACTATAGGAGCCATGCCTTCTGTTTCCCAATCGAGTATTGTTTCCCCGGCAACGAAAGGGCTGTCTGCTAGGAGTGGATTATCTCTTTTCCGATGCACTATTTCATGTTTACTGTGTCCAACGCACCCTCACATTGACGAATTAACGCAGAAATGGCGTCGCTATGACATACTATAATAGCCATGCCTTCTGTTTCCCAATCGAGTATTGTTTCCCCAGCAACGAAAGGGCTGCCTGCTAGGAGTGGATTATCTCTTTTCCGATGCACTATTTCATGTTTACTGTGTCCAACGCACCCTCACATTGACGAATTAACGCAGAAATGGCGTCGCTATGACATACTATAGGAGCCATGCCTTCTGGTTCCCATTCGAGTATTGTTTCCCCGGCAACGAAAGGGCTGTCTGCTAGGAGTGGATTACCTCTTTTCCGATGCACTATTTCATGTTTACTGTGTCCCACGCACCCTCACATTGACGAATTAACGCAGAATTTGCGTCGCTATGACATACTATAGGAGCCATGCCTTCTGCTTCCCAATCGAGTATTGTTTCCCCAGCAACGAAAGGGCTGTCTGCTAGGAGTGGATTATCTCTCTTCCGATGCACTATTTCATGTTTACTGTGTCCCACGCACCCTCACATTGACGAATTAACGCAGAAATGGCGTCGCTATGACATACTATAGGAGCCATGCCTTCTGTTTCCCAATCGAGTATTGTTTCCCCAGCAACGAAAGGGCTGCCTGCTAGGAGTGGATTATCTCTTTTCCGATGCACTATTTCATGTTTACTGTGTCCAACGCACCCTCACATTGACGAATTAACGCAGAAATGGCGTCGCTATGACATACTATAGGAGCCATGCCTTCTGGTTCCCATTCGAGTATTGTTTCCCCGGCAACGAAAGGGCTGTCTGCTAGGAGTGGATTATCTCTCTTCCGATGCACTATTTCATGATTACTGTGTCCAACGCACCCTCACATTGACGAATTAACGCAGAAATGGCGTCGCTATGACATACTATAGGAGCCATGCCTTCTGGTTCCATTCGAGTATTGTTTCCCCGGCAACGAAAGGGCTGTCTGCTAGGAGTGGATTATCTCTTTTCCGATGCACTATTTCATGTTTACTGTGTCCCACGCACCCTCACATTGACGAATTAACGCAGAATTTGCGTCGCTATGACATACTAAAAGAGCCATGCCTTCTGCTTCCCAATCGAGTATTGTTTCCCCGGCAACGAAAGGTCTGTCTCCTAGGAGTGGATTATCTCTCTTCCGATGCACTATTTCATGTTTACTGTGTCCCACGCACCCTCACATTGACGAATTAACGCAGAATTTGCGTCGCTATGACATACTATAGGAGCCATGCCTTCTGTTTCCCAATCGAGTATTGTTTCCCCGGCAACGAAAGGGCTGTCTGCTAGGAGTGAATTATCTCTCTTCCGATGCACCATTTCATGTTTACTGTGTCCCACGCACCCTCACATTGACGAATTAACGCAGAATTTGCGTCGCTATGACATACTATAGGAGCCATGCCTTCTGTTTCCCAATCGAGTATTGTTTCCCCGGCAACAAAAGGGCTGTCTGCTAGGAGTGGATTATCTCTTTTCCGATGCACTATTTCATGTTTACTGTGTCCAACGCACCCTCACATTGACGAGTTAACGCAGAAATGGCGTCGCTATGACATACTATAGGAGCCATGCCTTCTGGTTCCCATTCGAGTATTGTTTCCCCGGCAACGAAAGGGCTGTCTGCTAGGAGTGGATTATCTCTCTTCCGATGCACTATTTCATGTTTACTGTGTCCAACGCACCCTCACATTGACGAATTAACGCAGAAATGGCGTCGCTATGACATACTATAGGAGCCATGCCTTCTGGTTCCCATTCGAGTATTGTTTCCCCGGCAACGAAAGGGCTGTCTGCTAGGAGTGGATTATCTCTCTTCCGATGCACTATTTCATGTTTACTGTGTCCAACGCACCCTCACATTGACGAATTAACGCAGAAATGGCGTAACTATGACATACTATAGGAGCAATGCCTTCTGGTTCCCATTCGAGTATTGTTTCCCCGGCAACGAAAGGGCTGTCTGCTAGGAGTGGATTATCTCTTTTCCGATGCACTATTTCATGTTTACTGTGTCCCACGCACCCTCACACTGACGAATTAACGCAGAATTTGCGTCGCTATGACATACTAAAAGAGCCATGCCTTCTGTTTCCCAATCGAGTATTGTTTCCCCGGCAACGAAAGGTCTGTCTGCTAGGAGTGGATTATCTCTCTTCCGATGCACTATTTCATGTTTACTGTGTCCCACGCACCCTCACATTGACGAATTAACGCAGAATTTGCGTCGCTATGACATACTATAGGAGCCATGCCTTCTGTTTCCCAATCGAGTATTGTTTCCCCGGCAACGAAAGGGCTGTCTGCTAGGAGTGGATTATCTCTCTTCCGATGCACTATTTCATGTTTACTGTGTCCCACGCACCCTCACATTGACGAATTAACGCAGAATTTGCGTCGCTATGACATACTATAGGAGCCATGCCTTCTGTTTCCCAATCGAGTATTGTTTCCCCGGCAACGAAAGGGCTGTCTGCTAGGAGTGGATTATCTCTTTTCCGATGCACTATTTCATGTTTACTGTGTCCAACGCACCCTCACATTGACGAATTAACGCAGAAATGGCGTCGCTATGACATACTATAATAGCCATGCCTTCTGTTTCCCAATCGAGTATTGTTTCCCCAGCAACGAAAGGGCTGCCTGCTAGGAGTGGATTATCTCTTTTCCGATGCACTATTTCATGTTTACTGTGTCCAACGCACCCTCACATTGACGAATTAACGCAGAAATGGCGTCGCTATGACATACTATAGGAGCCATGCCTTCTGGTTCCCATTCGAGTATTGTTTCCCCGGCAACGAAAGGGCTGTCTGCTAGGAGTGGATTACCTCTTTTCCGATGCACTATTTCATGTTTACTGTGTCCCACGCACCCTCACATTGACGAATTAACGCAGAATTTGCGTCGCTATGACATACTATAGGAGCCATGCCTTCTGCTTCCCAATCGAGTATTGTTTCCCCAGCAACGAAAGGGCTGTCTGCTAGGAGTGGATTATCTCTCTTCCGATGCACTATTTCATGTTTACTGTGTCCCACGCACCCTCACATTGACGAATTAACGCAGAAATGGCGTCGCTATGACATACTATAGGAGCCATGCCTTCTGTTTCCCAATCGAGTATTGTTTCCCCAGCAACGAAAGGGCTGCCTGCTAGGAGTGGATTATCTCTTTTCCGATGCACTATTTCATGTTTACTGTGTCCAACGCACCCTCACATTGACGAATTAACGCAGAAATGGCGTCGCTATGACATACTATAGGAGCCATGCCTTCTGGTTCCCATTCGAGTATTGTTTCCCCGGCAACGAAAGGGCTGTCTGCTAGGAGTGGATTACCTCTTTTCCGATGCACTATTTCATGTTTACTGTGTCCAACGCACCCTCACATTGACGAATTAACGCAGAAATGGCGTCGCTATAACATACTATAGGTGCCATGCCTTCTGGTTCCCATTCGAGTATTGTTTCCCCGGCAACGAAAGGGCTGTCTGCTAGGAGTGGATTATCTCTCTTCCGATGCACTATTTCATGTTTACTGTGTCCCACGCACCCTCACATTGACGAATTAACGCAGAATTTGCGTCGCTATGACATACTATAGGAGCCATGCCTTCTGTTTCCCAATCGAGTATTGTTTCCCCGGCAACGAAAGGGCTGTCTGCTAGGAGTGGATTATCTCTTTTCCGATGCACTATTTCATGTTTACTGTGTCCCACGCACCCTCACATTGACGAATTAACGCAGAAATGGCGTCGCTATGACATACTATAGGAGCCATGCCTTCTGTTTCCCAATCGAGTATTGTTTCCCCAGCAACGAAAGGGCTGCCTGCTAGGAGTGGATTATCTCTTTTCCGATGCACTATTTCATGTTTACTGTGTCCAACGCACCCTCACATTGACGAATTAACGCAGAAATGGCGTCGCTATGACATACTATAGGAGCCATGCCTTCTGGTTCCCATTCGAGTATTGTTTCCCCGGCAACGAAAGGGCTGTCTGCTAGGAGTGGATTACCTCTTTTCCGATGCACTATTTCATGTTTACTGTGTCCAACGCACCCTCACATTGACGAATTAACGCAGAAATGGCGTCGCTATAACATACTATAGGTGCCATGCCTTCTGGTTCCCATTCGAGTATTGTTTCCCCGGCAACGAAAGGGCTGTCTGCTAGGAGTGGATTATCTCTTTTCCGATGCACTATTTCATGTTTACTGTGTCCAACGCACCCTCACATTGAAGAATTAACGCAGAAATGGCGTCGCTATGACATACTATAATAGCCATGCCTTCTGTTTCCCAATCGAGTATTGTTTCCCCAGCAACGAAAGGGCTGTCTGCTAGGAGTGGATTACCTATTTTCCGATGCACTATTTCATGTTTACTGTGTCCAACGCACCCTCACATTGACGAATTAACGCAGAAATGGCGTCGCTATGACATACTATAATAGCCATGCCTTCTGTTTCCCAATCGAGTATTGTTTCCCCAGCAACGAAAGGGCTGCCTGCTAGGAGTGGATTATCTCTTTTCTGATGCACTATTTCATTTTTACTGTGTCCAACGCACCCTCACATTGATGAGTTAACGCAGAAATTGCGTCGCTATGACATACTATAGGAGCAATGCCTTCTGGTTCCCATTCGAGTATTGTTTCCCCGGCAACGAAAGGGCTGTCTGCTAGGAGTGGATTACCTCTTCTCCGATGCACTATTTCATGTTTACTGTGTCCAACGCACCCTCACATTGACGAATTAACGCAGAAATGGCGTCGCTATGACATACTATAATAGCCATGCCTTCTGTTTCCCAATCGAGTATTGTTTCCCCAGCAACGAAAGGGCTGCCTGCTAGGAGTGGATTATCTCTTTTCTGATGCACTATTTCATGTTTACTGTGTCCAACGCACCCTCACATTGACGAGTTAACGCAGAAATTGCGTCGCTATGACATACTATAGGAGCCATGCCTTCTGGTTCCCATTCGAGTATTGTTTCCCCGGCAACGAAAGGGCTGTCTGCTAGGAGTGGATTATCTCTCTTCCGATGCACTATTTCATGTTTACTGTGTCCAACGCACCCTCACATTGACGAATTAACGCAGAAATGGCGTCGCTATGACATACTATAGGAGCCATGCCTTCTGTTTCCCAATCGAGTATTGTTTCCCCGGCAACGAAAGGGCTGTCTGCTAGGAGTGGATTATCTCTCTTCCGATGCACTATTTCATGTTTACTGTGTCCCACGCACCCTCACATTGACGAATTAACGCAGAATTTGCGTCGCTATGACATACTATAGGAGCCATGCCTTCTGTTTCCCAATCGAGTATTGTTTCCCCGGCAACGAAAGGGCTGTCTGCTAGGAGTGGATTATCTCTTTTCCGATGCACTATTTCATGTTTACTGTGTCCAACGCACCCTCACATTGACGAATTAACGCAGAAATGGCGTCGCTATGACATACTATAGGAGCCATGCCTTCTGGTTCCCATTCGAGTATTGTTTCCCCGGCAACGAAAGGGCTGTCTGCTAGGAGTGGATTATCTCTCTTCCGATGCACTATTTCATGTTTACTGTGTCCAACGCACCCTCACATTGACGAATTAACGCAGAAATGGCGTCGCTATGACATACTATAGGAGCCATGCCTTCTGGTTCCCATTCGAGTATTGTTTCCCCGGCAACGAAAGGGCTGTCTGCTAGGAGTGGATTATCTCTCTTCCGATGCACTATTTCATGTTTACTGTGTCCAACGCACCCTCACATTGACGAATTAACGCAGAAATGGCGTAACTATGACATACTATAGGAGCAATGCCTTCTGGTTCCCATTCGCGTATTGTTTCCCCGGCAACGAAAGGGCTGTCTGCTAGGAGTGGATTATCTCTTTTCCGATGCACTATTTCATGTTTACTGTGTCCCACGCACCCTCACATTGACGAATTAACGCAGAATTTGCGTCGCTATGACATACTAAAAGAGCCATGCCTTCTGTTTCCCAATCGAGTATTGTTTCCCCGGCAACGAAAGGTCTGTCTGCTAGGAGTGGATTATCTCTCTTCCGATGCACTATTTCATGTTTACTGTGTCCCACGCACCCTCACATTGACGAATTAACGCAGAAATGGCGTCGCTATGACATACTATAGGAGCCATGCCTTCTGGTTCCCATTCGAGTATTGTTTCCCCGGCAACGAAAGGGCTGTCTGCTAGGAGTGGATTACCTCTTTTCCGATGCACTATTTCATGTTTACTGTGTCCCACGCACCCTCACATTGACGAATTAACGCAGAATTTGCGTCGCTATGACATACTATAGGAGCCACGCCTTCTGCTTCCCAATCGAGTATTGTTTCCCCAGCAACGAAAGGGCTGTCTGCTAGGAGTGGATTATCTCTCTTCCGATGCACTATTTCATGTTTACTGTGTCCCACGCACCCTCACATTGACGAATTAACGCAGAAATGGCGTCGCTATGACATACTATAGGAGCCATGCCTTCTGTTTCCCAATCGAGTATTGTTTCCCCAGCAACGAAAGGGCTGCCTGCTAGGAGTGGATTATCTCTTTTCCGATGCACTATTTCATGTTTACTGTGTCCAACGCACGCTCACATTGACGAATTAACGCAGAAATGGCGTCGCTATGACATACTATAGGAGCCATGCCTTCTGGTTCCCATTCGAGTATTGTTTCCCCGGCAACGAAAGGGCTGTCTGCTAGGAGTGGATTATCTCTTTTCCGATGCACTATTTCATGTTTACTGTGTCCAACGCACCCTCACATTGACGAATTAACGCAGAAATGGCGTCGCTATAACATACTATAGGTGCCATGCCTTCTGGTTCCCATTCGAGTATTGTTTCCCCGGCAATGAAAGGGCTGTCTGCTAGGAGTGGATTATCTCTTTTCCGATGCACTATTTCATGTTTACTGTGTCCAACGCACCCTCACATTGACGAATTAACGCAGAAATGGCGTCGCTATGACATACTATAATAGCCATGCCTTCTGTTTCCCAATCGAGTATTGTTTCCCCAGCAACGAAAGGCTGCCTGCTAGGAGTGGATTATCTCTTTTCTGATGCACTATTTCATGTTTACTGTGTCCAACGCACCCTCACATTGACGAATTAACGCAGAAATGGCGTCGCTATGACATACTATAGGAGCCATGCCTTCTGGTTCCCATTCGAGTATTGTTTCCCCGGCAACGAAAGGGCTGTCTGCTAGGAGTGGATTATCTCTCTTCCGATGCACTATTTCATGTTTACTGTGTCCAACGCACCCTCACATTGACGAATTAACGCAGAAATGGCGTAACTATGACATACTATAGGAGCAATGCCTTCTGGTTCCCATTCGCGTATTGTTTCCCCGGCAACGAAAGGGCTGTCTGCTAGGAGTGGATTATCTCTTTTCCGATGCACTATTTCATGTTTACTGTGTCCCACGCACCCTCACATTGACGAATTAACGCAGAATTTGCGTCGCTATGACATACTAAAAGAGCCATGCCTTCTGTTTCCCAATCGAGTATTGTTTCCCCGGCAACGAAAGGTCTGTCTGCTAGGAGTGGATTATCTCTCTTCCGATGCACTATTTCATGTTTACTGTGTCCCACGCACCCTCACATTGACGAATTAACGCAGAATTTGCGTCGCTATGACATACTATAGGAGCCATGCCTTCTGTTTCCCAATAGAGTATTGTTTCCCCGGCAACGAAAGGGCTGTCTGCTAGGAGTGGATTATCTCTCTTCCGATGCACTATTTCATGTTTACTGTGTCCCACGCACCCTCACATTGACGAATTAACGCAGAATTTGCGTCGCTATGACATACTATAGGAGCCATGCCTTCTGTTTCCCAATCGAGTATTGTTTCCCCGGCAACGAAAGGGCTGTCTGCTAGGAGTGGATTATCTCTTTTCCGATGCACTATTTCATGTTTACTGTGTCCAACGCACCCTCACATTGACGAATTAACGCAGAAATGGCGTCGCTATGACATACTATAATAGCCATGCCTTCTGTTTCCCAATCGAGTATTGTTTCCCCAGCAACGAAAGGGCTGCCTGCTAGGAGTGGATTATCTCTTTTCCGATGCACTATTTCATGTTTACTGTGTCCAACGCACCCTCACATTGACGAATTAACGCAGAAATGGCGTCGCTATGACATACTATAGGAGCCATGCCTTCTGGTTCCCATTCGAGTATTGTTTCCCCGGCAACGAAAGGGCTGTCTGCTAGGAGTGGATTACCTCTTTTCCGATGCACTATTTCATGTTTACTGTGTCCCACGCACCCTCACATTGACGAATTAACGCAGAATTTGCGTCGCTATGACATACTATAGGAGCCACGCCTTCTGCTTCCCAATCGAGTATTGTTTCCCCAGCAACGAAAGGGCTGTCTGCTAGGAGTGGATTATCTCTCTTCCGATGCACTATTTCATGTTTACTGTGTCCCACGCACCCTCACATTGACGAATTAACGCAGAAATGGCGTCGCTATGACATACTATAGGAGCCATGCCTTCTGTTTCCCAATCGAGTATTGTTTCCCCAGCAACGAAAGGGCTGCCTGCTAGGAGTGGATTATCTCTTTTCCGATGCACTATTTCATGTTTACTGTGTCCAACGCACGCTCACATTGACGAATTAACGCAGAAATGGCGTCGCTATGACATACTATAGGAGCCATGCCTTCTGGTTCCCATTCGAGTATTGTTTCCCCGGCAACGAAAGGGCTGTCTGCTAGGAGTGGATTACCTCTTTTCCGATGCACTATTTCATGTTTACTGTGTCCAACGCACCCTCACATTGACGAAGTAACGCAGAAATGGCGTCGCTATAACATACTATAGGTGCCATGCCTTCTGGTTCCCATTCGAGTATTGTTTCCCCGGCAACGAAAGGGCTGTCTGCTAGGAGTGGATTATCTCTTTTCCGATGCACTATTTCATGTTTACTGTGTCCAACGCACCCTCACATTGACGAATTAACGCAGAAATGGCGTCGCTATGACATACTATAATAGCCATGCCTTCTGTTTCCCAATCGAGTATTGTTTCCCCAGCAACGAAAGGGCTGCCTGCTAGGAGTGGATTATCTCTTTTCTGATGCACTATTTCATGTTTACTGTGTCCAACGCACCCTCACATTGACGAGTTAACGCAGAAATTGCGTCGCTATGACATACTATAGGAGCCATGCCTTCTGGTTCCCATTCGAGTATTGTTTCCCCGGCAACGAAAGGGCTGTCTGCTAGGAGTGGATTATCTCTCTTCCGATGCACTATTTCATGTTTACTGTGTCCAACGCACCCTCACATTGACGAATTAACGCAGAAATGGCGTCGCTATGACATACTATAGGAGCCATGCCTTCTGGTTCCCATTCGAGTATTGTTTCCCCGGCAACGAAAGGGCTGTCTGCTAGGAGTGGATTATCTCTCTTCCGATGCACTATTTCATGTTTACTGTGTCCAACGCACCCTCACATTGACGAATTAACGCAGAAATGGCGTCGCTATGACATACTATAGGAGCCATGCCTTCTGGTTCCATTCGAGTATTGTTTCCCCGGCAACGAAAGGGCTGGCTGCTAGGAGTGGATTATCTCTTTTCCGATGCACTATTTCATGTTTACTGTGTCCCACGCACCCTCACATTGACGAATTAACGCAGAATTTGCGTCGCTATGACATACTAAAAGAGCCATGCCTTCTGTTTCCCAATCGAGTATTGTTTCCCCGGCAACGAAAGGTCTGTCTGCTAGGAGTGGATTATCTCTCTTCCGATGCACTATTTCATGTTTACTGTGTCCCACGCACCCTCACATTGACGAATTAACGCAGAATTTGCGTCGCTATGACATACTATAGGAGCCATGCCTTCTGTTTCCCAATCGAGTATTGTTTCCCCGGCAACGAAAGGACTGTCTGCTAGGAGTGGATTATCTCTCTTCCGATGCACTATTTCATGTTTACTGTGTCCCACGCACCCTCACATTGACGAATTAACGCAGAATTTGCGTCGCTATGACATACTATAGGAGCCATGCCTTCTGTTTCCCAATCGAGTATTGTTTCCCCGGCAACGAAAGGGCTGTCTGCTAGGAGTGGATTATCTCTTTTCCGATGCACTATTTCATGTTTACTGTGTCCAACGCACCCTCACATTGACGAGTTAACGCAGAAATGGCGTCGCTATGACATACTATAGGAGCCATGCCTTCTGGTTCCCATTCGAGTATTGTTTCCCCGGCAACGAAAGGGCTGTCTGCTAGGAGTGGATTATCTCTCTTCCGATGCACTATTTCATGTTTACTGTGTCCAACGCACCCTCACATTGACGAATTAACGCAGAAATGGCGTCGCTATGACATACTATAGGAGCCATGCCTTCTGGTTCCCATTCGAGTATTGTTTCCCCGGCAACGAAAGGGCTGTCTGCTAGGAGTGGATTATCTCTCTTCCGATGCACTATTTCATGTTTACTGTGTCCAACGCACCCTCACATTGACGAATTAACGCAGAAATGGCGTAACTATGACATACTATAGGAGCAATGCCTTCTGGTTCCCATTCGCGTATTGTTTCCCCGGCAACGAAAGGGCTGTCTGCTAGGAGTGGATTATCTCTTTTCCGATGCACTATTTCATGTTTACTGTGTCCCACGCACCCTCACATTGACGAATTAACGCAGAATTTGCGTCGCTATGACATACTAAAAGAGCCATGCCTTCTGTTTCCCAATCGAGTATTGTTTCCCCGGCAACGAAAGGTCTGTCTGCTAGGAGTGGATTATCTCTCTTCCGATGCACTATTTCATGTTTACTGTGTCCCACGCACCCTCACATTGACGAATTAACGCAGAATTTGCGTCGCTATGACATACTATAGGAGCCATGCCTTCTGTTTCCCAATAGAGTATTGTTTCCCCGGCAACGAAAGGGCTGTCTGCTAGGAGTGGATTATCTCTCTTCCGATGCACTATTTCATGTTTACTGTGTCCCACGCACCCTCACATTGACGAATTAACGCAGAATTTGCGTCGCTATGACATACTATAGGAGCCATGCCTTCTGTTTCCCAATCGAGTATTGTTTCCCCGGCAACGAAAGGGCTGTCTGCTAGGAGTGGATTATCTCTTTTCCGATGCACTATTTCATGTTTACTGTGTCCAACGCACCCTCACATTGACGAATTAACGCAGAAATGGCGTCGCTATGACATACTATAATAGCCATGCCTTCTGTTTCCCAATCGAGTATTGTTTCCCCAGCAACGAAAGGGCTGCCTGCTAGGAGTGGATTATCTCTTTTCCGATGCACTATTTCATGTTTACTGTGTCCAACGCACCCTCACATTGACGAATTAACGCAGAAATGGCGTCGCTATGACATACTATAGGAGCCATGCCTTCTTGTTCCCATTCGAGTATTGTTTCCCCGGCAACGAAAGGGCTGTCTGCTAGGAGTGGATTACCTCTTTTCCGATGCACTATTTCATGTTTACTGTGTCCCACGCACCCTCACATTGACGAATTAACGCAGAATTTGCGTCGCTATGACATACTATAGGAGCCACGCCTTCTGCTTCCCAATCGAGTATTGTTTCCCCAGCAACGAAAGGGCTGTCTGCTAGGAGTGGATTATCTCTCTTCCGATGCACTATTTCATGTTTACTGTGTCCCACGCACCCTCACATTGACGAATTAACGCAGAAATGGCGTCGCTATGACATACTATAGGAGCCATGCCTTCTGTTTCCCAATCGAGTATTGTTTCCCCAGCAACGAAAGGGCTGCCTGCTAGGAGTGGATTATCTCTTTTCCGATGCACTATTTCATGTTTACTGTGTCCAACGCACGCTCACATTGACGAATTAACGCAGAAATGGCGTCGCTATGACATACTATAGGAGCCATGCCTTCTGGTTCCCATTCGAGTATTGTTTCCCCGGCAACGAAAGGGCTGTCTGCTAGGAGTGGATTACCTCTTTTCCGATGCACTATTTCATGTTTACTGTGTCCAACGCACCCTCACATTGACGAATTAACGCAGAAATGGCGTCGCTATAACATACTATAGGTGCCATGCCTTCTGGTTCCCATTCGAGTATTGTTTCCCCGCCAACGAAAGGGCTGTCTGCTAGGAGTGGATTATCTCTTTTCCGATGCACTATTTCATGTTTACTGTGTCCAACGCACCCTCACATTGACGAATTAACGCAGAAATGGCGTCGCTATGACATACTATAATAGCCATGCCTTCTGTTTCCCAATCGAGTATTGTTTCCCCAGCAACGAAAGGGCTGTCTGCTAGGAGTGGATTACCTCTTTTCCGATGCACTATTTCATGTTTACTGTGTCCAACGCACCCTCACATTGACGAATTAACGCAGAAATGGCGTCGCTATGACATACTATAGGAGCCATGCCTTCTGTTTCCCAATCGAGTATTGTTTCCCCAGCAACGAAAGGGCTGCCTGCTAGGAGTGGATTATCTCTTTTCCGATGCACTATTTCATGTTTACTGTGTCCAACGCACCCTCACATTGACGAATTAACGCAGAAATGGCGTCGCTATGACATACTATAGGAGCCATGCCTTCTGGTTCCCATTCGAGTATTGTTTCCCCGGCAACGAAAGGGCTGTCTGCTAGGAGTGGATTACCTCTTTTCCGATGCACTATTTCATGTTTACTGTGTCCAACGCACCCTCACATTGACGAATTAACGCAGAAATGGCGTCGCTATGACATACTATAGGAGCCATGCCTTCTGGTTCCCAATCGAGTATTGTTTCCCCGGCAACGAAAGGGCTGTCTGCTAGGAGTGGATTATCTCTTTCCGATGCACTATTTCATGTTTACTGTGTCCAACGCACCCTCACATTGACGAATTAACGCAGAAATGGCGTCGCTATGACATACTATAATAGCCATGCCTTCTGTTTCCCAATCGAGTATTGTTTCCCCAGCAACGAAAGGGCTGCCTGCTAGGAGTGGATTATCTCTTTTCCGATGCACTATTTCATGTTTACTGTGTCCAACGCACCCTCACATTGACGAATTAACGCAGAAATGGCGTCGCTATGACATACTATAGGAGCCATGCCTTCTGGTTCCCATTCGAGTATTGTTTCCCCGGCAACGAAAGGGCTGTCTGCTAGGAGTGGATTACCTCTTTTCCGATGCACTATTTCATGTTTACTGTGTCCCACGCACCCTCACATTGACGAATTAACGCAGAATTTGCGTCGCTATGACATACTATAGGAGCCATGCCTTCTGCTTCCCAATCGAGTATTGTTTCCCCAGCAACGAAAGGGCTGTCTGCTAGGAGTGGATTATCTCTCTTCCGATGCACTATTTCATGTTTACTGTGTCCCACGCACCCTCACATTGACGAATTAACGCAGAAATGGCGTCGCTATGACATACTATAGGAGCCATGCCTTCTGTTTCCCAATCGAGTATTGTTTCCCCAGCAACGAAAGGGCTGCCTGCTAGGAGTGGATTATCTCTTTTCCGATGCACTATTTCATGTTTACTGTGTCCAACGCACCCTCACATTGACGAATTAACGCAGAAATGGCGTCGCTATGACATACTATAGGAGCCATGCCTTCTGGTTCCCATTCGAGTATTGTTTCCCCGGCAACGAAAGGGCTGTCTGCTAGGAGTGGATTACCTCTTTTCCGATGCACTATTTCATGTTTACTGTGTCCAACGCACCCTCACATTGACGAATTAACGCAGAAATGGCGTCGCTATGACATACTATAGGAGCCATGCCTTCTGGTTCCCATCCGAGTATTGTTTCCCCGGCAACGAAAGGGCTGTCTGCTAGGAGTGGATTATCTCTTTTCCGATGCACTATTTCATGTTTACTGTGTCCAACGCACCCTCACATTGACGAATTAACGCAGAAATGGCGTCGCTATGACATACTATAATAGCCATGCCTTCTGTTTCCCAATCGAGTATTGTTTCCCCAGCAACGAAAGGTCTGTCTGCTAGGAGTGGATTACCTCTTTTCCTATGCACTATTTCATGTTTACTGTGTCCAACGCACCCTCACATTGACGAATTAACGCAGAAATGGCGTCGCTATGACATACTATAGGAGCCATGCCTTCTGTTTCCCAATCGAGTATTGTTTCCCCAGCAACGAAAGGGCTGTCTGCTAGGAGTGGATTATCTCTTTTCCGATGCACTATTTCATGTTTACTGTGTCCAACGCACCCTCACATTGACGAATTAACGCAGAAATGGCGTCGCTATGACATACTATAGGAGCCATGCCTTCTGGTTCCCATTCGAGTATTGTTTCCCCGGCAACGAAAGGGCTGTCTGCTAGGAGTGGATTACCTCTTTTCCGATGCACTATTTCATGTTTACTGTGTCCAACGCACCCTCACATTGACGAATTAACGCAGAAATGGCGTCGCTATGACATACTATAATAGCCATGCCTTCTGTTTCCCAATCGAGTATTGTTTCCCCAGCAACGAAAGGGCTGCCTGCTAGGAGTGGATTATCTCTTTTCCGATGCACTATTTCATGTTTACTGTGTCCAACGCACCCTCACATTGACGAATTAACACAGAAATGGCGTCGCTATGACATACTATAGGAGCCATGCCTTCTGGTTCCCATTCGAGTATTGTTTCCCCGGCAACGAAAGGGCTGTCTGCTAGGAGTGGATTACCTCTTTTCCGATGCACTATTTCATGTTTACTGTGTCCAACGCACCCTCACATTGACGAATTAACGCAGAAATGGCGTCGCTATGACATACTATAGGAGCCATGCCTTCTGGTTCCCATTCGAGTATTGTTTCCCCGGCAACGAAAGGTCTGTCTGCTAGGAGTGGATTATCTCTCTTCCGATGCACTATTTCATGTTTACTGTGTCCAACGCACCCTCACATTGACGAATTAACGCAGAATTTGCGTCGCTATGACATACTATAGGAGCCATGCCTTCTGTTTCCCAATCGAGTATTGTTTCCCCAGCAACGAAAGGGCTGCCTGCTAGGAGTGGATTATCTCTTTTCCGATGCACTATTTCATGTTTACTGTGTCCAACGCACCCTCACATTGACGAATTAACGCAGAAATGGCGTCGCTATGACATACTATAATAGCCATGCCTTCTGTTTCCCAATCGAGTATTGTTTCCCCAGCAACGAAAGGGCTGCCTGCTAGGAGTGGATTATCTCTTTTCCGATGCACTATTTCATGTTTACTGTGTCCAACGCACCCTCACATTGACGAATTAACGCAGAAATGGCGTCGCTAATACATACTATAGGAGCCATGCCTTCTGTTTCCCAATCGAGTATTGTTTCCCCAGCAACGAAAGGGCTGCCTGCTAGGAGTGGATTACCTCTTTTCCGATGCACTATTTCATGTTTACTGTGTCCAACGCACCCTCACATTGACGAATTAACGCAGAAATGGCGTCGCTATGACATACTATAGGAGCCATGCCTTCTGTTTCCCAATCGAGTATTGTTTCCCCAGCAACGAAAGGGCTGCCTGCTAGGAGTGGATTATCTCTTTTCCGATGCACTATTTCATGTTTACTGTGTCCAACGCACCCTCACATTGACGAATTAACGCAGAAATGGCGTCGCTATGACATACTATAAGAGCCATGCCTTCTGGTTCCCATTCGAGTATTGTTTCCCCGGCAACGAAAGGGCTGTCTGCTAGGAGTGGATTATCTCTCTTCCGATGCACTATTTCATGTTTACTGTGTCCAACGCACCCTCACATTGACGAATTAACGCAGAAATGGCGTCGCTATGACATACTATAGGAGCCATGCCTTCTGTTTCCCAATCGAGTATTGTTTCCCCAGCAACGAAAGGGCTGCCTGCTAGGAGTGGATTACCTCTTTTCCGATGCACTATTTCATGTTTACTGTGTCCAACGCACCCTCACATTGACGAATTAACGCAGAAATGGCGTCGCTATGACATACTATAGGAGCCATGCCTTCTGTTTCCCAATCGAGTATTGTTTCCCCAGCAACGAAAGGGCTGCCTGCTAGGAGTGGATTATCTCTTTTCCGATGCACTATTTCATGTTTACTGTGTCCAACGCACCCTCACATTGACGAATTACCACAGAAATGGCGTCGCTATGACATACTATAGGAGCCATGCCTTCTGGTTCCCATTCGAGTATTGTTTCCCCGGCAACGAAAGGGCTGTCTGCTAGGAGTGGATTACCTCTTTTCCGATGCACTATTTCATGTTTACTGTGTCCAACGCTCCCTCACATTGACGAATTAATGCAGAAATGGCGTCGCTATGACATACTATAGGAGCCATGCCTTCTGTTTCCCAATCGAGTATTGTTTCCCCAGCAACGAAAGGGCTGCCTGCTAGGAGTGGATTACCTCTTTTCCGATGCACTATTTCATGTTTACTGTGTCCCACGCACCCTCACATTGACGAATTAACGCAGAAATGGCGTCGCTATGACATACTATAGGAGCCATGCCTTCTGTTTCCCAATCGAGTATTGTTTCCACAGCAACGAAAGGGCTGCCTGCTAGGAGTGGATTATCTCTTTTCCGATGCACTATTTCATGTTTACTGTGTCCAACGCACCCTCACATTGACGAATTAACGCAGAAATGGCGTCGCTATGACATACTATAGGAGCCATGCCTTCTGGTTCCCATTCGAGTATTGTTTCCCCGGCAACGAAAGGGCTGTCTGCTAGGAGTGGATTATCTCTCTTCCGATGCACTATTTCATGTTTACTGTGTCCCACGCACCCTCACATTGACGAATTAACGCAGAATTTGCGTCGCTATGACATACTAAAAGAGCCATGCCTTCTGCTTCCCAATCGAGTATTGTGTCCCCGGCAACGAAAAGGCTGTCTGCTAGGAGTGGATTATCTCTTTTCCGATGCACTATTTCATGTTTACTGTGTCCAACGCACCCTCACATTGACGAATTAACGGAGAAATGGCGTCGCTATGACATACTATAGGAGCCATGCCTTCTGGTTCCCATTCGAGTATTGTTTCCCCGGCAACGAAAGGGCTGTCTGCTAGGAGTGGATTATCTCTTTTCAGATGCACTATTTCATGTTTACTGTGTCCCACGCACCCTCACATTGACGAATTAACGCAGAAATGGCGTCGCTATGACATACTATAGGAGCCATGCCTTCTGTTTCCCAATCGAGAATTGTTTCCCCGGCAACGAAAGGGCTGCCTGCTAGGAGTGGATTATCTCTCTTCCGATGCACTATTTCATGTTTACTGTGTCCAACGCACCCTCACATTGACGAATTAACACAGAAATGGCGTCGCTATGACATACTATAGGAGCCATGCCTTCTGGTTCCCATTCGAGTATTGTTTCCCCGGCAACGAAAGGGCTGTCTGCTAGGAGTGGATTACCTCTTTTCCGATGCACTATTTCATGTTTACTGTGTCCAACGCACCCTCACATTGACGAATTAACGCAGAAATGGCGTCGCTATGACATACTATAGGAGCCATGCCTTCTGTTTCCCAATCGAGTATTGTTTCCCCAGCAACGAAAGGGCTGCCTGCTAGGAGTGGATTACCTCTTTTCCGATGCACTATTTCATGTTTACTGTGTCCAACGCACCCTCACATTGACGAATTAACGCAGAAATGGCGTCGCAATGACATACTATAGGAGCCATGCCTTCTGTTTCCCAATCGAGTAATGTTTCCCCAGCAACGAAAGGGCTGCCTGCTAGGAGTGGATTATCTCTTTTCCGATGCACTATTTCATGTTTACTGTGTCCAACGCACCCTCACATTGACGAATTAACGCAGAAATGGCGTCGCTATGACATACTATAGGACCCATGCCTTCTGGTTCCCATTCGAGTATTGTTTCCCCGGCAACGAAAGGGCTGTCTGCTAGGAGTGGATTATCTCTCTTCCGATGCACTATTTCATGTTTACTGTGTCCCACGCACCCTCACATTGACGAATTAACGCAGAATTTGCGTCGCTATGACATACTAAAAGAGCCATGCCTTCTGCTTCCCAATCGAGTATTGTGTCCCCGGCAACGAAAAGGCTGTCTGCTAGGAGTGGATTATCTCTTTTCCGATGCACTATTTCATGTTTACTGTGTCCAACGCACCCTCACATTGACGAATTAACGGAGAAATGGCGTCGCTATGACATACTATAGGAGCCATGCCTTCTGGTTCCCATTCGAGTATTGTTTCCCCGGCAACGAAAGGGCTGTCTGCTAGGAGTGGATTATCTCTTTTCCGATGCACTATTTCATGTTTACTGTGTCCCACGCACCCTCACATTGACGAATTAACGCAGAAATGGCGTCGCTATGACATACTATAGGAGCCATGCCTTCTGTTTCCCAATCGAGTATTGTTTCCCCGGCAACGAAAGGTCTGTCTGCTAGGAGTGGATTATCTCTCTTCCGATGCACTATTTCATGTTTACTGTGTCCCACGCACCCTCACATTGACGAATTAACGCAGAATTTGCGGCGCTCTGACATACTATAGGAGCCATTCCTTCTGGTTCCCAATGGAGTATTGTTTCCCCGGCAACGAAATGGCTGTCTGCTAGGAGTGGATTATCTCTTTTCCGATGCACTATTTCATGTTTACTGTGTCCCACGCTCCCTCACATTGACGAATTAACGCAGAATTTGCGTCGCTATGACATACTAAAAGAGCCATGCCTTCTGTTTCCCAATCGAGTATTGTTTCCCCGGCAACGAAAGGTCTGTCTGCTAGGAGTGGATTATCTCTCTTCCGATGCACTATATCATGTTTACTGTGTCCCACGCACCCTCACATTGACGAATTAACGCAGAATTTGCGGCGCTATGACATACTATAGGAGCCATGCCTTCTGGTTCCCAAACGAGTATTGTTTCCCCGGCAACGAAAGGGCTGTCTGCTAGGAGTGGATTATCTCTTTTACGATGCACTATTTCATGTTTACTGTGTCACACGCACCCTCACATTGACGAATTAACGCAGAATTTGCGTCGCTATGACATACTATAGGAGCCATGCCTTCTGTTTCCCATTCGAGTATTGCTTTCCCGGCAACGAAAGGTCTGTCTGCTAGGAGTGGATTATCTCTCTTCCGATGCACTATTTCATGTTTACTGCGTCCCACGCACCCTCACATTGACGAATTAACGCAGAATTTGCGTCGCTATGACATACTATAGGAGCCATGCCTTCTGGTTCCCAATCGAGTATTGTTTCCCCGGCAACGAAAGTTCGGTCTGCTAGGAGTGGATTATCTCTCTTCCGAAGCACTATTTCATGTTTACTGTGTCCCACGTACACCCACATTGACGAATTCACGCAGAATTTGCGTCGCTATGAGATACTATATGTGCCATCCCTTCTGGTTCCCAATCGAGTATTGTTTCCACGGCAACGAAAAGGCTGTCTGCTAGGAGTGGATTATCTCTTTTCCGATGCACTATTTCATGTTTACTGTGTCCCACGCACACTGACGTTGACGAATTAACGCAGAATTTGCGTCGCTATGACATACTATAGGAGCCATGCCTTCTGTATCCCAATCGAGTATTGTTTCCCCGGCAACGAAAGGTCTGTCTGCCTGGAGTGGATTATCTCTCTTCCGTTGCACTATTTCATGTTTACTGTGTCCCACGCACCCTCACATTGACGAATTAACGCAGAATTTGCGGCTCTATGACAAACTATAGGAGCGATGCCTTCAGGTTCCCAATCGAGTATTGTTTCCCCGGCAACGAAAGGGCTGTCTGCTAGGAGTGGATTATCTCTTTTACGATGCACTATTTCATGTTTACTGTGTCGCACGGAGCCTGACATTGACGAATTAACGCAGAATTTGCGTCGCTATGACATACTATAGGAGCCATGTCTTCTGTTTCCCAATCGAGTATTGTTTCCCCGGCAACGAAAGGTCTGTCTTCTAGGAGTGGATTATCTCTCTTCCGATGCACTATTTCATGTTTACTGTGTCCCACGCACCCTCACATTGACAAATTAACGAAGAATTTGCGTCGCTATGACATACTATAGGAGCCATGCCTTCTGGTTCCCAACCGAGTATTGTTTCCCCGGCAACGAAAGTTCTGTCTGCTAGGAGTGGATTATCTCTCTTCCGATGCACTAATTCATGTTTACTGTGTCCCACGTACACCCACATTGACGAATTCACGCAGAATTTGCGTCGCTATGAGATACTATAGGTGCCATCCCTTCTGGTTCCCAATCGAGTATTGTTTCCAAGGCAACGAAAGGGCTGTCTGCTAGGAGTGGATTATCTCTTTTCCGATGCACTATTTCATGTTTACTGTGTCCCACGCACCCTCACGTTGACGAATTAACGCAGAATTTGCGTCGCTATGACATACTATAGGAGCCATGCCTTCTGTTTCCCAATCGAGTATTGTTTCCCCGGCAACGAAAGTTCGGTCTGCTAGGAGTGGATTATCTCTCTTCCGAAGCACTATTTCATGTTTACTGTGTCCCACGTACACCCACATTGACGAATTCACGCAGAATTTGCGTCGCTATGAGATACTATATGTGCCATCCCTTCTGGTTCCCAATCGAGTATTGTTTCCACGGCAACGAAAAGGCTGTCTGCTAGGAGTGGATTATCTCTTTTCCGATGCACTATTTCATGTTTACTGTGTCCCACGCACACTGACGTTGACGAATTAACGCAGAATTTGCGTCGCTATGACATACTATAGGAGCCATGCCTTCTGTATCCCAATCGAGTATTGTTTCCCCGGCAACGAAAGGTCTGTCTGCCTGGAGTGGATTATCTCTCTTCCGTTGCACTATTTCATGTTTACTGTGTCCCACGCACCCTCACATTGACGAATTAACGCAGAATTTGCGGCTCTATGACAAACTATAGGAGCGATGCCTTCAGGTTCCCAATCGAGTATTGTTTCCCCGGCAACGAAAGGGCTGTCTGCTAGGAGTGGATTATCTCTTTTACGATGCACTATTTCATGTTTACTGTGTCGCACGGAGCCTGACATTGACGAATTAACGCAGAATTTGCGTCGCTATGACATACTATAGGAGCCATGTCTTCTGTTTCCCAATCGAGTATTGTTTCCCCGGCAACGAAAGGTCTGTCTTCTAGGAGTGGATTATCTCTCTTCCGATGCACTATTTCATGTTTACTGTGTCCCACGCACCCTCACATTGACAAATTAACGAAGAATTTGCGTCGCTATGACATACTATAGGAGCCATGCCTTCTGGTTCCCAACCGAGTATTGTTTCCCCGGCAACGAAAGTTCTGTCTGCTAGGAGTGGATTATCTCTCTTCCGATGCACTATTTCATGTTTACTGTGTCCCACGTACACCCACATTGACGAATTCACGCAGAATTTGCGTCGCTATGAGATACTATAGGTGCCATCCCTTCTGGTTCCCAATCGAGTATTGTTTCCAAGGCAACGAAAGGGCTGTCTGCTAGGAGTGGATTATCTCTTTTCCGATGCACTATTTCATGTTTACTGTGTCCCACGCACCCTCACGTTGACGAATTAACGCAGAATTTGCGTCGCTATGACATACTATAGGAGCCATGCCTTCTGTTTCCCAATCGAGTATTGTTTCCCCGGCAACGAAAGGTCTGTCTGCTAGGAGATGATTATCTCTCTTCCGATGCACTATTTCATGTTTACTGTGTCCCACGCACCCTCACATTGACGAATTAACGCAGAATTTGCGGCGCTATGACATACTATAGGAGCCATGCCTTCTGGTTCCCAATCGAGTATTGTTTCCCCGGCAACGAAAGGGCTGTCTGCTAGGAGTGGATTATCTCTTTTACGATGCACTATTTCATGTTTACTGTGTCCCACGGAGCCTGACATTGACGAATTAACGCAGAATTTGCGTCGCTATGACATACTATAGGAGCCATGCCTTCTGTTTCCCATTCGAGTATTGTTTCCCCGGCAACGAAAGGTCTGTCTGCTAGGTGTGGATTATCTCTCTTCCGATGCACTATTTCATGTTTACTGTGTCCCACGCACCCTCACATTGAGGAATTAACGCAGAATTTGCGGCGCTATGACATACTATAGGAGCCATGCCTTCTGGTTCCCAATCGAGTATTGTTTCCCCGGCAACGAAAAGGCTGTCTGCTAGGAGTGGATTATCTCTTTTCCGATGCACTATTTCATGTTTACTCTGTCCAACGCACCCTCACATTGACGAATTAACGCAGAAATGGCGTCGCTATGACATACTATAGGAGCCATGCCTTCTGGTTCCCATTCGAGTATTGTTTCCCCGGCAACGAAAGGGCTGTCTGCTAGGAGTGGATTATCTCTTTTCCGATGCACTATTTCATTTTTACTGTGTCCAACGCACCCTCACATTGACGAATTAACGCAGAAATGGCGTCGCTATGACATACTATAGGAGCCATGCCTTCTGGTTCCCATTCGAGTATTGTTTCCCCGGCAACGAAAGGGCTGTCTGCTAGGAGTGGATTATCTCTTTTCCGATGCACTATTTCATGTTTACTGTGTCCCACGCACCCTCACATTGACGAATTAACGCAGAATTTGCGGCGCTATGACATAGTATAGGAGCCATTCCTTCTGGTTCCCAATCGAGTATTGTTTCCCCGGCAACGAAAAGGCTGTCTGCTAGGAGTGGATTATCTCTTTTCCGATGCACTATTTCATGTTTACTGTGTCCCACGCACCCTCACATTGACGAATTAACGCAGAAATGGCGTCGCTATGACATACTATAGGAGCCATGCCTTCTGGTTCCCATTCGAGTATTGTTTCCACGCCAACGAAAGGGCTGTCTGCTAGGAGTGGATTATCTCTTTTCCGATGCACTATTTCATGTTTACTGTGTCCCACGCACCCTCACATTGACGAATTAACGCAGAATTTGCGGCGCTATGACATACTATAGGAGCCATTCCTTCTGGTTCCCAATCGAGTATTGTTTCCCCGGCAACGAAAAGGCTGTCTGCTAGGAGTGGATTATCTCTTTTCCGATGCACTATTTCATGTTTACTGTGTCCAACGCACCCTCACATTGACGAATTAACGCAGAAATGGCGTCGCTATGACATACTATAGGAGCCATGCCTTCTGGTTCCCATTCGAGTATTGTTTCCCCGGCAACGAAAGGGCTGTCTGCTAGGAGTGGATTATCTCTTGTCCGATGCACTATTTCATGTTTACTGTGTCCCACGCACCCTCACATTGACGAATTAACGCAGAAATGGCGTCGCTATGACATACTATAGGAGCCATGCCTTCTGGTTCCCATTCGAGTATTGTTTCCCCGGCAACGAAAGGTCTGTCTGCTAGGAGTGGATTATCTCTCTTCCGATGCACTATTTCATGTTTACTGTGTCCCACGCACCCTCACATTGACGAATTAACGCAGAATTTGCGGCGCTATGACATACTATAGGAGCCATTCCTTCTGGTTCCCAATCGAGTATTGTTTCCCCGGCAACGAAAAGGCTGTCTGCTAGGAGTGGATTATCTCTTTTCCGATGCACTATTTCATGTTTACTGTGTCCCACGCACCCACACATTGACGAATTAACGCAGAAATGGCGTCGCTATGACATACTATAGGAGCCATGCCTTCTGGTTCCCATTCGAGTATTGTTTCCCCGGCAACGAAAGGTCTGTCTGCTAGGAGTGGATTATCTCTCTTCCGATGCACTATTTCATGTTTACTGTGTCCCACGCACCCTCACATTGACGAATTAACGCAGAATTTGCGGCGCTATGACATACTATAGGAGCCATTCCTTCTGGTTCCCAATCGAGTATTGTTTCCCCGGCAACGAAAAAGCTGTCTGCTAGGAGTGGATTATCTCTTTTCCGATGATTTATTTCATGTTTACTGTGTCCAACGCACCCTCACATTGACGAATTAACGCAGAAATGGCGTCGCTATGACATACTATAGGAGCCATGCCTTCTGGTTCCCATTCGAGTATTGTTTCCCCGGCAACGAAAGGGCTGTCTGCTAGGAGTGGATTATCTCTTTTCCGATGCACTATTTCATGTTTACTGTGTCCCACGCACCCTCACATTGACGAATTAACGCAGAATTTGCGTCGCTATGACATACTATAGGAGCCATGCCTTCTGTTTCCCATTCGAGTATTGTTTCCCCGGCAACGAAAGGTCTGTCTGCTAGGAGTGGATTATCTCTCTTCCGATGCACTATTTCATGTTTACTGTGTCCCACGCACCCTCACATTGACGAATTAACGCAGAATTTGCGGCGCTATGACATACTATAGGAGCCATTCCTTCTGCTTCCCAATCGAGTATTGTTTCCCCGGCAACGAAAAGGCTGTCTGCTAGGAGTGGATTATCTCTTTTCCGATGCACTATTTCATGTTTACTGTGTCCAACGCACCCTCACATTGACGAATTAACGCAGAAATGGCGTCGCTATGACATACTATAGGAGCCATGCCTTCTGGTTCCCATTCGAGTATTGTTTCCCCGGCAACGAAAGGGCTGTCTGCTAGGAGTGGATTATCTCTTTTCCGATGCACTATTTCATGTTTACTGTGTCCCACGCACCCTCACATTGACGAATTAACGCAGAATTTGCGTCGCTATGACATACTATAGACGCCATGCCTTCTGGTTCCCAATCGAGTATTGTATCCCCGGCAACGAAAAGGCTGTCTGCTAGGAGTGGATTATCTCTCTTCCGATGCACTATTTCATGTTTACTGTGTCCCACGCACCCTCACATTGACGAATTAACGCAGAATTTGCGTCGCTATGACATACTATAGGAGCCATGCCTTCTGTTTCCCATTCGAGTATTGTTTCCCCGGCAACGAAAGGTCTGTCTGCTAGGAGTGGATTATCTCTCTTCCGATGCACTATTTCATGTTTACTGTGTCCCACGCACCCTCACATTGACGAATTAACGCAGAATTTGCGGCGCTATGACATACTATAGGAGCCATGCCTTCTGGTTCCCATTCGAGTATTGTTTCCCCGGCAACGAAAGGGCTGTCTGCTAGGAGTGGATTATCTCTTTTCCGATGCACTATTTCATGTTTACTGTGTCCCACGCACCCTCACATTGACGAATTAACGCAGAAATGGCGTCGCTATGACATACTATAGGAGCCATGCCTTCTGGTTCCCATTCGAGTATTGTTTCCCCGGCAACGAAAGGGCTGCCTGCTAGGAGTGGATTATCTCTTTTCCGATGCACTATTTCATGTTTACTGTGTCCAACGCACCCTCACATTGACGAATTAACGCAGAAATGGCGTCGCTATGACATACTATAGGAGCCATGCCTTCTGGTTGCCATTCGAGTATTGATTCCCCGGCAACGAAAGGGCTGTCTGCTAGGAGTGGATTATCTCTTTTCCGATGCACTATTTCATGTTTACTGTGTCCCACGCACCCTCACATTGACGAATTAACGCAGAAATGGCGTCGCTATGACATACTATAGGAGCCATGCCTTCTGGTTCCCATTCGAGTATTGTTTCCCCGGCAACGAAAGGGCTGTCTGCTAGGAGTGGATTATCTCTTTTCCGATGCACTATTTCATGTTTACTGTGTCCCACGCACCCTCACATTGACGAATTAGCGTAGAAATGGCGTCGCTATGACATACTAAAATAGCCATGCCTTCTGTTTCCCAATCGAGTATTGTTTCCCGAGCAACGAAAGGGCTGTCTGCTAGGAGTGGATTATCTCTTTTCCGATGCACTATTTCATGTTTACTGTGTCCCACGCACCCTCACATTGACGAATTAGCGCAGAAATGGCGTCGCTATGACATACTATAATAGCCATGCCTTCTGTTTCCCAATCGAGTATTGTTTCCCCAGCAACGAAAGGGCTGCCTGCTAGGAGTGGATTATCTCTTTTCCGATGCACTATTTCATGTTTACTGTGTCCCACGCACCCTCACATTGACGAATTAGCGCAGAAATGGCGTCGCTATGACATACTATAATAGCCATGCCTTCTGTTTCCCAATCGAGTATTGTATCCCCAGCAACGAAAAGGCTGTCTGCTAGGAGTGGATTATCTCTTTTCCGATGCACTATTTCATGTTTACTGTGTCCAACGCACCCTCACATTGACGAATTAACGCAGAAATGGCGTCGCTATGACATACTATAGGAGCCATGCCTTCTGGTTCCCATTCGAGTATTGTTTCCCCGGCAACGAAAGGGCTGTCTGCTAGGAGTGGATTATCTCTTTTCCGATGCACTATTTCATGTTTACTGTGTCCCACGCACCCTCACATTGACGAATTAACGCAGAATTTGCGTCGCTATGACATACTATAGACGCCATGCCTTCTGGTTCCCAATCGAGTATTGTATCCCCGGCAACGAAAAGGCTGTCTGCTAGGAGTGGATTATCTCTCTTCCGATGCACTATTTCATGTTTACTGTGTCCCACGCACCCTCACATTGACGAATTAACGCAGAATTTGCGTCGCTATGACATACTATAGGAGCCATGCCTTCTGTTTCCCATTCGAGTATTGTTTCCCCGGCAACGAAAGGTCTGTCTGCTAGGAGTGGATTATCTCTCTTCCGATGCACTATTTCATGTTTACTGTGTCCCACGCACCCTCACATTGACGAATTAACGCAGAATTTGCGGCGCTATGACATACTATAGGAGCCATGCCTTCTGGTTCCCATTCGAGTATTGTTTCCCCGGCAACGAAAGGGCTGTCTGCTAGGAGTGGATTATCTCTTTTCCGATGCACTATTTCATGTTTACTGTGTCCCACGCACCCTCACATTGACGAATTAACGCAGAAATGGCGTCGCTATGACATACTATAGGAGCCATGCCTTCTGGTTCCCATTCGAGTATTGTTTCCCCGGCAACGAAAGGGCTGCCTGCTAGGAGTGGATTATCTCTTTTCCGATGCACTATTTCATGTTTACTGTGTCCAACGCACCCTCACATTGACGAATTAACGCAGAAATGGCGTCGCTATGACATACTATAGGAGCCATGCCTTCTGGTTCCCATTCGAGTATTGATTCCCCGGCAACGAAAGGGCTGTCTGCTAGGAGTGGATTATCTCTTTTCCGATGCACTATTTCATGTTTACTGTGTCCCACGCACCCTCACATTGACGAATTAGCGCAGAAATGGCGTCGCTATGACATACTATAATAGCCATGCCTTCTGTTTCCCAATCGAGAATTGTTTCCCCGGCAACGAAAGGGCTGTCTGCTAGGAGTGGATTATCTCTTTTCCGATGCACTATTTCATGTTTACTGTGTCCCACGCACCCTCACATTGACGAATGGCGTCGCTATGACATACTATAGGAGCCATGCCTTCTGTTTCCCATTCGAGTATTGTTTCCCCGGCAACGAAAGGTCTGTCTGCTAGGAGTGGATTATCTCTCTTCCGATGCACTATTTCATGTTTACTGTGTCCCACGCACCCTCACATTGACGAATTAACGCAGAATTTGCGGCGCTATGACATACTATAGGAGCCATTCCTTCTGCTTCCCAATCGAGTATTGTTTCCCCGGCAACGAAAAGGCTGTCTGCTAGGAGTGGATTATCTCTTTTCCGATGCACTATTTCATGTTTACTGTGTCCAACGCACCCTCACATTGACGAATTAACGCAGAAATGGCGTCGCTATGACATACTATAGGAGCCATGCCTTCTGGTTCCCATTCGAGTATTGTTTCCCCGGCAACGAAAGGGCTGTCTGCTAGGAGTGGATTATCTCTTTTCCGATGCACTATTTCATGTTTACTGTGTCCCACGCACCCTCACATTGACGAATTAACGCAGAATTTGCGTCGCTATGACATACTATAGACGCCATGCCTTCTGGTTCCCAATCGAGTATTGTATCCCCGGCAACGAAAAGGCTGTCTGCTAGGAGTGGATTATCTCTCTTCCGATGCACTATTTCATGTTTACTGTGTCCCACGCACCCTCACATTGACGAATTAACGCAGAATTTGCGTCGCTATGACATACTATAGGAGCCATGCCTTCTGTTTCCCATTCGAGTATTGTTTCCCCGGCAACGAAAGGTCTGTCTGCTAGGAGTGGATTATCTCTCTTCCGATGCACTATTTCATGTTTACTGTGTCCCACGCACCCTCACATTGACGAATTAACGCAGAATTTGCGGCGCTATGACATACTATAGGAGCCATGCCTTCTGGTTCCCATTCGAGTATTGTTTCCCCGGCAACGAAAGGGCTGTCTGCTAGGAGTGGATTATCTCTTTTCCGATGCACTATTTCATGTTTACTGTGTCCCACGCACCCTCACATTGACGAATTAACGCAGAAATGGCGTCGCTATGACATACTATAGGAGCCATGCCTTCTGGTTCCCATTCGAGTATTGTTTCCCCGGCAACGAAAGGGCTGCCTGCTAGGAGTGGATTATCTCTTTTCCGATGCACTATTTCATGTTTACTGTGTCCAACGCACCCTCACATTGACGAATTAACGCAGAAATGGCGTCGCTATGACATACTATAGGAGCCATGCCTTCTGGTTCCCATTCGAGTATTGATTCCCCGGCAACGAAAGGGCTGTCTGCTAGGAGTGGATTATCTCTTTTCCGATGCACTATTTCATGTTTACTGTGTCCCACGCACCCTCACATTGACGAATTAACGCAGAAATGGCGTCGCTATGACATACTATAGGAGCCATGCCTTCTGGTTCCCATTCGAGTATTGTTTCCCCGGAAACGAAAGGGCTGTCTGCTAGGAGTGGATTATCTCTTTTCCGATGCACTATTTCATGTTTACTGTGTCCCACGCACCCTCACATTGACGAATTAGCGTAGAAATGGCGTCGCTATGACATACTAAAATAGCCATGCCTTCTGTTTCCCAATCGAGTATTGTTTCCCGAGCAACGAAAGGGCTGTCTGCTAGGAGTGGATTATCTCTTTTCCGATGCACTATTTCATGTTTACTGTGTCCCACGCACCCTCACATTGACGAATTAGCGCAGAAATGGCGTCGCTATGACATACTATAATAGCCATGCCTTCTGTTTCCCAATCGAGTATTGTTTCCCCAGCAACGAAAGGGCTGCCTGCTAGGAGTGGATTATCTCTTTTCCGATGCACTATTTCATGTTTACTGTGTCCCACGCACCCTCACATTGACGAATTAGCGCAGAAATGGCGTCGCTATGACATACTATAATAGCCATGCCTTCTGTTTCCCAATCGAGTATTGTATCCCCAGCAACGAAAGGGCTGCCTGCTAGGAGTGGATTATCTCTTTTCCGATGCACTATTTCATGTTTACTGTGTCCCACGCACCCTCACATTGACGAATTAGCGCAGAAATGGCGTCGCTATGACATACTATAATAGCCATGCCTTCTGTTTCCCAATCGAGTATTGTTTCCCCGGCAACGAAAGGGCTGTCTGCTAGGAGTGGATTATCTCTTTTCCGATGCACTATTTCATGTTTACTGTGTCCCACGCACCCTCACATTGACGAATGGCGTCGCTATGACATACTATAAGAGCCATGCCTTCTGTTTCCCAATCGAGTATTGTATCCCAGGCAACGAAAGGGCTGTCTGCTAGGAGTGTATTATCTCTTTTCCTATGCACTATTTCATGTTTACTGTGTCCCACGCACCCTCACATTGACGAATTAGCGCAGAAATGGCGTCGCTATGACATACTATAATAGCCATGCCTTCTGTCTCCCAATCGAGTATTGTTTCCCCAGCAACGAAAGGGCTGCCTGCTAGGAGTGGATTATCTCTTTTCCGATGCACTATTTCATGTTTACTGTGTCCCACGCACCCTCAAATTGACGAATTAACGCAGAAATGGCGTCGCTATGACATACTATAGGAGCCATGCCTTCTGTTTCCCAATCGAGTATTGTTTCCCCGGCAACGAAAGGGCTGTCTGTTAGGAGTTTATTATCTCTTTTCCGATGCACTATTTCATGTTTACTGTGTCCCCCGCACCCTCACATTGACGAATTAACGCAGAACTAGCGTCGCTATGACATACTATAGGAGCCATGCCTTCTGGTTCCCAATCGAGTATTGTTTCCCCGGCAACGAAAGGGCTGTCTGCTAGGAGTGGATTATCTCCTTTCCGATGCACTATTTCATGTTTACTGTGTCCCACGCACCCTCACATTGACGAATTAACGCAGAATTTGCGTCGCTATGACATACTATAGGAGCCATGCCTTCTGGTTCCCAATCGAGTATTGTTTCCCCGGCAACGAAAGGGCTGTCTGCTAGGAGTGGATTATCTTTTTTCCGATGCACTATTTCATGTTTACTGTGTCCCACGCACCCTCACATTGACGAATTAACGCAGAACTAGCGTCGCTATAACATACTATAGGAGCCATGCCTTCTGTTTCCCAATCGAGTATTGTTTCCCCGGCAACGAAAGGGCTGTCTGCTAGGAGTGGATCATCTCTTTTCCGATGCACTATTTCATGTTTACTGTGTCCCACGCACCCTCACATTGACGAATTAACGCAGAATTTGAGTCGCTATAACATACTATAGGAACCATGCCTTCTGTTTCCCAATCGAGTATTGTTTCCCCGGCAACGAAAGGGCTGTCTGCTAGGAGTGTATTATTTATTTTTCGATGCACTATTTCATGTTTACTGTGTCCCACGCACCCTCACATTGACGAATTAACGCAGAAATGGCGTCGCTATGACATACTATAGGAGCCATGCCTTCTGTTTCCCAATCGAGTATTGTTTCCCCGGCAACGAAAGGGCTGTCTGCTAGGAGTGGATTATCTCTTTTCCTATGCACTCTTTCATGTTTACTGTGTCCCACGCACCCTCACATTGACGAATTAACGCAGAATTTGCGTCGCTATGACATACTATAGGAGCCATGCCTTCTGGTTCCCAATCGAGTATTGTTTCCCCGGCAACGAAAGGGCTGTCTGCTAGGAGTGGATTATCTCTTTTCCGATGCACTATTTCATGTTTACTGTGTCCCACGCACCCTCACATTGACGAATGGCGTCGCTATGACATACTATAGGAGCCATGCCTTCTGTTTCCCAATCGAGTATTGTTTCCCCGGCAACGAAAGGGCTGTCTGCTAGGAGTGGATTATCTCTTTTCCGATGCACTATTTCATGTTTACTGTGTCCCACGCACCCTCACATTGACGAATTAACGCAGAAATGGCGTCGCTATGACATACTATAATAGCCATGCCTTCTGTTTCCCAATCGAGTATTGTTTCCCCGGCAACGAAAAGGGCTGTCTGCTAGGAGTGGATTATCTCTTTTCCGATGCACTATTTCATGTTTACTGTGTCCCACGCACCCTCACATTGACGAATTAACGCAGAAATGGCGTCGCTATGACATACTATAGGAGCCATGCCTTCTGTTTCCCAATCGAGTATTGTTTCCCCGGCAACGAAAGGGCTGTCTGTTAGGAGTGGATTATCTCTTTTCCGATGCACTGTTTCATGTTTACTGTGTCCCACGCACCCTCACATTGACGAATTAACGCAGAACTAGCGTCGCTATGACATACTATAGGAGCCATGCCTTCTGGTTCCGAATCGAGTATTGTTTCCCCGGCAACGTAAGGGCTGTCTGCTAGGAGTGGATTATGTCTTTTCCGATGCACTATTTCATGTTTACTGTGTCCCACGCACCCTCACATTGACGAATTAACGCAGAATTTGCATCGCTAAACATACTATAGGAGCCATGCCTTCTGTTTCCCAATCGAGTATTGTTTCCCCGGCAACGAAAGGGCTGTCTGCTAGGAGAGGATTATCTCTCATCCGATGCACTATTTCATGTTTACTGTGTCCCACGCACCCTCACATTGACGAATTAACGCAGAATTTGCGTCGCTATGACATACTATAGGAGCCATGCCTTCTGGTTCCCAATCGAGTATTGTTTCCCCGGCAACGAAAGGGCTGTCTGCTAGGAGTGGATTATCTCTCTTCCGATGCACTATTTCATGTTTACTGTGTCCCACGCACCCTCACATTGACGAATTAACGCAGAACTGGCGTCGCTATGACATACTATAGGAGCCATGCCTTCTGGTTCCCAATCGAGTATTGTTTCCCTGGCAATGAAAGGGCTGTCTGCTAGGAGTGGATTATCTTTTTTCCGAAGCACTATTTCATGTTTACTTTGTCTCACGCACCCTCACATTGACGAATTAACGCAGAAATGGCGTCGCTATGACATACTATAGGAGCCATGCAGTCTGGTTCCCAATCGAGTATTGTTTCCCCGGCAACGAAAGGGCTGTCTGCTAGGAGTGGATTATCTCCTTTCCGATGCACTATTTCATGTTTACTGTGTCCCCCGCAGCCTCACATTGACGAATTAACGCAGAACTGGCGTCGCTATGACATACTATAGGAGCCATGCCTTCGGGTTCCCAATCGAGTATTGTTTCCCCGGCAACGAAAGGGCTGTCTGGTAGGAGTGGATTATCTCTATTCCGATGCACTATTTCATGTTTACTGTGTCCCACGCACCCTCACATTGACGAATTAACGCAGAAATGGCGACGCTATGACATACTATAGGAGCCATGCCTTCTGGTTCCCATTCGAGTATTGTTTCCCCGGCAACGAAAGGGCTGTCTGCTAGGAGTGGATTATCTCTTTTCCGATGCACTATTTCATGTTTACTGTGTCCCACGCACCCTCTCATTGACGAATTAACGCAGAAATGGCGTCGCTATGACATACTATAAGAGACATGCCTTCTGGTTCCCAATCGAGTATTGTTTCCCCGGCAATGAAAGGGCTGACTGCTAGGAGTGGATTATCTCTTTTCCGATGCACTATTTCATGTTTACTGTGTCCCACACAAACTCACATTGACGAATTAACGCAGAATTTGCGTCGCTATGACATACTATAGGCGCCATGCCATCTGGTTCCCAATCGAGTATTGTTTCCCCGGCAACGAAAGAGCTGTCTGCTAGGAGTGGATTATCTCTTTTCCGATGCACTATTTCATGTTTACTGTGTCCCACGCACCCTCACATTGACGAATTAACGCAGAATTTGCGTCGCTATGACATACTATAATAGCCATGCCTTCTGTTTCCCAATCGAGTATTGTTTCCCCAGCAACGAAAGGGCTGTCTGCTAGGAGTGGATTATCTCTTTTCCGATGCACTATTTCATTTTACTGTGTCCCACGCACCCACACATTGACGAATTAACGCAGGAATGGCGTCGCTATGACATACTATAGGAGCCATGCCTTCTGTTTCCCAATCGAGTATTGTTTCCCCGGCAACGAAAGGGCTGTCTGTTAGGAGTAGATTATCTCTTTTCCGATGCACTATTTCATGTTTACTGTGTCCCACGCACCCTCACATTGACGAATTAACGCAGAACTAGCGTCACTATGACATACTATAGGAGCCATGCCTTCTGGTTCCCAATCGAGTATTATTTCCCCGGCAACGAAAGGGCTGTCTGCTAGGAGTGGATTATCTCTTTTCCGATGCACTATTTCATGTTTACTGTGTCCCACGCACCTTCACAGTGACGAAATAACGCAGAATTTGCATCGCTAAAACATACTATAGGAGCCATGCCTTCTGTTTCCCAATCGAGTATTGTTTCCCCGGCAACGAAAGGGCTGTCTGCTAGGAGTGGATTATCTCTTTTCCGATGCACTATTTCATGTTTACTGTGTCCCCCGCCGCCTCACATTGACCAATTAACGCAAAACTGGCGTCGCTATGACATACTATAGGAGCCATGCCTTCTGGTTCCCAATCGAGTATTGTTTCCCCGGCAACGAAAGAGCTGTCTGCTAGGAGTGGATTATCTCTTTTCCGATGCACTATTTCATGTTTACTGTGTCCCACGCACCCTCACATTGACGAATTAACGCAGAATTTGCGTCGCTATAACATACTATAGGAGCCATGCCTTCTGTTTCCCAATCGAGTATTGTTTCCCCCGGCAACGAAAGGGCTGTCTGCTAGGAGTGGATTATCTCTTTTCCGATGCACTATTTCATGTTTACTGTGTCCCACGCACCCTCACATTGACGAATTAACGCAGAAATGGCGTCGCTATGACATACTATAGGAGCCATGCCTTCTGGTTCCCAATCGAGTATTGTTTCCCCGGCAACGAAAGGGCTGTCTGCTAAGAGTGGATTATCTCTTTTCCGATGCACTATTTCATGTTTACTGTGTCCCACGCACCATCACATTGACGAATTAACGCAGAAATGGCGTCGCTATGACATACTCTAGGAGCCATGCCTTCTGGTTCCCAATCGAGTATTGTTTCCCCGGCAACGAAAGGGCTGTCTGCTAGGAGTGGATTATCTCTTTTCCGATGCACTATTTCATGTTTACTGTGTCCCACACATCCTCACATTGACGAATTAACGCAGAATTTGCGTCGCTATGACATACTATAATAGCCATGCCTTCTGTTTCCCAATCGAGTATTGTTTCCCCAGCAACGAAAGGGCTGTCTGCTAGGAGTGGATTATCTCTTTTCCGATGCACTATTTCATGTTTACTGTGTCCCACGCACCCACACATTGACGAATTAACGCAGAAATGGCGTCGCTATGACATACTATAGGAGCCATGCCTTCTGTTTCCCAATCGAGTATTGTTTCCCCGGCAACGAAAGGGCTGTCTGTTAGGAGTAGATTATCTCTTTTCCGATGCACTATTTCATGTTTACTGTGTCCCACATACCCTCACATTGACGAATTAACGCAGAAATGGCGTCGCTATGACATACTATAGGAGCCATGCCTTCTGGTTCCCAATCGAGTATTGTTTCCCCGGCAACGAAAGGGCTGTCTGCTAGGAGTGGATTATCTCCTTTCCGATGCACTATTTCATGTTTACTGTGTCCCACGCACCCTCACATTGACGAATTAACGCAGAATTTGCGTCGCTATGACATACTATAGGAGCCATGCCTTCTGGTTCCCAATCGAGTATTGTTTCCCCGGCAACGAAAGGGCTGTCTGCTAGGAGTGGATTATCTCTCTTCCGATGCACTATTTCATGTTTACTGTGTCCCACGCACCCTCACATTGACGAATTAACGCAGAACTGGCGTCGCTATGACATACTATAGGAGCCATGCCTTCTGGTTCCCAATCGAGTATTGTTTCCCTGGCAACGAAAGGGCTGTCTGCTAGGAGTGGATTATCTTTTTTCCGAAGCACTATTTCATGTTTACTTTGTCTCACGCACCCTCACATTGACGAATTAACGCAGAAACGGCGTCGCTATGACATACTATAGGAGCCATGCAGTCTGGTTCCCAATCGGGTATTGTTTCCCCGGCAACGAAAGGGCTGTCTGCTAGGAGTGGATTATCTCCTTTCCGATGCACTATTGCATGTTTACTGTGTCCCCCGCAGCCTCACATTGACGAATTAACGCAGAACTGGCGTCGCTATGACATACTATAGGAGCCATGCCTTCGGGTTCCCAATCGAGTATTGTTTCCCCGGCAACGAAAGGGCTGTCTGCTAGGAGTGGATTATCTCTATTCCGATGCACTATTTCATGTTTACTGTGTCCCACGCACCCTCACATTGACGAATTAACGCAGAAATGGCGACGCTATGACATACTATAGGAGCCATGCCTTCTGGTTCCCAATCGAGTATTGTTTCCCCGGCAACGAAAGGGCTGTCTGCTAGGAGTGGATTATCTCTTTTCCGATGCACTATTTCATGTTTACTGTGTCCCACGCACCCTCTCATTGACGAATTAACGCAGAAATGGCGTCGCTATGACATACTATAAGAGACATGCCTTCTGGTTCCCAATCGAGTATTGTTTCCCCGGCAATGAAAGGGCTGACTGCTAGGAGTGGATTATCTCTTTTCCGATGCACTATTTCATGTTTACTGTGTCCCACACAAACTCACATTGACGAATTAACGCAGAATTTGCGTCGCTATAACATACTATAGGAGCCATGCCTTCTGTTTCCCAATCGAGTATTTTTTTCCCCGGCAACGAAAGGGCTGTCTGCTAGGAGTGGATTATCTCTTTTCCGATGCACTATTTCATGTTTACTGTGTCCCACGCACCCTCACATTGACGAATTAACGCAGAATTTGCGTCGCTATGACATACTATAGGCGCCATGCCATCTGGTTCCCAATCGAGTATTGTTTCCCCGGCAACGAAAGAGCTGTCTGCTAGGAGTGGATTATCTCTTTTCCGATGCACTATTTCATGTTTACTGTGTCCCACGCACCCTCACATTGACGAATTAACGCAGAATTTGCGTCGCTATGACATACTATAATAGCCATGCCTTCTGTTTCCCAATCGAGTATTGTTTCCCCAGCAACGAAAGGGCTGTCTGCTAGGAGTGGATTATCTCTTTTCCGATGCACTATTTCATTTTACTGTGTCCCACGCAACCACACATTGACGAATTAACGCAGGAATGGCGTCGCTATGACATACTATAGGAGCCATGCCTTCTGTTTCCCAATCGAGTATTGTTTCCCCGGCAACGAAAGGGCTGTCTGTTAGGAGTAGATTATCTCTTTTCCGATGCACTATTTCATGTTTACTGTGTCCCACGCACCCTCACATTGACGAATTAACGCAGAACTAGCGTCGCTATGACATACTATAGGAGCCATGCCTTCTGGTTCCCAATCGAGTATTATTTCCCCGGCAACGAAAGGGCTGTCTGCTAGGAGTGGATTATCTCTTTTCCGATGCACTATTTCATGTTTACTGTGTCCCACGCACCTTCACAGTGACGAAATAACGCAGAATTTGCATCGCTAAAACATACTATAGGAGCCATGCCTTCTGTTTCCCAATCGAGTATTGTTTCCCCGGCAACGAAAGGGCTGTCTGCTAGTAGTGGATTATCTCTTTTCCGATGCACTATTTCATGTTTACTGTGTCCCCCGCCGCCTCACATTGACCAATTAACGCAAAACTGGCGTCGCTATGACATACTATAGGAGCCATGCCTTCTGGTTCCCAATCGAGTATTGTTTCCCCGGCAACGAAAGAGCTGTCTGCTAGGAGTGGATTATCTCTTTTCCGATGCACTATTTCATGTTTACTGTGTCCCACGCACCCTCACATTGACGAATTAACGCAGAATTTGCGTCGCTATAACATACTATAGGAGCCATGCCTTCTGTTTCCCAATCGAGTATTGTTTCCCCGGCAACGAAAGGGCTGTCTGCTAGGAGTGGATTATCTCTTTTCCGATGCACTATTTCATGTTTACTGTGTCCCACGCACCCTCACATTGACGAATTAACGCAGAAATGGCGTCGCTATGACATACTATAGGAGCCATGCCTTCTGGTTCCCAATCGAGTATTGTTTCCCCGGCAACGAAAGGGCTGTCTGCTAAGAGTGGATTATCTCTTTTCCGATGCACTATTTCATGTTTACTGTGTCCCACGCACCCTCACATTGACGAATTAACGCAGAAATGGCGACGCTATGACATACTATAGGAGCCATGCCTTCTGGTTCCCATTCGAGTATTGTTTCCCCGGCAACGAAAGGGCTGTCTGCTAGGAGTGGATTATCTCTTTTCCGATGCACTATTTCATGTTTACTGTGTCCCACGCACCCTCTCATTGACGAATTAACGCAGAAATGGCGTCGCTATGACATACTATAAGAGACATGCCTTCTGGTTCCCAATCGAGTATTGTTTCCCTGGCAATGAAAGGGCTGACTGCTAGGAGTGGATTATCTCTTTTCCGATGCACTATTTCATGTTTACTGTGTCCCACGCACCCTCACATTGACGAATTAACGCAGAAATGGCGTCGCTATGACATACTATAGGAGCCATGCCTTCTGGTTCCCAATCGAGTATTGTTTCCCCGGCAACGAAAGGGCTGTCTGCTAAGAGTGGATTATCTCTTTTCCGATGCACTATTTCATGTTTACTGTGTCCCACGCACCATCACATTGACGAATTAACGCAGAAATGGCGTCGCTATGACATACTCTAGGAGCCATGCCTTCTGGTTCCCAATCGAGTATTGTTTCCCCGCAACGAAAGGGCTGTCTGCTAGGAGTGGATTATCTCTTTTCCGATGCACTATTTCATGTTTACTGTGTCCCACACATCCTCAAATTGACGAATTAACGCAGAATTTGCGTCGCTATGACATACTATAATAGCCATGCCTTCTGTTTCCCAATCGAGTATTGTTTCCCCAGCAACGAAAGGGCTGTCTGCTAGGAGTGGATTATCTCTTTTCCGATGCACTATTTCATGTTTACTGTGTCCCACGCACCCACACATTGACGAATTAACGCAGAAATGGCGTCGCTATGACATACTATAGGAGCCATGCCTTCTGTTTCCCAATCGAGTATTGTTTCCCCGGCAACGAAAGGGCTGTCTGTTAGGAGTAGATTATCTCTTTTCCGATGCACTATTTCATGTTTACTGTGTCCCACATACCCTCACATTGACGAATTAACGCAGAAATGGCGTCGCTATGACATACTATAGGAGCCATGCCTTCTGGTTCCCAATCGAGTATTGTTTCCCCGGCAACGAAAGGGCTGTCTGCTAGGAGTGGATTATCTCTTTTCCGATGCACTATTTCATGTTTACTGTGTCCCACGCACCTTCACAGTGACGAATTTACGCAGAACTTGCATCGCTAAAACATAGTATAGGGGCCATGCCTTCTGTTTCCCAATCGAGTATTGTTTCCCCGGCAACGAAAGGGCTGTCTGCTAGGAGTGGATTATCTCTTTTCCGATGCACTATTTCATGTTTACTGTGTCCCACGCAACCTCACATTGACCAATTAACGCAGAACTGGCGTCGCTATGACATACTATAGGAGCCATGCCTTCTGGTTCCCAATCGAGTATTGTTTCCCCGGTAACGAAAGGGCTGTCTGCTAGGAGTGGATTATCTCTTTTCCGATGCACTATTTCATGTTTACTGTGTCCCACGCACCCTCACATTGACGAATTAACGCAGAATTTGCGTCGCTATAACATACTATAGGAGCCATGCCTTCTGTTTCCCAATCGAGTATTGTTTCCCCGGCAACGAAAGGGCTGTCTGCTAGGAGTGGATTATCTGTTTTCCGATGCACTATTTCATGTTTACTGTGTCCCACGCACCCTCACATTGACGAATTAACGCAGAAATGGCGTCGCTATGACATACTATAGGAGCCATGCCTTCTGGTTCCCAATCGAGTATTGTTTCCCCGGCAACGAAAGGGCTGTCTGCTAGGAGTGGATTATCTCTTTTCCGATGCACTATTTCATGTTTACTGTGTCCCACGCACCCTCACATTGACGAATTAACGCAGAATTTGCGTCGCTATAACATACTATAGTGGCCATGCCTTCTGTTTCCCAATCGAGTATTGTTTCCCCGGCAACGAAAGGGCTGTCTGCTAGGAGTGGATTATCTCTTTTCCGATGCACTATTTCATGTTTACTGTGTCCCCCGCAGCCTCACATTGACGAATTAACGCAGAAATGGCGTCGCTGTGACATACTATAGGAGCCATGCCTTCTGGTTCCCAATCGAGTATTGTTTCCCCAGCAACGAAAGGGCTGTCTGCTAGGAGTGGATTATCTCTTTTCCGATGCACTATTTCATGTTTACTGTGTCCCACGCACCCTCACATTGACGAATTAACGCAGAAATGGCGTCGCTATGACATACTACAGGAGCCATGCCTTCTGGTTCCCAATCGAGTATTGTTTCCCCGGCAACGAAAGGGCTGTCTGCTAGGAGTGGATTATCTCTTTTCCGATGCACTATTTCATGTTTACTGTGTCCCACACACCCTCCCATTGACGAATTAACGCAGAATTTGCGTCGCTATAACATACTATAGGAGCCATGCCTCCTGTTTCCCAATCGAGTATTGTTTCCCCGGCAACGAAAGGGCTTTCTGCTAGGAGTGGATTATCTCCTTTCCGATGCACTATTTCATGTTTACTGTGTCCCACGCACTCTCACTATGACGAATTAACGCAGAATTTGCGTCGCTATGACATACTATAGGAGCCATGGCTTCTGTTTCCCAATCGAGAATTGTTTCCCCGGCAACGAAAGGGCTGTCTGCTAGGAGTGGATTATCTCCTTTCCGATGCACTATTTCATGTTTACTGTGTCCCACGCACCCTCACATTGACGAATTAACGCAGAATTTGCGTCGCTATGACATACTATAATAGCCATGCCTTCTGTTTCCCAATCGAGTATTGTTTCCCCAGCAACGAAAGGGCTGTCTGCTAGGAGTGGATTATCTCTTTTCCGATGCACTATTTCATGTTTACTGTGTCCCACGCACCCTCACATTGACGAATTAACGCAGAAATGGCGTCGCTATGACATACTATAGGAGCCATGCCTTCTGTTCCCAATCGAGTATTGTTTCCCCGGCAACGAAAGGGCTGTCTGTTAGGAGTGGATTATCTCTTTTCCGATGCACTATTTCATGTTTACTGTGTCCCACGCACCCTAACATTGACGAATTAACGCAGAACTAGCGTCGCTATGACATACTATAGGAGCCATGCCTTCTGGTTCCCAATCGAGTATTGTTTCCCCGGCAACGAAAGGGCTGTCTGCTAGGAGTGGATTATGTCTTTTCCGATGCAATATTTCATGTTTACTGTGTCCCACGCACCTTCACATTGACGAATTAACGCAGAATTTGCATCGCTAAAACATACTATAGGAGCCATGCCTTCTGTTTCCCAATCGAGTATTGTTTCCCCGGCAACGAAAGGGCTGTCTGCTAGGAGTGGATTATCTCTTTTCCGATGCACTATTTCATGTTTACTGTGTCCCACGCACCCTCACATTGACGAATTAACGCAGAATTTGCGTCGCTATGACATACTATAGGAGCCATGCCTTCTGGTTCCCAATCGAGTATTGTTTCCCCGGCAACGAAAGAGCTGTCTGCTAGGAGTGGATTATCTCTTTTCCGATGCACTATTTCATGTTTACTGTGTCCCACGCACCCTCACATTGACGAATTAACGCAGAAATGGCGTCGCTATGACATACTATAGGAGCCATGCCTTCTGGTTCCCAATCGAGTATTGTTTCCCCGGCAACGAAAGGGCTGTCTGCTAGGAGTGGATTATCTCTTTTCCGATGCACTATTTCATGTTTACTGTGTCCCACGCAGCCTCACATTGACGAATTAACGCAAAAATGGCGTCGCTATGACATACTATAGGAGCCATGCCTTCTGGTTCCCAATCGAGTATTGTTTCCCCGGCAACGAAAGGGCAGTCTGCTAGGAGTGGATTATCTCTTTTCCGATGCACTATTTCATGTTTACTGTGTCCCACGCACCCTCACATTGACGAATTAACGCAGAATTTGCGTCGCTATAACATACTGTAGGAGCGATGCCTTCTGGTTCCCAATCGAGTATTGTTTCCCCGGCAACGAAAGGGCTGTCTGCTAGGAGTGGATTATCTCCTTTCCGATGCACTATTTCATGTTTACTGTGTCCCACGCACCCTCACATTGACGAATTAACGCAGAATTTGCGTCGTTATGACATACTATAATAGCCATGCCTTCTGTTTCCCAATCGAGTATTGTTTCTCCAGCAACGAAAGGGCTGTCTGCTAGGAGTGGATTATCTCTTTTCCGATGCACTATTTCATGTTTACTGTGTCCCACGCACCCTAACATTGACGAATTAACGCAGAACTAGCGTCGCTATGACATACTATAGGAGCCATGCCTTCTGTTTCCCAATCGAGTATTGTTTCCCCGGCAACGAAAGGGCTGTCTGCTAGGAGTGGATTATGTCTTTTCCGATGCACTATTTCATGTTTACTGTGTCCCACGCAACCTCACATTGACCAATTAACGCAGAACTGGCGTCGCTATGACATACTATAGGAGCCATGCCTTCTGGTTCCCAATCGAGTATTGTTTCCCCGGTAACGAAAGGGCTGTCTGCTAGGAGTGGATTATCTCTTTTCCGATGCACTATTTCATGTTTACTGTGTCCCACGCACCCTCACATTGACGAATTAACGCAGAATTTGCGTCGCTATAACATACTATAGGAGCCATGCCTTCTGTTACCCAATCGAGTATTGTTTCCCCGGCAACGAAAGGGCTGTCTGCTAGGAGTGGATTATCTGTTTTCCGATGCACTATTTCATGTTTACTGTGTCCCACGCACCCTCACATTGACGAATTAACGCAGAAATGGCGTCGCTATGACATACTATAGGAGCCATGCCTTCTGGTTCCCAATCGAGTATTGTTTCCCCGGCAACGAAAGGGCTGTCTGCTAGGAGTGGATTATCTCTTTTCCGATGCACTATTTCATGTTTACTGTGTTCCACGCACCCTCACATTGACGAATTAACGCAGAATTTGCGTCGCTATAACATACTATAGTGGCCATGCCTTCTGTTTCCCAATCGAGTATTGTTTCCCCGGCAACGAAAGGGCTGTCTGCTAGGAGTGGATTATCTCTTTTCCGATGCACTATTTCATGTTTACTGTGTCCCCCGCAGCCTCACATTGACGAATTAACGCAGAAATGGCGTCGCTGTGACATACTATAGGAGCCATGCCTTCTGGTTCCCAATCGAGTATTGTTTCCCCAGCAACGAAAGGGCTGTCTGCTAGGAGTGGATTATCTCTTTTCCGATGCACTATTTCATGTTTACTGTGTCCCACGCACCCTCACATTGACGAATTAACGCAGAAATGGCGTCGCTATGACATACTATAGGAGCCATGCCTTCTGGTTCCCAATCGAGTATTGTTTCCCCGGCAACGAAAGGGCTGTCTGCTAGGAGTGGATTATCTCTTTTCCGATGCACTATTTCATGTTTACTGTGTCCCACACACCCTCCCATTGACGAATTAACGCAGAATTTGCGTCGCTATAACATACTATAGGAGCCATGCCTCCTGTTTCCCAATCGAGTATTGTTTCCCCGGCAACGAAAGGGCTTTCTGCTAGGAGTGGATTATCTCCTTTCCGATGCACTATTTCATGTTTACTGTGTCCCACGCACTCTCACTATGACGAATTAACGCAGAATTTGCGTCGCTATGACATACTATAGGAGCCATGGCTTCTGTTTCCCAATCGAGAATTGTTTCCCCGGCAACGAAAGGGCTGTCTGCTAGGAGTGGATTATCTCCTTTCCGATGCACTATTTCATGTTTACTGTGTCCCACGCACCCTCACATTGACGAATTAACGCAGAATTTGCGTCGCTATGACATACTATAATAGCCATGCCTTCTGTTTCCCAATCGAGTATTGTTTCCCCAGCAACGAAAGGGCTGTCTGCTAGGAGTGGATTATCTCTTTTCCGATGCACTATTTCATGTTTACTGTGTCCCACGCACCCTCACATTGACGAATTAACGCAGAAATGGCGTCGCTATGACATACTATAGGAGCCATGCCTTCTGTTCCCAATCGAGTATTGTTTCCCCGGCAACGAAAGGGCTGTCTGTTAGGAGTGGATTATCTCTTTTCCGATGCACTATTTCATGTTTACTGTGTCCCACGCACCCTAACATTGACGAATTAACGCAGAACTAGCGTCGCTATGACATACTATAGGAGCCATGCCTTCTGGTTCCCAATCGAGTATTGTTTCCCCGGCAACGAAAGGGCTGTCTGCTAGGAGTGGATTATGTCTTTTCCGATGCAATATTTCATGTTTACTGTGTCCCACGCACCTTCACATTGACGAATTAACGCAGAATTTGCATCGCTAAAACATACTATAGGAGCCATGCCTTCTGTTTCCCAATCGAGTATTGTTTCCCCGGCAACGAAAGGGCTGTCTGCTAGGAGTGGATTATCTCTTTTCCGATGCACTATTTCATGTTTACTGTGTCCCACGCACCCTCACATTGACGAATTAACGCAGAATTTGCGTCGCTATGACATACTATAGGAGCCATGCCTTCTGGTTCCCAATCGAGTATTGTTTCCCCGGCAACGAAAGAGCTGTCTGCTAGGAGTGGATTATCTCTTTTCCGATGCACTATTTCATGTTTACTGTGTCCCACGCACCCTCACATTGACGAATTAACGCAGAAATGGCGTCGCTATGACATACTATAGGAGCCATGCCTTCTGGTTCCCAATCGAGTATTGTTTCCCCGGCAACGAAAGGGCTGTCTGCTAGGAGTGGATTATCTCTTTTCCGATGCACTATTTCATGTTTACTGTGTCCCACGCAGCCTCACATTGACGAATTAACGCAAAAATGGCGTCGCTATGACATACTATAGGAGCCATGCCTTCTGGTTCCCAATCGAGTATTGTTTCCCCGGCAACGAAAGGGCAGTCTGCTAGGAGTGGATTATCTCTTTTCCGATGCACTATTTCATGTTTACTGTGTCCCACGCACCCTCACATTGACGAATTAACGCAGAATTTGCGTCGCTATAACATACTGTAGGAGCGATGCCTTCTGGTTCCCAATCGAGTATTGTTTCCCCGGCAACGAAAGGGCTGTCTGCTAGGAGTGGATTATCTCCTTTCCGATGCACTATTTCATGTTTACTGTGTCCCACGCACCCTCACATTGACGAATTAACGCAGAATTTGCGTCGTTATGACATACTATAATAGCCATGCCTTCTGTTTCCCAATCGAGTATTGTTTCTCCAGCAACGAAAGGGCTGTCTGCTAGGAGTGGATTATCTCTTTTCCGATGCACTATTTCATGTTTACTGTGTCCCACGCACCCTAACATTGACGAATTAACGCAGAACTAGCGTCGCTATGACATACTATAGGAGCCATGCCTTCTGTTTCCCAATCGAGTATTGTTTCCCCGGCAACGAAAGGGCTGTCTGCTAGGAGTGGATTATGTCTTTTCCGATGCAATATTTCATGTTTACTGTGTCCCACGCACCTTCACATTGACGAATTAACGCAGAATTTGCATCGCTAAAACATACTATAGGAGCCATGCCTTCTGTTTCCCAATCGAGTATTGTTTCATCGGCAACGAAAGGGCTGTCTGCTAGGAGTGGATTATCTCTTTTCCGATGCACTATTTCATGTTTACTGTGTCCCACGCACCCTCACATTGACGAATTAACGCAGAATTTGCGTCGCTATGACATACTATAGGAGCCATGCCTTCTGGTTCCCAATCGAGTATTGTTTCCCCGGCAACGAAAGAGCTGTCTGCTAGGAGTGGATTATCTCTTTTCCGATGCACTATTTCATGTTTACTGTGTCCCACGCACCCTCACATTGACGAATTAACGCAGAAATGGCGTCGCTATGACATACTATAGGAGCCATGCCTTCTGGTTCCCAATCGAGTATTGTTTCCCCGGCAACGAAAGGGCTGTCTGCTAGGAGTGGATTATCTCTTTTCCGATGCACTATTTCATGTTTACTGTGTCCCACGCAGCCTCACATTGACGAATTAACGCAAAAATGGCGTCGCTATGACATACTATAGGAGCCATGCCTCCTGGTTCCCAATCGAGTATTGTTTCCCCGGCAACGAAAGGGCTATCTGCTAGGAGTGGATTATCTCTTTTCCGATGCACTATTTCATGTTTACTGTGTCCCACGCACCCTCACATTGACGAATTAACGCAGAATTTGCGTCGCTATAACATACTGTAGGAGCGATGCCTTCTGGTTCCCAATCGAGTATTGTTTCCCCGGCAACGAAAGAGCTGTCTGCTAGGAGTGGATTATCTCTTTTCCGATGCACTATTTCATGCTTACTGTGTCCCCCGCAGCCTCACATTGACGAATTAACGCAGAAATGGCGTCGCTGTGACATACTATAGGAGCCATGCCTTCTGGTTCCCAATCGAGTATTGTTTCCCCGGCAACGAAAGGGCTGTCTGCTAGGAGTGGATTATGTCTTTTCCGATGCACTATTTCATGTTTACTGTGTCCCACGCACCTTCACATTGACGAATTAACGCAGAAATGGCGTCGCTGTGACATACTATAGGAGCCATGCCTTCTGGTTCCCAATCGAGTATTGTTTCCCCGGCAACGAAAGGGCTGTCTGCTAGGAGTGGATTATCTCTTTTCCGATGCACTATTTCATGTTTACTGTGTCCCCCGCACACACTCACATTGACGAATAAACGCAGAAATGGCGTCGCTGTGACATACTATAGGAGCCATGCCTTCTGGTTCCCAATCGAGTATTGTTTCCCCAGCAACGAAAGGGCTGTCTGCTAGGAGTGGATTATCTCTTCTACGATGCACTATTTCATGTTTACTGTTTCCCACGCACCCTCACATTGACCAATTAACGCAGAAATGGCGTCGCTATGACATACTATAGGAGCCATGCCTTCTGTTTCCCAATCGAGTATTGTTTCCCCGGCAACGAAAGGGCTGTCTGCTAGGAGTGGATTATCTCTTTTCCGATGCACTATTTCATGTTTACTGTGTCCCACTCACCCTCACATTGACGAATTAACGCAGAAATGGCGTCGCTATGACATACTATAGGAGCCATGCCTTCTGGTTCCCAATCGAGTATTGTTTCCCCGGCAACGAAAGGGCTGTCTGCTAGGAGTGGATTATCTCTTTTCCGATGCACTATTTCATGTTTACTGTGTCCCACGCACCCTCACATTGACGAATTAACGCAGAATTTGCGTCGCTATAACATACTGTAGGAGCCATGCCTTCTGTTTCCCAAACGAGTATTGTTTCCCCGGCAACGAAAGGGCTGTCTGTTAGGAGTGGATTATCTCTTTTCCGATGCACTATTTCATGTTTACTGTGTCCCACGCACCCTCACATTGACGAATAAACGCAGAAATGGCGTCGCTGTGACATACTATAGGAGCCATGCCTTCTGGTTCCCAATCGAGTATTATTTCCCCGGCAACGAAAGGGCTGTCTGCTAGGAGTGGATTATCTCTTTTCCGATGCACTATTTCATGTTTACTGTGTCCCACGCACCTTCACAGTGACGAAATAACGCAGAATTTGCATCGCTAAAACATACTATAGGAGCCATGCCTTCTGTTTCCCAATCGAGTATTGTTTCCCCGGCAACGAAAGGGCTGTCTGCTAGGAGTGGATTATCTCTTTTCCGATGCACTATTTCATGTTTACTGTGTCCCCCGCCGCCTCACATTGACCAATTAACGCAAAACTGGCGTCGCTATGACATACTATAGGAGCCATGCCTTCTGGTTCCCAATCGAGTATTGTTTCCCCGGCAACGAAAGAGCTGTCTGCTAGGAGTGGATTATCTCTTTTCCGATGCACTATTTCATGTTTACTGTGTCCCACGCACCCTCACATTGACGAATTAACGCAGAATTTGCGTCGCTATAACATACTATAGGAGCCATGCCTTCTGTTTCCCAATCGAGTATTGTTTCCCCGGCAACGAAAGGGCTGTCTGCTAGGAGTGGATTATCTCTTTTCCGATGCACTATTTCATGTTTACTGTGTCCCACGCACCCTCACATTGACGAATTAACGCAGAAATGGCGTCGCTATGACATACTATAGGAGCCATGCCTTCTGGTTCCCAATCGAGTATTGTTTCCCCGGCAACGAAAGGGCTGTCTGCTAAGAGTGGATTATCTCTTTTCCGATGCACTATTTCATGTTTACTGTGTCCCACGCACCCTCACATTGACGAATTAACGCAGAAATGGCGACGCTATGACATACTATAGGAGCCATGCCTTCTGGTTCCCATTCGAGTATTGTTTCCCCGGCAACGAAAGGGCTGTCTGCTAGGAGTGGATTATCTCTTTTCCGATGCACTATTTCATGTTTACTGTGTCCCACGCACCCTCTCATTGACGAATTAACGCAGAAATGGCGTCGCTATGACATACTATAAGAGACATGCCTTCTGGTTCCCAATCGAGTATTGTTTCCCTGGCAATGAAAGGGCTGACTGCTAGGAGTGGATTATCTCTTTTCCGATGCACTATTTCATGTTTACTGTGTCCCACGCACCCTCACATTGACGAATTAACGCAGAAATGGCGTCGCTATGACATACTATAGGAGCCATGCCTTCTGGTTCCCAATCGAGTATTGTTTCCCCGGCAACGAAAGGGCTGTCTGCTAAGAGTGGATTATCTCTTTTCTGATGCACTATTTCATGTTTACTGTGTCCCACGCACCATCACATTGACGAATTAACGCAGAAATGGCGTCGCTATGACATACTCTAGGAGCCATGCCTTCTGGTTCCCAATCGAGTATTGTTTCCCCGCAACGAAAGGGCTGTCTGCTAGGAGTGGATTATCTCTTTTCCGATGCACTATTTCATGTTTACTGTGTCCCACACATCCTCAAATTGACGAATTAACGCAGAATTTGCGTCGCTATGACATACTATAATAGCCATGCCTTCTGTTTCCCAATCGAGTATTGTTTCCCCAGCAACGAAAGGGCTGTCTGCTAGGAGTGGATTATCTCTTTTCCGATGCACTATTTCATGTTTACTGTGTCCCACGCACCCACACATTGACGAATTAACGCAGAAATGGCGTCGCTATGACATACTATAGGAGCCATGCCTTCTGTTTCCCAATCGAGTATTGTTTCCCCGGCAACGAAAGGGCTGTCTGTTAGGAGTAGATTATCTCTTTTCCGATGCACTATTTCATGTTTACTGTGTCCCACATACCCTCACATTGACGAATTAACGCAGAAATGGCGTCGCTATGACATACTATAGGAGCCATGCCTTCTGGTTCCCAATCGAGTATTGTTTCCCCGGCAACGAAAGGGCTGTCTGCTAGGAGTGGATTATCTCTTTTCCGATGCACTATTTCATGTTTACTGTGTCCCACGCACCTTCACAGTGACGAATTTACGCAGAACTTGCATCGCTAAAACATACTATAGGGGCCATGCCTTCTGTTTCCCAATCGAGTATTGTTTCCCCGGCAACGAAAGGGCTGTCTGCTAGGAGTGGATTATCTCTTTTCCGATGCACTATTTCATGTTTACTGTGTCCCACGCAACCTCACATTGACCAATTAACGCAGAACTGGCGTCGCTATGACATACTATAGGAGCCATGCCTTCTGGTTCCCAATCGAGTATTGTTTCCCCGGTAACGAAAGGGCTGTCTGCTAGGAGTGGATTATCTCTTTTCCGATGCACTATTTCATGTTTACTGTGTCCCACGCACCCTCACATTGACGAATTAACGCAGAATTTGCGTCGCTATAACATACTATAGGAGCCATGCCTTCTGTTTCCCAATCGAGTATTGTTTCCCCGGCAACGAAAGGGCTGTCTGCTAGGAGTGGATTATCTGTTTTCCGATGCACTATTTCATGTTTACTGTGTCCCACGCACCCTCACATTGACGAATTAACGCAGAAATGGCGTCGCTATGACATACTATAGGAGCCATGCCTTCTGGTTCCCAATCGAGTATTGTTTCCCCGGCAACGAAAGGGCTGTCTGCTAGGAGTGGATTATCTCTTTTCCGATGCACTATTTCATGTTTACTGTGTCCCACGCACCCTCACATTGACGAATTAACGCAGAATTTGCGTCGCTATAACATACTATAGTGGCCATGCCTTCTGTTTCCCAATCGAGTATTGTTTCCCCGGCAACGAAAGGGCTGTCTGCTAGGAGTGGATTATCTCTTTTCCGATGCACTATTTCATGTTTACTGTGTCCCCCGCAGCCTCACATTGACGAATTAACGCAGAAATGGCGTCGCTGTGACATACTATAGGAGCCATGCCTTCTGGTTCCCAATCGAGTATTGTTTCCCCAGCAACGAAAGGGCTGTCTGCTAGGAGTGGATTATCTCTTTTCCGATGCACTATTTCATGTTTACTGTGTCCCACGCACCCTCACATTGACGAATTAACGCAGAAATGGCGTCGCTATGACATACTATAGGAGCCATGCCTTCTGGTTCCCAATCGAGTATTGTTTCCCCGGCAACGAAAGGGCTGTCTGCTAGGAGTGGATTATCTCTTTTCCGATGCACTATTTCATGTTTACTGTGTCCCACACACCCTCCCATTGACGAATTAACGCAGAATTTGCGTCGCTATAACATACTATAGGAGCCATGCCTCCTGTTTCCCAATCGAGTATTGTTTCCCCGGCAACGAAAGGGCTTTCTGCTAGGAGTGGATTATCTCCTTTCCGATGCACTATTTCATGTTTACTGTGTCCCACGCACTCTCACTATGACGAATTAACGCAGAATTTGCGTCGCTATGACATACTATAGGAGCCATGGCTTCTGTTTCCCAATCGAGAATTGTTTCCCCGGCAACGAAAGGGCTGTCTGCTAGGAGTGGATTATCTCCTTTCCGATGCACTATTTCATGTTTACTGTGTCCCACGCACCCTCACATTGACGAATTAACGCAGAATTTGCGTCGCTATGACATACTATAATAGCCATGCCTTCTGTTTCCCAATCGAGTATTGTTTCCCCAGCAACGAAAGGGCTGTCTGCTAGGAGTGGATTATCTCTTTTCCGATGCACTATTTCATGTTTACTGTGTCCCACGCACCCTCACATTGACGAATTAACGCAGAAATGGCGTCGCTATGACATACTATAGGAGCCATGCCTTCTGTTCCCAATCGAGTATTGTTTCCCCGGCAACGAAAGGGCTGTCTGTTAGGAGTGGATTATCTCTTTTCCGATGCACTATTTCATGTTTACTGTGTCCCACGCACCCTAACATTGACGAATTAACGCAGAACTAGCGTCGCTATGACATACTATAGGAGCCATGCCTTCTGGTTCCCAATCGAGTATTGTTTCCCCGGCAACGAAAGGGCTGTCTGCTAGGAGTGGATTATGTCTTTTCCGATGCAATATTTCATGTTTACTGTGTCCCACGCACCTTCACATTGACGAATTAACGCAGAATTTGCATCGCTAAAACATACTATAGGAGCCATGCCTTCTGTTTCCCAATCGAGTATTGTTTCCCCGGCAACGAAAGGGCTGTCTGCTAGGAGTGGATTATCTCTTTTCCGATGCACTATTTCATGTTTACTGTGTCCCACGCACCCTCACATTGACGAATTAACGCAGAATTTGCGTCGCTATGACATACTATAGGAGCCATGCCTTCTGGTTCCCAATCGAGTATTGTTTCCCCGGCAACGAAAGAGCTGTCTGCTAGGAGTGGATTATCTCTTTTCCGATGCACTATTTCATGTTTACTGTGTCCCACGCACCCTCACATTGACGAATTAACGCAGAAATGGCGTCGCTATGACATACTATAGGAGCCATGCCTTCTGGTTCCCAATCGAGTATTGTTTCCCCGGCAACGAAAGGGCTGTCTGCTAGGAGTGGATTATCTCTTTTCCGATGCACTATTTCATGTTTACTGTGTCCCACGCAGCCTCACATTGACGAATTAACGCAAAAATGGCGTCGCTATGACATACTATAGGAGCCATGCCTTCTGGTTCCCAATCGAGTATTGTTTCCCCGGCAACGAAAGGGCAGTCTGCTAGGAGTGGATTATCTCTTTTCCGATGCACTATTTCATGTTTACTGTGTCCCACGCACCCTCACATTGACGAATTAACGCAGAATTTGCGTCGCTATAACATACTGTAGGAGCGATGCCTTCTGGTTCCCAATCGAGTATTGTTTCCCCGGCAACGAAAGGGCTGTCTGCTAGGAGTGGATTATCTCCTTTCCGATGCACTATTTCATGTTTACTGTGTCCCACGCACCCTCACATTGACGAATTAACGCAGAATTTGCGTCGTTATGACATACTATAATAGCCATGCCTTCTGTTTCCCAATCGAGTATTGTTTCTCCAGCAACGAAAGGGCTGTCTGCTAGGAGTGGATTATCTCTTTTCCGATGCACTATTTCATGTTTACTGTGTCCCACGCACCCTAACATTGACGAATTAACGCAGAACTAGCGTCGCTATGACATACTATAGGAGCCATGCCTTCTGGTTCCCAATCGAGTATTGTTTCCCCGGCAACGAAAGGGCTGTCTGCTAGGAGTGGATTATGTCTTTTCCGATGCAATATTTCATGTTTACTGTGTCCCACGCACCTTCACATTGACGAATTAACGCAGAATTTGCATCGCTAAAACATACTATAGGAGCCATGCCTTCTGTTTCCCAATCGAGTATTGTTTCATCGGCAACGAAAGGGCTGTCTGCTAGGAGTGGATTATCTCTTTTCCGATGCACTATTTCATGTTTACTGTGTCCCACGCACCCTCACATTGACGAATTAACGCAGAATTTGCGTCGCTATGACATACTATAGGAGCCATGCCTTCTGGTTCCCAATCGAGTATTGTTTCCCCGGCAACGAAAGAGCTGTCTGCTAGGAGTGGATTATCTCTTTTCCGATGCACTATTTCATGTTTACTGTGTCCCACGCACCCTCACATTGACGAATTAACGCAGAAATGGCGTCGCTATGACATACTATAGGAGCCATGCCTTCTGGTTCCCAATCGAGTATTGTTTCCCCGGCAACGAAAGGGCTGTCTGCTAGGAGTGGATTATCTCTTTTCCGATGCACTATTTCATGTTTACTGTGTCCCACGCAGCCTCACATTGACGAATTAACGCAAAAATGGCGTCGCTATGACATACTATAGGAGCCATGCCTCCTGGTTCCCAATCGAGTATTGTTTCCCCGGCAACGAAAGGGCTATCTGCTAGGAGTGGATTATCTCTTTTCCGATGCACTATTTCATGTTTACTGTGTCCCACGCACCCTCACATTGACGAATTAACGCAGAATTTGCGTCGCTATAACATACTGTAGGAGCGATGCCTTCTGGTTCCCAATCGAGTATTGTTTCCCCGGCAACGAAAGAGCTGTCTGCTAGGAGTGGATTATCTCTTTTCCGATGCACTATTTCATGTTTACTGTGTCCCCCGCAGCCTCACATTGACGAATTAACGCAGAAATGGCGTCGCTGTGACATACTATAAGAGCCATGCCTTCTGGTTCCCAATCGAGTATTGTTTCCCCGGCAACGAAAGGGCTGTCTGCTAGGAGTGGATTATGTCTTTTCCGATGCACTATTTCATGTTTACTGTGTCCCACGCACCTTCACATTGACGAATTAACGCAGAATTTGCATCGCTAAAACATACTATAGGAGCCATGCCTTCTGTTTCCCAATCGAGTATTGTTTCCCCGGCAACGAAAGGGCTGTCTGCTAGGAGTGGATTATCTCTTTTCCGATGCACTATTTCATGTTTACTGTGTCCCACGCACCCTCACATTGACGAATTAACGCAGAATTTGCGTCGCTATGACATACTATAGGAGCCATGCCTTCTGGTTCCCAATCGAGTATTGTTTCCCCGGCAACGAAAGAGCTGTCTGCTAGGAGTGGATTATCTCTTTTCCGATGCACTATTTCATGTTTACTGTGTCCCACGCACCCTCAAATTGACGAATTAACGCAGAAATGGCGTCGCTATGACATACTATAGGAGCCATGCCTTCTGGTTCCCAATCGAGTATTGTTTCCCCGGCAACGAAAGGGCTGTCTGCTAGGAGTGGATTATCTCTTTTCCGATGCACTATTTCATGTTTACTGTGTCCCACTCACCCTCACATTGACGAATTAACGCAGAAATGGCGTCGCTATGACATACTATAGGAGCCATGCCTTCTGGTTCCCAATCGAGTATTGTTTCCCCGGCAACGAAAGGGCTGTCTGCTAGGAGTGGATTATCTCTTTTCCGATGCACTATTTCATGTTTACTGTGTCCCACGCACCCTCACATTGACGAATTAACGCAGAATTTGCGTCGCTATAACATACTGTAGGAGCCATGCCTTCTGTTTCCCAAACGAGTATTGTTTCCCCGGCAACGAAAGGGCTGTCTGTTAGGAGTGGATTATCTCTTTTCCGATGCACTATTTCATGTTTACTGTGTCCCACGCACCCTCACATTGACGAATAAACGCAGAAATGGCGTCGCTGTGACATACTATAGGAGCCATGCCTTCTGGTTCCCAATCGAGTATTGTTTCCCCAGCAACGAAAGGGCTGTCTGCTAGCAGTGGATTATCTCTTCTACGATGCACTATTTCATGTTTACTGTGTCCCACGCACCCTCACATTGACGAATTAACGTAGAAATGGCGTCGCTATGACATACTATAGGAGCCATGCCTTCTGTTTCCCAATCGAGTATTGTTTCCCCGGCAACGAAAGGGCTGTCTGCTAGGAGTGGATTATCTCTTTTCCGATGCACTATTTCATGTTTACTGTGTCCCACGCACCCTCACATTGACGAATTAACGCAGAATTTGCGTCGCTATGACATAATATAGGAGCCATGCCTTCTGTTTCCCAATCGAGTATTGTTTCCCCGGCAACGCAAGGGCTGTCTGCTAGGAGTGGATTATCTCTTTTCCGATGCACTATTTCATGTTTACTGTGTCCCACGCACCCTCACATTGACGAATTAACGCAGAACTAGCGTCGCTATGACATACTATAGGAGCCATGCCTTCTGGTTCGGAATCGAGTATTGTTTCCCCGGCAACGTAAGGGCTGTCTGCTAGGAGTGGATTATGTCTTTTCCGATGCACTATTTCATGTTTACTGTGTCCCACGCACCCTCACATTGACGAATTAACGCAGAAATGGCGTCGCTATGACATACTATAGGAGCCATGCCTTCTGGTTCCCAATCGAGTATTGTTTCCCCAGCAACGAAAGGGCTGTCTGCTAGGAGTGGATTATCTCTTCTACGATGCACTATTTCATGTTTACTGTGTCCCACGCACCCTCAAAATGACGAATTAACGCAGAAATGGCGTCGCTATGACATACTATAGGAGCCATGCCTTCTGTTTCCCAATCGAGTATTGTTTCCCCGGCAACGAAAGGGCTGTCTGCTAGGAGTGGATTATCTCTTCTACGATGCACTATTTCATGTTTACTGTGTCCCACGCACCCTCACATTGACGAATTAACGCAGAATTTGCGTTGCTATGACATACTATAGGAGCCATGCCTTCTGGTTCCCAATCGAGTATTGTTTCCCCGGCAACGAAAGGGCTGTCAGCTAGGAGTGGATAATCTCTTTTCCGATGCACTATTTCATGTTTACTGTGTCCCACGCACCCTCACATTGACGAATTAACGCAGAAATGGCGTCGCTATGACATACTATAGGAGCCATGCCTTCTGGTTCCCAATCGCGTATTGTTTCCCCAGCAACGAAAGGGCTGTTTGCTAGGGTGGATTATCTCTTTTACGATGCACTATTTCATGTTTACTGTGTCCCACGCACCCTCACATTGACGAATTAACGCAGAAATGGCGTCGCTATGACATACTATAGGAGCCATGCCTTCTGTTTCCCAATCGAGTATTGTTACCCCGGCAACGAAAGGGCTGTGTGCTAGGAATGGATTATCTCTTTTCCGATGCGCTATTTCATGTTTACTGTGTCCCACGCACCCTCACATTGACGAATTAACGCAGAAATGGCGTCGCTATGACATACTATAGGAGCCATGCCTTCTGGTTCCCAATCGAGTATTGTTTCCCCGGCAACGATAGGGCTGTCTGCTAGGAGTGGATTATCTCTTTTCCGATGCACTATGTCATGTTTACTGTGTCCCACGCACCCTCACATTGACGAATTAACGCAAAAATGGGGTCGCTATGACGTACTATAGGAACCCTTCCTTCTGGTTCCCAATCGAGTATTGTTTCCCCAGCAACGAAAGGGCTGTCTGCTAGGAGTGGATTATCTCTTTTCCGATGCACTATTTTATGTTTAGTGTGTCCCATGCACCCTCACATTGACGAATTAACGTCGCTATGACATACTATAGGAGCCATGCCTTCTGTTTCCCATTCGAGTATTGTTTCCCCGGCAACGAAAGGGCTGTCTGCTAGGAGTGGATTATCTCTTTTCCGATGCACTATTTCATGTTTACTGTGTCCCACGCACCCTCACATTGACGAATTAACGCATAAATGGCGTCGCTATGACGTACTATAGGAGCCATGCCTTCTGTTTCCCAATCGAGTATTGTTTCCCGGCAACGAAAGGGCTGTCTGCTAGGAGTGGATTATCTCTTTTCCGATGCACCATTTCATGTTTACTGTGTCCCACGCACCCTCACATTGACGAATTAACGCAGAAATGGCGTCGCTATGACATACTATAGGAGCCATGCCTTCTGTTTCCCAATCGAGTATTGTTTCCCCGGCAACGAAAGGGCTGTCTGCTAGGAGTGGATTATCTCTTTTCCGATGCACTATTTCATGTTTACTGTGTCCCACGTACACTCACATTGACGAATTAACGCAGAATTTGCGTCGCTATGACATACTATAGGAGCCATGCCTTCTGTTTCCCAATCGAGTATTGTTTCCCCGGCAACGAAAGGGCTGTCTGCTAGGAGTGGATTATCTCTTTTCCGATGCACTATTTCATTTTTACTGTGTCCCACGCACCGTCAGATTGACGAATTAACACAGAATTTGCGTCGCTATGACATACTATAGGAGCCATGCCTTCTGTGTCCCAATCGAGTATTGTTTCCCCGGCAACGAAAGGGCTGACTGCTAGGAGTGGATTATCTCTTTTCCGATTCACTATTTCATGTTTACTGTGTCCCACGCACCCTCACATTGACGAATTAACGCAGAATTTGCGTCGCTATGACATACTATAGGAGCCATGCCTTCTGTTTCCCAATCGTGTATTGTTTCCCCGGCAACGAAAGGGCTGTCTGCTAGGAGTGGATTATCTCTTTTCCGATGCACTATTTCATGTTTACTGTGTCCCACGCACCCTCACATTGACGAATTAACGCAGAATTTGCGTCGCTATGACATAATATAGGAGCCATGCCTTCTGTTTCCCAATCGAGTATTGTTTCCCCGGCAACGAAAGGGCTGTCTGCTAGGAGTGGATTATCTCTTTTCCGATGCACTATTTCATGTTTACTGTGTCCCACGCACCCTCACATTGACGAATTAACGCATAATTTGTGTCGCTATGACATACTATAGGAGCCATGCCTTCTGGTTCCCAATCGAGTATTGTTTCCCCGGCAACGAAAGGGCTGTCTGCTAGGAGAGGATTATCTCTTTTTCGATGCACTATTTCATGTTTACTGTGTCCCACGCACCCTCACATTGACGAATTAACGCATAAATGGCGTCGCTATGACATACTATAGGAGCCATGCCTTCTGTTTCCCAATCGAGTATTGTTACCTCGGCAACGAAAGGGCAGTGTGCTAGGAATGGATTATCTCTTTTCCGATGCGCTATTTCATGTTTACTGTGTCCCACGCACCCTCACATTGACGAATTAACGCAGAAATGGCGTCGCTATGACATACTATAGGAGCCATGCCTTCTGGTTCCCAATCGCGTATTGTTTCCCCAGCAACGAAAGGGCTGTCTGCTAGGAGTGGATTATCTCTTTTACGATGCACTATTTCATGTTTACTGTATCCCTCGCACCCTCACATTGACGAATTAACGCAGAAATGGCGTCGCTATGACATACTATAGGAGCCATGCCTTCTGTTTCCCAATCGAGTATTGTTTCCCCGGCATTGAAAGGGCTGTCTGCTAGGAGTGGATTATCTCTTTTCCGATGCACTATTTCATGTTTACTGTGTCCCACGCACCCTCACATTGACGAATTAACGCAGAATTTGCGTCGCTATGACATACTATAGGAGCCATGCCTTCTAGTTCCCAATCGAGTATTGTTTCCACGGCAACGAAAGGGCTGTCTGCTAGGAGTGGATTATCTCTTTTTCGATGCACTATTTCATGTTTACTGTGTCCCACGCACCCTCACATTGACGAATTAACGCAGAAATGGCGTCGCTATGACATACTATAGGAGCCATGCCTTCTGTTTCCCAATCGAGTATTGTTACCCCGGCAACGAAAGGGCTGTGTGCTAGGAATGGATTATCTCTTTTCCGATGCGCTATTTCATGTTTACTGTGTCCCACGCACCCTCACATTGACGAATTAACGCAGAAATGGCGTCGCTATGACATACTATAGGAGCCATGCCTTCTGTTTCCCAATCGAGTATTTTTTCCCCGGCAACGATAGGGCTGTCTGCTAGGAGTGGATTATCTCTTTTCCGATGCACTATTTCATGTTTACTGTGTCCCACGCACCCTCACATTGACGAATTAACGCAAAAATGGCGTCGCTATGACGTTCTATAGGAACCCTTCCTTCTGGTTCCCAGTCGAGTATTGTTTCCCCAGCAACGAAAGGGCTGTCTGCTAGGAGTGGATTATCTCTTTTCCGATGCACTATTTCATGTTTAGTGTGTCCCATGCACCCTCACATTGACGAATTAACGCAGAAATGGCGTCGCTATGACATACTATAGGAGCCATGCCTTCTGTTTCCCAATCGAGTATTGTTTCCCCGGCAACGAAAGGGCTGTGTGCTAGGAATGGATTATCTCTTTTCCGATGCGCTATTTCATGTTTACTGTGTCCCACGCACCCTCACATTGACGAATTAACGCAGAAATGGCGTCGCTATGACATACTATAGGAGCCATGCCTTCTGTTTCCCAATCGAGTATTTTTTCCCCGGCAACGATAGGGCTGTCTGCTAGGAGTGGATTATCTCTTTTCCGATGCACTATTTCATGTTTACTGTGTCCCACGCACCCTCACATTGACGAATTAACGCACAAATGGCGTCGCTATGACGTACTATAGGAGCCATGCCTTCTGTTTCCCAATCGAGTATTGTTTCCCGGCAACGAAAGGGCTGTCTGCTAGGAGTGGATTATCTCTTTTCCGATGCACCATTTCATGTTTACTGTGTCCCACGCACCCTCACATTGATGAATTAACGCAGAAATGGCGTCGCTATGACATACTATAGGAGCCATGCCTTCTGTTTCCCAATCGAGTATTGTTTCCCCGGCAACGAAAGGGCTGTCTGCTAGGAGTGGATTATCTCTTTTCCGATGCACTATTTCATGTTTACTGTGTCCCACGCACCCTCACATTGACGAATTAACGCAGAATTTGCGTCGCTATAACATACTATAGGAGCCATACCTTCTGTTTTCCAATCGAGTATTGTTTCCCCGGCATCTAAAGGGCTGTCTGCTAGGAGTGGATTATCTCTTTTCCGATGCACTATTTCATGTTTACTGTGTCTCACGCACCCTCACATTGACGAATTAACGCAGAAATGGCGTCGCTATGACATACAATAGGAGCCATGCCTTCTGTTTCCCAATCGAGTATTGTTTCCCCGGCAACGAAAGGGCTGTCTGCTAGGAGTGGATTATCTCTTTTCCGATGCACTATTTCATTTTTACTGTGTCCCATGCACCGTCAGATTGACGAATTAACACAGAATTTGCGTCGCTATGACATACTATAGGAGCCATGCCTTCTGTGTCCCAATCGAGTATTGTTTCCCCGGCAACGAAAGGTCTGTCTGCTAGGAGTGGATTATCTCTTTTCCGATGCACTATTTCATGTTTACTGTGTCCCACGCTCCCTCACATTGACGAATTAACGCAGAATTTGCGTCGCTATGACATACTATAGGAGCCATGCCTTCTGGTTCCCAATCGAGTATTGTTTCCCCGGCAACGTAAGGGCTGTCTGCTAGGAGTGGATTATCTCTTTTCCGATGCACTATTTCATGTTTACTGTGTCCCACGCACCCTCACATTGACGAATTAACGCAGAATTTGTGTCGCTATGACATACTATAGGAGCCATGCCTTCTGTTTCCCAATCGAGTATTGTTTCCCCGGCAACGAAAGGGGTGTCTGCTAGGACTGGATTATCTCTTTTCCGATGCACTATTTCATGTTTACTGTGTCCCACGCACCCTCACATTAACGAATTAACGCAGAAATGGCGTCGCTATGACATACTATAGGAGCCATGCCTTCTGGTTCCCAATCGAGTATTGTTTCCGCGGCAACGAAAGGGCTGTCTGCTAGGAGTGGATTATCTCTTTTCCGATGCACTGTTTCATGTTTACTGTGTCCCACGCACCCTCACATTGACGAATTAACGCAGAATTTGCGTCGCTATGACCTACTATAGGAGCCATGCTATCTGGTTCCCAATCGAGTATTGTTCCCCCGGCAACGAAAGGGCTGTCTGCTAGGAGTGGCTTATCTCTCTTCCGATCCACTATTTCATGTTTACTGTGTCCCACGCACCCTCACATTGACGAATTAACGCAGAATTTGCGTCGCTATGACCTACTATAGGAGCCATGCGTTTTGTTTCCCAATCGAGTATTGTTTCCCCGGCAACGAAAGGGCTGTCTGCTAGGAGTGGATTATCTCTTTTCCGATGCACTATTTCATGTTTACTGTGTCCCACGCACCCTCACATTGACGAATTAACGCAGAATTTGCGTCGCTATGACATACTATAGGAGCCATGCCTTCTGGTTCCCAATCGAGTATTGTTTCCCCGGCAACGAAAGGGCTGTCTGCTAGGAGTGGATTATCTCTTTTCCGATGCACTATTCCATGTTTACTGTGTCCCACGCACCCTCACATTGACGAATTAACGCAGAATTTGCGTCGCTATGACATACTATAGGAGCCATGCCTTCTGTTTCCCAATCGAGTATTGTTTCCCCGGCAAGGAAAGGGCTTTCTGCCAGGTGTGGATTATCTCTTTTCCGAAACACTATTTCATGTTTGCTGTGTCCCCCGCAGCCTCACATTGACGAATTAACGCAGAAATGGCGTCGCTATGACATACTATAATAGCCATGCCTTCTGTTTCCCAATCGAGTATTGTTTCCCCGGCAACGAAAGGGCTGTCTGCTAGGAGTGGATTATCTCTTTTCCGATGCACTATTTCATGTTTACTGTGTCCCACGCACCCTCACATTGACGAATTAACGCAGAATTTGCGTCGCTATGACATACTATAGGAGCCATGCCTTCTGTTTCCCAATCGAGTATTGTTTCCCCGGCAACGAAAGGGCTGTCTGCTAGGAGTGGATTATCTCTTTTCCGATGCACTATTTCATGTTTACTGTGTCCCACGCACCCTCACATTGACGAATTAACGCAGAAATGGCGTCGCTATGACATACTATAGGAGCCATGCCTTCTGGTTCCCAATCGCGTATTGTTTCCCCAGCAACGAAAGGGCTGTCTGCTAGGAGTGGATTATCTCTTTTACGATGCACTATTTCATGTTTACTGTGTCCCATGCACCCTCACATTGACGAATTAACGCAGAAATGGCGTCGCTATGACATACTATAGGAGCCATGCCTTCTGTTTCCCAATCGAGTATTGTTTCCCCGGCAACGAAAGTGCTGTCTGCTAGGAGTGGATTATCTCTTTTACGATGCACTATTTCATGTTTACTGTGTCCCACGCACCCTCACATTGACGAATTAACGCAGAAATGGCGTCGCTATGACATACTATAGGAGCCATGCCTTCTGTTTCCCAATCGAGTATTGTTTCCCCGGCAACGAAAGGGCTGTCTGCTAGGAGTGGATTATCTCTTTTCCGATGCACTATTTCATGTTTACTGTGTCCCACGCACCCTCACATTGACGAATTAATGCAGAATTTGCATCGCTAAAACATACTATAGGAGCCATGCGTTCTGTTTCCCAATCGAGTATTGTTTCCCCGTCCACGAACGGGCTGTCTGCTAGGAGTGGATTATCTCTTTTCCGATGCACTATTCCATGTTTACTGTGTCATACGCACCCTCACATTGACGAATTAACGCAGAATTTGCGTCGCTATGACATACTATAGGAGCCATGCCTTCTGGTTCCCAATCGCGTATTGTTTCCACAGCAACGAAAGGGCTGTCTGCTAGGAGTGGATAATCTCTTTTACGATACACTATTTCATGTTTACTGTGTCCCACGCACCCTCACATTGACGAATTAACGCAGAAATGGCGTCGCTATGACAAACTATAGGAGCCATGCCTTCTGGTTCCCAATCGCGTATTGTTTCCCCAGCAACGAAAGGGCTGTCTGCTAGGAGTGGATTATCTCTTTTACGATGCACTATTTCATGTTTACTGTGTCCCACGCACCCTCACATTGACGAATTAACGCAGAAATGGCGTCGTTATGACATACTATAGGAGTCATGCCTTCTGGTTCCCAATCGCGTATTGTTTCCCCAGCAACGAAAGGGCTGTCTGCTAGGAGTGGATTATCTCTTTTCCGATGCACTATTTCATGTTTACTGTGTCCCACGCACCCTCACATTGACGAATTAACGCAGAAATGGCGTCGCTATGACATACTATAGGAGCCATGCCTTCTGTTTCCCAATCGAGTATTGTTTCCCCGGCAACGAAATGGCTGTCTGCTAGGAGTGGATTATCTCTTTTCCGATGCACTATTTCATGTTTACTGTGTCCCACGCACCCTCACATTGACGAATTAACGCAGAAATGGCGTCGCTATGACATACTATAGGAGCCATGCCTTCTGTTTCCCAATCGAGTATTGTTTCCCCGGCAACGAAAGGGCTGTCTGCTAGGAGTGGATTATCTCTTTTCCGATGCACTATTTCATGTTTAATGTGTCCCACGCACCCTCACATTGACGAATTAACGCAGAATTTGCATCGCTAAAACATACTATAGGAGCCATGCCTTCTATTTCCCAATCGAGTATTGTTTCCCCGGCAACGAAAGGGCTGTCTGCTAGGAGTGGATTATCTCTTTTACGATGCACTATTCCATGTTTACTGTGTCCCACGCACCGTCACATTGACGAATTAACGCAGAAATGGCGTCGCTATGACATACTATAGGAGCCATGCGTTCTGATTCCCAATCGAGTATTGTTTCCCCGGCAACGAAAGGGCTGTCTGCTAGGAGTGGATTATCTCTTTTACGATGCACTATTTCATGTTTACTGTGTCCCACGCACCCTCACATTGACGAATTAGCGCAGAATTTGCGTCGCTAAAACATACTATAGGAGCCATGCCTTCTGTTTCCCAATCGAGTATTGTTTCTCCGGCAACGAAAGGGCTGTCTGCTAGGAGTGGATTATCTCTTTTCCGATGCACTATTTCGTATTTACTGTGTCCCACGCACCCTCACATTGACGAATTAACGCAGAAATGGCGTCGCTATGACATACTATAAGAGACATGCCTTCTGGTTCCCAATCGCGTATTGTTTCCCCAGGAACGAAAGGGCTGTCAGCTAGGAGTGGATTATCTCTTTTACGATGCACTATTTCATGTTTACTGTGTCCCACGCACCCTCACATTGACGAATTTTACGCAGAATTTGCGTCGCTATGACATACTATAGGAGCCATGCCTTCTGGTTCCCAATCGAGTATTGTTTCCCCGGCATCGAAAGGGCTGTCTGCTAGGAGTGGATTATCTCTTTTCCGATGCACTATTCCATGTTTACTGTGTCCCACGCACCCTCACATTGACGAATTAACGCAGAAATGGCGTCGCTATGACATACTATAGGAGCCATGCCTTCTGTTTCCCAATCGAGTATTGTTTCCCCGGCAACGAAACGGCTGTCTGCTAGGAGTGGATTATCTCTTTTCCGATGCACTATTTCATGTTTACTGTGTCCCACGCACCCTCACATTGACGAATTAACGCAGAAATGGCGTCGCTATGACATACTATAGGAGCCATGCCTTCTGGTTCCAAATCGCGTATTGTTTCCCCAGCAACGAAAGGGCTATCTGCTAGGAGTGGATTATCTCTTTTACGATGCACTATTTCGTGTTTACTGTGTCCCACGCACCCTCACATTGACGAATTAACGCAGAAATGGCGTCGCAATGACATACTATAGGAGCCATGCCTTCTGGTTCCCAATCGCGTATTGTTTCCCCAGCAACGAAAGGGCTGTCTGCTAGGAGTGGATTATCTCTTTTACGATGCACTATTTCATGTTTACTGTGTCCCACGCACCCTCACATTGACGAATTAACGCAGAAATGGCGTCGCTATGACATACTATAGGAGGCATGCCTTCTGTTTCCCAATCGAGTATTCCTTCCCCGGCAACGAAAGGGCTGTCTGCTAGGAGTGGATTATCTCTTTTCCGATGCACTATTTCATGTTTTACTGTGTCCCACGCACCCTCACATTGACGAATTAACGCAGAATTTGCGTCGCTATGACATACTATAGGAGCCATGCCTTCTGTTTCCCAATCGAGTATTTTTTCCCCGGCAACGAAAGGGCTGTCTGCTAGGAGTGGATTATCTCTTTTACGATGCACTATTTCGTGTTTACTGTGTCCCACGCACCCTCACATTGACGAATTAACGCAGAAATGGCGTCGCTATGACATACTATAGGAGCCATGCCTTCTGGTTCCCAATCGCGTATTGTTTCCCCAGCAACGAAAGGTCTGTCTGTTAGGAGTGGATTATCTCTTTTACGATGCACTATTTCATGTTTACTGTGTCCCACGCACCCCACATTGACGAATTAACGCAGAAATGGCGTCGCTATGACAAACTATAGGAGCCATGCCTTCTGGTTCCCAATCGAGTATTGCTTCCCCAGCAACGAAAGGGCTGTCTGCTAGGAGTGGATTATCTCTTCTACGATGCACTATTTCATGTTTACTGTGTCCCACGCACCCTCACATTGACGAATTAACGCAGAATTTGCATCGCTAAAACATACTGTAGGAGCCATGCCTTCTGTTTCCCAATCGAGTGTTGTTTCCCCGGCAACGAAAGGGCTGTCTGCTAGGAGTGGATTATCTCTTTTCCGATGCACTATTTCATGTTTACTGTGTCCCACGCACCCTCACATTGACGAATTAACGCAGAATTTGCGTCGCTATGACATACTATAGGAGCCATGCCTTCTGTTTCCCAATCGAGTATTGTTTCCCCGGCAACGAAAGGGCTGTCTGCTAGGAGTGGATTATCTCTTTTACGATGCACTATTTCATGTTTACTGTGTCCCACGCACCCTCACATTGACGAATTAACGCAGAAATGGCGTCGCTATGACATACTATAGGAGCCATGCCTTCTGGTTCCCAATCGCGTATTGTTTCCCCAGCAACGAAGGGGCTGTCTGCTAGGAGTGGATTATCTCTTTTACGATGCACTATTTCATGTTTACTGTGTCCCACGCACCCCACATTGACGAATTAACGCAGAAATGGCGTCGCTATGACATACTATAGGAGCCATGCCTTCTGGTTCCCAATCGCGTATTGTTTCCCCAACAACGAAAGGGCTGTCTGCTAGGAGTGGATTATCTCTTTTACGATGCACTATTTCATGTTTACTGTGTCCCACGCACCCTCACATTGACGAATTAACGCAGAAATGGCGTCGCTATGACATACTATAGGAGCCATGCCTTCTGGTTCCCAATCGCGTATTGTTTCCCCAGCAACGAAAGGGCTGTCTGCTAGGAGTGGATTATCTCTTTTCCGATGCACTATTTCATGTTTACTGTGTCCCACGCACCCTCACATTGACGAATTAACGCAGAAATGGCGTCGCTATGACATACTATAGGAGCCATGCCTTCTGTTTCCCAATCGAGTATTGTTTCCCCGGCAACGAAAGGGCTGTCTGCTAGGAGTGGATTATCTCTTTTCCGATGCACTATTTCATGTTTACTGTGTCCCACGCACCCTCACATTGACGAATTAACGCAGAAATGGCGTCGCTATGACATACTATAGGAGCCATGCCTTCTGTTTCCCAATCGAGTATTGTTTCCCCGGCAACGAAAGGGCTGTCTGCTAGGAGTGGAATATCTCTTTTCCGATGCACTATTTCATGTTTACTGTGTCCCACGCACCCTCACATTGACGAATTAACGCAGAATTTGCATCGCTATGACATACTATAGGAGCCATGCCTTCTGTTTCCCAATCGAGTATTCTTTCCCCGGCAAAGAAAGGGCTGTCTGCTAGGAGTGGATTATCTCTTTTCCGATGCACTATTTCATGTTTACTATGTCCCACGCACCCTCACATTGACGAATTAACGCAGAAATGGCGTCGCTATGACATACTATACGAGCCATGCCTTCTGTTTACCAATCGAGTATTGTTTCCCCGGCAACGAAAGGGCTGTCTGCTAGGAGTGGATTATCTCTTTTCCGATGCACTATTTCGTGTTTACTGTGTCCCACGCACCCTCACATTGACGAATTAACGCAGAAATGGCGTCGCTATGAGATACTATAGGAGCCATGCCTTCAGGTTCCCAATCGCGTATTGTTTCCCCAGCAACGAAAGGGCTGTCTGCTAGGAAGTGGATTATCTCTTTTACGATGCACTATTTCAAGTTTACTGTGTCCCACGCACCCTCACATTGACGAATTAACGCAGAAATGGCGTCGCTATGACATACTATAATAGCCATGACTTCTGTTTCCCAATCGAGTATTGTTTCCCCAGCAACGAAAGGGCTGTCTGCTAGGAGTGGATTATCTCTTTTACGATGCACTATTTCATGTTTACTGTGTCCCACGCACCCTCACATTGACGAATTAACGCAGAATTTGCGTCGCTATGACATACTATAGGAGCCATGCTTTCTGTATCCCAATCGAGTATTGTTTCCCCGGCAACGAAAGGGCTGTCTGCTACGAGTGGATTATCTCTTTTACGATGCACTATTTCATGTTTACTGTGTCCCACGCACCCTCACATTGACGAATTAACGCAGAAATGGCGTCGCTATGACATACTATAGGAGCCATGCCTTCTGGTTCCCAATCGCGTATTGTTTCCCCGGCAACGAAAGGGCTGTCTGCTAGGAGTGGATTATCTCTTTTCAGATGCACTATTTCATGTTTACTGTGTCCCACGCACCCTCACATTGACGAATTAACGCAGAATTTGCATCGCTAAAACATACTATAGGAGCCATGCGTTCTGTTTCCCAATCGTGTATTGTTTCCCCGGCAACGAAAGGGCTGTCTGCTAGGAGTGGATTATCTCTTTTACGATGCACTATTTCATGTTTACTGTGTCCCACGCACCCTCACATTGACGAATTAACGCAGAATTTGCGTCGCTATGACATACTGTAGGAGCCATGCCTTCTGTTTCCCAATCGAGTATTGTTTCCCCGGCAACGAAAGGGCTGTCTGCTAGGTGTGGATTATCTCTTTTCCGATGCACTATTTCGTGTTTACTGTGTCGCACGCACCCTCACATTGACGAATTAACGCAGAAATGGCGTCGCTATGACATACTATAGGAGCCATGATTTCTGGTTCCCAATCGCGTAGTGTTTCCCCAGCAACGAAAGGGCTGTCTGCTAGGAGTGGATTATCTCTTTTACGATGCATTATTTCATGTTTACTGTGTCCCACGCACCCTCACATTGACGAATTAACGCAGAATTTGCATCGCTAAAACATACTATAGGAGCCATGCCTTCTGTTTCCCAATCGAGTATTGTTTCCCCGGCAACGAAAGGGCTGTCTGCTAGGAGTGGATTATCTGTTTTCCGATGCACTATTTCGTGTTTACTGTGTCCCACGCACCCTCACATTGACGAATTAACGCAGAAATGGCGTCGCTATGACATACTATAGGAGCCATGCCTTCTGGTTCCCAATCGCGTATTGTTTCCCCGGCAACGAAAGGGCTGTCTGCTAGGAGTGGATTATCTCTTTTACGATGCACTATTTCATGTTTACTGTGTCCCACGCACCCTCACATTGACGAATTAACGCAGAAATGGCGACGCTATGACATACTATAGGAGCCATGCCTTCTGTTTCCCAATCGAGTATTGTTTCCCCGGCAACGAAAGGGCTGTCTGCTAGGAGTGGATTATCTCTTTTCCGATGCACTATTTCATGTTTACTGTGTCCTACGCACCCTCACAATGACGAATTAACGCAGAAATGGCGTCGCTATGACATACTATAGGAGCCATGCCTTCTGGTTCCCAATCGCGTATTGTTTCCCCAGCAACGAAAGGGCTGTCTGCTAGGAGTGGATTATCTCTTTTACGATGCACTATTTCATGTTTACTGTGTCCCACGCACCCTCACATTGACGAATTAACGCAGAAATGGCGTCGCTATGACATACTATAGGAGCCATGCCTTCTGGTTCCCAATCGCGTATTGTTTCCCCAGCAACGAAAGGGCTGTCTGCTAGGAGTGGATTATCTCTTTTACGATGCACTATTTCGTGTTTACTGTGTCCCACGCACCCTCACATTGACGAATTAACGCAGAAATGGCGTCGCTATGACATACTATAGGAGCCATGCCTTCTGGTTCCCAATCGCGTATTTTTTCCCCAGCAACGAAAGGGCTGTCTGCTAGGAGTGGATTATCTCTTTTACGATGCACTATTTCATGTTTACTGTGTCCCACGCACCCTCACATTGACGAATTAACGCAGAAATGGCGTCGCTATGACATCCTATAGGAGCCATGCCTTCTGTTTCCCAATCGACTATTCTTTCCCCGGCAACGAAAGGGCTGTCTGCTAGGAGTGGATTATCTCTTTTACGATGCATTATTTCATGTTTACTGTGTCCCACGCACCCTCACATTGACGAATTAACGCAGAATTTGCGTCGCTATGACATACTGTAGGAGCCATGCCTTCTGTTTCCCAATCGAGTATTGTTTCCCCGGCAACGAAAGGGCTGTCTGCTAGGAGTGGATTATCTCTTTTCCGATGCACTATTTCGTGTTTACTGTGTCGCACGCACCCTCACATTGACGAATTAACGCAGAAATGGCGTCGCTATGACATACTATAGGAGCCATGATTTCTGGTTCCCAATCGCGTAGTGTTTCCCCAGCAACGAAAGGGCTGTCTGCTAGGAGTGGATTATCTCTTTTACGATGCATTATTTCATGTTTACTGTGTCCCACGCACCCTCACATTGACGAATTAACGCAGAATTTGCATCGCTAAAACATACTATAGGAGCCATGCCTTCTGTTTCCCAATCGAGTATTGTTTCCCCGGCAACGAAAGGGCTGTCTGCTAGGAGTGGATTATCTGTTTTCCGATGCACTATTTCGTGTTTACTGTGTCCCACGCACCCTCACATTGACGAATTAACGCAGAAATGGCGTCGCTATGACATACTATAGGAGCCATGCCTTCTGGTTCCCAATCGCGTATTGTTTCCCCGGCAACGAAAGGGCTGTCTGCTAGGAGTGGATTATCTCTTTTACGATGCACTATTTCATGTTTACTGTGTCCCACGCACCCTCACATTGACGAATTAACGCAGAAATGGCGACGCTATGACATACTATAGGAGCCATGCCTTCTGGTTCCCAATCGCGTACTGTTTCCCCAGCAACGAAAGGGCTGTCTGCTAGGAGTGGATTATCTCTTTTACGATGCACTATTTCGTGTTTACTGTGTCCCACGCAACCTCACATTGACGAATTAACGCAGAAATGGCTTCGCTATGACATACTATAGGAGCCATGCCTTCTGGTTCCCAATCGCGTATTGTTTCCCCAGCAAAGAAAGGGCTGTCTGCTAGGAGTGGATTATCTCTTTTACGTTGCACTATTTCATGTTTACTGTGTCCCACGCACACTCACATTGACGAATTAACGCAGAATTTGCATCGCTAAAACATACTATAGGAGCCATGCCTTCTGTTTCCCAATCGAGTATTGTTTCCCCGGCAACGAAAGGGCTGTCTGCTAGGAGTGGATTATCTCTTTTCCGATGCAATATTTCATGTTTACTGTGTCCCACGCACCCTCACATTGACGAATTAACGCAGAATTAGCGTCGCTATGACATACTATAGGAGCCATGCCTTCTGTTTCCCAATCGAGTATTGTTTCCCCGGCAACGAAAGGGCTGTCTGCTAGGTGTGGATTATCTCTTTTCCGATGCACTATTTCATGTTTGCTGTGTCCCCCGCAGCTTCACATTGACGAATTAACGCAGAAATGGCGTCGCTATGACATACAATAATAGCCATGCCTTCTGTTTCCCAATCGAGTATTGTTTCCCCAGCAACGAAAGGGCTGTCTGCTAGGAGTGGATTATCTCTTTTACGATGCACTATTTCATGTTTACTGTGTCCCACGCACCCTCACATTGACGAATTAACGCAGAATTTGCGTCGCTATGACATACTATAGGAGCCATGCCTTCTGTTTCCCAATCGAGTATTGTTTCCCCGGCAACGAAAGGGCTGTCTGCTAGGAGTGGATTATCTCTTTTCCGATGCACTATTTCATGTTTACTGTGTCCTACGCACCCTCTCATTGACGAATTAACGCAGAAATGGCGTCGCTATGACATACTATAGGAGCCATGCCTTCTGGTTCCCAATCGCGTATTGTTTCCCCAGCAACGAAAGGGCTGTCTGCTAGGAGTGGATTATCTCTTTTACGATGCACTATTTCATGTTTACTGTGTCCCACGCACCCTCACATTGACGAATTAACGCAGAAATGGCGTCGCTATGACATACTATAGGAGCCATGCCTTCTGTTTCCCAATCGAGTATTGTTTCCCCGGCAACGAAAGGGCTGTCTGCTAGGAGTGGATTATCTCTTTTACGATGCACTATTTCATGTTTACTGTGTCCCACGCACCCTCACATTGACGAATTAACGCAGAAATGGCGTCGCTATGACATACTATAGGAGCCATGCCTTCTGTTTCCCAATCGAGTATTGTTTCCCCGGCAACGAAAGGGCTGTCTGCTAGGAGTGGATTATCTCTTTTCCGATGCACTATTTCATGTTTACTGTGTCCCACGCACCCTCACATTGACGAATTAACGCAGAATTTGCATCGCTAAAACATACAATAGGAGCCATGCCTTCTGTTTCCCAATCGAGTATTGTTTCCCCGGCAACGAAAGGGCTGTCTGCTAGGAGTGGATTATCTCTTTTCCGATGCACTATTCCATGTTTACTGTGTCCCACGCACCCTCACATTGACGAATTAACGCAGAATTTGCGTCGCTATGACATACTATAGGAGCCATGCCTTCTGTTTCCCAATCGAGTATTGTTTCCCCGGCAACGAAAGGGCTGTCTGCTAGGAGTGGATTATCTCTTTTACGATGCACTATTTCATGTTTACTGTGTCCCACGCACCCTCACATTGACGAATTAACGCAGAAATGGCGTCGCTATGACATACTATAGGAGCCATGCCTTCTGTTTCCCAATCGAGTATTGTTTCCCCGGCAACGAAAGGGCTGTCTGCTAGGAGTGGATTATCTCTTTTCCGATGCACTATTTCATGTTTACTGTGTCCCACGCACCCTCACATTGACGAATTAACGCAGAATTTGCATCGCTAAAACATACAATAGGAGCCATGCCTTCTGTTTCCCAATCGAGTATTGTTTCCCCGGCAACGAAAGGGCTGTCTGCTAGGAGTGGATTATCTCTTTTCCGATGCACTATTCCATGTTTACTGTGTCCCACGCACCCTCACATTGACGAATTAACGCAGAATTTGCGTCGCTATGACATACTATGGGAGCCATGCCTTCTGTTTCCCAATCGAGTATTGTTTCCCCGGCAACGAAAGGGCTGTCTGCTAGGAGTGGATTATCTCTTTTACGATGCACTATTTCATGTTTACTGTGTCCCACGCACCCTCACATTGACGAATTAACGCAGAAATGGCGTCGCTATGACATACTATAGGAGCCATGCCTTCTGGTTCCCAATCGCGTATTGTTTCCCCAGCAACGAAAGGGTTGTCTGCTAGGAGTGGATTATCTCTTTTACGATGCACTATTTCGTGTTTACTGTGTCCCACGCACCCTCACATTGACGAATTAACGCAGAAATGGCGTCGCTATGACATACTATAGGAGCCATGCCTTCTGGTTCCCATTCGCGTATTGTTTCCCCAGCAAAGAAAGGGCTGTCTGCTAGGAGTGGATTATCTCTTTTACGATGCACTATTTCATGTTTACTGTGTCCCACGCACCCTCACATTGACGAATTAACGCAGAAATGGCGTCGCTATGACATACTATAGGAGCCATGCCTTCTGTTTCCCAATCGAGTATTCTTTCCCCGGCAACGAAAGGGCTGTCTGCTGGGAGTGGATTATCTCTTTTCCGATGCACTATTTCATGTTTACTGTGTCCCACGCACCCTCACATTGACGAATTAACGCAGAATTTACGTCGCTATGACATACTATAGGAGCCATGCCTTCTGTTTCCCAATCGAGTATTGTTTCCCCGGCAACGAAAGGGCTGTCTGCTAGGAGTGGATTATCTCTTTTCCGATGCACTATTTCAGGTTTACTGTGTCCCACGCACCCCACATTGACGAATTAACGCAGAAATGGCGTCATTATGACATACTATAGGAGCCATGCCTTCTGGTTCCCAATCGCGTATTGTTTCCCCAGCAATGAAAGGGCTGTCTGCTAGGAGTGGATTATCTCTTTTACGATGCACTATTTCATGTTTACTGTGTCCCACGCACCCTCACATTGACGAATTAACGCAGAATTTGCGTCGCTATGACATACTATAGGAGCCATGCCTTCTGTTTCCCAATCGAGTATTGTTTCCCCGGCAACGAAAGGGCTGTCTGCTAGGAGTGGATTATCTCTTTTCCGATGCACTATTTCATGTTTACTGTGTCCCACGCACCCTCACATTGACGAATTAACGCAGAAATGGCGTCGCTATGACATACTATAGGAGCCATGCCTTCTGTTTCCCAATCGAGTATTGTTTCCCCGGCAACGAAAGGGCTGTCTGCTAGGAGTGGATTATCTCTTTTACGATGCACTATTTCATGTTTACTGTGTCCCACGCACCCTCACATTGACGAATTAACGCAGAAATGGCGTCGCTATGACATACTATGGGAGCCATGCCTTCTGGTTCCCAATCGCGTATTGTTTCCCCAGCAACGAAAGGGTTGTCTGCTAGGAGTGGATTATCTCTTTTACGATGCACTATTTCGTGTTTACTGTGTCCCACGCACCCTCACATTGACGAATTAACGCAGAAATGGCGTCGCTATGACATACTATAGGAGCCATGCCTTCTGGTTCCCAATCGCGTATTGTTTCCCCAGCAACGAAAGGGCTGTCTGCTAGGAGTGGATTATCTCTTTTACGATGCACTATTTCATGTTTACTGTGTCCCACGCACCCTCACATTGACGAATTAACGCAGAATTTACGTCGCTATGACATACTATAGGAGCCATGCCTTGTGTTTCCCAATCGAGTATTGTTTCCCCGGCAACGAAAGGGCTGTCTGCTAGGAGTGGATTATCTCTTTTCCGATGCACTATTTCGTGTTTACTGTGTCCCACGCACCCTCACATTGACGAATTAACGCAGAATTTGCATCGCTAAAACATACTATAGGAGCCATGCCTTCTGTTTCCCAATCGAGTATTGTTTCCCCGGCAACGAAAGGGCTGTCTGCTAGGAGTGGATTATCTCTTTTACGATGCACTATTCCATGTTTACTGTGTCCCACGCACCCTCACATTGACGAATTAACGCAGAAATGGCGTCGCTATGACATACTATAGGAGCCATGCCTTCTGTTTCCCAATCGAGTATTGTTTCCCCGGCAACGAAAGGGCTGTCTGCTAGGAGTGGATTATCTCTTTTACGATGCACTATTTCATGTTTACTGTGTCCCACGCACCCTCACATTGACGAATTAACGCAGAATTTGCATCGCTAAAACATACTATAGGAGCCATGCCTTCTGTTTCCCAATCGAGTATTGTTTCCCCGGCAACGAAAGGGCTGTCTGCTAGGAGTGGATTATCTCTTTTCCGATGCACTATTTCGTGTTTACTGTGTCCCACGCACCCTCACGTTGACGAATAAACGCAGAAATGGCGTCGCTATGACATACTATAGGAGCCATGCCTTCTGTTTCTCAATCGCGTATTGTTTCCCCAGCAACGAAAGGGCTGTCTGGTAGGAGTGGATTATCTCCTTTACGATGCACTATTTCAAGATTACTGTGTCCCACGCACCCTCACATTGACGAATTAACGCAGAAATGGCGTCGCTATGACATACTATAGGAGCCATGCCTTCTGGTTCCCAATCGCGTATTGTTTCCCCAGCAACGAAAGGGCAGGCTGCTAGGAGTGGATTATCTCTTTTCCGATGCACTATTTCATGTTTACTGTGTCCCACGCAGCCTCACATTGACGAATTAACGCAGAATTTGCATCGCTAAAACATACTATAGGAGCCATGCCTTCTGGTTCCCAATCGAGTATTGTTTCCCCGGCAACGAAAGGGCTGTCTGCTAGGAGTGGATTATCTCTTTTCCGATGCACTATTTCATATTTACTGTGTCCCACGCACCCTCACATTGACGAACTAACGCAAAATTAGCATCGCTAAAACATACTATAGGAGCCATGCCTTCTGTTTCCCAATCGAGTATTGTTTCCCCGGCAACGAAAGGGCTGTCTGCTAGGAGTGGATTATCTCTTTTCCGATGAACTATTTCATGTTTACTGTGTCCCACGCACCCTCACATTGACGAATTAACGCAGAATTTGCGTCGCTATAACATACTATAGGAGCCATGCCTTCTGTTTCCCAATCGAGTATTGTTTCCCCGGCAACGAAAGGGCTGTCTGCTAGGAGTGGATTATCTCTTTTCCGATGCACTATTTCATGTTTACTGTGTCCCACGCACCCTCACATTGACGAATTAACGCAGAATTTGCGTCGCTATGACATACTATAGGAGCCATGCCTTCTGTTTCCCAATCGAGTATTGTTTCCCCGGCAACGAAAGGGCTGTCTGCTAGGAGTGGATTATCTCTTTTACGATGCACTAATTCATGTTTACTGTGTCCCACGCACCCTCACATTGACGAATTAACGCAGAATTTGCATCGCTAAAACATACTATAGGAGCCATGCCTTCTGTTTCCCAATCGAGTATTGTTTCCCCGGCAACGAAAGGGCTGTCTGCTAGGAGTGGATTATCTCTTTTCCGATGCACTATTTCGTGTTTACTGTGTCCCACGCACCCTCACGTTGACGAATAAACGCAGAAATGGCGTCGCTATGACATACTATAGGAGCCATGCCTTCTGTTTCTCAATCGCGTATTGTTTCCCCAGCAACGAAAGGGCTGTCTGGTAGGAGTGGATTATCTCTTTTACGATGCACTATTTCAAGATTACTGTGTCCCACGCACCCTCACATTGACGAATTAACGCAGAAATGGCGTCGCTATGACATACTATAGGAGCCATGCCTTCTGTTTCCCAATCGAGTATTGTTTCCCCGGCAACGAAAGGGCTGTCTGCTAGGAGTGGATTATCTCTTTTCCGATGCACTATTTCGTGTTTACTGTGTCCCACGCACCCTCACATTGACGAATTAACGCAGAAATGGCGTCGCTATGACATACTATAGGAGCCATGCCTTCTGTTTCCCAATCGCGTATTGTTTCCCCAGCAACGAAAGGGCTGTCTGCTAGGAGTGGATTATCTCTTTTACGATGCACTATTTCAAGATTACTGTGTCCCACGCACCCTCACATTGACGAATTAACGCAGAAATGGCGTCGCTATGACATACTATAGGAGCCATGCCTTCTGGTTCCCAATCGCGTATTGTTTCACCAGCAACGAAAGGGCAGGCTGCTAGGAGTGGATTATCTCTTTTCCGATGCACTATTTCATGTTTACTGTGTCCCACGCAGCCTCACATTGACGAATTAACGCAGAATTTGCATCGCTAAAACATACTATAGGAGCCATGCCTTCTGGTTCCCAATCGAGAATTGTTTCCCCGGCAACGAAAGGGCTGTCTGCTAGGAGTGGATTATCTCTTTTCCGATGCACTATTTCATATTTACTGTGTCCCACGCACCCTCACATTGACGAACTAACGCAAAATTTGCATCGCTAAAACATACTATAGGAGCCATGCCTTGTGTTTCCCAATCGAGTATTGTTACCCCGGCAACGAAAGGGCTGTCTGCTAGGAGTGGATTATCTCTTTTCCGATGAACTATTTCATGTTTACTGTGTCCCACGCACCCTCACATTGACGAATTAACGCAGAATTTGCGTCTCTATAACATACTATAGGAGCCATGCCTTCTGTTTCCCAATCGAGTATTGTTTCCCCGGCAACGAAAGGGCTGTCTGCTAGGAGTGGATTATCTCTTTTCCGATGCACTATTTCATGTTTACTGTGTCCCACGCACCCTCACATTGACGAATTAACGCAGAATTTGCGTCGCTATGACATACTATAGGAGCCATGCCTTCTGTTTCCCAATCGAGTATTGTTTCCCCGGCAACGAAAGGACTGTCTTCTAGGAGTGGATTATCTCTTTTCCGTTGCACTATTTCATGTTTACTTTGTCCCCCGCACCCTCACATTGACGAATTAACGCAGAAATGGCGTCGCTGTGACATACTATAGGAGCCATGCCTTCTGGTTCCCAATCGAGTATTGTTTCCCCAGCAACGAAAGGGCTGTCAGCTAGGAGTGGATTATCTCTTTTCCGATGCACTATTTCATGTTTACTGTGTCCCCCGCACACACTCACATTGACGAATAAACGCAGAAATGGCGTCGCTGTGACATACTATAGGAGCCATGCCTTCTGGTTCCCAATCGAGTATTGTTTCCCCAGCAACGAAAGGGCTGTCTGCTAGGAGTGGATTATCTCTTCTACGATGCACTATTTCATGTTTACTGTTTCCCACGCACCCTCACATTGACGAATTAACGCAGAAATGGCGTCGCTATGACATACTATAGGAGCCATGCCTTCTGTTTCCCAATCGAGTATTGTTTCCCCGGCAACGAAAGGGCTGTCTGCTAGGAGTGGATTATCTCTTTTCCGATGCACTATTTCATGTTTACTGTGTCCCACGCACCCTCACATTGACGAATTAACGCAGAAATGGCGTCGCTATGACATACTATAGTAGCCACGCCTCCTGTTTCCCAATCGAGTATTGTTTCCCCGGCAACGAAAGGGCTGTCTGCTAGGAGTGGATTATCTCTTTTCCGATGCACTATTTCATGTTTACTGTGTCCCACGCACCCTCACATTGACGAATTAACGCAGAAATAGCGTCGCTATGACATACTATAGGAGCCATGCCTTCTGGTTCCCAATCGAGTATTGTTTCCCCGGCAACGAAAGGGCTGTCTGCTAGGAGTGGATTATCTCTTTTACGATGCACTATTTCATGTTTACTGTGTCCCACGCACCCTCACATTGACGATTTAACGCAGAAATGGCGTCGCTATGACATACTATAGGAGCCATGCGTTCTGTTTCCCAATCGAGTATTGTTTCCCCGGCAACGAAAGGGCTGTCTGCTAGGAGTGGATTATCTCTTTTCCGATGCACTATTTCATATTTACTGTGTCCCACGCACCCTCACATTGACGAAGTAACGCAGAATTTGCATCGCTAAAACATACTATAGGAGCCATGCCTTCTGTTTCCCAATCGAGTATTCTTTCCCCGGCAACGAAAGGGCTGTCTGCTAGGAGTGGATTATCTCTTTTCCGATGAACTATTTCATGTTTACTGTGTCCCACGCACCCTCACATTGACGAATTAACGCAGAATTTGCGTCGCTATAACATACTATAGGAGCCATGCCTTCTGGTTCCCAATCGAGTATTGTTTCCCCGTCCACGAAAGGGCTGTCTGCTAGGAGTGGATTATCTCTTTTCCGATGCACTATTTCATGTTTACTGTGTCCCACGCACCCTCACATTGACCAATTAACGCAGAATTTGCGTCGCTATGACATACTATAGGAGCCAAGCCTTCTGTTTCCCAATCGAGTATTGTTTCCTGGCAACGAAAGAGCTGTGTTCTAGGAGTGGATTATCTCATTTCCGATGCACTATTTCATGTTTACTTTGTCCCCCGCACCCTCACATTGACGAATTAACGCAGAAATGGCGTCGCTGTGACATACTATAGGAGCCATGCCTTCTGGTTCCCAATCGAGTATTGTTTCCCCAGCAACGAAAGGGCTGTCAGCTAGGAGTGGATTATCTCTTTTCCGATGCACTATTTCATGTTTACTGTGTCCCCCGCACACACTCACATTGACGAATAAACGCAGAAATGGCGTCGCTGTGACATACTATAGGAGCCATGCCTTCTGGTTCCCAATCGAGTATTGTTTCCCCAGCAACGAAAGGGCTGTCTGCTAGGACTGGATTATCTCTTCTACGATGCACTATTTCATGTTTACTGTTTCCCACGCAACCTCACATTGACGAATTAACGCAGAAATGGCGTCGCTATGACATACTATAGGAGCCATGCCTTCTGTTTCCCAATCGAGTATTGTTTCCCCGGCAACGAAAGGGCTGTCTGCTAGGAGTGGATTATCTCTTTTCCGATGCACTATTTCATGTTTACTGTGTCCCACGCACCCTCACATTGACGAATTAACGCAGAAATGGCGTCGCTATGACATACTATAGTAGCCACGCCTCCTGTTTCCCAATCGAGTATTGTTTCCCCGGCAACGAAAGGGCTGTCTGCTAGGAGTGGATTATCTCTTTTCCGATGCACTATTTCATGTTTACTGTGTCCCACGCACCCTCACATTGACGAATTAACGCAGAATTTGCGTCGCTATGACATACTATAGGAGCCATGCCTTCTGTTTCCCAATCGAGTATTGTTTCCCCGGCAACGAAAGGGCTGTCTTCTAGGAGTGGATTATCTCTTTTCCGATGCACTATTTCATGTTTACTTTGTCCCCCGCACCCTTACATTGACGAATTAACGCAGAAATGGCGTCGCTGTGACATACTATAGGAGCCATGCCTTCTGGTTCCCAATCGAGTATTGTTTCCCCAGCAACGAAAGGGCTGTCAGCTAGGAGTGGATTATCTCTTTTCCGATGCACTATTTCATGTTTACTGTGTCCCCCGCACACACTCACATTGACGAATAAACGCAGAAATGGCGTCGCTGTGACATACTATAGGAGCCATGCCTTCTGGTTCCCAATCGACTATTGTTTCCCCAGCAACGAAAGGGCTGTCTGCTAGGAGTGGATTATCTCTTCTACGATGCACTATTTCATGTTTACTGTTTCCCACGCACCCTCACATTGACGAATTAACGCAGAAATGGCGTCGCTATGACATACTATAGGAGCCAAGCCTTCTGTTTCCCAATCGACTATTCTTTCCCCGGCAACGAAAGGGCTGTCTGCTAGGAGTGGATTATCTCTTTTCCGATGCACTATTTCATGTTTACTGTGTCCCACGCACCCTCACATTGACGAATTAACGCAGAAATGGCGTCGCTATGACATACTATAGTAGCCACGCCTCCTGTTACCCAATCGAGTATTGTTTCCCCGGCAACGAAAGGGCTGTCTGCTAGGAGTGGATTATCTCTTTTCCGATGCACTATTTCATGTTTACTGTGTCCCACCCACCCTCACATTGACGAATTAACGCAGAAATAGCGTCGCTATGACATACTATAGGAGCCATGCGTTCTGTTTCCCAATCGAGTATTGTTTCCCCGGCAACGAAAGGGCTGTCTGCTAGGAGTGGATTATCTCTTTTCCGATGCACTATTTCATGTTTACTGTGTCCCACGCACCCTCACATTGACGAATTAACGCAGAAATTGCGTCGCTATGACATACTATAGTAGCCACGCCTCCTGTTTCCCAATCGAGTATTGTTTCCCCGGCAACGAAAGGGCTGTCTGCTAGGAGTGGATTATCTCTTTTCCGATGCACTATTTCATGTTTACTGTGTCCCACGCACCCTCACATTGACGAATTAACGCAGAATTTGCGTCGCTATGACATACTATAGGAGCCATGCCTTCTGTTTCCCAATCGAGTATTGTTTCCCCGGCAACGAAAGGTCTGTCTTCTAGGAGTGGATTATCTCTTTTCCGATGCACTATTTCATGTTTACTTTGTCCCCCGCACCCTCACATTGACGAATTGACGCAGAAATGGCGTCGCTGTGACATACTATAGGAGCCATGCCTTCTGGTTCCCAATCGAGTATTGTTTCCCCAGCAACGAAAGGGCTGTCAGCTAGGAGTGGATTATCTCTTTTCCGATGCACTATTTCATGTTTACTGTGTCCCCCGCACACACTCACATTGACGAATAAACGCAGAAATGGCGTCGCTGTGACATACTATAGGAGCCATGCCTTCTGGTTCCCAATCGAGTATTGTTTCCCCAGCAACGAAAGGGCTGTCTGCTAAGAGTGGATTATCTCTTCTACGATGCACTATTTCATGTTTACTGTTTCCCACGCACCCTCACATTTACGAATTAACGCAGAAATGGCGTCGCTATGACATACTATAGGAGCCATGCCTTCTGTTTCCCAATCGACTATTCTTTCCCCGGCAACGAAAGGGCTGTCTGCTAGGAGTGGATTATCTCTTTTCCGAAGCACTATTTCATGTTTACTGTGTCCCACGCACCCTCACATTGACGAATTAACGCAGAAATGGCGTCGCTATGACATACTATAGTAGCCACGCCTCCTGTTACCCAATCGAGTATTGTTTCCCCGGCAACGAAAGGGCTGTCTGCTAGGAGAGGATTATCTCTTTTCCGATGCACTATTTCATGTTTACTGTGTCCCACGCACCCTCACATTGACGAATTAACGCAGAAATAGCGTCGCTATGACATACTATAGGAGCCATGCCTTCTGGTTCCCAATCGAGTATTGTTTCCCCGGCATCGAAAGGGCTGTCTGCTAGGAGTGGATTATCTCTTTTCCGATGCACTATTTCATATTTACTGTGTCCCACGCACCCTCACATTGACGAATTAACGCAGAATTTGCGTCGCTATGACATACTATAGGAGCCATGCCTTCTGTTTCCCAATCGAGTATTCTTTCACCGGCAACGAAAGGGCTGTCTGCTAGGAGTGGATTATCTCTTTTCCGATGCACTATTTCATGTTTACTGTGTCCCACGCACCCTCTCATTGACGAATTAACGCAGAAATGGCGTCGCTATGACATACTATAGGAGCCATGCCTTCTGGTTCCCAATCGAGTATTGTTTCCCCGGCAACGAAAGGGCTGTCTGCTAGGAGTGGATTATCTCTTTTCCGATGCACTATTTCATGTTTACTTTGTCCCCCGCACCCTCACATTGACGATTTATCGCAGAAATGGCGTCGCTATGACATACTATAGGAGCCATGTCTTCTGGTTCCCAATCGAGTATTGTTTCCCCGGCAACGAAAGGGCTGTCTGCTAGGAGTGGATTATCTCTTTTCCGATGCACTATTTCATATTTACTGTGTCCCACGCACCCTCACATTGACGAACTAACGCAGAATTTGCATCGCTAAAACATACTATAGGAGCCATGCCTTCTGTTTCCCAATCGAGTATTGTTTCCCCGGCAACGAAAGGGCTGTCTGCTAGGAGTGGATTATCTCTTTTCCGATGAACTATTTCATGTTTACTGTGTCCCACGCACCCTCACATTGACGAATTAACGCAGAATTTGCGTCGCTATAACATACTATAGGAGCCATGCCTTCTGTTTCCCAATCGAGTATTGTTTCCCCGGCAACGAAAGGGCTGTCTGCTAGGAGTGGATTATCTCTTTTCCGATGCACTATTTCATGTTTACTGTGTCCCACGCACCCTCACATTGACGAATTAACGCAGAATTTGCGACGCTATGACATACTATAGGAGCCATGCCTTCTGTTTCCCAATCGAGTATTGTTTCCCCGGCAACGAAAGGGCTGTCTTCTAGGAGTGGATTATCTCTTTTCCGATGCACTATTTCATGTTTACTTTGTCCCCCGCACCCTCACATTGACGAATTAACGCAGAAATGGCGTCGCTGTGACATACTATATGAGCCATGCCTTCTGGTTCCCAATCGAGTATTGTTTCCCCAGCAACGAAAGGGCTGTCAGCTAGGAGTGGATTATCTCTTTTCCGATGCACTATTTCATGTTTACTGTGTCCCCCGCACACACTCACATTGACGAATAAACGCAGAAATGGCGTCGCTGTGACATACTATAGGAGCCATGCCTTCTGGTTCCCAATCGAGTATTGTTTCCCCAGCAACGAAAGGGCTGTCTGCTAGGAGTGGATTATCTCTTCTACGATGCACTATTTCATGTTTACTGTTTCCCACGCACCCTCACATTGACGAATTAACGCAGAATTTGCGTCGCTATGACATACTATAGGAGCCATGCCTTCTGGTTCCCAATCGAGTATTGTTTCCCCGGCAACGAAAGGGCTGTCTGCTAGGAGTGGATTATCTCTTTTACGATGCACTATTTCATATTTACTGTGTCCCACGCACCCTCACATTGACGAATTAACGCAGAATTTGCGTCGCTATGACATACTATAGGAGCCATGCCTTCTGGTTCCCAATCGAGTATTGTTTCCCGGGCAACGAAAGGGCTGTCTGCTAGGAGTGGATTATCTCTTTTACGATGCACTATTTCATGTTTACTGTGTCCCACGCACCCTCTCATTGACGAATTAACGCAGAAATGGCGTCGCTATGACATACTATAGGAGCCATGCCTTCTGGTTCCCAATCGAGTATTGTTTCCCCGGCAACGAAAGGGCTGTCTGCTAGGAGTGGATTATCTCTTTTCCGATGCACTATTTCATGTTTACTGTGTCCCACGCACCCTCACATTGACGAATTAACGCAGAAATGGCGTCGCTATGACATACTATAGGAACCATGCCTTCTGTTTCCCAATCGAGTATTGTTTCCCCGGCAATGAAAGGGCTGTCTGCTAGGAGTGGATTATCTCTTTTACGATGCACTATTTCATGTTTACTGTGTCCCACGCACCCTCACATTGACGATTTATCGCAGAAATGGCGTCGCTATGACATACTATAGGAGCCATGCCTTCTGGTTCCCAATCGAGTATTGTTTCCCCGGCAACGAAAGGGCTGTCTGCTAGGAGTGGATTATCTCTTTTCCGATGCACTATTTCATATTTACTGTGTCCCACGCACCCTCACATTGACGAACTAACGCAGAATTTGCATCGCTAAAACATACTATAGGAGCCATGCCTTCTGTTTCCCAATCGAGTATTGTTTCCCCGGCAACGAAAGGGCTGTCTGCTAGGAGTGGATTATCTCTTTTCCGATGAACTATTTCATGTTTACTGTGTCCCACGCACCCTCACATTGACGAATTAACGCAGAATTTGCGTCGCTATAACATACTATAGGAGCCATGCCTTCTGTTTCCCAATCGAGTATTGTTTCCCCGGCAACGAAAGGGCTGTCTGCTAGGAGTGGATTATCTCTTTTCCGATGCACTATTTCATGTTTACTGTGTCCCACGCACCCTCACATTGACGAATTAACGCAGAAATGGCGTCGCTGTGACATACTATAGGAGCCATGCCTTCTGGTTCCCAATCGAGTATTGTTTCCCCAGCAACGAAAGGGCTGTCTGCTAAGAGTGGATTATCTCTTCTACGATGCACTATTTCATGTTTACTGTGTCCCACGCACCCTCACATTGACGAATTAACGCAGAAATAGCGTCGCTATGACATACTATAGGAGCCATGCCTTCTGGTTCCCAATCGAGTATTGTTTCCCCGGCATCGAAAGGGCTGTCTGCTAGGAGTGGATTATCTCTTTTCCGATGCACTATTTCATATTTACTGTGTCCCACGCACCCTCACATTGACGAATTAACGCAGAATTTGCGTCGCTATGACATACTATAGGAGCCATGCCTTCTGGTTCCCAATCGAGTATTGTTTCCCCGGCAACGAAAGGGCTGTCTGCTAGGAGTGGATTATCTCTTTTCCGATGCACTATTTCATGTTTACTGTGTCCCACGCACCCTCTCATTGACGAATTAACGCAGAAATGGCGTCGCTATGACATACTATAGGAGCCATGCCTTCTGGTTCCCAATCGAGTATTGTTTCCCCGGCAACGAAAGGGCTGTCTTCTAGGAGTGGATTATCTCTTTTCCGATGCACTATTTCATGTTTACTGTGTCCCACGCACCCTCACATTGACGAATTAACGCAGAAATGGCGTCGCTATGACATACTATAGGAACCATTCCTTCTGTTTCCCAATCGAGTATTGTTTCCCCGGCAATGAAAGGGCTGTCTATTAGGAGTGGATTATCTCTTTTACGATGCACTATTTCATGTTTACTGTGTCCCACGCACCCTCACATTGACGATTTATCGCAGAAATGGCGTCGCTATGACATACTATAGGAGCCATGTCTTCTGGTTCCCAATCGAGTATTGTTTCCCCGGCAACGAAAGGGCTGTCTGCTAGGAGTGGATTATCTCTTTTCCGATGCACTATTTCATATTTACTGTGTCCCACGCACCCTCACATTGACGAACTAACGCAGAATTTGCATCGCTAAAACATACTATAGGAGCCATGCCTTCTGTTTCCCAATCGAGTGTTGTTTCCCCGGCAACGAAAGGGCTGTCTGCTAGGAGTGGATTATCTGTTTTCCGATGAACTATTTCATGTTTACTGTGTCCCACGCACCCTCACATTGACGAATTAACGCAGAATTTGCGTCGCTATAACATACTATAGGAGGCATGCCTTCTGTTTCCCAATCGAGTATTGTTTCCCCGGCAACGAAAGGGCTGTCTGCTAGGAGTGGATTATCTCTTTTCCGATGCACTATTTCATGTTTACTGTGTCCCACGCACCCTCACATTGACGAATTAACGCAGAATTTGCGTAGCTATGACATACTATAGGAGCCATGCCTTCTGTTTCCCAATCGAGTATTGTTTCCCCGGCAACGAAAGGGCTGTCTTCTAGGAGTGGATTATCTCTTTTCCGATGCACTATTTCATGTTTACTTTGTCCCCCGCACCCTCACATTGACGAATTAACGCAGAAATGGCGTCGCTGTGACATACTATATGAGCCATGCCTTCTGGTTCCCAATCGAGTATTGTTTCCCCAGCAACGAAAGGGCTGTCAGCTAGGAGTGGATTATCTCTTTTCCGATGCACTATTTCATGTTTACTGTGTCCCCCGCTCACACTCACATTGACGAATAAACGCAGAAATGGCGTCGCTGTGACATACTATAGGAGCCATGCCTTCTGGTTCCCAATCGAGTATTGTTTCCCCAGCAACGAAAGGGCTGTCTGCTAGGAGTGGATTATCTCTTCTACGATGCACTATTTCATGTTTACTGTGTCCCACGCACCCTCACATTGACGAATTAACGCAGAATTTGCGTCGCTATGACATACTATAGGAGCCATGCCTTCTGGTTCCCAATCGAGTATTGTTTCCCCGGCAACGAAAGGGCTGTCTGCTAGGAGTGGATTATCTTTTTTCCGATGCACTATTTCATGTTTACTGTGTCCCACGCACCCTCTCATTGACGAATTAACGCAGAAATGGCGTCGCTATGACATACTATAGGAGCCATGCCTTCTGGTTCCCAATCGAGTATTGTTTCCCCGGCAACGAAAGGGCTGTCTGCTAGGAGTGGATTATCTCTTTTCCGATGCACTATTTCATGTTTACTGTGTCCCACGCACCCTCACATTGACGAATTAACGCAGAAATGGCGTCGCTATGACATACTATAGGAACCATGCCTTCTGTTTCCCAATCGAGTATTGTTTCCCCGGCAATGAAAGGGCTGTCTATTAGGAGTGGATTATCTCTTTTACGATGCACTATTTCATGTTTACTGTGTCCCACGCACCCTCACATTGACGATTTATCGCAGAAATGGCGTCGCTATGACATACTATAGGAGCCATGTCTTCTGGTTCCCAATCGAGTATTGTTTCCCCGGCAACGAAAGGGCTGTCTGCTAGGAGTGGATTATCTCTTTTCCGATGCACTATTTCATATTTACTGTGTCCCACGCACCCTCACATTGACGAACTAACGCAGAATTTGCATCGCTAAAACATACTATAGGAGCCATGCCTTCTGTTTCCCAATCGAGTATTGTTTCCCCGGCAACGAAAGGGCTGTCTGCTAGGAGTGGATTATCTCTTTTCCGATGAACTATTTCATGTTTACTGTGTCCCACGCACCCTCACATTGACGAATTAACGCAGAATTTGCGTCGCTATAACATACTATAGGAGCCATGCCTTCTGTTTCCCAATCGAGTATTGTTTCCCCGGCAACGAAAGGGCTGTCTGCTAGGAGTGGATTATCTCTTTTCCGATGCACTATTTCATGTTTACTGTGTCCCACGCACCCTCACATTGACGAATTAACGCAGAATTTGCGACGCTATGACATACTATAGGAGCCATGCCTTCTGTTTCCCAATCGAGTATTGTTTCCCCGGCAACGAAAGGGCTGTCTTCTAGGAGTGGATTATCTCTTTTCCGATGCACTATTTCATGTTTACTTTGTCCCCCGCACCCTCACATTGACGAATTAACGCAGAAATGGCGTCGCTGTGACATACTATATGAGCCATGCCTTCTGGTTCCCAATCGAGTATTGTTTCCCCAGCAACGAAAGGGCTGTCAGCTAGGAGTGGATTATCTCTTTTCCGATGCACTATTTCATGTTTACTGTGTCCCCCGCACACACTCACATTGACGAATAAACGCAAAAATGGCGTCGCTGTGACATACTATAGGAGCCATGCCTTCTGGTTCCCAATCGAGTATTGTTTCCCCAGCAACGAAAGGGCTGTCTGCTAGGAGTGGATTATCTCTTCTACGATGCACTATTTCATGTTTACTGTTTCCCACGCACCCTCACATTGACGAATTAACGCAGAATTTGCGTCGCTATGACATACTATAGGAGCCATGCCTTCTGGTTCCCAATCGAGTATTGTTTCCCCGGCAACGAAAGGGCTGTCTGCTAGGAGTGGATTATCTCTTTTACGATGCACTATTTCATATTTACTGTGTCCCACGCACCCTCACATTGACGAATTAACGCAGAATTTGCGTCGCTATGATATACTATAGGAGCCATGCCTTCTGGTTCCCAATCGAGTATTGTTTCCTGGGCAACGAAAGGGCTGTCTGCTAGGAGTGGATTATCTCTTTTACGATGCACTATTTCATGTTTACTGTGTCCCACGCACCCTCTCATTGACGAATTAACGCAGAAATGGCGTCGCTATGACATACTATAGGAGCCATGCCTTCTGGTTCCCAATCGAGTATTGTTTCCCCGGCAACGAAAGGGCTGTCTGCTAGGAGTGGATTATCTCTTTTCCGATGCAGTATTTCATGTTTACTGTGTCCCACGCACCCTCACATTGACGAATTAACGCAGAAATGGCGTCGCTATGACATACTATAGGAACCATGCCTTCTGTTTCCCAATCGAGTATTGTTTCCCCGGCAATGAAAGGGCTGTCTGCTAGGAGTGGATTATCTCTTTTACGATGCACTATTTCATGTTTACTGTGTCCCACGCACCCTCACATTGACGATTTATCGCAGAAATGGCGTCGCTATGACATACTATAGGAGCCATGCCTTCTGGTTCCCAATCGAGTATTGTTTCCCCGGCAACGAAAGGGCTGTCTGCTACGAGTGGATTATCTCTTTTCCGATGCACTATTTCATATTTACTGTGTCCCACGCACCCTCACATTGACGAACTAACGCAGAATTTGCATCGCTAAAACATACTATAGGAGCCATGCCTTCTGTTTCCCAATCGAGTATTGTTTCCCCGGCAACGAAAGGGCTGTCTGCTAGGAGTGGATTATCTCTTTTCCGATGAACTATTTCATGTTTACTGTGTCCCACGCACCCTCACATTGACGAATTAACGCAGAATTTGCGTCGCTATAACATACTATAGGAGCCATGCCTTCTGTTTCCCAATCGAGTATTGTTTCCCCGGCAACGAAAGGGCTGTCTGCTAGGAGTGGATTATCTCTTTTCCGATGCACTATTTCATGTTTACTGTGTCCCACGCACCCTCACATTGACGAATTAACGCAGAATTTGCGTCGCTATGACATACTATAGGAGCCATGCCTTCTGTTTCCCAATCGAGTATTGTTTCCCCGGCAACGAAAGGGCTGTCTTCTAGGAGTGGATTATCTCTTTTCCGATGCACTATTTCATGTTTACTTTGTCCCCCGCACCCTCACATTGACGAATTAACGCAGAAATGGCGTCGCTGTGACATACTATAGGAGCCATGCTTTCTGGTTCCCAATCGAGTATTGTTTCCCCAGCAACGAAAGGGCTGTCAGCTAGGAGTGGATTATCTCTTTTCCGATGCACTATTTCATGTTTACTGTGTCCCCCGCACACACTCACATTGACGAATAAACGCAGAAATGGCGTCGCTGTGACATACTATAGGAGCCATGCCTTCTGGTTCCCAATCGAGTATTGTTTCCCCAGCAACGAAAGGGCTGTCAGCTAGGAGTGGATTATCTCTTTTCCGATGCACTATTTCATGTTTACTGTGTCCCCCGCACACACTCACATTGACGAATAAACGCAGAAATGGCGTCGCTGTGACATACTATAGGAGCCATGCCTTCTGGTTCCCAATCGAGTATTGTTTCCCCAGCAACGAAAGGGCTGTCTGCTAGGAGTGGATTATCTCTTCTACGATGCACTATTTCATGTTTACTGTTTCCCACGCACCCTCACATTGACGAATTAACGCAGAAATGGCGTCGCTATGACATACTATAGGAGCCATGCGTTCTGTTTCCAAATCGAGTATTGTTTCCCCGGCAACGAAAGGGCTGTCTGCTAGGAGTGGATTATCTCTTTTCCGATGCACTATTTCATGTTTACTGTGTCCCACGCACCCTCACATTGACGAATTAACGCAGAAATGGCGTCGCTATGACATACTATAGTAGCCACGCCTCCTGTTTCCCAATCGAGTATTGTTTCCCCGGCAACGAAAGGGCTGTCTGCTAGGAGTGGATTATCTCTTTTCCGATGCACTATTTCATGTTTACTGTGTCCCACGCACCCTCACATTGACGAATTAACGCAGAAATAGCGTCGCTATGACATACTATAGGAGCCATGCCTTCTGGTTCCCAATCGAGTATTGTTTCCCCGGCATCGAAAGGGCTGTCTGCTAGGAGTGGATTATCTCTTTTCCGATGCACTATTTCATGTTTACTGTGTCCCACGCACCCTCACATTGACGAATTAACGCAGAAATGGCGTCGCTATGACATACTATAGGAGCCATGCGTTCTGTTTCCCAATCGAGTATTGTTTCCCCGGCAACGAAAGGGCTGTCTGCTAGGAGTGGATTATCTCTTTTCCGATGCACTATTTCATATTTACTGTGTCCCACGCACCCTCACATTGACGAACTAACGCAGAATTTGCATCGCTAAAACATACTATAGGAGCCATGCCTTCTGTTTCCCAATCGAGTATTGTTTCCCCGGCAACGAAGGGGCTGTCTGCTAGGAGTGGATTATCTCTTTTCCGATGAACTATTTCATGTTTACTGTGTCCCACGCACGCTCACATTGACGAATTAACGCAGAATTTGCGTCGCTATAACATACTATAGGAGCCATGCCTTCTGTTTCCCAATCGAGTATTGTTTCCCCGGCAACGAAAGGGCTGTCTGCTAGGAGTGGATTATCTCTTTTCCGATGCACTATTTCATGTTTACTGTGTCCCACGCACCCTCACATTGACGAATTAACGCAGAATTTGCGTCGCTATGACATACTATAGGAGCCATGCCTTCTGTTTCCCAATCGAGTATTGTTTCCCCGGCAACGAAAGGGCTGTCTTCTAGGAGTGGATTATCTCTTTTCCGATGCACTATTTCATGTTTACTTTGTCCCCCGCACCCTCACATTGACGAATTAACGCAGAAATGGCGTCGCTGTGACATACTATAGGAGCCATGCCTTCTGGTTCCCAATCGAGTATTGTTTCCCCAGCAACGAAAGGGCTGTCAGCTAGGAGTGGATTATCTCTTTTCCGATGCACTATTTCATGTTTACTGTGTCCCCCGCACACACTCACATTGACGAATAAACGCAGAAATGGCGTCGCTGTGACATACTATAGGAGCCATGCCTTCTGGTTACCAATCGAGTATTGTTTCCCCAGCAACGAAAGGGCTGTCTGCTAGGAGTGGATTATCTCTTCTACGATGCACTATTTCATGTTTACTGTTTCCCACGCACCCTCACATTGACGAATTAACGCAGAAATGGCGTCGCTATGACATACTATAGGAGCCATGCGTTCTGTTTCCCAATCGAGTATTGTTTCCCCGGCAACGAAAGGGCTGTCTGCTAGGAGTGGATTATCTCTTTTCCGATGCACTATTTCATGTTTACTGTGTCCCACGCACCCTCACATTGACGAATTAACGCAGAAATGGCGTCGCTATGACATACTATAGTAGCCACGCCTCCTGTTTCCCAATCGGGTATTGTTTCCCCGGCAACGAAAGGGCTGTCTGCTAGGAGTGGATTATCTCTTTTCCGATGCACTATTTCATGTTTACTGTGTCCCACGCACCCTCACATTGACGAATTAACGCAGAAATAGCGTCGCTATGACATACTATAGGAGCCATGCCTTCTGGTTCCCAATCGAGTATTGTTTCCCCGGCATCGAAAGGGCTGTCTGCTAGGAGTGGATTATCTCTTTTCCGATGCACTATTTCATATTTACTGTGTCCCACGCACCCTCACATTGACGAATTAACGCAGAATTTGCGTCGCTATGACATACTATAGGAGCCATGCCTTCGGGTTCCCAATCGAGTATTGTTTCCCCGGCAACGAAAGGGCTGTCTGCTAGGAGTGGATTATCTCTTTTACGATGCACTATTTCATGTTTACTGTTTCCCACGCACCCTCTCATTGACGAATTAACGCAGAAATGGCGTCGCTATGACATACTATAGTAGCCATGCCTTCTGGTTCCCAATCGAGTATTGTTTCCCCGGCAACGAAAGGGCTGTCTGCTAGGAGTGGATTGTCTCTTTTCCGATGCACTATTTCATGTTTACTGTGTCCCACGCACCCTCACATTGACGAATTAACGCAGAAATGGCGTCGCTATGACATACTATATGAACCATGCCTTCTGTTTCCCAATCGAGTATTGTTTCCCCGGCAATGAAAGGGCTGTCTGCTAGGAGTGGATTATCTCTTTTACGATGCACTATTTCATGTTTACTGTGTCCCACGCACCCTCACATTGACGATTTATCGCAGAAATGGCGTCGCTATGACATACTATAGGAGCCATGCCTTCTGGTTCCCAATCGAGTATTGTTTCCCCGGCAACGAAAGGGCTGTCTGCTAGGAGTGGATTATCTCTTTTCCGATGCACTATTCCATGTTTACTGTGTCCCACGCACCCTCACATTGACGAATTAACGCAGAATTTGCGTCGCTATGACATACTATAGGAGCCATGCCTTCTGTTTCCCAATCGAGTATTGTTTCCCCGGCAACGAAAGGGCTGTCTGCTAGGAGTGGATTATCCCTTTTACGATGCACTATTTCATGTTTACTGTGTCCCACGCACCCTCACATTGACGAATTAACGCAGAAATGGCGTCGCTATGACATACTATAGGAGCCATGCCTTCTGTTTCCCAATCGAGTATTGTTTCCCCGGCAACGAAAGGGCTATCTGCTAGGAGTGGATTATCTCTTTTCCGATGCACTATTTCATGTTTACTGTGTCCCACGCACCCTCACATTGACGAATTAACGCAGAATTTGCGTCGCTATGACATACTATAGGAGCCATGAATTCTGTTCCCAATCGAGTATTGTTTCCCCGGCAACGAAAGGGCTGTCTGCTAGGAGTGGATTATCTCTTTTCCGATGCACTATTTCATGTTTACTGTGTCCCACGCACCCTCACATTGACGAATTAAAGCAGAAATGGCGTCGCTATGACATACTATAGGAGCCATGCCTTCTGTTTCCCAATCGAGTATTGTTTCCCCGGCAACGAAAGGGCTGTCTGCTAGGAGTGGATTATCTCTTTTCCGATGCGCTATTTCATGTTTACTGTGTCCCACGCACCCTCACATTGACGAATTAACGCAGAAATGGCGTCGCTATGACATACTATAGGAACCCTTCCTTCTGGTTCCCAATCGAGTATTGTTTCCCCAGCAACGATAGGGCTGTCTGCTAGGAGTGGATTATCTCTTTTCCGATGCACTATTTCATGTTTACTGTGTCCCACGCACCCTCACATTGACGAATTAACTCAGAAATGGCGTCGCTATGACATACTATAGGAGCCATGCCTTCTGTTTCCCAATCGAGTATTGTTTCCCGGCAACGAAAGGGCTGTCTGCTAGGAGTGGATTATCTCTTTTCCGATGCACCATTTCATGATTACTGTGTCCCACGCACCCTCACATTGACGAATTAACGCAGAATTTGCGTCGCTATGACATACTATAGGAGCCATGCCTTCTGGTTCCCAATTGAGTATTGTTTCTCCGGCAACGAAAGGGCTGTCTGCTAGGAGTGGATTACCTCTTTTCCGATGCACTATTTCATGTTTACTGTGTCCCACGCACCCTCACATTGACGAATTAACGCAGAATTTGCGTCGCTATGACATACTATAGGAGCCATGCCTTCTGGTTCCCAATTGAGTATTGTTTCTCCGGCAACGAAAGGGCTGTCTGCTAGGAGTGGATTACCTCTTTTCCGATGCACTATTTCATGTTTACTGTGTCCCACGCACCCTCACATTGACGAATTAACGCAGAAATGGCGTCGCTATGACATACTATAGGAACCCTTCCTTCTGGTTCCCAATCGAGTATTGTTTCCCCAGCAACGATAGGGCTGTCTGCTAGGAGTGGATTATCTCTTTTCCGATGCGCTATTTCATGTTTACTGTGTCCCACGCACCCTCACATTGACGAATTAACGCAGAAATGGCGTCGCTATGAAATACTATAGGAGCCATGCCTTCTGTTTCCCAATCGAGTATTGTTTCCCCGTCAACGATAGGGCTGTCTGCTAGGAGTGGATTATCTCTTTTCCGATGCACTATTTCATGTTTACTGTGTCCCACGCACCCTCACATTGACGAATTAACGCAGAATGTGCGTCGCTATTACATACTATAGGAGCCATGCCTTCTGTTTCCCATTCGAGTATTGTTTCCCCGGCAACAAAAGGGCTGTCTGCTAGGAGTGGATTATCTCTTTTCCGATGCACTATTTCATGTTGACTGTGTCCCACGCACCCTCACATTGACGAATTAACTCAGAAATGGCGTCGCTATGACATACTATAGGAGCCATGCCTTCTGTTTCCCAATCGAGTATTGTTTCCCGGCAACGAAAGGGCTGTCTGCTAGGAGTGGATTATCTCTTTTCCGATGCACCATTTCATGATTACTGTGTCCCACGCACCCTCACATTGACGAATTAACGCAGAAATGGCGTCGCTATGACATACTATAGGAGCCATGCCTTCTGTTTCCCAATCGAGTATTGTTTCCCCGGCAACGAAAGGGCTGTCTGCTAGGAGTGGATTATCTCTTTTCCGATGCACTATTTCATGTTTACTGTGTCCCACGCACCCTCACATTGACGAATTAACGCAGAAATGGCGTCGCTATGACATACTATAGGAGCCATGCCTTCTGTTTCCCAATCGAGTATTGTTTCCCGGCAACGAAAGGGCTATCTGCTAGGAGTGGATTATCTCTTTTCCGATGCACTGTTTCATGTTTACTGTGTCCCACGCACCCTCACATTGACGAATTAACGCAGAATTTGCGTCGCTATGACATACTATAGGAGCCATGCCTTCTGTTTCCCAATCGAGTATTGTTTCCCCGGCAACGAAAGGGCTGTCTGCTAGGAGTGGATTATCTCTTTTCCGATGCACTATTTCATGTTTACTGTGTCCCACGCACCCTCACATTGACGAATTAACGCAGAAATGGCGTCGCTATGACATACTATAGGAGCCATGCCTTCTGTTTCCCAATCGAGTATTGTTTCCCCGGCAACGAAAGGGCTGTCTGCTAGGAGTGGATTATCTCTTTAACGATGCACTATTTCATGTTTACTGTGTCCCACGCACCCTCACATTGACGAATTAACGCAGAAATGGCGTCGCTATGACATACTATAGGAGCCATGCCTTCTGTTTCCCAATCGACTATTGTTTCCCGGCAACGAAAGGGCTGTCTGCTAGGAGTGGATTATCTCTTTTCCGATGCACTATTTCATGTTTACTGTGTCCCACGCACCCTCACATTGACGAATTAACGCAGAATTTGCGTCGCTATGACATACTATAGGAGCCATGAATTCTGTTCCCAATCGAGTATTGTTTCCCCGGCAACAAAAGGGCTGTCTGCTAGGAGTGGATTATCTCTTTTCCGATGCACTATTTCATGTTTACTGTGTCCCACGCACCCTCACATTGACGAATTAACTCAGAAATGGCGTCGCTATGACATACTATAGGAGCCATGCCTTCTGTTTCCCAATCGAGTATTGTTTCCCGGCAACGAAAGGGTTGTCTGCTAGGAGTGGATTATCTCTTTTCCGATGCACCATTTCATGTTTACTGTGTCCCACGCACCCTCACATTGACGAATTAACGCAGAAATGGCGTCGCTATGACATACTATAGGAGCCATGCCTTCTGTTTCCCAATCGAGTATTGTTTCCCCGGCAACGAAAGGGCTGTCTGCTAGGAGTGGATTATCTCTTTTCCTATGCACTATTTCATGTTTACTGTGTCCCACGCACCCTCACATTGACGAATTAACTCAGAAATGGCGTCGCTATGACATACTATAGGAGCCATGCCTTCTGTTCCCCAATCGAGTATTGTTTCCCCGGCAACGAAAGGGCTGTCTGCTAGGAGTGGATTATCTCTTTTCCGATGCACTATTTCATGTTTACTGTGTCCCACGCACCCTCACATTGTCGAATAAACGCAGAAATGGCGTCGCTATGACATACTATAGGAGCCATGCCTTCTGTTTCCCAATCGAGTATTGTTTCCCCGGCAATGAAAGGGCTGTCTGCTAGGAGTGGATTATCCCTTTTACGATGCACTATTTCATGTTTACTGTGTCCCACGCACCCTCACATTGACGAATTAACGCAGAAATGGCGTCGCTATGACATACTATAGGAGCCATGCCTTCTGTTTCCCAATCGAGTATTGTTTCCCCGGCAACGAAAGGGCTGTCTGCTAGGAGTGGATTATCTCTTTTCCGATGCACTATTTCATGTTTACTGTGTCCCACGCACCCTCACATTGACGAATTAACGCAGAATTTGCGTCGCTATGACATACTATAGGAGCCATGCCTTCTGTTTCCCATTCGAGTATTGTTTCCCCGGCAACGAAAGGGCTGTCTGCTAGGAGTGGATTATCTCTTTTCCGATGCACTATTTCATGTTTACTGTGTCCCACGCACCCTCACATTGACGAATTAACTCAGAAATGGCGTCGCTATGACATACTATAGGAGCCATGCCTTCTGTTTCCCAATCGAGTATTGTTTCCCGGCAACGAAAGGGCTGTCTGCTAGGAGTGGATTATCTCTTTTCCGATGCACCATTTCATGATTACTGTGTCCCACGCACCCTCACATTGACGAATTAACGCAGAAATGGCGTCGCTATGACATACTATAGGAGCCATGCCTTCTGTTTCCCAATCGAGTATTGTTTCCCCGGCAACGAAAGGGCTGTCTGCTAGGAGTGGTTTATCTCTTTTCCGATGCACTATTTCATGTTTACTGTGTCCCGTGCACCCTCACATTGACGAATTAACGCAGAAATGGCGTCGCTATGACATACTATAGGAGCCATGCCTTCTGTTTCCCAATCGAGTATTGTTTCCCGGCAACGAAAGGTCTATCTGCTAGGAGTGGATTATCTCTTTTCCGATGCACTGTTTCATGTTTACTGTGTCCCACGCACCCTCACATTGACGAATTAACGCAGAATTTGCGTCGCTATGACATACTATAGGAGCCATGCCTTCTGTTTCCCAATCGAGTATTGTTTCCCCGGCAACGAAAGGGCTGTCTGCTAGGAGTGGATTATCTCTTTTCCGATGCACTATTTCATGTTTACTGTGTCCCACGCACCCTCACATTGACGAATTAACGCAGAAATGGCGTCGCTATGACATACTATAGGAGCCATGCCTTCTGTTTCCCAATCGAGTATTGTTTCCCCGGCAACGAAAGGGCTGTCTGCTAGGAGTGGATTATCTCTTTAACGATGCACTATTTCATGTTTACTGTGTCCCACGCACCCTCACATTGACGAATTAACGCAGAAATGGCGTCGCTATGACATACTATAGGAGCCATGCCTTCTGTTTCCCAATCGACTATTGTTTCCCGGCAACGAAAGGGCTGTCTGCTAGGAGTGGATTATCTCTTTTCCGATGCACTATTTCATGTTTACTGTGTCCCACGCACCCTCACATTGACGAATTAACGCAGAATTTGCGTCGCTATGACATACTATAGGAGCCATGAATTCTGTTCCCAATCGAGTATTGTTTCCCCGGCAACAAAAGGGCTGTCTGCTAGGAGTGGATTATCTCTTTTCCGATGCACTATTTCATGTTTACTGTGTCCCACGCACCCTCACATTGACGAATTAACTCAGAAATGGCGTCGCTATGACATACTATAGGAGCCATGCCTTCTGTTTCCCAATCGAGTATTGTTTCCCGGCAACGAAAGGGTTGTCTGCTAGGAGTGGATTATCTCTTTTCCGATGCACCATTTCATGTTTACTGTGTCCCACGCACCCTCACATTGACGAATTAACGCAGAAATGGCGTCGCTATGACATACTATAGGAGCCATGCCTTCTGTTTCCCAATCGAGTATTGTTTCCCCGGCAACGAAAGGGCTGTCTGCTAGGAGTGGATTATCTCTTTTCCGATGCACTAGTTCATGTTTACTGTGTCCCACGCACCCTCACATTGACGAATTAACTCAGAAATGGCGTCGCTATGACATACTATAGGAGCCATGCCTTCTGTTTCCCAATCGAGTATTGTTTCCCCGGCAACGAAAGGGCTGTCTGCTAGGAGTGGATTATCTCTTTTCCGATGCACTATTTCATGTTTACTGTGTCCCACGCACCCTCACATTGACGAATTAACGCAGAAATGGCGTCGCTATGACATACTATAGGAGCCATGCCTTCTGTTTCCCAATCGAGTATTGTTTCCCCGGCAACGAAAGGGCTGTCTGCTAGGAGTGGATTATCTCTTTTCCGATGCACTATTTCATGTTTACTGTGTCCCACGCATCCTCACATTGACGAATTAATGCAGAAATGGCGTCGCTATGACATACTATAGGAGCCATGCCTTCTGTTTCCCAATCGAGTATTGTATCCCCGGCAACGAAAGGGCTGTCTGCTAGGAGTGGATTATCTCTTTTCCGATGCACTATTTCATGTTTACTGTGTCCCACGCACCCTCACATTGACGAATTAACGCTGAAATGGCGTCGCTATGACATACTATAGGAGCCATGCCTTCTGTTTCCCAATCGAGTATTGTATCCCCGGCAACGAAAGGGCTGTCTGCTAGGAGTGGATTATCTCTTTTCCGATGCACTATTTCATGTTTACTGTGTCCCACGCACCCTCCCATTGACGAATTAACGCAGAAATGGCGTCGCTATGACATACTATAGGAGCCATGCCTTCTGTTTCCCAATCGAGTATTGTTTCCCCGGCAACGAAAGGGCTGTCTGCTAGGAGTGGATTATCTCTTTTCCGATGCACTATTTCATGTTTACTGTGTCCCACGCACCCTCACATTGACGAATTAACGCAGAAATGGCGTCGCTATGACATACTATAGGAGCCATGCCTTCTGTTTCCCAATCGAGTATTGTATCCCCGGCAACGAAAGGGCTGTCTGCTAGGAGTGGATTATCTCTTTTCCGGTGCACTATTTCATGTTTACTGTGTCCCACGCACCCTCACATTGACGAATTAACGCAGATATGGCGTCGCTATGACATACTATAGGAGCCATGCCTTCTGTTTCCCAATCGAGTATTGTATCCCCGGCAACGAAAGGGCTGTCTGCTAGGAGTGGATTATCTCTTTTCCGATGCACTATTTCATGTTTACTGTGTCCCACACACCCTCACATTGACGAATTAACGCAGAAATGGCGTCGCTATGACAAACTATAGGAGCCATGCCTTCTGTTTCCCAATCGAGTATTGTATCCCCGGCAACGAAAGGGCTGTCTGCTAGGAGTGGATTATCTCTTTTCCAATGCACTATTTCATGTTTACTGTGTCCCACGCTCCCTCACATTGACGAATTAACGCAGAATTTGCGTTGCTATGACATACTATAGGAGCCATGCCTTCTGTTTCCCAATCGAGTATTGTATCTCCGGCAACGAAAGGGCTGTCTGCTAGGAGTGGATTATCTCTTTTCCGATGCACTATTTCATGTTTACTGTGTCCCACGCACCCTCACATTGACGAATTAACGCAGAAATGGCGTCGCTATGACATACTATAGGAGCCATGCCTTCTGTTTCCCAATCGAGTATTGTATCCCCGGCAACGAAAGGGCTGTCTGCTAGGAGTGGATTATCTCTTTTCCGATGCACTATTTCATGTTTACTGTGTCCCACGCACCCTCACATTGACGAATTAACGCAGAAATGGCGTCGCTATGACATACTATAGGAGCCATGCCTTCTGTTTCCCAATCGAGTATTGTATCCCCGGCAACGAAAGGGCTGTCTGCTAGGAGTGGATTATCTCTTTTCCGATGCACTATTTCATGTTTACTGTGTCCCACGCACCCTCACATTGACGAATTAACGCAGAAATGGCGTCGCTATGACATACTATAGGAGCCATGCCTTCTGTTTCCCAATCGAGTATTGTATCCCCGGCAACGAAAGGGCTGTCTGCTAGGAGTGGATTATCTCTTTTCCGATGCACTATTTCATGTTTACTGTGTCCCACGCACCCTCACATTGACGAATTAACGCAGAAATGGCGTCGCTATGACATACTATAGGAGCCATGCCTTCTGTTTCCCAATCGAGTATTGTATCCCCGGCAACGAAAGGGCTGTCTGCTAGGAGTGGATTATCTCTTTTCCGATGCACTATTTCATGTTTACTGTGTCCCACGCACCCTCACATTGACGAATTAACGCAGAAATGGCGTCGCTATGACATACTATAGGAGCCATGCCTTCTGTTTCCCAATCGAGTATTGTTTCCCGGCAACGAAAGGGCTATCTGCTAGGAGTGGATTATCTCTTTTCCGATGCACTGTTTCATGTTTACTGTGTCCCACGCACCCTCACATTGACGAATTAACGCAGAATTTGCGTCGCTATGACATACTATAGGAGCCATGCCTTCTGTTTCCCAATCGAGTATTGTTTCCCCGGCAACGAAAGGGCTGTCTGCTAGGAGTGGATTATCTCTTTTCCGATGCACTATTTCATGTTTACTGTGTCCCACGCACCCTCACATTGACGAATTAACGCAGAAATGGCGTCGCTATGACATACTATAGGAGCCATGCCTTCTGTTTCCCAATCGAGTATTGTTTCCCCGGCAACGAAAGGGCTGTCTGCTAGGAGTGGATTATCTCTTTAACGATGCACTATTTCATGTTTACTGTGTCCCACGCACCCTCACATTGACGAATTAACGCAGAAATGGCGTCGCTATGACATACTATAGGAGCCATGCCTTCTGTTTCCCAATCGACTATTGTTTCCCGGCAACGAAAGGGCTGTCTGCTAGGAGTGGATTATCTCTTTTCCGATGCACTATTTCATGTTTACTGTGTCCCACGCACCCTCACATTGACGAATTAACGCAGAATTTGCGTCGCTATTACATACTATAGGAGCCATGAATTCTGTTCCCAATCGAGTATTGTTTCCCCGGCAACAAAAGGGCTGTCTGCTAGGAGTGGATTATCTCTTTTCCGATGCACTATTTCATGTTTACTGTGTCCCACGCACCCTCACATTGACGAATTAACTCAGAAATGGCGTCGCTATGACATACTATAGGAGCCATGCCTTCTGTTTCCCAATCGAGTATTGTTTCCCGGCAACGAAAGGGTTGTCTGCTAGGAGTGGATTATCTCTTTTCCGATGCACCATTTCATGTTTACTGTGTCCCACGCACCCTCACATTGACGAATTAACGCAGAAATGGCGTCGCTATGACATACTATAGGAGCCATGCCTTCTGTTTCCCAATCGAGTATTGTTTCCCCGGCAACGAAAGGGCTGTCTGCTAGGAGTGGATTATCTCTTTTCCGATGCACTATTTCATGTTTACTGTGTCCCACGCACCCTCACATTGACGAATTAACTCAGAAATGGCGTCGCTATGACATACTATAGGAGCCATGCCTTCTGTTTCCCAATCGAGTATTGTTTCCCCGGCAACGAAAGGGCTGTCTGCTAGGAGTGGATTATCTCTTTTCCGATGCACTATTTCATGTTTACTGTGTCCCACGCACCCTCACATTGTCGAATAAACGCAGAAATGGCGTCGCTATGACATACTATAGGAGCCATGCCTTCTGTTTCCCAATCGAGTATTGTATCCCCGGCAACGAAAGGGCTGTCTGCTAGGAGTGGATTATCTCTTTTCCGATGCACTATTTCATGTTTACTGTGTCCCACGCATCCTCACATTGACGAATTAACGCAGAAATGGCGTCGCTATGACATACTATAGGAGCCATGCCTTCTGTTTCCCAATCGAGTATTGTATCCCCGGCAACGAAAGGGCTGTCTGCTAGGAGTGGATTATCTCTTTTCCGATGCACTATTTCATGTTTACTGTGTCCCACGCACCCTCACATTGACGAATTAACGCAGAATTTGCGTCGCTATGACATACTATAGGAGCCATGCCTTCTGTTTCCCAATCGAGTATTGTTTCCCCGGCAACGAAAGGGCTGTCTGCTAGGAGTGGATTATCCCTTTTACGATGCACTATTTCATGTTTACTGTGTCCCACGCACCCTCACATTGACGAATTAACGCAGAAATGGCGTCGCTATGACATACTATAGGAGCCATGCCTTCTGTTTCCCAATCGAGTATTGTTTCCCCGGCAACGAAAGGGCTGTCTGCTAGGAGTGGATTATCTCTTTTCCGATGCACCATTTCATGATTACTGTGTCCCACGCACCCTCACATTGACGAATTAACGCAGAAATGGCGTCGCTATGACATACTATAGGAGCCATGCCTTCTGTTTCCCAATCGAGTATTGTTTCCCCGGCAACGAAAGGGCTGTCTGCTAGGAGTGGTTTATCTCTTTTCCGATGCACTATTTCATGTTTACTGTGTCCCGTGCACCCTCACATTGACGAATTAACGCAGAAATGGCGTCGCTATGACATACTATAGGAGCCATGCCTTCTGTTTCCCAATCGAGTATTGTTTCCCGGCAACGAAAGGTCTATCTGCTAGGAGTGGATTATCTCTTTTCCGATGCACTGTTTCATGTTTACTGTGTCCCACGCACCCTCACATTGACGAATTAACGCAGAATTTGCGTCGCTATGACATACTATAGGAGCCATGCCTTCTGTTTCCCAATCGAGTATTGTTTCCCCGGCAACGAAAGGGCTGTCTGCTAGGAGTGGATTATCTCTTTTCCGATGCACTATTTCATGTTTACTGTGTCCCACGCACCCTCACATTGACGAATTAACGCAGAAATGGCGTCGCTATGACATACTATAGGAGCCATGCCTACTGTTTCCCAATCGAGTATTGTTTCCCCGGCAACGAAAGGGCTGTCTGCTAGGAGTGGATTATCTCTTTAACGATGCACTATTTCATGTTTACTGTGTCCCACGCACCCTCACATTGACGAATTAACGCAGAAATGGCGTCGCTATGACATACTATAGGAGCCATGCCTTCTGTTTCCCAATCGACTATTGTTTCCCGGCAACGAAAGGGCTGTCTGCTAGGAGTGGATTATCTCTTTTCCGATGCACTATTTCATGTTTACTGTGTCCCACGCACCCTCACATTGACGAATTAACGCAGAATTTGCGTCGCTATGACATACTATAGGAGCCATGAATTCTGTTCCCAATCGAGTATTGTTTCCCCGGCAACAAAAGGGCTGTCTGCTAGGAGTGGATTATCTCTTTTCCGATGCACTATTTCATGTTTACTGTGTCCCACGCACCCTCACATTGACGAATTAACTCAGAAATGGCGTCGCTATGACATACTATAGGAGCCATGCCTTCTGTTTCCCAATCGAGTATTGTTTCCCGGCAACGAAAGGGTTGTCTGCTAGGAGTGGATTATCTCTTTTCCGATGCACCATTTCATGTTTACTGTGTCCCACGCACCCTCACATTGACGAATTAACGCAGAAATGGCGTCGCTATGACATACTATAGGAGCCATGCCTTCTGTTTCCCAATCGAGTATTGTTTCCCCGGCAACGAAAGGGCTGTCTGCTAGGAGTGGATTATCTCTTTTCCGATGCACTAGTTCATGTTTACTGTGTCCCACGCACCCTCACATTGACGAATTAACTCAGAAATGGCGTCGCTATGTTATACTATAGGAGCCATGCCTTCTGTTTCCCAATCGAGTATTGTTTCCCCGGCAACGAAAGGGCTGTCTGCTAGGAGTGGATTATCTCTTTTCCGATGCACTATTTCATGTTTACTGTGTCCCACGCACCCTCACATTGACGAATTAACGCAGAAATGGCGTCGCTATGACATACTATAGGAGCCATGCCTTCTGTTTCCCAATCGAGTATTGTTTCCCCGGCAACGAAAGGGCTGTCTGCTAGGAGTGGATTATCTCTTTTCCGATGCACTATTTCATGTTTACTGTGTCCCACGCATCCTCACATTGACGAATTAATGCAGAAATGGCGTCGCTATGACATACTATAGGAGCCATGCCTTCTGTTTCCCAATCGAGTATTGTATCCCCGGCAACGAAAGGGCTGTCTGCTAGGAGTGGATTATCTCTTTTCCGATGCACTATTTCATGTTTACTGTGTCCCACGCACCCTCACATTGACGAATTAACGCTGAAATGGCGTCGCTATGACATACTATAGGAGCCATGCCTTCTGTTTCCCAATCGAGTATTGTATCCCCGGCAACGAAAGGGCTGTCTGCTAGGAGTGGATTATCTCTTTTCCGATGCACTATTTCATGTTTACTGTGTCCCACGCACCCTCCCATTGACGAATTAACGCAGAAATGGCGTCGCTATGACATACTATAGGAGCCATGCCTTCTGTTTCCCAATCGAGTATTGTTTCCCCGGCAACGAAAGGGCTGTCTGCTAGGAGTGGATTATCTCTTTTCCGATGCACTATTTCATGTTTACTGTGTCCCACGCACCCTCACATTGACGAATTAACGCAGAAATGGCGTCGCTATGACATACTATAGGAGCCATGCCTTCTGTTTCCCAATCGAGTATTGTATCCCCGGCAACGAAAGGGCTGTCTGCTAGGAGTGGATTATCTCTTTTCCGGTGCACTATTTCATGTTTACTGTGTCCCACGCACCCTCACATTGACGAATTAACGCAGATATGGCGTCGCTATGACATACTATAGGAGCCATGCCTTCTGTTTCCCAATCGAGTATTGTATCCCCGGCAACGAAAGGGCTGTCTGCTAGGAGTGGATTATCTCTTTTCCGATGCACTATTTCATGTTTACTGTGTCCCACACACCCTCACATTGACGAATTAACGCAGAAATGGCGTCGCTATGACAAACTATAGGAGCCATGCCTTCTGTTTCCCAATCGAGTATTGTATCCCCGGCAACGAAAGGGCTGTCTGCTAGGAGTGGATTATCTCTTTTCCAATGCACTATTTCATGTTTACTGTGTCCCACGCTCCCTCACATTGACGAATTAACGCAGAATTTGCGTTGCTATGACATACTATAGGAGCCATGCCTTCTGTTTCCCAATCGAGTATTGTATCTCCGGCAACGAAAGGGCTGTCTGCTAGGAGTGGATTATCTCTTTTCCGATGCACTATTTCATGTTTACTGTGTCCCACGCACCCTCACATTGACGAATTAACGCAGAAATGGCGTCGCTATGACATACTATAGGAGCCATGCCTTCTGTTTCCCAATCGAGTATTGTATCCCCGGCAACGAAAGGGCTGTCTGCTAGGAGTGGATTATCTCTTTTCCGATGCACTATTTCATGTTTACTGTGTCCCACGCACCCTCACATTGACGAATTAACGCAGAAATGGCGTCGCTATGACATACTATAGGAGCCATGCCTTCTGTTTCCCAATCGAGTATTGTATCCCCGGCAACGAAAGGGCTGTCTGCTAGGAGTGGATTATCTCTTTTCCGATGCACTATTTCATGTTTACTGTGTCCCACGCACCCTCACATTGACGAATTAACGCAGAAATGGCGTCGCTATGACATACTATAGGAGCCATGCCTTCTGTTTCCCAATCGAGTATTGTATCCCCGGCAACGAAAGGGCTGTCTGCTAGGAGTGGATTATCTCTTTTCCGATGCACTATTTCATGTTTACTGTGTCCCACGCACCCTCACATTGACGAATTAACGCAGAAATGGCGTCGCTATGACATACTATAGGAGCCATGCCTTCTGTTTCCCAATCGAGTATTGTATCCCCGGCAACGAAAGGGCTGTCTGCTAGGAGTGGATTATCTCTCTTCCGATGCACTATTTCATGTTTACTGTGTCCCACGCACCCTCACATTGACGAATTAACGCAGAAATGGCGTCGCTATGACATACTATAGGAGCCATGCCTTCTGTTTCCCAATCGAGTATTGTATCTACGGCAACGAAAGGGCTGTCTGCTAGGAGTGGATTATCTCTTTTCCGATGCACTATTTCATGTTTACTGTGTCCCACGCACCCTCACATTGACGAATTAACGCAGAAATGGCGTCGCTATGACATACTATAGGAGCCATGCCTTCTGTTTCCCAATCGAGTATTGTATCCCCGGCAACGAAAGGGCTGTCTGCTAGGAGTGGATTATCTCTTTTCCGATGCACTATTTCATGTTTACTGTGTCCCACGCACCCTCACATTGACGAATTAACGCAGAATGTGCGTCGCTATTACATACTATAGGAGCCATGCCTTCTGTTTCCCATTCGAGTATTGTTTCCCCGGCAACGAAAGGGCTGTCTGCTAGGAGTGGATTATCTCTTTTCCGATGCACTATTTCATGTTTACTGTGTCCCACGCACCCTCACATTGACGAATTAACTCAGAAATGGCGTCGCTATGACATACTATAGGAGCCATGCCTTCTGTTTCCCAATCGAGTATTGTTTCCCGGCAACGAAAGGGCTGTCTGCTAGGAGTGGATATCTCTTTTCCGATGCACCATTTCATGATTACTGTGTCCCACGCACCCTCACATTGACGAATTAACGCAGAAATGGCGTCGCTATGACATACTATAGGAGCCATGCCTTCTGTTTCCCAATCGAGTATTGTTTCCCCGGCAACGAAAGGGCTGTCTGCTAGGAGTGGATTATCTCTTTTCCGATGCACTATTTCATGTTTACTGTGTCCCACGCACCCTCACATTGACGAATTAACGCAGAAATGGCGTCGCTATGACATACTATAGGAGCCATGCCTTCTGTTTCCCAATCGAGTATTGTTTCCCGGCAACGAAAGGGCTATCTGCTAGGAGTGGATTATCTCTTTTCCGATGCACTGTTTCATGTTTACTGTGTCCCACGCACCCTCACATTGACGAATTAACGCAGAATTTGCGTCGCTATGACATACTATAGGAGCCATGCCTTCTGTTTCCCAATCGAGTATTGTTTCCCCGGCAACGAAAGGGCTGTCTGCTAGGAGTGGATTATCTCTTTTCCGATGCACTATTTCATGTTTACTGTGTCCCACGCACCCTCACATTGACGAATTAACGCAGAAATGGCGTCGCTATGACATACTATAGGAGCCATGCCTTCTGTTTCCCAATCGAGTATTGTTTCCCCGGCAACGAAAGGGCTGTCTGCTAGGAGTGGATTATCTCTTTAACGATGCACTATTTCATGTTTACTGTGTCCCACGCACCCTCACATTGACGAATTAACGCAGAAATGGCGTCGCTATGACATACTATAGGAGCCATGCCTTCTGTTTCCCAATCGAGTATTGTTTCCCGGCAACGAAAGAGCTGTCTGCTAGGAGTGGATTATCTCTTTTCCGATGCACTATTTCATGTTTACTGTGTCCCACGCACCCTCACATTGACGAATTAACGCAGAATTTGCGTCGCTATGACATACTATAGGAGCCATGAATTCTGTTCCCAATCGAGTATTGTTTCCCCGGCAACAAAAGGGCTGTCTGCTAGGAGTGGATTATCTCTTTTCCGATGCACTATTTCATGTTTACTGTGTCCCACGCACCCTCACATTGACGAATTAACTCAGAAATGGCGTCGCTATGACATACTATAGGAGCCATGCCTTCTGTTTCCCAATCGAGTATTGTTTCCCGGCAACGAAAGGGCTGTCTGCTAGGAGTGGATTATCTCTTTTCCGATGCACCATTTCATGTTTACTGTGTCCCACGCACCCTCACATTGACGAATTAACGCAGAAATGGCGTCGCTATGACATACTATAGGAGCCATGCCTTCTGTTTCCCAATCGAGTATTGTTTCCCCGGCAACGAAAGGGCTGTCTGCTAGGAGTGGATTATCTCTTTTCCGATGCACTATTTCATGTTTACTGTGTCCCACGCACCCTCACATTGACGAATTAACTCAGAAATGGCGTCGCTATGACATACTATAGGAGCCATGCCTTCTGTTTCCCAATCGAGTATTGTTTCCGCGGCAACGAAAGGGCTGTCTGCTAGGAGTGGATTATCTCTTTTCCGATGCACTATTTCATGTTTACTGTGTCCCACGCACCCTCACATTGACGAATTAACGCAGAAATGGCGTCGCTATGACATACTATAGGAGCCATGCCTTCTGTTTCCCAATCGAGTATTGTTTCCCCGGCAACGAAAGGGCTGTCTGCTAGGAGTGGATTATCTCTTTTCCGATGCACTATTTCATGTTTACTGTGTCCCACGCATCCTCACATTGACGAATTAACGCAGAAATGGCGTCGCTATGACATACTATAGGAGCCATGCCTTCTGTTTCCCAATCGAGTATTGTATCCCCGGCAACGAAAGGGCTGTCTGCTAGGAGTGGATTATCTCTTTTCCGATGCACTATTTCATGTTTACTGTGTCCCACGCACCCTCACATTGACGAATTAACGCTGAAATGGCGTCGCTATGACATACTATAGGAGCCATGCCTTCTGTTTCCCAATCGAGTATTGTATCCCCGGCAACGAAAGGGCTGTCTGCTAGGAGTGGATTATCTCTTTTCCGATGCACTATTTCATGTTTACTGTGTCCCACGCACCCTCCCATTGACGAATTAACGCAGAAATGGCGTCGCTATGACATACTATAGGAGCCATGCCTTCTGTTTCCCAATCGAGTATTGTTTCCCCGGCAACGAAAGGGCTGTCTGCTAGGAGTGGATTATCTCTTTTCCGATGCACTATTTCATGTTTACTGTGTCCCACGCACCCTCACATTGACGAATTAACGCAGAAATGGCGTCGCTATGACATACTATAGGAGCCATGCCTTCTGTTTCCCAATCGAGTATTGTATCCCCGGCAACGAAAGGGCTGTCTGCTAGGAGTGGATTATCTCTTTTCCGGTGCACTATTTCATGTTTACTGTGTCCCACGCACCCTCACATTGACGAATTAACGCAGATATGGCGTCGCTATGACATACTATAGGAGCCATGCCTTCTGTTTCCCAATCGAGTATTGTATCCCCGGCAACGAAAGGGCTGTCTGCTAGGAGTGGATTATCTCTTTTCCGATGCACTATTTCATGTTTACTGTGTCCCACGCACCCTCACATTGACGAATTAACGCAGAAATGGCGTCGCTATGACATACTATAGGAGCCATGCCTTCTGTTTCCCAATCGAGTATTGTATCCCCGGCAACGAAAGGGCTGTCTGCTAGGAGAGGATTATCTCTTTTCCAATGCACTATTTCATGTTTACTGTGTCCCACGCTCCCTCACATTGACGAATTAACGCAGAATTTGCGTCGCTATGACATACTATAGGAGCCATGCCTTCTGTTTCCCAATCGAGTATTGTATCTCCGGCAACGAAAGGGCTGTCTGCTAGGAGTGGATTATCTCTTTTCCGATGCACTATTTCATGTTTACTGTGTCCCACGCACCCTCACATTGACGAATTAACGCAGAAATGGCGTCGCTATGACATACTATAGGAGCCATGCCTTCTGCTTCCCAATCGAGTATTGTATCCCCGGCAACGAAAGGGCTGTCTGCTAGGAGTGGATTATCTCTTTTCCGATGCACTATTTGATGTTTACTGTGTCCCACGCACCCTCACATTGACGAATTAACGCAGAAATGGCGTCGCTATGACATACTATAGGAGCCATGCCTTCTGTTTCCCAATCGAGTATTGTATCCCCGGCAACGAAAGGGCTGTCTGCTAGGAGTGGATTATCTCTTTTCCGATGCACTATTTCATGTTTACTGTGTCCCACGCACCCTCACATTGACGAATTAACGCAGAAATGGCGTCGCTATGACATACTATAGGAGCCATGCCTTCTGTTTCCCAATCGAGTATTGTATCCCCGGCAACGAAAGGGCTGTCTGCTAGGAGTGGATTATCTCTTTTCCGATGCACTATTTCATGTTTACTGTGTCCCACGCACCCTCACATTGACGAATTAACGCAGAAATGGCGTCGCTATGACATACTATAGGAGCCATGCCTTCTGTTTCCCAATCGAGTATTGTATCCCCGGCAACGAAAGGGCTGTCTGCTAGGAGTGGATTATCTCTCTTCCGATGCACTATTTCATGTTTACTGTGTCCGACGCACCCTCACATTGACGAATTAAAGCAGAAATGGCGTCGCTATGACATACTATAGGAGCCATGCCTTCTGTTTCCCAATCGAGTATTGTATCCCCGGCAACGAAAGGGCTGTCTGCTAGGAGTGGATTATCTCTTTTCCGATGCACTATTTCATGTTTACTGTGTCCCACGCACCCTCACATTGACGAATTAACGCAGAAATGGCGTCGCTATGACATACTATAGGAGCCATGCCTTCTGTTTCCCAATCGAGTATTGTATCCCCGGCAACGAAAGGGCTGTCTGCTAGGAGTGGATTATCTCTTTTCCGATGCACTATTTCATGTTTACTGTGTCCCACGCACCCTCACATTGACGAATTAACGCAGAATTTGCATCGCTATGACATACTATAGGAGCCATGCCTTCTGTTTCCCAATCGAGTATTGTATCCCCGGCAACGAAAGGGCTGTCTGCTAGGAGTGGATTATCTCTTTTCCGATGCACTATTTCATGTTTACTGTGTCCCACGCACCCTCACATTGACGAATTAACGCAGAAATGGCGTCGCTATGACATACTATAGGAGCCATGCCTTCTGTTTCCTAATCGAGTATTGTATCCCCGGCAACGAAAGGGCTGTCTGCTAGGAGTGGATTATCTCTTTTCCGATGCACTATTTCATGTTTACTGTGTCCCACGCACCCTCACATTGACGAATTAACGCAGAAATGGCGTCGCTATGACATACTATAGGAGCCATGCCTTCTGTTTCCCAATCGAGTATTGTATCCCCGGCAACGAAAGGGCTGTCTGCTAGGAGTGGATTATCTCTTTTCCGATGCACTATTTCATGTTTACTGTGTCCCACGCACCCTCACATTGACGAATTAACGCAGAAATGGCGTCGCTATGACATACTATAGGAGCCATGCCTTCTGTTTCCCAATCGAGTATTGTATCCCCGGCAACGAAAGGGCTGTGTGCTAGGAGTGGATTATCTCTTTTCCGATGCACTATTTCATGTTTACTGTGTCCCACGCACCCTCACATTGACGAATTAACGCAGAAATGGCGTCGCTATGACATACTATAGGAGCCATGCCTTCTGTTTCCCAATCGAGTATTGTATCCCCGGCAACGAAAGGGCTGTCTGCTAGGAGTGGATTATCTCTTTTCCGATGCACTATTTCATGTTTACTGTGTCCCACGCACCCTCACATTGACGAATTAACGCAGAAATGGCGTCGCTATGACATACTATAGGAGCCATGCCTTCTGTTTCCCAATCGAGTATTGTATCCCCGGCAACGAAAGGGCTGTCTGCTAGGAGTGGATTATCTCTTTTCCGATGCACTATTTCATGTTTACTGTGTCCCACGCACCCTCACATTGACGAATTAACGCAGAAATGGCGTCGCTATGACATACTATAGGAGCCATGCCTTCTGTTTCCCAATCGAGTATTGTATCCCCGGCAACGAAAGGGCTGTCTGCTAGGAGTGGATTATCTCTTTTCCGATGCACTATTTCATGTTTACTGTGTCCCACGCACCCTCACATTGACGAATTAACGCAGAAATGGCGTCGGTATGACATACTATAGGAGCCATGCCTTCTTTTTCCCAATCGAGTATTGTATCACCGGCAACGAAAGGGCTGTCTGCTAGGAGTGGATTATCTCTTTTCCGATGCACTATTTCATGTTTACTGTGTCCCACGCACCCTCACATTGACGAATTAACGCAAAATGGCGTCGCTATGACATACTATAGGAGCCATGCCTTCTGTTTCCCAATCGAGTATTGTATCCCCGGCAACGAAAGGGCTGTCTGCTAGGAGTGGATTATCTCTTTTCCGATGCACTATTTCATGTTTACTGTGTCCCACGCACCCTCACATTGACGAATTAACGCAGAAATGGCGTCGCTATGACATACTATAGGAGCCATGCCTTCTGTTTCCCAATCGAGTATTGTATCCCCGGCAACGAAAGGGCTGTCTGCTAGGAGTGGATTATCTCTTTTCCGATGCACTATTTCATGTTTACTGTGTCCCACGCACCCTCACATTGACGAATTAACGCAGAAATGGCGTCGCTATGACATACTATAGGAGCCATGCCTTCTGTTTCCCAATCGAGTATTGTATCCCCGGCAACGAAAGGGCTGTCTGCTAGGAGTGGATTATCTCTTTTCCGATGCACTATTTCATGTTTACTGTGTCCCACGCACCCTCACATTGACGAATTAATGCAAAAATGGCGTCGCTATGACATACTATAGGAGCCATGCCTTCTGTTTCCCAATCGAGTATTGTATCCCCGGCAACGAAAGGGCTGTCTGCTAGGAGTGGATTATCTCTTTTCCGATGCACTATTTCATGTTTACTGTGTCCCACGCACCCTCACATTGACGAATTAACGCAGAAATGGCGTCGCTATGACATACTATAGGAGCCATGCCTTCTGTTTCCCAATCGAGTATTGTATCCCCGGCAACGAAAGGGCTGTCTGCTAGGAGTGGATTATCTCTTTTCCGATGCACTATTTCATGTTTACTGTGTCCCACGCACCCTCACATTGACGAATTAACGCAGAAATGGCGTCGCTATGACATACTATAGGAGCCATGCCTTCTGTTTCCCAATCGAGTATTGTATCCCCGGCAACGAAAGGGCTGTCTGCTAGGAGTGGATTATCTCTTTTCCGATGCACTATTTCATGTTTACTGTGTCCCACGCACCCTCACATTGACGAATTAACGCAGAAATGGCGTCGCTATGACATACTATAGGAGCCATGCCTTCTGTTTCCCAATCGAGTATTGTATCCCCGGCAACGAAAGGGCTGTCTGCTAGGAGTGGATTAACTCTTTTCCGATGCACTATTTCATGTTTACTGTGTCCCACGCACCCTCACATTGACGAATTAACGCAGAAATGGCGTCGCTATGACATACTATAGGAGCCATGCCTTCTGTTTCCCAATCGAGTATTGTATCCCCGGCAACGAAAGGGCTGTCTGCTAGGAGTGGATTATCTCTTTTCCGATGCACTATTTCATGTTTACTGTGTCCCACGCACCCTCACATTGACGAATTAACGCAGAAATGGCGTCGCTATGACATACTATAGGAGCCATGCCTTTTGTTTCCCAATCGAGTATTGTATCCCCGGCAACGAAAGGGCTGTCTGCTAGGAGTGGATTATCTCTTTTCCGATGCACTATTTCATGTTTACTGTGTCCCACGCACCCTCACATTGACGAATTAACGCAGAAATGGCGTCGGTATGACATACTATAGGAGCCATGCCTTCTTTTTCCCAATCGAGTATTGTATCACCGGCAACGAAAGGGCTGTCTGCTAGGAGTGGATTATCTCTTTTCCGATGCACTATTTCATGTTTACTGTGTCCCACGCACCCTCACATTGACGAATTAACGCAGAAATGGCGTCGCTATGACATACTATAGGAGCCATGCCTTCTGTTTCCCAATCGAGTATTGTATCTCCGGCAACGAAAGGGCTGTCTGCTAGGAGTGGATTATCTCTTTTCCGATGCACTATTTCATGTTTACTGTGTCCCACGCACCCTCACATTGACGAATTAACGCAGAAATGGCGTCGCTATGACATACTATAGGAGCCATGCCTTCTGGTTCCCAATCGAGTATTGTTTCCCTGGCAACGAAAGGGCTGTCTGCTAGGAGTGGATTATCTCTTTTCCGATGCACTATTTCATGTTTACTGTGTCCCACTCACTCTCACATTGACGAATTAACGCAGAAATGGCGTCGCTATGACATACTATAGGAGCCATGCCTTCTGTTTCCCAATCGAGTATTGTATCCCCGGCAACGAAAGGGCTGTCTGCTAGGAGTGGATTATCTCTTTTCCGATGCACTATTTCATGTTTACTGTGTCCCACGCACCCTCACATTGACGAATTAACGCAGAAATGGCGTCGCTATGACATACTATACGAGCCATGCCTTCTGTTTCCCAATCGAGTATTGTATCCCCGGCAACGAAAGGGCTGTCTGCTAGGAGTGGATTATCTCTTTTCCGATGCACTATTTCATGTTTACTGTGTCCCACGCACCCTCACATTGACGAATTAACGCAGAAATGGCGTCGGTATGACATACTATAGGAGCCATGCCTTCTTTTTCCCAATCGAGTATTGTATCACCGGCAACGAAAGGGCTGTCTGCTAGGAGTGGATTATCTCTTTTCCGATGCACTATTTCATGTTTACTGTGTCCCACGCACCCTCACATTGACGAATTAACGCAGAAATGGCGTCGCTATGACATACTATAGGAGCCATGCCTTCTGTTTCCCAATCGAGTATTGTATCCCCGGCAACGAAAGGGCTGTCTGCTAGGAGTGGATTATCTCTTTTCCGATGCACTATTTCATGTTTACCGTGTCCCACGCACCCTCACATTGACGAATTAACGCAGAAATGGCGTCGCTATGACATACTATAGGAGCCATGCCTTATGTTTCCCAATCGAGTATTGTATCCCCGGCAACGAAAGGGCTGTCTGCTAGGAGTGGATTATCTCTTTTCCGATGCACTATTTCATGTTTACTGTGTCCCACGCACCCTCACATTGACGAATTAACGCAGAAATGGCGTCGCTATGACATACTATAGGAGCCATGCCTTCTGTTTCCCAATCGAGTATTGTTTCCCGGCAATGAAAGGGCTGTCTGCTAGGAGTGGATTATCTCTTTTCCGTTGCACTATTTCATGTTTACTGTGTCCCACGCACCCTCACATTGACGAATTAACGCAGAAATGGCGTCGCTATGACATACTATAGGAGCCATGCCTTCTGTTCCCCAATCGAGTATTGTATCCCCGGCAACGAAAGGGCTGTCTGCTAGGAGTGGATTATCTCTTTTCCGATGCACTATTTCATGTTTACAGTGTCCCACGCACCCTCACATTGACGAATTAACGCAGAAATGGCGTCGCTATGACATACTATAGGAGCCATGCCTTCTGTTTCCCAATCGAGTATTGTTTCCCGGCAACGAAAGGGCTGTCTGCTAGGAGTGGATTATCTCTTTTCCGATGCACTATTTCATGTTTACTGTGTCCCACGCACCCTCACATTGACGAATTAACGCAGAAATGGCGTCGCTATGACATACTATAGGAGCCATGCCTTCTGTTTCCCAATCGAGTATTGTATCCCCGGCAAAGAAAGGGCTGTCTGCTAGGAGTGGATTATCTCTTTTCCGATGCACTATTTCATGTTTACTGTGTCCCACGCACCCTCACATTGACGAATTAACGCAGAAATGGCGTCGCTATGACATACTATAGGAGCCATGCCTTCTGTTTCCCAATCGAGTATTGTTTCCCGGCAACGAAAGGGCTGTCTGCTAGGAGTGGATTATCTCTTTTCCGATGCACTATTTCGTGTTTACTGTGTCCCACGCACCCTCACATTGACGAATTAACGCAGAAATGGCGTCGCTATGACATACTATAGGAGCCATGCCTTCTGTTTCCCAATCGAGTATTGTATCCCCGGCAACGAAAGGGATGTCTGCTAGGAGTGGATTATCTCTTTTCCGATGCACTATTTCATGTTTACTGTGTCCCACGCACCCTCACATTGACGAATTAACGCAGAATTTGCGTCGCTATGACATACTATAGGAGCCATGCCTTCTGTTTCCCAATCGAGTATTGTATCCCCGGTAACGAAAGGGCTGTCTGCTAGGAGTGGATTATCTCTTTTCCGATGCACTATTTCATGTTTACTGTGTCCCACGCACCCTCACATTGACGAATTAACGCAGAAATGGCGTCGCTATGACATACTATAGGAGCCATGCCTTCTGTTTCCCAATCGAGTATTGTTTCCCGGCAACGAAAGGGCTGTCTGCTAGGAGTGGATTATCTCTTTTCCGATGCACTATTTCATGTTTACTGTGTCCCACGCACCCTCACATTGACGAATTAACGCAGAAATGGCGTCGCTATGACATACTATAGGAGCCAGCCTTCTGTTTCCCAATCGAGTATTGTATCCCCGGCAACGAAAGGGCTGTCTGCTAGGAGTGGATTATCTCTTTTCCGATGCACTATTTCATGTTTACTGTGTCCCACCCACCCTCACATTGACGAATTAACGCAGAATTTGCGTCGCTATGACATACTATAGGAGCCATGCCTTCTGTTTCCCAATCGAGTATTGTATCCCCGGCAACGAAAGGGCTGTCTGCTAGGAGTGGATTATCTCCTTTCCGATGCACTATTTCATGTTTACCGTGTCCCACGCACCCTCACATTGACGAATTAACGCAGAAATGGCGTCGCTATGACATACTATAGGAGCCATGCCTTCTGTTTCCCAATCGAGTATTGTTTCCCGGCAACGAAAGGGCTGTCTGCTAGGAGTGGATTATCTCTTTTCCGATGCACTATTTCATGTTTACTGTGTCCCACGCACCCTCACATTGACGAATTAACGCAGAAATGGCGTCGCTATGACATACTATAGGAGCCATGCCTTCTGTTTCCCAATCGAGTATTGTATCCCCGGCAACGAAAGGGCTGTCTGCTAGGAGTGGATTATCTCTTTTCCGATGCACTATTTCATGTTTACTGTGTCCCACGCACCCTCACATTGACGAATTAACGCAGAAATGGCGTCGCTATGACATACTATAGGAGCCATACCTTATGTTTCCCAATCGAGTATTGTATCCCCGGCAACGAAAGGGCTGTCTGCTAGGAGTGGATTATCTCTTTTCCGATGCTCTATTTCATGTTTACTGTGTCCCACGCACCCTCACATTGACGAATTAACGCAGAAATGGCGTCGCTATGACATACTATAGGAGCCATGCCTTCTGTTTCCCAATCGAGTATTGTTTCCCGGCAATGAAAGGGCTGTGTGCTAGGGGTGGATTATCTCTTTTCCGATGCACTATTTCATGTTTACTGTGTCCCACGCACCCTCACATTGACGAATTAACGCAGAAATGGCGTCGCTATGACATACTATAGGAGCCGTGCCTTCTGTTTCCCAATCGAGTATTGTATCCCCGGCAACGAAAGGGCTGTCTGCTAGGAGTGGATTATCTCTTTTCCGATGCACTATTTCATGTTTACTGTGTCCCACGCACCCTCACATTGACGAATTAACGCAGAAATGGCGTCGCTATGACATACTATAGGAGCCATGCCTTCTGGTTCCCAATCGAGTATTGTTTCCCGGCAACGAAAGGGCTGTCTGCTAGGAGTGGATTATCTCTTTTCCGATGCACTATTTCATGTTTACTGTGTCCCACGCACCCTCACATTGACGAATTAACGCAGAAATGGCGTCGCTATGACATACTATAGGAGCCATGCCTTCTGTTTCCCAATCGAGTATTGTATCCCCGGCAACGAAAGGGCTGTCTGCTAGGAGTGGATTATCTCTTTTCCGATGCACTATTTCATGTTTACTGTGTCCCACGCACCCTCACATTGACGAATTAACGCAGAAATGGCGTCGCTATGACATACTATAGGAGCCATGCCTTCTGTTTCCCAATCGAGTATTGTTTCCCGGCAACGAAAGGGCTGTCTGCTAGGAGTGGATTATCTCTTTTCCGATGCACTATTTCGTGTTTACTGTGTCCCACGCACCCTCACATTGACGAATTAACGCAGAAATGGCGTCGCTATGACATACTATAGGAGCCATGCCTTCTGTTTCCCAATCGAGTATTGTATCCCCGGCAACGAAAGGGCTGTCTGCTAGGAGTGGATTATCTCTTTTCCGATGCACTATTTCATGTTTACTGTGTCCCACGCACCCTCACATTGACGAATTAACGCAGAATTTGCGTCGCTATGACATACTATAGGAGCCATGCCTTCTGTTTCCCAATCGAGTATTGTATCCCCGGCAACGAAAGGGCTGTCTGCTAGGAGTGGATTATCTCCTTTCCGATGCACTATTTCATGTTTACTGTGTCCCACGCACCCTCACATTGACGAATTAACGCAGAAATGGCGTCGCTATGACATACTATAGGAGCCATGCCTTCTGTTTCCCAATCGAGTATTGTATCCCCGGCAACGAAAGGGCTGTCTGCTAGGAGTGGATTATCTCTTTTCCGATGCACTATTTCGTGTTTACTGTGTCCCACGCACCCTCACATTGACGAATTAACGCAGAAATGGCGTCGCTATGACATACTATAGGAGCCAGCCTTCTGTTTCCCAATCGAGTATTGTATCCCCGGCAACGAAAGGGCTGTCTGCTAGGAGTGGATTATCTCCTTTCCGATGCACTATTTCATGTTTACTGTGTCCCACGCACCCTCACATTGACGAATTAACGCAGAAATGGCGTCGCTATGACATACTATAGGAGCCATGCCTTCTGTTTCCCAATCGAGTATTGTATCCCCGGCAACGAAAGGGCTGTCTGCTAGGAGTGGATTATCTCTTTTCCGATGCACTATTTCATGTTTACTGTGTCCCACGCACCCTCACATTGACGAATTAACGCAGAAATGGCGTCGCTATGACATACTATAGGAGCCATGCCTTCTGTTTCCCAATCGAGTATTGTATCCCCGGCAACGAAAGGGCTGTCTGCTAGGAGTGGATTATCTCTTTTCCGATGCACTATTTCATGTTTACTGTGTCCCACGCACCCTCACATTGACGAATTAACGCAGAAATGGCGTCGCTATGACATACTATAGGAGCCATGCCTTCTGTTTCCCAATCGAGTATTGTATCCCCGGCAACGAAAGGGCTGTCTGCTAGGAGTGGATTATCTCTTTTCCGATGCACTATTTCATGTTTACTGTGTCCCACGCACCCTCACATTGACGAATTAACGCAGAAATGGCGTCGCTATGACATACTATAGGAGCCATGCCTTATGTTTCCCAATCGAGTATTGTATCCCCGGCAACGAAAGGGCTGTCTGCTAGGAGTGGATTATCTCTTTTCCGATGCTCTATTTCATGTTTACTGTGTCCCACGCACCCTCACATTGACGAATTAACGCAGAAATGGCGTCGCTATGACATACTATAGGAGCCATGCCTTCTGGTTCCCAATCGAGTATTGTTTCCCGGCAACGAAAGGGCTGTCTGCTAGGAGTGGATTATCTCTTTTCCGATGCACTATTTCATGTTTACTGTGTCCCACGCACCCTCACATTGACGAATTAACGCAGAAATGGCGTCGCTATGACATACTATAGGAGCCATGCCTTCTGTTTCCCAATCGAGTATTGTATCCCCGGCAACGAAAGGGCTGTCTGCTAGGAGTGGATTATCTCTTTTCCGATGCACTATTTCATGTTTACTGTGTCCCACGCACCCTCACATTGACGAATTAACGCAGAAATGGCGTCGCTATGACATACTATAGGAGCCATGCCTTCTGTTTCCCAATCGAGTATTGTTTCCCGGCAACGAAAGGGCTGTCTGCTAGGAGTGGATTATCTCTTTTCCGATGCACTATTTCGTGTTTACTGTGTCCCACGCACCCTCACATTGACGAATTAACGCAGAAATGGCGTCGCTATGACATACTATAGGAGCCATGCCTTCTGTTTCCCAATCGAGTATTGTATCCCCGGCAACGAAAGGGCTGTCTGCTAGGAGTGGATTATCTCTTTTCCGATGCACTATTTCATGTTTACTGTGTCCCACGCACCCTCACATTGACGAATTAACGCAGAATTTGCGTCGCTATGACATACTATAGGAGCCATGCCTTCTGTTTCCCAATCGAGTATTGTATCCCCGGCAACGAAAGGGCTGTCTGCTAGGAGTGGATTATCTCTTTTCCGATGCACTATTTCATGTTTACTGTGTCCCACGCATCCTCACATTGACGAATTAACGCAGAAATGGCGTCGCTATGACATACTATAGGAGCCATGCCTTCTGTTTCCCAATCGAGTATTGTTTCCCGGCAACGAAAGGGCTGTCTGCTAGGAGTGGATTATCTCTTTTCCGATGCACTATTTCATGTTTACTGTGTCCCACGCACCCTCACATTGACGAATTAACGCAGAAATGGCGTCGCTATGACATACTATAGGAGCCAGCCTTCTGTTTCCCAATCGAGAATTGTATCCCCGGCAACGAAAGGGCTGTCTGCTAGGAGTGGATTATCTCTTTTCCGATGCACTATTTCATGTTTACTGTGTCCCACCCACCCTCACATTGACGAATTAACGCAGAAATGGCGTCGCTATGACATACTATAGGAGCCATGCCTTCTGTTTCCCAATCGAGTATTGTATCCCCGGCAACGAAAGGGCTGTCTGCTAGGAGTGGATTATCTCTTTTCCGATGCACTATTTCATGTTTACTGTGTCCCACGCACCCTCACATTGACGAATTAACGCAGAAATGGCGTCGCTATGACATACTATAGGAGCCATGCCTTCTGTTTCCCAATCGAGTATTGTTTCCCGGCAACGAAAGGGCTGTCTGCTAGGAGTGGATTATCTCTTTTCCGATGCACTATTTCATGTTTACTGTGTCCCACGCACCCTCACATTGACGAATTAACGCAGAAATGGCGTCGCTATGACATACTATAGGAGCCATGCCTTCTGTTTCCCAATCGAGTATTGTATCCCCGGCAACGAAAGGGCTGTCTGCTAGGAGTGGATTATCTCTTTTCCGATGCACTATTTCATGTTTACTGTGTCCCACGCACCCTCACATTGACGAATTAACGCAGAAATGGCGTCGCTATGACATACTATAGGAGCCATGCCTTCTGTTTCCCAATCGAGTATTGTATCCCCGGCAACGAAAGGGCTGTCTGCTAGGAGTGGATTATCTCTTTTCCGATGCACCATTTCATGATTACTGTGTCCCACGCACCCTCACGTTGACGAATTAACGCAGAAATGGCGTCGCTATGACATACTATAGGAGCCATGCCTTCTGTTTCCCAATCGAGTATTGTTTCCCGGCAACGAAAGGGCTGTCTGCTAGGAGTGGATTATCTCTTTTCCGATGCACTATTTCACGTTTACTGTGTCCCACGCACCCTCACATTGACGAATTAACGCAGAAATGGCGTCGCTATGACATACTATAGGAGCCATGCCTTTTGTTTCCCAATCGAGTATTGTATCCCCGGCAACGAAAGGGCTGTCTGCTAGGAGTGGATTATCTCTTTTCCGATGCACTATTTCATGTTTACTGTGTCCCACGCACCCTCACATTGACGAATTAAAGCAGAAATTGCGTCGCTATGACATACTATAGGAGCCATGCCTTCTGTTTCCCAATCGAGTATTGTATCCCCGGCAACGAAAGGGCTGTCTGCTAGGAGTGGATTATCTCTTTTCCGATGCACTATTTCATGTTTACTGTGTCCCACACACCCTCACATTGACGAAATAACGCAGAAATGGCGTCGCTATGACATACTATAGGAGCCATGCCTTCTGTTTCCCAATCGAGTATTGTTTCCCCAGCAACGAAAGGGCTGTCTGCTAGGAGTGGATTATCTCTTTTCCGATGCACTATTTCATGTTTACTGTGTCCCACGCACCCGCACATTGACGAATTAACGCAGAATTTGCGTCGCTATGACATACTATAGGAGCCATGCCTTCTGTTTCCCAATCGAGTATTGTTTCCCCGGCAACGAAAGGGCTGTCTGCTAGGAGTGGATTATCTCTTTTCCGATGCACTATTTCATGTTTACTGTGTCCCACGCACCCTCACATTGACGAATTAACTCAGAAATGGCGTCGCTATGACATACTATAGGAGCCATGCCTTCTGTTTCCCAATCGAGTATTGTTTCCCGGCAACGAAAGGGCTGTCTGCTAGGAGTGGATTAACTCTTTTCCGATGCACAATTTCATGTTTACTGTGTCCCACGCACCCTCACATTGACGAATTAACGCAGAAATGGCGTCGCTATGGCATACTATAGGAGCCATGCCTTCTGTTTCCCAATCGAGTATTGTTTCCCCGGCAACGAAAGGGCTGTCTGCTAGGAGTGGATTATCTCTTTTCCGATGCACTATTTCATGCTTACTGTGTCCCACGCACCCTCACATTGACGAATGAACGCAGAAATGGCGTCGCTATGACATACTATAGGAGCCATGCCTTCTGTTTCCCAATCGAGTATTGTTTCCCCGGCAACGAAAGGGCTGTCTGCTAGGAGTGGATTATCTCTTTTCCGATGCACTATTTCATGTTTACTGTGTCCCACGCACCCTCACATTGACGAATTAACGCAGAAATGGCGTCGCTATGACACACTATAGGAGCCATGCCTTCTGTTTCCCAATCGAGTATTGTTTCCCAGGCAACGAAAGGGCTGTCTGCTAGGAATGGATTATCTCTTTTCCGATGCACTATTTCATGTTTACTGTGTCCCACGCACCCTCACATTGACGAATTAACGCAGAAATGGCGTCGCTATGACATGCTATAGGAGCCATGCCTTCTGTTTCCCAATCGAGTATTGTTTCCCCGGCAACGAAAGGGCTGTCTGCTAGGAGTGGATTATCTCTTTTCCGATGCACCATTTCATGTTTACTGTGTCCCACGCTCCCTCACATTGACGAATTAACGCAGAAATGGCGTCGCTATGACATGCTATAGGAGCCATGCCTTCTGTTTCCCAATCGAGTATTGTTACCCCCGGCAACGAAAGGGCTGTCTGCTAGGAGTGGATTATCTCTTTTCCGATGCACCATTTCATGTTTACTGTGTCCCACGCTCCCTCACATTGACGAATTAACGCAGAATTTGCGTCGCTATGACATACTATAGGAGCCATGCCTTCTGTTTCCCAATCGAGTATTGTTTCCCCGGCAACGAAAGGGCTGTCTGCTAGGAGTGGATTATCTCTTTTCCGATGCACTATTTCATGTTTACTGTGTCCCACGCACCCTCACATTGACGAATTAACGCAGAAATGGCGTCGCTATGACATACTATAGGAGCCATGCCTTCTGTTTCCCAATCGAGTATTGTTTCCCGGCAACGAAAGGGCTGTCTGCTAGGAGTGGATTATCTCTTTTCCGATGCACCATTTCATGTTTACTGTGTCCCACGCACCCTCACATTGACGAATTAACGCAGAAATGGCGTCGCTATGACATACTATAGGAGCCATGCCTTCTGTTTCCCAATCGAGTATTGTTTCCCGGCAACGAAAGGGCTGTCTGCTAGGAGTGGATTATCTCTTTTCCGATGCACTATTTCATGTTTACTGTGTCCCACGCACCCTCACATTGACGAATTAACGCAGAATTTGCGTCGCTATGACATACTATAGGAGCCATACCTTCTGTTTCCCAATCGAGTATTGTTTCCCCGGCAACGAAAGGGCTGTCTGCTAGGAGTGGATTATCTCTTTTCCGATGCACTATTTCATGTTTACTGTGTCCCACGCACCCTCACATTGACGAATTAACGCAGAATTTGCGTCGCTATGACCTACTATAGGAGCCATGCCTTCTGTTTCCCAATCGAGTATTGTTTCCCCGGCAACGAAAGGGCTGTCTGCTAGGAGTGGATTATCTCTTTTCCGATGCACTATTTCATGTTTACTGTGTCCCACGCACCCTCACATTGACGAATTAACGAAGAATCTGCGTCGCTATTACATACTATAGGAGCCATGCCTTCTGGTTCCCAATCGAGTATTGTTTCCCCGGCAACGAAAGGGCTGTCTGCTAGGAGTGGATTATCTCTTTTCCGATGCACTATTTCATGTTTACTGTGTCCCACGCATCCTCACATTGACGAATTAACGCAGAATTTGCGTCGCTATGACATACTATAGGAGCCATGCCTTCTGTTTCCCAATCGAGTATTGTTTCCCTGGCAACGAAAGAGCTGTCTGCTAGGAGTGGATTATCTCTTTTCCGATGCACTATTTCATGTTTACTGTGTCCCACGCACCCTCAAATTGACGAATTAACGCAGAATTTGCATCGCTAAAACATACTATAGGAGCCATGCCTTCTGTTTCCCAATCGAGTATTGTTTCCCGGGCAACGAAAGTGCTGTCTCCTAGGAGTGGATTATCTCTTTTACGATGCACTATTCCATGATTACTGTGTCCCACGCACCCTCACATTGACGAATTAACGTAGAAATGGCGTCGCTATGACATACTATGGGAGCCATGCCTTCTGTTTCCCAATCGAGTATTGTTTCCCCGGCAACGAAAGGGCTGTCTGCTAGAAGTGGATTATCTCTTTTACGATGCACTATTTCATGTTTACTGTGTCCCACGCACCCTCACATTGACGAATTAACGCAGAATTTGCATCGCTAAAACATACTATAGGAGCCATGCCTTCTGCTTCCCAATCGAGTATTGTTTCCCCGGCAACGAAAGGGCTGTCTGCTGGGAGTGGATTATCTCTTTTCCGATGCACTATTTCGTGTTTACTGTGTCCCACGCACCCTCACATTGACGAATTAACGCAGAAATGGCGTCGCTATGACATACTATAGGAGCCATGCCTTCTGGTTCCCAATCGCGTATTGTTTCCACAGCAACGAAAGGGCTGTCTACTAGGAGTGGATTATCTCTTTTACGATGCACTATTTCAAGTTTACTGTGTCCCACGCACCCTCACATTGACGAATTAACGCAGAAATGGCGTCGCTATGACATACTATAGGAGCCATGCCTTCTGTTTCCCAATCGAGTATTGTTTCCCCGGCAACGAAAGGGCTGTCTGCTAGGAGTGGATTATCTCTTTTACGATGCACTATTTCATGTTTACTGTGTCCCACGCACCCTCACATTGACGAATTAACGCAGAAATGGCGTCGCTATGACATACTATAGGAGCAATGCCTTCTGGTTCCCAATCGCGTATTGTTTCCCCAGCAACGAAAGGGCTGCCTGCTAGGAGTGGATTATCTCTTTTCCGATGCACTATTTCGCGTTTACTGTGTCCCACGCACCCTCACATTGACGAATTAACGCAGAAATGGCGTCGCTATGACATACTATAGGAGCCATGCCTTCTGGTTCCCAATCGCGTATTGTTTCCCCAGCAAAGAAAGGGCTGTCTGCTAGGAGTGGATTATCTCTTTTACGATGCACTATTTCATGTTTACTGTGTCCCACGCACCCTCACATTGACGAATTAACGCAGAAATGGCGTCGCTATGACATACTATAGGAGCCATGCCTTCTGTTTCCCAATCGAGTATTGTTTCCCCGGCAACGAAAGGGCTGTCTGCTAGGAGTGGATTATCTCTTTGCCGATGCACTATTCCATGTTTACTGTGTCCCACGCACCCTCACATTGACGAATTAACGCAGAATTTGCGTCGCTATGACATACTATAGGAGCCATGTCTTCTGTTTCCCAATCGAGTATTGTTTCCCCGGCAAGGAAAGGGCTGTCTGCTAGGTGTGGATTATCTCTTTTCCGATGCACTATTTCATGTTTGCTGTGTCCCCCGCAGCCTCACATTGACGAATTAACGCAGAAGTGGCGTCGCTATGACATACTATAATAGCCATGCCTTCTGTTTCCCAATCGAGTATTGTTTCCCCAGCAACGAAAGGGCTGTCTGCTAGGAATGGATTATCTCTTTTACGATGCACTATTTCATGTTTACTGTGTCCCACGCACCCTCACATTGACGAATTAACGCAGAATTTGCGTCGCTATGACATAGTATAGGAGCCATGCCTTCTGTTTCCCAATCGAGTATTGTTTCCCCGGTAACGAAAGGGCTGTCTGTTAGGAGTGGATTATCTCCTTTCCGATGCACTATTTCATGTTTACTGTGTCCCACGCACCCTCACATTGACGAATTAACGCAGAATTTGCGTCGCTATGACATACTATAGGAGCCATGCCTTCTGGTTCCCAATCGCGTATTGTTTCCCCAGCAACGAAAGGGCTGTCTGCTAGGAGTGGATTATCTCTTTTACGATGCACTATTTCATGTTTACTGTGTCCCACGCACCCTCACATTGACGAATTAACGCAGAAATGGCGTCGCTATGACATACTATAGGAGCCATGCCTTCTGTTTCCCAATCGAGTATTGTTTCCCCGGCAACGAAAGGGCTGTCTGCTAGGAGTGGATTATCTCTTTTACGATGCACTATTTCATGTTTACTGTGTCCCACGCACCCTCACATTGACGAATTAACGCAGAAATGGCGTCGCTATGACATACTATAGGAGCCATGCCTTCTGTTTCCCAATCGAGTATTGTTTCCCCGGCAACGAAAGGGCTGTCTGCTAGGAGTGGATTATCTCTTTTCCGATGCACTATTTCATGTTTACTGTGTCCCACGCACCCTCACATTGACGAATTAACGCAGAATTTGCATCGCTAAAACATACTATAGGAGCCAAGTCTTCTGTTTCCCAATCGAGTATTGTTTCCCTGGCAACGAAAGGGCTGTCTGCTAGGAGTGGATTATCTCTTTTCCGATGCACTATTTCATGTTTACTGTGTCCCACGCACCCCACATTGACGAATTAACGCAAAAATGGCGTCGCTATGACATACTATAGGAGCCATGCCTTCTGGTTCCCAATCGCGTATTGTTTCCCCAGCAACGAAAGGGCTGTCTGCTAGGAGTGGATTATCTCTTTTACGATGCCCTATTTCATGTTTACTGTGTCCCACGCACCCTCACATTGACGAATTAACGCAGAAATGGCGTCGCTATGACATACTATAGGAGCCATGCCTTCTGTTTCCCAATCGAGTATTGGTTCCCCGGCAACGAAAGGGCTGTCTGCTAGGAGTGGATTATCTCTTTTCCGATGCACTATTTCATGTTTACTGTGTCCCACGCACCCTCACATTGACGAATTAACGCAGAAATGGCGTCGCTATGACATACTATAGGAGCCATGCCTTTTGTTTCCCAATCGAGTATTGTTTCCCCGGCAACGAAAGGGCTGTCTGCTAGGAGTGGATTATATCTTTTACGATGCACTATTTCATCTTTAGTGTATCCCACGCTCCCTCACATTGACGAATTAACGCAGAAATGGCGTCGCTGTGACATACTATAGGAGCCATGCCTTCTGGTTCCCAATCGAGTATTGTTTCCCCGGCAACGAAAGGGCTGTCTGCTAGGAGTGGATTATCTCTTTTCCGATGCACTATTTCATGTTTACTGTGTCCCACGCACCCTCGCATTGACGAATTAACGCAGAATTTGCATCGCTAAAACATACTATAGGAGCCATGCCTTCTGTTTCCCAATCGAGTATTGTTTCCCCGGCAACGAAAGGGCTGTCTGCTAGGAGTGGATTATCTCTTTTACGATGCACTATTCCATGTTTACTGTGTCCCACGCACCCTCAAATTGACGAATTAACGCAGTAATGGCGTCGCTATGACATACTATAGGAGCCATGCCTTCTGTTTCCCAATCGAGTATTGTTTCCCCGGCAACGAAAGGGCTGTCTGCTAGGAGTGGATTATCTCTTTTACGATGCACTATTTCATGTTTACTGTGTCCCACGCACCCTCACATTGACGAATTAACGCAGAAATGGCGTCGCTATGACATACTATAGGAGCCATGCCTTCTGGTTACCAATCGCGTATTGTTTCCCCAGCAACGAAAGGGCTGTCTGCTAGGAGTGGATTATCTCTTTTACGATGCACTATTTCAAGTTTACTGTGTCCCACGCACCCTCACATTGACGAATTAACGCAGAAATGGCGTCGCTATGACATACTATAGGAGCCATGCCTTCTGGTTCCCAATCGCGTATTGTTTCCCCGGCAACGAAAGGGCTGTCTGCTAGGAGTGGATTATCTCTTTTACGATGCACTATTTCATGTTTACTGTGTCCCACGCACCCTCACATTGACGAATTAACGCAGAAATGGCGTCGCTATGACATACTATAGGAGCCATGCCTTCTGTTTCCCAATCGAGTATTGTTTCCCCGGCAACGAAAGGGCTGTCTGCTAGGAGTGGATTATCTCTTTTCCGATGCACTATTTCATGTTTACTGTGTCCCACGCACCCTCACATTGACGAATTAACGCAGAATTTGCGTCGCTATGACATACTATAATAGCCATGCCTTCTGTTTCCCAATCGAGTATTGTTTCCCCGGCAACGAAAGGGCTGTCTGCTAGGAGTGGATTATCTCTTTTCCGATGCACTATTTCATGTTTACTGTGTCCCACGCACCCTCACATTGACGAATTAACGCAGAATTTGCATCGCTATGACATACTATAGGAGCCATGCCTTCTGTTTCCCAATCGGGTATTGTTTCCCCGGCAACGAAAGGGCTGTCTGCTTGGAGTGGATTATCTCTTTTCCGATGCACTATTTTATATTTACTGTGTCCCACGCACCCTCACATTGACGAATTAACGCAGAATTTGCATCGCTATAACATACTATAGGAGCCATGCCTTCTGTTTCCCAATCGTGTATTGTTTCCCCGGCAACGAAAGGGCTGTCTGCTAGGAGTGGATTATCTCTTTTCCGATGCACTATTTCATGTTTACTGTGTCCCACGCACCCTCACATTGACGAATTAACGCAGAATTTGCGTCGCTATAACATACTATAGGAGCCATGCCTTCTGTTTCCCAATCGAGTATTGTTTCCCTGGCAACGAAAGGGCTGACTGCTAGGAGTGGATTATCTCTTTTCCGATGCACTATTTCATGTTTACTGTGTCCCACGCACCCTCAAATTGACGAATTAACGCAGAATTTGCATCGCTAAAACATACCATAGGAGCCATGCCTTCTGTTTCCCAATCGAGTATTGTTTCCCCAGCAACGAAAGGGCTGTCTGTTAGGAGTGGATTATCTCTTTTACGATGCACTATTCCATGATTACTGTGTCCCACGCACCCTCACATTGACGAATTAACGTAGAAATGGCGTCGCTATGACATACTATAGGAGCCATGCCTTCTGTTTCCCAATCGACTATTGTTTCCCCGGCAACGAAAGGGCTGTCTGCTAGAAGTGGATTATCTCTTTTACGATGCACTATTTCATGTTTACTGTGTCCCACGCACCCTCACATTGACGAATTAACGCAGAATTTGCATCGCTAAAACATACTATAGGAGCCATGCCTTCTGCTTCCCAATCGAGTATTGTTTCCCCGGCAACGAAAGGGCTGCTTGCGGGGAGTGGATTATCTCTTTTCCGATGCACTATTTCGTGTTTACTGTGTCCCACGCACCCTCACATTGACGAATTAACGCTGAAATGGCGTCGCTATGACATACCATAGGAGCCATGCCTTCTGGTTCCCAATCGCGTATTGTTTCCACAGCAACGAAAGGGCTGTCTACTAGGAGTGGATTATCTCTTTTACGATGCACTATTTCAAGGTTACTGTGTCAAACGCACCCTCACATTGACGAATTAACGCAGAAATGGCGTCGCTATGACATGCTATAGGAGCCATGCCTTCTGTTTCAAAATCGAGTATTGTTTCCCCGGCAACGAAAGGGCTGTCTGCTAGGAGTGGATTATCTCTTTTACGATGCACTATTTCATGTTTACTGTGTCCCACGCACCCTCACATTGACGAATTAACGCAGAAATGGCGTCGCTATGACATACTATAGGAGCCATGCCTTCTGGTTCCCAATCGCGTATTGTTTCCCCAGCAACGAAATGGCTGTCTGCTAGGAGTGGATTATCTCTTTTCCGATGCACTATTTCGCGTTTACTGTGTCCCACGCACCCTCACATTGACGAATTAACGCAGAAATGGCGTCGCTATGACATACTATAGGAGCCATGCCTTCTGGTTCTCAATCGCGTATTGTTTCCCCAGCAAAGAAAGGGCTGTCTGCTAGGAGTGGATTATCTCTTTTACGATGCACTATTTCATGTTTACTGTGTCCCACGCACCCTCACATTGACGAATTAACGCAGAAATGGCGTCGCTATGACATACTATAGGAGCCATGCCTTCTGTTTCCCAATCGAGTATTGTTTCCCCGGCAACGAAAGGGCTGTCTGCTAGGAGTGGATTATCTCTTTTCCGATGCACTATTTCATGTTTACTGTGTCCCACGCACCCACACATTGACGAATTAACGCAGAATTTGCGTCGCTATGACATACTATAGGAGCCATGCCTTCTGGTTCCCAATCGAGTGTTGTTTCTCCGGCAACGAAAGGGCTGTCTGCTAGGAGTGGATTATCTCTTTTCCGATGCACTATTTCATGTTTGCTGTGTCCCCCGCAGCCTCACATTGACGAATTAACGCAGAAATGGCGTCGCTATGACATACTATAATAGCCATGCCTTCTGTTTCCCAATCGAGTATTGTTTCCCCAGCAACGAAAGGGCTGTCTGCTAGGAATGGATTATCTCTTTTACGATGCACTATTTCATGTTTACTGTGTCCCACGCACCCTCACATTGACGAATTAACGCAGAATTTGCGTCGCTATGACATACTATAGGAGCCATGCCTTCTGTTTCCCAATCGAGTATTGTTTCCCCGGTAACGAAAGGGCTGTCTGTTAGGAGTGGATTATCTCTTTTCCGATGCACTATTTCATGTTTACTGTCCCACGCACCCTCACATTGACGAATTAACGCAGAATTTGCGTCGCTATGACATACTGTAGGAGCCATGCCTTCTGGTTCCCAATCGCGTATTGTTTCCCCAGCAACGAAAGGGCTGTCTGCTAGGAGTGGATTATCTCTTTTACGATGCACTATTTCATGTTTACTGTGTCCCACGCACCCTCACATTGACGAATTAACGCAGAAATGGCGTCGCTATGACATACTATAGGAGCCATGCCTTCTGTTTCCCAATCGAGTATTGTTTCCCCGGCAACGAAAGGGCTGTCTGCTAGGAGTGGATTATCTCTTTTACGATGCACTATTTCATGTTTACTGTGTCCCACGCACCCTCACATTGACGAATTAACGCAGAAATGGCGTCGCTATGACATACTATAGGAGCCATGCCTTCTGTTTCCCAATCGAGTATTGTTTCCCCGGCAACGAAAGGGCTGTCTGCTAGGAGTGGATTATCTCTTTTCCGATGCACTATTTCATGTTTACTGTGTCCCACGCACCCTCACATTGACGAATTAACGCAGAATTTGCATCGCTAAAACATACTATAGGAGCCAAGCATCCTGTTTCCCAATCGAGTATTGTTTCCCCGGCAACGAAAGGGCTGTCTGCTAGGAGTGGATTATCTCTTTTACGATGCACTATTTCATGTTTACTGTGTCCCACGCACCCTCACATTGACGAATTAACGCAGAAATGGCGTCGCTATGACATACTATAGGAGCCATGCCTTCTGGGTCCCAATCGCGTATTGTTTCCCCAGCAATGAAAGGGCTGTCTGCTAGGAGTGGATTATCTCTTTTACGATGCATTATTTCGTGTTTACTGTGTCCCACGCACCCTCACATTGACGAATTAACGCAGAAATGGCGTCGCTATGACATACTATAGGAGCCTTGCCTTCTGGTTCCCAATCGCGTATTGTTTCTCCAGCAACGAAAGGGCTGTCTGCTAGGAGTGGATTATCTCTTTTACGATGCACTATTTCATGTTTACTGTGTCCCACGCGCCCTCACATTGACGAATTAACGCAGAAATGGCGTCGCTATGACATACTATAGGAGCCATGCCTTCTGTTTCCCAATCGAGTATTCTTTCCCCGGCAACGAAAGGGCTGTCTGCTAGGAGTGGATTATCTCTTTTACGATGCACTATTTCATGTTTACTGTGTCCCACGCACCCCACATTGACGAATTAACGCAAAAATGGCGTCGCTATGACATACTATAGGAGCCATGCCTTCTGGTTCCCAATCGCGTATTGTTTCCCCAGCAACGAAAGGGCTGTCTGCTAGGAGTGGATTATCTCTTTTACGATGCACTATTTCATGTTTACTGTGTCCCACGCACCCTCACATTGACGAATTAACGCAGAAATGGCGTCGCTATGACATACTATAGGAGCCATGCCTTCTGGTTCCCAATCGCGTATTGTTTCCCCAGCAACGAAAGGGCTGTCTGCTAGGAGTGGATTATCTCTTTTCCGATGCACTATTTCATGTTTACTGTGTCCCACGCACCCTCACATTGACGAATTAACGCAGAAATGGCGTCGCTATGACATACTATAGGAGCCATGCCTTTTGTTTCCCAATCGAGTATTGTTTCCCCGGCAACGAAAGGGCTGTCTGCTAGGAGTGGATTATATCTTTTACGATGCACTATTTCATCTTTAGTGTATCCCACGCTCCCTCACATTGACGAATTAACGCAGAAATGGCGTCGCTATGACATACTATAGGAGCCATGCCTTCTGGTTCCCAATCGAGTATTGTTTCCCCGGCAACGAAAGGGCTGTCTGCTAGGAGTAGATTATCTCTTTTCCGATGCACTATTTCATGTTTACTGTGTCCCACGCACCCTCACATTGACGAATTAACGCAGAATTTGCATCGCTAAAACATACTATAGGAGCCATGCCTTCTGTTTCCCAATCGAGTATTGTTTCCCCGGCAACGAAAGGGCTGTCTGCTAGGAGTGGATTATCTCTTTTACGATGCACTATTCCATGTTTACTGTGTCCCACGCACCCTCACATTGACGAATTAACGCAGAAATGGCGTCGCTATGACATACTATAGGAGCCATGCCTTCTGTTTCCCAATCGAGTATTGTTTCCCCGGCAACGAAAGGGCTGTCTGCTAGGAGTGGATTATCTCTTTTACGATGCACTATTTCATGTTTACTGTGTCCCACGCACCCTCACATTGACGAATTAACGCAGAAATGGCGTCGCTATGACATACTATAGGAGCCATGCCTTCTGGTTACCAATCGCGTATTGTTTCCCCAGCAACGAAAGGGCTGTCTGCTAGGAGTGGATTATCTTTTTTACGATGCACTATTTCAAGTTTACTGTGTCCCACGCACCCTCACATTGACGAATTAACGCAGAAATGGCGTCGCTATGACATACTATAGGAGCCATGCCTTCTGGTTCCCAATCGCGTATTGTTTCCCCGGCAACGAAAGGGCTGTCTGCTAGGAGTGGATTATCTCTTTTACGATGCACTATTTCATGTTTACTGTGTCCCACGCACCCTCACATTGACGAATTAACGCAGAAATGGCGTCGCTATGACATACTATAGGAGCCATGCCTTCTGTTTCCCAATCGAGTATTGTTTCCCCGGCAACGAAAGGGCTGTCTGCTAGGAGTGGATTATCTCTTTTCCGATGCACTATTTCATGTTTACTGTGTCCCACGCACCCTCACATTGACGAATTAACGCAGAATTTGCGTCGCTATGACATACTATAATAGCCATGCCTTCTGTTTCCCAATCGAGTATTGTTTCCCCAGCAACGAAAGGGCTGTCTGCTAGGAGTGGATTATCTCTTTTCCGATGCACTATTTCATGTTTACTGTGTCCCACGCACCCTCACATTGACGAATTAACGCAGAAATTGCGTCGCTATGACATACTATAGGAGCCATGCCTTCTGTTTCCCAATCGAGTATTGTTTCCCCGGCAACGAAAGGGCTGTCTGTTAGGAGTGGATTATCTCTTTTCCGATGAACTATTTCATGTTTACTGTGTCCCACGCACCCTCACATTGACGAATTAACGCAGAATTTGCGTCGCTATGATATACTATAGGAGCCATGCCTTCTGTTTCCCAATCGAGTATTGTTTCCCCGGCAACGAAAGGGCTGTCTGCTAGGAGTGGATTATCTCTTTTCCGATGCACTATTTCATGTTTACTGTGTCCCACGCACCCTCACATTGACGAATTAACGCAGAAATGGCGTCGCTATGACATACTATAGGAGCCATGCCTTCTGGTTACCAATCGCGTATTGTTTCCCCAGCAACGAAAGGGCTGTCCGCTAGGAGTGGATTATCTCTTTTACGATGCACTATTTCAAGTTTACTGTGTCCCACGCACCCTCACATTGACGAATTAACGCAGAAATGGCGTCGCTATGACATACTATAGGAGCCATGCCTTCTGGTTCCCAATCGCGTATTGTTTCCCTGGCAACGAAAGGGCTGTCTGCTAGGAGTGGATTATCTCTTTTACGATGCACTATTTCATGTTTACTGTGTCCCACGCACCCTCACATTGACGAATTAACGCAGAAATGGCGTCGCTATGACATACTATAGGAGCCATGCCTTCTGTTTCCCAATCGAGTATTGTTTCCCCGGCAACGAAAGGGCTGTCTGCTAGGAGTGGATTATCTCTTTTCCGATGCACTATTTCATGTTTACCGTGTCCCACGCACCCTCACATTGACGAATTAACGCAGAATTTGCATCGCTAAAACATACTATAGGAGCCAAGCATCCTGTTTCCCAATCGAGTATTGTTTCCCCGGCAACGAAAGGGCTGTCTGCTAGGAGTGGATTATCTCTTTTACGATGCACTATTTCATGTTTACTGTGTCCCACGCACCCTCACATTGACGAATTAACGCAGAAATGGCGTCGCTATGACATACTATAGGAGCCATGCCTTCTGGGTCCCAATCGCGTATTGTTTCCCCAGCAATGAAAGGGCTGTCTGCTAGGAGTGGATTATCTCTTTTACGATGCATTATTTCGTGTTTACTGTGTCCCACGCACCCTCACATTGACGAATTAACGCAGAAATGGCGTCGCTATGACATACTATAGGAGCCTTGCCTTCTGGTTCCCAATCGCGTATTGTTTCTCCAGCAACGAAAGGGCTGTCTGCTAGGAGTGGATTATCTCTTTTACGATGCACTATTTCATGTTTACTGTGTCCCACGCGCCCTCACATTGACGAATTAACGCAGAAATGGCGTCGCTATGACATACTATAGGAGCCATGCCTTCTGTTTCCCAATCGAGTATTCTTTCCCCGGCAACGAAAGGGCTGTCTGCTAGGAGTGGATTATCTCTTTTACGATGCACTATTTCATGTTTACTGTGTCCCACGCACCCCACATTGACGAATTAACGCAAAAATGGCGTCGCTATGACATACTATAGGAGCCATGCCTTCTGGTTCCCAATCGCGTATTGTTTCCCCAGCAACGAAAGGGCTGTCTGCTAGGAGTGGATTATCTCTTTTACGATGCACTATTTCATGTTTACTGTGTCCCACGCACCCTCACATTGACGAATTAACGCAGAAATGGCGTCGCTATGACATACTATAGGAGCCATGCCTTCTGGTTCCCAATCGCGTATTGTTTCCCCAGCAACGAAAGGGCTGTCTGCTAGGAGTGGATTATCTCTTTTCCGATGCACTATTTCATGTTTACTGTGTCCCACGCACCCTCACATTGACGAATTAACGCAGAAATGGCGTCGCTATGACATACTATAGGAGCCATGCCTTTTGTTTCCCAATCGAGTATTGTTTCCCCGGCAACGAAAGGGCTGTCTGCTAGGAGTGGATTATATCTTTTACGATGCACTATTTCATCTTTAGTGTATCCCACGCTCCCTCACATTGACGAATTAACGCAGAAATGGCGTCGCTATGACATACTATAGGAGCCATGCCTTCTGGTTCCCAATCGAGTATTGTTTCCCCGGCAACGAAAGGGCTGTCTGCTAGGAGTAGATTATCTCTTTTCCGATGCACTATTTCATGTTTACTGTGTCCCACGCACCCTCACATTGACGAATTAACGCAGAATTTGCATCGCTAAAACATACTATAGGAGCCATGCCTTCTGTTTCCCAATCGAGTATTGTTTCCCCGGCAACGAAAGGGCTGTCTGCTAGGAGTGGATTATCTCTTTTACGATGCACTATTCCATGTTTACTGTGTCCCACGCACCCTCACATTGACGAATTAACGCAGAAATGGCGTCGCTATGACATACTATAGGAGCCATGCCTTCTGTTTCCCAATCGAGTATTGTTTCCCCGGCAACGAAAGGGCTGTCTGCTAGGAGTGGATTATCTCTTTTACGATGCACTATTTCATGTTTACTGTGTCCCACGCACCCTCACATTGACGAATTAACGCAGAAATGGCGTCGCTATGACATACTATAGGAGCCATGCCTTCTGGTTACCAATCGCGTATTGTTTCCCCAGCAACGAAAGGGCTGTCTGCTAGGAGTGGATTATCTTTTTTACGATGCACTATTTCAAGTTTACTGTGTCCCACGCACCCTCACATTGACGAATTAACGCAGAAATGGCGTCGCTATGACATACTATAGGAGCCATGCCTTCTGGTTCCCAATCGCGTATTGTTTCCCCGGCAACGAAAGGGCTGTCTGCTAGGAGTGGATTATCTCTTTTACGATGCACTATTTCATGTTTACTGTGTCCCACGCACCCTCACATTGACGAATTAACGCAGAAATGGCGTCGCTATGACATACTATAGGAGCCATGCCTTCTGTTTCCCAATCGAGTATTGTTTCCCCGGCAACGAAAGGGCTGTCTGCTAGGAGTGGATTATCTCTTTTCCGATGCACTATTTCATGTTTACTGTGTCCCACGCACCCTCACATTGACGAATTAACGCAGAATTTGCGTCGCTATGACATACTATAATAGCCATGCCTTCTGTTTCCCAATCGAGTATTGTTTCCCCAGCAACGAAAGGGCTGTCTGCTAGGAGTGGATTATCTCTTTTCCGATGCACTATTTCATGTTTACTGTGTCCCACGCACCCTCACATTGACGAATTAACGCAGAAATTGCGTCGCTATGACATACTATAGGAGCCATGCCTTCTGTTTCCCAATCGAGTATTGTTTCCCCGGCAACGAAAGGGCTGTCTGTTAGGAGTGGATTATCTCTTTTCCGATGAACTATTTCATGTTTACTGTGTCCCACGCACCCTCACATTGACGAATTAACGCAGAATTTGCGTCGCTATGATATACTATAGGAGCCATGCCTTCTGTTTCCCAATCGAGTATTGTTTCCCCGGCAACGAAAGGGCTGTCTGCTAGGAGTGGATTATCTCTTTTCCGATGCACTATTTCATGTTTACTGTGTCCCACGCACCCTCACATTGACGAATTAACGCAGAAATGGCGTCGCTATGACATACTATAGGAGCCATGCCTTCTGGTTACCAATCGCGTATTGTTTCCCCAGCAACGAAAGGGCTGTCCGCTAGGAGTGGATTATCTCTTTTACGATGCACTATTTCAAGTTTACTGTGTCCCACGCACCCTCACATTGACGAATTAACGCAGAAATGGCGTCGCTATGACATACTATAGGAGCCATGCCTTCTGGTTCCCAATCGCGTATTGTTTCCCTGGCAACGAAAGGGCTGTCTGCTAGGAGTGGATTATCTCTTTTACGATGCACTATTTCATGTTTACTGTGTCCCACGCACCCTCACATTGACGAATTAACGCAGAAATGGCGTCGCTATGACATACTATAGGAGCCATGCCTTCTGTTTCCCAATCGAGTATTGTTTCCCCGGCAACGAAAGGGCTGTCTGCTAGGAGTGGATTATCTCTTTTACGATGCACTATTTCATGTTTACTGTGTCCCACGCACCCTCACATTGACGAATTAACGCAGAATTTGCATCGCTATGACATACTATAGGAGCCATGCCTTCTGTTTCCCAATCGGGTATTGTTTCCCCGGCAACGAAAGGGCTGTCTGCTAGGAGTGGATTATCTCTTTTCCGATGCACTATTTTATATTTACTGTGTCCCACGCACCCTCACATTGACGAATTAACGCAGAATTTGCATCGCTATAACATACTATAGGAGCCATGCCTTCTGTTTCCCAATCGTGTATTGTTTCCCCGGCAACGAAAGGGCTGTCTGCTAGGAGTGGATTATCTCTTTTCCGATGCACTATTTCACGTTTACTGTGTCCCACGCACCCTCACATTGACGAATTAACGCAGATTTTGCATCGCTAAAACATACTATAGGAGCCATGCCTTCTGTTTCCCAATCGAGTATTGTTTCCCCGGCAACGAAAGGGCTGTCTGCTAGGAGTGGATTATCTCTTTTCCGATGCACTATTTCATGTTTACTGTGTCCCACGCACCCTGACATTGACGAATTAACGCAGAAATGGCGTCGCTATGACATACTATAGGAGCCATGCCTTCTGGTTCCCAATCGAGTATTGTTTCCCCGGCAACGAAAGGGCTGTCTGCTAGGAGTGGATTATCTCTTTTCCGATGCACTATTTCATGTTTACTGTGTCCCACGCACCCTCACATTGACGAATTAACGCAGAATTTGCGTCGCTATAACATACTATAGGAGCCATGCCTTCTGTTTCATAATCGAGTATTGTTTCCCCGGCAACGAAAGGGCTATCTGCTAGGAGTGGATTATCTCTTTTCCGATGCACTATTTCATGTTTACTTTGTCCCCCGCAGCCTCACATTGACGAATTAACGCAGAAATGGCGTCGCTATGACATACTATAGTAGCCACGCCTCCTGTTTCCCAATCGAGTATTGTTTCCCCGCCAACGAAAGGGCTGTCTGCTAGGAGTGGATTATCTCTTTTCCGATGCACTATTTCATGTTTACTGTGTCCCACGCACCCTCACATTGACGAATTAACGCAGAAATAGCGTCGCTATGACATACTTAAGGAGCCATGCCTTCTGGTTCCCAATCGAGTATTGTTTCCCCGGCAACGAAAGGGCTGTCTGCTAGGAGTGGATTATCTCTTTTCCGATGCACTATTTCATGTTTACTGTGTCCCACGCACCCACACATTGACGAATTAACGCAGAATTTGCGTCGCTATGACATACTATAGGAGCCATGCCTTCTGGTTCCCAATCGACTGTTGTTTCTCCGGCAACGAAAGGGCTGTCTGCTAGGAGTGGATTATCTCTTTTCCGATGCACTATTTCATGTTTACTGTGTCCCACGCACCCTCACATTGACGAATTAACGCAGAATTTGCGTCGCTATAACATACTATAGGAGCCATGCCTTCTGCTTCCCAATCGAGTATTGTTTCCCCGGCAACGAAAGGGCTGTCTGCTAGGAGTGGATTATCTCTTTTCCGATGCACTATTTCATGTTTACTGTGTCCCACGCACCCTCACATTGACGAATTAACGCAGATTTTGCATCGCTAAAACATACTATAGGAGCCATGCCTTCTGCTTCCCAATCGAGTATTGTTTCCCCGGCAACGAAAGGGCTGTCTGCTAGGAGTGGATTATCTCTTTTCCGATGCACTATTTCATGTTTACTGTGTCCCACGCACCCTGACATTGACGAATTAACGCAGAAATGGCGTCGCTATGACATACTATAGGAGCCATGCCTTCTGGTTCCCAATCGAGTATTGTTTCCCCGGCAACGAAAGGGCTGTCTGCTAGGAGTGGATTATCTCTTTTCCGATGCACTATTTCATGTTTACTGTGTCCCACGCACCCTCACATTGACGAATTAACGCAGAATTTGCGTCGCTATAACATACTATAGGAGCCATGCCTTCTGTTTCCCAATCGAGTATTGTTTCCCCGGCAACGAAAGGGCTGTCTGCTAGGAGTGGATTATCTCTTTTCCGATGCACTATTTCATGTTTACTGTGTCCCACGCACCCTCACATTGACGAATTAACGCAGAATTTGCGTCGCTATAACATACTATAGGAGCCATGCCTTCTGTTTCCCAATCGAGTATTGTTTCCCCGGCAACGAAAGGGCTATCTGCTAGGAGTGGATTATCTCTTTTCCGATGCACTATTTCATGTTTACTTTGTCCCCCGCAGCCTCACATTGACGAATTAACGCAGAAATGGCGTCGCTGTGACATACTATAGGAGCCATGCCTTCTGGTTCCCAATCGAGTATTGTTTCCCCAGCAACGAAAGGGCTGTCAGCTAGGAGTGGATTATCTCTTTTCCGATGCACTATTTAATGTTTACTGTGTCCCCCGCACACACTCACATTGAAGAATAAATGCAGAAATGGCGTCGCTGTGACATACTATAGGAGCCATGCCTTCTGGTTCCCAATCGAGTATTGTTTCCCCAGCAACGAAAGGGCTGTCTGCTAGGAGTGGATTATCTCTTTTCCGATGCACTATTTCATGTTTACTGTGTCCCACGCACCCTCACATTGACGAATTAACGCAGAAATGGCGTCGCTATGACATACTATAGTAGCCACGCCTCCTGTTTCCCAATCGAGTATTGTTTCCCCGGCAACGAAAGGGCTGTCTGCTAGGAGTGGATTATCTCTTTTCCGATGCACTATTTCATGTTCACTGTGTCACACGCACCCTCACATTGACGAATTAACGCAGAAATAGCGTCGCTATGACATACTATAATAGCCATGCCTTCTGGTTCCCAATCGAGTATTGTTTCCCCGGCAACGAAAGGGCTGTCTGCTAGGAGTGGATTATCTCTTTTCCGATGCACTATTTCATGTTTACTGTGTCCCACGCACACCCTCACATTGACGAATTAACGCAGAAATGGCGTCGCTATGACATACTATAGGAGCCATGCCTTCTGTTTCCCAATCGAGTATTGTTTCCCCGGCAACGAAAGGGCTGTCTGCTAGGAGTGGATTATCTCTTTTCCGATGCACTATTTCATGTTTACTGTGTCCCACGCACCCTCACATTGACGAATTAACGCAGAATTTGCGTCGCTATGACATACTATAGGAGCCATGCCTTCTGTTTCCCAATCGAGTATTGTTTCCCCGGCAACGAAAGGGCTGTCTGCTAGGAGTGGATTATCTCTTCTACGATGCACTGTTTCATGTTTACTGTGTCCCACGCACCCTCACATTGACGAATTAACGCAGAAATGGCGTCGCTATGACATACTATAGGAGCCATGCCTTCTGGTTCCCAATCGCGTATTGTTTCCCCGGCAACGAAAGGGCTGTCTGCTAGGAGTGGATTATCTCTTTTCCGATGCACTATTTCATGTTTACTGTGTCCCACGCACCCTCACATTGACGAATTAACGCAGAAATGGCGTCGCTATGACATACTATAGGAGCCATGCCTTCTGGTTACCAATCGCGTATTGTTTCCCCAGCAACGAAAGGGCTGTCTGCTAGGAGTGGATTATCTCTTTTACGATGCACTATTTCAAGTTTACTGTGTCCCACGCACCCTCACATTGACGAATTAATTCAGAAATGGCGTCGCTATGACATACTATAGGAGCCATGCCTTCTGGTTCCCAATCGCGTATTGTTTCCCCGGCAACGAAAGGGCTGTCTGCTAGGAGTGGATTATCTCTTTTACGATGCACTATTTCATGTTTACTGTGTCCCACGCACCCTCACATTGACGAATTAACGCAGAAATGGCGTCGCTATTACATACTATAGGAGCCATGCCTTCTGTTTCCCAATCGAGTATTGTTTCCCCGGCAACGAAAGGGCTGTCTGCTAGGAGTGGATTATCTCTTTTACGATGCACTATTTCATGTTTACTGTGTCCCACGCACCCTCACATTGACGAATTAACGCAGAATTTGCATCGCTATGACATACTATAGGAGCCATGCCTTCTGTTTCCCAATCGGGTATTGTTTCCCCGGCAACGAAAGGGCTGTCTGCTAGGAGTGGATTATCTCTTTTCCGATGCACTATTTTATATTTACTGTGTCCCACGCACCCTCACATTGACGAATTAACGCAGAATTTGCATCGCTATAACATACTATAGGAGCCATGCCTTCTGTTTCCCAATCGTGTATTGTTTCCCCGGCAACGAAAGGGCTGTCTGCTAGGAGTGGATTATCTCTTTTCCGATGCACTATTTCATGTTTACTGTGTCCCACGCACCCTCACATTGACGAATTAACGCAGATTTTGCATCGCTAAAACATACTATAGGAGCCATGCCTTCTGTTTCCCAATCGAGTATTGTTTCCCCGGCAACGAAAGGGCTGTCTGCTAGGAGTGGATTATCTCTTTTCCGATGCACTATTTCATGTTTACTGTGTCCCACGCACCCTCACATTGACGAATAAACGCAGAAATGGCGTCGCTATGACATACTATAGGAGCCATGCCTTCTGGTTCCCAATCGAGTATTGTTTCCCCGGCAACAAAAGGGCTGTCTGCTAGGAGTGGATTATCTCTTTTCCGATGCACTATTTCATGTTTACTGTGTCCCACGCACCCTCACATTGACGAATTAACGCAGAATTTGCGTCGCTATAACATACTATAGGAGCCATGCCTTCTGTTTCCCAATCGAGTATTGTTTCCCCGGCAACGAAAGGGCTATCTGCTAGGAGTGGATTATCTCTTTTCCGATGCACTATTTCATGTTTACTTTGTCCCCCGCAGCCTCACATTGACGAATTAACGCAGAAATGGCGTCGCTATGACATACTATAGTAGCCACGCCTCCTGTTTCCCAATCGAGTATTGTTTCCCCGGCAACGAAAGGGCTGTCTGCTAGGAGTGGATTATCTCTTTTCCGATGCACTATTTCATGTTTACTGTGTCCCACGCACCCTCACATTGACGAATTAACGCAGAAATAGCGTCGCTATGACATACTTAAGGAGCCATGCCTTCTGGTTCCCAATCGAGTATTGTTTCCCCGGCAACGAAAGGGCTGTCTGCTAGGAGTGGATTATCTCTTTTCCGATGCACTATTTCATGTTTACTGTGTCCCACGCACCCACACATTGACGAATTAACGCAGAATTTGCGTCGCTATGACATACTATAGGAGCCATGCCTTCTGGTTCCCAATCGAGTGTTGTTTCTCCGACAACGAAAGGGCTGTCTGCTAGGAGTGGATTATCTCTTTTCCGATGCACTATTTCATGTTTACTGTGTCCCACGCACACCCTCACATTGACGAATTAACGCAGAAATGGCGTCGCTATGACATACTATAGGAGCCATGCCTTCTGTTTCCCAATCGAGTATTGTTTCCCCGGCAACGTAAGGGCTGTCTGCTAGGAGTGGATTATCTCTTTTCCGATGCACTATTTCATGTTTACTGTGTCCCACGCACCCTCACATTGACGAATTAACGCAGAATTTGCGTCGCTATAACATACTATGGGAGCCATGCCTTCTGTTTCCCAATCGAGTATTGTTTCCCCGGCAACGAAAGGGCTGTCTGCTAGGAGTGGATTATCTCTTTTCCGATGCACTATTTCATGTTTACTGTGTCCCACGCACCCTCACATTGACGAATTAACGCAGATTTTGCATCGCTAAAACATACTATAGGAGCCAAGCCTTCTGTTTCCCAATCGAGTATTGTTTCCCCGGCAACGAAAGGGCTGTCTGCTAGGAGTGGATTATCTCTTTTCCGATGCACTATTTCATGTTTACTGTGTCCCACGCACCCTGACATTGACGAATTAACGCAGAAATGGCGTCGCTATGACATACTATAGGAGCCATGCCTTCTGGTTCCCAATCGAGTATTGTTTCCCCGGCAACGAAAGGGCTGTCTGCTAGGAGTGGATTATCTCTTTTCCGATGCACTATTTCATGTTTACTGTGTCCCACGCACCCTCACATTGACGAATTAACGCAGAATTTGCGTCGCTATAACATACTATAGGAGCCATGCCTTCTGTTTCCCAATCGAGTATTGTTTCCCCGGCAACGAAAGGGCTGTCTGCTAGGAGTGGATTATCTCTTTTCCGATGCACTATTTCATGATTACTGTGTCCCACGCACCCTCACATTGACGAATTAACGCAGAATTTGCGTCGCTATAACATACTATAGGAGCCATGCCTTCTGTTTCCCAATCGAGTATTGTTTCCCCGGCAACGAAAGGGCTATCTGCTAGGAGTGGATTATCTCTTTTCCGATGCACTATTTCATGTTTACTTTGTCCCCCGCAGCCTCACATTGACGAATTAATGCAGAAATGGCGTCGCTGTGACATACTATAGGAGCCATGCCTTCTGGTTCCCAATCGAGTATTGTTTCCCCAGCAACGAAAGGGCTGTCAGCTAGGAGTGGATTATCTCTTTTCCGATGCACTATTTAATGTTTACTGTGTCCCCCGCACACACTCACATTGAAGAATAAACGCAGAAATGGCGTCGCTGTGACATACTATAGGAGCCATGCCTTCTGGTTCCCAATCGAGTATTGTTTCCCCAGCAACGAAAGGGCTGTCTGCTAGGAGTGGATTATCTCTTCTACGATGCACTATTTCATGTTTACTGTGTCCCACGCACCCTCACATTGACGAATTAACGCAGAAATGGCGTCGCTATGACATACTATAGGAGCCATGCCTTCTGTTTCCCAATCGAGTATTGGTTCCCCGGCAACGAAAGGGCTGTCTGCTAGGAGTGGATTATCTCTTTTCCGATGCACTATTTCATGTTTACTGTGTCCCACGCACCCTCACATTGACGAATTAACGCAGAAATGGCGTCGCTATGACATACTATAGTAGCCACGCCTCCTGTTTCCCAATCGAGTATTGTTTCCCCGGCAACGAAAGGGCTGACTGCTAGGAGTGGATTATCTCTTTTCCGATGCACTATTTCATGTTCACTGTGTCACACGCACCCTCACATTGACGAATTAACGCAGAAATAGCGTCGCTATGACATACTATAGGAGCCATGCCTTCTGGTTCCCAATCGAGTATTGTTTCCCCGGCAACGAAAGGGCTGTCTGCTAGGAGTGGATTATCTCTTTTCCGATGCACTATTTCATGTTTACTGTGTCCCACGCACACCCTCACATTGACGAATTAACGCAGAAATGGCGTCGCTATGACATACTATAGGAGCCATGCCTTCTGTTTCCCAATCGAGTATTGTTTCCCCGGCAACGAAAGGGCTGTCTGCTAGGAGTGGATTATCTCTTCTACGATGCACTGTTTCATGTGTACTGTGTCCCACGCACCCTCTCATTGACGAATTAACGCAGAAATGGCGTCGCTATGACATACTATAGGAGCCATGCCTTCTGGTTCCCAATCGCGTATTGTTTCCCCGGCAACGAAAGGGCTGTCTGCTAGGAGTGGATTATCTCTTTTCCGATGCACTATTTCATGTTTACTGTGTCCCACGCACCCTCACATTGACGAATTAACGCAGAAATGGCGTCGCTATGACATACTATAGGAGCCATGCCTTCTGTTTCCCAATCGAGTATTGTTTCCCCGGCAACGAAAGGGCTGTCTGCTAGGAGTGGATTATCTCTTTTCCGATGCACTATTTCATGTTTACTGTGTCCCACGCACCCTCACATTGACGAATTAACGCAGAATTTGCGTCGCTATGACATACTATAATAGCCATGCCCTCTGTTTCCCAGTCGAGTATTGTTTCCCCAGCAACGAAAGGGCTGTCTGCTAGGAGTGGATTATCTCTTTTCCGATGCACTATTTCATGTTTACTGTGTCCCACGCACCCTCACATTGACGAATTAACGCAGAAATGACGTCGCTATGACATACTATAGGAGCCATGCCTTCTGTTTCCCAATCGAGTATTGTTTCCCCGGCAACGAAAGGGCTGTCTGTTAGGAGTGGATTATCTCTTTTCCGATGCACTATTTCATGTTTACTGTGTCCCACGCACCCTCACATTGACGAATTAACGCAGAATTTGCGTCGCTACGACATACTATAGGAGCCATGCCTTCTGTTTCCCAATCGAGTATTGTTTCCCCGGCAACGAAAGGGCTGTCTGCTAGGAGTGGATTATCTCTTTTCCGATGCACTATTTCATGTTTACTGTGTCCCACGCACCCTCACATTGACGAATTAACGCAGAATTTGCATCGCTAAAACATACTATAGGAGCCATGCCTTCTGTTTCCCAATCGAGTATTGTTTCCCCGGCAACGAAAGGGCTGTCTGCTAGGAGTGGATTATCTCTTTTCCGATGCACTATTTCATGTTTACTGTGTCCCACGCACCCTCACATTGACGAATTAACGCAGAATTTGCGTCGCTATAACATACTATAGGAGCCATGCCTTCTGTTTCCCAATCAAGTATTGTTTCCCCGGCAACGAAAGGGCTTGTCTGCTAGGAGTGAATTATCTCATTTACGATGCACTATTTCATGTTTACTGTGTCCCACGCACCCTCACATTGACGAATTAACGCAGAAATGGCGTCGCTATGACATACTATAGGAGCCATGCCTTCTGGTTCCCAATCGAGTATTGTTTCCCCGGCAACGAAAGGGCTGTCTGCTAGGAGTGGATTATCTCTTTTCCGATGCACTATTTCATGTTTACTGTGTCCCACGCACCCTCACATTGACGAATTTACGCAGAATTTGCGTCGCTATGACATACTATAAGAGCCATGCCTTCTGTTTCCCAATCGAGTATTGTTTCCCCGGCAACGAAAGGGCTGTCTGCTAGGAGTGGATTATCTCTTTTCCGATGCACTATTTCATGTTTACTGTGTCCCACGAACCCTCACATTGACGAATAATCGCAGAAATGGCGTCGCTATGACATACTATGGGAGCCATGCCTTCTGTTTCCCAATCGAGTATTGTTTCCCCGGCAACGAAAGGGCTGTCTCCTAGGAGTGGATTATCTCTTTTCCGATGCACTATTTCATGTTTACTGTGTCCCACGCACCCTCACATTGACGAATTAACGCAGAATTTGCGTCGCTATTACATACTATAGGAGCCATGCCTTCTGGTTCCCAATCGAGTATTGTTTCCCCGGCAACGAAAGGGCTGTCTGCTAGGAGTGGATTATCTCTTTTACGATGCACTATTTCATGTTTACTGTGTCCCACGCACCCTCACATTGACGAATTAACGCAGAAATGGCGTCGCTATGACATACTATAGGAGCCATGCCTTCTGTTTCCTAATCGAGTATTGTTTCCCCGGCAACGAAAGGGCTGTCTGCTAGGAGTGGATTATCTCTTTTCCGATGCACTATTTCATGTTTACTGTGTCCCACGCACCCTCCCATTGACGAATTAACGCAGAATTTGCGTCGCTATGACATACTATAGGAGCCATGCCTTCTGCTTCCCAATCGAGTATTGTTTCCCCGGCAACGAAAGGGCTGTCTGCTAGGAGTGGATTATCTCTTTTCCGATGCACTATTTCATGTTTACTGTGTCCCACGCACCCTCACATTGACGAATTAACGCAGAAATGGCGTCGCTATGACATACTATAGGAGCCATGCCTTCTGTTTCCCAATCGAGTATTGTTTCCCCGGCAACGAAAGGGCTGTCTGCTAGGAGTGGATTATCTCTTTTCCGATGCGCTATTTCATGTTTACTGTGTCCCACGCACCCTCACATTGACGAATTAACGCAGAAATGGCGTCGCTATGACATACTATAGGAGCCATGCCTTCTGTTTCCCAATCGAGTATTGTTTCCCCGCCAACGATAGGGCTGTCTGCTAGGAGTGGATTATCTCTTTTCCGATGCACTATTTCATGTTTACTGTGTCCCACGCACCCTCACATTGACGAATTAACGCAGAATTTGCGTCGCTATGACATACTATAGGAGTCATGCCTTCTGGTTCCCAATCGAGTATTGTTTCCCCGGCAACGAAAGGGCTGTCTGCTAGGAGTGGATTATCTCTTTTCCGATGCACTATTTCGTGCTTACTGTGGCCCACGCACCCTCACATTGACGAATTAACTCAGAAATGGCGTCGCTATGACATACTATAGGAAACCTTCCTTCTGGTTCCAATCGAGAATTGTTTCCCCAGCAACGAAAGGGCTGTCTGCTAGGAGTGGATTATCTCTCTTCCGTTGCACTATTTCATGTTTACTGTGTCCCACGCACCCTCACATTGACGAATTAACGTCGCTATGACATACTATAGAAGCCATGCCTTCTGTTTCCCATTCGAGTATTGTTTCCCCGACAACGAAATGGCTGTCTGCTAGGAGTGGATTATCTCTTTTCCGATGCACCATTTCATGTTTACTGTGTCCCACGCACCCTCACAATGACGAATTAACGCAGAAATGGCGTCGCTATGACATACTATAGGAGCCATGCCTTCTGTTTCCCAATCGAGTATTGTTTCCCGGCAACGAAAGGGCTGTCTGCTAGGAGTGGATTATCTCTTTTCCGATGCACTATTTCATGTTTACTGTGTCCCACGCACCCTCACATTGACGAATTAACGCAGAATTTGCGTCGCTATGACATACCATAGGAGCCATGCCTTCTGTTTCCCAATCGAGTATTGTTTCCCCAGCAACGAAAGGGCTGTCTGCTAGGAGTGGATTATCTCTTTTCCGATGCACTATTTCATGTTTACAGTGTCCCACGCATCCTCACATTGACGAATTAACGCAGAATTTGCGTCGCTATGACATACTATAGGAGCCATGCCTTCTGGTTCCCAATCGAGTATTGTTTCCCCGGCAACGAAAGGGCTGTCTGCTAGGAGTGGATTATCTCTTTTCCGATGCACTATTTCATGTTTACTGTGTCCCACGCACCCTCACATTGACGAATTAACGCAGAATTTGCGTCGCTATAACATACTATAGGAGCCATGCCTTCTGTTTCCCAATCGAGTATTGTTTCCCCGGCAACGAAAGGGCTGCCTGCTAGGAGTGGATTATCTCTTTTCCGATGCACTATTTCATGTTTACTGTGTCCCACGCACCCTCACATTGACGAATTAACGCAGAATTTGCGTCGCTATAACATACTATAGGAGCCATGCCTTCTGTTTCCCAATCGAGTATTGTTTCCCCGGCAACGAAAGGGCTGCCTGCTAGGAGTGGATTATCTCTTTTCCGATGCACTATTTCATGTTTACTGTGTCCCACGCACCCTCACATTGACGAATTAACGCAGAATTTGCGTCGCTATAACATACTATAGGAGCCATGACTTCTGTTTCCCAATCGAGTATTGTTTCCCCGGCAACGAAAGGGCTGCCTGCTAGGAGTGGATTATCTCTTTTCCGATGCACTATTTCATGTTTACTGTGTCCCACGCACCCTCACATTGACGAATTAACGCAGAATTTGCGTCGCTATAACATACTATAGGAGCCATGCCTTCTGTTTCCCAATCGAGTATTGTTTCCCCGTCAACGAAAGGGCTGTCTGCTAGGAGTGGATTATCTCTTTTCCGATGCACTATTTCATGTTTACTGTGTCCCTCGCACCCTCACATTGACGAATTAACGCAGAATTTGCGTCGCTATAACATACTATAGGAGCCATGCCTTCTGTTTCCCAATCGAGTATTGTTTCCCCGTCAACGAAAGGGCTGTCTGCTAGGAGTGGATTATCTCTTTTCCGATGCACTATTTCATGTTTACTGTGTCCCCCGCAGCCTCACATTGACGAATTAACGCAGAAATGGCGTCGCTGTGACATACTATAGGAGCTATGCCTTCTGGTTCCCAATCGAGTATTGTTTCCCCGGCAACGAAAGGGCTGTCTGCTAGGAGTGGATTATCTCTTTTCCGATGCACTATTTCATGTTTACTGTGTCCCACGCACCCTCACATTGACGAATTAACGCAGAAATGGCGTCGCTATGACATACTATAGGAGCCATGCCTTCTGTTTCCCAATCGAGTATTGTTTCCCCGGCAACGAAAGGGCTGTCTGCTAGGAGTGGATTATCTCTTTTCCGATGCGCTATTTCATGTTTACTGTGTCCCACGCACCCTCACATTGACGAATTAACGCAGAAATGGCGTCGCTATGACATACTATAGGAGCCATGCCTTCTGTTTCCCAATCGAGTATTGTTTCCCCGCCAACGATAGGGCTGTCTGCTAGGAGTGGATTATCTCTTTTCCGATGCACTATTTCATGTTTACTGTGTCCCACGCACCCTCACATTGACGAATTAACGCAGAATTTGCGTCGCTATGACATACTATAGGAGTCATGCCTTCTGGTTCCCAATCGAGTATTGTTTCCCCGGCAACGAAAGGGCTGTCTGCTAGGAGTGGATTATCTCTTTTCCGATGCACTATTTCATGCTTACTGTGGCCCACGCACCCTCACATTGACGAATTAACTCAGAAATGGCGTCGCTATGACTTACTATAGGAACCCTTCCTTCTGGTTCCAATCGAGTATTGTTTCCCCAGCAACGAAAGGGCTGTCTGCTAGGAGTGGATTATCTCTCTTCCGTTGCACTATTTCATGTTTACTGTGTCCCACGCACCCTCACATTGACGAATTAACGTCGCTATGACATACTATAGAAGCCATGCCTTCTGTTTCCCATTCGAGTATTGTTTCCCCGACAACGAAAGGGCTGTCTGCTAGGAGTGGATTATCTCTTTTCCGATGCACCATTTCATGTTTACTGTGTCCCACGCACCCTCACAATGACGAATTAACGCAGAAATGGCGTCGCTATGACATACTATAGGAGCCATGCCTTCTGTTTCCCAATCGAGTATTGTTTCCCGGCAACGAAAGGGCTGTCTGCTAGGAGTGGATTATCTCTTTTCCGATGCACTATTTCATGTTTACTGTGTCCCACGCACCCTCACATTGACGAATTAACGCAGAATTTGCGTCGCTATGACATACTATAGGAGCCATGCCTTCTGTTTCCCAATCGAGTATTGTTTCCCCAGCAACGAAAGGGCTGTCTGCTAGGAGTGGATTATCTCTTTTCCGATGCACTATTTCATGTTTACAGTGTCCCACGCATCCTCACATTGACGAATTAACGCAGAATTTGCGTCGCTATGACATACTATAGGAGCCATGCCTTCTGGTTCCCAATCGAGTATTGTTTCCCCGGCAACGAAAGGGCTGTCTGCTAGGAGTGGATTATCTCTTTTCCGATGCACTATTTCATGTTTACTGTGTCCCACGCACCCTCACATTGACGAATTAACGCAGAATTTGCGTCGCTATAACATACTATAGGAGCCATGCCTTCTGTTTCCCAATCGAGTATTGTTTCCCCGGCAACGAAAGGGCTGCCTGCTAGGAGTGGATTATCTCTTTTCCGATGCACTATTTCATGTTTACTGTGTCCCACGCACCCTCACATTGACGAATTAACGCAGAATTTGCGTCGCTATAACATACTATAGGAGCCATGCCTTCTGTTTCCCAATCGAGTATTGTTTCCCCGGCAACGAAAGGGCTGCCTGCTAGGAGTGGATTATCTCTTTTCCGATGCACTATTTCATGTTTACTGTGTCCCACGCACCCTCACATTGACGAATTAACGCAGAATTTGCGTCGCTATAACATACTATAGGAGCCATGCCTTCTGTTTCCCAATCGAGTATTGTTTCCCCGTCAACGAAAGGGCTGTCTGCTAGGAGTGGATTATCTCTTTTCCGATGCACTATTTCATGTTTACTGTGTCCCTCGCACCCTCACATTGACGAATTAACGCAGAATTTGCGTCGCTATAACATACTATAGGAGCCATGCCTTCTGTTTCCCAATCGAGTATTGTTTCCCCGTCAACGAAAGGGCTGTCTGCTAGGAGTGGATTATCTCTTTTCCGATGCACTATTTCATGTTTACTGTGTCCCCCGCAGCCTCACATTGACGAATTAACGCAGAAATGGCGTCGCTGTGACATACTATAGGAGCCATGCCTTCTGGTTCCCAATCGAGTATTGTTTCCCCAGCAACGAAAGGGCTGTCTGCTAGGAGTGGATTATCCCTTTTCCGATGCACTATTTCATGTTTACTGTGTCCCCCGCACACCCTCACATTGACGAATAAACGCAGAAATGGCGTCGCTATGACATACTATAGGAGCCATGCCTTCTGTTTCCCAATCGAGTATTGTTTCCCCAGCAACGAAAGGGCTGTCTGCTAGGAGTGGATTATCTCTTTTCCGATGCACTATTTCATGTTTACTGTGTCCCACGCATCCTCACATTGACGAATTAACGCAGAATTTGCGTCGCTATGACATACTATAGGAGCCATGCCTTCTGGTTCCCAATCGAGTATTGTTTCCCCGGCAACGAAAGGGCTGTCTGCTAGGAGTGGATTATCTCTTTTCCGATGCACTATTTCATGTTTACTGTGTCCCACGCACCCTCACATTGACGAATTAACGCAGAATTTGCGTCGCTATAACATACTATAGGAGCCATGCCTTCTGTTTCCCAATCGAGTATTGTTTCCCCGGCAACGAAATGGCTGCCTGCTAGGAGTGGATTATCTCTTTTCCGATGCACTATTTCATGTTTACTGGGTCCCACGCACCCTCACATTGACGAATTAACGCAGAATTTGCGTCGCTATAACATACTATAGGAGCCATGCCTTCTGTTTCCCAATCGAGTATTGTTTCCCCGGCAACGAAAGGGCTGCCTGCTAGGAGTGGATTATCTCTTTTCCGATGCACTATTTCATGTTTACTGTGTCCCACGCACCCTCACATTGACGAATTAACGCATAATTTGCGTCGCTATAACATACTATAGAAGCCATGCCTTCTGTTTCCCAATCGAGTATTGTTTCCCCGTCAACGAAAGGGCTGTCTGCTAGGAGTGGATTATCTCTTTTCCGATGCACTATTTCATGTTTACTGTGTCCCCCGCAGCCTCACATTGACGAATTAACGCAGAAATGGCGTCGCTGTGACATACTATAGGAGCCATGCCTTCTGGTTACCAATCGAGTATTGTTTCCCCAGCAACGAAAGGGCTGTCTGGTAGGAGTGGATTATCCCTTTTCCGATGCACTATTTCATGTTTACTGTGTCCCCCGCACACCCTCACATTGACGAATAAACGCAGAAATGGCGTCGCTATGACATACTATAGGAGCCATGCCTTCTGTTTCCCAATCGAGTATTGTTTCCCCAGCAACGAAAGGGCTGTCTGCTAGGAGTGGATTATCTCTTTTCCGATGCACTATTTCATGTTTACTGTGTCCCACGCATCCTCACATTGACGAATTAACGCAGAATTTGCGTCGCTATGACATACTATAGGAGCCATGCCTTCTGGTTCCCAATCGAGTATTGTTTCCCCGGCAATGAAAGGGCTGTCTGCTAGGAGTGGATTATCTCTTTTCCGATGCACTATTTCATGTTTACTGTGTCCCACGCACCCTCACATTGACGAATTAACGCAGAATTTGCGTCGCTATAACATACTATAGGAGCCATGCCTTCTGTTTCCCAATCGAGTATTGTTTCCCCGGCAACGAAAGGGCTGCCTGCTAGGAGTGGATTATCTCTTTTCCGATGCACTATTTCATGTTTACTGTGTCCCACGCACCCTCACATTGACGAATTAACGCAGAATTTGCGTCGCTATAACATACTATAGGAGCCATGCCTTCTGTTTCCCAATCGAGTATTGTTTCCCCGGCAACGAAAGGGCTGCCTGCTAGGAGTGGATTATCTCTTTTCCGATGCACTATTTCATGTTTACTGTGTCCCCCGCACACCCTCACATTGACGAATTAACGCAGAATTTGCGTCGCTATAACATACTATAGGAGTCATGCCTTCTGGTTCCCAATCGAGTATTGTTTCCCCAGCAACGAAAGGGCTGTCTGCTAGGAGTGGATTATCTCTTCTACGATGCACTATTTCATGTTTACTGTGTCCCCCGCACACCCTCACATTGACGAATAAACGCAGAAATGGCGTCGCTATGACATACTATAGGAGCCATGCCTTCTGTTTCCCAATCGAGTATTGTTTCCCCGGCAACGAAAGGGCTGTCTGCTAGGAGTGGATTATCTCTTTTCCGATGCACTATTTCATGTTTACTGTGTCCCACGCATCCTCACATTGACGAATTAACGCAGAATTTGCGTCGCTATGACATACTATAGGAGCCATGCCTTCTGGTTCCCAATCGAGTATTGTTTCCCCGGCAACGAAAGGGCTGTCTGCTAGGAGTGGATTATCTCTTTTCCGATGCACTATTTCATGTTTACTGTGTCCCACGCACCCTCACATTGACGAATTAACGCAGAATTTGCGTCGCTATAACATACTATAGGAGCCATGCCTTCTGTTTCCCAATCGAGTATTGTTTCCCCGGCAACGAAATGGCTGCCTGCTAGGAGTGGATTATCTCTTTTCCGATGCACTATTTCATGTTTACTGTGTCCCACGCACCCTCACATTGACGAATTAACGCAGAATTTGCGTCGCTATAACATACTATAGGAGCCATGCCTTCTGTTTCCCAATCGAGTATTGTTTCCCCGGCAACGAAAGGGCTGCCTGCTAGGAGTGGATTATCTCTTTTCCGATGCACTATTTCATGTTTACTGTGTCCCACGCACCCTCACATTGACGAATTAACGCAGAATTTGCGTCGCTATAACATACTATAGGAGCCATGCCTTCTGTTTCCCAATCGAGTATTGTTTCCCCGTCAACGAAAGGGCTGTCTGCTAGGAGTGGATTATCTCTTTTCCGATGCACTATTTCATGTTTACTGTGTCCCCCGCAGCCTCACATTGACGAATTAACGCAGAAATGGCGTCGCTGTGACATACTATAGGAGCCATGCCTTCTGGTTACCAATCGAGTATTGTTTCCCCAGCAACGAAAGGGCTGTCTGCTAGGAGTGGATTATCCCTTTTCCGATGCACTATTTCATGTTTACTGTGTCCCCCGCACACCCTCACATTGACGAATAAACGCAGAAATGGCGTCGCTATGACATACTATAGGAGCCATGCCTTCTGTTTCCCAATCGAGTATTGTTTCCCCAGCAACGAAAGGGCTGTCTGCTAGGAGTGGATTATCTCTTTTCCGATGCACTATTTCATGTTTACTGTGTCCCACGCATCCTCACATTGACGAATTAACGCAGAATTTGCGTCGCTATGACATACTATAGGAGCCATGCCTTCTGGTTCCCAATCGAGTATTGTTTCCCCGGCAATGAAAGGGCTGTCTGCTAGGAGTGGATTATCTCTTTTCCGATGCACTATTTCATGTTTACTGTGTCCCACGCACCCTCACATTGACGAATTAACGCAGAATTTGCGTCGCTATAACATACTATAGGAGCCATGCCTTCTGTTTCCCAATCGAGTATTGTTTCCCCGGCAACGAAAGGGCTGCCTGCTAGGAGTGGATTATCTCTTTTCCGATGCACTATTTCATGTTTACTGTGTCCCACGCACCCTCACATTGACGAATTAACGCAGAATTTGCGTCGCTATAACATACTATAGGAGCCATGCCTTCTGTTTCCCAATCGAGTATTGTTTCCCCGGCAACGAAAGGGCTGCCTGCTAGGAGTGGATTATCTCTTTTCCGATGCACTATTTCATGTTTACTGTGTCCCACGCACCCTCACATTGACGAATTAACGCAGAATTTGCGTCGCTATAACATACTATAGGAGCCATGCCTTCTGTTTCCCAATCGAGTATTGTTTCCCAGTCAACGAAAGGGCTGTCTGCTAGGAGTGGATTAACTCTTCTACGATGCACTATTTCATGTTTACTGTGTCCCACGCACCCTCACATTGACGAATAAACGCAGAAATGGCGTCGCTATGACATACTATAGGAGTCATGCCTTCTGGTTCCCAATCGAGTATTGTTTCCCCAGCAACGAAAGGGCTGTCTGCTAGGAGTGGATTATCTCTTCTACGATGCACTATTTCATGTTTACTGTGTCCCACGCACCCTCACATTGACGAATTAACGCAGAAATGGCGTCGCTATGACATACTATAGGAGCCATGCCTTCTGTTTCCCAATCGAGTATTGTTTCCCCGGCAACGAAAGGGCTGTCTGCTAGGAGTGGATTATCTCTTTTCCGATGCACTATTTCATGTTTACTGTGTCCCACGCACCCTCACATTGACGAATTAACGCAGAAATGGCGTCGCTATGACATACTATAGGAACCCTTCCTTCTGGTTCCCAGTCGAGTATTGTTTCCCCAGCAACGAAAGGGCTGTCTGCTAGGAGTGGATTATCTCTTTTCCGATGCACTATTTCATGTTTACTGTGTCCCACGCACCCTCACATTGACGAATTAACGCAGAAATAGCGTCGCTATGACATACTATAGGAGCCATGTCTTCTGTTTCCCAATCGAGTATTGTTTCCCCGGCAACGAAAGGGCTGTCTGCTAAGAGTGGATTATCTCTTTTCCGATGCACTATTTCATGTTTACTGTGTCCCACGCACCCTCACATTGACGAATTAACGCAGAATTTGCGTCGCTATAACATACTATAGGAGCCATGCCTTCTGTTTCCCAATCGAGTATTGTTTCCCCGGCAACGAAAGGGCTGTCTGCTAGGAGTGGATTATCTCTTTTCGGATGCACTATTTCATGTTTACTGTGTCCCACGCACCCTGACATTGACGAATTAACGCAGAAATGGCGTCGCTATGACATACTATAGGAACCCTTCCTTCTGGTTCCCAATCGATTATTGTTTCCCCAGCAACGAAAGGGCTGTCTGCTAGGAGTGGATTATCTCTTCTACGATGCACTATTTCATGTTTACTGTGTCCCACGCACCCTCACATTGACGAATTAACGCAGAATTTGCGTCGCTATAACATAATATAAGAGCCATGCCTTCTGTTTCCCAATCGAGTATTGTTTCCCCGGCAACGAAAGGGCTGTCTGCTAAGAGTGGATTATCTCTTTTCCGATGCACTATTTCATGTTTACTGTGTCCCACGCACCCTCACATTGACGAATTAACGCAGAATTTGCGTCGCTATAACATACTATAGGAGCCATGCCTTCTGTTTCCCAATCGAGTATTGTTTCCCCAGCAACGAAAGGGCTGTCTGCTAGGAGTGGATTATCCCTTTTCCGATGCACTATTTCATGTTTACTGTGTCCCACGCACCCTCACATTGACGAATTAACGCAGAATTTGCGTCGCTATAACATAATATAAGAGCCATGCCTTCTGTTTCCCAATCGAGTATTGTTTCCCCGGCAACGAAAGGGCTGTCTGCTAAGAGTGGATTATCTCTTTTCCGATGCACTATTTCATGTTTACTGTGTCCCCCGCACACCCTCACATTGACGAATAAACGCAGAAATGGCGTCGCTGTGACATACTATAGGAGCCATGCCTTCTGGTTCCCAATCGAGTATTGTTTCCCCAGCAACGAAAGGGCTGTCTGCTAGGAGTGGATTATCCCTTTTCCGATGCACTATTTCATGTTTACTGTGTCCCCCGCACACCCTCACATTGGCGAATAAACGCAGAAATGCCGTCGCTGTGACATACTATAGGAGCCATGCCTTCTGGTTCCCAATCGAGTATTGTTTCCCCGGCAACGAATGGGCTGTCTGCTAGGAGTGGATTATCTCTTTTCCGATGCACTATTTCATGTTTACTGTGTCCCCCGCACACCCACACATTGACGAATAAACGCAGAAATCGCGTCGCTGTGACATACTATAGGAGCCATGCCTTCTGGTTCCCAATCGAGTATTGTTTCCCCAGCAACGAAAGGGCTGTCTGCTAGGAGTGGATTATCTCTTCTACGATGCACTATTTCATGTTTACTGTGTCCCACGCACCCTCACATTGACGAATTAACGCAGAAATGGCGTCGCTATGACATACTATAGGAGCCATGCCTTCTGTTTTCCAATCGAGTATTGTTTCCCCGGCAACGAAAGGGCTGTCTGCTAGGAGTGGATTATCTCTTTTCCGATGCACTATTTCATGTTTACTGTGTCCCCCGCACACCCACACATTGACGAATAAACGCAGAAATCGCGTCGCTGTGACATACTATAGGAGCCATGCCTTCTGGTTCCCAATCGAGTATTGTTTCCCCAGCAACGAAAGGGCTGTCTGCTAGGAGTGGATTATCTCTTCTACGATGCACTATTTCATGTTTACTGTGTCCCACGCACCCTCACATTGACGAATTAACGCAGAAATGGCGTCGCTATGACATACTATAGGAGCCATGCCTTCTGTTTTCCAATCGAGTATTGTTTCCCCGGCAACGAAAGGGCTGTCTGCTAGGAGTGGATTATCTCTTTTCCGATGCACTATTTCATGTTTACTGTGTCCCCCGCACACCCACACATTGACGAATAAACGCAGAAATTTCGTCGCTGTGACATACTACAGGAGCCATGCCTTCTGTTTCCCAATCGAGTATTGTTTCCCCGGCAACGAAAGGGCTGTCTGCTAGGAGTGGATTATCTCTTTTCCGATGCACTATTTCATGTTTACTGTGTCCCCCGCACACCCACACATTGACGAATAAACGCAGAAATGGCGTCGCTGTGACATACTATAGGAGCCATGCCTTCTGGTTCCCAATCGAGTATTGTTTCCCCAGCAACGAAAGGGCTGTCTGCTAGGAGTGGATTATCTCTTCTACGATGCACTATTTCATGTTTACTGTGTCCCACGCACCCTCACATTGACGAATTAACGCAGAAATGGCGTCGCTATGAGATACTATAGGAGCCATGCCTTCTGTTTTCCAATCGAGTATTGTTTCCCCGGCAACGAAAGGGCTGTCTGCTAGGAGTGGATAATCTCTTTTCCGATGCACTATTTCATGTTTACTGTGTCCCCCGCACACCCACACATTGACGAATAAACGCAGAAATGGCGTCGCTGTGACATACTATAGGAGCCATGCCTTCTGGTTCCCAATCGAGTATTGTTTACCCGGCAACGAAAGGGCTGTCTGCTAGGAGTGGATTATCTCTTTTCCGATGCACTATTTCATGTTTACTGTGTCCCCCGCACACCCACACATTGACGAATAAACGCAGAAATGGCGTCGCTGTGACATACTATAGGAGCCATGCCTTCTGGTTACCAATCGCGTATTGTTTCCCCAGCAACGAAAGGGCTGTCTGCTAGGAGTGGATTATCTCTTTTACGATGCACTATTTCAAGATTACTGTGTCCCACGCACCCTCACATTGACGAATTAACGCAGAAATGGCGTCGCTATGACATACTATAGGAGCCATGCCTTCTGGTTCCCAATCGCGTATTGTTTCCCCGGCAACGAAAGGGCTGTCTGCTAGGAGTGGATTATCTCTTTTACGATGCACTATTTCATGTTTACTGTGTCCCACGCACCCTCACATTGACGAATTAACGCAGAAATGGCGTCGCTATGACATACTATAGGAGCCATGCCTTCTGTTTCCCAATCGAGTATTGTTTCCCCGGCAACGAAAGGGCTGTTTGCTAGGAGTGGATTATCTCTTTTCCGATGCACTATTTCATGTTTACTGTGTCCCACGCACCCTCACATTGAGGAATTAACGCAGAATTTGCGTCGCTATGACATACTATAATAGCCATGCCTTCTGTTTCCCAATCGAGTATTGTTTCCCCAGCAACGAAAGGGCTGTCTGCTAGGAGTGGATTATCTCTTTTCCGATGCACTATTTCATGTTTACTGTGTCCCACGCACCCTCACATTGACGAATTAACGCAGAAATGGCGTCGCTATGACATACTATAGGAGCCATGCCTTCTGTTTCCCAATCGAGTATTGTTTCCCCGGCAACGAAAGGGCTGTCTGTTAGGAGTGGATTATCTCTTTTCCGATGCACTATTTCATGTTTACTGTGTCCCACGCACCCTCACATTGACGAATTAACGCAGAATTTGCGTCGCTATGATATACTATAGGAGCCATGCCTTCTGTTTCCCAATCGAGTATTGTTTCCCCGGCAACGAAAAGGCTGTCTGCTAGGAGTGGATTATCTCTTTTCCGATGCACTATTTCATGTTTACTGTGTCCCACGCACCCTCACATTGACGAATTAACGCAGAATTTGCATCGCTATGACATACTATAGGAGCCATGCCTTCTGTTTCCCAATCGGGTATTGTTTCCCCGGCAACGAAAGGGCTGTCTGCTAGGAGTGGATTATCTCTTTTCCGATGCACTATTTTATATTTACTGTGTCCCACGCACCCTCACATTGACGAATTAACGCAGAATTTGCATCGCTATAACATACTATAGGAGCCATGCCTTCTGTTTCCCAATCGTGTATTGTTTCCCCGGCAACGAAAGGGCTGTCTGCTAGGAGTGGATTATCTCTTTTCCGATGCACTATTTCATGTTTACTGTGTCCCACGCACCCTCACATTGACGAATTAACGCAGAATTTGCGTCGCTATAACATACTATAGGAGCCATGCCTTCTGTTTCCCAATCGAGTATTGTTTCCCCGGCAACGAAAGGGCTGTCTGCTAGGAGTGGATTATCTCTTTTCCGATGCACTATTTCATGTTTACTGTGTCCCACGCACCCTGACATTGACGAATTAACGCAGAAATGGCGTCGCTATGACATACTATAGGAGCCATGCCTTCTGGTTCCCAATCGAGTATTGTTTCCCCGGCAACGAAAGGGCTGTCTGCTAGGAGTGGATTATCTCTTTTCCGATGCACTATTTCATGTTTACTGTGTCCCACGCACCCTCACATTGACGAATTAACGCAGAATTTGCGTCGCTATAACATACTATAGGAGCCATGCCTTCTGTTTCCCAATCGAGTATTGTTTCCCCGGCAACGAAAGGGCTGTCTGCTAGGAGTGGATTATCTCTTTTCCGATGCACTATTTCATGTTTACTGTGTCCCACGCACCCTCAAATTGACGAATTAACGCAGAATTTGCGTCGCTATAACATACTATAGGAGCCATGCCTTCTGTTTCCCAATCGAGTATTGTTTCCCCGGCAACGACAGGGCTATCTGCTAGGAGTGGATTATCTCTTTTCCGATGCACTATTTCATGTTTACTTTGTCCCCCGCAGCCTCACATTGACGAATTAACGCAGAAATGGCGTCGCTGTGACATACTATAGGAGCCATGCCTTCTGGTTCCCAATCGAGTATTGTTTCCCCAGCAACGAAAGGGCTGTCAGCTAGGAATGGATTATCTCTTTTCCGATGCACTATTTCATGTTTACTGTGTCCCCCGCACACACTCACATTGAAGAATAAACGCAGAAATGGCGTCGCTGTGACATACTATAGGAGCCATGCCTTCTGTTTCCCAATCGAGTATTGTTTCCCCGGCAACGAAAAGGCTGTCTGCTAGGAGTGGATTATCTCTTTTCCGATGCACTATTTCATGTTTACTGTGTCCCACGCACCCTCACATTGACGAATTAACGCAGAATTTGCATCGCTATGACATACTATAGGAGCCATGCCTTCTGTTTCCCAATCGGGTATTGTTTCCCCGGCAACGAAAGGGCTGTCTGCTAGGAGTGGATTATCTCTTTTCCGATGCACTATTTTATATTTACTGTGTCCCACGCACCCTCACATTGACGAATTAACGCAGAATTTGCATCGCTATAACATACTATAGGAGCCATGCCTTCTGTTTCCCAATCGTGTATTGTTTCCCCGGCAACGAAAGGGCTGTCTGCTAGGAGTGGATTATCTCTTTTCCGATGCACTATTTCATGTTTACTGTGTCCCACGCACCCTCACATTGACGAATTAACGCAGAATTTGCGTCGCTATAACATACTATAGGAGCCATGCCTTCTGTTTCCCAATCGAGTATTGTTTCCCCGGCAACGAAAGGGCTGTCTGCTAGGAGTGGATTATCTCTTTTCCGATGCACTATTTCATGTTTACTGTGTCCCACGCACCCTGACATTGACGAATTAACGCAGAAATGGCGTCGCTATGACATACTATAGGAGCCATGCCTTCTGGTTCCCAATCGAGTATTGTTTCCCCGGCAACGAAAGGGCTGTCTGCTAGGAGTGGATTATCTCTTTTCCGATGCACTATTTCATGTTTACTGTGTCCCACGCACCCTCACATTGACGAATTAACGCAGAATTTGCGTCGCTATAACATACTATAGGAGCCATGCCTTCTGTTTCCCAATCGAGTATTGTTTCCCCGGCAACGAAAGGGCTGTCTGCTAGGAGTGGATTATCTCTTTTCCGATGCACTATTTCATGTTTACTGTGTCCCACGCACCCTCAAATTGACGAATTAACGCAGAATTTGCGTCGCTATAACATACTATAGGAGCCATGCCTTCTGTTTCCCAATCGAGTATTGTTTCCCCGGCAACGACAGGGCTATCTGCTAGGAGTGGATTATCTCTTTTCCGATGCACTATTTCATGTTTACTTTGTCCCCCGCAGCCTCACATTGACGAATTAACGCAGAAATGGCGTCGCTGTGACATACTATAGGAGCCATGCCTTCTGGTTCCCAATCGAGTATTGTTTCCCCAGCAACGAAAGGGCTGTCAGCTAGGAATGGATTATCTCTTTTCCGATGCACTATTTCATGTTTACTGTGTCCCCCGCACACACTCACATTGAAGAATAAACGCAGAAATGGCGTCGCTGTGACATACTATAGGAGCCATGCCTTCTGCTTCCCAATCGAGTATTGTTTCCCCGGCAACGAAAGGGCTGTCTGCTAGGAGTGGATTATCTCTTTTCCGATGCACTATTTCATGTTTACTGTGTCCCACGCACCCTCACATTGACGAATTAACGCAGAATTTGCGTCGCTATGACATACTATAACAGCCATGCCTTCTGTTTCCCAATCGAGTATTGTTTCCCCAGCAACGAAAGGGCTGTCTGCTAGGAGTGGATTATCTCTTTTCCGATGCACTATTTCATGTTTACTGTGTCCCCCGCCGCCTTACATTGACGAATTAACGCAGAAATGGCGTCGCTGTGACATACTATAGGAGCCATGCCTTCTGGTTCCCAATCGAGTATTGTTTCCCCAGCAACGAAAGGGCTGTCTGCTAGGAGTGGATTATCCCTTTTCCGATGCACTATTTCATGTTTACTGTGTCCCACGCACCCTCACATTGACGAATTAACGCAGAAATGGCGTTGCTATGACATACTATAGGAACCCTTCCTTCTGGTTCCCAATCGAGTATTGTTCCCCCAGCAACGAAAGGGCTGTCTGCTAGAAGTGGATTATCCCTTTTCCGATGCACTATTTCATGTTTACTGTGTCCCCCGCACACACTCACATTGACGAATAAACGCAGAAATGGCGTCGCTGTGACATACTATAGGAGCCATGCCTTCTGGTTCCCAATCGAGTATTGTTTCCCCAGCAACGAAAGGGCTGTCTGCTAGGAGTGGATTATCTCTTTTCCGATGCACTATTTCATGTTTACTGTGTCCCCCGCACACCCACACATTGACGAATAAACGCAGAAATGGCGTCGCTGTGACATACTATAGGAGCCATGCCTTCTGGTTCCCAATCGAGTATTGCTTCCCCAGCAACGAAAGGGCTGTCTGCTAGGAGTGGATTATCTCTTCTACGATGCACTATTTCATGTTTACTGTGTCCCACGCACCCTCACATTGACGAATTAACGCAGAAATGGCGTCGCTATGACATACTATAGGAGCCATGCCTTCTGTTTTCCAATCGAGTATTGTTTCCCCGGCAACGAAAGGGCTGTCTGCTAGGAGTGGATTATCTCTTTTCCGATGCACTATTTCATGTTTACTGTGTCCCCCGCACACCCACACATTGACGAATAAACGCAGAAATTTCGTCGCTGTGACATACTATAGGAGCCATGCCTTCTGTTTCCCAATCGAGTATTGTTTTCCCGGCAACGAAAGGGCTGTCTGCTAGGAGTGGATTATCTCTTTTCCGATGCACTATTTCATGTTTACTGTGTCCCCCGCACACCCACACATTGACGAATAAACGCAGAAATGGCGTCGCTGTGACATACTATAGGAGCCATGCCTTCTGGTTCCCAATCGAGTATTGTTTCCCCAGCAACGAAAGGGCTGTCTGCTAGGAGTGGATTATCTCTTCTACGATGCACTATTTCATGTTTACTGTGTCCCACGCACCCTCACATTGACGAATTAACGCAGAAATGGCGTCGCTATGACATACTATAGGAGCCATGCCTTCTGTTTTCCAATCGAGTATTGTTTCCCCGGCAACGAAAGGGCTGTCTGCTAGGAGTGGATTATCTCTTTTCCGATGCACTATTTCATGTTTACTGTGTCCCCCGCACACCCACACATTGACGAATAAACGCAGAAATGGCGTCGCTGTGACATACTATAGGAGCCATGCCTTCTGGTTCCCAATCGAGTATTGTTTACCCGGCAACGAAAGGGCTGTCTGCTAGGAGTGGATTATCTCTTTTCCGATGCACTATTTCATGTTTACTGTGTCCCCCGCACACCCACACATTGACGAATAAACGCAGAAATGGCGTCGCTGTGACATACTATAGGAGCCATGCCTTCTGGTTACCAATCGCGTATTGTTTCCCCAGCAACGAAAGGGCTGTCTGCTAGGAGTGGATTATCTCTTTTACGATGAACTATTTCAAGTTTACTGTGTCCCACGCACCCTCACATTGACGAATTAACGCAGAAATGGCGTCGCTATGACATACTATAGGAGCCATGCCTTCTGTTTCCCAATCGAGTATTGTTTCCCTGGCAACGAAAGGGCTGTCTGCTAGGAGTGGATTATCTCTTTTCCGATGCACTATTTCATGTTTACTGTGTCCCACGCACCCTCACATTGACGAATTAACGCAGAATTTGCATCGCTATGACATACTATAGGAGCCATGCCTTCTGTTCCCCAATCGGGTATTGTTTCCCCGGCAACGAAAGGGCTGTCTGCTAGGAGTGGATTATCTCTTTTCCGATGCACTATTTTATATTTACTGTGTCCCACGCACCCTCACATTGACGAATTAACGCAGAAATGGCGTCGCTATGACATACTATAGGAACCCTTCCTTCTGATTCCCAATCGAGTATTGTTTCCCCAGCAACGAAAGGGCTGTCTGCTAGGAGTGGATTATCCCTTTTCCGATGCACTATTTCATGTTTACTGTGTCCCCCGCACACACTCACATTGACGAATAAACGCAGAAATGGCGTCGCTGTGACATACTATAGGAGCCATGCCTTCTGGTTCCCAATCGAGTATTGTTTCCCCAGCAACGAAAGGGCTGTCTGCTAGGAGTGGATTATCTCTTTTCCGATGCACTATTTCATGTTTACTGTGTCCCCCGCACACCCACACATTGACGAATAAACGCAGAAATGGCGTCGCTGTGACATACTATAGGAGCCATGCCTTCTGGTTCCCAATCGAGTATTGCTTCCCCAGCAACGAAAGGGCTGTCTGCTAGGAGTGGATTATCTCTTCTACGATGCACTATTTCATGTTTACTGTGTCCCACGCACCCTCACATTGACGAATTAACGCAGAAATGGCGTCGCTATGACATACTATAGGAGCCATGCCTTCTGTTTTCCAATCGAGTATTGTTTCCCCGGCAACGAAAGGGCTGTCTGCTAGGAGTGGATTATCTCTTTTCCGATGCACTATTTCATGTTTACTGTGTCCCCCGCACACCCACACATTGACGAATAAACGCAGAAATTTCGTCGCTGTGACATACTATAGGAGCCATGCCTTCTGTTTCCCAATCGAGTATTGTTTCCCGGCAACGAAAGGGCTGTCTGCTAGGAGTGGATTATCTCTTTTCCGATGCACTATTTCATGTTTACTGTGTCCCCCGCACACCCACACATTGACGAATAAACGCAGAAATGGCGTCGCTGTGACATACTATAGGAGCCATGCCTTCTGGTTCCCAATCGAGTATTGTTTCCCCAGCAACGAAAGGGCTGTCTGCTAGGAGTGGATTATCTCTTCTACGATGCACTATTTCATGTTTACTGTGTCCCACGCACCCTCACATTGACGAATTAACGCAGAAATGGCGTCGCTATGACATACTATAGGAGCCATGCCTTCTGTTTTCCAATCGAGTATTGTTTCCCCGGCAACGAAAGGGCTGTCTGCTAGGAGTGGATTATCTCTTTTCCGATGCACTATTTCATGTTTACTGTGTCCCCCGCACACCCACACATTGACGAATAAACGCAGAAATGGCGTCGCTGTGACATACTATAGGAGCCATGCCTTCTGGTTCCCAATCGAGTATTGTTTACCCGGCAACGAAAGGGCTGTCTGCTAGGAGTGGATTATCTCTTTTCCGATGCACTATTTCATGTTTACTGTGTCCCCCGCACACCCACACATTGACGAATAAACGCAGAAATGGCGTCGCTGTGACATACTATAGGAGCCATGCCTTCTGGTTACCAATCGCGTATTGTTTCCCCAGCAACGAAAGGGCTGTCTGCTAGGAGTGGATTATCTCTTTTACGATGAACTATTTCAAGTTTACTGTGTCCCCCGCACACCCACACATTGACGAATAAACGCAGAAATGGCGTCGCTGTGACATACTATAGGAGCCATGCCTTCTGGTTCCCAATCGAGTATTGTTTCCCCAGCAACGAAAGGGCTGTCTGCTAGGAGTGGATTATCTCTTCTACGATGCACTATTTTATATTTACTGTGTCCCACGCACCCTCACATTGACGAATTAACGCAGAATTTGCATCGCTATAACATACTATAGGAGCCATGCCTTCTGTTTCCCAATCGTGTATTGTTTCCCCGGCAACGAAAGGGCTGTCTGCTAGGAGTGGATTATCTCTTTTCCGATGCACTATTTCATGTTTACTGTGTCCCACGCACCCTCACATTGACGAATTAACGCAGAATTTGCGTCGCTATAACATACTATAGGAGCCATGCCTTCTGTTTCCCAATCGAGTATTGTTTCTCCGGCAACGAAAGGGCTGTCTGCTAGGAGTGGATTATCTCTTTTCCGATGCACTATTTCATGTTTACTGTGTCCCACGCACCCTCACATTGACGAATTAACGCAGATTTTGCATCGCTAAAACATACTATAGGAGCCATGCCTTCTGTTTCCCAATCGAGTATTGTTTCCCCGGCAACGAAAGGGCTGTCTGCTAGGAGTGGATTATCTCTTTTCCGATGCACTATTTCATGTTTACTGTGTCCCACGCACCCTGACATTGACGAATTAACGCAGAAATGGCGTCGCTATGACATACTATAGGAGCCATGCCTTCTGGTTCCCAATCGAGTATTGTTTCCCCGGCAACGAAAGGGCTGTCTGCTAGGAGTGGATTATCTCTTTTCCGATGCACTATTTCATGTTTACTGTGTCCCACGCACCCTCACATTGACGAATTAACGCAGAATTTGCGTCGCTATAACATACTATAGGAGCCATGCCTTCTGTTTCCCAATCGAGTATTGTTTCCCCGGCAACGAAAGGGCTGTCTGCTAGGAGTGGATTATCTCTTTTCCGATGCACTATTTCATGTTTACTGTGTCCCACGCACCCTCACATTGACGAATTAACGCAGAATTTGCGTCGCTATAACATACTATAGGAGCCATGCCTTCTGTTTCCCAATCGAGTATTGTTTCCCCGGCAACGAAAGGGCTATCTGCTAGGAGTGGATTATCTCTTTTCCGATGCACTATTTCATGTTTACTTTGTCCCCCGCAGCCTCACATTGACGAATTAACGCAGAAATGGCGTCGCTGTGACATACTATAGGAGCCATGCCTTCTGGTTCCCAATCGAGTATTGTTTCCCCAGCAACGAAAGGGCTGTCAGCTAGGAGTGGATTATCTCTTTTCCGATGCACTATTTCATGTTTACTGTGTCCCCCGCACCCTCACATTGACGAATTAACGCAGAATTTCCGTCGCTATGACATACTATAATAGCCATGCCTTCTGTTTCCCAATCGAGTATTGTTTCCCCAGCAACGAAAGGGCTGTCTGCTAGGAGTGGATTATCTCTTTTCCGATGCACTATTTCATGTTTACTGTGTCCCACGCACCCTCACATTGACGAATTAACGCAGAAATGGCGTCGCTATGACATACTATAGGAGCCATGCCTTCTGTTTCCCAATCGAGTATTGTTTCCCCGGCAACGAAAGGGCTGTCTGTTAGGAGTGGATTATCTCTTTTCCGATGCACTATTTCATGTTTACTGTGTCCCACGCACCCTCACATTGACGAATTAACGCAGAATTTGCGTCGCTATGATATACTATAGGAGCCATGCCTTCTGTTTCCCAATCGAGTATTGTTTCCCCGGCAACGAAAGGGCTGTCTGCTAGGAGTGGATTATCTCTTTTCCGATGCACTATTTCATGTTTACTGTGTCCCACGCACCCTCACATTGACGAATTAACGCAGAATTTGCATCGCTATGACATACTATTGGAGCCATGCCTTCTGTTTCCCAATCGGGTATTGTTTCACCGGCAACGAAAGGGCTGTCTGCTAGGAGTGGATTATCTCTTTTCCGATGCACTATTTTATATTTACTGTGTCCAACGCACCCTCACATTGACGAATTAACGCAGAATTTGCATCGCTATAACATACTATAAGAGCCATGCCTTCTGTTTCCCAATCGTGTATTGTTTCCCCGGCAACGAAAGGGCTGTCTGCTAGGAGTGGATTATCTCTTTTCCGATGCACTATTTCATGTTTACTGTGTCCCACGCACCCTCACATTGACGAATTAACGCAGAATTTGCGTCGCTATAACATACTATAGGAGCCATGCCTTCTGTTTCCCAATCGAGTATTGTTTCCCCGGCAACGAAAGGGCTGTCTGCTAGGAGTGGATTATCTCTTTTCCGATGCACTATTTCATGTTTACTGTGTCCCACGCACCCTCACATTGACGAATTAACGCAGATTTTGCATCGCTAAAACATACTATAGGAGCCATGCCTTCTGTTTCCCAATCGAGTATTGTTTCCCCGGCAACGAAAGGTCTGTCTGCTAGGAGTGGATTATCTCTTTTCCGATGCACTATTTCATGTTTACTGTGTCCCACACACCCTGACATTGACGAATTAACGCAGAAATGGCGTCGCTATGACATACTATAGGAGCCATGCCTTCTGGTTCCCAATCGAGTATTGTTTCCCCGGCAACGAAAGGGCTGTCTGCTAGGAGTGGATTATCTCTTTTCCGATGCACTATTTCATGTTTACTGTGTCCCACGCACCCTCACATTGACGAATTAACGCAGAATTTGCGTCGCTATAACATACTATAGGAGCCATGCCTTCTGTTTCCCAATCGAGTATTGTTTCCCCGGCAACGAAAGGGCTGTCTGCTAGGAGTGGATTATCTCTTTTCCGATGCACTATTTCATGTTTACTGTGTCCCACGCACCCTCACATTGACGAATTAACGCAGATTTTGCATCGCTAAAACATACTATAGGAGCCATGCCTTCTGTTTCCCAATCGAGTATTGTTTCCCCGGCAACGAAAGGTCTGTCTGCTAGGAGTGGATTATCTCTTTTCCGATGCACTATTTCATGTTTACTGTGTCCCACACACCCTGACATAGACGAATTAACGCAGAAATGGCGTCGCTATGACATACTATAGGAGCCATGCCTTCTGGTTCCCAATCGAGTATTGTTTCCCCGGCAACGAAAGGGCTGTCTGCTAGGAGTGGATTATCTCTTTTCCGATGCACTATTTCATGTTTACTGTGTCCCACGCACCCTCACATTGACGAATTAACGCAGAATTTGCGTCGCTATAACATACTATAGGAGCCATGCCTTCTGTTTCCCAATCGAGTATTGTTTCCCCGGCAACGAAAGGGCTGTCTGCTAGGAGTGGATTATCTCTTTTCCGATGCACTATTTCATGTTTACTGTGTCCCACGCACCCTCACATTGACGAATTAACGCAGAATTTGCATCGTTATAACATACTATAGGAGCCATGCCTTCTGTTTCCCAATCGAGTATTGTTTCCCCGGCAACGAAAGGGCTATCTGCTAGGAGTGGATTATCTCTTTTCCGATGCACTATTTCATGTTTACTTTGTCCCCCGCAGCCTCACATTGACGAATTAACGCAGAAATGGCGTCGCTGTGACATACTATAGGAGCCATGCCTTCTGTTTCCCAATCGAGTATTGTTTCTCAGCAACGAAAAGGCTGTCAGCTAGGAGTGGATTATCTCTTTTCCGATGCACTATTTCATGTTTACTGTGTCCCCCGCACACACTCACATTGAAGAATAAACGCAGAAATGACGTCGCTGTGACATACTATAGGAGCCATGCCTTCTGGTTCCCAATAGAGTATTGTTTCCCCAGCAACGAAAGGGCTGTCTGCTAGGAGTGGATTATCTCTTCTACGATGCACTATTTCATGTTTACTGTGTCCCACGCACCCTCACATTGACGAATTAACGCAGAAATGGCGTCGCTATGACATACTATAGGAGCCATGCCTTCTGTTTCCCAATCGAGTATTGTTTCCCCGGCAACGAAAGGGCTGTCTGCTAGGAGTGGATTATCTCTTCTACGATGCACTGTTTCATGTTTACTGTGTCCCACGCACCCTCACATTGACGAATTAACGCAGAAATGGCGTCGCTATGACATACTATAGGAGCGATGCCTTCTGGTTCCCAATCGCGTATTGTTTCCCCGGGAACGAAAGGGCTGTCTGCTAGGAGTGGATTATCTCTTTTACGATGCACTATTTCATGTTTACTGTGTCCCACGCACCCTCACATTGACGAATTAACGCAGAAATGGCGTCGCTATGACATACTATAGGAGCCATGCCTTCTGTTTCCCAATCGAGTATTGTTTCCCCGGCAACAAAAGGGCTGTCTGCTAGGAGTAGATTATCTCTTTTCCGATGCACTATTTCATGTTTACTGTGTCCCACGCACCCTCACATTGACGAATTAACGCAGAATTTGCGTCACTATGACATACTATAATAGCCATGCCTTCTGTTTCCCAATCGAGTATTGTTTCCACAGCAACGAAAGGGCTGTCTGCTAGGAGTGGATTATCTCTTTTCCGATGCACTATTTCATGTTTACTGTGTCCCACGCACCCTCACATTGACGAATTAACGCAGAAATGGCGTCGCTATGACATACTATAGGAGCCATGCCTTCTGTTTCCCAATCGAGTATTGTTTCCCCGGCAACGAAAGGGCTGTCTGTTAGGAGTGGATTATCTCTTTTCCGATGCACTATTTCATGTTTACTGTGTCCCACGCACCCTCACATTGACGAATTAACGCAGAATTTGCGTCGCTACGACATACTATAGGAGCCATGCCTTCTGTTTCCCAATCGAGTATTGTTTCCCCGGCAACGAAAGGGCTGTCTGCTAGGAGTGGATTATCTCTTTTCCGATGCACTATTTCATGTTTACTGTGTCCCACGCACCCTCACTTTGACGAATTAACGCAGAATTTGCATCGCTAAAACATACTATAGGAGCCATGCCTTCTGGTTCCCAATCGAGTATTGTTTCCCCGGCAACGAAAGGGCTGTCTGCTAGGAGTGGATTATCTCTTTTCCGATGCACTATTTCATGTTTACTGTGTCCCACGCACCCTCACATTGACGAATTAACGCAGAATTTGCGTCGCTATAACATACTATAGGAGCCATGCCTTCTGTTTCCCAATCAAGTATTGTTTCCCCGGCAACGAAAGGGCTGTCTGCTAGGAGTGGATTATCTCTTTTACGATGCACTATTTCATGTTTACTGTGTCCCACGCACCCTCACATTGACGAATTAACGCAGAAATGGCGTCGCTATGACATACTATAGGAGCCATGCCTTCTGGTTCCCAATCGAGTATTGTTTCCCGGGCAACGAAAGGGCTGTCTGCTAGGAGTGGATTATCTCTTTTCCGATGCACTATTTCATGTTTACTGTGTCCCACGCACCCTCACATTGACGAATTAACGCAGAATTTGCGTCGCTATGACATACTATAAGAGCCATGCCTTCTGTTTCCCAATCGAGTATTGTTTCCCCGGCAACGAAAGGGCTGTCTGCTAGGAGTGGATTATCTCTTTTCCGATGCACTATTTCATTTTTACTGTGTCCCACGCACCCTCACATTGACGAATAATCGCAGAAATGGCGTCGCTATGACATACTATGGGAGCCATGCCTTCTGGTTCCCCATCGAGTATTGTTTCCCCGGCAACGAAAGGGCTGTCTCCTAGGAGTGGATTATCTCTTTTCCGATGCACTATTTCATGTTTACTGTGTCCCACGCACCCTCACATTGACGAATTAACGCAGAATTTGCGTCGCTATGACATACTATAGGAGCCATGTCTTCTGGTTCCCAATCGAGTATTGTTTCCCCGGCAACGAAAGGGCTGTCTGCTAGGAGTGGATTATCTCTTTAACGATGCACTATTTCATGTTTACTGTGTCCCACGCACCCTCACATTGACGAATTAACGCAGAATTGGCGTCGCTATGACATACTATAGGAGCCATGCCTGCTGTTTCCTAATTGAGTATCGTTTCCCCGGCAACGAAAGGGCTGTCTGCTAGGAGTGGATTATCTCTTTTCCGATGCACTATTTCATGTTTACTGTGTCCCACGCACCCTCCCAATGACGAATTAACGCAGAATTTGCGTCGCTATGACATACTATAGGAGCCATGCCTTCTGTTTCCCAATCGAGTATTGTTTCCCCGGCAACGAAAGGGCTGTCTGCTAGGAGTGGATTATCTCTTTTCCGATGCACTATTTCATGTTTACTGTGTCCCACGCACCCTCACATTGACGAATTAACGCAGAAATGGCGTCGCTATGACATACTATAGGAGCCATGCCTTCTGTTTCCCAATCGAGTATTGTTTCCCCGGCAACGAAAGGGCTGTCTGCTAGGAGTGGATTATCTCTTTTCCGATGCGCTATTTCATGTTTACTGTGTCCCACGCACCCTCACATTGACGAATTAACGCAGAAATGACGTCGCTATGACATACTATAGGAGCCATGCCTTCTGTTTCCCAATCGAGTATTGTTTCCCCGCCAACGATAGGGCTGTCTGCTAGGAGTGGATTATCTCTTTTCCGATGCACTATTTCATGTTTACTGTGTCCCACGCACCCTCACATTGACGAATTAACGCAGAATTTGCGTCGCTATGACATACTATAGGAGTCATGCCTTCTGGTTCCCAATCGAGTATTGTTTCCCCGGCAACGAAAGGGCTGTCTGCTAGGAGTGGACTATCCCTTTTCCGATGCACTATTTCATGTTTACTGTGTCCCCCGCACACCCTCACATTGACGAATAAACGCAGAAATGGCGTCGCTATGACATACTATAGGAGTCATGCCTTCTGGTTCCCAATCGAGTATTGTTTCCCCAGCAACGAAAGGGCTGTCTGCTAGGAGTGGATTATCTCTTCTACGATGCACTATTTCATGTTTACTGTGTCCCACGCACCCTCACATTGACGAATTAACGCAGAAATGGCGTCGCTATGACATACTATAGGAGCCATGCCTTCTGTTTCCCAATCGAGTATTGTTTCCCCGGCAACGAAAGGGCTGTCTGCTAGGAGTGGATTATCTCTTTTCCGATGCACTATTTCATGTTTACTGTGTCCCACGCACCCTCACATTGACGAATTGACGCAGAAATGGCGTCGCTATGACATACTATAGGATCCCTTCCTTCTGGTTCCCAGTCGAGTATTGTTTCCCCAGCAACGAAAGGGCTGTCTGCTAGGAGTGGATTATCTCTTTTCCGATGCACTATTTCATGTTTACTGTGTCCCACGCACCCTCACATTGACGAATTAACGCAGAAATAGCGTCGCTATGACATACTATAGGAGCCATGCCTTCTGTTTCCCAATCGAGTATTGTTTCCCCGGCAACGAAAGGGCTGTCTGCTAAGAGTGGATTATCTCTTTTCCGATGCACTATTTCATGTTTACTGTGTCCCACGCACCCTCACATTGACGAATTAACGCAGAATTTGCGTCGCTATAACATAATATAGGAGCCATGCCTTCTGTTTCCCAATCGAGTATTGTTTCCCTGGCAACGAAAGGGCTGTCTGCTAAGAGTGGATTATCTCTTCTACGATGCACTATTTGATGTTTACTGTGTCCCACGCACCCTCACATTGACGAATTAACGCAGAAATGGCGTCGCTATGACATACTATAGGAGCCATGCCTTCTGTTTTCCAATCGAGTATTGTTTCCCCGGCAACGAAAGGGCTGTCTGCTAGGAGTGGATTATCTCTTTTCCGATGCACTATTTCATGTTTACTGTGTCCCCCGCACACCCACACATTGACGAATAAACGCAGAAATGGCGTCGCTGTGACATACTATAGGAGCCATGCCTTCTGTTTCCCAATCGAGTATTGTTTCCCCGGCAACGAAAGGGCTGTCTGCTAGGAGTGGATTATCTCTTTTCCGATGCACTATTTCATGTTTACTGTGTCCCCCGCACACCCACACATTGACGAATAAACGCAGAAATGGCGTCGCTGTGACATACTATAGGAGCCATGCCTTCTGGTTCCCAATCGAGTATTGTTTCCCCAGCAACGAAAGGGCTGTCTGCTAGGAGTGGATTATCTCTTCTACGATGCACTATTTCATGTTTACTGTGTCCCACGCACCCTCACATTGACGAATTAACGCAGAAATGGCGTCGCTATGACATACTATAGGAGCCATGCCTTCTGTTTTCCAATCGAGTATTGTTTCCCCGGCAACGAAAGGGCTGTCTGCTAGGAGTGGATTATCTCTTTTCCGATGCACTATTTCATGTTTACTGTGTCCCCCGCACACCCACACATTGACGAATAAACGCAGAAATGGCGTCGCTGTGACATACTATAGGAGCCATGCCTTCTGGTTCCCAATCGAGTATTGTTATCCCAGCAACGAAAGGGCTGTCTGCTAGGAGTGGATTATCTCTTTTCCGATGCACTATTTCATGTTTACTGTGTCCCCCGCACACCCACACATTGACGAATAAACGCAGAAATGGCGTCGCTGTGACATACTATAGGAGCCATGCCTTCTGGTTCCCAATCGAGTATTGTTTCCCCAGCAACGAAAGGGCTGTCTGCTAGGAGTGGATTATCTCTTCTACGATGCACTATTTCATGTTTACTGTGTCCCACGCACCCTCACATTGACGAATTAACGCAGAAATGGCGTCGCTATGACATACTATAGGAGCCATGCCTTCTGTTTTCCAATCGAGTATTGTTTCCCCGGCAACGAAAGGGCTGTCTGCTAGGAGTGGATTATCTCTTTTCCGATGCACTATTTCATGTTTGCTGTGTCCCCCACACACCCACACATTGACGAATAAACGCAGAAATGGCGTCGCTGTGACATACTATAGGAGCCATGCCTTCTGGTTCCCAATCGAGTATTGTTTCCCCAGCAACGAAAGGGCTGTCTGCTAGGAGTGGATTATCTCTTCTAAGATGCACTATTTCATGTTTACTGTGTCCCATGCACCCTCACATTGACGAATAAACGCAGAAATGGCGTCGCTGTGGCATACTATAGGAGCCATGCCTTCTGGTTCCCAATCGAGTATTGTTTCCCCAGCAACGAAAGGGCTGTCTGCTAGGAGTGGATTATCTCTTTTCCGATGCACTATTTCATGTTTATTGTGTCCCACGCACCCTCACATTGACGAATTAACGCAGAAATGGCGTCGCTGTGACATACTATAGGAGCCATGCCTTCTGTTTCCCAATCGACTATTGTTTCCCCGGCAACGAAAGGGCTGTCTGCTAGGAGTGGATTATCTCTTTTCCGATGCACTATTTCATGTTTACTGTGTCCCACGCACCCTCACATTGACGAATTAACGCAGAAATGGCGTCGCTATGACATACTATATGAACCCTTCCTTCTGGTTCCCAATCGAGTATTGTTTCCCCAGCAACGAAAGGGCTGTCCGCTAGGAGTGGATTATCTCTTCTACGATGCACTATTTCATGTTTACTGTGTCCCACGCACCCTCACATTGACGAATTAACGCAGAATTTGCGTCGCTATAACATACTATAGGAGCCATGCCTTCTGTTTCCCAATCGAGTATTGTTTCCCCGGCAACGAAAGGGCTGTCTGCTAAGAGTGGATTATCTCTTTTCTGATGCACTATTTCATGTTTACTGTGTCCCACGCACCCTCACATTGACGAATTAACGCAGAATTTGCGTCGCTATAACATACTATAGGAGCCATGCCTTCTGTTTCCCAATCGAGTATTGTTTCCCCAGCAACGAAAGGGCTGTCTGCTAGGAGTGGATTATCTCTTTTCCGATGCACTATTTCATGTTTACTGTGTCCCCCGCAGCCTCACATTGACGAATTAACGCAGAAATGGCGTCGCTGTGACATACTATAGGAGCCATGCCTTCTGGTTCCCAATCGATTATTGTTTCCCCAGCAACGAAAGGGCTGTCTGCTAGGAGTGGATTATCCCTTTTCCGATGCACTATTTCATGTTTACTGTGTCCCCCGCACACCCCCACATAGACGAATAAACGCAGAAATGGCGTCGCTGTGACATACTATAGGAGCCATGCCTTCTGGTTCCCAATCGAGTATTGTTTCCCCGGCAACGAAAGGGCTGTCTGCTAGCAGTGGATTATCTCTTTTCCGATGCACTATTTCATGTTTACTGTGTCCCACGCACCCTCACATTGACGAATTAACGCAGAAATGGCGTCGCTATGACATACTATAGGAACCCTTCCTTCTGGTTCCCAATCGACTATTGTTTCCCCAGCAACGAAAGGGCTGTCTGCTAGGAGTGGATTATCTCTTCTATGATGCACTATTTCATGTTTACTGTGTCCCACGCACCCTCACATTGACGAATTAACGCAGAATTTGCGTCGCTATAACATACTATAGGAGCCATGCCTTCTGTTTCCCAATCGAGTATTGTTTCCCCGGCAACGAAAGGGCTGTCTGCTAAGAGTGGATTATCTCTTATCCGATGCACTATTTCATGTTTACTGTGTCCCACGCACCCTCACATTGACGAATTAATGCAGAATTTGCGTCGCTATAACATACTATAGGAGCCATGCCTTCTGTTTCCCAATCGAGTATTGTTTCCCCAGCAACGAAAGGGCTGTCTGCTAGGAGTGGATTATCCCTTTTCCGATGCACTATTTCATGTTTACTGTGTCCCCCGCACACCCTCACATTGGCGAATAAACGCAGAAATGGCGTCGCTGTGACATACTATAGGAGCCATGCCTTCTGGTTTCCAATCGAGTATTGTTTCCCCGGCAACGAAAGGGCTGTCTGCTAGGAGTGGATTATCTCTTTTCCGATGCACTATTTCATGTTTACTGTGTCCCCCGCACACCCACACATTGACGAATAAACGCAGAAATGGCGTCGCTGTGACATACTATAGGAGCCATGCCTTCTGGTTCCCAATCGAGTATTGTTTCCCCAGCAACGAAAGGGCTGTCTGCTAGGAGTGGATTATCTCTTCTACGATGCACTATTTGATGTTTACTGTGTCCCACGCACCCTCACATTGACGAATTAACGCAGAAATGGCGTCGCTATGACATACTATAGGAGCCATGCCTTCTGTTTTCCAATCGAGTATTGTTTCCCCGGCAACGAAAGGGCTGTCTGCTAGGAGTGGATTATCTCTTTTCCGATGCACTATTTCATGTTTACTGTGTCCCCCGCACACCCACACATTGACGAATAAACGCAGAAATGGCGTCGCTGTGACATACTATAGGAGCCATGCCTTCTGTTTCCCAATCGAGTATTGTTTCCCCGGCAACGAAAGGGCTGTCTGCTAGGAGTGGATTATCTCTTTTCCGATGCACTATTTCATGTTTACTGTGTCCCCCGCACACCCACACATTGACGAATAAACGCAGAAATGGCGTCGCTGTGACATACTTTAGGAGCCATGCCTTCTGGTTCCCAATCGAGTATTGTTTCCCCAGCAACGAAAGGGCTGTCTGCTAGCAGTGGATTATCTCTTCTACGATGCACTATTTCATGTTTACTGTGTCCCACGCACCCTCACATTGACGAATTAACGCAGAAATGGCGTCGCTATGACATACTATAGGAGCCATGCCTTCTGTTTTCCAATCGAGTATTGTTTCCCCGGCAACGAAAGGGCTGTCTGCTAGGAGTGGATTATCTCTTTTCCGATGCACTATTTCATGTTTACTGTGTCCCCCGCACACCCACACATTGACGAATAAACGCAGAAATGGCGTCGCTGTGACATACTATAGGAGCCATGCCTTCTGGTTCCCAATCGAGTATTGTTATCCCAGCAACGAAAGGGCTGTCTGCTAGGAGTGGATTATCTCTTTTCCGATGCACTATTTCATGTTTACTGTGTCCCCCGCACACCCACACATTGACGAATAAACGCAGAAATGGCGTCGCTGTGACATACTATAGGAGCCATGCCTTCTGGTTCCCAATCGAGTATTGTTTCCCCAGCAACGAAAGGGCTGTCTGCTAGGAGTGGATTATCTCTTCTACGATGCACTATTTCATGTTTACTGTGTCCCACGCACCCTCACATTGACGAATTAACGCAGAAAAAGCGTCGCTATGACATACTATAGGAGCCATGCCTTCTGTTTTCCAATCGAGTATTGTTTCCCCGGCAACGAAAGGGCTGTCTGCTAGGAGTGGATTATCTCTTTTCCGATGCACTATTTCATGTTTGCTGTGTCCCCCACACACCCACACATTGACGAATAAACGCAGAAATGGCGTCGCTGTGACATACTATAGGAGCCATGCCTTCTGGTTCCCAATCGAGTATTGTTTCCCCAGCAACGAAAGGGCTGTCTGCTAGGAGTGGATTATCTCTTCTAAGATGCACTATTTCATGTTTACTGTGTCCCACGCACCCTCACATTGACGAATAAACGCAGAAATGGCGTCGCTGTGACATACTATAGGAGCCATGCCTTCTGGTTCCCAATCGAGTATTGTTTCCCCAGCAACGAAAGGGCTGTCTGCTAGGAGTGGATTATCTCTTTTCCGATGCACTATTTCATGTTTATTGTGTCCCACGCACCCTCACATTGACGAATTAACGCAGAAATGGCGTCGCTGTGACATACTATAGGAGCCATGCCTTCTGTTTCCCAATCGACTATTGTTTCCCCGGCAACGAAAGGGCTGTCTGCTAGGAGTGGATTATCTCTTTTCCGATGCACTATTTCATGTTTACTGTGTCCCACGCACCCTCACATTGACGAATTAACGCAGAAATGGCGTCGCTATGACATACTATATGAACCCTTCCTTCTGGTTCCCAATCGAGTATTGTTTCCCCAGCAACGAAAGGGCTGTCTGCTAGGAGTGGATTATCTCTTCTACGATGCACTATTTCATGTTTACTGTGTCCCACGCACCCTCACATTGACGAATTAACGCAGAATTTGCGTCGCTATAACATACTATAGGAGCCATGCCTTCTGTTTCCCAATCGAGTATTGTTTCCCCGGCAACGAAAGGGCTGTCTGCTAAGAGTGGATTATCTCTTTTCCGATGCACTATTTCATGTTTACTGTGTCCCACGCACCCTCACATTGACGAATTAACGCAGAATTTGCGTCGCTATAACATACTATAGGAGCCATGCCTTCTGTTTCCCAATCGAGTATTGTTTCCCCAGCAACGAAAGGGCTGTCTGCTAGGAGTGGATTATCTCTTTTCCGATGCACTATTTCATGTTTACTGTGTCCCCCGCAGCCTCACATTGACGAATTAACGCAGAAATGGCGTCGCTGTGACATACTATAGGAGCCATGCCTTCTGGTTCCCAATCGAGTATTGTTTCCCCAGCAACGAAAGGGCTGTCTGCTAGGAGTGGATTATCCCTTTTCCGATGCACTATTTCATGTTTACTGTGTCCCACGCACACCCTCACATTGACGAATGAACGCAGAAATGGCGTCGCTGTGACATACTATAGGAGCCATGCCTTCTGGTTCCCAATCGATTATTGTTTCCCCAGCAACGAAAGGGCTGTCTGCTAGGAGTGGATTATCCCTTTTCCGATGCACTATTTCATGTTTACTGTGTCCCCCGCACACCCCCACATAGACGAATAAACGCAGAAATGGCGTCGCTGTGACATACTATAGGAGCCATGCCTTCTGGTTCCCAATCGAGTATTGTTTCCCCGGCAACGAAAGGGCTGACTGCTAGGAGTGGATTATCTCTTTTCCGATGCACTATTTCATGTTTACTGTGTCCCACGCACCCTCACATTGACGAATTAACGCAGAAATGGCGTCGCTATGACATACTATAGGAACCCTTCCTTCTGGTTCCCAATCGACTATTGTTTCCCCAGCAACGAAAGGGCTGTCTGCTAGGAGTGGATTATCTCTTCTACGATGCACTATTTCATGTTTACTGTGTCCCACGCACCCTCACATTGACGAATTAACGCAGAATTTGCGTCGCTCTAACATACTATAGGTGCCATGCCTTCTGTTTCCCAATCGAGTATTGTTTCCCCGGCAACGAAAGGGCTGTCTGCTAAGAGTGGATTATCTCTTTTCCGATGCACCATTTCATGTTTACTGTGTCCCACGCACCCTCACATTGACGAATTAATGCAGAATTTGCGTCGCTATAACATACTATAGGAGCCATGCCTTCTGTTTCCCAATCGAGTATTGTTTCCCCAGCAACGAAAGGGCTGTCTGCTAGGAGTGGATTATCTCTTTTCCGATGCACTATTTCATGTTTACTGTGTCCCCCGCAGCCTCACATTGACGAATTAACGCATAAATGGCGTCGCTGTGACATACTATAGGATCCATGCCTTCTGGTTCCCAATCGAGTATTGTTTCCCCAGCAACGAAAGGGCTGTCTGCTAGGAGTGGATTATCCCTTTTCCGATGCACTATTTCATGTTTACTGTGTCCCCCGCACACCCTCACATTGACGAATAAACGCAGAAATGGCGTCGCTGTGACATACTATAGGAGCCATGCCTTCTGGTTCCCAATCGAGTATTGTTTCCCCAGCAACGAAAGGGCTGTCTGCTAGGAGTGGATTATCCCTTTTCCGATGCACTATTTCATGTTTACTGTGTCCCCCGCACACCCTCACATTGACGAATAAACGCAGAAATGGCGTCGCTGTGACATACTATAGGAGCCATGCCTTCTGGTTCCCAATCGAGTATTGTTTCCCCAGCAACGAAAGGGCTGTCTGCTAGGAGTGGATTATCCCTTTTCCAATGCACTATTTCATGTTTACTGTGTCCCCCGCACACCCTCACATTGACGAATAAACGCAGAAATGGCATCGCTGTGACATACTATAGGAGCCATGCCTTCTGGTTCCCAATCGAGTATTGTTTCCCCGGCAACGAAAGGGCTGTCTGCTAGGAGTGGATTATCTCTTTTCCGATGCACTATTTCATGTTTACTGTGTCCCCCGCACACCCACACATTGACGAATAAACGCAGAAATGGCGTCGCTGTGACATACTATAGGAGCCATGCCTTCTGGTTCCCAAGCGAGTATTGTTTCCCCAGCAACGAGAGGGCTGTCTGCTAGGAGAGGATTATCTCTTCTACGATGCACTATTTCATGTTTACGTTGTCCCACGCACCCTCACATTGACGAATTAACGCAGAAATGGCGTCGCTATGACATACTATAGGAGCCATGCCTTCTGTTTTCCAATCGAGTATTGTTTCCCCTGCAACGAAAGGGCTGTCTGCTAGGAGTGGATTATCTCTTTTCCGATGCACTATTTCATGTTTACTGTGTCCCCCGCACACCCACACATTGACGAATAAACGCAGAAATGGCGTCGCTGTGACATACTATAGGAGCCATGCCTTCTGTTTCCCAATCGAGTATTGTTTCCCCGGCAACGAAAGGGCTGTCTGCTAGGATTGGATTATCTCTTTTCCGATGCACTATTTCATGTTTACTGTGTCCCCCGCACACCCACACATTGACGAATAAACGCAGAAATGGCGTCGCTGTGACATACTATAGGAGCCATGCCTTCTGGTTCCCAATCGAGTATTGTTTCCCCAGCAACGAAAGGGCTGTCTGCTAGGAGTGGATTATCTCTTCTACGATGCACTATTTCATGTTTACTGTGTCCCACGCACACTCACATTGACGAATTAACGCAGAAATGGCGTCGCTATGACATACTATAGGAGCCATGCCTTCTGTTTTCCAATCGAGTATTGTTTCCCCGGCAACGAAAGGGCTGTCTGCTAGGAGTGGATTATCTCTTTTCCGATGCACTATTTCATGTTTACTGTGTCCCCCGCACACCCACACATTGACGAATAAACGCAGAAATGGCGTCGCTGTGACATACTATAGTAGCCATGCCCCCTGTTTCCCAATCGAGTATTGTTTCCCCGGCAACGAAAGGGCTGTCTGCTAGGAGTGGATTATCTCTTTTCCGATGCACTATTTCATGTTTACTGTGTCCCCCGCAGCCTCACATTGACGAATAAACGCAGAAATGGCGTCGCTGTGACATACTATAGTAGCCATGCCCATTGGTTCCCAATCGAGTATTGTTTCCCCGGCAACGAAAGGGCTGTCTGCTAGGAGTGGATTATCTCTTTTCCGATGCACTATTTCATGTTTACTGTGTCCCCCGCACACCCACACATTGACGAATAAACGCAGAAATGGCGTCGCTGTGACATACTATAGGAGCCATGCCTTCTGTTTTCCAATCGAGTATTGTTTCCCCGGCAACGAAAGGGCTGTCTGCTAGGAGTGGATTATCTCTTTTCCGATGCACTGTTTCATGTTTACTGTGTCCCCCGCACACCCACACATTGACGAATAAACGCAGAAATGGCGTCGCTGTGACATACTATAGTAGCCATGCCCCCTGTTTCCCAATCGAGTATCGTTTCCCCGGCAACGAAAGGGCTGTCTGCTAGGAGTGGATTATCTCTTTTCCGATGCACTATTTCATGTTTACTGTGTCCCCCGCACACCCACACATTGACGAATAAACGCAGAAATGGCGTCGCTGTGACATACTATAGTAGCCATGCCCATTGTTTCCCAATCGAGTATTGTTTCCCCGGCAACGAAAGGGCTGTCTGCTAGGAGTGGATTATCTCTTTTCCGATGCACTATTTCATGTTTACTGTGTCCCCCGCACACCCACACATTGACGAATAAACGCAGAAATGGCGTCGCTGTGACATACTATAGGACCCATGCCTTCTGTTTTCCAATCGAGTATTGTTTCCCCGGCAACGAAAGGGCTGTCTGCTAGGAGTGGATTATCTCTTTTCCGATGCACTGTTTCATGTTTACTGTGTCCCCCGCACACCCACACATTGACGAATAAACGCAGAAATGGCGTCGCTGTGACATACTATAGTAGCCATGCCCCCTGTTTCCCAATCGAGTATTGTTTCCCCGGCAACGAAAGGGCTGTCTGCTAGGAGTGGATTATCTCTTTTCCGATGCACTATTTCATGTTTACTGTGTCCCCCGCACACCCACACATTGACGAATTAACGCTGAAATGGCGTCGCTGTGACATACTATAGGAGCCATGCCTTCTGTTTCCCAATCGAGTATTGTTTCCCCGGCAACGAAAGGGCTGTCTGCTAGGAGTGGATTATCTCTTTTCCGATGCACTATTTCATGTTTACTGTGTCCCCCTCACACCCACACATTGACGAATAAACGCAGAAATGGCGTCGCTGTGACATACTATAGTAGCCATGCCCCCTGTTTCCCAATCGAGTATTGTTTCCACGGCAACGGAAGGGCTGTCTGCTAGGGGTGGATTATCTCTTTTCCGATGCACTATTTCATGTTTACTGTGTCCCCCGCAGCCTCACATTGACGAATTAACGTAGAAATGGCGTCGCTGTGACATACTATAGAACCCATGCCTTCTGGTTCCCAATCGAGTATTGTTTCCCCAGCAACGAAAGGGCTGTCTGCTAGTAGTGGATTATCTCTTTTCCGATGCACTATTTCATGTTTACTGTGTCCCCCGCACACCCACACATTGACGAATAAACGCAGAAATGGCGTCGCTGTGACATACTATAGGAGCCATGCCTTCTGTTTCCCAATCGAGTATTGTTTCCCCGGCAACGAAAGGGCTGTCTGCTAGGAGTGGATTATCTCTTTTCCGATGCACTATTTCATGTTTACTGTGTCCCCCGCACACCCACACATTGACGAATTAACGCAGAAATGGCGTCGCTGTGACATACTATAGTAGCCATGCCCCTGTTTCCCAATCGAGTATTGTTTCCACGGCAACGAAAGGGCTGTCTGCTAGGGGTGGATTATCTCTTTTCCGATGCACTATTTCATGTTTACTGTGTCCCCCGCAGCCTCACATTGACGAATTAACGCTGAAATGGCGTCGCTGTGACATACTATAGTAGCAATGCCCCTGTTTCCCAATCGAGTATTGTTTCCACGGCAACGAAAGGGCTGTCTGCTAGGAGTGGATTATCTCTTTTCCGATGCACTATTTCATGTTTACTGTGTCCCCCGCACACCCACACATTGACGAATAAACGCAGAAATGGCGTCGCTGTGACATACTATAGTAGCCATGCCCCCTGTTTCCCAATCGAGTATTGTTTCCCCGGCAACGAAAGGGCTGTCTGCTAGGAGTGGATTATCTCTTTCCCGATGCACTATTTCATGTTTACTGTGTCCCCCGCACACCCACACATTGACGAATTAACGCAGAAATGGCGTCGCTGTGACATACTATAGTAGCCATGCCCCTGTTTCCCAATCGAGTATTGTTTCCACGGCAACGAAAGGGCTGTCTGCTAGGGGTGGATTATCTCTTTTCCGATGCACTATTTCATGTTTACTGTGTCCCCCGCAGCCTCACATTGACGAATTAACGCTGAAATGGCGTCGCTGTGACATACTATAGGAGCCATGCCTTCTGTTTCCCAATCGAGTATTGTTTCCCCGGCAACGAAAGGGCTGTCTGCTAGGAGTGGATTATCTCTTTTCCGATGCACTATTTCATGTTTACTGTGTCCCCCGCACACCCACACATTGACGAATAAACGCTGAAATGGCGTCGCTGTGACATACTATAGGAGCCATGCCTTCTGTTTCCCAATCGAGTATTGTATCCCCGGCAACGAAAGGGCTGTCTGCTAGGAGTGGATTATCCCTTTTCCGATGCACTATTTCATGTTTACTGTGTCCCCCGCACACCCACACATTGACGAATTAACGCTGAAATGGCGTCGCTGTGACATACTATAGGAGCAATGCCTTCTGTTTCCCAATCGAGTATTGTTTCCCCGGCAACGAAAGGGCTGTCTGCTAAGAGTGGATTATCTCTTTTCCGATGCACTATTTCATGTTTACTGTGTCCCACGCACCCTCACATTGACGAATTAATGCAGAATTTGCGTCGCTATAACATACTATAGGAGCCATGCCTTCTGTTTCCCAATCGAGTATTGTTTCCCCAGCAACGAAAGGGCTGTCTGCTAGGAGTGGATTATCTCTTTTCCGATGCACTATTTCATGTTTACTGTGTCCCCCGCAGCCTCACATTGACGAATTAACGCATAAATGGCGTCGCTGTGACATACTATAGGATCCATGCCTTCTGGTTCCCAATCGAGTATTGTTTCCCCAGCAACGAAAGGGCTGTCTGCTAGGAGTGGATTATCCCTTTTCCGATGCACTATTTCATGTTTACTGTGTCCCCCGCACACCCTCACATTGACGAATAAACGCAGAAATGGCGTCGCTGTGACATACTATAGGAGCCATGCCTTCTGGTTCCCAATCGAGTATTGTTTCCCCAGCAACGAAAGGGCTGTCTGCTAGGAGTGGATTAACCCTTTTCCGATGCACTATTTCATGTTTACTGTGTCCCCCGCACACCCTCACATTGACGAATAAACGCAGAAATGGCGTCGCTGTGACATACTATAGGAGCCATGCCTTCTGGTTCCCAATCGAGTATTGTTTCCCCAGCAACGAAAGGGCTGTCTGCTAGGAGTGGATTATCCCTTTTCCGATGCACTATTTCATGTTTACTGTGTCCCCCGCACACCCTCACATTGACGAATAAACGCAGAAATGGCGTCGCTGTGACATACTATAGGAGCCATGCCTTCTGGTTCCCAATCGAGTATTGTTTCCCCGGCAACGAAAGGGCTGTCTGCTAGGAGTGGTTTATCTCTTTTCCGATGCACTATTTCATGTTTACTGTGTCCCCCGCACACCCACACATTGACGAATAAACGCAGAAATGGCGTCGCTGTGACATACTATAGGAGCCATGCCTTCTGGTTCCCAAGCGAGTATTGTTTCCCCAGCAACGAGAGGGCTGTCTGCTAGGAGAGGATTATCTCTTCTACGATGCACTATTTCATGTTTACGTTGTCCCACGCACCCTCACATTGACGAATTAACGCAGAAATGGCGTCGCTGTGACATACTATAGGAGCCATGCCTTCTGGTTCCCAATCGAGTATTGTTTCCCCAGCAACGAAAGGGCTGTCTGCTAGGAGTGGATTATCCCTTTTCCGATGCACTATTTCATGTTTACTGTGTCCCCCGCACACCCTCACATTGACGAATAAACGCAGAAATGGCGTCGCTGTGACATACTATAGGAGCCATGCCTTCTGGTTCCCAAGCGAGTATTGTTTCCCCAGCAACGAGAGGGCTGTCTGCTAGGAGAGGATTATCTCTTCTACGATGCACTATTTCATGTTTACGTTGTCCCACGCACCCTCACATTGACGAATTAACGCAGAAATGGCGTCGCTATGACATACTATAGGAGCCATGCCTTCTGTTTTCCAATCGAGTATTGTTTCCCCGGCAACGAAAGGGCTGTCTGCTAGGAGTGGATTATCTCTTTTCCGATGCACTATTTCATGTTTACTGTGTCCCCCGCACACCCACACATTGACGAATAAACGCAGAAATGGCGTCGCTGTGACATACTATAGGAGCCATGCCTTCTGTTTCCCAATCGAGTATTGTTTCCCCGGCAACGAAAGGGCTGTCTGCTAGGATTGGATTATCTCTTTTCCGATGCACTATTTCATGTTTACTGTGTCCCCCGCACACCCACACATTGACGAATAAACGCAGAAATGGCGTCGCTGTGACATACTATAGGAGCCATGCCTTCTGGTTCCCAATCGAGTATTGTTTCCCCAGCAACGAAAGGGCTGTCTGCTAGGAGTGGATTATCTCTTCTACGATGCACTATTTCATGTTTACTGTGTCCCACGCACGCTCACATTGACGAATTAACGCAGAAATGGCGTCGCTATGACATACTATAGGAGCCATGCCTTCTGTTTTCCAATCGAGTGTTGTTTCCCCGGCAACGAAAGGGCTGTCTGCTAGGAGTGGATTATCTCTTTTCCGATGCACTGTTTCATGTTTACTGTGTCCCCCGCACACCCACACATTGACGAATAAACGCAGAAATGGCGTCGCTGTGACATACTATAGGAGCCATGCCCCCTGTTTCCCTATCGAGTATTGTTTCCCCGGCAACGAAAGTGCTGTCTGCTAGGAGTGGATTATCTCTTTTCCGATGCACTATTTCATGTTTACTGTGTCCCCCGCACACCCACACATTGACGAATAAACGCAGAAATGGCGTCGCTGTGACATACTATAGTAGCCATGCCCCCTGTTTCCCAATCGAGTATTGTTTCCCCGGCAACGAAAGGGCTGTCTGCTAGGAGTGGATTATCTCTTTTCCGATGCACTATTTCATGTTTACTGTGTCCCCTGCACACCCACACATTGACGAATAAACGCAGAAATGGCGTCGCTGTGACATACTATAGTAGCCATGCCCATTGTTTCCCAATCGAGTATTGTTTCCCCGGCAACGAAAGGGCTGTCTGCTAGGAGTGGATTATCTCTTTTCCGATGCACTATTTCATGTTTACTGTGTCCCCCGCACACCCACACATTGACGAATAAACGCAGAAATGGCGTCGCTGTGACATACTATAGGACCCATGCCTTCTGTTTTCCAATCGAGTATTGTTTCCCCGGCAACGAAAGGGCTGTCTGCTAGGGGTGGATTATCTCTTTTCCGATGCACTGTTTCATGTTTACTGTGTCCCCCGCACACCCACACATTGACGAATAAACGCAGAAATGGCGTCGCTGTGACATACTATAGTAGCCATGCCCCCTGTTTCCCAATCGAGTATTGTTTCCCCGGCAACGAAAGGGCTGTCTGCTAGGAGTGGATTATCTCTTTTCCGATGCACTATTTCATGTTTACTGTGTCCCCCGCACACCCACACATTGACGAATTAACGCTGAAATGGCGTCGCTGTGACATACTATAGGAGCCATGCCTTCTGTTTCCCAATCGAGTATTGTTTCCCCGGCAACGAAAGGGCTGTCTGCTAGGAGTGGATTATCTCTTTTCCGATGCACTATTTCATGTTTACTGTGTCCCCCTCACACCCACACATTGACGAATAAACGCAGAAATGGCGTCGCTGTGACATACTATAGTAGCCATGCCCCCTGTTTCCCAATCGAGTATTGTTTCCACGGCAACGAAAGGGCTGTCTGCTAGGGGTGGATTATCTCTTTTCCGATGCACTATTTCATGTTTACTGTGTCCCCCGCAGCCTCACATTGACGAATTAACGTAGAAATGGCGTCGCTGTGACATACTATAGGACCCATGCCTTCTGGTTCCCAATCGAGTATTGTTTCCCCAGCAACGAAAGGGCTGTCTGCTAGGAGTGGATTATCTCTTTTCCGATGCACTATTTCATGTTTACTGTGTCCCCCGCACACCCACACATTGACGAATAAACGCAGAAATGGCGTCGCTGTGACATACTATAGGAGCCATGCCTTCTGTTTCCCAATCGAGTATTGTTTCCCCGGCAACGAAAGGGCTGTCTGCTAGGAGTGGATTATCTCTTTTCCGATGCACTATTTCATGTTTACTGTGTCCCCCGCACACCCACACATTGACGAATTAACGCAGAAATGGCGTCGCTGTGACATACTATAGTAGCCATGCCCCTGTTTCCCAATCGAGTATTGTTTCCACGGCAACGAAAGGGCTGTCTGCTAGGGGTGGATTATCTCTTTTCCGATGCACTATTTCATGTTTACTGTGTCCCCCGCAGCCTCACATTGACGAATTAACGCTGAAATGGCGTCGCTGTGACATACTATAGTAGCCATGCCCCTGTTTCCCAATCGAGTATTGTTTCCACGGCAACGAAAGGGCTGTCTGCTAGGAGTGGATTATCTCTTTTCCGATGCACTATTTCATGTTTACTGTGTCCCCCGCACACCCACACATTGACGAATAAACGCAGAAATGGCGTCGCTGTGACATACTATAGTAGCCATGCCCCCTGTTTCCCAATCGAGTATTGTTTCCCCGGCAACGAAAGGGCTGTCTGCTAGGAGTGGATTATCTCTTTTCCGATGCACTATTTCATGTTTACTGTGTCCCCCGCACACCCACACATTGACGAATTAACGCAGAAATGGCGTCGCTGTGACATACTATAGTAGCCATGCCCATTGTTTCCCAATCGAGTATTGTTTCCCCGGCAACGAAAGGGCTGTCTGCTAGGAGTGGATTATCTCTTTTCCGATGCACTATTTCATGTTTACTGTGTCCCCCGCACACCCACACATTGACGAATAAACGCAGAAATGGCGTCGCTGTGACATACTATAGGAGCCATGCCTTCTGTTTTCCAATCGAGTATTGTTTCCCCGGCAACGAAAGGGCTGTCTGCTAGGAGTGGATTATCTCTTTTCCGATGCACTATTTCATGTTTACTGTGTCCCCCGCACACCCACACATTGACGAATTAACGCAGAAGTGGCGTCGCTGTGACATACTATAGTAGCCATGCCCCTGTTTCCCAATCGAGTATTGTTTCCACGGCAACGAAAGGGCTGTCTGCTAGGGGTGGATTATCTCTTTTCCGATGCACTATTTCATGTTTACTGTGTCCCCCGCAGCCTCACATTGACGAATTAACGCTGAAATGGCGTCGCTGTGACATACTATAGTAGCCATGCCCCTGTTTCCCAATCGAGTATTGTTTCCACGGCAACGAAAGGGCTGTCTGCTAGGAGTGGATTATCTCTTTTCCGATGCACTATTTCATGTTTACTGTGTCCCCCGCACACCCACACATTGACGAATAAACGCAGAAATGGCGTCGCTGTGACATACTATAGTAGCCATGCCCCCTGTTTCCCAATCGAGTATTGTTTCCCCGGCAACGAAAGGGCTGTCAGCTAGGAGTGGATTATCTCTTTTCCGATGCACTATTTCATGTTTACTGTGTCCCCCGCACACCCACACATTGACGAATTAACGCTGAAATGGCGTCGCTGTGACATACTATAGGAGCCATGCCTTCTGTTTCCCAATCGAGTATTGTTTCCCCGGCAACGAAAGGGCTGTCTGCTAGGAGTGGATTATCTCTTTTCCGATGCACTATTTCATGTTTACTGTGTCCCCCTCACACCCACACATTGACGAATAAACGCAGAAATGGCGTCGCTGTGACATACTATAGTAGCCATGCCCCCTGTTTCCCAATCGAATATTGTTTCCACGGCAACGAAAGGGCTGTCTGCTAGGGGTGGATTATCTCTTTTCCGATGCACTATTTCATGTTTACTGTGTCCCCCGCAGCCTCACATTGACGAATTAACGTAGAAATGGCGTCGCTGTGACATACTATAGGACCCATGCCTTCTGGTTCCCAATCGAGTATTGTTTCCCCAGCAACGAAAGGGCTGTCTGCTAGGAGTGGATTATCTCTTTTCCGATGCACTATTTCATGTTTACTGTGTCCCCCGCACACCCACACATTGACGAATAAACGCAGAAATTGCGTCGCTGTGACATACTATAGGAGCCATGCCTTCTGTTTCCCAATCGAGTATTGTTTCCCCGGCAACGAAAGGGCTGTCTGCTAGGAGTGGATTATCTCTTTTCCGATGCACTATTTCATGTTTACTGTGTCCCCCGCACACCCACACATTGACGAATTAACGCAGAAATGGCGTCGCTGTGACATACTATAGTAGCCATGCCCCTGTTTCCCAATCGAGTATTGTTTCCACGGCAACGAAAGGGCTGTCTGCTAGGGGTGGATTATCTCTTTTCCGATGCACTATTTCATGTTTACTGTGTCCCCCTCAGCCTCACATTGACGAATTAACGCTGAAATGGCGTCGCTGTGACATACTATAGTAGCCATGCCCCTGTTTCCCAATCGAGTATTGTTCCCACGGCAACGAAAGGGCTGTCTGCTAGGAGTGGATTATCTCTTTTCCGATGCACTATTTCATGTTTACTGTGTCCCCCGCACACCCACACATTGACGAATAAACGCAGAAATGGCGTCGCTGTGACATACTATAGTAGCCATGCCCCCTGTTTCCCAATCGAGTATTGTTTCCCCGGCAACGAAAGGGCTGTCTGCTAGGAGTGGATTATCTCTTTTCCGATGTACTATTTCATGTTTACTGTGTCCCCCGCACACCCACACATTGACGAATTAACGCAGAAATGGCGTCGCTGTGACATACTATAGTAGCCATGCCCCTGTTTCCCAATCGAGTATTGTTTCCACGGCAACGAAAGGGCTGTCTGCTAGGGGTGGATTATCTCTTTTCCGATGCACTATTTCATGTTTACTGTGTCCCCCGCAGCCTCACATTGACGAATTAACGCTGAAATGGCGTCGCTGTGACACACTATAGGAGCCATGCCTTCTGTTTCCCAATCGAGTATTGTTTCCCCGGCAACGAAAGGGCTGTCTGCTAGGAGTGGATTATCTCTTTTCCGATGCACTATTTCATGTTTACTGTGTCCCCCGCACACCCACACATTGACGAATAAACGCTGAAATGGCGTCGCTGTGACATACTATAGGAGCCATGCCTTCTGTTTCCCAATCGAGTATTGTTTCCCCGGCAACGAAAGGGCTGTCTGCTAGGAGTGGATTATCCCTTTTCCGATGCACTATTTCATGTTTACTGTGTCCCCCGCACACCCACACATTGACGAATTAACGCTGAAATGGCGTCGCTGTGACATACTATAGGAGCCATGCCTTCTGTTTCCCAATCGAGTATTGTTTCCCCGGCAACGAAAGGGCTGTCTGCTAGGAGTGGATTATCTCTTTTCCGATGCACTATTTCATGTTTACTGTGTCCCCCGCACACCCACACATTGACGAATAAACGCAGAAATGGCGTCGCTGTGACATACTATAGTAGCCATGCCCCCTGTTTCCCAATCGAGTATTGTTTCCCCGGCAACGAAAGGGCTGTCTGCTAGGAGTGGATTATCTCTTTTCCGATGCACTATTTCATGTTTACTGTGTCCCCCGCACACCCACACATTGACGAATTAACGCTGAAATGGCGTCGCTGTGACATACTATAGGAGCCATGCCTTCTGTTTCCCAATCGAGTATTGTTTTCCCGGCAACGAAAGGGCTGTCTGCTAGGAGTGGATTATCTCTTTTCCGATGCACTATTTCATGTTTACTGTGTCCCCCGCACACCCACACATTGACGAATTAACGTAGAAATGGCGTCGCTGTGACATACTATAGTAGCCATGCCCCTGTTTCCCAATCGAGTATTGTTTCCACGGCAACGAAAGAGCTGTCTGCTAGGGGTGGATTATCTCTTTTCCGATGCACTATTTCATGTTTACTGTGTCCCCCGCAGCCTCACATTGACGAATTAACGCTGAAATGGCGTCGCTGTGACATACTATAGGAGCCATGCCTTCTGTTTCCCAATCGAGTATTGTTTCCCCGGCAACGAAAGGGCTGTCAGCTAGGAGTGATATATCTCTTTTCCGATGCACTATTTCATGTTTACTGTGTCCCCCGCACACCCACACATTGACGAATAAACGCAGAAATGGCGTCGCTGTGACATACTATAGTAGCCATGCCCCCTGTTTCCCAATCGAGTATTGTTTCCCCGGCAACGAAAGGGCTGTCTGCTAGGAGTGGATTATCTCTTTTCCGATGCACTATTTCATGTTTACTGTGTCCCCCGCACACCCACACATTGACGAATTAACGCTGAAATGGCGTCGCTGTGACATACTATAGGAGCCATGCCTTCTGTTTCCCAATCGAGTATTGTTTCCCCGGCAACGAAAGGGCTGTCTGCTAGGAGTGGATTATCTCTTTTCCGATGCACTATTTCATGTTTACTGTGTCCCCCGCACACCCACACATTGACGAATAAACGCAGAAATGGCGTCGCTGTGACATACTATAGTAGCCATGCCCCCTGTTTCCCAATCGAGTATTGTTTCCCCGGCAACGAAAGGGCTGTCTGCTAGGAGTGGATTATCTCTTTTCCGATGCACTATTTCATGTTTACTGTGTCCCCCGCACACCCACACATTGACGAATTAACGCTGAAATGGCGTCGCTGTGACATACTATAGGAGCCATGCCTTCTGTTTCCCAATCGAGTATTGTTTCCCCGGCAACGAAAGGGCTGTCTGCTAGGAGTGGATTATCTCTTTTCCGATGCACTATTTCATGTTTACTGTGTCCCCCGCACACCCACACATTGACGAATTAACGCTGAAATGGCGTCGCTGTGACATACTATAGGAGCCATGCCTTCTGTTTCCCAATCGAGTATTGTTTCCCCGGCAACGAAAGGGCTGTCTGCTAGGAGTGGATTATCTCTTTTCCGATGCACTATTTCATGTTTACTGTGTCCCCCGCACACCCACACATTGACGAATAAACGCAGAAATGGCGTCGCTGTGACATACTATAGTAGCCATGCCCCCTGTTTCCCAATCGAGTATTGTTTCCCCGGCAAGGAAAGGGCTGTCTGCTAGGGGAGGATTATCTCTTTTCCGATGCACTATTTCATGTTTACTGTGTCCCCCGCACACCCACACATTGACGAATTAACGCTGAAATGGCGTCGCTGTGACATACTATAGGAGCCATGTCTTCTGTTTCCCAATCGAGTATTGTTTCCCCGGCAACGAAAGGGCTGTCTGCTAGGAGTGGATTATCTCTTTTCCGATGCACTATTTCATGTTTACTGTGTCCCCCGCACACCCACACATTGACGAATAAACGCAGAAATGGCGTCGCTGTGACATACTATAGTAGCCATGCCCCCTGTTTCCCAATCGAGTATTGTTTCCCCGGCAACGAAAGGGCTGTCTGCTAGGAGTGGATTATCTCTTTTCCGATGCACTATTTCATGTTTACTGTGTCCCCCGCACACCCACACATTGACGAATTAACGCTGAAATGGCGTCGCTGTGACATACTATAGGAGCCATGCCTTCTGTTTCCCAATCGAGTATTGTTTCCCCGGCAACGAAAGGGCTGTCTGCTAGGAGTGGATTATCTCTTTTCCGATGCACTATTTCATGTTTACTGTGTCCCCCGCACACCCACACATTGACGAATTAACGCAGAAATGGCGTCGCTGTGACATACTATAGTAGCCATGCCCCTGTTTCCCAATCGAGTATTGTTTCCACGGCAACGAAAGGGCTGTCTGCTAGGGGTGGATTATCTCTTTTCCGATGCACTATTTCATGTTTACTGTGTCCCCCGCAGCCTCACATTGACGAATTAACGCTGAAATGGCGTCGCTGTGACATACTATAGGAGCCATGCCTTCTGTTTCCCAATCGAGTATTGTTTCCCCGGCAACGAAAGGGCTGTCTGCTAGGAGTGGATTATCTCTTTTCCGATGCACTATTTCATGTTTACTGTGTCCCCCGCACACCCACACATTGACGAATAAACGCTGAAATGGCGTCGCTGTGACATACTATAGGAGCCATGCCTTCTGTTTCCCAATCGAGTATTGTTTCCCCGGCAACGAAAGGGCTGTCTGCTAGGAGTGGATTATCCCTTTTCCGATGCACTATTTCATGTTTACTGTGTCCCCCGCACACCCACACATTGACGAATAAACGCAGAAGTGGCGTCGCTGTGACATACTATAGTAGCCATGCCCCCTGTTTCCCAATCGAGTATTGTTTCCCCGGCAACGAAAGGGCTGTCTGCTAGGAGTGGAGTATCTCTTTTCCGATGCACTATTTCATGTTTACTGTGTCCCCCGCACACCCACACATTGACGAATAAACGCAGAAATGGCGTCGCTGTGACATACTATAGTAGCCATGCCCCCTGTTTCCCAATCGAGTATTGTTTCCCCGGCAACGAAAGGGCTGTCTGCTAGGAGTGGATTATCTCTTTTCCGATGCACTATTTCATGTTTACTGTGTCCCCCGCACACCCACACATTGACGAATAAACGCAGAAATGGCGTCGCTGTGACATACTATAGTAGCCATGCCCCCTGTTTCCCAATCGAGTATTGTTTCCCCGGCAACGAAAGGGCTGTCTGCTAGGAGTGGATTATCTCTTTTCCGATGCACTATTTCATGTTTACTGTGTCCCCCGCACACCCACACATTGACGAATAAACGCAGAAATGGCGTCGCTGTGACATACTATAGTAGCCATGCCCCCTGTTTCCCAATCGAGTATTGTTTCCACGGCAACGAAAGGGCTGTCTGCTAGGAGTGGATTATCTCTTTTCCGATGCACTATTTCTTGTTTACTGTGTCCCCCGCAGCCTCACATTGACGAATTAACGCAGAAATGGCGTCGCTGTGACATACTATAGGAGCCATGCCTTCTGGTTCCCAATCGAGTATTGTTTCCCCAGCAACGAAAGGGCTGTCTGCTAGGAGTGGATTATCTCTTTTCCGATGCACTATTTCATTTTTACTGTGTCCCCCGCACACCCACACATTGACGAATAAACGCAGAAATGGCGTCGCTGTGACATACTATAGTAGCCATGCCCCTGTTTCCCAATCGAGTATTGTTTCCCCGGCAACGAAAGGGCTGTCTGCTAGGAGTGGATTATCTCTTTTCCTATGCACTATTTCATGTTTACTGTGTCCCCCGCACACCCACACATTGACGAATAAACGCAGAAATGGCGTCGCTGTGACATACTATAGTAGCCATGCCCCCTGTTTCCCAATCGAGTATTGTTTCCCCGGCAACGAAAGGGCTGTCTGCTAGGAGTGGATTATCTCTTTTCCGATGCACTATTTCATGTTTACTGTGTCCCCCGCACACCCACACATTGACGAATAAACGCAGAAATGGCGTCGCTGTGACATACTATAGTAGCCATGCCCCCTGTTTCCCAATCGAGTATTGTTTCCCCGGCAACGAAAGGGCTGTCTGCTAGGAGTGGATTATCTCTTTTCCGATGCACTATTTCATGTTTACTGTGTCCCCCGCACACCCACACATTGACGAATAAACGCAGAAATGGCGTCGCTGTGACATACTATAGTAGCCATGCCCCCTGTTTCCCAATCGAGTATTGTTTCCCCGGCAACGAAAGGGCTGTCTGCTAGGAGTGGATTATCTCTTTTCCGATGCACTATTTCATGTTTACTGTGTCCCCCGCACACCCACACATTGACGAATAAACGCAGAAATGGCGTCGCTGTGACATACTATAGTAGCCATGCCCCCTGTTTCCCAATCGAGTATTGTTTCCCCGGCAACGAAAGGGCTGTCTGCTAGGAGTGGATTATCTCTTTTCCGATGCACTATTTCATGTTTACTGTGTCCCCCGCAGCCTCACATTGACGAATTAACGCAGAAATGGCGTCGCTGTGACATACTATAGGAGCCATGCCTTCTGGTTCCCAATCGAGTATTGTTTCCCCAGCAACGTAAGGGCTGTCTGCTAGGAGTGGATTATCTCTTTTCCGATGCACTATTTCATGTTTACTGCGTCCCCCGCACACCCACACATTGACGAATAAACGCAGAAATGGCGTCGCTGTGACATACTATAGTAGCCATGCCCCCTGTTTCCCAATCGAGTATTGTTTCCCCGGCAACGAAAGGGCTGTCTGCTAGGAGTGGATTATCTCTTTTCCGATGCACTATTTCATGTTTACTGTGTCCCCCGCACACCCACACATTGACGAATAAACGCAGAAATGGCGTCGCTGTGACATACTATAGTAGCCATGCCCCCTGTTTCCCAATCGAGTATTGTTTCCCCAGCAACGAAAGGGCTGTCTGCTAGGAGTGGATTATCTCTTTTCCGATGCACTATTTCATGTTTACTGTGTCCCCCGCACACCCACACATTGACGAATAAACGCAGAAATGGCGTCGCTGTGACATACTATAGTAGCCATGCCCCCTGTTTCCCAATCGAGTATTGTTTCCCCGGCAACGAAAGGGCTGTCTGCTAGGAGTGGATTATCTCTTTTCCGATGCACTATTTCATGTTTACTGTGTCCCCCGCACACCCACACATTGACGAATAAACGCAGAAATGGCGTCGCTGTGACATACTATAGTAGCCATGCCCCCTGTTTCCCAATCGAGTATTGTTTCCCCGGCAACGAAAGGGCTGTCTGCTAGGAGTGGATTATCTCTTTTGCGATGCACTATTTCATGTTTACTGTGTCCCCCGCACACCCACACATTGACGAATAAACGCAGAAATGCCGTCGCTGTGACATACTATAGTAGCCATGCCCCCTGTTTCCCAATCGAGTATTGTTTCCCCGGCAACGAAAGGGCTGTCTGCTAGGAGTGGATTATCTCTTTTCCGATGCACTATTTCATGTTTACTGTGTCCCCCGCACACCCACACATTGACGAATAAACGCAGAAATGGCGTCGCTGTGACATACTATAGTAGCCATGCCCCCTGTTTCCCAATCGAGTATTGTTTCCCCGGCAACGAAAGGGCTGTCTGCTAGGAGTGGATTATCTCTTTTCCGATGCACTATTTCATGTTTACTGTGTCCCCCGCAGCCTCACATTGACGAATTAACGCAGAAATGGCGTCGCTGTGACATACTATAGGAGCCATGCCGTCTGGTTCCCAATCGAGTATTGTTTCCCCAGCAACGAAAGGGCTGTCTGCTAGGAGTGGATTATCTCTTTTCCGATGCACTATTTCATGTTTACTGTGTCCCCCGCACACCCACACATTGACGAATAAACGCAGAAATGGCGTCGCTGTGACATACTATAGTAGCCATGCCCCCTGTTTCCCAATCGAGTATTGTTTCCCCGGCAACGAAAGGGCTGTCTGCTAGGAGTGGATTATCTCTTTTCCGATGCACTATTTCATGTTTACTGTGTCCCCCGCACACCCACACATTGACGAATAAACGCAGAAATGGCGTCGCTGTGACATACTATAGTAGCCATGCCCCCTGTTTCCCAATCGAGTATTGTTTCCCCGGCAACGAAAGGGCTGTCTGCTAGGAGTGGATTATCTCTTTTCCGATGCACTATTTCATGTTTACTGTGTCCCCCGCACACCCACACATTGACGAATAAACGCAGAAATGGCGTCGCTGTGACATACTATAGTAGCCATGCCCCTGTTTCCCAATCGAGTATTGTTTCCCCGGCAACGAAAGGGCTGTCTGCTAGGAGTGGATTATCTCTTTTCCGATGCACTATTTCATGTTTACTGTGTCCCCCGCACACCCACACATTGACGAATAAACGCAGAAATGGCGTCGCTGTGACATACTATAGTAGCCATGCCCCCTGTTTCCCAATCGAGTATTGTTTCCCCGGCAACGAAAGGGCTGTCTGCTAGGAGTGGATTATCTCTTTTCCGATGCACTATTTCATGTTTACTGTGTCCCCCGCACACCCACACATTGACGAATAAACGCAGAAATGGCGTCGCTGTGACATACTATAGTAGCCATGCCCCCTGTTTCCCAATCGAGTATTGTTTCCCCGGCAACGAAAGGGCTGTCTGCTAGGAGTGGATTATCTCTTTTCCGATGCACTATTTCATGTTTACTGTGTCCCCCGCACACCCACACATTGACGAATAAACGCAGAAATGGCGTCGCTGTGACATACTATAGTAGCCATGCCCCCTGTTTCCCAATCGAGTATTGTTTCCCCGGCAACGAAAGGGCTGTCTGCTAGGAGTGGATTATCTCTTTTCCGATGCACTATTTCATGTTTACTGTGTCCCCCGCACACCCACACATTGACGAATAAACGCAGAAATGGCGTCGCTGTGACATACTATAGTAGCCATGCCCCCTGTTTCCCAATCGAGTATTGTTTCCCCGGCAACGAAAGGGCTGTCTGCTAGGAGTGGATTATCTCTTTTCCGATGCACTATTTCATGTTTACTGTGTCCCCCGCACACCCACACATTGACGAATAAACGCAGAAATGGCGTCGCTGTGACATACTATAGTAGCCATGCCCCTGTTTCCCAATCGAGTATTGTTTCCCCGGCAACGAAAGGGCTGTCTGCTAGGAGTGGATTATCTCTTTTCCGATGCACTATTTCATGTTTACTGTGTCCCCCGCACACCCACACATTGACGAATAAACGCAGAAATGGCGTCGCTGTGACATACTATAGTAGCCATGCCCCCTGTTTCCCAATCGAGTATTGTTTCCCCGGCAACGAAAGGGCTGTCTGCTAGGAGTGGATTATCTCTTTTCCGATGCACTATTTCATGTTTACTGTGTCCCTAGCACACCCACACATTGACGAATAAACGCAGAAATGGCGTCGCTGTGACATACTATAGTAGCCATGCCCCCTGTTTCCCAATCGAGTATTGTTTCCCCGGCAACGAAAGGGCTGTCTGCTAGGAGTAGATTATCTCTTTTCCGATGCACTATTTCATGTTTACTGTGTCCCCCGCAGCCTCACATTGACGAATTAACGCAGAAATGGCGTCGCTGTGACATACTATAGGAGCCATGCCTTCTGGTTCCCAATCGAGTATTGTTTCCCCAGCAACGAAAGGGCTGTCTGCTTGGAGTGGATTATCTCTTTTCCGATGCACTATTTCATGTTTACTGTGTCCCCCGCACACCCACACATTGACGAATAAACGCAGAAATGGCGTCGCTGTGACATACTATAGTAGCCATGCCCCCTGTTTCCCAATCGAGTATTGTTTCCCCGGCAACGAAAGGGCTGTCTGCTAGGAGTGGATTATCTCTTTTCCGATGCACTATTTCATGTTTACTGTGTCCCCCGCACACCCACACATTGACGAATAAACGCAGAAATGGCGTCGCTGTGACATACTGTAGTAGCCATGCCCCCTGTTTCCCAATCGAGTATTGTTTCCCCGGCAACGAAAGGGCTGTCTGCTAGGAGTGGATTATCTCTTTTCCGATGCACTATTTCATGTTTACTGTGTCCCCCGCACACCCACACATTGACGAATAAACGCAGAAATGGCGTCGCTGTGACATACTATAGTAGCCATGCCCCCTGTTTCCCAATCGAGTATTGTTTCCCCGGCAACGAAAGGGCTGTCTGCTAGGAGTGGATTATCTCTTTTCCGATGCACTATTTCATGTTTACTGTGTCCCCCGCACACCCACACATTGACGAATAAACGCAGAAATGGCGTCGCTGTGACATACTATAGTAGCCATGCCCCCTGTTTCCCAATCGAGTATTGTTTCCCCGGCAACGAAAGGGCTGTCTGCTAGGAGTGGATTATCTCTTTTCCGATGCACTACTTCATGTTTACTGTGTCCCCCGCACACCCACACATTGACGAATAAACGCAGAAATGGCGTCGCTGTGACATACTATAGTAGCCATGCCCCCTGTTTCCCAATCGAGTATTGTTTCCCCGGCAACGAAAGGGCTGTCTGCTAGGAGTGGATTATCTCTTTTGCGATGCACTATTTCATGTTTACTGTGTCCCCCGCACACCCACACATTGACGAATTAATGCAGAAATGGCGTCGCTGTGACATACTATAGTAGCCATGCCCCCTGTTTCCCAATCGAGTATTGTTTCCCCGGCAACGAAAGGGCTGTCTGCTAGGAGTGGATTATCTCTTTTCCGATGCACTATTTCATGTTTACTGTGTCCCCCGCACACCCACACATTGACGAATAAATGCAGAAATGGCGTCGCTGTGACATACTATAGTAGCCATGCCCCCTGTTTCCCAATCGAGTATTGTTTCCCCGGCAACGAAAGGGCTGTCTGCTAGGAGTGGATTATCTCTTTTCCGATGCACTATTTCATGTTTACTGTGTCCCCCGCACACCCACACATTGACGAATAAACGCAGAAATGGCGTCGCTGTGACATACTATAGTAGCCATGCCCCCAGTTTCCCAATCGAGTATTGTTTCCCCGGCAACGAGAGGGATGTCTGCTAGGAGTGGATTATCTCTTTTCCGATGCACTATTTCATGTTTACTGTGTCCCCCGCACACCCACACATTGACGAATAAACGCAGAAATGGCGTCGCTGTGACATACTATAGTAGCCATGCCCCCTGTTTCCCAATCGAGTATTGTTTCCCCGGCAACGAAAGGGCTGTCTGCTAGGAGTGGATTATCTCTTTTCCGATGCACTATTTCATGTTTACTGTGTCCCCCGCACACCCACACATTGACGAATAAACGCAGAAATGGCGTCGCTGTGACATACTATAGTAGCCATGCCCCCTGTTTCCCAATCGAGTATTTTTTTCCCCGGCAACGAAAGGGCTGTCTGCTAGGAGTGGATTATCTCTTTTCCGATGCACTATTTCATGTTTACTGTGTCCCCCGCACACCCACACATTGACGAATTAACGCAGAAATGGCGTCGCTGTGACATACTATAGTAGCCATGCCCCCTGTTTCCCAATCAAGTATTATTTCCCCGGCAACGAAAGGGCTGTCTGCTAGGAGTGGATTATCTCTTTTCCGATGCACTATTTCATGTTTACTGTGTCCCCCGCACACCCACACATTGACGAATTAACGCAGAAATGGCGTCGCTGTGACATACTATAGGAGCCATGCCTTCTGTTTCCCAATCGAGTATTGTTTCCCCGGCAACGAAAGGGCTGTCTGCTAGGAGTGGATTATCTCTTTTCCGATGCACTATTTCATGTTTACTGTGTCCCCCGCACACCCACACATTGACGAATAAACGCAGAAATGGCGTCGCTGTGACATACTATAGGAGCCATGCCTTCTGGTTCCCAATCGAGTATTGTTTCCCCGGCAACGAAAGGGCTGTCTGCTAGGAGTGGATTATCTCTTTTCCGATGCACTATTTCATGTTTACTGTTTCCCCCGCACACCCACACATTGACGAATAAACGCAGAAATGGCGTCGCTGTGACATACTATAGGAGCCATGCCTTCTGGTTCCCAATCGAGTATTGTTTCCCCGGCAACGAAAGGGCTGTCTGCTAGGAGTGGATTATCTCTTTTCCGATGCACTATTTCATGTTTACTGTGTCCCCCGCACACCCACACATTGACGAATAAACGCAGAAATGGCGTCGCTGTGACATACTATAGGAGCCATGCCTTCTGTTTCCCAATCGAGTATTGTTTCCCCGGCAACGAAAGGGCTGTCTGCTAGGAGTGGATTATCTCTTTTCCGATGCACTATTTCATGTTTACTGTGTCCCCCGCACACCCACACATTGACGAATTAACGCAGAAATGGCGTCGCTGTGACATACTATAGGAGCCATGCCTTCTGTTTCCCAATCGAGTATTGTTTCCCCGGCAACGAAAGGGCTGTCTGCTAGGAGTGGATTATCTCTTTTCCGATGTACTATTTCATGTTTACTGTGTCCCCCGCACACCCACACATTGACGAATAAACGCAGAAATGGCGTCGCTGTGACATACTATAGGAGCCATGCCTTCTGGTTCCCAATCGAGTTTGTTTCCCCAGCAACGAAAGGGCTGTCTGCTAGGAGTGGATTATCTCTTCTACGATGCACTATTTCATGTTTACTGTGTCCCACGCACCCTCACATTGACGAATTAACGCAGAAATAGCGTCGCTATGACATACTATAGGAGCCATGCCTTCTGTTTTCCAATCGAGTATTGTTACCCCGGCAACGAAAGGGCTGTCTGCTAGGAGTGGATTATCTCTTTTCCGATGCACTGTTTCATGTTTACTGTGTCCCACGCACCCTCACATTGACGAATAAACGCAGAAATGGCGTCGCTGTGACATACTATAGGAGCCATGACCCCTGTTTCCCAATCGAGTATTGTTTCCCCGGCAACGAAAGGGCTGTCAGCTAGGAGTGTATTATCTCTTTTCCGATGCACTATTTCATGTTTACTGTGTCCCCCGCACACCCACACATTGACGAATAAACGCAGAAATGGCGTCCCTGTGACATACTATAGGAGCCATGCCTTCTGGTTCCCAATCGAGTATTGTTTCCCCAGCAACGAAAGGGCTGTCTGCTAGGAGTGGATTATCTCTTTTCCGATGCACTACTTCATGTTTACTGTGTCCCACGCACCCTCACATTGACGAATTAACGTCGCTATGACATACTATAGAAGCCATGGCTTCTGTTTCCCATTCGAGTATTGTTTCCACGGCAACGAGAGGGCTGTCTGCTAGTAGTGGATTATCTCTTTTCCGATGCACTATTTCATGTTTACTGTGTCCCCCGCACACCCACACATTGACGAATTAACGCAGAAATGGCGTCGCTGTGACATACTATAGGAGCCATGCCTTCTGTTTCCCAATCGAGTATTGTTTCCCCGGCAACGAAAGGGCTGTCTGCTAGGAGTGGATTATCTCTTTTCCGATGCACTATTTCATGTTTACTGTGTCCCCCGCACACCCACACATTGACGAATAAACGCAGAAATGGCGTCGCTGTGACATACTATAGGAGCCATGCCTTCTGGTTCCCAATCGAGTATTGTTTCCCCGGCAACGAAAGGGCTGTCTGCTAGGAGTGGATTATCTCTTTTCCGATGCACTATTTCATGTTTACTGTTTCCCCCGCACACCCACACATTGACGAATAAACGCAGAAATGGCGTCGCTGTGACATACTATAGGAGCCATGCCTTCTGGTTCCCAATCGAGTATTGTTTCCCCGGCAACGAAAGGGCTGTCTGCTAGGAGTGGATTATCTCTTTTCCGATGCACTATTTCATGTTTACTGTGTCCCCCGCACACCCACACATTGACGAATAAACGCAGAAATGGCGTCGCTGTGACACACTATAGGAGCCATGCCTTCTGTTTCCCAATCGAGTATTGTTTCCCCGGCAACGAAAGGGCTGTCTGCTAGGAGTGGATTATCTCTTTTCCGATGCACTATTTCATGTTTACTGTGTCCCCCGCACACCCACACATTGACGAATTAACGCAGAAATGGCGTCGCTGTGACATACTATAGGAGCCATGCCTTCTGTTTCCCAATCGAGTATTGTTTCCCCGGCAACGAAAGGGCTGTCTGCTAGGAGTGGATTATCTCTTTTCCGATGCACTATTTCATGTTTACTGTGTCAACCGCACACCCACACATTGACGAATAAACGCAGAAATGGCGTCGCTGTGACATACTATAGGAGCCATGCCTTCTGGTTCCCAATCGAGTTTGTTTCCCCAGCAACGAAAGGGCTGTCTGCTAGGAGTGGATTATCTCTTCTACGATGCACTATTTCATGTTTACTGTGTCCCACGCACCCTCACATTGACGAATTAACGCATAAATAGCGTCGCTATGACATACTATAGGAGCCATGCCTTCTGTTTTCCAATCGAGTATTGTTACCCCGGCAACGAAAGGGCTGTCTGCTAGGAGTGGATTATCTCTTTTCCGATGCACTGTTTCATGTTTACTGTGTCCCACGCACCCTCACATTGACGAATAAACGCAGAATTTGCGTCGCTGTGACATACTATAGGAGCCATGACCCCTGTTTCCCAATCGAGTATTGTTTCCCCGGCAACGAAAGGGCTGTCAGCTAGGAATGTATTATCTCTTTTCCGATGCACTATTTCATGTTTACTGTGTCCCCCGCACACCCACACATTGACGAATAAACCCAGAAATGGCGTCCCTGTGACATACTATAGGAGCCATGCCTTCTGGTTCCCAATCGAGTATTGTTTCCCCAGCAACGAAAGGGCTGTCTGCTAGGAGTGGATTATCTCTTTTCCGATGCACTACTTCATGTTTACTGTGTCCCACGCACCCTCACATTGACGAATTAACGTCGCTATGACATACTATAGAAGCCATGGCTTCTGTTTCCCATTCGAGTATTGTTTCCACGGCAACGAGAGGGCTGTCTGCTAGTAGTGGATTATCTCTTTTACGATGCACTATTTCATGTTTACTGTGTCCCACGTACCCTCACATGGACGAATTAACGCAGAATTTGCGTCGCTATGACATACTATAGGACCCATGCCTTCTGGTTCCCAATCGAGTATTGTTTCCCCGGCAACGAAAGGGCTGTCTGCTAGGAGTGGATTATCTCTTTTCCGATGCACTATTTCATGTTTACTGTGTCCCCCGCACACCCACACATTGACGAATAAACGCAGAAATGGCGTCCCTGTGACATACTATAGGAGCCATGCCTTCTGGTTCCCAATCGAGTATTGTTACCCCGGCAACGAAAGGGCTGTCTGCTAGGAGTGGATTATCTCTTTTACGATGCACTATTTCATGTTTACTGTGTCCCACGTACCCTCACATGGACGAATTAACGCAGAATTTGCGTCGCTATGACATACTATAGGAGCCATGCCTTCTGGTTCCCAATCGAGTATTGTTTCCCCGGCAACGAAAGGGCTGTCTGCTAGGAGTGGATTATCTCTTTTCCGTTGCACTATTTCATGTTTACTGTGTCCCCCGCACACCCACACATTGACGAATTAACGCAGAAATGGCGTCGCTGTGACATAGTATAGGAGCCATGCCCCCTGTTTCCCAATCGAGTATTGTTTCCCCGTCAACGAAAGGGCTGTCTGCTAGGAGTGTATTATCTCTTTTCCGATGCACTATTTCATATTTACTGTGTCCCCCGCACACCCACACATTGACGAATAAACGCAGAAATGGCGTCCCTGTGACATACTATAGGAGCCATGCCTTCTGGTTCCCAATCGAGTATTGTTTCCCCGGCAACGAAAGGGCTGTCTGCTAGGAGTGGATTATCTCTTTTCCGATGCACTATTTCATGTTTACTGTGTCCCCCGCACACCCACACATTGACGAATTAACGCAGAAATGGCGTCGCTGTGACATACTATAGGAGCCATGCCCCCTGTTTCCCAATCGAGTATTGTTTCCCCGGCAACGGATGGGCTGTCTGCTAGGAGTGTATTATCTCTTTTCCGATGCACTATTTCATGTTTACTGTGTCCCCCGCACACCCACACATTGACGAATAAACGCAGAAATGGCGTCCCTGTGACATACTGTGGTAGCCATGCCCCCTGTTTCCCAATCGAGTATTGTTTCCCCGGCAACGAAAGGGCTGTCTGCTAGGAGTGGATTATCTCTTTTCCGATGCACTATTTCATGTTTACTGTGTCCCCCGCACACCCACACATTGACGAATTAACGCAGAAATGGCGTCGCTGTGACATACTATAGGAGCCATGCCTTCTGTTTCCCAATCGAGTATTGTTTCCCCGGCAACGAAAGGGCTGTAGCTAGGAGTGGATTATCTCTTTTCCGATGCACTATTTCATGTTTACTGTGTCCCCCGCACACCCACACATTGACAAATAAACGCAGAAATGGCGTCGCTGTGACATACTATAGGAGCCATGCCTTCTGGTTCCCAATCGAGTATTGTTTCCCCGGCAACGAAAGGGCTGTCTGCTAGGAGTGGATTATCTCTTTTCCGATGCACTATTTCATGTTTACTGTGTCCCCCGCACACCCACACATTGACGAATTAATTCAGAAATGGCGTCGCTATGACATACTATAGGAGCCATGCCTTCTGTTTTCCAATCGAGTATTGTTTCCCCGGCAACGAAAGGGCTGTCTGCTAGGAGTGGATTATCTCTTTTCCGATGCACTGTTTCATGTTTACTGTGTCCCACGCACCCTCACATTGACGAATAAACGCAGAAATTGCGTCGCTGTGACATACTATAGGAGCCATGCCCCCTGTTTCCCAATCGAGTATTGTTTCCCCGGCAACGAAAGGGCTGTCTGCTAGGAGTGTATTATCTCTTTTCCGATGCACTATTTCATGTTTACTGTGTCCCCCGCACACCCACACATTGACGAATAAACGCAGAAATGGCGTCCCTGTGACATACTATAGGAGCCATGCCTTCTGGTTCCCAATCGAGTATTGTTTCCCCAGCAACGAAAGGGCTGTCTGCTAGGAGTGGATTATCTCTTCTACGATGCACTATTTCATGTTTACTGTGTCCCACGCACCCTCACATTGACGAATTAACGCAGAAATGGCGTCGCTATGACATACTATAGGAGCCATGCCTTCTGTTTTCCAATCGAGTATTGTTTCCCCGGCAACGAAAATGCTGTCTGCTAGGAGTGGATTATCTCTTTTCCGATGCACTATTTCATGTTTACTGTGTCTCACGCACCCTCACATTGACGAATTAACGCAGAAATAGCGTCGCTATGACATACTATAGGAGCCATGCCTACTGTTTCCCAATCGAGTATTGTTTCCCCGGCAACGAAAGGGCTGTCTGCTAGGAGTGGATTATCTCTTTTCCGATGCACTATTTCATGTTTACTGTGTCCCACGCACCCTCAAATTGACGAATTAACGCAGAATTTGCTTCGCTATGTCATACTATAGGAGCCATGCCTTCTGGTTCCCAATCGAGTATTGTTTCCCCGGCAACGAAAGGGCTGTCTGCTAGGAGTAGATTATCTCTTTTCCGATGCACTATTTCATGTTTACTGTGTCCCATGCACACCCTCACATTGACGAATTAAAGCAGAAATGGCGTCGCTGTGACATACTATAGGAGCCATGCCTTCTGTTTCCCAATCGAGTATTGTTTCCCCGGCAACGAAAGGGCTGTCTGCTAGGAGTGGGTTATCTCTTTTCCGATGCACTGTTTCATGTTTACTGTGTCCCACGCACCCTCACATTGACGAATAAACGCAGAAATTGCGTCGCTATGACATACTATAGGAGCCATGCCTTCTGTTTCCCAATCGAGTATTGTTTCCCCGGCAACGAAAGGGCTGTCTGCTAGGAGTGGATTATCTCTTCTACGATGCACTATTTCATGTTTACTGTGTCCCACGCACCCTCACATTGACGAATTAACGCAGAAATAGCGTCGCTATGACATACTATAGGAGCCATGCCTTCTGTTTTCCAATCGAGTATTGTTTCCCCGGCAACGAAAGGGCTGTCTGCTAGGAGTGGATTATCTCTTTTCCGATGCACTGTTTCATGTTTACTGTGTCCCACGCACCCTCACATTGACGAATAAACGCAGAAATTGCGTCGCTGTGACATACTATAGGAGCCATGCCCCCTGTTTCCCAATCGAGTATTGTTTCCCCGGCAACGAAAGGGCTGTCTGCTAGGAGTGGATTATCTCTTTTCCGATGCACTATTTCATGTTTATTGTGTCCCACGCACCCTCAAATTGACGAATTAACGCAGAATTTGCTTCGCTATGACATACTATAGGAGCCATGCCTTCTGGTTCCCAATCGAGTAGTTTCCCCGGCAACGAAAGGGCTGTCTGCTAGGAGTGGATTATCTCTTTTCCGATGCACTATTTCATGTTTACTGTGTCCCACGCACACCCTCACATTGACGAATTAACGCAGAAATGGCGTCGCTGTGACATACTATAGGAGCCATGCCTTCTGTTTCCCAATCGAGTATTGTTTCCCCGGCAACGAAAGGGCTGTAGCTAGGAGTGGATTATCTCTTTTCCGATGCACTATTTCATGTTTACTGTGTCCCCCGCACACCCACACATTGACGAATAAACGCAGAAATGGCGTCGCTGTGACATACTATAGGAGCCATGCCTTCTGGTTCCCAATCGAGTATTGTTTCCCCGGCAACGAAAGGGCTGTCTGCTAGGAGTGGATTATCTCTTTTCCGATGCACTATTTCATGTTTACTGTGTCCCCCGCACACCCACACATTGACGAATTAATTCAGAAATGGCGTCGCTATGACATACTATAGGAGCCATGCCTTCTGTTTTCCAATCGAGTATTGTTTCCCCGGCAACGAAAGGGCTGTCTGCTAGGAGTGGATTATCTCTTTTCCGATGCACTGTTTCATGTTTACTGTGTCCCACGCACCCTCACATTGACGAATAAACGCAGAAATTGCGTCGCTGTGACATACTATAGGAGCCATGCCCCCTGTTTCCCAATCGAGTATTGTTTCCCCGGCAACGAAAGGGCTGTCTGCTAGGAGTGTATTATCTCTTTTCCGATGCACTATTTCATGTTTACTGTGTCCCCCGCACACCCACACATTGACGAATAAACGCAGAAATGGCGTCCCTGTGACATACTATAGGAGCCATGCCTTCTGGTTCCCAATCGAGTATTGTTTCCCCAGCAACGAAAGGGCTGTCTGCTAGGAGTGGATTATCTCTTCTACGATGCACTATTTCATGTTTACTGTGTCCCACGCACCCTCACATTGACGAATTAACGCAGAAATGGCGTCGCTATGACATACTATAGGAGCCATGCCTTCTGTTTTCCAATCGAGTATTGTTTCCCCGGCAACGAAAATGCTGTCTGCTAGGAGTGGATTATCTCTTTTCCGATGCACTATTTCATGTTTACTGTGTCTCACGCACCCTCACATTGACGAATTAACGCAGAAATAGCGTCGCTATGACATACTATAGGAGCCATGCCTACTGTTTCCCAATCGAGTATTGTTTCCCCGGCAACGAAAGGGCTGTCTGCTAGGAGTGGATTATCTCTTTTCCGATGCACTATTTCATGTTTACTGTGTCCCACGCACCCTCAAATTGACGAATTAACGCAGAATTTGCTTCGCTATGTCATACTATAGGAGCCATGCCTTCTGGTTCCCAATCGAGTATTGTTTCCCCGGCAACGAAAGGGCTGTCTGCTAGGAGTAGATTATCTCTTTTCCGATGCACTATTTCATGTTTACTGTGTCCCATGCACACCCTCACATTGACGAATTAAAGCAGAAATGGCGTCGCTGTGACATACTATAGGAGCCATGCCTTCTGTTTCCCAATCGAGTATTGTTTCCCCGGCAACGAAAGGGCTGTCTGCTAGGAGTGGGTTATCTCTTTTCCGATGCACTGTTTCATGTTTACTGTGTCCCACGCACCCTCACATTGACGAATAAACGCAGAAATTGCGTCGCTATGACATACTATAGGAGCCATGCCTTCTGTTTCCCAATCGAGTATTGTTTCCCCGGCAACGAAAGGGCTGTCTGCTAGGAGTGGATTATCTCTTCTACGATGCACTATTTCATGTTTACTGTGTCCCACGCACCCTCACATTGACGAATTAACGCAGAAATAGCGTCGCTATGACATACTATAGGAGCCATGCCTTCTGTTTTCCAATCGAGTATTGTTTCCCCGGCAACGAAAGGGCTGTCTGCTAGGAGTGGATTATCTCTTTTCCGATGCACTATTTCATGTTTACTGTGTCCCACGCACCCTCAAATTGACGAATTAACGCAGAATTTGCTTCGCTATGACATACTATAGGAGCCATGCCTTCTGGTTCCCAATCGAGTAGTTTCCCCGGCAACGAAAGGGCTGTCTGCTAGGAGTGGATTATCTCTTTTCCGATGCACTATTTCATGTTTACTGTGTCCCACGCACACCCTCACATTGACGAATTAACGCAGAAATGGCGTCGCTGTGACATACTATAGGAGCCATGCCTTCTGTTTCCCAATCGAGTATTGTTTCCCCGGCAACGAAAGGGCTGTCTGCTAGGAGTGGATTATCTCTTTTCCGATGCACTGTTTCATGTTTACTGTGTCCCACGCACCCTCACATTGACGAATAAACGCAGAAATTGCGTCGCTATGACATACTATAGGAGCCATGCCTTCTGTTTCCCAATCGAGTATTGTTTCCCCAGCAACGAAAGGGCTGTCTGCTAGGAGTGGATTATCTCTTTTCCGATGCACTATTTCATGTTTACTGTGTCCCACGCACCCTCACATTGACGAATTAACGCAGAAATAGCGTCGCTATGACATACTATAGGAGCCATGCCTTCTGTTTCCCAATCGAGTATTGTTTCCCCGGCAACGAAAGGGCTGTCTGCTAGGAGTGGATTATCTCTTTTCCGATGCACTATTTCATGTTTACTGTGTCCCACGCACCCTCACATTGACGAATTAACGCAGAATTTGCTTCGCTATGACATACTATAGGAGCCATGCCTTCTGGTTCCCAATCGAGTATTGTTTCCCCGGCAACGAAAGGGCTGTCTGCTAGGAGTGGATTATCTCTTTTCCGATGCACTATTTCATGTTTACTGTGTCCCACGCACCCTCACATTGACGAATTAACGCAGAAATAGCGTCGCTATGACATACTATAGGAGCCATGCCTTCTGTTTCCCAATCGAGTATTGTTTCCCCGGCAACGAAAGGGCTGTCTGCTAGGAGTGGATTATCTCTTTTCCGATGCACTGTTTCATGTTTACTGTGTCCCACGCACCCTCACATTGACGAATAAACGCAGAAATGGCGTCGCTGTGACATACTATAGGAGCCATGCCCCCTGTTTCCCAATCGAGTATTGTTTCCCCGGCAACGAAAGGGCTGTCTGCTAGGAGTGGATTATCTCTTTTCCGATGCACTATTTCATGTTTACTGTGTCCCCCGCACACCCACACATTGACGAATAAACGCAGAAATGGCGTCGCTGTGACATACTATAGGAGCCATGCCTTCTGGTTTCCAATCGAGTATTGTTTCCCCAGCAACGTAAGGGCTGTCTGCTAGGAGTGGATTATCTCTTCTACAATGCACTATTTCATGTTTACTGTGTCCCACGCACCCTCACATTGACGAATTAACGCAGAAATGGCGTCGCTATGACATACTATAGGAGCCATGCCTTCTGTTTTCCAATCGAGTATTGTTTCCCCGGCAACGAAAGGGCTGTCTGCTAGGAGTGGATTATCTCTTTTCCGATGCACTATTTCATGTTTACTGTGTCCCACGCACCCTCACATTGACGAATTAACGCAGAATTTGCTTCGCTATGACATACTATAGGAGCCATGCCTTCTGGTTCCCAATCGAGTATTGTTTCCCCGGCAACGAAAGGGCTGTCTGCTAGGAGTGGATTATCTCTTTTCCGATGCACTATTTCATGTTTACTGTGTCCCACGCACCCTCACATTGACGAATTAACGCAGAAATAGCGTCGCTATGACATACTATAGGAGCCATGCCTTCTGTTTCCCAATCGAGTATTGTTTCCCCGGCAACGAAAGGACTGTCTGCTAGGAGTGAATTATCTCTTTTCCGATGCACTGTTTCATGTTTACTGTGTCCCACGCACCCTCACATTGACGAATAAACGCAGAAATAGCGTCGCTATGACATACTATAGGAGCCATGCCCCCTGTTTCCCAATCGAGTATTGTTTCCCCGGCAACGAAAGGGCTGTCTGCTAGGAGTGGATTATCTCTTTTCCGATGCACTATTTCATGTTTACTGTGTCCCCCGCACACCCACACACTGACGAATTAACGCAGAATTTGCTTCGCTATGACATACTATAGGAGCCATGCCTTCTGTTTCCCAATCGAGTATTGTTTCCCTGGCAACGAAAGGGCTGTCTGCTAGGAGTGGATTATCTCTTTTCCGATGCACTATTTCATGTTTACTGTGTCCCCCGCACCCTCACATTGACGAATTAACGCAGAAATAGCGTCGCTATGACATACTATAGGAGCCATGCCTTCTGTTTCCCAATCGAGTATTGTTTCCCCGGCAACGAAAGGGCTGTCTGCTAGGAGTGGATTATCTCTTTTCCGATGCACTGTTTCATGTTTACTGTGTCCCACGCACCCTCACATTGACGAATAAACGCAGAAATGGCGTCGCTGTGACATACTATAGGAGCCATGCCCCCTGTTCCCCAATCGAGTATTGTTTCCCCGGCAACGAAAGGGCTGTCTGCTAGGAGTGGATTATCTCTTTTCCGATGCACTATTTCATGTTTACTGTGTCCCACGCACCCTCACATTGACGAATTAACGCAGAATTTGCTTCGCTATGACATACTATAGCAGCCATGCCTTCTGGTTCCCAATCGAGTATTGTTTCCCCGGCAACGAAAGGGCTGTCTGCTAGGAGTGGATTATCTCTTTTCCGATGCACTATTTCATGTTTACTGTGTCCCACGCACCCTCACATTGACTAATTAACGCAGAAATAGCGTCGCTATGACATACTATAGGAGCCATGCGTTCTGTTTCCCAATCGAGTATTGTTTCCCCAGCAACGAAAGGGCTGTCTGCTAGGAGTGGATTATCTCTTTTCCGATGCACTATTTCATGTTTACTGTGTCCCACGCACACCCTCACATTGACGAATTAACGCAGAAATGGCGTCGCTGTGACATACTATAGGAGCCATGCCTTCTGTTTCCCAATCGAGTATTGTTTCCCCGGCAACGAAAGGGCTGTCTGCTAGGAGTGGATTATCTCTTTTCCGATGCACTATTTCATGTTTACTGTGTCCCACGCACCCTCACATTGACGAATTAACGCAGAAATAGCGTCGCTATGACATACTATAGGACCCATGCCTTCCGTTTCCCAATCGAGTATTGTTTCCCCGGCAACGAAAGGTCTGACTGCTAGGAGTGGATTATCTCTTTTCCGATGCACTATTTCATGTTTACTGTTTCCCACGCACCCTCACATTGACGAATTAACGCAGAATTTGCGTCGCTATGACATACTATAGGAGCCATGCCTTCTGTTTCCCAATCGAGTATTGTTTCCCCGGCAACGAAAGGGCTGTCTGCTAGGAGTGGATTATCTCTTTTCCGATGCACTGTTTCATGTTTACTGTGTCCCACGCTCCCTCACATTGACGAATAAACGCAGAAATGGCGTCGCTGTGACATGCTATAGGAGCCATGCCTTCTGTTTCCCAATCGAGTATTGTTTCCCCGGCAACGAAAGGGCTGTCTGCTAGGAGTGGATTATCTCTTTTCCGATGCACTATTTCATGTTTACTGTGTCCCACGCACCCTCACATTGACGAATTAACGCAGAAACAGCGTCGCTATGACATACTATAGGAGCCATGCCTTCTGTTTCCCAATCGAGTATTGTTTCCCCAGCAACGAAAGGGCTGTCTGCTAGGAGTGGATTATCTCTTCTACGATGCACTATTTCATGTTTACTGTGTCCCACGCACCCTCACATTGACGAATTAACGCAGAAATGGCGTCGCTATGACATACTATAGGAGCCATGCCTTCTGTTTTCCAATCGAGTATTGTTTCCCCGGCAACGAAAGGGCTGTCTGCTAGGAGTGGATTATCTCTTTTCCGATGCACTATTTCATGTTTACTGTGTCCCACGCGCCCTCACATTGACGAATTAACGCAGAAATAGCGTCGCTATGACATACTATAGGAGCCATGCCTTCTGTTTCCCAATCGAGTATTGTCTCCCTGGCAACGAAAGGGCTGTCTGCTAGGAGTGGATTATCTCTTTTCCGATGCACTATTTCATGTTTACTGTGTCCCACGCACCCTCACATTGACGAATTAACGCTGAATTTGCGTCGCTATGACATACTATAGGAGCCATGCCTTCTGTTTCCCAATCGAGTATTGTTTCCCCGGCAACGAAACGGCTGTCTGCTAGGAGTGGATTATCTCTTCTACGATGCACTATTTCATGTTTACTGTGTCCCACGCACCCTCACATTGACGAATTAACGCAGAAATAGCGTCGCTATGACATACTATAGGAGCCATGCCTTCTGTTTCCCAATCGAGTATTGTTTCCCCGGCAACGAAAGGGCTGTCTGCTAGGAGTGGATTATCTCTTCTACGATGCACTATTTTATGTTTACTGTGTCCCACGCACCCTCACATTAACGAATTAACGCAGAAATGGCGTCGCTGTGACATACTATAGGAGCCATGCCTTCTGGTTCCCAATCGAGTATTGTTTCCCAGCAACGAAAGGGCTGTCTGCTAGGAGTGGATTATCTCTTCTACGATGCACTATTTCATGTTTACTGTGTCCCACGCACCCTCACATTGACGAATTAACGCAGAAATGGCGTCGCTATGACATACTATAGGAGCCATGCCTTCTGTTTTCCAATCGAGTATTGTTTCCACGGCAACGAAAGGGCTGTCTGCTAGGAGTGGATTATCTCTTTTCCGATGCACTATTTCATGTTTACTGTGTCCCACGCACCCTCACATTGACGAATTAACGCAGAATTTGCGTCGCTATGACATACTATAGGAGCCATGCCTTCTGGTTCCCAATCGAGTATTGTTTCCCCGGCAACGAAAGGGCTGTCTGCTAGGAGTGGATTATCTCTTTTCCGATGCACTATTTCATGTTTACTGTGTCCCACGCACACCCTCACATTGACGAATTAACGCAGAAATGGCGTCGCTATGACATACTATAGGAGCCATGCCTTCTGTTTCCCAATCGAGTATTGTTTCCCCGGCATCGAAAGGGCTGTCTGCTAGGAGTGGATTATCTCTTTTCCGATGCACTATTTCATGTTTACTGTGTCCCACGCACCCTCACATTGACGAATTAACGCAGAATTTGCGTCGCTATGACATACTATAGGAGCCATGCCTTCTGTTTCCCAATCGAGTATTGTTTCCCCGGCAACGAAAGGGCTGTCTGCTAGGAGTGGATTATCTCTTTTCCGATGCACTGTTTCATGTTTACTGTGTCCCACGCACCCTCACATTGACGAATTAACGCAGAAATGGCGTCGCTATGACATACTATAGGAGCCATGGCTTCTGGTTCCCAATCGAGTATTGTTTCCCCGGCAACGAAAGGGCTGTCTGCTAGGAGTGGATTATCTCTTTTCCGATGCACTATTTCATGTTTACTGTGTCCCCCGCACACCCACACATTGACGAATTAACGCAGAAATGGCGTCGCTGTGACATACTATAGGAGCCATGCCTTCTGGTTCCCAATCCAGTATTGTTTCCCCAGCAACGAAAGGGCTGTCTGCTAGGAGTGGATTATCTCTTCTACGATGCACTATTTCATGTTTACTGTGTCCCACGCACCCTCACATTGACGAATTAACGCAGAAATGGCGTCGCTATGACATACTATAGGAGCCATGCCTTCTGTTTCCCAATCGAGTATTGTTTCCCCGGCAACGAAAGGGCTGTCTGCTAGGTGTGGATTATCTCTTTTCCGATGCACTGTTTCATGTTTACTGTGTCCCACGCACCCTCACATTGACGAATTAACGCAGAAATGGCGTCGCTATGACATACTATAGGGGCCATGGCTTCTGGTTCCCAATCGAGTATTGTTTCCCCGGCAACGAAAGGGCTGTCTGCTAGGAGTGGATTATCTCTTTTCCGATGCACTATTTCATGTTTACTGTGTCCCACGCACCCTCACATTGACGAATTAACGCAGAATTTGCGTCGCTATGACATACTATAGGAGCCATGCGTTCTGTTTCCCAATCGAGTATTGTTTCCCCGGCAACGAAAGGGCTGTCTGCTAGGAGTGGATTATCTCTTTTCCGATGCACTATTTCATGTTTACTGTGTCCCACGCACCCTCACATTGACGAATTATCGCTGAAATGGCGTCGCTATGACATACTATAGGAGCCATGCCTTCTGGTTCCCAATCGAGTATTGTTTCCCCGGCAACGAAAGGGCTGTCTGCTAGGAGTGGATTATCTCTTTTCCGATGCACTATTTCATGTTTACTGTGTCCCACGCACCCTCACATTGACGAATTAACGCAGAAATGGCGTCGCTATGACATACTATAGGAGCCATGCCTTCTGGTTCCCAATCGAGTATTGTTTCCCCGGCAACGAAAGGGCTGTCTGCTAGGAGTTGATTATCTCTTTTCCGATGCACTATTTCATGTTTACTGTGTCCCACGCACCCTCACATTGACGAATTAACGCAGAATTTGCGTCGCTATAACATACTATAGGAGCCATGCCTTCTGTTTCCCAATCGAGTATTGTTTCCCCGGCAACGAAAGGGCTGTCTGCTAAGAGTGGATTATCTCTTTTCCAATGCACTATTTCATGTTTACTGTGTCACACGCACCCTCACATTGACGAATTAACGCAGAATTTGCGTCGCTATAACATACTATAGGAGCCATGCCTTCTGTTTCCCAATCGAGTATTGTTTCCCCGGCAACGAAAGGGCTGTCTGCTAGGAGTGGATTATCTCTTTTCCGATGCACTATTTCATGTTTACTGTGTCCCACGCACCCTCACATTGACGAATTAACGCAGACATGGCGTCGCTATGACATACTATAGGAACCCTTCCTTCTGGTTCCCAATCGAGTATTGTTTCCCCAGCAACGAAAGGGCTGTCTGCTAGGAGTGGATTATCTCTTCTACGATGCACTATTTCATGTTTACTGTGTCCCACGCACCCTCACATTGACGAATTAACGCAGAATTGGCGTCGCTATAACATACTATAGGAGCCATGCCTTCTGTTTCCCAATCGAGTATTGTTTCCCCGGCAACGAAAGGGCTGTCTGCTAAGAGTGGATTATCTCTTTTCCGATGCACTATTTCATGTTTACTGTGTCCCACGCACCCTCACATTGACGAATTAACGCAGAATTTGCGTCGCTATAACATACTATAGGAGCCATGCCTTCTGTTTCCCAATCGAGTATTGTTTCCCCGGCAACGAAAGGGCTGTCTGCTAGGAGTGGATTATCTCTTTTCCGATGCACTATTTCATGTTTACTGTGTCCCCCGCAGCCTCACATTGACGAATTAACGCAGAAATTTCGTCGCTGTGACATATTGTAGGAGCCATGCATTCTGGTTCCCAATCGAGTATTGTTTCCCCAGCAACGAAAGGGCTGTCTGCTAGGAGTGGATTATCCCTTTTCCGATGCACTATTTCATGTTTACTGTATCCCCCGCAAACCCTCACATTGACGAATAAACGCAGAAATGGCGTCGCTGTGACATACTATAGGAGCCATGCCTTCTGGTTCCCAATCGAGTATTGTTTCCCCAGCAACGAAAGGGCTGTCTGCTAGGAGTGGATTATCCCTTTTCCGATGCACTATTTCATGTTTACTGTGTCCCCCCGCACACCCTCACATTGACGAATAAACGCAGAAATGGCGTCGCTGTGACATACTATAGGAGCCATGCCTTCTGTTTCCCAATCGAGTATTGTTTCCCCAGCAACGAAAGGGCTGTCTGCTAGGAGTGGATTATCCCTTTTCCGATGCACTATTTCATGTTTACTGTGTCCCCCGCACACCCTCACATTGACGAATAAACGCAGAAATGGCGTCGCTGTGACATACTATAGGAGCCATGCCTTCTGGTTCCAAATCGAGTATTGTTTCCCCAGCAACGAAAGGGCTGACTGCTAGGAGTGGATTATCTCTTCTACGATGCACTATTTTATGTTTACTGTGTCCCACGCACCCTCACATTGACGAATTAACGCAAAATTTGCGTCGCTATAACATACTATAGGAGCCATGCCTACTGTTTCCCAATCGAGTATTGTTTCCCCGGCAACGAAAGGGCTGTCTGCTAAGAGTGGATTATCTCTTTTCCAATGCAGTATTTCATGTTTACTGTGTCCCACGCACCCTCACATTGACGAATTAACGCAGAAATGGCGTCGCTATGACATACTATAAGAGCCATGCCTTCTGTTTCCCAATCGAGTATTGTTTCCCCGGCAACGAAAGGGCTGTCTGCTAGGTGTGGATTATCTCTTTTCCGATGCACTGTTTCATGTTTACTGTGTCCCACGCACCCTCACATTGACGAATTAACGCAGAAATGGCGTCGCTATGACGTACTATAGGAGCCATGGCTTCTGGTTCCCAATCGAGTATTGTTTCCCCAGCAACGAAAGGGCTGTCTGCTAGGAGTGGATTATCTCTTTTCCGATGCACTATTTCATGTTTACTGTGTCCCACGCACCCTCACAATGACGAATTAACGCAGAATTTGCGTCGCTATGACATACTATAGGAGCCATGCGTTCTGTTTCCCAATCGAGTATTGTTTCCCCGGCAACGAAAGGGCTGTCTGCTAGGAGTGGATTATCTCTTTTCCGATGCACTATTTCATGTTTACTGTGTCCCACGCACCCTCACATTGACGAATTATCGCTGAAATGGCGTCGCTATGACATACTATAGGAGCCATGCCTTCTGGTTCCCAATCGAGTATTGTTTCCCCAGCAACGAAAGGGCTGTCTGCTAGGAGTGGATTATCCCTTTTCCGATGCACTATTTCATGTTTACTGTGTCCCCCGCACACCCACACATTGACGAATAAACGCAGAAATGGCGTCGCTGTGACATACTATAGGAGCCATGCCTTCTGGTTCCCAATCGAGTATTGATTCCCCAGCAACGAAAGGGCTGTCTGCTAGGAGTGGATTATCTCTTCTACGATGCACTATTTCATGTTTACTGTGTCCCACGCACCCTCACATTGACGAATTAACGCAGAAATGGCGTCGCTGTGACATACTATAGGAGCCATGCCTTCTGTTTCCCAATCGAGTATTGTTTCCCCGGCAACGAAAGGGCTGTCTGCTAGGAGTGGATTATCTCTTTTCCGATGCACTATTTCATGTTTACTGTGTCCCACGCACCCTAACATTGACGAATTATCGCTGAAATGGCGTCGCTATGACATACTATAGGAGCCATGCCTTCTGGTTCCCAATCGAGTATTGTTTCCCCGGCAACGAAAGGGCTGTCTGCTAGGAGTGGATTATCTCTTTTCCGATGCACTATTTCATGTTTACTGTGTCCCACGCACCCTCACATTGACGAATTAACGCAGAAATGGCGTCGCTATGACATACTATAGGAGCCATGCCTTCTGGTTCCCAATCGAGTATTGTTTCCCCGGCAACGAAAGGGCTGTCTGCTAGGAGTTGATTATCTCTTTTCCGATGCACTATTTCATGTTTACTGTGTCCCACGCACCCTCACATTGACGAATTAACGCAGAATTTGCGTCGCTATAACATACTATAGGAGCCATGCCTTCTGTTTCCCAATCGAGTATTGTTTCCCCGGCAACGAAAGGGCTGTCTGCTAAGAGTGGATTATCTCTTTTCCAATGCACTATTTCATGTTTACTGTGTCCCACGCACCCTCACATTGACGAATTAACGCAGAATTTGCGTCGCTATAACATACTATAGGAGCCATGCCTTCTGTTTCCCAATCGAGTATTGTTTCCCCGGCAACGAAAGGGCTGTCTGCTAGGAGTGGATTATCTCTTTTCCGATGCACTATTTCATGTTTACTGTGTCCCACGCACCCTCACATTGACGAATTAACGCAGACATGGCGTCGCTATGACATACTATAGGAACCCTTCCTTCTGGTTCCCAATCGAGTATTGTTTCCCCAGCAACGAAAGGGCTGTCTGCTATCAGTGGATTATCTCTTCTACGATGAACTATTTCATGTTTACTGTGTCCCACGCACCCTCACATTGACGAATTAACGCAGAATTGGCGTCGCTATAACATACTGTAGGAGCCATGCCTTGTGTTTCCCAATCGAGTATTGTTTCCCCGGCAACGAAAGGGCTGTCTGCTAAGAGTGGATTATCTCTTTTCCGATGCACTATTTCATGTTTACTGTGTCCCACGCACCCTCACATTGACGAATTAACGCAGAATTTGCGTCGCTATAACATACTATAGGAGCCATGCCTTCTGTTTCCCAATCGAGTATTGTTTCCCCGGCAACGAAAGGGCTGTCTGCTAGGAGTGGATTATCTCTTTTCCGATGCACTATTTCATGTTTACTGTGTCCCCCGCAGCCTCACATTGACGAATTAACGCAGAAATTTCGTCGCTGTGACATATTGTAGGAGCCATGCATTCTGGTTCCCAATCGAGTATTGTTTCCCCAGCAACGAAAGGGCTGTCTGCTAGGAGTGGATTATCCCTTTTCCGATGCACTATTTCATGTTTACTGTATCCCCCGCAAACCCTCACATTGACGAATAAACGCAGAAATGGCGTCGCTGTGACATACTATAGGAGCCATGCCTTCTGGTTCCCAATCGAGTATTGTTTCCCCAGCAACGAAAGGGCTGTCTGCTAGGAGTGGATTATCCCTTTTCCGATGCACTATTTCATGTTTACTGTGTCCCCCGCACACCCTCACATTGACGAATAAACGCAGAAATGGCGTCGCTGTGACATACTATAGGAGCCATGCCTTCTGTTTCCCAATCGAGTATTGTTTCCCCAGCAACGAAAGGGCTGTCTGCTAGGAGTGGATTATCCCTTTTCCGATGCACTATTTCATGTTTACTGTGTCCCCCGCACACCCTCACATTGACGAATAAACCCAGAAATGGCGTCGCTGTGACATACTATAGGAGCCATGCCTTCTGGTTCCAAATCGAGTATTGTTTCCCCAGCAACGAAAGGGCTGACTGCTAGGAGTGGATTATCTCTTCTACGATGCACTATTTTATGTTTACTGTGTCCCACGCACCCTCACATTGACGAATTAACGCAAAATTTGCGTCGCTATAACATACTATAGGAGCCATGCCTACTGTTTCCCAATCGAGTATTGTTTCCCCGGCAACGAAAGGGCTGTCTGCTAAGAGTGGATTATCTCTTTTCCAATGCAGTATTTCATGTTTACTGTGTCCCACGCACCCTCACATTGACGAATTAACGCAGAAATGGCGTCGCTATGACATACTATAAGAGCCATGCCTTCTGTTTCCCAATCGAGTATTGTTTCCCCGGCAACGAAACGGCTGTCTGCTAGTTGTGGATTATCTCTTTTCCGATGCACTGTTTCATGTTTACTGTGTCCCACGCACCCTCACATTGACGAATTAACGCAGAAATGGCGTCGCTATGACGTACTATAGGAGCCATGGCTTCTGGTTCCCAATCGAGTATTGTTTCCCCAGCAACGGAAGGGCTGTCTGCTAGGAGTGGATTATCTCTTTTCCGATGCACTATTTCATGTTTACTGTGTCCCACGCACCCTCACAATGACGAATTAACGCAGAATTTGCGTCGCTATGACATACTATAGGAGCCATGCGTTCTGTTTCCCAATCGAGTATTGTTTCCCCGGCAACGAAAGGGCTGTCTGCTAGGAGTGGATTATCTCTTTTCCGATGCACTATTTCATGTTTACTGTGTCCCACGCACCCTCACATTGACGAATTATCGCTGAAATGGCGTCGCTATGACATACTATAGGAGCCATGCCTTCTGGTTCCCAATCGAGTATTGTTTCCCCGGCAACGAAAGGGCTGTCTGCTAGGAGTGGATTATCTCTTTTCCGATGCACTATTTCATGTTTACTGTGTCCCACGCACCCTCACATTGACGAATTAACGCAGAAATGGCGTCGCTATGACATACTATATGAGCCATGCCTTCTGTTTCCCAATCGAGTATTGTTTCCACGGCAAGGAAAGGGCTGTCTGCTAGGTGTGGATTATCTCTTTTCCGATGCACTATTTCATGTTTGCTGTGTCCCCCGCAGCCTCACATTGAAGAATTAACGCAGAAATGGCGTCGCTGTGACATACTATAGGAGCCATGCCTTCTGTTTCCCAATCGAGTATTGTTTCCCCAGCAACGAAAGGGCTGTCTGCTAGGAGTGGATTATCCCTTTTCCGATGCACTATTTCATGTTTACTGTGTCCCCCGCACACCCACACATTGACGAATAAACGCAGAAATGGCGTCGCTGTGACATACTATAGGAGCCATGCCTTCTGGTTCCCAATCGAGTATTGATTCCCCAGCAACGAAAGGGCTGTCTGCTAGGAGTGGATTATCTCTTCTACGATGCACTATTTCATGTTTACTGTGTCCCACGCACCCTCACATTGACGAATTAACGCAGAATTTGCGTCGCTATAACATACTATAGGAGCCATGCCTTCTGTTTCCCAATCGAGTATTGTTTCCCCGGCAACGAAAGGGCTGTCAGCTAAGAGTGGATTATCTCTTTTCCATTGCACTATTTCATGTTTACTGTGTCCCACGCACCCTCACATTGACGAATTAACGCAGAATTTGCGTCGCTATAACATACTATAGGAGCCATGCCTTCTGTTTCCCAATCGAGTATTGTTTCCCCGGCAACGAAAGGGCTGTCTGCTAGGAGTGGACTATCTCTTTTCCGATGCACTATTTCATGTTTACTGTGTCCCACGCACCCTCACATTGACGAATTAACGCAGACATGGCCTCGCTATGACATACTATAGGAACCCTTCCTTCTGGTTCCCAATCGAGTATTGTTTCCTCAGCAACGAAAGGGCTGTCTGCTAGGAGTGGATTATCTCTTCTACGATGCACTATTTCATGTTTACTGTGTCCCACGCACCCTCCCATTGACGTATTAACGCAGAATTTGCGTCGCTATAACATACTATAGGAGCCATGCCTTCTGTTTCCCAATCGAGTATTGTTTCCCCGGCAACGAAAGGGCTGTCTGCTAAGAGTGGATTATCTCTTTTCCGATGCACTATTTCATGTTTACTGTGTCCCACGCACCCTCACATTGACGAATTAACGCAGAATTTGCGTCGCTATAACATACTATAGGAGCCATGCCTTCTGTTTCCCAATCGAGTATTGTTTCCCCGGCAACGAAAGGGCTGTCTGCTAGGAGTGGATTATCTCTTTTCCGATGCACTATTTCATGTTTACTGTGTCCCCCGCAGCCTCACATTGACGAATTAACGCAGAAATGGCGGCGCTGTGACATACTATAGTAGCCATGCCTTCTGGTTCCCAATCGAGTATTGTTTCCCCAGCAACGAAAGGGCTGTCTGCTAGGAGTGGATTATCCCTTTTCCGATGCACTATTTCATGTTTACTGTGTCCCCCGCACACCCTCACATTGACGAATAAACGCAGAAATGGCGTCGCTGTGACATACTATAGGAGCCATGCCTTCTGTTTCCCAATCGAGTATTGTTTCCCCTGCAACGAAAGGGCTGTCTGCTAGGAGTGGATTATCCCTTTTCCGATGCACTATTTCATGTTTACTGTGTCCCCCGCACACGCTCACATTGACGAATAAACGCAGAAATGGCGTCGCTGTGACATACTATAGGAGCCATGCCTTCTGGTTCCGAATCGAGTATTGTTTCCCCAGCAACGAAAGGGCTGACTGCTAGGAGTGGATTATCTCTTCTACGATGCACTATTTTATGTTTACTGTGTCCCACGCACCCTCACATTGACGAATTAACGCAGAATTTGCGTCGCTATAACATAGTATAGGAGCCATGCCTACTGTTTCCCAATCGAGTATTGTTTCCCCGGCAACGAAAGGGCTGTCTGCTAAGAGTGGATTATCTCTTTTCCAATGCAGTATTTCATGTTTACTGTGTCCCACGCACCCTCACATTGACGAATTAACGCAGAAATGGCGTCGCTATGACATACTATAGGAGCCATGCCTTCTGGTTCCCAATCGAGTATTGTTTCCCCGGCAACGAAAGGGCTGTCTGCTAGGAGTGGATTATCTCTTTTCCGATGCACTATTTCATGTTTACTGTGTCCCACGCACCCTCACATTGACGAATTAACGCAGAAATGGCGTCGCTATGACATACTATATGAGCCATGCCTTCTGTTTCCCAATCGAGTATTGTTTCCACGGCAAGGAAAGGGCTGTCTGCTAGGTGTGGATTATCTCTTTTCCGATGCACTATTTCATGTTTGCTGTGTCCCCCGCAGCCTCACATTGAAGAATTAACGCAGAAATGGCGTCGCTGTGACATACTATAGGAGCCATGCCTTCTGTTTCCCAATCAAGTATTGTTTCCCCAGCAACGAAAGGGCTGTCTGCTAGAAGTGGATTATCCCTTTTCCGATGCACTATTTCATGTTTACTGTGTCCCCCGCACACCCTCACATTGACGAATAAACGCAGAAATGGCGTCGCTGTGACATACTATATGAGCCATGCCTTCTGTTTCCCAATCGAGTATTGTTTCCACGGCAAGGAAAGGGCTGTCTGCTAGGTGTGGATTATCTCTTTTCCGATGCACTATTTCATGTTTGCTGTGTCCCCCGCAGCCTCACATTGAAGAATTAACGCAGAAATGGCGTCGCTGTGACATACTATAGGAGCCATGCCTTCTGTTTCCCAATCAAGTATTGTTTCCCCAGCAACGAAAGGGCTGTCTGCTAGAAGTGGATTATCCCTTTTCCGATGCACTATTTCATGTTTACTGTGTCCCCCGCACACCCTCACATTGACGAATAAACGCAGAAATGGCGTCGCTGTGACATACTATAGGAGCCATGCCTTCTGGTTCCCAATCGAGTATTGATTCCCCAGCAACGAAAGGGCTGTCTGCTAGGAGTGGATTATCTCTTCTACGATGCACTATTTCATGTTTACTGTGTCCCACGCACCCTCACATTGACGAATTAACGCAGAATTTGCGTCGCTATAACATACTATAGGAGCCATGCCTTCTGTTTCCCAATCGAGTATTGTTTCCCCGGCAACGAAAGGGCTGTCTGCTAAGAGTGGATTATCTCTTTTCCATTGCACTATTTCATGTTTACTGTGTCCCACGCACCCTCACATTGACGAATTAACGCAGAATTTGCGTCGCTATAACATACTATAGGAGCCAGGCCTTCTGTTTCCCAATCGAGTATTGTTTCCCCGGCAACGAAAGGGCTGTCTGCTAGGAGTGGATTATCTCTTTTCCGATGCACTATTTCATGTTTACTGTGTCCCACGCACCCTCACATTGACGAATTAACGCAGACATGGCCTCGCTATGACATACTATAGGAACCCTTCCTTCTGGTTCCCAATCGAGTATTGTTTCCTCAGCAACGAAAGGGCTGTCTGCTAGGAGTGGATTATCTCTTCTACGATGCACTATTTCATGTTTACTGTGTCCCACGCACCCTCACATTGACGAATTAACGCAGAATTTGCGTCGCTATAACATACTATAGGAGCCATGCCTTCTGTTTCCCAATCGAGTATTGTTTCCCCGGCAACGAAAGGGCCGTCTGCTAAGAGTGGATTATCTCTTTTCCGATGCACTATTTCATGTTTACTGTGTCCCACGAACCCTCACATTGACGAATTAACACAGAATTTGCGTCGCTATAACATACTATAGGAGCCATGCCTTCTGTTTCCCAATCGAGTATTGTTTCCCCGGCAACGAAAGGGCTGTCTGCTAGGAGTGGATTATCTCTTTTCCGATGCACTATTTCATGTTTACTGTGTCCCCCGCAGCCTCACATTGACGAATTAACGCAGAAATGGCGTCGCTGTGACATATTGTAGGAGCCATGCCTTCTGGTTCCCAATCGAGTATTGTTTCCCCAGCAACGAAAGGGCTGTCTGCTAGGAGTGGATTATCCCTTTTCCGATGCACTATTTCATGTTTACTGTGTCCCCCGCACACCCTCACATTGACGAATAAACGCAGAAATGGCGTCGCTGTGACATACTATAGGAGCCATGCCTTCTGTTTCCCAATCGAGTATTGTTTCCACGGCAAGGAAAGGGCTGTCTGCTAGGTGTGGATTATCTCTTTTCCGATGCACTATTTCATGTTTGCTGTGTCCCACGCAGCCTCACATTGACGAATTAACGCAGAAATGGCGTCGCTGTGACATACTATAGGAGCCATGCCTTCTGGTTCCCAATCGAGTATTGTTTCCCCAGCAACGAAAGGGCTGTCTGCTAGGAGTGGATTATCCCTTTTCCGATGCACTATTTCATGTTTACTATGTCCCCCGCACACCCTCACATTGACGAATAAACGCAGAAATGGCGTCGCTGTGACATACTATAGGAGCCATGCCCTCTGGTTCCCAATCGAGTATTGTTTCCCCAGCAACGAAAGGGCTGACTGCTAGGAGTGGATTATCTCTTCTACGATGCACTATTTTATGTTTACTGTGTCCCACGCACCCTCACATTGACGAATTAACGCAGAATTTGCGTCGCTATAACATACTATAGGAGCCATGCCTTCTGTTTCCCAATCGAGTATTGTTTCCCCGGCAACGAAAGGGCTGTCTGCTAAGAGTGGATTATCTCTTTTCCATTGCACTATTTTACGTTTACTGTGTCCCACGCACCCTCACATTGACGAATTAACGCAGAATTTGCGTCGCTATAACATACTATAGGAGCCATGCCTACTGTTTCCCAATCGAGTATTGTTTCCCCGGCAACGAAAGGGCTGTCTGCTAAGAGTGGATTATCTCTTTTCCAATGCAGTATTTCATGTTTACTGTGTCCCACGCACCCTCACATTGACGAATTAACGCAGAAATGGCGTCGCTATGACATACTATAAGAGCCATGCCTTCTGTTTCCCAATCGAGTATTGTTTCCCCGGCTACGAAACGGCTGTCTGCTAGGTGTGGATTATCTCTTTTCCGATGCACTGTTTCATGTTTACTGTGTCCCACGCACCCTCACATTGACGAATTAACGCAGAAATGGCGTCGCTATGACGTACTATAGGAGCCATGGCTTCTGGTTCCCAATCGAGTATTGTTTCCCCAGCAACGAAAGGGCTGTCTGCTAGGAGTGGATTATCTCTTTTCCGATGCACTATTTCATGTTTACTGTGTCCCACGCACCCTCACATTGACGAATTAACGCAGAATTTGCGTCGCTATGACATACTATAGGAGCCCTGCGCTCTGTTTCCCAATCGAGTATTGTTTCCCCGGCAACGAAAGGGCTGTCTGCTAGGAGTGGATTATCTCTTTTCCGATGCACTATTTCATGTTTACTGTGTCCCACGCACCGTCACATTGACGAATTATCGCAGAAATGGCGTCGCTATGACATACTATAGGAGCCATGCCTTCTGGTTCCCAATCGAGTATTGTTTCCCCGGCAACGAAAGGGCTGTCTGCTAGGAGTGGATTATCTCTTTTCCGATGCACTATTTCATGTTTACTGTGTCCCACGCACCCTCACATTGACGAATTAACGCAGAAATGGCGTCGCTATGACATACTATATGAGCCATGCCTTCTGTTTCCCAATCGAGTATTGTTTCCACGGCAAGGAAAGGGCTGTCTGCTAGGTGTGGATTATCTCTTTTCCGATGCACTATTTCATGTTTGCTGTGTCCCCCGCAGCCTCACATTGAAGAATTAACGCAGAAATGGCGTCGCTGTGACATACTATAGGAGCCATGCCTTCTGTTTCCCAATCAAGTATTGTTTCCCCAGCAACGAAAGGGCTGTCTGCTAGGAGTGGATTATCCCTTTTCCGATGCACTATTTCATGTTTACTGTGTCCCCCGCACACCCTCACATTGACGAATAAACGCAGAAATGGCGTCGCTGTGACATACTATAGGAGCCATGCCTTCTGGTTCCCAATCGAGTATTGATTCCCCAGCAACGAAAGGGCTGTCTGCTAGGAGTGGATTATCTCTTCTACGATGCACTATTTCATGTTTACTGTGTCCCACGCACCCTCACATTGACGAATTAACGCAGAATTTGCGTCGCTATAACATACTATAGGAGCCATGCCTTCTGTTTCCCAATCGAGTATTGTTTCCCCGGCAACGAAAGGGCTGTCTGCTAAGAGTGGATTATCTCTTTTCCATTGCACTATTTTACGTTTACTGTGTCCCACGCACCCTCACATTGACGAATTAACGCAGAATTTGCGTCGCTATAACATACTATAGGAGCCATGCCTACTGTTTCCCAATCGAGTATTGTTTCCCCGGCAACGAAAGGGCTGTCTGCTAAGAGTGGATTATCTCTTTTCCAATGCAGTATTTCATGTTTACTGTGTCCCACGCACCCTCACATTGACGAATTAACGCAGAAATGGCGTCGCTATGACATACTATAAGAGCCATGCCTTCTGTTTCCCAATCGAGTATTGTTTCCCCGGCTACGAAACGGCTGTCTGCTAGGTGTGGATTATCTCTTTTCCGATGCACTGTTTCATGTTTACTGTGTCCCACGCACCCTCACATTGACGAATTAACGCAGAAATGGCGTCGCTATGACGTACTGTAGGAGCCATGGCTTCTGGTTCCCAATCGAGTATTGTTTCCCCAGCAACGAAAGGGCTGTCTGCTAGGAGTGGATTATCTCTTTTCCGATGCACTATTTCATGTTTACTGTGTCCCACGCACCCTCACATTGACGAATTAACGCAGAATTTGCGTCGCTATGACATACTATAGGAGCCCTGCGCTCTGTTTCCCAATCGAGTATTGTTTCCCCGGCAACGAAAGGGCTGTCTGCTAGGAGTGGATTATCTCTTTTCCGATGCACTATTTCATGTTTACTGTGTCCCACGCACCGTCACATTGACGAATTATCGCAGAAATGGCGTCGCTATGACATACTATAGGAGCCATGCCTTCTGGTTCCCAATCGAGTATTGTTTCCCCGGCAACGAAAGGGCTGTCTGCTAGGAGTGGATTATCTCTTTTCCGATGCACTATTTCATGTTTACTGTGTCCCACGCACCCTCACATTGACGAATTAACGCAGAAATGGCGTCGCTATGACATACTATATGAGCCATGCCTTCTGTTTCCCAATCGAGTATTGTTTCCACGGCAAGGAAAGGGCTGTCTGCTAGGTGTGGATTATCTCTTTTCCGATGCACTATTTCATGTTTGCTGTGTCCCCCGCAGCCTCACATTGAAGAATTAACGCAGAAATGGCGTCGCTGTGACATACTATAGGAGCCATGCCTTCTGTTTCCCAATCAAGTATTGTTTCCCCAGCAACGAAAGGGCTGTCTGCTAGGAGTGGATTATCCCTTTTCCGATGCACTATTTCATGTTTACTGTGTCCCCCGCACACCCTCACATTGACGAATAAACGCAGAAATGGCGTCGCTGTGACATACTATAGGAGCCATGCCTTCTGGTTCCCAATCGAGTATTGATTCCCCAGCAACGAAAGGGCTGTCTGCTAGGAGTGGATTATCTCTTCTACGATGCACTATTTCATGTTTACTGTGTCCCACGCACCCTCACATTGACGAATTAACGCAGAATTTGCGTCGCTATAACATACTATAGGAGCCATGCCTTCTGTTTCCCAATCGAGTATTGTTTCCCCGGCAACGAAAGGGCTGTCTGCTAAGAGTGGATTATCTCTTTTCCATTGCACTATTTCATGTTTACTGTTTCCCACGCACCCTCACATTGACGAATTAACGCAGAATTTGCGTCGCTATAACATACTATGGGAGCCATGCCTTCTGTTTCCCAATCGAGTATTGTTTCCCCGGCAACGAAAGGGCTGTCTGCCAGGAGTGGATTATCTCTTTTCCGATGCACTATTTCATGTTTACTGTGTCCCACGCACCCTCACATTGACGAATTAACGCAGACATGGCCTCGCTATGACATACTATAGGAACCCTTCCTTCTGGTTCCCAATCGAGTATTGTTTCCTCAGCAACGAAAGGGCTGTCTGCTAGGAGTGGATTATCTCTTCTACGATGCACTATTTCATGTTTACTGTGTCCCACGCACCCTCCCATTGACGAATTAACGCAGAATTTGCGTCGCTATAACATACTATAGGAGCCATGCCTTCTGTTTCCCAATCGAGTATTGTTTCCCCGGCAACGAAAGGGCCGTCTGCTAAGAGTGGATTATCTCTTTTCCGATGCACTATTTCATGTTTACTGTGTCCCACGAACCCTCACATTGACGAATTAACACAGAATTTGCGTCGCTATAACATACTATAGGAGCCATGCCTTCTGTTTCCCAATCGAGTATTGTTTCCCCGGCAACGAAAGGGCTGTCTGCTAGGAGTGGATTATCTCTTTTCCGATGCACTATTTCATGTTTACTGTGTCCCCCGCAGCCTCACATTGACGAATTAACGCAGAAATGGCGTCGCTGTGACATATTGTAGGAGCCATGCCTTCTGGTTCCCAATCGAGTATTGTTTCCCCAGCAACGAAAGGGCTGTCTGCTAGGAGTGGATTATCCCTTTTCCGATGCACTATTTCATGTTTACTGTGTCCCCCGCACACCCTCACATTGACGAATTAACGCAGAAATGGCGTCGCTGTGACATACTATTGGAGCCATGCCTTCTGTTTCCCAATCGAGTATTGTTTCCACGGCAAGGAAAGGGCTGTCTGCTAGGTGTGGATTATCTCTTTTCCGATGCACTATTTCATGTTTGCTGTGTCCCACGCAGCCTCACATTGACGAATTAACGCAGAAATGGCGTCGCTGTGACATACTATAGGAGCCATGCCTTCTGGTTCCCAATCGAGTATTGTTTCCCCAGCAACGAAAGGGCTGTCTGCTAGGAGTGGATTATCCCTTTTCCGATGCACTATTTCATGTTTACTATGTCCCCCGCACACCCTCACATTGACGAATAAACGCAGAAATGGCGTCGCTGTGACATACTATAGGAGCCATGCCTTCTGGTTCCCAATCGAGTATTGTTTCCCCAGCAACGAAAGGGCTGACTGCTAGGAGTGGATTATCTCTTCTACGATGCACTATTTTATGTTTACTGTGTCCCACGCACCCTCACATTGACGAATTAACGCAGAATTTGCGTCGCTATGACATACTATAGGAGCCATGCCTTCTGGTTCCCAATCGAGTATTGTTTCCCCGGCAACGAAAGGGCTGTCTGCTAGGAGTGGATTATCTCTTTTCCGATGCACTATTTCATGTTTACTGTGTCCCACGCACCCTCACATTGACGAATTATTGCAGAATTTTCGTCGCTATGACATACTATAGGAGCCATGCCTTCTGTTTCCCAATCGAGTATTGTTTCCCCGGCAACGAAAGGGCTGTCTGCTAGGAGTGGATTATCTCTTTTCCGATGCACTATTTCATGTTTACTATGCCCCCGCACACCCTCACATTGACGAATAAACGCAGAAATGGCGTCGCTGTGACATACTATAGGAGCCATGCCTTCTGGTTCCCAATCGAGTATTGTTTCCCCAGCAACGAAAGGGCTGTCTGCTAGGTGTGGATTATCTCTTTTCCGATGCACTATTTCATGTTTGCTGTGTCCCCCGCAGCCTCACATTGACGAATTAACGCAGAAATGGAGTCGCTGGGACATACTATAGGAGCCATGCCTTCTCGTTCCCAATCGAGTATTGTTTCCCCAGCAACGAAAGGGCTGTCTGCTAGGAGTGGATTATCCCTTTTCCGATGCACTATTTCATGTTTACTGTGTCCCCCGCACACCCTCACATTGACGAATAAACGCAGAAATGGTGTCGCTGTGACATACTATAGGAGCCATGCCTTCTGGTTCCCAATCGAGTATTGATTCCCCAGCAACGAAAGGGCTGTCTGCTAGGAGTGGATTATCTCTTCTACGATGCACTATTTCATGTTTACTGTGTCCCACGCACCATCACATTGACGAATTAACGCAGAATTTGCGTCGCTATAACATAATATAGGAGCCATGCCTTCTGTTTCCCAATCGAGTATTGTTTCCCCGGCAACGAAAGGGCTGTCTGCTAGGAGTGGATTATCTCTTTTCCAATGCACTATTTCATGTTTACTGTGTCCCCCGCAGCCTCACATTGACGAATTAACGCAGAAATGGCGTCGCTGTGACATATTGTAGGAGCCATGCCTTCTGGTTCCCAATCGAGTATTGATTCCCCAGCAACGAATGGGCTGTCTGCTAGGAGTGGATTATCTCTTTTCCGATGCACTATTTCATGTTTACTGTGTCCCCCGCACACCCTCACATTGACGAATAAACGCAGAAATGGCGTCGCTGTGACATACTATAGGAGCCATGCCTTCTGGTTCCCAACCGAGTATTGTTTCCCCAGCAACGAAAGGGCTGTCTGCTAGGAGTGGATTATCTCTTCTACGATGCACTATTTCATGTTTACTGTGTCCCACGCACCCTCACATTGAAGAATTAACGCAGAAATGGCGTCGCTATGACATACTATAGGATCCATGCCTTCTGTTTCCCAATCGAGTATTGTTTCCCCGGCAACGAAAGGGCTGTCTGCTAGGAGTGGATTATCTCTTTTCCGATGCACTATTTCATGTTTACTGTGTCCCACGCACCCTCACATTGACGAATTAACGCAGAAATGGCGTCGCTATGACATACTATAGGAGCCATGCCTTCCGGTTCAAAATCGAGTATTGTTTCCCCAGCAACGAAAGGGCTGTCTGCTAGGAGTGGATTATCTCTTCTACGATGCACTATTTCATGTTTACTGTGTCCCACGCACCCTCACATTGACGAATTAACGCAGAATTTGCGTCGCTATGACATACTATAGGAGCCATGCCTTCTGGTTCCCAATCGAGTATTGTTTCCCCGGCAACGAAAGGGCTGTCTGCTAGGAGTGGATTATCTCTTTTCCGATGCACTATTTCATGTTTACTGTGTCCCACGCACCCTCACATTGAAGAATTAACGCAGAAATGGCGTCGCTATGACATACTATAGGAGCCATGCCTTCTGGTTCCCAATCGAGTATTGTTTCCCCAGCAACGAAAGGGCTGTCTGCTAGAAGTGGATTATCCCTTTTCCGATGCACTATTTCATGTTTACTGTGTCCCCCGCACACCCTCACATTGACGAATAAACGCAGAAATGGCGTCGAAGTGACATACTATAGGAGCCATGCCAGCTGGTTCCCAATCGAGTATTGTTTTCCCAGCAACGAAAGGGCTGTCTGCTAGGAGTGGATTATCCCTTTTCCGATGCACTATTTCATGTTTACTGTGTCCCCCGCACACCCTCACATTGACGAATAAACGCAGAAATGGCGTCGCTGTGACATACTATAGGAGCCATGCCTTCTGGTTCCCAATCGAGTATTGTTTCCCCAGCAACGATAGGGCTGTCTGCTAGGAGTGGATTATCTCTTTTACGATGCACTATTTCATGTTTACTGTGTCCCACGCACCCTCACATTGACGAATTAACGCAGAAATGGCGTCGCTATGACATACTATAGGAGCCATGCCTTCTGGTTCCCAATCGAGTATTGTTTCCCCGGCAACGAAAGGGCTGTCTGCTAGGAGTGGATTATCTCTTTTCCGATGCACTATTTCATGTTTACTGTGTCCCCCGCAGCCTCACATTGACGAATTAACGCAGAAAAGTTGTCGCTGTGACATACTATAGGAGCCATGCCTTATGGTTCCCAATCGAGTACTGTTTCCCCAGCAACGAACGGGCTGTCCGCTAGGAGTGGATTATCCCTTTTCCGATGCACTATTTCATGTTTACTGTGTCCCCCGCACACCCTCACATTGACGAATAAACGCAGAAATGGCTTCGCTGTGACATACTATAGGAGCCATGCCTTCTGGTTCCCAATCGAGTATTGTTTCCCCAGCAACGAAAGGGCTGTCTGCTAGGATTGGATTATCCCTTTTCCGATGCACTATTTCATGTTTACTGTGTCCCCCGCACACCCTCACATTGACGAATAAACGCAGAAATGGCGTCGCTGTGACATACTATAGGAGCCATGCCTTCTGGTTCCCAATCGAGTATTGTTTCCCCAGCAACGAAAGGGATGTCTGCTAGGAGTGGATTATCTCTTCTACGATGCACTATTTCACGTTTACTGTGTCCCACGCACCCTCACATTGAAGAATTAACGCAGAAATGGCGTCGCTATGAAATACTATAGGAGCCATGCCTTCTGTTTCCCAATCGAGTATTGTTTCCCCGGCAACGAAAGGGCTGTCTGCTAGGAGTGGATCATCTCTTTTCCGATGCACTATTTCATGTTTACTGTGTCCCACGCACCCTCACATTGACGAATTAACGCAGAAATGGCGTCGCTGTGACATATTGTAGGAGCCATGCCTTCTGGTTCCCAATCGAGTATTGTTTCCCCAGCAACGAAAGGGCTGTCTGCTAGGAGTGGATTATCTCTTTTCCGATGCACTATTTCATGTTTACTGTGTCCCCCGCACACCCTCACATTGACGAATAAACGCAGAAATGGCGTCGCTGTGACATACTATAGGAGCCATGCCTTCTGGTTCAGAACCGAGTATTGTTTCCCCAGCAACGAAAGGCCTGTCTGCTAGGAGTGGATTATCTCTTTTCCGATGCACTATTTTATGTTTACTTTGTCCCACGCACCCTCACATTGACGAATTAACGCAGAATTTGCGTCGCTATGACATACTATAGGAGCCATGCCTTCTGTTTCCCAATCGAGTATTGTTTCCCCGGCAACGAAAGGGCTGTCTGCTAGGAGTGGATTATCTCTTTTCCGATGCACTATTTCATGTTTACTGTGTCCCACGCACCCTCACATTGACGAATTAACGCAGAAATGGCGTCGCTATGACATACTATAGGAGCCATGCCTTCTGGTTCCCAATCGAGTATTGTTTCCCCAGCAACGAAAGGGCTGTCTGCTAGGAGTGGATTATCCCTTTTCCGATGCACTATTTCATGTTTACTGTGTCCCCCGCACACCCTCACATTGACGAATAAACGCAGAAATGGTGTCGCTGTGACATACTATAGGAGCCATGCCTTCTGGTTCCCAATCGAGTATTGATTCCCCAGCAACGAAAGGGCTGTCTGCTAGGAGTGGATTATCTCTTCTACGATGCACTATTTCATGTTTACTGTGTCCCACGCACCATCACATTGACGAATTAACGCAGAATTTGCGTCGCTATAACATAATATAGGAGCCATGCCTTCTGTTTCCCAATCGAGTATTGTTTCCCCGGCAACGAAACGGCTGTCTGCTAGGAGTGGATTATCTCTTTTCCAATGCACTATTTCATGTTTACTGTGTCCCCCGCAGCCTCACATTGACGAATTAACGCAGAAATGGCGTCGCTGTGACATATTGTAGGAGCCATGCCTTCTGGTTCCCAATCGAGTATTGTTTCCCCAGCAACGAAAGGGCTGTCTGCTAGGAGTGGATTATCTCTTTTCCGATGCACTATTTCATGTTTACTGTGTCCCCCGCACACCCTCACATTGACGAATAAACGCAGAAATGGCGTCGCTGTGACATACTATAGGAGCCATGCCTTCTGGTTCAGAACCGAGTATTGTTTCCCCAGCAACGAAAGGGCTGTCTGCTAGGAGTGGATTATCTCTTCTACGATGCACTATTTCATGTTTACTGTGTCCCACGCACCCTCACATTGAAGAATTAACGCAGAAATGGCGTCGCTATGAAATACTATAGGAGCCATGCCTTCTGTTTCCCAATCGAGTATTGTTTCCCCGGCAACGAAAGGGCTGTCTGCTAGGAGTGGATCATCTCTTTTCCGATGCACTATTTCATGTTTACTGTGTCCCACGCACCCTCACATTGACGAATTAACGCAGAAATGGCGTCGCTATGACATACTATAGGAGCCATGCCTTCTGTTTCCCAATCGAGTATTGTTTCCCCGGCAACGAAAGGGCTGTCTGCTAGGAGTGGATTATCTCTTTTCCGATGCACTATTTCATGTTTACTGTGTCCCCCGCAGCCTCACATTGACGAATTAACGCAGAAATGGCGTCGCTGTGACATACTATAGGAGCCATGCCTTCTGGTTCCCAATCGAGTATTGTTTCCCCAGCAACGAAAGGGCTGTCTGCTAGGAGTGGATTATCCCTTTTCCGATGCACTATTTCATGTTTACTGTGTCCCCCGCACACCCTCACATTGACGAATAAACGCAGAAATGGCGTCGCTGTGACATACTATAGGAGCCATGCCTTCTGGTTCCCAATCGAGTATTGTTTCCCCAGCAACGATAGGGCTTTCTGCTAGGAGTGGATTATCTCTTTTACGATGCACTATTTCATGTTTACTGTGTCCCACGCACCCTCACATTGACGAATTAACGCAGAAATGGCGTCGCTATGACATACTATAGGAGCCATGCCTTCTGGTTCCCAATCGAGTATTGTTTCCCCGGCAACGAAAGGGCTGTCTGCTAGGAGTGGATTATCTCTTTTCCGATGCACTATTTCATGTTTACTGTGTCCCCCGCAGCCTCACATTGACGAATTGACGCAGAAATGGTGTCGCTGTGACATACTATAGGAGCCATGCCTTATGGTTCCCAATCGAGTACTGTTTCCCCAGCAACGAAAGGGCTGTCTGCTAGGAGTGGATTATCCCTTTTCCGATGCACTATTTCATGTTTACTGTGTCCCCCGCACACCCTCACATTGACGAATAAACGCAGAAATGGCGTCGCTGTGACATACTATAGGAGCCATGCCTTCTGGTTCCCAATCGAGTATTGTTTCCCCAGCAACGAAAGGGCTGTCTGCTAGGAGTGGATTATCCCTTTTCCGATGCACTATTTCATGTTTACTGTGTCCCCCGCACACCCTTACATTGACGAATAAACGCAGAAATGGCGTCGCTGTGACATACTATAGGAGCCATGCCTTCTGGTTCCCAATCGAGTATTGTTTCCCCAGCAACGAAAGGGATGTCTGCTAGGAGTGGATTATCTCTTCTACGATGCACTATTTCACGTTTACTGTGTCCCACGTACCCTCACATTGACGAATTAACGCAGAAATGGCGTCGCTGTGACATATTGTAGGAGCCATGCCTTCTGGTTCCCAATCGAGTATTGTTTCCCCAGCAACGAAAGGGCTGTCTGCTAGGAGTGGATTATCTCTTTTCCGATGCACTATTTCATGTTTACTGTGTCCCCCGCACACCCTCACATTGACGAATAAACGCAGAAATGGCGTCGCTGTGACATACTATAGGAGCCATGCCTTCTGGTTCCCAACCGAGTATTGTTTCCCCAGCAACGAAAGGGCTGTCTGCTAGGAGTGGATTATCTCTTCTACGATGCACTATTTCATGTTTACTGTGTCCCACGCACCCTCACATTGAAGAATTAACGCAGAAATGGCGTCGCTATGACATACTATAGGAGCCATGCCTTCTGTTTCCCAATCGAGTATTGTTTCCCCGGCAACGAAAGGGCTGTCTGCTAGGAGTGGATTATCTCTTTTCCGATGCACTATTTCATGTTTACTGTGTCCCACGCACCCTCACATTGACGAATTAACGCAGAAATGGCGTCGCTATGACATACTATAGGAACCCTTCCTTCTGGATCCCAATCGAGTATTGTTTCCCCAGCAACGAAAGGGCTGTCTGCTAGGAGTGGATTATCTCTTCTACGATGCACAATTTCATGTTTACTGTGTCCCACGCACCCTCACATTGACGAATTAACGCAGAATTTGCGTCGCTATGACATACTATAGGGGCCATGCCTTCTGGTTCCCAATCGAGTATTGTTTCCCCGGCAACGAAAGGGCTGTCTGCTAGGAGTGGATTATCTCTTTTCCGATGCACTATTTCATGTTTACTGTGTCCCACGCACCCTCACATTGAAGAATTAACGCAGAAATGGCGTCGCTATGACATACTATAGGAGCCATGCCTTCTGTTTCCCAATCGAGTATTGTTTCCCCGGCAACGAAAGGGCTGTCTGCTAGGAGTGGATTATCTCTTTTCCGATGCACTATTTCATGTTTACTGTGTCCCCCGCAGCCTCACATTGACGAATTAACGCAGAAATGGCGTCGCTGTGACATACTATAGAAGCCATGCCTTCTGGTTCCCAATCGAGTATTGTTTCCCCAGCAACGAAAGGGCTGTCTGCTAGGAGTGGATTATCCCTTTTCCGATGCACTATTTCATGTTTACTGTGTCCCCCGCACACCCTCACATTGACGAATAAACGCAGAAATGGCGTCGCTGTGACATACTATAGGAGCCATGCCTTCTGGTTCCCAATCGAGTATTGTTTCCCCAGCAACGAAAGGGATGTCTGCTAGGAGTGGATTATCTCTTCTACGATGCACTATTTCACGTTTACTGTGTCCCACGCACCCTCACATTGACGAATTAACGCAGAATTTGCGTCGCTATGACATACTATAGGAGCCATGCCTTCTGGTTCCCAATCGAGTATTGTTTCCCCGGCAACGAGAGGGCTGTCTGCTAGGAGTGGATTAGCTCTTTTCCGATGCACTATTTCATGTTTACTGTGTCCCACGCACCCTCACATTGAAGAATTAACGCAGAAATGGCGTCGCTATGACATACTATAGGAGCCATGCCTTCTGTTTCCCAATCGAGTATTGTTTCCCCGGCAACGAAAGGGCTGTCTGCTAGGAGTGGATTATCTCTATTCCGATGCACTATTTCATGTTTACTGTGTCCCACGCATCCTCACATTGACGAATTAACGCAGAAATGGCGTCGCTATGACATACTATAGGAGCCATGCCTTCTGGTTCCCAATCGAGTATTGTTTCCCCAGCAACGAAAGGCCTGTCTGCTAGGAGTGGATTATCTCTTTTCCGATGCACTATTTTATGTTTACTTTGTCCCACGCACCCTCACATTGACGAATTAACGCAGAATTTGCGTCGCTATGACATACTATAGGAGCCATGCCTTCTGTTTCCCAATCGAGTATTGTTTCCCCGGCAACGAAAGGGCTGTCTGCTAGGAGTGGATTATCCCTTTTCCGATGCACTATTTCATGTTTACTGTGTCCCCCGCACACCCTCACATTGACGAATAAACGCAGAAATGGCGTCGCTGTGACATACTATAGGAGCCATGCCTTCTGGTTCCCAATCGAGTATTGTTTCCCCAGCAACGAAAGGGCTGTCTGCTAGGAGTGGATTATCCCTTTCCCGATGCACTATTTCATGTTTACTGTGTCCCCCGCACACCCTTACATTGACGAATAAACGCAGAAATGGCGTCGCTGTGACATACTATAGGAGCCATGCCTTCTGGTTCCCAATCGAGTATTGTTTCCCCAGCAACGAAAGGGATGTCTGCTAGGAGTGGATTATCTCTTCTACGATGCACTATTTCACGTTTACTGTGTCCCACGCACCCTCACATTGACGAATTAACGCAGAAATGGCGTCGCTGTGACATATTGTAGGAGCCATGCCTTCTGGTTCCCAATCGAGTATTGTTTCCCCAGCAACGAAAGGGCTGTCTGCTAGGAGTGGATTATCTCTTTTCCGATGCACTATTTCATGTTTACTGTGTCCCCCGCACACCCTCACATTGACGAATAAACGCAGAAATGGCGTCGCTGTGACATACTATAGGAGCCATGCCTTCTGGTTCCCAACCGAGTATTGTTTCCCCAGCAACGAAAGGGCTGTCTGCTAGGAGTGGATTATCTCTTCTACGATGCACTATTTCATGTTTACTGTGTCCCACGCACCCTCACATTGAAGAATTAACGCAGAAATGGCGTCGCTATGACATACTATAGGAGCCATGCCTTCTGTTTCCCAATCGAGTATTGTTTCCCCGGCAACGAAAGGGCTGTCTGCTAGGAGTGGATTATCTCTTTTCCGATGCACTATTTCATGTTTACTGTGTCCCACGCACCCTCACATTGACGAATTAACGCAGAAATGGCGTCGCTATGACATACTATAGGAACCCTTCCTTCTGGATCCCAATCGAGTATTGTTTCCCCAGCAACGAAAGGGCTGTCTGCTAGGAGTGGATTATCTCTTCTACGATGCACTATTTCATGTTTACTGTGTCCCACGCACCCTCACATTGACGAATTAACGCAGAATTTGCGTCGCTATGACATACTATAGGGGCCATGCCTTCTGGTTCCCAGTCGAGTATTGTTTCCCCGGCAACGAAAGGGCTGTCTGCTAGGAGTGGATTATCTCTTTTCCGATGCACTATTTCATGTTTACTGTGTCCCACGCACCCTCACATTGAAGAATTAACGCAGAAATGGCGTCGCTATGACATACTATAGGAGCCATGCCTTCTGTTTCCCAATCGAGTATTGTTTCCCCGGCAACGAAAGGGCTGTCTGCTAGGAGTGGATTATCTCTTTTCCGATGCACTATTTCATGTTTACTGTGTCCCCCGCAGCCTCACATTGACGAATTAACGCAGAAATGGCGTCGCTGTGACATACTATAGAAGCCATGCCTTCTGGTTCCCAATCGAGTATTGTTTCCCCAGCAACGAAAGGGCTGTCTGCTAGGAGTGGATTATCCCTTTTCCGATGCACTATTTCATGTTTACTGTGTCCCCCGCACACCCTCACATTGACGAATAAACGCAGAAATGGCGTCGCTGTGACATACTATAGGAGCCATGCCTTCTGGTTCCCAATCGAGTATTGTTTCCCCAGCAACGAAAGGGATGTCTGCTAGGAGTGGATTATCTCTTCTACGATGCACTATTTCACGTTTACTGTGTCCCACGCACCCTCACATTGACGAATTAACGCAGAATTTGCGTCGCTATGACATACTATAGGAGCCATGCCTTCTGGTTCCCAATCGAGTATTGTTTCCCCGGCAACGAGAGGGCTGTCTGCTAGGAGTGGATTAGCTCTTTTCCGATGCACTATTTCATGTTTACTGTGTCCCACGCACCCCCACATTGAAGAATTAACGCAGAAATGGCGTCGCTATGACATACTATAGGAGCCATGCCTTCTGTTTCCCAATCGAGTATTGTTTCCCCGGCAACGAAAGGGCTGTCTGCTAGGAGTGGATTATCTCTATTCCGATGCACTATTTCATGTTTACTGTGTCCCACGCATCCTCACATTGACGAATTAACGCAGAAATGGCGTCGCTATGACATACTATAGGAGCCATGCCTTCTGGTTCCCAATCGAGTATTGTTTCCCCAGCAACGAAAGGCCTGTCTGCTAGGAGTGGATTATCTCTTTTCCGATGCACTATTTCATGTTTACTGTGTCCCACGCACCCTCACATTGACGAATTAACGCAGAATTTGCGTCGCTATGACATACTATAGGAGCCATGCCTTCTGTTTCCCAATCGAGTATTGTTTCCCCGGCAACGAAAGGGCTGTCTGCTAGGAGTGGATTATCCCTTTTCCGATGCACTATTTCATGTTTACTGTGTCCCCCGCACACCCTCACATTGACGAATAAACGCAGAAATGGCGTCGCTGTGACATACTATAGGAGCCATGCCTTCTGGTTCCCAATCGAGTATTGTTCCCCCAGCAACGAAAGGGCTGTCTGCTAGGAGTGGATTATCCCTTTTCCGATGCACTATTTCATGTTTACTGTGTCCCCCGCACACCCTTACATTGACGAATAAACGCAGAAATGGCGTCGCTGTGACATACTATAGGAGCCATGCCTTCTGGTTCCCAATCGAGTATTGTTTCCCCAGCAACGAAAGGGATGTCTGCTAGGAGTGGATTATCTCTTCTACGATGCACTATTTCACGTTTACTGTGTCCCACGCACCCTCACATTGACGAATTAACGCAGAAATGGCGTCGCTGTGACATATTGTAGGAGCCATGCCTTCTGGTTCCCAATCGAGTATTGTTTCCCCAGCAACGAAAGGGCTGTCTGCTAGGAGTGGATTATCTCTTTTCCGATGCACTATTTCATGTTTACTGTGTCCCCCGCACACCCTCACATTGACGAATAAACGCAGAAATGGCGTCGCTGTGACATACTATAGGAGCCATGCCTTCTGGTTCCCAACCGAGTATTGTTTCCCCAGCAACGAAAGGGCTGTCTGCTAGGAGTGGATTATCTCTTCTACGATGCACTATTTCATGTTTACTGTGTCCCACGCACCCTCACATTGAAGAATTAACGCAGAAATGGCGTCGCTATGACATACTATAGGAGCCATGCCTTCTGTTTCCCAATCGAGTATTGTTTCCCCGGCAACGAGAGGGCTGTCTGCTAGGAGTGGATTATCTCTTTTCCGATGCACTATTTCATGTTTACTGTGTCCCACGCACCCTCACATTGACGAATTAACGCAGAAATGGCGTCGCTATTACATACTATAGGAACCCTTCCTTCTGGATCCCAATCGAGTATTGTTTCCCCAGCAACGAAAGGGCTGTCTGCTAGGAGTGGATTATCTCTTCTACGATGCACTATTTCATGTTTACTGTGTCCCACGCACCCTCACATTGACGAATTAACGCAGAATTTGCGTCGCTATGACATACTATAGGGGCCATGCCTTCTGGTTCCCAATCGAGTATTGTTTCCCCGGCAACGAAAGGGCTGTCTGCTAGGAGTGGATTATCTCTTTTCCGATGCACTATTTCATGTTTACTGTGTCCCACGCACCCTCACATTGAAGAATTAACGCAGAAATGGCGTCGCTATGACATACTATAGGAGCCATGCCTTCTGTTTCCCAATCGAGTATTGTTTCCCCGGCAACGAAAGGGCTGTCTGCTAGGAGTGGATTATCTCTTTTCCGATGCACTATTTCATGTTTACTGTGTCCCCCGCAGCCTCACATTGACGAATTAACGCAGAAATGGCGTCGCTGTGACATACTATAGAAGCCATGCCTTCTGGTTCCCAATCGAGTATTGTTTCCCCAGCAACGAAAGGGCTGTCTGCTAGGAGTGGATTATCCCTTTTCCGATGCACTATTTCATGTTTACTGTGTCCCCCGCACACCCTCACATTGACGAATAAACGCAGAAATGGCGTCGCTGTGACATACTATAGGAGCCATGCCTTCTGGTTCCCAATCGAGTATTGTTTCCCCAGCAACGAAAGGGATGTCTGCTAGGAGTGGATTATCTCTTCTACGATGCACTATATCACGTTTACTGTGTCCCACGCACCCTCACATTGACGAATTAACGCAGAATTTGCGTCGCTATGACATACTATAGGAGCCATGCCTTCTGGTTCCCAATCGAGTATTGTTTCCCCGGCAACGAGAGGGCTGTCTGCTAGGAGTGGATTAGCTCTTTTCCGATGCACTATTTCATGTTTACTGTGTCCCACGCACCCTCACATTGAAGAATTAACGCAGAAATGGCGTCGCTATGACATACTATAGGAGCCATGCCTTCTGTTTCCCAATCGAGTATTGTTTCCCCGGCAACGAAAGGGCTGTCTGCTAGGAGTGGATTATCTCTATTCCGATGCACTATTTCATGTTTACTGTGTCCCACGCATCCTCACATTGACGAATTAACGCAGAAATGGCGTCGCTATGACATACTATAGGAGCCATGCCTTCTGGTTCCCAATCGAGTATTGTTTCCCCAGCAACGAAAGGCCTGTCTGCTAGGAGTGGATTATCTCTTTTCCGATGCACTATTTTATGTTTACTTTGTCCCACGCACCCTCACATTGACGAATTAACGCAGAATTTGCGTCGCTATGACATACTATAGGAGCCATGCCTTCTGGTTCCCAATCGAGTATTGTTTCCCCGGCAACGAAAGGGCTGTCTGCTAGGAGTGGATTATCTCTTTTCCGATGCACTATTTCATGTTTACTGTGTCCCACGCACCATCACATTGACGAATTAACGCAGAATTTGCGTCGCTATAACATAATATAGGAGCCATGTCTTCTGTTTCCCAATCGAGTATTGTTTCCCCGGCAACGAAAGGGCTGTCTGCTAGGAGTGGATTATCTCTTTTCCAATGCACTATTTCATGTTTACTGTGTCCCCCGCAGCCTCACATTGACGAATTAACGCAGAAATTGCGTCGCTGTGACATATTGTAGGAGCCATGCCTTCTGGTTCCCAATCGAGTATCGTTTCCCCAGCAACGAAAGGGCTGTCTGCTAGGAGTGGATTATCTCTTTTCCGATGCACTATTTCATGTTTACTGTGTCCCCCGCACACCCTCACATTGACGAATAAACGCAGAAATGGCGTCGCTGTGACATACTATAGGAGCCATGCCTTCTGGTTCCCAACCGAGTATTGTTTCCCCAGCAACGAAAGGGATGTCTGCTAGGAGTGGATTATCTCTTCTACGATGCACTATTTCACGTTTACTGTGTCCCACGCACCCTCACATTGACGAATTAACGCAGAAATGGCGTCGCTGTGACATATTGTAGGAGCCATGCCTTCTGGTTCCCAATCGAGTATTGTTTCCCCAGCAACGAAAGGGCTGTCTGCTAGGAGTGGATTATCTCTTTTCCGATGCACTATTTCATGTTTACTGTGTCCCCCGCACACCCTCACATTGACGAATAAACGCAGAAATGGCGTCGCTGTGACATACTATAGGAGCCATGCCTTCTGGTTCCCAACCGAGTATTGTTTCCCCAGCAACGAAAGGGCTGTCTGCTAGGAGTGGATTATCTCTTCTACGATGCACTATTTCATGTTTACTGTGTCCCACGCACCCTCACATTGAAGAATTAACGCAGAAATGGCGTCGCTATGACATACTATAGGAGCCATGCCTTCTGTTTCCCAATCGAGTATTGTTTCCCCGGCAACGAGAGGGCTGTCTGCTAGGAGTGGATTATCTCTTTTCCGATGCACTATTTCATGTTTACTGTGTCCCACGCACCCTCACATTGACGAATTAACGCAGAAATGGCGTCGCTATTACATACTATAGGAACCCTTCCTTCTGGATCCCAATCGAGTATTGTTTCCCCAGCAACGAAAGGGCTGTCTGCTAGGAGTGGATTATCTCTTCTACGATGCACTATTTCATGTTTACTGTGTCCCACGCACCCTCACATTGACGAATTAACGCAGAATTTGCGTCGCTATGACATACTATAGGGGCCATGCCTTCTGGTTCCCAATCGAGTATTGTTTCCCCGGCAACGAAAGGGCTGTCTGCTAGGAGTGGATTATCTCTTTTCCGATGCACTATTTCATGTTTACTGTGTCCCACGCACCCTCACATTGAAGAATTAACGCAGAAATGGCGTCGCTATGACATACTATAGGAGCCATGCCTTCTGTTTCCCAATCGAGTATTGTTTCCCCGGCAACGAAAGGGCTGTCTGCTAGGAGTGGATTATCTCTTTTCCGATGCACTATTTCATGTTTACTGTGTCCCCCGCAGCCTCACATTGACGAATTAACGCAGAAATGGCGTCGCTGTGACATACTATAGAAGCCATGCCTTCTGGTTCCCAATCGAGTATTGTTTCCCCAGCAACGAAAGGGCTGTCTGCTAGGAGTGGATTATCCCTTTTCCGATGCACTATTTCATGTTTACTGTGTCCCCCGCACACCCTCACATTGACGAATAAACGCAGAAATGGCGTCGCTGTGACATACTATAGGAGCCATGCCTTCTGGTTCCCAATCGAGTATTGTTTCCCCAGCAACGAAAGGGATGTCTGCTAGGAGTGGATTATCTCTTCTACGATGCACTATATCACGTTTACTGTGTCCCACGCACCCTCACATTGACGAATTAACGCAGAATTTGCGTCGCTATGACATACTATAGGAGCCATGCCTTCTGGTTCCCAATCGAGTATTGTTTCCCCGGCAACGAGAGGGCTGTCTGCTAGGAGTGGATTAGCTCTTTTCCGATGCACTATTTCATGTTTACTGTGTCCCACGCACCCTCACATTGAAGAATTAACGCAGAAATGGCGTCGCTATGACATACTATAGGAGCCATGCCTTCTGTTTCCCAATCGAGTATTGTTTCCCCGGCAACGAAAGGGCTGTCTGCTAGGAGTGGATTATCTCTATTCCGATGCACTATTTCATGTTTACTGTGTCCCACGCATCCTCACATTGACGAATTAACGCAGAAATGGCGTCGCTATGACATACTATAGGAGCCATGCCTTCTGGTTCCCAATCGAGTATTGTTTCCCCAGCAACGAAAGGCCTGTCTGCTAGGAGTGGATTATCTCTTTTCCGATGCACTATTTTATGTTTACTTTGTCCCACGCACCCTCACATTGACGAATTAACGCAGAATTTGCGTCGCTATGACATACTATAGGAGCCATGCCTTCTGGTTCCCAATCGAGTATTGTTTCCCCGGCAACGAAAGGGCTGTCTGCTAGGAGTGGATTATCTCTTTTCCGATGCACTATTTCATGTTTACTGTGTCCCACGCACCATCACATTGACGAATTAACGCAGAATTTGCGTCGCTATAACATAATATAGGAGCCATGTCTTCTGTTTCCCAATCGAGTATTGTTTCCCCGGCAACGAAAGGGCTGTCTGCTAGGAGTGGATTATCTCTTTTCCAATGCACTATTTCATGTTTACTGTGTCCCCCGCAGCCTCACATTGACGAATTAACGCAGAAATTGCGTCGCTGTGACATATTGTAGGAGCCATGCCTTCTGGTTCCCAATCGAGTATTGTTTCCCCAGCAACGAAAGGGCTGTCTGCTAGGAGTGGATTATCTCTTTTCCGATGCACTATTTCATGTTTACTGTGTCCCCCGCACACCCTCACATTGACGAATAAACGCAGAAATGGCGTCGCTGTGACATACTATAGGAGCCATGCCTTCTGGTTCCCAACCGAGTATTGTTTCCCCAGCAACGAAAGGGCTGTCTGCTAGGAGTGGATTATCTCTTCTACGATGCACTATTTCATGTTTACTGTGTCCCACGCACCCTCACATTGAAGAATTAACGCAGAAATGGCGTCGCTATGAAATACTATAGGAGCCATGCCTTCTGTTTCCCAATCGAGTATTGTTTCCCCGGCAACGAAAGGGCTGTCTGCTAGGAGTGGATCATCTCTTTTCCGATGCACTATTTCATGTTTACTGTGTCCCACGCACCCTCACATTGACGAATTAACGCAGAAATGGCGTCGCTATGACATACTATAGGAACCCTTCCTTCTGGTTCCCAATCGAGTATTGTTTCCCCAGCAACGAAAGGGCTGTCTGCTAGGAGTGGATTATCTCTTCTACGATGCACTATTTCATGTTTACTGTGTCCCACGCACCCTCACATTGACGAATTAACGCAGAATTTGCGTCGCTATGACATACTATAGGGGCCATGCCTTCTGGTTCCCAATCGAGTATTGTTTCCCCGGCAACGAAAGGGCTGTCTGCTAGGAGTGGATTATCTCTTTTCCGATGCACTATTTCATGTTTACTGTGTCCCACGCACCCTCACATTGAAGAATTAACGCAGAAATGGCGTCGCTATGACATACTATAGGAGCCATGCCTTCTGTTTCCCAATCGAGTATTGTTTCCCCGGCAACGAATGGGCTGTCTGCTAGGAGTGGATTATCTCTTTTCCGATGCACTATTTCATGTTTACTGTGTCCCCCGCAGCCTCACATTGACGAATTAACGCAGAAATGGCGTCGCTGTGACATACTATAGGAGCCATGCCTTCTGGTTCCCAATCGAGTATTGTTTCCCCAGCAACGAAAGGGCTGTCTGCTAGGAGTGGATTATCCCTTTTCCGATGCACTATTTCATGTTTACTGTGTCCCCCGCACACCCTCACATTGACGAATAAACGCAGAAATGGCGTCGAAGTGACATACTATAGGAGCCATGCCAGCTGGTTCCCAATCGAGTATTGTTTTCCCAGCAACGAAAGGGCTGTCTGCTAGGAGTGGATTATCCCTTTTCCGATGCACTATTTCATGTTTACTGTGTCCCCCGCACACCCTCACATTGACGAATAAACGCAGAAATGGCGTCGCTGTGACATACTATAGGAGCCATGCCTTCTGGTTCCCAATCGAGTATTGTTTCCCCAGCAACGATAGGGCTTTCTGCTAGGAGTGGATTATCTCTTTTACGATGCACTATTTCATGTTTACTGTGTCCCACGCACCCTCACATTGACGAATTAACGCAGAAATGGCGTCGCTATGACATACTATAGGAGCCATGCCTTCTGGTTCCCAATCGAGTATTGTTTCCCCGGCAACGAAAGGGCTGTCTGCTAGGAGTGGATTGTCTCTTTTCCGATGCACTATTTCATGTTTACTGTGTCCCCCGCAGCCTCACATTGACGAATTGACGCAGAAATGGTGTCGCTGTGACATACTATAGGAGCCATGCCTTATGGTTCCCAATCGAGTACTGTTTCCCCAGCAACGAAAGGGCTGTCTGCTAGGAGTGGATTATCCCTTTTCCGATGCACTATTTCATGTTTACTGTGTCCCCCGCACACCCTCACATTGACGAATAAACGCAGAAATGGCGTCGCTGTGAGATACTATAGGAGCCATGCCTTCTGGTTCCCAATCGAGTATTGTTTCCCCAGCAACGAAAGGGCTGTCTGCTAGGAGTGGATTATCCCTTTTCCGATGCACTATTTCATGTTTACTGTGTCCCCCGCACACCCTTACATTGACGAATAAACGCAGAAATGGCGTCGCTGTGACATACTATAGGAGCCATGCCTTCTGGTTCCCAATCGAGTATTGTTTCCCCAGCAACGAAAGGGATGTCTGCTAGGAGTGGATTATCTCTTCTACGATGCACTATTTCACGTTTACTGTGTCCCACGCACCCTCACATTGACGAATTAACGCAGAAATGGCGTCGCTGTGACATATTGTAGGAGCCATGCCTTCTGGTTCCCAATCGAGTATTGTTTCCCCAGCAACGAAAGGGCTGTCTGCTAGGAGTGGATTATCTCTTTTCCGATGCACTATTTCATGTTTACTGTGTCCCCCGCACACCCTCACATTGACGAATAAACGCAGAAATGGCGTCGCTGTGACATACTATAGGAGCCATGCCTTCTGGTTCCCAACCGAGTATTGTTTCCCCAGCAACGAAAGGGCTGTCTGCTAGGAGTGGATTATCTCTTCTACGATGCACTATTTCATGTTTACTGTGTCCCACGCACCCTCACATTGAAGAATTAACGCAGAAATGGCGTCGCTATGACATACTATAGGAGCCATGCCTTCTGTTTCCCAATCGAGTATTGTTTCCCCGGCAACGAAAGGGCTGTCTGCTAGGAGTGGATTATCTCTTTTCCGATGCACTATTTCATGTTTACTGTGTCCCACGCACCCTCACATTGACGAATTAACGCAGAAATGGCGTCGCTATGACATACTATAGGAACCCTTCCTTCTGGATCCCAATCGAGTATTGTTTCCCCAGCAACGAAAGGGCTGTCTGCTAGGAGTGGATTATCTCTTCTACGATGCACTATTTCATGTTTACTGTGTCCCACGCACCCTCACATTGACTAATTAACGCAGAATTTGCGTCGCTATGACATACTATAGGGGCCATGCCTTCTGGTTCCCAATCGAGTATTGTTTCCCCGGCAACGAAAGGGCTGTCTGCTAGGAGTGGATTATCTCTTTTCCGATGCACTATTTCATGTTTACTGTGTCCCACGCACCCTCACATTGAAGAATTAACGCAGAAATGGCGTCGCTATGACATACTATAGGAGCCATGCCTTCTGTTTCCCAATCGAGTATTGTTTCCCCCGGCAACGAAAGGGCTGTCTGCTAGGAGTGGATTATCTCTTTTCCGATGCACTATTTCATGTTTACTGTGTCCCCCGCAGCCTCACATTGACGAATTAACGCAGAAATGGCGTCGCTGTGACATACTATAGAAGCCATACCTTCTGGTTCCCAATCGAGTATTGTTTCCCCAGCAACGAAAGGGCTGTCTGCTAGGAGTGGATTATCCCTTTTCCGATGCACTATTTCATGTTTACTGTGTCCCCCGCACACCCTCACATTGACGAATAAACGCAGAAATGGCGTCGCTGTGACATACTATAGGATCCATGCCTTCTGGTTCCCAATCGACTATTGTTTCCCCAGCAACGATAGGGCTGTCTGCTGGGAGTGGATTATCTCTTTTACGATGCACTATTTCATGTTTACTGTGTCCCACGCACCCTCACATTGACGAATTAACGCAGAAAAGGCGTCGCTATGACATACTATAGGAGCCATGCCTTATGGTTCCCAATCGAGTACTGTTTCCCCAGCAACGAAAGGGCTGTCTGCTAGGAGTGGATTATCCCTTTTCCGCTGCACTATTTCATGTTTACTGTGTCCCCCGCACACCCTCACATTGACGAATAAACGCAGAAATGGCGTCGCTGTGACATACTATAGGAGCCATGCCTTCTGGTTCCCAATCGAGTATTGTTTCCCCAGCAACGAAAGGGCTGTCTGCTAGGAGTGGATTATCCCTTTTCCGATGCACTATTTCATGTTTACTGTGTCCCCCTCACACCGTTACATTGACGAATAAACGCAGAAATGGCGTCGCTGTGACATACTATAGGAGCCATGCCTTCTGGTTCCCAATCGAGTATTGTTTCCCCAGCAACGAAAGGGATGTCTGCTAGGAGTGGATTATCTCTTCTACGATGCACTATTTCACGTTTACTGTGTCCCACGCACCCTCACATTGACGAATTAACGCAGAATTTGCGTCGCTATGACATAGTATAGGAGCCATGCCTTCTGGTTCCCAATCGAGTATTGTTTCCCCGGCAACGAGAGGGCTGTCTGCTAGGAGTGGATTATCCCTTTTCCGATGCACTATTTCATGTTTACTGTGTCCCCCGCACACCCTCACATTGACGAATAAACGCAGAATTGGCGTCGCTGTGACATACTATAGGAGCCATGCCTTCTGGTTCCCAATCGAGTATTGTTTCCCCAGCAACGATAGGGCTGTCTGCTAGGAGTGGATTATCTCTTTTACGATGCACTATTTCATGTTTACTGTGTCCCACGCACCCTCACATTGACGAATTAACGCAGAAATGGCGTCGCTATGACATACTATAGGAGCCATGCCTTCTGGTTCCCAATCGAGTATTGTTTCCCCGGCAACAAAAGGGCTGTCTGCTAAGAGTGGATTATCTCTTTTCCGATGCACTATTTCATGTTTACTGTGTCCCCCGCACACCCTCACATTGACGTATAAACGCAGAAATGGCGTCGCTGTGACATACTATAGGAGCCATGCCTTCTGGTTCCCAATCGAGTATTGTTTCCCCAGCAACGAAAGGGCTGTCTGCTAGGAGTGGATTATCCCTTTTCCGATGCACTATTTCATGTTTACTGTGTCCCCCGCACACCCTCAGATTGACGAATAAACGCAGAAATGGCGTCGCTGTGACATACTATAGGAGCCATGCCTTCTGGTTCCCAATCGAGTATTGTTTCCCCAGCAACGAAAGGGCTGTCTGCTAGGAGTGGATTATCTCTTCTACGATGCACTATTTCACGTTTACTGTGTCCCACGCACCCTCACATTGACGAATTAACGCAGAAATGGCGTCGCTATGACATACTATAGGAGCCATGCCTTCTGGTTCCCAATCGAGTATTGTTTCCCCAGCAACGAAAGGGCTGTCTGCTAGGAGTGGATTATCTCTTTTCCGATGCACTATTTCATGTTTACTGTGTCCCACGCACCCTCACATTGACGAATTAACGCAGAAATGGCGTCGCTATGACATACTATAGGAACCCTTCTTTCTGGTTCCCAATCGAGTATTGTTTCCCCAGCAACGAAAGGGCTGTCTGCTAGGAGTGGATTATCTCTTTTCCGATGCACTACTTCATGTTTACTGTGTCCCACGCACCCTCACATTGACGAATTAACGTCGCTATGACATACTATAGAAGCCATGGCTTCTGTTTCCCATTCGAGTATTGTTTCCACGGCAACGAGAGGGCTGTCTACTAGGAGTGGATTATCTCTTTTCCGATGCACTATTTCATGTTTACTGTGTCCCACGCACCCTCACATTGACGAATTAACGCAGAAATGGCGTCGCTATGTCATACTATAGGAGCCATGCCTTCTGTTTAGCAATCGAGTATTGTTTCCCCGGCAAGGAAAGGGATGTCTGCTAGGTGTGGATTATCTCTTTTCCGATGCACTATTTCATGTTTGCTGTGTCCCCCGCAGCCTCACATTGACGAATTAACGCAGAAATGGCGTCGCTGTGACATAATATAGGAGCCATGCCTTCTGGTTCCCAATCGAGTATTGTTTCCCCGGCAACGAAAGGGCTGTCTGCTAGGAGTGGATTATCTCTTTTCCGATGCACTATTTCATGTTTACTGTGTCCCACGCACCCTCACATTGAAGAATTAACGCAGAAATGGCGTCGCTATGACATACTATAGGAGCCATGCCTTCTGGTTCCCAATCGAGTATTGTTTCCCCGGCAACGAAATGGCTGTCTGCTAGGAGTGGATTATCTCTTTTCCGATGCACTATTTCATGTTTACTGTGTCCCCCGCAGCCTCACATTGACGAATTAACGCAGAAATGGCGTCGCTGTGACATACTATAGGAGCCATGCCTTCTGGTTCCCAATCGAGTATTGTTTCCCCGGCAACGAAAGGGCTGTCTGCTAGGAGTGGATTATCTCTTTTCCGATGCACTATTTCATGTTTACTGTGTCCCCCGCAGCCTCACATTGACGAATTAACGCAGAAATGGTGTCGCTGTGACATACTATAGGAGCCATGCCTTATGGTTCCCAATCGAGTACTGTTTCCCCAGCAACGAAAGGGCTGTCTGCTAGGAGTGGATTATCCCTTTTCCGATGCACTATTTCATGTTTACTGTGTCCCCCGCACACCCTCACATTGACGAATAAACGCAGAAATGGCGTCGCTGCGACATACTATAGGAGCCATGCCTTCTGGTTCCCAATCGAGTATTGTTTCCCCAGCAACAAAAGGGCTGTCTGCTAGGAGTGGATTATCCCTTTTCCGATGCACTATTTCATGTTTACTGTATCCCCGCACACCCTCACATTGACGAATAAACGCAGAAATGGCGTCGCTGTGACATACTATAGGAGCCATGCCTTCTGGTTCCCAATCGAGTATTGTTTCCCCAGCAACGAAAGGGCTGTCTGCTAGGAGTGGATTATCTCTTCTACGATGCACTATTTCACGTTTACTGTGTCCCACGCACCCTCACATTGACGAATTAACGCAGAAATGGCGTCGCTATGACATACTATAGGAGCCATGCCTTCTGGTTCCCAATCGAGTATTGTTTCCCCGGCAACGAAAGGGCTGTCTGCTAGGAGTGGATTATCCCTTTTCCGATGCACTATTTCATGTTTACTGTGTCCCACGCACCCTCACATTGACGAATTAACGCAGAAATGGCGTCGCTATGACATACTATAGGAACCCTTCTTTCTGGTTCCCAATCGAGTATTGTTTCCCCAGCAACGAAAGGGCTGTCTGCTAGGAGTGGATTATCTCTTTTCCGATGCACTACTTCATGTTTACTGTGTCCCACGCACCCTCACATTGACGAATTAACGTCGCTATGACATACTATAGAAGCCATGGCTTCTGTTTCCCATTCGAGTATTGTTTCCACGGCAACGAAAGGGCTGTCTGCTAGGAGTGGATTATCTCTTTTCCGATGCACTATTTCATGTTTACTGTGTCCCACGCACCCTCACATTGACGAATTAACGCAGAAATGGCGTCGCTATGTCATACTATAGGAGCCATGCCTTCTGTTTCCCAATCGAGTATTGTTTCCCCGGCAAGGAAAGGGATGTCTGCTAGGTGTGGATTATCTCTTTTCCGATGCACTATTTCATGTTTGCTGGGTCCCCCGCAGCCTCACATTGACGAATTAACGCAGAAATGGCGTCGCTGTGACATACTATAGGAGCCATGCCTTCTGGTTCCCAATCGAGTATTGTTTCCCCAGCAACGAAAGGGCTGTCTGCTAGGAGTGGATTATCCCTTTTCCGGTGCACTATTGCATGTTTACTGTGTCCCCCGCACACCCTCACATTGACGAATAAACGCAGAAATGGCGTCGCTGTGACATACTATAGGAACCCTTCCTTCTGGTTCCCAATCGAGTATTGTTTCCCCAGCAACGAAAGGGCTGTCTGCTAGGAGTGGATTATCTCTTCTACGATGCACTATTTCATGTTTACTGTGTCCCACGCACCCTCACATTGACGAATTAACGCAGAATTTGCGTCGCTATAACATACTATAGGAGCCATGCCTTCTGTTTCCCAATCGAGTATTGTTTCCCCGGCAACGAAAGGGCTGTCTGCTAGGAGTGGATTATCTCTTTTCCGATGCACTATTTCATGTTTACTGTGTCCCACGCACCCTCACATTGACGAATTAACGCAGAAATGGCGTCGCTATGTCATACTATAGGAGCCATGCCTTCTGTTTCCCAATCGAGTATTGTTTCCCCGGAAAGGAAAGGGATGTCTGCTAGGTGTGGATTATCTCTTTTCCGATGCACTATTTCATGTTTGCTGGGTCCCCCGCAGCCTCACATTGACGAATTAACGCAGAAATGGCGTCGCTGTGACATACTATAGGAGCCATGCCTTCTGGTTCCCAATCGAGTATTGTTTCCCCAGCAACGAAAGGGCTGTCTGCTAGGAGTGGATTATCCCTTTTCCGGTGCACTATTGCATGTTTACTGTGTCCCCCGCACACCCTCACATTGACGAATTAACGCAGAAATGGCGTCGCTATGACATACTATAGGAGCCATGCCTTCTGTTTCCCAATCGAGTATTGTTTCCCCGGCAACGAAAGGGCTGTCTGCTAGGAGTGGATCATCTCTTTTCCGATGCACTATTTCTAGTTTACTGTTTCCCACGCACCCTCACATTGACGAATTAACGCAGAAATGGCGTCGCTATGACATACTATAGGAACCCTTCCTTCTGGTTCCCAATCGAGTATTGTTTCCCCAGCAACGAAAGGGCTGTCTGCTAGGAGTGGATTATCTCTTTTCCGATGCACTACTTAATGTTTACTGTGTCCCACGCACCCTCACATTGACGAATTAACGTCGCTATGACATACTATAGAAGCCATGGCTTCTGTTTCCCATTCGAGTATTGTTTCCACGGCAACGAGAGGGCTCTCTGCTAGGAGTGGATTATCTCCTTTCCGATGCACTATTTCATGTTTACTGTGTCCCACGCACCCACACATTGACGAATAAACGCAGAAATGGCGTCGCTGTGACATACTATAGGAACCCTTCCTTCTGGTTCCCAATCGAGTATTGTTTCCCCAGCAACGAAAGGGCTGTCTGCTAGGAGTGGATTATCTCTTCTACGATGCACTATTTCATGTTTACTGTGTCCCACGCACCCTCACATTGACGAATTAACGCAGAATTTGCGTCGCTATAACATACTATAGGAGCCATGCCTTCTGTTTCCCAATCGAGTATTGTTTCCCCGGCAACGAAAGGGCTGTCTGCTAAGAGTGGATTATCTCTTTTCCGATGCACTATTTCATGTTTACTGTGTCCCACGGACCCTCACATTGACGAATTAACGCAGAATTTGCGTCGCTATAACATACTATAGGAGCCATGCCTTCTGTTTCCCAATCGAGTATTGTTTCCCCGGCAACGAAAGGGCTGTCTGCTAGGAGTGGATTATCTCTTTTCCAATGCACTATTTCATGTTTACTGTGTCCCCCGCAGCCTCACATTGACGAATTAACGCAGAAATGGCGTCGCTGTGACATATTATAGGAGCCATTCCTTCTGGTTCCCTATCGAGTATTGTTTCCCCAGCAACGAAAGGGCTGTCTGCTAGAAGTGGATTATCCCTTTTCCGATGCACTATTTCATGTTTACTGTGTCCCCCGCACACCCTCACATTGACGAATAAACGCAGAAATGGCGTCGCTGTGACATACTATAGGAGCCATGCCTTCTGGTTCCCAATCGAGTATTGTTTCCCCAGCAACGAAAGGGCTGTCTGCTAGGAGTGGATTATCTCTTCAACGATGCACTATTTCACGTTTACTGTGTCCCACGCACCCTCACATTGACGAATTAACGCAGAAATGGCGTCGCTATGACATACTATAGGAGCCATGCCTTCTGGTTCCCAATCGAGTATTGTTTCCCCGGCAACGAAAGGGCTGTCTGCTAGGAGTGGATTATCTCTTTTCCGATGCACTATTTCATGTTTACTGTGTCCCACGCACCCTCACATTGACGAGTTAACGCAGAAATGGCGTCGCTGTGACATACTATAGGAGCCATGCCTTCTGGTTCCCAATCGAGTATTGTTTCCCCAGCAACGAAAGTGCTGTCTGCTAGGAGTGGATTATCCCTTTTCCGATGCACTATTTCATGTTTACTGTGTCCCCCGCACACCCTCACATTGACGAATAAACGCAGAAATGGCGTCGCTGTGACATACTATAGGAGCCATGCCTTCTGGTTCCCAATCGAGTATTGTTTCCCCAGCAACGAAAGGGCTGTCTGCTAGGAGTGGATTATCTCTTCTACGATGCACTATTTCATGTTTACTGTGTCCCACGCACCCTCACATTGACGAATTAACGCAGAAATGGCGTCGCTATGACATACTATAGGAGCCATGCCTTCTGTTTCCCAATCGAGTATTGTTTCCCCGGCAACGAAAGGGCTGTCTGCTAGGAGTGGATCATCTCTTTTCCGATGCACTATTTCTTGTTTACTGTTTCCCACGCACCCTCACATTGACGAATTAACGCAGAAATGGCGTCGCTATGACATACTATAGGAACCCTTCCTTCTGGTTCCCAATCGAGTATTGTTTCCCCAGCAACGAAAGGGCTGTCTGCTAGGAGTGGATTATCTCTTTTCCGATGCACTACTTCATGTTTACTGTGTCCCACGCACCCTCACATTGACGAATTAACGTCGCTATGACATACTATAGAAGCCATGGCTTCTGTTTCCCATTCGAGTATTGTTTCCACGGCAACGAGAGGGCTCTCTGCTAGGAGTGGATTATCTCCTTTCCGATGCACTATTTCATGTTTACTGTGTCCCACGCACCCACACATTGACGAATTAACGCAGAAATGGCGTCGCTATGACATACTATAGGAGCCATGCCTTCTGTTTCCCAATCGAGTATTGCTTCCCCGGCAAGGGAAGGGATGTCTGCTACGTGTGGATTATCTCTTTTCCGATGCACTATTTCATGTTTGCTGTGTCCCCCGCAGCCTCACATTGACGAATTAACGCAGAAATGGCGTCGCTGTGACATACTATAGGAGCCATGCCTTCTGGTTCCCAATCGAGTATTGTTTCCCCAGCAACGAAAGGGCTGTCTGCTAGGAGTGGATTATCTCTTCTACGATGCACTATTTCATGTTTACTGTGTCCCACGCACACTCACATTGACGAATTAACGCAGAAATGGCGTCGCTATGACATACTATAGGAGCCATGCCTTCTGTTTCCCAATCGAGTATTGTTTCCCCGGCAACGAAAGGGCTGTCTGCTAGGAGTGGATCATCTCTTTTCCGATGCACTATTTCATGTTTACTGTTTCCCACGCACCCTCACATTGACGAATTAACGCAGAAATGGCGTCGCTATGACATACTATAGGAACCCGCCCTTCTGGTTCCCAATCGAGTATTGTTTCCCCAGCAACGAAAGTGCTGTCTGCTAGGAGTGGATTATCTCTTCTACAATGCACTATTTCATGTTTACTGTGTCCCACGCACCCTCACATTGACGAATTGACGCAGAAATAGCGTCGCTATGACATACTATAGGAGCCATGCCTTCTGGTTCCCAATCGAGTATTGTTTCCCCGGCAACGAAAGGGCTGTCTGCTAGGAGTGGATTATCTCTTTTCCGATGCACTATTTCATGTTTACTGTGTCCCACGCACCCTCACATTGACGAATTAACGCAGAATTTGCGTCGCTATTACATACTATAGGAGCCATGCCTTCTGCTTCCCAATCGAGTATTGTTTCCCCGGCAACGAAAGGGCTGTCTGCTAGGAGTGGATTATCTCTTTTCCGATGCACTATTTCATGTTTACTGTGTCCCACGCACCCTCACATTGACGAATTAACGCAGAATTTGCGTCGCTATGACATACTATAGGAGCCATGCCTTCTGTTTCCCAATCGAGTATTGTTTCCCCGGCAACGAAAGGGCTGTCTGCTAGGAGTGGATTATCTCTTTTCCGATGCACTGTTTCATGTTTACTGTGTCCCACGCACGCTCACATTGACGAATTAACGCAGAAATGGCGTCGCTATGACTTACTATAGGAGCCATGGCTTCTGGTTCCCAATCAAGTATTGTTTCCCCGGCAACGAAAGGGCTGTCTGCTAGGAGTGGATTATCTGTTTTCCGATGCACTATTTCATGTTTACTGTGTCCCACGCACCCTCACATTGACGAATTAACGCAGAATTTGCGTCGCTATAACATACTATAGGAGCCATGCCTTCTGTTTCCCAATCAAGTATTGTTTCCCGCGCAACGAAAAGCCTGTCTGCTAGGAGTGGACTATCTCTTTTACGATGCACTATTTCATGTTTACTGTGTCCCACGCACCCTCACATTGACGAATTAACGCAGAAATGGCGTCGCTATGACATACTATAGGAGCCATGCCTTCTGGTTCCCAATCGAGTATTGTTTCCCCGGCAACGAAAGGGCTGTCTGCTAGGAGTGGATTATCTCTTTTCCGATGCACTATTTCATGTTTACTGTGTCCCACGCACCCTCACATTGACGAATTAACGCAGAAATGGCGTCGCTATGACATACTATAGGAACCCTTCTTTCTGGTTCCCAATCGAGTATTGTTTCCCCAGCAACGAAAGGGCTGTCTGCTAGGAGTGGATTATCTCTTTTCCGATGCACTCTTTCATGTTTACTGTGTCCCCCGCATCCTCACATTGACGAATTAACGCAGAAATGGCGTCGCTGTGACATACTATAGGAACCCTTCCTTCTGGTTCCCAATCGAGTATTGTTTCCCCAGCAACGAAAGGGCTGTCTGCTAGGAGTGGATTATCTCTTCTACGATGCACTATTTCATGTTTACTGTGTCCCACGCACCCTCACATTGACGAATTAACGCAGAATTTGCGTCGCTATAACATACTATAGGAGCCATGCCTTCTGTTTCCCAATCGAGTATTATTTCCCCGGCAACGAAAGGGCTGTCTGCTAAGAGTGGATTATCTCTTTTCCGATGCACTATTTCATGTTTACTGTGTCCCACGGACCCTCACATTGACGCATTAACGCAGAATTTGCGTCGCTATAACATACTATAGGAGCCATGCCTTCTGTTTCCCAATCGAGTATTGTTTCCCCGGCAACGAAAGGGCTGTCTGCTAGGAGTGGATTATCTCTTTTCCAATGCACTATTTCATGTTTACTGTGTCCCCCGCAGCCTCACATTGACGAATTAACGCAGAAATGGCGTCGCTGTGACATAATATAGGAGCCATGCCTTCTGGTTCCCTATCGAGTATTGTTTCCCCAGCAACGAAAGGGCTGTCTGCTAGGAGTGGATTATCCCTTTTCCGATGCACTATTTCATGTTTACTGTGTCCCCCGCACACCCTCACATTGACGAATAAACGCAGAAATGGCGTCGCTGTGACATACTATAGGAGCCATGCCTTCTGGTTCCCAATCGAGTATTGTTTCCCCAGCAACGAAAGGGCTGTCTGCTAGGAGTGGATTATCTCTTCTACGATGCACTATTTCACGTTTACTGTGTCCCACGCACCCTCACATTGACGAATTAACGCAGAAATGGCGTCGCTATGACATACTATAGGAGCCATGCCTTCTGGTTCCCAATCGAGTATTGTTTCCCCGGCAACGAAAGGGCTGTCTGCTAGGAGTGGATTATCTCTTTTCCGATGCACTATTTCATGTTTACTGTGTCCCACGCACCCTCACATTGACGAACTAACGCAGAAATGGCGTCGCTGTGACATACTATAGGAGCCATGCCTTCTGGTTCCCAATCCAGTATTGTTTCCCCAGCAACGAAAGGGCTGTCTGCTAGGAGTGGATTATCCCTTTTCCGATGCACTATTTCATGTTTACTGTGTCCCCCGCACACCCTCACATTGACGAATAAACGCAGAAATGGCGTCGCTGTGACATACTATAGGAGCCATGCCTTCTGGTTCCCAATCGAGTATTGTTTCCCCAGCAACGAAAGGGCTGTCTGCTGGGAGTGGATTATCTCTTCTACGATGCACTATTTCATGTTTACTGTGTCCCACGGACCCTCACATTGACGAATTAACGCAGAAATGGCGTCGCTATGACATACTATAGGAGCCATGCCTTCTGTTTCCCAATCGAGTATTGTTTCCCCGGCAACGAAAGGGCTGTCTGCTAGGAGTGGATCATCTCTTTTCCGATGCACTATTTCTTGTTTACTGTTTCCCACGCACCCTCACATTGACGAATTAACGCAGAAATGGCGTCGCTATGACATAGTATAGGAACCCTTCCTTCTGGTTCCCAATCGAGTATTGTTTCCCCAGCAACGAAAGGGCTGTCTGCTAGGAGTGGATTATCTCTTTTCCGATGCACTACCTCATGTTTACTGTGTCCCACGCACCCTCACATTGACGAATTAACGTCGCTATGACATACTATAGAAGCCATGGCTTCTGTTTCCCATTCGAGTATTGTTTCCACGGCAACGAGAGGGCTGTCTGCTAGGAGTGGATTATCTCCTTTCCGATGCACTATTTCATGTTTACTGTGTCCCACGCACCCACACATTGACGAATTAACGCAGAAATGGCGTCGCTATGACATACTATAGGAGCCATGCTTTCTGTTTCCCAATCGAGTATTGCTTCCCCGGCAAGGAAAGGGATGTCTGCTACGTGTGGATTATCTCTTTTCCGATGCACTATTTCATGTTTGCTGTGTCCCCCGCAGCCTAACATTGACGAATTAACGCAGAAATGGCGTCGCTGTGACATACTATAGGAGCCATGCCTTCTGGTTCCCAATCGAGTATTGTTTCCCCAGCAACGAAAGTGCTGTCTGCTAGGAGTGGATTATCTCTTCTACGATGCACTATTTCATGTTTACTGTGTCCCACGCACCCTCACATTGACGAATTAACGCAGAATTTGCGTCGCTATAACATACTATAGGAGCCATGCCTTCTGTTTCCCAATCGAGTATTGTTTCCCCGGCAACGAAAGGGCTGTCTGTTAGGAGTGGATTATCTCTTTTCCGATGCACTATTTCATGTTTACTGTGTCCCCCGCAGCCTCACATTGACGAATTAACGCAGAAATGGCGTCGCTGTGACATATTATAGGAGCCATGCCTTCTGGTTCCCAATCGAGTGTTGTTTCCCCAGCAACGAAAGGGCTGTTTGCTAGGAGTGGATTATCCCTTTTCCGATGCACTATTTCATGTTTACTGTGTCCCCCGCACACCCTCACATTGACGAATAAACGCAGAAATGGCGTCGCTGTGACATACTATAGGAGCCATGCCTTCTGTTTCCCAATCGAGTATTGTTTCCCCAGCAACGAAAGGGCTGTCTGCTAGGAGTGGATTATCTCTTCTACGATGCACTATTTCATGTTTACTGTGTCCCACGCACCCTCACATTGACGAATTAACGCAGAAATGGCGTCGCTATGACATACTATAGGAGCCATGCCTTCTGTTTCCCAATCGAGTATTGTTTCCCCGGCAACGAAAGGGCTGTCTGCTAGGAGTGGATTATCTCTTTTCCTATGCACTCTTTCACGTTTACTGTGTCCCACGCACCCTCACATTGACGAATTAACGCAGAAATGGCGTCGCTATGACATACTATAGGAGCCATGCCTTCTGGTTCCCAATCGAGTATTGTTTCCCCGGCAACGAAAGGGCTGTCTGCTAGGAGTGGATTATCTCTTTTCCGATGCACTGTTTCATGTTTACTGTGTCCCACGCACCCTCACATTGACGAATTAACGCAGAAATGGCGTCGCTATGACTTACTATAGGAGCCATGGCTTCTGGTTCCCAATCAAGTATTGTTTCCCCGGCAACGAAAGGGCTGTCTGCTAGGAGTGGATTATCTGTTTTCCGATGCACTATTTCATGTTTACTGTGTCCCACGCACCCTCACATTGACGAATTAACGCAGAATTTGCGTCGCTATAACATACTATAGGAGCCATGCCTTCTGTTTCCCAATCAAGTATTGTTTCCCGCGCAACGAAAAGGCTGTCTGCTAGGAGTGGACTATCTCTTTTACGATGCACTATTTCATGTTTACTGTGTCCCACGCACCCTCACATTGACGAATTAACGCAGAAATGGCGTCGCTATGACATACTATAGGAGCCATGCCTTCTGGTTCCCAATCGAGTATTGTTTCCCCAGCAACGAAAGGGCTGTCTGCTAGGAGTGGATTATCCCTTTTCCGATGCACTATTTCATGTTTACTGTGTCCCCCGCACACCCTCACATTGACGAATAAACGCAGAAATGGCGTCGCTGTGACATACTATAGGAGCCATGCCTTCTGGTTCCCAATCGAGTATTGTTTCCCCAGCAACGAAAGGGCTGTCTGCTAGGAGTGGATTATCTCTTCTACGATGCACTATTTCACGTTTACTGTGTCCCACGCACCCTCACATTGACGAATTAACGCAGAAATGGCGTCGCTATGACATACTATAGGAGCCATGCCTTCTGGTTCCCAATCGAGTATTGTTTCCCCGGCAACGAAAGGGCTGTCTGCTAGGAGTGGATTATCTCTTTTCCGATGCACTATTTCATGTTTACTGTGTCCCACGCACCCTCACATTGACGAACTAACGCAGAAATGGCGTCGCTGTGACATACTATAGGAGCCATGCCTTCTGGTTCCCAATCCAGTATTGTTTCCCCAGCAACGAAAGGGCTGTCTGCTAGGAGTGGATTATCCCTTTTCCGATGCACTATTTCATGTTTACTGTGTCCCCCGCACACCCTCACATTGACGAATAAACGCAGAAATGGCGTCGCTGTGACATACTATAGGAGCCATGCCTTCTGGTTCCCAATCGAGTATTGTTTCCCCAGCAACGAAAGGGCTGTCTGCTGGGAGTGGATTATCTCTTCTACGATGCACTATTTCATGTTTACTGTGTCCCACGGACCCTCACATTGACGAATTAACGCAGAAATGGCGTCGCTATGACATACTATAGGAGCCATGCCTTCTGTTTCCCAATCGAGTATTGTTTCCCCGGCAACGAAAGGGCTGTCTGCTAGGAGTGGATCATCTCTTTTCCGATGCACTATTTCTTGTTTACTGTTTCCCACGCACCCTCACATTGACGAATTAACGCAGAAATGGCGTCGCTATGACATAGTATAGGAACCCTTCCTTCTGGTTCCCAATCGAGTATTGTTTCCCCAGCAACGAAAGGGCTGTCTGCTAGGAGTGGATTATCTCTTTTCCGATGCACTACCTCATGTTTACTGTGTCCCACGCACCCTCACATTGACGAATTAACGTCGCTATGACATACTATAGAAGCCATGGCTTCTGTTTCCCATTCGAGTATTGTTTCCACGGCAACGAGAGGGCTGTCTGCTAGGAGTGGATTATCTCCTTTCCGATGCACTATTTCATGTTTACTGTGTCCCACGCACCCACACATTGACGAATTAACGCAGAAATGGCGTCGCTATGACATACTATAGGAGCCATGCTTTCTGTTTCCCAATCGAGTATTGCTTCCCCGGCAAGGAAAGGGATGTCTGCTACGTGTGGATTATCTCTTTTCCGATGCACTATTTCATGTTTGCTGTGTCCCCCGCAGCCTAACATTGACGAATTAACGCAGAAATGGCGTCGCTGTGACATACTATAGGAGCCATGCCTTCTGGTTCCCAATCGAGTATTGTTTCCCCAGCAACGAAAGTGCTGTCTGCTAGGAGTGGATTATCTCTTCTACAATGCACTATTTCATGTTTACTGTGTCCCACGCACCCTCACATTGACGAATTAACGCAGAATTTGCGTCGCTATAACATACTATAGGAGCCATGCCTTCTGTTTCCCAATCGAGTATTGTTTCCCCGGCAACGAAAGGGCTGTCTGTTAGGAGTGGATTATCTCTTTTCCGATGCACTATTTCATGTTTACTGTGTCCCCCGCAGCCTCACATTGACGAATTAACGCAGAAATGGCGTCGCTGTGACATATTATAGGAGCCATGCCTTCTGGTTCCCAATCGAGTGTTGTTTCCCCAGCAACGAAAGGGCTGTTTGCTAGGAGTGGATTATCCCTTTTCCGATGCACTATTTCATGTTTACTGTGTCCCCCGCACACCCTCACATTGACGAATAAACGCAGAAATGGCGTCGCTGTGACATACTATAGGAGCCATGCCTTCTGTTTCCCAATCGAGTATTGTTTCCCCAGCAACGAAAGGGCTGTCTGCTAGGAGTGGATTATCTCTTCTACGATGCACTATTTCATGTTTACTGTGTCCCACGCACCCTCACATTGACGAATTAACGCAGAAATGGCGTCGCTATGACATACTATAGGAGCCATGCCTTCTGTTTCCCAATCGAGTATTGTTTCCCCGGCAACGAAAGGGCTGTCTGCTAGGAGTGGATTATCTCTTTTCCTATGCACTCTTTCACGTTTACTGTGTCCCACGCACCCTCACATTGACGAATTAACGCAGAAATGGCGTCGCTATGACATACTATAGGAGCCATGCCTTCTGGTTCCCAATCGAGTATTGTTTCCCCGGCAACGAAAGGGCTGTCTGCTAGGAGTGGATTATCTCTTTTCCGATGCACTGTTTCATGTTTACTGTGTCCCACGCACCCTCACATTGACGAATTAACGCAGAAATGGCGTCGCTATGACTTACTATAGGAGCCATGGCTTCTGGTTCCCAATCAAGTATTGTTTCCCCGGCAACGAAAGGGCTGTCTGCTAGGAGTGGATTATCTGTTTTCCGATGCACTATTTCATGTTTACTGTGTCCCACGCACCCTCACATTGACGAATTAACGCAGAATTTGCGTCGCTATAACATACTATAGGAGCCATGCCTTCTGTTTCCCAATCAAGTATTGTTTCCCGCGCAACGAAAAGGCTGTCTGCTAGGAGTGGACTATCTCTTTTACGATGCACTATTTCATGTTTACTGTGTCCCACGCACCCTCACATTGACGAATTAACGCAGAAATGGCGTCGCTATGACATACTATAGGAGCCATGCCTTCTGGTTCCCAATCGAGTATTGTTTCCCCGGCAACGAAAGGGCTGTCTGCTAGGAGTGGATTATCTCTTTTCCGATGCACTATTTCATGTTTACTGTGTCCCACGCACCCTCACATTGACGAATTAACGCAGAATTTGAGTCGCTATGACATACTATAGGAGCCATGCCTTCTGTTTCCCAATCGAGTATTGTTTCCCCGGCAACGAAAGGGCTGTCTGCTAGGAGTGGATTATCTCTTTTCCGATGCACTATTTCATGTTTACTGTGTCCCAAGCACCCTCACATTGACGAATTATCACTGAAATGGCGTCGCTATGACATACAATAGGAGCCATGCCTTCTGGTTCCCAATCGAGTATTGTTTCCCCGGCAACGAAAATGCTGTCTGCTAGGAGTGGATTATCTCTTTTCCAATGCACTATTTCATGTTTACTGTGTCCCACGCACCCTCACATTGACGAATTAACGCAGAAATGGCGTCGCTATGACATACTATAGGAGCCATGCCTTCTGTTTCCCAATCGAGTATTGTTTCCCGGCAACGAAAGGGCTGTCTGCTAGGAGTGGATTATCTCTTTTCCGATGCACTATTTCATGTTTACTGTGTCCCACGCACCCTCACATTGACGAATTAACGCAGAAATGGCGTCGCTATGATATACTATAGGAGCCATGCCTTCTGGTTTCCAATCGAGTATTGTTTCCCCGGCAACGAAAGGGCTGTCTGCCAGGAGTGGATTATCTCTTTTCCGATGCACTATTTCATGTTTACTGTGTCCCACGCACCCTCACATTGACGAATTAACGCAGAAATGGCGTCGCTATGACATAATATAGGAGCCATGCCTTCTGTTTCCCAATCGAGTATTGTTTCCCCGGCAACGAAAGGGCTGTCTGCTAGGAGTCGATTATCTCTTTTCCAATGCACTATTTCAAGTTTACTGTGTCCCACGCACCCTCACATTGACGAATTATCGCAGAATTTGCATCGCTATGACATACTATAAGAGCTACGCCTTCTGGTTCCCAATCGCGTATTGTTTCCCCAGCAACGAAAGGGCTGTCTGCTAGGAGTGGATTATCTCTTTTACGATGCACTATTTCATGTTTACTGTGTCCTACGCACCCTCACATTGACGAATTAACGCAGAAATGGCGTCGCTATGACATACTATAGGAGCCATGCCTTCTGTTTCCCAATCGAGTATTGTTTCCCCTTCAACGAAAGGGCTGTCTGCTAGGAGTGGATTATCTCTTTTCCGATGCACTATTTCATGTTTACTGTGTCCCACGCACCCTCACATTGACGAATTAACGCAGAATTTGGGTCGCTATAAATTACTATAGGAGCCATGCCTTCAGTTTCCCAATCGAGTATTGTTTGCCCGGCAACGAAAGGGCTGTCTGCTAGCAGCGGATTATCTCTTTTCCGATGCACTATTTCATGTTTACTGTGTCCCACGCACCCTCAAATTGACGAATTAACGCAGAATTTGCGTCGCTATAACATACTATAGGAGCCATGCCTTCTGTTTCCCAATCGAGTATTGTTTCCCCGGCAACGAAAGGGCTGTCTGCTAGGAGTGGATTATCTCATTAACGATGCACTATTTCATGTTTACTGTGTCCCACGCACCCTCACATTGACGAATTGACGCAGAAATGGCGTCGCTATGACATACTATAGGAGCCATGTCTTCTGGTTCCCAATCGAGTATTGTTTCCCCAGCAACGAAAGGGCTGTCTGCTAGGAGTGGATTATCTCTTTTGCGATGCACTATTTCATGTTTACTGTGTCCCACGCACCCTCACATTGACGAATTAACGCAGAAATGGCGTCGCTATGACATACTATAGGAGCCATGCCTTCTGTTTCCCAATCGAGTATTGTTTCCCCTGCAACGAAAGGGCTGTCTGCTAGGAGTGGATTATCTCTTTTCCGATGCACTATTTCATGTTTACTGTGTCCCACGCACCCTCACATTGACGAATTAACGCAGAATTTGCGTGGCTATGACATACTATAGGAGCCATGCCTTCTGGTTCCCAATCGAGTATTGTTTCCCCGGCAACGAAAGGGCTGTCTGCTAGGAGTGGATTATCTTTTTTCCGATGCACTATTTCATGTTTACTGTGTCCCACGCACCCTCACATTGACGAATTGATGCAGAAATGGCGTCGCTATGACATACTATAGGAGCCATGCCTTCTGTTTCCCAATCGAGTATTGTTTCCCCGGCAACGAAAGGGCTGTCTGCTAGGAGTGGATTATCTCTTTTCCAATGCATTATTTCATGTCTACTGTGTCCCACGCACCCTCACATTGACGAATAAACGCAGAAATGGCGTCGCTGTGACATACTATAGGAGCCATGCCTTCTGGTTCCCAATCGAGTATTGTTTCCCCAGCAACGAAAGGGCTGTCTGCTAGGAGTGGATTATCTCTTCTACGATGCACTATTTCATGTTTACTGTGTCCCACGCACCCTCACATTGACGAATTAACGCAGAAATGGCGTCGCTATGACATACTATAGGAGCCATGCCTTCTGTTTCCCAATCGAGTATTGTTTCCCCTTCAACGAAAGGGCTGTCTGCTAGGAGTGGATTATCTCTTTTCCGATGCACTCTTTCATGTTTACTGTGTCCCACGCACCCTCACTTTGACGAATTAACGCAGAAATGGCGTCGCTATGACATACTATAGGAGCCATGCCTTCTGGTTCCCAATCGAGTATTGTTTCCCCGGAAACGAAAGGGCTGTCTGCTAGGAGTGGATTATCTCTTTTCCGATGCACTATTTCATGTTTACTGTGTCCCACGCACCCTCACATTGACGAATTGACGCAGAAATAGCGTCGCTATGACATACTATAGGAGCCATGCCTTCTGGTTCCCAATCGAGTATTGTTTCCCCGGCAACGAAAGGGCTGTCTGCTAGGAGTGGATTATCTCTTTTCCGATGCACTTTTTCATGTTTACTGTGTCCCACGCACCCTCACATTGACGAATTAACGCAGAATTTGCGTAGCCATTACATACTATAGGAGCCATGCCTTCTGCTTCCCAATCAAGTATTGTTTCCCCGGCAACGAAAGGGCTGTCTGCTAGGAGTGGATTATCTCTTTTCCGATGCACTATTTCATGTTTACTGTGTCCCACGCACCCTCACATTGACGAATTAACGCAGAATTTGCGTCGCTATGACATACTATAGGAGCCATGCCTTCTGTTTCCCAATCGAGTATTCTTTCCCCGGCAACGAAAGGGCTGTCTGCTAGGAGTGGATTATCTCTTTTCCGATGCACTGTTTCATGTTTACTGTGTCCCACGCACCCTCACATTCACGAATTAACGCAGAAATGGCGTCGCTATGACTTACTATAGGAGCCATGGCTTCTGGTTCCCAATCAAGTATTGTTTCCCCGGCAACGAAAGGGCTGTCTGCTAGGAGTGGATTATCTGTTTTCCGATGCACTATTTCATGTTTACTGTGTCCCACGCACCCTCACATTGACGAATTAACGCAGAATTTGCGTCGCTATAACATACTATAGGAGCCATGCCTTCTGTTTCCCAATCAAGTATTGTTTCCCGCGCAACGAAAAGGCTGTCTGCTAGGAGTGGACTATCTCTTTTACGATGCACTATTTCATGTTTACTGTGTCCCACGCACCCTCACATTGACGAATTAACGCAGAAATGGCGTCGCTAGGCCATACTATGGGAGCCATGCCTTCTGGTTCCCAATCGAGTATTGTTTCCCCGGCAACGAAAGGGCTGTCTGCTAGGAGTGGATTATCTCTTTTCCGATGCACTATTTCATGTTTACTGTGTCCCACGCACCCTCACATTGACGAATTAACGCAGAATTTGAGTCGCTATGACATACTATAGGAGCCATGCCTTCTGTTTCCCAATCGAGTATTGTTTCCCCGGCAACGAAAGGGCTGTCTGCTAGGAGTGGATTATCTCTTTTCCGATGCACTTTTTCATGTTTACTGTGTCCCACGCACCCTCACATTGACGAATTAACGCAGAATTTGCGTAGCCATTACATACTATAGGAGCCATGCCTTCTGCTTCCCAATCAAGTATTGTTTCCCCGGCAACGAAAGGGCTGTCTGCTAGGAGTGGATTATCTCTTTTCCGATGCACTATTTCATGTTTACTGTGTCCCACGCACCCTCACATTGACGAATTAACGCAGAATTTGCGTCGCTATGACATACTATAGGAGCCATGCCTTCTGTTTCCCAATCGAGTATTCTTTCCCCGGCAACGAAAGGGCTGTCTGCTAGGAGTGGATTATCTCTTTTCCGATGCACTGTTTCATGTTTACTGTGTCCCACGCACCCTCACATTCACGAATTAACGCAGAAATGGCGTCGCTATGACTTACTATAGGAGCCATGGCTTCTGGTTCCCAATCAAGTATTGTTTCCCCGGCAACGAAAGGGCTGTCTGCTAGGAGTGGATTATCTGTTTTCCGATGCACTATTTCATGTTTACTGTGTCCCACGCACCCTCACATTGACGAATTAACGCAGAATTTGCGTCGCTATAACATACTATAGGAGCCATGCCTTCTGTTTCCCAATCAAGTATTGTTTCCCGCGCAACGAAAAGGCTGTCTGCTAGGAGTGGACTATCTCTTTTACGATGCACTATTTCATGTTTACTGTGTCCCACGCACCCTCACATTGACGAATTAACGCAGAAATGGCGTCGCTAGGCCATACTATAGGAGCCATGCCTTCTGGTTCCCAATCGAGTATTGTTTCCCCGGCAACGAAAGGGCTGTCTGCTAGGAGTGGATTATCTCTTTTCCGATGCACTATTTCATGTTTACTGTGTCCCACGCACCCTCACATTGACGAATTAACGCAGAATTTGAGTCGCTATGACATACTATAGGAGCCATGCCTTCTGTTTCCCAATCGAGTATTGTTTCCCCGGCAACGAAAGGGCTGTCTGCTAGGAGTGGATTATCTCTTTTCCGATGCACTATTTCATGTTTACTGTGTCCCACGCACCCTCACATTGACGAATTATCGCTGAAATGGCGTCGCTATGACATACTATAGGAGCCATGCCTTCTGGTTCCCAATCGAGTATTGTATCCCCGGCAACGAAAATGCTGTCTGCTAGGAGTGGATTATCTCTTTTCCAATGCACTATTTCATGTTTACTGTGTCCCACGCACCCTCACATTGACGAATTAACGCAGAAATGGCTTCGCTATGACATACTATAGGAGCCATGCCTTCTGGTTCCCAATCGAGTATTGTTTCCATGGCAACGAAAGGGCTGTCTGCTAGGAGTGGATTATCTCTTTTCCGATGCACTATTTCATGTTTACTGTGTCCCACGCACCCTCACATTGACGAATTAACGCAGAATTTGCGTCGCTATGACATACTATAGGAGCCATGCCTTCTGGTTCCCAATCGAGTATTGTTTCCCCGGCAACGAAAGGGCTGTCTGCTAGGAGTGGATTATCTCTTTTACGATGCACTATTTCATGTTTACTGTGTCCCACGCACCCTCACATTGACGAATTAACGCAGAAATGGCATCGCTATGACATACTATAGGAGCCATGCCTTCTGTTTCCCAATCGAGCATTGTTTCCCCGGCAACGAAAGGGCTGTCTGCTAGGAGTGGATTATCTCTTTTCCGATGCACTATTTCATGTTTACTGTGTCCCACGCACCCTCACATTGACGAATTAACGCAGAATTTGCGTCGCTATGACATCCTATAGGAGCCATGCCTTCTGTTTCCCAATCGAGTATTGTTTCCCCGGCAACGAAAGGGCGGTCTGCTAGGAGTGGATTATCTCTTTTCCGTTGCACTATTTCATGTTTACTGTGTCCCACGCACCCTCACATTGACGAATTAACGCAGAATTTGCGTCGCTATGACATACTATAAGAGCCATGCCTTCTGGTTCCCAATCGCGTATTGTTTCCCCAGCAACGAAAGGGCTGTCTGCTAGGAGTGGATTATCTCTTTTACGATGCACTATTTCATGTTTACTGTGTCCTACGCACCCTCACATTGACGAATTAACGCAGAAATGGCGTCGCTATGACATACTATAGGAGCCATGCCTTCTGTTTCCCAATCGAGTATTGTTTCCCCGGCAACGAAAGGGCTGTCTGCTAGGAGTGGATTATCTCTTTTCCAATGCACTATTTCAAGTTTACTGTGTCCCACGCACCCTCACATTGACGAATTGATGCAGAAATGGCGTCGCTATGACATACTATAGGAGCCATGCCTTCTGTTTCCCAATCGAGTATTGTTTCCCCGGCAACGAAAGGGCTGTCTGCTAGGAGTGGATTATCTCTTTTCCAATGCACTATTTCATGTCTACTGTGTCCCACGCACCCTCACATTGACGAATTATCGCAGAACTGGCGTCGCTATGACATACTATAGGAGCCATGCCTTCTGTTTCCCAATCGAGTATTGTTTCCCCGGCAATGAAAGGGCTGTCTGCTAGGAGTGGATTATCTCTTTTCCGATGCACTATTTCATGTTTACTGTGTCCCACGCACCCTCACATTGACGAATTAACGCAGAATTTGCGTCGCTGTGACATACTATAGGAGCCATGCCTTTTGTTTCCCAATCGAGTATTGTTTCCCCGGCAACGAAAGGGCTGTCTGCTAGGAGTGGATTATCTCTTTTCCGATGCACTCTTTCATGTTTACTGTGTCCCCCGCATCCTCACATTGACGAATTAACGCAGAAATGGCTTCGCTATGACATACTATAGGAGCCATGCCTTCTGGTTCCCAATCGAGTATTGTTTCCCCAGCAACGAAAGGGCTGTCTGCTAGGAGTGGATTATCTCTTCTACGATGCACTATTTCATGTTTACTGTGTCCCACGCACCCTCACATTGACGAATTAACGCAGAAATGGCGTCGCTATGACATACTATAGGAGCCATGCCTTCTGTTTCCCAATCGAGTATTGTTTCCCCGGCAACGAAAGGGCTGTCTGCTAGCAGCGGATTATCTCTTTTCCGATGCACTATTTCATGTTTACTGTGTCCCACACACCCTCAAATTGACGAATTAACGCAGAATTTGCGTCGCTATAACATACTATAGGAGCCATGCCGTCTGTTTCCCAATCGAGTATTGTTTCCCCGGCAACGAAAGGGCTGTCTGCTAGGAGTGGATTATCTCTTTAACGATGCACTATTTCATGTTTACTGTGTCCCACGCACCCTCACATTGACGAATTGACGCAGAAATGGCGTCGCTATGACATACTATAGGAGCCATGCCTTCTGGTTCCCAATCGAGTATTGTTTCCCCGGCAACGAAAGGGCTGTCTGCTAGGAGTGGATTATCTCTTTTCCGATGCACTATTTCATGTTTACTGTGTCCCACGCACCCTCACATTGACGAATTGATGCAGAAATGGCGTCGCTATGACATACTATAGGAGCCCTGCCTTCTGTTTCCCAATCGAGTATTGTTTCCCCGGCAACGAAAGGGCTGTCTGCTAGGAGTGGATTATCTCTTTTCCAATGCACTATTTCATGTCTACTGTGTCCCACGCACCCTCACATAGACGAATTATCGCAGAACTGGCGTCGCTATGACATACTATAGGAGCCATGCCTTCTGTTTCCCTATCGAGTATTGTTTCCCCGGCAATGAAAGGGCTGTCTGCTAGGAGTGGATTATCTCTTTTCCGATGCACCATTTCATGTTTACTGTGTCCCACGCACCCTCACATTGACGAATTAATGCAGAATTTGCGTCGCTGTGACATACTATAGGAGCCATGCCTTCTGTTTCCCAATCGAGTATTGTTTCCCCGGCAACGAAAGGGCTGTCTGCTAGGAGTGGATTATCTCTTTTCCGATGCACTCTTTCATGTTTACTGTGTCAACCGCATCCTCACATTGACGAATTAACGCAGAAATGGCTTCGCTATGACATACTATAGGAGCCATGCCTTCTGGTTCCCAATCGAGTATTGTTTCCCCAGCAACGAAAGGGCTGTTTGCTAGGAGTGGATTATCTCTTTTCCGATGCACTATTTCATGTTTACTGTGTCCCACGCACCCTCACATTGAAGAATTAACGCAGAAATGGCGTCGCTATGACATACTATAGGAGCCATGCCTTCTGGTTCCCAGTCGAGCATTGTTTCCCCAGCAACGAAAGGGCTGTCTGCTAGGAGTGGATTATCTCTTTTCCGATGCACTATTTCATGTTTACTGTATCCCACGCATCCTCACATTGACGAATTAACGCAGAATTTGCGTCGCTATAACATACTAAAAGAGCCATGCCTTCTGTTTCCAGTCCAGTATTGTTTCCCCGGCAACGAAAGGGATGTCTGCTGGGAGTGGATTATCTCTTTTCCGATGCACTACTTCATGTTTACTGTGTCCCACGCACCCTCACATTGACGAATTAACGCAGAATTTGCGTCGCTATGACATACTATAAGAGCCATGCCTTCTGGTTCCCAATCGCGTATTGTTTCCCCAGCAACGAAAGGGCTGTCTGCTAGGAGTGGATTATCTCTTTTACGATGCACTATTTCATGTTTACTGTGTCCTACGCACCCTCACATTGACGAATTAACGCAGAAATGGCGTCGCTATGACATACTATAGGAGCCATGCCTTCTGTTTCCCAATCGAGTATTGTTTCCCCGGCAACGAAAGGGCTGTCTGCTAGGAGTGGATTATCTCTTTTCCAATGCACTATTTCAAGTTTACTGTGTCCCACGCACCCTCACATTGACGAATTGATGCAGAAATGGCGTCGCTATGACATACTATAGGAGCCATGCCTTCTGTTTCCCAATCGAGTATTGTTTCCCCGGCAACGAAAGGGCTGTCTGCTAGGAGTGGATTATCTCTTTTCCAATGCACTATTTCATGTCCACTGTGTCCCACGCACCCTCACATTGACGAATTATCGCTGAACTGGCGTCGCTATGACATACTATAGGAGCCATGCCTTCTGTTTCCCAATCGAGTATTGTTTCCCCGGCAATGAAAGGGCTGTCTGCTAGGAGTGGATTATCTCTTTTCCGATGCACTATTTCATGTTTACTGTGTCCCACGCACCCTCACATTGACGAATTAACGCAGAATTTGCGTCGCTGTGACATACTATATTAGCCATGCCTTCTGTTTCCCAATCGAGTATTGTTTCCCCGGCAACGAAAGGGCTGTCTGCTAGGAGTGGATTATCTCTTTTCCGATGCACTATTTCATGTTTACTGTATCCCACGCATCCTCACATTGACGAATTAATGCAGAATTTGCGTCGCTGTGACATACTATAGGAGCCATGCCTTCTGTTTCCCAATCGAGTATTGTTTCCCCGGCAACGAAAGGGCTGTCTGCTAGGAGTGGATTATCTCTTTTCCGATGCACTCTTTCATGTTTACTGTGTCCCCCGCATCCTCACATTGACGAATTAACGCAGAAATGGCGTCGCTATGACATACTATAGGAGCCATGCCTTCTGGTTCCCAGTCGAGCATTGTTTCCCCAGCAACGAAAGGGCTGTCTGCTAGGAGTGGATTATCTCTTTTCCGATGCACTATTTCATGTTTACTGTATCCCACGCATCCTCACATTGACGAATTAACGCAGAATTTGCGTCGCTATAACATACTAAAGGAGCCATGCCTTGTGTTTCCAGTCGAGTATTGTTTCCCCGGCAACGAAAGGGATGTCTGCTGGGAGTGGATTATCTCTTTCCCGATGCACTATTTCATGTTTACTGTGTCCCACGCACCCTCACATTGACGAATTAACGCATAATTTGCGTCGCTATAACGTACTATAGGAGCCATGCCTTCTGTTTCCCAATCGAGTATTGTTTCCCCTGCAACGAAAAGGCTGTCTGCTAGGAGTGGATTATCTCTTTTCCGCTGCACTATTTCAGGTTTACGGTGTCCCCCGTAGCCTGACGTTGACTAATTAACGCAGAAATGGCGTCGCTATGACATACAATAGGAGCCATGCCTTCTGGTTCCCAATCGAGTATTGTTTCCCCTGGCAACGAAAGGGCTGTCTGCTAGGAGTGGATTATCTCTTTTACGATGCACTATTTCATGTTTACTGTGTCCCACGCACCCTCACATTGACGAATTAACGCAGAAATGGCGTCGCTATGACATATTATAGGAGCCATGCCTTCTGTTTCCCAATCGAGTATTGTTTCCCCGGCAACGAAAGGGCTGTCTGCTAGGAGTGGATTATCTCTTTTCCGATGCACTATTTCATGTTTACTGTGTCCCACGCACCCTCACATTGACGAATTAACGCAGAATTTGCGTCGCTATGACATCCTATAGGAGCCATGCCTTCTGTTTCCCAATCGAGTATTGTTTCCCCGGCAACGAAAGGGCTGTCTGCTAGGAGTGGATTATCTCTTTTCCGTTGCACTATTTCATGTTTACTGTGTCCCACGCACCCTCACATTGACGAATTAACGCAGAATTTGCGTCGCTATGACATACTATAAGAGCCATGCCTTCTGGTTCCCAATCGCGTATTGTTTCCCCAGCAACGAAAGGGCTGTCTGCTAGGAGTGGATTATCTCTTTTACGATGCACTATTTCATGTTTACTGTGTCCCACGCACCCTCACATTGACGAATTAACGCAGAAATGGCGTCGCTATGACATACTATAGGAGCCATGCCTTCTGTTTCCCAATCGAGTATTGTTTCCCCGGCAACGAAAGGGCTGTCTGCTAGGAGTGGATTATCTCTTTTCCAATGCACTATTTCAAGTTTACTGTGTCCCACGCACCCTCACATTGACGAATTGATGCAGAAATGGCGTCGCTATGACATACTATAGGAGCCATGCCTTCTGTTTCCCAATCGAGTATTGTTTCACCGGCAACGAAAGGGCTGTCTGCTAGGAGTGGATTATCTCTTTTCCAATGCACTATTTCATGTCCACTGTGTCCCACGCACCCTCACATTGACGAATTATCGCAGAACTGGCGTCGCTATGACATACTATAGGAGCCATGCCTTCTGTTTCCCAATCGAGTATTGTTTCCCCGGCAATGAAAGGGCTGTCTGCTAGGAGTGGATTATCTCTTTTCCGATGCACTATTTCATGTTTACTGTGTCCCACGCACCCTCACATTGACGAATTAACGCAGAATTTGCGTCGCTGTGACATACTATAGGAGCCATGCCTTCTGTTTCCCAATCGAGTATTGTTTCCCCGGCAACGAAAGGGCTGTCTGCTAGGAGTGGATTATCTCTTTTCCGATGCACTATTTCATGTTTACTGTATCCCACGCATCCTCACATTGACGAATTAATGCAGAATTTGCGTCGCTGTGACATACTATAGGAGCCATGCCTTCTGTTTCCCAATCGAGTATTGTTTCCCCGGCAACGAAAGGGCTGTCTGCTAGGAGTGGATTATCTCTTTTCCGATGCACTCTTTCATGTTTACTGTGTCCCCCGCATCCTCACATTGACGAATTAACGCAGAAATGGCGTCGCTATGACATACTATAGGAGCCATGCCTTCTGGTTCCCAGTCGAGCATTGTTTCCCCAGCAACGAAAGGGCTGTCTGCTAGGAGTGGATTATCTCTTTTCCGATGCACTATTTCATGTTTACTGTATCCCACGCATCCTCACATTGACGAATTAACGCAGAATTTGCGTCGCTATAACATACTAAAGGAGCCATGCCTTCTGTTTCCAGTCGAGTATTGTTTCCCCGGCAACGAAAGTGATGTCTGCTGGGAGTGGATTATCTCTTTTCTGATGCACTATTTCATGTTTACTGTGTCCCACGCACCCTCACATTGACGAATTAACGCATAATTTGCGTCGCTATAACGTACTATAGGAGCCATGCCTTCTGTTTCCCAATCGAGTATTGTTTCCCCTGCAACGAAAAGGCTGTCTGCTAGGAGTGGATTATCTCTTTTCCGCTGCACTATTTCAGGTTTACGGTGTCCCCCGTAGCCTGACATTGACTAATTAACGCAGAAATGGCGTCCCTATGACATACAATAGGAGCCATGCCTTCTGGTTCCCAATCGAGTATTGTTTCCCCTGGCAACGAAAGGGCTGTCTGCTAGGAGTGGATTATCTCTTTTACGATGCACTATTTCATGTTTACTGTGTCCCACGCACCCTCACATTGACGAATTAACGCAGAAATTGCGTCGCTATGACATATTATAGGAGCCATGCCTTCTGTTTCCCAATCGAGTATTGTTTCCCCGGCAACGAAAGGGCTGTCTGCTAGGAGTGGATTATCTCTTTTACGATGCACTATTTCATGTTTACTGTGTCCCACGCACCCTCACATTGACGAATTAACGCAGAAATGGCGTCGCTATGACATCCTATAGGAGCCATGCCTTCTGTTTCCCAATCGAGTATTGTTTCCCCGGCAACGAAAGGGCTGTCTGCTAGGAGTGGATTATCTCTTTTCCGTTGCACTATTTCATGTTTACTGTGTCCCACGCACCCTCACATTGACGAATTAACGCAGAATTTGCGTCGCTATGACATACTATAAGAGCCATGCCTTCTGGTTCCCAATCGCGTATTGTTTCCCCAGCAACGAAAGGGCTGTTTGCTAGGAGTGGATTATCCCTTTTACGATGCACTATTTCATGTTTACTGTGTCCTACGCACCCTCACATTGACGAATTAACGCAGAAATGGCGTCGCTATGACATACTATAGGAGCCATGCCTTCTGTTTCCCAATCGAGTATTGTTTCGCCGGCAACGAAAGGGCTGTCTGCTAGGAGTGGATTATCTCTTTTCCAATGCACTATTTCAAGTTTACTGTGTCCCACGCACCCTCACATTGACGAATTGATGCAGAAATGGCGTCGCTATGACATACTATAGGAGCCATGCCTTCTGTTTCCCAATCGAGTATTGTTTCCCCGGCAACGAAAGGGCTGTCTGCTAGGAGTGGATTATCTCTTTTCCAATGCACTATTTCATGTCTACTGTGTCCCACGCACCCTCACATTGACGAATTATCGCAGAACTGGCGTCGCTATGACATACTATAGGAGCCATGCCTTCTGTTTCCCAATCGAGTATTGTTTCCCCGGCAATGAAAGGGCTGTCTGCTAGGAGTGGATTATCTCTTTTCCGATGCACTATTTCATGTTTACTGTGTCCCACGCACCCTCACATTGACGAATTAACGCAGAATTTGCGTGGCTGTGACATACTATAGGAGCCATGCCTTCTGTTTCCCAATCGAGTATTGTTTCCCCGGCAACGAAAGGGCTGTCTGCTAGGAGTGGATTATCTCTTTTCCGATGCACTCTTTCATGTTTACTGTGTCCCCCGCATCCTCACATTGACGAATTAACGCAGAAATGCCTTCGCTATGACATACTATAGGAGCCATGCCTTCTGGTTCCCAATCGAGTATTGTTTCCCCAGCAACGAAAGGGCTGTCTGCTAGGAGTGGATTATCTCTTCTACGATGCACTATTTCATGTTTACTGTGTCCCACGCACCCTCACATTGACGAATTAACGCAGAAATGGCGTCGCTATGACATACTATAGGAGCCATGCCTTCTGTTTCCCAATCGAGTATTGTTTCCCCGGCAACGAAACGGCTGTCTGCTAGGAGTGGATTATCCCTTTTCCGATGCACTATTTCATGTTTACTGTGTTCCACGCACCCTCACATTGACGAATTAACGCAGAATTTGCGTCGCTATAACATACTATAGGAACCATGCTTTCTGGTTCCCAATCGAGTATTGTTTCCCCGGCAACGAAATGCCTGTCTGCTAGGAGTGGATTATCTCTTTAACGATGCACTATTTCATGTTTACTGTGTCCCACGCACCCTCACATTGACGAATTGACGCAGAAATGGCGTCGCTATGACATACTATAGGAGCCATGCCTTCTGGTTCCCAATCGAGTATTGTTTCCCCGGCAACGAAAGGGCTGTCTGCTAGGAGTGGATTATCTCTTTTCCGATGCACTATTTCATGTTTACTGTGTCCCACGCACCCTCACATTGACGAATTGATGCAGAAATGGCGTCGCTATGACATACTATAGGAGCCATGCCTTCTGTTTCCCAATCGAGTATTGTTTCCCCGGCAACGAAAGGGCTGTCTGCTAGGAGTGGATTATCTCTTTTCCAATGCACTATTTCATGTCTACTGTGTCCCACGCACCCTCACATTGACGAATTATCGCAGAACTGGCGTCGCTATGAAATACTATAGGAGCCATGCCTTCTGTTTCCCTATCGAGTATTGTTTCCCCGGCAATGAAAGGGCTGTCTGCTAGGAGTGGATTATCTCTTTTCCGATGCACTATTTCATGTTTACTGTGTCCCACGCACCCTCACATTGACGAATTAATGCAGAATTTGCGTCGCTGTGACATACTATAGGAGCCATGCCTTCTGTTTCCCAATCGAGTATTGTTTCCCCGGCAACGAAAGGGCTGTCTGCTAGGAGTGGATTATCTCTTTTCCGATGCACTCTTTCATGTTTACTGTGTCCCCCGCATCCTCACATTGACGAATTAACGCAGAAATGGCTTCGCTATGACATACTATAGGAGCCATGCCTTCTGGTTCCCAATCGAGTATTGTTTCCCCTAGCAACGAAAGGGCTGTTTGCTAGGAGTGGATTATCTCTTTTCCGATGCACTATTTCATGTTTACTGTGTCCCACGCACCCTCACATTGACGAATTAACGCAGAAATGGCGTCGCTATGACATACTATAGGAGCCATGCCTTCTGGTTCCCAGTCGAGCATTGTTTCCCCAGCAACGAAAGGTCTGTCTGCTAGGAGTGGATTATCTCTTTTCCGATGCACTATTTCATGTTTACTGTATCCCACGCATCCTCACATTGACGAATTAACGCAGAATTTGCGTCGCTATAACATACTAAAGGAGCCATGCCTTCTGTTTCCAGTCGAGTATTGTTTCCCCGGCAACGAAAGGGATGTCTGCTGGGAGTGGATTATCTCTTTTCCGATGCACTATTTCATGTTTACTGTGTCCCACGCACCCTCACATTGACGAATTAACGCAGAATTTGCGTCGCTATGACATCCTATAGGAGCCATGCCTTCTGTTTCCCAATCGAGTATTGTTTCCCCGGCAACGAAAGGGCTGTCTGCTAGGAGTGGATTATCTCTTTTCCGTTGCACTATTTCATGTTTACTGTGTCCCACGCACCCTCACATTGACGAATTAACGCAGAATTTGCGTCGCTATGACATACTATAAGAGCCATGCCTTCTGGTTCCCAATCGCGTATTGTTTCCCCAGCAACGAAAGGGCTGTCTGCTAGGAGTGGATTATCTCTTTTACGATGCACTATTTCATATTTACTGTGTCCTACGCACCCTCACATTGACGAATTAACGCAGAAATGGCGTCGCTATGACATACTATAGGAGCCATGCCTTCTGTTTCCCAATCGAGTATTGTTTCCCCGGCAACGAAAGGGCTGTCTGCTAGGAGTGGATTATCTCTTTTCCAATGCACTATTTCAAGTTTACTGTGTCCCACGCACCCTCACATTGACGAATTGATGCAGAAATGGCGTCGCTATGACATACTATAGGAGCCATGCCTTCTGTTTCCCAATCGAGTATTGTTTCCCCGGCAACGAAAGGGCTGTCTGCTAGGAGTGGATTATCTCTTTTCCAATGCACTATTTCATGTCTACTGTGTCACACGCACCCTCACATTGACGAATTATCGCAGAACTGGCGTCGCTATGACATACTATAGGAGCCATGCCTTCTGTTTCCCAATCGAGTATTGTTTCCCCGGCAATGAAAGGGCTGTCTGCTAGGAGTGGATTATCTCTTTTCCGATGCACTATTTCATGTTTACTGTGTCCCACGCACCCTCACATTGACGAATTAACGCAGAATTTGCGTCGCTGTGACATACTATAGGAGCCATGCCTTCTGGTTCCCAATCGAGTATTGTTTCCCCGGCAATGAAAGGGCTGTCTGCTAGGAGTGGATTATCTCTTTTCCGATGCACTCTTTCATGTTTACTGTGTCCCCCGCATCCTCACATTGACGAATTAACGCAGAAATGGCTTCGCTATGACATACTATAGGTGCCATGCCTTCTGGTTCCCAATCGAGTATTGTTTCCCCAGCAACGAAAGGGCTGTCTGCTAGGAGTGGATTATCTCTTCTACGATGCACTATTTCATGTTTACTGTGTCCCACGCACCCTCACATTGACGAATTAACGCAGAAATGGCGTCGCTATGACATACTATAGGAGCCATGCCTTCTGTTTCCCAATCGAGTATTGTTTCCCCGGCAACGAAAGGGCTGTCTGCTAGCAGCGGATTATCTCTTTTCCGATGCACTATTTCATGTTTACTGTGTCCCACGCACCCTCAAATTGACGAATTAACGCAGAATTTGCGTCGCTATGACATACTATAGGAGCCATGCCTTCTGTTTCCCAATCGAGTATTGTTTCCCCGGCAACGAAAGGGCTGTCTGCTAGGAGTGGATTATCTCTTTAACGATGCACTATTTCATGTTTACTGTGTCCCACGCACCCTCACATTGACGAATTGACGCAGAAATGGCGTCGCTATGACATACTATAGGAGCCATGCCTTCTGGTTCCCAATCGAGTATTGTTTCCCCGGCAACGAAAGGGCTGTCTGCTAGGAGTGGATTATCTCTTTTCCGATGCACTATTTCATGTTTACTGTGTCCCACGCACCCTCACATTGACGAATTGATGCAGAAATGGCGTCGCTATGACATACTATAGGAGCCATGCCTTCTGTTTCCCAATCGAGTATTGTTTCCCCGGCAACGAAAGGGCTGTCTGCTAGGAGTGGATTATCTCTTTTCCAATGCACTATTTCATGTCTACTGTGTCCCACGCACCCTCACATTGACGAATTATCGCAGAACTGGCGTCGCTATGACATACTATAGGAGCCATGCCTTCTGTTTCCCTATCGAGTATTGTTTCCCCGGCAATGAAAGGGCTGTCTGCTAGGAGTGGATTATCTCTTTTCCGATGCACTATTTCATGTTTACTGTGTCCCACGCACCCTCACATTGACGAATTAATGCAGAATTTGCGTCGCTGTGACATACTATATGAGCCATGCCTTCTGTTTCCCAATCGAGTATTGTTTCCCCGGCAACGAAAGGGCTGTCTGCTAGGAGTGGATTATCTCTTTTCCGATGCACTCTTTCATGTTTACTGTGTCCCCCGCATCCTCACATTGACGAATTAACGCAGAAATGGCTTCGCTATGACATACTATAGGAGCCATGCCTTCTGGTTCCCAATCGAGTATTGTTTCCCCAGCAACGAAAGGGCTGTTTGCTAGGAGTGGATTATCTCTTTTCCGATGAACTATTTCATGTTTACTGTGTCCCACGCACCCTCACATTGACGAATTAACGCAGAAATGGCGTCGCTATGACATACTATAGGAGCCATGCCTTCTGGTTCCCAGTCGAGCATTGTTTCCCCAGCAACGAAAGGGCTGTCTGCTAGGAGTGGATTATCTCTTTTCCGATGCACTATTTCATGTTTACTGTATCCCATGCATCCTCACATTGACGAATTAACGCAGAATTTGCGTCGCTATAACATACTAAAGGAGCCATGCCTTCTGTTTCCCAATCGAGTATTGTTTCCCCTGCAACGAAAAGGCTGTCTGCTAGGAGTGGATTATCTCTTTTCCGCTGCACTATTTCAGGTTTACGGTGTCCCCCGTAGCCTGACATTGACTAATTAACGCAGAAATGGCGTCGCTATGACATACAATAGGAGCCATGCCTTCTGGTTCCCAATCGAGTATTGTTTCCCCTGGCAACGAAAGGGCTGTCTGCTAGGAGTGGATTATCTCTTTTCCGATGCACTATTTCATGTTTACTGTGTCCCACGCACCCTCACATTGACGAATTAACGCAGAAATGGCGTCGCTATGACATATTATAGGAGCCATGCCTTCTGTTTCCCAATCGAGTATTGTTTCCCCGGCAACGAAAGGGCTGTCTGCTAGGAGTGGATTATCTCTTTTACGATGCACTATTTCATGTTTACTGTGTCCCACGCACCCTCACATTGACGAATTAACGCAGAAATGGCGTCGCTATGACATCCTATAGGAGCCATGCCTTCTGTTTCCCAATCGAGTATTGTTTCCCCGGCAACGAAAGGGCTGTCTGCTAGGAGTGGATTATCTCTTTTCCGTTGCACTATTTCATGTTTACTGTGTCCCACGCACCCTCACATTGACGAATTAACGCAGAATTTGCGTCGCTATGACATACTATAAGAGCCATGCCTTCTGGTTCCCAATCGCGTATTGTTTCCCCAGCAACGAAAGGGCTGTCTGCTAGGAGTGGATTATCTCCTTTACGATGCACTATTTCATGTTTACTGTGTCCTACGCACCCTCACATTGACGAATTAACGCAGAAATGGCGTCGCTATGACATACTATAGGAGCCATGCCTTCTGTTTCCCAATCGAGTATTGTTTCCCCGGCAACGAAAGGGCTGTCTGCTAGGAGTGGATTATCTCTTTTCCAATGCACTATTTCAAGTTTACTGTGTCCCACGCACCCTCACATTGACGAATTGATGCAGAAATGGCGTCGCTATGACATACTATAGGAGCCATGCCTTCTGTTTCCCAATCGAGTATTGTTTCCCCGGCAACGAAAGGGCTGTCTGCTAGGAGTGGATTATCTCTTTTCCAATGCACTATTTCATGTCCACTGTGTCCCACGCACCCTCACATTGACGAATTATCGCAGAACTGGCGTCGCTATGACATACTATAGGAGCCATGCCTTCTGTTTCCCAATCGAGTATTGTTTCCCCGGCAATGAAAGGGCTGTCTGCTAGGAGTGGATTATCTCTTTTCCGATGCACTATTTCATGTTTACTGTGTCCCACGCACCCTCACATTGACGAATTAACGCAGAATTTGCGTCGCTGTGACATACTATAGGAGCCATGCCTTCTGTTTCCCAATCGAGTATTGTTTCCCCGGCAACGAAAGGGCTGTCTGCTAGGAGTGGATTATCTCTTTTCCGATGCACTCTTTCATGTTTACTGTGTCCCCCGCATCCTCACATTGACGAATTAACGCAGAAATGGCTTCGCTATGACATACTATAGGAGCCATGCCTTCTGGTTCCCAATCGAGTATTGTTTCCCCAGCAACGAAAGGGCTGTCTGCTAGGAGTGGATTATCTCTTCTACGATGCACTATTTCATGTTTACTGTGTCCCACGCACCCTCACATTGACGAATTAACGCAGAAATGGCGTCGCTATGACATACTATAGGAGCCATGCCTTCTGTTTCCCAATCGAGTATTGTTTCCCCGGCAACGAAAGGGCTGTCTGCTAGGAGTGGATTATCCCTTTTCCGATGCACTATTTCATGTTTACTGTGTCCCACGCACCCTCACATTGATGAATTAACGCAGAAATGGCGTCGCTATGACATACTATAGGGGCCATGCCTTCTGTTTCCCAATCGAGTATTGTTTCCCCGGCAACGAAAGGGCTGTCTGCTAGGAGTGGATTATCTCTTTTCCGATGCACTATTTCATGTTTACTGTGTCCCACGCACCCTCACATTGATGAATTAACGCAGAAATGGCGTCGCTATGACATACTATAGGAGCCATGCCTTCTGTTTCCCAATCGAGTATTGTTTCCCCGGCAACGAAAGGGCTGTCTGCTAGGAGTGGATTATCTCTTTTCCAATGCACTATTTCATGTCTACTGTGTCCCACGCACCCTCACATTGACGAATTATCGCAGAACTGGCGTCGCTATGACATACTATAGGAGCCATGCCTTCTGTTTCCCAATCGAGTATTGTTTCCCCGGCAATGAAAGGGCTGTCTGCTAGGAGTGGATTATCTCTTTTCCGATGCACTATTTCATGTTTACTGTGTCCCACGCACCCTCACATTGACGAATTAACGCAGAATTTGCGTCGCTGTGACATACTATAGGAGCCATGCCTTCTGTTTCCCAATCGAGTATTGTTTCCCCGGCAACGAAAGGGCTGTCTGCTAGGAGTGGATTATCTCTTTTCCGATGCACTCTTTCATGTTTACTGTGTCCCCCGCATCCTCACATTGACGAATTAACGCAGAAATGGCTTCGCTATGACATACTATAGGAGCCATGCCTTCTGGTTCCCAATCGAGTATTGTTTCCCCAGCAACGAAAGGGCTGTCTGCTAGGAGTGGATTATCTCTTCTACGATGCACTATTTCATGTTTACTGTGTCCCACGCACCCTCAAATTGACGAATTAACGCAGAAATGGCGTCGCTATTACATACTATAGGAGCCATGCCTTCTGTTTCCCAATCGAGTATTGTTTCCCCGGCAATGAAAGAGCTGTCTGCTAGCAGCGGATTATCTCTTTTCCGATGCACTATTTCATGTTTACTGTGTCCCACGCACCCTCAAATTGACGAATTAACGCAGAATTTGCGTCGCTATGACATACTATAGGAGCCATGCCTTCTGTTTCCCAATCGAGTATTGTTTCCCCGGCAACGAAAGGGCTGTCTGCTAGCAGCGGATTATCTCTTTTCCGATGCACTATTTCATGTTTACTGTGTCCCACGCACCCTCAAATTGACGAATTAACGCAGAATTTGCGTCGCTATAACATACTATAGGAGCCATGCCTTCTGTTTCCCAATCGAGTATTGTTTCCCCGGCAACGAAAGGGCTGTCTGCTAGGAGTGGATTATCTCTTTTCCGATGCACTCTTTCATGTTTACTGTGTCCCCCGCATCCTCACATTGACGAATTAACGCAGAAATGGCTTTTCTATGACATACTATAGGTGCCATGCCTTCTGGTTCCCAATCAAGTATTGTTTCCCCAGCAACGAAAGGGCTGTCTGCTAGGAGTGGATTATCTCTTCTACGATGCACTATTTCATGTTTACTGTGTCCCACGCACCCTCACATTGACGAATTAACGCAGAAATGGCGTCGCTATGACATACTATAGGAGCCATGCCTTCTGTTTCCCAATCGAGTATTGTTTCCCCGGCAACGAAAGGGCTGTCTGCTAGCAGCGGATTATCTCTTTTCCGATTCACTATTTCATGTTTACTGTGTCCCACGCACCCTCAAATTGACGAATTAACGCAGAATTTGCGTCGCTATAACATACTATAGGAGCCATGCCTTCTGTTTCCCAATCGAGTATTGTTTCCCCGGCAACGAAAGGGCTGTCTGCTAGGAGTGGATTATCTCTTTAACGATGCACTATTTCATGTTTACTGTGTCCCACGCACCCTCACATTGACGAATTGACGCAGAAATGGCGTCGCTATGATATACTATAGGAGCCATGCCTTCTGGTTCCCAATCGAGTATTGTTTCCCCGGCAACGAAAGGGCTGTCTGCTAGGAGTGGATTATCTCTTTTCCGATGCACTATTTCATGTTTACTGTGTCCCACGCACCCTCACAATGACGAATTGATGCAGAAATGGCGTCGCTATGACATACTATAGGGGCCATGCCTTCTGTTTCCCAATCGAGTATTGTTTCCCCGGCAATGAAAGGGCTGTCTGCTAGGAGTGGATTATCTCTTTTCCGATGCACTATTTCATGTTTACTGTGTCCCACGCACCCTCACATTGACGAATCAATGCAGAATTTGCGTCGCTGTGACATACTATAGGAGCCATGCCTTCTGTTTCCCAAACGAGTATTGTTTCCCCGGCAACGAAAGGGCTGTCTGCTAGGAGTGGATTATCTCTTTTCCGATGCACTCTTTCATGTTTACTGTGTCCCCCGCATCCTCACATTGACGAATTAACGCAGAAATGGCTTCGCTATGACATACTATAGGAGCCATGCCTTCTGGTTCCCAATCGAGTATTGTTTCCCCAGCAACGAAAGGGCTGTTTGCTAGGAGTGGATTATCTCTTTTCCGATGCACTATTTCATGTTTACTGTATCCCATGCATCCTCACATTGACGAATTAACGCAGAATTTGCGTCGCTATAACATACTAAAGGAGCCATGCCTTCTGTTTCCCAATCGAGTATTGTTTCCCCTGCAACGAAAAGGCTGTCTGCTAGGAGTGGATTATCTCTTTTCCGCTGCACTATTTCAGGTTTACGGTGTCCCCCGTAGCCTGACATTGACTAATTAACGCAGAAATGGCGTCGCTATGACATACAATAGGAGCCATGCCTTCTGGTTCCCAATCGAGTATTGTTTCCCCTGGCAACGAAAGGGCTGTCTGCTAGGAGTGGATTATCTCTTTTCCGATGCACTATTTCATGTTTACTGTGTCCCACGCACCCTCACATTGACGAATTAACGCAGAAATGGCGTCGCTATGACATATTATAGGAGCCATGCCTTCTGTTTCCCAATCGAGTATTGTTTCCCCGGCAACGAAAGGGCTGTCTGCTAGGAGTGGATTATCTCTTTTACGATGCACTATTTCATGTTTACTGTGTCCCACGCACCCTCACATTGACGAATTAACGCAGAAATGGCGTCGCTATGACATCCTATAGGAGCCATGCCTTCTGTTTCCCAATCGAGTATTGTTTCCCCGGCAACGAAAGGGCTGTCTGCTAGGAGTGGATTATCTCTTTTCCGTTGCACTATTTCATGTTTACTGTGTCCCACGCACCCTCACATTGACGAATTAACGCAGAATTTGCGTCGCTATGACATACTATAAGAGCCATGCCTTCTGGTTCCCAATCGCGTATTGTTTCCCCAGCAACGAAAGGGCTGTCTGCTAGGAGTGGATTATCTCCTTTACGATGCACTATTTCATGTTTACTGTGTCCTACGCACCCTCACATTGACGAATTAACGCAGAAATGGCGTCGCTATGACATACTATAGGAGCCATGCCTTCTGTTTCCCAATCGAGTATTGTTTCCCCGGCAACGAAAGGGCTGTCTGCTAGGAGTGGATTATCTCTTTTCCAATGCACTATTTCAAGTTTACTGTGTCCCACGCACCCTCACATTGACGAATTGATGCAGAAATGGCGTCGCTATGACATACTATAGGAGCCATGCCTTCTGTTTCCCAATCGAGTATTGTTTCCCCGGCAACGAAAGGGCTGTCTGCTAGGAGTGGATTATCTCTTTTCCAATGCACTATTTCATGTCCACTGTGTCCCACGCACCCTCACATTGACGAATTATCGCAGAACTGGCGTCGCTATGACATACTATAGGAGCCATGCCTTCTGTTTCCCAATCGAGTATTGTTTCCCCGGCAATGAAAGGGCTGTCTGCTAGGAGTGGATTATCTCTTTTCCGATGCACTATTTCATGTTTACTGTGTCCCACGCACCCTCACATTGACGAATTAACGCAGAATTTGCGTCGCTGTGACATACTATAGGAGCCATGCCTTCTGTTTCCCAATCGAGTATTGTTTCCCCGGCAACGAAAGGGCTGTCTGCTAGGAGTGGATTATCTCTTTTCCGATGCACTCTTTCATGTTTACTGTGTCCCCCGCATCCTCACATTGACGAATTAACGCAGAAATGGCTTCGCTATGACATACTATAGGAGCCATGCCTTCTGGTTCCCAATCGAGTATTGTTTCCCCAGCAACGAAAGGGCTGTCTGCTAGGAGTGGATTATCTCTTCTACGATGCACTATTTCATGTTTACTGTGTCCCACGCACCCTCACATTGACGAATTAACGCAGAAATGGCGTCGCTATGACATACTATAGGAGCCATGCCTTCTGTTTCCCAATCGAGTATTGTTTCCCCGGCAACGAAAGGGCTGTCTGCTAGGAGTGGATTATCCCTTTTCCGATGCACTATTTCATGTTTACTGTGTCCCACGCACCCTCACATTGATGAATTAACGCAGAAATGGCGTCGCTATGACATACTATAGGGGCCATGCCTTCTGTTTCCCAATCGAGTATTGTTTCCCCGGCAACGAAAGGGCTGTCTGCTAGGAGTGGATTATCTCTTTTCCGATGCACTATTTCATGTTTACTGTGTCCCACGCACCCTCACATTGATGAATTAACGCAGAAATGGCGTCGCTATGACATACTATAGGAGCCATGCCTTCTGTTTCCCAATCGAGTATTGTTTCCCCGGCAACGAAAGGGCTGTCTGCTAGGAGTGGATTATCTCTTTTCCAATGCACTATTTCATGTCTACTGTGTCCCACGCACCCTCACATTGACGAATTATCGCAGAACTGGCGTCGCTATGACATACTATAGGAGCCATGCCTTCTGTTTCCCAATCGAGTATTGTTTCCCCGGCAATGAAAGGGCTGTCTGCTAGGAGTGGATTATCTCTTTTCCGATGCACTATTTCATGTTTACTGTGTCCCACGCACCCTCACATTGACGAATTAACGCAGAATTTGCGTCGCTGTGACATACTATAGGAGCCATGCCTTCTGTTTCCCAATCGAGTATTGTTTCCCCGGCAACGAAAGGGCTGTCTGCTAGGAGTGGATTATCTCTTTTCCGATGCACTCTTTCATGTTTACTGTGTCCCCCGCATCCTCACATTGACGAATTAACGCAGAAATGGCTTCGCTATGACATACTATAGGAGCCATGCCTTCTGGTTCCCAATCGAGTATTGTTTCCCCAGCAACGAAAGGGCTGTCTGCTAGGAGTGGATTATCTCTTCTACGATGCACTATTTCATGTTTACTGTGTCCCACGCACCCTCAAATTGACGAATTAACGCAGAAATGGCGTCGCTATTACATACTATAGGAGCCATGCCTTCTGTTTCCCAATCGAGTATTGTTTCCCCGGCAATGAAAGAGCTGTCTGCTAGCAGCGGATTATCTCTTTTCCGATGCACTATTTCATGTTTACTGTGTCCCACGCACCCTCAAATTGACGAATTAACGCAGAATTTGCGTCGCTATGACATACTATAGGAGCCATGCCTTCTGTTTCCCAATCGAGTATTGTTTCCCCGGCAACGAAAGGGCTGTCTGCTAGCAGCGGATTATCTCTTTTCCGATGCACTATTTCATGTTTACTGTGTCCCACGCACCCTCAAATTGACGAATTAACGCAGAATTTGCGTCGCTATAACATACTATAGGAGCCATGCCTTCTGTTTCCCAATCGAGTATTGTTTCCCCGGCAACGAAAGGGCTGTCTGCTAGGAGTGGATTATCTCTTTTCCGATGCACTCTTTCATGTTTACTGTGTCCCCCGCATCCTCACATTGACGAATTAACGCAGAAATGGCTTTTCTATGACATACTATAGGTGCCATGCCTTCTGGTTCCCAATCAAGTATTGTTTCCCCAGCAACGAAAGGGCTGTCTGCTAGGAGTGGATTATCTCTTCTACGATGCACTATTTCATGTTTACTGTGTCCCACGCACCCTCACATTGACGAATTAACGCAGAAATGGCGTCGCTATGACATACTATAGGAGCCATGCCTTCTGTTTCCCAATCGAGTATTGTTTCCCCGGCAACGAAAGGGCTGTCTGCTAGCAGCGGATTATCTCTTTTCCGATTCACTATTTCATGTTTACTGTGTCCCACGCACCCTCAAATTGACGAATTAACGCAGAATTTGCGTCGCTATAACATACTATAGGAGCCATGCCTTCTGTTTCCCAATCGAGTATTGTTTCCCCGGCAACGAAAGGGCTGTCTGCTAGGAGTGGATTATCTCTTTAACGATGCACTATTTCATGTTTACTGTGTCCCACGCACCCTCACATTGACGAATTGACGCAGAAATGGCGTCGCTATGATATACTATAGGAGCCATGCCTTCTGGTTCCCAATCGAGTATTGTTTCCCCGGCAACGAAAGGGCTGTCTGCTAGGAGTGGATTATCTCTTTTCCGATGCACTATTTCATGTTTACTGTGTCCCACGCACCCTCACAATGACGAATTGATGCAGAAATGGCGTCGCTATGACATACTATAGGGGCCATGCCTTCTGTTTCCCAATCGAGTATTGTTTCCCCGGCAATGAAAGGGCTGTCTGCTAGGAGTGGATTATCTCTTTTCCGATGCACTATTTCATGTTTACTGTGTCCCACGCACCCTCACATTGACGAATCAATGCAGAATTTGCGTCGCTGTGACATACTATAGGAGCCATGCCTTCTGTTTCCCAAACGAGTATTGTTTCCCCGGCAACGAAAGGGCTGTCTGCTAGGAGTGGATTATCTCTTTTCCGATGCACTCTTTCATGTTTACTGTGTCCCCCGCATCCTCACATTGACGAATTAACGCAGAAATGGCTTCGCTATGACATACTATAGGAGCCATGCCTTCTGGTTCCCAATCGAGTATTGTTTCCCCAGCAACGAAAGGGCTGTTTGCTAGGAGTGGATTATCTCTTTTCCGATGCACTATTTCATGTTTACTGTGTCCCACGCACCCTCACATTGACGAATTAACGCAGAAATGGCGTCGCTATGACATACTATAGGAGCCATGCCTTCTGGTTCCCAGTCGAGCATTGTTTCCCCAGCAACGAAAGGGCTGTCTGCTAGGAGTGGATTATCTCTTTTCCGATGCACTATTTCATGTTTACTGTATCCCACGCATCCTCACATTGACGAATTAACGCAGAATTTGCGTCGCTATAACATACTAAAGGAGCCATGCCTTCTGTTTCCAGTCGAGTATTGTTTCCCCGGCTACGAAAGGGATGTCTGCTGGGAGTGGATTATCTCTTTTCCGATGCACTATTTCATGTTTACTGTGTCCCACGCACCCTCACATTGACAAATTAACGCATAATTTGCGTCGCTATAACGTACTATAGGAGCCATGCCTTCTGTTTCCCAATCGAGTATTTTTTCCCCTGCAACGAAAAGGCTGTCTGCTAGGAGTGGATTATCTCTTTTCCGCTGCACTATTTCAGGTTTACGGTGTCCCCCGTAGCCTGACATTGACTAATTAACGCAGAAATGGCGTCGCTATGACATACAATAGGAGCCATGCCTTCTGGTTCCCAATCGAGTATTGTTTCCCCTGGCAACGAAAGGGCTGTCTGCTAGGAGTGGATTATCTCTTTTACGATGCACTATTTCATGTTTACTGTGTCCCACGCACCCTCACATTGACGAATTAACGCAGAAATGGCGTCGCTATGACATATTATAGGAGCCATGCCTTCTGTTTCCCAATCGAGTATTGTTTCCCCGGCAACGAAAGGGCTGTCTGCTAGGAGTGGATTATCTCTTTTACGATGCACTATTTCATGTTTACTGTGTCCCACGCACCCTCACATTGACGAATTAACGCAGAAATGGCGTCGCTATGACATCCTATAGGAGCCATGCCTTCTGTTTCCCAATCGAGTATTGTTTCCCCGGCAACGAAAGGGCTGTCTGCTAGGAGTGGATTATCTCTTTTCCGTTGCACTATTTCATGTTTACTGTGTCCCACGCACCCTCACATTGACGAATTAACGCAGAATTTGCGTCGCTATGACATACTATAAGAGCCATGCCTTATGGTTCCCAATCGCGTATTGTTTCCCCAGCAACGAAAGGGCTGTCTGCTAGGAGTGGATTATCTCTTTTACGATGCACTATTTCATGTTTACTGTGTCCTACGCACCCTCACATTGACGAATTAACGCAGAAATGGCGTCGCTATGACATACTATAGGAGCCATGCCTTCTGTTTCCCAATCGAGTATTGTTTCGCCGGCAACGAAAGGGCTGTCTGCTAGGAGTGGATTATCTCTTTTCCAATGCACTATTTCAAGTTTACTGTGTCCCACGCACCCTCACATTGACGAATTGATGCAGAAATGGCGTCGCTATGACATACTATAGGAGCCATGCCTTCTGTTTCCCAATCGAGTATTGTTTCCCCGGCAACGAAAGGGCTGTCTGCTAGGAGTGGATTATCTCTTTTCCAATGCACTATTTCATGTCTACTGTGTCCCACGCACCCTCACATTGACGAATTATCGCAGAACTGGCGTCGCTATGACATACTATAGGAGCCATGCCTTCTGTTTACCAATCGAGTATTGTTTCCCCGGCAATGAAAGGGCTGTCTGCTAGGAGTGGATTATCTCTTTTCCGATGCACTATTTCATGTTTACTGTGTCCCACGCACCCTCACATTGACGAATTAACGCAGAATTTGCGTCGCTGTGACATACTATAGGAGCCATGCCTTCTGTTTCCCAATCGAGTATTGTTTCCCCGGCAACGAAAGGGCTGTCTGCTAGGAGTGGATTATCTCTTTTCCGATGCACTCTTTCATGTTTACTGTGTCCCCCGCATCCTCACATTGACGAATTAACGCAGAAATGGCTTCGCTATGACATACTATAGGAGCCATGCCTTCTGGTTCCCAATCGAGTATTGTTTCCCCAGCAACGAAAGGGCTGTCTGCTATGAGTGGATTATCTCTTTTCCGATGCACTATTTCATGTTTACTGTGTCCCACGCACCCTCACATTGTCGAATTAACGCAGAAATGGCGTCGCTATGACATACTATAGGAGCCATGCCTTCTGTTTCCCAATCGAGTATTGTTTCCCCGGCAACGAAAGGGCTGTCTGCTAGGAGTGGATTATCCCTTTTCCGATGCACTATTTCATGTTTACTGTGTTCCACGCACCCTCACATTGACGAATTAACGCAGAATTTGCGTCGCTATAACATACTATAGGAACCATGCTTTCTGGTTCCCAATCGAGTATTGTTTCCCCGGCAACGAAAGGCCTGTCTGCTAGGAGTGGATTATCTCTTTTGCGATGCACTATTTCATGTTTACTGTGTCCTACGCACCCTCACATTGACGAATTAACGCAGAAATGGTGTCGCTATGACATACTATAGGAGCCATGCCTTCTGTTTCCCAATCGAGTATTGTTTCCCCGGCAACGAAAGGGCTGTCTGCTAGGAGTGGATTATCTCTTTTCCAATGCACTATTTCAAGTTTACTGTGTCCCACGCACCCTCACATTGACGAATTGATGCAGAAATGGCGTCGCTATGACATACTATAGGAGCCATGCCTTCTGTTTCCCAATCGAGTATTGTTTCCCCGGCAACGAAAGGGCTGTCTGCTAGGAGTGGATTATCTCTTTTCCAATGCACTATTTCATGTCTACTGTGTCCCACGCACCCTCACATTGACGAATTATCGCAGAACTGGCGTCGCTATGACATACTATAAGAGCCATGCCTTCTGTTTCCCAATCGAGTATTGTTTCCCCGGCAATGAAAGGGCTGTCTGCTAGGAGTGGATTATCTCTTTTCCGATGCACTATTTCATGTTTACTGTGTCCCACGCACCCTCACATTGACGAATTAACGCAGAATTTGCGTCGCTGTGACATACTATAGGAGCCATGCCTTCTGTTTCCCAATCGAGTATTGTTTCCCCGGCAACGAAAGGGCTGTCTGCTAGGAGTGGATTATCTCTTTTCCGATGCACTCTTTCATGTTTACTGTGTCCCCCGCATCCTCACATTGGCGAATTAACGCAGAAATGGCTTCGCTATGACATACTATAGGAGCCATGCCTTCTGGTTCCCAATCGAGTATTGTTTCCCCAGCAACGAAAGGGCTGTCTGCTAGGAGTGGATTATCTCTTCTACGATGCACTATTTCATGTTTACTGTGTCCCACGCACCCTCACATTGACGAATTAACGCAGAAATGGCGTCGCTATGACATAATATAGTAGCCATGCCTTCTGTTTCCCAATCGAGTATTGTTTCCCCGGCAACGAAAGGGCTGTCTGCTAGCAGCGGATTATCTCTTTTCCGATTCACTATTTCATGTTTACTGTGTCCCACGCACCCTCAAATTGACGAATTAACGCAGAATTTGCGTCGCTATAACATACTATAGGAGCCATGCCTTCTGATTCCCAATCGAGTATTGTTTCCCCGGCAACGAAAGGGCTGTCTGCTAGGAGTGGATTATCTCTTTAACGATGCACTATTTCATGTTTACTGTGTCCCACGCACCCTCACATTGACGAATTGACGCAGAAATGGCGTCGCTATGACATACTATAGGAGCCATGCCTTCTGGTTCCCAATCGAGTATTGTTTCCCCGGCAACGATAGGGCTGTCTGCTAGGAGTGGATTATCTCTTTTCCGATGCACTATTTCATGTTTACTGTGTCCCACGCACCCTCACAATGACGAATTGATGCAGAAATGGCGTCGCTATGACATACTATAGGAGCCATGCCTTCTGTTTCCCAATCGAGTATTGTTTCCCCGGCAACGAAAGGGCTGTCTGCTAGGAGTGGATTATCTCTTTTCCGATGCACTATTTCATGTTTACTGTATCCCACGCACCCTCACATTGACGAATTAACGCAGAATTTGCGTCGCTATGACATACTATAGGAGCCATGCCTTCTGTTTCCCAATCGAGTATTGTTTCCCCGGCAACGAAAGGGCTGTCTGCTAGGAGTGGATTATCTCTTTAACGATGCACTATTTCATGTTTACTGTGTCCCACGCACCCTCACATTGACGAATTGACGCAGAAATGGCGTCGCTATGACATACTATAGGAGCCATGCCTTCTGGTTCCCAATCGAGTATTGTTTCCCCAGCAACGAAAGGGCTGTCTGCTAGGAGTGGAATATCTCTTTTGCGATGCACTATTTCATGTTTACTGTGTCCCACGCACCCTCACATTGACGAATTAACGCAGAAATGGCGTCGCTATGACATACTATAGGAGCCATGCCTTCTGTTTCCCAATCGAGTATTGTTTCCCCGGCAATGAAAGGGCTGTCTGCTAGCAGCGGATTATCTCTTTTCCGATGCACTATTTCATGTTTACTGTGTCCCACGCACCCTCAAATTGACGAATTAACGCAGAATTTGCGTCGCTATAACATACTATAGGAGCCATGCATTCTGTTTCCCAATCGAGTATTGTTTCCCCGGCAACGAATGGGCTGTCTGCTAGGAGTGGATTATCTCCTTAACGATGCACTATTTCATGTTTACTGTGCCCCACGCACCCTCACATTGACGAATTGACGCAGAAATGGCGTCGCTATGACATACTATAGGAGCCATGCCTTCTGGTTCCCAATCGAGTATTGTTTCCCCAGCAACGAAAGGGCTGTCTGCTAGGAGTGGATTATCTCTTTTGCGATGCACTATTTCATGTTTACTGTATCCCACGCACCCTCACATTGACGAATTGATGCAGAAATGGCGTCGCTATGACATACTATAGGAGCCATGCATTCTGTTTCCCAATCGAGTATTGTTTCCCCGGCAACGTAAGGGCTGTCTGCTAGGAGTGGATTATCTCTTTTCCAATGCACTATTTCATGTCTACTGTGTCCCACGCACCCTCACATTGACGAATTATCGCAGTACTGGCGTCGCTATGACATACTATAGGAGCCATGCCTTCTGTTTCCCAATCGAGTATTGTTTCCCCGGCAATGAAAGGGCTGTCTGCTAGGAGTGGATTATCTCTTTTCCGATGCACTATTTCATGTTTACTGTGTCCCACGCACCCTCACATTGACGAATTAACTTAGAATTTGCGTCGCTGTGACATACTATAGGAGCCATGCCTTCTGTTTCCCAATCGAGTATTGTTTCCCCGGCAACGAAAGGGCTGTCTGCTAGGAGTGGATTATCTCTTTTCCGATGCACTCTTTCATGTTTACTGTGTCCCCCGCATCCTCACATTGACGAATTAACGCAGAAATGGCTTCGCTATGACATACTATAGGAGCCATGCCTTCTGGTTCCCAATCGAGTATTGTTTCCCCAGCAACGAAAGGGCTGTTTGCTAGGAGAGGATTATCTCTTTTCCGATGCACTATTTCATGTTTACTGTGTATCACGCACCCTCACATTGACGAATTAACGCAGAAATGGCGTCGCTATGACATACTATAGGAGCCATGCCTTCTGGTTCCCAGTCGAGCATTGTTTCCCCAGCAACGAAAGGGCTGTCTGCTAGGAGAGGATTATCTCTTTTCCGATGCACTATTTCATGTTTACTGTATCCCACGCATCCTCACATTGACGAATTAACGCAGAATTTGCGTCGCTATAACATACTAAAGGAGCCATGCCTTCTGTTTCCAGTCGAGTATTGTTTCCCCGGCAACGAAAGGGATGTCTGCTGGGAGTGGATTATCTCTTTTCCGATGCACTATTTCATTTTTACTGTGTCCCACGCACCCTCACATTGACGAATTAACGCATAATTTGCGTCGCTATAACGTACTATAGGAGCCATGCCTTCTGTTTCCCAATCGAGTATTGTTTCCCCTGCAACGAAAAGGCTGTCTGCTAGGAGTGGATTATCTCTTTTCCGCTGCACTATTTCAGGTTTACGGTGTCCCCCGTAGCCTGACATTGACTAATTAACGCAGAAATGGCGTCGCTATGACATACAATAGGAGCCATGCCTTCTGGTTCCCAATCGAGTATTGTTTCCCCTGGCAACGAAAGGGCTGTCTGCTAGGAGTGGATTATCTCTTTTACGATGCACTATTTCATGTTTACTGTGTCCCACGCACCCTCACATTGACGAATTGACGCAGAATTTGATTCGCTATGACATAGTATAGGAGCCATGCCTTCTGGTTCCCAATCGAGTATTGTTTCCCCGGCAACGAAAGGGCTGTCTGCTAGGAGTGGATTATCTCTTTTCCGATTCACTATTTCATGTTTACTGTGTCCGACGCACCCTCATATTGACGAATTAACGCAGAATTTGCGTCGCTATGACATACTATAGGAGCCATGCCTTCTGGTTCCGAATCGAGGTTTGTTTCCCCGGCAACGAAAGGGCTGTCTGCTAGGAGTGGATTATCTCTTTTCCGATGCACTATTTCTTGTTTACTGTGTCCCACGCACCCTCACATTGACGAATTAACGCAGAAATGGCGTCGCTATGACATACTATAGGAGCCATGCCTTCTGTTTCCCAATCGAGTATTGTTTCCCCAGCAACGAAAGGGCTGTCTGCTAGGAGTGGATTGTCTCTTTTCCGATGCACTTTTTCATGTTTACTGTGTCCCACGCACCCTCACATTGACGAATTAACTTAAAAATGGCGTCGCTATGACATACAATAGGAGCCATGCCTTCTGGTTCCCAATCGAGTATTGTTTCCCCAGCAACGAAAGGGCTGTCTGCTAGGAGTGGATTATCTCTTTTACGATACACTATTTCATGTTTACTGTGTCCCACGCATCCTCACATTGACGAATTAACGCAGAAATGGCGTCGCTATGACATACTATAGGAGCCATGCCTTCTGTTTCCCAATCGAGTATTGTTTCCACGGCAACGAAACGGCTGTCTGCTAGGAGTGGATTATCTCTTTTACGATGCACTATTTCATGTCTACTGTGTCCCACGCACCCTCACATTGACGAATTAACGCAGAATTTGCGTCGCTATAACGTACTATAGGAGCCATGCCTTCTGTTCCCAATCGAGTATTGTTTCCCCGGCAACGAAAAGGCTGTCTGCTAGGAGTGGATTATCTCTTTTCCGATGCACTATTTCATGTTTACGGTGTCCCCCGTAGCCTCTCATTGACGAATTAACGCAGAAATGGCGTCGCTATGACATACAATAGGAGCCATGCCTTCTTATTCCCAATCGAGTATTGTTTCCCCGGCAACGAAAGGGCTGTCTGCTAGGAGTGGATTATCTCTTTTCCGATGCACTATTTCATGTTTACTGTGTCCCACGCACCCTCACATTGACGAATTAACGCAGAAATGGCGTCGCTATGACAGACAATAGGAGCCATGCCTTCTGGTTCCCAATGGAGTATTGTTTCCCCGGCAACGGAAGTTCTGCCTGCTAGGAGTGGATTATCTCTTTTCCGATGCACTATTTCATGTTTACTGTGTCCCACGCATCCTCACATTGACGAATTAACGCAGAAATGGCGTCGCTATAACATACTATAGGAGCAATGCCTTCTGTTTCCCAATCGAGTATTGTTTCCCCGCCAACGAAAGGGCTGTCTGCTAGGAGTGGATTATCTCTTTTCCGATGCACTATTTCATGTTTACTGTGTCCCACGCACCCTCACATTGACGAATTAACGCAGAATTTGCGTCGCTATGACATAGTATAGGAGCCATGCCTTCGGCTTCCCAATCGAGTATTGTTTCCCCGGCAACGAAAGGGCTGTCTGCTAGGAGTGGATTATCTCTTTCCCGATGCACTATTTCATGTTTACTGTGTCCCACGCACCCTCACATTGACGAATTAACGCAGAATTTGCGTCGCTATGACATACTATAGGAGCCATGCCTTCTGTTTCCCAATCGAGTATTGTTTCCCCGGCAACGAAAGGGCTGTCTGCTAGGAGTGGATTATCTCTTTAACGATGCACTATTTCATGTTTACTGTGTCCCACGCACCCTCACATTGACGAATTGACGCAGAAATGGCGTCGCTATGACATACTATAGGAGCCATGCCTTCTGGTTCCCAATCGAGTATTGTTTCCCCAGCAACGAAAGGGCTGTCTGCTAGGAGTGGATTATCTCTTTTGCGATGCACTATTTCATGTTTACTGTGTCCCACGCACCCTCACATTGACGAATTAACGCAGAAATGGCGTCGCTATGACATACTATAGGAGCCATGCCTTCTGTTTCCCAATCGAGTATTGTTTCCCCTGCAACGAAAGGGCTGTCTGCTAGGAGTGGATTATCTCTTTTCCGATGCACTATTTCATGTTTACTGTGTCCCACGCACCCTCACATTGACGAATTATCGCAGAATTTGCGTGGCTATGACATACTATAGGAGCCATGCCTTCTGGTTCCCAATGGAGTATTGTTTCCCCGGATACGAAAGGGCTGTCTGCTAGGAGTGGATTATCTCTTTTCCGATGCACTATTTCATGTTTACTGTGTCCCACGCACCCTCACATTGACGAATTGATGCAGAAATGGCGTCGCTATGACATACTATAGGAGCCATGCATTCTGTTTCCCAATCGATTATTGTTTCCCCTTCAACGTAAGGGCTGTCTGCTAGGAGTGGATTATCTCTTTTCCAATGCACTATTTCACGTCTACTGTGTCCCACGCACCCTCACATTGACGAATTATCGCAGAACTGGCGTCGCTATGACATACTATAGGAGCCATGCCTTCTGTTTCCCAATCGAGTATTGTTTCCCCGGCAATGAAAGGGCTGTCTGCTAGGAGTGGATTATCTCTTTTCCGTTGCACTATTTCATGTTTACTGTGTCCCACGCACCCTCACATTGACGAATTAACGCAGAATTTGCGTCGCTGTGACATACTATAGGAGCCATGCCTTCTGTTTCCCAATCGAGTATTGTTTCCCCGGCAACGAAAGGGCTGTCTGCTAGGAGTGGATTATCTCTTTTCCGATGCACTCTTTCATGTTTACTGTGTCCCCCGCATCCTCACATTGACGAATTAACGCAGAAATGGCTTCGCTATGACATACTATAGGAGCCATGCCTTCTGGTTCCCAATCGAGTATTGTTTCCCCAGCAACGAAAGCGCTGTTTGCTAGGAGAGGATTATCTCTTTTCCGATGCACTATTTCATGTTTACTGTGTATCACGCACCCTCACATTGACGAATTAACGCAGAAATGGCGTCGCTATGACATACTATAGGAGCCATGCCTTCTGGTTCCCAGTCGAGCATTGTTTCCCCAGCAACGAAAGGGCTGTCTGCTAGGAGTGGATTATCTCTTTTCCGATGCACTATTTCATGTTTACTGTATCCCACGCATCCTCACATTGACGAATTAACGCAGAATTTGCGTCGCTATAACATACTAAAGGAGCCATGCCTTCTGTTTCCAGTCGAGTATTGTTTCCCCGGCAACGAAAGGGATGTCTGCTGGGAGTGGATTATCTCTTTTCCGATGCACTATTTCATGTTTACTGTGTCCCACGCACCCTCACATTGACGAATTAACGCATAATTTGCGTCGCTATAACGTACTATAGGAGCCATGCCTTCTGTTTCCCAATCGAGTATTGTTTCCCCTGCAACGAAAAGGCTGTCTGCTAGGAGTGGATTATCTCTTTTCCGCTGCACTATTTCAGGTTTACGGTGTCCCCCTGAGCCTGACATTGACTAATTAACGCAGAAATGGCGTCGCTATGACATACAATAGGAGCCATGCCTTCTGGTTCCCAATCGAGTATTGTTTCACCTGGCAACGAAAGGGCTGTCTGCTAGGAGTGGATTATCTCTTTTACGATGCACTATTTCATGTTTACTGTGTCCCACGCACCCTCACATTGACGAATTAACGCAGAAATGGCGTCGCTATGACATATTATAGGAGCCATGCCTTCTGTTTCCCAATCGAGTATTGTTTCCCCGGCAACGAAAGGGCTGTCTGCTAGGAGTGGATTATCTCTTTTACGATGCACTATTTCATGTTTACTGTGTCCCACGCACCCTCACATTGACGAATTAACGCAGAAATGGCGTCGCTATGACATACAATAGGAGCCATGCCTTCTGGTTCCCAATCGAGTATTGTTTCCCCGGCAACGAAAGTTCTGTCTGCTAGGAGTGGATTATCTCTTTTACGATGCACTATTTCATGTTTACTGTGTCCCACGCATCCTCACATTGACGAATTAACGCAGAAATGGCGTCGCTATGACATACTATAAGAGCCATGCCTTCTGTTTCCCAATCGAGTATTGTTTCACCGGCAACGAAAGGGCTGTCTGCTAGGAGTGGATTATCTCTTTTCCGATGCACTATTTCATGTTTACTGTGTCCCACGCACCCTCACATTGACGAATTGACGCAGAATTTGATTCGCTATGACATAGTATAGGAGCCATGCCTTCTGGTTCCCAATCGAGTATTGTTTCCCCGGCAACGAAAGGGCTGTCTGCTAGGAGTGGATTATCTCTTTTCCGATTCACTATTTCATGTTTACTGTGTCCCACGCACCCTCATATTGACGAATTAACGCAGAATTTGCGTCGCTATGACATACTATAGGAGCCATGCCTTCTGGTTCCCAATCGAGTATTGTTTCCCCGGCAACGAAAGGGCTGTCTGCTAGGAGTGGATTATCTCTTTTCCGATGCACTATTTCATGTTTACTGTGTCCCACGCACCCTCACATTGACGAATTAACGCAGAAATGGCGTCGCTATGACATACTATAGGAGCCATGCCTTCTGTTTCCCAATCGAGTATTGTTTCCCCAGCAACGAAAGGGCTGTCTGCTAGGAGTGGATTATCTCTTTTCCGATGCACTTTTTCATGTTTACTGTGTCCCACGCACCCTCACATTGACGAATTAACTTAAAAATGGCGTCGCTATGACATACAATAGGAGCCATGCCTTCTGGTTCCCAATCGAGTATTGTTTCCCCAGCAACGAAAGGGCTGTCTGCTAGGAGTGGATTATCTCTTTTACGATACACTATTTCATGTTTACTGTGTCCCACGCATCCTTACATTGACGAATTAACGCAGAAATGGCGTCGCTATGACATACTATAGGAGCCATGCCTTCTGTTTCCCAATCGAGTATTGTTTCCACGGCAACGAAAGGGCTGTCTGCTAGGAGTGGATTATCTCTTTTACGATGCACTATTTCATGTCTACTGTGTCCCACGCACCCTCACATTGACGAATTAACGCAGAATTTGCGTCGCTATAACGTACTATAGGAGCCATGCCTTCTGTTTCCCAATCGAGTATTGTTTCCCCGGCAACGAAAAGGCTGTCTGCTAGGAGTGGATTATCTCTTTTCCGATGCACTATTTCATGTTTACGGTGTCCCCCGTAGCCTCACATTGACGAATTAACGCAGAAATGGCGTCGCTATGACATACAATAGGAGCCATGCCTTCTTATTCCCAATCGAGTATTGTTTCCCCGGCAACGAAAGGGCTGTCTGCTAGGAGTGGATTATCTCTTTTCCGATGCACTATTTCATGTTTACTGTGTCCCACGCACCCTCACATTGACGAATTAACGCAGAAATGGCGTCGCTATGACAGACAATAGGAGCCATGCCTTCTGGTACCCAATGGAGTATTGTTTCCCCGGCAACGGAAGTTCTGCCTGCTAGGAGTGGATTATCTCTTTTCCGATGCACTATTTCATGTTTACTGTGTCCCACGCATCCTCACATTGACGAATTAACGCAGAAATGGCGTCGCTATAACATACTATAGGAGCAATGCCTTCTGTTTCCCAATCGAGTATTGTTTCCCCGCCAACGAAAGGGCTGTCTGCTAGGAGTGGATTATCTCTTTTCCGATGCACTATTTCATGTTTACTGTGTCCCACGCACCCTCACATTGACGAATTAACGCAGAATTTGCGTCGCTATGACATAGTATAGGAGCCATGCCTTCGGCTTCCCAATCGAGTATTGTTTCCCCGGCAACGAAAGGGCTGTCTGCTAGGAGTGGATTATCTCTTTCCCGATGCACTATTTCATGTTTACTGTGTCCCACGCACCCTCACATTGACGAATTAACGCAGAATTTGCGTCGCTATGACATACTATAGGAGCCATGCCTTCTGTTTCCCAATCGAGTATTGTTTCCCCGGCAACGAAAGGGCTGTCTGCTAGGAGTGGATTATCTCTGTTCCGATGCACTGTTTCATATTTACTGTGTCCCACGCACCCTCACATTGACGAATTAACGCAGAAATGGCGTCGCTATGACATACTATAGGAGCCATGCCTTATGGTTCCCAATCGAGTATTGTTTCCCCAGCAACGAAAGGGCTGTCTGCTAGGAGTGGATTATCTCTTTTCCGATGCAGTATTTCATGTTTACTTTGTCCCACGCACCCTCACATTGACGAATTAACGCAGAATTTGCGTCGCTATGACATACTATAGGAGCCATGCCTTTGTTTCCCAATCGAGTATTGTTTCCCCGGCAACGAAAGGGCTGTCTGCTAGGAGCGGATTATCTCTTTTCCGATGCACTATGTTTACTGTGTCCCACGCACCCTCACATTGACGAATAAACGCAGAAATGGCGTCGCTATGACATACTATAGGAGCCATGCGTTCTGTTTCCCAATCGAGTATTGTTTCACCGGCAACGAAAGGGCTGTCTGCTAGGATTGGATTATCTCTTTTCCGATGCACTATTTCATGTTTACTGTGTCCCACGCACCCTCACATTGACGAATTAACTTAAAAATGGCGTCGCTATGACATACTATAGGAGCCATGCCTTCTGGTTCCCAATCGAGTATTGTTTCCCCGGCCACGAATGGGCTGTCTGCTAGGAGTGGATTATCTCTTTTCCGATGCACTATTTCATGTTTACTGTATCCCACGCACCCTCACATTGACGAATTAACGCAGAATTTGCGTCGCTATGACATACTATAGGAGCCATGCCTTCTGGTTCCCAATCGAGTACTGTTTCCCCGGCAACGAAAGGGCTGTCTGCTATGAGTGGATTATCTCTTTTCCGATGCACTATTTCATGTTTACTGTGTCCCACGCACCCTCACATTGACGAATTAACGCAGAATTTGCGTCGCTATGACATACTATAGGAGCCATGCCTTCTGGTTCCCAATCGAGTATTGTTTCCTCTGCAACGATAGGGCTGTCTGCTAGGAGTGGATTATCTCTTTTCCGATGCACTATTTCATGTTTACTGTGTCCCACGCACCCTCACATTGACGAATTAACGCAGAATTTGCGTCGCTATGACATATATAGGAGCCATGCCTTCTGGTTCCCAATCGAGTATTGTTTCCCCGGCAACGAAAGGGCTGTCTGCTAGGAGTGGATTATCTCTTTTCCGATGCACTATTTCATGTTTACTTTATCCCACGCACCCTTACAATGACGAATTAACGTACAATTTGCGTCGCTATGACATACTATAGGAGCCATGCCTTCTGGTTCCCAATCGAGTACTGTTTCCCCGGCAACGAAAGGGCTGTCTGCTATGAGTGGATTATCTCTTTTCCGATGCATTATTTCATGTTTACTGTGTCCCACGCACCCTCACATTGACGAATTAACGCAGAAATGGCGTCGCTATGACATACAATAGGAGCCATGCCTTCTGGTTCCCAATGGAGTATTGTTTCCCCGGCAACGGAAGTTCTGCCTGCTAGGAGTGGATTATCTCTTTTCCGATGCACTATTTCATGTTTACTGCGTCCCACGCATCCTCACATTGACGAATTAACGCAGAAATGGCGTCGCTATAACATACTATAGGAGCAATGCCTTCTGTTTCCCAATCGAGTATTGTTTCCCCGCCAACGAAAGGGCTGTCTGCTAGGAGTGGATTATCTCTTTTCCGATGCACTATTTCATGTTTACTGTGTCCCACGCACCCTCACATTGACGAATTAACGCAGAATTTGCGTCGCTATGACATAGTATAGGAGCCATGCCTTCTGGTTCCCAATCGAGTATTGTTTCCCCGGCAACGAAAGGGCTGTCTGCTAGGAGTGGATTATCTCTGTTCCGATGCACTATTTCATGTTTACTGTGTCCCACGCACCCTCACATTGACGAATTAACGCAGAATTTGCGTCGCTATGACATACTATAGGAGCCATGCCTTTGTTTCCCAATCGAGTATTGTTTCCCCGGCAACGAAAGGGCTGTCTGCTAGGAGCGGATTATCTCTTTTCCGATGCACTATTTCATGTTTACTGTGTCCCACGCACCCTCAAATTGACGAATAAACGCAGAAATGTCGTCGCTATGACATACTATAGGAGCCATGCCTTCTGGTTCCCAATCGAGTATTGTTTCCCCGGCCACGAATGGGCTGTCTGCTAGGAGTGGATTATCTCTTTTCCGATGCACTATTTCATGTTTACTGTATCCCACGCACCCTCACATTGACGAATTAACGCAGAATTTGCGTCGCTATGACATACTATAGGAGCCATGCCTTCTGGTTCCCAATCGAGTACTGTTTCCCCGGCAACGAAAGGGCTGTCTGCTATGAGTGGATTATCTCTTTTCCGATGCACTATTTCATGTTTACTGTGTCCCACGCACCCTCACATTGACGAATTAACGCAGAATTTGCGTCGCTATGACATACTATAGGAGCCATGCCTTCTGGTTCCCAATCGAGTATTGTTTCCCCTGCAACGATAGGGCTGTCTGCTAGGAGTGGATTATCTCTTTTCCGATGCACTATTTCATGTTTACTGTGTCCCACGCACCCTCACATTGACGAATTAACGCAGAATTTGCGTTGCTATGACATATATAGGAGCCATGCCTTCTAGTTCTCAATCGAGTATTGTTTCCCCGGCAACGAAAGGGCTGTCTGCTAGGAGTGGATTATCTCTTTTCCGATGCACTATTTCATGTTTACTTTATCCCACGCACCCTTACAATGACGAATTAACGTACAATTTGCGTCGCTATGACATACTATAGGTGCCATGCCTTCTGGTTCCCAATCGAGTACTGTTTCCCCGGCAACGAAAGGGCTGTCTGCTATGAGTGGATTATCTCTTTTCCGATGCACTATTTCATGTTTAATGTGTCCCACGCACACCCTCACATTGACGAATTAACGCAGAATTTGCGTCGCTATAACATACTATAGGAGCCATGCCTTCTGTTTCCCAATCGAGTATTGTTTCCCCGGCAACGAAAGGGATGTCTGCTAGGAGTGGATTATCTCTTTTCCGATGAACTATTTCATGTTTACTGTGTCCCACGCACCCTCACATTGACGAATTAACGCAGAATTTGCGTCGCTATAACATACTATAGGAGCCATGCCTTCTGTTTCCCAATCGAGTATTGTTTCCCCGGCAACGAAAAGGCTGTCTGCTGGGAGTGGATTATCTCTTTTCCGTTGCACTCTTTCATGTTTACTGTGTCCCCCGTAGCCTCACATTGACGAATTAACGCAGAAATGGCGTCGCTATGACATACAATAGGAGCCATGCCTTCTGGTTCCCAATCGAGTATTGTTTCCACAGCAACGAAAGGGCTGTCTGCTAGGAGTGGATTATCTTTTTTACGATGCACTATTTCATGTCTACTGTGTCCCACGCACCCTTACATTGACGAATTAACGCAGAATTTGCGTCGCTATAACATACTATAGGAGCCATGCCTTTTGTTTCCCAATCGAGTATTGTTTCCCCGGCAACGAAAAGGCTGTCTGCTAGGAGTGGATTATCTCTTTTCCGTTGCACTATTTCATGTTTACTGTGTCCCCCGTAGCCTCACATTGACGAATTAACGCAGAAATGGCGTCGCTATGACATACAATAGGAGCCATGCCTTCTGGTTCCCAATCGAGTATTGTTTCCCCAGCAACGAAAGGGCTGTCTGCTAGGAGTGGATTATCTTTTTTACGATACACTATTTCATGTCTACTGTGTCCCACGCACCCTCACATTGACGAATTAACGCAGAAATGGCGTCGCTATGACATACTATAGGAGCCATGCCTTCTGGTTCCCAATCGAGTATTGTTTCCCCGGCAACGAAAGGGCTGTCTGCTAGGAGTGGATTATCTCTTTTCCGATGCACTATTTCATGTTAACTGTGTCCCACGCACCCTCACATTGAAGAATTAACGCAGAATTTGCGTCGCTATAACAAACTATAGGAGCCATGCCTTCTGTTTCCCATTCGAGTATTGTTACCCCGGCAACGAAAGTGCTGTCTGCTAGGAGTGGATTATCTCTTTTCCGATGCACTATTTCATGTTTACTGTGTCCCACGCACCCTCACATTGACGAATTAACGCATAATTTGCGTCGCTATAACGTACTATAGGAGCCATGCCTTCTGTTTCCCAATCGAGTATTGTTTCCCCTGCAACGAAAAGGCTGTCTGCTAGGAGTGGATTATCTCTTTTCCGCTGCACTATTTCAGGTTTACGGTGTCCCCCTGAGCCTGACATTGACTAATTAACGCAGAAATGGCGTCGCTATGACATACAATAGGAGCCATGCCTTCTGGTTCCCAATCGAGTATTGTTTCACCTGGCAACGAAAGGGCTGTCTGCTAGGAGTGGATTATCTCTTTTACGATGCACTATTTCATGTTTACTGTGTCCCACGCACCCTCACATTGACGAATTAACGCAGAAATGGCGTCGCTATGACATATTATAGGAGCCATGCCTTCTGTTTCCCAATCGAGTATTGTTTCCCCGGCAACGAAAGGGCTGTCTGCTAGGAGTGGATTATCTCTTTTACGATGCACTATTTCATGTTTACTGTGTCCCACGCACCCTCACATTGACGAATTAACGCAGAAATGGCGTCGCTATGACATACAATAGGAGCCATGCCTTCTGGTTCCCAATCGAGTATTGTTTCCCCGGCAACGAAAGTTCTGTCTGCTAGGAGTGGATTATCTCTTTTACGATGCACTATTTCATGTTTACTGTGTCCCACGCATCCTCACATTGACGAATTAACGCAGAAATGGCGTCGCTATGACATACTATAAGAGCCATGCCTTCTGTTTCCCAATCGAGTATTGTTTCACCGGCAACGAAAGGGCTGTCTGCTAGGAGTGGATTATCTCTTTTCCGATGCACTATTTCATGTTTACTGTGTCCCACGCACCCTCACATTGACGAATTGACGCAGAATTTGATTCGCTATGACATAGTATAGGAGCCATGCCTTCTGGTTCCCAATCGAGTATTGTTTCCCCGGCAACGAAAGGGCTGTCTGCTAGGAGTGGATTATCTCTTTTCCGATTCACTATTTCATGTTTACTGTGTCCCACGCACCCTCATATTGACGAATTAACGCAGAATTTGCGTCGCTATGACATACTATAGGAGCCATGCCTTCTGGTTCCCAATCGAGTATTGTTTCCCCGGCAACGAAAGGGCTGTCTGCTAGGAGTGGATTATCTCTTTTCCGATGCACTATTTCATGTTTACTGTGTCCCACGCACCCTCACATTGACGAATTAACGCAGAAATGGCGTCGCTATGACATACTATAGGAGCCATGCCTTCTGTTTCCCAATCGAGTATTGTTTCCACGGCAACGAAAGGGCTGTCTGCTAGGAGTGGATTATCTCTTTTACGATGCACTATTTCATGTCTACTGTGTCCCACGCACCCTCACATTGACGAATTAACGCAGAATTTGCGTCGCTATAACGTACTATAGGAGCCATGCCTTCTGTTTCCCAATCGAGTATTGTTTCTCCGGCAACGAAAAGGCTGTCTGCTAGGAGTGGATTATCTCTTTTCCGATGCACTATTTCATGTTTACGGTGTCCCCCGTAGCCTCACATTGACGAATTAACGCAGAAATGGCGTCGCTATGACATACAATAGGAGCCATGCCTTCTTATTCCCAATCGAGTATTGTTTCCCCGGCAACGAAAGGGCTGTCTGCTAGGAGTGGATTATCTCTTTTCCGATGCACTATTTCATGTTTACTGTGTCCCACGCATCCTCACATTGACGAATTAACGCAGAAATGGCGTCGCTATAACATACTATAGGAGCAATGCCTTCTGTTTCCCAATCGAGTATTGTTTCCCCGCCAACGAAAGGGCTGTCTGCTAGGAGTGGATTATCTCTTTTCCGATGCACTATTTCATGTTTACTGTGTCCCACGCATCCTCACATTGACGAATTAACGCAGAATTTGCGTCGCTATGACATAGTATAGGAGCCATGCCTTCGGCTTCCCAATCGAGTATTGTTTCCCCGGCAACGAAAGGGCTGTCTGCTAGGAGTGGATTATCTCTTTCCCGATGCACTATTTCATGTTTACTGTGTCCCACGCACCCTCACATTGACGAATTAACGCAGAAATGGCGTCGCTATGACATACTATAGGAGCCATGCCTTATGGTTCCCAATCGAGTATTGTTTCCCCAGCAACGAAAGGGCTGTCTGCTAGGAGTGGATTATCTCTTTTCCGATGCAGTATTTCATGTTTACTTTGTCCCACGCACCCTCACATTGACGAATTAACGCAGAATTTGCGTCGCTATGACATACTATAGGAGCCATGCCTTTGTTTCCCAATCGAGTATTGTTTCCCCGGCAACGAAAGGGCTGTCTGCTAGGAGCGGATTATCTCTTTTCCGATGCACTATGTTTACTGTGTCCCACGCACCCTCACATTGACGAATAAACGCAGAAATGGCGTCGCTATGACATACTATAGGAGCCATGCGTTCTGTTTCCCAATCGAGTATTGTTTCACCGGCAACGAAAGGGCTGTCTGCTAGGATTGGATTATCTCTTTTCCGATGCACTATTTCATGTTTACTGTGTCCCACGCACCCTCACATTGACGAATTAACTTAAAAATGGCGTCGCTATGACATACTATAGGAGCCATGCCTTCTGGTTCCCAATCGAGTATTGTTTCCCCGGCCACGAATGGGCTGTCTGCTAGGAGTGGATTATCTCTTTTCCGATGCACTATTTCATGTTTACTGTATCCCACGCACCCTCACATTGACGAATTAACGCAGAATTTGCGAGGCTATGACATACAATAGGAGCCATGCCTTCTGGTTCCCAATCGAGTACTGTTTCCCCGGCAACGAAAGGGCTGTCTGCTATGAGTGGATTATCTCTTTTCCGATGCACTATTTCATGTTTACTGTGTCCCACGCACCCTCACATTGACGAATTAACGCAGAATTTGCGTCGCTATGACATACTATAGGAGCCATGCCTTCTGGTTCCCAATCGAGTATTGTTTCCTCTGCAACGATAGGGCTGTCTGCTAGGAGTGGATTATCTCTTTTCCGATGCACTATTTCATGTTTACTGTGTCCCACGCACCCTCACATTGACGAATTAACGCAGAATTTGCGTCGCTATGACATACTATAAGAGCCATGCCTTCTGGTTCCCAATCGAGTATTGTTTCCCCGGCAACGAAAGGGCTGTCTGCTAGGAGTGGATTATCTCTTTTCCGATGCACTATTTCATGTTTACTTTATCCCACGCACCCTTACAATGACGAATTAACGTACAATTTGCGTCGCTATGACATACTATAGGAGCCATGCCTTCTGGTTCCCAATCGAGTACTGTTTCCCCGGCAACGAAAGGGCTGTCTGCTATGAGTGGATTATCTCTTTTCCGATGCATTATTTCATGTTTACTGTGTCCCACGCACCCTCACATTGACGAATTAACGCAGAAATGGCGTCGCTATGACATACAATAGGAGCCATGCCTTCTGGTTCACAATGGAGTATTGTTTCCCCGGCAACGGAAGTTCTGCCTGCTAGGAGTGGATTATCTCTTTTCCGATGCACTATTTCATGTTTACTGCGTCCCACGCATCCTCACATTGACGAATTAACGCAGAAATGGCGTCGCTATAACATACTATAGGAGCAATGCCTTCTGTTTCCCAATCGAGTATTGTTTCCCCGCCAACGAAAGGGCTGTCTGCTAGGAGTGGATTATCTCTTTTCCGATGCACTATTTCATGTTTACTGTGTCCCACGCACCCTCACATTGACGAATTAACGCAGAATTTGCGTCGCTATGACATAGTATAGGAGCCATGCCTTCTGGTTCCCAATCGAGTATTGTTTCCCCGGCAACGAAAGGGCTGTCTGCTAGGAGTGGATTATCTCTGTTCCGATGCACTATTTCATGTTTACTGTGTCCCACGCACCCTCACATTGACGAATTAACGCAGAAATGGCGTCGCTATGACATACTATAGGAGCCATGCCTTCTGGTTCCCAATCGAGTATTGTTTCCCCAGCAACGAAAGGGCTGTCTGCTAGGAGTGGATTATCTCTTTTCCGATGCAGTATTTCATGTTTACTATGTCCCACGCACCCTCACATTGACGAATTAACGCAGAATTTGCGTCGCTATGACATACTATAGGAGCCATGCCTTTGTTTCCCAATCGAGTATTGTTTCCCCGGCAACGAAAGGGCTGTCTGCTAGGAGCGGATTATCTCTTTTCCGATGCACTATGTTTACTGTGTCCCACGCACCCTCACATTGACGAATAAACGCAGAAATGGCGTCGCTATGACATACTATAGGAGCCATGCGTTCTGTTTCCCAATCGAGTATTGTTTCACCGGCAACGAAAGGGCTGTCTGCTAGGAGTGGATTATCTCTTTTCCGATGCACTATTTCATGTTTACTGTGTCCCACGCACCCTCAAATTGACGAATAAACGCAGAAATGTCGTCGCTATGACATACTATAGGAGCCATGCCTTCTGGTTCCCAATCGAGTATTGTTTCCCCGGCCACGAATGGGCTGTCTGCTAGGAGTGGATTATCTCTTTTCCGATGCACTATTTCATGTTTACTGTATCCCACGCACCCTCACATTGACGAATTAACGCAGAATTTGCGTCGCTATGACATACTATAGGAGCCATGCCTTCTGGTTCCCAATCGAGTACTGTTTCCCCGGCAACGAAAGGGCTGTCTGCTATGAGTGGATTATCTCTTTTCCGATGCACTATTTCATGTTTACTGTGTCCCACGCACCCTCACATTGACGAATTAACGCAGAATTTGCGTCGCTATGACATACTATAGGAGCCATGCCTTCTGGTTCCCAATCGAGTATTGTTTCCCCTGCAACGATAGGGCTGTCTGCTAGGAGTGGATTATCTCTTTTCCGATGCACTATTTCATGTTTACTGTGTCCCACGCACCCTCACATTGACGAATTAACGCAGAATTTGCGTTGCTATGACATATATAGGAGCCATGCCTTCTAGTTCTCAATCGAGTATTGTTTCCCCGGCAACGAAAGGGCTGTCTGCTAGGAGTGGATTATCTCTTTTCCGATGCACTATTTCATGTTTACTTTATCCCACGCACCCTTACAATGACGAATTAACGTACAATTTGCGTCGCTATGACATACTATAGGAGCCATGCCTTCTGGTTCCCAATCGAGTACTGTTTCCCCGGCAACGAAAGGGCTGTCTGCTATGAGTGGATTATCTCTTTTCCGATGCACTATTTCATGTTTAATGTGTCCCACGCACACCCTCACATTGACGAATTAACGCAGAATTTGCGTCGCTATAACATACTATAGGAGCCATGCCTTCTGTTTCCCAATCGAGTATTGTTTCCCCGGCAACGAAAGGGATGTCTGCTAGGAGTGGATTATCTCTTTTCCGATGAACTATTTCATGTTTACTGTGTCCCACGCACCCTCACATTGACGAATTAACGCAGAATTTGCGTCGCTATAACATACTATAGGAGCCATGCCTTCTGTTTCCCAATCGAGTATTGTTTCCCCGGCAACGAAAAGGCTGTCTGCTGGGATTGGATTATCTCTTTTCCGTTGCACTCTTTCATGTTTACTGTGTCCCCCGTAGCCTCACATTGACGAATTAACGCAGAAATGGCGTCGCTATGACATACAATAGGAGCCATGCCTTCTGGTTCCCAATCGAGTATTGTTTCCACAGCAACGAAAGGGCTGTCTGCTAGGAGTGGATTATCTTTTTTACGATGCACTATTTCATGTCTACTGTGTCCCACGCACCCTTACATTGACGAATTAACGCAGAATTTGCGTCGCTATAACATACTATAGGAGCCATGCCTTTTGTTTCCCAATCGAGTATTGTTTCCCCGGCAACGAAAAGGCTGTCTGCTAGGAGTGGATTATCTCTTTTCCGTTGCACTATTTCATGTTTACTGTGTCCCCCGTAGCCTCACATTGACGAATTAACGCAGAAATGGCGTCGCTATGACATACAATAGGAGCCATGCCTTCTGGTTCCCAATCGAGTATTGTTTCCCCAGCAACGAAAGGGCTGTCTGCTAGGAGTGGATTATCTTTTTTACGATGCACTATTTCATGTCTACTGTGTCCCACGCACCCTCACATTGACGAATTAACGCAGAAATGGCGTCGCTATGACATACTATAGGAGCCATGCCTTCTGGTTCCCAATCGAGTATTGTTTCCCCGGCAACGAAAGGGCTGTCTGCTAGGAGTGGATTATCTCTTTTCCGATGCACTATTTCATGTTAACTGTGTCCCACGCACCCTCACATTGAAGAATTAACGCAGAATTTGCGTCGCTATAACAAACTATAGGAGCCATGCCTTCTGTTTCCCATTCGAGTATTGTTACCCCGGCAACGAAAGTGCTGTCTGCTAGGAGTGGATTATCTCTTTTCCGATGCACTATTTCATGTTTACTGTGTCCCACGCACCCTCACATTGACGAATTAACGCAGAAATGGCGTCGCTATGACATACTATAGGAGCCATGCCTTCTGTTTCCCAATCGAGTATTGTTTCCCCGGCAACGAAAGGGCTGTCTGCTAGGAGTGGATTATCTATTTTCCGATGCACTATTTCATGTTTACTGTGTCCCACGCACCCTCACATTGACGAATTAACGCAGAAATGGCGTCGCTATGACATACTATAGGAGCCATGCCTTCTGGTTTCCAATCGAGTATTGTTTCCCCGGCAACGAAAGGGCTGTCTGCTAGGAGTGGATTATCTCTTTTCCGATGCACTATTTCATGTTTACTGTGTCCCACGCACCCTCACATTGACGAATTAACGCAGAAATGGCGTCGCTATGACATACTATAGGAGCCATGCCTTCTGTTTCCCAATCGAGTATTGTTTCCCCAGCAACGAAAGGGCTGTCTGCTAGGAGTGGATTATCTCTTTTCCGATGCACTTTTTCATGTTTACTGTGTCCCACGCACCCTCACATTGACGAATTAACTTAAAAATGGCGTCGCTATGACATACAATAGGAGCCATGCCTTCTGGTTCCCAATCGAGTATTGTTTCCCCAGCAACGAAAGGGCTGTCTGCTAGGAGTGGATTATCTCTTTTACGATACACTATTTCATGTTTACTGTGTCCCACGCATCCTCACATTGACGAATTAACGCAGAAATGGCGTCGCTATGACATACTATAGGAGCCATGCCTTCTGTTTCCCAATCGAGTATTGTTTCCACGGCAACGAAAGGGCTGTCTGCTAGGAGTGGATTATCTCTTTTACGATGCACTATTTCATGTCTACTGTGTCCCACGCACCCTCACATTGACGAATTAACGCAGAATTTGCGTCGCTATAACGTACTATAGGAGCCATGCCTTCTGTTTCCCAATCGAGTATTGTTTCCCCGGCAACGAAAAGGCTGTCTGCTAGGAGTGGATTATCTCTTTTCCGATGCACTATTTCATGTTTACGGTGTCCCCCGTAGCCTCACATTGACGAATTAACGCAGAAATGGCGTCGCTATGACATACAATAGGAGCCATGCCTTCTTATTCCCAATCGAGTATTGTTTCCCCGGCAACGAAAGGGCTGTCTGCTAGGAGTGGATTATCTCTTTTCCGATGCACTATTTCATGTTTACTGTGTCCCACGCATCCTCACATTGACGAATTAACGCAGAAATGGCGTCGCTATAACATACTATAGGAGCAATGCCTTCTGTTTCCCAATCGAGTATTGTTTCCCCGCCAACGAAAGGGCTGTCTGCTAGGAGTGGATTATCTCTTTTCCGATGCACTATTTCATGTTTACTGTGTCCCACGCACCCTCACATTGACGAATTAACGCAGAATTTGCGTCGCTATGACATAGTATAGGAGCCAAGCCTTCGGCTTCCCAATCGAGTATTGTTTCCCCGGCAACGAAAGGGCTGTCTGCTAGGAGTGGATTATCTCTTTCCCGATGCACTATTTCATGTTTACTGTGTCCCACGCACCCTCACATTGACGAATTAACGCAGAATTTGCGTCGCTATGACATACTATAGGAGCCATGCCTTCTGTTTCCCAATCGAGTATTGTTTCCCCGGCAACGAAAGGGCTGTCTGCTAGGAGTTGATTATCTCTGTTCCGATGCACTATTTCATATTTACTGTGTCCCACGCACCCTCACATTGACGAATTAACGCAGAAATGGCGTCGCTATGACATACTATAGGAGCCATGCCTTCTGGTTCCCAATCGAGTATTGTTTCCCCAGCAACGAAAGGGCTGTCTGCTAGGAGTGGATTATCTCTTTTCCGATGCAGTATTTCATGTTTACTTTGTCCCACGCACCCTCACATTGACGAATTAACGCAGAATTTGCGTCGCTATGACATACTATAGGAGCCATGCCTTTGTTTCCCAATCGAGTATTGTTTCCCCGGCAACGAAAGGGCTGTCTGCTAGGAGCGGATTATCTCTTTTCCGATGCACTATGTTTACTGTGTCCCACGCACCCTCACATTGACGAATAAACGCAGAAATGGCGTCGCTAAGACATACTATAGGAGCCATGCGTTCTGTTTCCCAATCGAGTATTGTTTCACCGGCAACGAAAGGGCTGTCTGCTAGGAGTGGATTATCTCTTTTCCGATGCACTATTTCATGTTTACTGTGTCCCACGCACCCTCAGATTGACGAATTAACTTAAAAATGGCGTCGCTATGACATACTATAGGAGCCATGCCTTCTGGTTCCCAATCGAGTATTGTTTCCCCGGCCACGAATGGGCTGTCTGCTAGGAGTGGATTATCTCTTTTCCGATGCACTATTTCATGTTTACTGTATCCCACGCACCCTCACATTGACGAATTAACGCAGAATTTGCGTCGCTATGACATACTATAGGAGCCATGCCTTCTGGTTCCCAATCGAGTACTGTTTCCCCGGCAACGAAAGGGCTGTCTGCTATGAGTGGATTATCTCTTTTCCGATGCACTATTTCATGTTTACTGTGTCCCACGCACCCTCACATTGACGAATTAACGCAGAATTTGCGTCGCTATGACATACTATAGGAGCCATGCCTTCTGGTTCCCAATCGAGTATTGTTTCCTCTGCAACGATTGGGCTGTCTGCTAGGAGTGGATTATCTCTTTTCCGATGCACTATTTCATGTTTACTGTGTCCCACGCACCCTCACATTGACGAATTAACGCAGAATTTGCGTCGCTATGACATATATAGGAGCCATGCCTTCTGGTTCCCAATCGAGTATTGTTTCCCCGGCAACGAAAGGGCTGTCTGCTAGGAGTGGATTATCTCTTTTCCGATGCACTATTTCATGTTTACTTTATCCCACGCACCCTTACAATGACGAATTAACGTACAATTTGCGTCGCTATGACATACTATAGGAGCCATGCCTTCTGGTTCCCAATCGAGTACTGTTTCCCCGGCAACGAAAGGGCTGTCTGCTATGAGTGGATTATCTCTTTTCCGATGCATTATTTCATGTTTACTGTGTCCCACGCACCCTCACATTGACGAATTAACGCAGAAATGGCGTCGCTATGACATACAATAGGAGCCATGCCTTCTGGTTCCCAATGGAGTATTGTTTCCCCGGCAACGGAAGTTCTGCCCGCTAGGAGTGGATTATCTCTTTTCCGATGCACTATTTCATGTTTACTGTGTCCCACGCATCCTCACATTGACGAATTAACGCAGAAATGGCGTCGCTATAACATACTATAGGAGCAATGCCTTCTGTTTGCCAATCGAGTATTGTTTCCCCGCCAACGAAAGGGCTGTCTGCTAGGAGTGGATTATCTCTTTTCCGATGCACTATTTCATGTTTACTGTGTCCCACGCACCCTCACATTGACGAATTAACGCAGAATTTGCGTCGCTATGACATAGTATAGGAGCCATGCCTTCTGGTTCCCAATCGAGTATTGTTTCCCCGGCAACGAAAGGGCTGTCTGCTAGGAGTGGATTATCTCTGTTCCGATGCACTATTTCATGTTTACTGTGTCCCACGCACCCTCACATTGACGAATTAACGCAGAAATGGCGTCGCTATGACATACTATAGGAGCCATGCCTTCTGGTTCCCAATCGAGTATTGTTTCCCCAGCAACGAAAGGGCTGTCTGCTAGGAGTGGATTATCTCTTTTCCGATGCAGTATTTCATGTTTACTTTGTCCCACGCACCCTCACATTGACGAATTAACGCAGAATTTGCGTCGCTATGACATACTATAGGAGCCATGCCTTTGTTTCCCAATCGAGTATTGTTTCCCCGGCAACGAAAGGGCTGTCTGCTAGGAGCGGATTATCTCTTTTCCGATGCACTATGTTTACTGTGTCCCACGCACCCTCACATTGACGAATAAACGCAGAAATGGCGTCGCTATGACATACTATAGGAGCCATGCGTTCTGTTTCCCAATCGAGTATTGTTTCACCGGCAACGAAAGGGCTGTCTGCTAGGAGTGGATTATCTCTTTTCCGATGCACTATTTCATGTTTACTGTGTCCCACGCACCCTCAAATTGACGAATAAACGCAGAAATGTCGTCGCTATGACATACTATAGGAGCCATGCCTTCTGGTTCCCAATCGAGTATTGTTTCCCCGGCCACGAATGGGCTGTCTGCTAGGAGTGGATTATCTCTTTTCCGATGCACTATTTCATGTTTACTGTATCCCACGCACCCTCACATTGACGAATTAACGCAGAATTTGCGTCGCTATGACATACTATAGGAGCCATGCCTTCTGGTTCCCAATCGAGTACTGTTTCCCCGGCAACGAAAGGGCTGTCTGCTATGAGTGGATTATCTCTTTTCCGATGCACTATTTCATTTTTACTGTGTCCCACGCACCCTCACATTGACGAATTAACGCAGAATTTGCGTCGCTATGACATACTATAGGAGCCATGCCTTCTGGTTCCCAATCGAGTATTGTTTCCCCTGCAACGATAGGGCTGTCTGCTAGGATTGGATTATCTCTTTTCCGATGCACTATTTCATGTTTACTGTGTCCCACGCACCCTCACATTGACGAATTAACGCAGAATTTGCGTCGCTATGACATATATAGGAGCCATGCCTTCTGGTTCTCAATCGAGTATTGTTTCCCCGGCAACGAAAGGGCTGTCTGCTAGGAGTGGATTATCTCTTTTCCGATGCACTATTTCATGTTTACTTTATCCCACGCACCCTTACAATGACGAATTAACGTACAATTTGCGTCGCTATGACATACTATAGGAGCCATGCCTTCTGGTTCCCAATCGAGTACTGTTTCCCCGGCAACGAAAGGGCTGTCTGCTATGAGTGGATTATCTCTTTTCCGATGCACTATTTCATGTTTAATGTGTCCCACGCACACCCTCACATTGACGAATTAACGCAGAATTTGCGTCGCTATAACATACTATAGGAGCCATGCCTTCTGTTTCCCAATCGAGTATTGTTTCCCCGGCAACGAAAGGGATGTCTGCTAGGAGTGGATTATCTCTTTTCCGATGAACTATTTCATGTTTACTGTGTCCCACGCACCCTCACATTGACGAATTAACGCAGAATTTGCGTCGCTATAACATACTATAGGAGCCATGCCTTCTGTTTCCCAATCGAGTATTGTTTCCCCGGCAACGAAAAGGCTGTCTGCTGGGAGTGGATTATCTCTTTTCCGTTGCACTCTTTCATGTTTACTGTGTCCCCCGTAGCCTCACATTGACGAATTAACGCAGAAATGGCGTCGCTATGACATACAATAGGAGCCATGCCTTCTGGTTCCCAATCGAGTATTGTTTCCACAGCAACGAAAGGGCTGTCTGCTAGGAGTGGATTATCTTTTTTACGATGCACTATTTCATGTCTACTGTGTCCCACGCACCCTCACATTGACGAATTAACGCAGAATTTGCGTCGCTATAACATACTATAGGAGCCATGCCTTTTGTTTCCCAATCGAGTATTGTTTCCCCGGCAACGAAAAGGCTGTCTGCTAGGAGTGGATTATCTCTTTTCCGTTGCACTATTTCATGTTTACTGTGTCCCCCGTAGCCTCACATTGACGAATTAACGCAGAAATGGCGTCGCTATGACATACAATAGGAGCCATGCCTTCTGGTTCCCAATCGAGTATTGTTTCCCCAGCAACGAAAGGGCTGTCTGCTAGGAGTGGATTATCTTTTTTACGATGCACTATTTCATGTCTACTGTGTCCCACGCACCCTCACATTGACGAATTAACGCAGAAATGGCGTCGCTATGACATACTATAGGAGCCATGCCTTCTGGTTCCCAATCGAGTATTGTTTCCCCGGCAACGAAAGGGCTGTCTGCTAGGAGTGGATTATCTCTTTTCCGATGCACTATTTCATGTTAACTGTGTCCCACGCACCCTCACATTGAAGAATTAACGCAGAATTTGCGTCGCTATAACAAACTATAGGAGCCATGCCTTCTGTTTCCCATTCGAGTATTGTTACCCCGGCAACGAAAGTGCTGTCTGCTAGGAGTGGATTATCTCTTTTCCGATGCACTATTTCATGTTTACTGTGTCCCACGCACCCTCACATTGACGAATTAACGCAGAAATGGCGTCGCTATGACATACTATAGGAGCCATGCCTTCTGTTTCCCAATCGAGTATTGTTTCCCCGGCAACGAAAGGGCTGTCTGCTAGGAGTGGATTATCTATTTTCCGATGCACTATTTCATGTTTACTGTGTCCCACGCACCCTCACATTGACGAATTAACGCAGAAATGGCGTCGCTATGACATACTATAGGAGCCATGCCTTCTGGTTTCCAATCGAGTATTGATTCCCCGGCAACGAAAGGGCTGTCTGCTAGGAGTGGATTATCTCTTTTCCGATGCACTATTTCAAGTTTAATGTGTCCCACGCACCCTCACATTGACGAATTAACGCAGAAATGGCGTCGCTATGACATATATAGGAGCCATGCCTTCTGGTTCCCAATCGAGTATTGTTTCCCCGGCAACGAAAGGGCTGTCTGCTAGGAGTGGATTATCTCTTTTCCGATGCACTATTTCATGTTTACTGTGTCCCACGCATCCTCACATTGACGAATTAACGCAGAAATGGCGTCGCTATGACATACTATAGGAGCCATGCCTTCTGGTTCCCAATCGAGTATTGTTTCCCCAGCAACGAAAGGCCTGTCTGCTAGGAGTGGATTATCTCTTTTCCGATGCACTATTTTATGTTTACTTTGTCCCACGCACCCTCACATTGACGAATTAACGCAGTATTTGCGTCGCTATGACATACTATAGGAGCCATGCCTTCTGTTTCCCAATCGAGTATTAATTCCCCGGCAACGAAAGGGATGTCTGCTAGGAGTGGATTATCTCTTTTCCGATGAACTATTTCATGTTTACTGTGTCCCACGCACCCTCACATTGACGAATTAACGCAGAATTTGCGTCGCTATAACATACTATAGGAGCCATGCCTTCTGTTTCCCAATCGAGTATTGTTTCCCCGGCAACGAAAAGGCTGTCTGCTGGGAGTGGATTATCTCTTTTCCGTTGCACTCTTTCATGTTTACTGTGTCCCCCGTAGCCTCACATTGACGAATTAACGCAGAAATGGCGTCGCTATGACATACAATAGGAGCCATGCCTTCTGGTTCCCAATCGAGTATTGTTTCCACAGCAACGAAAGGGCTGTCTGCTAGGAGTGGATTATCTTTTTTACGATGCACTATTTCATGTCTACTGTGTCCCACGCACCCTCACATTGACGAATTAACGCAGAATTGGCATCGCTATAACATACTATAGGAGCCATGCCTTTTGTTTCCCAATCGAGTATTGTTTCCCCGGCAACGAAAAGGCTGTCTGCTAGGAGTGGATTATCTCTTTTCCGTTGCACTATTTCATGTTTACTGTGTCCCCCGTAGCCTCACATTGACGAATTAACGCAGAAATGGCGTCGCTATGACATACAATAGGAGCCATGCCTTCTGGTTCCCAATCGAGTATTGTTTCCCCAGCAACGAAAGGGCTGTCTGCTAGGAGTGGATTATCTTTTTTACGATGCACTATTTCATGTCTACTGTGTCCCACGCACCCTCACATTGACGAATTAACGCAGAAATGGCGTCGCTATGACATACTATAGGAGCCATGCCTTCTGGTTCCCAATCGAGTATTGTTTCCCCGGCAACGAAAGGGCTGTCTGCTAGGAGTGGATTATCTCTTTTCCGATGCACTATTTCATGTTAACTGTGTCCCACGCACCCTCACATTGAAGAATTAACGCAGAATTTGCGTCGCTATAACAAACTATAGGAGCCATGCCTTCTGTTTCCCATTCGAGTATTGTTACCCCGGCAACGAAAGTGCTGTCTGCTAGGAGTGGATTATCTCTTTTCCGATGCACTATTTCATGTTTACTGTGTCCCACGCACCCTCACATTGACGAATTAACGCAGAAATGGCGTCGCTATGACATACTATAGGAGCCATGCCTTCTGTTTCCCAATCGAGTATTGTTTCCCCGGCAACGAAAGGGCTGTCTGCTAGGAGTGGATTATCTATTTTCCGATGCACTATTTCATGTTTACTGTGTCCCACGCACCCTCACATTGACGAATTAACGCAGAAATGGCGTCGCTATGACATACTATAGGAGCCATGCCTTCTGGTTTCCAATCGAGTATTGTTTCCCCGGCAACGAAAGGGCTGTCTGCTAGGAGTGGATTATCTCTTTTCCGATGCACTATTTCAAGTTTAATGTGTCCCACGCACCCTCACATTGACGAATTAACGCAGAAATGGCGTCGCTATGACATACTATAGGAGCCATGCCTTCTGTTTCCCAATCGAGTATTGTTTCCCCGGCAACGAAAGGGCTGTCTGCTAGGAGTGGATTATCTCTTTTCCGATGCACTATTTCATGTTTACTGTGTCCCACGCATCCTCACATTGACGAATTAACGCAGAAATGGCGTCGCTATGACATACTATAGGAGCCATGCCTTCTGGTTCCCAATCGAGTATTGTTTCCCCAGCAACGAAAGGCCTGTCTGCTAGGAGTGGATTATCTCTTTTCCGATGCACTATTTTATGTTTACTTTGTCCCACGCACCCTCACATTGACGAATTAACGCAGAAATGGCGTCGCTATGACATACTATAGGAGCCATGCCTTCTGGTTTCCAATCGAGTATTGTTTCCCCGGCAACGAAAGGGCTGTCTGCTAGGAGTGGATTATCTCTTTTCCGAGGCACCATTTCATGTTTAATGTGTCCCACGCACCCTCACATTGACGAATTAACGCAGAATTTGCGTCGCTATGACATACTATAGGAGCCATGCCTTCTGTTTCCCAATCGAGTATTGTTTCCCCGGCAACGAAAGGGCTGTCTGCTAGGAGTGGATTATCTCTTTTCCGATGCACTATTTCATGTTTACTGTGTCCCACGCGCCCTCACATTGACGAATTATCGCAGAATTTGCGTCGCTATGACTTACTATAGAAGCCATGCCTTCTGATTCGCAATCGAGTATTGTTTCCCCGGAAACGAAAGGGCTGTCTGCTAGGAGTGGATTATCTCTTTTCCGATGCACTAATTCATGTTTACTGTTTCCCACGCACCCTCACATTGACGAATTATCGCAGAATTTGCGTCGGTATGACATACTATAGGAGCCATGCCTTCTGGTTCCCAATCGAGTATTGTTTCCCCGGCAACGAAAGAGCTGTCTGCTAGGAGTGGATTATCTCTTTTCCGATGCACTCTTTCATGTTTACTGTGTCCCACGCACCCTCACATTGACGAATTATCGCAGAATTTGCGTCTCTATGACATACTATAGAAGCCATGCCTTCTGGTTCCCAATCGAGTATTGTTTCCCCGGCAACGAAAGGGCTGTCTGCTAGGAGTGGATTATCTCTTTTCCGATGCACTCTTTCATGTTTACTGTGTTCCACGCACCCTCACATTGACGAATTAACGCAGAATTTGCGTCGCTTTGACATACTATAGAAGCCATGCCTTCTGGTTCCCAATCGAGTATTGTTTCCCCGGCAACGAAAGGGCTGTCTGCTAGGAGTGGATTATCTCTTTTCCGATGCACTATTTCATGTTAACTGTGTCCCACGCACCCTCACATTGAAGAATTAACGCAGAATTTGCGTCGCTATAACAAACTATAGGAGCCATGCCTTCTGTTTCCCATTCGAGTATTGTTACCCCGGCAACGAAAGTGCTGTCTGCTAGGAGTGGATTATCTTTTTTACGATGCACTATTTCATGTCTACTGTGTCCCACGCACCCTCACATTGACGAATTAACGCAGAATTGGCATCGCTATAACATACTATAGGAGCCATGCCTTTTGTTTCCCAATCGAGTATTGTTTCCCCGGCAACGAAAAGGCTGTCTGCTAGGAGTGGATTATCTCTTTTCCGTTGCACTATTTCATGTTTACTGTGTCCCCCGTAGCCTCACATTGACGAATTAACGCAGAAATGGCGTCGCTATGACATACAATAGGAGCCATGCCTTCTGGTTCCCAATCGAGTATTGTTTCCCCAGCAACGAAAGGGCTGTCTGCTAGGAGTGGATTATCTTTTTTACGATGCACTATTTCATGTCTACTGTGTCCCACGCACCCTCACATTGACGAATTAACGCAGAAATGGCGTCGCTATGACATACTATAGGAGCCATGCCTTCTGGTTCCCAATCGAGTATTGTTTCCCCGGCAACGAAAGGGCTGTCTGCTAGGAGTGGATTATCTCTTTTCCGATGCACTATTTCATGTTAACTGTGTCCCACGCACCCTCACATTGAAGAATTAACGCAGAATTTGCGTCGCTATAACAAACTATAGGAGCCATGCCTTCTGTTTCCCATTCGAGTATTGTTACCCCGGCAACGAAAGTGCTGTCTGCTAGGAGTGGATTATCTCTTTTCCGATGCACTATTTCATGTTTACTGTGTCCCACGCACCCTCACATTGACGAATTAACGCAGAAATGGCGTCGCTATGACATACTATAGGAGCCATGCCTTCTGTTTCCCAATCGAGTATTGTTTCCCCGGCAACGAAAGGGCTGTCTGCTAGGAGTGGATTATCTATTTTCCGATGCACTATTTCATGTTTACTGTGTCCCACGCACCCTCACATTGACGAATTAACGCAGAAATGGCGTCGCTATGACATACTATAGGAGCCATGCCTTCTGGTTTCCAATCGAGTATTGTTTCCCCGGCAACGAAAGGGCTGTCTGCTAGGAGTGGATTATCTCTTTTCCGATGCACTATTTCAAGTTTAATGTGTCCCACGCACCCTCACATTGACGAATTAACGCAGAAATGGCGTCGCTATGACATACTATAGGAGCCATGCCTTCTGTTTCCCAATCGAGTATTGTTTCCCAGGCAACGAAAGGGCTGTCTGCTAGGAGTGGATTATCTCTTTTCCGATGCACTATTTCATGTTTACTGTGTCCCACGCATCCTCACATTGACGAATTAACGCAGAAATGGCGTCGCTATGACATACTATAGGAGCCATGCCTTCTGGTTCCCAATCGAGTATTGTTTCCCCAGCAACGAAAGGCCTGTCTGCTAGGAGTGGATTATCTCTTTTCCGATGCACTATTTTATGTTTACTTTGTCCCACGCACCCTCACATTGACGAATTAACGCAGAAATGGCGTCGCTATGACATACTATAGGAGCCATGCCTTCTGGTTTCCAATCGAGTATTGTTTCCCCGGCAACGAAAGGGCTGTCTGCTAGGAGTGGATTATCTCTTTTCCGAGGCACCATTTCATGTTTAATGTGTCCCACGCACCCTCACATTGACGAATTAACGCAGAATTTGCGTCGCTATGACATACTATAGGAGCCATGCCTTCTGTTTCCCAATCGAGTATTGTTTCCCCGGCAACGAAAGGGCTGTCTGCTAGGAGTGGATTATCTCTTTTCCGATGCACTATTTCATGTTTACTGTGTCCCACGCGCCCTCACATTGACGAATTATCGCAGAATTTGCGTCGCTATGACTTACTATAGAAGCCATGCCTTCTGATTCGCAATCGAGTATTGTTTCCCCGGAAACGAAAGGGCTGTCTGCTAGGAGTGGATTATCTCTTTTCCGATGCACTAATTCATGTTTACTGTTTCCCACGCACCCTCACATTGACGAATTATCGCAGAATTTGCGTCGGTATGACATACTATAGGAGCCATGCCTTCTGGTTCCCAATCGAGTATTGTTTCCCCGGCAACGAAAGAGCTGTCTGCTAGGAGTGGATTATCTCTTTTCCGATGCACTCTTTCATGTTTACTGTGTCCCACGCACCCTCACATTGACGAATTATCGCAGAATTTGCGTCTCTATGACATACTATAGAAGCCATGCCTTCTGGTTCCCAATCGAGTATTGTTTCCCCGGCAACGAAAGGGCTGTCTGCTAGGAGTGGATTATCTCTTTTCCGATGCACTCTTTCATGTTTACTGTGTTCCACGCACCCTCACATTGACGAATTAACGCAGAATTTGCGTCGCTTTGACATACTATAGAAGCCATGCCCTCTGGTTCCCAATCGAGTATTGTTTCCCCGGCAACGAAAGGGCTGTCTGCTAGGAGTGGATTATCTCTTTTCCGATGCACTATTTCATGTTTACTGTGTCCCACGCAACCTCACATTGACGAATTAACGCAGAATTTGCGTCGCTATGACATACTATAGAAGCCATGCCTTCTGGTTCCCAATCGAGTATTGTTTCCCCGGCAACGAAAGGGCTGTCTGCTAGGAGTGGATTAACTCTTTTCCGATGCACTATTTCATATTTACTGTGTCCCACGCACCCTCACATTGACGAATTAACTCAGAAATGGCGTCGCTATGACATACTATAGGAGCCATGCCTTCTGGTTTCCAATCGAGTATTGTTTCCCCGGCAACGAAAGGGCTGTCTGCTAGGAGTGGATTATCTCTTTTCCGATGCACTATTTCATGTTTAATGTGTCCCACGCACACCCTCACATTGACGAATTAACGCAGAATTTGCGTCGCTATGACATACTATAGGAGCCATGCCTTCTGTTTCCCAATCGAGTATTGTTTATCCGGCAACGAAAGGGCTGTCTGCTAGGAGTGGATTATCTCTTTTCCGATGCACTATTTCATGTTTACTGTGTCCCACGCGCCCTCACATTGACGAATTATCGCAGAAATGGCGTCGCTATGACTTACTATAGAAGCCAAGCCTTCTGATTCGCAATCGAGTATTGTTTCCCCGGCAACGAAAGGGCTGTCTGCTAGGAGTGGATTATCTCTTTTCCGATGCACTAATTCATGTTTACTGTTTCCCACGCACCCCCACATTGACGAATTATCGCAGAATTTGCCTCGCTATGACATACTATAGGAGCCATGCCTTCTGATTCCCAATCGAGTATTGTTTCCCCGGCAACGAAAGGGCTGTCTGCTAGGAGTGGATTATCTCTTTTCCGATGCACTCTTTCATGTTTACTGTGTCCCACGCACCCTCACATTGACGAATTATCGCAGAATTTGCGTCTCTATGACGTACTATAGAAGCCATGCCTTCTGGTTCCCAATCGAGTATTGTTTCCCCGGCAACGAAAGGGCTGTCTGCTAGGAGTGGATTATCTCTTTTCCGATTCACTCTTTCATGTTTACTGTGTTCCACGCACCCTCACATTGACGAATTAACGCAGAATTTGCGTCTCTATGACATACTATAGGAGCCATGCCTTCTGTTTCCCAATCGAGTATTGTTTCCCCGGCAACGAAAGTTCTGTCTGCTTGGAGTGGATTATCTCTCTTCCGATGCACTATTTCATGTTTACTGTGTCCCACGCAACCTCACATTGACGAATTAACGCAGAATTTGCGTCGCTATGACATACTATAGGAGCCATGCCTTCTGATTCCCAATCGAGTATTGTTTCCCCGGCAACGAAAGGGCTGTCTGCTAGGAGTGGAGTATCTCTTTTCCGATGCACTATTTCATGTTTACTGTGTCCCACGCACCCTCACATTGACGAATTATCGCAGAATTTGCGTCGCTATGACATACCATAGAAGCCATGCCTTCTGGTTCCCAATAAAAGTATTGTTTCCCCGGCAACGAAAGGGCTGTCCGCTAGGAGTGGATTATCTCTTTTCCGATGCACTATTTCATGTTTACTGTGTCCCAAGCACACTCACATTGCCGAATTAACGCAGTATTTGCGTCGCTATGACATACTATAGGAGCCATGCCCTCTGTTTCCCAATCGAGTATTGTTTCCCCGGCAACGAAAGGGCTGTCTGCTAGGAGTGGATTATCTCTTTTCCGATGCACTATTTCATGTTTACTGTGTCCCACGCACCCTCACATTGACGAATTAACGCAGAAATGGCGTCGCTATGACATTCTATAGGAGCCATGCCTTCTGTTTCCCAATCGAGTATTGTTTCCGCGGCAACGAAAGGGCTGTCTGCTAGGAGTGGATTATCTCTTTTCCGATGCACTATTTCATGTTTACTGTGTCCCACGCACCCTCACATTGACGAATAATCGCAGAAATGGCGTCGCTATGACATACTATAGGAGCCATGCCTTCTGGTTCCCAATCGAGTATTGTTTCCCCGGCAACGGATGGGCTGTCTGCTAGGAGTGGATTATCTCTTTTCCGATGCACTATTTAATGTTTACTGTGTACCACGCACCCTCACATTGACGAATTATCGCAGAATTTGCGTCGCTATGACATACTATAGAAGCCATGCCTTCTGGTTCCCAATCGAGTATTGTTTCCCCGGCAACGAAAGGGCTGTCTGCTAGGAGTGGATTATCTCTTTTCCGATGCACTATTTCATGTTTACTGTGTCCCACGCACCCTCACATTGACGAATTAACGCAGAATTTGCGTCGCTATGACATACTATAGGAGCCATGCCTTCTGTTTCCCAATCGAGTATTGTTTCCCCGGCAACGAAAGGGCTGTCTGCTAGGAGTGGATTATCTCTTTTCCGATGCACTATTTCATGTTTACTGTGTCCCACGCACCCTCACATTGATGAATTTTCGCAGAATTTGCGTCGCTATGACATACTATGGGAGCCATGCCTTCTGATTCCCAATCGAGTATTGTTTCCCCGGCAACGAAAGGGCTGTCTGCTAGGAGTGGAGTATCTCTTTTCCGATGCACTATTTCATGTTTACTGTTTCCCACGCACCCTCACATTGACGAATTATCGCAGAATTTGCGTCGCTATGACATACCATAGAAGCCATGCCTTCTGGTTCCCAATAAAAGTATTGTTTCCCCGGCAACGAAAGGGCTGTCCGCTAGGAGTGGATTATCTCTTTTCCGATGCACTATTTCATGTTTACTGTGTCCCAAGCACCCTCACATTGCCGAATTAACGCAGTATTTGCGTCGCTATGACATACTATAGGAGCCATGCCCTCTGTTTCCCAATCGAGTATTGTTTCCCCGGCAACGAAAGGGCTGTCTGCTAGGAGTGGATTATCTCTTTTCCGATGCACTATTTCATGTTTACTGTGTCCCACGCACCCTCACATTGACGAATAATCGCAGAAATGGCGTCGCTATGACATACTATAGGAGCCATGCCTTCTGGTTCCCAATCGAGTATTGTTTCCCCGGCAACGGATGGGCTGTCTGCTAGGAGTGGATTATCTCTTTTCCGATGCACTATTTAATGTTTACTGTGTACCACGCACCCTCACATTGACGAATTATCGCAGAATTTGCGTCGCTATGACATACTATAGAAGCCATGCCTTCTGGTTCCCAATCGAGTATTGTTTCCCCGGCAACGAAAGGGCTGTGTGCTAGGAGTGGATTATCTCTTTTCCGATGCACTATTTCATGTTTACTGTGTCCCACGCACCCTCACATTGACGAATTAACGCAGAATTTGCGTCGCTATGACATACTATAGAAGCCATGCCTTCTGGTCCCCAATCGAGTATTGTTTCCCCGGCAACGAAAGGGCTGTCTGCTAGGAGTGGATTATCTCTTTTCCGATGCACTACTTCATGTTTACTGTGTCCCACGCACCCTCACATTGACGAATTAACGCAGAAATGGCGTCGCTATGACATACTATAGGAGCCATGCCTTCTGGTTCCCAATCGAGTATTGTTTCCCCTGCAACGAAAGGGCTGTCTGCTACGAGTGGATTATCTCTTTTCCGATGCACTATTTCATGATTACTGTGTCCCACGCACACTCACATTGACGAATTAACGCAGAATTTGCGTCGTTATGACATACTATAGGAGCCATTCCTTCTGGTTCCCAATCGAGTATTGTTTCCCCGGCAACGAAAGGGCTGTCTGCTAGGAGTGGATTATCTCTTTTCCGATGCACTATTTCATGTTTACTGTGTCCCACGCACCCTCACATTGACGAATTATCGCAGAATTTGCGTCGCTATGACATACTATAGAAGCCATGCCTTCTGGTTCCCAATCGAGTTTTGTTTCCTCGGCAACGAAAGGGCTGTCTGCTAGGAGTGGATTATCTCTTTTCCGATGCACTATTTCATGTTTACTGTGTCCCACGCACCCTCACATTGACGAATTAACGCAGAAATGGCGTCGCTATGACATACTATAGGAGCCATGCCTTCTGGTTCCCAATCGAGTATTGTTTCCCCGGCAACGAAAGGGCTGTCGGCTAGGAGTGGATTATCTCTTTTCCGATGCACTATTTCATGTTTACTGTGTCCCACGCACCCTCACATTGACGAATTATCGCAGAATTTGCGTCGCTATGACATACTATAGGAGCCATGCCTTCTGTTTCCCAATCGAGTATTGTTTCCCCGGCAACGAAAGGGCTGTCTGCTAGGAGTGGATTATCTCTTTTCCGATGCACTATTTCATGTTTACTGTGTCCCACGCACCCTCACATTGACGAATTAACGCAGAAATGGCGTCGCTATGACATACTATAGGAGCCATGCCTTCTGGTTCCCAATCGAGTATTGTTTCCCCGGCAACGAAAGGGCTGTCTGCTAGGAGTGGATTATCTCTTTTCCGATGCACTATTTCATGTTTACTGTGTCCCACGCACACTCACATTGACGAATTAACGCAGAATTTGCGTCGCTATAACATACTATAGGAGCCATGCCTTCTGGTTCCCAATCGAGTATTGTTTCCCCGGCAACGAAAGGGCTGTCTGCTAGGAGTGGATTATCTCTTTTCCGATGCACTATTTCATGTTTACTGTGTCCCACGCACCCTCACATTGACGAATTAACGCAGAAATGGCGTCGCTATGACATACTATAGGAGCCATGCCTTCTGGTTCCCAATCGAGTATTGTTTCCCCTGCAACGAAAGGGCTGTCTGCTACGAGTGGATTATCTCTTTTCCGATGCACTTTTTCATGATTACTGTGTCCCACGCACACTCACATTGACGAATTAACGCAGAATTTGCGTCGCTATGACATACTATAGGAGCCATTCCTTCTGGTTCCCAATCGAGTATTGTTTCCCCGGCAACGAAAGGGCTGTCTGCTAGGAGTGGATTATCTCTTTTCCGATGCACTATTTCATGTTTACTGTGTCCCACGCACCCTCACATTGACGAATTATCGCAGAATTTGCGTCGCTATGACATACATTAGAAGCCATGCATTCTGGTTCCCAATCGAGTTTTGGTTCCTCGGCAACGAAAGGGCTGTTTGCTAGGAGTGGATTATCTCTTTTCCGATGCACTATTTCATGTTTACTGTGTCCCACGCACCCTCACATTGACAAATTAACGCAGAATTTGCGTCGCTATGACATACTATAGGAGCCATGCCTTCTGTTTCCCAATCGAGTATTGTTTCCCCGGCAACGAAAGGGCTGTCTGCTAGGAGTGGATTATCTCTTTTCCGATGCACTATTTCATATTTACTGTGTCCCACGCACCCTCACATTGACGAATTAACGCAGAAATGGCGTCGCTATGACATACTATAGGAGCCATGCCTTCTGTTTCCCAATCGAGTATTGTTTCCCCGGCAACGAAAGGGCTGTCTGCTAGGAGTGGATTATCTCTTTTCCGATGCACTATTTCATGTTTACTGTGTCCCACGCTCCCTCACATTGTCGAATTAACGCAGAAATGGCGTCGCTATGACATACTATAGGAGCCATGCCTTCTGGTTCCCAATCGAGTATTGTTTCCCCGGCAACGAAAGGGCTGTATGCTAGTAGTGGATTATCTCTTTTCCGATGCACTATTTCATGTTTACTGTGTCCCACGCACCCTCACATTGACGAATTATTGCAGAATTTTCGTCGCTATGACATACTATAGGAGCCATGCCTTCTGGTTCCCAATCCAGTATTGTTTCCCCGGCAACGAAAGGGCTGTCTGCTAGGAATGGATTATCTCTTTTCCGATGCACTATTTCATGTTTACTGTGTCCCACGCACACTCACATTGACGAATTAACGCAGTATTTGCGTCGCTATGACATACTATAGGAGCCATGCCTTCTGGTTCCCAATCGAGTATTGTTTCCCCGGCAACGAAAGGGCTGTCTGCTAGGAGTGGATTATCTCTTTTCCGATGCACTATTTCATGTTTACTGTGTCCCACGCACCCTCACATTGACGAATTATTGCAGAATTTTCGTCGCTATGACATACTATACGAGCCATGCCTTCTGGTTCCCAATCCAGTATTGTTTCCCCGGCAACGAAAGGGCTGTCTGCTAGGAGTGGATTATCTCTTTTCCGATGCACTATTTCAAGTTTACTGTGTCCCACGCACACTCACATTGACGAATTAACGCAGTATTTGCGTCGCTATGACATACTATAGGAGCCATGCCTTCTGGTTCCCAATCGAGTATTGTTTCCACGGCAACGAAAGGGCTGTCTGCTAGGAATGGATTATCTTTTTTCCGATGCACTATTTCATGTTTACTGTGTCCCACGCACCCTCACATTGTCGAATTAACGCAGAAATGGCGTCGCTATGACATACTATAGGAGCCATGCCTTCTGGTTCCCAATCGAGTATTGTATCCCCGGCAACGAAAGGGCTATCTGCTAGGAGTGGATTATCTCTTTTCCGATGCACTATTTCATGTTTACTGTGTCCCACGCACCCTCACATTGACGAATTAACGCAGTATTTGCGTCGCTATGACATACTATAGGAGCCATGCCTTCTGGTTCCCAATCGAGTATTGTTTCCCCGGCAACGAAAGGGCTGTCTGCTAGGAGTGGATTATCTCTTTTCCGATGCACTATTTCATGTTTACTGTGTCCCACGCACCCTCACATTGATGAATTAACGCAGAAATGGCGTCGCTATGACATACTATAGGAGCCATGCCTTCTGTTTCCCAATCGAGTATTGTTTCCACGGCAACGAAAGGGCTGTCTGCTAGGAGTGGATTATCTCTTTTCCGGTGCACTATTTCATGTTTACTGTGTCCCACGCACACTCACATTGACGAATTAACGCAGTATTTGCGTCGCTATGACATACTATAGGAGCCATGCCTTCTGGTTCCCAATCGAGTATTGTTTCCACGGCAACGAAAGGGCTGTCTGCTAGGAACGGATTATCTCTTTTCCGATGCACTATTTCATGTTTACTGTGTCCCACGCACCCTCACATTGATGAATTAACGCAGAAATGGCGTCGCTATGACATACTATAGGAGCCACGCCTTCTGTTTCCCAATCGAGTATTGTTTCCACGGCAACGAAAGGGCTGTCTGCTAGGAGTGGATTATCTCTTTTCCAATGCACTATTTCATGTTTACTGTGTCCCACGCACACTCACATTGACGAATTAACGCAGTATTTGCGTCGCTATGACATACTACAGGAGCCATGCCTTCTGGTTCCCAATCGAGTATTGTTTCCACGGCAACGGAAGGGCTGTCTGCTAGGAATGGATTATCTCTTTTCCGATGCACTATTTCATGTTTACTGTGTCCCACGCACCCTCACATTGATGAATTAACGCAGAAATGGCGTCGCTATGACATACTATAGGAGCCATGCCTTTTGTTTCCCAATCGAGTATTGTTTCCACGGCAACGAAAGGGCTGTCTGCTAGGAGTGGATTATCTCTTTTCCGATGCACTATTTCATTTTTACTGTGTCCCACGCACCCTCACTTTGATGAATTAACGCAGAAATGGAGTCGCCATGACATACTATAAGAGCCATGCCTTCTGGTTCCCAATCGAGTATTGTTTCCACGGCAACGAAAGGGCTGTCTGCTAGGAGTGGATTATCTCTTTTCCGATGCACTATTTCATGTTTACTGTGTCCCACGCACACTCACATTGACGAATTAACGCAGTATTTGCGTCGCTATGACATACTATAGGAGCCATGCCTTCTGGTTCCCAATCGAGTATTGTTTCCACGGCAACGAAAGGGCTGTCTGCTAGGAATGGATTATCTTTTTTCCGATGCACTATTTCATGTTTACTGTGTCCCACGCACCCTCACATTGATGAATTAACGCAGAAATGCCGTCGCTATGACATACTATAGGAGCCATGCCTTCTAGTTCCCAATCGAGTATTGTATCCCCGGCAACGAAAGGGCTGTCTGCTAGGAGTGGATTATCTCTTTTCCGATGCACTATTTCATGTTTACTGTGTCTCACGCACACTCACATTGACGAATTAACGCAGTATTTGCGTCGCTATGACATACTATAGGAGCCATGCCTTCTGGTTCCCAATCGAGTATTGTTTCCACGGCAACGAAAGGGCTGTCTGCTAGGAATGGATTATCTTTTTTCCGATGCACTATTTCATGTTTACTGTGTCCCACGCACCCTCACATTGACGAATTAACGCAGAATTTGCGTCGCTATGACGTACTATAGGAGCCATGCCTTCTGTTTCCCAATCGAGTATTGTTTCCCCGGCAACGAAAGGGCTGTCTGCTAGGAGTGGATTATCTCTTTTCCGATGCACTATTTCATGTTTACTGTGTCCCACGCACACTCACATTGACGAATTAACGCAGTATTTGCGTCGCTATGACATACTATAGGAGCCTTGCCTTCTGGTTCCTAATCGAGTATTGTTTCCCCGGCAACGAAAGGGCTGTCTGCTAGGAATGGATTATCTTTTTTCCGATGCACTATTTCATGTTTACTGTGTCCCACGCACCCTCACATTGACGAATTAACGCAGAATTTGCATCGCTATGACATACTATAGGAGCCATGCCTTCTGTTTCCCAATCGAGTATTGTTTCCCCGGCAACGAAAGGGCTGTCTGCTAGGAGTGGATTATCTCTTTTCCGATGCACTATTTCATGTTTACTGTGTCCCACGCACCCTCACATTGCCGAATTAACGCAGTATTTGCGTCGCTATGACATACTATAGGAGCCATGCCCTCTGTTTCCCAATCGAGTATTGTTTCCCCGGCAACGAAAGGGCTGTCTGCTAGGAGTGGATTATCTCTTTTCCGATGCACTATTTCATGTTTACTGTGTCCCACGCACCCTCACATTGACGAATAATCGCAGAAATGGCGTCGCTATGACATACTATAGGAGCCATGCCTTCTGGTTCCCAATCGAGTATTGTTTCCCCGGCAACGGATGGGCTGTCTGCTAGGAGTGGATTATCTCTTTTCCGATGCACTATTTAATGTTTACTGTGTACCACGCACCCTCACATTGACGAATTATCGCAGAATTTGCGTCGCTATGACATACTATAGAAGCCATGCCTTCTGGTTCCCAATCGAGTATTGTTTCCCCGGCAACGAAAGGGCTGTGTGCTAGGAGTGGATTATCTCTTTTCCGATGCACTATTTCATGTTTACTGTGTCCCACGCACCCTCACATTGACGAATTAACGCAGAATTTGCGTCGCTATGACATACTATAGAAGCCATGCCTTCTGGTCCCCAATCGAGTATTGTTTCCCCGGCAACGAAAGGGCTGTCTGCTAGGAGTGGATTATCTCTTTTCCGATGCACTACTTCATGTTTACTGTGTCCCACGCACCCTCACATTGACGAATTAACGCAGAAATGGCGTCGCTATGACATACTATAGGAGCCATGCCTTCTGGTTCCCAATCGAGTATTGTTTCCCCTGCAACGAAAGGGCTGTCTGCTACGAGTGGATTATCTCTTTTCCGATGCACTATTTCATGATTACTGTGTCCCACGCACACTCACATTGACGAATTAACGCAGAATTTGCGTCGTTATGACATACTATAGGAGCCATTCCTTCTGGTTCCCAATCGAGTATTGTTTCCCCGGCAACGAAAGGGCTGTCTGCTAGGAGTGGATTATCTCTTTTCCGATGCACTATTTCATGTTTACTGTGTCCCACGCACCCTCACATTGACGAATTATCGCAGAATTTGCGTCGCTATGACATACTATAGAAGCCATGCCTTCTGGTTCCCAATCGAGTTTTGTTTCCTCGGCAACGAAAGGGCTGTCTGCTAGGAGTGGATTATCTCTTTTCCGATGCACTATTTCATGTTTACTGTGTCCCACGCACCCTCACATTGACGAATTAACGCAGAAATGGCGTCGCTATGACATACTATAGGAGCCATGCCTTCTGGTTCCCAATCGAGTATTGTTTCCCCGGCAACGAAAGGGCTGTCGGCTAGGAGTGGATTATCTCTTTTCCGATGCACTATTTCATGTTTACTGTGTCCCACGCACCCTCACATTGACGAATTATCGCAGAATTTGCGTCGCTATGACATACTATAGGAGCCATGCCTTCTGTTTCCCAATCGAGTATTGTTTCCCCGGCAACGAAAGGGCTGTCTGCTAGGAGTGGATTATCTCTTTTCCGATGCACTATTTCATGTTTACTGTGTCCCACGCACCCTCACATTGACGAATTAACGCAGAAATGGCGTCGCTATGACATAGTATAGGAGCCATGCCTTCTGGTTCCCAATCGAGTATTGTTTCCCCGGCAACGAAAGGGCTGTCTGCTAGGAGTGGATTATCTCTTTTCCGATGCACTATTTCATGTTTACTGTGTCCCACGCACACTCACATTGACGAATTAACGCAGAATTTGCGTCGCTATGACATACTATAGGAGCCATGCCTTCTGGTTCCCAATCGAGTATTGTTTCCCCGGCAACGAAAGGGCTGTCTGCTAGGAGTGGATTATCTCTTTTCCGATGCACTATTTCATGTTTACTGTGTCCCACGCACCCTCACATTGACGAATTAACGCAGAAATGGCGTCGCTATGACATACTATAGGAGCCATGCCTTCTGGTTCCCAATCGAGTATTGTTTCCCCTGCAACGAAAGGGCTGTCTGCTACGAGTGGATTATCTCTTTTCCGATGCACTTTTTCATGATTACTGTGTCCCACGCACACTCACATTGACGAATTAACGCAGAATTTGCGTCGCTATGACATACTATAGGAGCCATTCCTTCTGGTTCCCAATCGAGTATTGTTTCCCCGGCAACGAAAGGGCTGTCTGCTAGGAGTGGATTATCTCTTTTCCGATGCACTATTTCATGTTTACTGTGTCCCACGCACCCTCACATTGACGAATTATCGCAGAATTTGCGTCGCTATGACATACATTAGAAGCCATGCATTCTGGTTCCCAATCGAGTTTTGGTTCCTCGGCAACGAAAGGGCTGTTTGCTAGGAGTGGATTATCTCTTTTCCGATGCACTATTTCATGTTTACTGTGTCCCACGCACCCTCACATTGACAAATTAACGCAGAATTTGCGTCGCTATGACATACTATAGGAGCCATGCCTTCTGTTTCCCAATCGAGTATTGTTTCCCCGGCAACGAAAGGGCTGTCTGCTAGGAGTGGATTATCTCTTTTCCGATGCACTATTTCATATTTACTGTGTCCCACGCACCCTCACATTGACGAATTAACGCAGAAATGGCGTCGCTATGACATACTATAGGAGCCATGCCTTCTGTTTCCCAATCGAGTATTGTTTCCCCGGCAACGAAAGGGCTGTCTGCTAGGAGTGGATTATCTCTTTTCCGATGCACTATTTCATGTTTACTGTGTCCCACGCTCCCTCACATTGTCGAATTAACGCAGAAATGGCGTCGCTATGACATACTATAGGAGCCATGCCTTCTGGTTCCCAATCGAGTATTGTTTCCCCGGCAACGAAAGGGCTGTATGCTAGTAGTGGATTATCTCTTTTCCGATGCACTATTTCATGTTTACTGTGTCCCACGCACCCTCACATTGACGAATTATTGCAGAATTTTCGTCGCTATGACATACTATAGGAGCCATGCCTTCTGGTTCCCAATCCAGTATTGTTTCCCCGGCAACGAAAGGGCTGTCTGCTAGGAATGGATTATCTCTTTTCCGATGCACTATTTCATGTTTACTGTGTCCCACGCACACTCACATTGACGAATTAACGCAGTATTTGCGTCGCTATGACATACTATAGGAGCCATGCCTTCTGGTTCCCAATCGAGTATTGTTTCCCCGGCAACGAAAGGGCTGTCTGCTAGGAGTGGATTATCTCTTTTCCGATGCACTATTTCATGTTTACTGTGTCCCACGCACCCTCACATTGACGAATTATTGCAGAATTTTCGTCGCTATGACATACTATACGAGCCATGCCTTCTGGTTCCCAATCCAGTATTGTTTCCCCGGCAACGAAAGGGCTGTCTGCTAGGAGTGGATTATCTCTTTTCCGATGCACTATTTCAAGTTTACTGTGTCCCACGCACACTCACATTGACGAATTAACGCAGTATTTGCGTCGCTATGACATACTATAGGAGCCATGCCTTCTGGTTCCCAATCGAGTATTGTTTCCACGGCAACGAAAGGGCTGTCTGCTAGGAATGGATTATCTTTTTTCCGATGCACTATTTCATGTTTACTGTGTCCCACGCACCCTCACATTGTCGAATTAACGCAGAAATGGCGTCGCTATGACATACTATAGGAGCCATGCCTTCTGGTTCCCAATCGAGTATTGTATCCCCGGCAACGAAAGGGCTATCTGCTAGGAGTGGATTATCTCTTTTCCGATGCACTATTTCATGTTTACTGTGTCCCACGCACCCTCACATTGACGAATTAACGCAGTATTTGCGTCGCTATGACATACTATAGGAGCCATGCCTTCTGGTTCCCAATCGAGTATTGTTTCCCCGGCAACGAAAGGGCTGGCTGCTAGGAGTGGATTATCTCTTTTCCGATGCACTATTTCATGTTTACTGTGTCCCACGCACCCTCACATTGATGAATTAACGCAGAAATGGCGTCGCTATGACATACTATAGGAGCCATGCCTTCTGTTTCCCAATCGAGTATTGTTTCCACGGCAACGAAAGGGCTGTCTGCTAGGAGTGGATTATCTCTTTTCCGATGCACTATTTCATTTTTACTGTGTCCCACGCACCCTCACTTTGATGAATTAACGCAGAAATGGAGTCGCCATGACATACTATAGGAGCCATGCCTTCTGTTTCCCAATCGAGTATTGTTTCCCCGGCAACGAAAGGGCTGTCTGCTAGGAGTGGATTATCTCTTTTCCGATGCACTATTTCATGTTTACTGTGTCCCACGCACACTCACATTGACGAATTAACGCAGTATTTGCGTCGCTATGACATACTATAGGAGCCTTGCCTTCTGGTTCCTAATCGAGTATTGTTTCCCCGGCAACGAAAGGGCTGTCTGCTAGGAATGGATTATCTTTTTTCCGATGCACTATTTCATGTTTACTGTGTCCCACGCACCCTCACATTGACGAATTAACGCAGAATTTGCATCGCTATGACATACTATAGGAGCCATGCCTTCTGTTTCCCAATCGAGTATTGTTTCCCCGGCAACGAAAGGGCTGTCTGCTAGGAGTGGATTATCTCTTTTCCGATGCACTATTTCATGTTTACTGTGTCCCACGCACCCTCACATTGACGAATGAACGCAGTATTTTCGTCGCTATGACATACTATAGGAGCCATGCCTTCTGTTTCCCAATCGAGTATTGTTTCCACGGCAAGGAAAGGGCTGTCTGCTAGGAGTGGATTATCTCTTTTACGATGCACTATTTCATGTTTACTGTGTCCCACGCACCCTCACATTGATGAATTAACGCAGAAATGGCGTCGCTATGACATACTATAGGAGCCATGCTTCTGTTTCCCCAATCGAGTATTGTTTCCCCGGCAACGAAAGGGCTGTCTGCTAGGAGTGGATTATCTCTTTTCCGATGCACTATTTCATGTTTACTGTGTCCCACGCACACTCACATTGACGAATTAACGCAGTATTTGCGGTCGCTATGACATACTATAGGAGCCATGCCTTCTGGTTCCCAATCGAGTTTTGTTTCCACGGCAACGAAAGGGCTGTCTGCTAGGAATGGATTATCTTTTTTCCGATGCACTATTTCATGTTTACTGTGTCCCACGCACCCTCACATTGACGAATTAACGCAGAATTTGCGTCGCTATGACATACTATGGGAGCCATGCCTTCTGTTTCCCAATCGAGTAATGTTTCCGCGGCAACGAAAGGGCTGTCTGCTAGGAGTGGATTATCTTTTTCCGATGCACTATTTCATGTTTACTGTGTCCCACGCACCCTCACATTGATGAATTAACGCAGAAATGGCGTCGCTATGACATACTTATAGGAGCCATGCCTTCTGTTTCCCAATCGAGTATTGTTTCCCCGGCAACGAAAGGGCTGTCTGCTAGGAGTGGATTATCTCTTTTCCGATGCACTATTTCATGTTTACTGTGTCCCCACGCACCCTCACATTGATGAATTAACGCAGAAATGGCGTCGCTATGACATACTATAGGAGCCATGCCTTCTGTTTCCCAATCGAGTATTGTTTCCCCCGGCAACGAAAGGGCTGTCTGCTAGGAGTGGATTATCTCTTTTCCGAGTGCACTATTTCATGTTTACTGTGTCCCACGCACCCTCACATTGTCGAATTAACGCAGAAATGGCGTCGCTATGACATACTATAGGAGCCATGCCTTCTGTTTCCCAATCGAGTATTGAACACGCGATCTAGTGTCTGTCTGCTAGGAGTGGATTATCTCTTTTCCGATGCACTATTTCATGTTTACTGTGTCCCACGCACCCTCACATTGATGAATTAACGCAGAAATGGCGTCGCTATGACATACTATAGGAGCCATGCCTTCTGTTTCCCAATCGAGTATTGTTTCCCCGGCAACGAAAGGGCTGTCTGCTAGGAGTGGATTATCTCTTTTCCGATGCACTATTTCATGTTTACTGTGTCCCACGCACACTCACATTGATGAATTAACGCAGAAATGGCGTCGCTATGACATACTATAGGAGCCATGCCTTCTGGTTCCCAATCGAGTATTGTTTCCCCGGCAACGAAAGGGCTGTCTGCTAGGAGTGGATTATCTCTTTTCCGATGCACTATTTCATGTTTACTGTGTCCCACGCACCCTCACATTGATGAATTAACGCAGAAATGGCGTGCTATGACATACTATAGGAGCCATGCCTTCTGGTTCCCAATCGAGTATTGTATCCCCGGCAACGAAAGGGCTGTCTGCTAGGAGTGGATTATCTCTTTTCCGATACACTATTTCATGTTTACTGTGTCCCACGCACACTCACATTGACGAATTAACGCAGTATTTGCGTCGCTATGACATACTATAGGAGCCATGCCTTCTGGTTCCCAATCGAGTATTGTTTCCACGGCAACGAAAGGGCTGTCTGCTAGGAATGGATTATCTTTTTTCCGATGCACTATTTCATGTTTACTGTGTCCCACGCACCCTCACATTGATGAATTAACGCAGAAATGGCGTCGCTATGACATACTATAGGAGCCATGCCTTCTGTTTCCCAATCGAGTATTGTTTCCCCGGAAACGAAAGGGCTGTCTGCTAGGAGTGGATTATCTCTTTTCCGATGCACTATTTCATGTTTACTGTGTCCCACGCACCCTCACATTGACGAATGAACGCAGTATTTTCGTCGCTATGACATACTATAGGAGCCATGCCTTCTGTTTCCCAATCGAGTATTGTTTCCACGGCAACGAAAGGGCTGTCTGCTAGGAGTGGATTATCTCTTTTCCGATGCACTATTTCATGTTTACTGTGTCCCACGCACCCTCACATTGATGAATTAACGCAGAAATGGCGTCGCTATGACATACTATAGGAGCCATGCCTTCTGTTTCCCAATCGAGTGTTGTTTCCCCGGCAACGAAAGGGCTGTCTGCTAGGAGTGGATTATCTCTTTTCCGATGCACTATTTCATGTTTACTGTGTCCCACGCACACTCACATTTACGAACTAACGCAGTATTTGCGTCGCTATGACATACTATAGGAGCCATGCCTTCTGGTTCCCAATCGAGTATTATTTCCACGGCAACGAAAGGGCTGTCTGCTAGGAATGGATTATCTTTCTTCCGATGCACTATTTCATGTTTACTGTGTCCCACGCACCCTCACATTGACGAATTAACGCAGAATTTGCGTCGCTATGACATACTATAGGAGCCATGCCTTCTGTTTCCCAATCGAGTATTGTTTCCCCGGCAACGAAAGGGCTGTCTGCTAGGAGAGGATTATCTCTTTTCCGATGCACTATTTCATGTTTACTGTGTCCCACGCACCCTCACATTGACGAATTAACGCAGTATTTTCGTCGCTATGACATACTATAGGAGCCATGCCTTCTGTTTCCCAATCGAGTATTGTTTCCACGGCAACGAAAGGGCTGTCTGCTAGGAATGGATTATCTTTTTTCCGATGCACTATTTCATGTTTACTGTGTCCCACGCACCCTCACATTGACGAATTAACGCAGAATTTGCGTCGCTATGACATACTATAGGAGCCATGCCTTCTGTTTCCCAATCGAGTATTGTTTCCCCGGCAACGAAAGGGCTGTCTGCTAGGAGTGGATTATCTCTTTTCCGATGCACTATTTCATGTCTACTGTGTCCCACGCACCCTCACATTGATGAATTAACGCAGAAATGGCGTCGCTATGACATACTATAGGAGCCATGCCTTCTGTTTCCCAATCGAGTATTGTTTCCCCGGCAACGAAAGGGCTGTCTGCTAGGAGTGGATTATCTCTTTTCCGATGCACTATTTCATGTTTACTGTGTCCCACGCACACTCACATTGACGAATTAACGCAGTATTTGCGTCGCTATGACATACTATAGGAGCCATGCCTTCTGGTTCCCAATCGAGTATCGTTTCCCCCGGCAACGAAAGGACTGTCTGCTAGGAGTGGATTATCTCTTTTCCGATGCACTATTTCATGTTTACTGTGTCCCACGCACCCTCACATTGATGAATTAACGCAGAAATGGCGTCGCTATGACATACTATAGGAGCCATGCCTTCTGTTTCCCAATCGAGTATTGTTTCCCCGGCAACGAAAAGGCTGTCTGCTAGGAGTGGATTATCTCTTTTCCGATGCACTATTTCATGTTTACTGTGTCCCACGCACCCTCACATTGACGAATTAACGCAGTATTTGCGTCGCTATGACATACTATAGGAGCCATGCCTTCTGGTTCCCAATCGAGTATTGTTTCCCCGGCAACGAAAGGGCTGTCTGCTAGGAGTGGAATATCTCTTTTCCGATGCACTATTTCATGTTTGCTGTGTCCCACGCACCCTCACATTGACGAATTATTGCAGAATTTTTCGTCGCTATGACATACTATAGGAGCCATGCCTTCTGTTTCCCAATCGAATATTGTTTCCACGGCAACGAAAGGGCTGTCTGCTAGGAATGGATTATCTTTTTTCCGATGCACTATTTCATGTTTACTGTGTCCCACGCACCCTCACATTGACGAATTAACGCAGTATTTGCGTCGCTATGACATACTATAGGAGCCATGCCTTCTGGTTCCCAATCGAGTATTGTTTCCCCCGGCAACGAAAGGGCTGTCTGCTAGGAGTGGATTATCTCTTTTCCGATGCACTAATTCATGTTTACTGTGTCCCACGCACCCTCACATTGATGAATCAACGCAGAAATGGCGTCGCTATGATATACTATTGGAGCCATGCCTTCTGTTTCCCAATCGGGTATTGTTTCCCCGGCAACGAAAAGGCTGTCTGCTAGGAGTGGATTATCTCTTTTCCGATGCACTATTTCATGTTTACTGTGTCCCACGCACCCTCACATTGACGAATTAACGCAGAAATGGCGTCGCTATGACATACTATAGGAGCCATGCCTTCTGTTTCGCAATCGAGTAATGTTTCACCGGCAACGAAAGGGCTGTCTGCTAGGAGTGGATTATCTCTTTTCCGATGCACTATTTCATGTTTACTGTGTCCCACGCACCCTCACATTGACGAATAATCGCAGAAATGGCGTCGCAATGACATACTATAGGAGCCATGCCTTCTGGTTCCCAATCGAGTATTGTTTCCCCGGCAACGAAAGGGCTGTCTGCTAGGAGTCGATTATCTCTTTTCCGATGCACTATGTCATGTTTACTGTGTCCCACTCACCCTCACATTGACGAATTAACGCAGAATTTGCGTCGCTATGACATACTATAGGAGCCATGCCTTCTGGTTCCCAATCGAGTATTGTTTCCCCGGCAACGAAAGGGCTGTCTGCTAGGAGTGGATTATCTCTTTTCCGATGCACTATTTCATGTTTACTGTGTCCCACGCACACTCACATTGAAGAATTAACGCAGTATTTGCGTCGCTATGACATACTATAGGAGCCATGCCTTCTGGTTCCCAATCGAGTATTGTTTCCCCGGCAACGAAAGGGCTGTCTGCTAGGAGTGGATTATCTCTTTTCCGATGCACTATTTCATGTTTACTGTGTCCCACGCACCCTCACATTGATGAATCAACGCAGAAATGGCGTCGCTATGACATACTATAGGAGCCATGCCTTCTGTTTCCCAATCGGGTATTGTTTCCCCGGCAACGAAAGGGCTGTCTGCTAGGAGTGGATTATCTCTTTTCCGATGCACTATTTCATGTTTACTGTGTCCCACGCACCCTCACATTGACGAATTAACGCAGAAATGGCGTCGCTATGACATACTATAGGAGCCATGCCTTCTGTTTCGCAATCGAGTAATGTTTCACCGGCAACGAAAGGGCTGTCTGCTAGGAGTGGATTATCTCTTTTCCGATGCACTATTTCATGTTTACTGTGTCCCACGCACCCTCACATTGATGAATTAACGCAGAAATGGCGTCGCTATGACTTACTATAGGAGCCATGCCTTCTGTTTCCCAATCGAGTATTGTTTCCCCGGAAACGAAAGGGCTGTCTGCTAGGAGTGGATTATCTCTTTTCCGATGCACTATTTCATGTTTACTGTGTCCCACGCACACTCACATTGACGAATTAACGCAGTATTTGCGTCGCTATGACATACTATAGGAGCCATGCCTTCTGGTTCCCAATCGAGTATTGTTTCCACGGCAACGAAAGGGCTGTCTGCTAGGAATGGATTACCTTTTTTCCGATGCACTATTTCATGTTTACTGTGTCATACGCACCCTCACATTGACGAATTAACGCAGAATTTGCGTCGCTATGACATACTATAGGAGCCATGCCTTCTGTTTCCCAATCGAGTATTGTTTCCCCGGCAACGAAAGGGCTGTCTGCTAGGAGTGGATTATCTCTTTTCCGATGCACTATTTCATGTTTACTGTGTCCCACGCACACTCACATTGACGAATTAACGCAGTATTTGCGTCGCTATGACATACTATAGGAGCCATGCCTTCTGGTTCCCAATCGAGTATTGTTTCCCCGGCAACGAAAGGGCTGTCTGCTAGGAATGGATTATCTTTTTTCCGATGCACTATTTCATGTTTACTGTGTCCCACGCACCCTCACATTGACGAATTAACGCAGAAATGGCGTCGCTATGACATACTATAGGAGCCATGCCTTCTGTTTCCCAATCGAGTATTGTTTCCCGGGCAACGAAAGGGCTGTCTGCTAGGAGTGGATTATCTCTTTTCCGATGCACTATTTCATGTTTACTGTGTCCCACGCACCCTCACATTGACGAATGAACGCAGTATTTTCGTCGCTATGACATACTATAGGAGCATTGCCTTCTGTTTCCCAATCGAGTATTGTTTCCACGGCAACGAAAGGGCTGTCTGCTAGGAGTGGATTATCTCTTTTCCGATGCACTATTTCATGTTTACTGTGTCCCACGCACCCTCACATTGATGAATTAACGCAGAAATGGCGTCGCTATGACATACTATAGGAGCCATGCCTTCTGTTTCCCAATCGAGTGTTGTTTCCCCGGCAACGAAAGGGCTGTCTGCTAGGAGTGGATTATCTCTTTTCCGATGCACTATTTCATGTTTACTGTGTCCCACGCACACTCACATTTACGAACTAACGCAGTATTTGCGTCGCTATGACATACTATAGGAGCCATGCCTTCTGGTTCCCAATCGAGTATTATTTCCACGGCAACGAAAGGGCTGTCTGCTAGGAATGGATTATCTTTCTTCCGATGCACTATTTCATGTTTACTGTGTCCCACGCACCCTCACATTGACGAATTAACGCAGAATTTGCGTCGCTATGACATACTATAGGAGCCATGCCTTCTGTTTCCCAATCGAGTATTGTTTCCCCGGCAACGAAAGGGCTGTCTGCTAGGAGTGGATTATCTCTTTTCCGATGCACTATTTCATGTTTACTGTGTCCCACGCACCCTCACATTGACGAATTAACGCAGAAATGGCGTCGCTATGACATACTATAGGAGCCATGCCTTCTGTTTCGCAATCGAGTAATGTTTCACCGGCAACGAAAGGGCTGTCTGCTAGGAGTGGATTATCTCTTTTCCGATGCACTATTTCATGTTTACTGTGTCCCACGCACCCTCACATTGACGAATAATCGCAGAAATGGCGTCGCAATGACATACTATAGGAGCCATGCCTTCTGGTTCCCAATCGAGTATTGTTTCCCCGGCAACGAAAGGGCTGTCTGCTAGGAGTCGATTATCTCTTTTCCGATGCACTATTTCATGTTTACTGTGTCCCACTCACCCTCACATTGACGAATTAACGCAGAATTTGCGTCGCTATGACATACTATAGGAGCCATGCCTTCTGGTTCCCAATCGAGTATTGTTTCCCCGGCAACGAAAGGGCTGTCTGCTAGGAGTGGATTATCTCTTTTCCGATGCACTATTTCATGTTTACTGTGTCCCACGCACACTCACATTGAAGAATTAACGCAGTATTTGCGTCGCTATGACATACTATAGGAGCCATGCCTTCTGGTTCCCAATCGAGTATTGTTTCCCCGGCAACGAAAGGGCTGTCTGCTAGGAGTGGATTATCTCTTTTCCGATGCACTATTTCATGTTTACTGTGTCCCACGCACCCTCACATTGATGAATCAACGCAGAAATGGCGTCGCTATGACATACTATAGGAGCCATGCCTTCTGTTTCCCAATCGGGTATTGTTTCCCCGGCAACGAAAGGGCTGTCTGCTAGGAGTGGATTATCTCTTTTCCGATGCACTATTTCATGTTTACTGTGTCCCACGCACCCTCACATTGACGAATTAACGCAGAAATGGCGTCGCTATGACATACTATAGGAGCCATGCCTTCTGTTTCGCAATCGAGTAATGTTTCATCGGCAACGAAAGGGCTGTCTGCTAGGAGTGGATTATCTCTTTTCCGATGCACTATTTCATGTTTACTGTGTCCCACGCACCCTCACATTGATGAATTAACGCAGAAATGGCGTCGCTATGACATACTATAGGAGCCATGCCTTCTGTTTCCCAATCGAGTATTGTTTCCCCGGAAACGAAAGGGCTGTCTGCTAGGAGTGGATTATCTCTTTTCCGATGCACTATTTCATGTTTACTGTGTCCCACGCACACTCACATTGACGAATTAACGCAGTATTTGCGTCGCTATGACATACTATAGGAGCCATGCCTTCTGGTTCCCAATCGAGTATTGTTTCCACGGCAACGAAAGGGCTGTCTGCTAGGAATGGATTACCTTTTTTCCGATGCACTATTTCATGTTTACTGTGTCATACGCACCCTCACATTGACGAATTAACGCAGAATTTGCGTCGCTATGACATACTATAGGAGCCATGCCTTCTGTTTCCCAATCGAGTATTGTTTCCCCGGCAACGAAAGGGCTGTCTGCTAGGAGTGGATTATCTCTTTTCCGATGCACTATTTCATGTTTACTGTGTCCCACGCACACTCACATTGACGAATTAACGCAGTATTTGCGTCGCTATGACATACTATAGGAACCATGCCTTCTGGTTCCCAATCGAGTATTGTTTCCCCGGCAACGAAAGGGCTGTCTGCTAGGAATGGATTATCTTTTTTCCGATGCACTATTTCATGTTTACTGTGTCCCACGCACCCTCACATTGACGAATTAACGCAGAAATGGCGTCGCTATGACATACTATAGGAGCCATGCCTTCTGTTTCCCAATCGAGTATTGTTTCCCGGGCAACGAAAGGGCTGTCTGCTAGGAGTGGATTATCTCTTTTCCGATGCACTATTTCATGTTTACTGTGTCCCACGCACCCTCACATTGACGAATGAACGCAGTATTTTCGTCGCTATGACATACTATAGGAGCCATGCCTTCTGTTTCCCAATCGAGTATTGTTTCCACGGCAACGAAAGGGCTGTCTGCTAGGAGTGGATTATCTCTTTTCCGATGCACTATTTCATGTTTACTGTGTCCCACGCACCCTCACATTGATGAATTAACGCAGAAATGGCGTCGCTATGACATACTATAGGAGCCATGCCTTCTGTTTCCCAATCGAGTGTTGTTTCCCCGGCAACGAAAGGGCTGTCTGCTAGGAGTGGATTATCTCTTTTCCGATGCACTATTTCATGTTTACTGTGTCCCACGCACACTCACATTTACGAACTAACGCAGTATTTGCGTCGCTATGACATACTATAGGAGCCATGCCTTCTGGTTCCCAATCGAGTATTATTTCCACGGCAACGAAAGGGCTGTCTGCTAGGAATGGATTATCTTTCTTCCGATGCACTATTTCATGTTTACTGTGTCCCACGCACCCTCACATTGACGAATTAACGCAGAATTTGCGTCGCTATGACATACTATAGGAGCCATGCCTTCTGTTTCCCAATCGAGTATTGTTTCCCCGGCAACGAAAGGGCTGTCTGCTAGGAGTGGATTATCTCTTTTCCGATGCACTATTTCATGTTTACTGTGTCCCACGCACCCTCACATTGACGAATTAACGCAGTATTTTCGTCGCTATGACATACTATAGGAGCCATGCCTTCTGTTTCCCAATCGAGTATTGTTTCCACGGCAACGAAAGGGCTGTCTGCTAGGAATGGATTATCTTTTTTCCGATGCATTATTTCATGTTTACTGTGTCCCACGCACCCTCACATTGACGAATTAACGCAGAATTTGCGTCGCTATGACATACTATAGGAGCCATGCCTTCTGTTTCCCAATCGAGTATTGTTTCCCCGGCAACGAAAGGGCTGTCTGCTAGGAGTGGATTATCTCTTTTCCGATGCACTATTTCATGTCTACTGTGTCCCACGCACCCTCACATTGATGAATTAACGCAGAAATGGCGTCGCTATGACATACTATAGGAGCCATGCCTTCTGTTTCCCAATCGAGTATTGTTTCCCCGGCAACGAAAGGGCTGTCTGCTAGGAGTGGATTATCTCTTTTCCGATGCACTATTTCATGTTTACTGTGTCCCACGCACACTCACATTGACGAATTAACGCAGTATTTGCGTCGCTATGACATACTATAGGAGCCATGCCTTCTGGTTCCCAATCGAGTATTGTTTCCCCGGCAACGAAAGGACTGTCTGCTAGGAGTGGATTATCTCTTTTCCGATGCACTATTTCATGTTTACTGTGTCCCACGCACCCTCACATTGATGAATTAACGCAGAAATGGCGTCGCTATGACATACTATAGGAGCCATGCCTTCTGTTTCCCAATCGAGTATTGTTTCCCCGGCAACGAAAAGGCTGTCTGCTAGGAGTGGATTATCTCTTTTCCGATGCACTATTTCATGTTTACTGTGTCCCACGCACCCTCACATTGACGAATTAACGCAGTATTTGCGTCGCTATGACATACTATAGGAGCCATGCCTTCTGGTTCCCAATCGAGTATTGTTTCCCCGGCAACGAAAGGGCTGTCTGCTAGGAGTGGAATATCTCTTTTCCGATGCACTATTTCATGTTTGCTGTGTCCCACGCACCCTCACATTGACGAATTATTGCAGAATTTTCGTCGCTATGACATACTATAGGAGCCATGCCTTCTGTTTCCCAATCGAATATTGTTTCCACGGCAACGAAAGGGCTGTCTGCTAGGAATGGATTATCTTTTTTCCGATGCACTATTTCATGTTTACTGTGTCCCACGCACCCTCACATTGACGAATTAACGCAGTATTTGCGTCGCTATGACATACTATAGGAGCCATGCCTTCTGGTTCCCAATCGAGTATTGTTTCCCCGGCAACGAAAGGGCTGTCTGCTAGGAGTGGATTATCTCTTTTCCGATGCACTATTTCATGTTTACTGTGTCCCACGCACCCTCACATTGATGAATTAACGCAGAAATGGCGTCGCTATGACATACTATAGGAGCCATGCCTTCTGTTTCCCAATCGAGTATTGTTTCCCCGGCAACGAAAGGGCTGTCTGCTAGGAGTGGATTATCTCTTTTCCGATGCACTATTTCATGTTTACTGTGTCCCACGCACACTCACATTGACGAATTAACGCAGTATTTGCGTCGCTATGACATACTATAGGAGCCATGCCTTCTGGTTCCCAATCGAGTATTGTTTCCCCGGCAACGAAAGGGCTGTCTGCTAGGAGTGGATTATCTCTTTTCCGATGCACTATTTCATGTTTACTGTGTCCCACGCACCCTCACATTGATGAATCAACGCAGAAATGGCGTCGCTATGACATACTATTGGAGCCATGCCTTCTGTTTCCCAATCGGGTATTGTTTCCCCGGCAACGAAAAGGCTGTCTGCTAGGAGTGGATTATCTCTTTTCCGATGCACTATTTCATGTTTACTGTGTCCCACGCACCCTCACATTGACGAATTAACGCAGAAATGGCGTCGCTATGACATACTATAGGAGCCATGCCTTCTGTTTCGCAATCGAGTAATGTTTCACCGGCAACGAAAGGGCTGTCTGCTAGGAGTGGATTATCTCTTTTCCGATGCACTATTTCATGTTTACTGTGTCCCACGCACCCTCACATTGACGAATAATCGCAGAAATGGCGTCGCAATGACATACTATAGGAGCCATGCCTTCTGGTTCCCAATCGAGTATTGTTTCCCCGGCAACGAAAGGGCTGTCTGCTAGGAGTCGATTATCTCTTTTCCGATGCACTATTTCACGTTTACTGTGTCCCACTCACCCTCACATTGACGAATTAACGCAGAATTTGCGTCGCTATGACATACTATAGGAGCCATGCCTTCTGGTTCCCAATCGAGTATTGTTTCCCCGGCAACGAAAGGGCTGTCTGCTAGGAGTGGATTATCTCTTTTCCGATGCACTATTTCATGTTTACTGTGTCCCACGCACACTCACATTGAAGAATTAACGCAGTATTTGCGTCGCTATGACATACTATAGGAGCCATGCCTTCTGGTTCCCAATCGAGTATTGTTTCCCCGGCAACGAAAGGGCTGTCTGCTAGGAGTGGATTATCTCTTTTCCGATGCACTATTTCATGTTTACTGTGTCCCACGCACCCTCACATTGATGAATCAACGCAGAAATGGCGTCGCTATGACATACTATAGGAGCCATGCCTTCTGTTTCCCAATCGGGTATTGTTTCCCCGGCAACGAAAGGGCTGTCTGCTAGGAGTGGATTATCTCTTTTCCGATGCACTATTTCATGTTTACTGTGTCCCACGCACCCTCACATTGACGAATTAACGCAGAAATGGCGTCGCTATGACATACTATAGGAGCCATGCCTTCTGTTTCGCAATCGAGTAATGTTTCACCGGCAACGAAAGGGCTGTCTGCTAGGAGTGGATTATCTCTTTTCCGATGCACTATTTCATGTTTACTGTGTCCCACGCACCCTCACATTGACGAATAATCGCAGAAATGGCGTCGCAATGGCATACTATAGGAGCCATGCCTTCTGGTTCCCAATCGAGTATTGTTTCCCCGGCAACGAAAGGGCTGTCTGCTAGGAATGGATTATCTTTTTTCCGATGCACTATTTCATGTTTACTGTGTCCCACGCACCCTCACATTGACGAATTAACGCAGAAATGGCGTCGCTATGACATACTATAGGAGCCATGCCTTCTGTTTCCCAATCGAGTATTGTTTCCCGGGCAACGAAAGGGCTGTCTGCTAGGAGTGGATTATCTCTTTTCCGATGCACTATTTCATGTTTACTGTGTCCCACGCACCCTCACATTGACGAATGAACGCAGTATTTTCGTCGCTATGACATACTATAGGAGCCATGCCTTCTGTTTCCCAATCGAGTATTGTTTCCACGGCAACGAAAGGGCTGTCTGCTAGGAGTGGATTATCTCTTTTCCGATGCACTATTTCATGTTTACTGTGTCCCACGCACCCTCACATTGATGAATTAACGCAGAAATGGCGTCGCTATGACATACTATAGGAGCCATGCCTTCTGTTTCCCAATCGAGTGTTGTTTCCCCGGCAACGAAAGGGCTGTCTGCTAGGAGTGGATTATCTCTTTTCCGATGCACTATTTCATGTTTACTGTGTCCCACGCACACTCACATTTACGAACTAACGCAGTATTTGCGTCGCTATGACATACTATAGGAGCCATGCCTTCTGGTTCCCAATCGAGTATTATTTCCACGGCAACGAAAGGGCTGTCTGCTAGGAATGGATTATCTTTCTTCCGATGCACTATTTCATGTTTACTGTGTCCCACGCACCCTCACATTGACGAATTAACGCAGAATTTGCGTCGCTATGACATACTATAGGAGCCATGCCTTCTGTTTCCCAATCGAGTATTGTTTCCCCGGCAACGAAAGGGCTGTCTGCTAGGAGTGGATTATCTCTTTTCCGATGCACTATTTCATGTTTACTGTGTCCCACGCACCCTCACATTGACGAATTAACGCAGTATTTTCGTCGCTATGACATACTATAGGAGCCATGCCTTCTGTTTCCCAATCGAGTATTGTTTCCACGGCAACGAAAGGGCTGTCTGCTAGGAATGGATTATCTTTTTTCCGATGCATTATTTCATGTTTACTGTGTCCCACGCACCCTCACATTGACGAATTAACGCAGAATTTGCGTCGCTATGACATACTATAGGAGCCATGCCTTCTGTTTCCCAATCGAGTATTGTTTCCCCGGCAACGAAAGGGCTGTCTGCTAGGAGTGGATTATCTCTTTTCCGATGCACTATTTCATGTCTACTGTGTCCCACGCACCCTCACATTGATGAATTAACGCAGAAATGGCGTCGCTATGACATACTATAGGAGCCATGCCTTCTGTTTCCCAATCGAGTATTGTTTCCCCGGCAACGAAAGGGCTGTCTGCTAGGAGTGGATTATCTCTTTTCCGATGCACTATTTCATGTTTACTGTGTCCCACGCACACTCACATTGACGAATTAACGCAGTATTTGCGTCGCTATGACATACTATAGGAGCCATGCCTTCTGGTTCCCAATCGAGTATTGTTTCCCCGGCAACGAAAGGACTGTCTGCTAGGAGTGGATTATCTCTTTTCCGATGCACTATTTCATGTTTACTGTGTCCCACGCACCCTCACATTGATGAATTAACGCAGAAATGGCGTCGCTATGACATACTATAGGAGCCATGCCTTCTGTTTCCCAATCGAGTATTGTTTCCCCGGCAACGAAAAGGCTGTCTGCTAGGAGTGGATTATCTCTTTTCCGATGCACTATTTCATGTTTACTGTGTCCCACGCACCCTCACATTGACGAATTAACGCAGTATTTGCGTCGCTATGACATACTATAGGAGCCATGCCTTCTGGTTCCCAATCGAGTATTGTTTCCCCGGCAACGAAAGGGCTGTCTGCTAGGAGTGGAATATCTCTTTTCCGATGCACTATTTCATGTTTGCTGTGTCCCACGCACCCTCACATTGACGAATTATTGCAGAATTTTCGTCGCTATGACATACTATAGGAGCCATGCCTTCTGTTTCCCAATCGAATATTGTTTCCACGGCAACGAAAGGGCTGTCTGCTAGGAATGGATTATCTTTTTTCCGATGCACTATTTCATGTTTACTGTGTCCCACGCACCCTCACATTGACGAATTAACGCAGTATTTGCGTCGCTATGACATACTATAGGAGCCATGCCTTCTGGTTCCCAATCGAGTATTGTTTCCCCGGCAACGAAAGGGCTGTCTGCTAGGAGTGGATTATCTCTTTTCCGATGCACTATTTCATGTTTACTGTGTCCCACGCACCCTCACATTGATGAATTAACGCAGAAATGGCGTCGCTATGACATACTATAGGAGCCATGCCTTCTGTTTCCCAATCGAGTATTGTTTCCCCGGCAACGAAAGGGCTGTCTGCTAGGAGTGGATTATCTCTTTTCCGATGCACTATTTCATGTTTACTGTGTCCCACGCACACTCACATTGACGAATTAACGCAGTATTTGCGTCGCTATGACATACTATAGGAGCCATGCCTTCTGGTTCCCAATCGAGTATTGTTTCCCCGGCAACGAAAGGGCTGTCTGCTAGGAGTGGATTATCTCTTTTCCGATGCACTATTTCATGTTTACTGTGTCCCACGCACCCTCACATTGATGAATCAACGCAGAAATGGCGTCGCTATGACATACTATTGGAGCCATGCCTTCTGTTTCCCAATCGGGTATTGTTTCCCCGGCAACGAAAAGGCTGTCTGCTAGGAGTGGATTATCTCTTTTCCGATGCACTATTTCATGTTTACTGTGTCCCACGCACCCTCACATTGACGAATTAACGCAGAAATGGCGTCGCTATGACATACTATAGGAGCCATGCCTTCTGTTTCGCAATCGAGTAATGTTTCACCGGCAACGAAAGGGCTGTCTGCTAGGAGTGGATTATCTCTTTTCCGATGCACTATTTCATGTTTACTGTGTCCCACGCACCCTCACATTGACGAATAATCGCAGAAATGGCGTCGCAATGACATACTATAGGAGCCATGCCTTCTGGTTCCCAATCGAGTATTGTTTCCCCGGCAACGAAAGGGCTGTCTGCTAGGAGTCGATTATCTCTTTTCCGATGCACTATTTCACGTTTACTGTGTCCCACTCACCCTCACATTGACGAATTAACGCAGAATTTGCGTCGCTATGACATACTATAGGAGCCATGCCTTCTGGTTCCCAATCGAGTATTGTTTCCCCGGCAACGAAAGGGCTGTCTGCTAGGAGTGGATTATCTCTTTTCCGATGCACTATTTCATGTTTACTGTGTCCCACGCACACTCACATTGAAGAATTAACGCAGTATTTGCGTCGCTATGACATACTATAGGAGCCATGCCTTCTGGTTCCCAATCGAGTATTGTTTCCCCGGCAACGAAAGGGCTGTCTGCTAGGAGTGGATTATCTCTTTTCCGATGCACTATTTCATGTTTACTGTGTCCCACGCACCCTCACATTGATGAATCAACGCAGAAATGGCGTCGCTATGACATACTATAGGAGCCATGCCTTCTGTTTCCCAATCGGGTATTGTTTCCCCGGCAACGAAAGGGCTGTCTGCTAGGAGTGGATTATCTCTTTTCCGATGCACTATTTCATGTTTACTGTGTCCCACGCACCCTCACATTGACGAATTAACGCAGAAATGGCGTCGCTATGACATACTATAGGAGCCATGCCTTCTGTTTCGCAATCGAGTAATGTTTCACCGGCAACGAAAGGGCTGTCTGCTAGGAGTGGATTATCTCTTTTCCGATGCACTATTTCATGTTTACTGTGTCCCACGCACCCTCACATTGACGAATAATCGCAGAAATGGCGTCGCAATGGCATACTATAGGAGCCATGCCTTCTGGTTCCCAATCGAGTATTGTTTCCCCGGCAACGAAAGGGCTGTCTGCTAGGAGTGGATTATCTCTTTTCCGATGCACTATTTCATGTTTACTGTGTCCCACTCACCCTCACATTGACGGATTAACGCAGAATTTGCGTCGCTATGACATACTATAGGAGCCATGCCTTATGGTTCCCAATCGAGTATTGTTTCCCCGGCAACGGAAGGGCTGTCTGCTAGGAGTGGATTATCTCTTTTCCGATGCACTATTTCATGTTTACTGTGTCCCACGCACACTCACATTGACGAATTAACGCAGTATTTGCGTCGCTATGACATACTATAGGAGCCATGCCTTCTGGTTCCCAATCGAGTATTGTTTCCCCGGCAACGAAAGGGCTGTCTGCTTGGAGTGGATTATCTCTTTTCCGATGCACTATTTCATGTTTACTGTGTCCCACGCACCCTCACATTGATGAATTAACGCAGAAATGGCGTCGCTATGACATACTATAGGAGCCATGCCTTCTGTTTCCCAATCGAGTATTGTTTCCCCCGGCAACGAAAGGGCTGTCTGCTAGGAGTGGATTATCTCTTTTCCGATGCACTATTTCATGTTTACTGTGTCCCACGCACCCTCACATTGACGAATTATTGCAGAATTTTCGTCGCTATGACATACTATAGGAGCCATGCCTTCTGTTTCCCAATCGAGTATTGTTTCCACGGCAACGAAAGGGCTGTCTGCTAGGAATGGATTATCTTTTTTCCGATGCACTATTTCATGTTTACTGTGTCCCACGCACCCTCACATTGACGAATTAACGCAGTATTTGCGTCGCTATGACATACTATAGGAGCCATGCCTTCTGGTTCCCAATCGAGTATTGTTTCCCCGGCAACGAAAGGGCTGTCTGCTAGGAGTGGATTACCTCTTTTCCGATGCACTATTTCATGTTTACTGTGTCCCACGCACCCTCACATTGATGAATTAACGCAGAAATGGCGTCGCTATGACATACTATAGGAGCCATGCCTTCTGTTTCCCAATCGAGTATTGTTTCCCCGGCAACGAAAGGGCTGTCTGCTAGGAGTGGATTATCTCTTTTCCGATGCACTATTTCATGTTTACTGTGTCCCACGCACACTCACATTGACGAATTAACGCAGTATTTGCGTCGCTATGACATACTATAGGAGCCATGCCTTCTGGTTCCCAATCGAGTATTGTTTCCCCGGCAACGAAAGTGCTGTCTGCTAGGAGTGGATTATCTCTTTTCCGATGCACTATTTCATGTTTACTGTGTCCCACGCACCCTCACATTGATGAATCAACGCAGAAATGGCGTCGCTATGACATACTATAGGAGCCATGCCTTCTGTTTCCCAATCGAGTATTGTTTCCCCCGGCAACGAAAGGGCTGTCTGCTAGGAGTGGATTATCTCTTTTCCGATGCACTATTTCATGTTTACTGTGTCCCACGCACCCTCACATTGACGAATTAACGCAGAAATGGCGTCGCTATGACATACTATAGGAGCCATGCCTTCTGTTTCGCAATCGAGTAATGTTTCACCGGCAACGAAAGGGCTGTCTGCTAGGAGTGGATTATCTCTTTTCCGATGCACTATTTCATGTTTACTGTGTCCCACGCACCCTCACATTGACGAATTAACGCAGAATTTGCGTCGCAATGACATACTATAGGAGCCATGCCTTCTGGTTCCCAATCGAGTATTGTTTCCCCGGCAACGAAAGGGCTGTCTGCTAGGAGTGGATTATCCCTTTTCCGATGCACTATTTCATGTTTACTGTGTCCCACGCACCCTCACATTGACGAATTATCGCAGAATTTGCGTCGCTATGACATACATTAGAAGCCATGCCTTCTGGTTCCCAATCGAGTTTTGGTTCCTCGGCAACGAAAGGGCTGTTTGCTAGGAGTGGATTATCTCTTTTCCGATGCACTATTTCATGTTTACTGTGTCCCACGCACCCTCACATTGACGAATTAACGCAGAAATGGCGTCGCTATGACATACTATAGGAGCCATGCCTTCTGTTTCCCAATCGAGTATTGTTTCCCCGGCAACAAAAGGGCTGTCTGCTAGGAGTGGATTATCTCTTTTCCGATGCACTATTTCATATTTACTGTGTCCCACGCACCCTCACATTGACGAATTAACGCAGAAATGGCGTCGCTATGACATACTATAGGAGCCATGCCTTCTGTTTCCCAATCGAGTATTGTTTCCCCCGGCAACGAAAGGGCTGTCTGCTAGGAGTGGATTATCTCTTTTCCGATGCACTATTTCAAGTTTACTGTGTCCCACGCACCCTCACATTGTCGAATTAACGCAGAAATGGCGTCGCTATGACATACTATAGGAGCCATGCCTTCTGGTTAAAAATCGAGTATTGTTTCCCCGGCAACGAAAGGGCTGTCTGCTAGGATGGATTATCTCTTTTCCGATGCACTATTTCATGTTTACCGTGTCACACGCACCCTCACATTGTCGAATTAACGCAGAAATGGCGTCGCTATGACATACTATAGGAGCCATGCCTTCTGGTTCCCAATCGAGTATTGTTTCCCCGGCAACGATAGGGCTGTCTGCTAGGAGTGGATTATCTCTTTTCCGATGCACTATTTCATGTTTACTGTGTCCCACGCACCCTCACATTGACGAATTAACGCAGAAATGGCGTCGCTATGACATACTATTGGAGCCATGCCTTCTGTTTCCCAATCGAGTATTGTTTCCCCGGCAACGAAAGGTCTGTCTGCTAGGAGTAGATTATCTCTTTTCCGATGCACTATTTCATGTTTACCGTGTCACACGCACCCTCACATTGTCGATTTAACGCAGAATTTGCGTCGCTATGACATACTATAGGAGCCATGCCTTCTGTTTCCCAATCGAGTATTGTTTCCCGGGCAACGAAAGGGCTGTCTGCTAGGAGTGGATTATCTCTTTTCAGATGCACTATTTCATGTTTACTGTGTCCCACGCACCCTCACATTGACGAATTAACGCAGAATTTGCGTCGCTATGACATACTATAGGAGCCATGCCTTCTGTTTCCCAATCGAGTATTGTTTCCCCGGCAACGAAAGGGCTGTCTGCTAGGAGAGGATTATCTCTCTTCCGATGCACTATTTCATGTTTACTGTGTCCCACGCACCCTCACATTGATGAATTAACGCAGAAATATCGTCGCTATGACATACTATAGGAGCCATGCCTTCTGTTTCCCAATCGAGTATTGTTTCCCCGGCAACGAAAGGGCTGTCTGCTAGGAGTGGATTATCTCTTTTCCGATGCACTATTTCATGTTTACTGTGTCCCACGCACCCTCACATTGTCGAATTAACGCAGAAATGGCGTCGCTATGACATACTATAGGAGCCATGCCTTCTGGTTCCCAATCGAGTATTGTTTCCCCGGCAACGAAAGGGCTGTCTGCTAGGAGTGGATTATCTCTTTTCCGATGCACTATTTCATGTTTACTGTGTCCCACGCACCGTCACATTGACGAATTAACGCAGAAATGGCGTCGCTATGACATACTATAGGAGCCATGCCTTCTGTTTCCCAATCGAGTAATGTTTCACCGGCAACGAAAGGGCTGTCTGCTAGGAGTGGATTATCTCTTTTCCGATGCACTATTTCATGTTTACTGTGTCCCACGCACCCTCACATTGATGAATTAACGCAGAAATGGCGTCGCTATGACATACTATAGGAGCCATGCCTTCTGTTTCCCAATCGAGTATTGTTTCCCCGGCAACGAAAGGGCTGTCTGCTAGGAGTGGATTATCTCTTTTCCGATGCACTATTTCATGTTTACTGTGTCCCACGCACCCTCACATTGATGAATTTTCGCAGAATTTGCGTCGCTATGACATACTATAGGAGCCATGCCTTCTGATTCCCAATCGAGTATTGTTTCCCCGGCAACGAAAGGGCTGTCTGCTAGGAGTGGAGTATCTCTTTTCCGATGCACTATTTCATGTTTACTGTGTCCCACGCAGCCTCACATTGACGAATTATCGCAGAATTTGCGTCGCTATGACATACTATAGGAGCCATGCCTTCTGGTTCCCAATAAAAGTATTGTTTCCCCGGCAACGAAAGGGCTGTCCGCTAGGAGTGGATTATCTCTTTTCCGATGCACTATTTCATGTTTACTGTGTCCCACGCACCCTCACATTGACGAATTAACGCAGTATTTGCGTCGCTATGACATACTATAGGAGCCATGCCCTCTGTTTCCCAATCGAGTATTGTTTCCCCGGCAACGAAAGGGCTGTCTGCTAGGAGTGGATTATGTCTTTTCCGATGCACTATTTCATGTTTACTGTGTCCCACGCACCCTCACATTGACGAATTAACGCAGAAATTGCGTCGCTATGACATTCTATAGGAGCCATGCCTTCTGTTTCCCAATCGAGTATAGTTTCCGCGGCAACGAAAGGCCTGTCTGCTAGGAGTGGATTATCTCTTTTCCGATGCACTATTTCATGTTTACTGTGTCCCACGCACCCTCACATTGACGAATAATCGCAGAAATGACGTCGCTATGACATACTATAGGAGCCATGCCTTCTGGTTCCCAATCGAGTTTTGTTTCCCCGGCAACGAAAGGGCTGTCTGCTAGGAGTGGATTATCTCTTTTCCGATGCACTATTTCATGTTTACTGTGTCCCACTCACCCTCACATTGACGAATTAACGCAGAATTTGCGTCGCTATGACATACTATAGGAGCCATGCCTTCTGGTTCCCAATCGAGTATTGTTTCCCCGGCAACGAAAGGGCTGTCTGCTAGGAGTGGATTGTCTCTTTTCCGATGCACTATTTCATGTTTACTGTGTCCCACGCACACTCACATTGACGAATTAACGCAGAATTTGCGTCGCTATGACATACTATAGGAGCCATGCCTTCTGGTTCCCAATCGAGTATTGTTTCCCCGGCAACGAAAGGGCTTTCTGCTAGGACTGGATTATCTCTTTTCCGATGCACTATTTCATGTTTACTGTGTCCCACGCACCCTCACATTGACGAATAAACGCAGAATTTGCGTCGCTATGACATACTATAGGAGCCATGCCTTCTGTTTCCCAATCGAGTATTGTTTCCCCGGCAACGAAAGGGCTGTCTGCTAGGAGTCGATTATCTCTTTTCCGATGCACTATTTCATATTTACTGTGTCCCACGCACCCTCACATTGACGAATTAACGCAGAAATGGCGTCGCTATGACATACTATAGGAGCCATGCCTTCTGGTTCCCAATCGGGTATTGTTTCCCCGGCAACGAAAGGGCTGTCTGCTAGGAGTGGATTATCTCTTTTCCGATGCACTATTTCATGTTTACTGTGTCCCACGCACCCTCACATTGTCGAATTAACGCAGAAATGGCGTCGCTATGACATACTATAGGAGCCATGCCTTCTGTTTCCCAATCGAGTATTGTTTCCCCGGCAACGAAAGGGCTGTCTGCTAGGAGTGGATTATCTCTTTTCCGATGCACTATTTCATATTTACTGTGTCCCACGCACCCTCACATTGACGAATTAACGCAGAAATGGCGTCGCTATGACATACTATAGGAGCCATGCCTTCTGTTTCCCAATCGAGTATTGTTTCCCCCGGCAACGAAAGGGCTGTCTGCTAGGAGTGGATTATCTCTTTTCCGATGCACTATTTCATATTTACTGTGTCCCACGCACCCTCACATTGACGAATTAACGCAGAAATGGCGTCGCTATGACATACTATAGGAGCCATGCCTTCTGGTTCCCAATCGAGTATTGTTTCAACCGGCAACGAAAGGGCTGTCTGCTAGGAGTGGATTATCTCTTTTCCGATGCACTATTTCATATTTACTGTGTCCCACGCACCCTCACATTGACGAATTAACGCAGAAATGGCGTCGCTATGACATACTATAGGAGCCATGCCTTCTGGTTCCCAATCGAGTATTGTTTCCCCGGCAACGAAAGGGCTGTCTGCTAGGAGTGGATTATCTATTTTCCGATGCACTATTTCATGTTTACTGTGTCCCACGCACACTCACATTGACGAATTATCGCAGAATTTGCGTCGCTATGACATACTATAGAAGCCATGCCTTCTGGTTCCCAATAAAAGTATTGTTTCCCCGGCAACGAAAGGGCTGTCCGCTAGGAGTGGATTATCTCTTTTCCGATGCACTATTTCATGTTTACTGTGTCCCACGCACCCTCACATTGACGAATTAACGCAGTATTTGCGTCGCTATGACATACTATAGGAGCCATGCCCTCTGTTTCCCAATCGAGTATTGTTTCCCCGGCAACGAAAGGGCTGTCTGCTAGGAGTGGATTATGTCTTTTCCGATGCACTATTTCATGTTTACTGTGTCCCACGCACCCTCACATTGATGAATTAACGCAGAAATGGCGTCGCTATGACATTCTATAGGAGCCATGCCTTCTGTTTCCCAATCGAGTATAGTTTCCGCGGCAACGAAAGGCCTGTCTGCTAGGAGTGGATTATCTCTTTTCCGATGCACTATTTCATGTTTACTGTGTCCCACGCACCCTCACATTGACGAATAATCGCAGAAATGGCGTCGCTATGACATACTATAGGAGCCATGCCTTCTGGTTCCCAATCGAGTTTTGTTTCCCCGGCAACGAAAGGGCTGTCTGCTAGGAGTGGATTATCTCTTTTCCGATGCACTATTTCATGTTTACTGTGTCCCACGCACCGTCACATTGACGAATTAACGCAGAATTTGCGTCGCTATGACATACTATAGGAGCCATGCCTTCTGGTTCCCAATCGAGTATTGTTTCCCCGGCAACGAAAGGGCTGTCTGCTAGGAGTGGATTATCTCTTTTCCGATGCACTATTTCATGTTTACTGTGTCCCACGCACACTCACATTGACGAATTAACGCAGTATTTGCGTCGCTATGACATACTATAGGAGCCAAGCCTTCTGGTTCCCAATCGAGTATTGTTTCCCCGGCAACGAAAGGGCTGTCTGCTAGGAGTGGATTATCTCTTTTCCGATGCACTATTTCATGTTTACTGTGTCCCACGCACCCTCACATTGACGAATACTCGCAGAAATGGCGTCGCTATGACATACTATAGGAGCCATGCCTTCTGGTTCCCAATCGAGTTTTGTTTCCCCGGCAACGAAAGGGCTGTCTGCTAGGAGTGGATTATCTCTTTTCCGATGCACTATTTCATGTTTACTGTGTCCCACTCACCCTCACATTGACGAATTAACGCAGAATTTGCGTCGCTATGATATACTATAGGAGCCATGCCTTCTGGTTCCCAATCGAGTATTGTTTCCCCGGCAACGAGAGGGCTGTCTGCTAGGAGTGGATTGTCTCTTTTCCGATGCACTATTTCATGTTTACTGTGTCCAACGCACACTCACATTGACGAATTAACGCAGAATTTGCGTCGCTATGACATACTATATGAGCCATGCCTTCTGGTTCCCAATCGAGTATTGTTTCCCCGGCAACGAAAGGGCTTTCTGCTAGGAGTGGATTATCTCTTTTCCGATGCACTATTTCATGTTTACTGTGTCCCACGCACCCTCACATTGACGAATAAACGCAGAATTTGCGTCGCTATGACATACTATAGGAGCCATGCCTTCTGTTTCCCAATCGAGTATTGTTTCCCCGGCAACGAAAGGGCTGTCTGCTAGGAGTGGATTATCTCTTTTCCGATGCACTATTTCATGTTTACTGTGTCCCACGCACCCTCACATTGTCGAATTAACGCAGAAATGGCGTCGCTATGACATACTATAGGAGCCATGCCTTCTGGTTCCCAATCGAGTATTGTTTCCCCGGCAACGAAAGGGCTGTCTGCTAGGAGTGGATTGTCTCTTTTCCGATGCACTATTTCATGTTTACTGTGTCCCACGCACACTCACATTGACGAATTAACGCAGAATTTGCGTCGCTATGACATACTATAGGAGCCATGCCTTCTGGTTCCCAATCGAGTATTGTTTCCCCGGCAACGAAAGGGCTTTCTGCTAGGAGTGGATTATCTCTTTTCCGATGCACTATTTCATGTTTACTGTGTCTCACGCACCCTCACATTGACGAATAAACGCAGAATTTGCGTCGCTATGACATACTATAGGAGCCATGCCTTCTGTTTCCCAATCGAGTATTGTTTCCCCGGCAACGAAAGGGCTGTCTGCTAGGAGTCGATTATCTCTTTTCCGATGCACTATTTCATATTTACTGTGTCCCACGCACCCTCACATTGACGAATTAACGCAGAAATGGCGTCGCTATGACATACTATAGGAGCCATGCCTTCTGGTTCCCAATCGAGTATTGTTTCCCCGGCAACGAAAGGGCTGTCTGCTAGGAGTGGATTATCTATTTTCCGATGCACTATTTCATGTTTACTGTGTCCCACGCACACTCACATTGACGAATTATCGCAGAATTTGCGTCGCTATGACATACTATAGAAGCCATGCCTTCTGGTTCCCAATAAAAGTATTGTTTCCCCGGCAACGAAAGGGCTGTCCGCTAGGAGTGGATTATCTCTTTTCCGATGCACTATTTCATGTTTACTGTGTCCCACGCACCCTCACATTGACGAATTAACGCAGTATTTGCGTCGCTATGACATACTATAGGAGCCATGCCCTCTGTTTCCCAATCGAGTATTGTTTCCCCGGCAACGAAAGGGCTGTCTGCTAGGAGTGGATTATGTCTTTTCCGATGCACTATTTCATGTTTACTGTGTCCCACGCACCCTCACATTGACGAATTAACGCAGAAATGGCGTCGCTATGACATTCTATAGGAGCCATGCCTTCTGTTTCCCAATCGAGTATAGTTTCCGCGGCAACGAAAGGCCTGTCTGCTAGGAGTGGATTATCTCTTTTCCGATGCACTATTTCATGTTTACTGTGTCCCACGCACCCTCACATTGACGAATAATCGCAGAAATGGCGTCGCTATGACATACTATAGGAGCCATGCCTTCTGGTTCCCAATCGAGTTTTGTTTCCCCGGCAACGAAAGGGCTGTCTGCTAGGAGTGGATTATCTCTTTTCCGATGCACTATTTCATGTTTACTGTGTCCCACGCACCGTCACATTGACGAATTAACGCAGAATTTGCGTCGCTATGACATACTATAGGAGCCATGCCTTCTGGTTCCCAATCGAGTATTGTTTCCCCGGCAACGAAAGGGCTGTCTGCTAGGAGTGGATTATCTCTTTTCCGATGCACTATTTCATGTTTACTGTGTCCCACGCACACTCACATAGACGAATTAACACAGTATTTGCGTCGCTATGACATACTATAGGAGCCAAGCCTTCTGGTTCCCAATCGAGTATTGTTTCCCCGGCAACGAAAGGGCTGTCTGCTAGGAGTGGATTATCTCTTTTCCGATGCACTATTTCATGTTTACTGTGTCCCACGCACCCTCACATTGACGAATTAACGCAGAAATGGCGTCGCTATGACATACTATAGGAGCCATGCCTTCTGTTTCCCAATCGACTATTGTATCCACGGCAACGAAAGGGCTGTCTGCTAGGAGTGGATTATCTCTTTTCCGATGCACTATTTCATGTTTACTGTGTCCCACGCACCCTCACATTGACGAATTAACGCAGAAATGGCGTCGCTATGACATACTATAGGAGCCATGCCTTCTGTTTCCCAATCGAGTAATGTTTCCCCGGCAACGAAAGGGCTGTCTGCTAGGAGTGGATTATCTCTTTTCCGATGCACTATTTCATATTTACTGTGTCCCACGCACCCTCACATTGACGAATTAACGCAGAAATGGCGTCGCTATGACATACTATAGGAGCCATGCCTTCTGTTTCCCAATCGAGTAATGTTTCCCCGGCAACGAAAGGGCTGTCTGCTAGGAGTGGATTATCTCTTTTCCGATGCACTATTTCATGTTTACTGTGTCCCACGCACACTCACATTGACGAATTAACGCAGTATTTGCGTCGCTATGACATACTATAGGAGCCAAGCCTTCTGGTTCCCAATCGAGTATTGTTTCCCCGGCAACGAAACTGCTGTCTGCTAGGAGTGGATTATCTCTTTTCCGATGCACTATTTCATGTTTACTGTGTCCCACGCACCCTCACATTGACGAATAATCGCAGAAATGGCGTCGCTATGACATACTATAGGAGCCATGCCTTCTGGTTCCCAATCGAGTTTTGTTTCCCCGGCAACGAAAGGGCTGTCTGCTAGGAGTGGATTATCTCTTTTCCGATGCACTATTTCATGTTTACTGTGTCCCACTCACCCTCACATTGACGAATTAACGCAGAATTTGCGTCGCTATGACATACTATAGGAGCCATGCCTTCTGGCTCCCAATCCAGTATTGTTTCCCCGGCAACGAAAGGGCTGTCTGCTAGGAGTGGATTGTCTCTTTTCCGATGCACTATTTCATGTTTACTGTGTCCAACGCACACTCACATTGACGAATTAACGCAGAATTTGCGTCGCTATGACATACTATATGAGCCATGCCTTCTGGTTCCCAATCGAGTATTGTTTCCCCGGCAACGAAAGGGCTTTCTGCTAGGAGTGGATTATCTCTTTTCCGATGCACTATTTCATGTTTACTGTGTCCCACGCACCCTCACATTGACGAATAAACGCAGAATTTGCGTCGCTATGACATACTATAGGAGCCATGCCTTCTGTTTCCCAATCGAGTATTGTTTCCCCGGCAACGAAAGGGCTGTCTGCTAGGAGTGGATTATCTCTTTTCCGATGCACTATTTCATGTTTACTGTGTCCCACGCACCCTCACATTGTCGAATTAACGCAGAAATGGCGTCGCTATGACATACTATAGGAGCCATGCCTTCTGGTTCCCAATCGAGTATTGTTTCCCCGGCAACGAAAGGGCTGTCTGCTAGGAGTGAATTATCTCTTTTCCGATGCACTATTTCAAGTTTACTGTGTCCCACGCACCCTCACATTGATGAATTAACGCAGAATTTTCGTCGCTATGACATACTATAGGAGCCATGCCTTCTGTTTCCCAATCGAGTATTGTTTCCCCGGCAACGAAAGGGCTGTCTGCTAGGAGTGGATTATCTATTTTCCGATGCTCTATTTCATGTTTACTGTGTCCCACGCACCCTCACATTGACGAATTATTGCAGAATTTTCGTCGCTATGACATACTATAGGAGCCATGCCTTCTGTTTCCCAATCGAGTAATGTTTCCCCGGCAACGAAAGGGCTGTCTGCTAGGAGTGGATTATCTCTTTTCCGATGCACTATTTCATATTTACTGTGTCCCACGCACCCTCACATTGACGAATTAACGCAGAAATGGCGTCGCTATGACATACTATAGGAGCCATGCCTTCTGTTTCCCAATCGAGTAATGTTTCCCCGGCAACGAAAGGGCTGTCTGCTAGGAGTGGATTATCTCTTTTCCGATGCACTATTTCATATTTACTGTGTCCCACGCACCCTCACATTGACGAATTAACGCAGAAATGGCGTCGCTATGACATACTATAGGAGCCATGCCTTCTGTTTCCCAATCGAGTAATGTTTCCACAGCAACGAAAGGGCTGTCTGCTAGGAGTGGATTATCTCTTTTCCGATGCACTATTTCATATTTACTGTGTCCCACGCACCCTCACATTGACGAATTAACGCAGAAATGGCGTCGCTATGACATACTATAGGAGCCATGCCTTCTGTTTCCCAATCGAGTAATGTTTCCCCGGCAACGAAAGGGCTGTCTGCTAGGAGTGGATTATCTCTTTTCCGATGCACTATTTCATATTTACTGTGTCCCACGCACCCTCACATTGACGAATTAACGCAGAAATGGCGTCGCTATGACATACTATAGGAGCCATGCCTTCTGTTTCCCAATCGACTATTGTATCCACGGCAACGAAAGGGCTGTCTGCTAGGAGTGGATTATCTCTTTTCCGATGCACTATTTCATGTTTACTGTGTCCCACGCACCCTCACATTGACGAATTAACGCAGAAATGGCGTCGCTATGACATACTATAGGAGCCATGCCTTCTGTTTCCCAATCGAGTAATGTTTCCCCGGCAACGAAAGGGCTGTCTGCTAGGAGTGGATTATCTCTTTTCCGATGCACTATTTCATATTTACTGTGTCCCACGCACCCTCACATTGACGAATTAACGCAGAAATGGCGTCGCTATGACATACTATAGGAGCCATGCCTTCTGTTTCCCAATCGAGTAATGTTTCCCCGGCAACGAAAGGGCTGTCTGCTAGGAGTGGATTATCTCTTTTCCGATGCACTATTTCATATTTACTGTGTCCCACGCACCCTCACATTGACGAATTAACGCAGAAATGGCGTCGCTATGACATACTATAGGAGCCATGCCTTCTGTTTCCCAATCGAGTATTGTTTCCACGGCAACGAAAGGGCTGTCTGCTAGGAATGGATTATCTTTTTTCCGATGCACTATTTCATGTTTACTGTGTCCCACGCACCCTCACATTGACGAATTAACGCAGAATTTGCGTCGCTATGACATACTGTAGGAGCCATGCCTTCTGTTTCCCAATCGAGTAATGTTTCCCCGGCAACGAAAGGGCTGTCTGCTAGGAGTGGATTATCTCTTTTCCGATGCACTATTTCATATTTACTGTGTCCCACACACCCTCACATTGACGAATTAACGCAGAAATGGCGTCGCTATGACATACTATAGGAGCCATGCCTTCTGTTTCCCAATCGAGTATTGTTTCCCCGGCAACGAAAGGGCTGTCTGCTAGGAGTCGATTATCTCTTTTCCGATGCACTATTTCATATTTACTGTGTCCCACGCACCCTCACATTGACGAATTAACGCAGAAATGGCGTCGCTATGACATACTATAGGAGCCATGCCTTCTGTTTCCCAATCGAGTATTGTTTCCCCGGCAACGAAAGGGCTGTCTGCTAGGAGTGGATTATCTCTTTTCCGATGCACTATTTCATGTTTACTGTGTCCCACGCACCCTCACATTGTCGAATTAACGCAGAAATGGCGTCGCTATGACATACTATAGGAGCCATGCCTTCTGGTTCCCAATCGAGTATTGTTTCCCCGGCAACGAAAGGGCTGTCTGCTAGGAGTGGATTATCTCTTTTCCGATGCACTATTTCATGTTTACTGTGTCCCACGCACCGTCACATTGACGAATTAACGCAGAAATGGCGTCGCTATGACATACTATAGGAGCCATGCCTTCTGGTTCCCAATCCAGTATTGTTTCCCCGGCAACGAAAGGGCTGTCTGCTAGGAGTGGATTATCTATTTTCCGATGCTCTATTTCATGTTTACTGTGTCCCACGCACCCTCACATTGACGAATTATTGCAGAATTTTCGTCGCTATGACATACTATAGGAGCCATGCCTTCTGTTTCCCAATCGAGTAATGTTTCCCCGGCAACGAAAGGGCTGTCTGCTAGGAGTGGATTATCTCTTTTCCGATGCACTATTTCATATTTACTGTGTCCCACGCACCCTCACATTGACGAATTAACGCAGAAATGGCGTCGCTATGACATACTATAGGAGCCATGCCTTCTGTTTCCCAATCGAGTAATGTTTCCCCGGCAACGAAAGGGCTGTCTGCTAGGAGTGGATTATCTCTTTTCCGATGCACTATTTCATATTTACTGTGTCCCACGCACCCTCACATTGACGAATTAACGCAGAAATGGCGTCGCTATGACATACTATAGGAGCCATGCCTTCTGTTTCCCAATCGAGTAATGTTTCCCCGGCAACGAAAGGGCTGTCTGCTAGGAGTGGATTATCTCTTTTCCGATGCACTATTTCATATTTACTGTGTCCCACGCACCCTCACATTGACGAATTAACGCAGAAATGGCGTCGCTATGACATACTATAGGAGCCATGCCTTCTGTTTCCCAATCGAGTAATGCTTCCCCGGCAACGAAAGGGCTATCTGCTAGGAGTGGATTATCTCTTTTCCGATGCACTATTTCATGTTTACTGTGTCCCACGCACCCTCACATTGACGAATTAACGCAGAAATGGCGTCGCTATGACATACTATAGGAGCCATGCCTTCTGTTTCCCAATCGAGTAATGTTTCCCCGGCAACGAAAGGGCTGTCTGCTAGGAGTGGATTATCTCTTTTCCGATGCACTATTTCATATTTACTGTGTCCCACGCACCCTCACATTGACGAATTAACGCAGAAATGGCGTCGCTATGACATACTATAGGAGCCATGCCTTCTGTTTCCCAATCGAGTAATGTTTCCCCGGCAACGAAAGGGCTGTCTGCTAGGAGTGGATTATCTCTTTTCCGATGCACTATATCATATTTACTGTGTCCCACGCACCCTCACATTGACGAATTAACGCAGAAATGGCGTCGCTATGACATACTATAGGAGCCATGCCTTCTGTTTCCCAATCGAGTATTGTTTCCACGGCAACGAAAGGGCTGTCTGCTAGGAATGGATTATCTTTTTTCCGATGCACTAATTCATGTTTACTGTGTCCCACGCACCCTCACATTGACGAATTAACGCAGAATTTGCGTCGCTATGACATACTGTAGGAGCCATGCCTTCTGTTTCCCAATCGAGTAATGTTTCCCCGGCAACGAAAGGGCTGTCTGCTAGGAGTGGATTATCTCTTTTCCGATGCACTATTTCATATTTACTGTGTCCCACGCACCCTCACATTGACGAATTAACGCAGAAATGGCGTCGCTATGACATACTATAGGAGCCATGCCTTCTGTTTCCCAATCGAGTAATGTTTCCCCGGCAACGAAAGAGCTGTCTGCTAGGAGTGGATTATCTCTTTTCCGATGCACTATTTCATATTTACTGTGTCCCACGCACCCTCACATTGACGAATTAACGCAGAAATGGCGTCGCTATGACATACTATAGGAGCCATGCCTTCTGTTTCCCAATCGAGTAATGTTTCCCCGGCAACGAAAGGGCTGTCTGCTAGGAGTGGATTATCTCTTTTCCGATGCACTATTTCATATTTACTGTGTCCCACGCACCCTCACATTGACGAATTAACGCAGAAATGGCGTCGCTATGACATACTATAGGAGCCATGCCTTCTGTTTCCCAATCGAGTAATGTTTCCCCGGCAACGAAAGGGCTGTCTGCTAGGAGTGGATTATCTCTTTTCCGATGCACTATTTCATGTTTACTGTGTCCCACGCACCCTCACATTGATGAATTAACGCAGAAATGGCGTCGCTATGACATACTATAGGAGCCATGCCTTCTGTTTCCCAATCGAGTAATGTTTCCCCGGCAACGAAAGGGCTGTCTGCTAGGAGTGGATTATCTTTTTTCCGATGCACTATTTCATGTTTACTGTGTCCCACGCACCCTCACATTGATGAATTAACGCAGAAATGGCGTCGCTATGACATACTATAGGAGCCATGCCTTCTGTTTCCCAATCGAGTATTGTTTCCCTGGCAACGAAAGGGCTGTCTGCTAGGAGTGGATTATCTCTTTTCCGATGCACTATTTCATGTTTACTGTGTCCCACGCACTCTCACATTGATGAATTAACGCAGAAATGGCGTCGCTATGACATACTATAGGAGCCATGCCTTCTGTTTCCCAATCGAGTATTGTTTCCCCGGCAACGAAAGGGCTGTCTGCTAGGAGTGGATTATCTCTTTTCCGATGCACTATTTCATGTTTACTGTGTCCCACGCACCCTGACATTGATGAATTAACGCAGAAATGGCGTCGCTATGACATACTATAGGAGCCATGCCTTCTGTTTCCCAATCGAGTATTGTTTCCCCGGCAACGAAAGGGCTGTCTGCTAGGAGTGGATTATCTCTTTTCCGATGCACTATTTCATGTTTACTGTGTCCCACGCACCCTCACATTGATGAATTAACGCAGAAATGGCGTCGCTATGACATACTATAGGAGCCATGCCTTCTGTTTCCCAATCGAGTATTGTTTCCCCGGCAACGAAAGGGCTGTCTGCTAGGAGTGGATTATCTCTTTTCCGATGCACTATTTCATGTTTACTGTGTCCCACGCACCCTCACATTGATGAATTAACGCAGAAATGGCGTCGCTATGACATACTATAGGAGCCATGCCTTCTGTTTCCCAATCGAGTATTGTTTCCCGGCAACGAAAGGGCTGTCTGCTAGGAGTGGATTATCTCTTTTCCGATGCACTATTTCATGTTTACTGTGTCCCACGCACCCTCACATTGATGAATTAACGCAGAAATGGCGTCGCTATGACATACTATAGGAGCCATGCCTTCTGTTTCCCAATCGAGTATTGTTTCCCCGGCAACGAAAGGGCTGTCTGCTAGGAGTGGATTATCTCTTTTCCGATGCACTATTTCATGTTTACTGTGTCCCACGCACCCTCACATTGATGAATTAACGCAGAAATGGCGTCGCTATGACATACTATAGGAGCCATGCCTTCTGTTTCCCAATCGAGTATTGTTTCCCCGGCAACGAAAGGGCTGTCTGCTAGGAGTGGATTATCTCTTTTCCGATGCACTATTTCATGTTTACTGTGTCCCACGCACCCTCACATTGATGAATTAACGCAGAAAAGGCGTCGCTATGACATACTATAGGAGCCATGCCTTCTGTTTCCCAATCGAGTATTGTTTCCCCGGCAATGAAAGGGCTGTCTGCTAGGAGTGGATTATCTCTTTTCCGATGCACTATTTCATGTTTACTGTGTCCCACGCACCCTCACATTGATGAATTAACGCAGAAATGGCGTCGCTATGACATACTATAGGAGCCATGCCTTCTGTTTCCCAATCGAGTATTGTTTCCCCGGCAACGAAAGGGCTGTCTGCTAGGAGTGGATTATCTCTTTTCCGATGCACTATTTCATGTTTACTGTGTCCCACGCACCCTCACATTGATGAATTAACGCAGAAATGGCGTCGCTATGACATACTATAGGAGCCATGCCTTCTGTTTCCCAATCGAGTATTGTTTCCCCGGCAACGAAAGGGCTGGCTGCTAGGAGTGGATTATCTCTTTTCCGATGCACTATTTCATGTTTACTGTGTCCCACGCACCCTCACATTGATGAATTAACGCAGAAATGGCGTCGCTATGACATACTATAGGAGCCATGCCTTCTGTTTCCCAATCGAGTATTGTTTCCCCGGCAACGAAAGGGCTGTCTGCTAGGAGTGGATTATCTCTTTTCCGATGCACTATTTCATGTTTACTGTGTCCCACGCACCCTCACATTGATGAATTAACGCAGAAATGGCGTCGCTATGACATACTATAGGAGCCATGCCTTCTGTTTCCCAATCGAGTATTGTTTCCCCGGCAACGAAAGGGCTGTCCGCTAGGAGTGGATTATCTTTTTTCCGATGCACTATTTCATGTTTACTGTGTCCCACGCACCCTCACATTGATGAATTAACGCAGATATGGCGTCGCTATGACATACTATAGGAGCCATGCCTTCTGTTTCCCAATCGAGTATTGTTTCCCCGGCAACGAAAGGGCTGTCTGCTAGGAGTGGATTATCTCTTTTCCGATGCACTATTTCATGTTTACTGTGTCCCACGCACCCTCACATTGATGAATTAACGCAGAAATGGCGTCGCTATGACATACTATAGGAGCCTTGCCTTCTGTTTCTCAATCGAGTATTGTTTCCCCGGCAACGAAAGGGCTGTCTGCTAGGAGTGGATTATCTCTTTTCCGATGCACTATTTCATGTTTACTGTGTCCCACGCACCCTCACATTGATGAATTAACGCAGAAATGGCGTCGCTATGACATACTATAGGAGCCATGCCTTCTGTTTCCCAATCGAGTATTGTTTCCCCGGCAACGAAAGGGCTGTCTGCTAGGAGTGGATTATCTCTTTTCCGATGCACTATTTCATGTTTACTGTGTCCCACGCACCCTCACATTGATGAATTAACGCAGAAATGGCGTCGCTATGACATACTATAAGAGCCATGCCTTCTGTTTCCCAATCGAGTAATGTTTCCCCGGCAACGAAAGGGCTGTCTGCTAGGAGTGGATTATCTCTTTTCCGATGCACTATTTCATATTTACTGTGTCCCACGCACCCTCACATTGACGAATTAACGCAGAAATGGCGTCGCTATGACATACTATAGGAGCCATGCCTTCTGTTTCCCAATCGAGTAATGTTTCCCCGGCAACGAAAGGGCTGTCTGCTAGGAGTGGATTATCTCTTTTCCGATGCACTATTTCATATTTACTGTGTCCCACGCACCCTCACATTGACGAATTAACGCAGAAATGGCGTCGCTATGACATACTATGGGAGCCTTGCCTTCTGTTTCCCAATCGAGTAATGTTTCCCCGGCAACGAAAGGGCTGTCTGCTAGGAGTGGATTATCTCTTTTCCGATGCACTATTTCATATTTACTGTGTCCCACGCACCCTCACATTGATGAATTAACGCAGAAATGGCGTCGCTATGACATACTATAGGAGCCATGCCTTCTGTTTCCCAATCGAGTATTGTTTCCCCGGCAACGAAAGGGCTGTCTGCTAGGAGTGGATTATCTCTTTTCCGATGCACTATTTCATGTTTACTGTGTCCCACGCACCCTCACATTGATGAATTAACGCAGAAAAGGCGTCGCTATGACATACTATAGGAGCCATGCCTTCTGTTTCCCAATCGAGTATTGTTTCCCCGGCAATGAAAGGGCTGTCTGCTAGGAGTGGATTATCTCTTTTCCGATGCACTATTTCATGTTTACTGTGTCCCACGCACCCTCACATTGATGAATTAACGCAGAAATGGCGTCGCTATGACATACTATAGGAGCCATGCCTTCTGTTTCCCAATCGAGTATTGTTTCCCCGGCAACGAAAGGGCTGTCTGCTAGGAGTGGATTATCTCTTTTCCGATGCACTATTTCATGTTTACTGTGTCCCACGCACCCTCACATTGATGAATTAACGCAGAAATGGCGTCGCTATGACATACTATAGGAGCCATGCCTTCTGTTTCCCAATCGAGTATTGTTTCCCCGGCAACGAAAGGGCTGGCTGCTAGGAGTGGATTATCTCTTTTCCGATGCACTATTTCATGTTTACTGTGTCCCACGCACCCTCACATTGATGAATTAACGCAGAAATGGCGTCGCTATGACATACTATAGGAGCCATGCCTTCTGTTTCCCAATCGAGTATTGTTTCCCCGGCAACGAAAGGGCTGTCTGCTAGGAGTGGATTATCTCTTTTCCGATGCACTATTTCATGTTTACTGTGTCCCACGCACCCTCACATTGATGAATTAACGCAGAAATGGCGTCGCTATGACATACTATAGGAGCCATGCCTTCTGTTTCCCAATCGAGTATTGTTTCCCCGGCAACGAAAGGGCTGTCCGCTAGGAGTGGATTATCTTTTTTCCGATGCACTATTTCATGTTTACTGTGTCCCACGCACCCTCACATTGATGAATTAACGCAGATATGGCGTCGCTATGACATACTATAGGAGCCATGCCTTCTGTTTCCCAATCGAGTATTGTTTCCCCGGCAACGAAAGGGCTGTCTGCTAGGAGTGGATTATCTCTTTTCCGATGCACTATTTCATGTTTACTGTGTCCCACGCACCCTCACATTGATGAATTAACGCAGAAATGGCGTCGCTATGACATACTATAGGAGCCTTGCCTTCTGTTTCTCAATCGAGTATTGTTTCCCCGGCAACGAAAGGGCTGTCTGCTAGGAGTGGATTATCTCTTTTCCGATGCACTATTTCATGTTTACTGTGTCCCACGCACCCTCACATTGATGAATTAACGCAGAAATGGCGTCGCTATGACATACTATAGGAGCCATGCCTTCTGTTTCCCAATCGAGTATTGTTTCCCCGGCAACGAAAGGGCTGTCTGCTAGGAGTGGATTATCTCTTTTCCGATGCACTATTTCATGTTTACTGTGTCCCACGCACCCTCACATTGATGAATTAACGCAGAAATGGCGTCGCTATGACATACTATAAGAGCCATGCCTTCTGTTTCCCAATCGAGTAATGTTTCCCCGGCAACGAAAGGGCTGTCTGCTAGGAGTGGATTATCTCTTTTCCGATGCACTATTTCATATTTACTGTGTCCCACGCACCCTCACATTGACGAATTAACGCAGAAATGGCGTCGCTATGACATACTATAGGAGCCATGCCTTCTGTTTCCCAATCGAGTAATGTTTCCCCGGCAACGAAAGGGCTGTCTGCTAGGAGTGGATTATCTCTTTTCCGATGCACTATTTCATATTTACTGTGTCCCACGCACCCTCACATTGACGAATTAACGCAGAAATGGCGTCGCTATGACATACTATGGGAGCCTTGCCTTCTGTTTCCCAATCGAGTAATGTTTCCCCGGCAACGAAAGGGCTGTCTGCTAGGAGTGGATTATCTCTTTTCCGATGCACTATTTCATATTTACTGTGTCCCACGCACCCTCACATTGACGAATTAACGATGAAATGGCGTCGCTATGACATACTATAGGAGCCATGCCTTCTGTTTCCCAATCGAGTAATGTTTCCCCGGCAACGAAAGGGCTGTCTGCTGGGAGTGGATTTTCTCTTTTCCGATGCACTATTTCATATTTACTGTGTCCCACGCACCCTCACATTGACGAATTAACGCAGAAATGGCGTCGCTATGACATACTATAGGAGCCATGCCCTCTGTTACCCAATCGAGTAATGTTTCCCCGGCAACGAAAGGGCTGTCTGCTAGGAGTGGATTATCTCTTTTCCGATGCACTATTTCATATTTACTGTGTCCCACGCACCCTCACATTGACGAATTAACGCAGAAATGGCGTCGCTATGACATACTATAGGAGCCATGCCTTCTGTTTCCCAATCGAGTAATGTTTCCCCGGCAACGAAAGGGCTGTCTGCTAGGAGTGAATTATCTCTTTTCCGATGCACTATTTCATATTTACTGTGTCCCACGCACCCTCACATTGACGAATTAACGCAGAAATGGCGTCGCTATGACATACTATAGGAGCCATGCCTTCTGTTTCCCAATCGAGTAATGTTTCCCCGGCAACGAAAGGGCTGTCTGCTAGGAGTGGATTATCTCTTTTCCGATGCACTATTTCATGTTTACTGTGTCCCACGCACCCTCACATTGATGAATTAACGCACAAATGGCGTCGCTATGCCATACTATAGGAGCCATGCCTTCTGTTTCCCAATCGAGTAATGTTTCCCCGGCAAAGAAAGGGCTGTCTGCTAGGAGTGGATTATCTTTTTTCCGATGCACTATTTCATGTTTACTGTGTCCCACGCACCCTTACATTGATGAATTAACGCAGAAATGGCGTCGCTATGACATACTATAGGAGCCATGCCTTCTGTTTCCCAATCGAGTATTGTTTCCCCGGCAACGAAAGGGCTGTCTGCTAGGAGTGGATTATCTCTTTTCCGATGCACTATTTCATGTTTACTGTGTCCCACGCACCCTCACATTGATGAATTAACGCAGAAATGGCGTCGCTATGACATACTATAGGAGCCATGCCTTCTGTTTCCCAATCGAGTATTGTTTCCCCGGCAACGAAAAGGCTGTCTGCTAGGAGTGGATTATCTCTTTTCCGATGCACTATTTCATGTTTACTGTGTCCCACGCACCCTCACATTGATGAATTAACGCAGAAATGGCGTCGCTATGACATACTATAGGAGCCATGCCTTCTGTTTCCCAATCGAGTATTGTTTCCCCGGCAACGAAAGGGCTGTCTGCTAGGAGTGGATTATCTCTTTTCCGATGCACTATTTCATGTTTACTGTGTCCCACGCACCCTCACATTGATGAATTAACGCAGAAATGGCGTCGCTATGACATACTATAGGAGCCATGCCTTCTGTTTCCCAATCGAGTATTGTTTCCCCGGCAACGAAAGGGCTGTCTGCTAGGAGTGGATTATCTCTTTTCCGATGCACTATTTCATGTTTACTGTGTCCCACGCACCCTCACATTGATGAATTAACGCAGAAATGGCGTCGCTATGACATACTATAGGAGCCATGCCTTCTGTTTCCCAATCGAGTATTGTTTCCCCGGCAACGAAAGGGCTGTCTGCTAGGAGTGGATTATCTCTTTTCCGATGCACTATTTCATGTTTACTGTTTCCCACGCACCCTCACATTGATGAATTAACGCAGAAATGGCGTCGCTATGACATACTATAGGAGCCATGCCTTCTGTTTCCCAATCGAGTATTGTTTCCCCGGCAACGAAAGGGCTGTCTGCTAGGAGTGGATTATCTTTTTTCCGATGCACTATTTCATGTTTACTGTGTCCCACGCACCCTCACATTGATGAATTAACGCAGAAATGGCGTCGCTATGACATACTATAGGAGCCATGCCTTCTGTTTCCCAATCGAGTATTGTTTCCCCGGCAACGAAAGGGCTGTCTGCTAGGAGTGGATTATCTCTTTTCCGATGCACTATTTCATGTTTACTGTGACCCACGCACCCTCACATTGATGAATTAACGCAGAAATGGCGTCGCTATGACATACTATAGGAGCTATGCCTTCTGTTTCCCAATCGAGTATTGTTTCCCCGGCAACGAAAGGGCTGTCTGCTAGGAGTGGATTATCTCTTTTCCGATGCACTATTTCATGTTTACTGTGTCCCACGCACCCTCACATTGATGAATTAACGCAGAAATGGCGTCGCTATGACATACTATAGGAGCCATGCCTTCTGTTTCCCAATCGAGTATTGTTTCCCCGGCAATGAAAGGGCTGTCTGCTAGGAGTGGATTATCTCTTTTCCGATGCACTATTTCATGTTTACTGTGTCCCACGCACCCTCACATTGATGAATTAACGCAGAAGTGGCGTCGCTATGACATACTATAGGAGCCATGCCTTCTGTTTCCCAATCGAGTATTGTTTCCCCGGCAACGAAAGGGCTGTCTGCTAGGAGTCGATTATCTCTTTTCCGATGCACTATTTCATGTTTACTGTGTCCCACGCACCCTCACATTGATGAATTAACGCAGAAATGGCGTCGCTATGACATACTATAGGAGCCATGCCTTCTGTTTCCCAATCGAGTATTGTTTCCCCGGCAACGAAAGGGCTGTCTGCTAGGAGTGGATTATCTCTTTTCCGATGCACTATTTCATGTTTACTGTGTCCCACGCACCCTCACATTGATGAATTAACGCAGAAATGGCGTCGCTATGACATAGTATAGGAGCCATGCCTTCTGTTTCCCAATCGAGTATTGTTTCTCCGGCAACGAAAGGGCTGTGTGCTAGGAGTGGATTATCTCTTTTCCGATGCACTATTTCATGTTTACTGTGTCCCACGCACCCTCACATTGATGAATTAACGCAGAAATGGCGTCGCTATGACATACTATAGGAGCCATGCCTTCTGTTTCCCAATCGATTATTGTTTCCCCGGCAACGAAAGGGCTGTCTGCTAGGAGTGGATTATTTTTTTTCCGATGCACTATTTCATGTTTACTGTGTCCCACGCACCCTCACATTGATGAATTAACGCAGAAATGGCGTCGCTATGACATACTATAGGAGCCATGCCTTCTGTTTCCCAATCGAGTATTGTTTCCCCGGCAACGAAAGGGCTGTCTGCTAGGAGTGGATTATCTCTTTTCCGATGCACTATTTCATGTTTACTGTGTCCCACGCACCCTCACATTGATGAATTAACGCAGAAATGGCGTCGCTATGACATACTATAGGAGCCATGCCTTCTGTTTCCCAATCGAGTATTGTTTCCCCGGCAACGAAAGGGCTGTCTGCTAGGAGTGGATTATCTCTTTTCCGATGCACTATTTCATGTTTACTGTTTCCCACGCACCCTCACATTGATGAATTAACGCAGAAATGGCGTCGCTATGACATACTATAGGAGCCATGCCTTCTGTTTCCCAATCGAGTATTGTTTCCCCGGCAACGAAAGGGCTGTCTGCTAGGAGTGGATTATCTCTTTTCCGATGCTCTATTTCATGTTTACTGTGTCCCACGCACCCTCACATTGATGAATTAACGCAGAAATGGCGTCGCTATGACATACTATAGGAGCCATGCCTTCTGTTTCCCAATCGAGTAATGTTTCCCCGGCAACGAAAGGGCTGTCTGCTAGGAGTGGATTATCTCTTTTCCGATGCACTAATTCATATTTACTGTGTCCCACGCACCCTCACATTGACGAATTAACGCAGAAATGGCGTCGCTATGACATACTATAGGAGCCATGCCTTCTCTTTCCCAATCGAGTAATGTTTCCCTGGCAACGAAAGGGCTGTCTGCTAGGAGTGGATTATCTCTTTTCCGATGCACTATTTCATATTTACTGTGTCCCACGCACCCTCACATTGACGAATTAACGCAGAAATGGCGTCGCTATGACATACTATGGGAGCCATGCTTTCTGTTTCCCAATCGAGTAATGTTTCCCCGGCAACGAAAGGGCTGTCTGCTAGGAGTGGATTATCTCTTTTCCGATGCACTATTTCATATTTACTGTGTCCCACGCACCCTCACATTGACGAATTAACGCAGAAATGGCGTCGCTATGACATACAATAGGAGCCATGCCTTCTGTTTCCCAATCGAGTAATGTTTCCCCGGCAACGAAAGGGCTGTCTGCTGGGAGTGGATTATCTCTTTTCCGATGCACTATTTCATATTTACTGTGTCCCACGCACCCTCACATTGACGAATTAAGGCAGAAATGGCGTCGCTATGACATACTATAGGAGCCATGCCTTCTGTTTCCCAATCGAGTAATGTTTCCCCGGCAACGAAAGGGCTGTCTGCTAGGAGTGGATTATCTCTTTTCCGATGCACTATTTCATATTTACTGTGTCCCACGCACCCTCACATTGATGAATTAACGCAGAAATGGCGTCGCTATGACATACTATTGGAGCCATGCCTTCTGTTTCCCAATCGAGTAATGTTTCCCCGGCAACGAAAGGGCTGTCTGCTAGGAGTGGATTATCTCTTTTCCGATGCACTATTTCATATTTACTGTGTCCCACGCACCCTCACATTGACGAATTAACGCAGAAATGGCGTCGCTATGACATACTATAGGAGCCATGCCTTCTGTTTCCCAATCGAGTATTGTTTCCACGGCAACGAAAGGGCTGTCTGCTAGGAATGGATTATCTTTTTTCCGATGCACTATTTCATGTTTACTGTGTCCCACGCACCCTCACATTGACGAATTAACGCAGAATTTGTGTCGCTATGACATACTATAGGAGCCATGCCTTCTGTTTCCGAATCGAGTAATGTTTCCCCGGCAACGAAAGGGCTGTCTGCTAGGAGTGGATTATCTCTTTTCCGATGCACTCTTTCATATTTACTGTGTCCCACGCACCCTCAAATTGACGAATTAACGCAGAAATGGCGTCGCTATGACATACTATAGGAGCCATGCCTTCTGTTTCCCAATCGAGTAATGTTTCCCCGGCAACGAAAGGGCTGTCTGCTAGGAGTGGATTATCTCTTTTCCGATGCACTATTTCATATTTACTGAGTCCCACGCACCCTCACATTGACGAATTAACGCAGAAATGGCGTCGCTATGACATACTATAGGAGCCATGCCTTCTGTTTCCCAATCGAGTAATGTTTCCCCGGCAACGAAAGGGCTGTCTGCTAGGAGTGGATTATCTCTTTTCCGATGCACTATTTCATATTTACTGTGTCCCACGCACCCTCACATTGACGAATTAACGCAGAAATGGCGTCGCTATGACATACTATAGGAGCCATGCCTTCTGTTTCCCAATCGAGTAATGTTTCCCCGGCAACGAAAGGGCTGTCTGCTAGGAGTGGATTATCTCTTTTCCGATGCACTATTTCATGTTTACTGTGTCCCACGCACCCTCACATTGATGAATTAACGCAGAAATGGCGTCGCTATGACATACTATAGGAGCCATGCCTTCTGTTTCCCAATCGAGTAATGTTTCCCCGGCAACGAAAGGGCTGTCTGCTAGGAGTGGATTATCTTTTTTCCGATGCACTATTTCATGTTTACTGTGTCCCACGCACCCTCGCATTGATGAATTAACGCAGAAATGGCGTCGCTATGACATACTATAGGAGCCATGCCTTCTGTTTCCCAATCGAGTATTGTTTCCCCGGCAACGAAAGGGCTGTCTGCTAGGAGTGGATTATCTCTTTTCCGATGCACTATTTCATGTTTACTGTGTCCCACGCACCCTCACATTGATGAATTAACGCAGAAATGGCGTCGCTATGACATACTATAGGAGCCATGCCTTCTGTTTCCCAATCGAGTATTGTTTCCCCGGCAACGAAAGGGCTGTCTGCTAGGAGTGGATTATCTCTTTTCCGATGCACTATTTCATGTTTAATGTGTCCCACGCACCCTCACATTGATGAATTAACACAGAAATGGCGTCGCTATGACATACTATAGGAGCCATGCCTTCTGTTTCCCAATCGAGTATTGTTTCCCCGGCAACGAAAGGGCTGTCTGCTAGGAGTGGATTATCTCTTTTCCGATGCACTATTTCATGTTTACTGTGTCCCACGCACCCTCACATTGATGAATTAACGCAGAAATGGCGTCGCTATGACATACTATAGGAGCCATGCCTTCTGGTTCCCAATCGAGTATTGTTTCCCCGGCAACGAAAGGGCTGTCTGCTAGGAGTGGATTATCTCTTTTCCGATGCACTATTTCGTGTTTACTGTGTCCCACGCACCCTCACATTGATGAATTAACGCAGAAATGGCGTCGCTATGACATACTATAGGAGCCATGCCTTCTGTTTCCCAATCGAGTATTGTTTCCCCGGCAACGAAAGGGCTGTCTGCTAGGAGTGGATTATCTCTTTTCCGATGCACTATTTCATGTTTACTGTGTCCCACGCACCCTCACATTGATGAATTAACGCAGAAATGGCGTCGCTATGAAATACTATAGGAGCCATGCCTTCTGTTTCCCAATCGAGTATTGTTTCCCCGGCAACGAAAGGGCTGTCTGCTAGGAGTGGATTATCTTTTTTCCGATGCACTATTTCATGTTTACTGTGTCCCACGCACCCTCACATTGATGAATTAACGCAGAAATGGCGTCGCTATGACATACTATAGGAGCCATGCCTTCTGTTTCCCAATCGAGTATTGTTTCCCCGGCAACGAAAGGGCTGTCTGCTAGGAGTGGATTATCTCTTTTCCGATGCACTATTTCATGTTTACTGTGTCCCACGCACCCTCACATTGATGCATTAACGCAGAAATGGCGTCGCTATGACATGCTATAGGAGCCATGCCTTCTGTTTCCCAATCGAGTATTGTTTCCCCGGCAACGAAAGGGCTGTCTGCTAGGAGTGGATTATCTCTTTTCCGATGAACTATTTCATGTTTACTGTGTCCCACGCACCCTCACATTGATGAATTAACGCAGAAATGGCGTCGCTATGACATACTATAGGAGCCATGCCTTCTGTTTCCCAATCGAGTATTGTTTCCCCGGCAACGAAAGGGCTGTCTGCTAGGAGTGGATTATCTCTTTTCCGATGCACTATTTCATGTTTACTGTGTCCCACGCACCCTCACATTGATGAATTAACGCAGAAATGGCGTCGCTATGACATACTATAGGAGCCATGCCTTCTGTTTCCCAATCGAGTATTGTTTCCCCGGCAACGAAAGGGCTGTCTGCTAGGAGTGGATTATCTCTTTTCCGATGCACTATTTCATGTTTACTGTGTCCCACGCACCCTCACATTGATGAATTAACGCAGAAATGGCGTCGCTATGACATACTATAGGAGCCATGCCTTCTGTTTCCCAATCGAGTATTGTTTCCCCGGCAACGAAAGGGCTGTCTGCTAGGAGTGGATTATCTCTTTTCCGATGCACTATTTCATGTTTACTGTGTCCCACGCACCCTCACATTGATGAATTAACGCAGAAATGGCGTCGCTATGACATACTATAGGAGCCATGCCTTCTGTTTCCCAATCGAGTATTGTTTCCCCGGCAACGAAAGGGCTGTCTGCTAGGAGTGGATTATCTCTTTTCCGATGCACTATTTCATGTTTACTGTGTCCCACGCACCCTCACATTGATGAATTAACGCAGAAATGGCGTCGCTATGACATACTATAGGAGCCATGCCTTCTGTTTCCCAATCGAGTATTGTTTCCCCGGCAACGAAAGGGCTGTCTGCTAGGAGTGGATTATCTCTTTTCCGATGCACTATTTCATGTTTACTGTGTCCCACGCACCATCACATTGATGAATTAACGCAGAAATGGCGTCGCTATGACATACTATAGGAGCCATGCCTTCTGTTTCCCAATCGAGTATTGTTTCCCCGGCAACGAAAGGGCTGTCTGCTAGGAGTGGATTATCTCTTTTCCGATGCACTATTTCATGTTTACTGTGTCCCACGCACCCTCACATTGATGAATTAACGCAGAAATGGCGTCGCTATGACATACTATAGGAGCCATGCCTTCTGTTTCCCAATCGAGTATTGTTTCCCCGGCAACGAAAGGGCTGTCTGCTAGGAGTGGATTATCTCTTTTCCGATGCACTATTTCATGTTTACTGTGTCCCACGCACCCTCACATTGATGAATTAACGCAGAAATGGCGTCGCTATGACATACTATAGGAGCCATGCCTTCTGTTTCCCAATCGAGTATTGTTTCCCCGGCAACGAAAGGGCTGTCTGCTAGGAGTGGATTATCTTTTTCCCGATGCACTATTTCATGTTTACTGTGTCCCACGCACCCTCACATTGATGAATTAACGCAGAAATGGCGTCGCTATGACATACTATAGGAGCCATGCCTTCTGTTTCCCAATCGAGTATTGTTTCCCCGGCAACGAAAGGGCTGTCTGCTAGGAGTGGATTATCTCTTTTCCGATGCACTATTTCATGTTTACTGTGTCCCACGCACCCTCACATTGATGAATTAACGCAGAAATGGCGTCGCTATGACATACTGTAGGAGCCATGCCTTCTGTTTCCCAATCTTGTATTGTTTCCCCGGCAACGAAAGGGCTGTCTGCTAGGAGTGGATTATCTCTTTTCCGATGCACTATTTCATGTTTACTGTGTCCCACGCACCCTCACATTGATGAATTAACGCAGAAATGGCGTCGCTATGACATACTATAGGAGCCATGCCTTCTGGTTCCCAATCGAGTATTGTTTCCCCGGCAACGAAAGGGCTGTCTGCTAGGAGTGGATTATCTCTTTTCCGATGCACTATTTCATGTTTACTGTGTCCCACGCACCCTCACATTGATGAATTAAAGCAGAAATGGCGTCGCTATGACATACTATAGGAGCCATGCCTTCTGTTTCCCAATCGAGTATTGTTTCCCCGGCAACGAAAGGGCTGTCTGCTAGGAGTGGATTATCTCCTTTCCGATGCACTATTTCACGTTTACTGTGTCCCACGCACCCCCACATTGATGAATTAACGCAGAAATGGCGTCGCTATGACATACTATAGGAGCCATGCCTTCTGGTTCCCAATCGAGTATTGTTTCCCCGGCAACGAAAGGGCTGTCTGCTAGGAGTGGATTATCTCTTTTCCGATGCACTATTTCATGTTTACTGTGTCCCACGCACCCTCACATTGATGAATTAACGCAGAAATGGCGTCGCTATGACATACTATAGGAGCCATGCCTTCTGGTTCCCAATCGAGTATTGTTTCCCCGGCAACGAAAGGGCTGTCTGCTAGGAGTGGATTATCTCTTTTCCGATGCACTATTTCATGTTTACTGTGTCCCACGCACCCTCACATTGATGAATTAACGCAGAAATGGCGTCGCTATGACATACTATAGGAGCCATGCCTTCTGTTTCCCAATCGAGTATTGTTTCCACGGCAACGAAAGGGCTGTCTGCTAGGAATGGATTATCTTTTTTCCGATGCACTATTTCATGTTTACTGTGTCCCACGCACACTCACATTGACGAATTATTGCAGAATTTTCGTCGCTATGACATACTATAGGAGCCATGCCTTCTGTTTCCCAATCGAGTAATGTTTCCCCGGCAACGAAAGGGCTGTCTGCTAGGAGTGGATTATCTCTTTTCCGATGCACTATTTCATGTTTACTGTGTCCCACGCACCCTCACATTGATGAATTAACGCAGAAATGGCGTCGCTATGACATACTATAGGAGCCATGCCTTCTGGTTCCCAATCGAGTATTGTTTCCCCGGCAACGAAAGGGCTGTCTGCTGGGAATGGATTATCTTTTTTCCGATGCACTATTTCATGTTTACTGTGTCCCACGCACCCTCACATTGACGAATTAACGCAGAATTTGCGTCGCTATGACATACTATAGGAGCCATGCCTTCTGTTTCCCAATCGAGTATTGTTTCCACGGACACGAAAGGGCTGTCTGCTAGGAATGGATTATCTTTTTTCCGATGCACTATTTCATGTTTACTGTGTCCCACGCACCCTCACATTGACGAATTAACGCAGAATTTGCGTCGCTATGACATACTATAGGAGCCACGCCTTCTGTTTCCCAATCGAGTATTGTATCCCCGGCAACGAAAGGGCTGTCTGCTAGGAGTGGATTATCTCTTTTCCGATGCACTATTTCATGTTTACTGTGTCCCACGCACCCTCACATTGACGAATTATTGCAGAATTTTCGTCGCTATGACATACTATAGGAGCCATGCCTTCTGTTTCCCAATCGAGTAATGTTTCCACGGCAACGAAAGGGCTGTCTGCTAGGAATGGATTATCTCTTTTCCGATGCACTATTTCATGTTTACTGTGTCCCACGCACCCTCACATTGATGAATAAACGCAGAAATGGCGTCGCTATGACATACTATAGGAGCCATGCCTTCTGTTTCCCAATCGAGTATTGTTTCCACGGCAACGAAAGGGCTGTCTGCTAGGAATGGATTATCTTTTTTCCGATGCACTATTTCATGTTTACTGTGTCCCACGCACACTCACATTGACGAATTATTGCAGAATTTTCGTTGCTATGACATACTATAGGAGCCATGCCTTCTGTTTCCCAATCGAGTAATGTTTCCCCGGCAACGAAAGGGCTGTCTGCTAGGAATGGATTATCTCTTTTCCGATGCACTATTTCATGTTTACTGTGTCCCACGCACCTTCACATTGACAAATTAACGCAGAAATTGCGTCGCTATGACATACTATAGGAGCAATGCCTTCTGGTTCCCAATCGAGTATTGTATCCCCGGCAACGAAAGGGCTGTCTGCTAGGAGTGGATTATCTCTTTTCCGATGCACTATTTCATGTTTACTGTGTCCCACGCACCCTCACATTGATGAATTAACGCAGAAATGGCGTCGCTATGACATACTATAGGAGCCATGCCTTCTGTTTCGCAATCGAGTATTGTTTCCCCGGCAACGAAAGGGCTGTCTGCTAGGAGTGGATTATCTCTTTTCCGATGCACTATTTCATGTTTACTGTGTCCCACGCACCCTCGCATTGATGAATTAACGCAGAAATGGCGTCGCTATGACATACTATAGGAGCCATGCCTTCTGTTTCCCAATCGAGTATTGTTTCCCCGGCAACGAAAGGGCTGTCTGCTAGGAGTGGATTATCTCTTTTCCGATGCACTATTTCATGTTTACTGTGTCCCACGCACCCTCACATTGACGAATTATTGCAGAATTTTCGTCGCTATGACATACTATAGGAGCCATGCCTTCTGTTTCCCAATCGAGTATTGTTTCCACGGCAACGAAAGGGCTGTCTGCTAGGAATGGATTATCTTTTTTCCGATGCACTATTTCATGTTTACTGTGTCCCACGCACCCTCACATTGACGTTTTAACGCAGAATTTGCGTCGCTATGACATACTATAGGAGCCATGCCTTCTGTTTCCCAATCGAGTAATGTTTCCCCGGCAACGAAAGGGCTGTCTGCTAGGAGTGGATTATTTCTTTTCCGATGCACTATTTCATGTTTACTATGTCCCACGCACCCTCACATTGATGAATTAACGCAGAAATGTCGTCGCTATGACATACTATAGGAGCCATGCCTTCTGTTTCCCAATCGAGTATTGTTTCCCCGGCAACGAAAGGGCTATCTGCTACGAGTGGATTATCTCTTTTCCGATGCACTATTTCATGTTTACTGTGTCCCACGCACCCTCACATTGATGAATTAACGCAGAAATGGCGTCGCTATGACATACTATAGGAGCCATGCCTTCTGGTTCCCAATCGAGTATTGTTTTCCCGGCAACGAAAGGGCTGTCTGCTAGGAGTGGATTATCTCTTTTCCGATGCACTATTTCATGTTTACTGTGTCCCACGCACCCTCACATTGACGAATTATTGCAGAATTTTCGTCGCTATGACATACTATAGGAGCCATGCCTTCTGCTTCCCAATCGAGTATTGTTTCCACGGCAACGAAAGGGCTGTCTGCTAGGAATGGATTATCTTTTTTCCGATGCACTATTTCATGTTTACTGTGTCCCACGCACCCTCACATTGACGAATTAACGCAGAATTTGCGTCGCTATGACATACTATAGGAGCCATGCCTTCTGTTTCCCAATCGAGTAATGTTTCCCCGGCAACGAAAGGGCTGTCTGCTAGGAGTGGATTATCTCTTTTCCGATGCACTATTTCATGTTTACTGTGTCCCACGCACCCTCACATTGATGAATTAACGCAGAAATGGCGTCGCTATGACATACTATAGGAGCCATGCCTTCTGTTTCCCAATCGAGTATTGTTTCCCCGGCAACGAAAGGGCTGTCTGCTAGGAGTGGATTATCTCTTTTCCGATGCACTATTTCATGTTTACTGTGTCGCACGCACCCTCACATTGAGGAATTAACGCAGAAATGGCGTCGCTATGACATACTATAGGAGCCATGCCTTCTGTTTCCCAATCGAGTAATGTTTCCCCGGCAACGAAAGGGCTGTCTGCTAGGAGTGGATTATCTCTTTTCCGATGCATTATTTCATGTTTACTGTGTCCCACGCACCCTCACATTGACGAATTATTGCAGAATTTTCGTCGCTACGACATACTATAGGAGCCATGCCTTCTGTTTCCCAATCGAGTAATGCTTCCCCGGCAACGAAAGGGCTATCTGCTAGGAGTGGATTATCTCTTTTCCGATGCACTATTTCATGTTTACTGTGTGCCACGCACCCTCACGTTGATGAATTAACGCAGAAATGGCGTCGCTATGACACACTATAGGAGCCATGCCTTCTGGTTCCCAATCGAGTATTGTTTCCCCGGCAACGAAAGGGCTGTCTGCTAGGAGTGGATTATCTCTTTTCCGATGCACTATTTCATGTTTACTGTGTCCCACGCACCCTCACATTGACGAATTATTGCAGAATTTTCGTCGCTATGACATACTATAGGAGCCATGCCTTCTGTTTCCCAATCGAGTATTGTTTCCACGGCAACGAAAGGGCTGTCTGCTAGGAATGGATTATCTCTTTTCCGATGCACTATTTCATGTTTACTGTGTCCCACGCACCCTCACATTGATGAATTAACGCAGAAATGGCGTCGCTATGACATACTATAGGAGCCATGCCTTCTGTTTCCCAATCGAGTATTGTTTCCACGGCAACGAAAGGGCTGTCTGCTAGGAATGGATTATCTTTTTTCCGATGCACTATTTCATGTTTACTGTGTCCCACGCACACTCACATTGACGAATTATTGCAGAATTTTCGTCGCTATGACATACTATAGGAGCCATGCCTTCTGTTTCCCAATCGAGTATTGTTTCCACGGCAACGAAAGGGCTGTCTGCTAGGAATGGATTATCTCTTTTCCGATGCACTATTTCATGTTTACTGTGTCCCACGCACCCTCACATTGATGAATTAACGCAGAAATGGCGTCGCTATGACATACTATAGGAGCCATGCCTTCTGTTTCCCAATCGAGTATTGTTTCCACGGCAACGAAAGGGCTGTCTGCTAGGAATGGATTATCTTTTTTCCGATGCACTATTTCATGTTTACTGTGTCCCACGCACACTCACATTGACGAATTATTGCAGAATTTTCGTCGCTATGACATACTATAGGAGCCATGCCTTCTGTTTCCCAATCGAGTAATGTTTCCCCGGCAACGATAGGGCTGTCTGCTAGGCGTGGATTATCTCTTTTCCGATGCACTATTTCATGTTTACTGTGTCCCACGCACCCTCACATTGACGAAATAACGCAGAATTTGCGTCGCTATGACATACTATAGGAGCCATGCCTTCTGTTTCCCAATCGAGTATTGTTTCCCCGGCAACGAAAGGGCTGTCTGCTAGGAGTGGATTATCTCTTTTCCGATGCACTATTTCATGTTTACTGTGTCCCACGCACCCTCACATTGACGAAATAACGCAGAATTTGCGTCGCTATGACATACTATAGGAGCCATGCCTTCTGTTTCCCAATCGAGTATTGTTTCCCCGGCAACGAAAGGGCTGTCTGCTAGGAGTGGATTATCTCTTTTCCGATAGACTATTGCATGTTTACTGTGTCCCACGCACCCTCACATTGATGAATTAACGCAGAAATGGCGTCGCTATGACATACTATAGGAGCCATGCCTTCTGTTTCCCAATCGAGTATTGTTTCCCCGGCAACGAAAGGGCTGTCTGCTAGGAGTGGATTATCTCTTTTCCGATGCACTATTTCATGTTTACTGTGTCCCACGCACCCTCACATTGATGAATTAACGCAGAAATGGCGTCGCTATGACATACTATAGGAGCCATGCCTTCTGTTTCCCAATCGAGTAATGTTTCCCCGGCAACGAAAGGGCTGTCTGCTAGGAGTGGATTATCTCTTTTCCGATGCACTATTTCATGTTTACTGTGTCCCACGCACCCTCACATTGATGAATTAACGCAGAAATGGCGTCGCTATGACATACTATATGAGCCATGCCTTCTGTTTCCCAATCGAGTATTGTTTCCCCGGCAACGAAAGGGCTGTCTGCTAGGAGTGGATTATCTCTTTTCCGATGCACTATTTCATGTTTACTGTGTCCCACGCACCCTCACATTGATGAATTAACGCAGAAATGGCGTCGCTATGACATACTATAGGAGCCATGCCTTCTGTTTCCCAATCGAGTATTGTTTCCCCGGCAACGAAAGGGCTGTCTGCTAGGAGTGGATTATCTCTTTTCCGATGCACTATTTCATGTTTACTGTGTCCCACGCACCCTCACATTGATGAATTAACGCAGAAATGGCGTCGCTATGACATACTATAGGAGCCATGCCTTCTGTTTCCCAATCGAGTAATGTTTCCCCGGCAACGAAAGGGCTGTCTGCTAGGAGTGGATTATCTCTTTTCCGATGCACTATTTCATGTTTACTGTGTCCCACGCACCCTCACATTGAAGAATTATTGCAGAATTTTCGTCGCTATGACATACTATAGGAGCCATGCCTTCTGTTTCCCAATCGAGTAATGTTTCCCCGGCAACGAAAGGGCTGTCTGCTAGGAGTGGATTATCTCTTTTCCGATGCACTATTTCATGTTTACTGTGTCCCACGCACCCTCACATTGATGAATTAACGCAGAAATGGCGTCGCTATGACATACTATAGGAGCCATGCCTTCTGTTTCCCAATCGAGTAATGTTTCCCCGGCAACGAAAGGGCTGTCTGCTAGGAGTGGATTATCTCTTTTCCGATGCACTATTTCATGTTTACTGTGTCCCACGCACCCTCACATTGACGAATTATTGCAGAATTTTCGTCGCTATGACATACTATAGGAGCCATGCCTTCTGTTTCCCAATCGAGTAATGTTTCCCCGGCAACGAAAGGGCTGTCTGCTAGGAGTGGATTATCTCTTTTCCGATGCACTATTTCATGTTTACTGTGTCCCACGCACCCTCACATTGATGAATTAACGCCGAAATGGCGTCGCTATGACATACTATAGGAGCCATGCCTTCTGGTTCCCAATCGAGTATTGTTTCCCCGGCAACGAAAGGGCTGTCTGCTAGGAGTGGATTATCTCTTTTCCGATGCACTATTTCATGTTTACTGTGTCCCACGCACCCTCACATTGATGAATTAACGCAGAAATGGCGTCGCTATGACATACTATAGGAGCCATGCCTTCTGGTTCCCAATCGAGTATTGTTTCCCCGGCAACGAAAGGGCTGTCTGCTAGGAGTGGATTATCTCTTTTCCGATGCACTATTTCATGTTTACTGTGTCCCACGCACCCTCACATTGACGAATTATTGCAGAATTTTTGGCGCTATGACATACTATAGGAGCCATGCCTTCTGTTTCCAAATCGAGTATTGCTTCCCCGGCAACGAAAGGGCTGTCTGCTAGGAGTGGATTATCTCTTTTCCGATGCACTATTTCATGTTTACTGTGTCCCACGCTCCCTCACATTGACGAATTATTGCAGAATTTTCGTCGCTATGACATACTATAGGAGCCATGCCTTCTGTTTCCCAATCGAGTATTGTTTCCACGGCAACGAAAGGGCTGTCTGCTAGGAATGGATTATCTCTTTTCCGATGCACTATTTCATGTTTACTGTGTCCCACGCACCCTCACATTGATGAATTAACGCAGAAATGGCGTCGCTATGACATACTATAGGAGCCATGCCTTCTGATTCCCAATCGAGTATTGTTTCCACGGCAACGAAAGGGCTGTCTGCTAGGAATGGATTATCTTTTTTCCGATGCACTATTTCATGTTTACTGTGTCCCACGCACACTCACATTGACGAATTATTGCAGAATTTTCGTCGCTATGACATACTATAGGAGCCATGCCTTCTGTTTCCCAATCGAGTAATGTTTCCCCGGCAACGAAAGGGCTGTCTGCTAGGAGTGGATTATCTCTTTTCCGATGCACTATTTCATGTTTACTGTGTCCCACGCACCCTCACATTGATGAATTAACGCAGAAATGGCGTCGCTATGACATACTATAGGAGCCATGCCTTCTGGTTCCCAATCGAGTATTGTTTCCCCGGCAACGAAAGGGCTGTCTGCTAGGAGTGGATTATCTCTTTTCCGATGCACTATTTCATGTTTACTGTGTCCCACGCACCCTCACATTGATGAATTAACGCAGAAATGGCGTCGCTATGACATACTATAGGAGCCATGCTTTCTGGTTCCCAATCGAGTATTGTTTCCCCGGCAACGAAAGGGCTGTCTGCTAGGAGTGGATTATCTCTTTTCCGATGCACTATTTCATGTTTACTGTGTCCCACGCACACTCACATTGACGAATTATTGCAGAATTTTCGTCGCTATGACATACTATAGGAGCCATGCCTTCTGTTTCCCAATCGAGTAATGTTTCCCCGGCAACGAAAGGGCTGTCTGCTAGGAGTGGATTATCTCTTTTCCGATGCACTATTTCATGTTTACTGTGTCCCACGCACCCTCACATTGACGAATTATTGCAGAATTTTCGTCGCTATGACATACTATAGGAGCCATGCCTTCTGTTTCCCAATCGAGTAATGTTTCCCCGGCAACGAAAGGGCTGTCTGCTAGGAGTGGATTATCTCTTTTCCGATGCACTATTTCATGTTTACTGTGTCCCACGCACCCTCACATTGATGAATTAACGCAGAAATGGCGTCGCTATGACATACTATAGGAGCCATGCCTTCTGGTTCCCAATCGAGTATTGTTTCCCCGGCAACGAAAGGGCTGTCTGCTAGGAGTGGATTATCTCTTTTCCGATGCACTATTTCATGTTTACTGTGTCCCACACACCCTCACATTGATGAATTAACGCAGAAATGGCGTCGCTATGACATACTATAGGAGCCATGCCTTCTGGTTCCCAATCGAGTATTGTTTCCCCGGCAACGAAAGGGCTGTCTGCTAGGAGTGGATTATCTCTTTTCCGATGCACTATTTCATGTTTACTGTGTCCCACGCACCCTCACATTGATGAATTAACGCAGAAATGGCGTCGCTATGGCATGCTATAGGAGCCATGCCTTCTGTTTCCCAATCGAGTATTGTATCCCCGGCAACGAAAGGGCTGTCTGCTAGGAGTGGATTATCTCTTTTCCGATGCACTATTTCATGTTTACTGTGTCCCACGCACCCTCACATTGATGAATTAACGCAGAAATGGCGTCGCTATGACATACTATAGGAGCCATGCCTTCTGTTTCCCAATCGAGTATTGTTTCCCGGCAACGAAAGGGCTGTCTGCTAGGAGTGGATTATCTCTTTTCCGATGCACTATTTCATGTTTACTGTGTCCCACGCACCCTCACATTGTCGAATTAACGCAGAAATGGCGTCGCTATGACATACTATAGGAGCCATGCCTTCTGGTTCCCAATCGAGTATTGTTTCCCCGGCAACGAAAGGGCTGTCTGCTAGGAGTGGATTATCTCTTTTCCGATGCACTATTTCATGTTTACTGTGTCCCACGCACCCTCACATTGACAAATTATTGCAGAATTTTCGTCGCTATGACATACTATAGGAGCCATGCCTTCTGTTTCCCAATCGAGTAATGTTTCCCCGGCAACGAAAGGGCTGTCTGCTAGGAGTGGATTATCTCTTTTCCGATGCACTATTTCATGTTTACTGTGTCCCACGCACCCTCACATTGATGAATTAACGCAGAAATGGCGTCGCTATGACATACTATAGGAGCCATGCCTTCTGGTTCCCAATCGAGTATTGTTTCCCCGGCAACGAAAGGGCTGTCTGCTAGGAGTGGATTATCTCTTTTCCGATGCACTATTTCATGTTTACTGTGTCCCACGCACCCTCACATTGACGAATTATTGCAGAATTTTTGGCGCTATGACATACTATAGGAGCCATGCCTTCTGTTTCCCAATCGAGTATTGCTTCCCCGGCAACGAAAGGGCTGTCTGCTAGGAGTGGATTATCTCTTTTCCGATGCACTATTTCATGTTTACTGTGTCCCACGCTCCCTCACATTGACGAATTATTGCAGAATTTTCGTCGCTATGACATACTATAGGAGCCATGCCTTCTGTTTCCCAATCGAGTATTGTTTCCACGGCAACGAAAGGGCTGTCTGCTAGGAATGGATTATCTCTTTTCCGATGCACTATTTCATGTTTACTGTGTCCCACGCACCCTCACATTGATGAATTAACGCAGAAATGGCGTCGCTATGACATACTATAGGAGCCATGCCTTCTGTTTCCCAATCGAGTATTGTTTCCCTGGCAACGAAAGGGCTGTCTGCTAGGAGTGGATTATCTCTTTTCCGATGCACTATTTCATGTTTACTGTGTCCCACGCACCCTCACATTGATGAATTAACGCAGAAATGGCGTCGCTATGACATACTATAGGAGCCATGCCTTCTGTTTCCCAATCGAGTATTGTTTCCCCGGCAACGAAAGGGCTGTCTGCTAGGAGTGGATTATCTCTTTTCCGATGCACTATTTCATGTTTACTGTGTCCCACGCAACCTCACATTGATGAATTAACGCAGAAATGGCGTCGCTATGACATACTATAGGAGCCATGCCTTCTGGTTCCCAATCGAGTATTGTTTCCACGGCAACGAAAGGGCTGTCTGCTAGGAATGGATTATCTTTTTTCCGATGCACTATTTCATGTTTACTGTGTCCCACGCACACTCACATTGACGAATTATTGCAGAATTTTCGTCGCTATGACATACTATAGGAGCCATGCCTTCTGTTTCCCAATCGAGTAATGTTTCCCCGGCAACGAAAGGGCTGTCTGCTAGGAGTGGATTATCTCTTTTCCGATGCACTATTTCATGTTTACTGTGTCCCACGCAACCTCACATTGATGAATTAAGGCAGAAATGGCGTCGCTATGACATACTATAGGAGCCATGCCTTCTGGTTCCCAATCGAGTATTGTTTCCCCGGCAACGAAAGGGCTGTCTGCTAGGAGTGGATTATCTCTTTTCCGATGCACTATTTCATGTTTACTGTGTCTCACGCACCCTCACATTGACGAATTATTGCAGAATTTTCGTCGCTATGACATACTATAGGAGCCATGCCTTCTGTTTCCCAATCGAGTATTGTTTCCACGGCAACGAAAGGGCTGTCTGCTAGGAATGGATTATCTTTTTTCCGATGCACTATTTCATGTTTACTGTGTCCCAAGCACCCTCACATTGACGAATTAACGCAGAATTTGCGTCGCTATGACATACTATAGGAGCCATGCCTTCTGTTTCCCAATCGAGTAATGTTTCCCCGGCAACGAAAGGGCTGTCTGCTAGGAGTGGATTATCTCTTTTCCGATGCACTATTTCATGTTTACTGTGTCCCACGCACCCTCACATTGATGAATTAACGCAGAAATGGCGTCGCTATGACATACTATAGGAGCCATGCTTTCTGGTTCCCAATCGAGTATTGTTTCCCCGGCAACGAAAGGGCTGTCTGCTAGGAGTGGATTATCTCTTTTCCGATGCACTATTTCATGTTTACTGTGTCCCACGCACACTCACATTGACGAATTATTGCAGAATTTTCGTCGCTATGACATACTATAGGAGCCATGCCTTCTGTTTCCCAATCGAGTATTGTTTCCCCGGCAACGAAAGGGCTGTCTGCTAGGAGTGGATTATCTCTTTTCCGATGCACTATTTCATGTTTACTGTGTCCCACGCACCCTCACATTGACGAATTATTGCAGAATTTTCGTCGCTATGACATACTATAGGAGCCATGCCTTCTGTTTCCCAATCGAGTAATGTTTCCCCGGCAACGAAAGGGCTGTCTGCTAGGAGTGGATTATCTCTTTTCCAATGCACTATTTCATGTTTACTGTGTCCCACGCACCCTCACATTGATGAATTAACGCAGAAATGGCGTCGCTATGACATACTATAGGAGCCATGCCTTCTGGTTCCCAATCGAGTATTGTTTCCCCGGCAACGAAAGGGCTGTCTGCTAGGAGTGGATTATCTCTTTTCCGATGCACTATTTCATGTTTACTGTGTCCCACGCACCCTCACATTGATGAATTAACGCAGAAATGGCGTCGCTATGACATACTATAGGAGCCATGCCTTCTGGTTCCCAATCGAGTATTGTTTCCCCGACAACGAAAGGGCTGTCTGCTAGGAGTGGATTATCTCTTTTCCGATGCACTATTTCATGTTTACTGTGTCCCACGCACCCTCACATTGATGAATTAACGCAGAAATGGCGTCGCTATGGCATACTATAGGAGCCATGCCTTCTGTTTCCCAATCGAGTATTGTATCCCCGGCAACGAAAGGGCTGTCTGCTAGGAGTGGATTATCTCTTTTCCGATGCACTATTTCATGTTTACTGTGTCCCACGCACCCTCACATTGATGAATTAACGCAGAAATGGCGTCGCTATGACATACTATAGGAGCCATGCCTTCTGTTTCCCAATCGAGTATTGTTTCCACGGCAACGAAAGGGCTGTCTGCTAGGAATGGATTATCTTCTTTCCGATGCACTATTTCATGTTTACTGTGTCCCACGCACACTCACATTGACGAATTATTGCAGAATTTTCGTCGCTATGACATACTATAGGAGCCATGCCTTCTGTTTCCCAATCGAGTAATGTTTCCCCGGCAACGAAAGGGCTGTCTGCTAGGAGTGGATTATCTCTTTTCCGATGCACTATTTCATGTTTACTGTGTCCCACGCACCCTCACATTGATGAATTAACGCAGAAATGGCGTCGCTATGACATACTATAGGAGCCATGCCTTCTGGTTCCCAATCGAGTATTGTTTTCCCGGCAACGAAAGGGCTGTCTGCTAGGAGTGGATTATCTCTTTTCCGATGCACTATTTCATGTTTACTGTGTCTCACGCACCCTCACATTGACGAATTATTGCAGAATTTTCGTCGCTATGACATACTATAGGAGCCATGCCTTCTGTTTCCCAATCGAGTATTGTTTCCACGGCAACGAAAGGGCTGTCTGCTAGGAATGGATTATCTTTTTTCCGATGCACTATTTCATGTTTACTGTGTCCCACGCACCCTCACATTGACGAATTAACGCAGAATTTGCGTCGCTATGACATACTATAGGAGCCATGCCTTCTGTTTCCCAATCGAGTAATGTTTCCCCGGCAACGAAAGGGCTGTCTGCTAGGAGTGGATTATCTCTTTTCCGATGCACTATTTCATGTTTACTGTGTCCCACGCACCCTCACATTGATGAATTAACGCAGAAATGGCGTCGCTATGACATACTATAGGAGCCATGCTTTCTGGTTCCCAATCGAGTATTGTTTCCCCGGCAACGAAAGGGCTGTCTGCTAGGAGTGGATTATCTCTTTTCCGATGCACTATTTCATGTTTACTGTGTCCCACGCACACTCACATTGACGAATTATTGCAGAATTTTCGTCGCTATGACATACTATAGGAGCCATGCCTTCTGTTTCCCAATCGAGTAATGTTTCCCCGGCAACGAAAGGGCTGTCTGCTAGGAGTGGATTATCTCTTTTCCGATGCACTATTTCATGTTTACTGTGTCCCACGCACCCTCACATTGACGAATTATTGCAGAATTTTCGTCGCTATGACATACTATAGGAGCCATGCCTTCTGTTTCCCAATCGAGTAATGTTTCCCCGGCAACGAAAGGGCTGTCTGCTAGGAGTGGATTATCTCTTTTCCGATGCACTATTTCATGTTTACTGTGTCCCACGCACCCTCACATTGATGAATTAACGCAGAAATGGCGTCGCTATGACATACTATAGGAGCCATGCCTTCTGGTTCCCAATCGAGTATTGTTTCCCCGGCAACGAAAGGGCTGTCTGCTAGGAGTGGATTATATCTTTTCCGATGCACTATTTCATGTTTACTGTGTCCCACGCACCCTCACATTGATGAATTAACGCAGAAATGGCGTCGCTATGACATACTATAGGAGCCATGGCTTCTGGTTCCCAATCGAGTATTGTTTCCCCGACAACGAAAGGGCTGTCTGCTAGGAGTGGATTATCTCTTTTCCGATGCACTATTTCATGTTTACTGTGTCCCACGCACCCTCACATTGATGAATTAACGCAGAAATGGCGTCGCTATGGCATACTATAGGAGCCATGCCTTCTGTTTCCCAATCGAGTACTGTATCCCCGGCAACGAAAGGGCTGTCTGCTAGGAGTGGATTATCTCTTTTCCGATGCACTATTTCATGTTTACTGTGTCCCACGCACCCTCACATTGATGAATTAACGCAGAAATGGCGTTGCTATGACATACTATAGGAGCCATGCCTTCTTGTTCCCAATCGAGTATTGTTTCCCCGGCAACGAAAGGGCTGTCTGCTAGGAGTCGATTATCTCTTTTCCGATGCACTATTTCATGTTTACTGTGTCCCACGCACCCTCACATTGATGAATTAACGCAGAAATGGCGTCGCTATGACATACTATAGGAGCCATGCCTTCTGGTTCCCAATCGAGTATTGTTTCCCCGGCAACGAAAGGGCTGTCTGCTAGGAGTGGATTATCTCTTTTTTGATGCACTATTTCATGTTTACTGTGTCCCACGCACCCTCACATTGACGAATTATTGCAGAATTTTCGTCGCTATGACATACTATAGGAGCCATGCCTTCTGTTTCCTAATCGAGTAATGTTTCCCCGGCAACGAAAGGGCTGTCTGCTAGGAGTGGATTATCTCTTTTCCGATGCACTATTTCATGTTTACTGTGTCCCACGCACCCTCACATTGATGAATTAACGCAGAAATGGCGTCGCTATGACATACTATAGGAGCCATGCCTTCTGGTTCCCAATCGAGTATTGTTTCCCCGGCAACGAAAGGGCTGTCTGCTAGGAGTGGATTATCTCTTTTCCGATGCACTATTTCATGTTTACTGTGTCCCACGCACCCTCACATTGATGAATTAACGCAGAAATGGCGTCGCTATGACATACAATAGGAGCCATGCCTTCTGGTTCCCAATCGAGTATTGTTTCCCCGGCAACGAAAGGGCTGTCTGCTAGGAGTGGATTATCTCTTTTCCGATGCACTATTTCATGTTTACTGTGTCCCACGCACCCTCACATTGATGAATTAACGCAGAAATGGCGTCGCTATGACATACTATAGGAGCCATGCCTTCTGGTTCCCAATCGAGTATTGTTTCCCCGGCAACGAAAGGGCTGTCTGCTAGGAGTGGATTATCTCTTTTCCGATGCACTATTTCATGTTTACTGTGTCCCACGCACCCTCACATTGATGAATTAACGCAGAAATGGCGTCGCTATGACATACTATAGGAGCCATGATTTCTGGTTCCCAGTCGAGTATTGTTTCCCGGCAACTAAAGGGCTGTCTGCTAGGAGTGGATTATCTCTTTTCCGATGCACTATTTCATGTTTACTGTGTCCCACGCACCGTCACATAGACGAATTATTGCAGAATTTTCGTCGCTATGACATACTATAGGAGCCATGCCTTCTGTTCCCCAATCGAGTAATGTTTCCCCGGCAACGAAAGGGCTGTCTGCTGGGAGTGGATTATCTCTTTTCCGATGCACTATTTCATGTTTACTGTGTCCCACGCACCCTCACATTGATGAATTAACGCAGAAATGGCGTCGCTATGACATACTATAGGAGCCATGCCTTCTGGTTCCCAATCGAGTATTGTTTCCCCGGCAACGAAAGGGCTGTCTGCTAGGAGTGGATTATCTCTTTTCCGATGCACTATTTCATGTTTACTGTGTCCCACGCACCCTCACATTGATGAATTAACGCAGAAATGGCGTCGCTATGACATACTATAGGAGCCATGCCTTCTGGTTCCCAATCGAGTATTGTTTCTCCGGCAACGAAAGGGCTGTCTGCTAGGAGTGGATTATCTCTTTTCCGATGCACTATTTCATGTTTACTATGTCCCACGCACCCTTACATTGGTGAATTAACGCAGAAATGGCGTCGCTATGACATACTATAGGAGCCATGCCTTCTGGTTCCCAATCGAGTATTGTTTCCCTGGCAACGAAAGGGCTGTCTGCTAGGAGTGGATTATCTCTTTTCCGATGCACTATTTCATGTTTACTGTGTCCCACGCACCCTCACATTGACGAATTATTGCAGAATTTTCGTCGCTATGACATACTATAGGAGCCATGCCTTCTGTTTCCCAATCGAGTATTGTTTCCACGGCAACGAAAGGGCTGTCTGCTAGGAATGGATTATCTTTTTTCCGATGCACTATTTCATGTTTACTGTGTCCCACGCACCCTCACATTGACGAATTAACGCAGAATTTGCGTCGCTCTGACATACTATAGGAGCCATGCCTTCTGGTTCCCAATCGAGTATTGTATCCCCGGCAACGAAAGGGCTGTCTGCTAGGAGTGGATTATCTCTTTTCCGATGCACTATTTCATGTTTACTGTGTCCCACGCACCCTCACATTGATGAATTAACGCAGAAATGGCGTCGCTATGACATACTATAGGAGCCATGCCTTCTGGTTCCCAATCGAGTATTGTTTTCGCGGCAACGAAAGGGCTGTCTGCTAGGAGTGGATTATCTCTTTTCCGATGCACTATTTCATGTTTACTGTGTCCCACGCACCCTCACATTGATGAATTAACGCAGAAATGGCGTCGCTATGACATACTATAGGAGCCATGCCTTCTGGTTCCCAATCGAGTATTATTTCCCCGGCAACGAAAGGGCTGTCTGCTAGGAGTGGATTATCTCTTTTCCGATGCACTATTTCATGTTTACTGTGTCCCACGCACCCTCACATTGATGAATTAACGCAGAAGTGGCGTCGCTATGACATACTATAGGAGCCATGCCTTCTGTTTCCCAATCGAGTAATGTTTCCCCGGCAACGAAAGGGCTGTCTGCTAGGAGTGGATTATCTCTTTTCCGATGCACTATTTCATGTTTACTATGTCCCACGCACCCTCACATTGACGAATTAACGCAGAATTTGCGTCGCTATGACATACTATAGGAGCCATGCCTTCTGTTTCCCAATCGAGTAATGTTTCCCCGGCAACGAAAGGGCTGTCTGCTAGGAGTGGATTATCTCTTTTCCGATGCACTATTTCATGTTTACTGTGTCCCACGCACCCTCACATTGACGAATTAACGCAGAATTTTCGTCGCTATGACATACTATAGGAGCCATGCCTTCTGTTTCCCAATCGAGTATTGTTTCCCCGGCAACGAAAGGGCTGTCTGCTAGGAGTGGATTATCTCTTTTCCGATGCACTATTTCATGTTTACTGTGTCCCACGCACCCTCACATTGATGAATTAACGCTGAAATGGCGTCGCTATGACATACTATAGGAGCCATGCCTTCTGTTTCCCAATCGAGTATTGTTTCCCCGGCAACGAAAGGGCTGTCTGCTAGGAGTGGATTATCTCTTTTCCGATGCACTATTTCATGTTTACTGTGTCCCACGCACCCTCACTTTGACGAATTATTGCAGAATTTTCGTCGCTATGACATACTATAGGAGCCATGCCTTCTGGTTCCCAATCGAGTATTGTTTCCCCGGCAACGAAAGGGCTGTCTGCTAGGAGTGGATTATCTCTTTTCCGATGCACTATTTCATGTTTACTGTGTCCCACGCACCCTCACATTGATGAATTAACGCAGAAATGGCGTCGCTATGACATACTATAGGAGCCATGCCTTCTGTTTCCCAATCGAGTATTGTTTCCCCGGCAACGAAAGGGCTGTCTGCTAGGAGTGGATTATCTCTTTTCCGATGCACTATTTCATGTTTACTGTGTCCCACGCACCCTCACATTGACGAATTATTGCAGAATTTTCGTCGCTATGAGATACTATAGGAGCCATGCCTTCTGGTTCCCAATCGAGTATTGTTTCCCCGGCAACGAAAGGGCTGTCTGCTAGGAGTGGATTATCTCTTTTCCGATGCACTATTTCATGTTTACTGTGTCCCACGCACCCTCACATTGATGAATTAACGCAGAAATGGCGTCGCTATGACATACTATAGGAGCCATGCCTTCTGGTTCCCAATCGAGTATTGTTTCCCCGGCAACGAAAGGGCTGTCTGCTAGGAGTGGATTATCTCTTTTCCGATGCACTATTTCATGTTTACTGTGTCCCACGCACCCTCACATTGACGAATTATTGCAGAATTTTCGTCGCTATAACATACTATAGGAGCCATGCCTTCTGGTTCCCAATCGAGTATTGTTTCCCCGGCAACGAAAGGGCTGTCTGCTAGGAGTGGATTATCTCTTTTCCGATGCACTATTTCATGTTTACTGTGTCCCACGCACCCTCACATTGACGAATTAACGCAGAATTTGCGTCGCTATGACATACTATAGGAGCCATGCCTTCTGTTTCCCAATCGAGTAATGTTTCCCCGGCAACGAAAGGGCTGTCTGCTAGGAGTGGATTATCTCTTTTCCGATGCACTATTTCATGTTTACTGTGTCCCACGCACCCTCACATTGACGAATTAACGCAAAATTTTCGTCGCTATGACATACTATAGGAGCCATGCCTTCTGTTTCCCAATCGAGTATTGTTTCCCCGGCAACGAAAGGGCTGTCTGCTAGGAGTGGATTATCTCTTTTCCGATGCACTATTTCATGTTTACTGTGTCCCACGCACCCTCACATTGATGAATTAACGCTGAAATGGCGTCGCTATGACATACTATAGGAGCCATGCCTTCTGTTTCCCAATCGAGTATTGTTTCCCCGGCAACGAAAGGGCTGTCTGCTAGGAGTGGATTATCTCTTTTCCGATGCACTATTTCATGTTTACTGTGTCCCACGCACCCTCACATTGACGAATTATTGCAGAATTTTCGTCGCTATGACATACTATAGGAGCCATGCCTTCTGGTTCCCAATCGAGTATTGTTTCCCCGGCAACGAAAGGGCTGTCTGCTAGGAGTGGATTATCTCTTTTCCGATGCACTATTTCATGTTTACTGTGTCCCACGCACCCTCACATTGATGAATTAACGCAGAAATGGCGTCGCTATGACATACTATAGGAGCCATGCCTTCTGTTTCCCAATCGAGTATTGTTTCCCCGGCAACGAAAGGGCTGTCTGCTAGGAGTGGATTATCTCTTTTCCGATGCACTATTTCATGTTTACTGTGTCCCACGCACCCTCACATTGACGAATTATTGCAGAATTTTCGTCGCTATGAGATACTATAGGAGCCATGCCTTCTGGTTCCCAATCGAGTATTGTTTCCCCGGCAACGAAAGGGCTGTCTGCTAGGAGTGGATTATCTCTTTTCCGATGCACTATTTCATGTTTACTGTGTCCCACGCACCCTCACATTGATGAATTAACGCAGAAATGGCGTCGCTATGACATACTATAGGAGCCATGCCTTCTGGTTCCCAATCGAGTATTGTTTCCCCGGCAACGAAAGGGCTGTCTGCTAGGAGTGGATTATCTCTTTTCCGATGCACTATTTCATGTTTACTGTGTCCCACGCACCCTCACATTGACGAATTATTGCAGAATTTTCGTCGCTATGACATACTATAGGAGCCATGCCTTCTGGTTCCCAATCGAGTATTGTTTCCCCGGCAACGAAAGGGCTGTCTGCTAGGAGTGGATTATCTCTTTTCCGATGCACTATTTCATGTTTACTGTGTCCCACGCACCCTCACATTGACGAATTAACGCAGAATTTGCGTCGCTATGACATACTATAGGAGCCATGCCTTCTGGTTCCCAATCGAGTATTGTTTCCCCGGCAACGAAAGGGCTGTCTGCTAGGAGTGGATTATCTCTTTTCCGATGCACTATTTCATGTTTACTGTGTCCCACGCACCCTCACATTGACGAATTATTGCAGAATTTTCGTCGCTATGACATACTATAGGAGCCATGACTTCTGGTTCCCAATCGAGTATTGTTTCCCCGGCAACGAAAGGGCTGTCTGCTAGGAGTGGATTATCTCTTTTCCGATGCACTATTTCATGTTTACTGTGTCCCACGCACCCTCACATTGATGAATTAACGCAGAAATGGCGTCGCTATGACATACTATAGGAGCCATGCCTTCTGGTTCCCAATCGAGTATTGTTTCCCCGGCAACGAAAGGGCTGTCTGCTAGGAGTGGATTATCTCTTTTCCGATGCACTATTTCATGTTTACTGTGTCCCACGCACCCTCACATTGACGAATTATTGCAGAATTTTCGTCGCTATGACATACTATAGGAGCCATGCCTTCTGGTTCCCAATCGAGTATTGTTTCCCCGGCAACGAAAGGGCTGTCTGCTAGGAGTGGATTATCTCTTTTCCGATGCACTATTTCATGTTTACTGTGTCCCACGCACCCTCAAATTGATGAATTAACGCAGAAATGGCGTCGCTATGACATACTATAGGAGCCATGCCTTCTGGTTCCCAATCGAGTATTGTATCCCCGGCAACGAAAGGGCTGTCTGCTAGGAGTGGATTATCTTTTTTCCGATGCACTATTTCATATTTACTGTGTCCCACGCACCCTCACATTGACGAATTAACGCAGAAATGGCGTCGCTATGACATACTATAGGAGCCATGCCTTCTGTTTCCCAATCGAGTATTGTTTCCCCGGCAACGAAAGGGCTGTCTGCTAGGAGTGGATTATCTCTTTTCCGATGCACTGTTGCATGTTTACTGTGTCCCACGCACCCTCACATTGATGAATTAACGCAGAAATGGCGTCGCTATGACATACTATAGGAGCCATGCCTTCTGTTTCCCAATCGAGTATTGTTTCCCCGGCAACGAAAGGGCTGTCTGCTAGGAGTGGATTATCTTTTTTCCGATGCACTATTTCATATTTACTGTGTCCCACGCACCCTCACATTGACGAATTATTGCAGAATTTTCGTCGCTATAACATACTATGGGAGCCATGCCTTCTGGTTCCCAATCGAGTATTGTTTCCCCGGCAACGAAAGGGCTGTCTGCTAGGAGTGGATTATCTCTTTTCCGATGCACTATTTCATGTTTACTGTGTCCCACGCACCCTCACATTGACGAATTATTGCAGAATTTTCGTCGCTATGACATACTATAGGAGCCATGCCTTCTGGTTCCCAATCGAGTATTGTTTCCCCGGCAACGAAAGGGCTGTCTGCTAGGAGTGGATTATCTCTTTTCCGATGCACTATTTCATGTTTACTGTGTCCCACGCACCCTCACATTGATGAATTAACGCAGAAATGGCGTCGCTATGACATACTATAGGAGCCATGCCTTCTGGTTCCCAATCGAGTATTGTTTCCCCGGCAACGAAAGGGCTGTCTGCTAGGAGTGGATTATCTCTTTTCCGATGCACTATTTCATGTTTACTGTGTCCCACGCACCCTCACATTGACGAATTATTGCAGAATTTTCGTCGCTATGACATACCATAGGAGCCATGCCTTCTGGTTCCCAATCGAGTATTGTATCCCCGGCAACGAAAGGGCTGTCTGCTAGGAATGGATTATCTTTTTTCCGATGCACTATTTCATATTTACTGTGTCCCACGCACCCTCACATTGACGAATTAACGCAGAAATGGCGTCGCTATGACATACTATAGGAGCCATGCCTTCTGTTTCCCAATCGAGTATTGTTTCCCCGGCAACGAAAGGGCTGTCTGCTAGGAGTGGATTATCTCTTTTCCGATGCACTATTGCATGTTTACTGTGTCCCACGCACCCTCACATTGATGAATTAACGCAGAAATGGCGTCGCTATGCCATACTATTGGAACCATGCCTTCTGTTTCCCAATAGAGTATTGTTTCCCCGGCAACGAAAGGGCTGGCTGCTAGGAGTGGATTATCTCTTTTCCGATGCACTATTTCATATTTACTGTGTCCCACGCACCCTCACATTGACGAATTAACGCAGAATTTTCGTCGCTATGACATACTATAGGAGCCATGCCTTCTGTTTCCCAATCGAGTAATGTTTCCCCGGCAACGAAAGGGCTGTCTGCTAGGAGTGGATTATCTCTTTTCCGATGCACTATTTCATGTTTACTGTGTCCCACGCACCCTCACATTGATGAATTAACGCAGAAATGGCGTCGCTATGACATACTATAGGAGCCATGCCTTCTGTTTCCCAATCGAGTATTGTTTCCCCGGCAACGAAAGGGCTGTCTGCTGGGAGTGGATTATCTCTTTTCCGATGCACTATTTCATGTTTACTGTGTCCCACGCACCCTCACATTGATGAATTGACGCAGAAATGGCGTCGCTATGACATACTATAGGAGCCATGCCTTCTGTTTCCCAATAGAGTAATGTTTCCCCGGCAACGAAAGGGCTGTCTGCTAGGAGTGGATTATCTTTTTTCCGATGCACTATTTCATATTTACCGTGTCCCACGCACCCTCACATTGACGAATTAACTCAGAAATGGCGTCGCTATGACATTCTATAGGAGCCATGCCTTCTGTTTCCCAATCGAGTATTGTTTCCCCGGCAACGAAAGGGCTGTCTGCTAGGAGTGGATTATCTCTTTTCCGATGCACTATTTCATGTTTACTGTGTCCCACGCACCCTCACATTAATGAATTAACGCAGAAATGGCGTCGCTATGACATACTATAGGAGCCATGCCTTCTGTTTCCCAATCGAGTAATGTTTCCCCGGCAACGAAAGGGCTGTCTGCTAGGAGTGGATTATCTCTTTTCCGATGCACTATTTCATGTTTACTGTGTCCCACGCACCCTCACATTGATGAATTAACGCAGAAATGGCGTCGCTATGACATACTATAGGAGCCATGCCTTCTGTTTCCCAATCGAGTAATGTTTCCCCGGCAACGAAAGGGCTGTCTGCTAGGAGTGGATTATCTCTTTTCCGATGCACTATTTCATGTTTACTGTGTCCCCCGCACCCTCACATTGACGAATTAACGCAGAAATGGCGTCGCTATGACATACTATAGGAGCCATGCCTTCTGTTTCCCAATCGAGTATTGTTTCCCCGGCAACGAAAGGGCTGTCTGCTAGGAGTGGATTATCTCTTTTCCGATGCACTATTTCATGTTAACTGTGTCCCACGCACCCTCACATTGATGAATTAACGCAGAAATGGCGTCGCTATGACATACTATAGGAGCCATGCCTTCTGTTTCCCAATCGAGTAATGTTTCCCCGGCAACGAAAGTGCTGTCTGCTAGGAGTGGATTATCTTTTTTCCTATGCACTATTTCATATTTACTGTGTCCCACGCACCCTCACATTGACGAATTAACGCAGAAATGGCGTCGCTATGACATACTATAGGAGCCATGCCTTCTGTTTCCCAATCGAGTATTGTTTCCCCGGCAACGAAAGAGCTGTCTGCTAGGAGTGGATTATCTCTTTTCCGATGCACTATTCCATGTTTACTGTGTCCCACGCAACCTCACATTGATGAATTAACGCAGAAATGGCGTCGCTATGACATACTATAGGAGCCATGCCTTCTGTTTCCCAATCGAGTATTGTTTCCACGGCTACGAAAGGGCTGTCTGCTAGGAGTGGATTATCTCTTTTCCGATGCACTATTTCATGTTTACTGTGTCCCACGCACCCTCACATTGATGAATTAACGCAGAAATGGCGTCGCTATGACATACTATAGGAGCCATGCCTTCTGTTTCCCAATCGAGTATTGTTTCCCCGGCAACGAAAGGGCTGTCTGCTAGGAGTGGATTATCTCTTTTCCGATGCACTATTTCATGTTTACTGTGTCCCACGCACCCTCACATTGACGAATTAACGCAGAAATGGCGTCGCTATGACATACTATAGGAGCCATGCCTTCTGTTTCCCAATCGAGTATTGTTTCCCCGGCAACGAAAGGGCTGTCTGCTAGGAGTGGATTATCTCTTTTCCGATGCACTATTTCATGTTTACTGTGTCCCACGCACCCTCACATTGATGAATTAACGCAGAAGTGGCGTCGCTATGACATACTATAGGAGCCATGCCTTCTGTTTCCCCATCGAGTAATGTTTCCCCGGCAACGAAAGGGCTGTCTGCTAGGAGTGGATTATCTCTTTTCCGATGCACTATTTCATGTTTACTATGTCCCACGCACCCTCACATTGACGAATTAACGCAGAATTGGCGTCGCTATGACATACTATAGGAGCCATGCCTTCTGTTTCCCAATCGAGTAATGTTTCCCCGGCAACGAAAGGGCTGTCTGCTAGGAGTGGATTATCTCTTTTCCGATGCACTATTTCATGTTTACTGTGTCCCACGCACCCTCACATTGATGAATTAACGCAGAAATGGCGTCGCTATGACATACTATAGGAGCCATGCCTTCTGTTTCCCAATCGAGTAATGTTTCCCCGGCAACGAAAGGGCTGTCTACTAGGAGTGGATTATCTTTTTTCCGATGCACTATTTCATATTTACTGTGTCCCACGCACCCTCACATTGACGAATTAACGCAGAAATGGCGTCGCTATGACATACTATAGGAGCCATGCCTTCTGTTTCCCAATCGAGTATTGTTTCCCCGGCAACGAAAGGGCTGTCTGCTAGGAGTGGATTATCTCTTTTCCGATGCACTATTTCATGTTTACTGTGCCACGCACCCTCACATTGATGAATTAACGCAGAAATGGCGTCGCTATTACATACTATAGGAGCCATGCCTTCTGTTTCCCAATCGAGTATTGTTCCCCCGGCAACGAAAGGGCTGTCTGCTAGGAGTGGATTATCTCTTTTCCGATGCACTATTTCATGTTTACTGTGTCCCACGCACCCTCACATTGATTAATTAACGCGGAAATGGCGTCGCTATGACATACTATAGGAGCCATGCCTTCTGTTTCCCAATCGAGTATTGTTTCCCCGGCAACGAAAGGGCTGTCTGCTAGGAGTGGATTATCTCCTTTCCGATGCACTATTTCATGTTTACTGTGTCCCACGCACCCTCACATTGATGAATTAACGCAGAAATGGCGTCGCTATGACATACTATAGGAGCCATGCCTTCTGTTTCCCGATCGAGTAATGTTTCCCCGGCAACGAAAGGGCTGTCTGCTAGGAGTGGATTATCTCTTTTCCGATGCACTATTTCATGTTTACTGTGTCCCACGCACCCTCACATTGACGAATTAACGCAGAATTTGCGTCGCTATGACATACTATAGGAGCCATGCCTTCTGGTTCCCAATCGAGTATTGTTTCCACGGCAACGAAAGGGCTGTCTGCTAGGAATGGATTATCTTTTTTCCGATGCACTATTTCATGTTTACTGTGTCCCACGCACCCTCACATTGACGAATTAACGCAGAATTTGCGTCGCTATGACATACTATAGGAGCCATGCCTTCTGTTTCCCAATCGAGTAATGTTTCCCCGGCAACGAAAGTGCTGTCTGCTAGGAGTGGATTATCTTTTTTCCTATGCACTATTTCATATTTACTGTGTCCCACGCACCCTCACATTGACGAAGTAACGCAGAAATGGCGTCGCTATGACATACTATAGGAGCCATGCCTTCTGTTTCAAAATCGAGTATTGTTTCCCCGGCAACGAAAGAGCTGTCTGCTAGGAGTGGATTATCTCTTTTCCGATGCACTATTCCATGTTTACTGTGTCCCACGCAACCTCACATTGATGAATTAACGCAGAAATGGCGTCGCTATGACATACTATAGGAGCCATGCCTTCTGTTTCCCAATCGAGTATTGTTTCCCCGGCTACGAAAGGGCTGTCTGCTAGGAGTGGATTATCTCTTTTCCGATGCACTATTTCATGTTTACTGTGTCCCACGCACCCTCACATTGATGAATTAACGCAGAAATGGCGTCGCTATGACATACTATAGGAGCCATGCCTTCTGGTTCCCAATCGAGTATTGTTTCCCCGGCAACGAAAGGGCTGTCTGCTAGGAGTGGATTATCTCTTTTCCGATGCACTATTTCATGATTACTGTGTCCCACGCACCCTCACATTGACGAATTAACGCAGAAATGGCGTCGCTATGACATACTATAGGAGCCATGCCTTCTGTTTCCCAATCGAGTATTGTTTCCCCGGCAACGAAAGGGCTGTCTGCTAGGAGTGGATTATCTCTTTTCCGATGCACTATTTCATGTTTACTGTGTCCCACGCACCCTCACATTGATGAATTAACGCAGAAGTGGCGTCGCTATGACATACTATAGGAGCCATGCCTTCTGTTTCCCAATCGAGTAATGTTTCCCCGGCAACGAAAGGGCTGTCTGCTAGGAGTGGATTATCTCTTTTCCGATGCACTATTTCATGTTTACTATGTCCCACGCACCCTCACATTGACGAATTAACGCAGAATTTGCGTCGCTATGACATACTATAGGAGCCATGCCTTCTGTTTCCCAATCGAGTAATGTTTCCCCGGCAACGAAAGGGCTGTCTGCTAGGAGTGGATTATCTCTTTTCCGATGCACTATTTCATGTTTACTGTGTCCCACGCACCCTCACATTGACGAATTAACGCAGAATTTTCGTCGCTATGACATACTATAGGAGCCATGCCTTCTGTTTCCCAATCGAGTATTGTTTCCCCCACAACGAAAGGGCTGTCTGCTAGGAGTGGATTATCTCTTTTCCGATGCACTATTTCATGTTTACTGTGTCCCACGCACCCTCACATTGATGAATTAACGCTGAAATGGCGTCGCTATGACATACTATAGGAGCCATTCCTTCTGTTTCCCAATCGAGTATTGTTTCCCCGGCAACGAAAGGGCTGTCTGCTAGGAGTGGATTATCTCTTTTCCGATGCACTATTTCATGTTTACTGTGTCCCACGCACCCTCATATTGATGAATTAACGCAGAAATGGCGTCGCTATGACATACTATAGGAGCCATGCCTTCTGTTTCCCAATCGAGTAATGTTTCCCCGGCAACGAAAGGGCTGTCTGCTAGGAGTGGATTATCTTTTTTCCGATGCACTATTTCATATTTACTGTGTCCCACGCACCCTCACATTGATTAATTAACGCGGAAATGGCGTCGCTATGACATACTATAGGAGCCATGCCTTCTGTTTCCCAATCGAGTATTGTTTCCCCGGCAACGAAAGGGCTGTCTGCTAGGAGTGGATTATCTCCTTTCCGATGCACTATTTCATGTTTACTGTGTCCCACGCACCCTCACATTGACGAATTAACGCAGAAATGGCGTCGCTATGACATACTATAGGAGCCATGCCTTCTGTTTCCCGATCGAGTAATGTTTCCCCGGCAACGAAAGGGCTGTCTGCTAGGAGTGGAGTATCTCTTTTCCGATGCACTATTTCATGTTTACTGTGTCCCACGCACCCTCACATTGACGAATTAACGCAGAATTTGCGTCGCTATGACATACTATAGGAGCCATCCCTTCTGGTTCCCAATCGAGTATTGTTTCCACGGCAACGAAAGGGCTGTCTGCTAGGAATGGATTATCTTTTTTCCGATGCACTATTTCATGTTTACTGTGTCCCACGCACCCTCACATTGACGAATTAACGCAGAATTTGCGTCGCTATGACATACTATAGGAGCCATGCCTTCTGGTTCCCAATCGAGTATTGTTTCCACGGCAACGAAAGGGCTGTCTGCTAGGAATGGATTATCTTTTTTCCGATGGACTATTTCATGTTTACTGTGTCCCACGCACCCTCACATTGATGAATTAACGCAGAAATGGCGTCGCTATGACATACTATAGGAGCCATGCCTTCTGTTTCCCAATCGAGTATTGTTTCCCAGGCAACGAAAGGGCTGTCTGCTAGGAGTGGATTATCTCTTTTCCGATGCACTATTTCATGTTTACTGTGTCCCACGCACCCTCACATTGATGAATTAACGCAGAAATGGCGTGGCTATGACATACTATAGGAGCCATGCCCTCTGTTTCCCAATCGAGTATTGTTTCCCCGGCAACGAAAGGGCTGTCTGCTAGGAGTGGATTATCTCTTTTCCGATGCACTATTTCATGTTTACTGTGTCCCACGCACCCTGACATTGATGAATTAACGCAGAAATGGCGTCGCTATGACATACTATAGGAGCCATGCCTTCTGTTTCCCAATCGAGTAATGTTTCCCCGGCAACGAAAGGGCTGTCTGCTAGGAGTGGATTATCTTTTTTCCGATGCACTATTTCATATTTACTGTGTCCCACGCACCCTCAAATTGACGAATTAACGCAGAAATGGCGTCGCTATGACATACTATAGGAGCCATGCCTTCTGTTTCCCAATCGAGTATTGTTTCCCCGGCAACGAAAGGGCTGTCTGCTAGGAGTGGATTATCTCTTTTCCGATGCACTATTTCATGTTTACTGTGTCCCACGCACCCTCACATTGATGAATTAACGCAGAAATGGCGTCGCTATGACATACTATAGGAGCCATGCCTTCTGTTTCCCAATCGAGTAATGTTTCCCCGGCAACGAAAGGGCTGTCTGCTAGGAGTGGATTATCTCTTTTCCGATGCACTATTTCATATTTACTGTGTCCCACGCACCCTCACATTGACGAATTAACGCAGAAATGGCGTCGCTATGACATACTATAGGAGCCATGCCTTCTGTTTCCCAATCGAGTAATGTTTCCCCGGCAACGAAAGGGCTGTCTGCTAGGAGTGGATTATCTCTTTTCCGATGCACTATTTCATATTTACTGTGTCCCACGCACCCTCACATTGACGAATTAACGCAGAAATGGCGTCGCTATGACATACTATAGGAGCCATGCCTTCTGTTTCCCAATCGAGTATTGTTTCCACGGCAACGAAAGGGCTGTCTGCTAGGAGTGGATTATCTCTTCTCCGATGCACTATTTCATATTTACTGTGTCCCACGCACCCTCATATTGACGAATTATTGCAGAATTTTCGTCGCTATGACATACTATAGGAGCCATGCCTTCTGTTTCCCAATCGAGTAATGTTTCCCCGGCAACGAAAGGGCTGTCTGCTAGGAGTGGATTATCTTTTTTCCGATGCACTGTTTCATATTTACTGTGTCCCACGCACCCTCACATTGACGAATTAACGCAGAAATGGCGTCGCTATGACATACTATAGGAGCCATGCCTTCTGTTTCCCAATCGAGTATTGTTTCCCCTGCAACGAAAGGGCTCTCTGCTAGGAGTGGATTATCTCTTTTCCGATGCACTATTTCATGTTTACTGTGTCCCACGCACCCTCACATTGATGAATTAACGCAGAAATGGCGTCGCTATGACATACTATAGGAGCCATGCCTTCTGTTTCCCAATCGAGTAATGTTTCCCCGGCAACGAAAGGGCTGTCTGCTAGGAGTGGATTATCTTTTTTCCGATGCACTATTTCATATTTACTGTGTCCCACGCACCCTCACATTGACGAATTAACGCAGAAATGGCGTCGCTATAACATACTATAGGAGCCATGCCTTCTGGTTCCCAATCGAGTATTGTTTCCCCGGCAACGAAAGGGCTGTCTGCTAGGAGTGGATTATCTCTTTTCCGATGCACTATTTCATGTTTACTGTGTCCCACGCACCCTCACATTGATGAATTAACGCAGAAATGGCGTCGCTATGACATACTATAGGAGCCATGCCTTCTGTTTCCCAATCGAGTATTGTTTCCCCGGCAACGAAAGGGCTGTCTGCTAGGAGTGGATTATCTCTTTTCCGATGCACTATTTCATGTTTACTGTGTCCCACGCACCCTCACATTGATGAATTAACGCAGAAATGGCGTCGCTATGACATACTATAGGAGCCATGCCTTCTGATTCCCAATCGAGTATTGTTTCCCCGGCAACGAAAGGGCTGTCTGCTAGGAATGGATTATCTTTTTTCCGATGCACTATTTCATGTTTACTGTGTCCCACGCACCCTCACATTGACGAATTAACGCAGAATTTGCGTCGCTATGACATACTATAGGAGCCATGCCTTCTGGTTCCCAATCGAGTATTGTTTCCACGGCAACGAAAGGGCTGTCTGCTAGGAATGGATTATCTTATTTCCGATGCACTATTTCATGTTTACTGTATCCCACGCACCCTCACATTGATGAATTAACGCAGAAATGGCGTCGCTATGACATACTATAGGAGCCATGCCTTCTGTTTCCCAATCGAGTATTGTTTCCCCGGCAACGAAAGGGCTGTCTGCTAGGAGTGGATTATCTCTTTTCCGATGCACTATTTCATGTTTACTGTGTCCCACGCACCCTCACATTGATGAATTAACGCAGAAATGGCGTAGCTATGACATACTATAGGAGCCATGCCTTCTGTTTCCCAATCGAGTATTGTTTCCCCGGCAACGAAATGGCTGTCTGCTAGGAGTGGATTATCTCTTTTCCGATGCACTATTTCATGTTTACTGTGTCCCACGCACCCTCACATTGATGAATTAACGCAGAAATGGCGTCGCTATGACATACTATAGGAGCCATGCCTTCTGTTTCCCAATCGAGTAATGTTTCCCCGGCAACAAAAGGGCTGTCTGCTAGGAGTGGATTATCTCTTTTCCGATGCACTATTTCATGTTTACTGTGTCCCACGCACCCTCACATTGATGAATTAACGCAGAAATGGCGTCGCTATGACATACTATAGGAGCCATGCCTTCTGTTTCCCAATCGAGTATTGTTTCCCCGGCAACGAAAGGGCTGTCTGCTAGGAGTGGATTATCTCTTTTCCGATGCACTATTTCATGTTTACTGTGTCCCACGCACCCTCACATTGATGAATTAACGCAGAAATGGCGTCGCTATGACATACTATAGGAGCCATGCCTTCTGTTTCCCAATCGAGTATTGTTTCCCCGGCAACGAAAGGGCTGTCTGCTAGGAGTGGATTATCTCTTTTCCGATGCACTATTTCATGTTTACTGTGTCCCACGCACCCTCACATTGATGAATTAACGCAGAAATGGCGTCGCTATGACATACTATAGGAGCCATGCCTTCTGTTTCCCAATCGAGTAATGTTTCCCCGGCAACGAAAGGGCTGTCTGCTAGGAGTGGATTATCTTTTTTCCGATGCACTATTTCATATTTACTGTGTCCCACGCACCCTCACATTGACGAATTAACGCAGAAATGGCGTCGCTATAACATACTATAGGAGCCATGCCTTCTGTTTCCAAATCGAGTATTGTTTCCCCGGCAACGAAAGGGCTGTCTGCTAGGAGTGGATTATCTCTTTTCCGATGCACTATTTCATGTTTACTGTGTCCCACGCACCCTCACATTGATGAATTAACGCAGAAATGGCGTCGCTATGACATACTATAGGAGCCATGCCTTCTGTTTCCCAATCGAGTTTTGTTTCCCCGGCAACGAAAGGGCTGTCTGCTAGGAGTGGATTATCTCTTTTCCGATGCACTATTTCATGTTTACTGTGTCCCACGCACCCTCACATTGATGAATTAACGCAGAAATGGCGTCGCTATGACATACTATAGGAGCCATGCCTTCTGTTTCCCAATCGAGTAATGTTTCCCCGGCAACGAAAGGGCTGTCTGCTAGGAATGGATTATCTTTTTTCCGATGCACTATTTCATGTTTACTGTGTCCCACGCACCCTCACATTGACGAATTAACGCAGAATTTGCGTCGCTATGACATACTATAGGAGCCATGCCTTCTGGTTCCCAATCGAGTATTGTTTCCACGGCAACGAGAGGGCTGTCTGCTAGGAATGGATTATCTTTTTTCCGATGCACTATTTCATGTTTACTGTATCCCACGCACCCTCACATTGATGAATTAACGCAGAAATGGCGTCGCTATGACATACTATAGGAGCCATGCCTTCTGTTTCCCAATCGAGTATTGTTTCCCCGGCAACGAAAGGGCTGTCTGCTAGGAGTGGATTATCTCTTTTCCGATGCACTATTTCATGTTTACTGTGTCCCACGCACCCTCAAATTGATGAATTAACGCAGAAATGGCGTAGCTATGACATACTATAGGAGCCATGCCTTCTGTTTCCCAATCGAGTATTGTTTCCCCGGCAACGAAATGGCTGTCTGCTAGGAGTGGATTATCTCTTTTCCGATGCACTATTTCATGTTTACTGTGTCCCACGCACCCTCACATTGATGAATTAACGCAGAAATGGCGTCGCTATGACATACTATAGGAGCCATGCCTTCTGTTTCCCAATCGAGTAATGTTTCCCCGGCAACGAAAGGGCTGTCTGCTAGGAGTGGATTATCTCTTTTCCGATGCACTATTTCATGTTTACTGTGTCCCACGCACCCTCACATTGATGAATTAACGCAGAAATGGCGTCGCTATGACATACTATAGGAGCCATGCCTTCTGTTTCCCAATCGAGTATTGTTTCCCCGGCAACGAAAGGGCTGTCTGCTAGGAGTGGATTATCTCTTTTCCGATGCACTATTTCATGTTTACTGTGTCCCACGCACCCTCACATTGATGAATTAACGCAGAAATGGCGTCGCTATGACATACTATTGGAGCCATGCCTTCTGTTTCCCAATCGAGTAATGTTTCCCCGGCAACGAAAGGGCTGTCTGCTAGGAGTGGATTATCTCTTTTCCGATGCACTATTTCATGTTTACTGTGTCCCACGCACCCTCACATTGACGAATTAACGCAGAAATGGCGTCGCTATGACATACTATAGGAGCCATGCCTTCTGTTTCCCAATCGAGTATTGTTTCCCCGGCAACGAAAGGGCTGTCTGCTAGGAGTGGATTATCTCTTTTCCGATGCACTATTTCATGTTTACTGTGTCCCACGCACCCTCACATTGATGAATTAACGCAGAAATGGCGTCGCTATGACATACTATAGGAGCCATGCCTTCTGTTTCCCAATCGAGTAATGTTTCCCCGGCAACGAAAGGGCTGTCTGCTAGGAGTGGATTATCTCTTTTCCGATGCACTATTTCATATTTACTGTGTCCCACGCACCCTCACATTGACGAATTAACGCAGAAATGGCGTCGCTATGACATACTATAGGAGCCATGCCTTCTGTTTCCCAATCGAGTAATGTTTCCCCGGCAACGAAAGGGCTGTCTGCTAGGAGTGGATTATCTCTTTTCCGATGCACTATTTCATATTTACTGTGTCCCACGCACCCTCACATTGACGAATTAACGCAGAAATGGCGTCGCTATGACATACTATAGGAGCCATGCCTTCTGTTTCCCAATCGAGTATTGTTTCCACGGCAACGAAAGGGCTGTCTGCTAGGAGTGGATTATCTCTTTTCCGATGCACTATTTCATATTTACTGTGTCCCACGCACCCTCATATTGACGAACTATTGCAGAATTTTCGTCGCTATGACATACTATAGGAGCCATGCCTTCTGTATCCCAATCGAGTATTGTTTCCACGGCAACGAAAGGGCTGTCTGCTAGGAATGGATTATCTTTTTTCCGATGCACTATTTCATGTTTACTGTGTCCCACGCACACTCATATTGACGAATTAAGGCAGTATTTGCGTCGCTATGACATACTATAGGAGCCATGCCTTCTGGTTCCCAATCGGGTATTGTTTCCCCAGCAACGAAAGGGCTGTCTGCTAGGAGTGGATTATCTCTTTTCCGATGCACTACTTCATGTTTACTGTGTCCCACGCACCCTCAAATTGACGAATTATTGCAGAATTTTCGTCGCTATGACATACTATAGGAGCCATGCCTTTTGTTTCCCAATCGAGTATTGTTTCCACGGCAACGAAAGGGCTGTCTGCTAGGAATGGATTGTCTTTTTTCCGATGCACTATTTCATGTTTACTGTGTCCCACGCACCCTCACATTGACGAATTAACGCAGAATTTGCGTCGCTATGACTTACTATAGGAGCCATGCCTTCTGGTTCCCAATCGAGTATTGTTTCCACGGCAACGAAAGGGCTGTCTGCTAGGAGTGGATTATCTCTTTTCCGATGCACTATTTCATGTTTACTGTGTCCCACGCACCCTCACATTGACGAATTAACGCAGAATTTGCGTCGCTATGACATACTATAGGAGCCATGCCTTCTGGTTCCCAATCGAGTATTGTTTCCCCGGCAACGAAAGGGCTGTCTGCTAGGAGTGGATTATCTCTTTTCCGATGCACTATTTCATGTTTACTGTGTCCCACGCACCCTCACATTGATGAATTAACGCAGAAATGGCGTCGCTATGACATACTATAGGAGCCATGCCTTCTGTTTCCCAATCGAGTATTGTTTCCACGGCAACGAAAGGGCTGTCTGCTAGGAATGGATTATCTTTTTTCCGATGCACTATTTCAAGTTTACTGTGTCCCACGCACCCTCACATTGACGAATTAACGCAGAATTTGCGTCGCTATGACATACTATAGGAGCCATGCCTTCTGGTTCCCAATCGAGTATTGTTTCCCGGCAACGAAAGGGCTGTCTGCTAGGAGTGGATTATCTCTTTTCCGATGCACTATTTCATGTTTACTGTGTCCCACGCAACCTCACATTGACGAATTAACGCAGAAATGGCGTCGCTATGACATACTATAGGAGCCATGCCTTCTGTTTCCCAATCGAGTATTGTTTCCACGGCAACGAAAGGGCTGTCTGCTAGGAATGGATTATCTTTTTTCCGATGCACTATTTCATGTTTACTGTGTCCCACGCACCCTCACATTGACGAATTAACGCAGAATTTGCGTCGCTATGACATACTATAGGAGCCATGCCTTCTGGTTCCCAATCGAGTATTGTTTCCCCGGCAACGAAAGGGCTGTCTGCTAGGAGTGGATTATCTCTTTTCCGATGCACTATTTCATGTTTGCTGTGTCCCACGCACCCTCACATTGACGAATTAACGCAGAAATGGCGTCGCTATGACATACTATAGGAGCCATGCCTTCTGTTTCCCAATCGAGTAATGTTTCCCCGGCAACGAAAGGGCTGTCTGCTAGGAGTGGATTATCTCTTTTCCGATGCACTATTTCATGTTTACTGTGTCCCACGCACCCTCACATCGACGAATTATCGCAGAATTTACGTCGCTATGACATACTATAGGAGCCATGCCTTCTGTTTCCCAATCGAGTAATGTTTCACCGGCAACGAAAGAGCTGTCTGCTAGGAGTGGATTATCTCTTTTCCGATGCACTATTTCATGTTTACTGTGTCCCACGCACCCTCACATTGACGAATTAACGCAGAAATGGCGTCGCTATGACATACTATAGGAGCCATGCCTTCTGTTTCCCAATCGATTAATGTTTCACCGGCAACGAAAGAGCTGTCTGCTAGGAGTGGATTATCTCTTTTCCGATGCACTATTTCATGTTTACTGTGTCCCACGCACCCTCACACTGACGAATTATCGCAGAATTTACGTCGCTATGACATACTATAGGAGCCATGCCTTCTGTTTCCCAATCGAGTAATGTTTCACCGGCAACGAAAGAGCTGTCTGCTAGGAGTGGATTATCTCTTTTCCGATGCACTATTTCATGTTTACTGTGTCCCACGCACCCTCACATTGACGAATTAACGCAGAAATGGCGTCGCTATGACATACTATAGGAGCCATGCCTTCTGTTTCACAATCGAGTATTGTTTCCCCGGCAACGAAAGGGCTGTCTGCTAGGAGTGGATTATCTCTTTTCCGATGCACTATTTCATGTTTACTGTGTCCCACGCACCCTCACATTGACGAATTAATGCAGAAATGGCGTCGCTATGACATACTATAGGAGCCATGCCTTCTGTTTCCCAATCCAGTAATGTTTCACCGGCAACGAAAGGGCTGTCTGCTAGGAGTGGATTATCTCTTTTCCGATGCGCTATTTCATGTTTACTGTGTCCCACGCACCCTCACATTGACGAATTAACGCAGTATTTGCAGTGCTATGACATACTATAGGAGCCATGCCTTCTGTTTCCCAATCGAGTATTGTTTCCCCGGCAACGAAAGGGCTGTCTGCTAGGAGTGGATTATCTCTTATCCGATGCACTATTTCATGTTTACTGTGTCCCACGCACCCTCACATTGACGAATTAACGCAGAAATGGCGTCGCTCTGACATACTATAGGAGCCATGCCTTCTGTTTCCCAATCGAGTATTGTTTCCCCGGAAACGAAATGGCTGTCTGCTAGGAGTGGATTGTCTCTTTTCCGATGCACTATTTCATGTTTACTGTGTCCCACGCACCCTCATATCGACGAATTATCGCAGAATTTACGTCGCTATGACATACTATAGGAGCCATGCCTTCTGTTTCCCAATCGAGTATTGTTTCCCCGGCAACGAAAGGGCTGTCTGCTAGGAGTGGATTATCTTTTTTCCGATGCACTATTTCATGTTTACTGTGTCCCACGCACCCTCACATTGACGAATTAACGCAGAATTTGCGTCGCTATAACATACTATAGGAGCCATGCCTTCTGTTTCCCAATCGAGTATTGCTTCCCTGGCAACGAAAGGGGTGTCTGCTAGGAGTGGATTATCTCTTTTCCGAATCACTATTTCATGTTTACTGTGTCCCACGCACCCTCACATTGACTAATTAACGCAGAAATGGCGTCGCTATGACATACTATAGGAGCCATGCCTTCTGGCTCCCAATCCAGTATTGTTTCCCCGGCAACGAAAGGGCTGTCTGCTAGGAGTGGATTATCTCTTTTACGATGCACTATTTCATGTTTACTGTGTCCCACGCAGCCTTACATTGACGAATTAACGCAGAATTTGCGTCGCTATAACACACTATAGGAGCCATGCCTTCTGTTTCCCAATCGAGTATTGTTTCCCCGGCAACGAAAGAGCTGTCTGCTAGGAGTGGATTATCTCTTTTCCGATGCACTATTTCATGTTTACTGTGTCCCACACACCCTCACATTGAAGAATTAACGCAGAATTTGCGTCGCTATGACATACTATAGGAGCCATGCCTTCTGATTCCCAATCGAGTATTGTTTCCCCGGCAACGAAAGGGCTGTCTGCTAGGAGTGGATTATCTCCTTTTCGATTTACTATTTCATGCTTACTGTGTCCCACTCACCCTTACATTGACGAATTAACGCACAATTTGCGTCGCTATAAAATACTATAGGAGCCATGCCTTCTGTTTCCCAATCGAGTATTGTTTCCCCGGCAACGAAAGGGCTGTCTGCTAGGAGTGGATTGTCTCTTTTCCGATGCACTATTTCATGTTTACTGTGTCCCACGCGCCCTCACATTGACGAATTAACGCAGAAATGGCGTCGCTATGACATACTATAGGAGCCATGCCTTCTGTTTCCCAATCGAGTATTGTTTCCCCGGCAACGAAAGGGCTGTCTGCTAGGAGTGGATTATCTCTTTTCCGATGCACTATTTCATGTTTACTGTGTCCCACGCACCCTCACATTGACGAATTAATGCAGAAATGGCGTCGCTATGACATACTATAGGAGCCATGCCTTCTGTTTCCCAATCGAGTAATGTTTCACCGGCAACGAAAGGGCTGTCTGCTAGGAGTGGATTATCTCTTTTCCGATGCGCTATTTCGTGTTTACTGTGTCCCACGCACCCTCACATTGACGAATTAACGCAGTATTTGCAGTGCTATGACATACTATAGGAGCCATGCCTTCTGTTTCCCAATCGAGTATTGTTTCCCCGGCAACGAAAGGGCTGTCTGCTAGGAGTGGATTATCTCTTATCCGATGCACTATTTCATGTTTACTGTGTCCCACGCACCCTCACATTGACGAATTAACGCAGAAATGGCGTCGCTCTGACATACTATAGGAGCCATGCCTTCTGTTTCCCAATCGAGTATTGTTTCCCCGGAAACGAAATGGCTGTCTGCTAGGAGTGGATTGTCTCTTTTCCGATGCACTATTTCATGTTTACTGTGTCCCACGCACCCTCACATCGACGAATTATCGCAGAATTTACGTCGCTATGACATACTATAGGAGCCATGCCTTCTGTTTCCCAATCGGGTATTGTTTCCCCGGCAACGAAAGGGCTGTCTGCTAGGAGTAGATTATCTTTTTTCCGATGCACTATTTCATGTTTACTGTGTCCCACGCACCCTCACATTGACGAATTAACGCAGAATTTGCGTCGCTATAACATACTATAGGAGCCATGCCTTCTGTTTCCCAATCGAGTATTGTTTCCCTGGCAACGAAAGGGGTGTCTGCTAGGAGTGGATTATCTCTTTTCCGAATCACTATTTCATGTTTACTGTGTCCCACGCACCCTCACATTGACGAATTAACGCAGAAATGGCGTCGCTATGACATACTATAGGAGCCATGCCTTCTGGCTCCCAATCCAGTATTGTTTCCCCGGCAACGAAAGGGCTTTCTGCTAGGAGTGGATTATCTCTTTTACGATGCACTATTTCATGTTTACTGTGTCCCACGCAGCCTCACATTGACGAATTAACGCAGAATTTGCGTCGCTATAACACACTATAGGAGCCATGCCTTCTGTTTCCCAATCGAGTATTGTTTCCCCGGCAACGAAAGAGCTGTCTGCTAGGAGTGGATTATCTCTTTTCCGATGCACTATTTCATGTTTACTGTGTCCCACACACCCTCACATTGACGAATTAACGCAGAATTTGCGTCGCTATGACATACTATACGAGCCATGCCTTCTGATTCCCAATCGAGTATTGTTTCCCCGGCAACGAAAGGGCTGTCTGCTAGGAGTGGATTATCTCCTTTTCGATTTACTATTTCATGTTTACTGTGTCCCACTCACCCTTACATTGACGAATTAACGCACAATTTGCGTCGCTATAAAATACTATAGGAGCCATGCCTTCTGTTTCCCAATCGAGTATTGTTTCCCCGGCAACGAAAGGGCTGTCTGCTAGGAGTGGATTATCTCTTTTCCGATGCACTATTTCATGTTTACTGTGTCCCACGCACACTCACATTGACGAATTAACGCAGAATTAGCGTCGCTATAACATACTATAGGGGCGATGCCTTCTGGTTCCCAATCGAGTATTGTTTCCCCAGCAACGAAAGGGCTGTCTGCTAGGAGTGGATTATCTCTTTTCCGATTCACTATTTCATGTTTACTGTGTCCCACGCAACCTCACATTGACGAATTATCGCAGAATTTTCGTCGCTATGACATACTATAGGAGCCATGCCTTCTGTTTCCCAATCGAGTATTGTTTCCACGGCAACGAAAGGGCTGTCTGCTAGGAATGGATTATCTTTTTTCCGATGCACTATTTCATGTTTACTGTGTCCCACGCACCCTCACATTGACGAATTAACGCAGAAATGGCGTCGCTATGACATACTATAGGAGCCATGCCTTCTGGTTCCCAATCGAGTATTGTTTCCCGGCAACGAAAGGGCTGTCTGCTAGGAGTGGATTATCTCTTTTCCGATGCACTATTTCATGTTTACTGTGTCCCACGCAACCTCACATTGACGAATTAACGCAGAAATGGCGTCGCTATGACATACTATAGGAGCCATGCCTTCTGTTTCCCAATCGAGTATTGTTTCCACGGCAACGAAAGGGCTGTCTGCTAGGAATGGATTATCTTATTTCCGATGCACTATTTCATGTTTACTGTGTCCCACGCACCCTCACATTGACGAATTAACGCAGAATTTGCGTCGCTATGACATACTATAGGAGCCATGCCTTTTGGTTCACAATCGAGTATTGTTTCCCTGGCAACGAAAGGGCTGTCTGCTAGGAGTGGATTATCTCTTTTCCTATGCACTATTTCATGTTTACTGTGTCCCACGCACCCTCACATTGACGAATTAACGCAGAAATGGCGTCGCTATGACATACTATAGGAGCGATCCCTTCTGTTTCCCAATCGAGTAATGTTTCACCGGCAACGAAAGGGCTGTCTGCTAGGAGTGGATTATCTCTTTTCCGATGCACTATTTCATGTTTACTGTGTCCCACGCACCCTCACATTGACGAATTAACGCAGAAATGGCGTCGCTATGACATACTATGGGAGCCATGCCTTCTGTTTCCCAATCGAGTAATGTTTCACCGGCAACGAAAGAGCTGTCTGCTAGGAGTGGATTATCTCTTTTCCGATGCACTATTTCATGTTTACTGTGTCCCACGCACCCTCACATTGACGAATTAACGCAGAAATGGCGTCGCTATGACATACTATAGGAGCCATGCCTTCTGTTTCCCAATCGAGTAATGTTTCACCGGCAACGAAAGAGCTGTCTGCTAGGAGTGGATTATCTCTTTTCCGATGCACTATTTCATGTTTACTGTGTCCCACGCACCCTCACATTGACGAATTAACGCAGAAATGGCGTCGCTATGACATACTATAGGAGCCATGCCTTCTGTTTCCCAATCGAGTAATGTTTCCACGGCAACGAAAGGGCTGTCTGCTAGGAGTGGTTTATCTCTTTTCCGATGCACTATTTCATGTTTACTGTGTCCCACGCACCCTCACATTGACGAATTAACGCAGAAATGGCGTCGCTATGACATACTATAGGAGCCATGCCTTCTGTTTCCCAATCGAGTAATGTTTCACCGGCAACGAAAGGGCTGTCTGCTAGGAGTGGATTATCTCTTTTTCCGATGCACTATTTCATGTTTACTGTGTCCCACGCACCCTCACATTGACGAATTAACGCAGAAATGGCGTCGCTATGACATACTATAGGAGCCATGCCTTCTGTTTCCCAATCGAGTATTGTTTCCCCGGCAACGAAAGGGCTGTCTGCTAGGAGTGGATTATCTCTTTTCCGATGCACTATTTCATGTTTACTGTGTCCCACGCACCCTCACATTGACGAATTAATGCAGAAATGTCGTCGCTATGACATACTATAGGAGCCATGCCTTCTGTTTTCCAATCGAGTAATGTTTCACCGGCAACGAAAGGGCTGTCTGCTAGGAGTGGATTATCTCTTTTCCGATGCGCTATTTCATGTTTACTGTGTCCCACGCACCCTCACATTGACGAATTAACGCAGTATTTGCAGTGCTATGACATACTATAGGAGCCATGCCTTCTGTTTCCCAATCGAGTATTGTTTCCCCGGCAACGAAAGGGCTGTCTGCTAGGAGTGGATTATCTCTTATCCGATGCACTATTTCATGTTTACTGTGTCCCACGCACCCTCACATTGACGAATTAACGCAGAAATGGCGTCGCTCTGACATACTATAGGAGCCATGCCTTCTGTTTCCCAATCGAGTATTGTTTCCCCGGAAACGAAATGGCTGTCTGCTAGGAGTGGATTGTCTCTTTTCCGATGCACTATTTCATGTTTACTGTGTCCCACGCACCCTCACATCGACGAATTATCGCAGAATTTACGTCGCTATGACATACTATGGGAGCCATGCCTTCTGTTTCCCAATCGAGTATTGTTTCCCCGGCAACGAAAGGGCTGTCTGCTAGGAGTGGATTATCTTTTTTCCGATGCACTATTTCATGTTTACTGTGTCCCACGCACCCTCACATTGACGAATTAACGCAGAATTTTTGTCGCTATAACATACTATAGGAGCCATGCCTTCTGTTTCCCAATCGAGTATTGTTTCCCTGGCAACGAAAGGGCTGTCTGCTAGGAGTGGATTATCTCTTTTCCGAATCACTATTTCATGTTTACTATGTCCCACGCACCCTCACATTGACGAATTAACGCAGAAATGGCGTCGCTATGACATACTATTGGAGCCATGCCTTCTGGCTCCCAATCCAGTATTGTTTCCCCGGCAACGAAAGGGCTGTCTGCTAGGAGTGGATTATCTCTTTTACGATGCACTATTTCATGTTTACTGTGTCCCACGCAGCCTCACATTGACGAATTAACGCAGAATTTGCGTCGCTATAACACACTATAGGAGCCATGCCTTCTGTTTCCCAATCGAGTATTGTTTCCCCGGCAACGAAAGGGCTGTCTGCTAGGAGTGGATTATCTCTTTTCCGATGCACTATTTCATGTTTACTGTGTCCCACACACCCTCACATTGAAGAATTAACGCAGAATTTGCGTCGCTATGACATACTATAGGAGCCATGCCTTCTGATTCCCAATCGAGTATTGTTTCCCCGGCAAAGAAAGGGCTGTCTGCTAGGAGTGGATTATCTCCTTTTCGATTTACTATTTCATGTTTACTGTGTCCCACTCACCCGTACATTGACGAATTAACGCACAATTTGCGTCGCTATAAAATACTATAGGAGCCATGCCTTCTGTTTCCCAATCGAGTATTGTTTCCCCGGCAACGAAAGGGCTGTCTGCTAGGAGTGGATTATCTCTTTTCCGATGCACTATTTCATGTTTACTGTGTCCCACGCACCCTCACATTGACGAATTAACGCAGAATTTGCGTCGCTATAACATACTATAGGAGCCATGCCTTCTGGTTCCCAATCGAGTATTGTTTCCAAGGCAACGAAAAGGCTGTCTGCTAGTAGTGGATTATCTTTTTTCCGATGCACTATTTCATGTTTACTGTGTCCCACGCACCCTCACATTGCCGAATTAACGCAGAATTTGCGTCGCTATAACATACTATAGGAGCCATGCCTTCTGTTTCCCAATCGAGTATTGCTTCCCTGGCAACGAAAGGGCTGTCTGCTAGGAGTGGATTATCTCTTTTCCGATGCGCTATTTCATGTTTACTGTGTCCCACGCACCCTCACATTGACGAATTAACGCAGAAATGGCGTCGCTATGACATACTATAGGAGCCATGCCTTCTGTTTCCCAATCGAGTATTGTTTCCCCGGCAACGAATGGGCTGTCTGCTAGGAGTGGATCATCTCTTTTCCGATGCACTATTTCATGTTTACTGTGTCCCACGCACCCTTACATTGACGAATTAACGCAGAATTTGCGTCGCTATAACACACTATAGGAGCCATGCCTTCTGTTTCCCAATCGAGTATTGTTTTCCTGGCAACGAAAGGGCTGTCTGCTAGGAGTGTATTATCTCTTTCCCGATGCACTATTTCATGTTTACTGTGTCCCACGCACCCTCACATTGGCGAATTAACGCAGAATTTGCGTCGCTATAACATACTATAGGAGCCATGCCTTCTGTTTCCCAATCGAGTATTGTTTCCCCGGCAACGAAAGGGCTGTCTGCTAGGAGTGGATTATCTCTTTTCCGATGCACTATTTCATGTTTACTGTGTCCCACGCACCCTCACATTGACGAATTAACGCAGAATTTGCGTCGCTATAACACACTATAGGAGCCATGCCTTGTGTTTCCCAATCGAGTATTGTTTCCCCGGCAACGAAAGGGCTTTCTGCTAGGAGTGGATTATCTTTTTTCCGATGCACTATTTCATGTTTACTGTGTCCCACGCACCCTCACATTGACGAATTAACGCACAATTTGCGTCCCTATAACATACTATAGGAGCCATGCCTTCTGTTTCCCAATCGAGTATTGCTTCCCCGGCAACGAAAGGGCTGTCTGCTAGGAGTGGACTATCTCTTTTCCGATGCGCTATTTCATGTTTACTGTGTCCCACGCACCCTCACATTGACGAATTAACGCAGAATTTGCGTCGCTATGACATACTATAGGAGCCATGCCTTCTGTTTCCCAATCGAGTATTGTTTCCCCGGCAACGAATGGGCTGTCTGCTAGGAGTGGATCATCTCTTTTCCGATGCACTATTTCATGTTTACTGTGTCCCACGTACCCTTACATTGACGAATTAACGCAGAATTTGCGTCGCTATAACACACTATAGGAGCCATGCCTTCTGTTTCCCAATCGAGCATTGTTTTCCTGGCAACGAAATGGCTGTCTGCTAGGAGTGGATTATCTCTTTTCCGATGCACTATTTCATGTTTACTGTTTCCCACGCACCCTCACATTGACGAATTAACGCAGAATGTGCGTCGCTATGACATACTGTAGGAGCCATGCCTTCTGGTTCCCAATCGAGTATTGTTTCCCCGGCAACGAAAGGGCTGTCTGCTAGGAGTGAAGTATCTCTTTTCCGATTCGCTATTTCATGTTTACTGTGTCCCACGCACCCTCACATTGACGAATTAACGCAGAATTTGCGTCGCTATGACATACTATAGAAGCCATGCCCTCTGGTTCCCAATCGAGTATTGTTTCCCCGGCAACGAAAGGGCTGTCTGCTAGGAGTGTATTATCTCTTTCCCGATGCACTATTTCATGTTTACTGTGTCCCACGCACCCTCACATTGACGAATTAACGCAGAATTTGCGTCGCTATAACATACTATAGGAGCCATGCCTTCTGTTTCCCAATCGAGTATTGTTTCCCCGGCAACGAAAGGGCTGTCTGCTAGGAGTGGATTATCTCTTTTCCGATGCACTATTTCATGTTTACTGTGTCCCACGCACCCTCACATTGACGAATTAACGCAGAATTTGCGTCGCTATAACACACTATAGGAGCCATGCCTTCTGTTTCCCAATCGAGTATTGTTTCCCCGGCAACGAAAATGCTGTCTGCTAGGAGTGGATTATCTCTTTTCCGATGCACTATTTCATGTTTACTGTGTCCCACGCACCCTTACATTGACGAATTAAATCAGAATTTGCGTCGCTATAACACACTATAGGGGCCAAGCCTTCTGTTTCCCAATCGAGTATTGTTTCCCTGGCAACGAAAGGGCTGTCTGCTAGGAGTGGATTATCTCTTTTCCGATGCACTATTTCATGTTTACTGTTTCCCACGCACCCTCACATTGACGAATTAACGCAGAATTTGCGTCGCTATGACATACTATAGGAGCCATGCCTTCTGGTTCTCAATCGAGTATTGTTTCCCCGGCAACGAAAGGGCTGTCTGCTAGGAGTGGATTATCTCTTTTCCGATGCACTATTTCATGTTTACTGTGCCCCACGCACCCTAACATTGACGAAGTAACGCAGAATTAGCGTCGCTATGACATACAATAGGAGCCATGCCATCTGGTTCCCAATCGAGTATTGTTTCCCCGGCAACGAAAGGGCTGTCTGCTAGGAGTGGATTACCTCTTTTCCGATGCACTATTTCATATTTACTGTGTCACACGCACCCTCACATTGACGAATTAACGCAGAATTTGCGTCGCTATGACATACTATAGGAACCATGCCTTCTGGTTCCCAATCGAGTATTGTTTCCCCGGCAACGAAAGGGCTGTCTGCTAGGAGTGGATTATATCTTTTCCGTTGCACTATTTCATGTTTACTGTGTCCCACGCACCCTCACATTGACGAATTAACGCAGAATTTGCGTCGCTATAACATACTATAGGAGCCATGCCTTCTGTTTCCCAATCGAGTATTGTTTCCCCGGCAACGAAAGGGCTGTCTGCTAGGAGTGGATTATCTCTTTTCCGATGCACTATTTCATGTTTACTGTGTCTCACGCACCCTCAAATTGACGAAGTAACGCAGAATTTGCGTCGCTATGACATACAATAGGAGCCATGCCATCTGGTTCCCCATCGAGTATTGTTTCCCCGGCAACGAAAGGGCTGTCTGCTAGGAGTGGATTACCTCTTTTCCGATGCACTATTTCATATTTACTGTGTCACACGCACCCTCACATTGACGAATTAACGCAGAATTTGCGTCGCTATGACATACTATAGGAACCATGCCTTCTGGTTCCCAATCGAGTATTGTTTCCCCGGCAACGAAAGGGCTGTCTGCTAGGAGCGGATTATCTCTTTTCCGATGCACTATTTCATGTTTACTGTGTCCCACGCACCCTCACATTGACGAATTAACGCAGAATTTGCGTCGCTATAACATACTATAGGAGCCATGCCTTCTGTTTCCCAATCGAGTATTGTTTCCCCGGCAACGAAAGGGCTGTCTGCTAGGAGTGGATTATCTCTTTTCCGATGCACTATTTCACGTTTACTGTGTCCCACGCACCCTCACATTGACGAATTAGCGCAGAATTTGCGTCGCTATGACATACTATAGGAGCGATGCCTTCTGGTTCCCAATCGAGTATTGTTTCCCCAGCAACGAAAGGGCTGTCTGGTAGGAGTGGATTATCTCTTTTCCGATGCACTATTTCATGTTTACTGTGTCCCACGCACCCTCACATTGACGAATTAACGCAGAATTTGCGTCGCTATGACATACTATAGGAGCGATGCCTTCTGGTTCCCAATCGAGTATTGTTTCCCCGGCAACGAAAGGGCTGTCTGCTAGGAGTGGATTATCTCTTTTCCGACGCACTATTTCATGTTTACTGTGTCCCACGCACCCTCACATTGACTAATTAACGCAGAAATGGCGTCGCTATAACATACTATAGGAGCCATGCCTTCTGTTTCCCAATCGAGTATTGTTTCCGCGGCAACGAAAGGGCTGTCTGCTAGGAGTGGATTATCTCTTTTCCGATTCACTATTTCTTGTTTACTGTGTAACACGCACCCTCACACTGACGAATTAACGCAGAATTTGCGTCGCTATAACATACTATAGAAGCCATGCCTTCTGTTTCCCAATCGAGTATTGTTTCCCCGTCAACGAAAGGGCTGCTTGCTAGGAGTGGATTATCTCTTTTCCGATGCAGTATTTCATGTTTACTGTGTCCCACGCACCTTCACATTGACGAATTAACGCAGAATTTGCGTCGCTATGAGATACTATAGGAGCCATGCCTTCTGGTTCCCAATCGAGTATTGTTTCCCCGGCAACGAAAGGGCTGTCTGCTAGGAGTGGATTATCTCTTTTCCATGCACTATTTCATGTTTACTGTGTCCCACGCACCCTCACATTGACGAATTAACGCAGAAATGGCGTCGCTATGACATACTACAGGAGCCATGCCTTCTGGTTCCCAATCGAGTATTGTTTCCCCTGCAACGAAAGGGCTGTCAGCTAGGAGTGGATTATCTCTTTTCCGGTGCACTATTTCATGTTTACTGTGTCCCACGCACCCTCACATTGACTATTTAACGTAGAATTTGCGTCGCTATGACATATTATAGGAGCCATGCCTTCTGTTTCCCAATCGAGTATTGTTTCCCCGGCAACGAAAGGGCTGTCTGCTAGGAGTGGATTATCTCTTTTCCGATGCACTATTTCATGTTTACTGTGTCCCACGCACCCTCACATTGACGAATTAACGCAGAAATGGCGTCCCTATGACATACTATGGGAGCCATGCCTTCTGGTTCCCAATCGAGTATTGTTTCCCCAGCAACGAAAGGCCTGTCTGCTAGGAGTGGATTATCTCTTTTCCGATGCACTATTTCATGTTTACTGTGTCCCACGCACCCTCACATTGACGAATTAACGCAGAATTTGCGTCGCTATGACATACTATAGGAACCATGCCTTCTGGTTCCCAATCGAGTATTGTTTCCCCAGCAACGAAAGGGCTGCCTGCTAGGAGTGGATTATCTCTTTTCCGATGCACTATTTCATGTTTACTGTGTCCCACGCACCCTCACATTGACGAATTAACGCAGAATTTGCGTTGCTATGACATACTATAGGAGCCATGCCTTCTGGTTCCCAATCGAGTATTGTTTCCCCGGCAACGAAAGGGCTGTCTGCTAGGAGTGGATTATCTCTTTTCCGATGCACTATTTCATGTTTACTGTGTCCCACGCACCCTCACATTGACGAATTAACGCAGAATATGCGTTGCTATGACATACTATAGGAGCCATGCCTTCTGGTTCCCAATCGAGTATTGTTTCCCCGGCAACGAAAGGGCTGTCTGCTAGGAGTGGATTATCTCTTTTCCGATGCACTATTTCATGTTTACAGTGTCCCACGCAGACTCACATTGACGAATTAACGCAGAAATGGCGTCGCTATGACATACTATAGGAGCCATGCCTTCTGGTTCCCAATCGATTATTGTTTCCCCGGCAACGAAAGGGCTGTCTGCTAGGAGTGGATTATCTCTTTTCCGATTCACTATTTCATGTTTACTGTGTCCCACGCACCCTCACATTGACGAATTAACGCAGAATTTGCGTCGCTATGACATACTATAGGAGCCAAGCCTTCTGGTTCCCAATCGAGTATTTTTTCTCCAGCAACGAAAGGGCTGTCTGCTAGGAGTGGATTATCTCTTTTCCGATGCACTATTTCATGTTTACTGTGTCCCACGCACCCTCACATTGACGAGTTAACGCAGAATTTGCGTCGCTATAACATACTATAGGAGCTATGCCTTCTGGTTCCCAATCGAGTATTGTTTCCCCGGCAACGAAAGGGCTGTCTGCTAGGACTGGATTATCTCTTTTCCGACGCACTATTTCATGTTTACTGTGTCCCACGCACCCTCACATTGACGAATTAACGCAGAAATGGCGTCGCTATAACATACTATAAGAGCCATGCCTTCTGTTTCCCAATCGAGTATTGTTTCCACGTCAACGAAAGGGCTGTCTGCTAGGAGTGGATTATCTCTTTTCCGATTCACTATTTCATGTTTACTGTGTAACACGCACCCTCACACTGACGAATTAACGCAGAATTTGTGTCGCTATAACATACTATAGAAGCCATGCCTTCTGTTTCCCAATCGAGTATTGTTTCCCCGGCAACGAAAGGGCTGTCTGCTAGGAGTGGATTATCTCTTTTCCGATGCACTATTTCATGTTTACTGTGTCCCACGCACCCTCACATTGACGAATTAACGTAGAATTTGCGTCGCTATGACATACTATAGGAGCCATGCCTTCTGATTCCCAATCGAGTATTGTTTCCCCCACAACGAAAGGGCTGTCTGCTAGGAGTGGATTATCTCTTTTCCGATGCACTATTTCATGTTTACTGTGTCCCACGCACCCTCACATTGACGAATTAACGCAGAAATGGCGTCGCTATGACATACTATACGAGCCATGCCTTCTGGTTCCCAATCGAGTATTGTTTCCCCTGCAACGAAAGGGCTGTCAGCTAGGAGTGGATTATCTCTTTTCCGATGCACTATTTCATGTTTACTGTGTCCCACGCACCCTCACATTGACGAATTAACGCAGAATTTGCGTCGCTATAACATACTATAGGAGCCATACCTTCTGTTACCCAATCGAGTATTGTTTCTCCGGCAACGAAAGGGCTGTCTGCTAGGAGTGGATTATCTCTTTTCCGATGCACTATTTCATGTTTACTGTGTCCCACGCACCCTCACATTGACGAATTAACGCAGAATTTGCGTCGCTATAACATACTATAGGAGCCATGCCTTCTGTTTCCCAATCGAGTATTGTTTCCCCGGCAACGAAAGGGCTGTCTGCTAGGAGTGGATTATCTCTTTTCCGATGCACTATTTCATGTTTACTGTGTCCCACGCACCCTCACATTGACGAATTAACGCAGAATTTGCATCGCTATAACATACTATAAGATCCATGCCTTCTGGTTCCAAATCGAGTATTGTTTCCCCAGCAACAAAAGGGCTGTCTGCTAGGAGTGGATTATCTCTTTTCCGATGCACTATTTCATGTTTACTGTGTCCCACGCACCCTCACATTGACGAATTAACGCAGAATTTGCGTCGCTATGACATACTATAGGAGCCATGCCTTCTGTTTCCCAATCGAGTATTGTTTCCCGCCAACGAAAGGGCTGTCTGCTAGGAGTGGATTATCTCTTTTACGATGCACTATTTCATGTTTACTGTGTCCCACGTACCCTCACATTGACGAATTAACGCAGAATTTGCGTCGCTATAACATACTATAGGAGCCATGCCTTCTGGTTCCCAATCGAGTATTGTTTCCCCGGCAACGAAAGGGCTGTCTGCTAGGAGTGGATTATCTCTTTTCCGAAGCACTATTTCATGCTTACTGTGTCCCACGCAACCTCACATTGACGAATTAACGCAGAAATGGCGTCGCTATGACATACTATAGGAGCCATGCCTTCTGGTTCCCAATCGAGTATTGTTTCCCCGGCAACGAAATGGCTGTCTGCTAGGAGTGGATTATCTCTTTTCCGATGCACTATTTCATGTTTACTGTGTCCCACGCACCCTCACATTGACGAATTAACGCAGAATTTACGTCACTATGTCATACTATAGGAGCCATGACTTCTGGTTCCCAATCGAGTATTGTTTTCCCAGCAACGAAAGGGCTGTCTGCTAGGAGTGGATTATCTCTTTTCCGATGCACTATTTCATGTTTACTGTGTCCCACGCACCCTCACATTGACGAATTAACGCAGAATTTGCGTCGCTATAACATACTATAGGAGCCATGCCTTCTGTTTCCCAATCGAGTATTGTTTCCCCGGCAACGAAAGGGCTGTCAGCTAGGAGTGGATTATCTCTTTTACGATGCACTATTTCATGTTTACTGTGTCCCACGCACCCTCACATTGACGAATTAACGCAGAATTTGCGTCGCTATAACATACTATAGGAGCCATGCCTTCTGGTTCCCAATCGAGTATTGTTTCCCCGGCAACGAAAGGGCTGTCTGCTAGGAGTGGATTATCTCTTTTCCGATGCACTATTTCATGTTTACTGTGTCCCACGCAACCTCACATTGACGAATTAACGCAGAAATGGCGTCGCTATGACATACTATAGGAGCCATGCCTTCTGGTTCCCAATCGAGTATTGTTTCCCCGGCAACGAAAAGGCTGTCTGCTAGGAGTGGATTATCTCTTTTCCGATGCACTATTTCATGTTTACTGTGTCCCACGCACCCTCACATTGACGAATTAACGCAGAATTTGCGTCGCTATGACATACTATAGGAGCCATGCCTTCTGTTTCCCAATCGAGTATTGTTTCCCCGGCAACGAAAGGGCTGTCTGCTAGGAGTGGATTATCTCTTTTCCGATGCACTATTTCATGTTTACTGTGTCCCACGCAGACTCACATTGACGAATTAACGCAGAAATGGCGTCGCTATGACATACTATAGGAGCCATGACTTCTGGTTCCCAATCGAGTATTGTTTCCCCAGTAACGAAAGGGTTGTCTGCTAGGAGTGGATTATCTCTTTTCCGATGCACTGTTTCATGTTTACTGTGTCCCACGCACCCTCACATTGACGAATTAACGCAGAAATGGCGTCGCTATGACATACTATAGGAGCCATGCCTTCTGGTTCCCAATCGAGTATTGTTTCCCCGGCAACGAAAGGGCTGTCTGCTAGGAGTGGATTATCTCTTTTACGATGCACTATTTCATGTTTACTGTGTCCCACGCACCCTCACATTGACGAATTAACGCAGAATTTGCGTCGCTATGACATACTATAGGAGCCATGCCTTCTGTTTCCCAATCGGGTATTGTTTCCCCGGCAACGAAAGGGCTGTCTGCTAGGAGTGGATTATCTCTTTTCCGATGCACTATTTCATATTTACTGTGTCCCACGCAGCCTCACATTGACGAATTAACGCAGAAATGGCGTCGCTATGACATACTATAGGAGCCATGCCTTCTGTTTCCCAATCGATTATTGTTTCCCCGGCAACGAAAGGGCTGTCTGCTGGGAGTGGATTATCTCTTTTCCGATGCACTATTTCATGTTTACTGTGTCCCACGCACCCTCACATTGACGAATTAACGCAGAATTTGCGTCGCTATGACATACTATAGGAGCCATGCCTTCTGGTTCCCAATCGAGTATTGTTTCCCCAGCAACGAAAGGGCTGTCTGCTAGGAGTGGATTATCTCTTTTCCGATGCACTATTTCATGTTTACTGTGTCCCACGCACCCTCACATTGACGAATTAACGCAGAATTTGCGTCGCTATGACATACTATAGGAGCCATGCCTTCTGGTTCCCAATCGAGTATTGTTTCCCCGGCAACGAAAGGGCTGTCTGCTGGGAGTGGATTATTTCTTTTCCGATGCACTATTTCATGTTTACTGTGTCCCACGCACCCTCACATTGACGAATTAACGCAGAATTTGCGTCGCTATGACATACTATAGGAGCCATGCCTTCTGGTTCCCAATCGAGTATTGTTTCCCCAGCAACGAAAGGGCTGTCGGCTAGGAGTGGATTATCTCTTTTCCGATGCACTATTTCATGTTTACTGTGTCCCACGCACCCTCACATTGACGAATTAACGCAGAAATGGCGTCGCTATGACATACTATACGAGCCATGCCTTCTGGTTCCCAATCGAGTATTGTTTCCCCTGCAACGAAAGGGCTGTCAGCTAGGAGTGGATTATCTCTTTTCCGATGCACTATTTCATGTTTACTGTGTCCCACGCACCCTCACATTGACGAATTAACGCAGAATTTGCGTCGCTATAACATACTATAGGAGCCATACCTTCTGTTTCCCAATCGAGTATTGTTTCCCCGGCAACGAAAGGGCTGTCTGCTAGGAGTGGATTATCTCTTTTCCGATGCACTATTTCATGTTTACTGTGTCCCACGCACCCTCACATTGACGAATTAACGCAGAATTTGCGTCGCTATAACATACTATAGGAGCCATGCCTTCTGTTTCCCAATCGAGTATTGTTTCCCCGGCAACGAAAGGGCTGTCTGCTAGGAGTGGATTATCTCTTTTCCGATGCACTATTTCATGTTTACTGTGTCCCACGCACCCTCACATTGACGAATTAACGCAGAATTTGCGTCGCTATAACATACTATAAGATCCATGCCTTCTGGTTCCAAATCGAGTATTGTTTCCCCAGCAACAAAAGGGCTGTCTGCTAGGAGTGGATTATCTCTTTTCCGATGCACTATTTCATGTTTACTGTGTCCCACGCACCCTCACATTGACGAATTAACGCAGAATTTGCGTCGCTATGACATACTATAGGAGCCATGCCTTCTGTTTCCCAATCGAGTATTGGTTCCCGCCAACGAAAGGGCTGTCTGCTAGGAGTGGATTATCTCTTTTACGATGCACTATTTCATGTTTACTGTGTCCCACGCACCCTCACATTGACGAATTAACGCAGAATTTGCGTCGCTATAACATACTATAGGAGCCATGCCTTCTGGTTCCCAATCGAGTATTGTTTCCCCGGCAACGAAAGGGCTGTCTGCTAGGAGTGGATTATCTCTTTTCCGAAGCACTATTTCATGTTTACTGTGTCCCACGCAACCTCACATTGACGAATTAACGCAGAAATGGCGTCGCTATGACATACTATAGGAGCCATGCCTTCTGGTTCCCAATCGAGTATTGTTTCCCCGGCAACGAAATGGCTGTCTGCTAGGAGGGGATTATCTCTTTTCCGATGCACTATTTCATGTTTACTGTGTCCCACGCACCCTCACATTGACGAATTAACGCAGAATTTGCGTCGCTATAACATACTATAGGAGCCATACCTTCTGTTACCCAATCGAGTATTGTTTCTCCGGCAACGAAAGGGCTGTCTGCTAGGAGTGGATTATCTCTTTTCCGATGCACTATTTCATGTTTACTGTGTCCCACGCACCCTCACATTGACGAATTAACGCAGAATTTGCGTCGCTATAACATACTATAGGAGCCATGCCTTCTGTTTCCCAATCGAGTATTGTTTCCCCGGCAACGAAAGGGCTGTCTGCTAGGAGTGGATTATCTCTTTTCCGATGCACTATTTCATGTTTACTGTGTCCCACGCACCCTCACATTGACGAATTAACGCAGAATTTGCATCGCTATAACATACTATAAGATCCATGCCTTCTGGTTCCAAATCGAGTATTGTTTCCCCAGCAACAAAAGGGCTGTCTGCTAGGAGTGGATTATCTCTTTTCCGATGCACTATTTCATGTTTACTGTGTCCCACGCACCCTCACATTGACGAATTAACGCAGAATTTGCGTCGCTATGACATACTATAGGAGCCATGCCTTCTGTTTCCCAATCGAGTATTGTTTCCCGCCAACGAAAGGGCTGTCTGCTAGGAGTGGATTATCTCTTTTACGATGCACTATTTCATGTTTACTGTGTCCCACGCACCCTCACATTGACGAATTAACGCAGAATTTGCGTCGCTATAACATACTATAGGAGCCATGCCTTCTGGTTCCCAATCGAGTATTGTTTCCCCGGCAACGAAAGGGCTGTCTGCTAGGAGTGGATTATCTCTTTTCCGAAGCACTATTTCATGCTTACTGTGTCCCACGCAACCTCACATTGACGAATTGACGCAGAAATGGCGTCGCTATGACATACTATAGGAGCCATGCCTTCTGGTTCCCAATCGAGTATTGTTTCCCCGGCAACGAAATGGCTGTCTGCTAGGAGTGGATTATCTCTTTTCCGATGCACTATTTCATGTTTACTGTGTCCCACGCACCCTCACATTGACGAATTAACGCAGAATTTACGTCACTATGTCATACTATAGGAGCCATGACTTCTGGTTCCCAATCGAGTATTGTTTTCCCAGCAACGAAAGGGCTGTCTGCTAGGAGTGGATTATCTCTTTTCCGATGCACTATTTCATGTTTACTGTGTCCCACGCACCCTCACATTGACGAATTAACGCAGAATTTGCGTCGCTATGACATACTATAGGAGCCATGCCTTCTGTTTCCCAATCGAGTATTGTTTCCCCGGCAACGAAAGGGCTGTCAGCTAGGAGTGGATTATCTCTTTTACGATGCACTATTTCATGTTTACTGTGTCCCACGCACCCTCACATTGACGAATTAACGCAGAATTTGCGTCGCTATAACATACTATAGGAGCCATGCCTTCTGGTTCCCAATCGAGTATTGTTTCCCCGGCAACGAAAGGGCTGTCTGCTAGGAGTGGATTATCTCTTTTCCGATGCACTATTTCATGTTTACTGTGTCCCACGCAACCTCACATTGACGAATTAACGCAGAAATGGCGTCGCTATGACATACTATAGGAGCCATGCCTTCTGGTTCCCAATCGAGTATTGTTTCCCCGGCAACGAAAAGGCTGTCTGCTAGGAGTGGATTATCTCTTTTCCGATGCACTATTTCATGTTTACTGTGTCCCACGCACCCTCACATTGACGAATTAACGCAGAATTTGCGTCGCTATGACATACTATAGGAGCCATGCCTTCTGTTTCCCAATCGAGTATTGTTTCCCCGGCAACGAAAGGGCTGTCTGCTAGGAGTGGATTATCTCTTTTCCGATGCACTATTTCATGTTTACTGTGTCCCACGCAGACTCACATTGACGAATTAACGCAGAAATGGCGTCGCTATGACATACTATAGGAGCCATGACTTCTGGTTCCCAATCGAGTATTGTTTCCCCAGTAACGAAAGGGTTGTCTGCTAGGAGTGGATTATCTCTTTTCCGATGCACTGTTTCATGTTTACTGTGTCCCACGCACCCTCACATTGACGAATTAACGCAGAAATGGCGTCGCTATGACATACTATAGGAGCCATGCCTTCTGGTTCCCAATCGAGTATTGTTTCCCCGGCAACGAAAGGGCTGTCTGCTAGGAGTGGATTATCTCTTTTACGATGCACTATTTCATGTTTACTGTGTCCCACGCACCCTCACATTGACGAATTAACGCAGAATTTGCGTCGCTATGACATACTATAGGAGCCATGCCTTCTGTTTCCCAATCGGGTATTGTTTCCCCGGCAACGAAAGGGCTGTCTGCTAGGAGTGGATTATCTCTTTTCCGATGCACTATTTCATATTTACTGTGTCCCACGCAGCCTCACATTGACGAATTAACGCAGAAATGGCGTCGCTATGACATACTATAGGAGCCATGCCTTCTGTTTCCCAATCGATTATTGTTTCCCCGGCAACGAAAGGGCTGTCTGCTGGGAGTGGATTATCTCTTTTCCGATGCACTATTTCATGTTTACTGTGTCCCACGCACCCTCACATTGACGAATTAACGCAGAATTTGCGTCGCTATGACATACTATAGGAGCCATGCCTTCTGGTTCCCAATCGAGTATTGTTTCCCCAGCAACGAAAGGGCTGTCTGCTAGGAGTGGATTATCTCTTTTCCGATGCACTATTTCATGTTTACTGTGTCCCACGCACCCTCACATTGACGAATTAACGCAGAATTTGCGTCGCTATGACATACTATAGGAGCCATGCCTTCTGGTTCCCAATCGAGTATTGTTTCCCCGGCAACGAAAGGGCTGTCTGCTGGGAGTGGATTATTTCTTTTCCGATGCACTATTTCATGTTTACTGTGTCCCACGCACCCTCACATTGACGAATTAACGCAGAATTTGCGTCGCTATGACATACTATAGGAGCCATGCCTTCTGGTTCCCAATCGAGTATTGTTTCCCCAGCAACGAAAGGGCTGTCGGCTAGGAGTGGATTATCTCTTTTCCGATGCACTATTTCATGTTTACTGTGTCCCACGCACCCTCACATTGACGAATTAACGCAGAAATGGCGTCGCTATGACATACTATACGAGCCATGCCTTCTGGTTCCCAATCGAGTATTGTTTCCCCTGCAACGAAAGGGCTGTCAGCTAGGAGTGGATTATCTCTTTTCCGATGCACTATTTCATGTTTACTGTGTCCCACGCACCCTCACATTGACGAATTAACGCAGAATTTGCGTCGCTATAACATACTATAGGAGCCATACCTTCTGTTTCCCAATCGAGTATTGTTTCCCCGGCAACGAAAGGGCTGTCTGCTAGGAGTGGATTATCTCTTTTCCGATGCACTATTTCATGTTTACTGTGTCCCACGCACCCTCACATTGACGAATTAACGCAGAATTTGCGTCGCTATAACATACTATAGGAGCCATGCCTTCTGTTTCCCAATCGAGTATTGTTTCCCCGGCAACGAAAGGGCTGTCTGCTAGGAGTGGATTATCTCTTTTCCGATGCACTATTTCATGTTTACTGTGTCCCACGCACCCTCACATTGACGAATTAACGCAGAATTTGCGTCGCTATAACATACTATAAGATCCATGCCTTCTGGTTCCAAATCGAGTATTGTTTCCCCAGCAACAAAAGGGCTGTCTGCTAGGAGTGGATTATCTCTTTTCCGATGCACTATTTCATGTTTACTGTGTCCCACGCACCCTCACATTGACGAATTAACGCAGAATTTGCGTCGCTATGACATACTATAGGAGCCATGCCTTCTGTTTCCCAATCGAGTATTGGTTCCCGCCAACGAAAGGGCTGTCTGCTAGGAGTGGATTATCTCTTTTACGATGCACTATTTCATGTTTACTGTGTCCCACGCACCCTCACATTGACGAATTAACGCAGAATTTGCGTCGCTATAACATACTATAGGAGCCATGCCTTCTGGTTCCCAATCGAGTATTGTTTCCCCGGCAACGAAAGGGCTGTCTGCTAGGAGTGGATTATCTCTTTTCCGAAGCACTATTTCATGTTTACTGTGTCCCACGCAACCTCACATTGACGAATTAACGCAGAAATGGCGTCGCTATGACATACTATAGGAGCCATGCCTTCTGGTTCCCAATCGAGTATTGTTTCCCCGGCAACGAAATGGCTGTCTGCTAGGAGGGGATTATCTCTTTTCCGATGCACTATTTCATGTTTACTGTGTCCCACGCACCCTCACATTGACGAATTAACGCAGAATTTACGTCGCTATGACATACTATAGGAGCCATGACTTCTGGTTCCCAATCGAGTATTGTTTTCCCAGCAACGAAAGGGCTGTCTGCTAGGAGTGGATTATCTCTTTTCCGATGCACTATTTCATGTTTACTGTGTCCCACGCACCCTCACATTGACGAATTAACGCAGAATTTGCGTCGCTATGACATACTATAGGAGCCATGCCTTCTGGTTCCCAATCGAGTATTGTTTCCCCGGCAACGAAAGGGCTGTCAGCTAGGAGTGGATTATCTCTTTTACGATGCACTATTTCATGTTTACTGTGTCCCACGCACCCTCACATTGACGAATTAACGCAGAATTTGCGTCGCTATAACATACTATAGGAGCCATGCCTTCTGGTTCCCAATCGAGTATTGTTTCCCCGGCAACGAAAGGGCTGTCTGCTAGGAGTGGATTATCTCTTTTCCGATGCACTATTTCATGTTTACTGTGTCCCACGCAACCTCACATTGACGAATTAACGCAGAAATGGCGTCGCTATGACATACTATAGGAGCCATGCCTTCTGGTCCCAATCGAGTATTGTTTCCCCGGCAACGAAAAGGCTGTCTGCTAGGAGTGGATTATCTCTTTTCCGATGCACTATTTCATGTTTACTGTGTCCCACGCACCCTCACATTGACGAATTAACGCAGAATTTGCGTCGCTATGACATACTATAGGAGCCATGCCTTCTGTTTCCCAATCGAGTATTGTTTCCCCGGCAACGAAAGGGCTGTCTGCTAGGAGTGGATTATCTCTTTTCCGATGCACTATTTCATGTTTACTGTGTCCCACGCAGACTCACATTGACGAATTAACGCAGAAATGGCGTCGCTATGACATACTATAGGAGCCATGACTTCTGGTTCCCAATCGAGTATTGTTTCCCCAGTAACGAAAGGGTTGTCTGCTAGGAGTGGATTATCTCTTTTCCGATGCACTGTTTCATGTTTACTGTGTCCCACGCACCCTCACATTGACGAATTAACGCAGAAATGGCGTCGCTATGACATACTATAGGAGCCATGCCTTCTGGTTCCCAATCGAGTATTGTTTCCCCGGCAACGAAAGGGCTGTCTGCTAGGAGTGGATTATCTCTTTTCCGATGCACTATTTCATGTTTACTGTGTCCCACGCACCCTCACATTGACGAATTAACGCAGAATTTGCGTCGCTATGACATACTATAGGAGCCATGCCTTCTGTTTCCCAATCGGGTATTGTTTCCCCGGCAACGAAAGGGCTGTCTGCTAGGAGTGGATTATCTCTTTTCCGATGCACTATTTCATATTTACTGTGTCCCACGCAGCCTCACATTGACGAATTAACCCAGAAATGGCGTCGCTATGACATACTATAGGAGCCATGCCTTCTGGTTCCCAATCGATTATTGTTTCCCCGGCAACGAAAGGGCTGTCTGCTGGGAGTGGATTATCTCTTTTCCGATGCACTATTTCATGTTTACTGTGTCCCACGCACCCTCACATTGACGAATTAACGCAGAATTTGCGTCGCTATGACATACTATAGGAGCCATGCCTTCTGGTTCCCAATCGAGTATTGTTTCCCCAGCAACGAAAGGGCTGTCTGCTAGGAGTGGATTATCTCTTTTCCGATGCACTATTTCATGTTTACTGTGTCCCACGCACCCTCACATTGACGAATTAACGCAGAATTTGCGTCGCTATGACATACTATAGGAGCCATGCCTTCTGGTTCCCAATCGAGTATTGTTTCCCCGGCAACGAAAGGGCTGTCTGCTGGGAGTGGATTATTTCTTTTCCGATGCACTATTTCATGTTTACTGTGTCCCACGCACCCTCACATTGACGAATTAACGCAGAAATGGCGTCGCTATGACATACTATACGAGCCATGCCTTCTGGTTCCCAATCGAGTATTGTTTCCCCTGCAACGAAAGGGCTGTCAGCTTGGAGTGGATTATCTCTTTTCCGATGCACTATTTCATGTTTACTGTGTCCCACGCACCCTCACATTGACGAATTAACGCAGAATTTGCGTCGCTATAACATACTATAGGAGCCATACCTTCTGTTTCCCAATCGAGTATTGTTTCCCCGGCAACGAAAGGGCTGTCTGCTAGGAGTGGATTATCTCTTTTCCGATGCACTATTTCATGTTTACTGTGTCCCACGCACCCTCACATTGACGAATTAACGCAGAATTTGCGTCGCTATAACATACTATAGGAGCCATGCCTTCTGTTTCCCAATCGAGTATTGTTTCCCCGGCAACGAAAGGGCTGTCTGCTAGGAGTGGATTATCTCTTTTCCGATGCACTATTTCATGTTTACTGTGTCCCACGCACCCTCACATTGACGAATTAACGCAGAATTTGCGTCGCTATAACATACTATAAGATCCATGCCTTCTGGTTCCAAATCGAGTATTGTTTCCCCAGCAACAAAAGGGCTGTCTGCTAGGAGTGGATTATCTCTTTTCCGATGCACTATTTCATGTTTACTGTGTCCCACGCACCCTCACATTGACGAATTAACGCAGAATTTGCGTCGCTATGACATACTATAGGAGCCATGCCTTCTGTTTCCCAATCGAGTATTGGTTCCCGCCAACGAAAGGGCTGTCTGCTAGGAGTGGATTATCTCTTTTACGATGCACTATTTCATGTTTACTGTGTCCCACGCACCCTCACATTGACGAATTAACGCAGAATTTGCGTCGCTATAACATACTATAGGAGCCATGCCTTCTGGTTCCCAATCGAGTATTGTTTCCCCGGCAACGAAAGGGCTGTCTGCTAGGAGTGGATTATCTCTTTTCCGAAGCACTATTTCATGTTTACTGTGTCCCACGCAACCTCACATTGACGAATTAACGCAGAAATGGCGTCGCTATGACATACTATAGGAGCCATGCCTTCTGGTTCCCAATCGAGTATTGTTTCCCCGGCAACGAAAGGGCTGTCTGCTAGGAGTGGATTATCTCTTTTCCGATGCACTATTTCATGTTTACTGTGTCCCACGCACCCTCACATTGACGAATTAACGCAGAATTTGCGTCGCTATGACATACTATAGGAGCCATGCCTTCTGGTTCCCAATCGAGTATTGTTTCCCCAGCAACGAAAGGGCTGTCTGCTAGGAGTGGATTATCTCTTTTCCGATGCACTATTTCATGTTTACTGTGTCCCACGCACCCTCACATTGACGAATTAACGCAGAATTTGCGTCGCTATGACATACTATAGGAGCCATGCCTTCTGGTTCCCAATCGAGTATTGTTTCCCCGGCAACGAAAGGGCTGTCTGCTGGGAGTGGATTATTTCTTTTCCGATGCACTATTTCATGTTTACTGTGTCCCACGCACCCTCACATTGACGAATTAACGCAGAAATGGCGTCGCTATGACATACTATACGAGCCATGCCTTCTGGTTCCCAATCGAGTATTGTTTCCCCTGCAACGAAAGGGCTGTCAGCTTGGAGTGGATTATCTCTTTTCCGATGCACTATTTCATGTTTACTGTGTCCCACGCACCCTCACATTGACGAATTAACGCAGAATTTGCGTCGCTATAACATACTATAGGAGCCATACCTTCTGTTTCCCAATCGAGTATTGTTTCCCCGGCAACGAAAGGGCTGTCTGCTAGGAGTGGATTATCTCTTTTCCGATGCACTATTTCATGTTTACTGTGTCCCACGCACCCTCACATTGACGAATTAACGCAGAATTTGCGTCGCTATAACATACTATAGGAGCCATGCCTTCTGTTTCCCAATCGAGTATTGTTTCCCCGGCAACGAAAGGGCTGTCTGCTAGGAGTGGATTATCTCTTTTCCGATGCACTATTTCATGTTTACTGTGTCCCACGCACCCTCACATTGACGAATTAACGCAGAATTTGCGTCGCTATAACATACTATAAGATCCATGCCTTCTGGTTCCAAATCGAGTATTGTTTCCCCAGCAACAAAAGGGCTGTCTGCTAGGAGTGGATTATCTCTTTTCCGATGCACTATTTCATGTTTACTGTGTCCCACGCACCCTCACATTGACGAATTAACGCAGAATTTGCGTCGCTATGACATACTATAGGAGCCATGCCTTCTGTTTCCCAATCGAGTATTGGTTCCCGCCAACGAAAGGGCTGTCTGCTAGGAGTGGATTATCTCTTTTACGATGCACTATTTCATGTTTACTGTGTCCCACGCACCCTCACATTGACGAATTAACGCAGAATTTGCGTCGCTATAACATACTATAGGAGCCATGCCTTCTGGTTCCCAATCGAGTATTGTTTCCCCGGCAACGAAAGGGCTGTCTGCTAGGAGTGGATTATCTCTTTTCCGAAGCACTATTTCATGTTTACTATGTCCCACGCAACCTCACATTGACGAATTAACGCAGAAATGGCGTCGCTATGACATACTATAGGAGCCATGCCTTCTGGTTCCCAATCGAGTATTGTTTCCCCGGCAACGAAATGGCTGTCTGCTAGGAGGGGATTATCTCTTTTCCGATGCACTATTTCATGTTTACTGTGTCCCACGCACCCTCACATTGACGAATTAACGCAGAATTTACGTCGCTATGACATACTATAGGAGCCATGACTTCTGGTTCCCAATCGAGTATTGTTTTCCCAGCAACGAAAGGGCTGTCTGCTAGGAGTGGATTATCTCTTTTCCGATGCACTATTTCATGTTTACTGTGTCCCACGCACCCTCACATTGACGAATTAACGCAGAATTTGCGTCGCTATGACATACTATAGGAGCCATGCCTTCTGGTTCCCAATCGAGTATTTTTTCCCCGGCAACGAAAGGGCTGTCAGCTAGGAGTGGATTATCTCTTTTACGATGCACTATTTCATGTTTACTGTGTCCCACGCACCCTCACATTGACGAATTAACGCAGAATTTGCGTCGCTATAACATACTATAGGAGCCATGCCTTCTGGTTCCCAATCGAGTATTGTTTCCCCGGCAACGAAAGGGCTGTCTGCTAGGAGTGGATTATCTCTTTTCCGATGCACTATTTCATGCTTACTGTGTCCCACGCAACCTCACATTGACGAATTAACGCAGAAATGGCGTCGCTATGACATACTATATGAGCCATGCCTTCTGGTTCCCAATCGAGTATTGTTTCCCCGGCAACGAAAAGGCTGTCTGCTAGGAGTGGATTATCTCTTTTCCGATGCACTATTTCATGTTTACTGTGTCCCACGCACCCTCACATTGACGAATTAACGCAGAATTTGCGTCGCTATGACATACTATAGGAGCCATGCCTTCTGTTTCCCAATCGAGTATTGTTTCCCCGGCAACGAAAGGGCTGTCTGCTAGGAGTGGATTATCTCTTTTCCGATGCACTATTTCATGTTTACTGTGTCCCACGCAGACTCACATTGACGAATTAACGCAGAAATGGCGTCGCTATGACATACTATAGGAGCCATGACTTCTGGTTCCCAATCGAGTATTGTTTCCCCAGTAACGAAAGGGTTGTCTGCTAGGAGTGGATTATCTCTTTTCCGATGCACTGTTTCATGTTTACTGTGTCCCACGCACCCTCACATTGACGAATTAACGCAGAAATGGCGTCGCTATGACATACTATAGGAGCCATGCCTTCTGGTTCCCAATCGAGTATTGTTTCCCCGGCAACGAAAGGGCTGTCTGCTAGGAGTGGATTATCTCTTTTACGATGCACTATTTCATGTTTACTGTGTCCCACGCACCCCTACATTGACGAATTAACGCAGAATTTGCGTCGCTATGACATACTATAGGAGCCATGCCTTCTGTTTCCCAATCGGGTATTGTTTCCCCGGCAACGAAAGGGCTGTCTGCTAGGAGTGGATTATCTCTTTTCCGATGCACTATTTCATATTTACTGTGTCCCACGCAGCCTCACATTGACGAATTAACGCAGAAATGGCGTCGCTATGACATACTATAGGAGCCATGCCTTCTGGTTCCCAATCGATTATTGTTTCCCCGGCAACGAAAGGGCTGTCTGCTGGGAGTGGATTATCTCTTTTCCGATGCACTATTTCATGTTTACTGTGTCCCACGCACCCTCACATTGACGAATTAACGCAGAATTTGCGTCGCTATGACATACTATAGGAGCCATGCCTTCTGGTTCCCAATCGAGTATTGTTTCCCCAGCAACGAAAGGGCTGTCTGCTAGGAGTGGATTATCTCTTTTCCGATGCACTATTTCATGTTTACTGTGTCCCACGCACCCTCACATTGACGAATTAACGCAGAATTTGCGTCGCTATGACATACTATAGGAGCCATGCCTTCTGGTTCCCAATCGAGTATTGTTTCCCCGGCAACGAAAGGGCTGTCTGCTGGGAGTGGATTATTTCTTTTCCGATGCACTATTTCATGTTTACTGTGTCCCACGCACCCTCACATTGACGAATTAACGCAGAATTTGCGTCGCTATGACATACTATAGGAGCCATGCCTTCTGGTTCCCAATCGAGTATTGTTTCCCCAGCAACGAAAGGGCTGTCGGCTAGGAGTGGATTATCTCTTTTCCGATGCACTATTTCATGTTTACTGTGTCCCACGCACCCTCACATTGACGAATTAACGCAGAATTTGCGTCGCTATGACATACTATAGGAGCAATGCCTTCTGGTTCCCAAACGAGTATTGTTTCCCCGGCAACGAAAGGGCTGTCTGCTAGGAGTGGATTATCTCTTTTACGATGCACTATTTCATGTTTACTGTGTCCCACGCACCCTCACATTGACGAATTAACGCCGAATTTGCGTCGCTATAACATACTATAGGAGCCATGCCTTCTGGTTCCAAATCGAGTATTGTTTCCCCAGCAACGAAAGGGCTGTCTGCTAGGAGTGGATTATCTCTTTTCCGTTGCACTATTTCATGTTTACTGTGTCCCACGCAACCTCACATTGACGAATTAACGCAGAAATGGCGTCGCTATGACATACTATAGGAGTCATGCCTTCTGGTTCCCAATCGAGTATTGTTTCCCCGGCAACGAAAGGGCTGTCTGCTAGGAGTGGATTATCTCTTTTCCGATGCACTATTTCATGTTCACTGTGTCCCACGCACCCTCACATTGACGAATTAACGCAGAATTTGCGTCGGTATGACATACTATAGGAGCCATGCCTTCTGGTTCCCAATCGAGTATTGTTTCCCCAGTAACGAAAGGGCTGTCTGTTAGGAGTGGATTATCTCTTTTCCGATGCACTATTTCATGTTTACTGTGTCCCACGCACCCTCACATTGACGAATTAACGCAGAATTTGCGTCGCTATGACATACTATAGGAGCCATGCCTTCTGGTTCCCAATCGAGTATTGTTTCCCCGGCAACGAAAGGGCTGTCTGCTAGGAGTGGATTATCTCTTTTCCGATGCACTATTTCATGTTTACTGTGTCCCACGCACCCTCACATTGACGAATTAACGCAGAAATGGCGTCGCTATGACATACTATAGGAGCCATGCCTTCTGTTTCCCAATCGGGTATTGTTTCCCCGGCAACGAAAGGGCTGTCTGCTAGGAGTGGATTATCTCTTTTCCGATGCACTATTTCATATTTACTGTGTCCCACGCACCCTCACATTGACGAATTAACGCAGAATTTGCGTCGCTATGACATACTATAGGAGCCATGCCTCCTGGTTCCCAATCGAGTATTGTTTCCCCAGCAACGAAAGGGCTGTCTGCTAGAAGTGGATTATCTCTTTTCCGAAGCACTATTTTATGTTTACTGTGTCCCACGCACCCTCACATTGACGAATTAACGAAGAATTTGCGTCGCTATGACATACTATAGGAGCCATGCCTTCTGGTTCCCAATCGAGTATTGTTTCCCCGGCAACGAAAGGGCTGTCTGCTAGGAGTGGATTATCTCTTTTCCGATGCACTATTTCATGTTTACTGTGTCCCACGCACCCTCACATTGACGAATTAACGCAGAATTTGCGTCGCTATGACATACTATAGGAGCCATGCCTTCTGTTTCCCAATCGTGTATTGTTTCCCCGGCAACGAAAGGGCTGTCTGCTAGGACTGGATTATCTCTTTTCCGACGCACTATTTCATGTTTGCTGTGTCCACGCACCCTCACATTGACGAATTAACGCAGAAATGGCGTCGCTATAACATACTATATGAGCCATGCCTTCTGTTTCCCAATCGAGTATTGTTTCCGCGGCAACGAAAGGGCTGTCTGCTAGGAGTGGATTATCTCTTTTCCGATTCACTATTTCATGTTTACTGTGTAACACGCACCCTCACACTGACGAATTGACGCAGAATTTGCGTCGCTATAACATACTATAGAAGCTATGCCTTCTGTTTCCCAATCGAGTATTGTTTCCCCGGCAACGAAAGGGCTGTCTGCTAGGAGTGGATTATCTCTTTTCCGATGCACTATTTCATGTTTACTGTGTCCCACGCACCCTCACATTGACGAATTAACGTAGAATTTGCGTCGCTATGATATACTATAGGAGCCATGCCTTCTGTTTCCCAATCGAGTATTGTTTCCCCCACAACGAAAGGGCTGTCTGCTAGGACTGGATTATCTCTTTTCCGACGCACTATTTCATGTTTGCTGTGTCCACGCACCCTCACATTGACGAATTAACGCAGAAATGGCGTCGCTATGACATACTATAGGAGCTATGCCTTCTGGTTCCCAGTCGAGTATTGTTTCCCCTGCAACGAAAGGGCTGTCTGCTAGGAGTGGAATATCTCTTTTCCCATGCACTATTTCATGTTTACTGTGTCCCACGCACCCTCACTTTGACGAATTAACGCAGAATTTGCGTCGCTATAACATACTATAGGAGCCATGCATTCTGGTTCCCAATCGAGTATTGTTTCCCCTGCAACGAAAGGGCTGTCTGCTAGGAGTGGATTATCTCTTTTCCGATGCACTATGTCATGTTTACTGTGTCCCACGCACCCTCACATTGACGAATTAACGCAGAATTTGCGTCGCTATGACATACTATAGGAGCCATGCCTTCTGTTTCCCAATCAAGTATTGTTTCCCTTACAACGAAAGGGCTGTCTGCTAGGAGTGGATTATCTCTTTTCCGATGCACTATTTCATGTTTACTGTGTCCCACGCACCCTCACATTGACGAATTAACGCAGAAATGGCGTCGCTATGACATACTATAGGAGCCATGCCTTCTGTTTCCCAATCGAGTATTGTTTCCCCCACAACGATAGGGCTGTCTGCTAGGAGTGGATTATCTCTTTTCCGATGCACTATTTCATGTTTACTGTGTCCCACGCACCCTCACATTGACGAATTAACGCAGAAATGGCGTCGCTATGACATACTATAGGAGCCATGCCTTCTGTTTCCCAATCGAGTATTGTTTCCCTTACAACGAAAGGGCTGTCTGCTAGGAGTGGATTATCTCTTTTCCGATGCACTATTTCATGTTTACTGTGTCCCACGCACCCTCACATTGACGAATTAACGCAGAAATGGCGTCGCTATGACATACTATAGGAGCCATGCCTTCTGTTTCCCAATCGAGTATTGTTTCCCTTACAACGAAAGGGCTGTCTGCTAGGAGTGGATTATCTCTTTTCCGATGCACTATTTCATGTTTACTGTGTCCCACGCAACCTCACATTGACGAATTAACGCAGAAATGGCGTCGCTATGACATACTATAGGAGCCAAGCCTTCTGGTTCCCAATCGAGTATTGTTTCCCCAGTAACGAAAGGGCTGTCTGCTAGGAGTGGATTATCTCTTTTCCGATGCACTATTTCATGTTTACTGTGTCCCACGCACCCTCACATTGACGAATTAACGCAGAATTTGCGTCGCTATGACATACTATAGGAGCCATGCCTTCTGGTTCCCAATCTAGTATTGTTTCCCCGGCAACGAAAGGGCTGTCTGCTAGGAGTGGATTATCTCTTTTCCGATGCACTATTTCATGTTTACTGTGTCCCACGCACCCTCACATTGACGAATTAACGCAGAATTTGCGTCGCTATGACATACTATAGGAGCCATGCCTCCTGGTTCCCAATCGAGTATTGTTTCCCCAGCAACGAAAGGGCTGTCTGCTAGAAGTGGATTATCTCTTTTCCGAAGCACTATTTCATGTTTACTGTGTCCCACGCACCCTCACATTGACGAATTAACGAAGAATTTGCGTCGCTATGACATACTATAGGAGCCATGCCTTCTGGTTCCCAATCGAGTATTGTTTCCCCGGCAACGAAAGGGCTGTCTGCTAGGAGTGGATTATCTCTTTTCCGATGCACTATTTCATGTTTACTGTGTCCCACGCACCCTCACATTGACGAATTAACGCAGAATTTGCGTCGCTATGACATACTATAGGAGCCATGCCTTCTGGTTCCCAATCGAGTATTTTTTCCCCGGCAACGAAAGGGCTGTCTGCTAGGAGTGGATTATCTCTTTTCCGATTCACTATTTCATGTTTACTGTGTCCCACGCACCCTCACATTGACGAATTAACGCAGAATTTGCGTCGCTATGACATACTATAGGAGCCATGCCTTCTGGTTCCCAATCGAGTATTTTTTCCCCGGCATCGAAAGGGCTGTCTGCTAGGAGTGGATTATCTCTTTTCCGATGCACTATTTCATGTTTACTGTGTCCCACGCACCCTCACATTGACGAGTTAACGCAGAATTTGCGTCGCTATAACATACTATAGGAGCCATGCCTTCTGGTTCCCAATCGAGTATTGTTTCCCCGGCAACGAAAGGGCTGTCTGCTAGGACTGGATTATCTCTTTTCCGACGCACTATTTCATGTTTACTGTGTCCACGCACCCTCACATTGACGAATTAACGCAGAAATGGCGTCGCTATAACATACTATATGAGCCATGCCTTCTGTTTCCCAATCGAGTATTGTTTCCGCGGCAACGAAAGGGCTGTCTGCTAGGAGTGGATTATCTCTTTTCCGATTCACTATTTCATGTTTACTGTGTAACACGCACCCTCACACTGACGAATTAACGCAGAATTTGCGTCGCTATAACATTCTATAGAAGCCATGCCTTCTGATTCCCAATCGAGTATTGTTTCCCCGGCAACGAAAGGGCTGTCTGCTAGGAGTGGATTATCTCTTTTCCGATGCACTATTTCATGTTTACTGTGTCCCACGCACCCTCACATTGACGAATTAACGTAGAATTTGCGTCGCTATGACATACTATAGGAGCCATGCCTTCTGTTTCCCAATCGAGTATTGTTTCCCCCACAACGAAAGGGCTGTCTGCTAGGAGTGGATTATCTCTTTTCCGATGCACTATTTCATGTTTACTGTGTCCCACGCACCCTCACATTGACGAATTAACGCAGAAATGGCGTCGGTATGACATACTATAGGAGCCATGCCTTCTGGTTCCCAGTCGAGTATTGTTTCCCCTGCAACAAAAGGGCTGTCCGCTAGGAGTGGAATATCTCTTTTCCCATGCACTATTTCATGTTTACTGTGTCCCACGCACCCTCACTTTGACGAATTAACGCAGAATTTGCGTCGCTATAACATACTATAGGAGCCATGCATTCTGGTTCCCAATCGAGTATTGTTTCCCCTGCAACGAAAGGGCTGTCTGCTAGGAGTGGATTATCTCTTTTCCGATGCACTATTTCATGTTTACTGTGTCCCACGCACCCTCACATTGACGAATTAACGCAGAATTTGCGTCGCTATGACATACTATAGGAGCCATGCCTTCTGTTTCCCAATCAAGTATTGTTTCCCTTACAACGAAAGGGCTGTCTGCTAGGAGTGGATTATCTCTTTTCCGATGCACTATTTCATGTTTACTGTGTCCCACGCACCCTCACATTGACGAATTAACGCAGAAATGGCGTCGCTATGACATACTAAAGGAGCCATGCCTTCTGTTTCCCAATCGAGTATTGTTTCCCCCACAACGATAGGGCTGTCTGCTAGGAGTGGATTATCTCTTTTCCGATGCACTATTTCATGTTTACTGTGTCCCACGCACCCTCACATTGACGAATTAACGCAGAATTTGCGTCGCTATGACATACTATAGGAGCCATGCCTTCTGGTTCCCAATCGAGTATTTTTTCCCCGGCATCGAAAGGGCTGTCTGCTAGGAGTGGATTATCTCTTTTCCGATGCACTATTTCATGTTTACTGTGTCCCACGCACCCTCACATTGACGAATTAACGCAGAAATGGCGTCGCTATGACATACTAAAGGAGCCATGCCTTCTGGTTCCCAATCGAGTATTTTTTCCCCGGCAACGAAAGGGCTGTCTGCTAGGAGTGGATTATCTCTTTTCCGATTCACTATTTCATGTTTACTGTGTCCCACGCACCCTCACATTGACGAATTAACGCAGAATTTGCGTCGCTATGACATACTATAGGAGCCATGCCTTCTGGTTCCCAATCGAGTATTTTTTCCCCGGCATCGAAAGGGCTGTCTGCTAGGAGTGGATTATCTCTTTTCCGATGCACTATTTCATGTTTACTGTGTCCCACGCACCCTCACATTGACGAGTTAACGCAGAATTTGCGTCGCTATAACATACTATAGGAGCCATGCCTTCTGGTTCCCAATCGAGTATTGTTTCCCCGGCAACGAAAGGGCTGTCTGCTAGGACTGGATTATCTCTTTTCCGACGCACTATTTCATGTTTACTGTGTCCACGCACCCTCACATTGACGAATTAACGCAGAAATGGCGTCGCTATAACATACTATATGAGCCATGCCTTCTGTTTCCCAATCGAGTATTGTTTCCGCGGCAACGAAAGGGCTGTCTGCTAGGAGTGGATTATCTCTTTTCCGATTCACTATTTCATGTTTACTGTGTAACACGCACCCTCACACTGACGAATTAACGCAGAATTTGCGTCGCTATAACATTCTATAGAAGCCATGCCTTCTGTTTCCCAATCGAGTATTGTTTCCCCGGCAACGAAAGGGCTGTCTGCTAGGAGTGGATTATCTCTTTTCCGATGCACTATTTCATGTTTACTGTGTCCCACGCACCCTCACATTGACGAATTAACGTAGAATTTGCGTCGCTATGACATACTATAGGAGCCATGCCTTCTGTTTCCCAATCGAGTATTGTTTCCCCCACAACGAAAGGGCTGTCTGCTAGGAGTGGATTATCTCTTTTCCGATGCACTATTTCATGTTTACTGTGTCCCACGCACCCTCACATTGACGAATTAACGCAGAAATGGCGTCGCTATGACATACTATAGGAGCCATGCCTTCTGGTTCCCAGTCGAGTATTGTTTCCCCTGCAACAAAAGGGCTGTCCGCTAGGAGTGGAATATCTCTTTTCCCATGCACTATTTCATGTTTACTGTGTCCCACGCACCCTCACTTTGACGAATTAAACGCAGAATTTGCGTCGCTATAACATACTATAGGAGCCATGCATTCTGGTTCCCAATCGAGTATTGTTTCCCCTGCAACGAAAGGGCTGTCTGCTAGGAGTGGATTATCTCTTTTCCGATGCACTATTTCATGTTTACTGTGTCCCACGCACCCTCACATTGACGAATTAACGCAGAATTTGCGTCGCTATGACATACTATAGGAGCCATGCCTTCTGTTTCCCAATCAAGTATTGTTTCCCTTACAACGAAAGGGCTGTCTGCTAGGAGTGGATTATCTCTTTTCCGATGCACTATTTCATGTTTACTGTGTCCCACGCACCCTCACATTGACGAATTAACGCAGAAATGGCGTCGCTATGACATACTATAGGAGCCATGCCTTCTGTTTCCCAATCGAGTATTGTTTCCCCCACAACGATAGGGCTGTCTGCTAGGAGTGGATTATCTCTTTTCCGATGCACTATTTCATGTTTACTGTGTCCCACGCACCCTCACATTGACGAATTAACGCAGAAATGGCGTCGCTATGACATACTATAGGAGCCATGCCTTCTGTTTCCCAATCGAGTATTGTTTCCCTTACAACGAAAGGGCTGTCTGCTAGGAGTGGATTATCTCTTTTCCGATGCACTATTTCATGTTTACTGTGTCCCACGCACCCTCACATTGACGAATTAACGCATAAATGGCGTCGCTATGACATACTATAGGAGCCATGCCTTCTGTTTCCCAATCGAGTATTGTTTCCCTTACAACGAAAGGGCTGTCTGCTAGGAGTGGATTATCTCTTTTCCGATGCACTATTACATGTTTATTGTGTCCCACGCACCCTCACATTGACGAATTAACGTAGAATTTGCGTCACTATGACATACTATAGGAGCCATGCCTTCTGTTTCCCAATCGAGTATTGTTTCCCCCACAACGAAAGGGCTGTCTGCTAGGAGTGGATTATCTCTTTTCCGATGCACTATTTCATGTTTACTGTGTCCCACGCACCCTCACATTGACGAATTAACGCAGAATTTGCGTCGCTATAACATACTATAGGAGCCATGCCTTCTGTTTCCCAATCGAGTATTGTTTCCCCTGCAACGAAAGGGCTGCCTGCTAGGAGTGGATTATCTCTTTTCCGATGCACTATTTCATGTTTACTGTGTCCCACGCACCCTCACATTGACGAATTAACGCAGAATTTGCGTCGCTATGACATACTATAGGAGCCATGCCTTCTGTTTCCCAATCGAGTATTGTTTCCCTTACAACGAAAGGGCTGTCTGCTAGGAGTGGATTATCTCTTTTCCGATGCACTATTTCATGTTTACTGTGTCCCACGCACCCTCACACTGACGAATTAACGCAGAAATGGCGTCGCCTTGACATACTATAGGAGCCATGCCTTCTGGTTCCCAATCGAGTATTGTTTCCCCCACAACGAAAGGGCTGTCTGCTAGGAGTGGATTATCTCTTTTCCGATGCACTATTTCATGTTTACTGTGTCCCACGCACCCTCACATTGACGAATTAACGCAGAAATGACGTCGCTATGACATACTATAGGAGCCATGCCTTCTGTTTCCCAATCGAGTATTGTTTCCCTTACAACGAAAGGGCTGTCTGCTAGGAGTGGATTATCTCTTTTCCGATGCACTATTTCATGTTTACTGTGTCCCACGCACCCACACTTTGACGAATTAACGCAGAATTTGCGTCGCTATAACATACTATAGGAGCCATACCTTCTGTTTCCCAATCGAGTATTGTTCCCCCGGCAACGAAAGGGCTGTCTGCTAGGAGTGGATTATCTCTTTTCCGATGCACTATTTCATGTTTACTGTGTCCCACGCACCCTCACATTGACGAATTAACGCAGAAATGGCGTCGCTATGACATACTATAGAAGCCATGCCTTCTGGTTCCCAATCGAGTATTGTTTCCCCGGCAACGTAAAGGCTGTCTGCTAGGAGTGGATTACCTCTTTTCTGATACACTATTTCAAGTTTACTGTGTCCCACGCACCCTCACTTTGACGAATTAACGCAGAATTTGCGTCGCTATAACATACTATAGGAGCCATACCTTCTGTTTCCCAATCGAGTATTGTTTCCCCGGCAACGAAAGGGCTGTCTGCTAGGAGTGGATTATCTCTTTTCCGATGCACTATTTCATGTTTACTGTGTCCCACGCACCCTCACATTGACGAATTAACGCAGAATTTGCGTCGCTATAACATACTATAGGAGCCATACCTTCTGTTTCCCTATCGAGTATTGTTTCCCCGGCAACGAAAGGGCTGTCTGCTAGGAGTGGATTATCTCTTTTCCGATGCACTATTTCATGTTTACTGTGTCCCACGCACCCTCACATTGACGAATTAACGCAGAATTTGCGTCGCTATAACATACTATAGGAGCCATACCTTCTGTTTTCCAATCGAGTATTGTTTCCCCGGCATCGAAAGGGCTGTCTGCTAGGAGTGGATTATCTCTTTTCCGATGCACTATTTCATGTTTACTGTGTCCCACGCACCCTCACATTGACGAATTAACGCAGAATTTGTGTCGCTATGACATACTATAGAAGCCATGCCTTCTGGTTCCGAATCGAGTATTGTTTCCCCGGCAACGAAAGGGCTGTCTGCTAGGAGTGGATTATCTCTTTTCCGATGCACTATTTCATGTTTACTGTGTCCCACGCACCCTCACATTGACGAATTAACGCAGTATTTGCGTCGCAATGACATACTATAGGAGCCATGCCTTCTGGTTCCCAATCGAGTATTGTTTCCCCGGCAACGAAAGTGCTGTCTGCTAGGAGTGGATTATCTCTTTTACGATGCACTGTTTCATGTTTACTGTGTCCCACGCACCCTCACATTGACGAATTAACGCAGAATTTGCGTCGCTATAACATACTATAGGAGCCATGCCTTCTGGTTCCCAATCGAGTATTGTTTCCCCGGCAACGAAAGGGCTGTCTGCTAGGAGTGGATTATCTCTTTTCAGAAAGCACTATTTCATGTTTACTGTGTCCCACGCAACCTCACATTGACGAATTAACGCAGAAATGGCGTCGCTATGACATACTATAGGAGCCATGCCTTCTAGTTCCCAATCGAGTATTGTTTCCCCGGCAACGTAAGGGCTGTCTGCTAGGAGTGGATTATCTCTTTTCCGATACACTATTTCAAGTTTACTGTGTCCCACGCACCCTCACATTGACGAATTAACGCAGAATTTGCGTCGCTATAACATACTATAGGAGCCATGCCTTCTGGTTCCCAATCGAGTATTGTTTCCCCAGCAACGAAAGGGCTGTCTGCTAGGAGTGGATTATCTCTTTTCCGATGCACTATTTCATGTTTACTGTGTCCCACGCACCCTCACATTGACGAATTAACGCAGAATTTGCGTCGCTATAACATACTATAGGAGCCATACCCTCTGTTTCCCAATCGAGTATTGTTTCCCCGGCAACGAAAGGGCTGTCTGCTAGGAGTGGATTATCTTTTTTCCGATGCACTATTTCATGTTTACTGTGTCCCACGCACCCTCACATTGACGAATTAACGCAGAATTTGCGTCGCTATAACATACTATAGGAGCCATACCTTCTGTTTCCCAATCGTGTATTGTTTCCCCGGCAACGAAAGGGCTGTCGGCTAGGAGTGGATTATCTCTTTTCCGATGCACTATTTCATGTTTACTGTGTCCCACGCACCCTCACATTGACGAATTAACGCAGAATTTGCGTCGCTATAACATACTATAGGTGCCATACCTTCTGTTTTCCAATCGAGTATTGTTTCCCCGGCAACGAAAGGGCTGTCTGCTAGGAGTGGATTATCTCTTTTCCGATGCACTATTTCATGTTTACTGTGTCCCACGCACCCTCACATTGACGAATTAACGCAGAATTTGCGTCGCTATGACATACTATAGAAGCCATGCCCTCTGGTTCCAAATCGAGTATTGTTTCCCCGGCAACGAGAGCGCTGTCTGCTAGGAGTGGATTATCTCTTTTCCGATGCACTATTTCATGTTTACTGTGTCCCACGCACCCTCACATTGACGAATTAACGCAGAATTTTCGTCGCTATAACATACTATAGAATCCATGCCTTCTGGTTCCCAATCGAGTGTTGTTTCCCCAGCAACAAAAGGGCTGTCTGCTAGGAGTGGATTATCTCTTTTCCGATGCACTATTTCATGTTTACTGTGTCCCACGCACCCTCACATTGACGAATTAACGCAGAATTTGCGTCGCTATGACATACTATAGGAGCCATGCCTTCTGGTTCCCAATCGAGTATTGTTTCCCCGGCAACGAAAGGGCTGTCTGCTAGGAGTGGATTATCTCTTTTACGATGCACTATTTCATGTTTACTGTGTCCCACGCACCCTCACATTGACGAATTAACGCAGAATTTGCGTCGCTATAACATACTATAGGAGCCATGCCTTCTGGCTCCCAATCGAGTATTGTTTCCCCGGCAACGAAAGGGCTGTCTGCTAGGAGTGGATTATCTCTTTTCCGAAGCACTATTTCATGTTTACTGTGTCCCACGCAACCTCACATTGACGAATTAACGCAGAAATGGCGTCGCTATGACATACTATAGGAGCCAAGCCTTCTGGTTCCCAATCGAGTATTGTTTCCCCGGCAACGAAAGGGCTGTCTGCTAGGAGTGGATTATCTCTTTTCCGATGCACTATTTCATGTTTACTGTGTCCCACGCACCCTCACATTGACGAATTAACGCAGAATTTACGTCGCTATGACATACTATAGGAGCCATGACTTCTGGTTCCCAATCGAGTATTGTTTCCCCAGCAACGAAAGGGCTGTCTGCTAGGAGTGGATTATCTCTTTTCCGATGCACTATTTCATGTTTACTGTGTCCCACGCACCCTCACATTGACGAATTAACGCAGAATTTGCGTCGCTATGACATACTATAGGAGCCATGCCTTCTGGTTCCCAATCGAGTATTGTTTCCCCGGCAACGAAAAAGCTGTCTGCTAGGAGTGGATTATCTCTTTTCCGATGCACTATTTCATGTTTACTGTGTCCCACGCACCCTCACATTGACGAATTAACGCAGAATTTGCGTCGCTATGACATACTATAGGAGCCATGCCTTCTGGTTCCCAATCGAGTATTGTTTCCCCAGCAACGAAAGGGCTGTCTGCTAGGAGTGGATTATCTCTTTTCCGATGCACTATTTCATGTTTACTGTGTCCCACGCACCCTCACATTGACGAATTAACGCAGAATTTGCGTCGCAATGACATACTATAGGAGCCATGCCTTCTGGTTCCCAATCGAGTATTGTTTCCCCGGCAACGAAAGGGCTGTCTGCTAGGAGTGGATTATCTCTTTTACGATGCACTATTTCATGTTTACTGTGTCCCACGCACCCTCACATTGACGAATTAACGCAGAAATGGCGTCGCTATGACATACTATAGGAGCCATGCCTTCTGGTTCCCAATCGAGTATTGTTTCCCCGGCAACGAAAGGGCTGTCTGCTAGGAGTGGATTATCTCTTTTCCGATGCACTATTTCATGTTTACTGTGTCCCACGCACCCTCACATTGACGAATTAACGCAGAATTTGCGTCGCTATGACATACTATAGGAGCCATGCCTTCTGGTTCCCAATCGAGTATTGTTTCCCCAGCAACGAAAGGGCTGTCTGCTAGGAGTGGATTATCTCTTTTCCGATGCACTATTTCATGTTTACTGTGTCCCACGCACCCTCACATTGACGAATTAACGCAGAATTTGCGTCGCTATGACATACTATAGGAGCCATGCCTTCTGGTTCCCAATCGAGTATTGTTTCCCCGGCAACGAAAGGGCTGTCTGCTAGGAGTGGATTATCTCTTTTCCGATGCACTATTTCATGTTTACTGTGTCCCACGCACCCTCACATTGACGAATTAACGCAGAATTTGCGTCGCTATGACATACTATAGGAGCCATGCCTTCTGGTTCCCAATCGAGTATTGTTTCCCCAGCAACGAAAGGGCTGTCTGCTAGGAGTGGATTATCTCTTTTCCGATGCACTATTTCATGTTTACTGTGTCCCACGCACCCTCACATTGACGAATTAACGCAGAATTTGCGTCGCTATGAAATACTATAGGAGCCATGCCTTCTGGTTCCCAACCGAGTATTGTTTCCCCGGCAACGAAAGGGCTGTCTGCTAGGAGTGGATTATCTCTTTTACGATGCACTATTTCATGTTTACTGTGTCCCACGCACCCTCACATTGACGAATTAACGCAGAATTTGCGTCGCTATAACATACTATAGGAGCCATGCCTTCTGTTTCCCAATCGAGTATTTTTTCCCCGGCAACGAAAGGGCTGTCTGCTAGGAGTGGATTATCTCTTTTCCGATACACTATTTCATGTTTACTGTGTCCCACGCACCCTCACATTGACGAATTAACACAGAATTCGTCGCTATGACATACTATAGGAGCCATGCCTTCTGGTTCCCAATCGAGTATTGTTTCCTCGGCAACGAAAGGGCTGTCTGCTAGGAGTGGATTATCTCTTTTACGATTCACTATTTCATGTTTACTGTGTCCCACGCACCCTCACATTGACGAATTAACGCAGAATATGCGTCGCTATATCATACTGTAGGAGCCATGCCTTCTGTATCACAATCGAGTATTGTTTCCGCGGCAACGAAAGGGCTGTCTGCTAGGAGTGGATTATCTCTTTTCCGATGCGCTATTTCATGTCTACTGTGTCCCACGCACCCTCACATTGACGAATTAACGCAGAATTTGCGTCGCTATGACATACAATAGGAGCCATGCCATCTGTTTCCCAATCGAGTATTGTTTCCACGACAACGAAGGGGCTGTCTGCTAGGACTGGATTACCTCTTTTCCGATGCACTATTTCATGTTTACTGTGTCCCACGCACCGTCACATTGACGAATTAACGCAGAATTTGCGTCGCTATGACATACTATAAGAGCCATGCCTTCTGGTTCCCAATCGAGTATTGTTTCCCCGGCAACGAAAGGGCTGTCTGCTAGGAGTGGATTATCTCTTTTCCGATGCACTATTTCATGTTTACTGTGTCCCACGCACCCTCACATTGACGAATTAACGCAGAATTTGCGTCGCTATAACATGCTATAGGAGCCATGCCTTCTGTTCCCCAATCGAGTATTGTTTCCCCGGCAACGAAAGGGCTGTCTGCTAGGAGTGGATTATCTCTTTTCCGATGCACTATTTCATGTTTACTGTGTCCCACGCACACTCACATTGACGAATTAACGCAGAATTTGCGTCGCTATGACATACTATAGGAGCCATGCCTTCTGGTTCCCAATCGAGTATTGTTTCCCCGGCAACGAAAGGGCTGTCTGCTAGGAGTGGATTATCTCTTTTCCGATGCACTATTTCATGTTTACTGTGTCCCACGCACCCTCACATTGACGAATTAACGCAGAATTTGCGTCGCTATGACATACTATAGGAGCCATGCCTTCTGGTTCCCAATCGAGTATTGTTTCCCCAGCAACGAAAGGGCTGTCTGCTAGGAGTGGATTATCTCTTTTCCGATGCACTATTTCATGTTTACTGTGTCCCACGCACCCTCACATTGACGAATTAACGCAGAATTTGCGTCGCTATGACATACTATAGGAGCCAAGCCTTCTGTTTCCCAATCGAGTATTGTTTCCCCGGCAACGAAAGGTCTGTCTGCTAGGAGTGGATTATCTCTTTTCCGATACAATATTTCATGTTTACTGTGTCCCCCGCAGCCTCACATTGACGAATTAACGCAGAAATGGCGTCGCTATGACATACTATAGGAGCCATGCCTTCTGGTTCCCAATCGAGTATTGTTTCCCCGGCAACGAAAGGGCTGTCTGCTAGGAGTGGATTATCTCTTTTCCGATGCGCTATTTCATGTCTACTGTGTCCCACGCACCCTCACATTGACGAATTAAGGCAGAATTTGAGTCGCTATGACATACAATAGGAGCCATGCCATCTGTTTCCCAATCGAGTATTGTTTCCACGGCAACGAAAGGGCTGTCTGCTAGGACTGGATTACCTCTTTTCCGATGCACTATTTCATGTTTACTGTGTCACACGCACCCTCACATTGACGAATTAACGCAGAATTTGCGTCGCTATGACATACTATAGGAGCCATGCCTTCTGGTTCCCAATCGAGTATTGTTTCCCCGGCAACGAAAGGGCTGTCTGCTAGGAGTGGATTATCTCTTTTTCGATGCACTATTTCATGTTTACTGTGTCCCACGCACCCTCACATTGACGAATTAACGCAGAATTTGCGTCGCTATGACATACAATAGGTGCCGTGCCATCTGTTTCCCAATCGAGTATTGTTTCCCCGGCAACGAAAGGGCTGTCTGCTAGGACTGGGTTACCTCTTTTCCGATGCACTATTTCATGTTTACTGTGTCACACGCACCCTCACAATGACGATTTAACGCAGAATTTGCGTCGCTATGACATACTATAGGAGCCATGCCTTCTGGTTCCCAATCGAGTATTGTTTCCCCGGCAACGAAAGGGCTGTCTGCTAGAATTGGATTATCTCTTTTCCGATGCACTATTTCATGTTTACTGTGTCCCACGCACCCTCACATTGACGAATTAACGCAGAAATGGCGTCGCTATGACATACTATAGGAGCCATGCCTTCTGGTTCCCAATCGAGTATTGTTTCCTCTGCAACGAAAGGGCTGTCTGCTAGGAGTGGATTATCTCTTTTCCGATGCACTATTTCATGTTTACTGTGTCCCACGCACCCTCACATTGACGAATTAACGCAGAATTTGCGTCGCTATGACATACTATAGGAGCCATGCCTTCTGGTTCCCAATCGAGTATTGTTGCCCCGGCAACGAATGGGCTGTCTGCTAGGAGTGGATTATCTCTTTTCCGATGCACTATTTCATGTTTACTGTGTCCCACGCACCCTCACATTGACGAATTAACGCAGAATTTGCGTCGCTATGACATACTATAGGAGCCATGCCTTCTGGTTCCCAATCGAGTATTGTTTCCCCAGCAACGAAAGGGCTGTCTGCTAGGAGTGGATTATCTCTTTTCCGATGCACTATTTCATGTTTACTGTGTCTCAGGCACCCTCACATTGACGAATTAACGCAGAATTTGCGTCGCTATGACATACTATAGGAGCCATGCCTTCTGTTTCAAAATCGAGTATTGTTTCCCCGGCAACGAAAGGGCTGTCTGCTAGGAGTGTATTATCTCTTTTCCGAAGCACTATTTCATGTTTACTGTGTCCCACGCACCCTCACATTGACGAATTAACGTAGAATTTGCGCCGCTATGACATACTATAGTAGCCATGGATTCTGGTTCCCAATCGAGTATTGTTTCCCCGGCAACGAAAGGTCTGTCTGCTAGGAGTGGATTATCTCTTTTGCGATGCACTATTTCATGTTTACTGTGTCCCACGCACCCTCACATTGAAGAAATAACGCAGAATTTGCGTCGCTATGACATACTATAGGAGCCATGGCTTCTGTTTCCCAATCGAGTATTGTTTCCCCAGCAACGAAAGGGCTGTCTGCTAGGAGTGGATTATCTCTTTTCCGATGCACTATTTCATGTTTACTGTGTCCCACGCACCCTCACATTGACGAATTAACGCAGAATTTGCGTCGCTATAACATACTATAGGAGCCATGCCTTCTGGTTCCCAATCGAGTATTGTTTCCCCGGCAACGAAAGGGCTGTCTGCTAGGAGTGGATTATCTCTTTTACGATGCACTATTTCATGTTTACTGTGTCCCACGCACCCTCACATTGACGAATTAACGCAGAATTTGCGTCGCTATAACATACTATAGGAGCAATGGCTTCTGTTCCCAATCGAGTATTGTTTCCCCGGCAACGAAAGGGCTGTCTGCTAGGAGTGGATTATCTCTTTTCCGATGCACTATTTCATGTTTACTGTGTCCCACGCACCCTCACATTGACGAATTAACGCAGAAATTACGTCGCTATGACATACTATAGGAGCCATGACTTCTGGTTCCCAATCGAGTATTGATTCCCCAGCAACGAAAGGGCTGTCTGCTAGGAGTGGATTATCTCTTTTCCGATGCACTATTTCATGTTTACTGTGTCCCACACACCCTCACATTGACGAATTAACGCAGAATTTGCGTCGCTATGACATACTATAGGAGCCATGCCTTCTGGTTCCCAATCGAGTATTGTTTCCCCGGCAACGAAAGGGCTGTCTGCTAGGAGTGGATTATCTCTTTTCCGATGCACTATTTCATGTTTACTGTGTCCCACGCACCCTCACATTGACGAATTAACGCAGAATTTGCGTCGCTATGACATACTGTAGGAGCCATGCCTTCTGTTTCCCAATCGAGTATTGTTTCCCCGGCAACGAAAGGGCTGTCTGCTAGGAGTGGATTATCTCTTTTCCGATACACTATTTCATGTTTACTGTGTCCCACGCACCCTCACATTGACGAATTAACGCAGAATTTGCGTCGCTATGACATACTATAGGAGCCATGACTTCTGGTTCCCAATCGAGTATTGTTTCCCCGGCAACCAAAGGGCTGTCTGCTAGGAGTGGATTATCTCTTTTCCGATGCACTATTTCATGTTTACTGTGTCCCACGCACCCTCACATTGACGAATTAACGCAGAATTTGCGTCGCTATGACATACTATAGGAGCCATGGCTTCTGTTTCCCAATCGAGTATTGTTTCCCCAGCAACGAAAGGGCTGTCTGCTAGGAGTGGATTATCTCTTTTCCGATGCACTATTTCATGTTTACTGTGTCCCACGCACCCTCACATTGACGAATTAACGCAGAAATGGCGTCGCTATAACATACTATAGGAGCCATGCCTTCTGGTTCCCAATCGAGTATTGTTTCCCCGGCAACGAAAGGGCTGTCTGCTAGGAGTGGATTATCTCTTTTCCGATGCACTATTTCATGTTTACTGTGTCCCACGCACCCTCACATTGACGAATTAACGCAGAAATGGCGTCGCTATGACATACTATAGGAGCCATGGCTTCTGTTTCCCAATCGAGTATTGTTTCCCCAGCAACGAAAGGGCTGTCTGCTAGGAGTGGATTATCTCTTTTCCGATGCACTATTTCATGTTTACTGTGTCCCACGCACCCTCACATTGACGAATTAACGCAGAATTTGCGTCGCTATGACATACAATAGGTGCCGTGCCATCTGTTTCCCAATCGAGTATTGTTTCCCCGGCAACGAAAGGGCTGTCTGCTAGGACTGGGTTACCTCTTTTCCGATGCACTATTTCATGTTTACTGTGTCACACGCACCCTCACAATGACGATTTAACGCAGAATTTGCGTCGCTATGACATACTATAGGAGCCATGCCTTCTGGTTCCCAATCGAGTATTGTTTCCCCGGCAACGAAAGGGCTGTCTGCTAGAATTGGATTATCTCTTTTCCGATGCACTATTTCATGTTTACTGTGTCCCACGCACCCTCACATTGACGAATTAACGCAGAAATGGCGTCGCTATGACATACTATGGGAGCCATGCCTTCTGGTTCCCAATCGAGTATTGTTTCCTCTGCAACGAAAGGGCTGTCTGCTAGGAGTGGATTATCTCTTTTCCGATGCACTCTTTCATGTTTACTGTGTCCCACGCACCCTCACATTGACGAATTAACGCAGAATTTGCGTCGCTATGACATACTATAGGAGCCATGCCTTCTGGTTCCCAATCGAGTATTGTTGCCCCGGCAACGAATGGGCAGTCTGCTAGGAGTGGATTATCTCTTTTCCGATGCACTATTTCATGTTTACTGTGTCCCACGCACACTCACATTGACGAATTAACGCAGAATTTGCGTCGCTATGACATACTATAGGAGCCATGCCTTCTGGTTCCCAATCGAGTATTGTTTCCCCGGCAACGAAAGGGCTGTCTGCTAGGAGTGGATTATCTCTTTTCCGATGCACTATTTCATGTTTACTGTGTCCCACGCACCCTCACATTGACGAATTAACGCAGAATTTGCGTCGCTATGACATACTATAGGAGCCATGCCTTCTGGTTCCCAATCGAGTATTGTTTCCCCAGCAACGAAAGGGCTGTCTGCTAGGAGTGGATTATCTCTTTTCCGATGCACTATTTCATGTTTACTGTGTCCCACGCACCCTCACATTGACGAATTAACGCAGAATTTGCGTCGCTATGACATACTATAGGAGCCAAGCCTTCTGTTTCCCAATCGAGTATTGTTTCCCCGGCAACGAAAGGTCTGTCTGCTAGGAGTGGATTATCTCTTTTCCGATACAATATTTCATGTTTACTGTGTCCCCCGCAGCCTCACATTGACGAATTAACGCAGAAATGGCGTCGCTATGACATACTATAGGAGCCATGCCTTCTGGTTCCCAATCGAGTATTGTTTCCCCGGCAACGAAAGGGCTGTCTGCTAGGAGTGGATTATCTCTTTTCCGATGCGCTATTTCATGTCTACTGTGTCCCACGCACCCTCACATTGACGAATTAAGGCAGAATTTGAGTCGCTATGACATACAATAGGAGCCATGCCATCTGTTTCCCAATCGAGTATTGTTTCCACGGCAACGAAAGGGCTGTCTGCTAGGACTGGATTACCTCTTTTCCGATGCACTATTTCATGTTTACTGTGTCACACGCACCCTCACATTGACGAATTAACGCAGAATTTGCGTCGCTATGACATACTATAGGAGCCATGCCTTCTGGTTCCCAATCGAGTATTGTTTCCCCGGCAACGAAAGGGCTGTCTGCTAGGAGTGGATTATCTCTTTTTCGATGCACTATTTCATGTTTACTGTGTCCCACGCACCCTCACATTGACGAATTAACGCAGAATTTGCGTCGCTATGACATACAATAGGTGCCGTGCCATCTGTTTCCCAATCGAGTATTGTTTCCCCGGCAACGAAAGGGCTGTCTGCTAGGACTGGGTTACCTCTTTTCCGATGCACTATTTCATGTTTACTGTGTCACACGCACCCTCACAATGACGATTTAACGCAGAATTTGCGTCGCTATGACATACTATAGGAGCCATGCCTTCTGGTTCCCAATCGAGTATTGTTTCCCCGGCAACGAAAGGGCTGTCTGCTAGAATTGGATTATCTCTTTTCCGATGCACTATTTCATGTTTACTGTGTCCCACGCACCCTCACATTGACGAATTAACGCAGAAATGGCGTCGCTATGACATACTATAGGAGCCATGCCTTCTGGTTCCCAATCGAGTATTGTTTCCTCTGCAACGAAAGGGCTGTCTGCTAGGAGTGGATTATCTCTTTTCCGATGCACTATTTCATGTTTACTGTGTCCCACGCACCCTCACATTGACGAATTAACGCAGAATTTGCGTCGCTATGACATACTATAGGAGCCATGCCTTCTGGTTCCCAATCGAGTATTGTTGCCCCGGCAACGAATGGGCTGTCTGCTAGGAGTGGATTATCTCTTTTCCGATGCACTATTTCATGTTTACTGTGTCCCACGCACCCTCACATTGACGAATTAACGCAGAATTTGCGTCGCTATGACATACTATAGGAGCCATGCCTTCTGGTTCCCAATCGAGTATTGTTTCCCCAGCAACGAAAGGGCTGTCTGCTAGGAGTGGATTATCTCTTTTCCGATGCACTATTTCATGTTTACTGTGTCTCAGGCACCCTCACATTGACGAATTAACGCAGAATTTGCGTCGCTATGACATACTATAGGAGCCATGCCTTCTGTTTCAAAATCGAGTATTGTTTCCCCGGCAACGAAAGGGCTGTCTGCTAGGAGTGTATTATCTCTTTTCCGAAGCACTATTTCATGTTTACTGTGTCCCACGCACCCTCACATTGACGAATTAACGTAGAATTTGCGCCGCTATGACATACTATAGTAGCCATGGATTCTGGTTCCCAATCGAGTATTGTTTCCCCGGCAACGAAAGGTCTGTCTGCTAGGAGTGGATTATCTCTTTTGCGATGCACTATTTCATGTTTACTGTGTCCCACGCACCCTCACATTGAAGAAATAACGCAGAATTTGCGTCGCTATGACATACTATAGGAGCCATGGCTTCTGTTTCCCAATCGAGTATTGTTTCCCCAGCAACGAAAGGGCTGTCTGCTAGGAGTGGATTATCTCTTTTCCGATGCACTATTTCATGTTTACTGTGTCCCACGCACCCTCACATTGACGAATTAACGCAGAATTTGCGTCGCTATGACATACTATAGGAGCCATGGCTTCTGTTTCCCAATCGAGTATTGTTTCCCCAGCAACGAAAGGGCTGTCTGCTAGGAGTGGATTATCTCTTTTCCGATGCACTATTTCATGTTTACTGTGTCCCACGCACCCTCACATTGACGAATTAACGCAGAAATGGCGTCGCTATAACATACTATAGGAGCCATGCCTTCTGGTTCCCAATCGAGTATTGTTTCCCCGGCAACGAAAGGGCTGTCTGCTAGGAGTGGATTATCTCTTTTCCGATGCACTATTTCATGTTTACTGTGTCCCACGCACCCTCACATTGACGAATTAACGCAGAAATGGCGTCGCTATGACATACTATAGGAGCCATGGCTTCTGTTTCCCAATCGAGTATTGTTTCCCCAGCAACGAAAGGGCTGTCTGCTAGGAGTGGATTATCTCTTTTCCGATGCACTATTTCATGTTTACTGTGTCCCACGCACCCTCACATTGACGAATTAACGCAGAATTTGCGTCGCTATGACATACAATAGGTGCCGTGCCATCTGTTTCCCAATCGAGTATTGTTTCCCCGGCAACGAAAGGGCTGTCTGCTAGGACTGGGTTACCTCTTTTCCGATGCACTATTTCATGTTTACTGTGTCACACGCACCCTCACAATGACGATTTAACGCAGAATTTGCGTCGCTATGACATACTATAGGAGCCATGCCTTCTGGTTCCCAATCGAGTATTGTTTCCCCGGCAACGAAAGGGCTGTCTGCTAGAATTGGATTATCTCTTTTCCGATGCACTATTTCATGTTTACTGTGTCCCACGCACCCTCACATTGACGAATTAACGCAGAAATGGCGTCGCTATGACATACTATGGGAGCCATGCCTTCTGGTTCCCAATCGAGTATTGTTTCCTCTGCAACGAAAGGGCTGTCTGCTAGGAGTGGATTATCTCTTTTCCGATGCACTCTTTCATGTTTACTGTGTCCCACGCACCCTCACATTGACGAATTAACGCAGAATTTGCGTCGCTATGACATACTATAGGAGCCATGCCTTCTGGTTCCCAATCGAGTATTGTTGCCCCGGCAACGAATGGGCAGTCTGCTAGGAGTGGATTATCTCTTTTCCGATGCACTATTTCATGTTTACTGTGTCCCACGCACACTCACATTGACGAATTAACGCAGAATTTGCGTCGCTATGACATACTATAGGAGCCATGCCTTCTGGTTCCCAATCGAGTATTGTTTCCCCGGCAACGAAAGGGCTGTCTGCTAGGAGTGGATTATCTCTTTTCCGATGCACTATTTCATGTTTACTGTGTCCCACGCACCCTCACATTGACGAATTAACGCAGAATTTGCGTCGCTATGACATACAATAGGAGCCATGCCATCTGTTTCCCAATCGAGTATTGTTTCCACGGCAACGAAAGGGCTGTCTGCTAGGAGTGGATTATCTCTTTTCCGATGCACTATTTCATGTTTACTGTGTCACACGCACCCTCACATTGACGAATTAACGCAGAATTTGCGTCGCTATGACATACTATAGGAGCCATGCCTTCTGGTTCCCAATCGAGTATTGTTTCCCCGGCAACGAAAGGGCTGTCTGCTAGGAGTGGATTATATCTTTTCCGATGCACTATTTCATGTTTACTGTTTCCCACGCACCCTCACATTGACGAATTAACGCAGAATTTGCGTCGCTATGACATACTATAGGAGCCATGCCTTCTGGTTCCCAATCGAGTATTGTTTCCCCAGCAACGAAAGGGCTGTCTGCTAGGAGTGGATTATCTCTTTTCCGATGCACTATTTCATGTTTACTGTGTCCCACGCACCCTCACATTGACGAATTAACGCAGAATTTGCGTCGCTATGACATACTATAGGAGCCATGCCTTCTGTTTCCCAATCGAGTATTGTTTCCCCGGCAACGAAAGGGCTGTCTGCTAGGAGTGGATTATCTCTTTGCCGATGCACTATTTCATGTTTACTGTGTCCCCCGCAGCCTCACATTGACGAATTAACGCAGAAATGGCGTCGCTATGACATACTATAGGAGCCATGCCTTCTGGTTCCCAATCGAGTATTGTTTCCCCGGCAACGAAAGGGCTGTCTGCTAGGAGTGGATTATCTCTTTTCCGATGCGCTATTTCATGTTTACTGTGTCCCACGCACCCTTACATTGACGAATTAAGGCAGAATTTGAGTGGCTATGACATACAATAGGAGCCATGCCATCTGTTTCCCAATCAAGTATTGTTTCCACGGCAACGAAAGGGCTGTCTGCTAGGACTGGATTACCTCTTTTCCGATGCACTATTTCGTGTTTACTGTGTCACACGCACCCTCACATTGACGAATTAACGCAGAATTTGCGTCGCTATGACATACTATAGGAGCCATGCCTTCTGGTTCCCAATCGAGTATTGTTTCCCCGGCAACGAAAGGGCTGTCTGCTAGGAGTGGATTATCTCTTTTCCGATGCAGTATTTCATGTTTACTGTGTCCCACGCACCCTCACATTGACGAATTAACGCAGAATTTGCGTCGCTATAACATGCTATAGGAGCCATGCCTTCTGTTTCTCAATCGAGTATTGTTTCCCCGGCAACGAAAGGGCTGTCTGCTAGGAGTGGATTATCTCTTTTCCGATGCACTATTTCATGTTTACTGTGTCCCACCCACCCTCACATTGACGAATTAACGCAGAATTTGCGTCGCTATGACATACTATAGGAGCAATGCCTTCTGGTTCCCAATCGAGTATTGTTGCCCCGGCAACGAAAGGGCTGTCTGCTAGGAGTGGATTATCTCTTTTCCGATGCACTATTTCATGTTTACTGTGTCCCACGCACCCTCACATTGACGAATTAACGCAGAATTTGCGTCGCTATGACATACAATTGGTGCCGTGCCATCTGTTTCCCAATCGAGTATTGTTTCCCCGGCAACGAAAGGGCTGTCTGCTAGGACTGGATTACCTCTTTTCCGATGCACTATTTCATGTTTACTGTGTCCCACGCACCCTCACATTGACGAATTAACGCAGAAATGGCGTCGCTATGACATACTATAGGAGCAATGCCTTCTGGTTCCCAATCGAGTATTGTTGCCACGGCAACGAAAGGGCTGTCTGCTAGGAGTGGATTATCTCTTTAACGATGCACTATTTCATGTTTACTGTGTCCCACGCACCCTCACATTGACGAATTAACGCAGAATTTGCGTCGCTATGACATACTATAGGAGCAATGCCTTCTGGTTCCCAATCAAGTATTGTTGCCCCGGCAACGAAAGGGCTGTCTGCTAGGAGTGGATTATCTCTTTTCCGATGCACTATTTCATGTTTACTGTGTCCCACGCACCCTCACATTGACGATTTAACGCAGAATTTGCGTCGCTATGACATACTATAGGAGCCATGCCTTCTGGTTCCCAATCGAGTATTGTTTCCCCGGCAACGAAAGGGCTGTCTGCTAGGATTGGATTATCTCTTCTCCGATGCACTATTTCATGTTTACTGTGTCCCACGCACCCTCACATTGACGAATTAACGCAGAAATGGCGTCGCTATGACATACTATAGGAGCCATGCCTTCTGGTTCCCAATCGAGTATTGTTTCCCCTGCAACGAAAGGGCTGTCTGCTAGGAGTGGATTATCTCTTTTCCGATGCACTATTTCATGTTTACTGTGTCCCACGCACCCTCACATTGACGAATTAACGCCGAATTTGCGTCGCTATGACATACTATAGGAGCCATGCCTTCTGTTTCCCAATCGAGTATTGTTTCCCCCACAACGAAAGGGCTGTCTGCTAGGAGTGGATTATCTCTTTTTCGATGCACTATTTCATGTTTACTGTGTCCCACGCACCCTCACATTGACGAATTAACGCAGAAATGGCGTCGCTATGACATACTATAGGAGCCATGCCTTCAGTTTCCCAATCGAGTATTGTTTCCCCGGCAACGAAAGGGCTGTCTGCTAGGAGTGGATTATCTCTTTTCCGATGCACTATTTCATGTTTACTGTGTCCCACGCACCCTCACATTGACGAATTAACGCAGAATTTGCGTCGCTATGACATACTATACGAGCCATGCCTTCGGTTTCCCAATCGAGTATTGTTTCCCCGGCAACGAAAGGGCTGTCTGCTAGGAGTGTATTATCTCTTTTCCGATGCACTATTTCATGTTTACTGTGTCCCACGCACCCTCACATTGACGAATTAACGCAGAATTTGCGCCGCTATGACATACTATAGGAGCCATGCCTTCTGGTTCATAATCGAGTATTGTTTCCCCTGCAACGAAAGGGCTGTCTGCTAGGAGTGGATTATCTCTTTTCCGATGCACTATTTCATGTTTACTGTGTCCCACGCACCCTCACATTGACGAATTAACGCCGAATTTGCGTCGCTATGACATACTATAGGAGCCATGCCTTCTGTTTCCCAATCGAGTATTGTTTCCCCCACAACGAAAGGGCTGTCTGCTAGGAGTGGATTATCTCTTTTTCGATGCACTATTTCATGTTTACTGTGTCCCACGCACCCTCACATTGACGAATTAACGCAGAAATGGCGTCGCTATGACATACTATAGGAGCCATGCCTTCAGTTTCCCAATCGAGTATTGTTTCCCCGGCAACGAAAGGGCTGTCTGCTAGGAGTGGATTATCTCTTTTCCGATGCACTATTTCATGTTTACTGTGTCCCACGCACCCTCACATTGACGAATTAACGCAGAATTTGCGTCGCTATGACATACTATACGAGCCATGCCTTCGGTTTCCCAATCGAGTATTGTTTCCCCGGCAACGAAAGGGCTGTCTGCTAGGAGTGTATTATCTCTTTTCCGATGCACTATTTCATGTTTACTGTGTCCCACGCACCCTCACATTGACGAATTAACGCAGAATTTGCGTCGCTATGACATACTATAGGAGCCATGCCTTCTGTTTCCCAATCGAGTATTGTTTCCCCGGCAACGAAAGGGCTGTCTGCTAGGAGTGGATTATCTCTTTTCCGATGCACTATTTCATGTTTACTGTGTCCCACGCACCCTCACATTGACGAATTAACGCAGAATTTGCGTCGCTATGACATACTATAGGAGCAATGCCTTCTGGTTCCCAATCGAGTATTGTTGCCCCGGCAACGAAAGGGCTGTCTGCTAGGAGTGGATTATCTCTTTTCCGATGCACTATTTCATGTTTACTGTGTCCCACGCACCCTCACATTGACGAATTAACGCAGAATTTGCGTCGCTATGACATACAATTGGTGCCGTGCCATCTGTTTCCCAATCGAGTATTGTTTCCCCGGCAACGAAAGGGCTGTCTGCTAGGACTGGATTACCTCTTTTCCGATGCACTATTTCATGTTTACTGTGTCCCACGCACCCTCACATTGACGAATTAACGCAGAAATGGCGTCGCTATGACATACTATAGGAGCAATGCCTTCTGGTTCCCAATCGAGTATTGTTGCCCCGGCAACGAAAGGGCTGTCTGCTAGGAGTGGATTATCTCTTTAACGATGCACTATTTCATGTTTACTGTGTCCCACGCACCCTCACATTGACGAATTAACGCAGAATTTGCGTCGCTATGACATACTATAGGAGCAATGCCTTCTGGTTCCCAATCGAGTATTGTTGCCCCGGCAACGAAAGGGCTGTCTGCTAGGAGTGGATTATCTCTTTTCCGATGCACTATTTCATGTTTACTGTGTCCCACGCACCCTCACATTGACGATTTAACGCAGAATTTGCGTCGCTATGACATACTATAGGAGCCATGCCTTCTGGTTCCCAATCGAGTATTGTTTCCCCGGCAACGAAAGGGCTGTCTGCTAGGATTGGATTATCTCTTCTCCGATGCACTATTTCATGTTTACTGTGTCCCACGCACCCTCACATTGACGAATTAACGCAGAAATGGCGTCGCTATGACGTACTATAGGAGCCATGCCTTCTGGTTCCCAATCGAGTATTGTTTCCCCTGCAACGAAAGGGCTGTCTGCTAGGAGTGGATTATCTCTTTTCCGATGCACTATTTCATGTTTACTGTGTCCCACGCACCATCACATTGACGAATTAACGCCGAATTTGCGTCGCTATGACATACTATAGGAGCCATGCCTTCTGTTTCCCAATCGAGTATTGTTTCCCCCACAACGAAAGGGCTGTCTGCTAGGAGTGGATTATCTCTTTTTCGATGCACTATTTCATGTTTACTGTGTCCCACGCACCCTCACATTGACGAATTAACGCAGAAATGGCGTCGCTATGACATACTATAGGAGCCATGCCTTCAGTTTCCCAATCGAGTATTGTTTCCCCGGCAACGAAAAGGGCTGTCTGCTAGGAGTGGATTATCTCTTTTCCGATGCACTATTTCATGTTTACTGTGTCCCACGCACCCTCACATTGACGAATTAACGCAGAATTTGCGTCGCTATGACATACTATACGAGCCATGCCTTCGGTTTCCCAATCGAGTATTGTTTCCCCGGCAACGAAAGGGCTGTCTGCTAGGAGTGTATTATCTCTTTTCCGATGCACTATTTCATGTTTACTGTGTCCCACGCACCCTCACATTGACGAATTAACGCAGAATTTGCGCCGCTATGACATACTATAGTAGCCATGCCTTCTGGTTCCCAATCGAGTATTGTTTCCCCGGCAACGAAAGGTCTGTCTGCTAGGAGTGGATTATCTCTTTTGCGATGCACTATTTCATGTTTACTGTGTCCCACGCACCCTCATATTGACGAAATAACGCAGAATTTGCGTCGCTATGACATACTATAGGAGCCATGCCTTCTGGTTCCCAATCGAGTATTGTTTCCCCGGCAACGAAAGGGCTGTCTGCTAGGAGTGGATTATCTCTTTTCCGATGCACTATTTCATGTTTACTGTGTCCCACGCACCCTCACATTGACGAATTAACGCAGAATTTGCGTCGCCATGACATACTATAGGAGCCATGCCTTCTGTTTCCCAATCGAGTATTGTTTCCCCAGCAACGAAAAGGGCTGTCTGCTAGGAGTGGATTATCTCTTTTCCGATGCACTATTTCATGTTTACTGTGTCCCACGCACCCTCACATTGACGAATTAACGCAGAATTTGCGTCGCTATGACATACTATAGGAGCCATGCCTTCTGTTTCCCAATCGAGTATTGTTTCCACAGCAACGAAAGGGCTGTCTGCTAGGAGTGGATTATCTCTTTTCCGATGCACTATTTCATGTTTACTGTGTCCCACGCACCCTCACATTGACGAATCAACGCAGAATTTGCGTCGCTATGACATACTATAGGAGCCATGCCTTCTGTTTCCCAATCGAGTATTGTTTCCCCGGCAACGAAAGGGCTGTCTGCTAGGAGTGGATTATCTCTTTTCCGATGCACTATTTCATGTTTACTGTGTCCCACGCACCCTCACATTGACGAATTAACGCAGAATTTGCGTCGCTATGACATACTATATGTACCATGCCTTCTGTTTCCCAATCGAGTATTGTTTCCCCGGCAACGAGAGAGCTGTCTGCTAGGAGAGGATTATCTCTCTTCCGATTCACTATTTCATGTTTTCTGTGTCCCACGCACACTCACATTGACGAATTAACGCAGAAATGGCGTCGGTATGACATACTATAGGAGCCATGCCTTCTGTTTCCCAATCGAGTATTGTTTCCCCGGAAACGAAAGGGCTGTCTGCTAGGAGTGTATTATCTCTTTTCCGATGCACTATTTCATGTTTACTGTGTCCCACGCACCCTCACATTGACGAATTAACGCAGAAATGGCGTCGCTATGACATACTATATGTACCATGCCTTCTGTTTCCCAATCGAGTATTGTTTCCCCGGCAACGAGAGAGCTGTCTGCTAGGAGAGGATTATCTCTCTTCCGATGCACTATTTCATGTTTTCTGTGTCCCACGCACACTCACATTGACGAATTAACGCAGAAATGGCGTCGGTATGACATACTATAGGAGCCATGCCTTCTGTTTCCCAATCGAGTATTGTTTCCCCGGCAACGAAAGGGCTGTCTGCTAGGAGTGGATTATCTCTTTTCCGATGCACTATTTCATGTTTACTGTGTATCACGCACCCTCACATTGACGAATTAACGCAGAATTTGCGTCGCTATGACATACTATAGGAGCCATGCCTTCTGGTTCCCAATCGAGTATTGTTTCCCCGGCAACGAAAGGGCTGTCTGCTAGGAGTGGATTATCTCTTTTCCGATGCACTATTTCATGTTTACTGTGTCCCACGCACACTCACATTGACGAATTAACGCAGAATTTGCGTCGCTATGACATACTATAGGAGCCATGCCTTCTGTTTCCCAATCGAGTATTGTTTCCCCAGCAACGAAAGGGCTGTCTGCTAGAAGTGGATTATCTCTTTTCCGATGCACTATTTCATGTTTACTGTGTCCCACGCACCCTCACATTGACGAATTAACGCAGAATTTGCGTCGCTATGACATACTATAGGAGCCATGCCTTCTGTTTCCCAATCGAGTATTGTTTTCCCTGCAACGAAAGGGCTGTCTGCTAGGAGTGGATTATCTCTTTTCCGATGCACTATTTCATGTTTACTGTGTCCCACGCACCCTCACATTGACGAATTAAGGCAGAATTTGAGTCGCTATGACATACTATAGGGGCCATGCCTCGTGGTTCCCAATCGAGTATTGTTTCCCCGGCAACGAAAGGGCTGTCTGCTAGGAGTGGATTATCTCTTTTACGATGCACTATTTCATGTTTACTGTGTCCCACGCACCCTCACATTGACAAATTAACGCAGAATTTGCGTCGCTATGACATACTATAGGAGCCATGCCTTCTGGTTCCCAATCGAGTATTGTTTCCCCGGCAACGGAAGGGCTGTTTGCTAGGAGTGGATTATCTCTTTTCCGATGCACTATTTCATGTTTACTGTGTCCCACGCACCCTCACATTGACGAATTAACGCAGAATTTGCGTCGCTATGACATACTATAGGAGCCATGCCTTCTGTTTCCCAATCGAGTATTGTTTCCCCAGCACCGAAAGGGCTGTCTGCTAGGAGTGGATTATCTCTTTTCCGATGCACTATTTCATGTTTACTGTGTCCCACGCACCCTCACATTGACGAATTAACGCAGAATTTGCGTCTCTATGACATACTATAGGAGCCATGCCTTCTGGTTCCCAATCGAGTATTGTTTCCCCAGCAATGAAAGGGCTGTCTGCTAGGAGTGGATTATCTCTTTTCCGATGCACTATTTCATGTTTACTGTGTCCCACGCACCCTCACATTGACGAATTAGAATTTGCGTCGCTATGACATACTATAGGAGCCATGCCTTCTGTTTCCCAATCGAGTATTGTTTCCCCAGCAACGAAAGGGCTGTCTGCTAGGAGTGGATTATCTCTTTTCCGATGCACTATTTCATGTTTACTGTGTCCCACGCACCCTCACACTGACGAATTAACGCAGAAATGGTGTCGCTATGACATACTATAGGAGCCATGCCTTCTGTTTCCCAAACGAGTATTGTTTCCCCAGCAACGAAAGGCCTGTCTGCTAGGAGTGGATTATCTCTTTTCCGATGCACTATTTCATGTTTACTGTGTCCCACGCACCCTCACATTGACGAATTAACGCAGAATTTGCGTCGCTATGACATACTATACGAGCCATGCCTTCTGTTTCCCAATCGAGTATTGTTTCCCCAGCAACGAAAGGGCTGTCTGCTAGAAGTGGATTATCTCTTTTCCGATGCATTATTTCATGTTTACTGTGTCCCACGCACCCTCACATTGACGAATTAACGCAGAATTTGCGTCGCTATGACATACTATAGGAGCCATGCCTTCTGTTTCCCAATCGAGTATTGTTTCACCAGCACCGAAAGGGCTGTCTGCTAGGAGTGGATTATCTCTTTTCCGATGCACTATTTCATGTTTACTGTGTCCCACGCACCCTCACATTGACGAATTAACGCAGAATTTGCGTCGCTATGACATACTATAGGAGCCATGCCTTCTGGTTCCCAATCGAGTATTGTTTCACCAGCAACGAAAGGGCTGTCTGCTAGGAGTGGATTATCTCTTTTCCGATGCACTATTTCATGTTTACTGTGTCCCACGCACCCTCACATTGACGAATTAACACAGAATTTGCGTCGCTATGACATACTATAGGAGCCATGCCTTCTGTTTCCCAATCGAGTATTGTTTCCCCAGCAACGAAAGGGCAGTCTGCTAGGAGTGGATTATCTCTTTTCCGATGCACTATTTCATGTTTACTGTGTCCCACGCACCCTCACACTGACGAATTAACGCAGAAATGGTGTCGCTATGACATACTATAGGAGCCATGCCTTCTGTTTCCCAAACGAGTATTGTTTCCCCAGCAACGAAAGGCCTGTCTGCTAGGAGTGGATTATCTCTTTTCCGATGCACTATTTCATGTTTACTGTGTCCCACGCACCCTCACATTGACGAATTAACGCAGAATTTGCGTCGCTATGACATACTATACGAGCCATGCCTTCTGGTTCCCAATCGAGTATTGTTTCCCCAGCAACGAAAGGGCTGTCTGCTAGAAGTGGATTATCTCTTTTCCGATGCACTATTTCATGTTTACTGTGTCCCACGCACCCTCACATTGACGAATTAACGCAGAATTAGCGTCGCTATGACATACTATAGGAGCCATGCCTTCTGTTTCCCAGTCGAGTATTGTTTCCCCTGCAACGAAAGGGCTGTCTGCTAGGAGAGTATTATCTCTTTTCCGAAGCACTATTTCATGATTACTGTGTCGCACGCACCCTCACATTGACGAATTAACGCAGAATTTGAGTCGCTATGACATACTATAGGAGCCATGCCTTCTGGTTCCCAATCGAGTATTGTTTCCCCGGCAACGAAAGGGCTGTCTGCTAGGAGTGGATTATCTATTTTCCGATGCACTATTTCATGTTTACTGTGTATCACGCACCCTCACATTGACGAATTAACGCAGAATTTGCGTCGCTATGACATACTATAGGAGCCATGCCTTCGGTTTCCCAATCGAGTATTGTTTCCCCGGCAACGAAAGGGCTGTCTGCTAGGAGTGGATTATCTCTTTTCCGATGCACTATTTCATGTTTACTGTGTCCCACGCACACTCACATTGACGAATTAACGCAGAATTTGCGTCGCTATGACATACTATAGGAGCCACGCCTTCTGGTTCCCAATTGAATATTGTTTCCTCGGCAACGAAAGGGCTGTCTGCTAGGAGTGGATTATCTCTTTTCCGATGCACTATTTCATGTTTACAGTGTCCCACGCACACCCTCACATTTACGAATTAACGCAGAAATGGCGTCGCTATGACATACCATAGGAGCCATGCCTTCTGTTTCCCAATCGAGTATTGTTTCTCCGGCAACGAAAGGGCTGTCTGCTAGGAGTGGATTATCTCTTTTCCGATGCACTATTTCATGTTTACTGTGTCCCACGCACCCTCACATTGACGAATTAACGTAGAATTTGCGACGCTATGACATACTATAGGAGCCATGCCTTCTGTTTCCCAATCGAGTATTGTTTCCCCGGCAACGAAAGGGCTGTCTGCTAGGAGTGGATTATCTCTTTTCCTATGCACTCTTTCATGATTACTGTGTCGCACGCACCCTCACATTGACGAATTAACGCAGAACTGGCGTCGCTATGACATACTATAGGAGCCATGCCTTCTGGTTCCCAATCGAGTATTGTTTCCCCAGCAACGAAAGGGCTGTCTGCTAGGACTGGATTATCTCTTTTCCGATGCACTATTTCATGTTTACTGTGTCCCACGCACCCTCACATTGACGATTTAACGCAGAATTTGCGTCGCTATGACATACTATAGGAGCCATGCCTTCTGTTTCCCAATCGGGTATTGTTTCCGCGGCAACGAAGGGGCTGTCTGCTAGGAGTGGATTATCTCTTTTCCGATGCACTATTTCAAGTTTACTGTGTCCTCCACAGCCTCACATTGACGAATTAACGCAGAAATGGCATCGCTATGACATACTATAGGAGCCATGACTTCTGGTTCCCAATCGAGTATTGCTTCCCCAGCAACGAAAGGGCTGTCTGCTAGGAGTGGATTATCTCTTTTCCGATGCACTATTTCATGTTTACTGTGTCCCACGCACCCTCACATTGACGAATTAACGCAGAATTTGCGTCGCTATGACATACTATAGGAGCCATGCCTTCTGGTTCCCAATCGGGTATTGTTTCCCCAGCAACGAAAGGGCTGTCTGCTAGGAGTGGATTATCTCTTTTCCGATGCACTATTTCATGTTTACTGTGTCCCACGCACCCTCACATTGACGAATTAACGCAGAATTTGCGTCGCTATGACATACTATAGGAGCCATGCCTTCTGGATCCCAATCGAGTAATGTTTCCCCGGCAACGAAAGGGCTGTTTGCTAGGAGTGGATTATCTCTTTTCCGATGCACTATTTTATGTTTACTGTGTCCCACGCACACCCTCACATTGACGAATTAACGCAGAAATGGCGTCGCTATGACATACTATAGGAGCCATGCCTTCTGTTTCCCAATCGAGTATTGTTTCCCCAGCAACGAAAGGGCTGTCTGCTAGGAGTGGATTATCTCTTTTCCGATGCACTATTTCATGTTTACTGTGTCCCACGCACCCTCACATTGACGAATTAACGCAGAATTTGCGTCGCTATGACATACTATACGAGCCATGCCTTCTGTTTCCCAATCGAGTATTGTTTCCCCAGCAACGAAAGGGCTGTCTGCTAGAAGTGGATTATCTCTTTTCCGATGCACTATTTCATGTTTACTGTGTCCCACGCACCCTCACATTGACGAATTAACGCAGAATTAGCGTCGCTATGACATACTATAGGAGCCATGCCTTCTGTTTCCCAGTCGAGTATTGTTTCCCCTGCAACGAAAGGGCTGTCTGCTAGGAGAGTATTATCTCTTTTCCGAAGCACTATTTCATGTTTACTGTGTCGCACGCACCCTCACATTGACGAATTAACGCAGAATTTGAGTCGCTATGACATACTATAGGAGCCATGCCTTCTGGTTCCCAATCGAGTATTGTTTCCCCGGCAACGAAAGGGCTGTCTGCTAGGAGTGGATTATCTATTTTCCGATGCACTATTTCATGTTTACTGTGTATCACGCACCCTCACATTGACGAATTAACGCAGAATTTGCGTCGCTATGACATACTATAGGAGCCATGCCTTCGGTTTCCCAATCGAGTATTGTTTCCCCGGCAACGAAAGGGCTGTCTGCTAGGAGTGGATTATCTCTTTTCCGAAGCACTATTTCATGTTTACTGTGTCCCACGCACCCTCACATTGACGAATTAACGCAGAATTTGCGTCGCTATGACATACTATAGGAGCCATGCCTTCTGTTTCCCAATCGGGTATTGTTTCCGCGGCAACGAAGGGGCTGTCTGCTAGGAGTGGATTATCTCTTTTCCGATGCACTATTTCAAGTTTACTGTGTCCTCCACAGCCTCACATTGACGAATTAACGCAGAAATGGCATCGCTATGACATACTATAGGAGCCATGACTTCTGGTACCCAATCGAGTATTGCTTCCCCAGCAACGAAAGGGCTGTCTGCTAGGAGTGGATTATCTCTTTTCCGATGCACTATTTCATGTTTACTGTGTCCCACGCACCCTCACATTGACGAATTAACGCAGAATTTGCGTCGCTATGACATACTATAGGAGCCATGCTTTCTGGTTCCCAATCGGGTATTGTTTCCCCAGCAACGAAAGGGCTGTCTGCTAGGAGTGGATTATCTCTTTTCCGATGCACTATTTCATGTTTACTGTGTCCCACGCACCCTCACATTGACGAATTAACGCAGAATTTGCGTCGCTATGACATACTATAGGAGCCATGCCTTCTGGATCCCAATCGAGTAATGTTTCCCCGGCAACGAAAGGGCTGTTTGCTAGGAGTGGATTATCTCTTTTCCGATGCACTATTTTATGTTTACTGTGTCCCACGCACACCCTCACATTGACGAATTAACGCAGAAATGGCGTCGCTATGACATACTATAGGAGCCATGCCTTCTGTTTCCCAATCGAGTATTGTTTCCCCGGCAACGAAAGGGCTGTCTGCTAGGAGTGGATTATCTCTTTTCCGATGCACTATTTCATGTTTACTGTGTCCCACGCACCCTCACATTGACGAATTAACGCAGAATTTGCGTCGCTATGACATACTATACGAGCCATGCCTTCTGTTTCCCAATCGAGTATTGTTTCCCCAGCAACGAAAGGGCTGTCTGCTAGAAGTGGATTATCTCTTTTCCGATGCACTATTTCATGTTTACTGTGTCCCACGCACCCTCACATTGACGAATTAACGCAGAATTAGCGTCGCTATGACATACTATAGGAGCCATGCCTTCTGTTTCCCAGTCGAGTATTGTTTCCCCTGCAACGAAAGGGCTGTCTGCTAGGAGAGTATTATCTCTTTTCCGAAGCACTATTTCATGTTTACTGTGTCGCACGCACCCTCACATTGACGAATTAACGCAGAATTTGAGTCGCTATGACATACTATAGGAGCCATGCCTTCTGGTTCCCAATCGAGTATTGTTTCCCCGGCAACGAAAGGGCTGTCTGCTAGGAGTGGATTATCTATTTTCCGATGCACTATTTCATGTTTACTGTGTATCACGCACCCTCACATTGACGAATTAACGCAGAATTTGCGTCGCTATGACATACTATAGGAGCCATGCCTTCGGTTTCCCAATCGAGTATTTTTTCCCCGGCAACGAAAGGGCTGTCTGCTAGGAGTGGATTATCTCTTTTCCGATGCACTATTTCATGTTTACTGTGTCCCACGCACACTCACATTGACGAATTAACGCAGAATTTGCGTCGCTATGACATACTATAGGAGCCACGCCTTCTGGTTCCCAATTGAATATTGTTTCCTCGGCAACGAAAGGGCTGTCTGCTAGGAGTGGATTATCTCTTTTCCGATGCACTATTTCATGTTTACAGTGTCCCACGCACACCCTCACATTTACGAATTAACGCAGAAATGGCGTCGCTATGACATACCATAGGAGCCATGCCTTCTGTTTCCCAATCGAGTATTGTTTCTCCGGCAACGAAAGGGCTGTCTGCTAGGAGTGGATTATCTCTTTTCCGATGCACTATTTCATGTTTACTGTGTCCCACGCACCCTCACATTGACGAATTAACGTAGAATTTGCGACGCTATGACATACTATAGGAGCCATGCCTTCTGTTTCCCAATCGAGTATTGTTTCCCCGGCAACGAAAGGGCTCTTTGCTAGGAGTGGATTATCTCTTTTCCTATGCACTCTTTCATGATTACTGTGTCGCACGCACCCTCACATTGACGAATTAACGCAGAATTGGCGTCGCTATGACATACTATAGGAGCCATGCCTTCTGGTTCCCAATCGAGTATTGTTTCCCCAGCAACGAAAGGGCTGTCTGCTAGGACTGGATTATCTCTTTTCCGATGCACTATTTCATGTTTACTGTGTCCCACGCACCCTCACATTGACGATTTAACGCAGAATTTGCGTCGCTATGACATACTATAGGAGCCATGCCTTCTGTTTCCCAATCGGGTATTGTTTCCGCGGCAACGAAGGGGCTGTCTGCTAGGAGTGGATTATCTCTTTTCCGATGCACTATTTCAAGTTTACTGTGTCCTCCACAGCCTCACATTGACGAATTAACGCAGAAATGGCATCGCTATGACATACTATAGGAGCCATGACTTCTGGTTCCCAATCGAGTATTGCTTCCCCAGCAACGAAAGGGCTGTCTGCTAGGAGTGGATTATCTCTTTTCCGATGCACTATTTCATGTTTACTGTGTCCCACGCACCCTCACATTGACGAATTAACGCAGAATTTGCGTCGCTATGACATACTATAGGAGCCATGCCTTCTGGTTCCCAATCGGGTATTGTTTCCCCAGCAACGAAAGGGCTGTCTGCTAGGAGTGGATTATCTCTTTTCCGATGCACTATTTCATGTTTACTGTGTCCCACGCACCCTCACATTGACGAATTAACGCAGAATTTGCGTCGCTATGACATACTATAGGATTCATGCCTTCTGGTTCCCAATCGAGTATTGTTTCCCCGGCAACGAAAGGGCTGTTTGCTAGGAGTGGATTATCTCTTTTCCGATGCACTATTTCATGTTTACTGTGTCCCACGCACACCCTCACATTGACGAATTAACGCTGAAATGGCGTCGCTATGACATACTATAGGAGCCAAGCCTTCTGTTTCCCAATCGAGTATTGTTTCCCCGGCAACGTAAGGGCTGTCTGCTAGGAGTGGATTATCTCTTTTCCGATGCACTATTTCATGTTTACTGTGTCCCACGCAGCCTCACATTGACGAATTAACGCAGAAATGGCGTCGCTATGACATACTATAGTAGCCATGCCTTCTGGTTCCCAAACGTGTATTGTTTCCCCAGCAACGAAAGGGCTGTCTGCTAGGAGTGGATTATCTCTTTTCCGATGCACTATTTCATGTTTACTGTGTCCCACGCACCCTCACATTGACGATTTAACGCAGAATTTGCGTCGCTATGACATACTATAGGAGCCATGCCTTCTGTTTCCCAATCGAGTATTGTTTCCCCGGCAACGAAAGGGCTGTCTGCTAGGAGTGGATTATCTCTTTTCCGATGCACTATTTCATGTTTACTGTGTCCTCCGCAGCCTCACATTGACGAATTAACGCAGAAATGGCGTCGCTATGACATACTATAGGAGCCATGCCTTCTGGTTCCCAATCGAGTACTGCTTCCCCAGCAACGAAAGGGCTGTCTGCTAGGAGTGGATTATCTCTTTTACGATGCACTATTTCATGTTTACTGTGTCCCACGCACCCTCACATTGACGAATTAACGCAGAATTTGCGTCGCTATGACATACTATAGGAGCCATGCCTTCTGGTTCCCAATCGAGTATTGTTTCCCCAGCAACGAAAGGGCTGTCTGCTAGGAGTGGATTATCTCTTTTCCGATGCACTATTTCATGTTTACTGTGTCCCACGCAGCCTCACATTGACGAATTAACGCAGAATTTGCGTCGCTATGACATACTATAGGAGCCATGCCTTCTGGTTCCCAATCGAGTATTGTTTCCCCGGCAACGAAAGGGCTGTCTGCTAGGAGTGGATTATCTCTTTCCGATGCACTATTTCATGTTTACTGTGTCCCACGCACCCTCACATTGACGAATTAACGCAGAATTTGCGTCGCTATGACATACTATAGGAGCCATGCCTTCTGGTTCCCAATCGAGTATTGTTTCCCCGGCAACGAAAGGGCTGTTTGCTAGGAGTGGATTATCTCTTTTCCGATGCACTATTTCATGTTTACTGTGTCCCACGCACACCCTCACATTGACGAATTAACGCAGAAATGGCGTCGCTATTACATACTATAGGAGCCATGCTTTCTGTTTCCCAATCGAGTATTGTTTCCCCGGCAACGTAAGGGCTGTCTGCTAGGAGTGGATTATCTCTTTTCCGATGCACTATTTCATGTTTACTGTGTCCCACGCACCCTCACATTGACGTATTAACGCAGAAATGGCGTCGCTATGACATACTATAGGAGCCATGCCTTCTGTTTCCCAATCGAGTATTGTTTCCCCGGCAACGAAAGGGCTGTCTGCTAGGAGTGGATTATCACTTTTCCTATGCACTCTTTCATGTTTACTGTGTCCCACGCACCCTCACATTGACGATTTAACGCAGAACTGGCGTCGCTATGACATACTATAGGATCCATGCCTTCTGGTTCCCAATCGAGTATTGTTTCCCCAGCAACGAAAGGGCTGTCTGCTAGGAGTGGATTATCTCTTTTCCGATGCACCATTTCATGTTTACTGTGTCCCACGCACCGTCACATTGACGATTTAACGCAGAATTTGCGTCGCTATGACATACTATAGGAGCCATGCCTTCTGTTTCCCAATCGAGTATTGTTTCCCCGGCAACGAAAGGGCTGTCTGCTAGGAGTGGATTATCTCTTTTCCGATGCACTATTTCATGTTTACTGTGTCCCCCGCAGCCTCACATTGACGAATTAACGCAGAAATGGCGTCGCTATGACATACTATAGTAGCCATGCCTTCTGGTTCCCAATCGAGTATTGTTTCCCCAGCAACGAAAGGGCTGTCTGCTAGGAGTGGATTATCTCTTTTCCGATGCACTATTTCATGTTTACTGTGTCCCACGCACCCTCACGTTGACGAATTAACGCAGAATTTGCGTCGCTATGACATACTATAGGAGCCATGCCTTCTGGTTCCCAATCGAGTATTGTTTCGCCGGCAACGAAAGGGCTGTCTGCTAGGAGTGGAATATCTCTTTTCCGATGCACTATTTCATGTTTACTGTGTCCCACGCACCCTCACATTGAAGAATTAACGCAGAATTTGCGTCGCTATGACATACTATAGGAGCCATGCCTTCTGGTTCCCAATCGAGTATTGTTTCCCCGGCAACGAAAGGGCTGTCTGCTAGGAGTGGATTATCTCTTTTCCTATGCACTCCTTCATGTTGACTGTGTCCCACGCACCCTCACATTGACGAATTAACGCAGAACTGGCGTCGCTATGACATACTATAGGAGCCATGCCTTCTGGTTCCCAATCGAGTATTGTTTCCCCGGCAACGAAAGGGCTGTCTGCTAGGAGTGGATTATCTCTTTTCCGATGCACTATTTCATGTTTACTGTGTCCCACGCACCCTCACATTGACGAATTAACGCAGAATTTGCGTCGCTATGACATACTATAGGAGCCATGCCTTCTGTTTCCCAATCGAGTATTGTTTCCCCCACAACGAAAGGGCTGTCTGCTAGGAGTGGATTACCTCTTTTCCGATGCACTATTTCATGTTTACTGTGTCCCACGCAGCCTCACATTGACGAATTAACGCAGAATTTGCGTCGCTATGACATACTATAGGAGCCATGCCTTCTGGTTCCCAATCGAGTATTGTTTCCCCGGCAACGAAAGGGCTGTCTGCTAGGAGTGGATTATCTTTTTTCCGATGCACTATTTCATGTTTACTGTGTCCCACTTACCCTCACATTGACGAATTAACGCAGAAATGGCGTCGCTATGACATACTATAGGAGCCATGCCTTCAGGTTCCCAATCGAGTATTGTTTCCCCGGCAACGAAAGGGCTGTCAGCTAGGAGTGGATTATCTCTTTTCCGATGCACTATTTCATGTTTACTGTGTCCCACGCACCCTCACATTGACGAATTAACGCAGAATTTGCGTCGCTATGACATACTATAGGAGCCATGCCTCCTGGTTCCCAATCGAGTATTGTTTCCCCTGCAACGAAAGGGCTGTCTGCTAGGAGTGGATTATCTCTTTTCCGATGCACTATTTCATGTTTACTGTGTCCCACGCACCCTCACATTGACGAATTAACGCAGAAATGGCGTCGCTATGACATACTATAGGAGCCATGCCTTCAGTTTCCCAATCGAGTATTGTTTCCCCTGCAACAAAAGGGCTGTCTGCTACGAGTGGATTATCTCTTTTCCGAAGCACTATTTCATGTTTACTGTGTCCCACGCAGCCTCACATTGACGAATTAACGCAGAATTTGCGTCGCTATGACATACTATAGGAGCCATGCCTTCTGTTTCCCAATCGAGTATTGTTTCCCCTGCAACGAAAGGGCTGTCTGCTAGGAGTGGATTATCTCTTTTCCGATGCACTATTTCATGTTTACTGTGTCCCACGCACCCTCACATTGACGAATTAACGCAGAAATGGCGTCGCTATGACATACTATAGGAGCCATGCCTTCAGGTTCCCAATCGAGTATTGTTTCCCCGGCAACGAAAGGGCTGTCTGCTAGGAGTGGATTATCTCTTTTCCGATGCACTATTTCATGTTTACAGTGTCCCACGCACCCTCACATTGACGAATTAACGCAGAATTGGCGTCGCTATGACATAATATAGGAGCCATGCCTTCTGTTTCCCAATCGATTATTGTTTCCCCGGCAACGAAAAGGCTGTCTGCTAGGAGTGGATTATCTCTTTTCCGATGCACTATTTCATGTTTACTGTGTCCCACGCACCCTCACATTGACGAATTAACGCAGAAATGGCGTCGCTATGACATACTATAGGAGCCATGCCTTCTGGTTCCCAATCGAGTATTGTTTCCCCGGCAACGAAAGGGCTGTCTGCTAGGAGTGGATTATCTCTTTTCCTATGCACTCTTTCATGTTGACTGTGTCCCACGCACCCTTACATTGACGAATTAACGCAGAACTGGCGTCGCTATGACATACTATAGGAGCCATGCCTTCTGGTTCCCAATCGAGTATTGTTTCCCCTGCAACGAAAGGGCTGTCTGCTAGGAGTGGATTATCTCTTTTCCGATGCACTATTTCATGTTTACTGTGTCCCACGCACCCTCACATTGACGAATTAACGCAGAATTTGCGTCGCTATGTCATACTATAGGAGCCATTCCTTCTGTTTCCCAATCGAGTATTGTTTCCCCCACAACGAAAGGGCTGTCTGCTAGGAGTGGATTATCTCTTTTCCGATGCACTATTTCATGTTTACTGTGTCCCACGCAGCCTCACATTGACGAATTAACGCAGAAATGGCGTCGCTATGACATACTATAGGAGCCATGCCTTCAGTTTCCCAATCGAGTATTGTTTCCCCGGCAACGAAAGGGCTGTCTGCTAGGAGTGGATTATCCCTTTTCCGATGCACTATTTCATGTTTACTGTGTCCCACGCACCCTCACATTGACGAATTAACGCAGAAATGGCGTCGCTATGACATACTATAGGAGCCATGCCTTCAGGTTCCCAATCGAGTATTGTTTCCCCAGCAACGAAAGGGCTGTCTGCTAGGAGTGGATTATCTCTTTTCCGATGCACTATTTCATGTTTACTGTGTCCCACGCACCCTCACATTGACGAATTAACGCAGAAATGGCGTCGCTATGACATACTATAGGAGCCATGCCTTCTGGTTCCCAATCGAGTATTGTTTCCCCTGCAACGAAAGGGCTGTCTGCTAGGAGTGGATTATCTCTTTTACGATGCACTATGTCATGTTTACTGTGTCCCACGCACCCTCACATTGACGAATTATTGCAGAATTTTCGTCGCTATGACATACTATAGGAGCCATGCCTTCTGTTTCCCAATCGAGTATTGTTTCCACGGCAACGAAAGGGCTGTCTGCTAGGAATGGATTATCTTTTTTCCGATGCACTATTTCATGTTTACTGTGTCCCACTTACCCTCACATTGACGAATTAACGCAGAAATGGCGTCGCTATGACATACTATAGGAGCCATGCCTTCAGGTTCCCAATCGAGTATTGTTTCCCCGGCAACAAAAGGGCTGTCTGCTAGGAGTGGATTATCTCTTTTCCGATGCACTATTTCATGTTTCTGTGTCCCACGCACCCTCACATTGACGAATTAACGCAGAATTTGCGTCGCTATGACATACTATAGGAGCCATGCCTTCTGGTTCCCAATCGAGTATTGTTTCCCCGGCAACGAAAGGGCTGTCTGCTAGGAGTAAATTATCTCTTTTCCGATGCACTATTGCATGTTTACTGTGTCCCACGCACCCTCACATTGACGAATTAACGCAGAAATGGCGTCGCTATGACATACAATAGGAGCCAGGCCTGCTGTTTCCCTATCGAGTATTGTTTCCCCCACACGAAAGGGCTGTCTGCTAGGAGTGGATTATCTCTTTTACGATGCACTATTTCATGTTTACTGTGTCCCACGCACCCTCACATTGACGAATTAACGCAGAATTTGCGCCGCTATGACATACTATAGGAGCCATGCCTTCTGGTTCCCAATCGAGTATTGTTTCCCCGGCAACGATAGGGCTGTCTGCTAGAGGTGGATTATCTCTTTCCCGATGCACTATTTCATGTTTACTGTGTCCCACGCACCCTCACATTGACGAATTAACGCAGAATTTGCGTCGCTATGACATACTATAGGAGCCATGCCTTCTGTTTCCCAATCGAGTATTGTTTCCCCGGCAACGAAAGGGCTGTCTGCTAGAAGTGGATTATCTCTTTTCCGATGCACTATTTCATGTTTACTGTGCGCCACGCACCCTCAAATTGACGAATTAACGCAGAATTTGCGTCGCTATGACATACTATAGGAGAGATGCCTTCTGGTTCCCAATCGAGTATTGTTTCCCCGGCAACGAAAGGGCTGTCTGCTAGGAGTGGATTATCTCTTTTCCGATGCACTATTTCATGTTTACTGTGTCCCACTTACCCTCACATTGACGAATTAACGCAGAAATCGCGTCGCTATGACATACTATAGGAGCCATGCCTTCAGGTTCCCAATCGAGTATTGTTTCCCCGGCAACGAAAGGGCTGTCTGCTAGGAGTGGATTATCTCTTTTCCGATGCACTATTTCATGTTTACTGTGTCCCACGCACCCTCACATTGACGAATTAACGCAGAGTTTGCGTCGCTATGACATACTATAGGAGCCATGCCTTCTGGTTCCCAATCGAGTATTGTTTCCCCTGCAACGAAAGGGCTGTCTGCTAGGAGTGGATTATCTCTTTTCCGATGCACTATTTCATGTTTACTGTGTCCCACGCACCCTCACATTGACGAATTAACGCAGAAATGGCGTCGCTATGACATACTATAGGAGACATGCCTTCAGTTTCCCAATCGAGTATTGTTTCCCCTGCAACGAAAGGGCTGTCTGCTAGGAGTGGATTATCTCTTTTCCGATGCACTATTTCATGTTTACTGTGTCGCACGCACCCTCACATTGACGAATTAACGCAGAATTTGCGTCGCTATGACATACTATAGGAGCCATGCCTTCTGTTTCCCAATCGAGTATTGTTTCCCCGGCAACGAAAGGGCTGTCTGCTAGGAGTGGATTATCTCTTTTCCGATGCACTATTTCATGTTTACTGTGTCCCACGCACCCTCACATTGACGAATTAACGCAGAAATGGCGTCGCTATGACATACTATGGGAGCCATGCCTTCTGTTTCCCAATCGAGTATTGTTTCCCCGGCAACGAAAGGGCTGTCTGCTAGGAGTGGATTATCTATTTTACGATGCACTATTTCATGTTTACTGTGTCCCACGCACCCTCACATTGACGAATTAACGCAGAATTTGCGCCGCTATGACATACTATAGGAGCCATGCCTTCTGGTTCCCAATCGAGTATTGTTTCCCCGGCAACGAAAGGGCTGTCTGCTAGGAGTGGATTATCTATTTTACGATGCACTATTTCATGTTTACTGTGTCCCACGCACCCTCACATTGACGAATTAACGCAGAATTTGCGCCGCTATGACATACTATAGGAGCCATGCCTTCTGGTTCCCAATCGAGTATTGTTTCCCCGGCAACGATAGGGCTGTCTGCTAGGAGTGGATTATCTCTTTTCCGAAGCACTATTTCATGTTTACTGTGTCCCACGCACTCTCACATTGACGAATTAACGCAGAAATGGCGTCGCTATGACATACTATAGTAGCCATGCCTTCTGTTTCCCAATCGAGTATTGTTTCCGCGGCAACGAAAGGGCTGTCTGCTAGGAGTAGATTATCTCTTTTCTGATGCACTATTTCATGTTTACTGTGTCCCACGCACCCTCACATTGGCGAATTAACCCAGAAATGGAGTCGCTATGACATACTATAGGAGCCATGCCTTCTGTTTCCCAATCGAGTATTTTTTCCCCGGCAACGAAAGGTCTGTCTGCTAGGAGTAGATTATCTCTTTTCCGATGCACTATTTCATGTTTACCGTGTCACACGCACCCTCACATTGTCGAATTAACGCAGAATTTGCGTCGCTATGACATACTATAGGAGCCATGCCTTCTGTTTCCCAATCGAATATTGTTTACCCGGCAACGAAAGGGCTGTCTGCTAGGAGTGGATTATCTCTTTTCCGATGCACTATTTCATGTTTACTGTGTCCCACGCACCCTCACATTGACGAATTAACGCAGAAATGGCGTCGCTATGACATACTATAGGAGCCATGCCTTCTGTTTCCCAATCGAGTATTGTTTCCCCGGCAACGAAAGGGCTGTCTGCTAGGAGTGGATTATCTCTTTTACGATGCACTATTTCATGTTTACTGTGTCCCACGCACCCTCACATTGACGAATTAACGCAGAAATGGCGTCGCTATGACATACTATAGGAGCCATGCCTTCTGTTTCCCAATCGAGTATTGTTTCCCCGGCAACGAAAGGTCTGTCTGCTAGGAGAGGATTATCTCTTTTCCGATGCACTATTTCATGTTTACTGTGTCCCACGCTCCCTCACATTGACGAATTAACGCAGAAATTGCGTCGCTATGACATACTATAGGAGCCATGCCTTCTGTTTCCCAATCGAGTATTGTTTCCCCGGCAACGAAAGGGCTGTCTGCTAGGAGTGGATTATCTCTTTTCCGATGCACTATTTCATGTTTACTGTGTCCCACGCACCCTCACATTGACGAATTAACGCAGAAATGGCGTCGCTATGACATACTATAGGAGCCATGCCTTCTGTTTCCCAATCGAGTATTGTTTCCCCGGCAACGAAAGGGCTGTGTGCTAGGAGTGGATTATCTCTTTTCCGATGCACTATTTCATGTTTACTGTGTCCCACGCACCCTCACATTGACGAATTAACGCAGAAATGGCGTCGCTATGACATACTATAGGTAGCATGCTTTCTGTTTCCCAATCGATTATTGTTTCCCCGGCAACGAGAGAGCTGTCTGCTAGTAGAGGATTATCTCTCTTCCGATGCACTATTTCATGTTTACTGTGTCCCACGCACCCTCACATTGACGAATTAACGCAGAAATGGCGTCGCTATGACATACTATAGGAGCCATGCCTTCTGTTTCCCAATCGAGTATTGTTTCCCCGGCAACGAAAGGGCTGTCTGCTAGGAGTGGATTATCTCTTTTCCGATGCACTATTTCATGTTTACTGTGTCCCACGCACCCTCAAATTGACGAATTAACGCAGAAATGGCGTCGCTATGACATACTATAGGAGCCATGCCTTCTGTTTCCCAATCGAGTATTGTTTCACCGGCAACGAAAGGGCTGTCTGCTAGGAGTGGATTATCTCTTTTCCGATGCACTATTTCATGTTTACTGTGTCCCACGCACCCTCACATTGACGAATTAACGCAGAAATGGCGTCGCTATGACATACTATATGTACCATGCCTTCTGTTTCCCAATCGAGTATTGTTTCCCCGGCAACGAGAGAGCTGTCTGCTAGGAGAGGATTATCTCTCTTCCGATGCACTATTTCATGTTTTCTGTGTCCCACGCACACTCACCTTGACGAATTAACGCAGAAATGGCGTCGGTATGACATACTATAGGAGCCATGCCTTCTGTTTCCCAATCGAGTATTGTTTCCCCGGCAACGAAAAGGCTGTCTGCTAGGAGTGGAATATCTCTTTTCCGATGCACTATTTCTTGTTTACTGTGTCCCACGCACCCTCACATTGACGAATTAACGCAGAAATGGCGTCGCTATGACATACTATAGGAGCCATGCCTTCTGTTTCCCAATCGAGTATTGTTTCCCCGGCAACGAAACGGCTGTGTGCTAGGAGTGGATTATCTCTTTTCCGATGCACTATTTCATGTTTACTGTGTCCCACTTACCCTCACATTGACGAATTAACGCAGAAATGGCGTCGCTATGACATACTATAGGAGCCATGCCTTCAGGTTCCCAATCGAGTATTGTTTCCCCGGCAACAAAAGGGCTGTCTGCTAGGAGTGGATTATCTCTTTTCCGATGCACTATTTCATGTTTCTGTGTCCCACGCACCCTCACATTGACGAATTAACGCAGAATTTGCGTCGCTATGACATACTATAGGAGCCATGCCTTCTGGTTCCCAATCGAGTATTGTTTCCCCGGCAACGAAAGGGCTGTCTGCTAGGAGTAAATTATCTCTTTTCCGATGCACTATTGCATGTTTACTGTGTCCCACGCACCCTCACATTGACGAATTAACGCAGAAATGGCGTCGCTATGACATACTATAGGAGCCAGGCCTGCTGTTTCCCTATCGAGTATTGTTTCCCCCACACGAAAGGGCTGTCTGCTAGGAGTGGATTATCTCTTTTACGATGCACTATTTCATGTTTACTGTGTCCCACGCACCCTCACATTGACGAATTAACGCAGAATTTGCGCCGCTATGACATACTATAGGAGCCATGCCTTCTGGTTCCCAATCGAGTATTGTTTCCCCGGCAACGATAGGGCTGTCTGCTAGAGGTGGATTATCTCTTTCCCGATGCACTATTTCATGTTTACTGTGTCCCACGCACCCTCACATTGACGAATTAACGCAGAATTTGCGTCGCTATGACATACTATAGGAGCCATGCCTTCTGTTTCCCAATCGAGTATTGTTTCCCCGGCAACGAAAGGGCTGTCTGCTAGAAGTGGATTATCTCTTTTCCGATGCACTATTTCATGTTTACTGTGCGCCACGCACCCTCAAATTGACGAATTAACGCAGAATTTGCGTCGCTATGACATACTATAGGAGAGATGCCTTCTGGTTCCCAATCGAGTATTGTTTCCCCGGCAACGAAAGGGCTGTCTGCTAGGAGTGGATTATCTCTTTTCCGATGCACTATTTCATGTTTACTGTGTCCCACTTACCCTCACATTGACGAATTAACGCAGAAATCGCGTCGCTATGACATACTATAGGAGCCATGCCTTCAGGTTCCCAATCGAGTATTGTTTCCCCGGCAACGAAAGGGCTGTCTGCTAGGAGTGGATTATCTCTTTTCCGATGCACTATTTCATGTTTACTGTGTCCCACGCACCCTCACATTGACGAATTAACGCAGAGTTTGCGTCGCTATGACATACTATAGGAGCCATGCCTTCTGGTTCCCAATCGAGTATTGTTTCCCCTGCAACGAAAGGGCTGTCTGCTAGGAGTGGATTATCTCTTTTCCGATGCACTATTTCATGTTTACTGTGTCCCACGCACCCTCACATTGACGAATTAACGCAGAAATGGCGTCGCTATGACATACTATAGGAGACATGCCTTCAGTTTCCCAATCGAGTATTGTTTCCCCTGCAACGAAAGGGCTGTCTGCTAGGAGTGGATTATCTCTTTTCCGATGCACTATTTCATGTTTACTGTGTCGCACGCACCCTCACATTGACGAATTAACGCAGAATTTGCGTCGCTATGACATACTATAGGAGCCATGCCTTCTGTTTCCCAATCGAGTATTGTTTCCCCGGCAACGAAAGGGCTGTCTGCTAGGAGTGGATTATCTCTTTTCCGATGCACTATTTCATGTTTACTGTGTCCCACGCACCCTCACATTGACGAATTAACGCAGAAATGGCGTCGCTATGACATACTATGGGAGCCATGCCTTCTGTTTCCCAATCGAGTATTGTTTCCCCGGCAACGAAAGGGCTGTCTGCTAGGAGTGGATTATCTATTTTACGATGCACTATTTCATGTTTACTGTGTCCCACGCACCCTCACATTGACGAATTAACGCAGAATTTGCGCCGCTATGACATACTATAGGAGCCATGCCTTCTGGTTCCCAATCGAGTATTGTTTCCCCGGCAACGAAAGGGCTGTCTGCTAGGAGTGGATTATCTATTTTACGATGCACTATTTCATGTTTACTGTGTCCCACGCACCCTCACATTGACGAATTAACGCAGAATTTGCGCCGCTATGACATACTATAGGAGCCATGCCTTCTGGTTCCCAATCGAGTATTGTTTCCCCGGCAACGATAGGGCTGTCTGCTAGGAGTGGATTATCTCTTTTCCGAAGCACTATTTCATGTTTACTGTGTCCCACGCACTCTCACATTGACGAATTAACGCAGAAATGGCGTCGCTATGACATACTATAGTAGCCATGCCTTCTGTTTCCCAATCGAGTATTGTTTCCGCGGCAACGAAAGGGCTGTCTGCTAGGAGTAGATTATCTCTTTTCTGATGCACTATTTCATGTTTACTGTGTCCCACGCACCCTCACATTGGCGAATTAACCCAGAAATGGAGTCGCTATGACATACTATAGGAGCCATGCCTTCTGTTTCCCAATCGAGTATTTTTTCCCCGGCAACGAAAGGTCTGTCTGCTAGGAGTAGATTATCTCTTTTCCGATGCACTATTTCATGTTTACCGTGTCACACGCACCCTCACATTGTCGAATTAACGCAGAATTTGCGTCGCTATGACATACTATAGGAGCCATGCCTTCTGTTTCCCAATCGAATATTGTTTACCCGGCAACGAAAGGGCTGTCTGCTAGGAGTGGATTATCTCTTTTCCGATGCACTATTTCATGTTTACTGTGTCCCACGCACCCTCACATTGACGAATTAACGCAGAAATGGCGTCGCTATGACATACTATAGGAGCCATGCCTTCTGTTTCCCAATCGAGTATTGTTTCCCCGGCAACGAAAGGGCTGTCTGCTAGGAGTGGATTATCTCTTTTACGATGCACTATTTCATGTTTACTGTGTCCCACGCACCCTCACATTGACGAATTAACGCAGAAATGGCGTCGCTATGACATACTATAGGAGCCATGCCTTCTGTTTCCCAATCGAGTATTGTTTCCCCGGCAACGAAAGGTCTGTCTGCTAGGAGAGGATTATCTCTTTTCCGATGCACTATTTCATGTTTACTGTGTCCCACGCTCCCTCACATTGACGAATTAACGCAGAAATTGCGTCGCTATGACATACTATAGGAGCCATGCCTTCTGTTTCCCAATCGAGTATTGTTTCCCCGGCAACGAAAGGGCTGTCTGCTAGGAGTGGATTATCTCTTTTCCGATGCACTATTTCATGTTTACTGTGTCCCACGCACCCTCACATTGACGAATTAACGCAGAAATGGCGTCGCTATGACATACTATAGGAGCCATGCCTTCTGTTTCCCAATCGAGTATTGTTTCCCCGGCAACGAAAGGGCTGTGTGCTAGGAGTGGATTATCTCTTTTCCGATGCACTATTTCATGTTTACTGTGTCCCACGCACCCTCACATTGACGAATTAACGCAGAAATGGCGTCGCTATGACATACTATAGGTAGCATGCTTTCTGTTTCCCAATCGATTATTGTTTCCCCGGCAACGAGAGAGCTGTCTGCTAGTAGAGGATTATCTCTCTTCCGATGCACTATTTCATGTTTACTGTGTCCCACGCACCCTCACATTGACGAATTAACGCAGAAATGGCGTCGCTATGACATACTATAGGAGCCATGCCTTCTGTTTCCCAATCGAGTATTGTTTCCCCGGCAACGAAAGGGCTGTCTGCTAGGAGTGGATTATCTCTTTTCCGATGCACTATTTCATGTTTACTGTGTCCCACGCACCCTCAAATTGACGAATTAACGCAGAAATGGCGTCGCTATGACATACTATAGGAGCCATGCCTTCTGTTTCCCAATCGAGTATTGTTTCACCGGCAACGAAAGGGCTGTCTGCTAGGAGTGGATTATCTCTTTTCCGATGCACTATTTCATGTTTACTGTGTCCCACGCACCCTCACATTGACGAATTAACGCAGAAATGGCGTCGCTATGACATACTATATGTACCATGCCTTCTGTTTCCCAATCGAGTATTGTTTCCCCGGCAACGAGAGAGCTGTCTGCTAGGAGAGGATTATCTCTCTTCCGATGCACTATTTCATGTTTTCTGTGTCCCACGCACACTCACCTTGACGAATTAACGCAGAAATGGCGTCGGTATGACATACTATAGGAGCCATGCCTTCTGTTTCCCAATCGAGTATTGTTTCCCCGGCAACGAAAAGGCTGTCTGCTAGGAGTGGAATATCTCTTTTCCGATGCACTATTTCTTGTTTACTGTGTCCCACGCACCCTCACATTGACGAATTAACGCAGAAATGGCGTCGCTATGACATACTATAGGAGCCATGCCTTCTGTTTCCCAATCGAGTATTGTTTCCCCGGCAACGAAACGGCTGTGTGCTAGGAGTGGATTATCTCTTTTCCGATGCACTATTTCATGTTTACTGTGTCCCACGCACCCTCAAATTGACGAATTAACGCAGAAATGGCGTCGCTATGACATACTATAGGAGCCATGCCTTCTGTTTCCCAATCGAGTATTGTTTCCCCGGCAACGAAAGGGCTGTCTGCTAGGAGTGGATTATCTCTTTTCCGATGCACTATTTCATGTTTACTGTGTCCCACGCACCCTCACATTGACGAATTAACGCAGAAATGGCGTCGCTATGACATACTATATGTACCATGCCTTCTGTTTCCCAATCGAGTATTGTTTCCACGGCAACGAGAGAGCTGTCTGCTAGGAGAGGATTATCTCTCTTCCGATGCACTATTTCATGTTTACTGTGTCCCACGCACCCTCACTTTGACGAATTAACGCAGAAATGGCGTCGCTATGACATACTATATGTACCATGCCTTCTGTTTCCCAATCGAGTATTGTTTCCCCGGCAACGAGAGAGCTGTCTGCTAGGAGAGGATTATCTCTCTTCCGATTCACTATTTCATGTTTTCTGTGTCCCACGCACACTCACATTGACGAATTAACGCAGAAACGGCGTCGGTATGACATACTATAGGAGCCATGCCTTCTGTTTCCCAATCGAGTATTGTTTCCCCGGAAACGAAAGGGCTGTCTGCTAGGAGTGTATTATCTCTTTTCCGATGCACTATTTCATGTTTACTGTGTCCCACGCACCCTCACATTGACGAATTAACGCAGAAATGGCGTCGCTATGACATACTATATGTACCATGCCTTCTGTTTCCCAATCGAGTATTGTTTCCCCGGTAACGAGAGAGCTGTCTGCTAGGAGAGGATTATCTCTCTTCCGATGCACTATTTCATGTTTTCTGTGTCCCACGCACACTCACATTGACGAATTAACGCAGAAATGGCGTCGGTATGACATACTATAGGAGCCATGCCTTCTGTTTCCCAATCGAGTATTGTTTCCCCGGCAACGAAAGGGCTGTCTGCTAGGAGTGGATTATCTCTTTTCCGATGCACTATTTCATGTTTACTGTGTCCCACGCACCCTCACATTGACGAATTAACGCAGAAATGGCGTCGCTATGACATACTATAGGTACCATGCCTTCTGCTTCCCAATCGAGTATTGTTTCCACGGCAACGAAAGGGCTGTCTGCTAGGAGAGTATTATCTCTCTTCCGATGCACTATTTCATGTTTACTGTTTCCCACGCACCCTCACATTGACGAATTAACGCAGAAATGGCGTCGCTATGACATACTATAGGAGCCATGCCTTCTGTTTCCCAATCGAGTATTGTTTCCCCGGCAACGAAAGGGCTGTCTGCTAGGAGTGGATTATCTCTTTTCCGATGCACTATTTCATGTTTACTGTGTCCCACGCACCCTCACATTGACGAATTAACGCAGAATTGGCGTCGCTATGACATACTATAGGTACCATGCCTTCTGTTTCCCAATCGAGTATTGTTTCCCCGGCAACGAGAGGGCTGTCTGCTAGGAGAGGATTATCTCTCTTCCGATGCACTATTTCATGTTTACTGTGTCTCACGCACCCTCACATTGACGAATTAACACAGAAATGGCGTCGCTATGACATACTATAGGTACCATGCCTTCTGTTTCGCAAACGAGTATTGTTTCCCCGGCAACGAAAGGGCTGTCTGCTAGGAGAGGATTATCTCTCTTCCGATGCACTATTTCATGTTTACTGTGTCCCACGCACCTTCACATTGAAGAATTAACGAAGAAGTGTCGTCGCTATTACATACTATAGGAGCCATGCCTTCTGGTTCCCAATCGAGTATTGTTTCCCCGGTAACGAAAGTGCTGTCTGCTAGGAGAGGATTATCTCTCTTCCGATGCACTATTTCATGTTTACTGTGTCCCACGCACCCTCACATTGACGAATTAACGCAGAAATGTCGTCGCTATGACATACTATAGGAGCCATGCCTTCTGTTTCCCAATCGAGTATTGTTTCCCCGGCAACGAAAGGGCTGTCTGCTAGGAGAGGATTATCTCTCTTCCGATGCACTATTTCATGTTTACTGTGTCCCACGCACCCTCACATTGACGAATTAACGCAGAAATGGCGTCGCTATGACATACTATAGGAGCCATGCCTTCTGTTTCCCAATCGAGTATTGTTTCCCCGGCAACGAAAGGGCTGTGTGCTAGGAGTGGATTATCTCTTTTCCGATGCACTATTTCATGTTTACTGTGTCCCACGCACCCTCACATTGACGAATTAACGCAGAAATGGCGTCGCTATGACATACTATAGGTACCATGCCTTCTGTTTCCCAATCGAGTATTGTTTCCCCGGCAACGAGAGAGCTGTCTGCTAGGAGAGGATTATCTCTCTTCCGATGCACTATTTCATGTTTACTGTGTCCCACGCACCCTCACATTGACGAATTAACGCAGAAATGGCGTCGCTATGACATACTATAGGAGCCATGCCTTCTGTTTCCCAATCGAGTATTGTTTCCCCGGCAACGAAAGGGCTGTCTGCTAGGAGTGGATTATCTCTTTTCCGATGCACTATTTCATGTTTACTGTGTCCCACGCACCCTCAAATTGACGAATTAACGCAGAAATGGCGTCGCTATGACATACTATAGGAGCCATGCCTTCTGTTTCCCAATCGAGTATTGTTTCACCGGCAACGAAAGGGCTGTCTGCTAGGAGTGGATTATCTCTTTTCCGATGCACTATTTCATGTTTACTGTGTCCCACGCACCCTCACATTGACGAATTAACGCAGAAATGGCGTCGCTATGACATACTATAGGTACCATGCCTTCTGTTTCCCAATCGAGTATTGTTTCCCCGGCAACCAGAGGGCTGTCTGCTAGGAGAGGATTATCTCTCTTCCGATGCACTATTTCATGTTTACTGTGTCTCACGCACCCTCACATTGACGAATTAACACAGAAATGGCGTCGCAATGACATACTATAGGTACCATGCCTTCTGTTTCCCAAACGAGTATTGTTTCCCCGGCAACGAAAGGGCTGTCTGCTAGGAGAGGATTATCTCTCTTCCGATGCACTATTTCATGTTTACTGTGTCCCACGCACCTTCACATTGAAGAATTAACGAAGAAATGTCGTCGCTATTACATACTATAGGAGCCATGCCTTCTGGTTCCCAATCGAGTATTGTTTCCCCGGTAACGAAAGGGCTGTCTGCTAGGAGAGGATTATCTCTCTTCCGATGCACTATTTCATGTTTACTGTGTCCCACGCACCCTCACATTGACGAATTAACGCAGAAATGTCGTCGCTATGACATACTATAGGAGCCATGCCTTCTGTTTCCCAATCGAGTATTGTTTCCCCGGCAACGAAAGGGCTGTCTGCTAGGAGAGGATTATCTCTCTTCCGATGCACTATTTCATGTTTACTGTGTCCCACACACCCTCACATTGACGAATTAACGCAGAAATGTCGTCGCTATGACATACTATAGGTACCATGCCTTCTGTTTCCCAATCGAGTATTGTTTCTCCGGCAACGAGAGAGCTGTCTGCTAGGAGAGGATTATCTCTCTTCCGATGCACTATTTCATGTTTACTGTGTCCCACGCACCCTCACATTGACGAATTAACGCAGAAATGGAGTCGCTCTGACATACTATAGGAGCCATGCCTTCTGTTTCCCAATCGAGTATTGTTTCCCCGGCAACGAAAGGGCTGTCTGCTAGGAGTGGATTATCTCTTTTCCGATGCACTATTTCATGTTTACTGTGTCCCACGCACCCTCACATTGACGAATTAACGCAGAAATGGCGTCGCTATGACATACTATATGTACCATGCCTTCTGTTTCCCAATCGAGTATTGATTCCACGGCAACGAGAGAGCTGTCTGCTAGGAGAGGATTATCTCTCTTCCGATGCACTATTTCATGTTTACTGTGTCCCACGCACCCTCACTTTGACGAATTAACGCAGAAATGGCGTCGCTATGACATACTATATGTACCATGCCTTCTGTTTCCCAATCGAGTATTGTTTCCCCGGCAACGAGAGAGCTGTCTGCTAGGAGAGGATTATCTCTCTTCCGATTCACTATTTCATGTTTTCTGTGTCCCACGCACACTCACATTGACGAATTAACGCAGAAATGGCGTCGCTATGACATACTATAGGAGCCATGCCTTCTGTTTCCCAATCGTGTATTGTTTCCCCGGCAACGAAAGGGCTGTGTGCTAGGAGTGGATTATCTCTTTTCCGATGCACTATTTCATGTTTACTGTGTCCCACGCACCCTCACATTGACGAATTAACGCAGAAATGTCGTCGCTATGACATACTATAGGTACCATGCCTTCTGTTTCCCAATCGAGTATTGTTTCTCCGGCAACGAGAGAGCTGTCTGCTAGGAGAGGATTATCTCTCTTCCGATGCACTATTTCATGTTTACTGTGTCCCACGCACCCTCACATTGACGAATTAACGCAGAAATGGAGTCGCTCTGACATACTATAGGAGCCATGCCTTCTGTTTCCCAATCGAGTATTGTTTCCCCGGCAACGAAAGGGCTGTCTGCTAGGAGTGGATTATCTCTTTTCCGATGCACTATTTCATGTTTACTGTGTCCCACGCACCCTCACATTGACGAATTAACGCAGAAATGGCGTCGCTATGACATACTATATGTACCATGCCTTCTGTTTCCCAATCGAGTATTGATTCCACGGCAACGAGAGAGCTGTCTGCTAGGAGAGGATTATCTCTCTTCCGATGCACTATTTCATGTTTACTGTGTCCCACGCACCCTCACTTTGACGAATTAACGCAGAAATGGCGTCGCTATGACATACTATATGTACCATGCCTTCTGTTTCCCAATCGAGTATTGTTTCCCCGGCAACGAGAGAGCTGTCTGCTAGGAGAGGATTATCTCTCTTCCGATTCACTATTTCATGTTTTCTGTGTCCCACGCACACTCACATTGACGAATTAACGCAGAAATGGCGTCGGTATGACATACTATAGGAGCCATGCCTTCTGTTTCCCAATCGAGTATTGTTTCCCCGGAAACGAAAGGGCTGTCTGCTAGGAGTGTATTATCTCTTTTCCGATGCACTATTTCATGTTTACTGTGTCCCACGCACCCTCACATTGACGAATTAACGCAGAAATGGCGTCGCTATGACATACTATAGGTACCATGCCTTCTGTTTCCCAATCGAGTATTGTTTCCCCGGCAACGAGAGAGCTGTCTGCTAGGAGAGGATTATCTCTCTTCCGATGCACTATTTCATGTTTTCTGTGTCCCACGCACACTCACATTGACGAATTAACGCAGAAATGGCGTCGGTATGACATACTATAGGAGCCATGCCTTCTGTTTCCCAATCGAGTATTGTTTCCCCGGCAACGAAAGGGCTGTCTGCTAGGAGTGGATTATCTCTTTTCCGATGCACTATTTCATGTTTACTGTGTCCCACGCACCCTCACATTGACGAATTAACGCAGAAATGGCGTCGCTATGACATACTATAGGTACCATGCCTTCTGCTTCCCAATCGAGTATTGTTTCCACGGCAACGAAAGGGCTGTCTGCTAGGAGAGTATTATCTCTCTTCCGATGCACTATTTCATGTTTACTGTTTCCCACGCACCCTCACATTGACGAATTAACGCAGAAATGGCGTCGCTATGACATACTATAGGAGCCATGCCTTCTGTTTCCCAATCGAGTATTGTTTCCCCGGCAACGAAAGGGCTGTCTGCTAGGAGTGGATTATCTCTTTTCCGATGCACTATTTCATGTTTACTGTGTCCCACGCACCCTCACATTGACGAATTAACGCAGAAATGGCGTCGGTATGACATACTATAGGAGCCATGCCTTCTGTTTCCCAATCGAGTATTGTTTCCCCGGCAACGAAAGGGCTGTCTGCTAGGAGTGGATTATCTCTTTTCCGATGCACTATTTCATGTTTACTGTGTCCCACGCACCCTCACATTGACGAATTAACGCAGAAATGGCGTCGCTATGACATACTATAGGTACCATGCCTTCTGTTTCCCAATCGAGTATTGTTTCCCCGGCAACGAGAGGGCTGTCTGCTAGGAGAGGATTATCTCTCTTCCGATGCACTATTTCATGTTTACTGTGTCTCACGCACCCTCACATTGACGAATTAACACAGAAATGGCGTCGCTATGACATACTATAGGTACCATGCCTTCTGTTTCCCAAACGAGTATTGTTTCCCCGGCAACGAAAGGGCTGTCTGCTAGGAGAGGATTATCTCTCTTCCGATGCACTATTTCATGTTTACTGTGTCCCACGCACCCTCACATTGACGAATTAACGCAGAAATGGCGTCGCTATGACATACTATAGGAGCCATGCCTTCTGTTTCCCAATCGAGTATTGTTTCCCCGGCAACGAAAGGGCTGTGTGCTAGGAGTGGATTATCTCTTTTCCGATGCACTATTTCATGTTTACTGTGTCCCACGCACCCTCACATTGACGAATTAACGCAGAAATGGCGTCGCTATGACATACTATAGGTACCATGCCTTCTGTTTCCCAATCGAGTATTGTTTCCCCGGCAACGAGAGAGCTGTCTGCTAGAATAGAATTATCTCTCTTCCGATGCACTATTTCATGTTTACTGTGTCCCACGCACCCTCACATTGACGAATTAACGCAGAAATGGCGTCGGTATGACATACTATAGGAGCCATGCCTTCTGTTTCCCAATCGAGTATTGTTTCCCCGGCAACGAAAGGGCTGTCTGCTAGCAGTGGATTATCTCTTTTCCGATGCACTATTTCATGTTTACTGTGTCCCACGCACCCTCACATTGACGAATTAACGCAGAAATGGCGTCGCTATGACATACTATAGGTACCATGCCTTCTGCTTCCCAATCGAGTATTGTTTCCACGGCAACGAAAGGGCTGTCTGCTAGGAGAGTATTATCTCTCTTCCGATGCACTATTTCATGTTTACTGTTTCCCACGCACCCTCACATTGACGAATTAACGCAGAAATGGCGTCGCTATGACATACTATAGGAGCCATGCCTTCTGTTTCCCAATCGAGTATTGTTTCCCCGGCAACGAAAGGGCTGTCTGCTAGGAGTGGATTATCTCTTTTCCGATGCACTATTTCATGTTTACTGTGTCCCACGCACCCTCACATTGACGAATTAACGCAGAAATGGCGTCGGTATGACATACTATAGGAGCCATGCCTTCTGTTTCCCAATCGAGTATTGTTTCCCCGGCAACGAAAGGGCTGTCTGCTAGGAGTGGATTATCTCTTTTCCGATGCACTATTTCATGTTTACTGTGTCCCACGCAGCCTCACATTGACGAATTAACGCAGAAATGGCGTCGCTATGACATACTATAGGTACCATGCCTTCTGTTTCCCAATCGAGTATTGTTTCCCCGGCAACGAGAGGGCTGTCTGCTAGGAGAGGATTATCTCTCTTCCGATGCACTATTTCATGTTTACTGTGTCCCACGCACCCTCACATTGACGAATTAACGCAGAAATGGCGTCGCTATGACATACTATAGGTACCATACCTTCTGTTTCCCAAACGAGTATTGTTTCCCCGGCAACGAAAGGGCTGTCTGCTAGGAGAGGATTATCTCTCTTCCGATGCACTATTTCATGTTTACTGTGTCCCACGCACCCTCACATTGAAGAATTAACGAAGAAATGTCGTCGCTATTACATACTATAGGAGCCATGCCTTCTGTTTCCCAATCGAGTATTGTTTCCCCGGCAACGAAAGGGCTGTCTGCTAGGAGAGGATTATCTCTCTTCCGATGCACAATTTCATGTTTACTGTGTCCCACGCACCCTCACATTGACGAATTAACGCAGAAATGGCGTCGCTATGACATACTATAGGAGCCATGCCTTCTGTTTCCCAATCGAGTATTGTTTCCCCGGCAACGAAAGGGCTGTGTGCTAGGAGTGGATTATCTCTTTTCCGATGCACTATTTCATGTTTACTGTGTCCCACGCACCCTCACATTGACGAATTAACGCAGAAATGGCGTCGCTATGACATACTATAGGTACCATGCCTTCTGTTTCCCTATCGAGTATTGTTTCCCCGGCAACGAGAGAGCTGTCTGCTAGGAGAGGATTATCTCTCTTCCGATGCACTATTTCATGTTTACTGTGTCCCACGCACCCTCACATTGACGAATTAACGCAGAAATGGCGTCGCTATGACATACTATAGGAGCCATGCCTTCTGTTTCCCAATCGAGTATTGTTTCCCCGGCAACGAAAGGGCTGTCTGCTAGGAGTGGATTATCTCTTTTCCGATGCACTATTTCATGTTTACTGTGTCCCACGCACCCTCAAATTGACGTATTAACGCAGAAATGGCGTCGCTATGACATACTATAGGAGCCATGCCTTCTGTTTCCCAATCGAGTATTGTTTCCCCTGCAACGAAAGGGCTGTCTGCTAGGAGTGGATTATCTCTTTTCCGATGCACTATTTCATGTTTACTGTGTCCCACGCACCCTCACATTGACGAATTAACGCAGAAATGGCGTCGCTATGACATACTATATGTACCATGCCTTCTGTTTCCCAATCGAGTATTGTTTCCCCGGCAACGAGAGAGCTGTCTGCTAGGAGAGGATTATCTCTCTTCCGATGCACTATTTCATGTTTTCTGTGTCCCACGCACACTCACATTGACGAATTAACGCAGAAATGGCGTCGGTATGACATACTATAGGAGCCATGCCTTCTGTTTCCCAATCGAGTATTGTTTCCCCGGCAACGAAAGGGCTGTCTGCTAGGAGTGGATTATCTCTTTTCCGATGCACTATTTCATGTTTACTGTGTCCCACGCACCCTCACATTGACGAATTAACGCAGATATGGCGTCGCTATGACGTACTATAGGAGCCATGCCTTCTGTTTCCCAATCGAGTATTGTTTCCCCGGCAACGAAAGGGCTGTGTGCTAGGAGTGGATTATCTCATTTCCGATGCACTATTTCATGTTTACTGTGTCCCACGCACCCTCAAATTGACGAATTAACGCAGAAATGGCGTCGCTATGACATACTATAGGAGCCATGCCTTCTGTTTCCCAATCGAGTATTGTTTCCCCGGCAACGAAAGGGCTGTCTGTTAGGAGTGGATTATCTCTTTTCCGATGCACTATTTCATGTTTACTGTGTCCCACGCACCCTCACATTGACGAATTAACGCAGAAATGGCGTCGCTATGACATACTATATGTACCATGCCTTCTGTTTCCCAATCGAGTATTGTTTCCCCGGCAACGAGAGAGCTGTCTGCTAGGAGAGGATTATCTCTCTTCCGATGCACTATTTCATGTTTACTGTGTCCCACGCACCCTCACATTGACGAATTAACGCAGAAATGGCGTCGCTATGACATACTATATGTACCATGCCTTCTGTTTCCCAATCGAGTATTGTTTCCCCGGCAACGAGAGAGCTGTCTGCTAGGAGAGGATTATCTCTCTTCCGATTCACTATTTCATGTTTTCTGTGTCCCACGCACACTCACATTGACGAATTAACGCAGAAATGGCGTCGGTATGACATACTATAGGAGCCATGCCTTCTGTTTCCCAATCGAGTATTGTTTCCCCGGCAACGAAAGGGCTGTCTGCTAGGAGTGGATTATCTCTTTTCCGATGCACTATTTCATGTTTACTGTGTCCCACGCACCCTCACATTGACGAATTAACGCAGAAATGGCGTCGCTATGACATACTATATGTACCATGCCTTCTGTTTCCCAATCGAGTATTGTTTCCCCGGCAACGAGAGAGCTGTCTGCTAGGAGAGGATTATCTCTCTTCCGATGCACTATTTCATGTTTTCTGTGTCCCACGCACACTCACATTGACGAATTAACGCAGAAATGGCGTCTATATGACATACTATAGGAGCCATGCCTTCTGTTTCCCAATCAAGTATTGTTTCCCCGGCAACGAAAGGGCTGTCTGCTAGGAGTGGATTATCTCTTTTCCGATGCACTATTTCATGTTTACTGTGTCCCACGCACCCTAACATTGACGCATTAACGCAGAAATGGCGTCGGTATGACATACTATAGGAGCCATGCCTTCTGTTTCCCAATCAAGTATTGTTTCCCCGGCAACGAAAGGGCTGTCTGCTAGGAGAGGATTATCTCTTTTCCGATGCACTATTTCATGTTTACTGTGTCCCACGCACCCTCACATTGACGAATTAACGCAGAAATGTCGTCGCTATGACATACTATAGGAGCCATGCCTTCTGTTTCCAAATCGAGTATTGTTTCCCCGGCAACGAAACGGCTGTCTGCTATTAGAGGATTATCTCTCTTCCGATGCACTATTTCATGTTTCTGTGTCCCGCGCACCCTCACATTGACGAATTAACGCAGAAATGGCGTCGCTATGACATACTATAGGTACCATGCCCTCTGATTCCCAATCGAGTATTGTTTCCCCGGCAACGAAAGGGCTGTCTGCTAGGAGAGGATTATCTCTCTTCCGATGCACTATTTCATGTTTACTGTGTCCCACGCACCCTCACATTGACGAATTAACGCAGAAATGGCTTCGCTATGACATACTATAGGAGCCATGCCTTCTGTTTCCCAATCGAGTATTGTTTCCCCGGCAACGAAAGGGCTGTCTGCTAGGAGAGGATTATCTCTCTTCCGATGCACTATTTTATGTTTACTGTGTCCCACGCACCCTCACATTGACGAATTAACACAGAAATGGCGTCGCTATGACATACTATAGGAGCCATGCCTTCTGTTTCCCAATCGAGTATTGTTTCCCCGGCAACGAAAGGGCTGTCTGCTAGGGGTGGATTATCTCTCTTCCGATGCACTATTTCATGTTTACTGTGTCCCACGCACCCTCACATTGACGAATTAACGCAGAAATGGCGTCGCTATGACATACTATAGGAGCCATGCCTTCTGTTACCCAATCGAGTATTGTTTCCCCGGCAACGAAAGGGCTGTCTGCTAGGAGAGGATTATCTCTCTTCCGATGCACTATTTCATGTTTACTGTGTCCCACGCACCCTCACATTGACGAATTAACGCAGAAATGGCGTCGCTATGACATACTATAGGTACCATGCCTTCTGATTCCCAATCGAGTATTGTTTCCCCGGCAACGAAAGGGCTGTCTGCTAGGAGAGGATTATCTCTCTTCCGATGCACTATTTCATGTTTACTGTGTCCCACGCACCCTCACATTGACGAATTAACGCAGAAATGGCGTCGCTATGACATACTATAGGAGCCATGCCTTCTGTTTCCCAATCGAGTATTGTTTACCCGGCAACGAAAGGGCTGTCTGCTTGGAGAGGATTATCTCTCTTCCGATGCACTATTTCATGTTTACTGTGTCCCACGCACCCTCACATTTGACGAATTAACGCAGAAATGGCGTCGCTATGACATACTATAAGAGCCATGCCTTCTGTTTCCCAATCGAGTATTGTTTCCCCGGCAACGAAAGGGCTGTCTGCTAGGGGAGGATTATCTCTCTTCCGATGCACTATTTCATGTTTACTGTGTCCCACGCACCCTCACATTGACGAATTAACGCAGAAATGGCGTCGCTATGACATACTATAGGAGCCATGCCTTCTGCTTCCCAATCGAGTATTGTTTCCCCAGCAACGAAAGGGCTGTCTGCTAGGAGAGGATTATCTCTCTTCCGATGCACTATTTCATGTTTACTGTGTCCCACGCACCCTCACATTGACGAATTACCGCAGAAATGGCGTCGCTATGACATACTATAGGTACCATGCCTTCTGATTCCCAATCGAGTATTGTTTCCCCGGCAACGAAAGGGCTGTCTGCTAGGAGAGGATTATCTCTCTTCCGATGCACTATTTCACGTTTACTGTGTCCCACGCACCCTCACATTGACGAATTAACGCAGAAATGGCGTCGCTATGACATACTATAGGAGCCATGCCTTCTGTTTCCCAATCGAGTATTGTTTCCCCGGCAACGAAAGGGCTGTCTGCTAGGAGAGGATTATCTCTCTTCCGATGCACTATTTCATGTTTACTGTGTCCCACGCACCCTCACATTGACGAATTAAGTCAGAAATGGCGTCGCTATGACATACTATAGGAGCCATGCCTTCTGATTCCCAATCGAGTATTGTTTCCCCGGCAACGAAAGGGCTGTCTGCTAGGAGAGGATTATCTCTCATCCGATGCACTATTTCATGTTTACTGTGTCCCACGCACCCTCACATTGACGAATTAACGCAGAAATGGCGTCGCTATGACATACTATAGGAGCCATGCCTTCTCTTTCCCAATCGAGTATTGTTTCCCCGGCAACGAAAGGGCTGTCTGCTAGGAGAGGATTATCTCTCTTCCGATGCACTATTTCATGTTTACTGTGTCCCACGCACACTCACATTGACGAATTAACGCAGAAATGGCGTCGCTATGACATACTATAGGAGCCATGCCTTCTGTTTCCCAATCGAGTATTGTTTCCCTGGCAACGAAAGGGCTGTCTGCTAGGAGAGGATTATCTCTCTTCCGATGCACTATTTCATGTTTACTGTGTCCCACGCACCCTCACATTGAAGAATTAACGCAGAAATGGCGTCGCTATGACATACTATAGGTACCATGCCTTCTGTTTCCCAATCGAGTATTGTTTCCCTGGCAACGAAAGGGCTGTCTGCTAGGAGTGGATTATCTCTCTTCTGATGCACTATTTCATGTTTACTGTGTCCCACGCACCCTCACATTGACGAATTAACGCAGAAATGGCGTCGCTATGACATACTATAGGTACCATGCCTTCTGTTTCCCAATCGAGTATTGTTTCCCTGGCAACGAAAGGGCTGTCTGCTAGGAGAGGATTATCTCTCATCCGATGCACTATTTCATGTTTACTGTGTCCCACGCACCCTCACATTGACGAATTAACGCAGAAATGGCGTCGCTATGACGTACTATAGGTACCATGCCTTCTGTTTCCCAATCGAGTATTGTTTCCCCGGCAACGAAAGGGCTGTCTGCTAGGAGAGGATTATCTCTCTTCCGATGCACTATTTCATGTTTACTGTGTCCCACGCACCCTCACATTGACGAATTAACGCAGAAATGGCGTCGCTATGACATACTATAGGTACCATGCCTTCTGTTTCCCAATCGAGTATTGTTTCCCCGGCAACGAAAGGGCTGTCTGCTAGGAGAGGATTATCTCTCTTCCGATGCACTATTTCATGTTTACTGTGTCCCACGCACCCTCACATTGACGAATTAACGCAGAAATGGCGTCGCTATGACATACTATAGGTACCATGCCTTCTGTTTCCCAATCGAGTATTGTTTCCCTGGCAACGAAAGGGCTGTCTGCTAGGAGAGGATTATCTCTCTTCCGATGCCCTATTTCATGTTTACTGTGTCCCACGCACCCTCACATTGACGAATTAACGCAGAAATGGCGTCGCTATGACATACTATAGGTACCATGCCCTCTGTTTCCCAATCGAGTATTGTTTCCCCGGCAACGAAAGGGCTGTCTGCTAGGAGAGGATTATCTCTCTTCCGATGCACTATTTCATGTTTACTGTGTCCCACGCACCCTCACATTGACGAATTAACGCAGAAATGGCGTCGCTATGACATACTATAGGTACCATGCCTTCTGTTTCCCAATCGAGTATTGTTTCCCCTGCAACGAAAGTGCTGTCTGCTAGGAGAGGATTATCTCTCTTCCGATGCACTATTTCATGTTTACTGTGTCCCACGCACCCTAACATTGACGAATTAACGCAGAAATGGCGTCGCTATGACATACTATAGGTACCATGCCTTCTGTTTCCCAATCGAGTATTGTTTCCAAGGCAACGAAAGGGCTGTCTGCTAGGACAGGATTATCTCTCTTCCGATGCACTATTTCATGTTTACTGTGTCCCACGCACCCTCACATTGACGAATTAACGCAGAAATGGGGACGCTATGACATACTATAGGTACCATGCCTTCTGTTTCCCAATCGAGTATTGTTTCCCTGGCAACGAAAGGGCTGTCTGCTAGGAGAGGATTATCTCTCTTCCGATGCACTATTTCATGTTTACTGTGTCCCACGCACCCTCACATTGACGAATTAACGCAGAAATGGCGTCGCTATGACATACTATAGGTACCATGCCTTCTGTTTCCCAATCGAGTATTGTTTCCCTGGCAACGAAAGGGATGTCTCCTAGGAGAGGATTATCTCTCTTCCGATGCACTATTTCATGTTTACTGTGTCCCACGCACCCTCACATTGACGAATTAACGCAGAAATGGCGTCGCTATGACATACTATAGGAGCCATGCCTTCTGTTTCCCAATCGAGTATTGTTTCCCCGGCAACGAAAGGGCTGTCTGCTAGGAGAGGATTATCTCTCTTCCGATGCACTATTTCATGTTTACTGTGTCCCACGCACCCTCACATTGACGAATTAACGCAGAAATGGCGTCGCTATGACATACTATAGGTACCATGCCTTCTGTATCCCAATCGAGTATTGTTTCCCTGGCAACGAAAGGGCTGTCTGCTAGGAGAGGATTATCTCTCATCCGATGCACTATTTCATGTTTACTGTGTCCCACGCACCCTCACATTGACGAATTAACGCAGAAATGGCGTCGCTATGACGTACTATAGGTACCATGCTTTCTGTTTCCCAATCGAGTAATGTTTCCCCGGCAACGAAAGGGCTGTCTGCTAGGAGAGGATTATCTCTCTTCCGATGCACTATTTCATGTTTACTGTGTCCCACGCACACTCAAATTGACGAATTAACGCAGAAATGGCGTCGCTATGACATACTATAGGTACCATGCCTTCTGTTTCCCAATCGAGTATTGTTTCCCTGGCAACGAAAGGGCTGTCTGCTAGGAGAGGATTATCTCTTTTCCGATGCACTATTTCATGTTTACTGTGTCCCACGCACCCTCACATTGACGAATTAACGCAGAAATGGCGTCGCTATGACATACTATAGGTACCATGCCTTCTGTTTCCCAATCGAGTATTGTTTCCCCGGCAACGAAAGGGCTGTCTGCTAGGAGAGGATTATCTCTCTTCCGATGCACTATTTCATGTTTACTGTGTCCCACGCACCCTCACATTGACGAATTAACGCAGAAATGGCGTCGCTATGACATACTATAGGTACCATGCCTTCTGTTTCCCAATCGAGTATTGTTTCCCTGGCAACGAAAGGGCTGTCTGCTAGGAGAGGATTATCTCTCTTCCGATGCACTATTTCATGTTTACTGTGTCCCACGCACCCTCACATTGACGAATTAACGCAGAAATGGCGTCGCTATGACATACTATAGGAGCCATGCCTTCTGTTTCCCAATCGAGTATTGTTTCCCCGGCATCGAAAGTGCTGTCTGCTAGGAGAGGATTATCTCTCTTCCGATGCACTATTTCATGTTTACTGTGTCCCACGCACCCTCACATTGACGAATTAACGCAGAAATGGCGTCGCTATGACATACTATAGGTACCATGCCTTCTGTTTCCCAATCGAGTATTGTTTCCCTGGCAACGAAAGGTCTGTCTGCTAGGAGAGGATTAACTCTCTTCCGATGCACTATTTCATGTTTACTGTGTCCCACGCACCCTCACATTGACGAATTAACGCAGAAATGGCGTCGCTATGTCATACTATAGGTACCATGCCTTCTGTTTATCAATCGAGTATTGTTTCCCCGGCAACGAAAGGGCTGTCTGCTAGGAGAGGATTATCTCTCTTCCGATGCACTAATTCATGTTTACTGTGTCCCACGCACCCTCACTTGACGAATTAACGCAGAAATGGCGTCGCTATGACATACTATAGGAGCCATGCCTTCTGTTTCCCAATCGAGTATTGTTTCCCTGGCAACGAAAGGGATGTCTCCTAGGAGAGGATTATCTCTCTTCCGATGCACTATTTCATGTTTACTGTGTCCCACGCACCCTCACATTGACGAATTAACGCAGAAATGGCGTCGCTATGACATACTATAGGAGCCATGCCTTCTGTTTCCCAATCGAGTATTGTTTCCCCGGCAACGAAAGGGCTGTCTGCTAGGAGAGGATTATCTCTCTTCCGATGCACTATTTCATGTTTACTGTGTCCCACGCACCCTCACATTGACGAATTAACGCAGAAATGGCGTCGCTATGACATACTATAGGTACCATGCCTTCTGTATCCCAATCGAGTATTGTTTCCCTGGCAACGAAAGGGCTGTCTGCTAGGAGAGGATTATCTCTCATCCGATGCACTATTTCATGTTTACTGTGTCCCACGCACCCTCACATTGACGAATTAACGCAGAAATGGCGTCGCTATGACGTACTATAGGTACCATGCCTTCTGTTTCCCAATCGAGTATTGTTTCCCCGGCAACGAAAGGGCTGTCTGCTAGGAGAGGATTATCTCTCTTCCGATGCACTATTTCATGTTTACTGTGTCCCACGCACCCTCACACTGACGAATTAACGCAGAAATGGCGTCGCTATGACATACTATAGGTACCATGCCTTCTGTTTCCCAATCGAGTATTGTTTCCCCGGCAACGAAAGGGCTGTCTGCTAGGAGAGGATTATCTCTCTTCCGATGCACTATTTCATGTTTACTGTGTCCCACGCACCCTCACATTGACGAATTAACGCAGAAATGGCGTCGCTATGACATACTATAGGTACCATGCCTTCTGTTTCCCAATCGAGTATTGTTTCCCTAGCAACGAAAGGGCTGTCTGCTAGGAGAGGATTATCTCTCTTCCGATGCACTATTTCATGTTTACTGTGTCCCACGCACCCTCACATTGACGAATTAACGCAGAAATGGCGTCGCTATGACATACTATAGGTACCATGCCTTCTGTTTCCCAATCGAGTATTGTTTCCCCGGCAACGAAAGGGCTCTCTGCTAGGAGAGGATTATCTCTCTTCCGATGCACTATTTCATGTTTACTGTGTCCCACGCACCCTCACATTGACGAATTAACGCAGAAATGGCGTCGCTATGACATACTATAGGTACCATGCCTTATGTTTCCCAATCGAGTATTGTTTCCCTGGCAACGAAAGTGCTGTCTGCTAGGAGAGGATTATCTCTCTTCCGATGCACTATTTCATGTTTACTGTGTCCCACGCACCCTCACATTGACGAATTAACGTAGAAATGGCGTCGCTATGACATACTATAGGTACCATGCCTTCTGTTTCCCAATCGAGTAATGTTTCCCCGGCAACGAAAGGGCTGTCTGCTAGGAGAGGATTATCTCTCTTCCGATGCACTATTTCATGTTTACTGTGTCCCACGCACACTCAAATTGACGAATTAACGCAGAAATGGCGTCGCTATGACATACTATAGGTACCATGCCTTCTGTTTCCCAATCGAGTATTGTTTCCCTGGCAACGAAAGGGCTGTCTGCTAGGAGAGGATTATCTCTTTTCCGATGCACTATTTCATGTTTACTGTGTCCCACGCACCCTCACATTGACGAATTAACGCAGAAATGGCGTCGCTATGACATACTATAGGTACCATGCCTTCTGTTTCCCAATCGAGTATTGTTTCCCCGGCAACGAAAGGGCTGTCTGCTAGGAGAGGATTATCTCTCTTCCGATGCACTATTTCATGTTTACTGTGTCCCACGCACCCTCACATTGACGAATTAACGCAGAAATGGCGTCGCTATGACATACTATAGGTACCATGCCTTCTGTTTCCCAATCGAGTATTGTTTCCCTGGCAACGAAAGGGCTGTCTGCTAGGAGAGGATTATCTCTCTTCCGATGCACTATTTCATGTTTACTGTGTCCCACGCACCCTCACATTGACGAATTAACGCAGAAATGGCGTCGCTATGACATACTATAGGAGCCATGCCTTCTGTTTCCCAATCGAGTATTGTTTCCCCGGCATCGAAAGTGCTGTCTGCTAGGAGAGGATTATCTCTCTTCCGATGCACTATTTCATGTTTACTGTGTCCCACGCACCCTCACATTGACGAATTAACGCAGAAATGGCGTCGCTATGACATACTATAGGTACCATGCCTTCTGTTTCCCAATCGAGTATTGTTTCCCTGGCAACGAAAGGTCTGTCTGCTAGGAGAGGATTAACTCTCTTCCGATGCACTATTTAATGTTTACTGTGTCCCACGCACCCTCACATTGACGAATTAACGCAGAAATGGCGTCGCTATGTCATACTATAGGTACCATGCCTTCTGTTTATCAATCGAGTATTGTTTCCCCGGCAACGAAAGGGCTGTCTGCTAGGAGAGGATTATCTCTCTTCCGATGCACTAATTCATGTTTACTGTGTCCCACGCACCCTCACTTGACGAATTAACGCAGAAATGGCGTCGCTATGACATACTATAGGAGCCATGCCTTCTGTTTCCCAATCGAGTAATGTTTCCCCGGCAACGAAAGGGCTGTCTGCTAGGAGAGGATTATCTCTCTTCCGATGCACTATTTCATGTTTACTGTGTCCCACGCACACTCAAATTGACGAATTAACGCAGAAATGGCGTCGCTATGACATACTATAGGTACCATGCCTTCTGTTTCCCAATCGAGTATTGTTTCCCTGGCAACGAAAGGGCTGTCTGCTAGGAGAGGATTATCTCTTTTCCGATGCACTATTTCATGTTTACTGTGTCCCACGCACCCTCACATTGACGAATTAACGCAGAAATGGCGTCGCTATGACATACTATAGGTACCATGCCTTCTGTTTCCCAATCGAGTATTGTTTCCCCGGCAACGAAAGGGCTGTCTGCTAGGAGAGGATTATCTCTCTTCCGATGCACTATTTCATGTTTACTGTGTCCCACGCACCCTCACATTGACGAATTAACGCAGAAATGGCGTCGCTATGACATACTATAGGTACCATGCCTTCTGTTTCCCAATCGAGTATTGTTTCCCTGGCAACGAAAGGGCTGTCTGCTAGGAGAGGATTATCTCTCTTCCGATGCACTATTTCATGTTTACTGTGTCCCACGCACCCTCACATTGACGAATTAACGCAGAAATGGCGTCGCTATGACATACTATAGGAGCCATGCCTTCTGTTTCCCAATCGAGTATTGTTTCCCCGGCATCGAAAGTGCTGTCTGCTAGGAGAGGATTATCTCTCTTCCGATGCACTATTTCATGTTTACTGTGTCCCACGCACCCTCACATTGACGAATTAACGCAGAAATGGCGTCGCTATGACATACTATAGGTACCATGCCTTCTGTTTCCCAATCGAGTATTGTTTCCCTGGCAACGAAAGGTCTGTCTGCTAGGAGAGGATTAACTCTCTTCCGATGCACTATTTCATGTTTACTGTGTCCCACGCACCCTCACATTGACGAATTAACGCAGAAATGGCGTCGCTATGTCATACTATAGGTACCATGCCTTCTGTTTATCAATCGAGTATTGTTTCCCCGGCAACGAAAGGGCTGTCTGCTAGGAGAGGATTATCTCTCTTCCGATGCACTAATTCATGTTTACTGTGTCCCACGCACCCTCACTTGACGAATTAACGCAGAAATGGCGTCGCTATGACATACTATAGGAGCCATGCCTTCTGTTTCCCAATCGAGTATTGTTTCCCCGGCAACGAAAGGGCTGTCTGCTAGGAGTGGATTATCTCTCTTCCGATGCACTATTTCATGTTTACTGTGTCCCACGCACCCTCACATTGACGAATTAACGCAGAAATGGCGTCGCTATGACATACTATAGGTACCATGCCTTCTGTTTCCCAATCGAGTATTGTTTCCCCGGCAACGAGAGGGCTGTCTGCTAGGAGAGGATTATCTCTCTTCCGATGCACTATTTCATGTTTACTGTGTCCCACGCACCCTCACATTGACGAATTAACGCAGAAATGGCGTCGCTATGACATACTATAGGTACCATGCCTTCTGTTTCCCAAACGAGTATTGTTTCCCCGGCAACGAAAGGGCTGTCTGCTAGGAGAGGATTATCTCTCTTCCGATGCACTATTTCATGTTTACTGTGTCCCACGCACCCTCACATTGAAGAATTAACGAAGAAATGTCGTCGCTATTACATACTATAGGAGCCATGCCTTCTGGTTCCCAATCGAGTATTGTTTCCCCGGTAACGAAAGGGCTGTCTGCTAGGAGAGGATTATCTCTCTTCCGATGCACTATTTCATGTTTACTGTGTCCCACGCACCCTCACATTGACGAATTAACGCAGAAATGTCGTCGCTATGACATACTATAGGAGCCATGCCTTCTGTTTCCCAATCGAGTATTGTTTCCCCGGCAACGAAAGGGCTGTCTGCTAGGAGAGGATTATCTCTCTTCCGATGCACTATTTCATGTTTACTGTGTCCCACGCACCCTCACATTGACGAATTAACGCAGAAATGGCGTCGCTATGACATACTATAGGAGCCATGCCTTCTGTTTCCCAATCGAGTATTGTTTCCCCGGCAACGAAAGGGCTGTGTGCTAGGAGTGGATTATCTCTTTTCCGATGCACTATTTCATGTTTACTGTGTCCCACGCACCCTCACATTGACGAATTAACGCAGAAATGGCGTCGCTATGACATACTATAGGTACCATGCCTTCTGTTTCCCAATCGAGTATTGTTTCCCCGGCAACGAGAGAGCTGTCTGCTAGGAGAGGATTATCTCTCTTCCGATGCACTATTTCATGTTTACTGTGTCCCACGCACCCTCACATTGACGAATTAACGCAGAAATGGCGTCGCTATGACATACTATAGGAGCCATGCCTTCTGGTTCCCAATCGAGTATTGTTTCCCCGGCAACGAAAGAGCTGTCTGCTAGGAGTGGATTATCTCTTTTCCGATGCACTATTTCATGTTTACTGTGTCCCACGCACCCTCACATTGACGAATTAACGCAGAAATGGCGTCGCTATGACATACTATAGGAGCCATGCCTTCTGTTTCCCAATCGAGTATTGTTTCACCGGCAACGAAAGGGCTGTCTGCTAGGAGTGGATTATCTCTTTTCCGATGCACTATTTCATGTTTACTGTGTCCCACGCACCCTCACATTGACGCATTAACGCAGAAATGGCGTCGCTATGACATACTATATGTACCATGCCTTCTGTTTCCCAATCGAGTATTGTTTCCCCGGCAACGAGAGAGCTGTCTGCTAGGAGAGGATTATCTCTCATCCGATGCACTATTTCATGTTTTCTGTGTCCCACGCACACTCACATTGACGAATTAACGCAGAAATGGCGTCGGTATGACATATTATAGGAGCCATGCCTTCTGTTTCCCAATCGAGTATTGTTTCACCGGCAACGAAAGGGCTGTCTGCTAGGAGTGGATTATCTCTTTTCCGATGCACTATTTCATGTTTACTGTGTCCCACGCACCCTCACATTGACGAATTAACGCAGAAATGGCGTCGCTATGACATACTATATGTACCATGCCTTCTGTTTCCCAATCGAGTATTGTTTCCCCGGCAACGAGAGAGCTGTCTGCTAGGAGAGGATTATCTCTCTTCCGATGCACTATTTCATGTTTTCTGTGTCCCACGCACACTCACATTGACGAATTAACGCAGAAATGGCGTCGGTATGACATACTATAGGAGCCATGCCTTCTGTTTCGCAATCAAGTATTGTTTCCCCGGCAACGAAAGGGCTGTCTGCTAGGAGTGGATTATATCTTTTCCGATGCACTATTTCATGTTTACTGTGTCCCACGCACCCTCACATTGACGAATTAACGCAGAAATGGCGTCGCTATGACATACTATAGGTACCATGCCTTCTGCTTCCCAATCGAGTATTGTTTCCACGGCAACGAAAGGGCTGTCTGCTAGGAGAGTAATATCTCTCTTCCGATGCACTATTTCATGTTTACTGTTTCCCACGCACCCTCACTTTGACGAATTAACGCAGAAATGGCGTCGGTATGACATACTATAGGAGCCATGCCTTCTGTTTCCCAATCGAGTATTGTTTCCCCGGCAACGAAAGGGCTGTCTGCTAGGAGTGGATTATCTCTTTTCCGATGCACTATTTCATGTTTACTGTGTCCCACGCACCCTCACATTGACGAATTAACGCAGAAATGGCGTCGCTATGACATACTATAGGTACCATGCCTTCTGTTTCCCAATCGAGTATTGTTTCCCCGGCAACGAGAGGGCTGTCTGCTAGGAGAGGATTATCTCTCTTCCGATGCACTATTTCATGTTTACTGTGTCCCACGCACCCTCACATTGACGAATTAACGCAGAAATGGCGTCGCTATGACATACTATAGGTACCATGCCTTCTGTTTCCCAATCGAGTATTGTTTCCCCGGCAACGAAAGGGCTGTCAGCTAGGAGAGTATTATCTCTCTTCCGATTCACTATTTCATGTTTACTGTTTCCCACGCACCCTCACATTGACGAATTAACGCAGAAATGGCGTCGCTATGACATACTATAGGTACCATGCCTTCTGTTTCCCAATCGAGTATTGTTTCCCCGGCAACGAAAGGGCTGTCTGCTAGGAGAGGATTATCTCTCTTCCGATGCACTATTTCATGTTTACTGTGTCCCACGCACCCTCACATTGAAGAATTAACGAAGAAATGTCGTCGCTATTACATACTATAGGAGCCATGCCTTCTGGTTCCCAATCGAGTATTGTTTCCCCGGTAACGAAAGGGCTGTCTGCTAGGAGAGGATTATCTCTCTTCCGATGCACTATTTCATGTTTACTGTGTCCCACGCACCCTCACATTGACGAATTAACGCAGAAATGTCGTCGCTATGACATACTATAGGAGCCATGCCTTCTGTTTCCCAATCGAGTATTGTTTCCCCGACAACGAAAGGGCTGTCTGCTAGGAGAGGATTATCTCTCTTCCGATGCACTATTTCATGTTTACTGTGTCCCGCGCACCCTCACATTGACGAATTAACGCAGAAATGGCGTCGCTATGACATACTATAGGTACCATGCCTTCTGATTCCCAATCGAGTATTGTTTCCCCGGCAACGAAAGGGCTGTCTGCTAGGAGAGGATTATCTCTCTTCCGATGCACTATTTCATGTTTACTGTGTCCCACGCACCCTCACATTGACGAATTAACGCAGAAATGGCGTCGCTATGACATACTATAGGAGCCATGCCTTCTGTTTCCCAATCGAGTATTGTTTCCCCGGCAACGAAAGGGCTGTCTGCTAGGAGAGGATTATCTCTCTTCCGATGCACTATTTCATGTTTACTGTGTCCCACGCACCCTCACATTGACGAATTAACGCAGAAATGGCGTCGCTATGACATACTATAGGAGCCATGCCTTCTGTTTCCCAATCGAGTATTGTTTCCCCGGCAACGAAAGGGCTGTCTGCTAGGAAAGGATTATCTCTCTTCCGATGCACTATTTCATGTTTACTGTGTCCCACGCACCCTCACATTGACGAATTAACGCAGAAATGGCGTCGCTATGACATACTATAGGAGCCATGCCTTCTGTTTCCCAATCGAGTATTGTTTCCCCGGCAACGAAAGGGCTGTCTGCTAGGAGAGGATTATCTCTCTTCCGATGCACTATTTCATGTTTACTGTGTCCCACGCACCCTCACATTGACGAATTAACGCAGAAATGGCGTCGCTATGACATACTATAGGTACCATGCCTTCTGATTCCCAATCGAGTATTGTTTCCCCGGCAACGAAAGGGCTGTCTGCTAGGAGAGGATTATCTCTCTTCCGATGCACTATTTCATGTTTACTGTGTCCCACGCACCCTCACATTGACGAATTAACGCAGAAATGGCGTCGCTATGACATACTATAGGAGCCATGCCTTCTGTTTCCCAATCGAGTATTGTTTCCCCGGCAACGAAAGGGCTGTCTGCTAGGAGAGGATTATCTCTCTTCCGATGCACTATTTCATGTTTACTGTGTCCCACGCACCCTCACATTTGACGAATTAACGCAGAAATGGCGTCGCTATGACATACTATAGGAGCCATGCCTTCTGTTTCCCAATCGAGTATTGTTTCCCCGGCAACGAAAGGGCTGTCTGCTAGGGGAGGATTATCTCTCTTCCGATGCACTATTTCATGTTTACTGTGTCCCACGCACCCTCACATTGACGAATTAACGCAGAAATGGCGTCGCTATGACATACTATAGGAGCCATGCCTTCTGTTTCCCAATCGAGTATTGTTTCCCCGGCAACGAAAGGGCTGTCTGCTAGGAGAGGATTATCTCTCTTCCGATGCACTATTTCATGTTTACTGTGTCCCACACACCCTCACATTGACGAATTAACGCACAAATGGCGTCGCTATGACATACTATAGGTACCATGCCTTCTGATTCCCAATCGAGTATTGTTTCCCCGGCAACGAAAGGGCTGTCTGCTAGGAGAGGATTATCTCTCTTCCGATGCACTATTTCATGCTTACTGTGTCCCACGCACCCTCACATTGACGAATTAACGCAGAAATGGCGTCGCTATGACATACTATAGGAGCCATGCCTTCTGTTTCCCAATCGAGTATTGTTTCCCCGGCAACGAAAGGGCTGTCTGCTAGGAGAGGATTATCTCTCTTCCGATGCACTATTTCATGTTTACTGTGTCCCACGCACCCTCACATTTGACGAATTAACGCAGAAATGGCGTCGCTATGACATACTATAGGAGCCATGCCTTCTGTTTCCCAATCGAGTATTGTTTCCCCGGCAACGAAAGGGCTGTCTGCTAGGGGAGGATTATCTCTCTTCCGATGCACTATTTCATGTTTACTGTGTCCCACGCACCCTCACATTGACGAATTAACGCAGAAATGGCGTCGCTATGACATACTATAGGAGCCATGCCTTCTGTTTCCCAATCGAGTATTGTTTCCCCGGCAACGAAAGGGCTGTCTGCTAGGAGAGGATTATCTCTCTTCCGATGCACTATTTCATGTTTACTGTGTCCCACGCACCCTCACATTGACGAATTAACGCACAAATGGCGTCGCTATGACATACTATAGGTACCATGCCTTCTGATTCCCAATCGAGTATTGTTTCCCCGGCAACGAAAGGCTGTCTGCTAGGAGAGGATTATCTCTCTTCCGATGCACTATTTCACGTTTACTGTGTCCCACGCACCCTCACATTGACGAATTAACGCAGAAATGGCGTCGCTATGACATACTATATGTACCATGCCTTCTGTTTCCCAATCGAGTATTGTTTCCCCGGCAACGAGAGAGCTGTCTGCTAGGAGAGGATTATCTCTCTTCCGATGCACTATTTCATGTTTTCTGTGTCCCACGCACACTCACATTGACGAATTAACGCAGAAATGGCGTCGGTATGACATACTATAGGAGCCATGCCTTCTGTTTCGCAATCAAGTATTGTTTCCCCGGCAACGAAAGGGCTGTCTGCTAGGAGTGGATTATCTCTTTTCCGATGCACTATTTCATGTTTACTGTGTCCCACGCACCCTCACATTGACGAATTAACGCAGAAATGGCGTCGCTATGACATACTATAGGTACCATGCCTTCTGCTTCCCAATCGAGTATTGTTTCCACGGCAACGAAAGGGCTGTCTGCTAGGAGAGTAATATCTCTCTTCCGATGCACTATTTCATGTTTACTGTTTCCCACGCACCCTCACTTTGACGAATTAACGCAGAAATGGCGTCGGTATGACATACTATAGGAGCCATGCCTTCTGTTTCCCAATCGAGTATTGTTTCCCCGGCAACGAAAGGGCTGTCTGCTAGGAGTGGATTATCTCTTTTCCGATGCACTATTTCATGTTTACTGTGTCCCACGCACCCTCACATTGACGAATTAACGCAGAAATGGCGTCGCTATGACATACTATAGGTACCATGCCTTCTGTTTCCCAATCGAGTATTGTTTCCCCGGCAACGAGAGGGCTGTCTGCTAGGAGAGGATTATCTCTCTTCCGATGCACTATTTCATGTTTACTGTGTCCCACGCACCCTCACATTGACGAATTAACGCAGAAATGGCGTCGCTATGACATACTATAGGTACCATGCCTTCTGTTTCCCAATCGAGTATTGTTTCCCCGGCAACGAAAGGGCTGTCAGCTAGGAGAGTATTATCTCTCTTCCGATTCAGTATTTCATGTTTACTGTTTCCCACGCACCCTCACATTGACGAATTAACGCAGAAATGGCGTCGCTATGACATACTATAGGTACCATGCCTTCTGTTTCCCAATCGAGTATTGTTTCCCCGGCAACGAAAGGGCTGTCTGCTAGGAGAGGATTATCTCTCTTCCGATGCACTATTTCATGTTTACTGTGTCCCACGCACCCTCACATTGAAGAATTAACGAAGAAATGTCGTCGCTATTACATACTATAGGAGCCATGCCTTCTGGTTCCCAATCGAGTATTGTTTCCCCGGTAACGAAAGGGCTGTCTGCTAGGAGAGGATTATCTCTCTTCCGATGCACTATTTCATGTTTACTGTGTCCCACGCACCCTCACATTGACGAATTAACGCAGAAATGTCGTCGCTATGACATACTATAGGAGCCATGCCTTCTGTTTCCCAATCGAGTATTGTTTCCCCGGCAACGAAAGGGCTGTCTGCTAGGAGAGGATTATCTCTCTTCCGATGCACTATTTCATGTTTACTGTGTCCCGCGCACCCTCACATTGACGAATTAACGCAGAAATGGCGTCGCTATGACATACTATAGGTACCATGCCTTCTGATTCCCAATCGAGTATTGTTTCCCCGGCAACGAAAGGGCTGTCTGCTAGGAGAGGATTATCTCTCTTCCGATGCACTATTTCATGTTTACTGTGTCCCACGCACCCTCACATTGACGAATTAACGCAGAAATGGCGTCGCTATGACATACTATAGGAGCCATGCCTTCTGTTTCCCAATCGAGTATTGTTTCCCCGGCAACGAAAGGGCTGTCTGCTAGGAGAGGATTATCTCTCTTCCGATGCACTATTTCATGTTTACTGTGTCCCACGCACCCTCACATTGACGAATTAACGCAGAAATGGCGTCGCTATGACATACTATAGGAGCCATGCCTTCTGTTTCCCAATCGAGTATTGTTTCCCCGGCAACGAAAGGGCTGTCTGCTAGGAAAGGATTATCTCTCTTCCGATGCACTATTTCATGTTTACTGTGTCCCACGCACCCTCACATTGACGAATTAACGCAGAAATGGCGTCGCTATGACATACTATAGGAGCCATGCCTTCTGTTTCCCAATCGAGTATTGTTTCCCCGGCAACGAAAGGGCTGTCTGCTAGGAAAGGATTATCTCTCTTCCGATGCACTATTTCATGTTTACTGTGTCCCACGCACCCTCACATTGACGAATTAACGCAGAAATGGCGTCGCTATGACATACTATAGGAGCCATGCCTTCTGATTCCCAATCGAGTATTGTTTCCCCGGCAACGAAAGGGCTGTCTGCTAGGAGAGGATTATCTCTCTTCCGATGCACTATTTCATGTTTACTGTGTCCCACGCACCCTCACATTGACGAATTAACGCAGAAATGGCGTCGCTATGACATACTATAGGAGCCATGCCTTCTGTTTCCCAATCGAGTATTGTTTCCCCGGCAACGAAAGGGCTGTCTGCTAGGAGAGGATTATCTCTCTTCCGATGCACTATTTCATGTTTACTGTGTCCCACGCACCCTCACATTTGACGAATTAACGCAGAAATGGCGTCGCTATGACATACTATAGGAGCCATGCCTTCTGTTTCCCAATCGAGTATTGTTTCCCCGGCAACGAAAGGGCTGTCTGCTAGGGGAGGATTATCTCTCTTCCGATGCACTATTTCATGTTTACTGTGTCCCACGCACCCTCACATTGACGAATTAACGCAGAAATGGCGTCGCTATGACATACTATAGGAGCCATGCCTTCTGTTTCCCAATCGAGTATTGTTTCCCCGGCAACGAAAGGGCTGTCTGCTAGGAGAGGATTATCTCTCTTCCGATGCACTATTTCATGTTTACTGTGTCCCACGCACCCTCACATTGACGAATTAACGCAGAAATGGCGTCGCTATGACATACTATAGGAGCCATGCCTTCTGATTCCCAATCGAGTATTGTTTCCCCGGCAACGAAAGGGCTGTCTGCTAGGAGAGGATTATCTCTCATCCGATGCACTATTTCATGTTTACTGTGTCCCACGCACCCTCACATTGACGAATTAACGCAGAAATGGCGTCGCTATGACATACTATAGGAGCCATGCCTTCTGTTTCCCAATCGAGTATTGTTTCCCAGGCAACGAAAGGGCTGTCTGCTAGGAGAGGATTATCTCTCTTCCGATGCACTATTTCATGTTTACTGTGTCCCACGCACACTCACATTGACGAATTAACGCAGAAATGGCGTCGCTATGACATACTATAGGAGCCATGCCTTCTGTTTCCCAATCGAGTATTGTTTCCGTGGCAACGAAAGGGCTGTCTGCTAGGAGAGGATTATCTCTCATCCGATGCACTATTTCATGTTTACTGTGTCCCACGCACCCTCACATTGACGAATTAACGCAGAAATGGCGTCGCTATGACATACTATAGGAGCCATGCCTTCTGTTTCCCAATCGAGTATTGTTTCCCCGGCAACGAAAGGGCTGTCTGCTAGGAGAGGATTATCTCTCATCCGATGCACTATTTCGTGTTTACTGTGTCCCACGCACCCTCACATTGACGAATTAACGCAGAAATGGCGTCGCTATGACATACTATAGGTACCATGCCTTCTGTTTCCCAATCGAGTATTGTTTCCCTGGCAACGAAAGGGCTGTCTGCTAGGAGAGGATTATCTCTCTTCCGATGCACTATTTCATGTTTACTGTGTCCCACGCACCCTCACATTGACGAATTAACGCAGAAATGGCGTCGCTATGACATACTATAGGTACCATGCCTTCTGTTTCCCAATCGAGTATTGTTTCCCTGGCAACGAAAGGGATGTCTGCTAGGAGAGGATTATCTCTCTTCCGATGCACTATTTCATGTTTACTGTGTCCCACGCACCCTCACATTGACGAATTAACGCAGAAATGGCGTCGCTATGACATACTATAGGAGCCATGCCTTCTGTTTCCCAATCGAGTATTGTTTCCCCGGCAACGAAAGGGCTGTCTGCTAGGAGAGGATTATCTCTCTTCCGATGCACTATTTCATGTTTACTGTGTCCCACGCACCCTCACATTGACGAATTAACGCAGAAATGGCGTCGCTATGACATACTATAGGTACCATGCCTTCTGTTTCCCAATCGAGTATTGTTTCCCTGGCAACGAAAGGGCTGTCTGCTAGGAGAGGATTATCTCTCATCCGATGCACTATTTCATGTTTACTGTGTCCCACGCACCCTCACATTGACGAATTAACGCAGAAATGGCGTCGCTATGACGTACTATAGGTACCAAGCCTTCTGTTTCCCAATCGAGTATTGTTTCCCCGGCAACGAAAGGGCTGTCTGCTAGGAGAGGATTATCTCTCTTCCGATGCACTATTTCATGTTTACTGTGTCCCACGCACCCTCACATTGACGAATTAACGCAGAAATGGCGTCGCTATGACATACTATAGGTACCATGCCTTCTGTTTCCCAATCGAGTATTGTTTCCCCGGCAACGAAAGGGCTGTCTGCTAGGAGAGGATTATCTCTCTCCCGATGCACTATTTCATGTTTACTGTGTCCCACGCACCCTCACATTGACGAATTAACGCAGAAATGGCGTCGCTATGACATACTATAGGTACCATGCCTTCTGTTTCCCAATCGAGGATTGTTTCCCTGGCAACGAAAGGGCTGTCTGCTAGGAGAGGATTATCTCTTTTCCGATGCCCTATTTCATGTTTACTGTGTCCCACGCACCCTCACATTGACGAATTAACGCAGAAATGGCGTCGCTATGACATACTATAGGTACCATGCCTTCTGTTTCCCAATCGAGTATTGTTTCCCCGGCAACGAAAGGGCTGTCTGCTAGGAGAGGATTATCTCTCTTCCGATGCACTATTTCATGATTACTGTGTCCCACGCACCCTCACATTGACGAATTAACGCAGAAATGGCGTCGCTATGACATACTATAGGTACCATGACTTCTGTTTCCCAATCGAGTATTGTTTCCCTGGCAACGAAAGTGCTGTCTGCTAGGAGAGGATTATCTCTCTTCCGATGCACTATTTCATGTTTACTGTGTCCCACGCACCCTCACATTGACGAATTAACGCAGAAATGGCGTCGCTATGACATACTATAGGTACCATGCCTTCTGTTTCCCAATCGAGTATTGTTTCCCCGGCAACGAAAGGGCTGTCTGCTAGGAGAGGATTATCTCTCTTCTGATGCACTATTTCATGTTTACTGTGTCCCACGCACCCTCACATTGACGAATTAACGCAGAAATGGGGTCGCTATGACATACTATAGGTACCATGCCTTCTGGTTCCCAATCGAGTATTGTTTCCCTGGCAACGAAAGGGCTGTCTGCTAGGAGAGGATTATCTCTCTTCCGATGCACTATTTCATGTTTACTGTGTCCCACGCACCCTCACATTGACGAATTAACGCAGAAATGGCGTCGCTATGACATACTATAGGTAACATGCCTTCTGTTTCCCAATCGAGTATTGTTTCCCTGGCAACGAAAGGGATGTCTGCTAGGAGAGGATTATCTCTCTTCCGATGCACTATTTCATGTTTACTGTGTCCCACGCACCCTCACATTGACGAATTAACGCAGAAATGGCGTCGCTATGACATACTATAGGAGCCATGCCTTCTGTTTCCCAATCGAGTATTGTTTCCCCGGCAACGAAAGGGCTGTCCGCTAGGAGAGGATTATCTCTCTTCCGATGCACTATTTCATGTTTACTGTGTCCCACGCACCCTCACATTGACGAATTAACGCAGAAATGGCGTCGCTATGACATACCATAGGTACCATGCCTTCTGTATCCCAATCGAGTATTGTTTCCCTGGCAACGGAAGGGCTGTCTGCTAGGAGAGGATTATCTCTCATCCGATGCACTATTTCATGTTTACTGTGTCCCACGCACCCTCACATTGACGAATTAACGCAGAAATGGCGTCGCTATGACGTACTATAGGTACCATGCCTTCTGTTTCCCAATCGAGTATTGTTTCCCCGGCAACGAAAGGGCTGTCTGCTAGGAGAGGATTATCTCTCTTCCGATGCACTATTTCATGTTTACTGTGTCCCACGCACCCTCACATTGACGAATTAACGCAGAAATGGCGTCGCTATGACATACTATAGGTACCATGCCTTCTGTTTCCCAATCGAGTATTGTTTCCCCGGCAACGAAAGGGCTGTCTGCTAGGAGAGGATTATCTCTCTTCCGATGCACTATTTCATGTTTACTGTGTCCCACGCACCCTCACATTGACGAATTAACGCAGAAATGGCGTCGCTATGACATACTATAGGTACCATGCCTTCTGTTTCCCAATCGAGTATTGTTTCCCTGGCAACGAAAGGGCTGTCTGCTAGGAGAGGATTATCTCTCATCCGATGCCCTATTTCATGTTTACTGTGTCCCACGCACCCTCACATTGACGAATTAACGCAGAAATGGCGTCGCTATGACATACTATAGGTACCATGCCTTCTGTTTCCCAATCGAGTATTGTTTCCCCGGCAACGAAAGGGCTGTCTGCTAGGAGAGGATTATCTCTCTTCCGATGCACTATTTCATGTTTACTGTGTCCCACGCACCCTCACATTGACGAATTAACGCAGAAATGGCGTCGCTATGACATACTATAGGTACCATGCCTTCTGTTTCCCAATCGAGTATTGTTTCCCTGGCAACGAAAGTGCTGTCTGCTAGGAGAGGATTATCTCTCTTCCGATGTACTATTTCATGTTTACTGTGTCCCACGCACCCTCACATTGACGAATTAACGCAGAAATGGCGTCGCTATGACATACTATAGGTACCATGCCTTCTGTTTCCCAATCGAGTAATGTTTCCCCGGCAACGAAAGGGCTGTCTGCTAGGAGAGGATTATCTCTCTTCCGATGCACTATTTCATGTTTACTGTGTCCCACGCACCCTCACATTGACGAATTAACGCAGAAATGGCGTCGCTATGACATACTATAGGTACCATGGCTTCTGTTTCCCAATCGAGTATTGTTTCCCCGGCAACGAAAGGGCTGTCTGCTAGGAGAGGATTATCTCTCTTCCGATGCACTATTTCATGTTTACTGTGTCCCACGCACCCTCACATTGACGAATTAACGCAGAAATGGCGTCGCTATGACATACTATAGGTACCATGCCTTCTGTTTCCCAATCGAGTATTGTTTCCCTGGCAACGAAAGGGCTGTCTGCTGGCAGAGGATTATCTCTCTTCCGATGCACTATTTCATGTTTACTGTGTCCCACGCACCCTCACATTGACGAATTAACGCAGCAATGGCGTCGCTATGACATACTATAGGTACCATGCCTTCTGTTTCCCAATCGAGTATTGTTTCCCCGGCAACGAAAGGGCTGTCTGCTAGGAGAGGATTATCTCTCTTCCGATGCACTATTTCATGTTTACTGTGTCCCACGCACCCTCACATTGACGAATTAACGCAGAAATGGCGTCGCTATGACATACTGTAGGTACCATGCCTTCTGTTTCCCAATCGAGTATTGTTTCCGCGGCAACGAAAGGGCTGTCTGCTAGGAGAGGATTATCTTTCTTCCGATGCACTATTTCATGTTTACTGTGTCCCACGCACCCTCACATTGACGAATTAACGCAGAAATGGCGTCGCTATGACATACTATAGGAGCCATGCCTTCTGTTTCCCAATCGAGTACTGTTTCCCCGGCATCGAAAGTGCTGTCTGCTAGGAGAGGATTATCTCTCTTCCGATGCACTATTTCATGTTTACTGTGTCCCACGCACCCTCACATTGACGAATTAACGCAGAAATGGCGTCGCTATGACATACTATAGGTACCATGCCTTCTGTTTCCCAATCGAGTATTGTTTCCCTGGCAACGAAATGTCTGTCTGCTAGGAGAGGATTAACTCTCTTCCGATGCACTATTTCATGTTTACTGTGTCCCACGCACCCTCACATTGACGAATTAACGCAGAAATGGCGTCGCTATGACATACTATAGGTACCATGCCTTCTGTTTATCAATCGAGTATTGTTTCCCCGGCAACGAAAGGGCTGTCTGCTAGGAGAGGATTATCTCTCTTCCGATGCACTAATTCATGTTTACTGTGTCCCACGCACCCTCACATTGACGAATTAACGCAGAAATGGCGTCGCTATGACATACTATAGGAGCCATGCCTTCTGTTTCCCAATCGAGTATTGTTTCCCCGGCAACGAAAGGGCTGTCTGCTAGGAGAGGATTATCTCTCTTCCGATGCACTATTTCATGTTTACTGTGTCCCACGCACCCTCACATTGACGAATTAACGCAGAAATGGCGTCGCTATGACATACTATATGAGCCATGCCTTCTGTTTCCCAATCGAGTATTGTTTCCCCGGCAACGAAAGGGCTGTCTGCTAGGAGTGGATTATCTCTTTTACGATGCACTATTTCATGTTTACTGTGTCCCACGCACCCTCACATTGACGAATTAACGCAGAATTTGCGTCGCTATAACATACTATAGGAGCCATGCCTTCTGGTTCCCAATCGAGTATTGTTTCCCCGGCAACGAAAGGTCTGTCTGCTAGGAGTGGATTATCTCTTTTACGATGCAGTATTTCATGTTTACTGTGTCCCACGCACCCTCACATTGACGAATTAACGCAGAAATGGCGTCGCTATGACATACTATAGGAGCCATGCCTTCTGTTTCCCAATGGAGTATTGTTTCCCCGGCAACCAAAGGGCTGTCTGCTAGGTGTGGATTATCTCTTTTCCGATGCACTACTTCATGTTTACTGTGTCCCACGCACCCTCACATTGACGAATTAACGCAGAAATGGCGTCGCTATGACATACTATAGGAGCCATGCCTTCTGTTTCCCAATCGAGTATTGTTTCCCCGGCAACGAAAGGGCTGTCTGCTAGGAGTGGATTATCTCTTTTACGATGCACTATTTCATGTTTACTGTGTCCCACGCGCCCTCACATTGACGAATTAACGCAGAAATGGCGTCGCTATGACATACTATAGGAGCCATGCCTTCTGTTTCCCAATCGAGTATTGTTTCCCTGGCAACGAAAGGGCTGTCTGCTAGGAGTGGATTATCTCTTTTCCGATGCACTATTTCATGTTTACTGTGTCCCACGCACCCTCACTTTAACGAATTAACGCAGAAATGGCGTCGCTATGACATACTATAGGAGCCATGCCTTCTGTTTCCCAATCGAGTATTGTTTCCCTGGCAACGAAAGGGCTGTCTGCTAGGTGTGGATTATCTCTTTTCCGATCCACTATTTCATGTTTACTGTGTCCCACGCACCCTCACATTGACGAATTAACGCAGAAATGGCGTCGCTATGACATACTATAGGAGCCATGCCTTCTGTTTCCCAATCGAGTATTGATTTTACTGCAACGAAAGGGCTGTCTGCTAGGAGTGGATTATCTCTTTTCCGATGCACTATTTCATGTTTACTGTGTCCCACGCACCCTCACATTGACGAATTAACGCAGAAATGGCGTCGCTATGACATACTATAGGAGCCATGCCTTCTGGTTCCCAATCGAGTATTGTTTCCCCGGCAACGAAAGGGCTGTCTGCTAGGAGTGGACTATCTCTTTTCCGATGCACTATTTCATGTTTACTGTGTCCCACGCACCCTAACATTGACGAATTAACGCAGAATATGCGTTGCTATGACATACTATAGGAGCCATGCCTTCTGGTTCCCAATCGAGTATTGTTCCCCGGCAACGAAAGGTCTGTCTGCTAGGAGTGGATTATCTCTTTTCCGATGCACTATTTCATGTTTACTGTGTCCCACGCACCCTCACATTGACGAATTAACGCAGAAATGGCGTCGCTATGACATACTATAGGAGCCATGCCTTCTGTTTCCCAATCGAGTATTGTTTCCCCGGCAACGAAAGGTCTGTCTGCTAGGAGTAGATTATCTCTTTTCCGATGCACTATTTCATGTTTACCGTGTCACACGCACCCTTACATTGTCGAATTAACGCAGAATTTGCGTCGATATGACATACTATAGGAGCCATGCCTTCTGGTTCCCAATCGAGTATTGTTTCCCCGGCAACGATAGGGCTGTCTGCTAGGAGTAGATTATCTATTTTCCGATGCACTATTTCATGTTTACTGTGTCCCACGCACCCTCACATTGACGAATTAACGCAGAAATGGCGTCGCTATGACATACTATAGGAGCCATGCCTTCTGGTTCCCAATCGAGTATTGTTTCCCCGGCAACGAAAGGGCTGTCTGCTAGGAGTGGACTACCTCTTTTCCGATACACTATTTCATGTTTACTGTGTCCCACGTACCCTCACATTGACGAATTAACGCAGAATATGCGTCGCTATGACATACTATAGGAGCCATGCCTTCTGGTTCCCAATCGAGTATTGTTCCCCGGCAACGAAAGGGCTGTCTGCTAGGAGTGGACTATCTCTTTTCCGATGCACTATTTCATGTTTACTGTGTCCCACGCACCCTCACATTGACGAATTAACGCAGAAATGGCGTCGCTATGACATACTATAGGAGCCATGCCTTCTGTTTCCCAATCGAGTATTGTTTCCCCGGCAACGAAAGGTCTGTCTGCTAGGAGTAGATTATCTTTTTTCCGATGCACTATTTCATGTTTACCGTGTCACACGCACCCTCACTTTAACGAATTAACGCAGAAATGGCGTCGCTATGACATACTATAGGAGCCATGCCTTCTGTTTCCCAATCGAGTATTGTTTCCCTGGCAACGAAAGGGCTGTCTGCTAGGTGTGGATTATCTCTTTTCCGATCCACTATTTCATGTTTACTGTGTCCCACGCACCCTCACATTGACGAATTAACGCAGAAATGGCGTCGCTATGACATACTATAGGAGCCATGCCTTCTGTTTCCCAATCGAGTATTGATTTTACTGCAACGAAAGGGCTGTCTGCTAGGAGTGGATTATCTCTTTTCCGATGCACTATTTCATGTTTACTGTGTCCCACGCACCCTCACATTGACGAATTAACGCAGAAATGGCGTCGCTATGACATACTATAGGAGCCATGCCTTCTGGTTCCCAATCGAGTATTGTTTCCCCGGCAACGAAAGGGCTGTCTGCTAGGAGTGGACTATCTCTTTTCCGATGCACTATTTCATGTTTACTGTGTCCCACGCACCCTAACATTGACGAATTAACGCAGAATATGCGTCGCTATGACATACTATAGGAGCCATGCCTTCTGGTTCCCAATCGAGTATTGTTCCCCGGCAACGAAAGGGCTGTCTGCTAGGAGTGGATTATCTCTTTTCCGATGCACTATTTCATGTTTACTGTGTCCCACGCACCCTCACATTGACGAATTAACGCAGAAATGGCGTCGCTATGACATACTATAGGAGCCATGCCTTCTGTTTCCCAATCGAGTATTGTTTCCCCGGCAACGAAAGGTCTGTCTGCTAGGAGTAGATTATCTCTTTTCCGATGCACTATTTCATGTTTACCGTGTCACACGCACCCTTACATTGTCGAATTAACGCAGAATTTGCGTCGATATGACATACTATAGGAGCCATGCCTTCTGGTTCCCAATCGAGTATTGTTTCCCCGGCAACGATAGGGCTGTCTGCTAGGAGTAGATTATCTATTTTCCGATGCACTATTTCATGTTTACTGTGTCCCACGCACCCTCACATTGACGAATTAACGCAGAAATGGCGTCGCTATGACATACTATAGGAGCCATGCCTTCTGGTTCCCAATCGAGTATTGTTTCCCCGGCAACGAAAGGGCTGTCTGCTAGGAGTGGACTATCTCTTTTCCGATGCACTATTTCATGTTTACTGTGTCCCACGTACCCTCACATTGACGAATTAACGCAGAATATGCGTCGCTATGACATACTATAGGAGCCATGCCTTCTGGTTCCCAATCGAGTATTGTTCCCCGGCAACGAAAGGGCTGTCTGCTAGGAGTGGACTATCTCTTTTCCGATGCACTATTTCATGTTTACTGTGTCCCACGCACCCTCACATTGACGAATTAACGCAGAAATGGCGTCGCTATGACATACTATAGGAGCCATGCCTTCTGTTTCCCAATCGAGTATTGTTTCCCCGGCAACGAAAGGTCTGTCTGCTAGGAGTAGATTATCTTTTTTCCGATGCACTATTTCATGTTTACCGTGTCACACGCACCCTTACATTGTCGAATTAACGCAGAATTTGCGTCGATATGACATACTATAGGAGCCATGCCTTCTGGTTCCCAATCGAGTATTGTTTCCCCGGCAACGAAAGGGCTGTCTGCTAGGAGTGGACTATCTCTTTTCCGTTGCACTATTTCATGTTTACTGTGTCCCACTCACCCTCACATTGACGAATTAACGCAGAATTTGCGTCGCTATGACATACTATAGGAGCCATGCCTTCTGTTTCCCAATCGAGTATTGTTTCCCCGGCAACGAAAGGGCTGTCTGCTAGGAGTGGATTATCTCTTTTCCGATGCACTATTTCATGTTTACTGTGTCCCACGCACCCTCACATTGACGAATTAACGCAGAATATGCGTCGCTATGACATACTATAGGAGCCATGCCTTCTGGTTCCCAATCGAGTATTGTTTCCCCGACAACGAAAGGGCTGTCTGCTAGGAGTGGACTATCTCTTTTCCGATGCACTTTTTCATGTTTACTGTGTCCCACTCACCCTCACATTGACGAATTAACGCAGAATTTGCGTCGCTATGACATACTGTAGGAGCCATGCCTTCTGTTTCCCAATCGAGTATTGTTTCCCCGGCAACGAAAGGGCTGTCTGCTAGGAGTGGATTATCTCTTTTCCGATGCACTATTTCATGTTTACTGTGTCCCACTCACCCTCACATTGACGAATTAACGCAGAATTTGCGTCGCTATAACATACTATTGAAGCCATGCCTTCTGTTTCCCAATCGAGTATTGTTTCCCCGGCAACGAAAGGGCTGTCTGCTAGGAGTGGATTATCTCTTTTCCGATGCACTATTTCATGTTTACTGTGTCCCACGCACCCTAACATTGACGAATTAACGCAGAATTTGCGTCGCTATGACATACTATAGGAGCCATGCCTTCTGTTTCCCAATCGAGTATTGCTTCCCCGGCAACGAAAGGGCTGTCTGCTAGGAGTGGATTATCTCTTTTCCGATGCACTATTTCATGTTTACTGTGTCCCACGCACCCTCACATTGACGAATTAACGCAGAATTTGCGTCGCTATGACATACTATAGGAGCCATGCCTTCTGGTTCTCAATCGAGTATTGTTTCCCCGGCAACGATAGGGCTGTCTGCTAGGAGTGGATTATCTCTTTTCCGATGCACTATTTCATGTTTACTGTGTCCCACGCACCCTCACATTGACGAATTAACGCAGAAATTGCGTCGCTATGACATACTATAGGAGCCATGCCTTCTGTTTCCCAATCGAGTATTGTTTCCCCGGCAACGAAAGGGCTGTCTGCTAGGAGTAGATTATCTCTTTTCCGATGCACTATTTCATGTTTACCGTGTCACACGCACCCTCACATTGTCGAATTAACGCAGAATTTGCGTCGCTATGACATACTATAGGAGCCATGCCTTCTGTTTCGCAATCGAGTATTGTTTCCTCGGCAACGATAGGGCTGTCTGCTAGGAGTGGATTATCTCTTTTCTGATGCACTATTTCATGTTAACTGTGTCCCACGCACCCTCACATTGACGAATTAACGCAGAAATGGCGTCGCTATGACATACTGTAGGAGCCATGCCTTCTGTTTCCCAATCGAGTATTGTTTCCCCGGCAACGAAAGGTCTGTCTGCTAGGAGTAGATTATCTCTTTTCCGATGCACTATTTCATGTTTACCGTGTCACACGCACCCTCACATTGTCGAATTAACGCAGAATTTGCGTCGCTATGACATACTATAGGAGCCATGCTTTCTGGTTCCCAATCGAGTATTGTTTCCCCGGCAACGATAGGGCTGTCTGCTAGGAGTGGATTATCTCTTTTCCGATGCACTATTTCATGTTTACTGTGTCCCACGCACCCTCACATTGTCGAATTAACGCAGAAATGGCGTCGCTATTACATACTATAGGAGCCATGCCTTCTGTTTCCCAATCGAGTATTGTTTCCCCGGCAACGAAAGGTCTGTCTGCTAGGAGTAGATTATCTCTTTTCCGATGCACTATTTCATGTTTACCGTGTCACACGCACCGTCACATTGTCGAATTAACGCAGAATTTGCGTCGCTATGACATACTATAGGAGCCATGCCTTCTGTTTCCCAATCGAGTATTGTTTCCCCAGCAACGATAGGGCTGTCTGCTAGGAGTGGAATATCTCTTTTCCGATGCACTATTTCATGTTTACTGTGTCCCACGCACCCTCACATTGACGAATTAACGCAGAAATGGCGTCGCTATGACATACTATAGGAGCCATGCCTTCTGTTTCCCAATCGAGTATTGTTTCCCCGGCAACGAAAGGTCTGTCTGCTAGGAGTAGATTATCTCTTTTCCGATGCACTATTTCATGTTTACCGTGTCACACGCACCCTCACATTGTCGAATTAACGCAGAATTTGCGTCGCTGTGACATACTATAGGAGCCATGCCTTCTGTTTCCCAATCGAGTATTGTTTCCCCGGCAACGAAAGGTCTGTCTGCTAGGAGTAGATTATCTCTTTTCCGATGCACTATTTCATGTTTACCGTGTCACACGCACCCTCACATTGTCGAATTAACGCAGAATTTGCGTCGCTATGACATACTATAGGAGCCATGACTTCTGGTTCCCAATCGAGTATTGTTTCCCCGGCAAAGATAGGGCTGTCTGCTAGGAGTAGATTATCTCTTTTCCGATGCACTATTTCATGTTTACTGTGTCCCACGCACCCTCACATTGACGAATTAACGCAGAATTTGCGTCGCTATGACATACTATAGGAGCCATGCCTTCTGGTTCTCAATCGAGTATTGTTTCCCCGGCAACGATAGGGCTGTCTGCTAGGAGTGGATTATCTCTTTTCCGATGCACTATTTCATGTTTACTGTGTCCCACGCACCCTCACATTGACGAATTAACGCAGAAATGGCGTCGCTATGACATACTATAGGAGCCATGCCTTCTGTTTCCCAATCGAGTATTGTTTCCTTGGCAACGAAAGGTCTGTCTGCTAGGAGTAGATTATCTCTTTTCCGATGCACTATTTCATGTTTACCGTGTCACACGCACCCTCACATTGTCGAATTAACGCAGAATTTGCGTCGCTATGACATACTATAGGAGCCATGCCTTCTGTTTCCCAATCGAGTATTGTTTCCCCAGCAACGATAGGGCTGTCTGCTAGGAATGGATTATCTCTTTTCCGATGCACTATTTCATGTTTACTGTGTCCCACGCACCATCACATTGTCGAATTAACGCAGAAATTGCGTCGCTATGACATACTATAGGAGCCATGCCTTCTGTTTCCCAATCGAGTATTGTTTCCCCGGCAACGAAAGGTCTGTCTGCTAGGAGTAGATTATCTCTTTTCCGATGCACTATTTCATGTTTACCGTGTCACACGCACCCTCACATTGTCGAATTAACGCAGAATTTGCGTCGCTATGACATACTATAGGAGCCATGCCTTCTGTTTCCCAATCGAGTATTGTTTCCCCAGCAACGATAGGGCTGTCTGCTAGGAGTGGATTATCTCTTTTCCGATGCACTATTTCATGTTTACTGTGTCCCACGCACCCTCACATTGTCGAATTAACGCAGAAATCGCGTCGCTATGACATACTATAGGAGCCATGCCTTCTGTTTCCCAATCGAGTATTGTTTCCCCAGCAACGATAGGGCTGTCTGCTAGGAGTGGATTATCTCTTTTCCGATGCACTATTTCATGTTAACTGTGTCCCACGCACCCTCACATTGTCGATTTAACGCAGAATTTGCGTCGCTATGACATACTATAGGAGCCATGCCTTCTGGTTCCCAATCGAGTATTGTTTCTCCGGCAACGATAGGGCTGTCTACTAGGAGTGGATTATCTCTTTTCCGATGAACTATTTCATGTTTACCGTGTCCCACGCACCCTCACATTGACGAATTAACGCAGAAATGGCGTCGCTATGACATACTATTGGAGCCATGCCTTCTGTTTCCCAATCGAGTATTGTTTCCTCGGCAACGAAAGGTCTGTCTGCTAGTAGTAGATTATCTCTTTTCCGATGCACTATTTCATGTTTACCGTGTCACACGCACCCTCACATTGTCGAATTAACGCAGAAATGGCGTCGCTATGACATACTATAGGAGCCATGCCTTCTGTTTCCCAATCGAGTATTGTTTCCCCGGCAACGATAGGGCTGTCTGCTAGGAGTGGATTATCTCTTTTCCGATGAACTATTTCATGTTTACTGTGTCCCACGCACCCTCACATTGACGAATTAACGCAGAGATGGCGTCGCTATGACATACTATTGGAGCCATGCCTTCTGTTTCCCAATCGAGTATTGTTTCCCCGGCAACGAAAGGTCTGTCTGCTAGGAGTAGATTATCTCTTTTCCGATGCACTATTTCATGTTTACCGTGTCACACGCACCCTCACATTGTCGAATTAACGCAGAATTTGCGTCGCTATGACATACTATAGGAGCCATGCCTTCTGTTTCCCAATCGAGTATTGTTTCCCCGGCAACGATAGGGCTGTCTGCTAGGAGTGGATTATCTCTTTTCCGATGCACTATTTCATGTCTACTGTGTCCCACGCGCCCTCACATTGACGATTTAACGCAGAATTTGCGTCGCTATGACATACTATAGGAGCCATGCCTTCTGTTTCCCAATCGAGTATTGTTTCCCCGGCAACGAAAGGGCTGTCTGCTAGGAGTGGATTATCTCTTTTCCGATGCACTATTTCATGTTTACTGTGTCCCACGTACCCTCACATTGACGAATTAACGCAGAAATGGCGTCGCTATGACATACTATAGGAGCCATGCCTTCTGTTTCCCAATCGAGTATTGTTTCCTCGGCAACGAAAGGGCTGTCTGCTAGGAGAGTATTATCTCTCTTCCGATGCACTATTTCATGTTTACTGTTTCCCACGCACCCTCACATTGACGAATTAACGCAGAAATGGCGTCGCTATGACATACTATAGGTACCATGCCTTCTGTTTCCCAATCGAGTATTGTTTCCCCGGCAACGAAAGGGCTGTCTGCTAGGAGAGGATTATCTCTCTTCCGATGCACTATTTCATGTTTACTGTGTCCCACGCACCCTCACATTGATGAATTAACGCAGAAATATCGTCGCTATGACATACTATAGGAGCCATGCCTTCTGGTTCTTAATCGAGTATTGTTTCCCCGGTAACGAAAGGGCTGTCTGCCAGGAGAGGATTATCTCTCTTCCGATGCACTATTTCATGTTTACTGTGTCCCACGCACCCTCACATTGACGAATTAACGCAGAAATGGCGTCGCTATGACATACTATAGGTACCATGCCTCCTGTTTCCCAATCGAGTATTGTTTCCCCGGCAACGAAAGGGCTGTCTGCTAGGAGAGGATTATCTCTCTTCCGATGCACTATTTCATGTTTACTGTGTCCCACGCACCCTCACATTGACGAATTAACGCAGAAATGTCGTCGCTATGACATACTATAGGAGCCATGCCTTCTGTTTCCCAATCGAGTATTGTTTCCCCGGTAACGAAAGGGCTGTCTGCTAGGAGAGGATTATCTCTCTTCCGATGCACTATTTCATGTTTACTGTGTCCCACGCACCCTCACATTGACGAATTAACGCAGAAATGGCGTCGCTATGACATACTATAGGAGCCATGCCTTCTGGTTCCCAATCGAGTATTGTTTCCCCGGCAATGAAAGGGCTGTCTGCTAGGAGTGGACCATCTCTTATCCGATGCACTATTTCATGTTTACTGTGCCCCACTCACCCTCACATTGACGAATTAACGCAGAATTTGCGTCGCTATAACATACTATAGAAGCCATGCCTTCTGTTTCCCAATCGAGTATTGTTTCCCCGGCAACGAAAGGGCTGTCTGCTACGAGTAAATTATCTCTTTTCCGATGCACTATTTCATGTTTACTGTGTCCCACGCACCCTCACATTGACGAATTAACGCAGAATTTGCGTCGCTATGACATACTATAGGAGCCATGCCTTCTGTTTCCCAATCGAGTATTGTTTCCCCGGCAACGATAGGGCTGTCTGCTAGGAGTGGATTATCTCTTTTCCGATGCACTATTTCATGTTTACTGTGTCCCACGCGCCCTCACATTGACGATTTAACGCAGAATTTGCGTCGCTATGACATACTATAGGAGCCATGCCTTCTGTTTCCCAATCGAGTATTGTTTCCCCAGCAACGATAGGGCTGTCTGCTAGGAATGGATTATCTCTTTTCCGATGCACTATTTCATGTTTACTGTGTCCCACGCACCATCACATTGTCGAATTAACGCAGAAATTGCGTCGCTATGACATACTATAGGAGCCATGCCTTCTGTTTCCCAATCGAGTATTGTTTCCCCGGCAACGAAAGGTCTGTCTGCTAGGAGTAGATTATCTCTTTTCCGATGCACTATTTCATGTTTACCGTGTCACACGCACCCTCACATTGTCGAATTAACGCAGAATTTGCGTCGCTATGACATACTATAGGAGCCATGCCTTCTGTTTCCCAATCGAGTATTGTTTCCCCAGCAACGATAGGGCTGTCTGCTAGGAGTGGATTATCTCTTTTCCGATGCACTATTTCATGTTTACTGTGTCCCACGCACCCTCACATTGTCGAATTAACGCAGAAATCGCGTCGCTATGACATACTATAGGAGCCATGCCTTCTGTTTCCCAATCGAGTATTGTTTCCCCAGCAACGATAGGGCTGTCTGCTAGGAGTGGATTATCTCTTTTCCGATGCACTATTTCATGTTAACTGTGTCCCACGCACCCTCACATTGTCGATTTAACGCAGAATTTGCGTCGCTATGACATACTATAGGAGCCATGCCTTCTGGTTCCCAATCGAGTATTGTTTCTCCGGCAACGATAGGGCTGTCTACTAGGAGTGGATTATCTCTTTTCCGATGAACTATTTCATGTTTACCGTGTCCCACGCACCCGCACATTGACGAATTAACGCAGAAATGGCGTCGCTATGACATACTATTGGAGCCATGCCTTCTGTTTCCCAATCGAGTATTGTTTGCTCGGCAACGAAAGGTCTGTCTGCTAGGAGTAGATTATCTCTTTTCCGATGCACTATTTCATGTTTACCGTGTCACACGCACCCTCACATTGTCGAATTAACGCAGAAATGGCGTCGCTATGACATACTATAGGAGCCATGCCTTCTGTTTCCCAATCGAGTATTGTTTCCCCGGCAACGATAGGGCTGTCTGCTAGGAGTGGATTATCTCTTTTCCGATGAACTATTTCATGTTTACTGTGTCCCACGCACCCTCACATTGACGAATTAACGCAGAGATGGCGTCGCTATGACATACTATTGGAGCCATGCCTTCTGTTTCCCAATCGAGTATTGTTTCCCCGGCAACGAAAGGTCTGTCTGCTAGGAGTAGATTATCTCTTTTCCGATGCACTATTTCATGTTTACCGTGTCACACGCACCCTCACATTGTCGAATTAACGCAGAATTTGCGTCGCTATGACATACTATAGGAGCCATGCCTTCTGTTTCCCAATCGAGTATTGTTTCCCCGGCAACGATAGGGCTGTCTGCTAGGAGTGGATTATCTCTTTTCCGATGCACTATTTCATGTCTACTGTGTCCCACGCGCCCTCACATTGACGATTTAACGCAGAATTTGCGTCGCTATGACATACTATAGGAGCCATGCCTTCTGTTTCCCAATCGAGTATTGTTTCCCCGGCAACGAAAGGGCTGTCTGCTAGGAGAGGATTATCTCTCTTCCGATGCACTATTTCATGTTTACTGTGTCCCACGCACCCTCACATTGATGAATTAACGCAGAAATATCGTCGCTATGACATACTATAGGAGCCATGCCTTCTGGTTCCCAATCGAGTATTGTTTCCCCGGTAACGAAAGGGCTGTCTGCCAGGAGAGGATTATCTCTCTTCCGATGCACTATTTCATGTTCACTGTGTCCCACGCACCCTCACATTGACGAATTAACGCAGAAATGGCGTCGCTATGACATACTATAGGTACCATGCCTCCTGTTTCCCAATCGAGTATTGTTTCCCCGGCAACGAAAGGGCTGTCTGCTAGGAGAGGATTATCTCTCTTCCGATGCACTATTTCATGTTTACTGTGTCCCACGCACCCTCACATTGACGAATTAACGCAGAAATGTCGTCGCTATGACATACTATAGGAGCCATGCCTTCTGTTTCCCAATCGAGTATTGTTTCCCCGGTAACGAAAGGGCTGTCTGCTAGGAGAGGATTATCTCTCTTCCGATGCACTATTTCATGTTTACTGTGCCCCACTCACCCTCACATTGACGAATTAACGCAGAATTTGCGTCGCTATAACATACTATAGAAGCCATGCCTTCTGTTTCCCAATCGAGTATTGTTTCCCCGGCAACGAAAGGGCTGTCTGCTACGAGTAAATTATCTCTTTTCCGATGCACTATTTCATGTTTACTGTGTCCCACGCACCCTCACATTGACGAATTAACGCAGAATTTGCGTCGCTATAACATACTATAGAAGCCATGCCTTCTGTTTCCCAATCGAGTATTGTTTCCCCGGCAACGAAAAGGCTGTCTGCTACGAGTAAATTATCTCTTTTCCGATGCACTATTTCATGTTTACTGTGTCCCACGCACCCTCACATTGACGAATTAACGCAGAAATGGCGTCGCTATGACATACTATAGGAGCCATGCCTTCTGTTTCCCAATCGAGTATTGTTTCCCCGGCAACGAAAGGTCTGTCTGCTAGGAGTAGATTATCTCTTTTCCGATGCACTATTTCATGTTTACTGTGTCCCACGCACCCTCACATTGTCGAATTAACGCAGAATTTGCGTCGCTATGACATACTATATGAGGCATGTCTTCTGGTTCCCAATCGAGTATTGTTTCCCCGGCAACGATAGGGCTGTCTGCTAGGAGTAGATTATCTCTTTTCCGATGCACTATTTCATGTTTACTGTGTCCCACGCACCCTCACATTGACGAATTAACGCAGAATTTGCGTCGCTATGACATACTATAGGAGCCATGCCTTCTGGTTCTCAATCGAGTATTGTTTCCCCGGCAACGATAGGGCTGTCTGCTAGGAGTGGATTATCTCTTTTCCGATGCACTATTTCATGTTTACTGTGTCCCACGCACCCTCACATTGACGAATTAACGCAGAAATGGCGTCGCTATGACATACTATAGGAGCCATGCCTTCTGTTTCCCAATCGAGTATTGTTTCCCCGGCAACGAAAGGTCTGTCTGCTAGGAGTAGATTATCTCTTTTCCGATGCACTATTTCATGTTTACCGTGTCACACGCACCCTCACATTGTCGAATTAACGCAGAATTTGCGTCGCTATGACATACTATAGGAGCCATGCCTTCTGGTTCCCAATCGAGTATTGTTTCCCCGGCAACGACAGCGCTGTCTACTAGGAGTGGATTATCTCTTTTCCGATGCACTGTTTCATGTTTACCGTGTCACACGCACCCTCACATTGTCGAATTAACGCAGAATTTGCGTCGCTATGACATACTATAGGAGCCATGCCTTCTGTTTCCCAATCGAGTAATGCTTCCCCGGCAACGAAAGGGCTGTCAGCTAGGAGTGGATTATCTCTTTTCCGATGCACTATTTCATGTTTACCGTGTCCCACGCACCCTCACATTGACGAATTAACGCAGAATATGCGTCGCTATGACATACTATAGGAGCCATGCCTTCTGGTTCCCAATCGAGTATTGTTCCCCGGCAACGAAAGGGCTGTCTGCTAGGAGTGGATTATCTCTTTTCCGATGCACTATTTCATGTTTACTGTGTCCCACGCACCCTCACATTGACGAATTAACGCAGAAATGGCGTCGCTATGACATACTATAGGAGCCATGCCTTCTGTTTCCCAATCGAGTATTGTTTGCCCGGCAACGAAAGGTCTGTCTGCTAGGAGTAGATTATCTCTTTTCCGATGCACTATTTCATGTTTACCGTGTCACACGCACCCTCACATTGTCGAATTAACGCCGAATTTGCGTCGCTATGACATACTATAGGAGCCATGCCTTCTGTTTCCCAATCGAGTATTGTTTCCCCGGCAACGATAGGGCTGTCTGCTAGGAGTGGATTATCTCCTTTCCGATGCACTATTTCATGTTAACTGTGTCCCACGCACCCTCACATTGACGAATTAACGCAGAAAAGGCGTCGCTATGACATACTGTAGGAGCCATGCCTTCTGTTTCCCAATCGAGTATTGTTTCCCCGGCAACGAAAGGTCTGTCTGCTAGGAGTAGATTATCTCTTTTCCTATGCACTATTTCATGTTTACCGTGTCACACGCACCCTCACATTGTCGAATTAACGCAGAATTTGCGTCGCTATGACATACTATAGGAGCCATACTTTCTGGTTCCCAATCGAGTATTGTTTCCCCAGGCAACGATAGGGCTGTCTGCTAGGAGTGGATTATCTCTTTTCCGATGCACTATTTCATGTTTACTGTGTCCCACGCACCCTCACATTGTCGAATTAACGCAGAAATGGCGTCGCTATGACATACTATAGGAGCCATGCCTTCTGTTTCACAATCGAGTATTGTTTCCCCGGCAACGAAAGGTCTGTCTGCTAGGAGTAGATTATCTCTTTTCCGATGCACTATTTCATGTTTACTGTGTCCCACGCCCCCTCACATTGACGAATTAACGCAGAAATGGCGTCGCTATGACATACTATAGGAGCCATGCCTTCTGTTTCCCAATCGAGTATTGTTTCCCCGGCAACGAAAGGTCTGTCTGCTAGGGGAGGATTATCTCTCTTCCGATGCACTATTTCATGTTTACTGTGTCCCACGCACTCTCATATTGACGAATTAACGCAGAAATGGCGTCGCTGTGACATACTATAGGAGCCATGCCTTCTGTTTCCCAATCGAGTATTCTTTCCCCGGCAACGATAGGGCTGTCTGCTAGGAGTGGATTATCTCTTTTCCGATGCACTATTTCATGTTAACTGTGTCCCACGCACCCTCACATTGACGAATTAACGCAGAAATGGCGTCGCTATGACATACTATAGGAGCCATGCCTTCTGTTTCCCAATCGAGTATTATTTCCCCGGCAACGAAAGGTCTGTCTGCTAGGAGTAGATTATCTCTTTTCTAATGCATTATTTCATGTTTACTGTGTCCCACGCACCCTCACATTGTCGAATTAACGCAGAAATGGCGTCGCTATTACATACTATAGGAGCCATGCCTTCTGTTTCCCAATCGAGTATTGTTTCCCCGGCAACGAAAGGGCTGTCTGCTAGGAGTAGATTATCTCTTTTCCGATGCACTATTTCATGTTTACTGTGTCCCACGCACCCTCACATTGACGAATTAACGCAGAATTTGCGTCGCTATGACATACTATAGGAGCCATGCCTTCTGGTTCTCAATCGAGTATTGTTTCCCCGGCAACGATAGGGCTGTCTGCTAGGAGTGGATTATCTCTTTTCCGATGCACTATTTCATGTTTACTGTGTCCCACGCACCCTCACATTGACGAATTAACGCAGAAATGGCGTCGCTATGACATACTATAGGAGCCATGCCTTCTGATTCCCAATCGAGTATTGTTTCCCCGGCAACGAAAGGTCTGTCTGCTAGGAGTAGATTATCTCTTTTCCGATGCACTATTTCATGTTTACCGTGTCACACGCACCCTCACATTGTCGAATTAACGCAGAATTTGCGTCGCTATGACATACTATAGGAGCCATGCCTTCTGTTTCCCAATCGAGTATTGTTTCCCCAGCACCGATAGGGCTGTCTGCTAGGAGTGGATTATCTCTTTTCCGATGCACTATTTCATGTTTACTGTGTCCCACGCACCCTCACATTGACGAATTGACGCAGAAATGGCATCGCTATGACATACTATAGGAGCCATGCCTTCTGTTTCCCAATCGAGTATTGTTTACCCGGCAACGATAGGGCTGTCTGCTAGGAGTGGAATATCTCTTTTCCGATGCACTATTTCATGTTAACTGTGTCCCACGCACCCTCACATTGACGAATTAACGCAGAATTTGCGTCGCTATGACATACTATAGGAGCCATGCCTTCTGTTTCCCAATCGAGTATTGTTTACCCGGCAACGATAGGGCTGTCTGCTAGGAGTGGAATATCTCTTTTCCGATGCACTATTTCATGTTAACTGTGTCCCACGCACCCTCACATTGTCGAATTAACGCAGAATTTGCGTCGCTATGACATACTATAGGAGCCATGCCTTCTGGTTCTCAATCGAGTATTGTTTCCCCGGCAACGATAGGGCTGTCTGCTAGGAGTGGATTATCTCTTTTCCGATGCACTATTTCATGTTTACTGTGTCCCACGCACCCTCACATTGACGAATTGACGCAGAAATGGCATCGCTATGACATACTATAGGAGCCATGCCTTCTGTTTCCCAATCGAGTATTGTTTACCCGGCAACGATAGGGCTGTCTGCTAGGAGTGGAATATCTCTTTTCCGATGCACTATTTCATGTTAACTGTGTCCCACGCACCCTCACATTGACGAATTAACGCAGAAATGGCGTCGCTATGACATACTATAGGAGCCATGCCTTCTGTTTCCCAATCGAGTATTGTTTCCCCGGCAACGAAAGGTCTGTCTGCTAGGAGTAGATTATCTCTTTTCCGATGCACTATTTCATGTTTACCGTGTCACACGCACCCTCACATTGTCGCATTAACGCAGAATTTGCGTCGCTATGACATACTATTGGAGCCATGCCTTCTGGTTCCCAATCGAGTATTGTTTCCCCGGCAACGATAGGGCTGTCTACTAGGAGTGGATTATCTCTTTTCCGATGCACTATTTCACGTTTACCGTGTCACACGCACCCTCACATTGTCGAATTAACGCAGAATTAGCGTCGCTATGACATACTATAGGAGCCATGCCTTCTGTTTCCCAATCGAGTATTGCTTCCCCGGCAACGAAAGGGCTGTCTGCTAGGAGTGGATTATCTCTTTTCCGATGCACTATTTCAAGTTTACTGTGTCCCACGCACCCTCACATTGACGAATTAACGCAGAATATGCGTCGCTATGACATACTATAGGAGCCATGCCTTCTGGTTCCCAATCGAGTATTGTTCCCCGGCAACGAAAGGGCTGTCTGCTAGGAGTGGATTATCTCTTTTCCGATGCACTATTTCATGTTTACTGTGTCCCACGCACCCTCACATTGACGAATTAACGCAGAAATGGCGTCGCTATGACATACTATAGGAGCCATGCCTTCTGTTTCCCAATCGAGTATTGTTTCCCCGTTAACGAAAGGTCTGTCTGCTAGAAGTAGATTATCTCTTTTCCGATGCACTATTTCATGTTTACCGTGTCACACGCACCCTCACATTGTCGAATTAACGCAGAATTTGCGTCGCTATGACATACTATTGGAGCCATGCCTTCTGGTTCCCAATCGAGTATTGTTTCCCCGGCAACGATAGGGCTGTCTACTAGGAGTGGATTATCTCTTTTCCGATGCACTATTTCACGTTTACCGTGTCACACGCACCCTCACATTGTCGAATTAACGCAGAATTAGCGTCGCTATGACATACTATAGGAGCCATGCCTTCTGTTTCCCAATCGAGTATTGCTTCCCCGGCAACGAAAGGGCTGTCTGCTAGGAGTGGATTATCTCTTTTCCGATGCACTATTTCAAGTTTACTGTGTCCCACGCACCCTCACATTGACGAATTAACGCAGAATATGCGTCGCTATGACATACTATAGGAGCCATGCCTTCTGGTTCCCAATCGAGTATTGTTCCCCGGCAACGAAAGGGCTGTCTGCTAGGAGTGGATTATCTCTTTTCCGATGCACTATTTCATGTTTACCGTGTCACACGCACCCTCACATTGTCGAATTAACGCAGAATTTGCGTCGCTATGACATACTATAGGAGCCATGCCTTCTGTTTCCCAATCGAGTATTGTTTCCCCAGCACCGATAGGGCTGTCTGCTAGGAGTGGATTATCTCTTTTCCGATGCACTATTTCATGTTTACTGTGTCCCACGCACCCTCACATTGACGAATTGACGCAGAAATGGCATCGCTATGACATACTATAGGAGCCATGCCTTCTGTTTCCCAATCGAGTATTGTTTACCCGGCAACGATAGGGCTGTCTGCTAGGAGTGGATTATCTCTTTTCCGATGCACTATTTCATGTTTACTGTGTCCCACGCACCCTCACATTGTCGAATTAACGCAGAATTTGCGTCGCTATGACATACTATAGGAGCCATGCCTTCTGGTTCTCAATCGAGTATTGTTTCCCCGGCAACGATAGGGCTGTCTGCTAGGAGTGGATTATCTCTTTTCCGATGCACTATTTCATGTTTACTGTGTCCCACGCACCCTCACATTGACGAATTGACGCAGAAATGGCATCGCTATGACATACTATAGGAGCCATGCCTTCTGTTTCCCAATCGAGTATTGTTTCCCCAGCACCGATAGGGCTGTCTGCTAGGAGTGGATTATCTCTTTTCCGATGCACTATTTCATGTTTACTGTGTCCCACGCACCCTCACATTGACGAATTGACGCAGAAATGGCATCGCTATGACATACTATAGGAGCCATGCCTTCTGTTTCCCAATCGAGTATTGTTTACCCGGCAACGATAGGGCTGTCTGCTAGGAGTGGATTATCTCTTTTCCGATGCACTATTTCATGTTTACTGTGTCCCACGCACCCTCACATTGACGAATTGACGCAGAAATGGCATCGCTATGACATACTATAGGAGCCATGCCTTCTGTTTCCCAATCGAGTATTGTTTACCCGGCAACGATAGGGCTGTCTGCTAGGAGTGGAATATCTCTTTTCCGATGCACTATTTCATGTTAACTGTGTCCCACGCACCCTCACATTGTCGAATTAACGCAGAATTTGCGTCGCTATGACATACTATAGGAGCCATGCCTTCTGGTTCTCAATCGAGTATTGTTTCCCCGGCAACGATAGGGCTGTCTGCTAGGAGTGGATTATCTCTTTTCCGATGCACTATTTCATGTTTACTGTGTCCCACGCACCCTCACATTGACGAATTGACGCAGAAATGGCATCGCTATGACATACTATAGGAGCCATGCCTTCTGTTTCCCAATCGAGTATTGTTTACCCGGCAACGATAGGGCTGTCTGCTAGGAGTGGAATATCTCTTTTCCGATGCACTATTTCATGTTAACTGTGTCCCACGCACCCTCACATTGACGAATTAACGCAGAAATGGCGTCGCTATGACATACTATAGGAGCCATGCCTTCTGTTTCCCAATCGAGTATTGTTTCCCCGGCAACGAAAGGTCTGTCTGCTAGGAGTAGATTATCTCTTTTCCGATGCACTATTTCATGTTTACCGTGTCACACGCACCCTCACATTGTCGCATTAACGCAGAATTTGCGTCGCTATGACATACTATTGGAGCCATGCCTTCTGGTTCCCAATCGAGTATTGTTTCCCCGGCAACGATAGGGCTGTCTACTAGGAGTGGATTATCTCTTTTCCGATGCACTATTTCACGTTTACCGTGTCACACGCACCCTCACATTGTCGAATTAACGCAGAATTAGCGTCGCTATGACATACTATAGGAGCCATGCCTTCTGTTTCCCAATCGAGTATTGCTTCCCCGGCAACGAAAGGGCTGTCTGCTAGGAGTGGATTATCTCTTTTCCGATGCACTATTTCAAGTTTACTGTGTCCCACGCACCCTCACATTGACGAATTAACGCAGAATATGCGTCGCTATGACATACTATAGGAGCCATGCCTTCTGGTTCCCAATCGAGTATTGTTCCCCGGCAACGAAAGGGCTGTCTGCTAGGAGTGGATTATCTCTTTTCCGATGCACTATTTCATGTTTACTGTGTCCCACGCACCCTCACATTGACGAATTAACGCAGAAATGGCGTCGCTATGACATACTATAGGAGCCATGCCTTCTGTTTCCCAATCGAGTATTGTTTCCCCGTTAACGAAAGGTCTGTCTGCTAGAAGTAGATTATCTCTTTTCCGATGCACTATTTCATGTTTACCGTGTCACACGCACCCTCACATTGTCGAATTAACGCAGAAGTTGCGTCGCTATGACATACTATAGGAGCCATGCCTTCTGTTTCCCAATCGAGTATTGTTTCCCCGGCAACGATAGGGCTGTCTGCTAGGAGTGGATTATCTCTTTTCCGATGCACTATTTCATGTTAACTGTGTCCCACGCACCCTCACATTGACGAATTAACGCAGAAATGGCGTCGCTATGACATACTGTAGGAGCCATGCCTTCTGTTTCCCAATCGAGTATTGTTTCCCCGGCAACGAAAGGTCTGTCTGCTAGGAGTAGATTATCTCTTTTCCGATGCACTATTTCATGTTTACCGTGTCACACGCACTCTCACATTGTCGAATTAACGCAGAAATGGCGTCGCTATGACATATTATAGGAGCCATGCTTTCTGGTTCCCAATCGAGTATTGTTTCCCCGGCAACGAAAGGGCTGTCTGCTAGGAGTGGATTATCTCTTTTCCGATGCACTATTTCATGTTAACTGTGTCCCACGCACCCTCACATTGTCGAATTAACGCAGAAATGGCGTCGCTATGACATATTATAGGAGCCATGCCTTCTGTTTCCCAATCGAGTATTGTTTCCCCGGCAACGAAAGGTCTGTCTGCTAGGAGTAGATTATCTCTTTTCCGATGCACTATTTCATGTTTACCGTGTCACACGCACCCTCACATTGACGAATTAACGCAGAAATGGCGTCGCTATGACATACTATAGGAGCCATGCCTTCTGTTTCCCAATCGAGTATTGTTTCCCCGGCAACGAAAGGGCTGTCTGCTAGGAGTAGATTATCTCTTTTCCGATGCACTATTTCATGTTTACCGTGTCACACGCACCCTCACATTGTCGAATTAACGCAGAATTTGCGTCGCTATGACATACTATAGGAGCCATGCCTTCTGTTTCCCAATCGAGTATTGTTTCCCCGGCAACGATAGGGCTGTCTACTAGGAGTGGATTATCTCTTTTCCGATGCACTATTTCATGTTTACCGTGTCACACGCACCCTCACATTGTCGAATTAACGCAGAATTTGCGTCGCTATGACATACTATAGGAGCCATGCCTTCTGTTTCCCAATCGAGTATTGCTTCCCCGGCAACGAAAGGGCTGTCAGCTAGGAGTGGATTATCTCTTTTCCGATGCACTATTTCATGTTTACTGTGTCCCACGCACCCTCACATTGACGAATTAACGCAGAATATGCGTCGCTATGACATACTATAGGAGCCATACCTTCTGGTTCCCAATCGAGTATTGTTCCCCGGCAACGAAAGGGCTGTCTGCTAGGAGTGGATTATCTCTTTTCCGATGCACTATTTCATGTTTACTGTGTAACACGCACCCTCACATTGACGAATTAACGCAGAAATGGCGTCGCTATGACATACTATAGGAGCCATGCCTTCTGGTTCTCAATCGAGTATTGTTTCCCCGGCAACGATAGGGCTGTCTGCTAGGAGTGGATTATCTCTTTTCCGATGCACTATTTCATGTTTACTGTGTCACACGCACCCTCACATTGACGAATTGACGCAGAAATGGCATCGCTATGACATACTATAGGAGCCATGCCTTCTGTTTCCCAATCGAGTATTGTTTACCCGGCAACGATAGGGCTGTCTGCTAGGAGTGGAATATCTCTTTTCCGATGCACTATTTCATGTTAACTGTGTCCCACGCACCCTCACATTGACGAATTAACGCAGAAATGGCGTCGCTATGACATACTATAGGAGCCATGCCTTCTGTTTCCCAATCGAGTATTGTTTCCCCGGCAACGAAAGGTCTGTCTGCTAGGAGTAGATTATCTCTTTTCCGATGCACTATTTCATGTTTACCGTGTCACACGCACCCTCACATTGTCGCATTAACGCAGAATTTGCGTCGCTATGACATACTATTGGAGCCATGCCTTCTGGTTCCCAATCGAGTATTGTTTCCCCGGCAACGATAGGGCTGTCTACTAGGAGTGGATTATCTCTTTTCCGATGCACTATTTCACGTTTACCGTGTCACACGCACCCTCACATTGTCGAATTAACGCAGAATTAGCGTCGCTATGACATACTATAGGAGCCATGCCTTCTGTTTCCCAATCGAGTATTGCTTCCCCGGCAACGAAAGGGCTGTCTGCTAGGAGTGGATTATCTCTTTTCCGATGCACTATTTCAAGTTTACTGTGTCCCACGCACCCTCACATTGACGAATTAACGCAGAATATGCGTCGCTATGACATACTATAGGAGCCATGCCTTCTGGTTCTCAATCGAGTATTGTTTCCCCGGCAACGATAGGGCTGTCTGCTAGGAGTGGATTATCTCTTTTCCGATGCACTATTTCATGTTTACTGTGTCCCACGCACCCTCACATTGACGAATTGACGCAGAAATGGCATCGCTATGACATACTATAGGAGCCATGCCTTCTGTTTCCCAATCGAGTATTGTTTACCCGGCAACGATAGGGCTGTCTGCTAGGAGTGGAATATCTCTTTTCCGATGCACTATTTCATGTTAACTGTGTCCCACGCACCCTCACATTGACGAATTAACGCAGAAATGGCGTCGCTATGACATACTATAGGAGCCATGCCTTCTGTTTCCCAATCGAGTATTGTTTACCCGGCAACGATAGGGCTGTCTGCTAGGAGTGGAATATCTCTTTTCCGATGCACTATTTCATGTTAACTGTGTCCCACGCACCCTCACATTGACGAATTAACGCAGAAATGGCGTCGCTATGACATACTATAGGAGCCATGCCTTCTGTTTCCCAATCGAGTATTGTTTACCCGGCAACGATAGGGCTGTCTGCTAGGAGTGGATTATCTCTTTTCCGATGCACTATTTCAAGTTTACTGTGTCCCACGCACCCTCACATTGACGAATTAACGCAGAATATGCGTCGCTATGACATACTATAGGAGCCATGCCTTCTGTTTCCCAATCGAGTATTGTTTCCCCAGCACCGATAGGGCTGTCTGCTAGGAGTGGATTATCTCTTTTCCGATGCACTATTTCATGTTTACCGTGTCACACGCACCCTCACATTGTCGCATTAACGCAGAATTTGCGTCGCTATGACATACTATAGGAGCCATGCCTTCTGGTTCTCAATCGAGTATTGTTTCCCCGGCAACGATAGGGCTGTCTGCTAGGAGTGGATTATCTCTTTTCCGATGCACTATTTCATGTTTACTGTGTCCCACGCACCCTCACATTGACGAATTGACGCAGAAATGGCATCGCTATGACATACTATAGGAGCCATGCCTTCTGTTTCCCAATCGAGTATTGTTTACCCGGCAACGATAGGGCTGTCTGCTAGGAGTGGAATATCTCTTTTCCGATGCACTATTTCATGTTAACTGTGTCCCACGCACCCTCACATTGACGAATTAACGCAGAAATGGCGTCGCTATGACATACTATAGGAGCCATGCCTTCTGTTTCCCAATCGAGTATTGTTTCCCCGGCAACGAAAGGTCTGTCTGCTAGGAGTAGATTATCTCTTTTCCGATGCACTATTTCATGTTTACCGTGTCACACGCACCCTCACATTGTCGCATTAACGCAGAATTTGCGTCGCTATGACATACTATTGGAGCCATGCCTTCTGGTTCCCAATCGAGTATTGTTTCCCCGGCAACGATAGGGCTGTCTACTAGGAGTGGATTATCTCTTTTCCGATGCACTATTTCACGTTTACCGTGTCACACGCACCCTCACATTGTCGAATTAACGCAGAATTAGCGTCGCTATGACATACTATAGGAGCCATGCCTTCTGTTTCCCAATCGAGTATTGCTTCCCCGGCAACGAAAGGGCTGTCTGCTAGGAGTGGATTATCTCTTTTCCGATGCACTATTTCAAGTTTACTGTGTCCCACGCACCCTCACATTGACGAATTAACGCAGAATATGCGTCGCTATGACATACTATAGGAGCCATGCCTTCTGGTTCTCAATCGAGTATTGTTTCCCCGGCAACGATAGGGCTGTCTGCTAGGAGTGGATTATCTCTTTTCCGATGCACTATTTCATGTTTACTGTGTCCCACGCACCCTCACATTGACGAATTGACGCAGAAATGGCATCGCTATGACATACTATAGGAGCCATGCCTTCTGTTTCCCAATCGAGTATTGTTTACCCGGCAACGATAGGGCTGTCTGCTAGGAGTGGAATATCTCTTTTCCGATGCACTATTTCATGTTAACTGTGTCCCACGCACCCTCACATTGACGAATTAACGCAGAAATGGCGTCGCTATGACATACTATAGGAGCCATGCCTTCTGTTTCCCAATCGAGTATTGTTTCCCCGGCAACGAAAGGTCTGTCTGCTAGGAGTAGATTATCTCTTTTCCGATGCACTATTTCATGTTTACCGTGTCACACGCACCCTCACATTGTCGCATTAACGCAGAATTTGCGTCGCTATGACATACTATTGGAGCCATGCCTTCTGGTTCCCAATCGAGTATTGTTTCCCCGGCAACGATAGGGCTGTCTACTAGGAGTGGATTATCTCTTTTCCGATGCACTATTTCACGTTTACCGTGTCACACGCACCCTCACATTGTCGAATTAACGCAGAATTAGCGTCGCTATGACATACTATAGGAGCCATGCCTTCTGTTTCCCAATCGAGTATTGCTTCCCCGGCAACGAAAGGGCTGTCTGCTAGGAGTGGATTATCTCTTTTCCGATGCACTATTTCAAGTTTACTGTGTCCCACGCACCCTCACATTGACGAATTAACGCAGAATATGCGTCGCTATGACATACTATAGGAGCCATGCCTTCTGGTTCCCAATCGAGTATTGTTCCCCGGCAACGAAAGGGCTGTCTGCTAGGAGTGGATTATCTCTTTTCCGATGCACTATTTCATGTTTACTGTGTCCCACGCACCCTCACATTGACGAATTAACGCAGAAATGGCGTCGCTATGACATACTATAGGAGCCATGCCTTCTGTTTCCCAATCGAGTATTGTTTCCCCGTTAACGAAAGGTCTGTCTGCTAGAAGTAGATTATCTCTTTTCCGATGCACTATTTCATGTTTACCGTGTCACACGCACCCTCACATTGTCGAATTAACGCAGAAGTTGCGTCGCTATGACATACTATAGGAGCCATGCCTTCTGTTTCCCAATCGAGTATTGTTTCCCCGGCAACGATAGGGCTGTCTGCTAGGAGTGGATTATCTCTTTTCCGATGCACTATTTCATGTTAACTGTGTCCCACGCACCCTCACATTGACGAATTAACGCAGAAATGGCGTCGCTATGACATACTGTAGGAGCCATGCCTTCTGTTTCCCAATCGAGTATTGTTTCCCCGGCAACGAAAGGTCTGTCTGCTAGGAGTAGATTATCTCTTTTCCGATGCACTATTTCATGTTTACCGTGTCACACGCACTCTCACATTGTCGAATTAACGCAGAAATGGCGTCGCTATGACATATTATAGGAGCCATGCTTTCTGGTTCCCAATCGAGTATTGTTTCCCCGGCAACGAAAGGGCTGTCTGCTAGGAGTGGATTATCTCTTTTCCGATGCACTATTTCATGTTTACTGTGTCCCACGCACGCTCACATTGTCGAATTAACGCAGAAATGGCGTCGCTATGACATATTATAGGAGCCATGCCTTCTGTTTCCCAATCGAGTATTGTTTCCCCGGCAACGAAAGGTCTGTCTGCTAGGAGTAGATTATCTCTTTTCCGATGCACTATTTCATGTTTACCGTGTCACACGCACCCTCACATTGACGAATTAACGCAGAAATGGCGTCGCTATGACATACTATAGGAGCCATGCCTTCTGTTTCCCAATCGAGTATTGTTTCCCCGGCAACGAAAGGGCTGTCTGCTAGGAGTAGATTATCTCTTTTCCGATGCACTATTTCATGTTTACCGTGTCACACGCACCCTCACATTGTCGAATTAACGCAGAATTTGCGTCGCTATGACATACTATAGGAGCCATGCCTTCTGTTTCCCAATCGAGTATTGTTTCCCCGGCAACGATAGGGCTGTCTACTAGGAGTGGATTATCTCTTTTCCGATGCACTATTTCATGTTTACCGTGTCACACGCACCCTCACATTGTCGAATTAACGCAGAATTTGCGTCGCTATGACATACTATAGGAGCCATGCCTTCTGTTTCCCAATCGAGTATTGCTTCCCCGGCAACGAAAGGGCTGTCAGCTAGGAGTGGATTATCTCTTTTCCGATGCACTATTTCATGTTTACTGTGTCCCACGCACCCTCACATTGACGAATTAACGCAGAATATGCGTCGCTATGACATACTATAGGAGCCATACCTTCTGGTTCCCAATCGAGTATTGTTCCCCGGCAACGAAATGGCTGTCTGCTAGGAGTGGATTATCTCTTTTCCGATGCACTATTTCATGTTTACTGTGTCCCACGCACCCTCACATTGACGAATTAACGCAGAAATGGCGTCGCTATGACATACTATAGGAGCCATGCCTTCTGTTTCCCAATCGAGTATTGTTTCCCCGGCAACGAAAGGTCTGTCTGCTAGGAGTAGATTATCTCTTTTCCGATGCACTATTTCATGTTTACCGTGTCACACGCACCCTCACATTGTCGAATTAACGCAGAATTTGCGTCGCTATGACATACTATAGGAGCCATGCCTTCTGTTTCCCAATCGAGTATTGTTTCCCCGGCAACGATAGGGCTGTCTGCTAGGAGTGGATTATCTCTTTTCCGATGCACTATTTCATGTTAGCTGTGTCCCACGCACCCTCACATTGACGAATTAACGCAGAAATGGCGTCGCTATGACATACTGTAGGAGCCATGCCTTCTGTTTCCCAATCGAGTATTGTTTCCCCGGCAACGAAAGGTCTGTCTGCTAGGAGTAGATTATCTCTTTTCCGATGCACTATTTCATGTTTACCGTGTCACACGCACCCTCACATTGTCGAATTAACGCAGAATTTGCGTCGCTATGACATACTATAGGAGCCATGCTTTCTGGTTCCCAATCGAGTATTGTTTCCCCGGCAACGATAGGGCTGTCTGCTAGGAGTGGATTATCTCTTTTCCGATGCACTATTTCATGTTTACTGTGTCCCACGCACACTCACATTGTCGAATTAACGCAGAAATGGCGTCGCTATGACATACTATAGGAGCCATGCCTTCTGTTTCCCAATCGAGTATTGTTTCCCCGGCAACGAAAGGTCTGTCTGCTAGGAGTAGATTATCTCTTTTCCGATGCACTATTTCATGTTTACCGTGTCACACGCACTCTCACATTGTCGAATTAACGCAGAAATGGCGTCGCTATGACATATTATAGGAGCCATGCTTTCTGGTTCCCAATCGAGTATTGTTTCCCCGGCAACGATAGGGCTGTCTGCTAGGAGTGGATTATCTCTTTTCCGATGCACTATTTCATGTTTACTGTGTCCCACGCACGCTCACATTGTCGAATTAACGCAGAAATGGCGTCGCTATGACATATTATAGGAGCCATGCCTTCTGTTTCCCAATCGAGTATTGTTTCCCCGGCAACGAAAGGTCTGTCTGCTAGGAGTAGATTATCTCTTTTCCGATGCACTATTTCATGTTTACCGTGTCACACGCACCCTCACATTGACGAATTAACGCAGAAATGGCGTCGCTATGACATACTATAGGAGCCATGCCTTCTGTTTCCCAATCGAGTATTGTTTCCCCGGCAACGAAAGGGCTGTCTGCTAGGAGTAGATTATCTCTTTTCCGATGCACTATTTCATGTTTACCGTGTCACACGCACCCTCACATTGTCGAATTAACGCAGAATTTGCGTCGCTATGACATACTATAGGAGCCATGCCTTCTGTTTCCCAATCGAGTATTGTTTCCCCGGCAACGATAGGGCTGTCTACTAGGAGTGGATTATCTCTTTTCCGATGCACTATTTCATGTTTACCGTGTCACACGCACCCTCACATTGTCGAATTAACGCAGAATTTGCGTCGCTATGACATACTATAGGAGCCATGCCTTCTGTTTCCCAATCGAGTATTGCTTCCCCGGCAACGAAAGGGCTGTCAGCTAGGAGTGGATTATCTCTTTTCCGATGCACTATTTCATGTTTACTGTGTCCCACGCACCCTCACATTGACGAATTAACGCAGAATATGCGTCGCTATGACATACTATAGGAGCCATACCTTCTGGTTCCCAATCGAGTATTGTTCCCCGGCAACGAAAGGTCTGTCTGCTAGGAGTGGATTCTCTCTTTTCCGATGCACTATTTCATGTTTACTGTGTCCCACGCACCCTCACATTGACGAATTAACGCAGAAATGGCGTCGCTATGACATACTATAATAGCCATGCCTTCTGTTTCCCAATCGAGTATTGTTTCCCCGGCAACGAAAGGTCTGTCTGCTAGGAGTAGATTATCTCTTTTCCGATGCACTATTTCATGTTTACCGTGTCACACGCACCCTCACATTGTCGAATTAACGCAGAATTTGCGTCGCTATGACATACTATAGGAGCCATGCCTTCTGTTTCCCAATCGAGTATTGTTTCCCCGGCAACGATGGGGCTGTCTGCTAGGAGTGGATTATCTCTTTTCCGATGCACTATTTCATGTTAGCTGTGTCCCACGCACCCTCACATTGACGAATTAACGCAGAAATGGCGTCGCTATGACATACTGTAGGAGCCATGCCTTCTGTTTCCCAATCGAGTATTGTTTCCCCGGCAACGAAAGGTCTGTCTGCTAGGAGTAGATTATCTCTTTTCCGATGCACTATTTCATGTTTACCGTGTCACACGCACCCTCACATTGTCGAATTAACGCAGAATTTGCGTCGCTATGACATACTATAGGAGCCATGCTTTCTGGTTCCCAATCGAGTATTGTTTCCCCGGCAACGATAGGGCTGTCTGCTAGGAGTGGATTATCTCTTTTCCGATGCACTATTTCATGTTTACTGTGTCCCACGCACCCTCACATTGTCGAATTAACGCAGAAATGGCGTCGCTATGACATACTATAGGAGCCATGCCTTCTGTTTCCCAATCGAGTATTGTTACCCCGGCAACGAAAGGTCTGTCTGCTAGGAGTAGATTATCTCATTTCCGATGCACTATTTCATGTTTACCGTGTCACACGCACCCTCACATTGTCGAATTAACGCAGAATTTTCGTCGCTATGACATACTATAGGAGCCATGCTTTCTGGTTCCCAGTCGAGTATTGTTTCCCCGGCAACGATAGGGCTGTCTGCTAGGAGAGGATTATCTCTCTTCCGATGCACTATTTCATGTTTACTGTGTCCCACGCACCCTCACATTGTCGAATTAACGCAGAAATGGCGTCGCTATGACATACTATAGGAGCCATGCCTTCTGTTTCCCAATCGAGTATTGTTTCCCCAGCAACGAAAGGTCTGTCTGCTAGGAGTAGATTATCTCTTTTCCGATGCACTATTTCATGTTTACCGTGTCACACGCACCCACACATTGTCGAATTAACGCAGAATTTGCGTCGCTATGACATACTATAGGAGCCATGCTTTCTGGTTCCCAATCGAGTATTGTTTCCCCGGCAACGATAGGGTTGTCTGCTAGGAGAGGATTATCTCTCTTCCGATGCACTATTTCATGTTTACTGTGTCCCACGCACCGTCACATTGACGAATTAACGCAGAAATGGCGTCGCTGTGACATACTATAGGAGCCATGCCTTCTGTTTCCCAATCGAGTATTGTTTCCCTGGCAACGAAAGGTCTGTATGCTAGGAGTAGATTATCTCTTTTCCGATGCACTATTTCATGTTTACCGTGTCACACGCACCCTCACATTGTCGAATTAACGCAGAATTTGCGTCGCTATGACATACTATAGGAGCCATGCCTTCTGTTTCCCAATCGAGTATTGTTTCCCCGGCAACGATAGGGCTGTCTGCTAGGAGTGGATTATCTCTCTTCCGATGCATTATTTCATGTTAACTGTGTCCCACGCACCCTCACATTGACGAATTAACGCAGAAATGGCGTCGCTATGACATACTATAGGAGCCATGCCTTCTGTTTCCCAATCGAGTATTGTTTCCCTGGCAACGAAAGGTCTGTCTGCTAGGAGTAGATTATCTCTTTTCCGATGCACTATTTCATGTTTACCGTGTCACACGCACCCTCACATTGCCGAATTAACGCAGAATTTGCGTCGCTATGACATACTATAGGAGCCATGCCTTCTGTTTCCCAATCGAGTATTGTTTCCCCGGCAACGATAGGGCTGTCTGCTAGGAGTGGATTATCTCCTTTCCGATGCATTATTTCATGTTTACTGTGTCCCACGCACCCTCACATTGTCGAATTAACGCAGAAATGGCGTCGCTATGACATACTATAGGAGCCATGCCTTCTGTTTCCCAATCGAGTATTGTTTCCCCGGCAACGAAAGGTCTGTCTGCTAGGAGTAGATTATCTCTTTTCCGATGCACTATTTCATGTTTACCGTGTCACACGCACCCTCACATTGTCGAATTAACGCAGAATTTGCGTCGCTATGACATACTATAGGAGCCATGCCTACTGTTTCCCAATCGAGTATTGTTTCCCCGGCAACGATAGGGCTGTCTGCTAGGAGTGGATTATCTCTTTTCCGATGCACTATTTCATGTTTACTGTGTCCCACGCACCCTCACATTGACGAATTAACGCAGATATGGCGTCGCTATGACATACTATTGGAGCCATGCCTTCTGTTTCCCAATCGAGTATTGTTTCCCCGGCAACGAAAGGGATGTCTGCTAGGAGTAGATTATCTCTTTTCCGATGCACTATTTCATGTTTACCGTGTCACACGCACCCTCACATTGTCGAATTAACGCAGAATTTGCGTCGCTATGACATACTATAGGAGCCATGCCTTCTGTTTCCCAATCGAGTATTGTTTCCCCGGCAACGATAGGGCTGTCTGCTAGGAGTGGATTATCTCTTTTCCGATGCACTATTTCATGTTTACTGTGTCCCACGCACCCTCACATTGACGAATTAACGCAGAAATGGCGTCGCTATGACATACTATTGGAGCCATGCCTTCTGTTTCCCAATCGAGTATTGTTTCCCCGGCAACGAAAGGTCTGTCTGCTAGGAGTAGATTATCTCTTTTCCGATGCACTATTTCATGTTTACCGTGTCACACGCACCCTCACATTGTCGAATTAACGCAGAATTTGCGTCGCTATGAGATACTATAGGAGCCATGCCTTCTGTTTCCCAATCGACTATTGTTTCCCCGGCAACGAAAGGGCTGTCTGCTAGGAGTGGTTTATCTCTTTTCCGATGCACTATTTCATGTTTACTGTGTCCCACGCACCCTCACATTGACGAATTAACGCAGAAATGGCGTCGCTATGACATACTATAGGCGCCATGCCTTCTGTTTCCCAATCGAGTATTGTTTCCTCGGCAACGAAAGTGCTGTCTGCTAGGAGAGTATTATCTCTCTTCCGATGCACTATTTCATGTTTACTGTTTCCCACGCACCCTCACATTGATGAATTAACTCAGAAATGGTGTCGCTATGACATACTATAGGTACCATGCCTTCTGTTTCCCAATCGAGTATTGTTTCCCCGGCAACGAAAGGGCTGTCTGCTAGGAGAGGATTATCTCTCTTCCGATGCACTATTTCATGTTTACTGTGTCCCACGCACCCTCACATTGACGAATTAACGCAAAAATGTCGTCGCTATGACATACTATAGGAGCCATGCCTTCTGTTTCCCAATCGAGTATTGTTTCCCCGGTAACGAAAGGGCTGTCTGGTAGGAGAGGATTATCTCTCTTCCGATGCACTATTTCATGTTTACTGTGTCCCACGCACCCTCACATTGACGAATTAACGCAGAAATGGCGTCGCTATGACATACTATAGGTACCATGCCGTCTGTTTCCCAATCGAGTATTGTTTCCCCGGCAACGAAAGGGCTGTCTGCTAGGAGAGGTCCATCTCTCTTCCGATGCACTATTTCTTGTTTACTGTGTCTCACGCACGCTCACATTGACGAATTAACGCAGAAATGGCGTCGCTATGACATACTATAGGAGCCATGCCTTCTGTTTCCCAATCGAGTATTGTTTCCCCAGCAACGAAAGGGCTGTCTGCTAGGAGAGGATTATCTCTCATCCGATGCACTATTTCATGTTTACTGTGTCCCACGCACCCTCACAATGACGAATTAACGCAGAAATGGCGTCGCTATGACATACTATAGGTACCATGCCTTCTGTTTCCCAATCGAGTATTGTTTCCCTGGCAACGAAAGGGCTGTCTGCTAGGAGAGGATTATCTCTCTTCCGATGCACTATTTCATGTTTACTGTGTCCCACGCACCCTCACATTGACGAATTAACGTAGAAATGGCGTCGCTATGACATTCTATAGGAGCCATGCCTTCTGTTTCCCAATCGAGTATTGTTTCCCCGGCAACGAAAGGGCTGTCTGCTAGGAGAGGATAATCTCTCTACCGATGCACTATTTCATGTTTACTGTGTCCCACGCACCCTCACATTGACGAATTAACGCAGAAATGGCGTCGCTATGACATACTATAGGTACCATCTCTTCTCTTTCCCAATCGAGTATTTTTTCCCTGGCAACGAAAGGGCTGTCTGCTAGGAGAGGATTATCTCTCTTCCGATGCACTATTTCATGTTTACTGTGTCCCACGCACCCTCACATTGACGAATTAACGCAGAAATGGCGTCGCTATGACATTCTATAGGAGCCATGCCTTCTGTTCCCCAATCGAGTATTGTTTCCACGGCAACGAAAGGGCTGTCTGCTAGGAGAGGATTATCTCTCTTCCGATGCACTATTTCATGTTTACTGTGTCCCACGCACCCTCACATTGACGAATTAACTCAGAAATGGCGACGCTATGACATTCTATAGGAGCCATGCCTTCTGTTTCCCAATCGAGTATTGTTTCCCCGGCAACGAAAGGGCTGTCTGCTAGGAGAGGATTATCTCTCTTCCGATGCACTATTTTTTGTTTACTGTGTCTCACGCACCCTCACATTGACGAATTAACGCAGAAATGGCGTCGCTATGACATACTATAGGTACCATGCCGTCTGTTTCCCAATCGAGTATTGTTTCCCCGGCAACGAAAGGGCTGTCTGCTAGGAGAGGTCTATCTCTCTTCCGATGCACTATTTCTTGTTTACTGTGTCTCACGCACGCTCACATTGACGAATTAACGCAGAAATGGCGTCGCTATGACATACTATAGGAGCCATGCCTTCTGTTTCCCAATCGAGTATTGTTTCCCCAGCAACGAAAGGGCTGTCTGCTAGGAGAGGATTATCTCTCATCCGATGCACTATTTCATGTTTACTGTGTCCCACGCACCCTCACAATGACGAATTAACGCAGAAATGGCGTCGCTATGACATACTATAGGTACCATGCCTTCTGTTTCCCAATCGAGTATTGTTTCCCTGGCAACGAAAGGGCTGTCTGCTAGGAGAGGATTATCTCTCTTCCGATGCACTATTTCATGTTTACTGTGTCCCACGCACCCTCACATTGACGAATTAACGCAGAAATGGCGTCGCTATGACATTCTATAGGAGCCATGCCTTTTGTTTCCCAATCGAGTATTGTTTCCCCGGCAACGAAAGGGCTGTCTGCTAGGAGAGGATTATCTCTCTACCGATGCACTATTTCATGTTTACTGTGTCCCACGCACCCTCACATTGACGAATTAACGCAGAAATGGCGTCGCTATGACATACTATAGGTACCATCTCTTCTCTTTCCCAATCGAGTATTTTTTCCCTGGCAACGAAAGGGCTGTCTGCTAGGAGAGGATTATCTCTCTTCCGATGCACTATTTCATGTTTACTGTGTCCCACGCACCCTCACATTGACGAATTAACGCAGAAATGGCGTCGCTATGACATTCTATAGGAGCCATGCCTTCTGTTTCCCAATCGAGTATTGTTTCCACGGCAACGAAAGGGCTGTCTGCTAGGAGAGGATTATCTCTCTTCCGATGCACTATTTCATGTTTACTGTGTCCCACGCACCCTCACATTGACGAATTAACTCATAAATGGCGTCGCTATGACATTCTATAGGAGCCATGCCTTCTGTTTCCCAATCGAGTATTGTTTCCCCGGCAACGAAAGGGCTGTCTGCTTGGAGAGGATTATCTATCTTCCGATGCACTATTTTTAGTTTACTGTGTCTCACGCACCCTCACATTGACGAATTAACGCAGAAATGGCGTCGCTATGACATACTATAGGTACCATGCCGTCTGTTTCCCAATCGAGTATTGTTTCCCCGGCAACGAAAGGGCTGTCTGCTAGGAGTAGATTATCTCTCTTCCGATGCACTATTTCTTGTTTACTGTGTCTCACGCACCCTCACATTGACGAATTAACGCAGAAATGGCGTCGCTATGACATACTATAGGTACCATGCCGTCTGTTTCCCAATCGAGTATTGTTTCCCCGGCAACGAAAGGGCTGTCTGCTAGGAGAGGATTATCTCTCATCCGATGCACTATTTCATGTTTACTGTGTCCCACGCACCCTCACAATGACGAATTAACGCAGAAATGGCGTCGCTATGACATACTATAGGTACCATGCCTTCTGTTTCCCAATCGAGTATTGTTTCCCAGGCAACGAAAGGGCTGTCTGCTAGGAGAGGATTATCTCTCTTCCGATGCACTATTTCATGTTTACTGTGTCCCACGCACCCTCACATTGACGAATTAACGCAGAAATGGCGTCGCTATGACATTCTATAGGAGCCATGCCTTCTGTTTCCCAATCGATTATTGTTTCCCCGGCAACGAAAGGGCTGTCTGCTAGGAGAGGATTATCTCTCTTCCGATGCACTATTTCATGTTTACTGTGTCCCACGCACCCTCACATTGACGAATTAACGCAGAAATGGCGTCGCTATGACATACTATAGGTACCATGCCGTCTGTTTCCCAATCGAGTATTGTTTCCCCGGCAACGAAAGGGCTGTCTGCTAGGAGAGGATTATCTCTCTTCCGATGCACTATTTCTTGTTTACTGTGTCTCACGCACCCTCACATTGACGAATTAACGCAGAAATGGCGTCGCTATGACATACTATAGGTACCATGCCGTCTGTTTCCCAATCGAGTATTGTTTCCCCGGCAACGAAAGGGCTGTCTGCTAGGAGAGGATTATCTCTCTTCCGATGCACTATTTCTTGTTTACTGTGTCTCACGCACCCTCACATTGACGAATTAACGCAGAAATGGCGTCGCTATGACATACTATAGGTACCATGCCGTCTGTTTCCCAATCGAGTATTGTTTCCCCGGCAACGAAAGAGCTGTCTGCTAGGAGAGGATTATCTCTCATCCGATGCACTATTTCATGTTTACTGTGTCCCACGCACCCTCACAATGACGAATTAACGCAGAAATGGCGTCGCTATGACATACTATAGGTACCATGCCTTCTGTTTCCCAATCGAGTATTGTTTCCCTGGCAACGAAAGGGCTGTCTGCTAGGAGAGGATTATCTCTCTTCCGATGCACTATTTCATGTTTACTGTGTCCCACGCACCCTCACATTGACGAATTAACGCAGAAATGGCGTCGCTATGACATTCTATAGGAGCCATGCCTTCTGTTTCCCAATCGAGTATTGTTTCCCCGGCAACGAAAGGGCTGTCTGCTAGCAGAGGATTATCTCTCTTCCGATGCACTATTTCATGTTTACTGTGTCCCACGCACCCTCACATTGACGAATTAACGCAGAAATGGCGTCGCTATGACATTCTATAGGAGCCATGCCTTCTGTTTCCCAATCGAGTATTGTTTCCCCGGCAACGAAAGGGCTGTCTGCTAGGAGAGGATTATCTCTCTTCCGATGCACTATTTCATGTTTACTGTGTGCCACGCACCCTCACATTGACGAATTAACGCAGAAATGGCGTCGCTATGACATTCTATAGGAGCCATGCCTTCTGTTTCCCAATCGAGTATTGTTTCCCCGGCAACGAAAGGGCTGTCTGCTAGGAGAGGATTATCTCTCTTCCGATGCACTATTTCATGTTTACTGTGTCCCACGCACCCTCACATTGACGAATTAACTCAGAAATGGCGTCGCTATGACATACTATAGGTACCATGCCGTCTGCTTCCCAATCGAGTATTGTTTCCCCGGCAACGAAAGGGCTGTCTGCTAGGAGAGGATTATCTCTCTTCCGATGCACTATTTCTTGTTTACTGTGTCTCACGCACCCTCACATTGACGAATTAACGCAGAAATGGCGTCGCTATGACATACTATAGGTACCATGCCGTCTGTTTCCCAATCGAGTTTTGTTTCCCCGGCAACGAAAGGGCTGTCTGCTAGGAGAGGATTATCTCTCTTCCGATGCACTATTTCTTGTTTACTGTGTCTCACGCACCCTCACATTGACGAATTAACGCAGAAATGGCGTCGCTATGACATACTATAGGTACCATGCCGTCTGTTTCCCAATCGAGTATTGTTTCCCCGGCAACGAAAGGGCTGTCTGCTAGGAGAGGATTATCTCTCATCCGATGCACTATTTCATGTTTACTGTGTCCCACGCACCCTCACAATGACGAATTAACGCAGAAATGGCGTCGCTATGACATACTATAGGTACCATGCCTTCTGTTTCCCAATCGAGTATTGTTTCCCTGGCAACGAAAGGGCTGTCTGCTAGGAGAGGATTATCTCTCTTCGGATGCACTATTTCATGTTTACTGTGTCCCACGCACCCTCACATTGACGAAGTAACGCAGAAATGGCGTCGCTATGACATTCTATAGGAGCCATCCCTTCTGTTTCCCAATCGAGTATTGTTTCCCCGGCAATGAAAGGGCTGTCTGCTAGGAGAGGATTATCTCTCTTCCGATGCACTATTTCATGTTTACTGTGTCCCACGCACCCTCACATTGACGAATTAACGCAGAAATGGCGTCGCTATGACATACTATAGGAGCCATGCATTCTGTTTCCCAATCGAGTATTGTTTCCCCGGCAACGAAAGGGCTGTCTGCTAGGAGAGGATTATCTCTCATCCGATGCACTATTTCATGTTTACTGTGTCCCACGCACCCTCACATTGACGAATTAACGCAGAAATGGCGTCGCTATGACATACTATAGGTACCATGCCTTCTGTTTCCCAATCGAGTATTTTTTCCCTGGCAACGAAAGGGCTGTCTGCTAGGAGAGGATTATCTCTCTTCCGATGCACTATTTCATGTTTACTGTGTCCCACGCACCCTCACATTGACGAATTAACGCAGAAATGGCGTCGCTATGACATTCTATAGGAGCCATGCCTTCTGTTTCCCAATCGAGTATTGTTTCCACGGCAACGAAAGGGCTGTCTGCTAGGAGAGGATTATCTCTTTTCCGATGCACTATTTCATGTTTACTGTGTCCCACGCACCCTCACATTGACGAATTAACGCAGAAATGGCGTCGCTATGACATACTATAGGTACCATGCCTTCTGTTTCCCAATGGAGTATTGTTTCCCCGGCAACGAAAGGGCTGTCTGCTAGGAGAGGATTATCTCTCTTCCGATGCACTATTTCATGTTTACTGTGTCCCACGCACCCTCACATTGACGAATTAACGCAGAAATGGAGTCGCTATGACATACTATAGCAGCCACGCCTTCTGTTTCCCAATCGAGTATTGTTTCCCTGGCAACGAAAGGGCTGTCTGCTAGGAGAGGATTATCTCTCATCCGATGCACTATTTCATGTTTAATGTGTCCCACGCACCCTCACATTGACGAATTAACTCAGAAATGGCGACGCTATGACATACTATAGGTACCATGCCTTCTGTTTCCCAATCGAGTATTGTTTCCCTGGCAACGAAAGGGCTGTCTGCTAGGAGAGGATTATCTCTCATCCGATGCACTATTTCATGTTTAATGTGTCCCACGCACCCTCACATTGACGAATTAACGCAGAAATGGCGTCGCTATGACATACTATAAGTACCATGCCTTCTGTTTCCCAATCGAGTATTGTTTCCCTGGCAACGAAAGGGCTGTCTGCTAGGAGAGGATTATCTCTCATTCGATGCACTATTTCATGTTTACTGTGTCCCACGCACCCTCACATTGACGAATTAACGCAGAAATGGCGTCGCTATGACATACTATAGGAGCCATGCCTTCTGCTTCCCAATCGAGTATTGTTTCCCCGGCAACGAAAGGGCTGTCTGCTAGGAGAGGATTATCAATCTTCCGATGCACTATTTCATGTTTACTGTGTCCCACGCACCCTCACATTGACGAATTAACGCAGAAATGGCGTCGCTATGACATTCTATAGGAGCCATGCCTTCTGTTTCCCATCGAGTATTGTTTCCCCGGCATCGAAAGGGCTGTCTGCTAGGAGAGGATTATCTCTCTTCCGATGCACTATTTCATGTTTAATGTGTCCCACGCACCCTCACATTGAAGAATTAACGCAGAAGTGGCGTCGCTATGACATACTATAGGAGCCATGCCTTCTGTTTCCCAATCGAGTATTGTTTCCCCGGCAACGAAAGGGCTGTCTGCTAGGAGAGGATTATCTCTCCTCCGATGCACTATTTCATGTTTACTGTGTCCCACGCACCCTCACATTGACGAATTAAAGCAGAAATGGCGTCGCTATGACATACTATAGGAGCCATGCCTTCTGTTTCCCAATCGAGTATTGTTTCCCTTACAACGAAAGGGCTGTCTGCTAGGAGAGGATTATCTCTCCTCCGATGCACTATTTCATGTTTAATGTGTCCCACGCACACTCACATTGACGAATTAACGCAGAAATGGCGTCGCTATGACATACTATAGGAGCCATGCCTTCTGTTTCCCAATCGAGTATTGTTTACCCGGCAACGAAAGTGCTGTCTGCTAGGAGAGGATTATCTCTCTTCCGATGCACTATTTCATGTTTACTGTGTCCCACAGACCCTCACATTGACGAATTAAAGCAGAAATGGCGTCGCTATGACATACTATAGGAGCCATGCCTTCTGTTTCCCAATCGAGTATTGTTTCCCCGGCAACGAAAGGGCTGTCTGCTAGGAGAGGATTATCTCTCCTCCGATGCACTATTTCATGTTAACTGTGTCCCACGCACCCTCACATTGACGAATTAAAGCAGAAATGGCGTCGCTATGACATACTATAGGAGCCATGCCTTCTGTTTCCCAATCGAGTATTGTTTCCCCGGCAACGAAAGGGCTGTCTGCTAGGAGAGGATTATCTCTCCTCCGATGCACTATTTCATGTTTAATGTGTCCCACGCACACTCACATTGACGAATTAACGCAGAAATGGCGTCGCTATGACATACTATAGGAGCCATGCCTTCTGTTTCCCAATCGAGTATTGTTTACCCGGCAACGAAAGTGCTGTCTGCTAGGAGAGGATTATCTCTCTTCCGATGCACTATTTCATGTTTACTGTGTTCCACGCACCCTCACAATGACGAATTAAAGCAGAAATGGCGTCGCTATGACATACTATAGGAGCCATGCCTTCTGTTTCCCAATCGAGTATTGTTTCCCCGGCAACGAAAGGGCTGTCTGCAAGGAGAGGATTATCTCTCTTCCGATGCACTATTTCGTGTTTACTGTGTCCCACGCACCCTCACATTGACGAATTAACGCAGTAATGGCGTCGCTATGACACATTATAGGTACCATGCCTTCTGTTTCCCAATCGAGTATTGTTTCCCCGGCAACGAAAGGGCTGTCTGCTAGGAGAGGATTATCTCTCTTCCGATGCACTATTTCATGTTTACTGTGTCCCACGCACCCTCACATTGACGAATTAACGCAGAAATGGCGTCGCTATGACATACTATAGGTACCATGCCTTCTGTTTCCCAATCGAGTATTGTTTCCCCGGCAACGAAAGGGCTGTCTGCTAGGAGAGGATTATCTCTCTTCCGATGCACTATTTCATGTTTACTGTGTCCCACGCACCCTCACATTGACGAATTAACGCAGAAATGGCGTCGCTATGACATACTATAGGTACCATGCCTTCTGTTTCCAAATCGAGTATTGTTTCCCTGGCAACGAAAGGGCTGTCTGCTAGGAGAGGATTATCTCTCTTCCGATGCACTATTTCATGTTTACTGTGTCCCACGCACCCTCACATTGACGAATTAACGCAGAAATGGCGTCGCTATGACATACTATAGGTACCATGCCTTCTGTTTCCCAATCGAGTATTGTTTCCCCGGCAACGAAAGGGCTGTCTGCTAGGAGAGGATTATCTCTCTTCCGATGCACTATTTCATGTTTACTGTGTCCCACGCACCCTCACATTGACGAATTAACGCAGAAATGGCGTCGCTATGACATACTATAGGATCCATGCCTTCTGTTTCCCAATCGAGTATTGTTTCCCCGGCAACGAAAGTTCTGTCTGCTAGGAGAGGATTATCTCTCGTCCGATGCACTATTTCATGTTTGCTGTGTCCCACGCACCCTCACATTGACGAATTAACGCAGAAATGGCGTCGCTATGACATACTATACACTATTTCATGTTTACTGTGTCCCACGCACCCTCACATTGGCTAATTAACGCAGAAATGGTGTCGCTATGACATACTATTGGAGCCATGACTTCTGTTTCCCAATCGAGTATTGTTTCCCCGGCAACGAAAGTGCTGTCTGCTAGGAGAGGATTATCTCTCTTCCGATGCACTATTTCATGTTCACTGTGTTCCACGCACCCTCACATTGACGAATTAAAGCAGAAATGGCGTCGCTATGACATACTATAGGAGCCATGCCTTCTGTTTCCCAATCGAGTATTGTTTCCCCGGCAACGAAAGGGCTGTCTGCTAGGAGAGGATTATCTCTCCTCCGATGCACTATTTCATGTTTACTGTGTCCCACGCACCCTCACATTGACGAATTAAAGCAGAAATGGCGTCGCTATGACATACTATAGGAGCCATGCCTTCTGTTTCCCAATCGAGTATTGTTTGCCCGGCAACGAAAGGGCTGTCTGCTAGGAGAGGATTATCTCTCCTCCGATGCACTATTTCATGTTTAATGTGTCCCACGCACACTCACATTGACGAATTAACGCAGAAATGGCGTCGCTATGACATACTATAGGAGCCATGCCTTCTGTTTCCCAATCGTGTATAGTTTACCCGGCAACGAAAGTGCTGTCTGCTAGGAGAGGATTATCTCTCTTCCGATGCACTATTTCATGTTTACTGTGTCCCACGCACCCTCACATTGACGAATTAAAGCAGAAATGGCGTCGCTATGACATACTATAGGAGCCATGCCTTCTGTTTCCCAATCGAGTATTGTTTCCCCGGCAACGAAAGGGCTGTCTGCTAGGAGAGGATTATCTCTCCTCCGATGCACTATTTCATGTTTACTGTGTCCCACGCACCCTCACATTGACGAATTAAAGCAGAAATGGCGTCGCTATGACATACTATAGGAGCCATGCCTTCTGTTTCCCAATCGAGTATTGTTTCCCCGGCAACGAAAGGGCTGTCTGCTAGGAGAGGATTATCTCTCCTCCGATGCACTATTTCATGTTTAATGTGTCCCACGCACACTCACATTGACGAATTAACGCAGAAATGGCGTCGCTATGACATACTATAGGAGCCATGCCTTCTGTTTTCCAATCGAGTATTGTTTACCCGGCAACGAAAGTGCTGTCTGCTAGAAGAGGATTATCTCTCTTCCGATGCACTATTTCATGTTTACTGTGTTCCACGCACCCTCACATTGACGAATTAAAGCAGAAATGGCGTCGCTATGACATACTATAGGAGCCATGCCTTCTGTTTCCCAATCGAGTATTGTTTCCCCGGCAACGAAAGGGCTGTCTGCAAGGAGAGGATTATCTCTCTTCCGATGCACTATTTCGTGTTTACTGTGTCCCACGCACCCTCACATTGACGAATTAACGCAGTAATGGCGTCGCTATGACACATTATAGGTACCATGCCTTCTGTTTCCCAATCGAGTATTGTTTCCCCGGCAACGAAAGGGCTGTCTGCTAGGAGAGGATTATCTCTCTTCCGATGCACTATTTCATGTTTACTGTGTCCCACGCACCCTCACATTGACGAATTAACGCAGAAATGGCGTCGCTATGACATACTATAGGTACCATGCCTTCTGTTTCCCAATCGAGTATTGTTTCCCCGGCAACGAAAGGGCTGTCTGCTAGGAGAGGATTATCTCTCTTCCGATGCACTATTTCATGTTTACTGTGTCCCACGCACCCTCACATTGACGAATTAACGCAGAAATGGCGTCGCTATGACATACTATAGGTACCATGCCTTCTGTTTCCAAATCGAGTATTGTTTCCCTGGCAACGAAAGGGCTGTCTGCTAGGAGAGGATTATCTCTCTTCCGATGCACTATTTCATGTTTACTGTGTCCCACGCACCCTCACATTGACGAATTAACGCAGAAATGGCGTCGCTATGACATACTATAGGTACCATGCCTTCTGTTTCCGAATCGAGTATTGTTTCCCGGGCAACGAAAGGGCTGTCTGCTAGGAGTGGATTATCTCTTTTCCGATGCACTATTTCATGTTTACTGTGTCCCACGCACCCTCACATTGACGAATTAAAGCAGAAATGGCGTCGCTATGACATACTATAGGAGCCATGCCTTCTGTTTCCCAATCGAGTATTGTTTCCCCGGCAACGAAAGGGCTGTCTGCTAGGAGAGGATTATCTCTCCTCCGATGCACTATTTCATGTTTACTGTGTCCCACGCACCCTCACATTGACGAATTAAAGCAGAAATGGCGTCGCTATGACATACTATAGGAGCCATGCCTTCTGTTTCCCAATCGAGTATTGTTTCCCCGGCAACGAAAGGGCTGTCTGCTAGGAGAGGATTATCTCTCCTCCGATGCACTATTTCATGTTTAATGTGTCCCACGCACACTCACATTGACGAATTAACGCAGAAATGGCGTCGCTATGACATACTATAGGAGCCATGCCTTCTGTTTCCCAATCGAGTATTGTTTCCCCGGCAACGAAAGGGCTGTCTGCTAGGAGAGGATTATCTCTCTTCCGATGCACTATTTCATGTTTACTGTGTCCCACGCACCCTCACATTGACGAATTAACGCAGAAATGGCGTCGCTATGACATACTATAGGATCCATGCCTTCTGTTTCCCAATCGAGTATTGTTTCCCTGGCAACGAAAGGGCTGTCTGCTAGGAGAGGATTATCGCTCTTCCGATGCACTATTTCATGTTTACTGTGTCCCACGCACCCTCACATTGACGAATTAACGCAGAAATGGCGTCGCTATGACATTCTATAGGAGCCATGCCTTCTGTTTCCCAATCGAGTATTGTTTCCCCGGCAACGAAAGGGCTGTCTGCTAGGAGAGGATTATCTCTCTTCCGATGCACTATTTCATGTTTACTGTGTCCCACGCACCCTCACATTGACGAATTAACGCAGAAATGGCGTCGCTATGACATTCTATAGGAGCCATGCCTTCTGTTTCCCAATCGAGTATTGTTTCCCCGGCAACGAAAAGGCTGTCTGCTAGGAGAGGATTATCTCTCTTCCGATGCACTATTTCATGTTTACTGTGTCCCACGCACCCTCACATTGACGAATTAACGCAGAAATGGCGTCGCTATGACATACTATAGGTACCATGCCGTCTGCTTCCCAATCGAGTATTGTTTCCCCGGCAACGAAAGGGCTGTCTGCTAGGAGAGGATTATCTCTCTTCCGATGCACTATTTCTTGTTTACTGTGTCTCACGCACCCTCACATTGACGAATTAACGCAGAAATGGCGTCGCTATGACATACTATAGGTACCATGCCGTCTGTTTCCCAATCGAGTTTTGTTTCCCCGGCTACGAAAGGGCTGTCTGCTAGGAGAGGATTATCTCTCTTCCGATGCACTATTTCTTGTTTACTGTGTCTCACGCACCCTCACATTGACGAATTAACGCAGAAATGGCGTCGCTATGACATACTATAGGTACCATGCCGTCTGTTTCCCAATCGAGTATTGTTTCCCCGGCAACGAAAGGGCTGTCTGCTAGGAGAGGATTATCTCTCATCCGATGCACTATTTCATGTTTACTGTGTCCCACGCACCCTCACAATGACGAATTAACGCAGAAATGGCGTCGCTATGACATACTATAGGTACCATGCCTTCTGTTTCCCAATCGAGTATTGTTTCCCTGGCAACGAAAGGGCTGTCTGCTAGGAGAGGATTATCTCTCTTCCGATGCACTATTTCATGTTTACTGTGTCCCACGCACCCTCACATTGACGAATTAACGCAGAAATGGCGTCGCTATGACATTCTATAGGAGCCATGCCTTCTGTTTCCCAATCGAGTATTGTTTCCCCGGCAACGAAAGGGCTGTCTGCTAGGAGAGGATTATCTCTCTTCCGATGCACTATTTCATGTTTACTGTGTCCCACGCACCCTCACATTGACGAATTAACGCAGAAATGGCGTCGCTATGACATACTATAGGAGCCATGCATTCTGTTTCCCAATCGAGTATTGTTTCCCCGGCAACGAAAGGGCTGTCTGCTAGGAGAGGATTATCTCTCATCCGATGCACTATTTCATGTTTACTGTGTCCCACGCACCCTCACATTGACGAATTAACGCAGAAATGGCGTCGCTATGACATACTATAGGTACCATGCCTTCTGTTTCCCAATCGAGTATTTTTTCCCTGGCAACGAAAGGGCTGTCTGCTAGGAGAGGATTATCTCTCTTCCGATGCACTATTTCATGTTTACTGTGTCCCACGCACCCTCACATTGACGAATTAACGCAGAAATGGCGTCGCTATGACATTCCATAGGAGCCATGCCTTCTGTTTCCCAATCGAGTATTGTTTCCACGGCAACGAAAGGGCTATCTGGTAGGAGAGGATTATCTCTCTTCCGATGCACTATTTCATGTTTACTGTGTCCCACGCACCCTCACATTGACGAATTAACGCAGAAATGGCGTCGTTATGACATACTATAGGTACCATGCCTTCTGTTTCCCAATCGAGTATTGTTTCCCTGGCAACGAAAGGGCTGTCTGCTAGGAGAGGATTATCTCTTTTCCGATGCACTATTTCATGTTTACTGTGTCCCACGCACCCTCACATTGACGAATTAACGCAGAAATGGCGTCGCTATGACATACTATAGGTACCATGCCTTCTGTTTCCCAATCGAGTATTGTTTCCACGGCAACGAAAGGGCTGTCTGCTAGGAGAGGATTATCTCTCTTCCGATGCACTATTTCATGTTTACTGTGTCCCACGCACCCTCACATTGACGAATTAACGCAGAAATGGAGTCGCTATGACATACTATAGGAGCCACGCCTTCTGTTTCCCAATCGAGTATTGTTTCCCTGGCAACGAAAGGGCTGTCTGCTAGGAGAGGATTATCTCTCATCCGATGCACTATTTCATGTTTAATGTGTCCCACGCACCCTCGCATTGACGAATTAACGCAGAAATGGCGTCGCTATGACATACTATAAGTACCATGCCTTCTGTTTCCCAATCGATTATTGTTTCCCTGGCAACGAAAGGGCTGTCTGCTAGGAGAGGATTATCTCTCATTCGATGCACTATTTCATGTTTACTGTGTCCCACGCACCCTCACATTGACGAATTAACGCAGAAATGGCGTCGCTATGACATACTATAGGAGCCATGCCTTCTGCTTCCCAATCGAGTATTGTTTCCCCGGCAACGAAAGGGCTGTCTGCTAGGAGAGGATTATCAATCTTCCGATGCACTATTTCATGTTTACTGTGTCCCACGCACCCTCACATTGACGAATTAACGCAGAAATGGCGTCGCTATGACATTCTATAGGAGCCATGCCTTCTGTTTCCCAATCGAGTATTGTTTCCCCGGCAACGAAAGGGCTGTCTGCTAGGAGAGGATTATCTCTCTTCCGATGAACTATTTCATGTTTACTGTGTCCCACGCACCCTCACATTGACGAATTAACGCAGAAATGGCGTCGCTATGACATACTATAGGTACCATGCCTTCTGTTTCCGAATCGAGTATTGTTTCCCGGGCAACGAAAGGGCTGTCTGCTAGGAGTGGATTATCTCTTTTCCGATGCACTATTTCATGTTTACTGTGTCCCACGCACCCTCACATTGACGAATTAAAGCAGAAATGGCGTCGCTATGACATACTATAGGAGCCATGCCTTCTGTTTCCCAATCGAGTATTGTTTCCCCGGCAACGAAAGGGCTGTCTGCTAGGAGAGGATTATCTCTCCTCCGATGCACTATTTCATGTTTACTGTGTCCCACGCACCCTCACATTGACGAATTAAAGAAGAAATGGCGTCGCTATGACATACTATAGGAGCCATGCCTTCTGTTTCCCAATCGAGTATTGTTTCCCCGGCAACGAAAGGGCTGTCTGCTAGGAGAGGATTATCTCTCCTCCGATGCACTATTTCATGTTTAATGTGTCCCACGCACACTCACATTGACGAATTAACGCAGAAATGGCGTCGCTATGACATACTATAGGAGCCATGCCTTCTGTTTCCCAATCGAGTATTGTTTACCCGGCAACGAAAGTGCTGTCTGCTAGAAGAGGATTATCTCTCTTCCGATGCACTATTTCATGTTTACTGTGTTCCACGCACCCTCACATTGACGAATTAAAGCAGAAATGGCGTCGCTATGACATACTATAGGAGCCATGCCTTCTGTTTCCCAATCGAGTATTGTTTCCCCGGCAACGAAAGGGCTGTCTGCAAGGAGAGGATTATCTCTCTTCCGATGCACTATTTCGTGTTTACTGTGTCCCACGCACCCTCACATTGACGAATTAACGCAGTAATGGCGTCGCTATGACACATTATAGGTACCATGCCTTCTGTTTCCCAATCGAGTATTGTTTCCCCGGCAACGAAAGGGCTGTCTGCTAGGAGAGGATTATCTCTCTTCCGATGCACTATTTCATGTTTACTGTGTCCCACGCACCCTCACATTGACGAATTAACGCAGAAATGGCGTCGCTATGACATACTATAGGTACCATGCCTTCTGTTTCCCAATCGAGTATTGTTTCCCCGGCAACGAAAGGGCTGTCTGCTAGGAGAGGATTATCTCTCTTCCGATGCACTATTTCATGTTTACTGTGTCCCACGCACCCTCACATTGACGAATTAACGCAGAAATGGCGTCGCTATGACATACTATAGGTACCATGCCTTCTGTTTCCAAATCGAGTATTGTTTCCCTGGCAACGAAAGGGCTGTCTGCTAGGAGAGGATTATCTCTCTTCCGATGCACTATTTCATGTTTACTGTGTCCCACGCACCCTCACATTGACGAATTAACGCAGAAATGGCGTCGCTATGACATACTATAGGTACCATGCCTTCTGTTTCCAAATCGAGTATTGTTTCCCTGGCAACGAAAGGGCTGTCTGATAGGAGAGGATTATCTCTCTTCCGATGCACTATTTCATGTTTACTGTGTCCCACGCACCCTCACATTGACGAATTAACGCAGAAATGGCGTCGCTATGACATACTATAGGTACCATGCCTTCTGTTTCCCAATCGAGTATTGTTTCCCCGGCAACGAAAGGGCTCTCTGCTAGGAGAGGATTATCTCTCTTCCGATGCACTATTTCATGTTTACTGTGTCCCACGCACCCTCACATTGACGAATTAACGCAGAAATGGCGTCGCTATGACATTCTATAGGAGCGATGCCTTCTGTTTCCCAATCGAGTATTGTTTCCCCGGCAACGAAAGGGCTGTCTGCTAGCAGAGGATTATCGCTCTTCCGATGCACTATTTCATGTTTACTGTGTCCCACGCACCCTCACATTGACGAATTAACGCAGAAATGGCGTCGCTATGACATTCTATAGGAGCCATGCCTTCTGTTTCCCAATCGAGTATTGTTTCCCCGGCAACGAAAGGGCTGTCTGCTAGGAGAGGATTATCTCTCTTCCGATGCACTATTTCATGTTTACTGTGTCCCACGCACCCTCACATTGACGAGTTAACGCAGAAATGGCGTCACTATGACATACTATAGGTACCATGCCGTCTGCTTCCCAATCGAGTATTGTTTCCCCGGCAACGAAAGGGCTGTCTGCTAGGAGAGGATTATCTCTCTTCCGATGCACTATTTCTTGTTTACTGTGTCTCACGCACCCTCACATTGACGAATTAACGCAGAAATGGCGTCGCTATGACATACTATAGGTACCATGCCGTCTGTTTCCCAATCGAGTTTTGTTTCCCCGGCTACGAAAGGGCTGTCTGCTAGGAGAGGATTATCTCTCTTCCGATGCACTATTTCTTGTTTACTGTGTCTCACGCACCCTCACATTGACGAATTAACGCAGAAATGGCGTCGCTATGACATACTATAGGTACCATGCCGTCTGTTTCCCAATCGAGTATTGTTTCCCCGGCAACGAAAGGGCTGTCTGCTAGGAGAGGATTATCTCTCATCCGATGCACTATTTCATGTTTACTGTGTCCCACGCACCCTCACAATGACGAATTAACGCAGAAATGGCGTCGCTATGACATACTATAGGTACCATGCCTTCTGTTTCCCAATCGAGTATTGTTTCCCTGGCAACGAAAGGGCTGTCTGCTAGGAGAGGATTATCTCTCTTCCGATGCACTATTTCATGTTTACTGTGTCCCACGCACCCTCACATTGACGAATTAACGCAGAAATGGCGTCGCTATGACATTCTATAGGAGCCATGCCTTCTGTTTCCCAATCGAGTATTGTTTCCCCGGCAACGAAAGGGCTGTCTGCTAGGAGAGGATTATCTCTCTTCCGATGCACTATTTCATGTTTACTGTGTCCCACGCACCCTCACATTGACGAATTAACGCAGAAATGGCGTCGCTATGACATACTATAGGAGCCATGCATTCTGTTTCCCAATCGAGTATTGTTTCCCCGGCAACGAAAGGGCTGTCTGCTAGGAGAGGATTATCTCTCATCCGATGCACTATTTCATGTTTACTGTGTCCCACGCACCCTCACATTGACGAATTAACGCAGAAATGGCGTCGCTATGACATACTATAGGTACCATGCCTTCTGTTTCCCAATCGAGTATTTTTTCCCTGGCAACGAAAGGGCTGTCTGCTAGGAGAGGATTATCTCTCTTCCGATGCACTATTTCATGTTTACTGTGTCCCACGCACCCTCACATTGACGAATTAACGCAGAAATGGCGTCGCTATGACATTCTATAGGAGCCATGCCTTCTGTTTCCCAATCGAGTATTGTTTCCCCGGCAACGAAAGAGCTGTCTGCTAGGAGAGGATTATCTCTCATCCGATGCACTATTTCATGTTTACTGTGTCCCACGCACCCTCACAATGACGAATTAACGCAGAAATGGCGTCGCTATGACATACTATAGGTACCATGCCTTCTGTTTCCCAATCGAGTATTGTTTCCCTGGCAACGAAAGGGCTGTCTGCTAGGAGAGGATTATCTCTTTTCCGATGCACTATTTCATGTTTACTGTGTCACACGCACCCTCACATTGACGAATTAACGCAGAAATGGCGTCGCTATGACATACTATAGATACCATGCCTTCTGTTTCCCAATCGAGTATTGTTTCCCCGGCAACGAAAGGGCTGTCTGCTAGGAGAGGATTATCTCTCTTCCGATGCACTATTTCATGTTTACTGTGTCCCACGCACCCTCACATTGACGAATTAACGCAGAAATGGAGTCGCTATGACATACTATAGGAGCCACGCCTTCTGTTTCCCAATCGAGTATTGTTTCCCTGGCAACGAAAGGGCTGTCTGCTAGGAGAGGATTATCTCTCATCCGATGCACTATTTCATGTTTAATGTGTCCCACGCACCCTCACATTGACGAATTAACTCAGAAATGGCGACGCTATGACATACTATAGGTACCATGCCTTCTGTTTCCCAATCGAGTATTGTTTCCCTGGCAACGAAAGGGCTGTCTGCTAGGAGAGGATTATCTCTCATCCGATGCACTATTTCATGTTTAATGTGTCCCACGCACCCTCACATTGACGAATTAACGCAGAAATGGCGTCGCTATGACATACTATAAGTACCATGCCTTCTGTTTCCCAATCGATTATTGTTTCCCTGGCAACGAAAGGGCTGTCTGCTAGGAGAGGATTATCTCTCATTCGATGCACTATTTCATGTTTACTGTGTCCCACGCACCCTCACATTGACGAATTAACGCAGAAATGGCGTCGCTATGACATACTATAGGAGCCATGCCTTCTGCTTCCCAATCGAGTATTGTTTCCCCGGCAACGAAAGGGCTGTCTGCTAGGAGAGGATTATCAATCTTCCGATGCACTATTTCATGTTTACTGTGTCCCACGCACCCTCACATTGACGAATTAACGCAGAAATGGCGTCGCTATGACATTCTATAGGAGCCATGCCTTCTGTTTCCCAATCGAGTATTGTTTCCCCGGCAACGAAAGGGCTGTCTGCTAGGAGAGGATTATCTCTCTTCCGATGAACTATTTCATGTTTACTGTGTCCCACGCACCCTCACATTGACGAATTAACGCAGAAATGGCGTCGCTATGACATAATATAGGTACCATGCCTTCTGTTTCCCATCGAGTATTGTTTCCCCGGCATCGAAAGGGCTGTCTGCTAGGAGAGGATTATCTCTCTTCCGATGCACTATTTCATGTTTAATGTGTCCCACGCACCCTCACATTGACGAATTAACGCAGAAGTGGCGTCGCTATGACATACTATAGGAGCCATGCCTTCTGTTTCCCAATCGAGTATTGTTTCCCCGGCAACGAAAGGGCTGTCTGCTAGGAGAGGATTATCTCTCCTCCGATGCACTATTTCATGTTTACTGTGTCCCACGCACCCTCACATTGACGAATTAAAGCAGAAATGGCGTCGCTATGACATACTATAGGAGCCATGCCTTCTGTTTCCCAATCGAGTATTGTTTACCCGGCAACGAAAGGGCTGTCTGCTAGGAGAGGATTATCTCTCTTCCGATGCACTATTTCATGTTTACTGTGTTCCACGCACCCTCACATTGACGAATTAAAGCAGAAATGGCGTCGCTATGACATACTATAGGAGCCATGCCTTCTGTTTCCCAATCGAGTATTGTTTCCCCGGCAACGAAAGGGCTGTCTGCTAGGAGAGGATTATCTCTCCTCCGATGCACTATTTCATGTTTACTGTGTCCCACGCACCCTCACATTGACGAATTAAAGCAGAAATGGCGTTTCTATGACATACTATAGGAGCCATGCCTTCTGTTTCCCAATCGAGTATTGTTTCCCCGGCAACGAAAGGGCTGTCTGCTAGGAGAGGATTATCTCTCCTCCGATGCACTATTTCATGTTTAATGTGTCCCACGCACACTCACATTGACGAATTAACGCAGAAATGGCGTCGCTATGACATACTATAGGAGCCATGCCATCTGTTTCCCAATCGAGTATTGTTTACCCGGCAACGAAAGTGCTGTCTGCTAGGAGAGGATTATCTCTCTTCCGATGCACTATTTCATGTTTACTGTGTCCCACGCACCCTCACATTGACGAATTAAAGCAGAAATGGCGTCGCTATGACATACTATAGGAGCCATGCCTTCTGTTTCCCAATCGAGTATTGTTTCCCCGGCAACGAAAGGGCTGTTTGCTAGGAGAGGATTATCTCTCCTCCGATGCACTATTTCATGTTTACTGTGTCCCACGCACCCTCACATTGACGAATTAAAGCAGAAATGGCGTCGCTATGACATACTATAGGAGCCATGCCTTCTGTTTCCCAATCGAGTATTGTTTCCCCGGCAACGAAAGGGCTGTCTGCTAGGAGAGGATTATCTCTCCTCCGATGCACTATTTCATGTTTAATGTGTCCCACGCACACTCACATTGACGAATTAACGCAGAAATGGCGTCGCTATGACATACTATAGGAGCCATGCCTTCTGTTTCCCAATCGAGTATTGTTTCCCCGGCAACGAAAGGGCTGTCTGCAAGGAGAGGTTTATCTCTCTTCCGATGCACTATTTCGTGTTTACTGTGTCCCACGCACCCTCACATTGACGAATTAACGCAGTAATGGCGTCGCTATGACACATTATAGGTACCATGCCTTCTGTTTCCCAATCGAGTATTGTTTCCCCGGCAACGAAAGTGCTGTCTGCTAGGAGAGGATTATCTCTCTTCCGATGCACTATTTCATGTTTACTGTGTCCCACGCACCCTCACATTGACGAATTAACGCAGAAATGGCGTCGCTATGACATACTATAGGTACCATGCCTTCTGTTTCCCAATCGAGTATTGTTTCCCCGGCAACGAAAGGGCTGTCTGCTAGGAGAGGATTATCTCTCTTCCGATGCACTATTTCATGTTTACTGTGTCCCACGCACCCTCACATTGACGAATTAACGCAGAAATGGCGTCGCTATGACATACTATAGGTACCATGCTTTCTGTTTCCAAATCGAGTATTGTTTCCCTTACAACGAAAGGGCTGTCTGCTAGGAGAGGATTATCTCTCTTCCGATGCACTATTTCATGTTTACTGTGTCCCACGCACCCTCACATTGACGAATTAACGCAGAAATGGCGTCGCTATGACATACTATAGGTACCATGCCTTCTGTTTCCCAATCGAGTATTGTTTCCCCGGCAACGAAAGGGCTGTCTGCTAGGAGAGGATTATCTCTCTTCCGATGCACTATTTCATGTTTACTGTGTCCCACGCACCCTCACATTGACGAATTAACAAAGAAATGGCGTCGCTATGACATACTATAGGATCCATGCCTTCTGTTTCCCAATCGAGTATTGTTTCCCCGGCAACGAAAGGGCTGCCTGCTAGGAGAGGATTATCTCTCTTCCGATGCACTATTTCATGTTTGCTGTGTCCCACGCACCCTCACATTGACGAATTAACGCAGAAATGGCGTCGCTATGACATACTATGCACTATTTCATGTTTACTGTGTCCCACGCACCCTCACATTGGCGAATTAACGCAGAAATGGTCTCGCTATGATATACTATTGGAGCCATGACTTCTGTTTCCCAATCGAGTATTGTTTCCCCGGCAACGAAAGGGCTTTCTGCTAGGAGTGGATTATCTCTTTTCCGATGCACTATTTCGTGTTTACTGTGTCCCACGCACCCACACATTAACGAATTAACGCAGAAATGGCGTCGCTATGACATACTATAGGAGCCATGCCTTCTGTTTCCCAATCGAGTATTGTTTCCCTGGCAACGAAAGGGCTGTCTGCTAGGAGAGGATTATCTCTCTTCCGATGCACTATTTCATGTTTGCTGTGTCCCACGCACCTTCACATTGACGAATTAACGCAGAAATGGCGTCGCTATGACATACTATGCACTATTTCATGTTTACTGTGTCCCACGCACCCTCACATAGGCGAATTAACGCAGAAATGGTGTCGCTATGACATACTATAGGAGCCATGACTTCTGTTTCCCAATCGAGTATTGTTTCCCCGGCAACGAAAGGGCTTTCTGCTAGGAGTGGATTATCTCTTTTCCGATGCACTATTTCGTGTTTACTGTGTCCCACGCAAACACACATTGACGAATTAACGCAGAAATGGCGTCGCTATGACATACTATAGGAGCCATGCCTTCTGTTTCCCAATCGAGTATTGTTTTCCCGGCAACGAAAGGGCTGTCTGCTAGGAGTGGATTATCTCTTTTCCGATGCACTATTTCATGTTTACTGTGTCCCACGCACCCTCACATTGACGAATTAACGCAGAAATGGCGTCGCTATGACATACTATAGGTACCATGCCTTCTGTTTCCCAATCGAGTATTGTTTCCCTGGCAACGAAAGGGCTGTCTGCTAGGAGAGGATTATCTCTCTTCCGATGCACTTTTTCATGTTTACTGTGTCCCACGCACCCTCACATTGACGAATTAACGCAGAAATGGCGTCGCAATGACATACTATAGGAGCCGTGCCTTCTGTTTCCCAATCGAGTATTGTTTCCCCGGCAACGAAAGGGCTGTCCGCTAGGAGTGGATTATCTCTTTTCCGATGCACTATTTCATGTTTACTGTGTCCCACGCACCCTCACATTGACGAATTAACGCAGAAATGGCGTCGCTATGACATACTATAGGAGCCATGCCTTCTGTTTCCCAATCGAGTATTGTTTCCCCGGCAACGAAAGGGCTGTCTGCTAGGAGAGCATTATCTCCCTTCCGCTGCACTATTTCATGTTTACTGTGTCCCACGCACCCTCACATTGACGAATTAACACAGAAATGGCGTCGCTATGACATACTATAGGTACCATGCCTTCTGTTTCCCAATCGAGTATTGTTTCCCCGGCAACGAAAGGGCTGTCTGCTAGGAGAGGATTATCTCTCTTCCGATGCACTATTTCATGTTTACTGTGTCCCTCGCACCCTCACATTGACGAATTAACGCAGAAATGGCGTCGCTATGACATACTATAGGTACCATGCCTTCTGTTTCCCAATCGAGTATTGTTTCCCCGGCAACGAAAGCGCTGTCTGCTAGGAGAGGATTATCTCTCTTCCGATGCACTATTTCATGTTTACTGTGTCCCACGCACCCTCACATTGACGAATTAACGCAGAAATGGCGTCGCTATGACATACTATAAGAGCCATGCCTTCTGTTTCCCAATCGAGTATTGTTTCCCCGGCAAGGAAAGGGCTGTCTGCTAGGAGAGGATTATCTCCCTTCCGATGCACTATTTCATGTTTACTGTGTCCCACGCACCCTCACATTGACGAATTAACGCAGAAATGGCGTCGCTATGACATACTATAGGTACCATGCCTTCTGTTTCCCAATCGAGTATTGTTTCCCTGGCAACGAAAGGGCTGTCTGCTAGGAGAGGATTATCTCTCTTCCGATGCACTATTTCATGTTTACTGTGTCCCACGCACCCTCACATTGACGAATTAACGCAGAAATGGCGTCGCTATGACATACTGTAGGAGCCATGCCTTCTGTTTCCCAATCGAGTATTGTTTCCCCGGCAAGGAAAGGGCTGTCTGCTAGGAGAGGATTATCTCCCTTCCGATGCACTATTTCATGTTTACTGTGTCCCACGCACCCTCACATTGACGAATTAACGCAGAAATGGCGTCGCTATGACATACTATAGGTACCATGCCTTCCGTTTCCCAATCGAGTATTGTTTCCCTGGCAACGAAAGGGCTGTCTGCTAGGAGAGGATTATCTCTCTTCCGATGCCTATTTCATTTTTACTGTGTCCCACGCACCCTCACATTGACGAATTAATTCAGAAATGGCGTCGCTATGACATACTATAGGAGCCATGCCTTCTGTTTCCCAATCGAGTATTGTTTCCCCCGCAACGAAAGGGCTGTCTTCTAGGAGAGGATTATCTCTCTTCCGATGCACTATTTCATGTTTACTGTGTCCCACGCACCCTCACATTGACGAATTAACGCAAAAATGGCGTCGCTATGACATACTATAGGAGCCATGCCTTCTGTTTCCCAATCGAGTATTGTTTCCCCGGCAACGAAAGGGCTGTCTGCTAGAAGAGGATTATCTCTCTTCCGATGCACTATTTCATGTTTACTGTGTCCCACGCACCCTCACATTGACGAACTTACGCAGAAATGGCGTCGCTATGACAAACTATAGGTACCATGCCTTCTGTTTCCCAATCGAGGATTGCTTCCCTGGCAACGAAAGGGCTGTCTGCTAGGAGAGGATTATCTCTCTTCCGATGCACTATTTCATGTTTACTGTGTCCCACGCACCCTCACATTGACGAATTAACGCAGAAATGGCGTCGCTATGACATACTATAGGAGCCATGCCTTCTGTTTCCCAATCGAGTATTGCTTCCCCGGCAACGAAAGGGCTGTCTGCTAGGAGAGGATTATCTCTCTTCCGATGCACTATTTCATGTTTGCTGTGTCCCACGCACCCTCACATTGACGAATTAACGCAGAAATGGCGTCGCTATGTCATACTATGCACTATTTCATGTTTACTGTGTCCCACGCACCCTCACATTGGCGAATTAACGCAGAAATGGTGTCGCTATGACATACTATAGGAGCCATGACTTCTGTTTCCCAATCGAGTATTGTTTCCCCGGCAACGAAAGGGCTGTCTGCTAGGAGTGGATTATCTCTTTTCCGATGCACTATTTCATGTTTACTGTGTCCCACGCACCCACACATTGACGAATTAACGCAGAAATGGCGTCGCTATGACATACTATAGGAGCCATGCCTTCTGTTTCCCAATCGAGTATTGTTTTCCCGGCAACGAAAGGGCTGTCTGCTAGGAGTGGATTATCTCTTTTCCGATGCACTATTTCATGTTTACTGTGTCCCACGCACCCTCACATTGACGAATTAACGCAGAAATGGCGTCGCAATGACATACTATTGGAGCCGTGCCTTCTGTTTCCCAATCGAGTATTGTTTCCCCGGCAACGAAAGGGCTGTCTGCTAGGAGAGCATTATCTCCCTTCCGCTGCACTATTTCATGCTTACTGTGTCCCACGAACCCCACATTGACGAATTAACGCAGAAATGGTGTCTCTATGACTTACTATAGGAGCCATGCCTTCTTTTTCCAAATCGAGTATTGTTTCCCCGGCAACCAAAGGGCTTTCTGCTAGGAGTGGATTATCTCGTTTCCGATGCACTATTTCATGTTTACTGTGTCCCACGCACCCTCACATTGACGAATTAACACAGAAATGGCGTCGCCATGACATACTATAGAAGCCATGTCTTCTGTTTCCCAATCGAGTATTGTTTCCCCGGCAACGAAAGGGCTGTCTGCTAGGAGTGGATTATCTCTTTTCCGATGCACTATTTCATGTTTACTGTGTCCCACGCACCCTCACATTGACGAATTAACGCAGAAATGGCGTCGCTATGACATACTATAGGAGCCATGCCTTCTGTTTCCCAATCGACTATTGTTTCCCCGGCAACGAAAGGGCTGTCTGCTAGGAGAGGATTATCTCTCTTCCGATGCACTATTTCATGTTTACTGTGTCCCACGCACCCTCACATTGACGAATTAACGCAGAAATGGCGTCGCTATGACATACTATACGAGCCATGCCTTCTGTTTCCCAATCGAGTATTGCTTCCCCGGCAACGAAAGGGCTGTCTACTAGGAGAGGATTATCTCTCTTCCGATGCACTATTTCATGTTTGCTGTGTCCCACGCACCCTCACATTGACGAATTAACGCAGAAATGGCGTCGCTATGACATACTATGCACTATTTCATGTTTACTGTGTCCCACGCACCCTCACATTGGCGAATTAACGCAGAAATGGTGTCGCTATGACATACTATAGGAGCCATGACTTCTGTTTCCCAATCGAGTATTGTTTCCCAGGGAACGATAGGGCAGGAGTGGATTATCTCTTTTCCGATGCACTATTTCATGTTTACTGTGTCCCACGCACCCACACATTGACGAATTAACGCAGAAATGGCGTCGCCATGACATACTATAGGAGCCATGCCTTCTGTTTCCCAATCGAGTATTGTTTTCCCGGCAACGAAAGGGCTGTCTGCTAGGAGTGGATTATTTCTTTTCCGATGCACTATTTCATGTTTACTGTGTCCCACGCACCCTCACATTGACGAATTAACGCAGAAATGGCGTCGCAATGACATACTATAGGAGCCGTGCCTTCTGTTTCCCAATCGAGTATTGTTTCCCCGGCAACGAAAGGGCTGTCTGCTAGGAAAGCATTATCTCCCTTCCGCTGCACTATTTTATGTTTACTGTGTCCCAAGAACCCCACATTGATGAATTAACGCAGAAATGGCGTCGCTATGACTTACTATAGGAGCCATGCCTTCTTTTTCCCTATCGAGTATTGTTTCCCCGGCAACGAAAGGGCTTTCTGCTAGGAGTGGATTATCTCGTTTCCGATGCACTATTTCATGTTTACTGTGTCCCACGCACCCTCACATTGACGAATTAACACAGAAATGGCGTCGCTATGACATACTATAGAAGCCATGTCTTCTGTTTCCCAATCGAGTATTGTTTCCCCGGCAACGAAAGGGCTGTCTGCTAGGAGTGGATTATCTCTTTTCCGATGCACAATTTCATGTTTACTGTGTCCCACGCACCCTCACATTTACGAATTAACGCAGAAATGGCGTCGCTATGACATACTATAGGAGCCATGCCTTCTGTTTCCCAATCGACTATATTTTCCCCGGCAACGAAAGGGCTGTCTGCTAGGAGAGGATTATCTCTCTTCCGATGCACTATTTCATGTTTAATGTGTCCCACGCACCCTCACATTGACGAATTAACGCAGAAATGGCGTCGCTATGACATACTATAGGAGCCATGCCTTCTGTTTCCCAATCGAGTATTGTTTACCCGGCAACGAAAGGGCTGTCTGCTAGGAGAGGATTATCTCTCTTCCGATGCACTATTTCATGTTTACTGTGTCCCACGCACCCTCACATTGACGAATTAACGCAGAAATGGCGTCGCTATGACATACTATAGGAGCCATGCCTTCTGTTTCCCAATCGGGTATTGTTTCCCCGGCAACGAAATGGCTGTCTGCTAGGAGAGGATTATCTCCCTTCCGATGCACTATTTCATGTTTACTGTGTCCCACGCACCCTCACATTGACGAATTAACGCAGAGATGGCGTCGCTGTGACACACTATAGGTACCATGCCTTCTGTTTCCCAATCGAGTATTGTTTCCCCGGCAACGAAAGGGCTGTCTGCTAGGAGAGGATTATCTCTCTTCCGATGCACTATTTCGTGTTTACTGTGTCCCACGCACCCTCACATTGACGAATTAACGCAGTAATGGCGTCGCTATGACACACTATAGGTACCATGCCTTCTGTTTCCCAATCGAGTATTGTTTCCCCGGCAACGAAAGGGCTGTCTGCTAGGAGAGGATTATCTCTCTTCCGATGCACTATTTCATGTTTACTGTGACCCACGCACACTCACGCCTTCAGTTTCGCAATCGAGTATTGTTTCCCCGGCAACGAAAGGGCTGTCTGCAAGGTGAGGATTATCTCTCTTCCGATGCACTATTTCATGTTTACTGTGTCCCACGCACCCTCACATTGGCGAATTAACGCAGAAATGGTGTCGCTATGACATACTATAGGAGCCATGACTTCTGTTTCCCAATCGAGTATTGTTTCCCCGGCAACGAAAGGGCTGTCTGCTAGGAGAGGATTATCTGTCTTCCCATGCTCTATTTCATGTTTACTGTGTCCCACGCACCCTCACATTGACGAATTAACGCAGAAATGGCGTCGCTATGACATACTATAGGAGCCATGCCTTCTGTTTACCAATCGAGTATTGTTTTCCCGGCAACGAAAGGGCTGTCTGCTAGGAGTGGATTATCTCTTTTCCGATGCACTATTTCATGTTTACTGTGTCCCACGCACCCTCACATTGACGAATTAACGCAGAAATGGCGTCGCTATGACATACTATGCACTATTTCATGTTTACTGTGTCCCACGCACCCTCACATTGGCGAATTAACGCAGAAATGGTGTCGCTATGACATACTATAGGAGCCATGACTTCTGTTTCCCAATCGAGTATTGTTTCCCCGGCAACGAAAGGGCTGTCAGCTAGGAGTGGATTATCTCTTTTCTGATGCACTATTTCATGTTTACTGTGTCCCACGCACCCACACATTGACGAATTAACGCAGAAATGGCGTCGCTAAGACATACTATAGGAGCCATGCCTTCTGTTTCCCAATCGAGTATTGTTTTCCCGGCAACGAAAGGGCTGTCTGCTAGGAGTGGATTATCTCTTTTCCGATGCACTATTTCATGTTTACTGTGTCCCACGCACCCTCACATTGACGAATTAAGGCAGAAATGGCGTCGCAATGACATACTATAAGAGCCGTGCCTTCTGTTTCCCAATCGAGTATTGTTTCCCCGGCAACGAAAGGGCTGTCCGCTAGGAGTGGATTATCTCTTTTCCGATGCACTATTTCATGTTTACTGTGTCCCACGCACCCTCACATTGACGAATTAACGCAGAAATGGCGTCGCTATGACATACTATAGGAGCCATGCCTTCTGTTTCGCAATCGAGTATTGTTTCCCTGGCAACGAAAGGGCTGTCTGCTAGGAGAGGATTATCTCTCTTCCGATGCACTATTTCATGTTTACTGTGTCCCACGCACCCTCACATTGACGAATTAACGCAAAAATGGCGTCGCTATGACATACTATAGGAGCCATGCCTTCTGTTTCCCAATCGAGTATTGTTTCCCCGGCAACGAAAGGGCTGTCTGCTAGAAGAGGATTATCTCTCTTCCGATGCACTATTTCATGTTTACTGTGTCCCACGCACCCTCACATTGACGAACTTACGCAGAAATGGCGTCGCTATGACATACTATAGGTACCATGCCTTCTGTTTCCCAATCGAGGATTGCTTCCCTGGCAACGAAAGGGCTGTCTGCTAGGAGAGGATTATCTCTCTTCCGATGCACTATTTCATGTTTACTGTGTCCCACGCACCCTCACATTGACGAATTAACGCAGAAATGGCGTCGCTATGACATACTATAGGAGCCATGCCTTCTATTTCCCAATCGAGTATTGCTTCCCCGGCAACGAAAGGGCTGTCTGCTAGGAGAGGATTATCTCTCTTCCGATGCACTATTTCATGTTTGCTGTGTCCCACGCACCCTCACATTGACGAATTAACGCAGAAATGGCGTCGCTATGTCATACTATGCACTATTTCATGTTTACTGTGTCCCACGCACCCTCACATTGGCGAATTAACGCAGAAATGGTGTCGCTATGACATACTATAGGAGCCATGACTTCTGTTTCCCAATCGAGTATTGTTTCCCCGGCAACGAAAGGGCTGTCTGCTAGGAGTGGATTATCTCTTTTCCGATGCACTATTTCATGTTTACTGTGTCCCACGCACCCACACATTGACGAATTAACGCAGAAATGGCGTCGCTATGACATACTATAGGAGCCATGCCTTCTGTTTCCCAATCGAGTATTGTTTTCCCGGCAACGAAAGGGCTGTCTGCTAGGAGTGGATTATCTCTTTTCCGATGCACTATTTCATGTTTACTGTGTCCCACGCACCCTCACATTGACGAATTAAGGCAGAAATGGCGTCGCAATGACATACTATAGGAGCCGTGCCTTCTGTTTTCCAATCGAGTATTGTTTCCCCGGCAACGAAAGGGCTGTCTGCTAGGAGAGCATTATCTCCCTGCCGCTGCACTATTTCATGTTTACTGTGTCCCACGAACCCCACATTGACGCATTAACGCAGAAATGGCGTCGCTATGACTTACTATAGGAGCCATGCCTTCTTTTTCCAAATCGAGTATTGTTTCCCCGGCAACCAAAGGGCTTTCTGCTAGGAGTGGATTATCTCGTTTCCGATGCACTATTTCATGTTTACTGTGTCCCACGCACCCTCACATTGACGAATTAACACAGAAATGGCGTCGCTATGACATACTATAGAAGCCATGTCTTCTGTTTCCCAATCGAGTATTGTTTCCCCGGCAACGAAAGGGCTGTCTGCTAGGAGTGGATTATCTCTTTTCCGATGCACTATTTCATGTTTACTGTGTCCCACGCACCCTCACATTGACGAATTAACGCAGAAATGGCGTCGCTATGACATACTATAGGAGCCATGCCTTCTGTTTCCCAATCGACTATTGTTTCCCCGGCAACGAAAGGGCTGTCTGCTAGGAGAGGATTATCTCTCTTCCGATGCACTATTTCATGTTTACTGTGTCCCACGCACCCTCACATTGACGAATTAACGCAGAAATGGCGTCGCTATGACATACTATACGAGCCATGCCTTCTGTTTCCCAATCGAGTATTGCTTCCACGGCAACGAAAGGGCTGTCTACTAGGAGAGGATTATCTCTCTTCCGATGCACTATTTCATGTTTGCTGTGTCCCACGCACCCTCACATTGACGAATTAACGCAGAAATGGCGTCGCTATGACATACTATGCACTATTTCATGTTTACTGTGCCCCATGCACCCTCACATTGGCGAATTAACGCAGAAATGGTGTCGCTATGACATACTATAGGATCATGACTTCTGGTTCCCAATCGAGTATTGTTTCCCAGGGAACGATAGGGCAGGAGTGGATTATCTCTTTTCCGATGCACTATTTCATGTTTACTGTGTCCCACGCACCCACACATTGACGAATTAACGCAGAAATGGCGTCGCCATGACATACTATAGGAGCCATGCCTTCTGTTTCCCAATCGAGTATTGTTTTCCCGGCAACGAAAGGGCTGTCTGCTAGGAGTGGATTATCTCTTTTCCGATGCACTATTTCATGTTTACTGTGTCCCACGCACCCTCACATTGACGAATTAACGCAGAAATGGCGTCGCAATGACATACTATAGGAGCCGTGCCTTCTGTTTCCCAATCGAGTATTGTTTCCCCGGCAACGAAAGGGCTGTCTGCTAGGAAAGCATTATCTCCCTTCCGCTGCACTATTTTATGTTTACTGTGTCCCACGAACCCCACATTGACGAATTAACGCAGAAATGGCGTCGCTATGACTTACTATAGGAGCCATGCCTTCTTTTTCCCAATCGAGTATTGTTTCCCCGGCAACGAAAGGGCTTTCTGCTAGGAGTGGATTATCTCGTTTCCGATGCACTATTTCATGTTTACTGTGTCCCACGCACCCTCACATTGACGAATTAACGCAGAAATGGCGTCGCTATGACATACTATAGGAGCCATGCCTTCTGTTTCCCAATCGACTATATTTTCCCCGGCAACGAAAGGGCTGTCTGCTAGGAGACGATTATCTCTCTTCCGATGCACTATTTCATGTTTAATGTGTCCCACGCACCCTCACATTGACGAATTAACGCAGAAATGGCGTCGCTATGACATACTATAGGAGCCATGCCTTCTGTTGCCCAATCGAGTATTGTTTACCCGGCAACGAAAGGGCTATCTGCTAGGAGAGGATTATCTCTCTTCCGATGCACTATTTCATGTTTACTGTGTCCCACGCACCCTCACATTGACGAATTAACACAGAAATGGCGTCGCTATGACATACTATAGGAGCCATGCCTTCTGTTTCCCAATCGAGTATTGTTTCCCCGGCAACGAAATGGCTGTCTGCTAGGAGAGGATTATCTCTCTTCCGATGCACTATTTCATGTTTACTGTGTCCCACGCACCCTCACATTGACGAATTAACGCAGAAATGGCGTCGCTGTGACACACTATAGGTACCATGCCTTCTGTTTTCCAATCGAGTATTGTTTCCCCGGCAACGAAAGGGCTGTCTGCTAGGAGAGGATTATCTCTCTTCCGATGCACTATTTCGTGTTTACTGTGACCCACGCACCCTCACATTGACGAATTAACGCAGTAATGGCGTCGCTATGACACACTATAGGTACCATGCCTTCTGTTTCCCAATCGAGTATTGTTTCCCCGGCAACGAAAGGGCTGTCTGCTAGGAGAGGATTATCTCTCTTCCGATGCACTATTTCATGTTTACTGTGACCCACGCACACTCACGCCTTCAGTTTCGCAATCGAGTATTGTTTCCCCGGCAACGAAAGGGCTGTCTGCAAGGTGAGGATTATCTCTCTTCCGATGCACTATTTCATGTTTACTGTGCCCCACGCACCCTCACATTGGCGAATTAACGCAGAAATGGTGTCGCTATGACATACTATAGGAGCCATGACTTCTGTTTCCCAATCGAGTATTGTTTCCCCGGCAACGAAAGGGCTGTCTGCTAGGAGAGGATTATCTGTCTTCCTATGCACTATTTCATGTTTACTGTGTCCCACGCACCCTCACATTGACGAATTAACGCAGAAATGGCGTCGCTATGACATACTATAGGAGCCATGCCTTCTGTTTCCCAATCGACTATTGTTTCCCCGGCAACGAAAGGGCTGTCTGCTAGGAGAGGATTATCTCTCTTCCGATGCACTATTTCATGTTTACTGTGTCCCACGCACCCTCACATTGACGAATTAACGCAGAAATGGCGTCGCTATGACATACTATACGAGCCATGCCTTCTGTTTCCCAATCGAGTATTGCTTCCACGGCAACGAAAGGGCTGTCTACTAGGAGAGGATTATCTCTCTTCCGATGCACTATTTCATGTTTGCTGTGTCCCACGCACCCTCACATTGACGAATTAACGCAGAAATGGCGTCGCTATGACATACTATGCACTATTTCATGTTTACTGTGCCCCACGCACCCTCACATTGGCGAATTAACGCAGAAATGGTGTCGCTATGACATACTATAGGATCCATGACTTCTGTTTCCCAATCGAGTATTGTTTCCCAGGGAACGATAGGGCAGGAGTGGATTATCTCTTTTCCGATGCACTATTTCATGTTTACTGTGTCCCACGCACCCACACATTGACGAATTAACGCAGAAATGGCGTCGCCATGACATACTATAGGAGCCATGCCTTCTGTTTCCCAATCGAGTATTGTTTTCCCGGCAACGAAAGGGCTGTCTGCTAGGAGTGGATTATCTCTTTTCCGATGCACTATTTCATGTTTACTGTGTCCCACGCACCCTCACATTGACGAATTAACGCAGAAATGGCGTCGCAATGACATACTATAGGAGCCGTGCCTTCTGTTTCCCAATCGAGTATTGTTTCCCCGGCAACGAAAGGGCTGTCTGCTAGGAAAGCATTATCTCCCTTCCGCTGCACTATTTTATGTTTACTGTGTCCCACGAACCCCACATTGACGAATTAACGCAGAAATGGCGTCGCTATGACTTACTATAGGAGCCATCCCTTCTTTTTCCCAATCGAGTATTGTTTCCCCGGCAACGAAAGGGCTTTCTGCTAGGAGTGGATTATCTCGTTTCCGATGCACTATTTCATGTTTACTGTGTCCCACGCACCCTCACATTGACGAATTAACGCAGAAATGGCGTCGCTATGACATACTATAGGAGCCATGCCTTCTGTTTCCCAATCGACTATATTTTCCCCGGCAACGAAAGGGCTGTCTGCTAGGAGACGATTATCTCTCTTCCGATGCACTATTTCATGTTTAATGTGTCCCACGCACCCTCACATTGACGAATTAACGCAGAAATGGCGTCGCTATGACATACTATAGGAGCCATGCCTTCTGTTTCCCAATCGAGTATTGTTTACCCGGCAACGAAAGGGCTATCTGCTAGGAGAGGATTATCTCTCTTCCGATGCACTATTTCATGTTTACTGTGTCCCACGCACCCTCACATTGACGAATTAACGCAGAAATGGCGTCGCTATGACATACTATAGGAGCCATGCCTTCTGTTTCCCAATCGAGTATTGTTTCCCCGGCAACGAAATGGCTGTCTGCTAGGAGAGGATTATCTCTCTTCCGATGCACTATTTCATGTTTACTGTGTCCCACGCACCCTCACATTGACGAATTAACGCAGAAATGGCGTCGCTGTGACACACTATAGGTACCATGCCTTCTGTTTTCCAATCGAGTATTGTTTCCCCGGCAACGAAAGGGCTGTCTGCTAGGAGAGGATTATCTCTCTTCCGATGCACTATTTCGTGTTTACTGTGACCCACGCACCCTCACATTGACGAATTAACGCAGTAATGGCGTCGCTATGACACACTATAGGTACCATGCCTTCTGTTTCCCAATCGAGTATTGTTTCCCCGGCAACGAAAGGGCTGTCTGCTAGGAGAGGATTATCTCTCTTCCGATGCACTATTTCATGTTTACTGTGACCCACGCACACTCACGCCTTCAGTTTCGCAATCGAGTATTGTTTCCCCGGCAACGAAAGGGCTGTCTGCAAGGTGAGGATTATCTCTCTTCCGATGCACTATTTCATGTTTACTGTGCCCCACGCACCCTCACATTGGCGAATTAACGCAGAAATGGTGTCGCTATGACATACTATAGGAGCCATGACTTCTGTTTCCCAATCGAGTATTGTTTCCCCGGCAACGAAAGGGCTGTCTGCTAGGAGAGGATTATCTGTCTTCCTATGCACTATTTCATGTTTACTGTGTCCCACGCACCCTCACATTGACGAATTAACGCAGAAATGGCGTCGCTATGACATACTATAGGAGCCATGCCTTCTGTTTACCAATCGAGTATTGTTTTCCCGGCAACGAAAGGGCTGTCTGCTAGGAGTGGATTATCTCTTTTCCGATGCACTATTTCATGTTTACTGTGTCCCACGCACCCTCACATTGACGAATTAACGCAGAAATGGCGTCGCTATGACATACTATGCACTATTTCATGTTTACTGTGTCCCACGCACCCTCACATTGGCGAATTAACGCAGAAATGGTGTCGCTATGACATACTATAGGAGCCATGACTTCTGTTTCCCAATCGAGTATTGTTTCCCCGGCAACGAAAGGGCTGTCAGCTAGGAGTGGATTATCTCTTTTCCGATGCACTATTTCATGTTTACTGTGTCCCACACACCCACACATTGACGAATTAACGCAGAAATGGCGTCGCTAAGACATACTATAGGAGCCATGCCTTCTGTTTCCCAATCGAGTATTGTTTTCCCGGCAACGAAAGGGCTGTCTGCTAGGAGTGGATTATCTCTTTTCCGATGCACTATTTCATGTTTACTGTGTCCCACGCACCCTCACATTGACGAATTAAGGCAGAAATGGCGTCGCAATGACATACTATAAGAGCCGTGCCTTCTGTTTCCCAATCGAGTATTGTTTCCCCGGCAACGAAAGGGCTGTCCGCTAGGAGTGGATTATCTCTTTTCCGATGCACTATTTCATGTTTACTGTGTCCCACGCACCCTCACATTGACGAATTAACGCAGAAATGGCGTCGCAATGACATAATATAGGAGCCATGCCTTCTGTTTCCCAATCGAGTATTGTTTCCCCGGCAACGAAAGGGCTGTCTGCTAGGAGAGCATTATCTCTCTTCCGATGCACTATTTCATGTTTGCTGTGTCCCACGAACCCCACATTGACGAATTAACGCAGAAATGGCGTCGCTATGACATACTATGCACTATTTCATGTTTACTGTGTCCCACGCACCCTCACATTGACGAATTAACGCAGAAATGGCGTCGCTATGACATACTATAGGAGCCATGCCTTCTGTTTCCCAATCGAGTATTGTTTCCCTGGCAACGAAAGGGCTGTCTGCTAGGAGAGGATTATCTCTCTTCCGATGCACTATTTCATGTTTGCTGTGTCCCACGCACCTTCACATTGACGAATTAACGCAGAAATGGCGTCGCTATGACATACTATGCACTATTTCATGTTTACTGTGTCCCACGCACCCTCACATTGGCGAATTAACGCAGAAATTGTGTCGCTATGACATACTATAGGAGCCATGACTTCTGTTTCCCAATCGAGTATTGTTTCCCCGGCAACGAAAGGGCTTTCTGCTAGGAGTGGATTATCTCTTTTCCGATGCACTATTTCGTGTTTACTGTGTCCCACGCACCCACACATTGACGAATTAACGCAGAAATGGCGTCGCTATGACATACTATAGGAGCCATGCCTTCTGTTTTCCAATCGAGTATTGTTTTCCCGGCAACGAAAGGGCTGTCTGCTAGGAGTGGATTATCTCTTTTCCGATGCACTATTTCATGTTTACTGTGTCCCACGCACCCTCACATTGACGAATTAACGCAGAAATGGCGTCGCTATGACATACTATAGGTACCATGCCTTCTGTTTCCCAATCGAGTATGGTTTCCCTGGCAACGAAAGGGCTGTCTGCTAGGAGAGGATTATCTCTCTTCCGATGCACTATTTCATGTTTACTGTGTCCCACGCACCCTCACATTGACGAATTAACGCAGAAATGGCGTCGCTATGACATACTATAGGTACCATGCCTTCTGTTTCCCAATCGAGTATTGTTTCCCTGGCAACGAAAGGGCTGTCTGCTAGGAGAGGATTATCTCTTTTCCGATGCACTATTTCATGTTTACTGTGTCCCACGCACCCACACATTGACGAATTAACGCAGAAATGGCGTCGTTATGACATACTATAGGTACCATGCCTTCTGTTTCCCAATCGAGTATTGTTTCCCTGGCAACGAAAGGGCTGTCTGCTAGGAGAGGATTATCTCTCTTCCGATGCACTATTTCATGTTTGCTGTGTCCCACGCACCCTCACATTGACGAATTAACGCAGAAATGGCGTCGCTATGACATACTATGCACTATTTCATGTTTACTGTGTCCCACGCACCCTCACATTGGCGAATTAACGCAGAAATGGTGTCGCTATGACATACTATTGGAGCCATGACTTCTGTTTCCCAATCGAGTATTGTTTCCCTGGCAACGAAAGGGCTGTCTGCTAGGAGAGGATTACCTCTCTTCCGATGCACTATTTCATGTTTGCTGTGTCCCACGCACCTTCACATTGACGAATTAACGCAGAAATGGCGTCGCTATGACATACTATGCACTATTTCATGTTTGCTGTGTCCCACGCACCCTCACATTGGCGAATTAACGCAGAAATGGTGTCGCTATGACATACTATAGGAGCCATGACTTCTGTTTCCCAATCGAGTATTGTTTCCCCGGCAACGAAAGGGCTTTCTGCTAGGAGTGGATTATCTCTTTTCCGATGCACGATTTCGTGTTTACTGTGTCCCACGCAAACACACATTGACGAATTAACGCAGAAATGGCGTCGCTATGACATACTATAGGAGCCATGCCTTGTGTTTCCCAATCGAGTATTGTTTTCCCGGCAACGAAAGGGCTGTCTGCTAGGAGTGGATTATCTCTTTTCCGATGCACTATTTCATGTTTACTGTGTGCCACGCACCCTCACATTGACGAATTAACGCAGAAATGGCGTCGCTATGACATACTATAGGTACCATGCCTTCTGTTTCCCAATCGAGTATTGTTTCCCTGGCAACGAAAGGGCTGTCTGCTAGGAGAGGATTATCTCTCTTCCGATGCACTATTTCATGTTTACTGTGTCCCACGCACCCTCACATTGACGAATTAACTCAGAAATGGCGTCGCAATGACGTACTATAGGATCCGTGCCTTCTGTTTCCCAATCGAGTATTGTTTTCCCGGCAACGAAAGGGCTGTCTGCTAGGAGTGGATTATCTCTTTTCCGATGCACTATTTCATGTTTACTGTGTCCCACGCATCCTCACATTGACGAATTAAGGCAGAAATGGCGTCGCAATGACATACTATAGGAGCCGTGCCTTCTGTTTCCCAATCGAGTATTGTTTCCCCGGCAACGAAAGGGCTGTCTGCTAGGAGAGCATTATCTCCCTTCCGCTGCACTATTTCATGTTTACTGTGTCCCACGCACCCTCACATTGACGAATTAACACAGAAATGGCGTCGCTATGACATACTATAGAAGCCATGTCTTCTGTTTCCCAATCGAGTATTGTTTCCCCGGCAACGAAAGGGCTGTCTGCTAGGAGTGGATTATCTCTTTTCCGATGCACTGTTTCATGTTTACTGTGTCCCACGCACCCTCACATTGACGAATTAACGCAGAAATGGCCTCGCTATGACATACTATAGGAGCCATGCCTTCTGTTTCCCAATCGACTATTGTTACCCCGGCAACGAAAGGGCTGTCTGCTAGGAGAGGATTATCTCTCTTCCGATGCACTATTTCATGTTTACTGTGTCCCACGCACCCTCACATTGACGAATTAACGCAGAAATTGCGTCGCTATGACATACTATACGAGCCATGACTTCTGTTTCCCAATCGAGTATTGTTTCCCAGGGAACGATAGGGCAGGAGTGGATTATCTCTTTTCCGATGCACTATTTCATGTTTACTGTGTCCCACGCACCCTCACATTGACGAATTAACGCAGAAATGGCGTCGCTATGACATACTATAGGAGCCATGACTTCTGTTTCCCAATCGAGTATTGTTTCCCCGGCAACGAAAGGGCTGTCAGCTAGGAGTGGATTATCTCTTTTCCGATGCACTATTTCATGTTTACTGTGTCCCACGCACCCACACATTGACGAATTAACGCAGAAATGGCGTCGCTAAGACATACTATAGGAGCCATGCCTTCTGTTTCCCAATCGTGTATTGTTTTCCCGGCAACGAAAGGGCTGTCTGCTAGGAGTGGATTATCTCTTTTCCGATGCACTATTTCATGTTTACTGTGTCCCACGCACCCTCACATTGACGAATTAAGGCAGAAATGGCGTCGCAATGCCATACTATAAGAGCCGTGCCTTCTGTTTCCCAATCGAGTATTGTTTCCCTGGCAACGAAAGGGCTGTCCGCTAGGAGTGGATTATCTCTTTTCCGATGCACTATTTCATGTTTACTGTGTCCCACGCACCCTCACATTGACGAATTAACGCAGAAATGGCGTCGCTATGACATACTATAGGAGCCATGCCTTCTGTTTCCCAATCGAGTATTGTTTCCCCGGCAACGAAAGGGCTGTCTGCTAGGAGAGCATTATCTCCCTTCCGCTGCACTATTTCATGTTTACTGTGTCCCACGAACCCCACATTGACGAATTAACGCAGAAATGGCGTCGCTATGACATACTATAGGAGCCATGCCTTCTGTTTCCCAATCGAGTATTGTTACCCCCGGCAACGAAAGGGCTTTCTTCTAGGAGTGGATTATCTCGTTTCCGATGCACTATTTCATGTTTACTGTGTCCCACGCACCCTCACATTGACGAATTAACGCAGTAATGGCGTCGCTATGACACACTATATGTACCATGCCTTCTGTTTCCCAATCGAGTATTGTTTCCCCGGCAACGAAAGGGCTTTCTGCTAGGAGAGGATTATCTCTCTTCCGATGCACTATTTCATGTTTACTGTGTCCCACGCACCCTCGCATTGACGAATTAACGCAGAAATGGCGTCGCTATGACATACTATAGGAGCCATGCCTTCTGTTTCCCAATCGAGTATTGTTTCCCCGGCAACGAAAGGGCTGTCTGCTAGGAGAGCATTATCTCCCTTCCGCTGCACTATTTCATGTTTACTGTGTCCCACGAACCCCACATTGACGAATTAACGCAGAAATGGCGTCGCTATGACTTACTATAGGAGCCATGCCTTCTGTTTCCCAATCGAGTATTGTTTCCCCGGCAACGAAAGGGCTGTCTGCTAGGAGAGGATTATCTCTCTTCCGATGCACTATTTCATGTTTGCTGTGTCCCACGCACCCTCACATTGACGAATTAACGCAGAAATGGCGTCGCTATGACATACTATGCACTATTTCATGTTTACTGTGTCCCACGCACCCTCACATTTGCGAATTAACGCAGAAATGGTGTCGCTATGACATACTATAGAAGCCATGACTTCTGTTACCCAATCGAGTATTGTTTCCCCGGCAACGAAAGGGCTGTCTGCTAGGAGTGGATTATCTCTTTTCCGATGCACTATTTCATGTTTACTGTGTCCCACGCACCCTCACATTGACGAATTAAGGCAGAAATGGCGTCGCAATGACATACTATAGTAGCCGTGCCTTCTGTTTCTCAATCGAGTATTGTTTCCCCGGCAACGAAAGGGCTGTCCGCTAGGAGTGGATTATCTCTTTTCCGATGCACTATTTCATGTTTACTGTGCCCCACGCACCCTCACATTGACGAATTAACGCAGAAATGGCGTCGCTATGACATACTAAAGGAGCCATGACCTCTGTTTCCCAATCGAGTATTGTTTCCCCGGCAACGAAAGGGCTGTCTGCTAGGAGAGCATTATCTCCCTTCCGCTGCACTATTTCATGTTTACTGTGTCCCACGAACCCCACATTGACGAATTAACGCAGAAATGGCGTCGCTATGACTTACTATAGGAGCCATGCCTTCTGTTTCCCAATCGAGTATTGTTTCCCCGGCAACGAAAGCTCTTTCTGCTAGGAGTGGATTATCTCGTTTCCGATGCACTATTTCATGTTTACTGTGTCCCACGCACCCTCACATTGACGAATTAACGCAGTAATGGCGTCGCTATGACACACTATAGGTACCATGCCTTCTGTTTCCCAATCGAGTATTGTTTCCCCGGCATCGAAAGGGCTGTCTGCTAGGAGAGGATTATCTCTCTTCCGATGCACTATTTCGTGTTTACTGTGTCCCACGCACACTCACATTGACGAATTAACGCAGTAATGGCGTCGCTATGACACACTATAGGTACCATGCCTTCTGTTTCCCAATCGAGTATTGTTTCCCCGGCAACGAAAGGGCTGTCTGCTAGGAGAGGATTATCTCTCTTCCGATGCACTATTTCATGTTTACTGTGTCCCACGCACACTCACGCCTTCAGTTTCGCAATCGAGTATTGTTTCCCCGGCAACGAAAGGGCTGTCTGCTAGGTGAGGATTATCTCTCTTCCGATGCACTATTTCATGTTTACTGTGTCCCACGCACCCTCACATTGGCGAATTAACGCAGAAATGGTGTCGCTATGACATACTATAGGAGCCATGACTTCTGTTTCCCAATCGAGTATTGTTTCCCCGGCAACGAAAGGGCTGTCTGCTAGGAGAGGATTATCTGTCTTCCCATGCACTATTTCATGTTTACTGTGTCCCACGCACCCTCACATTGACGAATTAACGCAGAAATGGCGTCGCTATGACATACTATAGGAGCCATGCCTTCTGTTTACCAATCGAGTATTGTTTTCCCGGCAACGAAAGGGCTGTCTGCTAGGAGTGGATTATCTCTTTTCCGATGCACTATTTCATGTTTACTGTGTCCCACGCACCCTCACATTGACGAATTAACGCAGAAATGGCGTCGCTATGACATACTATGCACTATTTCATGTTTACTGTGTCCCACGCACCCTCACATTGGCGAATTATCGCAGAAATGGTGTCGCTATGACATACTATAGGAGCCATGACTTCTGTTTCCCAATCGAGTATTGTTTCCCCGGCAACGAAAGGGCTGTCAGCTAGGAGTGGATTATCTCTTTTCCGATGCACTATTTCATGTTTACTGTGTCCCACGCACCCACACATTGACGAATTAACGCAGAAATGGCGTCGCTAAGACATACTATAGGAGCCATGCCTTCTGTTTCCCAATCGAGTATTGTTTTCCCGGCAACGAAAGGGCTGTCTGCTAGGAGTGGATTATCTCTTTTCCGATGCACTATTTCATGTTTACTGTGTCCCACGCACCCTCACATTGACGAATTAAGGCAGAAATGGCGTCGCAATGACATACTATAAGAGCCGTGCCTTCTGTTTCCCAATCGAGTATTGTTTCCCCGGCAACGAAAGGGCTGTCCGCTAGGAGTGGATTATCTCTTTTCCGATGCACTATTTCATGTTTACTGTGTCCCACGCACCCTCACATTGACGAATTAACGCAGAAATGGTGTCGCTATGACATACTATAGGAGCCATGCCTTCTGTTTCCCAATCGAGTATTGTTTCCCCGGCAACGAAAAGGCTGTCTGCTAGGAGAGCATTATCTCCCTTCCGCTGCACTATTTCATGTTTACTGTGTCCCACGAACCCCACATTGACGAATTAACGCACAAATGGCGTCGCTATGACTTACTATAGGAGACATGCCTTCTGTTTCCCAATCGAGTATTGTTTCCCCGGCAACGAAAGGGCTTTCTTCTAGGAGTGAATTATCTCGTTTCCGATGCACTATTTCATGTTTACTGTGTCCCACGCACCCTCACATTGACGAATTAACGCAGTAATGGCGTCGCTATGACACACTATAGGTACCATGCCTTCTGTTTCCCAATCGAGTATTGTTTCCCCGGCAACGAAAGGGCTTTCTGCTAGGAGAGGATTATCTCTCTTCCGATGCACTATTTCATGTTTACTGTGTCCCACGCACCCTCGCATTGACGAATTAACGCAGAAATGGCGTCGCTATGACATACTATAGGAGCCATGCCTTCTGTTTCCCAATCGAGTATTGTTTCCCCGGCAACGAAAGGGCTGTCTGCTAGGAGAGCATTATCTCCCTTCCGCTGCACTATTTCATGTTTACTGTGTCCCACGAACCCCACATTGACGAATTAACGCAGAAATGGCGTCGCTATGAGTTACTATAGGAGCCATGCCTTCTGTTTCCCAATCGAGTATTGTTTCCCCGGCAACGAAAGGGCTGTCTGCTAGGAGAGGATTATCTCTCTTCCGATGCACTATTTCATGTTTGCTGTGTCCCACGCACCCTCACATTGACGAATTAACGCAGAAATGGCGTCGCTATGACATACTATGCACTATTTCATGTTTACTGTGTCCCACGCACCCTCACATTTGCGAATTAACGCAGAAATGGTGTCGCTATGACATACTTTAGAAGCCATGACTTCTGTTTCCCAATCGAGTATTGTTTCCCCGGCAACGAAAGGGCTGTCTGCTAGGAGTGGATTATCTCTTTTCCGATGCACTATTTCATGTTTACTGTGTCCCACGCACCCTCACATTGACGAATTAACGCAGAAATGGCGTCGCAATGACATACTATAGGAGCCGTGCCTTCTGTTTCTCAATCGAGTATTGTTTCCCCGGCAACGAAAGGGCTGTCCGCTAGGAGTGGATTATCTCTTTTCCGATGCACTATTTCATGTTTACTGTGTCCCACGCACCCTCACATTGACGAATTAACGCAGAAATGGCGTCGCTATGACATACTAAAGGAGCCATGACCTCTGTTTCCCAATCGAGTATTGTTTCCCCGGCAACGAAAGGGCTGTCTGCTAGGAGAGCATTATCTCCCTTCCGCTGCACTATTTCATGTTTACTGTGTCCCACGAACCCCACATTGACGAATTAACGCAGAAATGGCGTTGCTATGACTTACTATAGGAGCCATGCCTTCTGTTTCCCAATCGAGTATTGTTTCCCCGGCAACGAAAGGGCTTTCTGCTAGGAGTGGATTATCTCGTTTCCGATGCACTATTTCATGTTTACTGTGTCCCACGCACCCTCACATTGACGAATTAACGCAGTAATGGCGTCGCTATGACACACTATAGGTACCATGCCTTCTGTTTCCCAATCGAGTATTGTTTCCCCGGCAACGAAAGGGCTGTCTGCTAGGAGAGGATTATCTCTCTTCCGATGCACTATTTCGTGTTTACTGTGTCCCACGCACCCTCACATTGACGAATTAACGCAGTAATGGAGTCGCTATGACACACTATAGGTACCATGCCTTCTGTTTCCCAATCGAGTATTGTTTCCCCGGCAACGAAAGGGCTGTCTGCTAGGAGAGGATTATCTCTCTTCCGATGCACTATTTCATGTTTACTGTGTCCCACGCACACTCACGCCTTCAGTTTCGCAATCGAGTATTGTTTCCCCGGCAACGAAAGGGCTGTCTGCTAGGTGAGGATTATCTCTCTTCCGATGCACTATTTCATGTTTACTGTGTCCCACGCACCCTCACATTGACGAATTAATGCAGAAATGGCGTCGCTATGACATACTATAGGAGCCATACCTTCCGTTTCCCAATCGAGTATTGTTTCCCCGGCAACGAAAGGGCTGTCTGCTAGTAGTCGATTATCTCTTTTCCGATGCACTATTTCATGTTTACTGTGTCCCACGCACCGTCACATTGACGAATTAACGCAAAAATGGCGTCGCTATGACATACTATAGGAGCGATGCCATCTGTTTCCCAATCAAGTATTGTTTCCCCGGCAACGAAAGGGCTGTCTGCTAGGAGAGCATTATCTCTCTTCCGCTGCACTATTTCATGTTTACTGTGTCCCACGCACCCCCACATTGACGAAGTAACGCAGAAATGGCGTCGCTATGACTTACTATAGGAGCCATGCCTTCTGTTTCCCAATCGAGTATTGTTTCCCCGGCAACGAAAGGGCTTTCTGCTAGGAGTGGATTATCTCGTTTCCGATGCACTATTTAATGTTTACTGTGTCCCACGCACCCTCACATTGACGAATGAACACAGAAATGGCGTCGCTATGACATACTATAGGAGCCATGTCTTCTGTTTCCCAATCGAGTATTGTTTCCCCGGCAACGAAAGGGCTGTCTGCTAGGAGTGGATTATCTCTTTTCCGATTCACTATTTCATGTTTACTGTGTCCCACGCACCCTCACATTGACGAATTAACGCAGAAATGGCGTCGCTATGACATACTATAGGAGCCATGCCTTCTGTTTCCCAATCGAGTATTGTTTACCCGGCAACGAAAGGGCTGTCTGCTAGGAGAGGATTATCTCTCTTCCGATGCACTATTTCATGTTTACTGTGTCCCACGCACCCTCACATTGACGAATTAACGCAGAAATGGCGTCGCTATGACATACTATAAGAGCTATGCCTTCTGTTTCCCAATCGAGTATTGTTTCCCCGGCAACGAAATGGCTGTCTGCTAGGAGAGGATTATCTCTCTTCCGATGCACTATTTCATGTTTACTGTGTCCCACGCACCCTCACATTGACGAATTAACGCGGAAATGGCGTCGCTGTGACACACTATAGGTACCATGCCTTCTGTTTCCCAATCGAGTATTGTTTCCCCGTCAACGAAAGGGCTGTCTGCTCGGAGAGGATTATCTCTCTTCCGATGCACTATTTCGTGTTTACTGTGTCCCACGCATCCTCACATTGACGAATTAACGCAGTAATGGCGTCGCTATGACACACTATAGGTACCATGCCTTCTGTTTCCCAATAGAGTATTGTTTCCCCGGCAACGAAAGGGCTGTCTGCTAGGAGAGCATTATCTCTCTTCCGATGCACTATTTCATGTTTACTGTGTCCCACGCACCCTCACATTGACGAATTAACGCAGAAATGGCGTCGCTATGACATACTATAGGAGCCATACCTTCTGTTTCCCAATCGAGTATTGTTTCCCTGGCAACGAAAGGGCTGTCTGCTAGGAGAGGATTATCTCTCTTCCGATGCACTATTTCATGTTTACTGTGTCACACGCACCCTCACATTGACGAATTAACGCAGAAATGGCGTCGCTATGACATACTATAGGTACCATGCCTTCTGTTTCCCAATCGAGTATTGTTTCCATGGCAACGAAAGGGCTGTCTGCTAGGAGAGGATCATCTCTCTTCCGATGCACTATTTCATGTTTACTGTGTCCCACGCACCCTCACATTGACGAATTAGCGCAGAAATGGCGTCGCTATGACATACTATAGGAGCCATGCCTTCTGTTTCCCAATCGAGTATTGTTTCCCCGGCAACGAAAAGGCTGTCTGCTAGGAGAGCATTATCTCCCTTCCGCTGCACTATTTCATGTTTACTGTGTCCCACGAACCCCACATTGACGAATTAACGCACAAATGGCGTCGCTATGACTTACTATAGGAGACATGCCTTCTGTTTCCCAATCGAGTATTGTTTCCCCGGCAACGAAAGGGCTTTCTTCTAGGAGTGAATTATCTCGTTTCCGATGCACTATTTCATGTTTACTGTGTCCCACGCACACTCACATTGACGAATTAACGCAGTAATGGCGTCGCTATGACACACTATAGGTACCATGCCTTCTGTTTCCCAATCGAGTATTGTTTCCCCGGCAACGAAAGGGCTTTCTGCTAGGAGAGGATTATCTCTCTTCCGATGCACTATTTCATGTTTACTGTGTCCCACGCACCCTCGCATTGACGAATTAACGCAGAAATGGCGTCGCTATGACATACTATAGGAGCCATGCCTTCTGTTTCCCAATCGAGTATTGTTTCCCCGGCAACGAAAGGGCTGTCTGCTAGGAGAGCATTATCTCCCTTCCGCTGCACTATTTCATGTTTACTGTGTCCCACGAACCCCACATTGACGAATTAACGCAGAAATGGCGTCGCTATGAGTTACTATAGGAGCCATGCCTTCTGTTTCCCAATCGAGTATTGTTTCCCCGGCAACGAAAGGGCTGTCTGCTAGGAGAGGATTATCTCTCTTCCGATGCACTATTTCATGTCTGCTGTGTCCCACGCAACCTCACATTGACGAATTAACGCAGAAATGGCGTCGCTATGACATACTATGCACTATTTCATGTTTACTGTGTCCCACGCACCCTCACATTTGCGAATTAACGCAGAAATGGTGTCGCTATGACATACTTTAGAAGCCATGACTTCTGTTTCCCAATCGAGTATTGTTTCCCCGGCAACGAAAGGGCTGTCTGCTAGGAGTGGATTATCTCTTTTCCGATGCACTATTTCATGTTTACTGTGTCCCACGCACCCTCACATTGACGAATTAAGGCAGAAATGGCGTCGCAATGACATACTATAGGAGCCGTGCCTTCTGTTTCTCAATCGAGTATTGTTTCCCCGGCAACGAAAGGGCTGTCCGCTAGGAGTGGATTATCTCTTTTCCGATGCACTATTTCATGTTTACTGTGTCCCACGCACCCTCACATTGACGAATTAACGCAGAAATGGCGTCGCTATGACATACTAAAGGAGCCATGACCTCTGTTTCCCAATCGAGTATTGTTTCCCCGGCAACGAAAGGGCTGTCTGCTAGGAGAGCATTATCTCCCTTCCGCTGCACTATTTCATGTTTACTGTGTCCCACGAACCCCACATTGACGAATTAACGCAGAAATGGCGTTGCTATGACTTACTATAGGAGCCATGCCTTCTGTTTCCCAATCGAGTATTGTTTTCCCGGCAACGAAAGGGCTTTCTGCTAGGAGTGGATTATCTCGTTTCCGATGCACTATTTCATGTTTACTGTGTCCCACGCACCCTCACATTGACGAATTAACGCAGTAATGGCGTCGCTATGACACACTATAGGTACCATGCCTTCTGTTTCCCAATCGAGTATTGTTTCCCCGGCAACGAAAGGGCTGTCTGCTAGGAGAGGATTATCTCTCTTCCGATGCACTATTTCGTGTTTACTGTGTCCCACGCACCCTCACATTGACGAATTAACGCAGTAATGGAGTCGCTATGACACACTATAGGTACCATGCCTTCTGTTTCCCAATCGAGTATTGTTTCCCCGGCAACGAAAGGGCTGTCTGCTAGGAGAGGATTATCTCTCTTCCGATGCACTATTTCATGTTTACTGTGTCCCACGCACACTCACGCCTTCAGTTTCGCAATCGAGTATTGTTTCCCCGGCAACGAAAGGGCTGTCTGCTAGGTGAGGATTATCTCTCTTCCGATGCACTATTTCATGTTTACTGTGTCCCACGCACCCTCACATTGACGAATTAATGCAGAAATGGCGTCGCTATGACATACTATAGGAGCCATACCTTCCGTTTCCCAATCGAGTATTGTTTCCCCGGCAACGAAAGGGCTGTCTGCTAGTAGTCGATTATCTCTTTTCCGATGCACTATTTCATGTTTACTGTGTCCCACGCACCGTCACATTGACGAATTAACGCAAAAATGGCGTCGCTATGACATACTATAGGAGCGATGCCATCTGTTTCCCAATCAAGTATTGTTTCCCCGGCAACGAAAGGGCTGTCTGCTAGGAGAGCATTATCTCTCTTCCGCTGCACTATTTCATGTTTACTGTGTCCCACGCACCCCCACATTGACGAAGTAACGCAGAAATGGCGTCGCTATGACTTACTATAGGAGCCATGCCTTCTGTTTCCCAATCGAGTATTGTTTCCCCGGCAACGAAAGGGCTTTCTGCTAGGAGTGGATTATCTCGTTTCCGATGCACTATTTAATGTTTACTGTGTCCCACGCACCCTCACATTGACGAATTAACACAGAAATGGCGTCGCTATGACATACTATAGGAGCCATGTCTTCTGTTTCCCAATCGAGTATTGTTTCCCCGGCAACGAAAGGGCTGTCTGCTAGGAGTGGATTATCTCTTTTCCGATTCACTATTTCATGTTTACTGTGTCCCACGCACCCTCACATTGACGAATTAACGCAGAAATGGCGTCGCTATGACATACTATAGGAGCCATGCCTTCTGTTTCCCAATCGAGTATTGTTTACCCGGCAACGAAAGGGCTGTCTGCTAGGAGAGGATTATCTCTCTTCCGATGCACTATTTCATGTTTACTGTGTCCCACGCACCCTCACATTGACGAATTAACGCAGAAATGGCGTCGCTATGACATACTATAAGAGCTATGCCTTCTGTTTCCCAATCGAGTATTGTTTCCCCGGCAACGAAATGGCTGTCTGCTAGGAGAGGATTATCTCTCTTCCGATGCACTATTTCATGTTTACTGTGTCCCACGCACCCTCACATTGACGAATTAACGCGGAAATGGCGTCGCTGTGACACACTATAGGTACCATGCCTTCTGTTTCCCAATCGAGTATTGTTTCCCCGTCAACGAAAGGGCTGTCTGCTCGGAGAGGATTATCTCTCTTCCGATGCACTATTTCGTGTTTACTGTGTCCCACGCATCCTCACATTGACGAATTAACGCAGTAATGGCGTCGCTATGACACACTATAGGTACCATGCCTTCTGTTTCCCAATAGAGTATTGTTTCCCCGGCAACGAAAGGGCTGTCTGCTAGGAGAGCATTATCTCTCTTCCGATGCACTATTTCATGTTTACTGTGTCCCACGCACCCTCACATTGACGAATTAACGCAGAAATGGCGTCGCTATGACATACTATAGGAGCCATACCTTCTGTTTCCCAATCGAGTATTGTTTCCCTGGCAACGAAAGGGCTGTCTGCTAGGAGAGGATTATCTCTCTTCCGATGCACTATTTCATGTTTACTGTGTCACACGCACCCTCACATTGACGAATTAACGCAGAAATGGCGTCGCTATGACATACTATAGGTACCATGCCTTCTGTTTCCCAATCGAGTATTGTTTCCATGGCAACGAAAGGGCTGTCTGCTAGGAGAGGATCATCTCTCTTCCGATGCACTATTTCATGTTTACTGTGTCCCACGCACCCTCACATTGACGAATTAGCGCAGAAATGGCGTCGCTATGACATACTATAGGAGCCATGCCTTCTGTTTCCCAATCGAGTATTGTTTCCCCGGCAACGAAAGGGCTGTCTGCTAGGAGAGGATTATCTCTCTTCCGATGCACTATTTCATGTTTGCTGTGTCCCACGCACCCTCACATTGACGAATTAACGCAGAAATGGCGTCGCTATGACATACTATGCACTACTTCATGTTTACTGTGTCCCACGCACCCTCACATTGGCGAATTAACGCAGAAATGGCGTCGCTATGACATACTATAGGAGCCATGCCTTCTGTTTACCAATCGAGTATTGTTTTCCCGGCAACGAAAGGGCTGTCTGCTAGGAGTGGATTATCGCTTTTCCGATGCACTATTTCATGTTTACTGTGTCCCACGCACCCCCACATTGACGAAGTAACGCAGAAATGGCGTCGCTATGACTTACTATAAGAGCCATGCCTTCTGTTTCCCAATCGAGTATTGTTTCCCCGGCAACGAAAGGGCTTTCTGCTAGGAGTGGATTATCTCGTTTCCGATGCACTATTTAATGTTTACTGTGTCCCACGCACCCTCACATTGACGAATTAACACAGAAATGGCGTCGCTATGACATACTATAGGAGCCATGCCTTCTGTTTCCCAATCGAGTATTGTTTCCCCGGCAACGAAAGGGCTGTCTGCTAGGAGAGCATTATCTCCCTTCCGCTGCACTATTTCATGTTTACTGTGTCCCACGAACCCCACATTGACGAATTAACGCAGAAATGGCGTCGCTGTGACTTACTATAGGAGCCATGCCTTCTGTTTCCCAATCGAGTATTGTTTCCCCGGCAACGAAAGGGCTGTCTGCTAGGAGAGGATTATCTCTCTTCCGATGCACTATTTCATGTTTGCTGTGTCCCACGCACCCTCACATTGACGAATTAACGCAGAAATGGCGTCGCTATGACATACTATGCACTATTTCATGTTTACTGTGTCCCACGCACCCTCACATTTGCGAATTAACGCAGAAATGGTGTCGCTATGACATACTATAGAAGCCATGACTTCTGTTTCCCAATCGAGTATTGTTTCCCCGGCAACGAAAGGGCTGTCTGCTAGGAGTGGATTTTCTCTTTTCCGATGCACTATTTCATGTTTACTGTGTCCCACGCACCCTCACACTGACGAATTAAGGCAGAAATGGCGTCGCAATGACATACTATAGGAGCCGTGCCTTCTGTTTCTCAATCGAGTATTGTTTCCCCGGCAACGAAAGGGCTGTCCGCTAGGAGTGGATTATCTCTTTTCCGATGCACTATTTCATGTTTACTGTGTCCCACGCACCCTCACATTGACGAATTAACGCAGAAGTGGCGTCGCTATGACATACTAAAGGAGCCATGACCTCTGTTTCCCAATCGAGTATTGTTTCCTCGGCAACGAAAGGGCTGTCTGCTAGGAGAGCATTATCTCCCTTCCGCTGCACTATTTCATGTTTACTGTGTCCCACGAACCCCACATTGACGAATTAACGCAGAAATGGCGTCGCTATGACTTACTATAGGAGCCATGCCTTCTGTTTCCCAATCGAGTATTGTTTCCCCGGCAACGAAAGGGCTTTCTGCTAGGAGTGGATTATCTCGTTTCCGATGCACTATTTCATGTTTACTGTGTCCCACGCACCCTCACATTGACGAATTAACGCAGTAATGGCGTCGCTATGACACACTATAGGTACCATGCCTTGTGTTTCCCAATCGAGTATTGTTTCCCCGGCAACGAAAGGGCTGTCTGCTAGGAGAGGATTATCTCTCTTCCGATGCACTATTTCGTGTTTACTGTGTCCCACGCACCCTCACATTGACGAATTAACGCAGTAATGGCGTCGCTATGACACACTATAGGTACCATGCCTTCTGTTTCCCAATCGAGTATTGTTTCCCCGGCAACGAAAGGGCTGTCTGTTAGGAGAGGATTATCTCTCTTCCGATGCACTATTTCATGTTTACTGTGTCCCACGCACACTCACGCCTTCAGTTTCGCAATCGAGTATTGTTACCCCGGCAACGAAAGGGCTGTCGGCTAGGTGAGGATTATCTCCCTTCCGATGCACTATTTCATGTTTACTGTGTCCCACGCACCCTCACATTGGCGAATTAACGCAGAAATGGTGTCGCTATGACATACTATAGGAGCCATGACTTCTGTTTCCCAATCGAGTATTGTTTCCCCGGCAACGAAAGGGCTGTCTGCTAGGAGAGGATTATCTGTCTTCCCATGCACTATTTCATGTTTACTGTGTCCCACGCACCCTCACATTGACGAATTAACGCAGAAATGGCGTCGCTATGACATACTATAGGAGCCATGCCTTCTGTTTGGAGTGGATTATCTCTTTTCCGATGCACTATTTCATGTTTACTGTGTCCCACGCACCCTCACATTGACGAATTAACGCAGAAATGGCGCCGCTATGACATACTATGAACTATTTCATGTTTACTGTGTCCCACGCACCCTCACATTGGCGAATTAACGCAGAAATGGTGTCGCTATGACATACTATAGGAGCCATGACTTCTGTTTCCCAATCGAGTATTGTTTCCCCGGCAACGAAAGGGCTGTCAGCTAGGAGTGGATTATCTCTTTTCCGATGCACTATTTCATGTTTACTGTGTCCCACGCACCCACACATTGACGAATTAACGCAGAAATGGCGTCGCTAAGACATACTATAGGAGCCATGCCTTCAGTTTCCCAATCGAGTATTGTTTCCCCGGCAACGAAAGGGCTGTCTGCTAGGAGAGGATTATCTCTCTTCCGATGCACTATTTCATGTTTGCTGTGTCCCACGCACCCTCACATTGACGAATTAACGCAGAAATGGCGTCGCTATGACATACTATGCACTACTTCATGTTTACTGTGTCCCACGCACCCTCACATTGGCGAATTAACGCAGAAATGGCGTCGCTATGACATACTATAGGAGCCATGCCTTCTGTTTACCAATCGAGTATTGTTTTCCCGGCAACGAAAGGGCTGTCTGCTAGGAGTGGATTATCTCTTTTCCGATGCACTATTTCATGTTTACTGTGTCCCACGCACCCCCACGTTGACGAAGTAACTCTGAAATGGCGTCGCTATGACTTACTATAAGAGCCATGCCTTCTGTTTCCCAATCGAGTATTGTTTCCCCGGCAACGAAAGGGCTTTCTGCTAGGAGTGGATTATCTCGTTTCCGATGCACTATTTAATGTTTACTGTGTCCCACGCACCCTCACATTGACGAATTAACACAGAAATGGCGTCGCTATGACATACTATAGGAGCCATGCCTTCTGTTTCTTAATCGAGTATTGTTTCCCCGGCAACGAAAGGGCTGTCTGCTAGGAGAGCATTATCTCCCTTCCGCTGCACTATTTCATGTTTACTGTGTCCCACGAACCCCACATTGACGAATTAACGCAGAAATGGCGTCGCTGTGACTTACTATAGGAGCCATGCCTTCTGTTTCCCAATCGAGTATTGTTTCCCCGGCAACGAAAGGGCTGTCTGCTAGGAGAGGATTATCTCTCTTCCGATGCACTATTTCATGTTTGCTGTGTCCCACGCACCCTCACATTGACGAATTAACGCAGAAATGGCGTCGCTATGACATACTATGCACTATTTCATGTTTACTGTGTCCCACGCACCCTCACATTTGCGAATTAACGCAGAAATGGTGTCGCTATGACATACTATAGAAGCCATGACTTCTGTTTCCCAATCGAGTATTGTTTCCCCGGCAACGAAAGGGCTGTCTGCTAGGAGTGGATTTTCTCTTTTCCGATGCACTATTTCATGTTTACTGTGTCCCACGCACCCTCACATTGACGAATTAAGGCAGAAATGGCGTCGCAATGACATACTATAGGAGCCGTGCCTTCTGTTTCTCAATCGAGTATTGTTTCCCCGGCAACGAAAAGGCTGTCCGCTAGGAGTGGATTATCTCTTTTCCGATGCACTATTTCATGTTTACTGTGTCCCACGCACCCTCACATTGACGAATTAACGCAGAAATGGCGTCGCTATGACATACTAAAGGAGCCATGACCTCTGTTTCCCAATCGAGTATTGTTTCCTCGGCAACGAAAGGGCTGTCTGCTAGGAGAGCATTATCTCCCTTCCGCTGCACTATTTCATGTTTACTGTGTCCCACGAACCCCACATTGACGAATTAACGCAGAAATGGCGTCGCTATGACTTACTATAGGAGCCATGCCTTCTGTTTCCCAATCGAGTATTGTTTCCCCGGCAACGAAAGGGCTTTCTGCTAGGAGTGGATTATCTCGTTTCCGATGCACTATTTCATGTTTACTGTGTCCCACGCACCCTCACATTGACGAATTAACGCAATAATGGCGTCGCTATGACACACTATAGGTACCATGCCTTGTGTTTCCCAATCGAGTATTGTTTCCCCGGCAACGAAAGGGCTGTCTGCTAGGAGAGGATTATCTCTCTTCCGATGCACTATTTCGTGTTTACTGTGTCCCACGCACCCTCACATTGACGAATTAACGCAGTAATGGCGTCGCTATGACACACTATAGGTACCATGCCTTCTGTTTCCCAATCGAGTATTGTTTCCCCGGCAACGAAAGGGCTGTCTGCTAGGAGAGGATTATCTCTCTTCCGATGCACTATTTCATGTTTACTGTGTCCCACGCACACTCACGCCTTCAGTTTCGCAATCGAGTATTGTTACCCCGGCAACGAAAGGGCTGTCGGCTAGGTGAGGATTATCTCCCTTCCGATGCACTATTTCATGTTTACTGTGTCCCACGCACCCTCACATTGGCGAATTAACGCAGAAATGGTGTCGCTATGACATACTATAGGAGCCATGACTTCTGTTTCCCAATCGAGTATTGTTTCCCCGCAACGAAAGGGCTGTCTGCTAGGAGAGGATTATCTGTCTTCCCATGCTCTATTTCATGTTTACTGTGTCCCACGCACCCTCACATTGACGAATTAACGCAGAAATGGCGTCGCTATGACATACTATAGGAGCCATGCCTTCTGTTTACCAATCGAGTATTGTTTTCCCGGCAACGAAAGGGCTGTCTGCTAGGAGTGGATTATCTCTTTTCCGATGCACTATTTCATGTTTACTGTGTCCCACGCACCCTCACATTGACGAATTAACGCAGAAATGGCGCCGCTATGACATACTATGCACTATTTCATGTTTACTGTGTCCCACGCACCCTCACATTGGCGAATTAACGCAGAAATGGTGTCGCTATGACATACTATAGGAGCCATGCCTTCTGTTTCCCAATCGAGTATTGTTTCCCCGGCAACGAAAGGGCTGTCTGCTAGGAGAGCATTATCTCCCTTCCGCTGCACTATTTCATGTTTACTGTGTCCCACGAACCCCACATTGACGAATTAACGCAGAAATGGCGTCGCTGTGACTTACTATAGGAGCCATGCCTTCTGTTTCCCAATCGAGTATTGTTTCCCCGGCAACGAAAGGGCTGTCTGCTAGGAGAGGATTATCTCTCTTCCGATGCACTATTTCATGTTTGCTGTGTCCCACGCACCCTCACATTGACGAATTAACGCAGAAATGGCGTCGCTATGACATACTATGCACTATTTCATGTTTACTGTGTCCCACGCACCCTCACATTTGCGAATTAACGCAGAAATGGTGTCGCTATGACATACTATAGAAGCCATGACTTCTGTTTCCCAATCGAGTATTGTTTCCCCGGCAACGAAAGGGCTGTCTGCTAGGAGTGGATTTTCTCTTTTCCGATGCACTATTTCATGTTTACTGTGTCCCACGCACCCTCACATTGACGAATTAAGGCAGAAATGGCGTCGCAATGACATACTATAGGAGCCGTGCCTTCTGTTTCTCAATCGAGTATTGTTTCCCCGGCAACGAAAAGGCTGTCCGCTAGGAGTGGATTATCTCTTTTCCGATGCACTATTTCATGTTTACTGTGTCCCACGCACCCTCACATTGACGAATTAACGCAGAAATGGCGTCGCTATGACATACTAAAGGAGCCATGACCTCTGTTTCCCAATCGAGTATTGTTTCCTCGGCAACGAAAGGGCTGTCTGCTAGGAGAGCATTATCTCCCTTCCGCTGCACTATTTCATGTTTACTGTGTCCCACGAACCCCACATTGACGAATTAACGCAGAAATGGCGTCGCTATGACTTACTATAGGAGCCATGCCTTCTGTTTCCCAATCGAGTATTGTTTCCCCGGCAACGAAAGGGCTTTCTGCTAGGAGTGGATTATCTCGTTTCCGATGCACTATTTCATGTTTACTGTGTCCCACGCACCCTCACATTGACGAATTAACGCAATAATGGCGTCGCTGTGACACACTATAGGTACCATGCCTTGTGTTTCCCAATCGAGTATTGTTTCCCCGGCAACGAAAGGGCTGTCTGCTAGGAGAGGATTATCTCTCTTCCGATGCACTATTTCGTGTTTACTGTGTCCCACGCACCCTCACATTGACGAATTAACGCAGTAATGGCGTCGCTATGACACACTATAGGTACCATGCCTTCTGTTTCCCAATCGAGTATTGTTTCCCCGGCAACGAAAGGGCTGTCTGCTAGGAGAGGATTATCTCTCTTCCGATGCACTATTTCATGTTTACTGTGTCCCACGCACACTCACGCCTTCAGTTTCGCAATCGAGTATTGTTACCCCGGCAACGAAAGGGCTGTCGGCTAGGTGAGGATTATCTCCCTTCCGATGCACTATTTCATGTTTACTGTGTCCCACGCACCCTCACATTGGCGAATTAACGCAGAAATGGTGTCGCTATGACATACTATAGGAGCCATGACTTCTGTTTCCCAATCGAGTATTGTTTCCCCGCAACGAAAGGGCTGTCTGCTAGGAGAGGATTATCTGTCTTCCCATGCTCTATTTCATGTTTACTGTGTCCCACGCACCCTCACATTGACGAATTAACGCAGAAATGGCGTCGCTATGACATACTATAGGAGCCATGCCTTCTGTTTACCAATCGAGTATTGTTTTCCCGGCAACGAAAGGGCTGTCTGCTAGGAGTGGATTATCTCTTTTCCGATGCACTATTTCATGTTTACTGTGTCCCACGCACCCTCACATTGACGAATTAACGCAGAAATGGCGCCGCTATGACATACTATGCACTATTTCATGTTTACTGTGTCCCACGCACCCTCACATTGGCGAATTAACGCAGAAATGGTGTCGCTATGACATACTATAGGAGCCATGACTTCTGTTTCCCAATCGAGTATTGTTTCCCCGGCAACGAAAGGGCTGTCTGCTAGGAGAGGATTATCTCTCTTCCGATGCTCTATTTCATGTTTGCTGTGTCCCACGCACCCTCACATTGACGAATTAACGCAGAAATGGCGTCGCTATGACATACTATGCACTACTTCATGTTTACTGTGTCCCACGCACCCTCACATTGGCGAATTAACGCAGAAATGGCGTCGCTATGACATACTATAGGAGCCATGCCTTCTGTTTACCAATCGAGTATTGTTTTCCCGGCAACGAAAGGGCTGTCTGCTAGGAGTGGATTATCTCTTTTCCGATGCACTATTTCATGTTTACTGTGTCCCACGCACCCCCACGTTGACGAAGTAACTCTGAAATGGCGTCGCTATGACTTACTATAAGAGCCATGCCTTCTGTTTCCCAATCGAGTATTGTTTCCCCGGCAACGAAAGGGCTTTCTGCTAGGAGTGGATTATCTCGTTTCCGATGCACTATTTAATGTTTACTGTGTCCCACGCACCCTCACATTGACGAATTAACACAGAAATGGCGTCGCTATGACATACTATAGGAGCCATGCCTTCTGTTTCCCAATCGAGTATTGTTTCCCCGGCAACGAAAGGGCTGTCTGCTAGGAGAGCATTATCTCCCTTCCGCTGCACTATTTCATGTTTACTGTGTCCCACGAACCCCACATTGACGAATTAACGCAGAAATGGCGTCGCTGTGACTTACTATAGGAGCCATGCCTTCTGTTTCCCAATCGAGTATTGTTTCCCCGGCAACGAAAGGGCTGTCTGCTAGGAGAGGATTATCTCTCTTCCGATGCACTATTTCATGTTTGCTGTGTCCCACGCACCCTCACATTGACGAATTAACGCAGAAATGGCGTCGCTATGACATACTATGCACTATTTCATGTTTACTGTGTCCCACGCACCCTCACATTTGCGAATTAACGCAGAAATGGTGTCGCTATGACATACTATAGAAGCCATGACTTCTGTTTCCCAATCGAGTATTGTTTCCCCGGCAACGAAAGGGCTGTCTGCTAGGAGTGGATTTTCTCTTTTCCGATGCACTATTTCATGTTTACTGTGTCCCACGCACCCTCACATTGACGAATTAAGGCAGAAATGGCGTCGCAATGACATACTATAGGAGCCGTGCCTTCTGTTTCTCAATCGAGTATTGTTTCCCCGGCAACGAAAAGGCTGTCCGCTAGGAGTGGATTATCTCTTTTCCGATGCACTATTTCATGTTTACTGTGTCCCACGCACCCTCACATTGACGAATTAACGCAGAAATGGCGTCGCTATGACATACTAAAGGAGCCATGACCTCTGTTTCCCAATCGAGTATTGTTTCCTCGGCAACGAAAGGGCTGTCTGCTAGGAGAGCATTATCTCCCTTCCGCTGCACTATTTCATGTTTACTGTGTCCCACGAACCCCACATTGACGAATTAACGCAGAAATGGCGTCGCTATGACTTACTATAGGAGCCATGCCTTCTGTTTCCCAATCGAGTATTGTTTCCCCGGCAACGAAAGGGCTTTCTGCTAGGAGTGGATTATCTCGTTTCCGATGCACTATTTCATGTTTACTGTGTCCCACGCACCCTCACATTGACGAATTAACGCAATAATGGCGTCGCTATGACACACTATAGGTACCATGCCTTGTGTTTCCCAATCGAGTATTGTTTCCCCGGCAACGAAAGGGCTGTCTGCTAGGAGAGGATTATCTCTCTTCCGATGCACTATTTCGTGTTTACTGTGTCCCACGCACCCTCACATTGACGAATTAACGCAGTAATGGCGTCGCTATGACACACTATAGGTACCATGCCTTCTGTTTCCCAATCGAGTATTGTTTCCCCGGCAACGAAAGGGCTGTCTGCTAGGAGAGGATTATCTCTCTTCCGATGCACTATTTCATGTTTACTGTGTCCCACGCACACTCACGCCTTCAGTTTCGCAATCGAGTATTGTTACCCCGGCAACGAAAGGGCTGTCGGCTAGGTGAGGATTATCTCCCTTCCGATGCACTATTTCATGTTTACTGTGTCCCACGCACCCTCACATTGGCGAATTAACGCAGAAATGGTGTCGCTATGACATACTATAGGAGCCATGACTTCTGTTTCCCAATCGAGTATTGTTTCCCCGCAACGAAAGGGCTGTCTGCTAGGAGAGGATTATCTGTCTTCCCATGCTCTATTTCATGTTTACTGTGTCCCACGCACCCTCACATTGACGAATTAACGCAGAAATGGCGTCGCTATGACATACTATAGGAGCCATGCCTTCTGTTTACCAATCGAGTATTGTTTTCCCGGCAACGAAAGGGCTGTCTGCTAGGAGTGGATTATCTCTTTTCCGATGCACTATTTCATGTTTACTGTGTCCCACGCACCCTCACATTGACGAATTAACGCAGAAATGGCGCCGCTATGACATACTATGCACTATTTCATGTTTACTGTGTCCCACGCACCCTCACATTGGCGAATTAACGCAGAAATGGTGTCGCTATGACATACTATAGGAGCCATGACTTCTGTTTCCCAATCGAGTATTGTTTCCCCGGCAACGAAAGGGCTGTCAGCTAGGAGTGGATTATCTCTTTTCCGATGCACTATTTCATGTTTACTGTGTCCCACGCACCCACACATTGACGAATTAACGCAGAAATGGCGTCGCTAAGACATACTATAGGAGCCATGCCCTCTGTTTCCCAATCGAGTATTGTTTTCCCGGCAACGAAAGGGCTGTCTGCTAGGAGTGGATTATCTCTTTTCCGATGCACTATTTCATGTTTACTGTGTCCCACGCACCCTCACATTGACGAATTAAGGCAGAAATGGCGTCGCAATGACATACTATAAGAGCCGTGCCTTCTGTTTCCCAATCGAGTATTGTTTCCCCGGCAACGAAAGGGCTGTCCGCTAGGAGTGGATTATCTCTTTTGCGATGCACTATTTCATGTTTACTGTGTCCCACGCACCCTCACATTGACGAATTAACGCAGAAATGGCGTCGCTATGACATACTATAGGAGCCATGCCTTCTGTTTCCCAATCGAGTATTGTTTCCCCGGCAACGAAAGGGCTGTCTGCTAGGAGAGCATTATCTCCCTTCCGCTGCACTATTTCACGTTTACTGTGTCCCACGAACCCCACATTGACGAATTAACGCAGAAATGGCGTCGCTATGACTTACTATAGGAGCCATGCCTTCTGTTTCCCAATCGAGTATTGTTTCCCCGGCAACGAAAGGGCTTTCTTCTAGGTGTGGATTATCTCGTTTCCGATGCACTATTTCATGTTTACTGTGTCCCACGCACCCTCACATTGACGAATTAACGCAGTAATGGCGTCGCTATGACATACTATTGGTACCATGCCTTCTGTTTCCCAATCGAGTATTGTTTCCCCGGCAACGAAAGGGCTTTCTGCTAGGAGAGGATTATCTCTCTTCCGATGCACTATTTCATGTTTACTGTGTCCCACGCACCCTCGCATTGACGAATTAACGCAGAAATGGCGTCGCTATGACATACTATAGGAGCCATGCCTTTTGTTTCCCAATCGAGTATTGTTTCCCCGGCAACGAAAGGGCTGTCTGCTAGGAGAGCATTATCTCCCTTCCGCTGCACTATTTCATGTTTACTGTGTCCCACGAACCCCACATTGACGAATTAACGCAGAAATGGCGTCGCTATGACTTACTATAGGAGCCATGCCTTCTGTTTCCCAATCGAGTATTGTTTCCCCGGCAACGAAAGGGCTGTCTGCTAGGAGGGGATTATCTCTCTTCCGATGCACTATTTCATGTTTGCTGTGTCCCACGCACCCTCACATTGACGAATTAACGCAGAAATGGCGTCGCTATGACATACTATGCACTATTTCATGTTTACTGTGTCCCACGCACCCTCACATTTGCGAATTAACGCAGAAATGGTGTCGCTATGACATACTATAGAAGCCATGACTTCTGTTTCTCAATCGAGTATTGTTTCCCCGGCAACGAAAGGGCTGTCCGCTAGGAGTGGATTATCTCTTTTCCGATGCACTATTTCATGTTTACTGTGTCCCACGCACCCTCACATTGACGAATTAACGCAGAAATGGCGTCGCTATGACATACTAAAGGAGCCATGACCTCTGTTTCCCAATCGAGTATTGTTTCCCCGGCAACGAAAGGGCTGTCTGCTAGGAGAGCATTATCTCCCTTCCGCTGCACTATTTCATGTTTACTGTGTCCCACGAACCCCACATTGACGAATTAACGCAGAAATGGCGTTGCTATGACTTACTATAGGAGCCATGCCTTCTGTTTCCCAATCGAGTATTGTTTCCCCGGCAACGAAAGGGCTTTCTGCTAGGAGTGGATTATCTCGTTTCCGATGCACTATTTCATGTTTACTGTGTCCCACGCACCCTCACATTGACGAATTAACGCAGTAATGGCGTCGCTATGACACACTATAGGTACCATGCCTTCTGTTTCCCAATCGAGTATTGTTTCCCCGGCAACGAAAGGGCTGTCTGCTAGGAGAGGATTATCTCTCTTCCGATGCACTATTTCGTGTTTACTGTGTCCCACGCACCCTCACATTGACGAATTAACGCAGTAATGGCGTCGCTATGACACACTATAGGTACCATGCCTTCTGTTTCCCAATCGAGTATTGTTTCCCCGGCAACGAAAGGGCTGTCTGCTAGGAGAGGATTATCTCTCTTCCGATGCACTATTTCATGTTTACTGTGTCCCACGCACACTCACGCCTTCAGTTTCGCAATCGGGTATTTTTTCCCCGGCAACGAAAGGGCTGTCTGCTAGGTGCTGATTATCTCTCTTCCGATGCACTATTTCATTTTTACTGTGTCCCACGCACCCTCACATTGACGAATTAATGCAGAAATGGCGTCGCTATGACATACTATAGGAGCCATACCTTCCGTTTCCCAATCGAGTATTGTTTCCCCGGCAACGAAAGGGCTGTCTGCTAGTAGTCGATTATCTCTTTTCCGATGCACTATTTCATGTTTACTGTGTCCCACGCACCGTCACATTGACGAATTAACGCAAAAATGGCGTCGCTATGACATACTATAGGAGCGATGCCATCTGTTTCCCAATCAAGTATTGTTTCCCCGGCAACGAAAGGGCTGTCTGCTAGGAGAGCATTATCTCTCTTCCGCTGCACTATTTCATGTTTACTGTGTCCCACGCACCCCCACATTGACGAAGTAACGCAGAAATGGCGTCGCTATGACTTACTATAGGAGCCATGCCTTCTGTTACCCAATCGAGTATTGTTTCCCTGGCAACGAAAGGGCTTTCTGCTAGGAGTGGATTATCTCGTTTCCGATGCACTATTTAATGTTTACTGTGTCCCACGCACCCTCACATTGACGAATTAACACAGAAATGGCGTCGCTATGACATACTATAGGAGCCATGTCTTCTGTTTCCCAATCGAGTATTGTTTCCCCGGCAACGAAAGGGCTGTCTGCTAGGAGTGGATTATCTCTTTTCCGATGCACTATTTCATGTTTACTGTGTCCCACGCACCCTCACATTGACGAATTAACGCAGAAATGGCGTCGCTATGACATACTATAGGAGCCATGCCTTCTGTTTCCCAATCGACTATTGGTTCCCCGGCGACGAAAGGGCTGTCTGCTATCAGAGGATTATCTCTCTTCCGATGCACTATTTCATGTTTACTGTGTCCCACGCACCCTCACATTGACGAATTAACGCAGAAATGGCGTCGCTATGACATACTATAGGAGCCATGCCTTCTGTTTCCCAATCGAGTATTGTTTACCCGGCAACGAAAGGGCTGTCTGCTAGGAGAGGATTATCTCTCTTCCGATGCACTATTTCATGTCTACTGTGTCCCACGCACCCTCACATTGACGAATTAACGCAGAAATGGCGTCGCTATGACATACTATAAGAGCTATGCCTTCTGTTTCCCAATCGAGTATTGTTTCCCCGGCAACGAAATGGCTGTCTGCTAGGAATGGATTATCTCTTTTCCGATGCACTATTTCATGTTTACTGTGTCCCACGCACCCTTACATTGACGAATTAACGCAGAAATGGCGTCGCTATGACATACTATAGGAGCCATACCTTCTGTTTCCCAATCGAGTATTGTTTACCCGGCAACGAAAGGGCTGTCTGCTAGGAGGGGATTATCTCTCTTCCGATGCACTATTTCATGTTTGCTGTGTCCCACGCACCCTCACATTGACGAATTAACGCAGAAATGGCGTCGCTATGACATACTATGCACTATTTCATGTTTACTGTGTCCCACGCACCCTCACATTGACGAATTAACGCAGAAATGGCGTCGCTATGACATACTATAGGAGCCATGCCTTCTGTTTCCCAATCGAGTATTGTTTACCCGGCAACGAAAGGGCTGTCTGCTAGGAGAGGATTATCTCCCTTCCGCTGCACTATTTCATGTTTACTGTGTCCCACGAACCCCACATTGACGAATTAACGCAGAAATGGCGTTGCTATGACTTACTATAGGAGCCATGCCTTCTGTTTCCCAATCGAGTATTGTTTCCCCGGCAACGAAAGGGCTTTCTGCTAGGAGTGGATTATCTCTTTTCCGATGCACTATTTCATGTTTACTGTGTCCCACGCACCCTCACATTGACGAATTAACGCAGTAATGGCGTCGCTATGACACACTATAGGTACCATGCCTTCAGTTTCCCAATCGAGTATTGTTTCCCCGGCAACGAAAGGGCTGTCTGCTAGGAGAGGATTATCTCTCTTCCGATGCACTATTTCGTGTTTACTGTGTCCCACGCACCCTCACATTGACGAATTAACGCAGTAATGGCGTCGCTATGACACACTATAGGTACCATGCCTTCTGTTTCCCAATCGAGTATTGTTTCCCCGGCAACGAAAGGGCTGTCTGCTAGGAGAGGATTATCTCTCTTCCGATGCACTATTTCATGTTTACTGTGTCCCACGCACACTCACGCCTTCAGTTTCGCAATCGAGTATTGTTTCCCCGGCAACGAAAGGGCTGTCTGCTAGGTGAGGATTATCTCTCTTCCGATGCACTATTTCATGTTTACTGTGTCCCACGCACCCTCACATTGACGAATTAATGCAGAAATGGCGTCGCTATGACATACTATAGGAGCCATACCTTCCGTTTCCCAATCGAGTATTGTTTCCCCGGCAACGAAAGGGCTGTCTGCTAGTAGTCGATTATCTCTTTTCCGATGCACTATTTCATGTTTACTGTGTCCCACGCACCGTCACATTGACGAATTAACGCAAAAATGGCGTCGCTATGACATACTATAGGCGCGATGCCATCTGTTTCCCAATCAAGTATTGTTTCCCCGGCAACGAAAGGGCTGTCTGCTAGGAGAGCATTATCTCTCTTCCGCTGCACTATTTCATGTTTACTGTGTCCCACGCACCCCCACATTGACGAAGTAACGCAGAAATGGCGTCGCTATGACTTACTATAGGAGCCATGTCTTCTGTTTCCCAATCGAGTATTGTTTCCCCGGCAACGAAAGGGCTGTCTGCTAGGAGTGGATTATCTCTTTTCCGATGCACTATTTCATGTTTACTGTGTCCCACGCACCCTCACATTGACGAATTAACGCAGAAATGGCGTCGCTATGACATACTATAGGAGCCATGCCTTCTGTTTCCCAATCGACTATTGGTACTCGGCGACGAAAGGGCTGTCTGCTATCAGAGGATTATCTCTCTTCCGATGCACTATTTCATGTTTACTGTGTCCCACGCACCCTCACATTGACGAATTAACGCAGAAATGGCGTCGCTATGACATACTATAGGAGCCATGCCTTCTGTTTCCCAATCGAGTATTGTTTACCCGGCAACGAAAGGGCTGTCTGCTAGGAGAGGATTATCTCTCTTCCGATGCACTATTTCATGTTTACTGTGTCCCACGCACCCTCACATTGACGAATTAACGCGGAAATGGCGTCGCTGTGACACACTATAGGTACCATGCCTTCTGTTTCCCAATCTAGTATTGTTTCCCCGTCAACGAAAGGGCTGTCTGCTCGGAGAGGATTATCTCTCTTCCGATGCACTATTTCGTGTTTACTGTGTCCCACGCACCCTCACATTGACAAATTAACGCAGAAATGGCGTCGCTATGACATACTATGCACTACTTCATGTTTACTGTGTCCCACGCACCCTCACATTGGCGAATTAACGCAGAAATGGCGTCGCTATGACATACTATAGGAGCCATGCCTTCTGTTTACCAATCGAGTATTGTTTTCCCGGCAACGAAAGGGCTGTCTGCTAGGAGTGGATTATCTCTTTTCCGATGCACTATTTCATGTTTACTGTGTCCCACGCACCCCCACATTGACAAAGTAACGCAGAAATGGCGTCGCTATGACTTACTATAAGAGCCATGCCTTCTGATTCCCAATCGAGTATTGTTTCCCCGGCAACGAAAGGGCTTTCTGCTAGGAGTGGATTATCTCGTTTCCGATGCACTATTTAATGTTTACTGTGTCCCACGCACCCTCACATTGACGAATTAACACAGAAATGGCGTCGCTATGACATACTATAGGAGCCATGTCTTCTGTTTCCCAATCGAGTATTGTTTCCCCGGCAACGAAAGGGCTGTCTGCTAGGAGTGGTTTATCTCTTTTCCGATGCACTATTTCATGTTTACTGTGTCCCACGCACCCTCACATTGACGAATTAACGCAGAAATGGCGTCGCTATGACACACTATAGGTACCATGCCTTCTGTTTCCCAATCGAGTATTGTTTCCCTGGCAACGAAAGGGCTGTCTGCTAGGAGAGGATTATCTCTCTTCCGATGCACTATTTCATGTTTACTGTGTCCCACGCACCCTCACATTGACGAATTAACGCAGAAATGGCGTCGCTATGACATACTATAGGAGCCATGCCTTCTGTTTCCCAATCGAGTATTGTTTACCCCGGCAACGAAAGGGCTATCTGCTAGGAGAGGATTATCTCTCTTCCGATGCACTATTTCATGTTTACTGTGTCCCACGCACCCTCACATTGACGAATTAACGCAGAAATGGCGTCGCTATGACATACTATAAGAGCCATGACTTCCGTTTCCCAATCGAGTATTGTTTCCCCGGCAACGAAATTGCTGTCTGCTAGGAGAGGATTATCTTTCTTCCGATGCACTATTTCATGTTTACTGTGTCCCACGCACCCTCACATTGACGAATTAACGCGGAAATGGCGTTGCTGTGACACACTATAGGTACCATGCCTTCTGTTTCCCAATCGAGTATTGTTTCCCCGGCAACGAAAGGGCTGTCTGCTAGGAGAGGATTATCTCTCTTCCGATGCACTATTTCGTGTTTACTGTGTCCCACGCACCCTCACATTGACGAATTAACGCAGTAATGGCGTCGCTATGACACACTATAAATACCATGCCTTCTGTTTCCCAATCGAGTATTGTTTCCCCGGCAACGAAAGGGCTGTCTGCTAGGAGAGGATTATCTCTCTTCCGATGCACTATTTCATGTTTACTGTGTCCCACGCACACTTATGCCTTCAGTTTCGCAATCGAGTATTGTTTCCCAGGCAACGAAAGGGCCGTCTGCTACGTGAGGATTATCTCTCTTCCGATGCACTATTTCGTGTTTACTGTGTCCCACGCACCCTCACATTGACGAATTAACGCAGTAATGGCGTCGCTATGACACACTATAGGTACCATGCCTTCTGTTTCCCAATCGAGTATTGTTTCCCCGGCAACGAAAGGGCTGTCTGCTAGGAGAGGATTTTCTGTCTTCCCATGCACTATTTCATGTTTACTGTATCCCACGCACCCTCACATTGACGAATTAACGCAGAATTTGCGTCGCTATGACATACTATAGGAGCCATGCCTTCTGGTTCCCAATCGAGTATTGTTTCCCCGGCAACGAAAGGGCTGTCTGCTAGGAGTGGATTATCTCTTTTCCGATGCACTATTTCACATTTACTGTGTCCCACGCACCCTCACATTGACGAATTAACGCAGAAATGGCGTCGCAATGACATACTATAGGAGCCATGCCTTCTGTTTCCCAATCGAGTATTGTTTCCCCGGCAACGAAAGGGCTGTCTGCTAGGAGTGGATTATCTCTTTTCCAATGCACTATTTCATGTTTACTGTGTCCCACGCACCCTCACATTGACGAATTAACGCAGAAATGGCGTCGCTATGACATACTATAGGAGCCATGCCTTCTGTTTCCCAATCAAGTATTGTTTCCCTGGCAACGAAAGGGCTGTCTGCTAGGAGAGCATTATCTCTCTTCCGCTGCACTATTTCATGTTTACTGTGTCCCACGCACCCCCACATTGACGAAGTAACGCAGAAATGGCGTCGCTATGACTTACTATAAGAGCCATGTCTTCTGTTTCCCAATCGAGTATTGTTTCCCCGGCAACGAAAGGGCTGTCTGCTAGGAGTGGATTATCTCTTTTCCGATGCACTATTTCATGTTTACTGTGTCCCACGCACCCTCACATTGACGAATTAACGCAGAAATGGCGTCGCTATGACATACTATAGGAGCCATGCCTTCTGTTTCCCAATCGAGTATTGTTTCCACGGCAAGGAAAGGGCTGTCTGCTAGGAGAGGATTATCTCTCTTCCGATGCACTATTTCATGTTTACTGTGTCCCACGCACCCTCACATTGACGAATTAACGCAGAAATGGCGTCGCTATGACATACTATAAGAGCCATGACTTCCGTTTTCCAATCGAGTATTGTTTCCCCGGCAACGAAATTGCTGTCTGCTAGGAGAGGATTATCTTTCTTCCGATGCACTATTTCATGTTTACTGTGTCCCACGCACCCTCACATTGACGAATTAACGCGGAAATGGCGTTGCTGTGACACACTATAGGTACCATGCCTTCTGTTTCCCAATCGAGTATTGTTTCCCCCGGCATCGAAAGGGCTGTCTGCTAGGAGAGGATTATCTCTCTTCCGATGCACTATTTCGTGTTTACTGTGTCCCACGCACCCTCACATTGACGAATTAACGCAGTAATGGCGTCGCTATGACACACTATAGGTACCATGCCTTCTGTTTCCCAATCGAGTATTGTTTCCCCGGCAACGAAAGGGCTGTCTGCTAGGAGAGGATTATCTCTCTTCCGATGCACTATTTCATGTTTACTGTGTCCAACGCACACTCACGCCTTCAGTTTCGCAATCGAGTATTGTTTCCCCGGCAACGAAAGGGCCGTCTGCTACGTGAGGATTATCTCTCTTCCGATGCACTATTTCGTGTTTACTGTGTCCCACGCACCCTCACATTGACGAATTAACGCAGTAATGGCGTCGCTATGACACACTATAGGTACCATGCCTTCTGTTTCCCAATCGAGTATTGTTTCCCCGGCAACGAAAGGGCTGTCTGCTAGGAGAGGATTTTCTGTCTTCCCATGCACTATTTCATGTTTACTGTATCCCACGCAACCTCACATTGACGAATTAACGCAGAATTTGCGTCGCTATGACATACTATAGGAGCCATGCCTTCTGGTTCCCAATCGAGTATTGTTTCCCCGGCAACGAAAGGGCTGTCGGCCAGGAGTGGATTATCTCATTTCCGATGCACTATTTCACATTTACTGTGTCCCACGCACCCTCACATTGACGAATTAACGCAGAAATGGCGTCGCAATGACATACTATAGGAGCCATGCCTTCTGTTTCCCAATCGAGTATTGTTTCCCCGGCAACGAAAGGGCTGTCTGCTAGGAGTGGATTATCTCTTTTCCAATGCACTATTTCATGTTTACTGTGTCCCACGCACCCTCACATTGACGAATTAACGCAGAAATGGCGTCGCTATGACATACTATAGGAGGCATGCCTTCTGTTTCCCAATCAAGTATTGTTTCCCCGGCAACGAAAGGGCTGTCTGCTAGGAGAGCATTATCTCTCTTCCGCTGCACTATTTCATGTTTACTGTGTCCCACGCACCCCCACATTGACGAAGTAACGCAGAAATGGCGTCGCTATGACTTACTATAAGAGCCATGCCTTCTGTTTCCCAATCGAGTATTGTTTCCCCGGCAACGAAAGGGCTTTCTGCTAGGAGTGGATTATCTCGTTTCCGATGCACTATTTCATGTTTTCTGTGTCCCACGCACCCTCACATTGACGAATTAACACAGAAATGGCGTCGCTATGACATACTATAGGAGCCATGTCTTCTGTTTCCCAATTGAGTATTGTTTCCCCGGCAACGAAAGGGCTGTCTGCTAGGAGTGGATTATCTCTTTTCCGATGCACTATTTCATGTTTACTGTGTCCCACGCACCCTCACATTGACGAATTAACGCAGAATTTGCGTCGCTATGACATACTATAGGAGCCATGCCTTCTGTTTCCCAATCGACTATTGTTTCCCCGGCAACGAAAGGGCTGTCTGCTAGGAGAGGATTATCTCTCTTCCGATGCACTATTTCATGTTTACTGTGTCCCACGCACCCTCACATTGACGAATTAACGCAGAAATGGCGTCGCTATGACATACTATAGGAGCCATGCCTTCTGGTTCCCAATCGAGTATTGTTTACCCGGCAACGAAAGGGCTGTCTGCTAGGAGAGGATTATCTCTCTTCCGATGCACTATTTCATGTTTACTGTGTCCCACGCACCCTCACATTGACGAATTAACGCAGAAATGGCGTCGCTATGACATACTATAAGAGCCATGACTTCCGTTTCCCAATCGAGTATTGTTTCCCCGGCAACGAAATTGCTGTCTGCTAGGAGAGGATTATCTTTCTTCCGATGCACTATTTCATGTTTACTGTGTCCCACGCACCCTCACATTGACGAATTAACGCGGAAATGGCGTTGCTGTGACACACTATAGGTACCATGCCTTCTGTTTCCCAATCGAGTATTGTTTCCCCGGCAACGAAAGGGCTGTCTGCTAGGAGAGGATTATCTCTCTTCCGATGCACTATTTCGTGTTTACTGTGTCCCACGCACCCTCACATTGACGAATTAACGCAGTAATGGCGTCGCTATGACACACTATAAGTACCATGCCTTCTGTTTCCCAATCGAGTATTGTTTCCCCGGCAACGAAAGGGCTGTCTGCTAGGAGAGGATTATCTCTCTTCCGATGCACTATTTCATGTTTACTGTGTCCCACGCACACTCACGCCTTCAGTTTCGCAATCGAGTATTGTTTCCCCGGCAACGAAAGGGCTGTCTGCTAGGAGAGGATTTTCTGTCTTCCCATGCACTATTTCATGTTTACTGTATCCCACGCACCCTCACATTGACGAATTAACGCAGAATTTGCGTCGCTATGACGTACTATAGGAGCCATGCCTTCTGGTTCCCAATCGAGTATTGTTTCCCCGGCAACGAAAGGGCTGTCTGCTAGGAGTGGATTATCTCTTTTCCGATGCAATATTTCATGTTTACTGTGTCCCACGCACCCTCACATTGACGAATTAACGCAGAAATGGCGTCGCAATGACATACTATAGGAGCCATGCCTTCTGTTTCCCAATCGAGTATTGTTTCCCCGGCAACGAAAGGGCTGTCTGCTAGGAGTGGATTATCTCTTTTCCAATGCACTATTTCATGTTTACTGTGTCCCACGCACCCTCACATTGACGAATTAACGCAGAAATGGCGTCGCTATGACATACTATAGGAGCCATGTCTTCTGTTTCCCAATCGAGTATTGTTTCCCCGGCAACGAAAGGGCTGTCTGCTAGGAGTGGATTATCTCTTTTCCGATGCACTATTTCATGTTTACTGTGTCCCACTTACCCTCACATTGACGAATTAACGCAGAAATGGCGTCGCTATGACCTACTATAGGAGCCATGCGTTCTACTTCCCAATCGAGTATTGTTTACGCGGCAACGAAAGGGCTGTCTGCTAGGAGAGGATTATCTCTCTTCCGATGCACTATTTCATGTTTACTGTGTCCCACGCACCCTCATATTGACGAATTAACGCAGAAATGGAGTCGCTATGACATACTATAGGAGCCATGCCTTCTGTTTCCCAATCGAGTATTGTTTCCCCGGCAACGAAATGGCTGTCTGCTAGGAGAGGATTATCTCTCTTCCGATGCACTATTTCATGTTTACTGTGTCCCACGCACCCTCACATTGACGAATTAACGCAGAAATGGCGTCGCAATGACATACTATAGGAGCCATGCCTTCTGTTTCCCAATCGAGTATTGTTTCCCCGGCAACGAAAGGGCTGTCTGCTAGGAGTGGATTATCTCTTTTCCGATGCACTATTTCATGTTTACTGTGTCCCACGCACCCTCACATTGACGAATTAACGCAGAAATGGCGTCGCTATGACATACTATAGGAGCCATACCTTCTGTTTCAGAATCGAGTATTGTTTCCCCGGCAACCAAAGGGCTGTCTGCTAGGAGTCGATTATCTCTTTTCCGATGCACTATTTCATGTTTACTGTGTCCCACGCACCCTCACATTGACGAATTCACGCAGAAATGGCGTCGCTATGACATACTATAGGAGCCATGCCTTCTGTTTCCCAATCAAGTATTGTTTCCCCGGCAACAAAAGGGCTGTCTGCTAGGAGAGCATTATCTCTCTTCCCCTGCACTATTTCATCTTTACTGTGTCCCACGCACCACCACATTGACGAATTAACGCAGAAATTGCGTCGCTATAACTTACTATAGGAGCCATGCCTTCTGTTTCCCAATCGAGTATTGTTTCCCCGGCAACGAAAGGGCTTTCTGCTAGGAGTGGATTATCTCGTTTCCGATGCACTATTTCATGTTTACTGTGTCCCACGCACCCTCACATTGACGAATTAACACAGAAATGGCGTCGCTATGACATACTATATGAGCCATGCCTTCTGTTTCCCAATCGAGTATTGTTTCCCCGGCAACGAAATGGCTGTCTGCTAGGAGAGGATATCTCTCTTCCGATGCACTATTTCATGTTTACTGTGTCCCATGCACCCTCACATTGACGAATTAACGCAGAAATGGCGTCGCTATGACATACTATAGGAGCCATGCCTTCTGTTTCCCAATCGAGTATTGTTTCCCCGGCAACGAAAGGGCTGTCTGCTAGGAGTGGATTATCTCTCTTCCGATGCACTATTTCATGTTTACTGTGTCCTACGCACCCTCACATTGACGAATTAACGCAGAAATGGCGTCGCTATGACATTCTTAGGAGCCATGCCTTCTGTTTCCCAATCGAGTATTGTTTCCCCGGCAACGAAAGGGCTGTCTGCTAGGAGAGGATTATCTCTCTTCCGATGCACCATTTCGTGTTTACTGTGTCCCACGCACCCTCACATTGACGAATTAACGCAGAAATGGCGTCGCTATGACATACTATAGGAGCCATGCCTTCTGTTTCCCAATCGAGTATTGTTTCCCCGGCAACGAAAGGGATGTCTGCTAGGAGAGGATTATCTCTCTTCCGATGCACTATTTTATGTTTACTGTGTCCCACGCACCCTCACATTGACGAATTAACGCAGAAATGGCGTCGCTATGACATACTATAGGAGCCATGCTTTCTGTTTCCCAATCAGGAATTGTTTCCCTGGCAACGAAAGGGCTGTCTGCTAGGAGAGAATTATCTCCCTTCCGATGCACTATTTCATGTTTACTGTGTCCCACGCACCCTCACATTGACGAATTAACGCAGAAATGGCGTCGCTATGACATACTATAGGTACCATGCCTTCTGTTTCTCAATCGAGTATTGTTTCCCTGGCAACGAAAGCGCTGTCTGCTAGGAGAGGATTATCTCTCTTCCGATGCACTATTTCATGTTTACTGTGTCCCACGCACCCTCACATTGGCGAATTAACGCAGAAATGGCGTCGCTATGACATACTATAGGAGCCATGCCTTCTGTTTCCCATTCGAGTATTGTTTCCCCCGCAACGAAAGGGCTGTCTTCTAGGAGAGGATTATCTCTCTTCCGATGCACTATTTCATGTTTACTGTGTCCCACGCACCCTCACATTGACGAATTAACGCAGAAATGGCGTCGCTATGACATACTATAGGAGCCATGCCTTCTGTTTCCCAATCGAGTATTGTTTCCCCCGCAACGAAAGGGCTGTCTGCTAGAAGAGGTTTATCTCTCTTCCGATGCACTATTTCATGTTTACTGTGTCCCACGCACCCTCACATTGACGAATTAACGCAGAAATGGCGTCGCTATGACATACTATAGGTACAATGCCTTCTGTTTCCCAATCGAGTATTGTTTCCCTGGCAACGAAAGGGCTGTCTGCTAGGAGAGGATTATATCTCTGCCGATGCACTATTTCATGTTTACTGTGTCCCACGCACCATCACATTGACGAATTAACGCAGAAATGGCGTCGCTATGACATACTATAGGAGCCATGCCTTCTGTTTCCCAATCGAGTATTGTTTCCCCGGCAACGAAAGGGCTGTCTGCTAGGAGAGGATTATCTCGTTTCCGATGCACTATTTCATGTTTACTGTGTCCCACGCACCCTCACATTGACGAATTAACGCAGAAATGGCGTCGCTATGACATACTATAGGAGCCATGCTTTCTGTTTCCAAATCGAGTATTGTTTCCCCGGCAACGAAAGGGCTGTCTGCTAGGAGAGGATTATCTCTCTTCCGATGCACTATTTCATGTTTGCTGTGTCCCACGCACCCTCACATTGACGAATTAACGCAGAAATGGCGTCGCTATGACGTACTATGCACTATTTCATGTTTACTGTGTCCCACGCACCCTCACATTGGCGAATTAACGCAGAAATGGTATCGCTATGACATACTATAGGAGCCATGACTTCTGTTTCCCAATCGAGTATTGTTTCCCCGGCAACGAAAGGGCTGTCTGCTAGGAGTGGATTATCTCTTTTCCGATGCACTATTTCATGTTTACTGTGTCCCACGCACCCACAAATTGACGAATTAACGCAGAAATGGCGTCGCTATGACGTACTATAGGAGCCATGCCTTCTGTTTCCCAATCGAGTATTGTTTCCCCGGCAACGAAAGGGCTGTCTGCTAGGAGAGGATTATCTCTCTTCCGATGCACTATTTCGTGTTTACTGTGTCCCACGCACCCTCACATTGACGAATTAACGCAGAAATGGCGTCGCTATGACATACTATAGGTACAATGCCTTCTGTTTCCCAACCGAGTATTGTTTCCCTGGCAACGAAAGGGCTGTCTGCTAGGAGAGGATTATCTCTCTGCCGATGCACTATTTCATGTTTACTGTGTCCCACGCACCATCACATTGACGAATTAACGCAAAATGGTGTCGCTATGACATACAATAGGTACAATGCCTTCTGTTTCCCAATCGAGTATTGTTTCCCTGGCAACGAAAGGGCTGTCTGCTAGGAGAGGATTATCTCTCTGCCGATGCACTATTTCATGTTTACTGTGTCCCACGCACCATCACATTGACGAATTACCGCAGAAATGGCGTCGATATGACATACTATAGGAGCCATGCCTTCTGTTTCCCAATCGAGTATTGTTTCCCCGGCAACGAAAGGGCTGTCTGCTAGGAGAGGATTATCTCGTTTCCGATGCACTATTTCATGTTTACTGTGTCCCACGCACCCACACATTGACGAATTAACGCAGAAATGGCGTCGCTATGACGTACTATAGGAGCCATGCCTTCTGTTTCCCAATCGAGTATTGTTTCCCCAGCAACGAAAGGGCTGTCTGCTAGGAGAGGATTATCTCTCTTCCGATGCACTATTTGTGTTAACTGTGTCCCACGCACCCTCACATTGACGAATTAACGCAGAAATGGCGTCGCTATGACATACTATAGGAGCCATGCCTTCTGTTTCCCAATCGAGTATTGTTTCCCCGGCAACGAAAGGGATGTCTGCTAGGAGAGGATTATCTCTCTTCCGATGCACTATTTCATGTTTACTGTGTCCCACGCACCCTCACATTGACGAATTAACGCAGAAATGGCGTCGCTATGACATACTATAGGTACCATGCCTTCTGTTTACCAATCGGGTATTGGTTCCCCGGCAACGAAAGGGCTGTCTGCTAGGAGAGGATTTTCTCTCTTCCGTTGTACTATTTCATGTTTACTGTGTCCCACGCACCCTCACATTGACGAATTAACGCAGAAATGGCGTCGCTATGACATACTATAGGAGCCATGCCTTCTGGTTACCAATCGAGTATTGTTTTCCCGGCAACGAAAGGGCTGTCTGCTAGGAGTGGACTATCTCATTTCCGATGCACTATTTCATGTTTACTGTGTCCCACGCACCCTCACATTGACGAATTAACGCAGAAATGGCGTCGCTATGACATAATATAGGAGCCATACCTTCTGTTTCCCAATCGAGTATTGTTTCCCCGGCAACGAAAGGGCTGTCTGCTAGGAGTCGATTATCTGTTTTCCGATGCACTATTTCATGTTTACTGTGTCCCACGCACCCTCACATTGACGAATTAACGCAGAAATGGCGTCGCTATGACATACTATAGGAGCCATGCCTTCTGTTTCCCAATCGAGTATTGTTTCCCCGGCAACGAAAGGGCTGTCTGCTAGGAGAGCATTATCTCTCTTCCGCTGCACTATTTCATGTTTACTGTGTCCCACGCACCCCCACATTGACGAATTAACGCAGAAATGGCGTCGCTATGACTTACTATAGGAGCCATGCCTTCTGTTTCCCAATCGAGTATTGTTTCCCCGGCAACGAAAGGGATGACATACTATAGGAGCCATCACTTCTGTTTCCCAATCGAGTATTGTTTCCCCGGCAACGAAAGGGCTGTCTGCTAGGAGAGAACTATCTCTCTTCCGATGCACTATTTCATGTTTACTGTGTCCCACGCACCCTCACATTGACGAATTAACGCAGAAATGGCGTCGCTATGACATACTATTGGAGCCATGGCTTCGGTTTCCCAATCGAGTATTGTTTCCCCGGCAACGAAATGGGTGTCTGCTAGGAGAGGATTATCTCTCTTCCGATGTACTATTTCATGTTTACTGTGTCCCACGCACCCTCACATTGACGAATTAACGCAGAAATGGCGTCGCTATGACATACTATAGGAGCCATGCCTTCTGTTTCCCAATCGAGTATTGTTTCCCCAGCAACGAAAGGGCTGTCTGCTAGGAGAGGATTATCTGTCTTCCGATGCACTATTTCATGTTTACTGTGTCCCACGCACCCTCACATTGACGAATTAACGCAGAAATGGCGTCGCTATGACATACTATAGGAGCCATGCCTTCTGTTTCCCAATCGAGTATTGTTTGCCCGGCAACGAAAGGGCTGTCTGCTAGGAGAGGATTATCTCTCTTCAGATGCACTATTTCATGTTTACTGTGTCCCACGCACCCTCACATTGACGAATTAACCCAGAAATGGCGTCGCTATGACATACTATTGGAGCCATGCCTTCTGTTTCCCAATCGAGTATTGTTTCCCAGGCAACGAAATGGGTGTCTGCTAGGAGAGGATTATCTCTCTTCCGATGTACTATTTCATGTTTACTGTGTCCCACGCTCCCTCACATTGATGAATTAACGCAGAAATGGCGTCGCTATGACATACTATAGGTACCATGCCTTCTGTTTCCCAATCGAGTATTGTTTTCCCGGCAACGAAAGGGCTGTCTGCTAGGAGAGGATTATCTCTCTTCCGATGCACTATTTCATGTTTACTGTGTCCCACGCACCCTCACATTGACGAATTAACACAGAAATGGCGTCGCTATGACATACTATAGGTACCATGCCTTCTGTTTCCCAATCGAGTATTGTTTCCTCGGCAACGAAAGTGCTGTCTGCTAGGAGAGGATTATCTCTCTTCCGATGCACTATTTCATGTTTACTGTGTCCCACGCACCCTCACATTGACGAATTAACGCAGAAATGGCGTCGCTATGACATACTATAGGTGCCATGCCTTCTGTTTCCCAATCGAGTATTGTTTCCCCGGCAACGAGGGAGGAGATTAATGTTTAACGTCCCGTCGACAACGAGGTCATTAGAGACTTAGCGCTAGCTCGGGTGAGGAAAGGATGGGGAAGGAAATCGGCCGTGCCCTTTCAAAGGAACCATCCCGACATTTACCAGAAGCGATTTAGGGAAATCACGGAAAACCTAAATCAGGATGGACGGCGACGGGATTGAACCGTCGTCCTTCCGATTGCGAGTCCAGTGTGCGAACCACCCCGGCAACGAAAGGGCTGTCTGCTAGGAGAGGATTATCTCTCTTCCGATGCACTATTTCATGTTTACTGTGTCCCACGCACCCTCACATTGACGAATTAACGCAGAAATGGCGTCGCTATGACATACTATAGGAGCCATGCCTTCTGTTTCCCAATCGAGTATTGTTTCCCCGGCAACGAAAGGGCTGTCTGCTAGGAGTGGATTATCTCTTTTCCGATGCACTATTTCATGTTTACTGTGTCCCACGCACCCTCACATTGACGAATTAACGCAGAAATGGCGTCGCTATAACATACTATAGGTACCATGCCTTCTGTTTCCCAATCGAGTATTGTTTCCCTGGCAACGAAAGGGCTGTCTGCTAGGAGAGGATTATCTCTCTGCCGATGCACTATTCCATGTTTACTGTGTCCCACGCACCATCACATTGACGAATTAACGCAGAAATGGCGTCGCTATGACATACTATAGGAGCCATGCCTTCTGTTTCCCAATCGAGTATTGTTTCCGCGGCAACGAAAGGGCTGTCTGCTAGGAGTGGATTATCTCTTTTCCGATGCACTATTTCATGTTTACTGTGTCCCACGCACCCACACATTGACGAATTAACGCAGAAATGGCGTCGCTATGACGTACTATAGGAGCCATGCCTTCTGTTTCCCAATCGAGTATTGTTTCCCCGGCAACGAAAGGGCTGTCTGCTAGGAGAGGATTATCTCTCTTCCGATGCACTATTTCGTGTTTACTGTGTCCCACGCACCCTCACATTGACGAATTAACGCAGAAATGGCGTCGCTATGACATACTATAGGTACAATGTCTTCTGTTTCCCAATCGAGTATTGTTTCCTGGCAACGAAAGGGCTGTCTGCTAGGAGAGGATTATCTCTCTGCCGATGCACTATTTCATGTTTACTGTGTCCCACGCACCATCACATTGACGAATTAACTCAGAAATGGCGTCGCTATGACATACTATAGGTGCCATGCCTTCTGTTTCCCAATCGAGTATTGTTTCCCCGGCAACGAAAGGGCTGTCTGCTAGAAGAGGTTTATCTCTCTTCCGATGCACTATTTCATGTTTACTGTGTCCCACGCACCCTCACATTGACGAATTAACGCAGAAATGGCGTCGCTATGACATACTATAGGTACAATGCCTTCTGTTTCCCAATCGAGTATTGTTTCCCTGGCAACGAAAGGGCTGTCTGCTAGGAGAGGATTATCTCTCTGCCGATGCACTATTTCATGTTTACTGTGTCCCACGCACCCTCACATTGACGAATTAATGCAGAAATGGCGTCGCTATGACATACTATAGGTACAATGCCTTCTGTTTCCCAATCGAGTATTGTTTCCCTGGCAACGAAAGGGCTGTCTGCTAGGAGTGGACTATCTCATTTCCGATGCACTATTTCATGTTTACTGTGTCCCACGCACCCTCACATTGACGAATTAACGCAGAAATGGCGTCGCTATGACATACTATAGGAGCCATACCTTCTGTTTCCCAATCGAGTATTGTTTCCACGGCAACGAAAGGGCTGTCTGCTAGGAGTCGATTATCTGTTTTCCGATGCACTATTTCATGTTTACTGTGTCCCACGCACCCTCACATTGACGAATTAACGCAGAAATGGCGTCGCTATGACATACTATAGGAGCCATGCCTTCTGCTTCCCAATCGAGTATTGTTTCCCCGGCAACGAAAGGGCTGTCTGCTAGGAGAGCATTATCTCTCTTCCGCTGCACTATTTCATGTTTACTGTGTCCCACGCACCCCCACATTGACGAATTAACGCAGAAATGGCGTCGCTATGACTTACTATAGGAGCCATGCCTTCTGTTTCCCAATCGAGTATTGTTTCTCCGGCAACGAAAGGGCTTTCTGCTAGGAGTGGATTATTTCGTTTCCGATGCACTATTTCATGTTTACTGTGTCCCACGCACCCTCACATTGACGAATTAACACAGAAATGGCGTCGCTATGACATACTATAGGAGCCATGTCTTCTGTTTCCCAATCGAGTATTGTTTCCCCGGCAACGAAAGGGCTGTCTGCTAGGAGAGGATTATCTCTCTTCCGATGCACTATTTCATGTTTACTGTGTCCCACGCACCCTCACATAGACGAATTAACGCATAAATGGCGTCGCTATGACATCCTATAGGAGCCATCACTTCTGTTTCCCAATCGAGTATTGTTTCCCCGGCAACGAAAGGGCTGTCTGCTAGGAGAGAACTATCTCTCTTCCGATGCACTATTTCATGTTTACTGTGTCCCACGCACCCTCACATTGACGAATTAACGCAGAAATGGCGTCGCTATGACATACTATTGGAGCCATGCCTTCTGTTTCCCAATCGAGTATTGTTTCCCCGGCAACGAAATGGATGACTGCTAGGAGAGGATTATCTCTCTTCCGATGTACTATTTCATGTTTACTGTGTCCCACGCACCCTCACATTGACGAATTAACGCAGAAATGGCGTCGCTATGACATACTATAGGAGCCATGCCTTCTGTTTCCCAATCGAGTATTGTTTCCCCAGCAACGAAAGGGCTGTCTGCTAGGAGAGGATTATCTGTCTTCCGATGCACTATTTCATGTTTACTGTGTCCCACGCACCCTCACATTGACGAATTAACGCAGAAATGGCGTCGCTATGACATACTATAGGAGCCATGCCTTCTGTTTCCCAATCGAGTATTGTTTGCCCGGCAACGAAAGGGCTGTCTGCTAGGAGAGGATTATCTCTCTTCAGATGCACTATTTCATGTTTACTGTGTCCCACGCACCCTCACATTGACGAATTAACCCAGAAATGGCGTCGCTATGACATACTATTGGAGCCATGCCTTCTGTTTCCCAATCGAGTATTGTTTCCCAGGCAACGAAATGGGTGTCTGCTAGGAGAGGATTATCTCTCTTCCGATGTACTATTTCATGTTTACTGTGTCCCACGCTCCCTCACATTGATGAATTAACGCAGAAATGGCGTCGCTATGACATACTATAGGTACCATGCCTTCTGTTTCCCAATCGAGTATTGTTTCCCCGGCAACGAAAGGGCTGTCTGCTAGGAGAGGATTATCTCTCTTCCGATGCACTATTTCATGTTTACTGTGTCCCACGCACCCTCACATTGACGAATTAACACAGAAATGGCGTCGCTATGACATACTATAGGTACCATGCCTTCTGTTTCCCAATCGAGTATTGTTTCCCCGGCAACGAAAGTGCTGTCTGCTAGGAGAGGATTATCTCTCTTCCGATGCACTATTTCATGTTTACTGTGTCCCACGCACCCTCACATTGACGAATTAACGCAGAAATGGCGTCGCTATGACATACTATAGGTGCCATGCCTTCTGTTTCCCAATCGAGTATTGTTTCCCCGGCAACGAGGGAGGAGATTAATGTTTAACGTCCCGTCGACAACGAGGTCATTAGAGACTTAGCGCTAGCTCGGGTGAGGAAAGGATGGGGAAGGAAATCGGCCGTGCCCTTTCAAAGGAACCATCCCGACATTTACCAGAAGCGATTTAGGGAAATCACGGAAAACCTAAATCAGGATGGACGGCGACGGGATTGAACCGTCGTCCTTCCGATTGCTAGTCCAGTGTGCGAACCACCCCGGCAACGAAAGGGCTGTCTGCTAGGAGAGGATTATCTCTCTTCCGATGCACTATTTCATGTTTACTGTGTCCCACGCACCCTCACATTGACGAATTAACGCAGAAATGGCGTCGCTATGACATACTATAGGAGCCATGCCTTCTGTTTCCCAATCGAGTATTGTTTCCCCGGCAACGAAAGGGCTGTCTGCTAGAAGAGGTTTATCTCTCTTCCGATGCACTATTTCATGTTTACTGTGTCCCACGCACCCTCACATTGACGAATTAATGCAGAAATGGCGTCGCTATGACATACTATAGGTACAATGCCTTCTGTTTCCCAATCGAGTATTGTTTCCCTGGCAACGAAAGGGCTGTCTGCTAGGAGAGGATTATCTCTCTGCCGATGCACTATTTCATGTTTACTGTGTCCCACGCACCATCACATTGACGAATTAACTCAGAAATGGCGTCGCTATGACATACTATAGGTGCCATGCCTTCTGCTTCCCAATCGAGTATTGTTTCCCCGGCAACGAAAGGGCTGTCTGCTAGAAGAGGTTTATCTCTCTTCCGATGCACTATTTCATGTTTACTGTGTCCCACGCACCCTCACATTGACGAATTAACGCAGAAATGGCGTCGCTATGACATACTATAGGTACAATGCCTTCTGTTTCCCAATCGAGTATTGTTTCCCTGGCAACGAAAGGGCTGTCTGCTAGGAGAGGATTATCTCTCTGCCGATGCACTATTTCATGTTTACTGTACCCACGCACCCTCACATTGACGAATTAATGCAGAAATGGCGTCGCTATGACATACTATAGGTACAATGCCTTCTGTTTCCCAATCGAGTATTGTTTCCCTGGCAACGAAAGGGCTGTCTGCTAGGAGTGGACTATCTCATTTCCGATGCACTATTTCATGTTTACTGTGTCCCACGCACCCTCACATTGACGAATTAACGCAGAAATGGCGTCGCTATGACATACTATAGGAGCCATACCTTCTGTTTCCCAATCGAGTATTGTTTCCCCGGCAACGAAAGGGCTGTCTGCTAGGAGTCGATTATCTGTTTTCCGATGCACTATTTCATGTTTACTGTGTCCCACGCACCCTCACATTGACGAATTAACGCAGAAATGGCGTCGCTATGACATACTATAGGAGCCATGCCTTCTGTTTCCCAATCGAGTATTGTTTCCCCGGCAACGAAAGGGCTGTCTGCTAGGAGAGCATTATCTCTCTTCCGCTGCACTATTTCATGTTTACTGTGTCCCACGCACCCCCACATTGACGAATTAACGCAGAAATGGCGTCGCTATGACTTACTATAGGAGCCATGCCTTCTGTTTCCCAATCGAGTATTGTTTCTCCGGCAACGAAAGGGCTTTCTGCTAGGAGTGGATTATTTCGTTTCCGATGCACTATTTCATGTTTACTGTGTCCCACGCACCCTCACATTGACGAATTAACACAGAAATGGCGTCGCTATGACATACTATAGGAGCCATGTCTTCTGTTTCCCAATCGAGTATTGTTTCCCCGGCAACGAAAGGGCTGTCTGCTAGGAGAGGATTATCTCCCTTCCGATGCACTATTTCATGTTTACTGTGTCCCACGCACCCTCACATAGACGAATTAACGCATAAATGGCGTCGCTATGACATACTATAGGAGCCATCACTTCTGTTTCCCAATCGAGTATTGTTTCCCCGGCAACCAAAGGGCTGTCTGCTAGGAGAGAACTATCTCTCTTCCGATGCACTATTTCATGTTTACTGTGTCCCACGCACCCTCACATTGACGAATTAACGCAGAAATGGCGTCGCTATGACATACTATTGGAGCCATGCCTTCTGTTTCCCAATCGAGTATTGTTTCCCCGGCAACGAAATGGGTGTCTGCTAGGAGAGGATTATCTCTCTTCCGATGTACTATTTCATGTTTACTGTGTCCCACGCACCCTCACATTGACGAATTAACGCAGAAATGGCGTCGCTATGACATACTATAGGAGCCATGCCTTCTGTTTCCCAATCGAGTATTGTTTCCCCAGCAACGAAAGGGCTGTCTGCTAGGAGAGGATCATCTGTCTTCCGATGCACTATTTCATGTTTACTGTGTCCCACGCACCCTCACATTGACGAATTAACGCAGAAATGGCGTCGCTATGACATACTATAGGAGCCATGCCTTCTGTTTCCCAATCGAGTATTGTTTGCCCGGCAACGAAAGGGCTGTCTGCTAGGAGAGGATTATCTCTCTTCAGATGCACTATTTCATGTTTACTGTGTCCCACGCACCCTCACATTGACGAATTAACCCAGAAATGGCGTCGCTATGACATACTATTGGAGCCATGCCTTCTGTTTCCCAATCGAGTATTGTTTCCCCGGCAACGAAAGGGCTGTCTGCTAGGAGAGGATTATCTCTCTTCCGATGCACTATTTCATGTTTACTGTGTCCCACGCACCCTCACATTGACGAATTAACACAGAAATGGCGTCGCTATGACATACTATAGGTACCATGCCTTCTGTTTCCCAATCGAGTATTGTTTGCCCGGCAACGAAAGGGCTGTCTGCTAGGAGAGGATTATCTCTCTTCAGATGCACTATTTCATGTTTACTGTGTCCCACGCACCCTCACATTGACGAATTAACCCAGAAATGGCGTCGCTATGACATACTATTGGAGCCATGCCTTCTGTTTCCCAATCGAGTATTGTTTGCCCGGCAACGAAAGGGCTGTCTGCTAGGAGAGGATTATCTCTCTTCAGATGCACTATTTCATGTTTACTGTGTCCCACGCACCCTCACATTGACGAATTAACCCAGAAATGGCGTCGCTATGACATACTATTGGAGCCATGCCTTCTGTTTCCCAATCGAGTATTGTTTCCCCGGCAACGAAAGGGCTGTCTGCTAGGAGAGGATTATCTCTCTTCCGATGCACTATTTCATGTTTACTGTGTCCCACGCACCCTCACATTGACGAATTAACACAGAAATGGCGTCGCTATGACATACTATAGGTACCATGCCTTCTGTTTCCCAATCGAGTATTGTTTGCCCGGCAACGAAAGGGCTGTCTGCTAGGAGAGGATTATCTCTCTTCAGATGCACTATTTCATGTTTACTGTGTCCCACGCACCCTCACATTGACGAATTAACCCAGAAATGGCGTCGCTATGACATACTATAGGAGCCATGCCTTCTGTTTCCCAATCGAGTATTGTTTGCCCGGCAACGAAAGGGCTGTCTGCTAGGAGAGGATTATCTCTCTTCAGATGCACTATTTCATGTTTACTGTGTCCCACGCACCCTCACATTGACGAATTAACGCAGAAATGGCGTCGCTATGACATACTATAGGAGCCATGCCTTCTGTTTCCCAATCGAGTATTGTTTGCCCGGCAACGAAAGGGCTGTCTGCTAGGAGAGGATTATCTCTCTTCAGATGCACTATTTCATGTTTACTGTGTCCCACGCACCCTCACATTGACGAATTAACCCAGAAATGGCGTCGCTATGACATACTATTGGAGCCATGCCTTCTGTTTCCCAATCGAGTATTGTTTCCCCGGCAACGAAAGGGCTGTCTGCTAGGAGAGGATTATCTCTCTTCAGATGCACTATATCATGTTTACTGTGTCCCACGCACCCTCACATTGACGAATTAACACAGAAATGGCGTCGCTATGACATACTATAGGTACCATGCCTTCTGTTTCCCAATCGAGTATTGTTTCCCCGGCAACGAAAGGGCTGTCTGCTAGGAGAGGATTATCTCTCTTCCGATGCACTATTTCATGTTTACTGTGTCCCACGCACCATCACATTGACGAATTAACGCAGAAATGGCGTCGCTATGACATACTGTATGAGCCATGCCTTCTGTTTCCCAATCGAGTATTGTTTCCGCGGCAACGAAAGGGCTGTCTGCTAGGAGTGGATTATCTCTTTTCCGATGCACTATTTCATGTTTACTGTGTCCCACGCACCCTCACATTGACGAATTAACGCAGAAATGGCGTCGCTATAACATACTATAGGTACCATGCCTTCTGTTTCCCAATCGAGTATTGTTTCCCTGGCAACGAAAGGGCTGTCTGCTAGGAGAGGATTATCTCTCTGCCGATGCACTATTTCATGTTTACTGTGTCCCACGCACCATCACATTGACGAATTAACGCAGAAATGGCGTCGCTATGACATACTATAGGAGCCATGCCTTCTGTTTCCCAATCGAGTATTGTTTCCGCGGCAACGAAAGGGCTGTCTGCTAGGAGTGGATTATCTCTTTTCCGATGCACTATTTCATGTTTACTGTGTCCCACGCACCCACACATTGACGAATTAACGCAGAAATGGCGTCGCTATGACATACTATAGGTACAATGCCTTCTGTTTCCCAATCGAGTATTGTTCCCTGGCAACGAAAGGGCTGTCTGCTAGGAGAGGATTATCTCTCTGCCGATGCACTATTTCATGTTTACTGTGTCCCACGCACCATTACATTGACGAATTAACGCAGAAATGGCGTCGCTATGACATACTATAGGAGCCATGCCTTCTGTTTCCCAATCGAGTATTTTTTCCCCGGCAACGAAAGGGCTGTCTGCTAGAAGAGGTTTATCTCTCTTCCGATGCACTATTTCATGTTTACTGTGTCCCACGCACCATCACATTGACGAATTAACGCAGAAATGGCGTCGCTATGACATACTATAGGTGCCATGCCTTCTGTTTCCCAATTGAGTATTGTTTCCCCTTCAACGAGGGAGGAGATTAATGTTTAACGTCCCGTCGACAACGAGGTCATTAGAGACTTAGCGCTAGCTCGGGTGAGGAAAGGATGGGGAAGGAAATCGGCCGTGCCCTTTCAAAGGAACCATCCCGACATTTACCTGAAGCGATTTAGGGAAATCACGGAAAACCTAAATCAGGATGGACGGCGACGGGATTGAACCGTCGTCCTTCCGATTGCGAGTCCAGTGTGCGAACCACCCCGGCAACGAAAGGGCTGTCTGCTAGGAGAGGATTATCTCTCTTCCGATGCACTATTTCATGTTTACTGTGTCCCACGCACCCTCACATTGACGAATTAACGCAGAAATGGCGTCGCTATGACATAATATAGGAGCCATGTCTTCTGGTTCCCAATCGAGTATTGTTTCCCCGGCAACGAAAGGGCTGTCTGCTAGGAGTGGATTATCTCTTTTCCGATGACCTATTTCATGTTTACTGTGTCCCACGCACCCTCACATTGACGAATTAACGCAGAAATGGCGTCGCTATAACATACTATAGGTACCATGCCTTCTGTTTCCCAATCGAGTATTGTTTCCCTGGCAACGAAAGGGCTGTCTGCTAGGAGAGGATTATCTCTCTGCCGATGCACTATTTCATGTTTACTGTGTCCCACGCACCATCACATTGACGAATTAACGCAGAAATGGCGTCGCTATGACATACTATAGGAGCCATGCCTTCTGTTTCCCAATCGAGTATTGTTTCCGCGGCAACGAAAGGGCTCTCTGCTAGGAGTAGATTATCTCTTTTCCGATGCACTATTTCATGTTTACTGTGTCCCACGCACCCACACATTGACGAATTAACGCAGAAATGGCGTCGCTATGACGTACTATACGAGCCATGCCTTCTGTTTCCCAATCGAGTATTGTTTCCCCGGCAACGAAAGGGCTGTCTGCTAGGAGAGGATTATCTCTCTTCCGATGCACTATTTCGTGTTTACTGTGTCCCACGCACCCTCACATTGACGAATTAACGCAGAAATGGCGTCGCTATGACATACTATTGGTACAATGCCTTCTGTTTCCCAATCGAGAATTGTTTCCCTGGCAACGAAAGGGCTGTCTGCTAGGAGAGGATTATCTCTCTGCCGATGCACTATTTCATGTTTACTGTGTCCCACGCACCATCACATTGACGAATTAACGCAGAAATGGCGTCGCTATGACATACTATAGGAGCCATGCCTTCTGTTTCCCAATCGAGTATTGTTTCCCCGGCAACGAAAGGGCTGTCTGCTAGAAGAGGTTTATCTCTCTTCCGATGCACTATTTCATGTTTACTGTGTCCCACGCACCCTCACATTGACGAATTAAATGAGAAATGGCGTCGCTATGACATACTATAGGTACAATGCCTTCTGTTTCCCAATCGAGAATTGTTTCCCTGGCAACGAAAGGGCTGTCTGCTAGGAGAGGATTATCTCTCTGCCGATGCACTATTTCATGTTTACTGTGTCCCACGCACCATCACATTGACGAATTAACTCAGAAATGGCGTCGCTATGACATACTATAGGTGCCATGCCTTCTGTTTCCCAATCGAGTATTGTTTCCCCGGCAACGAAAGGGCTGTCTGCTAGAAGAGGTTTATCTCTCTTCCGATGCACTATTTCATGTTTACTGTGTCCCACGCACCCTCACATTGACGAATTAACGCAGAAATGGCGTCGCTATGACATACTATAGGTACAATGCCTTCTGTTTCCCAATCGAGTATTGTTTCCCTGGCAACGAAAGGGCTGTCTGCTAGGAGAGGATTATCTCTCTGCCGATGCACTATTTCATGTTTACTGTGTCCCACGCACCATCACATTGACGAATTAACGCAGAAATGGCGTCGCTATGACATTCTTAGGAGCCATGCCTTCTGTTTCGCAATCGAGTATTGTTTCCCTGGCAACGAAAGGGCTGTCTGCTAGGAGTGGATTATCTCGTTTCCGATGCACTATTTCATGTTTACTGTGTCCCACGCACCCTCACATTGACGAATTAACGCAGAAATGGCGTCGCTATGACATACTATAGGAGCCATGCTTTCTGTTTCCAAATCGAGTATTGTTTCCCCGGCAACGAAAGGGCTGTCTGCTAGGAGAGGATTATCTCTCTTCCGATGCACTATTTCATGTTTGCTGTGTCCCACGCACCCTCACATTGACGGATTAACGCAAAAATGGCGTCGCTATGACGTACTATGCACTATTTCATGTTTACTGTGTCCCACGCACCCTCACATTGACGAATTAACGCAGAAATGGCGTCGCTATGACATACTATAGGTACCATGCCTTCTGTTTCCCAATCGGGTATTGTTTCCCCGGCAACGAAAGGGCTGTCTGCTAGGAGAGGATTTTCTCTCTTCCGATGCACTATTTCATGTTTACTGTGTCCCACGCACCCTCACATTGACGAATTAACGCAGAAATGGCGTCGCTATGACATACTATAGGAGCCATGCCTTCTGGTTACCAATCGAGTATTGTTTTCCCGGCAACGAAAGGGCTGTCTGCTAGGAGTGGACTATCTCTTTTCCGATGCACTATTTCATGTTTACTGTGTCCCACGCAACCCCACATTGACGAATTAACGCAGAAATGGCGTCGCTATGACATACTATAGGAGCCATACCTTCTGTTTCCCAATCGAGTATTGTTTCCCCGGCAACGAAAGGGCTGTCTGCTAGGAGTCGATTATCTCTTTTCCGATGCACTATTTCATGTTTACTGTGTCCCACGCACCCTCACATTGACGAATTAACGCAGAAATGGCGTCGCTATGACATACTATAGGAGCCATGCCTTCTGTTTCCCAATCGAGTATTGTTTCCCCGGCAACGAAAGGGCTGTCTGCTAGGAGAGCATTATCTCTCTTCCGCTGCACTATTTCATGTTTACTGTGTCCCACGCACCCCCACATTGACGAATTAACGCAGAAATGGCGTCGATATGACTTACTATAGGAGCCATGCCTTCTGTTTCCCAATCGAGTATTGTTTCCCCGGCAACGAAAGGGCTTTCTGCTAGGAGTGGATTATCTCGTTTCCGATGCACTATTTCATGTTTACTGTGTCCCACGCACCCTCACATTGACGAATTAACACAGAAATGGCGTCGCTATGACATACTATAGGAGCCATGTCTTCTGTTTCCCAATCGAGTATTGTTTCCCCGGCAACGAAAGGGCTGTCTGCTAGGAGAGGATTATCTCTCTTCCGATGCACTATTTCATGTTTACTGTGTCCCACGCACCCTCACATAGACGAATTAACGCATAAATGGCGTCGCTATGACATACTATAGGAGCCATCACTTCTGTTTCCCAATCGAGTATTGTTTCCCCGGCAACGAAAGGGCTGTCTGCTAGGAGAGAACTATCACTCTTCCGATTCACTATTCCATGTTTACTGTGTCCCACGCACCCTCACATTGCCGAATTAAGGCAGAAATGGCGTCGCTATGACATACTATAGGAGCCATGCCTTCTGTTTCCCAATCGAGTATTGTTTCCCCGGCAACGAAATGGGTGTCTGCTAGGAGAGGATTATCTCTCTTCCGATGTACTATTTCATGTTTACTGTGTCCCACGCACCCTCACATTGATGAATTAACGTAGAAATGGCGTCGCTATGACATACTATAGGTACCATGCCTTCTGTTTCCCAATCGAGTATTGTTTCCCCGGCAACGAAAGGGCTGTCTGCTAGGAGAGGATTATCTCTCTTCCGATGCACTATTTCATGTTTACTGTGTCCCACGCACCCTCACATTGAAGAATTAACACAGAAATGGCGTCGCTATGACATACTATAGGTACCATGCCTTCTGTTTCCCAATCGAGTATTGTTTCCCCGGCAACGAAAGGGCTGTCTGCTAGGAGAGGATTATCTCTCTTCCGATGCACTATTTCATGTTTACTGTGTCCCACGCACCCTCACATTGACGAATTAACGCAGAAATGGCGTCGCTATGACATACTATAGGAGATATGCCTTCTGTTTCCCAATCGAGTATTGTTTCCCCGGCAACGAGGGAGGAGATTAATGTTTAACGTCCTGTCGACAACGAGGTCATTAGAGACTTAGCGCTAGCTCGGGTGAGGAAAGGATGGGGAAGGAAATCGGCCGTGCCCTTTCAAAGGAACCATCCCGGCATTTACCTGAAGCGATTTAGGGAAATCACGGAAAACCTAAATCAGGATGGACGGCGACGGGATTGAACCGTCGTCCTCCCGATTGCGAGTCCAGTGTGCGAACCACCCCGGCAACGAAAGGGCTGTCTGCTAGGAGAGGATTATCTCTCTTCCGATGCACTATTTCATGTTTACTGTGTCCCACGCACCCTCACATTGACGAATTAACGCAGAAATGGCGTCGCTATGACATACTATAGGAGCCATGCCTTTTGTTTCCCAATCGAGTATTGTTTCACCGGCAACGAAAGGGCTGTCTGCTAGGAGTGGATTATCTCTTTTCCGATGCACTATTTCATGTTTACTGTGTCCCACGCACCCTCACATTCACGAATTAACGCAGAAATGGCGTCGCTATAACATACTATAAGTACCATGCCTTCTGTTTCCCAATCGAGTATTGTTTCCCCGGCAACGAAATTACTGTCTGCTAGGAGTGGATTATCTCTTTTCCGATGCACTATTTCATGTTTATTGTGTCCCACGCACCCTCACATTGACGAATTAACGCAGAAATGGCGTCGCTATGACATACTATAGGTACCATGCCTTCTGTTTCCCAATCGAGTATTGTTTCCCCGGCAACGAAAGGGCTGTCTGCTAGGAGAGGATTATCTCTCTTCCGATGCACTATTTCATGTTTGCTGTGTCCCACGCACCCTCACATTGACGGATTAACGCAAAAATGGCGTCGCTATGACGTACTATGCACTATTTCATGTTTACTGTGTCCCACGCACCCTCACATTGGCGAATTAACGCAGAAATGGTGTCGCTATGACATACTATAGGAGCCATGACTTCTGTTTCCCAATCGAGTATTGTTTCCCCGGCAACGAAAGGGCTGTGTGCTAGGAGTGGATTATCTCTTTTCCGATGCACTATTTCATGTTTACTGTGTCCCACGCACCCACACATTGACGAATTAACGCAGAAATGGCGTCGCTATGACATACTATAGGAGCCATGCCTTCTGTTTCCCAATCGAGTATTGTTTCCCCGGCAACGAAAGGGATGTCTGCTAGGAGAGGATTATCTCTCTTCCGATGCACTATTTCATGTTTACTGTGTCCCACGCACCCTCACATTGACGAATTAACGCAGAAATGGCGTCGCTATGACATACTATAGGTACCATGCCTTCTGTTTCCCAATCGGGTATTGTTTCCCCGGCAACGAAAGGGCTGTCTGCTAGGAGAGGATTTTCTCTCTTCCGATGCACTATTTCATGTTTACTGTGTCCCACGCACCCTCACATTGACGAATTAACGCAGAAATGGCGTCGCTATGACATACTATAGGAGCCATGCCTTCTGGTTACCAATCGAGTATTGTTTTCCCGGCAACGAAAGGGCTGTCTGCTAGGAGTGGACTATCTCTTTTCCGATGCACTATTTCATGTTTACTGTGTCCCACGCAACCTCACATTGACGAATTAACGCAGAAATGGCGTCGCTATGACATACTATAGGAGCCATACCTTCTGTTTCCCAATCGAGTATTGTTTCCCCGGCAACGAAAGGGCTGTCTGCTAGGAGTCGATTTTCTCTTTTCCGAAGCACTATTTCATGTTTACTGTGTCCCACGCACCCTCACATTGACGAATTAACGCAGAAATGGCGTCGCTATGACATACTATAGGAGCCATGCCTTCTGTTTCCCAATCGAGTATTGTTTCCCCGGCAACGAAAGGGCTGTCTGCTAGGAGAGCATTATCTCTCTTCCGCTGCACTATTTCATGTTTACTGTGTCCCACGCACCCCCACATTGACGAATTAACGCAGAAATGGCGTCGATATGACTTACTATAGGAGCCATGCCTTCTGTTTCCCAATCGAGTATTGTTTCCCCGGCAACTAAAGGGCTTTCTGCTAGGAGTGGATTATCTCGTTTCCGATGCACTATTTCATGTTTACTGTGTCCCACGCACCCTCACATTGACGAATTAACACAGAAATGGCGTCGCTATGACATACTATAGGAGCCATGTCTTCTGTTTCCCAATCGAGTATTGTTTCCCCGGCAACGAAAGGGCTGTCTGCTAGGAGAGGATTATCTCTCTTCCGATGCACTATTTCATGTTTACTGTGTCCCACGCACCCTCACATAGACGAATTAACGCATAAATGGCGTCGCTATGACATACTATAGGAGCCATCACTTCTGTTTCCCAATCGAGTATTGTTTCCCCGGCAACGAAAGGGCTGTCTGCTAGGAGAGAACTATCACTCTTCCGATGCACTATTCCATGTTTACTGTGTCCCACGCACCCTCACATTGACGAATTAAGGCAGAAATGGCGTCGCTATTACATACTATAGGAGCCATGCCTTCTGTTTCCCAATCGAGTATTGTTTCCCCGGCAACGAAATGGGTGTCTGCTAGGAGAGGATTATCTCTCTTCCGATGTACTATTTCATGTTTACTGTGTCCCACGCACCCTCACATTGATGAATTAACGTAGAAATGGCGTCGCTATGACATACTATAGGTACCATGCCTTCTGTTTCCCAATCGAGTAATGTTTCCCCGGCAACGAAAGGGCTGTCTGCTAGGAGAGGATTATCTCTCTTCCGATGCACTATTTCATGTTTACTGTGTCCCACGCACCCTCACATTGAAGAATTAACACAGAAATGGCGTCGCTATGACATACTATAGGTACCATGCCTTCTGTTTCCCAATCGAGTATTGTTTCCCCGGCAACGAAAGGGCTGTCTGCTAGGAGAGGATTATCTCTCTTCCGATGCACTATTTCATGTTTACTGTGTCCCACGCACCCTCACATTGACGAATTAACGCAGAAATGGCGTCGCTATGACATACTATAGGAGATATGCCTTCTGTTTCCCAATCGAGTATTGTTTCCCCGGCAACGAGGGAGGAGATTAATGTTTAACGTCCTGTCGACAACGAGGTCATTAGAGACTTAGCGCTAGCTCGGGTGAGGAAAGGATGGGGAAGGAAATCGGCCGTGCCCTTTCAAAGGAACCATCCCGGCATTTACCTGAAGCGATTTAGGGAAATCACGGAAAACCTAAATCAGGATGGACGGCGACGGGATTGAACCGTCGTCCTCCCGATTGCGAGTCCAGTGTGCGAACCACCCCGGCAACGAAAGGGCTGTCTGCTAGGAGAGGATTATCTCTCTTCCGATGCACTATTTCATGTTTACTGTGTCCCACGCACCCTCACATTGACGAATTAACGCAGAAATGGCGTCGCTATGACATACTATAGGAGCCATGCCTTCTGTTTCCCAATCGAGTATTGTTTCACCGGCAACGAAAGGGCTGTCTGCTAGGAGTGGATTATCTCTTTTCCGATGCACTATTTCATGTTTACTGTGTCCCACGCACCCTCACATTCACGAATTAACGCAGAAATGGCGTCGCTATAACATACTATAAGTACCATGCCTTCTGTTTCCCAATCGAGTATTGTTTCCCCGGCAACGAAATTACTGTCTGCTAGGAGTGGATTATCTCTTTTCCGATGCACTATTTCATGTTTATTGTGTCCCACGCACCCTCACATTGACGAATTAACGCAGAAATGGCGTCGCTATGACATACTATAGGTACCATGCCTTCTGTTTCCCAATCGAGTATTGTTTCCCCGGCAACGAAAGGGCTGTCTGCTAGGAGAGGATTATCTCTCTTCCGATGCACTATTTCATGTTTGCTGTGTCCCACGCACCCTCACATTGACGGATTAACGCAAAAATGGCGTCGCTATGACGTACTATGCACTATTTCATGTTTACTGTGTCCCACGCACCCTCACATTGGCGAATTAACGCAGAAATGGTGTCGCTATGACATACTATAGGAGCCATGACTTCTGTTTCCCAATCGAGTATTGTTTCCCCGGCAACGAAAGGGCTGTGTGCTAGGAGTGGATTATCTCTTTTCCGATGCACTATTTCATGTTTACTGTGTCCCACGCACCCACACATTGACGAATTAACGCAGAAATGGCGTCGCTATGACATACTATAGGAGCCATGCCTTCTGTTTCCCAATCGAGTATTGTTTCCCCGGCAACGAAAGGGATGTCTGCTAGGAGAGGATTATCTCTCTTCCGATGCACTATTTCATGTTTACTGTGTCCCACGCACCCTCACATTGACGAATTAACGCAGAAATGGCGTCGCTATGACATACTATAGGTACCATGCCTTCTGTTTCCCAATCGGGTATTGTTTCCCCGGCAACGAAAGGGCTGTCTGCTAGGAGAGGATTTTCTCTCTTCCGATGCACTATTTCATGTTTACTGTGTCCCACGCACCCTCACATTGACGAATTAACGCAGAAATGGCGTCGCTATGACATACTATAGGAGCCATGCCTTCTGGTTACCAATCGAGTATTGTTTTCCCGGCAACGAAAGGGCTGTCTGCTAGGAGTGGACTATCTCTTTTCCGATGCACTATTTCATGTTTACTGTGTCCCACGCAACCTCACATTGACGAATTAACGCAGAAATGGCGTCGCTATGACATACTATAGGAGCCATACCTTCTGTTTCCCAATCGAGTATTGTTTCCCCGGCAACGAAAGGGCTGTCTGCTAGGAGTCGATTTTCTCTTTTCCGAAGCACTATTTCATGTTTACTGTGTCCCACGCACCCTCACATTGACGAATTAACGCAGAAATGGCGTCGCTATGACATACTATAGGAGCCATGCCTTCTGTTTCCCAATCGAGTATTGTTTCCCCGGCAACGAAAGGGCTGTCTGCTAGGAGAGCATTATCTCTCTTCCGCTGCACTATTTCATGTTTACTGTGTCCCACGCACCCCCACATTGACGAATTAACGCAGAAATGGCGTCGATATGACTTACTATAGGAGCCATGCCTTCTGTTTCCCAATCGAGTATTGTTTCCCCGGCAACTAAAGGGCTTTCTGCTAGGAGTGGATTATCTCGTTTCCGATGCACTATTTCATGTTTACTGTGTCCCACGCACCCTCACATTGACGAATTAACACAGAAATGGCGTCGCTATGACATACTATAGGAGCCATGTCTTCTGTTTCCCAATCGAGTATTGTTTCCCCGGCAACGAAAGGGCTGTCTGCTAGGAGAGGATTATCTCTCTTCCGATGCACTATTTCATGTTTACTGTGTCCCACGCACCCTCACATAGACGAATTAACGCATAAATGGCGTCGCTATGACATACTATAGGAGCCATCACTTCTGTTTCCCAATCGAGTATTGTTTCCCCGGCAACGAAAGGGCTGTCTGCTAGGAGAGAACTATCACTCTTCCGATGCACTATTCCATGTTTACTGTGTCCCACGCACCCTCACATTGACGAATTAAGGCAGAAATGGCGTCGCTATGACATACTATAGGAGCCATGCCTTCTGTTTCCCAATCGAGTATTGTTTCCCCGGCAACGAAATGGGTGTCTGCTAGGAGAGGATTATCTCTCTTCCGATGTACTATTTCATGTTTACTGTGTCCCACGCACCCTCACATTGATGAATTAACGCAGAAATGGCGTCGCTATGACATACTATAGTTACCATGCCTTCTGTTTCCCAATCGAGTATTGTTTCCCCGGCAACGAAAGGGCTGTCTGCTAGGAGAGGATTATCTCTCTTCCGATGCACTATTTCATGTTTACTGTGTCCCACGCACCCTCACATTGAAGAATTAACACAGAAATGGCGTCGCTATGACATACTATAGGTACCATGCCTTCTGTTTCCCAATCGAGTATTGTTTCCCCGGCAACGAAAGGGCTGTCTGCTAGGAGAGGATTATCTCTCTTCCGATGCACTATTTCATGTTTACTGTGTCCCACGCACCCTCACATTGACGAATTAACGCAGAAATGGCGTCGCTATGACATACTATAGGAGCCATGCCTTCTGTTTCCCAATCGAGTATTGTTTCCCCGGCAACGAGGGAGGAGATTAATGTTTAACGTCCTGTCGACAACGAGGTCATTAGAGACTTAGCGCTAGCTCGGGTGAGGAAAGGATGGGGAAGGAAATCGGCCGTGCCCTTTCAAAGGAACCATCCCGGCATTTACCTGAAGCGATTTAGGGAAATCACGGAAAACCTAAATCAGGATGGACGGCGACGGGATTGAACCGTCGTCCTCCCGATTGCGAGTCCAGTGTGCGAACCACCCCGGCAACGAAAGGGCTGTCTGCTAGGAGAGGATTATCTCTCTTCCGATGCACTATTTCATGTTTACTGTGTCCCACGCACCCTCACATTGACGAATTAACGCAGAAATGGCGTTGCTATGACATACTATAAGAGCCATGCCTTCTGTTTCCCAATCGAGTATTGTTTCCCCGGCAACGAAAGGGCTGTCTGCTAGGAGTGGATTATCTCTTTTCCGATGCACTATTTCATGTTTACTGTGTCCCACGCACCCTCACATTGACGAATTAACGCAGAAATGGCGTCGCTATAACATACTATAAGTACCATGCCTTCTGTTTCCCAATCGAGTATTGTTTCCCCGGCAACGAAATTACTGTCTGCTAGGAGTGGATTATCTCTTTTCCGATGCACTATTTCATGTTTATTGTGTCCCACGCACCCTCACATTGACGAATTAACGCAGAAATGGCGTCGCTATGACATACTATAGGTACCATGCCTTCTGTTTCCCAGTCGAGTATTGTTTCCCCGGCAACGAAAGGGTTGTCTGCTAGGAGAGGATTATCTCTCTTCCGATGCACTATTTCATGTTTACTGTGTCCCAAGCACCATCACATTGACGAATTAACGCAGAAATGGCGTCGCTATGACATACTATAGGAGCCATGCCTTCTGTTTCCCAATCGAGTATTGTTTCCCCGGCAACGAAAGGGCTGTCTGCTAGGAGTGGATTATCTCTTTTCCGATGCACTATTTCATGTTTACTGTGTCCCACGCACACTCACATTGACGAATTAACGCAGAAATGGCGTCGCTATGACATACTATAGGAACCATGCCTTCTGTTTCCCAATCGAGTTTTGTTTCCCCGGCAACGAAAGGGCTGTCTGCTAGGAGTGGATTATCTCTCTTCCGATGCACTATTTCATGTTTACTGTGTCCCACGCACCCTCACATTGACGAATTAACGCAGAAATGGCGTCGCTATGACATACTATAGGAGCCATGCCTTCTGTTTCCCAATCGAGTATTGTTTCCCCGGCAACGAAAGGGCTGTCTGCTAGGAGAGGATTAGCTCTCTTCCGATGCACTATTTCATGTTTACTGTGTCCCACGCACCATCACATTGACGAATTAACGCAGAAATGGCGTCGCTATGACATACTATAGGAGCCATGCCTTCTGTTTCCCAATCGAGTATTGTTTACCCGGCAACGAAAGGGCTGTCTGCTAGGAGAGGATTATCTCTTCCGATGCACTATTTCATGTTTACTGTGTCCCACGCACCCTCACATTGACGAATTAACGCAGAAATGGCGTCGCTATGACATACTATAGGAGCCATGCCTTCTGTTTCCCAATCGAGTATTGTTTCCCCGGCAACGAAAGGGCTGTCTGCTAGGAGAGGATTATCTCTCTTCCGATGCACTATTTCATGTTTACTGTGTCCCACGCACCATCACATTGACGAATTAACGCAGAAATGGCGTCGCTATGACATACTATAGGAGCCATGCCTTCTGTTTCCCAATCGAGTATTGTTTCCCCGGCAACGAAAGGGCTGTCTGCTAGGAGAGCATTATCTCTCTTCCGATGCACTATTTCATGTTTACTGTGTCCCACACACCCTCACATTGACGAATTAACGCAGAAATGGCGTCACTATGACATACTATAGGAGCCATGCCTTCTGTTTCCCAATCGAGTATTGTTTCCCCGGCAACGAAAGGGCTGTCTGCTAGGAGTGGATTATCTCTTTTCCGATGCACTATTTCATTTTTACTGTGTCCCACGCACCCTCACATTGACGAATTAACGCAGAAATGGCGTCGCTATGACATACTATAGGTGACATGCCTTCTGTTTCCCAATCGAGTATTGTTTCCCCGGCAACGAAAGGGCTGTCTGCTAGGAGTGGATCATCTCTTTTCCGATGCACTATTTCATGTTTACTGTGTCCCACGCAACCTCACATTGACGAATTAACGCAGAAATGGCGTCGCTATGACATACTATAGGAGCCATGCCTTCTGTTTCCCAATCGAGTATTGTTTTCCCGGCAACGAAAGGGCTGTCTGCTAGGAGTGGATTATCTCTTTTCCGATGCACTATTTCATGTTTACTGTGTCCCATGCACCCTCACATTGACGAATTAACGCAGAAATGGCGTCGCTATGACATACTATAGTAGACATGCCTTCTGTTTCCCAATCGAGTATTGTTTCGCCGCAACGTAAGGGCTGTCTGCTAGGAGTGGATTATCTCTTTTCCGATGCACTATTTCATGTTTACTGTGTCCCACGCACCCTCACATTCAAGAATTAACGCAGAAATGGCGTCGCTATGAGATACTATAGGTACCATGCCTTCTGTTTCCCAATCGAGTATTGTTTCCCCGGCAACGAAAGGGCTGTCTGCTAGGAGTGGCTTATCTCTTTTCCGATGCACTATTTCATGTTTACTGTGTCCCACGCACCCTCACATTGAAGAATTAACACAGAAATGGCGTCGCTATGACATACTATAGGAGACATGCCTTCTGTTTCCCAATCGAGTATTGTTTCCCCGCACCGAAAGGGCTGTCTGCTAGGAGTGGATTATCTCTTTTCCGATGCACTATTTCATGTTTACTGTGTCCCACGCACCCTCACATTGAAGAATTAACACAGAAATGGCGTCGCTATGACATACTATAGGTACCATGCCTTCTGTTTCCCAATCGAGTATTGTTTCCCCGGCAACGAAAGGGCTGTCTGCTAGGAGAGGATTATCTCTCTTCCGATGCACTATTTCATGTTTACTGTGTCCCACGTACCCTCACATTGACGAATTAACGCAGAAATGGCGTCGCTATGACATACTATAGGTGCCATGCCTTCTGTTTCCCGATCGAGTATTGTTTCCCCGGCAACGAGGGAGGAGATTAATGTTTAACGTCCCGTCGACAACGAGGTCATTAGAGACTTAGCGCTAGCTCGGGTGAGGAAAGGATGGGGAAGGAAATCGGCCATGCCCTTTCAAAGGAACCATCCCGGCATTTACCTGAAGCGATTTAGTGAAATCACGGAAAACCTAAATCAGGATGGACGGCGACGGGATTGAACGTCGTCCTTCCGATTGCGAGTCCAGTGTGCGAACCACCCCGGCAACGAAAGGGCTGTCTGCTAGGAGAGGATTATCTCTCTTCCGATGCACTATTTCATGTTTACTGTGTCCCACGCACCCTCACATTGACGAATTAACGCAGAAATGGCGTCGCTATGACATACTATAGGAGCCATGCCTTCTGTTTCCCAATCGAGTATTGTTTCCCCTGCAACGAAAGGGCTGTCTGCTCGGAGTGGATTATCTCTTTTCCGATGCACTATTTCATGTTTACTGTGTCCCACGCACCCTCACATTGACGAATTAACGCAGAAATGGCGTCGCTATAACATACTATAGGTACCATGCCTTCTGTTTCCCAATCGAGTATTGTTTCCCCGGCAACGAAATGGCTGTCTGCTAGGAGTGGATTATCTCTTTTCCGATGCACTATTTCATGTTTATTGTGTCCCACGCACCCTCACATTGACGAATTAACGCAGAAATGGCGTCGCTATGACATATTATAGGTACCATGCCTTCTGTTTCCCAATCGAGTATTGTTTCCCCGGCAACGAAAGGGCTGTCTGCTAGGAGAGGATTATCTCACTTCCGATGCACTATTTCATGTTTACTGTGTCCCACGCACCATCAAATTGACGAATTAACGCAGAAATGGCGTCGCTATGACATACTATAGGAGCCATGCCTTCTGTTTCCCAATCGAGTATTGTTTCCCCGGCAACGAAAGGGCTGTCTGCTAGGAGAGGATTATCTCTCTTCCGATGCACTATTTCATGTTTACTGTGTCCCACGCACCCTCACATTGACGAATTAACGCAGAAATGGCGTCGCTATGACATACTATAAGAGCCATGCCTTCTGTTTCCCAATCGAGTATTGTTTCCCCGGCAACGAAAGGGCTGTCTGCTAGGAGAGGATTATCTCTCTTCCGATGCACTATTTCATGTTTACTGTGTCCCACGCACCATCACATTGACGAATTAACGCAGAAATGGCGTCGCTATGACATACTATAGGAGCCATGCCTTCTGTTTCCCAATCGAGTATTGTTTCCCCGGCAACGAAAGGGCTGTCTGCTAGGAGAGGATTATCTCTCTTCCGATGCACTATTTCATGTTTACTGTGTCCCACGCACCCTCACATTGACGAATTAACGCAGAAATGGCGTCGCTATGACATACTATAGGAGCCATGTCTTCTGTTTCCCAATCGAGTATTGTTTCCACGGCAACGAAAGGGCTGTCTGCTAGGAGAGGATTATCTCTCTTCCGATGCACTATTTCATGTTTACTGTGTCCCACGCACACTCACATTGACGAATTAACGCAGAAATGGCGTCGCTATGACATACTATAGGAGCCATGCCTTCTGTTTCCCAATCGAGTATTGTTTCCCCGGCAACGAAAGGGCTGTCTGCTAGGAGTGGATTATCCCTTTTCCGATGCACTATTTCATGTTTACTGTGTCCCACGCACCCTCACATTGACGAATTAACGCAGAAATGGCGTCGCTATGACATACTATAGGAGCCATGTCTTCTGTTTCCCAATCGAGTATTGTTTCCCCGGCAACGAAAGGGCTGTCTGCTAGGAGTGGATTATCTCACTTCCGATGTACTATTTCATGTTTACAGTGTCCCATGCACCCTCACATTGACGAATTAACGCAGAAATGGCGTCGCTATGACATACTATAGGAGCCATGCCTTCTGTTTCCCAATCGAGTATTGTTTCCCCGGCAACGAAAGGGCTGTCTGCTATGAGAGGATTATCTCACTTCCGATGCACTATTTCATGTTTACTGTGTCCCACGCACCCTCACATTGACGAATTAACGCAGAAATGGCGTCGCTATGACATACTATAGGAGCCATGCCTTCTGTTTCCCAATCGAGTATTGTTTCCCCGGCAACGAAAGGGCTGTCTGCTAGGAGAGGATTATCTCTCTTCCGATGCACTATTTCATGTTTACTGTGTCCCACGCACCCTCACATTGACGAATTAACGCAGAAATGGCGTCGCTATGACATACTATAGGAGCCATGCCTTCTGTTTCCCAATCGAGTATTGTTTCCCCGGCAACGAGGGAGGAGATTAATGTTTAACGTCCCGTCGACAACGAGGTCATTAGAGACTTAGCGCTAGCTCGGGTGAGGAAAGGATGGGGAAGGAAATCGGCCGTGCCCTTTCAAAGGAACCATCCCGGCATTTACCTGAAGCGATTTAGGGAAATCACGGAAAACCTAAATCAGGATGGACGGCGACGGGATTGAACCGTCGTCCTCCCGATTGCGAGTCCAGTGTGCGAACCACCCCGGCAACGAAAGGGCTGTCTGCTAGGAGAGGATTATCTCTCTTCCGATGCACTATTTCATGTTTACTGTGTCCCACGCACCCTCACATTGACGAATTAACGCAGAAATGGCGTCGCTATGACATACTATAGGAGCCATGCCTTCTGTTTCCCAATCGAGTATTGTTTCCCCGGCAACGAAAGGGCTGTATGCTAGGAGTGGATTATCTCTTTTCCGATGCACTATTTCATGTTTACTGTGTCCCACGCACCCTCACATTGACGAATTAACGCAGAAATGGCGTCGCTATAACATACTATAAGTACCATGCCTTCTGTTTCCCAATCGAGTATTGTTTCCCCGGCAACGAAAGGGTTGTCTGCTAGGAGAGGATTATCTCTCTTCCGATGCACTATTTCATGTTTACTGTGTCCCAAGCACCATCACATTGACGAATTAACGCAGAAATGGCGTCGCTATGACATACTATAGGAGCCATGCCTTCTGTTTCCCAATCGAGTATTGTTTCCCCGGCAACGAAAGGGCTGTCTGCTAGGAGAGGATTATCTATCTTCCGATGCACTATTTCATGTTTACTGTGTCCCACGCACCCTCACATTGACGAATTAACGCAGAAATGGCGTCGCTATGACATACTATAGGAGCCATGTCTTCTGTTTCCCAATCGAGTATTGTTTCCCCGGCAACGAAAGGGCTGTCTGCTAGGAGTGGATTATCTCTTTTCCGATGCACTATTTCATGTTTACTGTGTCCCACGCACATTCACATTGACGAATTAACGCAGAAATGGCGTCGCTATGACATACTATAGGAGCCATGCCTTCTGTTTCCCAAACGAGTTTTGTTTCCCCGGCAACGAAAGGGCTGTCTGCTAGGAGTGGATTATCTCTCTTCCGATGCACTATTTCATGTTTACTGTGTCCCACGCACCCTCACATTGACGAATTAACGCAGAAATGGCGTCGCTATAACATACTATAGGAGCCATGCCTTCTGTTTCCCAATCGAGTATTGTTTCCCCGGCAACGAAAGGGCTGTCTGCTAGGAGAGGATTAGCTCTCTTCCGATGCACTATTTCATGTTTACTGTGTCCCACGCACCATCACATTGACGAATTAACGCAGAAATGGCGTCGCTATGACATACTATAGGAGCCATGCCTTCTGTTTCCCAATCGAGTATTGTTTACCCGGCAACGAAAGGGCTGTCTGCTAGGAGAGGATTATCTCTTCCGATGCACTATTTCATGTTTACTGTGTCCCACGCACCCTCACATTGACGAATTAACGCAGAAATGGCGTCGCTATGACATACTATAGGAGCCATGCCTTCTGTTTCCCAATCGAGTATTGTTTCCCCGGCAACGAAAGGGCTGTCTGCTAGGAGAGGATTATCTCTCTTCCGATGCACTATTTCATGTTTACTGTGTCCCACGCACCATCACATTGACGAATTAACGCAGAAATGGCGTCGCTATGACATACTATAGGAGCCATGCCTTCTGTTTCCCAATCGAGTATTGTTTCCCCGGCAACGAAAGGGCTGTCTGCTAGGAGAGCATTATCTCTCTTCCGATGCACTATTTCATGTTTACTGTGTCCCACACACCCTCACATTGACGAATTAACGCAGAAATGGCGTCACTATGACATACTATAGGAGCCATGCCTTCTGTTTCCCAATCGAGTATTGTTTCCAACACGCGATCTAGTGTGTCTGCTAGGAGTGGATTATCTCTTTTCCGATGCACTATTTCATTTTTACTGTGTCCCACGCACCCTCACATTGACGAATTAACGCAGAAATGGCGTCGCTATGACATACTATAGGTGACATGCCTTCTGTTTCCCAATCGAGTATTGTTTCCCCGGCAACGAAAGGGCTGTCTGCTAGGAGTGGATCATCTCTTTTCCGATGCACTATTTCATGTTTACTGTGTCCCACGCACCCTCACATTGACGAATTAACGCAGAAATGGCGTCGCTATGACATACTATAGGAGCCATGCCTTCTGTTTCCCAATCGAGTATTGTTTTCCCGGCAACGAAAGGGCTGTCTGCTAGGAGTGGATTATCTCTTTTCCGATGCACTATTTCATGTTTACTGTGTCCCATGCACCCTCACATTGACGAATTAACGCAGAAATGGCGTCGCTATGACATACTATAGGAGACATGCCTTCTGTTTCCCAATCGAGTATTGTTTCGCCGCAACGTAAGGGCTGTCTGCTAGGAGTGGATTATCTCTTTTCCGATGCACTATTTCATGTTTACTGTGTCCCACGCACCCTCACATTCAAGAATTAACGCAGAAATGGCGTCGCTATGAGATACTATAGGTACCATGCCTTCTGTTTCCCAATCGAGTATTGTTTCCCCGGCAACGAAAGGGCTGTCTGCTAGGAGTGGCTTATCTCTTTTCCGATGCACTATTTCATGTTTACTGTGTCCCACGCACCCTCACATTGAAGAATTAACACAGAAATGGCGTCGCTATGACATACTATAGGAGACATGCCTTCTGTTTCCCAATCGAGTATTGTTTCCCCGCAACGAAAGGGCTGTCTGCTAGGAGTGGATTATCTCTTTTCCGATGCACTATTTCATGTTTACTGTGTCCCACGCACCCTCACATTGAAGAATTAACACAGAAATGGCGTCGCTATGACATACTATAGGTACCATGCCTTCTGTTTCCCAATCGAGTATTGTTTCCCCGGCAACGAAAGGGCTGTCTGCTAGGAGAGGATTATCTCTCTTCCGATGCACTATTTCATGTTTACTGTGTCCCACGCACCCTCACATTGACGAATTAACGCAGAAATGGCGTCGCTATGACATACTATAGGTGCCATGCCTTCTGTTTCCCGATCGAGTATTGTTTCCCCGGCAACGAGGGAGGAGATTAATGTTTAACGTCCCGTCGACAACGAGGTCATTAGAGACTTAGCGCTAGCTCGGGTGAGGAAAGGATGGGGAAGGAAATCGGCCGTGCCCTTTCTAAGGAACCATCCCGGCATTTACCTGAAGCGATTTAGTGAAATCACGGAAAACCTAAATCAGGATGGACGGCGACGGGATTGAACGTCGTCCTTCCGATTGCGAGTCCAGTGTGCGAACCACCCCGGCAACGAAAGGGCTGTCTGCTAGGAGAGGATTATCTCTCTTCCGATGCACTATTTCATGTTTACTGTGTCCCACGCACCCTCACATTGACGAATTAACGCAGAAATGGCGTCGCTATGACATACTATAGGAGCCATGCCTTCTGTTTCCCAATCGAGTATTGTTTCCCCGGCAACGAAAGGGCTGTCTGCTCGGAGTGGATTATCTCTTTTCCGATGCACTATTTCATGTTTACTGTGTCCCACGCACCCTCACATTGACGAATTAACGCAGAAATGGCGTCGCTATAACATACTATAGGTACCATGCCTTCTGTTTCCCAAACGAGTATTGTTTCCCCGGCAACGAAATGGCTGTCTGCTAGGAGTGGATTATCTTTTTTCCGATGCACTATTTCATGTTTATTGTGTCCCACGCACCCTCACATTGACGAATTAACGCAGAAATGGCGTCGCTGTGACATATTATAGGTACCATGCCTTCTGTTTCCCAATCGAGTATTGTTTCCCCGGCAACGAAAGGGCTGTCTGCTAGGAGAGGATTATCTCCCTTCCGATGCACTATTTCATGTTTACTGTGTCCCACGCACCATCAAATTGACGAATTAACGCAGAAATGGCGTCGCTATGACATACTATAGGAGCCATGCCTTCTGTTTCCCAATCGAGTATTGTTTCCCCGGCAACGAAAGGGCTGTCTGCTAGGAGAGGATTATCTCTCTTCCGATGCACTATTTCATGTTTACTGTGTCCCACGCACCCTCACATTGACGAATTAACGCAGAAATGGCGTCGCTATGACATACTATAGGAGCCATGCCTTCTGTTTCCCAATCGAGTATTGTTTCCCCGGCAACGAAAGGGCTGTCTGCTAGGAGAGGATTATCTCTCTTCCGATGCACTATTTCATGTTTACTGTGTCCCACGCACCATCACATTGACGAATTAACGCAGAAATGGCGTCGCTATGACATACTATAGGAGCCATGTCTTCTGTTTCCCAATCGAGTATTGTTTCCCCGGCAACGAAAGGGCTGTCTGCTAGGAGAGGATTATCTCTCTTCCGATGCACTATTTCATGTTTACTGTGTCCCACGCACCCTCACATTGACGAATTAACGCAGAAATGGCGTCGCTATGACATACTATAGGAGCCATGTCTTCTGTTTCCCAATCGAGTATTGTTTCCACGGCAACGAAAGGGCTGTCTGCTAGGAGAGGATTATCTCTCTTCCGATGCACTATTTCATGTTTACTGTGTCCCACGCACACTCACATTGACGAATTAACGCAGAAATGGCGTCGCTATGACATACTATAGGAGCCATGCCTTCTGTTTCCCAATCGAGTATTGTTTCCCCGGCAACGAAAGGGCTGTCTGCTAGGAGTGGATTATCCCTTTTCCGATGCACTATTTCATGTTTACTGTGTCCCACGCACCCTCACATTGACGAATTAACGCAGAAATGGCGTCGCTATGACATACTATAGGAGCCATGTCTTCTGTTTCCCAATCGAGTATTGTTTCCCCGGCAACGAAAGGGCTGTCTGCTAGGAGTGGATTATCTCTCTTCCGATGTACTATTTCATGTTTACAGTGTCCCATGCACCCTCACATTGACGAATTAACGCAGAAATGACATACTATGACATACTATAGGAGCCATGCCTTCCGTTTCCCAATCGAGTATTGTTTCCCCGGCAACGAAAGGGCTGTCTGCTATGAGAGGATTATCTCACTTCCGATGCACTATTTCATGTTTACTGTGTCCCACGCACCCTCACATTGACGAATTAACGCAGAAATGGCGTCGCTATGACATACTATAGGAGCCATGCCTTCTGTTTCCCAATCGAGTATTGTTTCCCCGGCAACGAAAGGGCTGTCTGCTAGGAGAGGATTATCTCTCTTCCGATGCACTATTTCATGTTTACTGTGTCCCACGCACCCTCACATTGACGAATTAACGCAGAAATGGCGTCGCTATGACATACTATAGGAGCCATGCCTTCTGTTTCCCAATCGAGTATTGTTTTCCCGGCAACGAAAGGGCTGTCTGCTAGGAGAGGATTATCTCTCTTCCGATGCACTATTTCATGTTTACTGTGTCCCACGCACCATCACATTGACGAATTAACGCAGAAATGGCGTCGCTATGACATACTATAGGAGCCATGTCTTCTGTTTCCCAATCGAGTATTGTTTCCCCGGCAACGAAAGGGCTGTCTGCTAGGAGTGGATTATCTCTCTTCCGATGCACTATTTCATGTTTACTGTGTCCCACGCACCCTCACATTGACGAATTAACGCAGAAATGGCGTCGCTATGACATACTATAGGTACCATGCCTTCAGTTTCCCAATCGAGTATTGTTTCCCCGGCAACGAAATGGCTGTCTGCTAGGAGTGGATCATCTCTTTTCCGATGCACTATTTCATGTTTATTGTGTCCCACGCACCCTCACATTGACGAATTAACGCAGAAATGGCGTCGCTATGACATACTATAGGAGCCATGCCTTCTGTTTCCCAATCGAGTATTCTTCCCCCGGCAACGAAAGGGCTGTCTGCTAGGAGAGGATTATCTCTCTTCCGATGCACTATTTCATGTTTACTGTGTCCCACGCACCCTCACATTGACGAATTAACGCAGAAATGGCGTCGCTATGACATACTATAGGAGCCATGCCTTCTGTTTCCCAATCGAGTATTGTTTCCCCGGCAACGAAAGGGCTGCCTGCTAGGAGTGGATTATCTCTTTTCCGATGCACTATTTCACGTTTACTGTGTCCCACGCACCCTCACATTGACGAATTAACGCAGAAATGGCGTCGCTATGACATACTATAGGAGCCATGTCTTCTGTTTCCCAATCGAGTATTGTTTCCCTGGCAACGAAAGGGCTGTCTGCTAGGAGTGGATTATCTCTCTTCCGATGCACTATTTCATGTTTACTGTGTCCCACGCACCCTCACATTGACGAATTAACGCAGAAATGGCGTCACTATGACATACTATAGGAGCCATGCCTTCTGTTTCCCAATCGAGTATTGTTTCCCCGGCAACGAAAGGGCTGTCTGCTAGGAGAGGATTATCTGTCTTCCGATGCACTATTTCATGTTTACTGTGTCCCACGCACCCTCACATTGACGAATTAACGCAGAAATGGCGTCGCTATGACATACTATAGGAGCCATGCCTTCTGTTTCCCAATCGAGTATTGTTTCCCCGGCAACGAAAGGGCTGTCTGCTAGGAGAGGATTATCTCTCTTCCGATGCACTATTTCATGTTTACTGTGTCCCACGCACCCTCACATTGACGAATTAACGCAGAAATGGCGTCGCTTTTACATACTATAGGAGCCATGCCTTCTGTTTCCCAATCGAGTATTGTTTCCCCGGCAACGAAAGGGCTCTCTGCTTGGAGTGGATTATCTCTTTTCCGATGCACTATTTCATGTTTACTGTGTAACACGCACCCTCACATTGACGAATTAACGCAGAAATGGCGTCGCTATGACATACTATAGGAGCCATGTCTTCTGCTTCCCAATCGAGTATTGTTTCCCCGGCAACGAAAGGGCTGTCTGCTAGGAGTGGATTTTCTCTCTTCCGATGCACTATTTCATGTTTACTGTGTCCCACGCACCCTCACATTGACGAATTAACGCAGAAATGGCGTCGCTATGACATACTATAGGAGCCATGCCTTCTGTTTCCCAATCGAGTATTGTTTCCCCGGCAACGAAAGGGCTGTCTGCTAGGAGCGGATTATCTCTTTTCCGATGCACTATTTCATGTTTACTGTGTCCCACGCACCCTCACATTGACGAATTAACGCAGAAATTGCGTCGCTATGACATACTATAGGAGCCATGCCTTCTGTTTCCCAATCGAGTATTGTTTCCCCGGCAACGAAAGTTCTGTCTGCTAGGAGAGGATTATCTCTCTTCCGATGCACTATTTCATGTTTTCTGTGTCCCAAGCACCCTCACATTGACGAATTAACGCAGAAATGGCGTCGCTATGACATACTATAGGAGCCATGCCTTCTGTTTCCCAATCGAGTATTGTTTCCCCGGCAACGAAAGGGCTCTCTGCTAGGAGTGGATTATCTCTTTTCCGATGCACTATTTCAAGTTTACTGTGTAACACGCACCCTCACATTGACGAATTAACGCAGAAATGGCGTCGCTATGACATACTATAGGAGCCATGTCTTCTATTTCCCAATCGAGTATTGTTTCCCCGGCAACGAAAGGGCTGTCTGCTAGGAGTGGATTATCTCTCTTCCGATGCACTATTTCATGTTTACTGTGTCCCACGCACCCTCACATTGACGAATTAACGCAGAAATGGCGTCGCTATGACATACTATAGGAGCCATGCCTTCTGTTTCCCAATCGAGTATTGTTTCCCCGGCAACGAAAGGGCTGTCTGCTAGGAGAGGATTATCTCCCTTCCGATGCACTATTTCATGTTTACTGTGTCCCACGCACCCTCACATTGACGAATTAACGCAGAAATGGCGTCGCTATGACATACTATAGGAGCCATGCCTTCTGTTTCCCAATCGAGTATTGTTTCCCCGGCAACGAAAGGGCTGTCTGCTAGGAGTGGATTATCTCTTTTCCGATGCACTATTTCATGTTTACTGTGTAACACGCACCCTCACATTGACAAATTAACGCAGAAATGGCGTCGCTATGACATACTATAGGAGCCATGTCTTCTGTTTCCCAATCGAGTATTGTTTCACCGGCAACGAAAGGGCTGTCTGCTAGGAGTGGATTATCTCTCTTCCGATGCACTTTTTCATGTTTACTGTGTCCCACGCACCCTCACATTGAAGAATTAACGCAGAAATGGCGTCGCTATGACATACTATAGGAGCCATGCCTTCTGTTTCCCAATCGAGTATTGTTTCCCCGGCATCGGAAGGGCTGTCTGCTAGGAGTGGATTATCTCTTTTCCGATGCACTATTTCATGTTTACTGTGTCCCACGCACCCTCACATTGACGAATTAACGCAGAAATGGCGTCGCTATTACATACTATAGGAGCCATGCCTTCTGTTTCCCAATCGAGTATTGTTTCCCCGGTAACGAAAGGGCTGTCTGCTAGGAGTGGATTATCTCTTTTCCGATGCACTATTTCATGTTTACTGTGTCCCACGCACCCTCACATTGACGAATTAACGCAGAAATGGCGTCGCTATGACATACTATAGGTACCATGCCTTCTGTTTCCCAATCGAGTAATGTTTCTCCGGCAACGAAAGGGCTGTCTGCTAGGAGAGGATTATCTCTCTTCCGATGCACTATTTCATGTTTACTGTGTCCCACGCACCCTCACATTGACGAATTAACGCAGAAATGGCGCCGCTATGACATACTATAGGAGCCATGCCTTCTGTTTCCCAATCGAGTATTGTTTCCCCGGCAACGAAATTGCTGTCTGCTAGGAGAGGATTATCTCTCTTCCGATGCACTATTTCATGTTTACTGTGTCCCACGCACCCTCACATTGACGAATTAACGCAGAAATGGCGTCGCTATTACATACTATAGGAGCCATGCCTTCTGTTTCCCAATCGAGTATTGTTTCCCCGGCAACGAAAGGGCTCATTTCTAGGAGTGGATTATCTCTTTTCCGATGCACTATTTCATGTTTACTGTGTAACACGCACCCTCACATTGACGAATTAACGCAGAAATGGCGTCGCTATGACATACTATAGGAGCCATGCCTTCTGTTTCCCAATCGAGTATTGTTTCCCCGGCAACGAAAGGGCTGTCTGCTAGGAGTGGATTATCTCTTTTCCGATGCACTATTTCATGTTTACTGTGTCCCACGCACCCTCACATTGACGAATTAACGCAGAAATTGCGTCGCTATGACATACTATAGGAGCCATGCCTTCTGTTTCCCAATCGAGTATTGTTTCCCCGGCAACGAAAGGGCTGTCTGCTAGGAGAGGATTATCTCTCTTCCGATGCCCTATTTCATGTCTACTGTGTCCCACGCACCCTCACATTGACGAATTAACGCAGAAATGGCGTCGCTATGACATACTATAGGAGCCATGCCTTCTGTTTCCCAATCGAGTATTGTTTCCCCGGCAACGAAAGGGCTGTCTGCTAGGAGTGGATTATCTCTCTTCCGATGCACTATTTCATGTTTACTGTGTCCCACGCACCCTCACATTGACGAATTAACGCAGAAATTGCGTCGCTATGACATACTATAGGAGCCATGCCTTCTGTTTCCCAATCGAGTATTGTTTCCCCGGCAACGAAAGGGCTGTCTGCTAGGAGAGGATTATCTCTCTTCCGATGCCCTATTTCATGTTTACTGTGTCCCACGCACCCTCACATTGACGAATTAACGCAGAAATGGCGTCGCTATGACATACTATAGGAGCCATGCCGTCTGTTTCCCAATCGAGTATTGTTTCCCCGGCAACGAAAGGGCTCTCTGCTAGGAGTGGATTATCTCTTTTCCGATGCACTATTTCATGTTTACTGTGTCCCACGCACTCTCACATTGACGAATTAACGCAGAAATGGCGTCGCTATGACATACTATAGGAGCCATGCCTTCTGTTTCCCAATCGAGTATTGTTTCCCCGGCAACGAAAGGGCTGTCTGCTAGGAGCGGATTATCTCTCTTCCGATGCACTATTTCATGTTTACTGTGTCCCACGCACCCTCACATTGACGAATTAACGCAGAAATGGCGTCGCTATGACATACTATAGGAGCCATGCCTTCTGTTTCCCAATCGAGTATTGTTTCCCCGGCAACGAAAGGGCTGTCTGCTAGGAGAGGATTATCTCTTTTCCGATGCACTATTTCATGTTTACTGTGTCCCACGCACCCTCACATTGACGAATTAACGCAGAAATGGCGTCGCTATGACATACTATAGAAGCCATGCCTTCTGTTTCCCAATCGAGTATTGTTTCCCCGGCAACGAAAGGGCTGTCTGCTAGGAGTGGATTATCTCTTTTCCGATGCACTATTTCATGTTTACTGTGTCCCACGCACCCTCACATTGACGAATTAACGCAGAAATGGCGTCGCTATGACATACTATAGGAGCCATGCCTTCTGTTTCCCAATCGAGTATTGTTTCCCCGGCAACGAAAGGGCTGTCTGCTAGGAGAGGATTATCTCTCTTCCGATGCCCTATTTCATGTTTACTGTGTCCCACGCACCCTCACATTGACGAATTAACGCAGAAATGGCGTCGCTATGACATACTATAGGAGCCATGCCTTCTGCTTCCCAATCGAGTATTGTTTCCCCGGCAACGAAAGGGCTCTCTGCTAGGAGTGGATTATCTCTTTTCCGATGCACTATTTCATGTTTACTGTGTCCCACGCACCCTCACATTGACGAATTAACGCAGAAATGGCGTCGCTATGACATACTATAGGAGCCATGCCTTCTGTTTCCCAATTGAGTATTGTTTCCCCGGCAACGAAAGGGCTGTCTGCTAGGAGAGGATTATCACTCTTCCGAAGCACTATTTCATGTTTACTGTGTCCCACACACCCTCAGATTGACGAATTAACGCAGAAATTGCGTCGCTATGACATACTATAGGAGCCATGCCTTCTGTTTCCCAATCGAGTATTGTTTCCCCGGCAACGAAAGGGCTGTCTGCTAGGAGTGGATTATCTCTCTTCCGATGCACTTTTTCATGTTTACTGTGTCCCACGCACCCTCACATTGACGAATTAACGCAGAAATGGCGTCGCTATGACATACTATAGGAGCCATGCCTTCTGTTTCCCAATCGAGTATTGTTTCCCCGGCATCGGAAGGGCTGTCTGCTAGGAGTGGATTATCTATTTTCCGATGCACTATTTCATGTTTACTGTGTCCCACGCACCCTCACATTGACGAATTAACGCAGAAATGGCGTCGCTATTACATACTATAGGAGCCATGCCTTCTGTTTCCCAATCGAGTATTACTTCCCCGGCAACGAAAGGGCTGTCTGCTAGGAGTGGATTATCTCTCTTCCGATGCACTTTTTCATGTTTACTGTGTCCCACGCACCCTCACATTGACGAATTAACGCAGAAATGGCGTCGCTATGACATACTATAGGAGCCATGCCTTCTGTTTCCCAATCGAGTATTGTTTCCCCGGCAACGAAAGGGCTGTCTGCTAGGAGAGGATTATCTCTCTTCCGATGCCCTATTTCATGTTTACTGTGTCCCACGCACCCTCACATTGACGAATTAACGCAGAAATGGCGTCGCTATGACATACTATAGGAGCCATGCCTTCTGTTTCCCAATCGAGTATTGTTTCCCCGGCAACGAAAGGGCTGTCTGCTAGGAGTGGATTATCTCTTTTCCGATGCACTATTTCATGTTTACTGTGTCCCACGCACCCTCACATTGACGAATTAACGCAGAAATGGCGTCGCTATGACATACTATAGGAGCCATGCCTTCTGTTTCCCAATCGAGTATTGTTTCCCCGGCATCGGAAGGGCTGTCTGCTAGGAGTGGATTATCTATTTTCCGATGCACTATTTCATGTTTACTGTGTCCCACGCACCCTCACATTGACGAATTAACGCAGAAATGGCGTCGCTATTACATACTATAGGAGCCATGCCTTCTGTTTCCCAATCGAGTATTGTTTCCCCGGTAACGAAAGGGCTGTCTGCTAGGAGTGGATTATCTATTTTCCGATGCACTATTTCATGTTTACTGTGTCCCACGCACCCTCACATTGACGAATTAACGCAGAAATGGCGTCGCTATTACATACTATAGGAGCCATGCCTTCTGTTTCCCAATCGAGTATTGTTTCCCCGGTAACGAAAGGGCTGTCTGCTAGGAGTGGATTATCTCTTTTCCGATGCACTATTTCATGTTTACTGTGTCCCACGCACCCTCACATTGACGAATTAACGCAGAAATGGCGTCACTATGACATACTATAGGTACCATGCCTTCTGTTTCCCAATCGGGTAATGTATCTCCGGCAACGAAAGGGCTGTCTGCTAGGAGAGGATTATCTCTCTTCCGATGCACTATTTCATGTTTACTGTGTCCCCACGCACCCTCACATTGACGAATTAACGCAGAAATGGCGTCGCTATGACATACTATATGTACCATGCCTTCTGTTTCCCAATCGAGTAATGTTTCTCCGGCAACGAAAGGGCTGTCTGCTAGGAGAGGATTATCTCTCTTCCGATGCACTATTTCATGTTTACTGTGTCCCACGCACCCTCACATTGACGAATTAACGCAGAAATGGCGTCGCTATGACATACTATAGGAGCCATGCCTTCTGTTTCCCAATCGAGTATTGTTTCCCTGGCAACGAAAGGGCTGTCTGCTAGGAGAGGATTATCTCTCTTCCGATGCACTATTTCATGTTTACTGTGTCCCACGCACCCTCACATTGACGAATTAACGCAGAAATTGCGTCGCTATGACATACTATAGGAGCCATGCCTTCTGTTTCCCAATCGAGTATTGTTTCCCCGGCAACGAAAGGGGTGTCTGCTAGGAGAGGATTATCTCTCTTCCGATGCCCTATTTCATGTTTACTGTGTCCCACGCACCCTCACATTGACGAATTAACGCAGAAATGGCGTCGCTATGACATACTATAGGAGCCATGCCTTCTGTTTCCCAATCGAGTATTGTTTCCCCGGCAACGAAAGGGCTCTCTGCTAGGAGTGGATTATCTCTTTTCCGATGCACTATTTCATGTTTACTGTGTCCCACGCACCCTCACATTGACGAATTAACGCAGAAATGGCGTCGCTATGACATACTATAGGAGCCATGCCTTCTGTTTCCCAATCGAGTATTGTTTCCCCGGCAACGAAAGGGCTGTCTGCTAGGAGAGGATTATCTCTCTTCCGATGCACTATTTCATGTTTACTGTGTCCCACGCACCCTCACATTGACGAATTAACGCAGAAATGGCGTCGCTATGACATACTATAGGAGCCATGCCTTCTGTTTCCCAATCGAGTATTGTTTCCCCCGGCAACGAAAGGGCTCTCTGCTAGGAGTGGATTATCTCTTTTCCGATGCACTATTTCATGTTTACTGTGTAACACGCACCCTCACATTGACGAATTAACGCAGAAATGGCGTCGCTATGACATACTATAGGAGCCATGTCTTCTATTTCCCAATCGAGTATTGTTTCCCCGGCAACGAAAGGGCTGTCTGCTAGGAGTGGATTATCTCTCTTCCGATGCACTATTTCATGTTTACTGTGTCCCACGCACCCTCACATTGACGAATTAACGCAGAAATGGCGTCGCTATGACATACTATAGGAGCCATGCCTTCTGTTTCCCAAACGAGTATTGTTTCCCCGGCAACGAAAGGGCTGTCTGCTAGGAGAGGATTATCTCCCTTCCGATGCACTATTTCATGTTTACTGTGTCCCACGCACCCTCACATTGACGAATTAACGCAGAAATGGCGTCGCTATGACATACTATAGGAGCCATGCCTTCTGTTTCCCAATCGAGTATTGTTTCCCCGGCAACGAAAGGGCTGTCTGCTAGGAGTGGATTAACTCTTTTCCGATGCACTATTTCATGTTTACTGTGTCCCACGCACCCTCAAATTGACGAATTAACGCAGAAATGGCGTCGCTATGACATACTATAGGTACCATGCCTTCTGTTTCCCAATCGAGTAATGTTTCTCCGGCAACGAAAGAGCTGTCTGCTAGGAGAGGATTATCTCTCTTCCGATGCACTATTTCATGTTTACTGTGTCCCACGCACCCTCACATTGACGAATTAACGCAGAAATGCCGTCGCTATGACATACTATAGGTAACATGCCTTCTGTTTCCCAATCGAGTAATGTTTCTCCGGCAACGAAAGGGCTGTCTGCTAGGAGAGGATTATCTCTCTTCCGATGCACTATTTCATGTTTACTGTGTCCCACGCACCCTCACATTGACGAATTAACGCAGAAATGGCGTCGCTATGACATACTATAGGAGCCATACCTTCTGTTTCCCAATCGAGTATTGTTTCCCCGGCAACGAAAGGGCTGTCTGCTAGGAGAGGATTATCTCTCTTCCGATGCACTATTTCATGTTTACTGTGTCCCACGCACCCTCACATTGACGAATTAACGCAGAATTTGCGTCGCTATGACATACTATAGGAGCCATGCCTTCTGTTTCCCAATCGAGTATTGTTTCCCCGGTAACGAAAGGGCTGTCTGCTAGGAGTGGATTATCTATTTTCCGATGCACTATTTCATGTTTACTGTGTCCCACGCACCCTCACATTGACGAATTAACGCAGAAATGGCGTCGCTATGACATACTATAGGAGCCATGCCTTCTGTTTCCCAATCGAGTATTGTTTCCCCGGCATCGGAAGGGCTGTCTGCTAGGAGTGGATTATCTATTTTCCGATGCACTATTTCATGTTTACTGTGTCCCACGCACCCTCACATTGACGAATTAACGCAGAAATGGCGTCGCTATTACATACTATAGGAGCCATGCCTTCTGTTTCCCAATCGAGTATTGTTTCCCCGGTAACGAAAGGGCTGTCTGCTAGGAGTGGATTATCTATTTTCCGATGCACTATTTCATGTTTACTGTGTCCCACGCACCCTCACATTGACGAATTAACGCAGAAATGGCGTCGCTATTACATACTATAGGAGCCATGCCTTCTGTTTCCCAATCGAGTATTGTTTCCCCGGTAACGAAAGGGCTGTCTGCTAGGAGTGGATTATCTCTTTTCCGATGCACTATTTCATGTTTACTGTGTCCCACGCACCCTCACATTGACGAATTAACGCAGAAATGGCGTCACTATGACATACTATAGGTACCATGCCTTCTGTTTCCCAATCGAGTAATGTTTCTCCGGCAACGAAAGGGCTGTCTGCTAGGAGAGGATTATCTCTCTTCCGATGCACTATTTCATGTTTACTGTGTCCCACGCACCCTCACATTGACGAATTAACGCAGAAATGGCGTCGCTATGACATACTATAGGTACCATGCCTTCTGTTTCCCAATCGAGTAATGTTTCTCCGGCAACGAAAGGGCTGTCTGCTAGGAGAGGATTATCTCTCTTCCGATGCACTATTTCATGTTTACTGTGTCCCACGCACCCTCACATTGACGAATTAACGCAGAAATGGCGTCGCTATGACATACTATAGGAGCCATGCCTTCTGTTTCCCAATCGAGTATTGTTTCCCCGGCAACGAAAGGGCTGTCTGCTGGGAGAGGATTATCTCTCTTCCGATGCCCTATTTCATGTTTACTGTGGCCCACGCACCCTCACATTGACGAATTAACGCAGAAATGGCGTCGCTATGACATACTATAGGAGCCATGCCTTCTGTTTCCCAATCGAGTATTGTTTCCCCGGCAACGAAAGGGCTGTCTGCTAGGAGTGGATTATCTCTTTTCCGATGCACTATTTCATGTTTACTGTGTGCCACGCACCCTCACATTGACGAATTAACGCAGAAATGGCGTCGCTATGACATACTATAGGAGCCATGCCATCTGTTTCCAAATCGAGTATTGTTTCCCCGGCAACGAAAGGGCTGTCTGCTATGAGTGGATTATCTCTTTTCCGATGCACTATTTCATGTTTACTGTGTAACACGCACCCTCACATTGACGAATTAACGCAGAAATGGCGTCGCTATGACATACTATAGGAGCCATGTCTTCTGTTTCCCAATCGAGTATTGTTTCCCCGGCAACGAAAGGGCTGTCTGCTAGGAGTGGATTATCTCTCTTCCGATGCACTATTTCATGTTTACTGTGTCCCACGCACCCTCACATTGACGAATTAACGCAGAAATGGCGTCGCTATGACATACTATAGGAGCCATGCCTTCTGTTTCCCAATCGAGTATTGTTTCCCCGGAAACGAAAGGGCTGTCTGCTAGGAGAGGATTATCTCCCTTCCGATGCACTATTTCATGTTGACTGTGTCCCACGCACCCTCACATTGACGAATTAACGCAGAAATGGCGTCGCTATGACATACTATAGGAGCCATGCCTTCTGTTTCCCAATCGAGTATTGTTTCCCCGGCAACGAAAGGGCTGTCTGCTAGGAGTGGATTATCTCTTTTCCGATGCACTATTTCATGTTTACTGTGTAACACGCACCCTCACATTGACGAATTAACGCAGAAATGGCGTCGCTATGACATACTATAGGAGCCATGTCTTCTGTCTCCCAATCGAGTATTGTTTCCCCGGCAACGAAAGGGCTGTCTGCTAGGAGTGGATTATCTCTCTTCCGATGCACTTTTTCATGTTTACTGTGTCCCACGCACCCTCACATTGACGAATTAACGCAGAAATGGCGTCGCTATGACATACTATAGGAGCCATGCCTTCTGTTTCCCAATCGAGTATTGTTTCCCCGGCATCGGAAGGGCTGTCTGCTAGGAGTGGATTATCTCTTTTCCGATGCACTATTTCATGTTTACTGTGTCCCACGCACCCTCACATTGACGAATTAACGCAGAATTTGCGTCGCTATGACATACTATAGGAGCCATGCCTTCTGTTTCCCAATCGAGTATTGTTTCCCCGGTAACGAAAGGGCTGTCTGCTAGGAGTGGATTATCCATTTTCCGATGCACTATATCATGTTTACTGTGTCCCACGCACCCTCACATTGACGAATTAACGCAGAAATGGCGTCGCTATGACATACTATAGGAGCCATGCCTTCTGTTTCCCAATCGAGTATTGTTTCCCCGGCAACGAAAGGGCTGTCTGCTAGGAGAGGATTATCTCTCTTCCGATGCACTATTTCATGTTTACTGTGTCCCACGCACCCTCACATTGACGAATTAACGCAGAAATGGCGTCGCTATGACATACTACTGGAGCCATGCCTTCTGTTTCCCAATCGAGTATTGTTTCCCCGGCAACGAAAGGGCTGTCTGCTAGGAGTGGATTATCTGTTTTCCGATGCACTATTTCATGTTTACTGTGTCCCACGCACCCTCACATTGACGAATTAACGCAGAAATGGCGTCGCTATGACATACTATAAGAGCCATGCCTTCTGTTTCCCAATCGAGTATTGTTTCCTCAGCATCGGAAGGGCTGTCTGCTAGGAGTGGATTATCTATTTTCCGATGCACTATTTCATGTTTACTGTGTCCCACGCACCCTCACATTGACGAATTAACGCAGAATTTGCGTCGCTATGACATACTATAGGAGCCATGCCTTCTGTTTCCCAATCGAGTATTGTTTCCCCGGTAACGAAAGGGCTGTCTGCTAGGAGTGGATTATCTATTTTCCGATGCACTATTTCATGTTTACTGTGTCCCACGCACCCTCACATTGACGAATTAACGCAGAAATGGCGTCGCTATGACATACTATAGGAGCCATGCCTTCTGTTTCCCAATCGAGTATTGTTTCCCCGGCAACGAAAGGGCTGTCTGCTAGGAGAGGATTATCTCTCTTCCGATGCACTATTTCATGTTTACTGTGTCCCACGCACCCTCACATTGACGAATTAACGCAGAATTTGCGTCGCTATGACATACTATAGGAGCCATGCCTTCTGTTTCCCAATCGAGTATTGTTTCCCCGGTAACGAAAGGGCTGTCTGCTAGGAGTGGATTATCTATTTTCCGATGCACTATTTCATGTTTACTGTGTCCCACGCACCCTCACATTGACGAATTAACGCAGAAATGGCGTCGCTATGACATACTATAGGAGCTATGCCTTCTGTTTCCCAATCGAGTATTGTTTCCCCGGCATCGGAAGGGTTGTCTGCTAGGAGTGGATTATCTATTTTCCGATGCACTATTTCATGTTTACTGTGTCCCACGCACCCTCACATTGACGAATTAACGCAGAAATGGCGTCGCTATTACATACTATAGGAGCCATGCCTTCTGTTTCCCAATCGAGTATTGTTTCCCCGGCAACGAAAGGGCTCTCTGCTAGGAGTGGATTATCTCTTTTCCGATGCACTATTTCATGTTTACTGTGTAACACGCACCCTCACATTGACGAATTAACGCAGAAATGGCGTCGCTATGACATACTATAGGAGCCATGTCTTCTATTTCCCAATCGAGTATTGTTTCCCCGGCAACGAAAGGGCTGTCTGCTAGGAGTGGATTATCTCTCTTCCGATGCACTATTTCATGTTTACTGTGTCCCACGCACCCTCACATTGACGAATTAACGCAGAAATGGCGTCGCTATGACATACTATAGGAGCCATGCCTTCTGTTTCCCAATCGAGTATTGTTTCCCCGGCAACGAAAGGGCTGTCTGCTAGGAGAGGATTATCTCCCTTCCGATGCACTATTTCATGTTTACTGTGTCCCACGCACCCTCACATTGACGAATTAACGCAGAAATGGCGTCGCTATGACATACTATAGGAGCCATGCCTTCTGTTTCCCAATCGAGTTTTGTTTCCCCGGCAACGAAAGGGCTGTCTGCTAGGAGTGGATTATCTCTTTTCCGATGCACTATTTCATGTTTACTGTGTCCCACGCACCCTCACATTGACGAATTAACGCAGAAATGGCGTCGCTATGACATACTATAGGAGCCATGTCTTCTGTTTCCCAATCGAGTATTGTTTCCCCGGCAACGAAAGGGCTGTCTGCTAGGAGTGGATTATCTCTCTTCCGATGCACTTTTTCATGTTTACTGTGTCCCACGCACCCTCACATTGACGAATTAACCCAGAAATGGCGTCGCTATGACATACTATAGGAGCCATGCCTTCTGTTTCCCAATCGAGTATTGTTTCCCCGGCATCGGAAGGGCTGTCTGCTAGGAGTGGATTATCTCTTTTCCGATGCACTATTTCATGTTTACTGTGTCCCACGCACCCTCACATTGACGAATTAACGCAGAAATGGCGTCGCTATGACATACTATAGGAGCCATGCCTTCTGTTTCCCAATCGAGTATTGTTTCCCCGGCAACGAAAGGGCTGCCTGCTAGGAGTGGATTATCTCTCTTCCGATGCACTTTTTCATGTTTACTGTGTCCAACGCACCCTCACATTGACGAATTAACGCAGAAATGGCGTCGCTATGACATACTATAGGAGCCATGCCTTCTGTTTCCCAATCGAGTATTGTTTCCCCGGCACCGAAAGGGCTGTCTGCTAGGAGTGGATTATCTCTTTTCCGATGCACTATTTCATGTTTACTGTGTCCCACGCACCCTCACATTGACGAATTAACGCAGAAATTGCGTCGCTATGACATACTATAGGAGCCATGCCTTCTGTTTCCCAATCGAGTATTGTTTCCCCGGCAACGAAAGGGCTGTTTGCTAGGAGAGGATTATCTCTCTTCCGATGCCCTATTTCATGTTTACTGTGTCCCACGCACTCTCACATTGACGAATTAACGCGGAAATGGCGTCGCTATGACATACTATAGGAGCCATGCCTTCTGTTTCCCAATCGAGTATTGTTTCCGCGGCAACGAAAGGGCTCTCTGCTAGGAGTGGATTATCTCTTTTCCGATGCACTATTTCATGTTTACTGTGTCCCACGCACCCTCACATTGACGAATTAACGCAGAAATGGCGTCGCTATGACATACTATAGGAGCCATGCCTTCTGTTTCCCAATCGAGTATTGTTTCCCCGGCAACGAAAGGGCTGTCTGCTAGGAGAAGATTATCTCTCTTCCGATGCACTATTTCATGTTTACTGTGTCCCACGCACCCTCACATTGACGAATTAACGCATAAATGGCGTCGCTATGACATACTATAGGAGCCATGCCTTCTGATTCCCAATCGAGCATTGTTTCCCCGGCAACGAAAGGGCTCTCTGCTAGGAGTGGATTATCTCTTTTCCGATGCACTATTTCATGTTTACTGTGTAACACGCACCCTCACATTGACGAATTAACGCAGAAATGGCGTCGCTATGACATACTATAGGAGCCATGTCTTCTATTTCCCAATCGAGTATTGTTTCCCCGGCAACGAAAGGGCTGTCTGCTAGGAGTGGATTATCTCTCTTCCGATGCACTATTTCATGTTTACTGTGTCCCAAGCACCCTCACATTGACGAATTAACGCAGAAATGGCGTCGCTATGACATACTATAGGAGCCATGCCTTCTGTTTCCCAATCGAGTATTGTTTCCCCGGCAACGAAAGGGCTGTCTGCTAGGAGAGGATTATCTCCCTTCCGATGCACTATTTCATGTTTACTGTGTCCCACGCACCCTCACATTGACGAATTAACGCAGAATTGGCGTCGCTATGACATACTATAGGAGCCATGCCTTCTGTTTCCCAATCGAGTATTGTTTCCCCGGCAACGAAAGGGCTGTCTGCTAGGAGTGGATTATCTCTTTTCCGATGCACTATTTCATGTTTACTGTGTCCCACGCACCCTCACATTGACGAATTAACGCAGAAATGGCGTCGCTATGACATACTATAGGAGCCATGCCTTCTGTTTCCCAATCGAGTATTGTTTCCGCGGCAACGAAAGGGCTGTCTGCTAGGAGAGGATTATCTCTCTTCCGATGCCCTATTTCATGTTTACTGTGTCCCACGCACCCTCACATTGACGAATTAACGCAGAAATGGCGTCGCTATGACATACTATAGGAGCCATGCCTTCTGTTTCCCAATCGAGTATTGTTTCCCCGGCAACGAAAGGGCTGTCTGCTAGGAGTGGATTATCTCCCTTCCGATGCACTATTTCATGTTTACTGTGTCCCACGCACCCTCACATTGACGAATTAACGCAGAAATGGCGTCGCTATGACATACTATAGGAGCCATGCCTTCTGTTTCCCAATCGAGTATTGTTTCCCCGGCAACGAAAGGGCTCTCTGCTAGGAGTGGATTATCTCTTTTCCGATGCACTATTTAATGTTTACTGTGTCCCACACACCCTCACATTGACGAATTAACGCAGAAATGGCGTCGCTATGACATACTATAGGAGCCATGCCTTCTGTTTCCCAATCGGGTATTGTTTCCACGACAACGAAAGGGCTGTCTGCTAGGAGAGGATTATCTGTCTTCCGATGCACTATTTCATGTTTACTGTGTCCCACGCACCCTCACATTGACGAATTAACGCAGAAATGGCGTCGCTATGACATACTATAGGAGCAATGCCTTCTGTTTCCCAATCGAGTATTCTTTCCCCGGCAACGAAAGGGCTGTCTGCTAGGAGAGGATTATCTCTCTTCCGATGCACTATTTCATGTTTACTGTGTCCCACGCACCCTCACATTGACGAATTAACGCAGAAATGACGTCCCTATGACATACTATAGGAGCCATGCGTTCAGTTTCCCAATCGAGTACTGTTTCCCCGGCAACGAAAGGGCTGACTGCTAGGAGTTGATTATCTCTTTTCCGATGCACTATTTCATGTTTACTGTGTCCCACGCACCCTCACATTGACGAATTAACGCAGAAGTGGCGTCGCTATGACATACTATAGGAGCCATGCCTTCTGTTTCCCAATCGAGTATTGTTTCCCCGGCAACGAAAGGGCTGTCTGCTAGGAGAGGATTATCTCTCTTCCGATGCACTATTTCATGTTTACTGTGTCCCACGGACCCCCACATTGACGAATTAACACAGAAATGGCGTCGCTATGACAAACTATAGGAGCCATGCCTTCTGTTTCCCAATCGAGTATTGTTTCCCCGGCAACGAAAGGGCTGTCTGCTAGGATTGGATTATCTCTCTTCCGATGCACTATTTCATTTTTACTGTGTCCCACGCACCCTCACATTGACGAATTAACGCAGAAATGGCGTCGCTATGACATACTATCGGAGCCATGCCTTCTGTTTCCCAATCGAGTATTGTTTCCCCGGCAACGAAAGGGCTGACTGCTAGGAGTGGATTATCTTTTTTCCGATGCACTATTTCATGTTTACTGTGTCCCACGCACCCTCACATTGACGAATTAACGCAGAAATGGCGTCGCTATGACATACTATAGGAGCAATGTATTCTGTTTCCCAATCGAGTATTGTTTCCCCGGCAACGAAAGGGCTGTCTGCTAGGAGTGGATTATCTCTCTTCCGATGCACTTTTTCATGTTTACTGTGTCCCACGCACCCTCACATTGACGAATTAACGCAGAAATGGCGTCGCTATGACATACTATAGGAGCCATGTCTTCTATTTCCCAATCGAGTATTGTTTCCCCGGCAACGAAAGGGCTGTCTGCTAGGTGTGGATTATCTCCCTTCCGATGCACTATTTCATGTTTACTGTGTCCCACGCACCCTGACATTGACGAATTAACGCAGAAATGGCGTCGCTATGACATACTATAGGAGCCATGCCTTCTGTTTCCCAATCGAGTATTGTTTCCCCGGCAACGAAAGGGCTGTCTGCAAGGAGTGGATTATCTCTTTTCCGATGCACTATTTCATGTTTACTGTGTCCCACGCACCCTCACATTGACGATTTAACGCAGAAATGGCGTCGCTATGACATACTATAGGAGCCATGCCTTCTGTTTCCCAATCGAGTATTGTTTCCCCGGCAACGAAAGGGCTGTCTGCTAGGAGAGGATTATCTCTCTTCTGATGCCCTATTTCATGTTTACTGTGTCCCACGCACCCTCACATTGACGAATTAACGCAGAAATGGCGTCGCTATGACATACTATAGGAGCCATGCCTTCTGTTTCCCAATCGAGCATTGTTTCCCCGGCAACGAAATGGCTCTCTGCTAGGAGTGGATTATCTCTTTTCGGATGCACTATTTCACGTTTACTGTGTATCACGCACCCTCACATTGACGAATTAACGCAGAATTTGCGTCGCTATGACATACTATAGGAGCCATGCCTTCTGGTCCCCAATCGAGTATTGTTTCCCCGGCAACGAAAGGGCTGTCTGCTAGGAGTGGATTATCTCTTTTCCGATGCACTATTTCATGTTTACTGTGTCCCACGCACCCTCACATTGACGAATTAACGCAGAAATGGCGTCGCTATGACATACTATAGGAGCCATGCCTTCTGTTTCCCAATCGGGTATTGTTTCCACGGCAACGAAAGGGCTGTCTGCTAGGAGAGGATTATCTGTCTTACGATGCACTATTTCATGTTTACTGTGTCCCACGCACCCTCACATTGACGAATTAACGCAGAAATGGCGTCGCTATGACATACTATAGGAGCAATGCCTTCTGTTTCCCAATCGAGTATTCTTTCCCCGGCAACGAAAGGGCTGTCTGCTAGGAGAGGATTATCTCTCTTCCGATGCACTATTTCATGTTTACTGTGTCCCACGCACCCTCACATTGACGAATTAACGCAGAAATGACGTCCCTATGACATACTATAGGGGCCATGCGTTCGGTTTCCCAATCGAGTACTGTTTCCCCGGCAACGAAAGGGCTGACTGCTAGGAGTTGATTATCTTTTTTCCGATGCACTATTTCATGTTTACTGTGTCCCACGCACCCTCACATTGACGAATTAACGCAGAAATGGCGTCGCTATGACATACTAAAGGAGCCATGTCTTCTGTTTCCCAATCGAGTATTGTTTCCCCGGCAACGAAAGGGCTGTCTGCTAGGAGTGGATTATCTCTCTTCCGATGCACTTTTTCATGTTTACTGTGTCCCACGCACCCTCACATTGACGAATTAACGCAGAAATGGCGTCGCTATGACATACTATAGGAGCCATGCCTTCTGTTTCCCAATCGAGTATTGTTTCCCCGGCAACGAAAGGGCTGTCTGCTAGGAGTGGATTATCTCTTTTCCGATGCACTATTTCATGTTTACTGTGTCCCACGCACCCTCACATTGACGAATTAACGCAGAAATTGCGTCGCTATGACATACTATAGGAGCCATGCCTTCTGTTTCCCAATCGAGTATAGTTTCCCCGGCAACGAAAGGGCTGTCTGCTAGGAGAGGATTATCTCTCTTCCGATGCCCTATTTCATGTTTACTGTGTCCCACGCACCCTCACATTGACGAATTAACGCAGAAATGGCGTCGCTATGACATACTATAGGAGCCATGCCTTCTGTTTCCCAATCGAGTATTGTTTCCCCGGCAACGAAAGGGCTCTCTGCTAGGAGTGGATTATCTCTTTTCCGATGCACTATTTCATGTTTACTGTGTCCCACGCACCCTCACATTGACGAATTAACGCAGAAATGGCGTCGCTATGACATACTATAGGAGCCATGCCTTCTGTTTCCCAATCGAGTATTGTTTCCCCGGCAACGAAAGGGCTGTCTGCTAGGAGAGGATTATCTCTCTTCCGATGCACTATTTCATGTTTACTGTGTCCCACGCACCCTCACATTGACGAATTAACGCAGAAATGGCGTCGCTATGACATACTATAGGAGCCATGCCTTCTGTTTCCCAATCGAGTATTGTTTCCCCGGCAACGAAAGGGCTCTCTGCTGGGAGTGGATTATCTCTTTTCCGATGCATTATTTCATGTTTACTGTGTAACACGCACCCTCACATTGACGAATTAACGCAGAAATGGCGTCGCTATGACATACTATAGGAGCCATGCCTTCTGTTTCCCAATCGAGTATTGTTTCCCCGGCAACGAAAGGGCTCTCTGCTAGGAGTGGATTATCTCTTTTCCGATGCACTATTTCATGTTTACTGTGTCCCACGCACCCTCACATTGACGAATTAACGCAGAAATGGCGTCGCTATGACATACAATAGGAGCCATGCCTTCTGTTTGCCAATCGAGTATTGTTTCCCCGGCAACGAAAGGGCTTTCTGCTAGGAGTGGATTATCTCTTTTCCGATGCACTATTTCATGTTTACTGTGTAACACGCACCCTCACATTGACGAATTAACGCAGAAATGGCGTCGCTATGACATACTATATGAGCCATGTCTTCTATTTCCCAATCGAGTATTGTTTCCCCGGCAACGAAAGGGCTGTCTGCTAGGAGTGGATTATCTCTCTTCCGATGCACTATTTCATGTTTACTGTGTCCCACGCACCCTCACATTGACGAATTAACGCAGAAATGGCGTCGCTATGACATACTATAGGAGCCATGCCTTCTGTTTCCCAATCGAGTATTGTTTCCCCGGCAACGAAAGGGCTGTCTGCTAGGAGAGGATTATCTCCCTTCCGATGCACTATTTCATGTTTACTGTGTCCCACGCACCCTCACATTGACGAATTAACGCAGAAATGGCGTCGCTATGACATACTATAGGAGCCATGCCTTCTGTTTCCCAATCGAGTATTGTTTCCCCGGCAACGAAAGGGCTGTCTGCTAGGAGTGGATTATCTCTTTTCCGATGCACTATTTCATGTTTACTGTGTCCCACGCACCCTCACATTGACGAATTAACGCAGAAATGGCGTCACTATGACATACTATAGGAGCCATGCCTTCTGTTTCCCAATCGAGTATTGCTTCCCCGGCAACGAAAGGGCTGTCTGCTAGGAGAAGATTATCTCTCTTCCGATGCCCTATTTCATGTTTACTGTGTCCCACGCACCCTCACATTGACGAATTAACGCAGAAATGGCGTCGCTATGACATACTATAGGAGCCATGCCTTCTGTTTCCCAATCGAGTATTGTTTCCCCGGCAACGAAAGGGATCTCTGCTAGGAGTGGATTATCTCTTTTCCGATGCACTATTTCATGTTTACTGTGTCCCACGCACCCTCACATTGACGAATTAACGCAGAAATGGCGTCGCTATGACATACTATAGGAGCCATGCCTTCTGTTTCCCAATCGAGTATTGTTTCCCCGGCAACGAAAGGGCTGTCTGCTAGGAGTGGATTATCTCTTTTCCGATGCACTATTTCATGTTTACTGTGTCCCACGCACCCTCACATTGACGAATTAACGCAGAAATGGCGTCGCTATGACATACTATAGGAGCCATGCCTTCTGTTTCCCAATCGAGTATTGTTTCCCCGGCAACGAAAGGGCTGTCTGCTAGGAGAGGATTATCTCTCTTCCGATGCCCTATTTCATGTTTACTGTGTCCCACGCACCCTCACATTGACGAATTAACGCAGAAATGGCGTCGCTATGACATACTATAGGAGCCATGCCTTCTGTTTCCCAATCGAGTATTGTTTCCCCGGCAACGAAAGGGCTCTCTGCTAGGAGTGGATTATCTCTTTTCCGATGCACTATTTCATGTTTACTGTGTCCCACGCACCCTCACATTGACGAATTAACGCAGAAATGGCGTCGCTATGACATACTATAGGAGCCATGCGTTCTGTTTCCCAGTCGAGTATTGTTTCCCCGGCAACGAAAGGGCTGTCTGGTAGGAGTGGATTATCTCTTTTCCGATGCACTATTTCATGTTTACTGTGTCCCACGCACCCTCACATTGACGAATTAACGCAGAAATGGCGTCGCTATGACATACTATAGGAGCCATGCCTTCTGTTTTCCAATCGGGTATTGTTTCCACGGCAACGAAAGGGCTGTCTGCTAGGAGAGGATTATCTGTCTTCCGATGCACTATTTCATGTTTACTGTGTCCCACGCACCCTCACATTGACGAATTAACGCAGAAATGACGTCCCTATGACATACTATAGGAGCCATGCGTTCAGTTTCCCAATCGAGTACTGTTTCCCCGGCAACGAAAGGGCTGACTGCTAGGAGTTGATTATCTCTTTTCCGATGCACTATTTCATGTTTACTGTGTCCCACGCACCCTCACATTGACGAATTAACGCAGAAATGGCGTCGCTATGACATACTATAGGAGCCATGCCTTCTGTTTCCCAATCGAGTATTGTTTCCCCGGCAACGAATGGGCTGTCTGCTAGGAGAGGATTATCTCTCTTCCGATGCACTATTTCATGTTTACTGTGTCCCACGGACCCCCACATTGACGAATTAACGCAGAAATGGCGTCGCTATGACAAACTATAGGAGCCGTGCCTTCTGTTTCCCAATCGAGTATTGTTTCCCCGGCAACGAAAGGGCTGTCTGCTAGGAGTGGATTATCTCCCTTCCGATGCACTATTTCATTTTTACTGTGTCCCACGCACCCTCACATTGACGAATTAACGCAGAAATGGCGTCGCTATGACATACTATAGGAGCCATGCCTTCTGTTTCCCAATCGAGTATTGTTTCCCCGGCAACGAAAGGGCTGACTGCTAGGAGTTGATTATCTTTTTTCCGATGCACTATTTCAAGTTTACTGTGTCCCACGCACCCTCACATTGACGAATTAACGCAGAAATGGCGTCGCTATGACATACTATAGGAGCCATGTATTCTGTTTCCCAATCGAGTATTGTTTCCCCGGCAACGAAAGGGCTGTCTGCTAGGAGAGCATTATCTCTCTTCCGATGCACTATTTCATGTTTACTGTGTCCCACGGACACCCACATTGACGAATTAACGCAGAAATGGCGTCGCTATGACATACTATAGGAGCCATGCCTTCTGTTTCCCAATCGAGTATTGTTTCCCCGGCAACGAAAGGGCTGTCTGCTAGGAGTGGATTATCTCTTTTCCGATGCACTATTTCATTTTTGCTGTGTCCCACGCACCCTCACATTGACGAATTAACGCATAAATGACGTCGCTATGACATACTATAGGAGCCATGCCTTCTGTTTCCCAATCGAGTATTGTTTCCCCGGCAACGAAAGGGCTGTCTGCTAGGAGAGGATTATCTCTCTTCCGAAGCACTATTTCATGTTATTGCGTCCCACGCACCCTCACATTGACGAATTAACGCAGAAATGGCGTCGCTATGACATACTATAGGAGCCATGCCTTCTGTTTCCCAATCGAGTATTGTTTCCCAGTCAACGAAATGGCTGTCTGCTAAGAGTGGATCATCCCTTTTCCGATGCACTATTTCATGTTTACTGTGTCCCACGCACCCTCACATTGACGAATTAACGCAGAAATGGCGTCGCTATGACATACCATAGGAGCCATGCCTACTGTTTCCCAATCGAGTATTGTTTCCCCGGCAACGAAAGGGCTGTCTGCTAGGAGTGGATTATCTCTTTTCCGATGCACTATTTCATGTTTACTGTGTCCCATGCACCCTCACATTGACGAATTAACGCAGAAATGGCGTCGCTATGACATACTATAGGAGCCATGTCTTCTGTTTCCCAATCGAGTATTGTTCCCCGGCAACGAAAGGGCTGTCTGCTAGGAGTGGATCATCCCTTTTCCGATGCACTATTTCATGTTTACTGTGTCCCACGCACCCTCACATTGACGAATTAACGCAGAAATGGCGTCGCTATGACATACCATAGGAGCCATGCCTACTGTTTCCCAATCGAGTATTGTTTCCCCGGCAACGAAAGGGCTGTCTGCTAGGAGTGGATTATCTCTTTTCCGATGCACTATTTCATGTTTACTGTGTCCCATGCACCCTCACATCGACGAATTAACGCAGAAATGGCGTCGCTATGACATACTATAGGAGAAATGCCTTCTGTTTCCCAATCGAGTATTGTTTCCCCCCAACGAGAGGGCTGTCTGCTAGGAGTGGATTATCTCTTTTCCGATGCACTATTTCATGTTTACTGTGTCCCATGCACCCTCACATTGACGAATTAACGCAGAAATGGCGTCGCTATGACATACTATAGGAGAAATGCCTTCTGTTTCCCAATCGAGTATTGTTTCCCCGCAACGAAAGGGCTGTCTGCTAGGAGTGGATTATCTCTTTTCCGATGCACTATTTCATGTTTACTGTGTCCCACGCACCAACACATTGACGAATTAACGCATAAATGGCGTCGCTATGACATACTATAGGTACCATGCCTTCTGTTTCCCAATCGAGTATTGTTTCCCCGGCAACGAAAGGGCTGTCTGCTAGGAGTGGATTATATCTTTTCCGATGCACTATTTCATATTTACTGTGTCCCACGCACCCTCACATTGACGAATTAACGCAGAAATGGCGTCGCTATGACATACTATAGGTACCATGCCTTCTGTTTCCCAATCGAGTATTGTTTCCCCGGCAACGAAAGGGCTGTCTGCTAGGAGTGGATTATCTCTTTTACGATGCACTATTTCATGTTTACTGTGTCCCACGCACCCTCACATTGACGAATTAACGCAGAAATGGCGTCGCTATGACATACTATAGGTACCATGCCTTCTGTTTCCCAATCGAGTATTGTTTCCCCGGCAACGAAAGGGCTGTCTGCTAGGAGAGGATTATCTCTCTTCCGATGCACTATTTCATGTTTACTGTACCCCACGCACCATCACATTGACGAATTAACGCAGATATGGCCTCGCTATGACATACTATAGGAGCCATGCCTTCTGTTACCCAATCGAGTATTGTTTCCCCGGCAACGAAAGGGCTGTCTGCTAGGAGAGGATTATCTCTCTTCCGATGTACTATTTCATGTTTACTGTGTCCCACGCACCCTCACATTGACGAATTAACGCAGAAATGGCGTCGCTATGACATACTATAGGAGCCATGCCTTCTGTTTCCCAATCGAGTATTGTTTCCCCGGCAACGAAAGGGCTGTCTGCTAGGAGAGGATTATCTCTCTTCCGATGCACTATTTCATGTTTACTGTGTCCCACGCACCCTCACATTGACGAATTAACGCAGAAATGGCATCGCTATGACATACTATTGGAGCCATGCCTTCTGTTTCCCAATCGAGTATTGTTTCCCCGGCAACGAAAGGGCTGTCTGCTAGGAGTGGATTATCTCTTTTCCGATGCACTATTTCGTGTTTACTGTGTCCCACGCACCCTCACATTGACGAATTAACGCAGAAATGGCGTTGCTAGGACATACTATAGGAGCCATGTCTTCTGTTTCCCAATCGAGTATTGTTTCCCCGGCAACGAATGGGCTGTCTGCTAGGAGTGGATTATCTCTCTTCCGATGCACTATTTCATGTTTACTGTGTCCCACGCACCCTCACATTGACGAATTAACGCAGAAATGGCGTCGCTATGACATACCTTAGGTACCATGCCTTCTGTTTCCCAATCGAGTATTGTTTCCGCGGCAACGAAAGGGCTGTCTGCTAGGAGTGGATTATCTCTTTTCCGATGCACTATTTCATGTTTACTGTGTCCCACGCACCCTCACATTGACGAATTAATGCAGAAATGGCGTCGCTATGACATACTATAGGAGACATGCCTCCTGTTTCCCAATCGAGTATTGTTTCACTGCAACGAAAGGGCTGTCTGCTAGGAGTGGATTATCTCTTTTCCGATGCACTATTTCATGTTTACTGTGTCCCACGCACCCTCACATTGACGAATTAACGCAGAAATGGCGTCGCTATGACATACTATAGGAGCCATGCCTTCTGTTTCCCAATCGAGTATTGTTTCCACGGCAACGAAAGGGCTGTCTGCTAGGAGTGGATTATCTCTCTTCCGATGCACTATTTCATGTTTACTGTGTCCCACGCACCCTCACATTGACGAATTAACGCAGAAATGGCGTCGCTATGACATACTATAGGTACCATGCCTTCTGTTTCCCAATCGAGTAATGTTTCCCCAGCAACGAAAGGACTGTCTGCTAAGAGTGGATTATCTCTCTTCCGATGCACTATTTCATGTTTACTGTGTCCCACGCACCCTCACATTGACGAATTAACGCAGAAATGGCGTCGCTATGACATACTATAGGTACCATGCCTTCTGTTTCCCAATCGAGTAATGTTTCCCCGGCAACGAAAGGGCTGTCTGCTAGGAGAGGATTATCTCTCTTCCGATGCACTATTTCATGTTTACTGTGTCCCACGCACCATCACATTCACGAATTAACGCAGAAATGGCGTCGCTATGACATACTATAGGAGCCATGCCTTCTGTTTCCCAATCGAGTATTGTTTCCCCGGCAACGAAAGGGCTGTCTGCTAGGAGAGGATTATCTCTCTTCCGATGCACTATTTCATGTTTACTGTGTCCCACGCACCCTCACATTGACGAATTAACGCAGAAATGGCGTCGCTATGACATACTATAGGAGCAATGCCTTCTGTTTCCCAATCGAGTATTGTTTCCCCGGCAACGAAAGGGCTGTCTGCTAGGAGAGACTTATCTCTCTTCCGATGCACTATTTCATGTTTACTGTGTCCCACGCACCCTCAAATTAACGAATTAAAACGTTAATGGCGTCGCCATGACATACTATAGGAGACATGCCTTCGGTTTCCCAATCGAGTATTGTTTCCCCGGCAACGAAAGGGCTGTCTGCTAGGAATAGATTTTCTCTTTTCCGATGCAGTATTTCATGTTTACTGTGTCCCACGCACCCACACATTGACGAATTAACGCAGAAATGGCGTCGCTATGACAAACTATAGTATCCATGCCTTCTGTTTCCCAATCGAGTATTGTTTCCCCGGCAACGAAATGGCTGTCTGCTAGGAGTGGATTATCTCTCTTCCGATGCACTATTTCATGTTTACTGTGTCCCACGCACCCCCACATTGACGAATTAACGCAGAAATGGCGTCGCTATGACATACTATAGGAGCCATGCCTTCTGTTTCCCAACCGAGTATTGTTTCCCCGGCAACGAAAGGGCTGTCTGCTAGGAGCGGATTATCTCTTTTCCGATGCACTATTTCATGTTTACTGTGTCCCACGCACCCTCACATTGACGAATTAACGCAGAAATGGCGTCGCTATGACATACTATAGGAGCCATGCCTTCTGTTTCCCAATCGAGTATCGTTTCCACGGCAACGAAAGGGCTGTCTGCTAGGAGTGGATTATCTCTCTTCCGATGCACTATTTCATGTTTACTGTGTCCCACGCACCCTCACATTGACGAATTAACGCAGAAATGGCGTCGCTATGACATACTATAGGTACCATGCCTTCTGTTTCCCAATCGAGTAATGTTTCCCCGGCAACGAAAGGACTGTCTGCTAGGAGTGGATTATCTCTCTTCCGATGCACTATTTCATGTTTACTGTGTCCCACGCACCCTCACATTGACGAATTAACGCAGAAATGGCGTCGCTATGACATACTATAGGTACCATGCCTTCTGTTTCCCAATCGAGTAATGTTTCCCCGGCAACGAAAGGGCTGTCTGCTAGGAGAGGATTATCTCTCTTCCGATGCACTATTTCATGTTTACTGTGTCCCACGCACCATCACATTCACGAATTAACCCAGAAATGGCGTCGCTATGACATACTATAGGAGCCATGCATTCTGTTTCCCAATCGAGTATTGTTTCCCCGGCAACGAAAGGGCTGTCTGCTAGGAGAGGATTATCTCTCTTCCGATGCACTATTTCATGTTTACTGTGTCCCACGCACCCTCACATTGACGAATTAACGCAGAAATGGCGTCGCTATGACATACTATAGGAGCAATGCCTTCTGTTTCCCAATCGAGTATTGTTTCCCCGGCAACGAAAGGGCTGTCTGCTAGGAGAGACTTATCTCTCTTCCGATGCACTATTTCATGTTTACTGTGTCCCACGCACCCTCACATTGACGAATTAACGCAGAAATGACGTCCCAATGACATACTATACGAGCCATGCGTTCTATTTCCCAATCGAGTATTGTTTCCCCGGCAACAAAAGGGCTGACTGCTAGGAGTTGATTATCTCTTTTCCGATGCACTATTTCATGTTTACTGTGTCCCACGCACCCTCGCATTGACGAATTAACCCAGAAATGGCGTTGCTATGACATACTATAGGAGCCATGCTTTCTGTTTCCCAATCGAGTATTGTTTCCCCGGCAACGAAAGGGCTGTCTGCTAGGGGAGCATTATCTCTCTTCCGATGCACTATTTCATGTTTACTGTGTCCCACGGACCCCCACATTGACGAATTAACGCAGAAATGGCGTCGCTATGACATACTATAGGAGCCATGCCTTCTGTTTCCCAATCGAGTATTGTTTCCCCGGCAACGAAAGGGCTGTCTGCTAGGAGTGGATTATCTCTTTTCCTATGCACTATTTCATTTTTACTGTGTCCCACGCACCCTCAAATTAACGAATTAAAACGTAAATGGCGTCGCCATGACATACTATAGGAGACATGCCTTCGGTTTCCCAATCGAGTATTGTTTCCCCGGCAACGAAAGGGCTGTCTGCTAGGAATAGATTTTCTCTTTTCCGATGCAGTATTTCATGTTTACTGTGTCCCACGCACCCACACATTGACGAATTAACGCAGAAATGGCGTCGCTATGACAAACTATAGGAGCCATGCCTTCTGTTTCCCAATCGAGTATTGTTTCCCCGGCAACGAAATGGCTGTCTGCTAGGAGTGGATTATCTCTCTTCCGATGCACTATTTCATGTTTACTGTGTCCCACGCACCCCCACATTGACGAATTAACGCAGAAATGGCGTCGCTATGACATACTATAGGATCCATGCCTTCTGTTTCCCAACCAAGTATTGTTTCCCCGGCAACGAAAGGGCTGTCTGCTAGGAGCGGATTATCTCTTTTCCGATGCACTATTTCATGTTTACTGTGTATCACGCACCCTCACATTGACGAATTAACGCAGAAATGGCGTCGCTATGACATACTATAGGTACCATGCCTTCTGATTCCCAATCGAGTATTGTTTCCCCGGCAACGAAAGGGCTGTCTGCTAGGAGTGGATTATCTCTTTTCCGATGCACTATTTCATGTTTACTGTGTCCCACGCACCCTCACATTGACGAATTAACGCAGAAATGGCGTCGCTATGACATACTATAGGTACCATGCCTTCTGTTTCCCAATCGAGTATTGTTTCCCCGGCAACGAAAGGGCTGTCTGCTAGGAGTGGATTATCTCTTTTCCGATGCACTATTTCATGTTTACTGTGTCCCACGCACCCTCACATTGACGAATTAACGCAGAAATGGCGTCGCTATGACATACTATAGGAGCCATGCCTTCTGTTTCCCAATCGAGTATTGTTTCCACGGCAACGAAAGGGCTGTCTGCTAGGAGTGGATTATCTCTCTTCCGATGCACTATTTCATGTTTACTGTGTCCCACGCACCCTCACATTGAAGAATTAACGCAGAAATGGCGTCGCTATGACATACTATAGGTACCATGCCTTCTGTTTCCCAATCGAGTATTGTTTCCCCGGCAACGAAAGGGCTGTCTGCTAGGAGTGGATTATCTCTTTTCCGATGCACTATTTCATGTTTACTGTGTCCCACGCACCCTCACATTGACGAATTAACGCAGAAATGGCGTCGCTATGACATACTATAGGGGCCATGCCTTCTGTTTCCCAATCGAGTATTGTTTCCACGGCAACGAAAGGGCTGTCTGCTAGGAGTGGATTATCTCTCTTCCGATGCACTATTTCATGTTTACTGTGTCCCACGCACCCTCACATTGAAGAATTAACGCAGAAATGGCGTCGCTATGACATACTATAGGTACCATGCCTTCTGTTTCCCAATCGAGTAATGTTTCCCCGGCAACGAAAGGACTGTCTGCTAGGAGTGGATTATCTCTCTTCCGATGCACTATTTCATGTTTACTGTTTCCCACGCACCCTCACATTGACGAATTAACGCAGAAATGGCGTCGCTATGACATACTTTAGGTACCATGCCTTCTGTTTCCCAATCGAGTATTGTTTCCCCGGCAACGAAAGGGCTGTCTGCTAGGAGAGGATTATCTCTCTTCCGATGCACTATTTCATGTTTACTGTGTCCCACGCACCATCACATTCACGAATTAACGCAGAAATGGCGTCGCTATGACATACTATAGGAGCCATGCCTTCTGTTTCCCAATCGAGTATTGTTTCCCCGGCAACGAAAGGGCTGTCTGCTAGGAGAGGATTATCTCTCTTCCGATGCACTATTTCATGTTTACTGTGTCCCACGCACCCTCACATTGACGAATTAACGCAGAAATGGCGTCGCTATGACATACTATAGGAGCAATGCCTTCTGTTTCCCAATCGAGTATTGTTTCCCCGGCAACGAAAGGGCTGTCTGCTAGGAGAGACTTATCTCTCTTCCGATGCACTATTTCATGTTTACTGTGTCCCACGCACCCTCACATTGACGAATTAACGCAGAAATGACGTCCCAATGACATTCCATACGAGCCATGCGTTCTATTTCCCAATCGAGTATTGTTTCCCCGGCAACGAAAGGGCTGACTGCTAGGAGTTGATTATCTCTTTTCCGATGCACTATTTCATGTTTACTGTGTCCCACGCACCCTCACATTGACGAATTAACGCAGAAATGGCGTTGCTATGACATACTATAGGAGCCATGCTTTCTGTTTCCCAATCGAGTATTGTTTCCCCGGCAACGAAAGGGCTGTCTGCTAGGAGAGCATTATCTCTCTTCCGATGCACTATTTCATGTTTACTGTGTCCCACGGACCCCCACATTGACGAATTAACGCGGAAATGGCGTCGCTATGACATACTATAGGAGCCATGCCTTCTGTTTCCCAATCGAGTATTGTTTCCCCGGCAACGAAAGGGCTGTCTGCTAGGAGTGGATTATCTCTTTTCCGATGCACTATTTCATTTTTACTGTGTCCCACGCACCCTCAAATTAACGAATTAAAACGTAAATGGCGTCGCCATGACATACTATAGGAGACATGCCTTCGGTTTCCCAATCGAGTATTGTTTCCCCGGCAACGAAAGGGCTGTCTGCTAGGAATAGATTTTCTCTTTTCCGATGCAGTATTTCATGTTTACTGTGTCCCACGCACCCACACATTGACGAATTAACGCAGAAATGGCGTCGCTATGACAAACTATAGGAGCCATGCCTTCTGTTTCCCAATCGAGTATTGTTTCCCCGGCAACGAAATGGCTGTCTGCTAGGAGTGGATTATCTCTCTTCCGATGCACTATTTCATGTTTACTGTGTCCCACGCACCCCCACATTGACGAATTAACGCAGAAATGGCGTCGCTATGACATACTATAGGAGCCATGCCTTCTGTTTCCCAACCGAGTATTGTTTCCCCGGCAACGAAAGGGCTGTCTGCTAGGAGCGGATTATCTCTTTTCCGATGCACTATTTCATGTTTACTGTGTCCCACGCACCCTCACATTGACGAATTAACGCAGAAATGGCGTCGCTATGACATACTATAGGAGCCATGTCTTCTGTTTCCCAATCGAGTATTGTTTCCCCGGCAACGAAAGGGCTGTCTGCTAGGAGTGGATCATCTCTTTTCCGATGCACTATTTCATGTTTACTGTGTCCCACGCACCCACACATTGACGAATTAACGCAGAAATGGCGTCGCTATGACATACTATAGGAGCCATGCGAACTGTTTCCCAATCGAGTATTGTTTCCCCGGCAACGAAAGGGCTGTCTGCTAGGAGTGTATTATCTCTTTTCCGATGCACTATTTCATGTTTACTGTGTCCCATGCACCCTCACATTGACGAATTAACGCAAAAATGGCGTCGCTATGACATACTATAAGAGACATGCCTTCTGTTTCCCAATCCAGTATTGTTTCCCCGCAACGAAAGGGCTGTCTGCTAGGAGTGGATTATCTCTTTTCCGATGCACTATTTCATGTTTACTGTGTCCCACGCACCCACACATTGACGAATTAACGCAGAAATGGCGTCGCTATGACATAATATAGGTACCATGCTTTCTGTTTCCCAATCGAGTATTGTTTCCCCGGCAACGAAAGGGCTGTCTGCTAGGAGTGGATTATTTCTTTTCCGATGCACTATTTCATCTTTACTGTGTCCCACACACCCTCACATTGACGAATTAACGCAGAAATGGCGTCGCTATGACATACTATAGGTATCATGCCTTCTGATTCCCAATCGAGTATTGTTTCCCCGGCAACGAAAGGGCTGTCTGCTAGGAGTTGATTATCTCTTTTCCGATGCACTACTTCATGTTTACTGTGTCCCACGCACCCTCACATTGACGAATTAACGCAGAAATGGCGTCGCTATGACATACTATAGGTACCATGCATTCTGTTACACAATCGAGTATTGTTTCCTCGGCAACGAAAGGGCTGTCTGCTAGGAGAGGATTATCTCTCTTCCGATGCACTATTTCATGTTTACTGTGTCCCACGCACCCTCACATTGACGAATTAACGCAGAAATGGCGTCGCTATGACATACTATAGGAGCCATGCCTTCTGTTTCCCAATCGAGTATTGTTTCCACGGCAACGAAAGGGCTGTCTGCTAGGAGTGGATTATCTCTCTTCCGATGCACTATTTCATGTTTACTGTGTCCCACGCACCCTCACATTGACGAATTAACGCAGAAATGGCGTCGCTATGACATACTATAGGTACCATGCCTTCTGTTTCCCAATCGAGTAATGTTTCCCCGGCAACGAAAGGACTGTCTGCTAGGAGTGGATTATCTCTCTTCCGATGCACTATTTCATGTTTACTGTGTCCCACGCACCCTCACATTGACGAATTAACGCAGAAATGGCGTCGCTATGACATACTATAGGTACCATGCCTTCTGTTTCCCAATCGAGTAATGTTTCCCCGGCAACGAAAGGGCTGTCTGCTAGGAGAGGATTATCTCTCTTCCGATGCACTATTTCATGTTTACTGTGTCCCACGCACCATCACATTCACGAATTAACGCAGAAATGGCGTCGCTATGACATACTATAGGTACCATGCCTTCTGTTTCCCAATCGAGTATTGTTTCCCCGGCAACGAAAGGGCTGTCTGCTAGGAGAGGATTATCTCTCCTCCGATGCACTATTTCATTTTTACTGTGTCCCACGCACCCTCACATTGACGAATTAACGCAGAAATGGCGTCGCTATGACATACTATAAGAGCCATGTCTTCTGTTTCAAAAATCGAGTATTGTTTCCCCGGCAACGAAAGGGCTGTCTGCTAGGAGTGGATTATCTCTCTTCCGGTGCACTATTTCATGTTTACTGTGTCCCACGCACCCTCACATTGACGAATTAACGCAGAAATGGCGTCGCTATGACATACTATAGGTACCATGCCTTCTGTTTCCCAATCGAGTATTGTTTCCCCGGCAACGAAAGGGCTGTCGGCTAGGAGAGGATTATCTCTCCTCCGATGCACTATTTCATGTTTACTGTGTCCCACGCACCCTCACATTGACGAATTAACGCAGAAATGGCGTCGCTATGACATACTATAGGAGCCATGCCTTCTGTTTCCCAATCGAGTATTGTTTTCCCGGCAACGAAAGGGCTGTCTGCTGGGAGGGGATTATCTCTTTTCCGATGCACTATTTCATGTTTACTGTGTCCCACGCACCCTCACATTGACGAATTAACGCAGAAATGGCGTCGCTATGACATATTATAGGAGCCATACATTCTGTTTCCCAATCGAGTATTGTTTCACCGGCAACGAAAGGGCTGTCTGCTAGGAGTCGATTATCTCTTTTCCGATGCACTATTTCATGTTTACTGTGTCCCACGCACCCTCACATTGACGAATTAACGCAGAAATGGCGTCGCTATGACATACTATAGGAGCCATGCCTTCTGTTTCCCACTCGAGTACTGTTTCCCCGGCAACGAAAGGGCTGTCTGCTAGGAGAGGATTATCTCTCTTCCGATGCACTATTTCATGTTTACTGTGTCCCACGCACAATCACATTGACGAATTAACGCAGAAATGGCGTCGCTATGACTTACTATAGGAGCCATGCCTTCTGTTTCCCACTCGAGTATTGTTTCCCCGGCAACGAAAGGGCTGTCTGCTAGGAGAGGATTATCTCTCTTCCGATGCACTATTTCATGTTTACTGTGTCCCACGCACCATCACATTGACGAATTAACGCAGAAATGGCGTCGCTATGACATACTATAGGAGCCATGCCTTCTGTTTCCCACTCGAGTACTGTTTCCCCGGCAACGAAAGGGCTGTCTGCTAGGAGAGGATTATCTCTCTTCCGATGCACTATTTCATGTTTACTGTGTCCCACGCACCATCACATTGACGAATTAACGCAGAAATGGCGTCGCTATGACATACTATAGGTACCATGCCTTCTGTTTCCCAATCGAGTATTGTTTCCCCGGCAACGAAAGGGCTGTCTGCTAGGAGTGGATTATCTCTTTTCCGATGCACTATTTCATGTTTACTGTGTCCCACGCAGCCTCACATTGACGAATTAACGCAGAAATGGCGTCGCTATGACATACTATAAGAGCCATGTCTTCTGTTTCAAAAATCGAGTATTGTTTCCCCGGCAACGAAAGGGCTGTCTGCTAGGAGTGGATTATCTCTCTTCCGGTGCACTATTTCATGTTTACTGTGTCCCACGCACCCTCACATTGGCGAATTAACGCAGAAATGGCATCGCTATGACATACTATAGGAGACATGCCTTCTGTTTCCCACTCGAGTATTGTTTCCCCGGCAACGAAAGAGCTGTCTCCTAGGAGAGGATTATCTCTTTTCCGATGCACTATTTCATGTTTACTGTGTCCCACGCACCCTCACATTGACGAATTAACGCAGAAATGGCGTCGCTATGACATTCTATAGGTACCATGCCTTCTGTTTCCCAATCGAGTGTTGTTTCCCCGGCAACGAAAGGGCTGTCTGCTAGGAGTCGATTATCTCTTTTCCGATGCACTATTTCATGTTTACTGTGTCCCACGCACCCTCACATTGACGAATTAACGCAGAAATGGCGTCGCTATGACATACTATAAGAGCCATGTCTTCTGTTTCCCAATCGAGTATTGTTTCCCCGGCAACGAAAATGCTGTCTGCTAGGAGTGGATTATCTCTCTTCCGATGCACTATTTCATGTTTACTGTGTCCCACGCACACTCACATTGACGAATTAACGCAGAAATGGCGTCGCTATGACATACTATAGGAGCCATGCCTTCTGTTTCCCAATCGAGTATTGTTTCCCCGGCAACGAAAGGGATGTCTGCTAGGAGTGGATTATCTCCTTTCCGATGCACTATTTCATGTTTACTGTGTCCCACGCACCCTCACATTAACGAATTAACGCAGAAATGGCGTCGCTATGACATACTATATGTACCATGCCTTCTGTTTCCCAATCGAGTATTGTTTCCCCGGCAACGAAAGGGCTGTCTGCTAGGAGAGGATTATCTCTCCTCCGATGCACTATTTCATGTTTACTGTGTCCCACGCACCCTCACATTGACGAATTAACGCAGAAATGGCGTCGCTATGACATACTATAGGAGCCATGCCTTCTGTTTCCCAATCGAATATTATTTTCCCGGCAACGAAAGGGCTGTCTGCTGGGAGGGGATTATCTCTTTTCCGATGCACTATTTCATGTTTACTGTGTCCCACGCACCCTCACATTGACGAATTAACGCAGAAATGGCGTCGCTATGACATACTATAGGCGCCATACATTCTGTTTCCCAATCGAGTATTGTTTCACCGGCAACGAAAGGGCTGTCTGCTAGGAGTCGATTATCTCTTTTCCGATGCACTATTTCATGTTTACTGTGTCCCACGCACCCTCACATTGACGAATTAACGCAGAAATGGCGTCGCTATGACATACTATAGGAGCCATGCCTTCTGTTTCCCAATCGAGTATTGTTTCCCCGGTAACGAAAGGGCTGTCTGCTAGGAGAGGATTATCTCTCTTCCGATGCACTATTTCATGTTTACTGTGTCCCACGCACCATCACATTGACGAATTAACGCAGAAATGGCGTCGCTATGACATACTATAGGAGCCATGCCTTCTGTTTCCCACTCGAGTACTGTTTCCCCGGCAACGAAAGGGCTGTCTGCTAGGAGAGGATTATCTCTCTTCCGATGCACTATTTCATGTTTACTGTGTCCCACGCACCATCACATTGACGAATTAACGCAGAAATGGCGTCGCTATGACATACTATAGGTACCATGCCTTCTGTTTCCCAATCGAGTATTGTTTCCCCGGCAACGAAAGGGCTGTCTGCTAGGAGTGGATTATCTCTTTTCCGATGCACTATTTCATGTTTACTGTGTCCCACGCAGCCTCACATTGACGAATTAACGCAGAAATGGCGTCGCTATGACATACTATAAGAGCCATGTCTTCTGTTTCAAAAATCGAGTATTGTTTCCCCGGCAACGAAAGGGCTGTCTGCTAGGAGTGGATTATCTCTCTTCCGGTGCACTATTTCATGTTTACTGTGTCCCACGCACCCTCACATTGACGAATTAACGCAGAAATGGCATCGCTATGACATACTATAGGAGACATGCCTTCTGTTTCCCAATCGACTATTGTTTCCCCGGCAACGAAAGAGCTGTCTCCTAGGAGAGGATTATCTCATTTCCGATGCACTATTTCATGTTTACTGTGTCCCACGCACCCTCACATTGACGAATTAACGCAGAAATGGCGTCGCTATGACATTCTATAGGTACCATGCCTTCTGTTTCATAATCGAGTGTTGTTTCCCCCGCAACGAAAGGGCTGTCTGCTAGGAGTGGATTATCTCTTTTCCGATGCACTATTTCTTGTTTACTGTGTCCCACGCACCCTCACATTGACGAATTAACGCAGAAATGGAGTCGCTATGACATACTATAAGAGCCATGTCTTCTGTTTCCCAATCGAGTATTGTTTCCCCGGCAACGAAAATGCTGTCTGCTAGGAGTGGATTATCTCTCTTCCGATGCACTATTTCATGTTTACTGTGTCCCACGCACACTCACATTGACGAATTAACGCAGAAATGGCGTCGCTATGACATACTATAGGAGCCATGCCTTCTGTTTCCCAATCGAGTATTGTTTCCCCGGCAACGAAAGGGATGTCTGCTAGGAGTGGATTATCTCCTTTCCGATGCACTATTTCATGTTTACTGTGTCCCACGCACCCTCACATTGACGAATTAACGCAGAAATGGCGTCGCTATGACATACTATTAGTACCATGCCTTCTGTTTCCCAATCGAGTATTGTTTCCCCGGCAACGAAAGGGCTGTCTGCTAGGAGAGGATTATCTCTCCTCCGATGCACTATTTCATGTTTACTGTGTCCCACGCACCCTCACATTGACGAATTAACGCAGAAATGGCGTCGCTATGACATACTATAGGAGCCATGCCTTCTGTTTCCCAATCGAATATTATTTTCCCGGCAACGAAAGGGCTGTCTGCTGGGAGGGGATTATCTCTTTTCCGATGCACTATTTCATGTTTACTGTGTCCCACGCACCCTCACATTGACGAATTAACGCAGAAATGGCGTCGCTATGACATACTATAGGAGCCATACATTCTGTTTCCCAATCGAGTATTGTTTCACCGGCAACGAAAGGGCTGTCTGCTAGGAGTCGATTATCTCTTTTCCGATGCACTATTTCATGTTTACTGTGTCCCACGCACCCTCACATTGACGAATTAACGCAGAAATGGCGTCGCTATGACATACTATAGGAGCCATGCCTTCTGTTTCCCAATCGAGTATTGTTTCCCCGGCAACGAAAGGGCTGTCTGCTAGGAGTCGATTATCTCTTTTCCGATGCACTATTTCATGTTTACTGTGTCCCACGCACCCTCACATTGACTAATTAACGCAGAAATGGCGTCGCTATGACATACTATAGGAGCCATGCCTTCTGTTTCCCACTCGAGTACTGTTTCCCCGGCAACGAAAGGGCTGTCTGCTAGGAGAGGATTATCTCTCTTCCGATGCACTATTTCATGTTTACTGTGTCCCACGCACCCTCACATTGACGAATTAACGCAGAAATGGCGTCGCTATGACATACTATAGGAGCCATGCCTTCTGTTTCCCACTCGAGTACTGTTTCACCGGCAACGAAAGGGCTGTCTGCTAGGAGAGGATTATCTCTCTTCCGATGCACTATTTCATGTTTACTGTGTCCCACGCACCATCTCATTGACGAATTAACGCAGAAATGGCGTCGCTATGACATACTATAGGAGCCATGCCTTCTGTTTCCCACTCGAGTACTGTTTCCCCGGCAACGAAAGGGCTGACTGCTAGGAGAGGATTATCTCTCTTCCGATGCACTATTTCATGTTTACTGTGTCCCACGCACCATCACATTGACGAATTAACGCAGAAATGGCGTCGCTATGACTTACTATAGGAGCCATGCCTTCTGTTTCCCACTCGAGTATTGTTTCCCCGGCAACGAAAGGGCTGTCTGCTAGGAGAGGATTATCTCTCTTCCGATGCACTATTTCATGTTTACTGTGTCCCACGCACCATCACATTGACGAATTAACGCAGAAATGGCGTCGCTATGACATACTATAGGAGCCATGCCTTCTGTTTCCCTCTCGAGTACTGTTTCCCCGGCAACGAAAGGGCTGTCTGCTAGGAGAGGATTATCTCTCTTCCGATGCACTATTTCATGTTTACTGTGTCCCACGCACCATCACATTGACGAATTAACGCAGAAATGGCGTCGCTATGACTTACTATAGGAGCCATGCCTTCTGTTTCCCACTCGAGTATTGTTTCCACGGCAACGAAAGGGCTGTCTGCTAGGAGAGGATTATCTCTCTTCCGATGCACTATTTCATGTTTACTGTGTCGCACGTACCATCACATTGACGAATTAACGCAGAAATGGCGTCGCCATGACTTATTATAGGAGCCATGCCTTCTGTTTCCCACTCGAGTACTGTTTCCCCGGCAACGAAAGGGCTGTCTGCTAGGAGAGGATTATCTCTCTTCCGATGCACTATTTCATGTTTACTGTGTCCCACGCACCATCACATTGACGAATTAACGCAGAAATGGCGTCGCTATGACTTACTATAGGAGCCATGCCTTCTGTTTCCCACTCGAGTACTGTTTCCCCGGCAACGGAAGGGCTGTCTGCTAGGAGAGGATTATCTCTCTTCCGATGCACTATTTCATGTTTACTGTGTCCCACGCACCATCACATTGACGAATTAACGCAGAAATGGCGTCGCTATGACTTACTATAGGAGCCATGCCTTCTGTTTCCCACTCGAGTATTGTTTCCCCGGCAACGAAAGGGCTGTCTGCTAGGAGAGGATTATCTCTCTTCCGATGCACTATTTCATGTTTACTGTGTCCCACGCACCCTCACATTGACGAATTAACGCAGAAATGGCGTCGCTATGACATACAATAGGAGCCATGCCTTCTGTTTCCCACTCGAGTACTGTTTCCCCGGCAACGAAAGGGCTGTCTGCTAGGAGAGGATTATCTCTCTTCCGATGCACTATTTCATGTTTACTGTGTCCCACGCACCATCACATTGACGAATTAACGCAGAAATGGCGTCGCTATGACATACTATAGGAGCCATGCCTTCTGTTTCCCACTCGAGTACTGTTTCCCCGGCAACGAAAGGGCTGTCTGCTAGGAGAGGATTATCTCTCTTCCGATGCACTATTTCATGTTTACTGTGTCCCACGCACCATCACATTGACGAATTAACGCAGAAATGGCGTCGCTATGACATACTATAGGAGCCATGTCTTCTGTTTCCCACTCGAGTACTGTTTCCCCGGCAACGAAAGGGCTGTCTGCTAGGAGAGGATTATCTCTCTTCCGAAGCACTATTTCATGTTTACTGTGTCCCATGCACCATCACATTGACGAATTAACGCAGAAATGGCGTCGCTATGACATACTATAGGAGCCATGCCTTCTGTTTCCCAATCGAGTATTGTTTCCCCGGCAACGAAAGGGCTGTCTGCTAGGAGAGGATTATCTCTTTTCCGATGCACTATTTCATGTTAACTGTGTCCCACGCACCATCACATTGACGAATTAACGCAGAAATGGCGTCGCTATGACTTACAATAGGAGCCATGTCTTCTGTTTCCCAATCGAGTATTGTTTCCCCGGCAACGAAAGGCCTGTCTGCTAGGAGAGGATTATCTGTCTTCCGATGCACTATTTCATGTTTACTGTGTCCCACGCACCCTCACATTGACGAATTAACGCAGAAATGGCGTCGCTATGACATACTATAGGAGCCATGCCTTCTGTTTCCCACTCGAGTACTGTTTCCCCGGCAACGAAAGGGCTGTCTGCTAGGAGAGGATTATCTCTCTTCCGATGCACTATTTCATGTTTACTGTGTCCCACGCACCATCACATTGACGAATTAACGCAGAAATGGCGTCGCTATGACTTACTATAGGAGCCATGTCTTCTGTTTCCCAATCGAGTATTGTTTCCCCGGCAACGAAAGGGCTGTCTGCTAGGAGAGGATTATCTCTCTTCCGATGCACTATTTCATGTTTACTGTGTCCCACGCACCCTCACATTGACGAATTAACGCAGAAATGGCGTCGCTATGACATACTATAGGAGCCATGCCTTCTGTTTCCCACTCGAGTACTGTTTCCCCGGCAACGAAAGGGCTGTCTGCTAGGAGTGGATTATCTCTCTTCCGATGCACTATTTCATGTTTACTGTGTCCCACGCACCATCACATTGACGAATTAACGCAGAAATGGCGTCGCTATGACTTACTATAGGAGCCATGCCTTCTGTTTCCCACTCGAGTATTGTTTCCCCGGCAACGAAAGGGCTGTCTGCTATTAGAGGATTATCTCTCTTCCGATGCACTATTTCATGTTTACTGTGTCCCACGCACCATCACATTGACGAATTAACGCAGAAATGGCGTCGCTATGACATACTATAGGAGCCATGCCTTCTGTTTCCCACTCGAGTACTGTTTCCCCGGCATCGAAAGGGCTGTCTGCTAGGAGAGGATTATCTCTCTTCCGATGCACTATTTCATGTTTACTGTGTCCCACGCACCATCACATTGACGAATTAACGCAGAAATGGCGTCGCTATGACTTACTATAGGAGCCATGTCTTCTGTTTCCCAATCGAGTATTGTTTCCCCGGCAACGAAAGGGCTGTCTGCTAGGAGTGGATTATCTCTTTTCCGATGCACTATTTCATGTTTACTGTGTCCCACGCACCCTCACATTGACGAATTAACGCAGAAATGGCGTCGCTATGACATACTATAGGAGCCATGCCTTCTGTTTCCCACTCGAGTACTCTTTCCCCGGCAACGAAAGGGCTGTCTGCTAGGAGAGGATTATCTCTCCTCCGATGCACTATTTCATGTTTACTGTGTCCCACGCACCATCACATTGACGAATTAACGCAGAAATGGCGTCGCTATGACTTACTATAGGAGCCATGTCTTCTGTTTCCCAATCGAGTATTGTTTCCCCGGCAACGAAAGGGCTGTCTGCTAGGAGAGGATTATCTCTCTTCCGATGCACTATTTCATGTTTACTGTGTCCCACGCACCATCACATTGACGAATTAACGCAGAAATGGCGTCGCTATGACTTACTATAGGAGCCATGTCTTCTGTTTCCCAATCGAGTATTGTTTCCCCGGCAACGAAAGGGCTGTCTGCTAGGAGAGGATTATCTCTCTTCCGATGCACTATTTCATGTTTACTGTGTCCCACGCACCCTCACATTGACGAATTAACGCAGAAATGGCGTCGCTATGACATACTATAGGAGCCATGCCTTCTGTTTCCCACTCGAGTACTGTTTCCCCGGCAACGAAAGGGCTGTCTGCTAGGAGAGGATTATCTCTCTTCCGATGCACTATTTCATGTTTACTGTGTCCCACGCACCATCACATTGACGAATTAACGCAGAAATGGCGTCGCTATGACTTACTATAGGAGCCATGTCTTCTGTTTCCCAATCGAGTATTGTTTCCCCGGCAACGAAAGGGCTGTCTGCTAGGAGAGGATTATCTCTCTTCCGATGCACTATTTCATGTTTACTGTGTCCCACGCACCCTCACATTGACGAATTAACGCAGAAATGGCGTCGCTATGACATACTATAGGAGCCATGCCTTCTGTTTCCCACTCGAGTACTGTTTCCCCGGCAACGAAATGGCTGTCTGCTAGGAGAGGATTATCTCTCTTCCGATGCACTATTTCATGTTTACTGTGTCCCACGCACCATCACATTGACGAATTAACGCAGAAATGGCGTCGCTATGACTTACTATAGGAGCCATGTCTTCTGTTTCCCAATCGAGTATTGTTTCCCCGGCAACGAAAGGGCTGTCTGCTAGGAGAGGATTATCTCTCTTCCGATGCACTATTTCATGTTTACTGTGTCCCACGCACCCTCACATTGACGAATTAACGCAGAAATGGCGTCGCTATGACATTCTATAGGTACCATGCCTTCTGTTTCATAATCGAGTGTTGTTTCCCCCGCAACGAAAGGGCTGTCTGCTAGGAGTGGATTATCTCTTTTCCGATGCACTATTTCTTGTTTACTGTGTCCCACGCACCCTCACATTGACGAATTAACGCAGAAATGGAGTCGCTATGACATACTATAAGAGCCATGTCTTCTGTTTCCCAATCGAGTATTGTTTCCCCGGCAACGAAAATGCTGTCTGCTAGGAGTGGATTATCTCTCTTCCGATGCACTATTTCATGTTTACTGTGTCCCACGCACACTCACATTGACGAATTAACGCAGAAATGGCGTCGCTATGACATACTATAGGAGCCATGCCTTCTGTTTCCCAATCGAGTATTGTTTCCCCGGCAACGAAAGGGATGTCTGCTAGGAGTGGATTATCTCCTTTCCGATGCACTATTTCATGTTTACTGTGTCCCACGCACCCTCACATTGACGAATTAACGCAGAAATGGCGTCGCTATGACATACTATTAGTACCATGCCTTCTGTTTCCCAATCGAGTATTGTTTCCCCGGCAACGAAAGGGCTGTCTGCTAGGAGAGGATTATCTCTCCTCCGATGCACTATTTCATGTTTACTGTGTCCCACGCACCCTCACATTGACGAATTAACGCAGAAATGGCGTCGCTATGACATACTATAGGAGCCATGCCTTCTGTTTCCCAATCGAATATTATTTTCCCGGCAACGAAAGGGCTGTCTGCTGGGAGGGGATTATCTCTTTTCCGATGCACTATTTCATGTTTACTGTGTCCCACGCACCCTCACATTGACGAATTAACGCAGAAATGGCGTCGCTATGACATACTATAGGAGCCATACATTCTGTTTCCCAATCGAGTATTGTTTCACCGGCAACGAAAGGGCTGTCTGCTAGGAGTCGTTTATCTCTTTTCCGATGCACTATTTCATGTTTACTGTGTCCCACGCACCCTCACATTGACGAATTAACGCAGAAATGGCGTCGCTATGACATACTATAGGAGCCATGCCTTCTGTTTCCCAATCGAGTATTGTTTCCCCGCAACGAAAGGGCTGTCTGCTAGGAGTCGATTATCTCTTTTCCGATGCACTATTTCATGTTTACTGTGTCCCACGCACCCTCACATTGACTAATTAACGCAGAAATGGCGTCGCTATGACATACTATAGGAGCCATGCCTTCTGTTTCCCACTCGAGTACTGTTTCCCCGGCAACGAAAGGGCTGTCTGCTAGGAGAGGATTATCTCTCTTCCGATGCACTATTTCATGTTTACTGTGTCCCACGCACCCTCACATTGACGAATTAACGCAGAAATGGCGTCGCTATGACATACTATAGGAGCCATGCCTTCTGTTTCCCACTCGAGTACTGTTTCACCGGCAACGAAAGGGCTGTCTGCTAGGAGAGGATTATCTCTCTTCCGATGCACTATTTCATGTTTACTGTGTCCCACGCACCATCACATTGACGAATTAACGCAGAAATGGCGTCGCTATGACATACTATAGGAGCCATGCCTTCTGTTTCCCACTCGAGTACTGTTTCCCCGGCAACGAAAGGGCTGACTGCTAGGAGAGGATTATCTCTCTTCCGATGCACTATTTCATGTTTACTGTGTCCCACGCACCATCACATTGACGAATTAACGCAGAAATGGCGTCGCTATGACTTACTATAGGAGCCATGCCTTCTGTTTCCCACTCGAGTATTGTTTCCCCGGCAACGAAAGGGCTGTCTGCTAGGAGAGGATTATCTCTCTTCCGATGCACTAATTCATGTTTACTGTGTCCCACGCACCATCACATTGACGAATTAACGCAGAAATGGCGTCGCTATGACATACTATAGGAGCCATGCCTTCTGTTTCCCTCTCGAGTACTGTTTCCCCGGCAACGAAAGGGCTGTCTGCTAGGAGAGGATTATCTCTCTTCCGATGCACTATTTCATGTTTACTGTGTCCCACGCACCATCACATTGACGAATTAACGCAGAAATGGCGTCGCTATGACTTACTATAGGAGCCATGCCTTCTGTTTCCCACTCGAGTATTGTTTCCACGGCAACGAAAGGGCTGTCTGCTAGGAGAGGATTATCTCTCTTCCGATGCACTATTTCATGTTTACTGTGTCGCACGTACCATCACATTGACGAATTAACGCAGAAATGGCGTCGCCATGACTTATTATAGGAGCCATGCCTTCTGTTTCCCACTCGAGTACTGTTTCCCCGGCAACGAAAGGGCTGTCTGCTAGGAGAGGATTATCTCTCTTCCGATGCACTATTTCATGTTTACTGTGTCCCACGCACCATCACATTGACGAATTAACGCAGAAATGGCGTCGCTATGACTTACTATAGGAGCCATGCCTTCTGTTTCCCACTCGAGTACTGTTTCCCCGGCAACGGAAGGGCTGTCTGCTAGGAGAGGATTATCTCTCTTCCGATGCACTATTTCATGTTTACTGTGTCCCACGCACCATCACATTGACGAATTAACGCAGAAATGGCGTCGCTATGACTTACTATAGGAGCCATGCCTTCTGTTTCCCACTCGAGTATTGTTTCCCCGGCAACGAAAGGGCTGTCTGCTAGGAGAGGATTATCTCTCTTCCGATGCACTATTTCATGTTTACTGTGTCCCACGCACCCTCACATTGACGAATTAACGCAGAAATGGCGTCGCTATGACATACAATAGGAGCCATGCCTTCTGTTTCCCACTCGAGTACTGTTTCCCCGGCAACGAAAGGGCTGTCTGCTAGGAGAGGATTATCTCTCTTCCGATGCACTATTTCATGTTTACTGTGTCCCACGCACCATCACATTGACGAATTAACGCAGAAATGGCGTCGCTATGACATACTATAGGAGCCATGCCTTCTGTTTCCCACTCGAGTACTGTTTCCCCGGCAACGAAAGGGCTGTCTGCTAGGAGAGGATTATCTCTCTTCCGATGCACTATTTCATGTTTACTGTGTCCCACGCACCATCACATTGACGAATTAACGCAGAAATGGCGTCGCTATGACATACTATAGGAGCCATGTCTTCTGTTTCCCACTCGAGTACTGTTTCCCCGGCAACGAAAGGGCTGTCTGCTAGGAGAGGATTATCTCTCTTCCGAAGCACTATTTCATGTTTACTGTGTCCCATGCACCATCACATTGACGAATTAACGCAGAAATGGCGTCGCTATGACATACTATAGGAGCCATGCCTTCTGTTTCCCAATCGAGTATTGTTTCCCCGGCAACGAAAGGGCTGTCTGCTAGGAGAGGATTATCTCTTTTCCGATGCACTATTTCATGTTAACTGTGTCCCACGCACCATCACATTGACGAATTAACGCAGAAATGGCGTCGCTATGACTTACAATAGGAGCCATGTCTTCTGTTTCCCAATCGAGTATTGTTTCCCCGGCAACGAAAGGCCTGTCTGCTAGGAGAGGATTATCTGTCTTCCGATGCACTATTTCATGTTTACTGTGTCCCACGCACCCTCACATTGACGAATTAACGCAGAAATGGCGTCGCTATGACATACTATAGGAGCCATGCCTTCTGTTTCCCACTCGAGTACTGTTTCCCCGGCAACGAAAGGGCTGTCTGCTAGGAGAGGATTATCTCTCTTCCGATGCACTACTTCATGTTTACTGTGTCCCACGCACCATCACATTGACGAATTAACGCAGAAATGGCGTCGCTATGACTTACTATAGGAGCCATGTCTTCTGTTTCCCAATCGAGTATTGTTTCCCCGGCAACGAAAGGGCTGTCTGCTAGGAGAGGATTATCTCTCTTCCGATGCACTATTTCATGTTTACTGTGTCCCACGCACCCTCACATTGACGAATTAACGCAGAAATGGCGTCGCTATGACATACTATAGGAGCCATGCCTTCTGTTTCCCACTCGAGTACTGTTTCCCCGGCAACGAAAGGGCTGTCTGCTAGGAGTGGATTATCTCTCTTCCGATGCACTATTTCATGTTTACTGTGTCCCACGCACCATCACATTGACGAATTAACGCAGAAATGGCGTCGCTATGACTTACTATAGGAGCCATGCCTTCTGTTTCCCACTCGAGTATTGTTTCCCCGGCAACGAAAGGGCTGTCTGCTATTAGAGGATTATCTCTCTTCCGATGCACTATTTCATGTTTACTGTGTCCCACGCACCATCACATTGACGAATTAACGCAGAAATGGCGTCGCTATGACATACTATAGGAGCCATGCCTTCTGTTTCCCACTCGAGTACTGTTTCCCCGGCATCGAAAGGGCTGTCTGCTAGGAGAGGATTATCTCTCTTCCGATGCACTATTTCATGTTTACTGTGTCCCACGCACCATCACATTGACGAATTAACGCAGAAATGGCGTCGCTATGACTTCCTATAGGAGCCATGTCTTCTGTTTCCCAATCGAGTATTGTTTCCCCGGCAACGAAAGGGCTGTCTGCTAGGAGTGGATTATCTCTTTTCCGATGCACTATTTCATGTTTACTGTGTCCCACGCACCCTCACATTGACGAATTAACGCAGAAATGGCGTCGCTATGACATACTATAGGAGCCATGCCTTCTGTTTCCCACTCGAGTACTCTTTCCCCGGCAACGAAAGGGCTGTCTGCTAGGAGAGGATTATCTCTCCTCCGATGCACTATTTCATGTTTACTGTGTCCCACGCACCATCACATTGACGAATTAACGCAGAAATGGCGTCGCTATGACTTACTATAGGAGCCATGTCTTCTGTTTCCCAATCGAGTATTGTTTCCCCGGCAACGAAAGGGCTGTCTGCTAGGAGAGGATTATCTCTCTTCCGATGCACTATTTCATGTTTACTGTGTCCCACGCACCATCACATTGACGAAATAACGCAGAAATGGCGTCGCTATGACTTACTATAGGAGCCATGTCTTCTGTTTCCCAATCGAGTATTGTTTCCCCGGCAACGAAAGGGCTGTCTGCTAGGAGAGGATTATCTCTCTTCCGATGCACTATTTCATGTTTACTGTGTCCCACGCACCCTCACATTGACGAATTAACGCAGAAATGGCGTCGCTATGACATACTATAGGAGCCATGCCTTCTGTTTCCCACTCGAGTACTGTTTCCCCGGCAACGAAAGGGCTGTCTGCTAGGAGAGGATTATCTCTCTTCCGATGCACTATTTCATGTTTACTGTGTCCCACGCACCATCACATTGACGAATTAACGCAGAAATGGCGTCGCTATGACTTACTATAGGAGCCATGTCTTCTGTTTCCCAATCGAGTATTGTTTCCCCGGCAACGAAAGGGCTGTCTGCTAGGAGAGGATTATCTCTCTTCCGATGCACTATTTCATGTTTACTGTGTCCCACGCACCCTCACATTGACGAATTAACGCAGAAATGGCGTCGCTATGACATACTATAGGAGCCATGCCTTCTGTTTCCCACTCGAGTACTGTTTCCCCGGCAACGAAATGGCTGTCTGCTAGGAGAGGATTATCTCTCTTCCGATGCACTATTTCATGTTTACTGTGTCCCACGCACCATCACATTGACGAATTAACGCAGAAATGGCGTCGCTATGACTTACTATAGGAGCCATGTCTTCTGTTTCCCAATCGAGTATTGTTTCCCCGGCAACGAAAGGGCTGTCTGCTAGGAGAGGATTATCTCTCTTCCGATGCACTATTTCATGTTTACTGTGTCCCACGCACCCTCACATTGACGAATTAACGCAGAAATGGCGTCGCTATGACATACTATAGGAGCCATGCTTTCTGTTTCCCACTCGAGTACTGTTTCCCCCTCAACGAAAGGGCTGTCTGCTAGGAGAGGATTATCTCTCTTCCGATGCACTATTTCATGTTTACTGTGTCCCACGCACCATCACATTGACGAATTAACGCAGAAATGGCATCGCTATGACTTACTATAGGAGCCATGCCTTCTGTTTCCCAATCGAGTATTGTTTCCCCGGCAACGAAAGGGCTGTCTGCTAGGAGAGGATTATCTCTCTTCCAATGCACTATTTCATGTTTACTGTGTCCCACGCACCCTCACATTGACGAATTAACGCAGAAATGGCGTCGCTATGACATACTATAGGAGCCATGCCTTCTGTTTCCCACTCGAGTACTGTTTCCCCGGCAACGAAAGGGCTGTCTGCTAGGAGAGGATTATCTCTCTTCCGATGCACTATTTCATGTTTACTGTGTCCCACGCACCATCACATTGACGAATTAACGCAGAAATGGCGTCGCTATGACATACTATAGGAGCCATGCCTTCTGTTTCCCACTCGAGTACTGTTTCCCCGGCAACGAAAGGGCTGTCTGCTAGGAGTGGATTATCTCTTTTCCGATGCACTATTTCATGTTTACTGTGTCCCATGCACCCTCACATTGACGAATTAACGCAGAAATGGCGTCGCTATGACATATTATAGGAGCCAAGCCTTCTGTTTCCCACTCGAGTACTGTTTCCCCGGCAACGAAAGGGCTGTCTGCTAGGAGAGGATTATCTCTCTTCCGATGCACTATTTCATGTTTACTGTGTCCCACGCACCATCACATTGACGAATTAACGCAGAACTGGCGTCGCTATGACTTACTATAGGAGCCATGTCTTCTGTTTCCCAATCGAGTATTGTTTCCCCGGCAACGAAAGGGCTGTCTGCTAGGAGAGGATTATCTCTCTTCCGATGCACTATTTCATGTTTACTGTGTCCCACGCACCCTCACATTGACGAATTAACGCAGAAATGGCGTCGCTATGACATACTATAGGAGCCATGCCTTCTGTTTCCCACTCGAGTACTGTTTCCCCGGCAACGAAAGGGCTGTCTGCTAGGAGAGGATTATCTCTCTTCCGATGCACTATTTCATGTTTACTGTGTCCCACGCACCATCACATTGACGAATTAATGCAGAAATGGCGTCGCTATGACTTACTATAGGAGCCATGTCTTCTGTTTGCCAATTGAGTATTGTTTCCCCGGCAACGAATGGGCTGTCTGCTAGGAGAGGATTATCTCTCTTCCGATGCACTATTTCATGTTTACTGTGTCCCACGCACCCTCACATTGACGAATTAACGCAGAAATGGCGTCGCTATGACATACTATAGGAGCCATGCCTTCTATTTCCCACTCGATTACTGTTTCCCCGGCAACGAAAGGGCTGTCTGCTAGGAGAGGATTATCTCTCTTCCGATGCACTATTTCATGTTTACTGTGTCCCACGCACCATCACATTGACGAATTAACGCAGAAATGGCGTCGCTATGACATACTATAGGAGCCATGCCTTCTGTTTCCCACTCGAGTACTGTTTCCCCGGCAACGAAAGGGCTGTCTGCTAGGAGAGGATTATCTCGTTTCCGATGCACTATTTCATGTTTACTGTGTCCCACGCACCATCACATTGACGAATTAACGCAGAAATGGCGTCGCTATGACATACTATAGGAGCCATGCCTTCTGTTTCCCACTCGAGTACTGTCTCCCCGGCAACGAAAGGGCTGTCTGCTAGGAGTGGATTATCTCTTTTCCGATGCACTGTTTCATGTTTACTGTGTCCCACGCACCCTCACATTGACGAATTAACGCAGAAATGGCGTCGCTATGACATACTATAGGAGCCATGCCTTCTGTTTCCCACTCGAGTACTGTTTCCCCGGCAACGAAAGGGCTGTCTGCTAGGAGTGGATTATCTCTTTTCCGATGCACTATTTCATGTTTACTGTGTACCACGCACACTCACATTGGCGAATTAACGCAGAAATGGCGTCGCTATGACATACTATAGGAGCCATGCCTTCTGTTTCCCAATCGACTATTGTTTCCCCGGCAACGAAAGGGCTGTCTGCTAGGAGAGGATTATCTCTCTTCCGATGCACTATTTCATGTTTACTGTGTCCCACGCACCCTCACATTGACGAATTAACGCAGAAATGGCGTCGCTATGACATACTATAGGAGCCATGCCTTCTGTTTCCCACTCGAGTACTGTTTCCCCGGCAACGAAAGGGCTGTCTGCTAGGAGAGGATTATCTCTCTTCCGATGCACTATTTCATGTTTACTGTGTCCCACGCACCATCACATTGACGAATTAACGCAGAAATGGCGTCGCTATGACATACTATAGGAGCCATGCCTTCTGTTTCCCACTCGAGTACTGTTTCCCCGGCAACGAAAGGGCTGTCTGCTAGGAGTGGATTATCTCTTTTCCGATGCACTATTTCATGTTTACTGTGTCCCACGCACCCTCACATTGACGAATTAACGCAGAAATGGCGTCGCTATGACATACTATAGGAGCCATGCCTTCTGTTTCCCACTCGAGTACTGTTTCCCCGGCAACGAAAGGGCTGTCTGCTAGGAGAGGATTATCTCTCTTCCGATGCACTATTTCATGTTTACTGTGTCCCACGCACCACCACATTGACGAATTAACGCAGAAATGGCGTCGCTATGACTTACTATAGGAGCCATGCCTTCTGTTTCCCACTCGAGTACTGTTTCCCCGGCAACGAAAGGGCTGTCTGCTAGGAGAGGATTATCTCTCTTCCGATGCACTATTTCATGTTTACTGTGTCCCACGCACCCTCACATTGACGAATTAACGCAGAAATGGCGTCGCTATGACATACTATAGGAGCCATGCCTTCTGTTTCCCACTCGAGTACTGTTTCCCCGGCAACGAAAGGGCTGTCTGCTAGGAGAGGATTATCTCTCTTCCGATGCACTATTTCATGTTTACTGTGTCCCACGCACCATCACATTGACGAATTAATGCAGAAATGGCGTAGCTATGACTTACTATAGGAGCCATGTCTTCTGTTTGCCAATCGAGTATTGTTTCCCCGGCAACGAAAGGGCTGTCTGCTAGGAGAGGATTATCTCTCTTCCGATGCACTATTTCATGTTTACTGTGTCCCACGCACCCTCACATTGACGAATTAACGCAGAAATGGCGTCGCTATGACATACTATAGGAGCCATGCCTTCTGTTTCCCACTCGAGTACTGTTTCCCCGGCAACGAAAGGGCTGTCTGCTAGGAGAGGATTATCTCTCTTCCGATGCACTATTTCATGTTTACTGTGTCCCACGCACCATCACATTGACGAATTAACGCAGAAATGGCGTCGCTATGACTTACTATAGGAGCCATGCCTTCTGTTTCCCAATCGAGTATTGTTTCCCCGGCAACGAAAGGGCTGTCTGCTAGGAGAGGATTATCTCTTTTCCGATGCACTATTTCATGTTTACTGTGTCCCACGCACCCTCACATTGACGAATTAACGCAGAAATGGCGTCGCTATGACATACTATAGGAGCCATGCCTTCTATTTCCCACTCGAGTACTGTTTCCCCGGCAACGAAAGGGCTGTCTGCTAGGAGAGGATTATCTCTCTTCCGATGCACTATTTCATGTTTACTGTGTCCCACGCACCATCACATTGACGAATTAACGCAGAAATGGCGTCGCTATGACATACTATAGGAGCCATGCCTTCTGTTTCCCACTCGAGTACTGTTTCCCCGGCAACGAAAGGGCTGTCTGCTAGGAGAGGATTATCTCGTTTCCGATGCACTATTTCATGTTTACTGTGTCCCACGCACCATCACATTGACGAATTAACGCAGAAATGGCGTCGCTATGACATACTATAGGAGCCATGCCTTCTGTTTCCCACTCGAGTACTGTCTCCCCGGCAACGAAAGGGCTGTCTGCTAGGAGTGGATTATCTCTTTTCCGATGCACTATTTCATGTTTACTGTGTCCCACGCACCCTCACATTGACGAATTAACGCAGAAATGGCGTCGCTATGACATACTATAGGAGCCATGCCATCTGTTTCCCACTCGAGTACTGTTTCACCGGCAAAGAAAGGGCTGTCTGCTAGGAGTGGATTATCTCTTTTCCGATGCACTATTTCATGTTTACTGTGTCCCACGCACCCTCACATTGACGAATTAACGCAGAAATGGCGTCGCTATGACATACTATAGGAGACATTGCCCTCTGTTTCCCAATCGAGTATTGTTTCCCCGACAACGAAAGGGCTGTCTGCTAGGAGAGGATTATCTCTCTTCCGATGCACTATTTCATGTTTACTGTGTCCCGCGCACCCTCACATTGACGAATTAACGCAGAAATGGCGTCGCTATGACATACTATTGGAGCCATGCCTTCTGTTTCCCAATCGAGTATTGTTTCCCCGGCAACGAAAGGGATGTCTGCTAGGAGAGGATTATCTCACTTCCGATGCACTATTTCATGTTTACTCTGTCCCACGCACCCTCACATTGACGAATTAACGCAGAAATGGCGTCGCTATGACATACTATAGGAGACATGCCTTCTGTTTCCCAATCGAGTATTGTTTCCCCGGCAACGAAACGGCTGAATCCTAGGAGTGGATAATCTCTCTTCCGATGCACTATTTCATGTTTACTGTGTCCCACGCACCATCACATTGACGAATTAACGCAGAAATGGCGTCGCTATGACATACTATAGGAGCCATGCCTTCTGTTTCCCACTCGAGTACTGTCTCCCCGGCAACGAAAGGGCTGTCTGCTAGGAGTGGATTATCTCTTTTCCGATGCACTACTTCATGTTTACTGTGTCCCACGCACCCTCACATTGACGAATTAACGCAGAAATGGCGTCGCTATGACATACTATTGGAGCCATGCCTTCTGTTTCCCAATCGAGTATTGTTTCCCCGGCAACGAAAGGGATGTCTGCTAGGAGAGGATTATCTCTCTTCCGATGCACTATTTCATGTTTACTGTGTCCCACGCACCCTCACATTGACGGATTAACGCAGAAATGGCGTCGCTATGACATACTATAGGAGCCATCACTTCTGTTTCCCAATCGAGTATTGTTTCCCCGGCAACGAAAGGGCTGTCTGCTAGGAGAGCATTACCTCTCTTCCGATGCACTATTTCATGTTTACTGTGTCCCACGCACACCCCCACATTGACGAATTAACGCATTAATGGCGTCGCTATGACTTACTATAGGAGCCACGTCTTCTGTTTCCGAATCGAGTATTGTTTCCACGGCAACGAAGGGGCTGTCTGCTAGGAGTGGATTATCTCTTTTCCGATGCACTATTTCATGTTTACTGTGTCCCACGCACCCTCACATTGACGAATTAACGCAGAAATGGCGTCGCTATGACATACTATAGGAGCCATGCCTTCTGTTTCCCAATCGAGTATTGTTTCCCCGGCAACGAAAGGGCTGTCTGCTAGGAGTGGATTATCTCTTTTCCGTAGCACTATTTCATGTTTACTGTGTCGCACGCACCCTCACATTGACGAATTAACGCAGAAATGGCGTCGCTATGACATACTATAGGAGCCATGCCTTCTATTTCCCACTCGAGTACTGTTTCCCCGGCAACGAAAGGGCTGTCTGCTAGGAGAGGATTATCTCTCTTCCGATGCACTATTTCATGTTTACTGTGTCCCACGCACCATCACATTGACGAATTAACGCAGAAATGGCGTCGCTATGATATACTATAGGAGCCATGCCTTCTGTTTCCCACTCGAGTACTGTTTCCCCGGCAACGAAAGGGCTGTCTGCTAGGAGAGGATTATCTCGTTTCCGATGCACTATTTCATGTTTACTGTGTCCCACGCACCATCACATTGACGAATTAACGCAGAAATGGCGTCGCTATGACATACTATAGGAGCCATGCCTTCTGTTTCCCACTCGAGTACTGTCTCCCCGGCAACGAAAGGGCTGTCTGCTAGGAGAGGATTATCTCTCTTCCGATGCACTATTTCATGTTTACTGTGTCCCACGCACCCTCACATTGACGAATTAACGCAGAAATGGCGTCGCTATGACATACTATTGGAGCCATGCCTTCTGTTTCCCAATCGAGTATTGTTTCCCCGGCAACGAAAGGGATGTCTGCTAGGAGAGGATTATCTCACTTCCGATGCACTATTTCATGTTTACTGTGTCCCACGCACCCTCACATTGACGAATTAACGCAGAAATGGCGTCGCTATGACATACTATAGGAGACATGCCTTCTGTTTCCCAATCGAGTATTGTTTCCCCGGCAACGAAACGGCTGAATGCTAGGAGTGGATTATCTCTTTTACGATGCACTATTTCATGTTTACTGTGTCCCACGCACCCTCACATTGACGGATTAACGCAGAAATGGCGTCGCTATGACATACTATTGGAGCCATCACTTCTGTTTCCCAATCGAGTATTGTTTCCCCGGCAACGAAAGGGCTGTCTGCTAGGAGAGCATTACCTCTCTTCCGATGCACTATTTCATGTTTACTGTGTCCCACGCACACCCCCACATTGACGAATTAACGCATTAATGGCGTCGCTATGACTTACTATAGGAGCCACGTCTTCTGTTTCCGAATCGAGTATTGTTTCCACGGCAACGAAAGGGCTGTCTGCTAGGAGTGGATTATCTCTTTTCCGATGCACTATTTCATGTTTACTGTGTCCCACGCACCCTCACATTGACGAATTAACGCAGAAATGGCGTCGCTATGACATACTATACGAGCCATGCCTTCTGTTTCCCAATCGAGTATTGTTTCCCCGGCAACGAAAGGGCTGTCTGCTAGGAGTGGATTATCTCTTTTCCGTAGCACTATTTCATGTTTACTGTGTCCCACGCACCCACACATTGACGAATTAACGCAGAAATGGCGTCGCTATGACATACTACAGGAGCCATGCCTTCTGTTTCCCAATCGAGTATTGTTTCCCCGGCAACGAAAGGGCTGGCTGCTAGGAGTCGATTATCTCTTTTCCGATGCACTATTTCATGTTTACTGTGTCCCACGCACCCTCACATTGACGAATTAACGCAGAAATGGCGTCGCTATGACATACTATAGGAGCCATGCCTTCTGTTTCCCAAGCGACTATTGTTTCCCCGGCAACGAAAGGGCTGTCTGCAAGGAGAGGATTTTCTCTCTTCCGATGCACTATTTCATGTTTACTGTGTCCCACGCACCCTCACATTGACGAATTAACGCAGAAATGGCGTCGCTATGACATACTATAGGAGACATTGCCTTCTGTTTCCCAATCGAGTATTGTTTCCCCGACAACGAAAGGGCTGTCTGCTAGGAGAGGATTATCTCTCTTCCGATGCACTATTTCATGTTTACTGTGTCCCACGCACCCTCACATTGACGAATTAACGCAGAAATGGCGTCGCTATGACATACTATAGGAGACATGCCTTCTGTTTCCCAATCGAGTATTGTTTCCCCGGCAACGAAAGGGCTGTCTGCTAGGAGTGGATTATCTCTTTTCCGATGCACTATTTCATGTTTACTGTGTCCCACGCACCCTCACATTGACGAATTAGCGCAGAAATGGCGTCGCTATGACATACTATAGGAGACATGCCTTCTGTTTCCCAATCGAGTATTGTTTCCCCGGCAAAGAAAGGGCTGTCTGCTAGGAGAGGATTATCCCTCTACCGATGCACTATTTCATGTTTACTATGTCCCACGCACCCTCACATTGACGAATTAACGCAGAAATGGCGTCGCTATGACATACTATTGGAGCCATGCCTTCTGTTTCCCAATCGAGTATTGTTTCCCCGGCAACGAAAGGGATGTCTGCTAGGAGAGGATTATCTCTCTTCCGATGCACTATTTCATGTTTACTGTGTCCCACGCACCCTCACATTGACGAATTAGCGCAGAAATGGCGTCGCTATGACATACTATAGGAGACATGCCTTCTGTTTCCCAATCGAGTATTGTTTCCCCGGCAACGAAAGAGCTCTCTGCTAGGAGTGGATTATCTCTTTTCCGATTCACTATTTCATGTTTACTGTGTCCCACGCACCCTCACATTGACGAATTAACCCAGAAATGGCGTCGCTATGACATACTATAGGAGCCATGCCTTCTGTTTCCCAATCGAGTATTGTTTCCCCAGCAAAGAAAGGGCTGTCTGCTAGGAGAGGATTATCTCTCTTCCGATGCACTATTTCATGTTTACTGTGTCCCACGCACACTCACATTGACGAATTAACGCAGAAATGGCGTCGCTATGACATACTATAGGAGCCATGCCTTCTGTTTCCCAATCGAGTATTGTTTCCACGGCAACGAAAGGGCTGTCTGCTAGGAGAGGATTATCTCTCTTCCGATGCACTATTTCTTGTTTACTATGTCCCACGCACCCTCACATTGACGAATTAACGCAGAAATGGCGTCGCTATGACATACTATTGGAGCCATGCCTTCTGTTTCCCAATCGAGTATTGTTTCCCCGGCAACGAAAGGAATGTCTGCTAGGAGAGGATTATCTCTCTTCCGATGCACTATTTCATGTTTACTGTGTCACACGCACACTCACATTGACGAATTAACGCAGAAATGGCGTCGCTATGACATACTATAGGAGCCATGCCTTCTGTTTCCCAATCGAGTATTGTTTCCCCGGCAACGAAAGGAATGTCTGCTAGGAGAGGATTATCTCTCTTCCGATGCACTATTTCATGTTTACTATGTCCCAAGCACCCTCACATTGACGAATTAACGCAGAAATAGCGTCGCTATCAAATACTATTGGAGCCATGCCTTCTGTTTCCCAATCGAGTATTGTTTCCCCGGCAACGAAAGGGATGTCTGCTAGGAGAGGATTATCTCTCTTCCGATGCACTATTTCATGTTTACTGTGTCCCACGCACCCTCACATTGACGAATTAGCGCAGAAATGGCGTCGCTATGACATACTATAGGAGACATGCCTTCTGTTTCCCAATCGAGTATTGTTTCCCCGGCAACGAAAGAGCTCTCTGCTAGGAGTGGATTATCTCTTTTCCGATTCACTATTTCATGTTTACTGTGTCCCACGCACCCTCACATTGACGAATTAACCCAGAAATGGCGTCGCTATGACATACTATAGGAGCCATGCCTTCTGTTTCCCAATCGAGTATTGTTTCCCCAGCAAAGAAAGGGCTGTCTGCTAGGAGAGGATTATCTCTCTTCCGATGCACTATTTCATGTTTACTGTGTCCCACGCACACTCACATTGACGAATTAACGCAGAAATGGCGTCGCTATGACATACTATAGGAGCCATGCCTTCTGTTTCCCAATCGAGTATTGTTTCCCCGGCAACGAAAGGGCTGTCTGCTAGGAGAGGATTATCTCTCTTCCGATGCACTATTTCTTGTTTACTATGTCCCACGCACCCTCACATTGACGAATTAACGCAGAAATGGCGTCGCTATGACATACTATTGGAGCCATGCCTTCTGTTTCCCAATCGAGTATTGTTTCCCCGGCAACGAAAGGAATGTCTGCTAGGAGAGGATTATCTCTCTTCCGATGCACTATTTCATGTTTACTGTGTCACACGCACACTCACATTGACGAATTAACGCAGAAATGGCGTCGCTATGACATACTATAGGAGCCATGCCTTCTGTTTCCCAATCGAGTATTGTTTCCCCGGCAACGAAAGGAATGTCTGCTAGGAGAGGATTATCTCTCTTCCGATGCACTATTTCATGTTTACTATGTCCCAAGCACCCTCACATTGACGAATTAACGCAGAAATAGCGTCGCTATCAAATACTATTGGAGCCATGCCTTCTGTTTCCCAATCGACTATTGTTTCCCCGGGAACGAAAGGGCTGTCTGCTAGGAGAGGATTATCTCTCTTCCGATGCACTATTTCTTGTTTACTGTGTCCCACGCACCCTCACATTGACGAATTAACGCAGAAATGGCGTCGCTATGACATACTACTGGAGCCATGCCTTCTGTTTCCCAATCGAGTATTGTTTCCCCGGCAACGAAAGTTATGTCTGCTAGGAGAGGATTATCTCTCTTCCGATGCACTATTTCATGTTTACTGTGTCACACGCACACTCACATTGACGAATTAACGCAGAAATGGCGTCGCTATGACATACTATAGGAGCCATGCCTTCTGTTTCCCAATCGAGTATTGTTTCCCCAGCAAAGAAAGGGCTGTGTGCTAGGAGAGGATTATCTCTCTTCCGATGCACTATTTCATGTTTACTGTGTCCCACGCACACTCACATTGACGAATTAACGCAGTTATGGCGTCGCTATGACATACTATAGGAGCCATGCCTTCTGTTTCCCAATCGAGTATTGTTTCCACGGCAACGAAAGGGCTGTCTGCTAGGAGAGGATTATCTCTCTTCCGATGCACTATTTCTTGTTTACTATGCCCACGCACCCTCACATTGACGAATTAACGCAGAAATGGCGTCGATATGACATACTACTGGAGCCATGCCTTCTGTTTCCCAATCGAGTATTGTTTCCCCGGCAACGAAAGGGATGTCTGCTAGGAGAGGATTATCTCTCTTCCGATGCACTATTTCATGTTTACTGTGTCACACGCACACTCACATTGACGAATTAACGCAGAAATGGCGTCGCTATGACATACTATAGGAGCCATGCCTTCTGTTTCGCAATCGAGTATTGTTTCCCCAGCAAGGAAAGGGCTGTCCGCTAGGAGAGGATTATCTCTCTTCCGATGCACTATTTCATTTTTACTGTGTCCCACGCACACTCACATTGACGAATTAACGCAGAAATGGCGTCGCTATGACATACTATAGGAGCCATGCCTTCTGTTTCCCAATCGAGTATTGTTTCCCCGGCAACGAAAGGGCTGTCTGCTAGGAGAGAATTATCTCTCTTCCGATGCACTATTTCTTGATTACTATGTCCCACGCACCCTCACATTGACGAATTAACGCAGAAATGGCGTCGCTATGACATACTATTGGAGCCATGCCTTCTGTTTCCCAATCGAGTATTGTTTCCCCGGCAACGAAAGGAATGTCTGCTAGGAGAGGATTATCTCTCTTCCGATGCACTATTTCATGTTTACTGTGTCACACGCACACTCACATTGACGAATTAACGCAGAAATGGCGTCGCTATGACATACTATAGGAGCCATGCCTTCTGTTTCCCAATCGAGTATTGTTTCCCCGGCAACGAAAGGAATGTCTGCTAGGAGAGGATTATCTCTCTTCCGATGCACTATTTCATGTTTACTATGTCCCACGCACCCTCACATTGACGAATTAACGCAGAAATAGCGTCGCTATGACATACTATTGGAGCCATGCCTTCTGTTTCCCAATCGACTATTGTTTCCCCGGCAACGAAAGGGCTGTCTGCTAGGAGAGGATTATCTCTCTTCCGATTCACTATTTCTTGTTTACTGTGTCCCACGCACCCTCATATTGACGAATTAACGCAGAAATGGCGTCGCTGTGACATACTACTGGAGCCATGCCTTCTGTTTCCCAATCGAGTATTGTTTCCCCGGCAACGAAAGGGATGTCTGCTAGGAGAGGATTATCTCTGTACCGATGCACTATTTCATGTTTACTGTGTCCCACGCACACTCACATTGACGAATTAACGCAGAAATGGCGTCGCTATGACATACTATAGGAGCCATGCCTTCTGTTTCCCAATCGAGTATTGTTTCCCCGGCAACGAAAGGGATGTCTGCTAGGAGAGGATTATCTCTCTTCCGATGCACTATTTCATGTTTACTGTGTCCCACGCACACTCACATTGACGAATTAACGCAGAAATGGCGTCGCTATGACATACTACTGGAGCCATGCCTTCTGTTTCCCAATCGAGTATTGTTTCCCCGGCAACGAAAGGGATGTCTGCTAGGAGAGGATTATCTCTCTTCCGATGCACTATTTCATGTTTACTGTGTCCCACGCACACTCACATTGACGAATTAACGCAGAAATGGCGTCGCTATGACATACTATAGGAGCCATGCCTTCTGTTTCCCAATCGAGTATTGTTTCCCCAGCAAAGAAAGGGCTGTCTGCTAGGAGAGGATTATCTCTCTTCCGATGCACTATTTCATGTTTACTGTGTCCCACGCACACTCACATTGACGAATTAACGCAGAAATGGCGTCGCTATGACATACTATAGGAGCCATGCCTTCTGTTTCCCAATCGAGTATTGTTTCCCCGGCAACGAAAGGGCTGTCTGCTAGGAGAGGATTATCTCTCTTCCGATGCACTATTTCTTGTTTACTATGTCCCACGCACCCTCACATTGACGAATTAACGCAGAAATGGCGTCGCTATGACATACTATTGGAGCCATGCCTTCTGTTTCCCAATCGAGTATTGTTTCCCCGGCAACGAAAGGAATGTCTGCTAGGAGAGGATTATCTCTCTTCCGATGCACTGTTTCATGTTTACTGTGTCACACGCACACTCACATTGACGAATTAACGCAGAAATGGCGTCGCTATGACATACTATAGGAGCCATGCCTTCTGTTTCCCAATCGAGTATTGTTTCCCGGCAACGAAAGGAATGTCTGCTAGGAGAGGATTATCTCTCTTCCGATGCACTATTTCATGTTTACTATGTCCCATGCACCCTCACATTGACGAATTAACGCAGAAATAGCGTCGCTATGACATACTATTGGAGCCATGCCTTCTGTTTCCCAATCGACTATTGTTTCCCCGGCAACGAAAGGGCTGTCTGCTAGGAGAGCATTATCTCTCTTCCGATGCACTATTTCATGTTTACTGTGTCCCACGCACCATCACATTGACGAATTAACGCAGAAATGGCGTCGCTATGACTTACTATAGGAGCCATGTCTTCTGTTTCCCAATCGAGTATTGTTTCCCCGGCAACGAAAGGGATGTCTGCTAGGAGAGGATTATCTCTCTTCCGATGCACTGTTTCATGTTTACTGTGTCCCACGCACACTCACATTGACGAATTAACGCAGAAATGGCGTCGCTATGACATACAACAGGAGCCATGCCTTCTGTTTCCCAATCGAGTATTGTTTCCCCGGCAACGAAAGGGATGTCTGCTAGGAGAGGATTATCTCTCTTCAGATGCACTATTTCATGTTTACTGTGTCCCACGCACACTCACATTGACGAATTAACGCAGAAATGGCGTCGCTATGACATACTATAGGAGCCATGCCTTCTGTTTCCCAATCGAGTATTGTTTCCCCGGCAACGAAAGGGCTGTCTGCTAGGAGAGGATTATCTCTCTTCCGATGCACTATTTCTTGTTTACTATGTCCCACGCACCCTCACATTGAGGAATTATCGCAGAAATCTCGTCGCTATGACATACTATTGGAGCCATGCCTTCTGTTTCCCAATCGAGTATTGTTTCCCCGGCAACGAAAGGAATGTCTGCTAGGAGAGGATTATCTCTCTTCCGATGCACTATTTCATGTTTACTGTGTCACACGCACACTCACATTGACGAATTAACGCAGAAATGGCGTCGCTATGACATACTATAGGAGCCATGCCTTCTGTTTCCCAATCGAGTATTGTTTCCCCGGCAACGAAAGGAATGTCTGCTAGGAGAGGATTATCTCTCTTCCGATGCACTATTTCATGTTTACTATGTCCCACGCACCCTCACATTGACGAATTAACGTAGAAATAGCGTCCCCATACTATTGGAGCCATGCCTTCTGTTTCCCAATCGACTATTGTTTCCCCAGCAACGAAAGGGCTGTCTGCTAGGAGAGGATTACCTCTCTTCCGATGCACTATTTCTTGTTTACTGTGTCCCACGCAACCTCACATTGACGAATTAACGCAGAAATGGCATCGCTATGACATACTACTGGAGCCATGCCTTCTGTTTCCCAATCGAGTATTGTTTCCCCGGCAACGAAAGGGATGTCTGCTAGGAGAGGATTATCTCTCTTCCGATGCACTATTTCATGTTTACTGTGTCCCACGCACCCTCACATTGACGAATTAACGCAGAAATGGCGTCGCTATGACATACTACTGGAGCCATGCCTTCTGTTTCCCAATCGAGTATTGTTTCCCCGGCAACGAAAGGGATGTCTGCTAGGAGAGGATTATCTCCCTTCCGATGCACTATTTCTTGTTTACTATGTCCCACGCACCCTCACATTGACGAATTAACGCAGAAATAGCGTCGCTATGACATACTATTGGAGCCATGCCTTTTGTTTCCCAATCGAGTATTGTTTCCCCGGCAACGAAAGGGCTGTCTGGTAGGAGAGTATTATCTCTCTTCCGATGCACTATTTCTTGTTTACGATGTCCCACGCACCCTCACATTGACGAATTAACGCAGAAATAGCGTCGCTATGACATACTATTGGAGCCATGCCTTCTGTTTCCCAATCGAGTATTGTTTCCCCGGCAACGAAAGGGCTGTCTGCTAGGAGAGGATTATCTCTCTTCCGATGCACTATTTCTTGTTTACTATGTCCCACGCACCCTCACATTGACGAATTAACGCAGAAATAGCGTCGCTATGACATACTACTAGAGCCATGCCTTCTCTTTCCCAATCGAGTATTGTTTCCCCGGCAACGAAAGGGATGTCTGCTAGGAGAGGATTATCTCTCTTCCGATGCACTATTTCTTGTTTACTATGTCCCACGCACCCTCACATTGACGAATTAACGCAGAAATGGCGTCGCTATGACATACTATAGGAGACATGCCTTCTGTTTCCCAATCGAGTATTGTTTCCCCGGCAACGAAAGGGCTGTCTGCTATTGGAGGATTATCTCTCTTCCGATGCACTATTTCTTGTTTACTATGTCCCACGCACCCTCACATTGACGAATTAACGCAGAAATGGCGTCGCTATGACATACTACTGGAGCCATGCCTTCTGTTTCCCAATCGAGTATTGTTTCCCCGGCAACGAAAGGGATGTCTGCTAGGAGAGTATTATCTCTCTTCCGATGCACTATTTCTTGTTTACTATGTCCCACGCACCCTCACATTGACGAATTAACGCAGAAATGGCGTCGCTATGACATACTATAGGAGACATGCCTTCTGTTTCCCAAACGAGTATTGTTTCTCCGGCAACGAAAGGGCTGTCTGCTAGGGGAGGATTATCTCTCTTCCGATGCACTATTTCTTGTTTACTATGTCCCACGCACCCGCACATTGACGAATTAACGCAGAAATGGCGTCGCTATGACATACTACTGGAGCCATGCCTTCTGTTTCCCAATCGAGTATTGTTTCCCCGGCAACGAAAGGGATGTCTGCTAGGAGAGGATTATCTCTCTTCCGATGCACTATTTCTTGTTTACTATGTCCCAAGCACCCTCACATTGACGAATTAACGCAGAAATGGCGTCGCTATGACATACTACTGGAGCCATGCCTTCTGTTTCCCAATCGAGTATTGTTTCCCCGGCAACGAAAGGGATGTCTGCTAGGAGAGGATTATCTCTCTTCCGATGCACTATTTCTTGTTTACTGTGTCCCACGCACCCTCACATTGACGAATTAACGCAGAAATGGCGTCGCTATGACATACTACTGGAGCCATGCCTTCTGTTTCCCAATCGAGTATTGTTTCCCCGGCAACGAAAGGGATGTCTGCTAGGAGAGGATTATCTCCCTTCCGATGCACTATTTCTTGTTCACTGTGTCCCACGCACCCTCACATTGACGAATTAACGCAGAAATGGCGTCGCTATGACATACTACTGGAGCCATGCCTTCTGTTTCCCAATCGAGTATTGTTTCCCCGGCAACGAAAGGGATGTCTGCTAGGAGAGGATTATCTCTCTTCCGATGCACTATTTCTTGTTTACTATGTCCCACGCACCCTCACATTGACGAATTAACGCAGAAATAGCGTCGCTATGACATACTATTGGAGCCATGCCTTCTGTTTCCCAATCGAGTATTGTTTCCCAGCAACGAAAGGGCTGTCTGCTAGGAGAGGATTATCTCTCTTCCGATGCACTATTTCTTGTTTACTGTGTCCCACGCACCCTCACATTGACGAATTAACGCAGAAATGGCGTCGCTATGACATACTACTGGAGCCATGCCTTCTGTTTCCCAACCGAGTATTGTTTCCCCGGCAACGAAAGGGATGTCTGCTAGGAGAGGATTATCTCTCTTCCGATGCACTATTTCTTGTTTACTATGTCCCACGCACCCTCACATTGACGAATTAACGCAGAAATAGCGTCGCTATGACATACTATTGGAGCCATGCCTTCTGGTTCCCAATCGAGTATTGTTTCCCCGGCAACGAAAGGGCTGTCTGCTAGGGGGGGATTATCTCTCTTCCGATGCACTATTTCTTGTTTACTATGTCCCACGCACCCTCACATTGACGAATTAACGCAGAAATGGCGTCGCTATGACATACTACTGGAGCCATGCCTTCTGTTTCCCAATCGAGTATTGTTTCCCCGGCAACGAAAGGGATGTCTGCTAGGAGAGGATTATCTCTCTTCCGATGCACTATTTCTTGTTTACTATGTACCACGCACCCTCACATTGACGAATTAACGCAGAAATGGCGTCGCTATGACATACTACTGGAGCCATGCCTTCTGTTTCCCAATCAAGTATTGTTTCCCCGGCAACGAAAGGGATGTCTGCTAGGAGAGGATTATCTCTCTTCCAATGCACTATTTCTTGTTTACTATGTCCCACGCACCCTCACATTGACGAATTAACGCAGAAATGGCGTCGCTATGACATACTACTGGAGCCATGCCTTCTGTTTCCCAATCGAGTATTGTTTCCCCGGCAACGAAAGGGATGTCTGCTAGGAGAGGATTATCTCTCTTCCGATGCACTATTTCTTGTTTACTATGTCCCACGCACCCTCACATTGACGAATTAACGCAGAAATGGCGTCGCTATGACATACTATAGGAGACATGCCTTCTGTTTCCCAATCGAGTATTGTTTCCCCGGCAACGAAAGGGATGTCTGCTAGGAGAGGATTATCTCTCTTCCGATGCACTATTTCATGTTTACTGTGTCCCACGCACCCTCACATTGACGAATTAACCCAGAAATGGCGTCGCTATGACATACTATAGGAGCCATGCCTTCTGATTCCCAATCGAGTATTGTTTCCCCAGCAAAGAAAGGGCTGTCAGCTAGGAGAGGATTATCTCTCTTCCGATGCACTATTTCATGTTTACTGTGTCCCACGCACACTCTCATTGACGAATTAACGCAGAAATGGCGTCGCTATGACATACTATAGGAGCCATGCCTTCTGTTTCCCAATCGAGTATTGTTTCCCCGGTAACGAAAGGGCTGTCTGCTAGGAGAGGATTATCTCTCTTCCGATGCACTATTTCTTGTTTACTATGTCCCACGCACCCTCACATTGACGAATTAACGCAGAAATGGCGTCGCTATGACATACTATTGGAGCCATGCCTTCTGTTTCCCAATCGAGTACTGTTTCCCCGGCAACGAAAGGAATGTCTGCTAGGAGAGGATTATCTCTCTTCCGATGCACTATTTCATGTTTACTGTGTCCCACGCACACTCACATTGACGAATTAACGCAGAAATGGCGTCGCTATGACATACTATAGGAGCAATGCCTTCTGTTTCCCAATCGAGTATTGTTTCCGCGGCAACGAAAGGGCTGTCTGCTAAGAGAGGATTATCTCTCTTCCGATGCACTATTTCTTGTTTACTATGTCCCACGCACCCTCACATTGACGAATTAACGCAGAAATGGCGTCGCTATGACATACTACTGGAGCCATGCCTTCTGTTTCCCAATCGAGTATTGTTTCCCCGGCAACGAAAGGGATGTCTGCTAGGAGAGGATTATCTCTCTTGCGATGCACTATTTCTTGTTTACTATGTCCCACGCAACCTCACATTGACGAATTAACTTAGAAATGGCGTCGCAATGACATACTATTGGAGCCATGCCTTCTGTTTCCCAATCGAGTATTGTTTCCCCGGCAACGAAAGGGATGTCTGCTAGGAGAGGATTATCTCTCTTCCGATGCACTATTTCATGTTTACTGTGTCCCACGCACACTCACATTGACGAATTAACGCAGAAATGGCGTCGCTATGACATACTATAGGGGCCATGCCTTCTGTTTCCCAATCGAGTATTGTTTCCGCGGCAACGAAAGGGCTGTCTGCTAGGAGAGGATTATCTCTCTTCCGATGCACTATTTCTTGTTTACTATGTCCCACGCACCCTCACATTGACGAATTAACGCAGAAATGGCGTCGCTATGACATACTACTGGAGCCATGCCTTCTGTTTCCCAATCGAGTATTGTTTCCCCGGCAACGAAAGGGATGTCTGCTAGGAGAGGATTATCTCTCTTCCGATGCACTATTTCTTGTTTACTATGTCCCACGCACCCTCACATTGACGAATTAACGCAGAAATAGCGTCGCTATGACATACTATAGGGGCCATGCCTTCTGTTTCCCAATCGAGTATTGTTTCCCCGGCAACGAAAGGGCTGTCTGCTAGGAGAGGATTATCTCTTTTCCGATTCACTATTTCATGTTTACTGTGTCCCACGCACCCTCACCTTGACGAATTAAACCAGAAATGGCGTCGCTATGACATACTATAGGAGCCATGCCTTCTGATTCACAATCGAGTATTGTTTCCCCAGCAAAGAAAGGGCTGTCAGCTAGGAGAGGATTATCTCTCTTCCGATGCACTATTTCATGTTTACTGTGTCCCACGCACACTCTCATTGACGAATTAACGCAGAAATGGCGTCGCTATGACATACTATAGGAGCCATGCCTTCTGTTTCCCAATCGAGTATTGTTTCCCCGGTAACGAAAGGGCTGTCTGCTAGGAGAGGATTATCTCTCTTCCGATGCACTATTTCTTGTTTACTATGTCCCACGCACCCTCACATTGATGAATTAACCCAGAAATGGCGTCGCTATGACATACTATTGGAGCCATGCCTTCTGTTTCCCAATCGAGTACTGTTTCCCCGGCAACGAAAGGAATGTCTGCTAGGAGAGGATTATCTCTCTTCCGATGCACTATTTCATGTTTACTGTGTCACACGCACACTCACATTGACGAATTAACGCAGAAATGGCGTCGCTATGACATACTATAGGAGCAATGCCTTCTGTTTCCCAATCGAGTATTGTTTCCGCGGCAACGAAAGGGCTGTCTGCTAAGAGAGGATTATCTCTCTTCCGATGCACTATTTCTTGTTTACTATGTCCCACGCACCCTCACATTGACGAATTAACGCAGAAATGGCGTCGCTATGACATACTACTGGAGCCATGCCTTCTGTTTCCCAATCGAGTATTGTTTCCCCGGCAACGAAAGGGATGTCTGCTAGGAGAGGATTATCTCTCTTGCGATGCACTATTTCTTGTTTACTATGTCCCACGCAACCTCACATTGACGAATTAACTTAGAAATGGCGTCGCAATGACATACTATTGGAGCCATGCCTTCTGTTTCCCAATCGAGTATTGTTTCCCCGGCAACGAAAGGGATGTCTGCTAGGAGAGGATTATCTCTCTTCCGATGCACTATTTCATGTTTACTGTGTCCCACGCACACTCACATTGACGAATTAACGCAGAAATGGCGTCGCTATGACATACTATAGGGGCCATGCCTTCTGTTTCCCAATCGAGTATTGTTTCCGCGGCAACGAAAGGGCTGTCTGCTAGGAGAGGATTATCTCTCTTCCGATGCACTATTTCTTGTTTACTATGTCCCACGCACGCTCACATTGACGAATTAACGCAGAAATGGCGTCGCTCTGACATACTATTGGAGCCATGCCTTCTGTTTCCCAATCGAGTATTGTTTCCCCGGCAACGAAAGGGATGTCTGCTAGGAGAGGATTATCTCTCTTCCGATGCACTATTTCATGTTTACTGTGTCCCACGCACCCTCACATTGACGAATTAACCCAGAAATGGGGTCGCTATGACATACTATAGGAGCCATGCCTTCTGATTCCCAATCGAGTATTGTTTCCCCAGCAAAGAAAGGGCTGTCAGCTAGGAGAGGATTATCTCTCTTCCGATGCACTATTTCATGTTTACTGTGTCCCACGCACACTCTCATTGACGAATTAACGCAGAAATGGCGTCGCTATGACATACTATAGGAGCCATGCCTTCTGTTTCCCAATCGAGTATTGTTTCCCCGGTAACGAAAGGGCTGTCTGCTAGGAGAGGATTATCTCTCTTCCGATGCACTATTTCTTGTTTACTATGTCCCACGCACCCTCACATTGACGAATTAACGCAGAAATGGCGTCGCTATGACATACTATTGGAGCCATGCCTTCTGTTTCCCAATCGAGTACTGTTTCCCCGGCAACGAAAGGAATGTCTGCTAGGAGAGGATTATCTCTCTTCCGATGCACTATTTCATGTTTACTGTGTCCCACGCACACTCACATTGACGAATTAACGCAGAAATGGCGTCGCTATGACATACTATAGGAGCAATGCCTTCTGTTTCCCAATCGAGTATTGTTTCCGCGGCAACGAAAGGGCTGTCTGCTAAGAGAGGATTATCTCTCTTCCGATGCACTATTTCTTGTTTACTATGTCCCACGCACCCTCACATTGACGAATTAACGCAGAAATGGCGTCGCTATGACATACTACTGGAGCCATGCCTTCTGTTTCCCAATCGAGTATTGTTTCCCCGGCAACGAAAGGGATGTCTGCTAGGAGAGGATTATCTCTCTTGCGATGCACTATTTCTTGTTTACTATGTCCCACGCAACCTCACATTGACGAATTAACTTAGAAATGGCGTCGCAATGACATACTATTGGAGCCATGCCTTCTGTTTCCCAATCGAGTATTGTTTCCCCGGCAACGAAAGGGATGTCTGCTAGGAGAGGATTATCTCTCTTCCGATGCACTATTTCATGTTTACTGTGTCCCACGCACACTCACATTGACGAATTAACGCAGAAATGGCGTCGCTATGACATACTATAGGGGCCATGCCTTCTGTTTCCCAATCGAGTATTGTTTCCGCGGCAACGAAAGGGCTGTCTGCTAGGAGAGGATTATCTCTCTCCCGATGCACTATTTCTTGTTTACTATGTCCCACGCACCCTCACATTGACGAATTAACGCAGAAATGGCGTCGCTATGACATACTACTGGAGCCATGCCTTCTGTTTCCCAATCGAGTATTGTTTCCCCGGCAACGAAAGGGATGTCTGCTAGGAGAGGATTATCTCTCTTCCGATGCACTATTTCTTGTTTACTATGTCCCACGCACCCTCACATTGACGAATTAACGCAGAAATAGCGTCGCTATGACATACTATAGGGGCCATGCCTTCTGTTTCCCAATCGAGTATTGTTTCCCCGGCAACGAAAGGGCTGTCTGCTAGGAGAGGATTATCTCTTTTCCGATTCACTATTTCATGTTTACTGTGTCCCACGCACCCTCACCTTGACGAATTAACCCAGAAATGGCGTCGCTATGACATACTATAGGAGCCATGCCTTCTGATTCCCAATCGAGTATTGTTTCCCCAGCAAAGAAAGGGCTGTCAGCTAGGAGAGGATTATCTCTCTTCCGATGCACTATTTCATGTTTACTGTGTCCCACGCACACTCTCATTGACGAATTAACGCAGAAATGGCGTCGCTATGACATACTATAGGAGCCATGCCTTCTGTTTCCCAATCGAGTATTGTTTCCCCGGTAACGAAAGGGCTGTCTGCTAGGAGAGGATTATCTCTCTTCCGATGCACTATTTCTTGTTTACTATGTCCCACGCACCCTCACATTGATGAATTAACCCAGAAATGGCGTCGCTATGACATACTATTGGAGCCATGCCTTCTGTTTCCCAATCGAGTACTGTTTCCCCGGCAACGAAAGGAATGTCTGCTAGGAGAGGATTATCTCTCTTCCGATGCACTATTTCATGTTTACTGTGTCACACGCACACTCACATTGACGAATTAACGCAGAAATGGCGTCGCTATGACATACTATAGGAGCAATGCCTTCTGTTTCCCAATCGAGTATTGTTTCCGCGGCAACGAAAGGGCTGTCTGCTAAGAGAGGATTATCTCTCTTCCGATGCACTATTTCTTGTTTACTATGTCCCACGCACCCTCACATTGACGAATTAACGCAGAAATGGCGTCGCTATGACATACTACTGGAGCCATGCCTTCTGTTTCCCAATCGAGTATTGTTTCCCCGGCAACGAAAGGGATGTCTGCTAGGAGAGGATTATCTCTCTTGCGATGCACTATTTCTTGTTTACTATGTCCCACGCAACCTCACATTGACGAATTAACTTAGAAATGGCGTCGCAATGACATACTATTGGAGCCATGCCTTCTGTTTCCCAATCGAGTATTGTTTCCCCGGCAACGAAAGGGATGTCTGCTAGGAGAGGATTATCTCTCTTCCGATGCACTATTTCATGTTTACTGTGTCCCACGCACACTCACATTGACGAATTAACGCAGAAATGGCGTCGCTATGACATACTATAGGGGCCATGCCTTCTGTTTCCCAATCGAGTATTGTTTCCGCGGCAACGAAAGGGCTGTCTGCTAGGAGAGGATTATCTCTCTTCCGATGCACTATTTCTTGTTTACTATGTCCCACGCACGCTCACATTGACGAATTAACGCAGAAATGGCGTCGCTATGACATACTATTGGAGCCATGCCTTCTGTTTCCCAATCGAGTATTGTTTCCCCGGCAACGAAAGAGATGTCTGCTAGGAGAGGATTATCTCTCTTCCGATGCACTACTTCATGCTTACTGTGTCCCACGCACACTCACATTGACGAATTAACGCAGAAATGGCGTCGCTATGACATACTATAGGAGCCATGCCTTCTGTTTCCCAATCGAGTATTGTTTCCCCGGCAACGAAAGGGATGTCTGCTAAGAGAGGATTATCTCTCTTCCGATGCACTACTTCATGCTTACTGTGTCCCACGCACACTCACATTGACGAATTAACTTAGAAATGGCGTCGCAATGACATACTATTGGAGCCATGCCTTCTGTTTCCCAATCGAGTATTGTTTCCCCGGCAACGAAAGGGATGTCTGCTAGGAGAGGATTATCTCTCTTCCGATGCACTATTTCATGTTTACTGTGTCCCACGCACACTCACATTGACGAATTAACGCAGAAATTGCGTCGCTATGACATACTATAGGGGCCATGCCTTCTGTTTCCCAATCGAGTATTGTTTCCGCGGCAACGAAAGGGCTGTCTGCTAGGAGAGGATTATCTCTCTTCCGATGCACTATTTCTTGTTTACTATGTCCCACGCACCCTCACATTGACGAATTAACGCAGAAATGGCGTCGCTATGACATACTATTGGAGCCATGCCTTCTGTTTCCCAATCGAGTATTGTTTCCCCGGCAACGAAACGGCTGAATGCTAGGAGTGGATTATCTCTTTTACGATGCACTATTTCATGTTTACTGTGTCCCACGCACCCTCACATTGACGAATTAACGCAGAAATGGCGTCGCTATGACATACTATTGGAGCCATGCCTTCTGTTTCCCAATCGAGTATTGTTTCCCCGGCAACGAAAGGGATGTCTGCTAGGAGAGGATTATCTATCTTCCGATGCACTATTTCTTGTTTACTATGTCGCACGCACCCTCACATTGACGAATTAACGCAGAAATGGCGTCGCTATGACATACTACTGGAGCCATGCCTTCTGTTTCCCAATCGAGTATTGTTTCCCCGGCAACGAAAGGGATGTCTGCTAGGAGAGGATTATCTCTCTTCCGATGCACTATTTCATGTTTACTGTGTGCCACGCACACTCACATTGACGAATTAACGCAGAAATGGCGTCGCTATGACATACTATAGGGGCCATGCCTTCTGTTTCCCAATCGAGTATTGTTTCCGCGGCAACGAAAGGGCTGTCTGCTAGGAGAGGATTATCTCTCTTCCGATGCACTATTTCTTGTTTACTATGTCCCACGCACCCTCACATTGACGAATTAACGCAGAAATGGCGTCGCTATGACATACTATTGGAGCCATGCCTTCTGTTTCCCAATCGAGTATTGTTTCCCCGGCAACGAAAGGGATGTCTGCTAGGAGAGGATTATCTCTCTTCCGATGCACTATTTCATGTTTACTGTGTCCCATGCACACTCACATTGACGAATTAACGCATAAATGGCGTCGCTATGACATACTATAGGAGCCATGCCTTCAGTTTCCAAATCGTGTATTGTTTCCCCGGCAACGAAAGGGCTGTCTGCTAGGAGAGGATTATCTCTCTTCCGATGCACTATTTCATGCTTACTGTGTCCCACGCACACTCACATTGACGAATTAACGCAGAAATGGCGTCGCTATGACATACTATAGGAGCCATGCCTTCTGTTTCCCAATCGAGTATTGTTTCCCCGGCAACGAAAGGGATGTCTGCTAGGAGAGGATTATCTCTCTTCCGATGCACTATTTCTTGTTTACTATGTCCCACTCAACCTCACATTGACGAATTAACTTAGAAATGGCGTCGCTATGACATACTATTGGAGCCATGCCTTTTGTTTCCCAATCGAGTATTGTTTCCCCGGCAACGAAAGGGATGTCTGCTAGGAGAGGATTATCTCTCTTCCGATGCACTATTTCATGTTTACTGTGTCCCACGCACACTCACATTGACGAATTAACGCAGAAATGGCGTCGCTATGACATACTATAGGAGCCATGCCTTCTGTTTCCCAATCGAGTATTGTTTCCGCGGCAACGAAAGGGCTGTCTGCTAGGAGAGGATTATCTCTCTTCCGATGCACTATTTCTTGTTTACTATGTCCCACGCACCCTCACATTGACGAATTAACGCAGAAATGGCGTCGCTATGACATACTACTGGAGCCTTGCCTTCTGTTTCCCAATCGAGTATTGTTTCCCCGGCAACGAAAGGGATGTCTGCTAGGAGAGGATTATCTCTCTTCCGATGCACTACTTCATGCTTACTGTGTCCCACGCACACTCACATTGACGAATTAACGCAGAAATGGCGTCGCTATGACATACTATAGGAGCCATGCCTTCTGTTTCCCAATCGAGTATTGTTTCCCCGGCAACGAAAGGGATGTCTGCTAGGAGAGGATTATCTCTCTTCCGATGCACTATTTCTTGTTTACTATGTCCCACGCAACCTCACATTGAGTAATTAACTTAGAAATGGCGTCGCAATGACATACTATTGGAGCCATGCCTTCTGTTTCCCAATCGAGTATTGTTTCCCCGGCAACGAAAGGGATGTCTGCTAGGAGAGGATTATCTCTCTTCCGATGCACTATTTCATGTTTACTGTGTCCCACGCACACTCACATTGACGAATTAACGCAGAAATGGCGTCGCTATGACATACTATAGGGGCCATGCCTTCTGTTTCCCAATCGAGTATTGTTTCCGCGGCAACGAAAGGGCTGTCTGCTAGGAGAAGATTATCTCTCTTCCGATGCACTATTTCTTGTTTACTATGTCCCACGCACCCTCACATTGACGAATTAACGCAGAAATGGCGTCGCTATGAAATACTATTGGAGCCATGCCTTCTGTTTCCCAATCGAGTATTGTTTCCCCGGCAACGAAACGGCTGAATGCTAGGAGTGGATTATCTCTTTTACGATGCACTATTTCATGTTTACTGTGTCCCACGCACCCTCACATTGACGAATTAACGCAGAAATGGCGTCGCTATGACATACTACTGGAGCCATGCCTTCTGTTTCCCAATCGAGTATTGTTTCCCCGGCAACGAAAGGGATGTCTGCTAGGAGAGGATTATCTCTCTTCCGATGCACTATTTCATGCTTACTGTGTCCCACGCACACTCACATTGACGAATTAACGCAGACATGGCGTCGCTATGACATACTATAGGAGCCATGCCTTCTGTTTCCCAATCGAGTATTGTTTCCCCGGCAACGAAAGGGATGTCTGCTAGGAGAGGATTATCTCTCTTCCGATGCACTATTTCATATTTACTGTGTCCCACGCACACTCACATTGACGAATTAACGCAGAAATGGCGTCGCTATGACATACTACTGGAGCCATGCCTTCTGTTTCGCAATCGAGTATTGTTTCCCCGGCAACGAAAGGGATGTCTGCTAGGAGAGGATTATCTCTCTTCCGATGCACTATTTCATGCTTACTGTGTGCCACGCACACTCACATTGACGAATTAACGCAGAAATGGCGTCGCTATGACATACTACTGGAGCCATGCCTTCTGTTTCCCAATCGAGTATTGTTTCCCCGGCAACGAAAGGGATGTCTGCTAGGAGAGGATTATCTCTCTTCCGATGCACTATTTCATGTTTACTGTGTGCCACGCACACTCACATTGTCGAATTAACGCAGAAATGGCGTCGCAATGACATACTATTGGAGCCATGCCTTCTGTTTCCCAATCGAGTATTGTTTCCCCGGCAACGAAAGGGATGTCTGCTAGGAGAGGATTATCTCTCTTCCGATGCACTATTTCATGTTTACTGTGTCCCACGCACACTCACATTGACGAATTAACGCAGAAATGGCGTCGCTATGACATACTATAGGGGCCATGCCTTCTGTTTCCCAATCGAGTATTGTTTCCGCGGCAACGAAAGGGCTGTCTGCTAGGAGAGGATTATCTCTCTTCCGATGCACGATTTCTTGTTTACTATGTCCCACGCACCCTCACATTGACGAATTAACGCAGAAATGGCGTCGCTATGACATACTATTGGAGCCATGCCTTCTGTTTCCCAATCGAGTATTGTTTCCCCGGCAACGAAACGGCTGATTGCTAGGAGTGGATTATCTCTTTTACGATGCACTATTTCATGTTTACTGTGTCCCACGCAGCCTCACATTGACGAATTAACGCAGAATTTGCGTCGCTATGACATACTATAGAAGCCATGCCTTCTGTTTCCAAATCGAGTATTGTTTCCCCGGCAACGAAAGGGCTGTCTGCTAGGAGTGGATTATCTCTTTTCCGATGCACTATTTCATGTTTACTGTGTCCCACGCACCCTCACATTGACGAATTAACGCAGAAATGGCGTCGCTATGACATACTATTGGAGCCATGCCTTCTGTTTCCCAATCGAGTATTGTTTCCCCGGCAACGAAAGGGATGTCTGCTAGGAGAGGATTATCTCTCTTCCGATGCACTATTTCTTGTTTACTATGTCCCACGCAACCTCACATTGACGAATTAACTTAGAAATGGCGTCGCTATGACATACTATTGGAGCCATGCCTTTTGTTTCCCAATCGAGTATTGTTTCCCCGGCAACGAAAGGGATGTCTGCTAGGAGAGGATTATCTCTCTTCCGATGCACTATTTCATGTTTACTGTGTCCCACGCACACTCACATTGACGAATTAACGCAGAAATGGCGTCGCTATGACATACTATAGGAGCCATGCCTTCTGTTTCCCAATCGAGTATTGTTTCCGCGGCAACGAAAGGGCTGTCTGCTAGGAGAGGATTATCTCTCTTCCGATGCACCATTTCTTGTTTACTATGTCCCACGCACCCTCACATTGACGAATTAACGCAGAAATGGCGTAGCTATGACATACTACTGGAGCCTTGCCTTCTGTTTCCCAACCGAGTATTGTTTCCCCGGCAACGAAAGGGATGTCTGCTAGGAGAGGATTATCTCTCTTCCGATGCACTACTTCATGCTTACTGTGTCCCACGCACACTCACATTGACGAATTAACGCAGAAATGGCGTCGCTATGACATACTATAGGAGCCATGCCTTCTGTTTCCCAATCGAGAATTGTTTCCGCGGCAACGAAAGGGATGTCTGCTAGGAGAGGATTATCTATCTTCCGATGCACTATTTCTTGTTTACTATGTCCCACGCACCCTCACATTGACGAATTAACGCAGAAATGGCGTCGCTATGACATACTACTGGAGCCATGCCTTCTGTTTCCCAATCGAGTATTGTTTCCCCGGCAACGAAAGGGATGTCTGCTAGGAGAGGATTATCTCTCTTCCGATGCACTATTTCTTGTTTACTATGTCCCACGCAACCTCACATTGACGAATTAACTTAGAAATGGCGTCGCAATGACATACTATTGGAGCCATGCCTTCTGTTTCCCAATCGAGTATTGTTTCCCCGGCAACGAAAGGGATGTCTGCTAGGAGAGGATTATCTCTCTTCCGATGCACTATTTCATGCTTACTGTGTCCCACGCACACTCACATTGACGAATTAACGCAGAAATGGCGTCGCTATGACATACTATAGGGGCCATGCCTTCTGTTTCCCAATCGAGTATTGTTTCCGCGGCAACGAAAGGGCTGTCTGCTAGGAGAGGATTATCTCTCTTCCGATGCACTATTTCTTGTTTACTATGTCCCACGCACCCTCACATTGACGAATTAACGCAGAAATGGCGTCACTATGACATACTATTGGAGCCATGCCTTCTGTTTCCCAATCGAGTATTGTTTCCCCGGCAACGAAACGGCTGAATGCTAGGAGTGGATTATCTCTTTTACGATGCACTATTTCATGTTTACTGTGTCCCACGCACCCTCACATTGACGAATTAACGCAGAAATGGCGTCGCTATGACATACTACTGGAGCCATGCCTTCTGTTTCCCAATCGAGTATTGTTTCCCCGGCAACGAAAGGGATGTCTGCTAGGAGAGGATTATCTCTCTTCCGATGCACTATTTCATGCTTACTGTGTCCCACGCACCCTCACATTGACGAATTAACGCAGAAATGGCGTCGCTATGACATACTATAGGAGCCATGCCTTCTGTTTCCCAATCGAGTATTGTTTCCCCGGCAACGAAAGGGATGTCTGCTAGGAGAGGATTATCTCTCTTCCGATGCACTATTTCATGTTTACTGTGTCCCACGCACACTCACATTGACGAATTAACGCAGAAATGGCGTCGCTATGACATACTATAGGAGCCATGCCTTCTGTTTCCCAATCGAGTATTGTTTCCGCGGCAACGAAAGGGCTGTCTGCTAGGAGAGGATTATCTCTCTTCCGATGCACTATTTCTTGTTTACTATGTCCCACGCACCCTCACATTGACGAATTAACACAGAAATGGCGTCGCTATGACATACTACTGGAGCCATGCCTTCTGTTTCCCAATCGAGTATTGTTTCCCCGGCAACGAAAGGGATGTCTGCTAGGAGAGGATTATCTCTCTTCCGATGCACTATTTCATGCTTACTGTGTCCCACGCACACTCACATTGACGAATTAACGCAGAAATGGCGTCGCTATGACATACTATACGAGCCATGCATTCTGTTTCCCAATCGAGTATTGTTTCCCCGGCAACGAAAGGGATGTCTGCTAGGAGAGGATTATCTCTCTTCCGATGCACTATTTCATGTTTACTGTGTCCCACGCACACTCACATTGACGAATTAACGCAGAAATGGCGTCGCTATGACATACTATAGGGGCCATGCCTTCTGTTTCCCAATCGAGTATTGTTTCCGCGGCAACGAAAGGGCTGTCTGCTAGGAGAGGATTATCTCTCTTCCGATGCACTATTTCTTGTTTACTATGTCCCACGCACCCTCACATTGACGAATTAACGCAGAAATGGCGTCGCTATGACATACTATTGGAGCCATGCCTTCTGTTTCCCAATCGAGTATTGTTTCCCCGGCAACGAAACGGCTGAATGCTAGGAGTGGATTATCTCTTTTACGATGCACTATTTCATGTTTACTGTGTCCCACGCAGCCTCACATTGACGAATTAACGCAGAATTTGCGTCGCTATGACATACTATAGGAGCCATGCCTTCTGTTTCCCAATCGAGTATTGTTTCCCCGGCAACGAAAGGGCTGTCTGCTAGGAGTGGATTATCTCTTTTCCGATGCACTATTTCATGTTTACTGTGTCCCACGCACCCTCACATTGACGAATTAACGAAGAAATGGCGTCGCTATGACATACTATTGGAGCCATGCCTTCTGTTTCCCAATCAAATATTGTTTCCCCGGCAACGAAAGGGATGTCTGCTAGGAGAGGATTATCTCTCTTTCGATGCACTATTTCTTGTTTACTATGTCCCACGCACCCTCACATTGACGAATTAACGCAGAAATGGCGTCGCTATGACATACTGCTGGAGCCATGCCTTCTGTTTCCCAATCGAGTATTGTTTCCCCGGCAACGAAAGGGATGTCTGCTAGGAGAGGATTATCTCTCTTCCGATGCACTATTTCATGCTTACTGTGTCCCACGCACACTCACATTGACGAATTAACGCAGAAATGGCGTCGCTATGACATACTATAGGAGCCATGCCTTCTGTTTCCCAATCGAGTATTGTTTCCCCGGCAACGAAAGGGATGTCTGCTAGGAGAGGATTATCTCTCTTCCGATGCACTATTTCATGTTTACTGTGTCCCACGCACACTCACATTGACGAATTAACGCAGAATTTGCGTCGCTATGACATAGTATAGGAGCCATGCCTTCTGTTTCCCAATCGAGTATTGTTTCCCCGGCAACGAAAGGGCTGTCTGCTAGGAGTGGATTATCTCTTTTCCGATGCACTATTTCATGTTTACTGTGTCCCACGCACCCTCACATTGACGAATTAACGCAGAAATGGCGTCGCTATGACATACTATAGGTGCCATGCCTTCTGTTTCCCAATCGAGTATTGTTTCCCCGGCAACGAAAGGGATGTCTGCTAGGAGAGGATTATCTCTCTTCCGATGCACTATTTCATGTTTACTGTGTCCCACGCACACTCACATTGACGAATTAACGCAGAAATGGCGTCGCTATGACATACTACTGGAGCCATGCCTTCTGTTTCGCAATCGAGTATTGTTTCCCCGGCAACGAAAGGGATGTCTGCTAGGAGAGGATTATCTCTCTTCCGATGCACTATTTCATGCTTACTGTGTGCCACGCACACTCACATTGACGAATTAACGCAGAAATGGCGTCGCTATGACATACTACTGGAGCCATGCCTTCTGTTTCCCAATCGAGTATTGTTTCCCCGGCAACGAAAGGGATGTCTGCTAGGAGAGGATTATCTCTCTTCCGATGCACTATTTCATGTTTACTGTGTGCCACGCACACTCACATTGTCGAATTAACGCAGAAATGGCGTCGCAATGACATACTATTGGAGCCATGCCTTCTGTTTCCCAATCGAGTATTGTTTCCCCGGCAACGAAAGGGATGTCTGCTAGGAGAGGATTATCTCTCTTCCGATGCACTATTTCATGTTTACTGTGTCCCACGCACACTCACATTGACGAATTAACGCAGAAATGGCGTCGCTATGACATACTATAGGGGCCATGCCTTCTGTTTCCCAATCGAGTATTGTTTCCGCGGCAACGAAAGGGCTGTCTGCTAGGAGAGGATTATCTCTCTTCCGATGCACGATTTCTTGTTTACTATGTCCCACGCACCCTCACATTGACGAATTAACGCAGAAATGGCGTCGCTATGACATACTATTGGAGCCATGCCTTCTGTTTCCCAATCGAGTATTGTTTCCCCGGCAACGAAACGGCTGATTGCTAGGAGTGGATTATCTCTTTTACGATGCACTATTTCATGTTTACTGTGTCCCACGCAGCCTCACATTGACGAATAAACGCAGAATTTGCGTCGCTATGACATACTATAGAAGCCATGCCTTCTGTTTCCAAATCGAGTATTGTTTCCCCGGCAACGAAAGGGCTGTCTGCTAGGAGTGGATTATCTCTTTTCCGATGCACTATTTCATGTTTACTGTGTCCCACGCACCCTCACATTGACGAATTAACGCAGAAATGGCGTCGCTATGACATACTATTGGAGCCATGCCTTCTGTTTCCCAATCGAGTATTGTTTCCCCGGCAACGAAAGGGATGTCTGCTAGGAGAGGATTATCTCTCTTCCGATGCACTATTTCTTGTTTACTATGTCCCACGCAACCTCACATTGACGAATTAACTTAGAAATGGCGTCGCTATGACATACTATTGGAGCCATGCCTTTTGTTTCCCAATCGAGTATTGTTTCCCCGGCAACGAAAGGGATGTCTGCTAGGAGAGGATTATCTCTCTTCCGATGCACTATTTCATGTTTACTGTGTCCCACGCACACTCACATTGACGAATTAACGCAGAAATGGCGTCGCTATGACATACTATAGGAGCCATGCCTTCTGTTTCCCAATCGAGTATTGTTTCCGCGGCAACGAAAGGGCTGTCTGCTAGGAGAGGATTATCTCTCTTCCGATGCACCATTTCTTGTTTACTATGTCCCACGCACCCTCACATTGACGAATTAACGCAGAAATGGCGTAGCTATGACATACTACTGGAGCCTTGCCTTCTGTTTCCCAACCGAGTATTGTTTCCCCGGCAACGAAAGGGATGTCTGCTAGGAGAGGATTATCTCTCTTCCGATGCACTACTTCATGCTTACTGTGTCCCACGCACACTCACATTGACGAATTAACGCAGAAATGGCGTCGCTATGACATACTATAGGAGCCATGCCTTCTGTTTCCCAATCGAGAATTGTTTCCGCGGCAACGAAAGGGATGTCTGCTAGGAGAGGATTATCTATCTTCCGATGCACTATTTCTTGTTTACTATGTCCCACGCACCCTCACATTGACGAATTAACGCAGAAATGGCGTCGCTATGACATACTACTGGAGCCATGCCTTCTGTTTCCCAATCGAGTATTGTTTCCCCGGCAACGAAAGGGATGTCTGCTAGGAGAGGATTATCTCTCTTCCGATGCACTATTTCTTGTTTACTATGTCCCACGCAACCTCACATTGACGAATTAACTTAGAAATGGCGTCGCAATGACATACTATTGGAGCCATGCCTTCTGTTTCCCAATCGAGTATTGTTTCCCCGGCAACGAAAGGGATGTCTGCTAGGAGAGGATTATCTCTCTTCCGATGCACTATTTCATGCTTACTGTGTCCCACGCACACTCACATTGACGAATTAACGCAGAAATGGCGTCGCTATGACATACTATAGGGGCCATGCCTTCTGTTTCCCAATCGAGTATTGTTTCCGCGGCAACGAAAGGGATGTCTGCTAGGAGAGGATTATCTCTCTTCCGATGCACTATTTCATGTTTACTGTGTCCCACGCACACTCACATTGACGAATTAACGCAGAAATGGCGTCGCTATGACATACTATAGGGGCCATGCCTTCTGTTTCCCAATCGAGTATTGTTTCCGCGGCAACGAAAGGGCTGTCTGCTAGGAGAGGATTATCTCTCTTCCGATGCACTATTTCTTGTTTACTATGTCCCACGCACCCTCACATTGACGAATTAACGCAGAAATGGCGTCGCTATGACATACTATTGGAGCCATGCCTTCTGTTTCCCAATCGAGTATTGTTTCCCCGGCAACGAAACGGCTGAATGCTAGGAGTGGATTATCTCTTTTACGATGCACTATTTCATGTTTACTGTGTCCCACGCAGCCTCACATTGACGAATTAACGCAGAATTTGCGTCGCTATGACATACTATAGGAGCCATGCCTTCTGTTTCCCAATCGAGTATTGTTTCCCCGGCAACGAAAGGGCTGTCTGCTAGGAGTGGATTATCTCTTTTCCGATGCACTATTTCATGTTTACTGTGTCCCACGCACCCTCACATTGACGAATTAACGAAGAAATGGCGTCGCTATGACATACTATTGGAGCCATGCCTTCTGTTTCCCAATCAAATATTGTTTCCCCGGCAACGAAAGGGATGTCTGCTAGAAGAGGATTATCTCTCTTTCGATGCACTATTTCTTGTTTACTATGTCCCACGCACCCTCACATTGACGAATTAACGCAGAAATGGCGTCGCTATGACATACTGCTGGAGCCATGCCTTCTGTTTCCCAATCGAGTATTGTTTCCCCGGCAACGAAAGGGATGTCTGCTAGGAGAGGATTATCTCTCTTCCGATGCACTATTTCATGCTTACTGTGTCCCACGCACACTCACATTGACGAATTAACGCAGAAATGGCGTCGCTATGACATACTATAGGAGCCATGCCTTCTGTTTCCCAATCGAGTATTGTTTCCCCGGCAACGAAAGGGATGTCTGCTAGGAGAGGATTATCTCTCTTCCGATGCACTATTTCATGTTTACTGTGTCCCACGCACACTCACATTGACGAATTAACGCAGAATTTGCGTCGCTATGACATAGTATAGGAGCCATGCCTTCTGTTTCCCAATCGAGTATTGTTTCCCCGGCAACGAAAGGGCTGTCTGCTAGGAGTGGATTATCTCTTTTCCGATGCACTATTTCATGTTTACTGTGTCCCACGCACCCTCACATTGACGAATTAACGCAGAAATGGCGTCGCTATGACATACTATAGGAGCCATGCCTTCTGTTTCCCAATCGAGTATTGTTTCCCCGGCAACGAAAGGGATGTCTGCTAGGAGAGGATTATCTCTCTTCCGATGCACTATTTCTTGTTTACTATGTCCCACGCAACCTCACATTGACGAATTAACTTAGAAATGGCGTCGCTATGACATACTATAGGAGACATGCCTTCTGTTTCCCAATCGAGTATTGTTTCCCCGGCAACGAAAGGGATGTCTGCTAGGAGAGGATTATCTCTCTTCCGATGCACTATTTCATGTTTACTGTGTCCCACGCACACTCACATTGACGAATTAACGCAGAAATGGCGTCGCTATGACATACTATAGGAGCCATGCCTTCTGTTTCCCAATCGAGTATTGTTTCCCCGGCAACGAAAGGGCTGTCTGCTAGGAGAGGATTATCTCTCTTCCGATGCACTATTTCATGCTTACTGTGTCCCACGCACACTCACATTGACGAATTAACGCAGAAATGGCGTCGCTATGACATACTATAGGTGCCATGCCTTTTGTTTCCCAATCGAGTATTGTTTCCCCGGCAACGAAAGGGATGTCTGCTAGGAGAGGATTATCTCTCTTCCGATGCACTATTTCATGTTTACTGTGTCCCACGCACACTCACATTGACGAATTAACGCAGAAATGGCGTCGCTATGACATACTACTGGAGCCATGCCTTCTGTTTCCCAATCGAGTATTGTTTCCGCGGCAACGAAAGGGCTGTCTGCTAGGAGAGGATTATCTCTCTTCCGATGCACTATTTCTTGTTTACTATGTCCCACGCACCCTCACATTGACGAATTAACGCAGAAATGGCGTCGCTATGACATACTACTGGAGCCATGCCTTCTGTTTCCCAATCGAGTATTGTTTCCCCGGCAACGAAAGGGATGTCTGCTAGGAGAGGATTATCTCTCTTCCGATGCACTATTTCATGCTTACTGTGTCCCACGCACCCTCACATTGACGAATTAACGCAGAAATGGCGTCGCTATGACATACTATAGGAGCCATGCCTTCTGTTTCCCAATCGAGTATTGTTTCCCCGGCAACGAAAGGGATGTCTGCTAGGAGAGGATTATCTCTCTTCCGATGCACTATTTCATGTTTACTGTGTCCCACGCACACTCACATTGACGAATTAACGCAGAAATGGCGTCGCTATGACATACTATTGGAGCCATGCCTTCTGTTTCCCAATCGAGTATTGTTTCCCCGGCAACGAAAGGGATGTCAGCTAGGAGAGGATTATCTCTCTTCCGATGCACTATTTCATGTTTAGTGTGTCCCACGCACACTCACATTGACGAATTAACGCAGAAATTGCATCGCTATGACATACTATAGGGGCCATGCCTTCTGTTTCCCAATCGAGTATTGTTTCCGCGGCAACGAAAGGGCTGTCTGCTAGGAGAGGATTATCTCTCTTCCGATGCACTATTTCATGTTTACTATGTCCCACGCACCCTCACATTGACGAATTAACGCAGAAATGGCGTCGCTATGACATACTATTGGAGCCATGCCTTCTGTTTCCCAATCGAGTATTGTTTCCCCGGCAACGAAAGGGATGTCTGCTAGGAGAGGATTATCTCTCTTCCGATGCACTATTTCTTGTCTACTATGTCCCACGCAACCTCACATTGACGAATTAACTTAGAAATGGCGTCGCTATGACATACTATTGGAGCCATGCCTTCTGTTTCCCAATCGAGTATTGTTTCCCCGGCAACGAAAGGGATGTCTGCTAGGAGAGGATTATCTCTCTTTCGATGCACTATTTCTTGTTTACTATGTCCCTCGCACCCTCAAATTGACGAATTAACGCAGAAATGGCGTCGCTATGACATACTACTGGAGCCATGCCTTCTGTTTCCCAATCGAGTATTGTTTCCCCGGCAACGAAAGGGATGTCTGCTAGGAGAGGATTATCTCTCTTCCGATGCACTATTTCATGCTTACTGTGTCCCACGCATACTCACATTGACGAATTAACGCAGAAATGGCGTCGCTATGACATACTATAGGAGCCATGCCTTCTGTTTCCCAATCGAGTATTGTTTCCCCGGCAACGAAAGGGATGTCTGCTAGGAGAGGATTATCTCTCTTCCGATGCACTATTTCATGTTTACTGTGTCCCACGCACACTCACATTGACGAATTAACGCAGAAATGGCGTCGCTATGACATACTATAGGAGCCATGCCTTCTGTTTCCCAATCGAGTATTGTTTCCCCGGCAACGAAAGGGATGTCTGCTAGGAGAGGATTATCTCTCTTCCGATGCACTATTTCATGCTTACTGTGACCCACGCACTCTCACATTGACGAATTAACGCAGAAATGGCGTCGCTATGACATACTATAGGAGCCATGCCTTCTGTTTCCCAATCGAGTATTGTTTCCCCGGCAACGAAAGGGATGTCTGCTAGGAGAGGATTATCTCTCTTCCGATGCACTATTTCTTGTTTACTATGTCCCACGGAACCTCACATTGACGAATTAACTTAGAAATGGCGTCGCTATGACATACTATTGGAGCCATGCCTTTTGTTTCCCAATCGAGTATTGTTTCCCCGGCATCGAAAGGGATGTCTGCTAGGAGAGGATTATCTCTCTTCCGATGCACTATTTCATGTTTACTATGTCCCACGCACCCTCACATTGACGAATTAACGCAGAAATGGCGTCGCTATGACATACTATAGGAGCCATGCCTTCTGTTTCCCAATCGAGTATTGTTTCCCCGGCAACGAAAGGGCTGTCTGCTAGGAGAGGATTATCTCTCTTCCGATGCACTATTTCATGTTTACTGTGTCCCACGCACCCTCACATTGACGAATTAACGCAGAAATGGCGTCGCTATGACATACTATAGGAGCCATGCCTTCTGTTTCCCAATCGAGTATTGTTTCCGCGGCAACGAAAGGGCTGTCTGCTAGGAGAGGATTATCTCTCTTCCGATGCACTATTTCTTGTTTACTATGTCCCACGCACCCTCACATTGACGAATTAACGCAGAAATGGCGTCGCTATGACATACTATAGGAGCCATGCCTTCTGTTTCCCAATCGAGTATTGTTTCCGCGGCAACGAAAGGGCTGTCTGCTAGGAGAGGATTATCTCTCTTCCGATGCACTATTTCTTGTTTACTATGTCCCACGCACCCTCACATTGACGAATTAACGCAGAAATGGCGTCCCTATGACATACTATAGGAGCCATGCCTTCTGTTTCCCAATCGAGTATTGTTTCCGCGGCAACGAAATGGCTGTCTGCTAGGAGAGGATTATCTCTCTTCCGATGCACTATTTCTTGTTTACTATGTCCCACGCACCCTCACATTGACGAATTAACGCAGAAATGGCGTCGCTATGACATACTATAGGAGCCATGCCTTCTGTTTCCCAATCGAGTATTGTTTCCCCGGCAACGAAAGGGATGTCTGCTAGGAGAGGATTATCTCTCTTCCGATGCACTATTTCTTGTTTACTATGTCCCACGGAACCTCACATTGACGAATTAACTTAGAAATGGCGTCGCTATGACATACTATTGGAGCCATGCCTTTTGTTTCCCAATCGAGTATTGTTTCCCCGGCATCGAAAGGGATGTCTGCTAGGAGAGGATTATCTCTCTTCCGATGCACTATTTCATGTTTACTGTGTCCCACGCACCCTCACATTGACGAATTAACGCAGAAATGGCGTCGCTATGACATACTATAGGAGCCATGCCTTCTGTTTCCCAATCGAGTATTGTTTCCGCGGCAACGAAAGGGCTGTCTGCTAGGAGAGGATTATCTCTCTTCCGATGCACTATTTCATGTTTACTGTGTTCCACGCACCCTCACATTGACGAATTAACGCAGAAATGGCGTCGCTATGACATACTATAGGAGCCATGCCTTCTGTTTCCCAATCGAGTATTGTTTCCGCGGCAACGAAAGGGCTGTCTGCTAGGAGAGGATTATCTCTCTTCCGATGCACTATTTCTTGTTTACTATGTCCCACGCACCCTCACATTGACGAATTAACGCAGAAATGGCGTCGCTATGACATACTATTGGAGCCATGCCTTCTGTTTCCCAACCAATCGAGTATTGTTTCCCCGGCAACGAAAGGGATGTCTGCTAGGAGAGGATTATCTCTCTTTCGATGCACTATTTCTTGTTTACTATGTCCCACGCACCCTCACATTGACGAATTAACGCAGAAATGGCGTCGCTATGACATACTACTGGAGCCATGCCTTCTGTTTCCCAATCGAGTATTGTTTCCCCGGCAACGAAAGGGATGTCTGCTAGGAGAGGATTATCTCTCTTCCGATGCACTATTTCATGTTTACTGTGTCCCACGCACCCTCACATTGACGAATTAACGCAGAAATGGCGTCGCTATGACATACTATAGGAGCCATGCCTTCTGTTTCCCAATCGAGTATTGTTTCCGCGGCAACGAAAGGGCTGTCTGCTAGGAGAGGATTATCTCTCTTCCGATGCACTATTTCATGTTTACTGTGTCCCACGCACCCTCACATTGACGAATTAACGCAGAAATGGCGTCGCTATGACATACTATAGGAGCCATGCCTTCTGTTTCCCAATCGAGTATTGTTTCCGCGGCAACGAAAGGGCTGTCTGCTAGGAGAGGATTATCTCTCTTCCGATGCACTATTTCTTGTTTACTATGTCCCACGCACCCTCACATTGACGAATTAACGCAGAAATGGCGTCGCTATGACATACTATAGGAGCCATGCCTTCTGTTTCCCAATCGAGTATTGTTTCCCCGGCAACGAAAGGGATGTCTGCTAGGAGAGGATTATCTCTCTTCCGATGCACTATTTCTTGTTTACTATGTCCCACGGAACCTCACATTGACGAATTAACTTAGAAATGGCGTCGCTATGACATACTATTGGAGCCATGCCTTTTGTTTCCCAATCGAGTATTGTTTCCCCGGCATCGAAAGGGATGTCTGCTAGGAGAGGATTATCTCTCTTCCGATGCACTATTTCATGTTTACTGTGTCCCACGCACCCTCACATTGACGAATTAACGCAGAAATGGCGTCGCTATGACATACTATAGGAGCCATGCCTTCTGTTTCCCAATCGAGTATTGTTTCCGCGGCAACGAAAGGGCTGTCTGCTAGGAGAGGATTATCTCTCTTCCGATGCACTATTTCATGTTTACTGTGTCCCACGCACCCTCACATTGACGAATTAACGCAGAAATGGCGTCGCTATGACATACTATAAGAGCCATGCCTTCTGTTTCCCAATCGAGTATTGTTTCCGCGGCAACGAAAGGGCTGTCTGCTAGGAGAGGATTATCTCTCTTCCGATGCACTATTTCTTGTTTACTATGTCCCACGCACCCTCACATTGACGAATTAACGCAGAAATAGCGTCGCTATGACATACTATAGGAGCCATGCCTTCTGTTTCCCAATCGAGTATTGTTTCCGCGGCAACGAAAGGGCTGTCTGCTAGGAGAGGATTATCTCTCTTCCGATGCACTATTTCTTGTTTACTATGTCCCACGCACCTTCACATTGACGAATTAACGCAGAAATGGCGTCGCTATGACATACTATTGGAGCCATGCCTTCTGTTTCCCAATCGAGTATTGTTTCCCCGGCAACGAAAGGGATGTCTGCTAGGAGAGGATTATCTCTCTTCCGATGCACTATTTCTTGTTTACTATGTCCCACGGAACCTCACATTGACGAATTAACTTAGAAATGGCGTCGCTATGACATACTATTGGAGCCATGCCTTTTGTTTCCCAATCGAGTATTGTTTCCCCGGCATCGAAAGGGATGTCTGCTAGGAGAGGATTATCTCTCTTCCGATGCACTATTTCATGTTTACTGTGTCCCACGCACACTCACATTGACGAATTAACGCAGAAATGGCGTCGCTATGACATACTATAGGAGCCATGCCTTCTGTTTCCCAATCGAGTATTGCTTCCGCGGCAACGAAAGGGCTGTCTGCTAGGAGAGGATTATCTCTCTTCCGATGCACTATTTCTTGTTTACTATGTCCCACGCACCCTCACATTGACGAATTAACGCAGAAATGGCGTCGCTATGACATACTATTGGAGCCATGCCTTCTGTTTCCCAATCGAGTATTGTTTCCCCGGCAACGAAACGGCTGAATGCTAGGAGTGGATTATCTCCGTTACGATGCACTGTTTCATGTTTACTGTGTCCCACGCAGCCTCACATTGACGAATTAACGCAGAATTTGCGTCGCTATGACATACTATAGGAGCCATGCCTTCTGTTTCCCAATCGAGTATTGTTTCCCCGGCAACGAAAGGGCTGTCTGCTAGGAGTGGATTATCTCTTTTCCGATGCACTATTTCATGTTTACTGTGTCCCACGCACCCTCACATTGACGAATTAACGCAGAAATGGCGTCGCTATGACATACTATAGGAGCCATGCCTTCTGTTTCCCAATCGAGTATTGTTTCCCCGGCAACGAAAGGGATGTCTGCTAGGAGACGATTATCTCTCTTCCGATGCACTATTTCTTGTTTACTATGTCCCACGCAACCTCACATTGACGAATTAACGCAGAAATGGCGTCGCTATGACATACTATAGGAGCCATGCCTTCTGTTTCCCAATCGAGTATTTTTTCCCCGGCAACGAAAGGGCTGTCTGCTAGGAGAGGATTATCTCTCTTCTGATGCACTATTTCATGCTTACTGTGTCCCACGCACACTCACATTGACGAATTAACGCAGAAATGGCGTCGCTATGACATACTATAGGAGCCATGCCTTCTGTTTCCCAATCGAGTATTGTTTCCCCGGCAACGAAAGGGATGTCTGCTAGGAGAGGATTATCTCTCTTCCGATGCACTATTTCATTTTTACTGTGTCCCACGCACACTCACATTGACGAATTAACGCAGAAATGGCGTCGCTATGACATACTATAGGAGCCATGCCTTCTGTTTCCCAATCGAGTATTGTTTCCGCGGCAACGAAAGGGCTGTCTGCTAGGAGAGGATTATCTCTCTTCCGATGCACTATTTCTTGTTTACTATGTCCCACGCACCCTCACATTGACGAATTAACGCAGAAATGGCGTCGCTATGACATACTACTGGAGCCATGCCTTCTGTTTCCCAATCGAGTATTGTTTCCCCGGCAACGAAAGGGATGTCTGCTAGGAGAGGATTATCTCTCTTCCGATGCACTATTTCATGTTTGCTGTGTCCCACGCACACTCACATTGACGAATTAACGCAGAAATGGCGTCGCTATGACATACTATAGGAGCCATGCCTTCTGTTTCCCAATCGAGTATTGTTTCCCCGGCAACGAAAGGGATGTCTGCTAGGAGAGAATTATCTCTCTTCCGATGCACTATTTCTTGTTTACTATGTCCCACGCAACCTCACATTGACGAATTAACTTAGAATTTGCGTCGCTATGACATACTATAGGAGCCATGCCTTCTGTTTCCCAATCGAGTATTGTTTCCCCGGCAACGAAAGGGCTGTCTGCTAGGAGTGGATTATCTCTTTTCCGATGCACTATTTCATGTTTACTGTGTCCCACGCACCCTCACATTGACGAATTAACGCAGAAATGGCGTCGCTATGACATACTATAGGAGCCATGCCTTCTGTTTCCCAATCGAGTATTGTTTCCCCGGCAACGAAAGGGATGTCTGCTAGGAGACGATTATCTCTCTTCCGATGCACTATTTCTTGTTTACTATGTCCCACGCAACCTCACATTGACGAATTAACGCAGAAATGGCGTCGCTATGACATACTATAGGAGCCATGCCTTCTGTTTCCCAATCGAGTATTTTTTCCCCGGCAACGAAAGGGCTGTCTGCTAGGAGAGGATTATCTCTCTTCTGATGCACTATTTCATGTTTACTGTGTCCCACGCACACTCACATTGACGAATTAACGCAGAAATGGCGTCGCTATGACATACTATAGGAGCCATGCCTTCTGTTTCCCAATCGAGTATTGTTTCCCCGGCAACGAAAGGGATGTCTGCTAGGAGAGGATTATCTCTCTTCCGATGCACTATTTCATTTTTACTGTGTCCCACGCACACTCACATTGACGAATTAACGCAGAAATGGCGTCGCTATGACATACTATAGGAGCCATGCCTTCTGTTTCCCAATCGAGTATTGTTTCCGCGGCAACGAAAGGGCTGTCTGCTAGGAGAGGATTATCTCTCTTCCGATGCACTATTTCTTGTTTACTATGTCCCACGCACCCTCACATTGACGAATTAACGCAGAAATGGCGTCGCTATGACATACTACTGGAGCCATGCCTTCTGTTTCCCAATCGAGTATTGTTTCCCCGGCAACGAAAGGGATGTCTGCTAGGAGAGGATTATCTCTCTTCCGATGCACTATTTCATGTTTGCTGTGTCCCACGCACACTCACATTGACGAATTAACGCAGAAATGGCGTCGCTATGACATACTATTGGAGCCATGCCTTCTGTTTCCCAATCGAGTATTGTTTCCCCGGCAACGAAACGGCTGAATGCTAGGAGTGGATTATCTCTTTTACGATGCACTATTTCATGTTTACTGTGTCCCACGCAGCCTCACATTGACGAATTAACGCAGAATTTGCGTCGCTATGACATACTATAGGAGCCATGCCTTCTGTTTCCCAATCGAGTATTGTTTCCCCGGCAACGAAAGGGCTGTCTGCTAAGAGTGGATTATCTCTTTTCCGATGCACTATTTCATGTTTACTGTGTCCCACGCACCCTCACATTGACGAATTAACGCAGAAATGGCGTCGCAATGACATACTATTGGAGCCATGCCTTCTGTTTCCCAATCGAGTATTGTTTCCCCGGCAACGAAAGGGATGTCTGCTAGGAGAGGATTATCTCTCTTCCGATGCACTATTTCTTGTTTACTTTGTCCCACGCACCCTCACATTGACGAATTAACGCAGAAATGGCGTCGCTATGACATACTACTGGAGCCATGCCTTCTGTTTCCCAATCGAGTATTGTTTCACCGGCAACGAAAGGGATGTCTGCTAGGAGAGGATTATCTCTCTTCCGATGCACTATTTCATGCTTACTATGTCCCACGCACCCTCACATTGACGAATTAACGCAGAAATGGCGTCGCTATGACATACTATTGGAGCCATGCCTTCTGTTTCCCAATCGAGTATTGTTTCCCCGGCAACGAAACGGCTGAATGCTAGGTGTGGATTATCTCTTTTACGATGCACTATTTCATGTTTACTGTGTCCCACGCAGCCTCACATTGACGAATTAACGCAGAATTTGCGTCGCTATGACATACTATAGGAGCCATGCCTTCTGTTTCCCAATCGAGTATTGTTTCCCCGGCAACGAAAGGGCTGTCTGCTAGGAGTGGATTATCTCTTTTCCGATGCACTATTTCATGTTTACTGTGTCCCACGCACCCTCACATTGACGAATTAACGCAGAAATGGCGTCGCTATGACATACTATAGGAGCCATGCCTTCTGTTTCCCAATCGAGTATTGTTTCCCCGGCAACGAAAGGGATGTCTGCTAGGAGAGGATTATCTCTCTTCCGATGCACTATTTCTTGTTTACTATGTCCCACGCAACCTCACATTGACGAATTAACTTAGAAATGGCGTCGCTATGACATACTATTGGAGCCATGCCTTCTGTTTCCCAATCGAGTATTGTTTCCCCGGCAACGAAAGGGATGTCTGCTAGGAGAGGATTATCTCTCTTCCGATGCACTATTTCATGTTTACTATGTCCCACGCACACTCACATTGACGAATTAACGCAGAAATGGCGTCGCTATGACATACTATAGGAGCCATGCCTTCTGTTTCCCAATCGAGTATTGTTTCCCGGGCAACGAAACGGCTGAATGCTAGGAGTGGATTATCTCTTTTACGATGCACTATTTCATGTTTACTGTGTCCCACGCAGCCTCACATTGACGAATTAACGCAGAATTTGCGTCGCTATGATATACTATAGGAGCCATGCCCTCTGTTTCCCAATCGAGTATTGTTTCCCCGGCAACGAAAGGGCTGTCTGCTAGGAGTGGATTATCTCTTTTCCGATGCACTATTTCATGTTTACTGTGTCCCACGCACCCTCACATTGACGAATTAACGCAGAAATGGCGTCGCTATGACATACTATAGGAGCCATGCCTTCTGTTTCCCAATCGAGTATTGTTTTCCCGGCAACGAAAGGGCTGTCTGCTAGGAGAGGATTATCTCTCTTCCGATGCACTATTTCTTGTTTACTATGTCCCACGCACCCTCACATTGACGAATTAACGCAGAAATGGCGTCGCTATGACATACTATTGGAGCCATGCCTTCTGTTTCCCAATCGAGTATTGTTTCCCCGGCAACGAAAGGGCTGTCTGCTAGGAGAGGATTATCTCTAATCCGATGCACTATTTCATGTTTACTGTGTCCCACGCACACTCACATTGACGATTAACACAGAAATGGCGTCGCTATGACATTCTATAGGAGCCATGCCTTCTGTTTCCCAATCGAGTCTTGTTTACCCGGCAACGAAAGGGCTGTCTGCTAGGAGAGGATTATCTCTCTTCCGATGCACTGTTTCTTGTTTACTATGTCCCACGCACCCTCAAATTTACGAATTAACGCAGAAATGGCGTCGCTATGACATACTATTGGAGCCATGCCTTCTGTTTCCCAATCGAGTATTGTTTCCCCGGCAACGAAAGGGATGTCTGCTAGGAGAGGATTATCTCTCTTCCGATGCACTATTTCATGTTTACTGTGTCAAACGCACCCTCACATTGACGAATTAACGCAGAAATGGCGTCGCTATGACATACTATAGGAGCGATGCCTTCTGTTTCCCAATCGAGTATTGTTTCAGCGGCAACGAAAGGGCTGTCTGCTAGGAGAGGATTATCTCTCTTCCGATGCACTATTTCATGTTTTTCTGTGTCCTACGCACACTCACATTGACGAATTAACGCAGAAATGGCGTCGCTATGACATACTATAGGAGCCATGCCTTCTGTTTCCCAATCGAGTATTGTTTCCCCGGCAACGAAAGGGCTGTCTGCTAGGAGCGGATTATCTCTCTTCCGATGCACTATTTCTTGTTTAGTATGTCCCTCGCACCCTCACATTGACGAATTAACGCAGAAATGGCGTCGCTATGACATACTATTGGAGCCATGCCTTCTGTTTCGCAATCGAGTATTGTTTCCCCGGCAACGAAAGGGCTGTCTGCTAGGAGAGGATTATCTCTAATCCGATGCACTATTTCATGTTTACTGTGTCCCACGCACACTCACATTGACGAATTAACGCAGAAATGGCGTCGCTATGACATACTATAGGAGCCATGCCTTCTGTTTCCCAATCGAGTATTGTTTCCCCGGCAACGAAAGGGCTGTCTGCTAGGAGAGGATTATCTCCTTCCCATGCACTATTTCATGTTTACTATGTCCCACGCACCCTCACATTGACGAATTAACGCAGAAATGGCGTCCCTATGACATACTATTGGACCCATGCCTTCTGTTTCCCAATCGAGTATTGTTTCCCCGGCAACGAGATGGCTGTCTGCTAGGAGAGGATTATCTCTCTTCCGATGCACTATTTCATGTTTACTGTGTCCCACGCACCCTCACATTGACGAATTAACGCAGAAATGGCGTCGCTATGACATACTATAGGAGCCATGCCTTCTGTTTCCCAATCGAGTATTGTTTCCCCGGCAACGAAAGGGCTGTCTGCTAGGAGAGGATTATCTCCTTCCCATGCACTATTTCATGTTTACTATGTCCCACGCACCCTCACATTGACGAATTAACGCAGAAATGGCGTCCCTATGACATACTATTGGACCCATGCCTTCTGTTTCCCAATCGAGTATTGTTTCCCCGGCAACGAGATGGCTGTCTGCTAGGAGAGGATTATCTCTCTTCCGATGCACTATTTCATGTTTACTGTGTCCCACGCACCCTCACATTGACGAATTAACGCAGAAATGGCGTCGCTATGACATACTATAGGAGCCACGCCTTCTGTTTCCCAATCGAGTATTGTTTTCCCGGCAACGAAACGGATGTCTGCTAGGAGAGGATTATCTCTTTTACGATGCCCTATTTCATGTTTACTACGTCCCACGCACCCTCACATTGACGAATTAACGCAGAAATGGCGTCCCTATGACATACTATTGGAGCCATGACTTCTGTTTCCCAATCGAGTATTGTTTCCCCGGCAACGGAAGGCATGTCTGCTAGGAGAGCATTATCTCTCTTCCGATGCACTATTTCATGTTTACTGTGTCCCACGCACCCCCACATTGACGAATTAACGCAGAAATGGCGTCGCTATGACTTACTATAGGAGCCATGCCTTCTGTTTCCCAATCGAGTATTGTTTCCCCGGCAACGAAAGGGCTGTCTGCTAGGAGTGGATTATCTCGTTTCCGATGCACTATTTCATGTTTACTGTGTCAAACGCACCCTCACATGGACGAATTAACGCAGAAATGGCGTCGCTATGACATACTATCGGAGACATGCCTTCTGTTTCCCAATCGAGTATTGTTTCCCCGGCAACGAAAGGGCTGTCTGCTAGGAGTGGATTGTCTCTTTTCCGATGCTGTATTTCATGTTTACTGTGTCCCACGCACCCTCACATTGACGAATTAACGCTGAAATTGCGTCGCTATGACATACTATAGGTACCATGCCTTCTGTTTCCCAATCGAGTATTGTTTCCCCGGCAACGAAAGGGCTGTCTGCTAGGAGTGGATTATCTCTTTTCCGATGCACTATTTCATGTTTACTGTGTCCCACGCACCCTCACATTGACGAATTAACGCAGCAATGGCGTCGCTATGACATACTATAGGAGCCATGCCTTCTGTTTCCCAATCGAGTAATGTTTCCCCGGCAACGAAAGGGCTGTCTGCTAGGAGAGGATTATCTCTCTTCCGATGCACTATTTCATGTTTACTGTGTCCCACGCACCCTCACATTGACGAATTAACGCAGAATTTGCGTCGCTATGACATACTATAGGAGCCATGCCTTCTGTTTCCCAATCGAGTATTGTTTCCGCGGCAACGATAGGGCTGTCTGCTAGGAGAGGATTATCTCTCTTCCGATGCTCTATTTCATGTTTACTGTGTCCCACGCACCCTCACATTGACGAATTAACGCAGAAATGGCGTCGCTATGACATACCTTAGGTACCATGCCTTCTGTTTCCCAATCGAGTATTGTTTCCCCGGCAACGAAAGGGCTGTCTGCTAGGAGAGGATTATCTCTCTTCCGATGCACTATTTCATGCTTACTGTGTCCCACGCACCCTCACATTGACGAATTAACGCAGAAATGGCGTCGCTATGACATACTCTAGGAGCCATGCCTTCTGTTTCCCAATCGAGTATTGTTTCCCCGGCAACGAAAGGGCTGTCTGCTAGGAGAGGATTATCTCTCTTCCGATGCACTAATTCATGTTTACTGTGTCCCACGCACCCTCACATTGACGAATTAACGCAGAAATGGCGTCGCTATGACATACTATAGGAGCCATGCCTTCTGTTTCCCAATCGAGTATTGTTTCCCCGGCAACGAAAGGGCTGTCTGCTAGGAGTGGATTATCTCTTTTCCGATGCACTATTTCATGTTTACTGTGTCCCACGCACCCTCACATTAACGAATTAACGCAGAAATGGCGTCGCTATGACATACTATAGGAGCCATGCCTTCTGTTTCCAAATCGAGTATTGTTTCCCCGGCAACGAAAGGGCTGTCTGCTAGGAGTGGATTATCTCTTTTCCGATGCACTATTTCATGTTTACTGTGTCCCACGCACCCTCACATTAACGAATTAACGCAGAAATGGCGTCGCTATGACATACTATAATAGACATGCCTTCTGTTTCCCAATCGAGTATTGTTTCCCCGGCAACGAAAGGGCTGTCTGCTAGGAGTGGATCATCTCTTTTCCAATGCACTATTTCATGTTTACTGTGTCCCACGCACCCTCACATTGACGAATTAACGCAGAAATGGCGTCCCTATGACATACTATTGGACCCATGCCTTCTGTTTCCCAATCGAGTATTGTTTCCCCGGCAACGAGATGGCTGTCTGCTAGGAGAGGATTATCTCTCTTCCGATGCACTATTTCATGTTTACTGTGTCCCACGCACCCTCACATTGACGAATTAACGCAGAAATGGCGTCGCTATGACATACTATGGGAGCCATGCCTTCTGTTTCCCAATCGAGTATTGTTTCCCCGGCAACGAAAGGGCTGTCTGCTAGGAGAGGATTATCTCTAATCCGATGCACTATTTCATGTTTACTGTGTCCCACGCACACTCACATTGACGAATTAACGCAGAAATGGCGTCGCTATGACATACTATAGGAGCCATGCCTTCTGTTTCCCAATCGAGTATTGTTTCCCCGGCAACGAAAGGGCTGTCTGCTAGGAGAGGATTATCTCCTTCCCATGCACTATTTCATGTTTACTATGTCCCACGCACCCTCACATTGACGAATTAACGCAGAAATGGCGTCCCTATGACATACTATTGGACCCATGCCTTCTGTTTCCCAATCGAGTATTGTTTCCCCGGCAACGAGATGGCTGTCTGCTAGGAGAGGATTATCTCTCTTCCGATGCACTATTTCATGTTTACTGTGTCCCACGCACCCTCACATTGACGAATTAACGCAGAAATGGCGTCGCTATGACATACTATAGGAGCCATGCCTTCTGTTTCCCAATCGAGTATTGTCTCCCCGGCAACGAAAGGGCTGTCTGCTAGGAGAGGATTATCTCCTTCCCATGCACTATTTCATGTTTACTATGTCCCACGCACCCTCACATTGACGAATTAACGCAGAAATGGCGTCCCTATGACATACTATTGGACCCATGCCTTCTGTTTCCCAATCGAGTATTGTTTCCCCGGCAACGAGATGGCTGTCTGCTAGGAGAGGATTATCTCTCTTCCGATGCACTATTTCATGTTTACTGTGTCCGACGCACCCTCACATTGACGAATTAACGCAGAAATGGCGTCGCTATGACATACTATAGGAGCCACGCCTTCTGTTTCCCAATCGAGTATTGTTTTCCCGGCAACGAAACGGATGTCTGCTAGGAGAGGATTATCTCTTTTACGATGCCCTATTTCATGTTTACTACGTCCCACGCACCCTCACATTGACGAATTAACGCAGAAATGGCGTCCCTATGACATACTATTGGAGCCATGACTTCTGTTTCCCAATCGAGTATTGTTTCCCCGGCAACGGAAGGCATGTCTGCTAGGAGAGCATTATCTCTCTTCCGATGCACTATTTCATGTTTACTGTGTCCCACGCACCCCCACATTGACGAATTAACGCAGAAATGGCGTCGCTATGACTTACTATAGGAGCCATGCCTTCTGTTTCCCAATCGAGTATTGTTTCCCCGGCAACGAAAGGGCTGTCTGCTAGGAGTGGATTATCTCGTTTCCGATGCACTATTTCATGTTTACTGTGTCAAACGCACCCTCACATGGACGAATTAACGCAGAAATGGCGTCGCTATGACATACTATCGGAGACATGCCTTCTGTTTCCCAATCGAGTATTGTTTCCCCGGCAACGAAAGGGCTGTCTGCTAGGAGTGGATTGTCTCTTTTCCGATGCTGTATTTCATGTTTACTGTGTCCCACGCACCCTCACATTGACGAATTAACGCTGAAATTGCGTCGCTATGACATACTATAGGTACCATGCCTTCTGTTTCCCAATCGAGTATTGTTTCCCCGGCAACGAAAGGGCTGTCTGCTAGGAGTGGATTATCTCTTTTCCGATGCACTATTTCATGTTTACTGTGTCCCACGCACCCTCACATTGACGAATTAACGCAGCAATGGCGTCGCTATGACATACTATAGGAGCCATGCCTTCTGTTTCCCAATCGAGTAATGTTTCCCCGGCAACGAAAGGGCTGTCTGCTAGGAGAGGATTATCTCTCTTCCGATGCACTATTTCATGTTTACTGTGTCCCACGCACCCTCACATTGACGAATTAACGCAGAATTTGCGTCGCTATGACATACTATAGGAGCCATGCCTTCTGTTTCCCAATCGAGTATTGTTTCCGCGGCAACGATAGGGCTGTCTGCTAGGAGAGGATTATCTCTCTTCCGATGCTCTATTTCATGTTTACTGTGTCCCACGCACCCTCACATTGACGAATTAACGCAGAAATGGCGTCGCTATGACATACCTTAGGTACCATGCCTTCTGTTTCCCAATCGAGTATTGTTTCCCCGGCAACGAAAGGGCTGTCTGCTAGGAGAGGATTATCTCTCTTCCGATGCACTATTTCATGCTTACTGTGTCCCACGCACCCTCACATTGACGAATTAACGCAGAAATGGCGTCGCTATGACATACTCTAGGAGCCATGCCTTCTGTTTCCCAATCGAGTATTGTTTCCCCGGCAACGAAAGGGCTGTCTGCTAGGAGAGGATTATCTCTCTTCCGATGCACTAATTCATGTTTACTGTGTTCCACGCACCCTCACATTGACGAATTAACGCAGAAATGGCATCGCTATGACATACTATAGGAGCCATGCCTTCTGTTTCCCAATCGAGTATTGTTTCCCCGGCAACGAAAGGGCTGTCTGCTAGGAGTGGATTATCTCTTTTCCGATGCACTATTTCATGTTTACTGTGTCCCACGCACCCTCACATTAACGAATTAACGCAGAAATGGCGTCGCTATGACATACTATAGGAGCCATGCCTTCTGTTTCCAAATCGAGTATTGTTTCCCCGGCAACGAAAGGGCTGTCTGCTAGGAGTGGATTATCTCTTTTCCGATGCACTATTTCATGTTTACTGTGTCCCACGCACCCTCACATTAACGAATTAACGCAGAAATGGCGTCGCTATGACATACTATAATAGACATGCCTTCTGTTTCCCAATCGAGTATTGTTTCCCCGGCAACGAAAGGGCTGTCTGCTAGGAGTGGATCATCTCTTTTCCAATGCACTATTTCATGTTTACTGTGTCCCACGCACCCTCACATTGACGAATTAACGCAGAAATGGCGTCGCTATGACATACTATTGGAGCCATGCCTTCTGTTTCCCAGTCGAGTATTGTTTCCCCGGCAACGAAAGGGATGTCTGCTAGGAGAGTATTATCTCTCTTCCGATGCACTATTTCATGTTTACTGTGTCAAACGCACCCTCACATTGACGAATTAACGCAGAAATGGCGTCGCTATGACATACTATAGGAGCGATGCCTTCTGTTTCCCAATCGAGTATTGTTTCCCCGGCAACGAAAGGGCTGTCTGCTAGGAGAGGATTATCTCTCTTCCGATGCACTATTTCTTGTTTACTATGTCCCACGCACACTCACATTGACGAATTAACGCAGAAATGGCGTCGCTATGACATACTATTGGAGCCATGCCTTCTGTTTCCCAATCGAGTATTGTTTCCCCGGCAACGAAAGGGCTGTCTGCTAGGAGAGGATTATCTCTAATCCGATGCACTATTTCATGTTTACTGTGTCCCACGCACACTCACATTGACGAATTATCGCAGAAATTGCGTAGCTATGACATACTATAGGAGCCATGCCTTCTGTTTCCCAATCGAGTATTGTTTCCCCGGCAACGAAAGGGCTGTCTGCTAGGAGAGGATTATCTCTAATCCGATGCACTATTTCATGTTTACTGTGTCCCACGCACACTCACATTGACGAATTAACGCAGAAATGGCGTCGCTATGACATACTATTGGAGCCATGCCTTCTGTTTCCCAATCGAGTATTGTTTCCCCGGCAACGAAAGGGATGTCTGCTAGGAGAGGATTATCTCTCTTCCGATGCACTATTTCATGTTTACTGTGTCCCACGCACCCTCACATTGACGAATTAACGCAGAAATGGCGTCGCTATGACATACTATAGGAGCCACGCCTTCTGTTTCCCAATCGAGTATTGTTTTCCCGGCAACGAAACGGATGTCTGCTAGGAGAGGATTATCTCTCTTACGATGCCCTATTTCATGTTTACTGTGTCCCACGCACCCTCACATTGTCGAATTAACGCAGAAATGGCGTCGCTATGACATACTATAGGAGCCATGCCTTCTGTTTCCCAATCGAGTATTGTTTCCCCGGCAACGGAAGGGATGTCTGCTAGGAGAGGATTATCTCTCTTCCGATGCTCTATTTCATGTTTACTGTGTCCCACGCACCCTCACATTGACGAATTAACGCAGAAATGGCGTCGCTATGACATACTATAGGTACCATGCCTTCTGTTTCCCAATCGAGTATTGTTTCCCCGGCAACGAAAGGGCTGTCTGCTAGGAGTGGATTATCTCTTTTCCGTTGCACTATTTCATGTTTACTGTGTCCCACGCACCCTCACATTGACGAATTAACGGAGAAATGGCGTAGATATGACGTACTATAGGAGCCATGCCTTCTGTTTCCCAATCGACTATTGTTTCCCCGGCAACGAAAGGGCTGTGTGCTAGGAGAGGATTATCTCTCTTCCGATGCACTATTTCATGTTTACTGTGTCCCACGCACCCTCACATGGACGAATTAACGCAGAAATGGCGTCGCTATGACATACTATCGGAGACATGCCTTCTGTTTCCCAATCGAGTATTGTTTCCCCGGCAACGAAAGGGCTGTCTGCTAGGAGTGGATTGTCTCTTTTCCGATGCTGTATTTCATGTTTACTGTGTCCCACGCACCCTCACATTGACGAATTAACGCTGAAATTGCGTCGCTATGACATACTATAGGTACCATGCCTTCTGTTTCCCAATCGAGTATTGTTTCCCCGGCAACGAAAGGGCTGTCTGCTAGGAGTGGATTATCTCTTTTCCGATGCACTATTTCATGTTTACTGTGTCCCACGCACCCTTACATTGACGAATTAACGCAGAAATGGCGTCGCTATGACATACTATAGGGGCCATGCCTTCTGTTTCCCAATCGAGTATTGTTTCCCCGGCAACGAAAGGGCTGTCTGCTAGGAGAGGATTATCTCTTTTCCGATGCACTATTTCATGTTTACTGTGTCCCACGCACCCTCACATTGACGAATTAACGCAGAATTTGCGTCGCTATGACATACTATAGGAGCCATGCCTTCTGTTTCCCAATCGAGTATTGTTTCCGCGGCAACGATAGGGCTGTCTGCTAGGAGAGGATTATCTCTCTTCCGATGCTCTATTTCATGTTTACTGTGTCCCACGCACCCTCACATTGACGAATTAACGCAGAAATGGCGTCGCTATGACATACCTTAGGTACCATGCCTTCTGTTCCCCAATCGAGTATTGTTTCCCCGGCAACGAAAGGGCTGTCTGCTAGGAGAGGATTATCTCTCTTCCGATGCACTATTTCATGCTTACTGTGTCCCACGCACCCTCACATTGACGAATTAACGCAGAAATGGCGTCGCTATGACATACTCTAGGAGCCATGCCTTCTGTTTCCCAATCGAGTATTGTTTCCCCGGCAACGAAAGTGCTGTCTGCTAGGAGAGGATTATCTCTCTTCCGATGCACTATTTCATGTTTACTGTGTCCCACGCACCCTCACATTGACGAATTAACGCAGAAATGGCGTCGCTATGACATATTATTGGAGACATGCCTTCTGTTTCCCAATCGAGTATTGTTTCCCCGGCAACGAAAGGGCTGTCTGCTAGGAGTGGATCATCTCTTTTACGATGCACTATTTCATGTTTACTGTGTCCCATGCACCCTCACATTAACGAATTAACGCAGAAATGGCGTCGCTATGACATACTATAGGAGCCATGCCTTCTGTTTCCAAATCGAGTATTGTTTCCCCGGCAACGAAAGGGCTGTCTGCTAGGAGTGGATTATCTCTTTTCCGATGCACTATTTCATGTTTACTGTGTCCCACGCACCCTCACATTAACGAATTAACGTAGAAATGGCGTCGCTATGACATACTATAATAGACATGCCTTCTGTTTCCCAATCGAGTATTGTTTCCCCGGCAACGAAAGGGCTGTCTGCTAGGAGTGGATCATCTCTTTTCCAATGCACTATTTCATGTTTACTGTGTCCCACGCACCCTCACATTGACGAATTAACGCAGAAATGGCGTCGCTATGACATACTATAGGAGCCATGCCTTCAATATCCCAATCGAGTATTGTTTCCCCGGCAACGAAAGGGCTGTCTGCTAGGAGTGGATTATCTCTTTTCCGATGCACTATTTCATGTTTACTGTGTCCCACGCACCCTCACATTGACGAATTAACGCAGAAATGGCGTCGCTATGACATACTATAGGAGCCATGCCTTCTGTTTCCCAATCGAGTAATGTTTCCCCGGCAACGAAAGGGCTGTCTGCTAGGAGAGGATTATCTCTCTTCCGATGCACTATTTCATGTTTACTGTGTCCCACGCACCCTCACATTGACGAATTAACGCAGAAATGGCGTCGCTATGACATACTATAGGAGCCATGTCTTCTGTTTCCCAATCGAGTATTGTTTCCGCGGCAACGATAGGGCTGTCTGCTAGGAGAGGATTATCTCTCTTCCGATGCACTATTTCATGTTTACTGTGTCCCACGCACCCTCACATTGACGAATTAACGCAGAAATGGCGTCGCTATGACATACTATAGGAGCCATGCCTTCTGTTTCCCAATCGAGTATTGTTTCCCCGGCAACGAAAGGGCTGTCTGCTAGGAGTGGATTATCTCTTTTCCGATGCACTATTTCATGTTTACTGTGTCCCACGCACCCTCACATTAACGAATTAACGCAGAAATGGCGTCGCTATGACATACTATAATAGACATGCCTTCTGTTTCCCAATCGAGTATTGTTTCCCCGGCAACGAAAGGGCTGTCTGCTAGGAGTGGATCATCTCTTTTCCAATGCACTATTTCATGTTTACTGTGTCCCACGCACCCTCACATTGACGAATTAACGCAGAAATGGCGTCGCTATGACATACTATTGGAGCCATGCCTTCTGTTTCCCAGTCGAGTATTGTTTCCCCGGCAACGAAAGGGATGTCTGCTAGGAGAGGATTATCTCTCTTCCGATGCACTATTTCATGTTTACTGTGTCAAACGCACCCTCACATTGACGAATTAACGCAGAAATGGCGTCGCTATGACATACTATAGGAGCGATGCCTTCTGTTTCCCAATCGAGTATTGTTTCCCCGGCAACGAAAGGGCTGTCTGCTAGGAGAGGATTATCTCTCTTCCGATGCACTATTTCTTGTTTACTATGTCCTACGCACCCTCACATTGACGAATTAACGCAGAAATGGCGTCGCTATGACATACTATTGGAGCCATGCCTTCTGTTTCCCAATCGAGTATTGTTTCCCCGGCAACGAAAGGGCTGTCTGCTAGGAGAGGATTATCTCTAATCCGATGCACTATTTCATGTTTACTGTGTCCCACGCACACTCACATTGACGAATTATCGCAGAAATGGCGTAGCTATGACATACTATAGGAGCCATGCCTTCTGTTTCCCAATCGAGTATTGTTTCCCCGGCAACGAAAGGGCTGTCTGCTAGGAGAGGATTATCTCTAATCCGATGCACTATTTCATGTTTACTGTGTCCCACGCACACTCACATTGACGAATTAACGCAGAAATGGCGTCGCTATGACATACTATTGGAGCCATGCCTTCTGTTTCCCAATCGAGTATTGTTTCAGCGGCAACGAAAGGGCTGTCTGCTAGGAGAGGATTATCTCTCTTCCGATGCACTATTTCATGTTTTTCTGTGTCCCACGCTCACTCACATTGACGAATTAACGCAGAAATGGCGTCGCTATGACATACTATAGGAGCCATGCCTTCTGTTTCCCAATCGAGTATTGTTTCCCCGGCAACGAAAGGGCTGTCTGCTAGGAGAGGATTATCTCTCTTCCGATGCACTATTTCTTGTTTAGTATGTCCCTCGCACCCTCACATTGACGAATTAACGCAGAAATGGCGTCGCTATGACATACTATTGGAGCCATGCCTTCTGTTTCGCAATCGAGTATTGTTTCCCCGGCAACGAAAGGGCTGTCTGCTAGGAGAGGATTATCTCTAATCCGATGCACTATTTCATGTTTACTGTGTCCCACGCACACTCACATTGACGAATTAACGCAGAAATGGCGTCGCTATGACATACTATAGGAGCCATGCCTTCTGTTTCCCAATCGAGTATTGTTTCCCCGGCAACGAAAGGGCTGTCTGCTAGGAGAGGATTATCTCTCTTCCGATGCACTATTTCATGTTTACTATGTCCCACGCATTCTCACATTGACGAATTAACGCAGAAATGGCGTCCCTATGACATACTATTGGAGCCATGCCTTCTGTTTCCCAATCGAGTATTGTTTCCCCGGCAACGAGATGGCTGTCTGCTAGGAGAGGATTATCTCTCTTCCGATGCACTATTTCATGTTTACTGTGTCCCACGCACCCTCACATTAACGAATTAACGCAGAAATGGCGTCGCTATGACATACTATTGGAGCCATGCCTTCTGTTTCCCAATCGAGTATTGTTTCCCCGGCAACGAAAGGGATGTCTGCTAGGAGAGGATTATCTCTCTTCCGATGCACTATTTCATGTTTACTGTGTCCCACGCACCCTCACATTGACGAATTAACGCAGAAATGGCGTCGCTATGACATACTATAGGAGCCACGCCTTCTGTTTCCCAATCGAGTATTGTTTTCCCGGCAACGAAACGGATGTCTGCTAGGAGAGGATTATCTCTCTTACGATGCACTATTTCATGTTTACTGTGTCCCACGCACCCTCACATTGTCGAATTAACGCAGAAATGGCGTCGATATGACATACTATAGGAGCCATGCCTTCTGTTTCCCAATCGAGTATTGTTTCCCCGGCAACGGAAGGGATGTCTGCTAGGAGAGGATTATCTCTCTTCCGATGCTCTATTTCATGTTTACTGTGTCCCACGCACCCTCACATTGACGAATTAACGCAGAAATGGCGTCGTTATGACATACTATAGGTACCATGCCTTCTGTTTCCCAATCGAGTATTGTTTCCCCGGCAACGAAAGGGCTGTCTGCTAGGAGAGGATTATCTCTCTTCCGATGCACTATTTCATGTTTACTGTGTCCCACGCACCCTCACATTGACGAATTAACGCAGAAATGGCGTCGCTATGACATACTATAGGAGCCATGCCTTCTGTTTCCCAATCGAGTATTGTTTCCGCGGCAACGAAAGGGATGTCTGCTAGGAGTGGATTATCTCTCTTCCGATGCACTATTTCATGTTTACTGTGTCCCACGCACCCTCACATTGACGAATTAACGCAGAAATGGCGTCGCTATGACATACTATAGGAGCCATGCCTTCTGTTTCCCAATCGAGTATTGTTTCCCCGGCAACGAAAGGGCTGTCTGCTAGGAGAGCATTATCTCTCTTCCGATGCACTATTTCATGTTTACTGTGTCCCACGCACCCCCACATTGACGAATTAACGCAGAAATGGCGTCGCTATGACTTACTATAGGAGCCATGCCTTCTGTTTCCCAATCGAGTATTGTTTCCCCGGCAACGAAAGGGCTGTCTGCTAGGAGTGGATTATCTCGTTTCCGATGCACTATTTCATGTTTACTGTGTCAAACGCACCCTCACATTGACGAATTAACGCATAAATGGCGTCGCTATGACATACTATAGGAGCCATTCCTTCTGTTTCCCAATCGAGTATTGTTTCCCCGGCAACGAAAGGGCTGTCTGCTAGGAGTGGATTATCTCTTTTCCGTTGCACTATTTCATGTTTACTGTGTCCCACGCACCCTCACATTGACGAATTCACGCAGAAATGGCGTAGATATGACATACTATAGGAGCCATGCCTTCTGTTTCCCAATCGACTATTGTTTCCCCGGCAACGAAAGGGCTGTGTGCTAGGAGAGGATTATCTCTCTTCCGATGCACTATTTCATGTTTACTGTGTCCCACGCACCCTCACATGGACGAATTAACGCAGAAATGGCGTCGCTATGACATACTATCGGAGACATGCCTTCTGTTTCCCAATCGAGTATTGCTTCCCCGGCAACGAAAGGGCTGTCTGCTAGGAGTGGATTGTCTCTTTTCCGATGCTGTATTTCATGTTTACTGTGTCCCACGCACCCTCACATTGACGAATTAACGCTGAAATTGCGTCGCTATGACATACTATAGGTACCATGCCTTCTGTTTCCCAATCGAGTATTGTTTCCCCGGCAACGATAGGGCTGTCTGCTAGCAGAGGATTATCTCTCTTCCGATGCTCTATTTCATGTTTACTGTGTCCCACGCACCCTCACATTGACGAATTAACGCAGAAATGGCGTCGCTATGACATACCTTAGGTACCATGCCTTCTGTTCCCCAATCGAGTATTGTTTCCCCGGCAACGAAAGGGCTGTCTGCTAGGAGAGGATTATCTCTCTTCCGATGCACTATTTCATGCTTACTGTGTCCCACGCAACCTCACATTAACGAATTAACGCAGAAATGGCGTCGCTATGACATACTATAATAGACATGCCTTCTGTTTCCCAATCGAGTATTGTTTCCCCGGCAACGAAAGGGCTGTCTGCTAGGAGTGGATCATCTCTTTTCCAATGCACTATTTAATGTTTACTGTGTCCCACGCACCCTCACATTGACGAATTAACGCAGAAATGGCGTCGCTATGACATACTATTGGAGCCATGCCTTCTGTTTCCCAGTCGAGTATTGTTTCCCCGGCAACGAAAGGGATGTCTGCTAGGAGAGGATTATCTCTCTTCCGATGCACTATTTCATGTTTACTGTGTCAAACGCACCCTCACATTGACGAATTAACGCAGAAATGGCGTCGCTATGACATACTATTGGAGCGATGCCTTCTGTTTCCCAATCGAGTATTGTTTCCCCGGCAACGAAAGGGCTGTCTGCTAGGAGAGGATTATCTCTCTTCCGATGCACTATTTCTTGTTTACTATGTCCTACGCACCCTCACATTGACGAATTAACGCAGAAATGGCGTCGCTATGACATACTATTGGAGCCATGCCTTCTGTTTCCCAATCGAGTATTGTTTCCCCGGCAACGAAAGGGCTGTCTGCTAGGAGAGGATTATCTCTAATCCGATGCACTATTTCATGTTTACTGTGTCCCACGCACACTCACATTGACGAATTATCGCAGAAATGGCGTAGCTATGACATACTATAGGAGCCATGCCTTCTGTTTCCCAATCGAGTATTGTTTCCCCGGCAACGAAAGGGCTGTCTGGTAGGAGAGGATTATCTCTAATCCGATGCACTATTTCATGTTTACTGTGTCCCACGCACACTCACATTGACGAATTAACGCAGAAATGGCGTCGCTATGACATACTATTGGAGCCATGCCCTCTGTTTCCCAATCGAGTATTGTTTCAGCGGCAACGAAAGGGCTGTCTGCTAGGAGAGGATTATCTCTCTTCCGATGCACTATTTCATGTTTTTCTGTGTCCCACGCTCACTCACATTGACGAATTAACGCAGAAATAGCGTCGCTATGACATACTATTGGAGCCATGCCTTCTGTTTCCCAATCGAGTATTGTTTCCTCGGCAACGAAAGGGCTGTCTGCTAGGAGAGGATTATCTCTCTTCCGATGCACTATTTCTTGTTTAGTATGTCCCTCGCACCCTCACATTGACGAATTAACGCAGAAATGGCGTCGCTATGACATACTATTGGAGCCATGCCTTCTGTTTCGCAATCGAGTATTGTTTCCCCGGCAACGAAAGGGCTGTCTGCTAGGAGAGGATTATCTCTAATCCGATGCACTATTTCATGTTTACTGTGTCCCACGCACACTCACATTGACGAATTAACGCAGAAATGGCGTCGCTATGACATACTATAGGAGCCATGCCTTCTGTTTCCCAATCGAGTATTGTTTCCCCGGCAACGAAAGGGCTGTCTGCTAGGAGAGGATTATCTCTCTTCCGATGCACTATTTCATGTTTACTATGTCCCACGCATTCTCACATTGACGAATTAATGCAGAAATGGCGTCCCTATACATACTATTGGAGCCATGCCTTCTGTTTCCCAATCGAGTATTGTTTCCCCGGCAACGAGATGGCTGTCTGCTAGGAGAGGATTATCTCTCTTCCGATGCACTATTTCATGTTTACTGTGTCCCACGCACCCTCACATTAACGAATTAACGCAGAAATGGCGTCGCTATGACATACTATTGGAGCCATGCCTTCTGTTTCCCAATCGAGTATTGTTTCCCCGGCAACGAAAGGGATGTCTGCTAGGAGAGGATTATCTCTCTTCCGATGCACTATTTCATGTTTACTGTGTCCCACGCACCCTCACATTGACGAATTAACGCAGAAATGGCGTCGCTATGACATACTATAGGAGCCACGCCTTCTGTTTCCCATTCGAGTATTGTTTTCCCGGCAACGAAACGGATGTCTGCTAGGAGAGGATTATCTCTCTTACGATGCCCTATTTCATGTTTACTGTGTCCCACGCACCCTCACATTGTCGAATTAACGCAGAAATGGCGTCGCTATGACATACTATAGGAGCCATGCCTTCTGTTTCCCAATCGAGTATTGTTTCCCCGGCAACGGAAGGGATGTCTGCTAGGAGAGGATTATCTCTCTTCCGATGCTCTATTTCATGTTTACTGTGTCCCACGCACCCTCACATTGACGAATTAACGCAGAAATGGCGTCGTTATGACATACTATAGGTACCATGCCTTCTGTTTCCCAATCGAGTATTGTTTCCCCGGCAACGAAAGGGCTGTCTGCTAGGAGAGGATTATCTCTCTTCCGATGCACTATTTCATGTTTACTGTGTCCCACGCACCCTCACATTGACGAATTAACGCAGAAATGGCGTCGCTATGACATACTATAGGAGCCATGCCTTCTGTTTCCCAATCGAGTATTGTTTCCGCGGCAACGAAAGGGATGTCTGCTAGGAGTGGATTATCTCTCTTCCGATGCACTATTTCATGTTTACTGTGTCCCACGCACCCTCACATTGACGAATTAACGCAGAAATGGCGTCGCTATGACATACTATAGGAGCCATGCCTTCTGTTTCCCAATCGAGTATTGTTTCCCCGGCAACGAAAGGGCTGTCTGCTAGGAGAGCATTATCTCTCTTCCGATGCACTATTTCATGTTTACTGTGTCCCACGCACCCCCACATTGACGAATTAACGCAGAAATGGCGTCGCTATGACTTACTATAGGAGCCATGCCTTCTGTTTCCCAATCGAGTATTGTTTCCCCGGCAACGAAAGGGCTGTCTGCTAGGAGTGGATTATCTCGTTTCCGATGCACTATTTCATGTTTACTGTGTCAAACGCACCCTCACATTGACGAATTAACGCATAAATGGCGTCGCTATGACATACTATAGGAGCCATTCCTTCTGTTTCCCAATCGAGTATTGTTTCCCCGGCAACGAAAGGGCTGTCTGCTAGGAGTGGATTATCTCTTTTCCGTTGCACTATTTCATGTTTACTGTGTGCCACGCACCCTCACATTGACGAATTAACGCAGAAATGGCGTAGATATGACATACTATAGGAGCCATGCCTTCTGTTTCCCAATCGACTATTGTTTCCCCGGCAACGAAAGGGCTGTGTGCTAGGAGAGGATTATCTCTCTTCCGATGCACTATTTCATGTTTACTGTGTCCCACGCACCCTCACATGGACGAATTAACGCAGAAATGGCGTCGCTATGACATACTATCGGAGACATGCCTTCTGTTTCCCAATCGAGTATTGTTTCCCCGGCAACGAAAGGGCTGTCTGCTAGGAGTGGATTATCTCTTTTCCGATGCACTATTTCATGTTTACTGTGTCCCACGCACCCTTACATTGACGAATTAACGCAGAAATGGCGTCGCTATGACATACCATAGGGGCCATGCCTTCTGTTTCCCAATCGAGTATTGTTTCCCCGGCAACGAAAGGGCTGTCTGCTAGGAGAGGATTATCTCTTTTCCGATGCACTATTTCATGTTTACTGTGTCCCACGCACCCTCACATTGACGAATTAACGCAGAATTTGCGTCGCTATGACATACTATAGGAGCCATGCCTTCTGTTTCCCAATCGAGTATTGTTTCCGCGGCAACGATAGGGCTGTCTGCTAGGAGAGGATTATCTCTCTTCCGATGCTCTATTTAATGTTTACTGTGTCCCACGCACCCTCACATTGACGAATTAACGTAGAAATGGCGTCGCTATGACATACCTTAGGTACCATGCCTTCTGTTCCCCAATCGAGTATTGTTTCCCCGGCAACGAAAGGGCTGTCTGCTAGGAGAGGATTATCTCTCTTCCGATGCACTATTTCATGCTTACTGTGTCCCACGCACCCTCACATTGACGAATTAACGCAGAAATGGCGTCGCTATGACATACTCTAGGAGCCATGCCTTCTGTTTCCCAATCGAGTATTGTTTCCCCGGCAACGAAAGTGCTGTCTGCTAGGAGAGGATTATCTCTCTTCCGATGCACTATTTCATGTTTACTGTGTCCCACGCACCCTCACATTGACGAATTAACGCAGAAATGGCGTCGCTATGACATATTATTGGAGACATGCCTTCTGTTTCCCAATCGAGTATTGTTTCCCCGGCAACGAAAGGGCTGTCTGCTAGGAGTGGATCATCTCTTACGATGCACTATTTCATGTTTACTGTGTCCCATGCACCCTCACATTAACGAATTAACGCAGAAATGGCGTCGCTATGACATACTATAGGAGCCATGCCTTCTGTTTCCAAATCGAGTATTGTTTCCCCGGCAACGAAAGGGCTGTCTGCTAGGAGTGGATTATCTCTTTTCCGATGCACTATTTCATGTTTACTGTGTCCCACGCACCCTCACATTAACGAATTAACGCAGAAATGGCGTCGCTATGACATACTATAATAGACATGCCTTCTGTTTCCCAATCGAGTATTGTTTCCCCGGCAACGAAAGGGCTGTCTGCTAGGAGTGGATCATCTCTTTTCCAATGCACTATTTCATGTTTACTGTGTCCCACGCACCCTCACATTGACGAATTAACGCAGAAATGGCGTCGCTATGACATACTATAGGAGCCATGCCTTCAATATCCCAATCGAGTATTGTTTCCCCGGCAACGAAAGGGCTGTCTGCTAGGAGTGGATTATCTCTTTTCCGATGCACTATTTCATGTTTACTGTGTCCCACGCACCCTCACATTGACGAATTAACGCAGAAATGGCGTCGCTATGACATACTATAGGAGCCATGCCTTCTGTTTCCCAATCGAGTAATGTTTCCCCGGCAACGAAAGGGCTGTCTGCTAGGAGAGGATTATCTCTCTTCCGATGCACTATTTCATGTTTACTGTGTCCCACGCACCCTCACATTGACGAATTAACGCAGAAATGGCGTCGCTATGACATACTATAGGAGCCATGCCTTCTGTTTCCCAATCGAGTATTGTTTCCGCGGCAACGATAGGGCTGTCTGCTAGGAGAGGATTATCTCTCTTCCGATGCACTATTTCATGTTTACTGTGTCCCACGCACCCTCACATTGACGAATTAACGCAGAAATGGCGTCGCTATGACATACCTTATGTACCATGCCTTCTGTTTCCCAGTCGAGTATTGTTTCCCCGGGAACGAAAGGGCTGTCTGCTAGGAGAGGATTAACTCTCTTCCGATGCACTATTTCATGCTTACTGTGTCCCACGCACCCTCACATTGACGAATTAACGCAGAAATGGCGTCGCTATGACATACTCTAGGAGCCATGCCTTCTGTTTCCCAATCGACTATTGTTTCCCCGGCAACGAAAGGGCTGTCTGCTAGGAGAGGATTATCTCTCTTCCGATGCACTATTTCATGTTTACTGTGTCCCACGCACCCTCACATTGACGAATTAACGCAGAAATGGCGTCGCTATGACATACTATAGGAGCCATGCCTTCTGTTTCCCAATCGAGTATTGTTTCCCCGGCAACGAAAGGGCTGTCTGCTAGGAGTGGATTATCTCTTTTCCGATGCACTATTTCATGTTTACTGTGTCCCACGCACCCTCACATTAACGAATTAACGCAGAAATGGCGTCGCTATGACATACTATAATAGACATGCCTTCTGTTTCCCAATCGAGTATTGTTTCCCCGGCAACGAAAGGGCTGTCTGCCAGGAGTGGATCATCTCTTTTACGATGCACTATTTCATGTTTACTTTGTCCCATGCACCCTCACATTAACGAATTAACGCAGAAATGGCGTCGCTATGACATACTATAGGAGCCATGCCTTCTGATTCCAAATCGAGTATCGTTTCCCCGGCAACGAAAGGGCTGTCTGCTAGGAGTGGATTATCTCTTTTCCGATGCACTATTTCATGTTTACTGTGTCCCACGCACCCTCACATTAACGAATTAACGCAGAAATGGCGTCGCTATGACATACTATAATAGACATGCCTTCTGTTTCCCAATCGAGTATTGTTTCCCCGGCAACGAAAGGGCTGTCTGCTAGGAGTGGATCATCTCTTTTCCAATGCACTATTTCATGTTTACTGTGTCCCACGCACCCTCACATTGACGAATTAACGCAGAAATGGCGTCGCTATGACATACTATAGGAGCCATGCGTTCTGTTTCCCAATCGAGTATTGTTTCCCCAGCAACGAAAGGGCTGTCTGCTAGGAGAGGATTATCTCTCTTCCGATGCACTATTTCATGTTTACTGTGTCCCACGCACCCTCACATTGACGAATTAACGCAGAAATGGCGTCGCTATGACATACTATAGGAGCCATCCGTTCTGTTTCCCAATCGAGTATTGTTTCCCCAGCAACGAAAGGGCTGTCTGCTAGGAGTGGATTATCTCTTTTCCGATGCACTATTTCATGTTTACTGTGTCCCATGCACCCTCACATTAACGAATTAACGCAGAAATGGCGTCGCTATGACATACTATAGGAGCCATGCCTTCTGTTTCCCAATCGAGTATTGTTTCCGCGGCAACGAAAGGGATGTCTGCTAGGAGTGGATTATCTCTCTTCCGATGCAGTATTTCATGTTTACTGTGTCCCATGCACCCTCACATTGACGAATTAACGCAGAAATGGCGTCGCTATGACATACTATAGGTACCATGCCTTCTGTTTCCCAATCGAGTATTGTTTCCCCGGCAACGAAAGGGCTGTCTGCTAGGAGTGGATTGTCTCTTTTCCGATGCTGTATTTCATGTTTACTGTGTCCCACGCACCCTCACATTGACGAATTAACGCTGAAATTGCGTCGCTATGACATACTATAAGTACCATGCCTTCTGTTTCCCAATCGAGTATTGTTTCCCCGGAAACGGAAGGGCTGTCTGCTAGGAGTGGATTATCTCTTTTCCGATGCACTATTTCATGTTTACTGTGTCCCACGCACCCTCACATTGACGAATGAACGCAGAAATGGCGTCGCTATGACATACTATAGGAGACATGCCTTCTGTTTCCCAATCGAGTATTGTTTCCCCGGCAACGAAAGGGCTGTCTGCTAGGAGTGGATCATCTCTTTTCCGATGCACTATTTCATGTTTACTGTGTCCCACGCACCCTCACATTGACGAATTAACGCAGAAATGGCGTCGCTATGACATACTATAGGTACCATGCCTTCTGTTTCCCAATCGACTATTGTTTCCCAGGCAACGAAATGGCTGTCTGCTAGGAGTGGATTATCTCTTTTCCGATGCACTATTTCATGTTTACTGTGTCCCACGCACCCTCACATTGACGAATTAACGCAGAAATGGCGTCGCTATGACATACTATAGGTACCATGCCCTCTGTTTCCCAATAGAGTATTGTTTCCCCGGCAACGAAAGGGCTGTCTGCTAGGAGAGGATTATCTCTCTTCCGATGCACTATTTCATGTTTACTGTGTCCCACGCACCCTCACATTGACGAATTAACGCAGAAATGGCGTCGCTATGACATACTATAGGAGCCATGCCTTCTGTTTCCAAATCGAGTATTGTTTCCCCGGCAACGAAAGGGCTGTCTGCTAGGAGTGGATCATCTCTTTTACGATGCACTATTTCATGTTTACTGTGTCCCATGCACCCTCACATTAACGAATTAACGCAGAAATGGCGTCGCTATGACATACTATAGGAGCCATGCCTTCTGTTTCCAAATCGAGTATTGTTTCCCCGGCAACGAAAGGGCTGTCTGCTAGGAGTGGATTATCTCTTTTCCGATGCACTATTTCATGTTTACTGTGTCCCACGCACCCTCACATTAACGAATTAACGCAGAAATGGCGTCGCTATGACATACTATAATAGACATGCCTCCTGTTTCCCAATCGAGTATTGTTTCCCCGGCAACGAAAGGGCTGTCTGCTAGGAGTGGATCATCTCTTTTCCAATGCACTATTTCATGTTTACTGTGTCCCACGCACCCTCACATTGACGAATTAACGCAGAAATGGCGTCGCTATGACATACTATAGGAGCCATGCCTTCTGTATCCCAATCGAGTATTGTTTCCCCGGCAACGAAAGGGCTGTCTGCTAGGAGTGGATTATCTCTTTTCCGATGCACTATTTCATGTTTACTGTGTCCCACGCACCCTCACATTGACGAATTAACGCAGAAATGGCGTCGCTATGACATACTATAGGAGCCATGCCTTCTGTTTCCCAATCGAGTAATGTTTCCCCGGCAACGAAAGGGCTGTCTGCTAGGAGAGGATTATCTCTCTTCCGATGCACTATTTCATGTTTACTGTGTCCCACGCACCCTCACATTGACGAATTAACGCAGAAATGGCGTCGCTATGACATACTATAGGAGCCATGCCTTCTGTTTCCCAATCGAGTATTGTTTCCGCGGCAACGATAGGGCTGTCTGCTAGGAGAGGATTATATCTCTTCCGATGCACTATTTCATGCTTACTGTGTCCCACGCACCCTCACATTGACGAATTAACGCAGAAATGGCGTCGCTATGACATACTCTAGGAGCCATGCCTTCTGTTTCCCAATCGAGTATTGTTTCCCCGGCAACGAAAGGGATGTCTGCTAGGAGAGGATTATCTCTCTTCCGATGCACTATTTCATGTTTACTGTGTCCCACGCACCCTCACATTGACGAATTAACGCAGAAATGGCGTCGCTATGACATACTATAGGAGCCATGCCTTCTGTTTCCCAATCGAGTATTGTTTCCCCGGCAACGAAAGGGCTGTCTGCTAGGAGTGGATTATCTCTTTTCCGATGCACTATTTCATGTTTACTGTGTCCCACGCACCCTCACATTAACGAATTAACGCAGAAATGGCGTCGCTATGACATACTATTGGAGACATGCCTTCTGTTTCCCAATCGAGTATTGTTTCCCCGGCAACGAAAGGGCTGTCTGCTAGGAGTGGATCATCTCTTTTACGATGCACTATTTCATGTTTACTTTGACCCATGCACCCTCACATTAACGAATTAACGCAGAAATGGCGTCGCTATGACATACTATAGGAGCCATGCCTTCTGTTTCCAAATCGAGTATTGTTTCCCCGGCAACGAAAGGGCTGTCTGCTAGGAGTGGATTATCTCTTTTCCGATGCACTATTTCATGTTTACTGTGTCCCACGCACCCTCACATTAACGAATTAACGCAGAAATGGCGTCGCTATGACATACTATAATAGACATGCCTTCTGCTTCCCAATCGAGTATTGTTTCCCCGGCAACGAAAGGGCTGTCTGCTAGGAGTGGATCAATTCTTTTCCAATGCACTATTTCATGTTTACTGTGTCCCACGCACCCTCACATTGACGAATTAACGCAGAAATGGCGTCGCTATGACATACTATAGGAGCCATGCCTTCTGTATCCCAATCGAGTATTGTTTCCCCGGCAACGAAAGGGCTGTCTGCTAGGAGTGGATTATCTCTTTTCCGATGCACTATTTCATGTTTACTGTGTCCCACGCACCCTCACATTGACGAATTAACGCAGATATGGCGTCGCTATGATATACTATAGGTACCATGCCTTCTGTTTCCCAATCGAGTATTGTTTCCCCGGCAACGAAATGGCTTTCTGCTAGGAGTGGATTATCTCTCTTCCGATTCACTATTTCATGTTTACTGTGTCCCACGCACCCTCACATTGACGAATTAACGCAGAAATGGCGTCGCTATGACATACTATAGGAGCCATGCCTTCTGTTTCCCAATCGAGTATTGTTTCCCCGGCAACGAAAGGGCTGTCTGCTAGGAGAGGATTATCTCTCTTCCGATGCACTATTTCATGTTTACTGTGTCCCACGCACCCTCACATTGACGAATTAACGCAGAAATGGCGTCGCTATGACATACTATAGGAAGCATGCGTTCTGTTTCCCAATCGAGTATTGTTTCCCCAGCAACGAAAGGGCTGTCTGCTAGGAGTGGATTATCTCTTTTCCGATGCACTATTTCATGTTTACTGTGTCCCATGCACCCTCACATTAACGAATTAACGCAGAAATGGCGTCGCTATGACATACTATGGGAGCCATGCCTTCTGTTTCCCAATCGAGTATTGTTTCCGCGGCAACGAAAGGGATGTCTGCTAGGAGTGGATTATCTCTCTTCCGATGCAGTATTTCATGTTTACTGTGTCCCACGCACCCTCACATTGACGAATTAACGCAGAAATGGCGTCGCTATGACATACTATAGGAGCCATGCCTTCTGTTTCCCAATCGAGTATTGTTTCCCCGGCAACGAAAAGGCTGTCTGCTAGGAGAGGATTATCTCTCTTCCGATGCACTATTTCATGTTTACTGTGTCCCACGCACCCCCACATTGACGAATTAACGCAGAAATGGCGTCGCTATGACTTACTATGGGAGCCATGCCTTCTGTTTCCCAATCGAGTATTGTTTCCCCGGCAACGAAAGGGCTGTCTGCTAGGAGTGGATTATCTCGTTTCCGATGCACTATTTCATGTTTACTGTGTACCACGCACCCTCACATTGACGAATTAACGCATAAATGGCGTCGCTATGACATACTATAGGAGCCATTCCTTCTGTTTCCCAATCGAGTATTGTTTCCCCGGCAACGAAAGGGCTGTCTGCTAGGAGTGGATTATCTCTTTTCCGTTGCACTATTTCATGTTTACTATGTCCCACGCACCCTCACATTGACGAATTAACGCAGAAATGGCGTCGCTATGACATACTATAGGAGCCATGCCTTCTGTATCCCAATCGAGTATTGTTTCCCCGGCAACGAAAGGGCTGTCTGCTAGGAGTGGATTATCTCTTTTCCGTTGCACTATTTCATGTTTACTGTGTCCCACGCACCCTCACATGGACGAATTAACGCAGAAATGGCGTCGCTATGACATACTATTGGAGACATGCCTTCTGTTTCCCAATCGAGTATTGTTTCCCCGGCAACGAAAGGGCTGTCTGCTAGGAGTGGATTGTCTCTTTTCCGATGCTGTATTTCATGTTTACTGTGTCCCACGCACCCTCACATTGACGAATTAACGCTGAAATTGCGTTGCTATGACATACTATAGGTACCATGCCTTCTGTTTCCCAATCGAGTATTGTTTCCCCGGCAACGAAAGGGCTGTCTGCTAGGAGTGGATTATCTCTTTTCCGATGCACTATTTCATGTTTACTGTGTCCCACACACCCTCACATTGACGAATGAACGCAGAAATGGCGTCGCTATGACATACCATAGGAGACATGCCTTCTGTTTCCCAATCGAGTATTGTTTCCCCGGCAACGAAAGGGCTGTCTGCTAGGAGTGGATTATCTCTTTTCCGATGCACTATTTCATGTTTACTGTGTCCCACGCACCCTCACATTGACGAATTAACGCAGAAATGGCGTCGCTATGACATACTATAAGAGCCATGCCTTCTGTTTCCCAATCGAGTAATGTTTCCCCGGCAACGAAATGGCTGTCTGCTAGGAGTGGATTATCTCTCTTCCGATTCACTATTTCATGTTTACTGTGTCCCACGCACCCTCACATTGATGAATTAACGCAGAAATGGCGTCGCTATGACATACTATAGGAGCCATGCCTTCTGTTTCCCAATCGAGTATTGTTTCCCCGGCAACGAAAGGGCTGTCTGCTAGGAGAGGATTATCTCTCTTCCGATGCACTATTTCATGTTTACTGTGTCCCACGCACCCTCACATTGACGAATTAACGCAGAAATGGCGTCGCTATGACATACTATAGGAAGCATGCGTTCTGTTTCCCAATCGAGTATTGTTTCCCCAGCAACGAAAGGGCTGTCTGCTAGGAGTGGATTATCTCTTTTCCGATGCACTATTTCATGTTTACTGTGTCCCATGCACCCTCACATTAACGAATTAACGCAGAAATGGCGTCGCTATGACATACTATGGGAGCCATGCCTTCTGTCTCCCAATCGAGTATTGTTTCCCCGGCAACGAAAGGGCTGTCTGCTAGGAGTGGATCATCTCTTTTCCGATGCACTATTTCATGTTTACTGTGTCCCACGCACCCTCACATTGACGAATTAACGCAGAAATGGCGTCGCTATGACATACTATAGGTACCATGCCTTCTGTTTCCCAATCGACTATTGTTTCCCAGGCAACGAAATGGCTGTCTGCTAGGAGTGGATTATCTCTTTTCATATGCACTATTTCATGTTTACTGTGTCCCACGCATCCTCACATTGACGAATTAACGCAATAATGGCGTCGCTATGACATACTATAGGTACCATGCCCTCTGTTTCCCAATAGAGTATTGTTTCACCGGCAACGAAAGGGCTGTCTGCTAGGAGAGGATTATCTCTCTTCCGATGCACTATTTCATGTTTACTGTGTCCCACGCACCCTCACATTGACGAATTAACGCAGAAATGGCGTCGCTATGACATACTATAGGAGCCATGCCTTCTGTTTCCAAATCGAGTATTGTTTCCCCGGCAACGAAAGGGCTGTCTGCTAGGAGTGGATCATCTCTTTTACGATGCACTATTTCATGTTTACTGTGTCCCATGCACCCTCAGATTAACGAATTAACGCAGAAATGGCGTCGCTATGACATACTATAGGAGCCATGCCTTCTGTTTCCAAATCGAGTATTGTTTCCCCGGCAACGAAAGGGCTGTCTGCTAGGAGTGGATTATCTCTTTTCCGATGCACTATTTCATGTTTACTGTGTCCCACGCACCCTCACATTAACGAATTAACGCAGAAATGGCGTCGCTATGACATACTATAATAGACATGCCTTCTGTTTCCCAATCGAGTATTGTTTCCCCGGCAACGAAGGGGCTGTCTGCTAGGAGTGGATCATCTCTTTTCCAATGCACTATTTCATGTTTACTGTGTCCCACGCACCCTCACATTGACGAATTAACGCAGAAATGGCGTCGCTATGACATACTATAGGAGCCATGCCTTCTGTATCCCAATCGAGTATTTTTTCCCCGGCAACGAAAGGGCTGTCTGCTAGGAGTGGATTATCTCTTTTCCGATGCACTATTTCATGTTTACTGTGTCCCACGCACCCTCACATTGACGAATTAACGCAGAAATGGCGTCGCTATGACATACTATAAGAGCCATGCCTTCTGTTTCCCAATCGAGTAATGTTTCCCCGGCAACGAAATGGCTGTCTGCTAGGAGAGGATTATCTCTCTTCCGATGCACTATTTCATGTTTACTGTGTCCCACGCACCCTCACATTGACGAATTAACGCAGAAACGGCGTCGCTATGACATACTATAGGAGCCATGCCTTCTGTTTCCCAATCGAGTATTGTTTCCGCGGCAACGATAGGGCTGTCTGCTAGGAGAGGATTATCTCTCTTCCGATGCACTATTTCATGCTTACTGTGTCCCACGCACCCTCACATTGACGAATTAACCCAGAAATGGCGTCGCTATGACATACTCTAGGAGCCATGCCTTCTGTTTCCCAATCGAGTATTGTTTCCCCGGCAACGAAAGGGATGTCTGCTAGGAGAGGATTATCTCTCTTCCGATGCACTATTTCATGTTTACTGTGTCCCACGCACCCTCACATTGACGAATTAACGCAGAAATGGCGTCGCTATGACATACTATAGGAGCCATGCCTTCTGTTTCCCAAACGACTATTGTTTCCCCGGCAACGAAAGGGCTGTCTGCTAGGAGTGGATTATCTCTTTTCCGATGCACTATTTCATGTTTACTGTGTCCCACGCACCCTCACATTAACGAATTAACGCAGAAATGATGTCGCTATGACATACTATTGGAGACATGCCTTCTGTTTCCCAATCGAGTATTGTTTCCCCGACAACGAAAGGGCTGTCTGCTAGGAGTGGATCATCTCTTTTACGATGCACTATTTCATGTTTACTTTGTCCCATGCACCCTCACATTAACGAATTAACGCAGAAATGGCGTCGCTATGATATACTATAGGAGCCATGCCTTCTGTTTCCAAATCGAGTATTGTTTCCCCGGCAACGAAAGGGCTGTCTTCTAGGAGTGGATTATCTCTTTTCCGATGCACTATTTCATGTTTACTGTGTCCCACGCACCCTCACATTAACGAATTAACGCAGAAATGGCGTCGCTATGACATACTATAATAGACATGCCTTCTGTTTCCCAATCGAGTATTGTTTCCCCGGCAATGAAAGGGCTGTCTGCTAGGAGTGGATCATCTCTTTTCCAATGCACTATTTCATGTTTACTGTGTCCCACGCACCCTCACATTGACGAATTAACGCAGAAATGGCGTCGCTATGACATACTATAGGAGCCATGCCTTCTGTATCCCAATCGAGTATTGTTTCCCCGGCAACGAAAGGGCTGTCTGCTAGGAGTGGATTATCTCTTTTCCGATGCACTATTTCATGTTTACTGTGTCCCACGCACCCTCACATTGACGAATTAACGCAGATATGGCGTCGCTATGATATACTATAGGTACCATGCCTTCTGTTTCCCAATCGAGTATTGTTTCCCCGGCAACGAAATGGCTTTCTGCTAGGAGTGGATTATCTCAATTCCGATGCACTATTTCATGTTTACTGTGTCCCACGCACCCTCACATTGACGAATTAACGCAGAAATGGCGTCGCTATGACATACTATAGGAGCCATGCCTTCTGTTTCCCAATCGAGTATTGTTTCCCCGGCAACGAAAGGGCTGTCTGCTAGGAGAGGATTATCTCTCTTCCGATGCACTATTTCATGTTTACTGTGTCCCACGCACCCTCACATTGACGAATTAACGCAGAAATGGCGTCGCTATGACATACTATAGGAGCCATGCGTTCTGTTTCCCAATCGAGTATTGTTTCCCCAGCAACGAAAGGGCTGTCTGCTAGGAGAGGATTATCACTTTTCCGATGCACTAATTCATGTTTACTGTGTCCCATGCACCCTCACATTAACGAATTAACGCAGAAATGGCGTCGCTATGACATACTATGGGAGCCATGCCTTCTGTTTCCCAATCGAGTATTGTTTCCGCGGCAACGAAAGGGATGTCTGCTAGGAGTGGATTATCTCTCTTCCGATGCAGTATTTCATGTTTACTGTGTCCCACGCACCCTCACATTGACGAATTAACGCAGAAATGGCGTCGCTATGACATACTATAGGAGCCATGCCTTCTGTTTCCCAATCGAGTATTGTTTCCCCGGCAACGAAAAGGCTGTCTGCTAGGAGAGGATTATCTCTCTTCCGATGCACTATTTCATGTTTACTGTGTCCCACGCACCCCCACATTGACGAATTAACGCAGAAATGGCGTCGCTATGACTTACTATAGGAGCCATGCCTTCTGTTTCCCAATCGAGTATTGTTTCCCCGGCAACGAAAGGGCTGTCTGCTAGGAGTGGATTATCTATTTTCCGTTGCACTATTTCATGTTTACTGTGTCCCACGCACCCTCACATTGACGAATTAACGCAGAAATGGCGTCGCTATGACATACTATAGGAGCCATGCCTTCTGTTTCCCAATCGACTATTGTTTCCCCGGCAACGAAAGGGCTGTGTGATAGGAGAGGATTATCTCTCTTCCGATGCACTATTTCATGTTTACTGTGTCCCACGCACCCTCACATGGACGAATTAACGCAGAAATGGCGTCGCTATGACATACTATTGGAGACATGCCTTCTGTTTCCCAATCGAGTATTGTTTCCCCGGCAACGAAAGGGCTGTCTGCTAGGAGTGGATTGTCTCTTTTCCGATGCTGTATTTCATGTTTACTGTGTCCCACGCACCCTCACATTGACGAATTAACGCTGAAATTGCGTCGCTATGACATACTATACGTACCATGCCTTCTGTTTCCCAATCGAGTATTGTTTCCCCGGCAACGAAAGGGCTGTCTGCTAGGAGTGGATTATCTCTTTTCCGATGCACTATTTCATGTTTACTGTGTCCCACGCACCCTCACATTGACGAATGAACGCAGAAATGGCGTCGCTATGACATACCATAGGAGACATGCCTTCTGTTTCCCAATCGAGTATTGTTTCCCCGGCAACGAAAGGGCTGTCTGCTATGAGTGGATCATCTCTTTTCCGATGCACTATTTCATGTTTACTGTGTCCCACGCACCCTCACATTGACGAATTAACGCAGAAATGGCGTCGCTATGACATACTATAGGTACCATGCCTTCTGTTTCCCAATCGACTATTGTTTCCCAGGCAACGAAATGGCTGTCTGCTAGGAGTGGATTATCTCTTTTCCGATGCACTATTTCATGTTTGCTGTGTCCCACGCACCCTCACATTGACGAATTAACGCAGAAATGGCGTCGCTATGACATACTATAGGTACCATGCCCTCTGTTTCCCAATAGAGTATTGTTTCACCGGCAACGAAAGGGCTGTCTGCTAGGAGAGGATTATCTCTCTTCCGATGCACTATTTCATGTTTACTGTGTCCCACGCACCCTCACATTGACGAATTAACGCAGAAATGGCGTCGCTATGACATACTATAGGAGCCATGCCTTCTGTTTCCCAATCGAGTATTGTTTCCCCGGCAACGAAAGGGCTGTCTGCTAGGAGAGGATTATCTCTCTTCCGATGCACTATTTCATGTTTACTGTGTCCCACGCACCCTCACATTGACGAATTAACGCAGAATTTGCGTCGCTATCACATACTATAGGAGCCATGCCTTCTGTTTCCCAATCGAGTATTGTTTCAGCGGCAACGATAGGGCTGTCTGCTAGGAGAGGATTATCTCTCTTCCGATGCACTATTTCATGTTTACTGTGTCCCACGCACCCTCACATTGACGAATTAACGCAGAAATGGCGTCGCTATGACATACCTTAGGTACCATGCCTTCTGTTTCCCAATCGAGTATTGTTTCCCCGGCAACGAAATGGCTGTCTGCTAGGAGAGGATTATCTCTCTTCCGATGCACTATTTCATGCTTACTGTGTCCCACGCACCCTCACATTGACTAATTAACGCAGAAATGGCGTCGCTATGACATACTCTAGGAGCCATGCCTTCTGTTTCCCAATCGAGTATTGTTCCCGGCAACGAAAGGGCTGTCTGCTAGGAGAGGATTATCTCTCTTCCGATGCACTATTTCATGTTTACTGTGTCCCACGCACCCTCACATTGACGAATTAACGCAGAAATGGCGTCGCTATGACGTACTATAGGAGCTATGCCTTCTGTTTCCCAATCGAGTATTGTTTCTCCGGCAACGAAAGGGCTGTCTGCTAGGAGTGGATTATCTCTTTTCCGATGCACTATTTCTTTTTTACTGTGTCCCACGCACCCACACATTAACGAATTAACGCAGAAATGACGTCGCTATGACATACTATAGGAGCCATGCCTTCTGTTTCCCAATCGAGTATTGTTTCCCCGGCAACGAAAGGGCTGTCTGCTAGGAGTGGATTATCTCTTTTCCGATGCACTATTTCATGTTTACTGTGTCCCACGCACCCTCACATTAACGAATTAACGCAGAAATGGCGTCGCTATGACATACTATTGGAGACATGCCTTCTGTTTCCCAATCGAGTATTGTTTCCCCGGCAACGAAAGGGCTCTCTGCTAGGAGTGGATCATCTCTTTTACGATGCACTATTTCATGTTTACTGTGTCCCATGCACCCTCACATTAACGAATTAACGCAGAAATGGCGTCGCTATGACATACTATAGGAGCCATGCCTTCTGTTTCCAAATCGAGTATTGTTTCCACGGCAACGAAAGGGCTGTCTGCTAGGAGTGGATTATCTCTTTTCCGATGCACTATTTCATGTTTACTGTGTCCCACGCACCCTCACATTAACGAATTAACGCAGAAATGGCGTCGCTATGACATACTATAATAGACATGCCTTCTGTTTCCCAATCGAGTATTGTTTCCCCGGCAACGAAAGGGCTGTCTGCTAGGAGTGGATCATCTCTTTTCCAATGCACTATTTCATGCTTACTGTGTCCCACGCACCCTCACATTGACGAATTAACGCAGAAATGGCGTCGCTATGACATACTCTAGGAGCCATGCCTTCTGTTTCCCAATCGAGTATTGTTTCCCCGGCAACGAAAGGGCTGTCTGCTAGGAGTGGATTATCTCTTTTCCGATGCACTATTTCATGTTTACTGTGTCCCACGCACCCCCACATTAACGAATTAACGCAGAAATGGCGTCGCTATGACATACTATTGGAGACATGCCTTCTGTTTCCCAATCGAGTATTGTTTCCCCGGCAACGAAAGGGCTGTCTGCTAGGAGTGGATCATCTCTTTTACGATGCACTATTTCATGTTTACTGTGTCCCATGCACCCTCACATTGACGAATTAACGCAGAAATGGCGTCGCTATGACATACTATAGGAGCCATGCCTTCTGTATCCAAATCGAGTATTGTTTCCCCGGCAACGAAAGGGCTGTCTGCTAGGAGTGGATTATCTCTTTTCCGATGCACTATTTCATGTTTACTGTGTCCCACGCACCCTCACATTAACGAATTAACGCAGAAATGGCGTCGCTATGACATACTATAATAGACATGCCTTCTGTTTCCCAATCGAGTATTGTTTCCCCGGCAACGAAAGGGCTGTCTGCTAGGAGTGGATTATCTCTTTTCCAATGCACTATTTCATGCTTACTGTGTCCCACGCACCCTCACATTGACGAATTAACGCAGAAATGGCGTCGCTATGACATACTCTAGGATCCATGCCTTCTGTTTCCCAATCGAGTATTGTTTCCCCGGCAACGAAAGGGCTGTCTGCTAGGAGAGGATTATCTCTCTTCCGATGCACTATTTCATGTTTACTGTGTCCCACGCACCCTCACATTGACGAATTAACGCAGAAATGGCGTCGCTATGACATACTATAGGAGCCATGCCTTCTGTTTCCCAATCGAGTATTGTTTCCCCGGCAATGAAAGGGCTGTCTGCTAGGAGTGGATTATCTCTTTTCCGATGCACTATTTCATGTTTACTGTGTCCCACGCACCCTCACATTGACGAATTAACGCAGAAATGGCGTCGCTATGACATACTATAGGAGCCATGCCTTCTGTTTCCCAATCGAGTATTGTTTCCGCGGCATCGATAGGGCTGTCTGCTAGGAGAGGATTATCTCTTTACGATGCACTATTTCATGTTTACTGTGTCCCATGCACCCTCACATTAACGAATTAACGCAGAAATGGCGTCGCTATGACATACTATAGGAGCCATGCCTTCTGTTTCCAAATCGAGTATTGTTTCCCCGGCAACGAAAGGGCTGTCTGCTAGGAGTGGATTATCTCTTTTCCGATGCACTATTTCATGTTTACACTGTCCCATGCACCCTCACATTAACGAATTAACGCAGAAATGGCGTCGCTATGACATACTATAATAGACATGCCTTCTGTTTCCCAATCGAGTATTGTTTCCCCGGCAACGAAGGGCTGTCTGCTAGGAGTGGATCATCTCTTTTCCAATGCACTATTTCATGTTTACTGTGTCCCACGCACCCTCACATTGACGAATTAACGCAGAAATGGCGTCGCTATGACATACTATAGGAGCCATGAATTCTGTATCCCAATCGAGTATTGTTTCCCCTTCAACGAAAGGGCTGTCTGCTAGGAGTGGATTATCTCTTTTCCGATGCACTATTTCATGTTTACACTGTCCCATGCACCCTCACATTAACGAATTAACGCAGAAATGGCGTCGCTATGACATACTATAATAGACATGCCTTCTGTTTCCCAATCGAGTATTGTTTCCCCGGCAACGAAGGGCTGTCTGCTAGGAGTGGATTATCTCTTTTCCAATGCACTATTTCATGTTTACTGTGTCCCACGCACCCTCACATTGACGAATTAACGCAGAAATGGCGTCGCTATGACATACTATAGGAGCCATGAATTCTGTATCCCAATCGAGTATTGTTTCCCCGGCAACGAAAGGGCTGTCTGCTAGGAGTGGATTATCTCTTTTCCGATGCACTATTTCATGTTTACTGTGTCCCACGCACCCTCACATTGACGAATTAACGCAGAAATGGCGTCGCTATGACATACTATAGGTACCATGCCTTCTGTTTCCCAATCGAGTAATGTTTCCCCGGCAACGAAAGGGCTGTCTGCTAGGAGAGGATTATCTCTCTTCCGATGCACTATTTCATGTTTACTGTGTCCCACGCACCCTCACATTGACGAATGAACGCAGAAATGGCGTCGCTATGACATACCATAGGAGACATGCCTTCTGTTTCCCAATCGAGTATTGTTTCCCCGGCAACGAAAGGGCTGTCTGCTATGAGTGGATCATCTCTTTTCCGATGCACTATTTCATGTTTACTGTGTCCCACGCACCCTCACATTGACGAATTAACGCAGAAATGGCGTCGCTATGACATACTATAGGTACCATGCCTTCTGTTTCCCAATCGACTATTGTTTCCCAGGCAACGAAATGGCTGTCTGCTAGGAGTGGATTATCTCTTTTCCGATGCACTATTTCATGTTTGCTGTGTCCCACGCACCCTCACATTGACGAATTAACGCAGAAATGGCGTCGCTATGACATACTATAGGTACCATGCCCTCTGTTTCCCAATAGAGTATTGTTTCACCGGCAACGAAAGGGCTGTCTGCTAGGAGAGGATTATCTCTCTTCCGATGCACTATTTCATGTTTACTGTGTCCCACGCACCCTCACATTGACGAATTAACGCAGAAATGGCGTCGCTATGACATACTATAGGAGCCATGCCTTCTGTTTCCCAATCGAGTATTGTTTCCCCGGCAACGAAAGGGCTGTCTGCTAGGAGAGGATTATCTCTCTTCCGATGCACTATTTCATGTTTACTGTGTCCCACGCACCCTCACATTGACGAATTAACGCAGAATTTGCGTCGCTATCACATACTATAGGAGCCATGCCTTCTGTTTCCCAATCGAGTATTGTTTCAGCGGCAACGATAGGGCTGTCTGCTAGGAGAGGATTATCTCTCTTCCGATGCACTATTTCATGTTTACTGTGTCCCACGCACCCTCACATTGACGAATTAACGCAGAAATGGCGTCGCTATGACATACCTTAGGTACCATGCCTTCTGTTTCCCAATCGAGTATTGTTTCCCCGGCAACGAAATGGCTGTCTGCTAGGAGAGGATTATCTCTCTTCCGATGCACTATTTCATGCTTACTGTGTCCCACGCACCCTCACATTGACTAATTAACGCAGAAATGGCGTCGCTATGACATACTCTAGGAGCCATGCCTTCTGTTTCCCAATCGAGTATTGTTCCCGGCAACGAAAGGGCTGTCTGCTAGGAGAGGATTATCTCTCTTCCGATGCACTATTTCATGTTTACTGTGTCCCACGCACCCTCACATTGACGAATTAACGCAGAAATGGCGTCGCTATGACGTACTATAGGAGCTATGCCTTCTGTTTCCCAATCGAGTATTGTTTCTCCGGCAACGAAAGGGCTGTCTGCTAGGAGTGGATTATCTCTTTTCCGATGCACTATTTTTTTTTTACTGTGTCCCACGCACCCACACATTAACGAATTAACGCAGAAATGACGTCGCTATGACATACTATAGGAGCCATGCCTTCTGTTTCCCAATCGAGTATTGTTTCCCCGGCAACGAAAGGGCTGTCTGCTAGGAGTGGATTATCTCTTTTCCGATGCACTATTTCATGTTTACTGTGTCCCACGCACCCTCACATTAACGAATTAACGCAGAAATGGCGTCGCTATGACATACTATTGGAGACATGCCTTCTGTTTCCCAATCGAGTATTGTTTCCCCGGCAACGAAAGGGCTCTCTGCTAGGAGTGGATCATCTCTTTTACGATGCACTATTTCATGTTTACTGTGTCCCATGCACCCTCACATTAACGAATTAACGCAGAAATGGCGTCGCTATGACATACTATAGGAGCCATGCCTTCTGTTTCCAAATCGAGTATTGTTTCCACGGCAACGAAAGGGCTGTCTGCTAGGAGTGGATTATCTCTTTTCCGATGCACTATTTCATGTTTACTGTGTCCCACGCACCCTCACATTGACGAATTAACGCAGAAATGGCGTCGCTATGACATACTATAGGAGCCATGCCTTCTGTTTCCCAATCGAGTATTGTTTCCCCGGCAATGAAAGGGCTGTCTGCTAGGAGTGGATTATCTCTTTTCCGATGCACTATTTCATGTTTACTGTGTCCCACGCACCCTCACATTGACGAATTAACGCAGAAATGGCGTCGCTATGACATACTATAGGAGCCATGCCTTCTGTTTCCCAATCGAGTATTGTTTCCGCGGCATCGATAGGGCTGTCTGCTAGGAGAGGATTATCTCTTTACGATGCACTATTTCATGTTTACTGTGTCCCATGCACCCTCACATTAACGAATTAACGCAGAAATGGCGTCGCTATGACATACTATAGGAGACATGCCTTCTGTTTCCAAATCGAGTATTGTTTCCCCGGCAACGAAAGGGCTGTCTGCTAGGAGTGGATTATCTCTTTTCCGATGCACTATTTCATGTTTACACTGTCCCATGCACCCTCACATTAACGAATTAACGCAGAAATGGCGTCGCTATGACATACTATAATAGACATGCCTTCTGTTTCCCAATCGAGTATTGTTTCCCCGGCAACGAAGGGCTGTCTGCTAGGAGTGGATCATCTCTTTTCCAATGCACTATTTCATGTTTACTGTGTCCCACGCACCCTCACATTGACGAATTAACGCAGAAATGGCGTCGCTATGACATACTATAGGAGCCATGAATTCTGTATCCCAATCGAGTATTGTTTCCCCTTCAACGAAAGGGCTGTCTGCTAGGAGTGGATTATCTCTTTTCCGATGCACTATTTCATGTTTACACTGTCCCATGCACCCTCACATTAACGAATTAACGCAGAAATGGCGTCGCTATGACATACTATAATAGACATGCCTTCTGTTTCCCAATCGAGTATTGTTTCCCCGGCAACGAAGGGCTGTCTGCTAGGAGTGGATTATCTCTTTTCCAATGCACTATTTCATGTTTACTGTGTCCCACGCACCCTCACATTGACGAATTAACGCAGAAATGGCGTCGCTATGACATACTATAGGAGCCATGAATTCTGTATCCCAATCGAGTATTGTTTCCCCGGCAACGAAAGGGCTGTCTGCTAGGAGTGGATTATCTCTTTTCCGATGCACTATTTCATGTTTACTGTGTCCCACGCACCCTCACATTGACGAATTAACGCAGAAATGGCGTCGCTATGACATACTATAGGTACCATGCCTTCTGTTTCCCAATCGAGTAATGTTTCCCCGGCAACGAAAGGGCTGTCTGCTAGGAGAGGATTATCTCTCTTCCGATGCACTATTTCATGTTTACTGTGTCCCACGCACCCTCACATTGACGAATTAACGCAGAAATGGCGTCGCTATGACATACTATAGGAGCCATGCCTTCTGTTTCCCAATCGAGTATTGTTTCCGCGGCATCGATAGGGCTGTCGGCTAGGAGAGGATTATCTCTCTTCCGATGCACTATTTCATGTTTACTGTGTCCCACGCACCCTCACATTGACGAATTAACGCAGAAATGGCGTCGCTATGACATACTCTAGGAGCCATGCCTTCTGTTTCCCAATCGAGTATTGTTTCCCCGGCAACGAAAGGGCTGTCTGCTAGGAGAGGATTATCTCTCTTCCGATGCACTATTTCATGTTTACTGTGTCCCACGCACCCTCACATTAACGAATTAACGCAGAAATAGCGTCGCTATGACATACTATTGGAGACATGCCTTCTGTTTCCCAATCGAGTATTGTTTCCCCGGCAACGAAAGGGCTGTCTGCTAGGAGTGGATCATCTCTTTTACGATGCACTATTTCATGTTTACTGTGTCCCATGCACCCTCACATTAACGAATTAACGCAGAAATGGCGTCGCTATGACATACTATAGGAGCCATGCCTTCTGTTTCCAAATCGAGTATTGTTTCCCCGGCAACGAAAGGGCTGTCTGCTAGGAGTGGATTATCTCTTTTCCGATGCACTATTTCATGTTTACTGTGTCCCACGCACCCTCACATTAACGAATGAACGCAGAAATGGCGTCGCTATGACATACTATAATAGACATGCCTTCTGTTTCCCAATCGAGTATTGTTTCCCCGGCAACGAAAGGGCTGTCTGCTGGGAGAGGATTATCTCTCTTCCGATGCACTATTTCATGTTTACTGTGTCCCACGCACCCTCACATTGACGAATTAACGCAGATATGGCGTCGCTATGATATACTATAGGTACCATGCCTTCTGTTTCCCAATCGAGTATTGTTTCCCCGGCAACGAAAGGGCTGTCTGCTAGGAGAGGATTATCTCTCTTCCGATGCACTATTTCATGTTTACTGTGTCCCACGCACCCCCACATTGACGAATTAACGCAGAAAAGGCGTCGCTATGACTTACTATAGGAGCCATGCCTTCTGTTTCCCAATCGAGTATTCTTTCCCCGGCAACGAAAGGGCTGTCTGCTAGGAGTGGATTATCTCGTTTCCGATGCACTATTTCATGTTTACTGTGTCCCACGCACCCTCACATTGACGAATTAACGCAGAAATGGCGTCGCTATGACATACTATAGGAGCCATTCCTTCTGTTTCCCAATCGAGTATTGTTTCCCCGGCAACGAAAGGGCTGTCTGCTAGGAGTGGATTATCTCTTTTCCGTTGCACTATTTCATGTTTACTGTGTCCCACGCACCCTCACATTGACGAATTCACGCAGAAATGGCGTCGCTATGACATACTATAGGAGCCATGCCTTCTGTTTCCCAATCGAGTATTGTTTCCCCGGCAACGAAAGGGCTGTCTGCTAGGAGTGGATTATCTCTTTTCCGATGCACTATTTCATGTTTACTGTGTCCCACGCACCCTCACATTGACGAATGAACGCAGAAATGGCGTCGCTATGACATACCATAGGAGACATGCCTTCTGTTTCCCAATCGAGTATTGTTTCCCCGGCAACGAAAGGGCTGTCTGCTATGAGTGGATCATCTCTTTTCCGATGCACTATTTCATGTTTACTGTGTCCCACGCACCCTCACATTGACGAATTAACGCAGAAATGGCGTCGCTATGACATACTATAGGTACCATGCCTTCTCTTTCCCAATCGACTATTGTTTCCCAGGCAACGAAATGGCTGTCTGCTAGGAGTGGATTATCTCTTTTCCGATGCACTATTTCATGTTTACTGTGTCCCACGCACCCTCACATTGACGAATTAACGCAGAAATGGCGTCGCTATGACATACTATAGGTACCATGCCCTCTGTTTCCCAATAGAGTATTGTTTCACCGGCAACGAAAGGGCTGTCTGCTAGGAGAGGATTATCTCTCTTCTGATGCACTATTTCATGTTTACTGTGTCCCACGCACCCTCACATTGACGAATTAACGCAGAAATGGCGTCGCTATGACATACTATAGGAGCCATGCCTTCTGTTTCCCAATCGAGTATTGTTTCCCCGGCAACGAAAGGGCTGTCTGCTAGGAGAGGATTATCTCTCTTCCGATGCACTATTTCATGTTTACTGTGTCCCACGCACCCTCACATTGACGAATTAACGCAGAATTTGCGTCGCTATCACATACTATAGGAGCCATGCCTTCTGTTTCCCAATCGAGTATTGTTTCAGCGGCAACGATAGGGCTGTCTGCTAGGAGAGGATTATCTCTCTTCCGATGCACTATTTCATGTTTACTGTGTCCCACGCACCCTCACATTGACGAATTAACGCAGAAATGGCGTCGCTATGACATACCTTAGGTACCATGCCTTCTGTTTCCCAATCGAGTATTGTTTCCCCGGCAACGAAATGGCTGTCTGCTAGGAGAGGATTATCTCTCTTCCGATGCACTATTTCATGCTTACTGTGTCCCACGCACCCTCACATTGACGAATTAACGCAGAAATGGCGTCGCTATGACATACTCTAGGAGCCATGCCTTCTGTTTCCCAATCGAGTATTGTTCCCGGCAACGAAAGGGCTGTCTGCTAGGAGAGGATTATCTCTCTTCCGATGCACTATTTCATGTTTACTGTGTCCCACGCACCCTCACATTGACGAATTAACGCAGAAATGGCGTCGCTATGACGTACTATAGGAGCTATGCCTTCTGTTTCCCAATCGAGTATTGTTTCCCCGGCAACGAAAAGGCTGTCTGCTAGGAGTGGATTATCTCTTTTCCGATGCACTATTTCTTTTTTACTGTGTCCCACGCACCCACACATTAACGAATTAACGCAGAAATGACGTCGCTATGACATACTATAGGAGCCATGCCTTCTGTTTCCCAATCGAGTATTGTTTCCCCGGCAACGAAAGGGCTGTCTGCTAGGAGTGGATTATCTCTTTTCCGATGCACTATTTCATGTTTACTGTGTCCCACGCACCCTCACATTAACGAATTAACGCAGAAATGGCGTCGCTATGACATACTATTGGAGACATGCCTTCTGTTTCCCAATCGAGTATTGTTTCCCCGGCAACGAAAGGGCTGTCTGCTAGGAGTGGATCATCTCTTTTACGATGCACTATTTCATGTTTACTGTGTCCCATGCACCCTCACATTAACGAATTAACGCAGAAATGGCGTCGCTATGACATACTATAGGAGCCATGCCTTCTGTTTCCAAATCGAGTATTGTTTCCACGGCAACGAAAGGGCTGTCTGCTAGGAGTGGATTATCTCTTTTCCGATGCACTATTTCATGTTTACTGTGTCCCACGCACCCTCACATTAACGAATTAACGCAGAAATGGCGTCGCTATGACATACTATAATAGACATGCCTTCTGTTTCCCAATCGAGTATTGTTTCCCCGGCAACGAAAGGGCTGTCTGCTAGGAGTGGATCATCTCTTTTCCAATGCACTATTTCATGCTTACTGTGTCCCACGCACCCTCACATTGACGAATTAACGCAGAAATGGCGTCGCTATGACATACTCTAGGAGCCATGCCTTCTGTTTCCCAATCGAGTATTGTTTCCCCGGCAACGAAAGGGCTGTCTGCTAGGAGTGGATTATCTCTTTTCCGATGCACTATTTCATGTTTACTGTGTCCCACGCACCCCCACATTAACGAATTAACGCAGAAATGGCGTCGCTATGACATACTATTGGAGACATGCCTTCTGTTTCCCAATCGAGTATTGTTTCCCCGGCAACGAAAGGGCTGTCTGCTAGGAGTGGATCATCTCTTTTACGATGCACTATTTCATGTTTACTGTGTCCCATGCACCCTCACATTGACGAATTAACGCAGAAATGGCGTCGCTATGACATACTATAGGAGCCATGCCTTCTGTTTCCAAATCGAGTATTGTTTCCCCGGCAACGAAAGGGCTGTCTGCTAGGAGTGGATTATCTCTTTTCCGATGCACTATTTCATGTTTACTGTGTCCCACGCACCCTCACATTAACGAATTAACGCAGAAATGGCGTCGCTATGACATACTATAATAGACATGCCTTCTGTTTCCCAATCGAGTATTGTTTCCCCGGCAACGAAAGGGCTGTCTGCTAGGAGTGGATCATCTCTTTTCCAATGCACTATTTCATGCTTACTGTGTCCCACGCACCCTCACATTGAGAATTAACGCAGAAATGGCGTCGCTATGACATACTCTAGGATCCATGCCTTCTGTTTCCCAATCGAGTATTGTTTCCCCGGCAACGAAAGGGCTGTCTGCTAGGAGAGGATTATCTCTCTTCCGATGCACTATTTCATGTTTACTGTGTCCCACGCACCCTCACATTGACGAATTAACGCAGAAATGGCGTCGCTATGACATACTATAGGAGCCATGCCTTCTGTTTCCCAATCGAGTATTGTTTCCCCGGCAATGAAAGGGCTGTCTGCTAGGAGTGGATTATCTCTTTTCCGATGCACTATTTCATGTTTACTGTGTCCCACGCACCCTCACATTGACGAATTAACGCAGAAATGGCGTCGCTATGACATACTATAGGAGCCATGCCTTCTGTTTCCCAATCGAGTATTGTTTCCGCGGCATCGATAGGGCTGTCTGCTAGGAGAGGATTATCTCTTTACGATGCACTATTTCATGTTTACTGTGTCCCATGCACCGTCACATTAACGAATTAACGCAGAAATGGCGTCGCTATGACATACTATAGGAGCCATGCCTTCTGTTTCCAAATCGAGTATTGTTTCCCCGGCAACGAAAGGGCTGTCTGCTAGGAGTGGATTATCTCTTTTCCGATGCACTATTTCATGTTTACACTGTCCCATGCACCCTCACATTAACGAATTAACGCAGAAATGGCGTCGCTATGACATACTATAATAGACATGCCTTCTGTTTCCCAATCGAGTATTGTTTCCCCGGCAACGAAGGGCTGTCTGCTAGGAGTGGATCATCTCTTTTCCAATGCACTATTTCATGTTTACTGTGTCCCACGCACCCTCACATTGACGAATTAACGCAGAAATGGCGTCGCTATGACATACTATAGGAGCCATGAATTCTGTATCCCAATCGAGTATTGTTTCCCCTTCAACGAAAGGGCTGTCTGCTAGGAGTGGATTATCTCTTTTCCGATGCACTATTTCATGTTTACACTGTCCCATGCACCCTCACATTAACGAATTAACGCAGAAATGGCGTCGCTATGACATACTATAATAGACATGCCTTCTGTTTCCCAATCGAGTATTGTTTCCCCGGCAACGAAGGGCTGTCTGCTAGGAGTGGATTATCTCTTTTCCAATGCACTATTTCATGTTTACTGTGTCCCACGCACCCTCACATTGACGAATTAACGCAGAAATGGCGTCGCTATGACATACTATAGGAGCCATGAATTCTGTATCCCAATCGAGTATTGTTTCCCCGGCAACGAAAGGGCTGTCTGCTAGGAGTGGATTATCTCTTTTCCGATGCACTATTTCATGTTTACTGTGTCCCACGCACCCTCACATTGACGAATTAACGCAGAAATGGCGTCGCTATGACATACTATAGGTACCATGCCTTCTGTTTCCCAATCGAGTAATGTTTCCCCGGCAACGAAAGGGCTGTCTGCTAGGAGAGGATTATCTCTCTTCCGATGCACTATTTCATGTTTACTGTGTCCCACGCACCCTCACATTGACGAATTAACGCAGAAATGGCGTCGCTATGACATACTATAGGAGCCATGCCTTCTGTTTCCCAATCGAGTATTGTTTCCGCGGCATCGATAGGGCTGTCTGCTAGGAGAGGATTATCTCTCTTCCGATGCACTATTTCATGTTTACTGTGTCCCACGCACCCTCACATTGACGAATTAACGCAGAAATGGCGTCGCTATGACATACTCTAGGAGCCATGCCTTCTGTTTCCCAATCGAGTATTGTTTCCCCGGCAACGAAAGGGCTGTCTGCTAGGAGAGGATTATCTCTCTTCCGATGCACTATTTCATGTTTACTGTGTCCCACGCACCCTCACATTAACGAATTAACGCAGAAATGGCGTCGCTATGACATACTATTGGAGACATGCCTTCTGTTTCCAAATTGAGTATTGTTTCCCCGGCAACGAAAGGGCTGTCTGCTAGGAGTGGATCATCTCTTTTACGATGCACTATTTCATGTTTACTGTGTCCAATGCACCCTCACATTAACGAATTAACGCAGAAATGGCGTCGCTATGACATACTATAGGAGCCATGCCTTCTGTTTCCAAATCGAGTATTGTTTCCCCGGCAACGAAAGGGCTGTCTGCTAGGAGTGGATTATCTCTTTTCCGATGCACTATTTCATGTTTACTGTGTCCCACGCACCCTCACATTAACGAATGAACGCAGAAATGGCGTCGCTATGACATACTATAATAGACATGCCTTCTGTTTCCCAATCGAGTATTGTTTCCCCGGCAACGAAAGGGCTGTCTGCTGGGAGAGGATTATCTCTCTTCCGATGCACTATTTCATGTTTACTGTGTCCCACGCACCCTCACATTGACGAATTAACGCAGATATGGCGTCGCTATGATATACTATAGGTACCATGCCTTCTGTTTCCCAATCGAGTATTGTTTCCCCGGCAACGAAAGGGCTGTCTGCTAGGAGAGGATTATCTCTCTTCCGATGCACTATTTCATGTTTACTGTGTCCCACGCACCCCCACATTGACGAATTAACGCAGAAAAGGCGTCGCTATGACTTACTATAGGAGCCATGCCTTCTGTTTCCCAATCGAGTATTCTTTCCCCGGCAACGAAAGGGCTGTCTGCTAGGAGTGGATTATCTCGTTTCCGATGCACTATTTCATGTTTACTGTGTCCCACGCACCCTCACATTGACGAATTAACGCAGAAATGGCGTCGCTATGACATACTATAGGAGCCATTCCTTCTGTTTCCCAATCGAGTATTGTTTCCCCGGCAACGAAAGGGCTGTCTGCTAGGAGTGGATTATCTCTTTTCCGTTGCACTATTTCATGTTTACTGTGTCCCACGCACCCTCACATTGACGAATTCACGCAGAAATGGCGTCGCTATGACATACTATAGGAGCCATGCCTTCTGTTTCCCAATCGACTATTGTTTCCCCGGCAACGAAAGGGCTGTGTGCTAGGAGAGGATTATCTCTCTTCCGATGCACTATTTCATGTTTACTGTGTCCCACGCACCCTCACATGGACGAATTAACGCAGAAATGGCGTCGCTATGACATACTATCGGAGACATGCCTTCTGTTTCCCAATCAAGTATTGTTTCCCCGGCAACGAAAGGGCTGTCTGCTAGGAGTGGATTATCTCTTTTCCGATGCACTATTTCATGTTTACTGTGTCCCACGCACCCTCACATTGACGAATTAACGCAGAAATGGCGTCGCTATGACATACTATTGGAGCCATGCCTTCTGTTTCCCAATCGAGTAATGTTTCCCCGGCAACGAAAGGGCTGTCTGCTAGGAGAGGATTATCTCTCTTCCGATGCACTATTTCATGTTTACTGTGTCCCACGCACCCTCACATTGACGAATTAACGCAGAAATGGCGTCGCTATGACATACTATAGGAGCCATGCCTTCTGTTTCCCAATCGAGTATTGTTTCCGCGGCATCGATAGGGCTGTCTGCTAGGAGAGGATTATCTCTCTTCCGATGCACTATTTCATGTTTACTGTGTCCCACGCACCCTCACATTGACGAATTAACGCAGAAATGGCGTCGCTATGACATACCTTAGGTACCATGCCTTCTGTTTCCCAATCGAGTATTGTTTCCCCGGGAACGAAAGGGCTGTCTGCTAGGAGAGGATTATCTCTCTTCCGATGCACTATTTCATGCTTACTGTGTCCCACGCACCCTCACATTGACGAATTAACGCAGAAATGGCGTCGCTATGACATACTCTAGGAGCCATGCCTTCTGTTTCCCAATCGAGTATTGTTTCCCCGGCAACGAAAGGGCTGTCTGCTAGGAGAGGATTATCTCTCTTCCGATGCACTATTTCATGTTTACTGTGTCCCACGCACCCTCACATTAACGAATTAACGCAGAAATGGCGTCGCTATGACATACTATTGGAGACATGCCTTCTGTTTCCCAATCGAGTATTGTTTCCCCGGCAACGAAAGGGCTGTCTGCTAGGAGTGGATCATCTCTTTTACGATGCACTATTTCATGTTTACTGTGTCCCATGCACCCTCACATTAACGAATTAACGCAGAAATGGCGTCGCTATGACATACTATAGGAGCCATGCCTTCTGTTTCCAAATCGAGTATTGTTTCCCCGGCAACGAAAGGGCTGTCTGCTAGGAGTGGATTATCTCTTTTGCGATGCACTCTTTCATGTTTACTGTGTCCCACGCACCCTCACATTAACGAATTAACGCAGAAATGGCGTCGCTATGACATACTATAATAGACATGCCTTCTGTTTCCCAATCGAGTATTGTTTCCCCGGCAACGAAAGGGCTGTCTGCTGGGAGAGGGTTATCTCTCTTCCGATGCACTATTTCATGTTTACTGTGTCCCACGCACCCTCACATTAACGAATTAACGCAGAAATGGCGTCGCTATGACATACTATTGGAGACATGCCTTCTGTTTCCCAATCGAGTATTGTTTCCCCGGCAACGAAAGGGCTGTCTGGTAGGAGTGGATCATCTCTTTTACGATGCACTATTTCATGTTTACTGTGTCCCATGCACCCTCACATTAACGAATCAACGCAGAAATGGCGTCGCTATGACATACTATAGGAGCCATGCCTTCTGTTTCCAAATCGAGTATTGTTTCCCCAGCAACGAAAGGGCTGTCTGCTAGGAGTGGATTATCTCTTTTCCGATGCACTATTTCATGTTTACTGTGTCCCACGCACCCCCACATTGACGAATTAACGCAGAAAAGGCGTCGCTATGACTTACTATAGGAGCCATGCCTTCTGTTTCCCAATCGAGTATTCTTTCCCCGGCAACGAAAGGGCTGTCTGCTAGGAGTGGATTATCTCGTTTCCGATGCACTATTTCATGTTTACTGTGTCCCACGCACCCTCACATTGACGAATTAACGCATAAATGGCGTCGCTATGTCATACTATAGGAGCCATTCCTTCTGTTTCCCAATCGAGTATTGTTTTCCCGGCAACGAAAGGGCTGTCTGCTAGGAGTGGATTATCTCTTTTCCGTTGCACTATTTCATGTTTACTGTGTCCCACGCACCCTCACATTGACGAATTAACGCAGAAATGGCGTCGCTATGACATACTATAGGAGCCATGCCTTCTGTTTCCCAATCGACTATTGTTTCCCCGGCAACGAAAGGGCTGTGTGCTAGGAGAGGATTATCTCTCTTCCGATGCACTATTTCATGTTTACTGTGTCCCACGCACCCTCACATGGACGAATTAATGCAGAAATGGCGTCGCTATGACATACTATCGGAGACATGCCTTCTGTTTCCCAATCGAGTATTGTTTCCCCGGCAACGAAAGGGCTGTCTGCTAGGAGTGGATTGTCTCTTTTCCGATGCTGTATTTCATGTTTACTGTGTCCCACGCACCCTCACATTGACGAATTAACGCTGAAATTGCGTCGCTATGACATACTATAGGTACCATGCCTTCTGTTTCCCAATCGAGTATTGTTTCCCCGGCAACGAAAGGGCTGTCTGCTAGGAGTGGATTATCTCTTTTCCGATGCACTATTTCATGTTTACTGTGTCCCACGCACCCTCACATTGACGAATGAACGCAGAAATGGCGTCTCTATGACATACTATAGGAGACATGCCTTCTGTCTCCCAATCGAGTATTGTTTCCCCGGCAACGAAAGGGCTGTCTGCTAGGAGTGGATCATCTCTTTTCCGATGCACTATTTCATGTTTACTGTGTCCCACGCACCCTCACATTGACGAATTAACGCAGAAATGGCGTCGCTATGACATACTATAGGAACCATGCCCTCTGTTTCCCAATCGACTATTGTTTCCCAGGCAACGAAATGGCTGTCTGCTAGGAGTGGATTATCTCTTTTCCGATGCACTATTTCATGTTTACTGTGTCCCACGCACCCTCACATTGACGAATTAATGCAGAAATGGCGTCGCTATGACATACTATAGGTACCATGACCTCTGTTTCCCAATAGAGTATTGTTTCCCCGGCAACGAAAGGGCTGTCTGCTAGGAGAGGATTATCTCTCTTCCGATGCACAATTTCATGTTTACTGTGTCCCACGCACCCTCACATTGACGAATTAACGCAGAATTTGCGTCGCTATGACATACTATAGGAGCCATGCCTTCTGTTTCCCAATCGAGTATTGTTTCCGTGGCAACGATAGGGCTGTCTGCTAGGAGAGGATTATCTCTCTTCCGATGCACTATTTCATGTTTACTGTGTCCCACGCACCCTCACATTGACGAATTAACGCAGAAATGGCGTCGCTATGACATACTATAGGAGCCATGCCTTCTGTTTCCCAATCGAGTATTGTTTCCCCGGCAACGAAAGGGCTGTCTGCTAGGAGTGGATTATCTCTTTTCCGATGCACTATTTCATGTTTACTGCGTCCCACGCACCCACACATTAACGAATTAACGCAGAAATGACGTCGCTATGACATACTATTGGAGACATGCCTTCTGTTTCCCAATCGAGTATTGTTTCCTCGGCAACGAAAGGGCTGTCTGCTAGGAGTGGATCATCTCCTTTACGATGCACTATTTCATGTTTACTGTGTCCCATGCACCCTCACATTAACGAATTAACGCAGAAATGGCGTCGCTATGACATACTATAGGAGCCATGCCTTCTGTTTCCAAATCGAGTATTGTTTCCCCGGCAACGAAAGGGCTGTCTGCTAGGAGTGGATTATCTCTTTTCCGATGCACTATTTCATGTTTACTGTGTCCCACGCACCCTCACATTAACGAATTAACGCAGAAATGGCGTCGCTATGACATACTATACTAGACATGATTTCTGTTTCCCAATCGAGTATTGTTTCCCCGGCAACGAAAGGGCTGTCTGCTAGGAGTGGATCATCTCTTTTCCAATGCACTATTTCATGTTTACTGTGTCCCACGCACCCTCACATTGACGAATTAACGCAGAAATGGCGTTGCTGTGACATACTATAGGAGCCATGCCTTCTGTATCCCAATCGAGTATTGTTTCCCCGGCAACGAAAGGGCTGTCTGCTAGGAGTGGATTATCTCTTTTCCGATGCACTATTTCATGTTTACTGTGTCCCACGCACCCTCACATTGACGAATTAACGCAGAAATGGCGTCGCTATGACATACTATAGGTACCATGCCTTCTGTTTCCCAATCGAGTATTGTTTCCCCGGCAACGAAATGGCTTTCTGCTAGGAGTGGATTATCTCTCTTCCGATGCACTATTTCATGTTTACTGTGTCCCACGCACCCTCACATTGACGAATTAACGCAGAAATGGCGTCGCTATGACATACTATAGGAGCCATGCCTTCTGTTTCCCAATCGAGTATTGTTTCCCCGGCAACGAAAGGGCTGTCTGCTAGGAGAGGATTACCTCTCTTCCGATGCACTATTTCATGTTTACTGTGTCCCACGCACCCTCACATTGACGAATTAACGCAGAAATGGCGTCGCTATGACATACTATAGGAGCCATGCGTTCTGTTTCCCAATCGAGTATTGTTTCCCCGGCAAGGAAAGGGCTGTCTGCTAGGAGTGGATTATCTCATTTCCGATGCTCTATTTCATGTTTACTGTGTCAGATGCACCCTCACATTAACGAATTAACGCAGAAATGGCGTCGCTATGACATACTATAGGAGCCATGCCTTCTGTTTCCCAATCGAGTATTGTTTCCCGGCAACGAAAGGGCTGTCTGCTAGGAGTGGATTATCTCTTTTCCGATGCACTATTTCATGTTTACTGTGTCCCACGCACCCTCACATTGACGAATTAACGCAGAAATGGCGTCGCTATGACATACTATATAAGCCATGCCCTCTGTTTCCCAATCGAGTATTGTTTCCCAGGCAACGAAAGGGCTGTCTGCTAGGAGTGGATTATCTCTTTTCCGATGCACTATTTCATGTTTACTGTGTCCCATGCACCCTCACATAGACGAATTAACGCAGAAATGGCGTCGCTATGACATACTCTAGGAGCCATGCCTTCTGTTTCCCAATCGAGTATTGTTTCCCCGGCAACGAAAGGGCTGTCTGCTAGGAGTGGATTATCTCTTTTCCGATGCACTATTTCATGTTTACTGTGTCAAACGCACCCACACATTAACGAATTAACGCAGAAATGACGTCGCTATGACATACTATTGGAGACATGCCTTCTGTTTCCCAATCGAGTATTGTTTCTCCGGCAACGAAAGGGCTGTCTGCTAGGAGTGGATCATCTCTTTTACGATGCACTATTTCATGTTTACTGTGTCCCATGCACCCTCACATTAACGAATTAACGCAGAAATGGCGTCGCTATGAGATACTATAGGAGCCATGCCTTCTGTTTCCAAATCGAGTATTGTTTCCCCGGCAACGAAAGGGCTGTCTGCTAGGAGGGGATTATCTCTTTTCCGATGCACTATTTCATGTTTACTGTGTCCCACGCACAGTCACATTAACGAATTAACGCAGAAATGGCGTCGCTATGACATACTATAATAGACATGCCTTCTGTTTCCCAATCGAGTATTGTTTCCCCGGCAACGAAAGGGCTGTCTGCTAGGAGTGGATCATCTCTTTTCCAATGCACTATTTCATGTTTACTGTGTCCCACGCACCCTCACATTGACGAATTAACGCAGAAATGGCGTCGCTATGACATACTATAGGAGCCATGCCTTCTGTATCCCAATCGAGTATTGTTTCCCCGGCAACGAAAGGGCTGTCTGCTAGGAGTGGATTATCTCTTTTCCGATGAACTATTTCATGTTTACTGTGTCCCACGCACCCTCACATTGACGAATTAACGCAGAAATGGCGTCGCTATGACATACTATAGGTACCATGCCTTCTGTTTCCCAATCGAGTATTGTTTCCCCGGCAACGAAATGGCTTTCTTCTAGGAGTGGATTATCTCTCTTCCGATGCACTATTTCATGTTTACTGTGTCCCACGCACCCTCACATTGACGAATTAACGCAGAAATGGCGTCGCTATGACATACTATAGGAGCCATGCCTTCTGTTTCCCAATCGAGTATTGTTTCCCCGGCAACGAAAGGGCTGTCTGCTAGGAGAGGATTATCTCTCTTCCGATGCACTATTTCATGTTTACTGTGTCCCACGCACCCTCACATTGACGAATTAACGCAGCAATGGCGTCGCTATGACATACTATAGGAGCCATGCGTTCTGTTTCCCAATCGAGTATTGTTTCCCCGGCAACGAAAGGGCTGTCTGCTAGGAGTGGATTATCTCTTTTCCGATGCACTATTTCATGTTTACTGTGTCCCATGCACCCTCACATTAACGAATTAACGCAGAAATGGCGTCGCTATGACATACTATAGGAGCCATGCCTTCTGTTTCCCAATCAAGTATTGTTTCCCCGGCAACGAAAGGGCTGTCTGCTAGGAGTGGATTATCTCTTTTCCGATGCACTATTTCATGTTTACTGTGTCCCACGCACCCTCACATTGACGAATTAACGCAGAAATGGCGTCGCTATGACATACTATAGGAGCCATGCCTTCTGTTTCCCAATCGAGTATTGTTTCCCCGGCAACGAAAGGGCTGTCTGCTAGGAGTGGATTATCTCTTTTCCGATGCACTATTTCATGTTTACTGTGTCCCATGCACCCTCACATAGACGAATTAACGCAGAAATGGCGTCGCTATGACATACTATAGGAGCCATGCCTTCTGGTTCCCAATCGAGTATTGTTTCCCCGGCAACGAAAGGGCTGTCTGCTAGGAGAGGATTATCTCTCTTCCGATGCACTATTTCATGTTTACTGTGTCCCACGCACCCTCACATTGACGAATTAACGCAGAAATGGCGTCGCTGTGACATACTATAGTAGCCATGCCTTCTGTTTCCCAATCGAGTATTGTTTCCCCGGCAACGAAAGAGCTGTCTGCTAGGAGTGGATTATCTATTTTCCGATGTACTATTTCATGTTTACTGTGTCCCACGTACCCTCACATTGACGAATTAACGCAGAAATGGCGTCGCTATGACATACTATAGGAGCCATGCCTTCTGTTTCCCAATCGAGTATTGTTTCCCCGACAACGAAAGGGCTGTCTGCTAGGAGAGCATTATCTCTCTTCCGATGCACTATTTCATGTTTACTGTGTCCCACGCACCCTCACATTGGCGAATTAACGCAGAAATGGCGTCGCTATGACATACTATAGGAGACATGCCTTCTGTTTCCCAATCGAGTATTGTTTCCCCGGCAACGAAAGGGCTGTCTGCTAGGAGTGGATCATCTCGTTTCCAATGCACTATTTCATGTTTACTGTGTCCCACGCACCCTCACATTGACGAATTAACGCAAAAATGGCGTCGCTATGACATACTATAGGAGCCATGACTTCTGTATCCCAATCGAGTATTGTTTCCCCGGCAACGAAGGGCTGTCTGCTAGGAGTGGATTATCTCTTTTCCGATGCACTATTTCATGTTTACTGTGTCCCACGCACCCTCACATTGACGAATTAACGCAGAAATGGCGTCGCTATGACATACTATAGGTACCATGCCTTCTGTTTCCCATTCGAGTATTGTTTCCCCGGCAACGAAATGGCTGTCTGCTAGGAGTGGATTATCTCTCTTCCGATGCACTATTTCATGTTTACTGTGTCCCACGCACCCTCACATTGACGAATTAACGCAGAAATGGCGTCGCTATGACATACTATAGGAGCCATGCCTTCTGTTTCCCAATCGAGTATTGTTTCCCCGGCAAGGAAAGGGCTGTCTGCTAGGAGAGGATTATCTCTCTTCCGATGCACTATTTCATGTTTACTGTGTCCCACGCACCCTCAAATTGACGAATTAACGCAGAAATGGCGTCGCTATGACATACTATAGGAGCCATGCGTTCTGTTTCCCAATCGAGTATTGTTTCCCGGCAACGAAAGGGCTGTCTGCTAGGAGTGGATTATCTCTTTTCCGATGCACTATTTCATGTTTACTGTGTCCCATGCACCCTCACATTAACGAATTAACGCAGAAATGGCGTCGCTATGACATACTATAGGAGCCATGCCTTCTGTTTCCCAATCGAGTATTGTTTCCCCGGCAACGAAATTGCTGTCTGCTAGGAGTGGATTATCTCTTTTCCGATGCACTATTTCATGTTTACTGTGTCCCACGCACCCTCACATTGACGAATTAACGCAGAAATGGCGTCGCTATGACATACTATAGGAGCCATGCCTTCTGTTTCCCAATCGAGTATTGTTTCCCCGGCAACGAAAGGGCTGTCTGCTAGGAGTGGATTATCTCTTTTCCGATGCACTATTTCATGTTTACTGTGTCCCATGCACCCTCACATTGACGAATTAACGCAGAAATGGCGTCGCTATGACATACTCTAGGAGCCATGCCTTCTGTTTCCCAATCGAGTATTGTTTCCCCGGCAACGAAAGGGCTGTCTGCTAGGAGAGGATTTTCTCTCTTCCGATGCACTATTTCATGTTTACTGTGTCCCACGCACCCTCACATTGACGAATTAACGCAGAAATGGCGTCGCTATGACATACTATAGGTACCAAGCCTTCTGTTTCCCATTCGAGTATTGTTTCCCCGGCAACGAAATGGCTGTCTGCTAGGAGTGGATTATCTCTCTTCCGATGCACTATTTCATGTTTACTGTGTCCCACGCACCCTCACATTGACGAATTAACGCAGAAATGGCGTCGCTATGACATACTATAGGAGCCATGCCTTCTGTTTCCCAATCGAGTATTGTTTCCCCGGCAACGAAAGGGCTGTCTGCTAGGAGAGGATTATCTCTTTTCCGATGCACTATTTCATGTTTACTGTGTCCCATGCACCCTCACATTACCGAATTAACGCAGAAATGGCGTCGTTATGACATACTATAGGAGCCATGCCTTCTGATTCCCAATCGAGTATTGTTTCCCCGGCAACGAAAGGGCTGTCTGCTAGGAGTGGATTATCTCTTTTCCGATGCACTATTTCATGTTTACTGTGTCCCACGCACCCTCACATTGACGAATTAACGCAGAAATGGCGTCGCTATGACATACTATAGGAGCCATGCCTTCTGTTTCCCAATCGAGTATTGTTTCCCCGGCAACGAAAGGGCTGTCTGCTAGGAGTGGATTATCTCTCTTCCGATGCACTATTTCATGTTTATTGTGTCCCATGCACCCTCACATTGACGAATTAACGCAGAAATGGCGTCGCTATGACATACTCTAGGTGCCATGCCTTCTGTTTCCCAATCGAGTATTGTTTCCCCGGCAACGAAAGGGCTGTCTGCTAGGAGAGGACTATCTCTCTTCCGATGCACTATTTCATGTTTACTGTGTCCCACGCACCCTCACATTGACGAATTAACGCAGAAACGGCGTCGCTATGACATACTATAGGAGCCATGCCTTCTGTTTCCCAATCGAGTATTGCTTCCCGGCAACGAAAGGGCTGTCTGCTAGGAGTGGATTATCTCTTTTCCGATGCACTATTTCATGGTTACTGTGTCCCACGCACCCTCACATTGGCGAATTAACGCAGAAATGGCGTCGCTATGACATACTATAGGAGACATGCCTTCTGTTTCCCAATCGAGTATTGTTTCCCCGGCAACGAAAGGGCTGTCTGCTAGGAGTGGATCATCTCCTTTCCAATGCACTATTTCATGTTTACTGTGTCCCACGCACCCTCACATTGACGAATTAACGCAAAAATGGCGTCGCTATGACATACTATAGGAGCCATGCCTTCTGTATCCCAATCGAGTATTGTTTCCCCGGCAACGAAGGGCTGTCTGCTAGGAGTGGATTATCTCTTTTCCGATCCACTATTTCATGTTTACTGTGTCCCACGCACCCTCACATTGACGAATTAACGCATAAATGGCGTCGCTATGACATACTATAGGTACCATGCCTTCTGTTTCCCATTCGAGTATTGTTTCCCCGGCAACGAAATGGCTGTCTGCTAGGAGTGGATTATCTCTCTTCCGATGCACTATTTCATGTTTACTGTGTCCCACGCACCCTCACATTGACGAATTAACGCAGAAATGGCGTCGCTATGACATACTATAGGAGCCATGCCTTCTGTTTCCCAATCGAGTATTGTTTCCCCGGCAACGAAAGGGCTGTCTGCTAGGAGAGGATTATCTCTCTTCCGATGCACTATTTCATGTTTACTGTGTCCCACGCACCCTCAAATTGACGAATTAACGCAGAAATGGCGTCGCTATGACATACTATAGGAGCCATGCGTTCTGTTTCCCAATCGAGTATTGTTTCCCCGGCAACGAAAGGGCTGTCTGCTAGGAGTGGATTATCTCTTTTCCGATGCACTATTTCATGTTTACTGTGTCCCATGCACCCTCACATTAACGAATTAACGCAGAAATGGCGTCGCTATGACATACTATAGGAGCCATGCCTTCTGTTTCCCAATCGAGTATTGTTTCCCCGGCAACGAAAGGGCTGTCTGCTAGGAGTGGATTATCTCTTTTCCGATGCACTATTTCATGTTTACTGTGTCCCACGCACCCTCACATTGACGAATTAACGCAGAAATGGCGTCGCTATGACATACTATAGGAGCCATGCCTTCTGTTTCCCAATCGAGTATTGTTTCCCCGGCAACGAAAGGGCTGTCTGCTAGGAGTGGATTATCTCTTTTCCGATGCACTATTTCATGTTTACTGTGTCCCATGCACCCTCACATTGACGAATTAACGCAGAAATGGCGTCGCTATGACATACTCTAGGAGCCATGCCTTCTGTTTCCCAATCGAGTCTTGCTACCCCGGCAACGAAAGGGCTGTCTGCTAGGAGAGGATTTTCTCTCTTCCGATGCACTATTTCATGTTTACTGTGTCCCACGCACCCTCACATTGACGAATTAACGCAGAAATGGCGTCGCTATGACATACTATAGGTACCAAGCCTTCTGTTTCCCATTCGAGTATTGTTTCCCCGGCAACGAAATGGCTGTCTGCTAGGAGTGGATTATCTCTCTTCCGATGCACTATTTCATGTTTACTGTGTCCCACGCACCCTCACATTGACGAATTAACGCAGAAATGGCGTCGCTATGACATACTATAGGAGCCATGCCTTCTGTTTCCCAATCGAGTATTGTTTCCCCGGCAACGAAAGGGCTGTCTGCTAGGAGAGGATTATCTCTCTTCCGATGCACTATTTCATGTTTACTGTGTCCCACGCACCCTCAAATTGACGAATTAACGCAGAAATGGCGTCGCTATGACATACTATAGGAGCCATGCGTTCTGTTTCCCAATCGAGTATTGTTTCCCCGGCAACGAAAGGGCTGTCTGCTAGGAGTGGATTATCTCTTTTCTGATGCACTATTTCATGTTTACTGTGTCCCATGCACCCTCACATTAACGAATTAACGCAGAAATGGCGTCGCTATGACATACTATAGGAGCCATGCCTTCTGTTTCCCAATCGAGTATTGTTTCCCCGGCAACGAAAGGGCTGTCTGCTAGGAGTGGATTATCTCTTTTCCGATGCACTATTTCATGTTTACTGTGTCCCACGCACCCTCACATTGACGAATTAACGCAGAAATGGCGTCGCTATGACATACTATAGGAGCCATGCCTTCTGTTTCCCAATCGAGTATTGTTTCCCCGGCAACGAAAGGGCTGTCTGCTAGGAGTGGATTATCTCTTTTCCGATGCACTATTTCATGTTTACTGTGTCCCATGCACCCTCACATTGACGAATTAACGCAGAAATGGCGTCGCTATGACATACTCTAGGAGCCATGCCTTCTGTTTCCCAATCGAGTATTGTTTCCCCGGCAACGAAAGGGCTGTCTGCTAGGAGAGGATTTTCTCTCTTCCGATGCACTATTTCATGTTTACTGTGTCCCACGCACCCTCACATTGACGAATTAACGCAGAAATGGCGTCGCTATGACATACTATAGGAGACATGTCTTCTGTTTCCCAATCGAGTATTGTTTCCCCGGCAACGAAAGGGCTGTCTGCTAGGAGTGGATCATCTCTTTTCCAATGCACTATTTCATGTTTACTGTGTCCCACGCACCCTCACATTGACGAATTAACGCAAAAATGGCGTCGCTATGACATACTATAGGAGCCATGCCTTCTGTATCCCAATCGAGTATTGTTTCCCCGGCAACGAATGGCTGTCTGCTAGGAGTGGATTATCTCTTTTCCGATGCACTATATCATGTTTACTGTGTCCCACGCACCCTCACATTGACGAATTAACGCAGAAATGGCGTCGCTATGAAATACTATAGGTACCATGCCTTTTGTTTCCCATTCGAGTATTGTTTCCCCGGCAACGAAATGGCTGTCTGCTAGGAGTGGATTATCTCTCTCCCGATGCACTATTTCATGTTTACTGTGTCCCACGCACCCTCACATTGACGAATTAACGCAGAAATGACGTCGCTATGACATACTATAGGAGCCATGCCTTCTGTTTCCCAATCGAGTATTGTTTCCCCGGCAACGAAAGGGCTGTCTGCTAGGAGTGGATTATCTCTTTTCCGATGCACTATTTCAAGTTTACTGTGTCCCATGCACCCTCACATTAACGAATTAACGAAGAAATGGCGTCGCTATGACATACTATAGGAGCCATGCCTTCTGATTCCCAATCGAGTATTGTTTCCCCGGCAACGGAAGGGCTGTCTGCTAGGAGTGGATTATCTCTTTTCCGATGCACTATTTCATGTTTACTGTGTCCCACGCACCCTCACATTGACGAATTAACGCAGAAATGGCGTCGCTATGACATACTATAGGAGCCATGCCTTCTGTTTCCCAATCGAGTATTGTTTCCCCGGCAACGAAAGGGCTGTCTGCTAGGAGTGGATTATCTCTTTTCCGATGCACTATTTCATGTTTATTGTGTCCCATGCACCCTCACATTGACGAATTAACGCAGAAATGGCGTCGCTATGACATACTCTAGGAGCCATGCCTTCTGTTTCCCAATCGAGTATTGTTTCCCCGGCAACGAAAGGGCTGTCTGCTAGGAGAGGATTTTCTCTCTTCCGATGCACTATCACATGTTTACTATGTCCCACGCACCCTCACATTGACGAATTAACGCAGAAATGGCGTCGCTATGACATACTATAGGAGCCATGCGTTCTGTTTCCCAATCGAGTATTGTTTCCCCGGCAACGAAAGAGCGGTCTGCTAGGAGTGGATTATCTCTTTTCCGATGTACTATTTCATGTTTACTGTGTCCCACGCACCCTCACATTGACGAATTAACGCAGAAATGGCGTCGCTATGACACACTATAGGAGCCATGCCTTCTGTTTCCCAATCGAGTATTGTTTCCCCGGCAACAAAAGGGCTGTCTGCTAGGAGAGCATTATCTCTCTTCCGATGCACTATTTCATGTTTACTGTGTCCCACGCACCCTCACATTGACGAATTAACGCAGCAATGGCGTCGCTATGACATACTATAGTAGCCATGCCTTCTGTTTCCAAATCGAGTATTGTTTCCCCGGCAACGAAAGGGCGGTCTGCTAGGAGTGGATTATCTCTTTTTCGATGCACTATTTCATGTTTACTGTGTCCCACGCACCCTCACATTAACGAATTAACGCAGAAATGGCGTCGCTATGACATACTATTGGAGACATGCCTTCTGTTTCCCAATCGAGTATTGTTTCCCCGGCAACGAAAGGGCTGTCTGCTAGGAGTGGATCATCTCTTTTCCGATGCACTATTTCATGTTTACTGTGTCCCACGCACCCTCACATTGACCAATTAACGCAGAAATGGCGTCGCTATGACATACTATAGGAGCCATGCCTTCTGCTTCCCAATCGAGTATTGTTTCCCGGCAACGAAAGGGCTGTCTGCTAGGAGAGGATTATCTCTCTTCCGATGCACTATTTCATGTTTACTGTGTCCCACGCACCCTCACATTGACGAATTAACGCAGAAATGGCGTCGCTATGACATACCTTAGGTACCATGCCTTCTGTTTCCCAATCGAGTATTGTTTCCCCGGCAACGAGAGCGCTGTCTGCTAGGAGAAAATTATCTCTCTTCCGATGCACTATTTCATGGTTACTGTGTCCCACGCACCCTCACATTGACGAATTAATGCAGAAATGGCGTTGCTATGACATACTATAGGAGCCATGCTTTCTGTTTCCCAATCGAGTATTGTTTCCCCGGCAACGAAAGGGCTGTCTGCTAGGAGAGGATTATCTCTCTTCCGAAGCACTACTTCATGTTTACTCTGTCCCACGCACCCTCACATTGACGAATTAACGCAGAAATAGCGTCGCTATGACATACTATAGGAGCCATGGCTTCTGTTTCCCAATCGAGTATTGTTTCCCCGGCAACGAAAGGGCTGTCTGCTAGGAGAGCATTATCTCTCTTCCGATGCACTATTTCATGTTTACTGTGTCCCACGCACCCTCACATTGACGAATTAACGCAGGAATGGCGTCGCAATGACATACTATAGGAGCCATGCCTTCTGTTTCCATTTCGAGTATTGTTTCCCCGGCAACGAAAGGGCGGTCTGCTAGGAGTGGATTATCTCTTTTCCGATGCACTATTTCATGTTTACTGTGTCCCACGCACCCTCACATTCACAGATTAACGCAGAAATGGCGTCGCTATGACATACTATAGGTACCATGCCTTCTGTTTCCCAATCGAGTATTGTTTCCCCGGCAACGAAATGGCTGTCTGCTAGGAGTGGATTATCTCTTTTCCGATGCACTATTTCATGTTACTGTGTCCCACGCACCCTCACATTGACGAATTAACGCAGAAATGGCGTCGCTATGACATACTATAGGAGCCATGCCTTCTGTTTCCCAATCGAGTATTGTTTCCCCGGCAACGAAAGGGCTGTCTGCTAGGAGAGGATTATCTCTCTTCCGATGCACTATTTCATGTTTACTGTGTCCCACGCACCCTCAAATTGACGAATTAACGCAGAAATGGCGTCGCTATGACATACTATAGGAGCCATGCGTTCTGTTTCCCAATCGAGTATTGTTTCCCCGGCAACGAAAGGGCTGTCTGCTAGGAGTGGATTATCTCTTTTCTGATGCACTATTTCATGTTTACTGTGTCCCATGCACCCTCACATTAACGAATTAACGCAGAAATGGCGTCGCTATGACATACTATAGGAGCCATGCCTTCTGTTTCCCAATCGAGTATTGTTTCCCCGGCAACGAAAGGGCTGTCTGCTAGGAGTGGATTATCTCTTTTCCGATGCACTATTTCATGTTTACTGTGTCCCACGCACCCTCACATTGACGAATTAACGCAGAAATGGCGTCGCTATGACATACTATAGGAGCCATGCCTTCTGTTTCCCAATCGAGTATTGTTTTCCCGGCAACGAAAGGGCTGTCTGCTAGGAGTGGATTATCTCTTTTCCGATGCACTATTTCATGTTTACTGTGTCCCATGCACCCTCACATTGACGAATTAACGCAGAAATGGCGTCGCTATGACATACTCTAGGAGCCATGCCTTCTGTTTCCCAATCGAGTATTGTTTCCCCGGCAACGAAAGGGCTGTCTGCTAGGAGAGGATTTTCTCTCTTCCGATGCACTATTTCATGTTTACTGTGTCCCACGCACCCTCACATTGACGAATTAACGCAGAAATGGCGTCGCTATGACATACTATAGGAGACATGTCTTCTGTTTCCCAATCGAGTATTGTTTCCCCGGCAACGAAAGGGCTGTCTGCTAGGAGTGGATCATCTCTTTTCCAATGCACTATTTCATGTTTACTGTGTCCCACGCACCCTCACATTGACGAATTAACGCAAAAATGGCGTCGCTATGACATACTATAGGAGCCATGCCTTCTGTATCCCAATCGAGTATTGTTTCCCCGGCAACGAAGGGCTGTCTGCTAGGAGTGGATTATCTCTTTTCCGATGCACTATATCATGTTTACTGTGTCCCACGCACCCTCACATTGACGAATTAACGCAGAAATGGCGTCGCTATGACATACTATAGGTACCATGCCTTTTGTTTCCCATTCGAGTATTGTTTCCCCGGCAACGAAATGGCTGTCTGCTAGGAGTGGATTATCTCTCTCCCGATGCACTATTTCATGTTTACTGTGTCCCACGCACCCTCACATTGACGAATTAACGCAGAAATGGCGTCGCTATGACATACTATAGGAGCCATGCCTTCTGTTTCCCAATCGAGTATTGTTTCCCCGGCAACGAAAGGGCTGTCTGCTAGGAGTGGATTATCTCTTTTCCGATGCACTATTTCAAGTTTACTGTGTCCCATGCACCCTCACATTAACGAATTAACGAAGAAATGGCGTCGCTATGACATACTATAGGAGCCATGCCTTCTGATTCCCAATCGAGTATTGTTTCCCCGTCAACGAAAGGGCTGTCTGCTAGGAGTGCATTATCTCTTTTCCGATGCACTATTTCATGTTTACTGTGTCCCACGCACCCTCACATTGACGAATTAACGCAGAAATGGCGTCGCTATGACATACTATAGGAGCCATGCCTTCTGTTTCCCAATCGAGTATTGTTTCCCCGGCAACGAAAGGGCTGTCTGCTAGGAGTGGATTATCTCTTTTCCGATGCACTATTTCATGTTTATTGTGTCCCATGCACCCTCACATTGACGAATTAACGCAGAAATGGCGTCGCTATGACATACTCTAGGAGCCATGCCTTCTGTTTCCCAATCGAGTATTGTTTCCCCGGCAACGAAAGGGCTGTCTGCTAGGAGAGGATTTTCTCTCTTCCGATGCACTATCACATGTTTACTGTGTCCCACGCACCCTCACATTGACGAATTAACGCAGAAATGGCGTCGCTATGACATACTATAAGAGCCATGCGTTCTGTTTCCCAATCGAGTATTGTTTCCCCGGCAACGAAAGAGCGGTCTGCTAGGAGTGGATTATCTCTTCTCCGATGTACTATTTCATGTTTACTGTGTCCCACGCACCCTCACATTGACGAATTAACGCAGAAATGGCGTCGCTATGACACACTATAGGAGCCATGCCTTCCGTTTCCCAATCGAGTATTGTTTCCCCGGCAACAAAAGGGCTGTCTGCTAGGAGAGCATTATCTCTCTTCCGATGCTTTATTTCATGTTTACTGTGTCCCACGCACCCTCACATTGACGAATTAACGCAGCAATGGCGTCGCTATGACATACTATAGGAGCCATGCCTTCTGTTTCCAAATCGAGTATTGTTTCCCCGGCAACGAAAGGGCGGTCTGCTAGGAGTGGATTATCTCTTTTTCGATGCACTATTTCATGTTTACTGTGTCCCACGCACCCTCACATTAACGAATTAACGCAGAAATGGCGTCGCTATGACATACTATTGGAGACATGCCTTCTGTTTCCCAATCGAGTATTGTTTCCCCGGCAACGAAAGGGCTGTCTGCTAGGAGTGGATCATCTCTTTTCCGATGCACTATTTCATGTTTACTGTGTCCCACGCACCCTCACATTGACCAATTAACGCAGAAATGGCGTCGCTATGACATACTATAGGAGCCATGCCTTCTGCTTCCCAATCGAGTATTGTTTCCCGGCAACGAAAGGGCTGTCTGCTAGGAGAGGATTATCTCTCTTCCGATGCACTATTTCATGTTTTCTGTGTCCCACGCACCCTCACATTGACGAATTAACGCAGAAATGGCGTCGCTATGACATACCTTAGGTACCATGCCTTCTGTTTCCCAATCGAGTATTGTTTCCCCGGCAACGAGAGGGCTGTCTGCTGGGAGAAAATTATCTCTCTTCCGATGCACTATTTCATGGTTACTGTGTCCCACGCACCCTCACATTGACGAATTAACGCAGAAATGGCGTTGCTATGACATACTATAGGAGCCATGCTTTCTGTTTCCCAATCGAGTATTGTTTCCCCGGCAACGAAAGGGCTGTCTGCTAGGAGAGGATTATCTCTCTTCCGAAGCACTACTTCATGTTTACTCTGTCCCACGCACCCTCACATTGACGAATTAACGCAGAAATAGCGTCGCTATGACATACTATAGGAGCCATGGCTTCTGTTTCCCAATCGAGTATTGTTTCCCCGGCAACGAAAGGGCTGTCTGCTAGGAGAGCATTATCTCTCTTCCGATGCACTATTTCATGTTTACTGTGTCCCACGCACCCTCACATTGACGAATTAACGCAGGAATGGCGTCGCAATGACATACTATAGGAGCCATGCCTTCTGTTTCCATTTCGAGTATTGTTTCCCCGGCAACGAAAGGGCGGTCTGCTAGGAGTGGATTATCTCTTTTCCGATGCACTATTTCATGTTTACTGTGTCCCACGCACCCTCACATTCACAGATTAACGCAGAAATGGCGTCGCTATGACATACTATAGGTACCATGCCTTCTGTTTCCCAATCGAGTATTGTTTCCCCGGCAACGAAATGGCTGTCTGCTTGGAGTGGATTATTTCTTTTCCGATGCACTATTTCATGTTACTGTGTCCCACGCACCCTCACATTGACGAATTAACGCAGAAATGGCGTCGCTATGACATACTATAGGTACCATGCCTTCTGTTTCCCAATCGAGTAATGTTTCCCTGCTAACGAAAGGGCTGTCTGCTAGGAGAGGATTATCTCTCTTCCGATGCAGTATTTCATGTTTACTGTGTCCCACGCACCATCACATTGACGAATTAACGCAGAAATGGCGTCGCTATGACATACTATAGGAGCCATGCCTTCTGTTTCCCAATCGAGTATTGTTCCCACGGCAACGAAAGGGCTGTCTGCTAGGAGAGGTTTATCTCTTTTCCGATGCACTATTTCATGTTTACTGTGTCCCACGCACCCTCACATTGACGAATTAACGCAGAAATGGCGTCGCTATGACATACTATACGAGCCATGCATTCTGTTTCCCAATCGAGTATTGTTTCCCCGGCAACGAAAGGGCTGTCTGCTAGGAGAGGATTATCTCTCTTCCGATGCACTATTTCATGTTTACTGTGTCCCACGCACCCTCACATTGACGAATTGACGCAGAAATGGTGTCGCTATGACATACTATAGGAGCCATGCCTTCTGTTTCCCAATCGAGTATTGTTTCCCGGCAACGAAAGGGCTGTCTGCTAGGATTGGATTATCTCTTTTCCGATGCACTATTTCATGTTTACTGTGTCCCACGCACCCTCACATTGACGAATTAACGCAGAAATGGCGTCGCTATGACATACTATAGGTACCATGCCTTCTGTTTCCCAATCGAGTATTGTTTCCCCGGCAACGAAAGGGCTGTCTGCTAGGAGAGGATTATCTCTCTTCCGATGCACTATTTCATGTTTACTGTGTCCCACGCACCCTCACATTGACGAATTAACGCAGAAATGGCGTCGCTATGACATACCTTAGGTACCAAGCCTTCTGTTTCCCAATCGAGTATTGTTTCCCCGGCAACGAAAGGGCTGTCTCCTAAGAGAAAATTATCTCTCTTCCGATGCACTATTTCATGGTTACTGTGTCCCACGCACCCTCACATTGACGAATTAACGCAGAAATGGCGTCGCTATGACATACTATAGGAGCCATGCCTTCTGTTTCCCAATCGAGTATTGTTTCCCCGGCAACGAAAGGGCTGTCTGCTAGGAGTGGATTATCTCTTTTCCGATGCACTATTTCATGTTTACTGTGTCCCATGCACCCTCACATTGACGAATTAACGCAGAAATGGCGTCGCTATGACATACTCTAGGAGCCATGCCTTCCGTTTCCCAATCGAGTATTGTTTCCACGGCAACGAAAGGGCTGTCTGCTAGGAGAGGATTATCTCTCTTCCGATGCACTATTTCATGTTTACTGTGTCCCACGCACCCTCACATTGACGAATTATTGCAGAAATGGCGTCGCTATGACATACTATAGGAGCCTTGCGTTCTGTTTCCCAATCGAGTATTGTTTCCCCGGCAACGAAAGAGCTGACTGCTAGGAGTGGATTATCTCTTTTCCGATGTACTATTTCATGTTTACTGTGTCCCACGCACCCTCACATTGACGAATTAACGCAGAAATGGCGTCGCTATGACATACTATAGGAGCCATGCCTTCCGTTTCCCAATCGAGTATTGTTTCCCCGGCAACGAAAGGGCTCTCTGCTAGGAGTGGATTATCTCTTTTCCGATGCACTATTTCATGTTTACTGTGTCCCACGCACCCTCACATTGACGAATTATTGCAGAAATGGCGTCGCTATGACATACTATAGGAGCCACGCATTCTGTTTCCCAATCGAGTATTGTTTCCCCGGCAACGAAAGGGCTGTCTGCTAGGAGAGGATTATCTCTCTTCCGATGCACTATTTCATGTTTACTGTGTCCCACGCACCCTCACATTGACGAATTAACGCAGAAATGGCGTCGCTATGACATACCTTAGGTACCAAGCCTTCTGTTTCCCAATCGAGTATTGTTTCCCCGGCAACGAAAGGGCTGTCTCCTAGGAGAAAATTATCTCTCTTCCGATGCACTATTTCATGGTTACTGTGTCCCACGCACCCTCACATTGACGAATTAACGCAGAAATGGCGTCGCTATGACATACTATAGGAGCCATGCCTTCTGTTTCCCAATTGAGTATTGTTTCCCCGGCAACGAAAGGGCTGTCTGCTAGGAGTGGATTATCTCTTTTCCGATGCACTATTTCATGTTTACTGTGTCCCATGCACCCTCACATTGACGAATTAACGCAGAAATGGCGTCGCTATGACATACTCTAGGAGCCATGCCGTCCGTTTCCCAATCGAGTATTGTTTCCACGGCAACGAAAGGGCTGTCTGCTAGGAGAGGATTATCTCTCTTCCGATGCACTATTTCATGTTTACTGTGTCCCACGCACCCTCACATTGACGAATTATTGCAGAAATGGCGTCGCTATGACATACTATAGGAGCCTTGCATTCTGTTTCCCAATCGAGTATTGTTTCCCCGGCAACGAAAGAGCTGACTGCTAGGAGTGGATTATCTCTTTTCCGATGTACTATTTCATGTTTACTGTGTCCCACGCACCCTCACATTGACGAATTAACGCAGAAATGGCGTCGCTATGACATACTATAGGAGCCATGCCTTCCGTTTCCCAATCGAGTATTGTTTCCCCGGCAACGAAAGGGCTGTCTGCTAGGAGTGGATTATCTCTTTTCCGATGCACTATTTCATGTTTACTGTGTCCCACGCACCCTCACATTGACGAATTATTGCAGAAATGGCGTCGCTATGACATACTATAGGAGCCACGCATTCTGTTTCCCAATCGAGTATTGTTTCCCCGGCAACGAAAGGGCTGTCTGCTAGGAGTGGATTATCTCTTTTCCGATGCACTATTTCATGTTTACTGTGTCCCATGCACCCTCACATTGACGAATTAACGCAGAAATGGCGTCGCTATGACATACTCTAGGAGCCATGCCTTCCGTTTCCCAATCGAGTATTGTTTCCACGGCAACGAAAGGGCTGTCTGCTAGGAGAGGATTATCTCTCTTCCGATGCACTATTTCATGTTTACTGTGTCCCACGCACCCTCACATTGACGAATTATTGCAGAAATGGCGTCGCTATGACATACTATAGGAGCTTTGCGTTCTGTTTCCCAATCGAGTATTGTTTCCCCGGCAACGAAAGAGCTGACTGCTAGGAGTGGATTATCTCTTTTCCGATGTACTATTTCATGTTTACTGTGTCCCACGCACCCTCACATTGACGAATTAACGCAGAAATGCCGTCGCTATGACATACTATAGGAGCCATGCCTTCTGTTTCCCAATCGAGTATTGTTTCCCCGGCAACGAAAGGGCTCTCTGCTAGGAGTGGATTATCTCTTTTCCGATGCACTATTTCATGTTTACTGTGTCCCACGCACCCTCACATTAACGAATTAACGCAGAAATGGCGTCGCTATGACATACTGTTGGAGACATGCCTTCTGTTTCCCAATCGAGAATTGTTTCCCCAGCAACGAAAGGGCGGTCTGCTAGGAGTGGATTATCTCTTTTCCGATGCACTATTTCATGTTTACTGTGTCCCACGCACCATCACATTGACGAATTAACGCAGAAATGGCGTCGCTATGACATACTATAGGTACCATGCCTTCTGTTTCCCAATCGAGTATTGTTTCCCCGGCAACGAAGGGGCTGTCTGCTAGGAGAGGATTATCTCTCTACCGATGCACTATTTCATGTTTACTGTGTCCCACGCACCCTCACATTGACGAATTAACGCAGAAATGGCGTCGCTATGACATACTATACGTACCATGCCTTCTGTTTCCCAATCGAGTAATGTTTCCCCGGCAACGAAAGGGCTGTCTGCCAGGAGAGGATTATCTCTCTACCGATGCACTATTTCATGTTTACTGTGTCCCACGCACCATCACATTGACGAATTAACGCAGAAATGGCGTCGCTATGACGCACTATAGGTACCATGCCTTCTGTTTCCCAATCGAGTATTGTTTCCCCGGCAACGAAAGGGCTGTCTGCTAGGAGAGGATTATCCCTCTACCGATGCACTATTTCATGTTTACTGTGTCCCACGAACCATCACATTGACGAATTAACGCAGAAATGGCGTCGCTATGACATACTATAGGTACCATGCCTTCTGTTCCCAATCGAGTAATGTTTCCCCGGCAACGAAAGGGCTGTCTGCTAGGAGAGGATTATCTCTCTACCGATGCACTATTTCATGTTTACTGTGTCCCACGCACCATCACATTGACGAATTAACGCAGAAATGGCGTCGCTATGACATACTATAGGTACCATGCCTTCTGTTTCCCAATCGAGTAATGTTTCCCCGGCAACGAAAGGGCTGTCTGCTAGGAGAGGATTATCTCTCTTCCGATGCACTATTTCATGTTTACTGTGTCCCACGCACCCTCACATTGACGAATTAACGCAGAAATGGCGTCGCTATGACATACTATAGGTGCCATGCCTTCTGTTTCCCAATCGAGCATTGTTTCCCGGCAACGAAAGGGCTGTCTGCTAGGAGTGGATTATCTCTTTTCCGATGCACTATTTCATGTTTACTGTGGCCCACGCACCCTCACATTGACGAATTAACGCAGAAATGGCGTCGCTATGACATACTATACGAGCCATGCCTTCTGTTTCCCAATCGAGTATTGTTTCCCCGGCAACGAAAGGGCTGTCTGCTAGGAGTGGATTATCTCTTTTCCGATGCACTATTTCATGTTTACTGTGTCCCATGCACCCTCACATTAACGAATTAACGCAGAAATGGCGTCGCTATGACATACTATAGGAGCCATGCCTTCTGTTTCCCAATCGAGTATTGTTTCCCCGGCAACGAAAGGGCTGTCTGCTGGGAGTGGATTATCTCTTTTCCGATGCACTATTTCATGTTTACTGTGTCCCACGCACCCTCACATTGACGAATTAACGCAGAAATGGCGTCGCTATGACATACTATAGGTACCATGCCTTCTGTTTCCCAATCGAGTATTGTTTCCCCGGCAACGAAATGGCTGTCTGCTAGAAGTGGATTATTTTTCTTCCGATTCACTATTTCATGTTTACTGTGTCCCACGCACCCTCACATTGACGAATTAACGCAGAAATGGCGTCGCTATGACATACTATAGGAGCCATGCCTTCTGTTTCCCAATTTAGTATTGTTTCCCCGGCAACGAAAGGGCTGTCTGCTAGGAGAGGATTATCTCTCTTCCGATGCACTATTTCATGTTTACTGTGTCCCCCGCACCCTCACATTGACGAATTATTGCAGAAATGGCGTCGCTATGACATACTATAGGAGCCATGCGTTCTGTTTCCCAATCGAGTATTGTTTCCCCGGCAACGAAAGAGCTGTCTGCTAGGAGTGGATTATCTCTTTTCCGATGTACTATTTCATGTTTACTGTGTCCCACGCACCCTCATATTGACGAATTAACGCAGAAATGACGTCCCTATGACATACTATAGGAGCCCTGCCTTCTGTTCCCCAATCGAGTATTGTTTCCCCGGCAACGAAAGGGCTGTCTGCTAGGAGAGCATTATCTCTCTTCCGATGCACTATTTCATGTTTACTGTGTCCCACGCACCATCACATTGACGAATTAAAGCAGAAATGGCGTCGCTATGACATACTATAGGAGCCATGCCTCCTGTTTCCAAATCGAGTATTGTTTCCCTGGCAACGAAAGGGCGGTCTGCTAGGAGTGGATTATCTGTTTTCCGATGCACTATTTCATGTTTACTGTGTCCCACGCACCCTCACATTAACGAATTAACGCAGAAATGGCGTCGCTATGACATACTATTGGAGACATGCCTTCTGTTTCCCAATCGAGTATTGTTTCCCCGGCAACGGAATGGCTGTCTGCTAGGAGTGGATTATCTCTTTTCCGATGCACTATTTCATGTTACTGTGTCCCACGCACCCTCACATTGACGAATTAACGCAGAAATGGCGTCGCTATGACATACTATAGGTACCATGCCTTCTGTTTCCCAATCGAGTAATGTTTCCCTGGCAACGAAAGGGCTGTCTGCTAGGAGAGGATTATCTCTCTTCCGATGCACTATTTCATGTTTACTGTGTCCCACGCACCATCACATTGACGAATTAACGCAGAAATGGCGTCGCTATGACATACTATAGGAGCCATGCCTTCTGTTTCCCAATAGAGTATTGTTCCCCCGGCAACGAAAGGGCTGTCTGCTAGGAGAGGATTATCTCTTTTCCGATGCACTATTTCATGTTTACTGTGTCCCACGAACCATCACATTGACGAATTAACGCAGAAATGGCGTCGCTATGACATACTATAGGTACCATGCCTTCTGTTCCCAATCGAGTAATTTTTCCCCGGCAACGAAAGGGCTGTCTGCTAGGAGAGGATTATCTCCCTACCGATGCACTATTTCATGTTTACTGTGTCCCACGCACCCTCACATTGACGAATTAACGCAGAAATGGCGTCGCTATGACATACTATAGGTGCCATGCCTTCTGTTTCCCAATCGAGCATTGTTTCCCGGCAACGAAAGGGCTGTCTGCTAGGAGTGGATCATCTCTTTTCCAATGCACTATTTCATGTTTACTGTGTCCCACGCACCCTCACATTGACGAATTAACGCAGAAATTGCGTCGCTATGACATACTATAGGAGCCATGCCTTCTGTATTCCAATCGAGTATTGTTTCCCCGGCAACGAAAGGGCTGTCTGCTGGGAGTGGATTATCTCTTTTTCGATGCACTATTTCATGTTTACTGTGTCCCACGCACCCTCACATTGAGGAATTAACGCAGAAATGGCGTCGCTATGACATACTATAGGTACCATGCCTTCTGTTTCCCAATCGAGTATTGTTTCCCCGGCAACGAAATGGCTGTCTGCTAGGAGTGGATTATTTTTCTTCCGATGCACTATTTCATTTTTACTGTGTCCCACGCACCCTCACATTGACGAATTAACGCAGAAATGGCGTCGCTATTACATACTATAGGAGCCACGCCTTTTGTTTCCCAATCGAGTATTGTTTCCCCGGCAACGAAAGGGCTGTCTGCTAGGAGAGGATTATCTCTCTTCCGATGCACTATTTCATGTTTACTGTGGCCCACGCACCCTCACATTGACGAATTAACGTAGAAATGGCGTCGCTATGACATACTATACGAGCCATGCCTTCTGTTTCCCAATCGAGTATTGTTTCCCCGGCAACGAAAGGGCTGTCTGCTAGGAGTGGATTATCTCTTTTCCGATGCACTATTTCATGTTTACTGTGTCCCATGCACCCTCACATTAACGAATTAACGCAGAAATGGCGTCGCTATGACGCACTATAGGTACCATGCCTTCTGTTTCCCAATCGAGTATTGTTTCCCCGGCAACGAAAGGGCTGTCTGCTAGGAGAGGATTATCCCTCTACCGATGCACTATTTCATGTTTACTGTGTCCCACGAACCATCACATTGACGAATTAACGCAGAAATGGCGTCGCTATGACATACTATAGGTACCATGCCTTCTGTTCCCAATCGAGTAATGTTTCCCCGGCAACGAAAGGGCTGTCTGCTAGGAGAGGATTATCTCTCTACCGATGCACTATTTCATGTTTACTGTGTCCCACGCACCATCACATTGACGAATTAACGCAGAAATGTCGTCGCTATGACATACTATAGGTACCATGCCTTCTGTTTCCCAATCGAGTAATGTTTCCCGGCAACGAAAGGGCTGTCTGCTAGGAGTGGATTATCTCTTTTCCGATGCACTATTTCATGTTTACTGTGGCCCACGCACCCTCACATTGACGAATTAACGCAGAAATGGCGTCGCTATGACATACTATACGAGCCATGCCTTCTGTTTCCCAATCGAGTATTGTTTCCCCGGCAACGAAAGGGCTGTCTGCTAGGAGTGGATTATCTCTTTTCCGATGCACTATTTCATGTTTACTGTGTCCCATGCACCCTCACATTAACGAATTAACGCAGAAATGGCGTCGCTATGACATACTATAGGAGCCATGCCTTCTGTTTCCCAATCGAGTATTGTTTCCCCGGCAACGAAAGGGCTGTCTGCTGGGAGTGGATTATCTCTTTTCCGATGCACTATTTCATGTTTACTGTGTCCCACGCACCCTCACATTGACGAATTAACGCAGAAATGGCGTCGCTATGACATACTATAGGTACCATGCCTTCTGTTTCCCAATCGAGTATTGTTTCCCCGGCAACGAAATGGCTGTCTGCTAGAAGTGGATTATTTTTCTTCCGATTCACTATTTCATGTTTACTGTGTCCCACGCACCCTCACATTGACGAATTAACGCAGAAATGGCGTCGCTATGACATACTATAGGAGCCATGCCTTCTGTTTCCCAATTTAGTATTGTTTCCCCGGCAACGAAAGGGCTGTCTGCTAGGAGAGGATTATCTCTCTTCCGATGCACTATTTCATGTTTACTGTGTCCCCCGCACCCTCACATTGACGAATTATTGCAGAAATGGCGTCGCTATGACATACTATAGGAGCCATGCGTTCTGTTTCCCAATCGAGTATTGTTTCCCCGGCAACGAAAGAGCTGTCTGCTAGGAGTGGATTATCTCTTTTCCGATGTACTATTTCATGTTTACTGTGTCCCACGCACCCTCATATTGACGAATTAACGCAGAAATGACGTCCCTATGACATACTATAGGAGCCATGCCTTCTGTTTCCCAATCGAGTATTGTTTCCCCGGCAGCGAAAGGGCTGTCTGCTAGGAGAGCATTATCTCTCTTCCGATGCACTATTTCATGTTTACTGTGTCCCACGCACCATCACATTGACGAATTAAAGCAGAAATGGCGTCGCTATGACATACTATAGGAGCCATGCCTTCTGTTTCCAAATCGAGTATTGTTTCCCTGGCAACGAAAGGGCGGTCTGCTAGGAGTGGATTATCTCTTTTCCGATGCACTATTTCATGTTTACTGTGTCCCACGCACCCTCACATTAACGAATTAACGCAGAAATGGCGTCGCTATGACATACTATCGGAGACATGCCTTCTGTTTCCCAATCGAGTATTGTTTCCCCGGCAAGGAAAGGGCTGTCTGCTAGGAGAGGATTATCTCTCTTCCGATGCACTATTTCATGTTTACTGTGTCCCACGCACCCTCAAATTGACGAATTAACGCAGAAATGGCGTCGCTATGACATACTATAGGAGCCATGCGTTCTGTTTCCCAATCGAGTATTGTTTCCCGGCAACGAAAGGGCTGTCTGCTAGGAGTGGATTATCTCTTTTCCGATGCACTATTTCATGTTTACTGTGTCCCATGCACCCTCACATTAACGAATTAACGCAGAAATGGCGTCGCTATGACATACTATAGGAGCCATGCCTTCTGTTTCCCAATCGAGTATTGTTTCCCCGGCAACGAAATTGCTGTCTGCTAGGAGTGGATTATCTCTTTTCCGATGCACTATTTCATGTTTACTGTGTCCCACGCACCATCACATTGACGAATTAACGCAGAAATGGCGTCGCTATGACATACTATAGGTACCATGCCTTCTGTTTCCCAATCGAGTAATGTTTCCCGGCAACGAAAGGGCTGTCTGCTAGGAGTGGATTATCTCTTTTCCGATGCACTATTTCATGTTTACTGTGGCCCACGCACCCTCACATTGACGAATTAACGCAGAAATGGCGTCGCTATGACATACTATACGAGCCATGCCTTCTGTTTCCCAATCGAGTATTGTTTCCCCGGCAACGAAAGGGCTGTCTGCTAGGAGTGGATTATCTCTTTTCCGATGCACTATTTCATGTTTACTGTGTCCCATGCACCCTCACATTAACGAATTAACGCAGAAATGGCGTCGCTATGACATACTATAGGAGCCATGCCTTCTGTTTCCCAATCGAGTATTGTTTCCCCGGCAACGAAAGGGCTGTCTGCTGGGAGTGGATTATCTCTTTTCCGATGCACTATTTCATGTTTACTGTGTCCCACGCACCCTCACATTGACGAATTAACGCAGAAATGGCGTCGCTATGACATACTATAGGTACCATGCCTTCTGTTTCCCAATCGAGTATTGTTTCCCCGGCAACGAAATGGCTGTCTGCTAGAAGTGGATTATTTTTCTTCCGATTCACTATTTCATGTTTACTGTGTCCCACGCACCCTCACATTGACGAATTAACGCAGAAATGGCGTCGCTATGACATACTATAGGAGCCATGCCTTCTGTTTCCCAATTTAGTATTGTTTCCCCGGCAACGAAAGGGCTGTCTGCTAGGAGAGGATTATCTCTCTTCCGATGCACTATTTCATGTTTACTGTGTCCCCCGCACCCTCACATTGACGAATTATTGCAGAAATGGCGTCGCTATGACATACTATAGGAGCCATGCGTTCTGTTTCCCAATCGAGTATTGTTTCCCCGGCAACGAAAGAGCTGTCTGCTAGGAGTGGATTATCTCTTTTCCGATGTACTATTTCATGTTTACTGTGTCCCACGCACCCTCATATTGACGAATTAACGCAGAAATGACGTCCCTATGACATACTATAGGAGCCATGCCTTCTGTTTCCCAATCGAGTATTGTTTCCCCGGCAGCGAAAGGGCTGTCTGCTAGGAGAGCATTATCTCTCTTCCGATGCACTATTTCATGTTTACTGTGTCCCACGCACCATCACATTGACGAATTAAAGCAGAAATGGCGTCGCTATGACATACTATAGGAGCCATGCCTTCTGTTTCCAAATCGAGTATTGTTTCCCTGGCAACGAAAGGGCGGTCTGCTAGGAGTGGATTATCTCTTTTCCGATGCACTATTTCATGTTTACTGTGTCCCACGCACCCTCACATTAACGAATTAACGCAGAAATGGCGTCGCTATGACATACTATTGGAGACATGCCTTCTGTTTCCCAATCGAGTATTGTTTCCCCGGCAACGCAATGGCTGTCTGCTAGGAGTGGATTATCTCTTTTCCGATGCACTATTTCATGTTACTGTGTCCCACGCACCCTCACATTGACGAATTAACGCAGAAATGGCGTCGCTATGACATACTATAGGTACCATGCCTTCTGTTTCCCAATCGAGTAATGTTTCCCTGGCAACGAAAGGGCTGTCTGCTAGGAGAGGATTATCTCTCTTCCGATGCACTATTTCATGTTTACTGTGTCCCACGCACCATCACATTGACGAATTAACGCAGAAATGGCGTCGCTATGACATACTATAGGAGCCATGCCTTCTGTTTCCCAATAGAGTATTGTTCCCCCGGCAACGAAAGGGCTGTCTGCTAGGAGAGGATTATCTCTCTACCGATGCACTATTTCATGTTTACTGTGTCCCACGCACCATCACATTGACGAATTAACGCAGAAATGGCGTCGCTATGACATACTATAGGTACCATGCCTTCTGTTTCCCAATCGAGTAATGTTTCCCGGCAACGAAAGGGCTGTCTGCTAGGAGTGGATTATCTCTTTTCCGATGCACTATTTCATGTTTACTGTGGCCCACGCACCCTCACATTGACGAATTAACGCAGAAATGGCGTCGCTATGACATACTATACGAGCCATGCCTTCTGTTTCCCAATCGAGTATTGTTTCCCCGGCAACGAAAGGGCTGTCTGCTAGGAGTGGATTATCTCTTTTCCGATGCACTATTTCATGTTTACTGTGTCCCATGCACCCTCACATTAACGAATTAACGCAGAAATGGCGTCGCTATGACATACTATAGGAGCCATGCCTTCTGTTTCCCAATCGAGTATTGTTTCCCCGGCAACGAAAGGGCTGTCTGCTGGGAGTGGATTATCTCTTTTCCGATGCACTATTTCATGTTTACTGTGTCCCACGCACCCTCACATTGACGAATTAACGCAGAAATGGCGTCGCTATGACATACTATAGGTACCATGCCTTCTGTTTCCCAATCGAGTATTGTTTCCCCGGCAACGAAATGGCTGTCTGCTAGAAGTGGATTATTTTTCTTCCGATTCACTATTTCATGTTTACTGTGTCCCACGCACCCTCACATTGACGAATTAACGCAGAAATGGCGTCGCTATGACATACTATAGGAGCCATGCCTTCTGTTTCCCAATTTAGTATTGTTTCCCCGGCAACGAAAGGGCTGTCTGCTAGGAGAGGATTATCTCTCTTCCGATGCACTATTTCATGTTTACTGTGTCCCCCGCACCCTCACATTGACGAATTATTGCAGAAATGGCGTCGCTATGACATACTATAGGAGCCATGCGTTCTGTTTCCCAATCGAGTATTGTTTCCCCGGCAACGAAAGAGCTGTCTGCTAGGAGTGGATTATCTCTTTTCCGATGTACTATTTCATGTTTACTGTGTCCCACGCACCCTCATATTGACGAATTAACGCAGAAATGACGTCCCTATGACATACTATAGGAGCCATGCCTTCTGTTTCCCAATCGAGTATTGTTTCCCCGGCAGCGAAAGGGCTGTCTGCTAGGAGAGCATTATCTCTCTTCCGATGCACTATTTCATGTTTACTGTGTCCCACGCACCATCACATTGACGAATTAAAGCAGAAATGGCGTCGCTATGACATACTATAGGAGCCATGCCTTCTGTTTCCAAATCGAGTATTGTTTCCCTGGCAACGAAAGGGCGGTCTGCTAGGAGTGGATTATCTCTTTTCCGATGCACTATTTCATGTTTACTGTGTCCCACGCACCCTCACATTAACGAATTAACGCAGAAATGGCGTCGCTATGACATACTATTGGAGACATGCCTTCTGTTTCCCAATCGAGTATTGTTTCCCCGGCAACGGAATGGCTGTCTGCTAGGAGTGGATTATCTCTTTTCCGATGTACTATTTCATGTTACTGTGTCCCACGCACCCTCACATTGACGAATTAACGCAGAAATGGCGTCGCTATGACATACTATAGGTACCATGCCTTCTGTTTCCCAATCGAGTAATGTTTCCCTGGCAACGAAAGGGCTGTCTGCTAGGAGAGGATTATCTCTCTTCCGATGCACTATTTCATGTTTACTGTGTCCCACGCACCATCACATTGACGAATTAACGCAGAAATGGCGTCGCTATGACATACTATACGAGCCATGCCTTCTGTTTCCCAATAGAGTATTGTTCCCCCGGCAACGAAAGGGCTGTCTGCTAGGAGAGGATTATCTCTTTTCCGATGCACTATTTCATGTTTACTGTGTCCCACGAACCATCACATTGACGAATTAACGCAGAAATGGCGTCGCTATGACATACTATAGGTACCATGCCTTCTGTTCCCAATCGAGTAATTTTTCCCCGGCAACGAAAGGGCTGTCTGCTAGGAGAGGATTATCTCCCTACCGATGCGCTATTTCATGTTTACTGTGTCCCACGCACCCTGACATTGACGAATTAACGCAGAAATGGCGTCGCTATGACATACTATAGGTGCCATGCCTTCTGTTTCCCAATCGAGCATTGTTTCCCGGCAACGAAAGGGCTGTCTGCTAGGAGTGGATCATCTCTTTTCCAATGCACTATTTCATGTTTACTGTGTCCCACGCACCCTCACATTGACGAATTAACGCAAAAATTGCGTCGCTATGACATACTATAGGAGCCATGCCTTCTGTATCCCAATCGAGTATTGTTTCCCCGGCAACGAAAGGGCTGTCTGCTGGGAGTGGATTATCTCTTTTCCGATGCACTATTTCATGTTTACTGTGTCCCACGCACCCTCACATTGAGGAATTAACGCAGAAATGGCGTCGCTATGTCATACTATAGGTACCATGCCTTCTGTTTCCCAATCGAGTATTGTTTCCCCGGCAACGAAATGGCTGTCTGCTAGGAGTGGATTATTTTTCTTCCGATGCACTATTTCATGTTTACTGTGTCCCACGCACCCTCACATTGACGAATTAACGCAGAAATGGCGTCGCTATGACATACTATAGGAGCCACGCCTTCTGTTTCCCAATCGAGTATTGTTTCCCCGGCAACGAAAGGGCTGTCTGCTAGGAGAGGATTATCTCTCTTCCGATGCACTATTTCATGTTTACTGTGTCCCACGCACCCTCACATTGACGAATTAACGCAGAAATGGCGTCGCTATGACATACTATAGGAGCCATGCGTTCTGTTTCCCAATCGAGCATTGTTTCCCGACAACGAAAGGGCTGTCTGCTAGGAGTGGATTATCTCTTTTCCGATGCACTATTTCATGTTTACTGTGGCCCACGCACCCTCACATTGACGAATTAACGCAGAAATGGCGTCGCTATGACATACTATACGAGCCATGCCTTCTGTTTCCCAATCGAGTATTGTTTCCTCGGCAACGAAAGGGCTGTCTGCTAGGAGTGGATTATCTCTTTTCCGATGCACTATTTCATTTTTACTGTGTCCCATGCACCCTCACATTAACGAATTAACGCAGAAATGGCGTCGCTATGACATACTATAGGAGCCATGCCTTCTGTTTCCCAATCGAGTATTGTTTCCCCGGCAACGAAAGGGCTGTCTGCTGGGAGTGGATTATCTCTTTTCCGATGCACTATTTCATGTTTACTGTGTCCCACGCACCCTCACATTGACGAATTAACGCAGAAATGGCGTCGCTATGACATACTATAGGTACCATGCCTTCTGTTTCCCAATCGAGTATTGTTTCCCCGGCAACGAAATGGCTGTCTGCTAGAAGTGGATTATTTTTCTTCCGATTCACTATTTCATGTTTACTGTGTCCCACGCACCCTCACATTGACGAATTAACGCAGAAATGGCGTCGCTATGACATACTATAGGAGCCATGCCTTCTGTTTCCCAATTTAGTATTGTTTCCCCGGCAACGAAAGGGCTGTCTGCTAGGAGAGGATTATCTCTCTTCCGATGCACTATTTCATGTTTACTGTGTCCCCCGCACCCTCACATTGACGAATTATTGCAGAAATGGCGTCGCTATGACATACTATAGGAGCCATGCGTTCTGTTTCCCAATCGAGTATTGTTTCCCCGGCAACGAAAGAGCTGTCTGCTAGGAGTGGATTATCTCTTTTCCGATGTACTATTTCATGTTTACTGTGTCCCACGCACCCTCATATTAACGAATTAACGCAGAAATGACGTCCCTATGACATACTATAGGAGCCATGCCTTCTGTTTCCCAATCGAGTATTGTTTCCCCGGCAACGAAAGGGCTGCCTGCTAGGAGAGCATTATCTCTCTTCCGATGCACTATTTCATGTTTACTGTGTCCCACGCACCATCACATTGACGAATTAAACCAGAAATGGCGTCGCTATGACATACTATAGGAGCCATGCCTTCTGTTTCCAAATCGAGTATTGTTTCCCTGGCAACGAAAGGGCGGTCTGCTAGGAGTGGATTATCTCTTTTCCGATGCACTATTTCATGTTTACTGTGTCCCACGCACCCTCACATTAACGAATTAACGCAGAAATGGCGTCGCTATGACATACTATTGGAGACATGCCTTCTGTTTCCCAATCGAGTATTGTTTCCCCGGCAACGGAATGGCTGTCTGCTAGGAGTGGATTATCTCTTTTCCGATGTACTATTTCATGTTACTGTGTCCCACGCACCCTCACATTGACGAATTAACGCAGAAATGGCGTCGCTATGACATACTATAGGTACCATGCCTTCTGTTTCCCAATCGAGTAATGTTTCCCTGGCAACGAAAGGGCTGTCTGCTAGGAGAGGATTATCTCTCTTCCGATGCACTATTTCATGTTTACTGTGTCCCACGCACCATCACATTGACGAATTAACGCAGAAATGGCGTCGCTATGACATACTATACGAGCCATGCCTTCTGTTTCCCAATAGAGTATTGTTCCCCCGGCAACGAAAGGGCTGTCTGCTAGGAGAGGATTATCTCTTTTCCGATGCACTATTTCATGTTTACTGTGTCCCACGAACCATCACATTGACGAATTAACGCAGAAATGGCGTCGCTATGACATACTATAGGTACCATGCCTTCTGTTCCCAATCGAGTAATTTTTCCCCGGCAACGAAAGGGCTGTCTGCTAGGAGAGGATTATCTCCCTACCGATGCGCTATTTCATGTTTACTGTGTCCCACGCACCCTGACATTGACGAATTAACGCAGAAATGGCGTCGCTATGACATACTATAGGTGCCATGCCTTCTGTTTCCCAATCGAGCATTGTTTCCCGGCAACGAAAGGGCTGTCTGCTAGGAGTGGATCATCTCTTTTCCAATGCACTATTTCATGTTTACTGTGTCCCACGCACCCTCACATTGACGAATTAACGCAAAAATTGCGTCGCTATGACATACTATAGGAGCCATGCCTTCTGTATCCCAATCGAGTATTGTTTCCCCGGCAACGAAAGGGCTGTCTGCTGGGAGTGGATTATCTCTTTTCCGATGCACTATTTCATGTTTACTGTGTCCCACGCACCCTCACATTGAGGAATTAACGCAGAAATGGCGTCGCTATGACATACTATAGGTACCATGCCTTCTGTTTCCCAATCGAGTATTGTTTCCCCGGCAACGAAATGGTTGTCTGCTAGGAGTGGATTATTTTTCTTCCGATGCACTATTTCATGTTTACTGTGTCCCACGCACCCTCACATTGACGAATTAACGCAGAAATGGCGTCGCTATGACATACTATAGGAGCCACGCCTTCTGTTTCCCAATCGAGTATTGTTTCCCCGGCAACGAAAGGGCTGTCTGCTAGGAGAGGATTATCTCTCTTCCGATGCACTATTTCATGTTTACTGTGTCCCACGCACCCTCACATTGACGAATTAACGCAGAAATGGCGTCGCTATGACATACTATAGGAGCCATGCGTTCTGTTTCCCAATCGAGTATTGTTTCCCCAGCAACGAAAGGGCTGTCTGCTAGGAGTGGATTATCTCTTTTCCGATGCACTATTTCATGTTTACTGTGTCCCATGCACCCTCACATTAACGAATTAACGCAGAAATGGCGTCGCTATGACATACTATAGGAGCCATGCGTTCTGTTTCCCAATCGAGTATTGTTTCCCCGGCAACGAAAGAGCTGTCTGCTAGGAGTGGATTATCTCTTTTCCGATGTACTATTTCATGTTTACTGTGTCCCACGCACCCTCACATTGACGAATTAACGCAGAAATGACGTCCCTATGACATACTATAGGAGCCATGCCTTCTGTTTCCCAATCGAGTATTGTTTCCCCGGCAACGAAAGGGCTGTCTGCTAGTAGAGCATTATCTCTCTTCCGATGCACTATTTCATGTTTACTGTGTCCCACGCACCATCACATTGACGAATTAATGCAGAAATGGCGTCGCTATGACATACTATAGGAGCCATGCCTTCTGTTTCCAAATCGAGTATTGTTTCCCCGGCAACGAAAGGGCGGTCTGCTAGGAGTGGATTATCTCTTTTCCGATGCACTATTTCATGTTTACTGTGTCCCACGCACCCTCGCATTAACGAATTAACGCAGAAATGGCGTCGCTATGACATACTATTGGAGACATGCCTTCTGTTTCCCAATCGAGTATTGTTTCCCCGGCAACGGAATGGCTGTCTGCTAGGAGTGGATTATCTCTTTTCCGATGCAGTATTTCATGTTTACTGTGTCCCACGCACCCTCACATTGACGAATTAACGCAGAAATGGCGTCGCTATGACATACTATAGGTACCATGCCTTCTGTTTCCCAATAGAGTATTGTTCCCACGGCAACGAAAGGGCTGTCTGCTAGGAGAGGATTATCTCTTTTCCGATGCACTATTTCATGTTTACTGTGTCCCACGCACCCTCACATTGACGAATTAACGCAGAAATGGCGTCGCTATGACATACTATAGGAGCCATGCCTTCTGTTTCCCAATCTAGTATTGTTTCCCCGGCAACGAAAGGGCTGTCTGCTAGGAGAGGATTATCTCTCTTCCGATGCACTATCTCATGTTTACTGTGTCCCACGCACCCTCACATTGACGAATTGACGCAGAAATGGCGTCGCTATGACATACTATAGGAGCCATGCCTTCTGTTTCCCAATCGAGTATTGTTTCCCGGCAACGAAAGGGCTGTCTGCTAGGAGTGGATTATCTCTTTTCCGATGCACTATTTTTTCTTTACTGTGTCCCACGCACCCTCACATTGACGAATTAACGCAGAAATGGCGTCGCTATGACATACTATAGGAGCCATGTCTTCTGTTTCCCAATCGAGTATTGTTTCCCCGGCAACGAAAGGGCTGTCTGCTAGGAGTGGATTATCTCTCTTCCGATGCACTATTTCATGTTTACTGTGTCCCACGCACCCTCACATTGACCAATTAACGCAGAAATGGCGTCGCTATGACATACTATAGGAGCCATGCCTTCTGTTTCCCAATCGAGTATTGTTTCCCGGCAACGAAAGGGCTGTCTGCTAGGAGAGGATTATCTCTCTTCCGATGCACTATTTCATGTTTACTGTGTCCCACGCACCCTCACATTGACGAATTAACGCAGAAATGGCGTCGCTATGACATACCTTAGGTACCATGCCTTCTGTTTCCCAATCGAGTATTGTTTCCCCGGCAACGAAAGGGCTGTCTGCTAGGAGAGGATTATCTCTCTTCCGATGCACTATTTCATGGTTTCTGTGTCCCACGCACCCTCACATTGACGAATTAACGCAGAAATGAAGTCGCTATGACATACTATAGGAGCCATGCCTTCTGTTTCCCAATCGAGTATTGTTTCCCCGGCAACGAAAGGGCTGTCTGCTAGGAGAGGATTATCTCTCTTCCGATGCACTATTTCATGTTTACTGTGTCCCACGCACCCTCACATTGACGAATTAACGCAGAAATGGCGTCGCTATGACATACTATAGGAGCCATGCCTTCTGTTTCCCAATCGAGTATTGTTTCCCCGGCAACGAAAGGGCTGTCTGCTAGGAGTGGATTATCTCTTTTCCGATGCACTATTTCATGTTTACTGTGTCCCACGCACCATCACATTGACGAATTAACGCAGAAATGGCGTCGCTATGACATACTATAGGTACCATGCCTTCTGTTTCCCAATCGAGTATTGTTTCCCCGGCAACAAGAGGGCTGTCTGCTAGGAGAGGATTATCTCTCTACCGATGCACTATTTCATGTTTACTGTGTCCCACGCACCATCACATTGACGAATTAACGCAGAAATGGCGTCGCTATGACATACTATAGGTACCATGCCATCTGTTTCCCAATCGAGTAATGTTTCCCCGGCAACGAAAGGGCTGTCTGCCAGGAGAGGATTATCTCTCTACCGATGCACTATTTCATGTTTACTGTGTCCCACGCACCATCACATTGACGAATTAACGCAGAAATGGCGTCGCTATGACATACTATAGGTACCATGCCTTCTGTTTCCCAATCGAGTATTGTTTCCCCGGCAACGAAAGGGTTGTCTGCTAGGAGAGGATTATCTCTCTACCGATGCACTATATCATGTTTACTGTGTCCCACGCACCATCACATTGACGAATTAACGCAGAAATAGCGTCGCTATGACATACTACAGGTACCATGCCTTCTGTTCCCAATCGAGTAATGTTTCCCCGGCAACGAAAGGGCTGTCTGCTAGGAGAGGATTATCTCTCTACCGATGCACTATTACATGTTTACTGTGTCCCACGCACCATCACATTGACGAATTAACGCAGAAATGGCGTCGCTATGACATACTATAGGTACCATGCCTTCTGTTTCCCAATCGAGTATTGTTTCCCGGCAACGAAAGGGCTGTCTGCTAGGAGAGGATTATCTCTCTTCCGATGCACTATTTCATGTTTACTGTGTCCCACGCACCCTCACATTGACGAATTAACGCAGAAATGGCGTCGCTATGACATACCTTAGGTACCATGCCTTCTGTTTCCCAATCGAGTATTGTTTCCCCGGCAACGAAAGGGCTGTCTGCTAGGAGAGGATTATCTCTCTTCCGGTGCACTATTTCATGGTTTCTGTGTCCCACGCACCCTCACATTGACGAATTAACGCAGAAATGAAGTCGCTATGACATACTATAGGAGCCATGCCTTCTGTTTCCCAATCGAGTATTGTTTCCCCGGCAACGAAAGGGCTGTCTGCTAGGAGAGGATTATCTCTCTTCCGATGCACTATTTCATGTTTACTGTGTCCCACGCACCCTCACATTGACGAATTAACGCAGAAATGGCGTCGCTATGACATACTATAGGAGCCATGCCTTCTGTTTCCCAATCGAGTATTGTTTCCCCGGCAACGAAAGGGCTGTCTGCTAGGAGTGGATTATCTCTTTTCCGATGCACTATTTCATGTTTACTGTGTCCCACGCACCATCACATTGACGAATTAACGCAGAAATGGCGTCGCTATGACATACTATAGGTACCATGCCTTCTGTTTCCCAATCGAGTATTGTTTCCCCGGCAACAAGAGGGCTGTCTGCTAGGAGAGGATTATCTCTCTACCGATGCACTATTTCATGTTTACTGTGTCCCACGCACCATCACATTGACGAATTAACGCAGAAATGGCGTCGCTATGACATACTATAGGTACCATGCCATCTGTTTCCCAATCGAGTAATGTTTCCCCGGCAACGAAAGGGCTGTCTGCCAGGAGAGGATTATCTCTCTACCGATGCACTATTTCATGTTTACTGTGTCCCACGCACCATCACATTGACGAATTAACGCAGAAATGGCGTCGCTATGACATACTATAGGTACCATGCCTTCTGTTTCCCAATCGAGTATTGTTTCCCCGGCAACGAAAGGGTTGTCTGCTAGGAGAGGATTATCTCTCTACCGATGCACTATTTCATGTTTACTGTGTCCCACGCACCATCACATTGACGAATTAACGCAGAAATGGCGTCGCTATGACATACTACAGGTACCATGCCTTCTGTTCCCAATCGAGTAATGTTTCCCCGGCAACGAAAGGGCTGTCTGCTAGGAGAGGATTATCTCTCTACCGATGCACTATTACATGTTTACTGTGTCCCACGCACCATCACATTGACGAATTAACGCAGAAATGGCGTCGCTATGACATACTATAGGTACCATGCCTTCTGTTTCCCAATCGAGTATTGTTTCCCCGGCAACGAAAGGGCTGTCTGCTAGGAGTGGATTATCTCTTTTGCGATGCACTATTTCATCTTTACTGTGTCCCATGCACCCTCACATTGACGAATTAACGCTGAAATGGCGTCGCTATGACATACTATAGGTACCATGAATTCTGTTTCCCAATCGAGTAATGTTTCCCCGGCAACGAAAGGGCTGTCTGCTAGGAGAGGATTATCTCTCTACCGATGCACTATTTCATGTTTACTGTGTCCCACGCACCATCACATTGACGAATTAAAGCAGAAATGGCGTCGCTATGACATACTATAGGTACCATGCCTTCTGTTTCCCAATCGAGTAATGTTTCCCCGGCAACGTAATGGCTGTCTGCTAGGAGTGGATTATCTCTTTTCCGATGCACTATTTCATGTTTACTGTGTCCCACGCACCCTCACATTGAAGAATTAACGCAGAAATGGCGTCGCTATGACATACTATAGGTACCATGCCTTCTGGTTCCCAATCGAGTATTGTTTCCCCGGCAACGAAAGGGCTGTCTGCTAGGAGTGGATTATCTCTTTTCCGATGCACTATTTCATGTTTACTGTGTCCCATGCACCCTCACATTGACGAACTAACGCAGAAATGGCGTCGCTATGACATACTATAGGTACCATGCCTTCTGTTTCCCAATCGAGTATTGTTTCCCCGGCAACGAAATGGCTGTCTGCTAGGAGTGGATTATCTCTTTTCCGATGCACTATTTCATGTTTACTGTGTCCCACGCACCCTCACATTGACGAATTAACGCAGAAATGGCGTCGCTATGACATACTATAGGTACCATGCCTTCTGTTTCCCAATCGAGTATTGTTTCCCCGGCAACGAAAGGGCTGTCTGCTAGGAGTGGATTATCTCTTTTCCGAAGCACTATTTCATGTTTACTGTGTCCCACGCACCCTCACATTGACGAATTAACGCAGAAATGGCGTCGCTATGACATACTATAGGTACCATGCCTTCTGTTTCCCAATCGAGTATTGTTTCCCCGGCAACGAAATGGCTGTCTGCTAGGAGTGGATTATCTCTTTTCCGATGCACTATTTCATGTTTACTGTGTCCCACGCACCCTCTCATTGAAGAATTAACGCAGAAATGGCGTCGCTATGACATACTATAGGTACCATGCCTTCTGTTTCCCAATCGAGTATTGTTTCCCCGGCAACAAGAGGGCTGTCTGCTAGGAGAGGATTATCTCTCTACCGATGCACTATTGCATGTTTACTGTGTCCCACGCACCATCACATTGACGAATTAACGCAGAAATGGCGTCGCTATGACATACTATAGGTACCATGCCATCTGTTTCCCAATCGAGTAATGTTTCCCCGGCAACGAAAGGGCTGTCTGCCAGGAGAGGATTATCTCTCTACCGATGCACTATTTCATGTTTACTGTGTCCCACGCACCATCACATTGACGAATTAACGCAGAAATGGCGTCGCTATGACATACTATAGGTACCATGCCTTCTGTTTCCCAATCGAGTATTGTTTCCCCGGCAACGAAAGGGTTGTCTGCTAGGAGAGGATTATCTCTCTACCGATGCACTATTTCATGTTTACTGTGTCCCACGCACCATCACATTGACGAATTAACGCAGAAATGGCGTCGCTATGACATACTACATTTACCATGCCTTCTGTTCCCAATCGAGTAATGTTTCCCCGGCAACGAAAGGGCTGTCTGCTAGGAGAGGATTATCTCTCTACCGATGCACTATTACATGTTTACTGTGTCCCACGCACCATCACATTGACGAATTAACGCAGAAATGGCGTCGCTATGACATACTATAGGTACCATGCCTTCTGTTTCCCAATCGAGTAATGTTTCCTCGGCAACGAAAGGGCTGTCTGCTAGGAGAGGATTATCTCTCTACCGATGCACTATTTCATGTTTACTGTGTCCCACGCACCATCACATTGACGAATTAACGCAGAAATGGCGTCGCTATGACATACTATAGGTACCATGCCTTCTGTTTCCCAATCGAGTATTGTTTCCCCGGCAACGAAAGGGCTGTCTGCTAGGAGTGGATTATCTCTTTTGCGATGCACTATTTCATCTTTACTGTGTCCCATGCACCCTCACATTGACGAATTAACGCTGAAATGGCGTCGCTATGACATACTATAGGTACCATGAATTCTGTTTCCCAATCGAGTAATGTTTCCCCGGCAACGAAAGGGCTGTCTGCTAGGAGAGGATTATCACTCTACCGATGCACTATTTCATGTTTACTGTGTCCCACGCACCATCACATTGACGAATTAAAGCAGAAATGGCGTCGCTATGACATACTATAGGTACCATGCCTTCTGTTACCCAATCGAGTAATGTTTCCCCGGCAACGTAATGGCTGTCTGCTAGGAGTGGATTATCTCTTTTCCGATGCACTATTTCATGTTTACTGTGTCCCACGCACCCTCACATTGAAGAATTAACGCAGAAATGGCGTCGCTATGACATACTATAGGTACCATGCCTTCTGGTTCCCAATCGAGTATTGTTTCCCCGGCAACGAAAGGGCTGTCTGCTAGGAGTGGATTATCTCTTTTCCGATGCACTATTTCATGTTTACTGTGTCCCACGCACCCTCACATTGACGAATTAACGCAGAAATGGCGTCGCTATGACATACTATAGGTACCATGCCTTCTGTTTCCCAATCGAGTATTGTTTCCCCGGCAACGAAAGGGCTGTCTGCTAGGCGTGGATTATCTCTTTTCCGATGCACTATTTCATGTTTACTGTGTCCCACGCACCCTCACATTGACGAATTAACGCAGAAATGGCGTCGCTATGACATACTATAGGTACCATGCCTTCTGTTTCCCAATCGAGTATTGTTTCCCCGGCAACGAAATGGCAGTCTGCTAGGAGTGGATTATCTCTTTTCCGATGCACTATTTCATGTTTACTGTGTCCCACGCACCCTCACATTGACGAATTAACGCAGAAATGGCGTCGCTATGATATACTATATGTACCATGCCTTCTGTTTCGCAATCGAGTAATATTTCCACGGCAACGACAGGGCTGTCTGCTAGGAGAGGATTATCTCTCTTCCGATGCACTATTTCATGTTTACTGTGTCCCACGCACCATCACATTGACGAATTAACGCAGAAATGGCGTCGCTGTGACATACTATAGGAGCCATGCCTTCTGTTTCCCAATCGAGTATTGTTTCCCCGGCAACGAAAGGGCTGTCTGCTAGGAGTGGATTATCTCTTTTCCGATGCACTATTTCATGTTTACTGTGTCCCACGCACCCTCACATTGACGAATTAACGCAGAAATGGCGTCGCTATGACATACTATAGGTACCATGCCTTCTGTTTCCCAATCGAGTATTGTTTCCCCGGCAACGAAATGGCTGTCTGCTAGGAGTGGATTATCTCTTTTCCGATGCACTATTTCATGTTTACTGTGTCCCACGCACCCTCACATTGACGAATTAACGCAGAAATGGCGTCGCTATGACATACTATAGGTACCATGCCTTCTGTTTCCCAATCGAGTATTGTTTCCCCGGCAACGAAAGGGCTGTCTGCTAGGAGTGGATTATCTCTTTTCCGATGCACTATTTCATGTTTACTGTGTCCCACGCACCCTCACATTGACGAATTAACGCAGAAATGGCGTCGCTATGACATACTATAGGTACCATGCCTTCTGTTTCCCAATCGAGTATTGTTTCCCCGGCAACGAAATGGCTGTCTGCTAGGAGTGGATTATCTCTTTTCCGATGCACTATTTCATGTTTACTGTGTCCCACGCACCCTCTCATTGAAGAATTAACGCAGAAATGGCGTCGCTATGACATACTATAGGTACCATGCCTTCTGTTTCCCAATCGAGTATTGTTTCCCCGGCAACGAAAGGGCTGTCTGCTAGGCGTGGATTATCTCTTTTCCGATGCACTATTTCATGTTTACTGTGTCCCACGCACCATCACATTGACGAATTAACGCAGAAATGGCGTCGCTATGACATACTATAGGTACCATGCTTTCTGTTTCCCAATCGAGTATTGTTTCCCCGGCAACGAAATGGCTGTCTGCTAGGAGTGGATTATCTCTTTTCCGATGCACTATTTCATGTTTACTGTGTCCCACGCACCCTCACATTGACGAATTAACGCAGAAATGGCGTCGCTATGATATACTATAGGTACCATGCCTTCTGTTTCGCAATCGAGTAATGTTTCCACGGCAACGACAGGGCTGTCTGCTAGGAGAGGATTATCTCTCTTCCGATGCACTATTTCATGTTTACTGTGTCCCACGCACCATCACATTGACGAATTAACGCAGAAATGGCGTCGCTGTGACATACTATAGGAGCCATGCCTTCTTTTTCCCAATCGAGTATTGTTTCCCCGGCAACGAAAGGGCTGTCTGCTAGGAGTGGATTATCTCTTTTCCGATGCAGTATTTCATGTTTACTGTGTCCCACGCACCCTCACATTGACGAATTAACGCAGAAATGGCGTCGCTATGACATACTATAGGTACCATGCCTTCTGTTTCCCAATCGAGTATTGTTTCCCCGGCAACGAAATGGCTGTCTGCTAGGAGTGGATTATCTCTCTACCGATGCACTATTTCATGTTTACTGTGTCCCACGCACCCTCACATTGACGAATTAACGCAGAAATGGCGTCGCTATGACATACTATAGGTACCATGCCTTCTGTTTCCCAATCGAGTATTGTTTCCCCGGCAACGAAAGGGCTGTCTGCTAGGCGTGGATTATCTCTTTTCCGATGCACTATTTCATGTTTACTGTGTCCCACGCACCCTCACATTGACGAATTAACGCAGAAATGGCGTCGCTATGACATACTATAGGTACCATGCCTTCTGTTTCCCAATCGAGTATTGTTTCCCCGGCAACGAAATGGCTGTCTGCTAGGAGTGGATTATCTCTTTTCCGATGCACTATTTCATGTTTACTGTGTCCCACGCACCCTCACATTGACGAATTAACGCAGAAATGGCGTCGCTATGATATACTATAGGTACCATGCCTTCTGTTTCGCAATCGAGTAATGTTTCCACGGCAACGACAGGGCTGTCTGCTAGGAGAGGATTATCTCTCTTCCGATGCACTATTTCATGTTTACTGTGTCCCACGCACCATCACATTGACGAATTAACGCAGAAATGGCGTCGCTGTGACATACTATAGGAGCCATGCCTTCTGTTTCCCAATCGAGTATTGTTTCCCCGGCAACGAAAGGGCTGTCTGCTAGGAGTGGATTATCTCTTTTCCGATGCAGTATTTCATGTTTACTGTGTCCCACGCACCCTCACATTGATGAATTAACGCAGAAATGGCGTCGCTATGACATACTATAGGTACCATGCCTTCTGTTTCCCAATCGAGTATTGTTTCCACGGCAACGAAATGGCTGTCTGCTAGGAGTGGATTATCTCTCTACCGATGCACTATTTCATGTTTACTGTGTCCCACGCACCCTCACATTGACGAATTAACGCAGAAATGGCGTCGCTATGACATACTATAGGTACCATGCCTTCTGTTTCCCAATCGAGTATTGTTTCCCCGGCAACGAAAGGGCTGTCTGCTAGGAGTGGATTATCTCTTTTCCGATGCAGTATTTCATGTTTACTGTGTCCCACGCACCCTCACATTGACGAATTAATGCAGAAATGGCGTCGCTATGATATACTATAGGTACAATGCCTTCTGTTTCGCAATCGAGTAGTGTTTCCCCGGCAACGAAAGGGCTGTCTGCTAGGAGAGGATTATCTCTCTACCGATGCACTATTTCATGTTTACTGTGTCCCACGCACCATCACATTGACGAATTAAAGCAGAAATGGCGTCGCTATGACATACTATAGGTACCATGCCTTCTGGTTCCCAATCGAGTATTGTTTCCCCGGCAACGTAATGGCTGTCTGCTAGGAGGGGATTATCTCTTTTCCGATGCACTATTTCATGTTTACTGTGTCCCACGCACCCTCACATTGACGAATTAACGCAGAAATGGCGTCGCTATGACATACTATAGGTACCATGCCTTCTGTTTCCCAATCGAGTATTGTTTCCCCGGCAACGAAAGGGCTGTCTGCTAGGAGTGTATTATCTCTTTTCCGATGCACTATTTCATGTTTACTGTGTCCCACGCACCCTCACATTGACGAATTAACGCAGAAATGGCGTCGCTATGACATACTATAGGTACCATGCCTTCTGTTTCCCAATCGAGTATTGTTTCCCCGGCAACGAAAGGGCTGTCTGCTAGGAGTGGATTATCTCTTTTCCGATGCACAATTTCATGTTTACTGTGTCCCACGCACCCTCACATTGACGAATTAACGCAGAAATGGCGTCGCTATGACATACTATAGGTACCATGCCTTCTGTTTCCCAATCGAGTATTGTTTCCCCGGCAACGAAATTGCTGTCTGCTAGGAGTGGATTATCTCTTTTCCGATGCACTATTTCATGTTTACTGTGTCCCACGCACCCTCACATTGACGAATTAACGCAGAAATGGCGTCGCTATGACATACTATAGGTACCATGCCTTCTGTTTCGCAATCGAGTAATGTTTCCACGGCAACGACAGGGCTGTCTGCTAGGAGAGGATTATCTCTCTTCCGATGCACTATTTCATGTTTACTGTGTCCCACGCACCATCACATTGACGAATTAACGCAGAAATGGCGTCGCTGTGACATACTATAGGAGCCATGCCTTCTGTTTCCCAATCGAGTATTGTTTCCCCGGCAACGAAAGGGCTGTCTGCTAGGAGTGGATTATTTCTTTTCCGATGCACTATTTCATGTTTACTGTGTCCCACGCACCCTCACATTGACGAATTAACGCAGAAATGGCGTCGCTATGACATACTATAGGTACCATGCCTTCGGTTTCCCAATCGAGTATTGTTTCCCCGGCAACGAAATGGCTGTCTGCTAGGAGTGGATTATCTCTTTTCCGATGCACTATTTCATGTTTACTGTGTCCCACGCACCCTCACATTGAAGAATTAACGCAGAAATGGCGTCGCTATGACATACTATAGGTACCATGCCTTCTGTATCCCAATCGAGTATTGTTTCCCCGGCAACGAAATGGCTGTCTGCTAGGAGTGGATTATCTCTTTTCCGATGCACTATTTCATGTTTACTGTGTCCCACGCACCCTCACATTGAAGAATTAACGCAGAAATGGCGTCGCTATGACATACTATAGGTACCATGCCTTCTGTTTCGCAATCGAGTAATGTTTCCCCGGCAACGAAAGGGCTGTCTGCTAGGAGAGGATTATCTCTCTACCGATGCACTATTTCATGTTTACTGTGTCCCACGCACCATCACATTGACGAATTAAAGCAGAAATGGCGTCGCTATGACATACTATAGGTACCATGCCTTCTGGTTTCCAATCGAGTATTGTTTCCCCGGCAACGTAATGGCTGTCTGCTAGGAGGGGATTATCTCTTTTCCGATGCACTATTTCATGTTTACTGTGTCCCACGCACCCTCACATTGACGAATTAACGCAGAAATGGCGTCGCTTTGACATACTATAGGTACCATGCCTTCTGTTTCCCAATCGAGTATTGTTTCCCCGGCAACGAAAGGGCTGTCTGCTATGAGTGGATTATCTCTTTTCCGATGCACTATTTCATGTTTACTGTGTCCCACGCACCGTCACATTGACGAATTAACGCAGAAATGGCGTCGCTATGACATACTATAGGTACCATGCCTTCTGTTTCCCAATCGAGTATTGTTTCCCCGGCAACGAAAGGGCTGTCTGCTAGGAGTGGATTATCTCTTTTCCGATGCACTATTTCATGTTTACTGTGTCCCACGCACCCTCACATTGACGAATTAACGCAGAAATGGCGTCGCTATGACATACTATAGGTACCATGCCTTCTGTTTCCCAATCGAGTATTGTTTCCCCGGCAACGAAATTGCTGTCTGCTAGGAGTGGATTATCTCTTTTCCGATGCACTATTTCATGTTTACTGTGTCCCACGCACCCTCACATTGACGAATTAACGCAGAAATGGCGTCGCAATGACATACTATAGGTACCATGCCTTCTGTTTCGCAATCGAGTAATGTTTCCACGGCAACGACAGGGCTGTCTGCTAGGAGAGGATTATCTCTCTTCCGATGCACTATTTCATGTTTACTGTGTCCCACGCACCATCACATTGACGAATTAACGCAGAAATGGCGTCGCTGTGACATACTATAGGAGCCATGCCTTCTGTTTCCCAATCGAGTATTGTTTCCCCGGCAACGAAATGGCTGTCTGCTAGGAGTGGATTATCTCTTTTCCGATGCACTATTTCATGTTTACTGTGTCCCACGCACCCTCACATTGAAGAATTAACGCAGAAATGGCGTCGCTATGACATACTATAGGTACCATGCCTTCTGTTTCCCAATCGAGTATTGTTTCCCCGGCAACGAAAGGGCTGTCCGCTAGGAGTGGATTATCTCTTTTCCGATGCACTATTTCATGTTTACTGTGTCCCACGCACCCTCACATTGACGAATTAACGCAGAAATGGCGTCGCTATGACATACTATAGGTACCATGCCTTCTGTTTCCCAATCGAGTATTGTTTCCCCGGCAACGAAAGGGCTGTCTGCTAGGAGTGGATTATCTCTTTTCCGATGCACTATTTCATGTTTACTGTGTCCCACGCACCCTCACATTGACGAATTAACGCAGAAATGGCGTCGCTATGACATACTATAGGTACCATGCCTTCTGTTTCCCAATCGAGTATTGTTTCCCCGGCAACGAAAGGGCTGTCTGCTAGGAAAGGATTATCTCTTTCCCGATGCACTATTTCATGCTTACTGTGTCCCACGCACCCTCACATTGACGAATTAACGCAGAAATGGCGTCGCTATGACATACTATAGGTACCATGCCTTCTGTTTCCCAATCGAGTATTGTTTCCCCGGCAACGAAATGGCTGTCTGCTAGGAGTGGATTATCTCTTTTCCGATGCACTATTTCATGTTTACTGTGTCCCACGCACCCTCACATTGAAGAATTAACGCAGAAATGGCGTCGCTATGACATACTATAGGTACCATGCCTTCTGTTTCCCAATCAAGTATTGTTTCCCCGGCAACGAAATGGCTGTCTGCTAGGAGTGGATTATCTCTTTTCCGATGCACTATTTCATGTTTACTGTGTCCCATGCACCCTCACATTGAAGAATTAACGCAGAAATGGCGTCGCTATGACATACTATAGGTACCATGCCTTCTGGTTCCCAATCGAGTATTGTTTCCCCGGCAACGAAAGGGCTGTCTGCTAGGAGTGGATTATCTCTTTTCCGATGCACTATTTCATGTTTACTGTGTCCCACGCACACTCACATTGACGAATTAACGCAGAAATGGCGTTTCTATGACATACTATAGGTACCATGCCTTCTGTTTCCAAATCGAGTATTGTTTCCCCGGCAACGAAATGGCTGTCTGCTAGGAGTTGATTATCTCTTTTCCGATGCACTATTTCATGTTTACTGTGTCCCACGCACCCTCACATTGACGAATTAACGCAGAAATGACGTCGCTATGACATACTATAGGTACCATGCCTTCTGTTTCCCAATCGAGTATTGTTTCCCCGGCAACGAAAGGGCTGTCTGCTAGGAAAGGATTATCTCTTTCCCGATGCACTATTTCATGCTTACTGTGTCCCACGCACCCTCACATTGACGAATTAACGCAGAAATGGCGTCGCTATGACATACTAAACGTACCTTGCCTTCTGTTTCCCAATCGAGTATTGTTTCCCCGGCAACGAAATGGCTGTCTGCTAGGAGTGGATTATCTCTTTTCCGATACACTATTTCATGTTTACTGTGTCCCACGCACCATCACATTGACGAATTAACGCAGAAATGGCGTCGCTGTGACATACTATAGGAGCCATGCCTTCTGTTTCCCAATCGAGTATTGTTTCCCCGGCAACGAAATGGCTGTCTGCTAGGAGTGGATTATCTCTTTTCCGATGCACTATTTCATGTTTACTGTGTCCCACGCACCCTCACATTGAAGAATTAACGCAGAAATGGCGTCGCTATGACATACTATAGGTATCATGCCTTCTGTTTCCCAATCGAGTATTGTTTCCCCGGCAACGAAAGGGCTGTCCGCTAGGAGTGGATTATCTCTTTTCCGATGCACTATTTCAAGTTTACTGTGTCCCACGCACCCTCACATTGACGAATTAACGCAGAAATGGCGTCGCTATGACATACTATAGGTACCATGCCTTCTGTTTCCCAATCGAGTATTGTTTCCCCGGCAACGAAAGGGCTGTCTGCTAGGAGTGGATTATCTCTTTTCCGATGCACTATTTCATGTTTACTGTGTCCCACGCACCCTCACATTGACGAATTAACGCAGAAATGGCGTCGCTATGACATACTATAGGTACCATGCCTTCTGTTTCCCAATCGAGTATTGTTTCCCCGGCAACGAAAGGGCTGTCTGCTAGGAAAGGATTATCTCTTTCCCGATGCACTATTTCATGCTTACTGTGTCCCACGCACCCTCACATTGACGAATTAACGCAGAAATGGCGTCGCTATGACATACTATAGGTACCATGCCCTCTGTTTCCCAATCGAGTATTGTTTCCCCGGCAACGAAAGGGCTGTCTGCTAGGAGTGGATTATCTCTTTTCCGATGCACTATTTCATGTTTACTGTGTCCCACGCATCCTCACATTGACGAATTAACGCAGAAATGGCGTCGCTATGACATACTATAGGTACCACGCCTTCTGTTTCCCAATCGAGTATTGTTTCCCCGGCAACGAAATTGCTGTCTGCTAGGAGTGGATTATCTCTTTTCCGATGCACTATTTCATGTTTACTGTGTCCCACGCACCCTCACATTGACGAATTAACGCAGAAATGGCGTCGCTATGACATACTATAGGTACCATGCCTTCTGTTTCGCAATCGAGTAATGTTTCCACGGCAACGACAGGGCTGTCTGCTAGGAGAGGATTATCTCTCTTCCGATGCACTATTTCATGTTTACTGTGTCCCACGCACCATCACATTGACGAATTAACGCAGAAATGGCGTCGCTGTGACATACTATAGGAGCCATGCCTTCTGTTTCCCAATCGAGTATTGTTTCCCCGGCAACGAAAGGGCTGTCTGCTAGGAGTGGATTATCTCTTTTCCGATGCAGTATTTCATGTTTACTGTGTCCCACGCACCCTCACATTGACGAATTAACGCAGAAATGGCGTCGCTATGACATACTATAGGTACCATGCCTTCTGTTTCCCAATCGAGTATTATTTCCCCGGCAACGAAATGGCTGTCTGCTAGGAGTGGATTATCTCTTTTCCGATGCACTATTTCATGTTTACTGTGTCCCACGCACCCTCACATTGAAGAATTAACGCAGAAATGGCGTCGCTATGACATACTATAGGTACCATGCCTTCTGTTTCCCAATCAAGTATTGTTTCCCCGGCAACGAAATGGCTGTCTGCTAGGAGTGGATTATCTCTTTTCCGATGCACTATTTCATTTTTACTGTGTCCCACGCACCCTCACATTGAAGAATTAACGCAGAAATGGCGTCGCTATGACATACTATAGGTACCATGCCTTCTGGTTCCCAATCGAGTATTGTTTCCCCGGCAACGAAAGGGCTGTCTGCTAGGAGTGGATTATCTCTTTTCCGATGCACTATTTCATGTTTACTGTGTCCCACGCACCCTCACATTGACGAATTAACGCAGAAATGGCGTCGCTATGACATACTATAGGTACCATGCCTTCTGTTTCGCAATCGAGTATTGTTTCCCCGGCAACGAAATGGCTGTCTGCTAGGAGTTGATTATCTCTTTTCCGATGCACTATTTCATGTTTACTGTGTCCCACGCACCCTCACATTGACGAATTAACGCAGAAATGGCGTCGCTATGACATACTATAGGTACCATGCCTTCTGTTTCCCAATCGAGTATTGTTTCCCCGGCAACGAAAGGGCTGTCTGCTAGGAAAGGATTATCTCTTTCCCGATGCACTATTTCACGCTTACTGTGTCCCACGCACCCTCACATTGACGAATTAACGCAGAAATGGCGTCGCTATGACATACTAAACGTACCTTGCCTTCTGTTTCCCAATCGAGTATTGTTTCCCCGGCAACGAAAGGGCTGTCTGCTAGGAGTGGATTATCTCTTTTCCGATACACTATTTCATGTTTACTGTGTCCCACGCACCCTCACATTGACGAATTAACGCAGAAATGGCGTCGCTATGACATACTATAGGTACCATGCCTTCTGTTTCCCAATCGAGTATTGTTTCCCCGGCAACGAAAGGGCTGTCTGCTAGGAGTGGATTATCTCTTTTCCGATGCACTATTTCACGTTTACTGTGTCCCACGCACCCTCACATTGACGAATTAACGCAGAAATGGCGTCGCTATGACATACTATAGGTACCATGCCTTCTGTTTCTCAATCGAGTATTGTTTCCCCGGCAACGAAAGGGCTGTCTGCTAGGAGTGGATTATCTCTTTTCCGATGCACTATTTCATGTTTACTGTGTCCCACGCACCCTCACATTGACGAATTAACGCAGAAATGGCGTCGCTATGACATACTATAGGTACCATGCCTTCTGTTTCCCAATCAAGTATTGTTTCCCCGGCAACGAAATGGCTGTCTGCTAGGAGTGGATTATCTCTTTTCCGATGCACTATTTCATTTTTACTGTGTCCCACGCACCCTCACATTGAAGAATTAACGCAGAAATGGCGTCGCTATGACATACTATAGGTACCATGCCTTCTGGTTCCCAATCGAGTATTGTTTCCCCGGCAACGAAAGGGCTGTCTGCTAGGAGTGGATTATCTCTTTTCCGATGCACTATTTCATGTTTACTGTGTCCCACGCACCCTCACATTGACGAATTAACGCAGAAATGGCGTCGCTATGACATACTATAGGTACCATGCCTTCTGTTTCGCAATCGAGTATTGTTTCCCCGGCAACGAAATGGCTGTCTGCTAGGAGTTGATTATCTCTTTTCCGATGCACTATTTCATGTTTACTGTGTCCCACGCACCCTCACATTGACGAATTAACGCAGAAATGGCGTCGCTATGACATACTATAGGTACCATGCCTTCTGTTTCCCAATCGAGTATTGTTTCCCCGGCAACGAAAGGGCTGTCTGCTAGGAAAGGATTATCTCTTTCCCGATGCACTATTTCACGCTTACTGTGTCCCACGCACCCTCACATTGACGAATTAACGCAGAAATGGCGTCGCTATGACATACTAAACGTACCTTGCCTTCTGTTTCCCAATCGAGTATTGTTTCCCCGGCAACGAAAGGGCTGTCTGCTAGGAGTGGATTATCTCTTTTCCGATACACTATTTCATGTTTACTGTGTCCCACGCACCCTCACATTGACGAATTAACGCAGAAATGGCGTCGCTATGACATACTATAGGTACCATGCCTTCTGTTTCCCAATCGAGTATTGTTTCCCCGGCAACGAAAGGGCTGTCTGCTAGGAGTGGATTATCTCTTTTCCGATGCACTATTTCACGTTTACTGTGTCCCACGCACCCTCACATTGACGAATTAACGCAGAAATGGCGTCGCTATGACATACTATAGGTACCATGCCTTCTGTTTCTCAATCGAGTATTGTTTCCCCGGCAACGAAAGGGCTGTCTGCTAGGAGTGGATTATCTCTTTTCCGATGCACTATTTCATGTTTACTGTGTCCCACGCACCCTCACATTGACGAATTAACGCAGAAATGGCGTCGCTATGACATACTATAGGTACCATGCGTTCTGTTTCCCAATCGAGTATTGTTTCCCCGGCAACGAAATGTCTGTCTGCTAGGAGTGGATTATCTCTTTTCCGATACACTATTTCATGTTTACTGTGTCCCACGCACCCTCACATTGACGAATTAACGCAGAAATGGCGTCGCTATGACATACTATAGGTACCATGCCTTCTGTTTCCCAATCGAGTATTGTTTCCCCGGCAACGAAAGGGCTGTCTGCTAGGAGTGGATTATCTCTTTTCCGATGCAGTATTTCATGTTTACTGTGTCCCACGCACCCTCACATTGACGAATTAACGCAGAAATGGCGTCGCTATGACATACTATAGGTACCATGCCTTCTGTTTCCCAATCGAGTATTGTTTCCCCGGCAACGAAAGGGCTGTCTGCTAGGAGTGGATTATCTCCTTTCCGATGCAGTATTTCATGTTTACTGTGTCCCACGCACCCTCACATTGACGAATTAACGCAGAAATGGCGTCGCTATGATATACTATAGGTACCATGCCTTCTGTTTCGCAATCGAGTAATGTTTCCCCGGCAACGAAAGGGCTGTCTGCTAGGAGAGGATTATCTCTCTACCGATGCACTATTTCATGTTTACTGTGTCCCACGCACCATCACATTGACGAATTAAAGCAGAAATGGCGTCGCTATGACATACTATAGGTACCATGCCTTCTGGTTCCCAATCGAGTATTGTTTCCCCGGCAACGTAATGGCTGTCTGCTAGGAGGGGATTATCTCTTTTCCGATTCACTATTTCATGTTTACTGTGTCCCACGCACCCTCACATTGACGAATTAACGCAGAAATGGCGTCGCTATGACATACTATAGGTACCATGCCTTCTGTTTCCCAATCGAGTATTGTTTCCCCGGCAACGAAAGGGCTGTCTGCTAGGAGTGGATTATCTCTTTTCCGATGCACTATTTCATGTTTACTGTGTCCCACGCACCCTCACATTGACGAATTAACGCAGAAATGGCGTCGCTATGACATACTATAGGTGCCATGCCTTCTGTTTCCCAATCGACTATTGTTTCCCCGGCAACGAAAGGGCTGTCTGCTAGGAGTGGATTATCTCTTTTCCGATGCACTATTTCATGTTTACTGTGTCCCACGCACCCTCACATTGACGAATTAACGCAGAAATGGCGTCGCTATGACATACTATAGGTACCATGCCTTCTGTTTCCCAATCGAGTATTGTTTCCCCGGCAACGAAATTGCTGTCTGCTAGGAGTGGATTATCTCTTTTCCGATGCACTATTTCATGTTTACTGTGTCCCACGCACCCTCACATTGACGAATTAACGCAGAAATGGCGTCGCTATGACATACTATAGGTACCATGCCTTCTGTTTCGCAATCGAGTAATGTTTCCACGGCAACGACAGGGCTGTCTGCTAGGAGAGGATTATCTCTCTTCCGATGCACTATTTCATGTTTACTGTGTCCCACACACCATCACATTGACGAATTAACGCAGAAATGGCGTCGCTGTGACATACTATAGGAGCCATGCCTTCTGTTTCCCAATCGAGTATTGTTTCCCCGGCAACGAAAGGGCTGTCTGCTAGGAGTGGATTATCTCTTTTCCGATGCAGTATTTCATGTTTACTGTGTCCCACGCACCCTCACATTGACGAATTAACGCAGAAATGGCGTCGCTATGACATACTATAGGTACCATGCCTTCTGTTTCCCAATCGAGTATTGTTTCCCCGGCAACGAAATGGCTGTCTGCTAGGAGTGGATTATCTCTTTTCCGTTGCACTATTTCATGTTTACTGTGTCCCACGCACCCTCACATTGAAGAATTAACGCAGAAATGGCGTCGCTGTGACATACTATAGGAGACACGCCTTCTGTTTCCCAATCGAGTATTGTTTCCGCGGCAACGAAAGGGCTGTCTGCTAGGAGAGGATTATCTCTCTTCCGATGCACTATTTCATGTTTACTGTGTCCCACGCACCCTCACATTGACGAATTAACGCAGAAATGGCGTCCCTATGACGTACTATAGGAGCCATGCCTTCTGGTTCCCAATCGAGTATTGTTTCCCTGGCAACGAAAGGGCTGACTGCTAGGAGTTGATTATCTCTTTTCCGATGCACTATTTCATGTTTACTGTGTCCCACGCACCCTCACATTGACGAAGTAACGCAGAAATGGCGTCGCTATGACATACTATAGGAGCCATGCCTTGTGTTTCCCAATCGAGTATTGTTTCCCCGGCAACGAAAGGGCTGTCTGCTAGGAGAGCATTATCTCTCTTCCGATGCACTATTTCATGTTTACTGTGTCCCACGGACCCCCACATTGACGAATTAACGCAGAAATGGCGTCGCTATGACATACTATAGGAGCCATGCCTTCTGTTTCCCAATCGAGTATTGTTTCCCCGGCAACGAAAGGGCTGTCTGCTAGGAGTGGATTACCTCTTTTCCGATGCACTATTTCATTTTTACTGTGTCCCACGCACCCTCACATTGACGAATAAACGCATAAATGGCGTCGCTATGACATACTATAGGAGACATGCCTTCGGCTTCCCAATCGAGTATTGTTTCCCCGGCAACGAAAGGGCTGACTGCTAGGAGTTGATTATCTCTTTACCGATGCACTATTTCATGTTTACTGTGTCCCACGCACCCTCACATTGACGAAGTATCGCAGAAATGGCGTCGGTATGACATACTATAGGATCCATGCCTTCTGTTTCCCAATCGAGTATTGTTTCCCCGGCAACGAAAGGGCTGTCTGCTAGGAGAGCATTATCTCTCTTCCGATGCACTATTTCATGTTTACTGTGTCCCACGGACCCCCACATTGACGAATTAACGCAGAAATGGCGTCGCTGTGACATACTATAGGAGACATGCCTTCTGTTTCCCAATCGAGTATTGTTTCCGCGGCAACGAAAGGGCTGTCTGCTAGGAGAGGATTATCTCTCTACCGATGCACTATTTCATGTTTACTGTGTCCCACGCACCCTCACATTGACGAATTAACGCAGAAATGGCGTCCCTATGACATACTATAGGAGCCATGCCTTCTGGTTCCCAATCGAGTATTGTTTCCCTGGCAACGAAAGGGCTGACAGCTAAGAGTTGATTATCTCTTTTCCGATGCACTATTTCATGTTTACTGTGTCCCACGCACCCTCACATTGACGAAGTAACGCAGAAATGGCGTCGCTATGACATACTATAGGAGCCATGCCTTCTGTTTCCCAATCGAGTATTGTTTCCCCGGCAACGAAAGGGCTGTCTGCTAGGAGAGCATTATCTCTCTTCCGATGCACTATTTCATGATTACTGTGTCCCACGGACCCACACATTGACGAATTAACGCAGAAATGGCGTCGCTATGACATACTATAGGAGCCATGCCCTCTGTTTCCCAATCGAGTATTGTTTCCCCGGCAACGAAAGGGCTGTCTGCTAGGAGTGGATTATCTCTTTTCCGATGCACTATTTCATTTTTACTGTGTCCCACGCACCCTCACATTGACGAATTAACGCATAAATGGCGTCGCTATGACATACTATAGGAGCCATGCCTTCGGTTTCCCAATCGAGTATTGTTTCCCCGGCACCGAAAGGGCTGTCTGCTAGGAGTAGATTTTCTCTTTTCCGATGCAGTATTTCATGTTTACTGTGTCCCACGCACCCTCACATTGACGATTTAACGCAGAAATGGCGTCGCTATGACATACTATAGGAGCCATGCCTTCTGTTTCCCAATCGAGTATTGTTTCCCCGGCAACGAAATGGCTGTCAGCTAGGAGTGGATTATTTCTCTTCCGATGCACTATTTCATGTTTACTGTGTCCCACGCACCCTCACATTGACGAATTAACGCAGAAATGGCGTCGCTATGACATACTATAGGAGCCATGCCTACTGTTTCCCAATCGAGTAATCTTTCCCCGGCAACGAAAGGACTGTCTGCTAGGAGTGGATTATCTCTTTTCCGATGCACTATTTCATGTTTACTGTGTCCCATGCACCCTCACATTGACGAATTAACGCAGAAATGGCGTCGCTATGACATACTATAGGTACCATGCCTTCTGTTTCCCAATCGAGTAATGTTTCCCCGGCAACGAAAGGGCTGTCTGCTAGGAGAGGATTATCTCTCTACCGATGCACTATTTCATGTTTACTGTGTCCCACACAACATCACATTGACGAATTAACGCAGAAATGGCGTCGCTATGACATACTATAGGTACCATGCCTTCTGTTTCCCAATCGAGTATTGTTTCCCCGGCAACGAAATGGCTGTCTGCTAGGAGTGGATTATCTCTTTTCCGATGCACTATTTCATGTTTACTGTGTCCCACGCACCCTCACATTGAAGAATTAACGCAGAAATGGCGTCGCTATGACATACTATAGGTACCATGCCTTCTGGTTCCCAATCGAGTATTGTTTCCCCGGCAAGGAAAGGGCTGTCTGCTAGGAGTGGATTATCTCTTTTCCGATGCACTATTTCATGTTTACTGTGTCCCACGCACCCTCACATTGACGAATTAACGCAGAAATGGCGTCGCTATGACATACTATAGGTACCATGCCTTCTGTTTCCCAATCGAGTATTGTTTCCCCGGCAACGAAAGGGCTGTCTGCTAGGAGTGGATTATCTCTTTTCCGATGCACTATTTCATGTTTACTGTGTCCCACGCACCCTCACATTGAGGAATTAACGCAGAAATGGCGTCACTATGACATACTATAGGTACCATGCCTTCTGTTTCCCAATCGAGTATTGTTTCCCCGGCAACGAAATGGCTGTCTGCTAGGAGTGGATTATATCTTTTCCGATGCACTATTTCATGTTTACTGTGTCCCACGCACCCTCTCATTGAAGAATTAACGCAGAAATGGCGTCGCTATGACATACTATAGGTACCATGCCTTCTGGTTCCCAATCGAGTATTGTTTCCCCGGCAACGAAAGGGCTGTCTGCTAGGAGTGGATTATCTCTTTTCCGATGCACTATTTCATGTTTACTGTGTCCCACGCACCCTCACATTGAGGAATTAACGCAGAAATGGCGTCGCTATGACATACTATAGGTACCATGCCTTCTGTTTCCCAATCGAGTAATGTTTCCCCGGCAACGAAAGGGCTGTCTGCTAGGAGAGGATTATCTCTCTACCGATGCACTATTTCATGTTTACTGTGTCCCACACAACATCACATTGACGAATTAACGCAGAAATGGCGTCGCTATGACATACTATAGGTACCATGCCTTCTGTTTCCCAATCGAGTATTGTTTCCCCGGCAACGAAATGGCTGTCTGCTAGGAGTGGATTATCTCTTTTCCGATGCACTATTTCATGTTTACTGTGTCCCACGCACCCTCACATTGACGAATTAACGCAGAAATGGCGTCGCTATGACATACTATAGGTACCATGCCTTCTGTTTCCCAATCGAGTATTGTTTCCCCGGCAACGAAATGGCTGTCTGCTAGGAGTGGATTATCTCTTTTCCGATGCACTATTTCATGTTTACTGTGTCCCACGCACCCTCACATTGACGAATTAACGCAGAAATGGCGTCGCTATGACATACTATAGGTACCATGCCTTCTGTTTCCCAATCGAGTATTGTTTCCCCGGCAACGAAAGGGCTGTCTGCTAGGAGTGGATTATCTCTTTTCCGATGCACTATTTCATGTTTACTGTGTCCCACGCACCCTCACATTGAGGAATTAACGCAGAAATGGCGTCACTATGACATACTATAGGTACCATGCCTTCTGTTTCCCAATCGAGTATTGTTTCCCCGGCAACGAAATGGCTGTCTGCTAGGAGTGGATTATATCTTTTCCGATGCACTATTTCATGTTTACTGTGTCCCACGCACCCTCTCATTGAAGAATTAACGCAGAAATGGCGTCGCTATGACATACTATAGGTACCATGCCTTCTGTTTCCCAATCGAGTATTGTTTCCCCGGCAACGAAAGGGCTGTCTGCTAGGAGTGGATTATCTCTTTTCCGATGCACTATTTCATGTTTACTGTGTCCCACGCACCCTCACATTGACGAATTAACGCAGAAATGGCGTCGCTATGACATACTATAGGTACCATGCCTTCTGTTTCCCAATCGCGTATTGTTTCCCCGGCAACGAAATGGCTGTCTGCTAGGAGTGGATTATCTCTTTTCCGATGCACTATTTCATGTTTACTGTGTCCCACGCACCCTCACATTGACGAATTAACGCAGAAATGGCGTCGCTATGACATACTATAGGTACCATGCCTTCTGTTTCGCAATCGAGTAATATTTCCCCGGCAACGACAGGGCTGTCTGCTAGGAGAGGATTATCTCTCTTCCGATGCACTATTTCATTTCTACTGTGTCCCATGCACCCTCACATTGACGAATTAACGCAGAAATGGCGTCGCTATGACATACTATAGGTACCATGCCTTCTGTTTCCCAATCGAGTAATGTTTCCCCGGCAACGAAAGGGCTGTCTGCTAGGAGAGGATTATCTCTCTACCGATGCACTATTTCATGTTTACTGTGTCCCACACACCATCACATTGACGAATTAACGCAGAAATGGCGTCGCTATGACATACTATAGGTACCATGCCTTCTGTTTCCCAATCGAGTACTGTTTCCCCGGCAACGAAATGGCTGTCTGCTAGGAGTGGATTATCTCTTTTCCGATGCACTATTTCATGTTTACTGTGTCCCACGCACAGTCACATTGAAGAATTAACGCAGAAATGGCGTCGCTATGACATACCATAGGTACCATGCCTTCTGGTTCCCAATCGAGTATTGTTTCCCCGGAAACGAAATGGCTGTCTGCTAGGAGTGGATTATCTCTTTTCCGATGCACTATTTCATGTTTACTGTGTCCCACGCACCCTCACATTGACGAATTAACGCAGAAATGGCGTCGCTATGACATACTATAGGTACCATGCCTTCTGTTTCCCAATCGAGTATTGTTTCCCCGGCAACGAAAGGGCTGTCTGCTAGGAGTGGATTATCTCTTTTCCGAAGCACTATTTCATGTTTACTGTGTCCCACGCACCCTCACATTGAGGAATTAACGCAGAAATGGCGTCACTATGACATACTATAGGTACCATGCCTTCTGTTTCCCAATCGAGTATTGTTTCCCCGGCAACGAAATGGCTGTCTGCTAGGAGTGGATTATATCTTTTCCGATGCACTATTTCATGTTTACTGTGTCCCACGCACCCTCTCATTGAAGAATTAACGCAGAAATGGCGTCGCTATGACATACTATAGGTACCATGCCTTCTGTTTCCCAATCGAGTATTGTTTCCCCGGCAACGAAAGGGCTGTCTGCTAGGAGTGGATTATCTCTTTTCCGATGCACTATTTCATGTTTACTGTGTCCCACGCACCCTCACATTGAGGAATTAACGCAGAAATGGCGTCGCTATGACATACTATAGGTACCATGCCTTCTGTTTCCCAATCGCGTATTGTTTCCCCTGGCAACGAAATGGCTGTCTGCTAGGAGTGGATTATCTCTTTTCCGATGCACTATTTCATGTTTACTGTGTCCCACGCACCCTCACATTGACGAATTAACGCAGAAATGGCGTCGCTATGACATACTATATGTACCATACCTTCTGTTTCGCAATCGAGTAATATTTCCCCGGCAACGAAAGGGCTGTCTGCTAGGAGAGGATTATCTCTCTTCCGATGCACTATTTCATGTTTACTGTGTCCCACGCACCATCACATTGACGAATTAACGCAGAAATGGCGTCGCTGTGACATACTATAGGAGCCATGCCTTCTGTTACCCAATCGAGTATTGTTTCCCCGGCAACGAAAGGGCTGTCTGCTAGGAGAGGATTATCTCTCTTCCGATGCACTATTTCATGTTTACTGTGTCCCACGCACCCTCTCATTGAAGAATTAACGCAGAAATGGCGTCGCTATGACATACTATAGGTACCATGCCTTCTGTTTCCCAATCGAGTATTGTTTCCCCGGCAACGAAAGGGCTGTCTGCTAGGAGTGGATTATCTCTTTTCCGATGCACTATTTCATGTTTACTGTGTCCCACGCACCCTCACATTGACGAATTAACGCAGAAATGGCGTCGCTATGACATACTATAGGTACCATGCCTTCTGTTTCCCAATCGCGTATTGTTTCCCCGGCAACGAAATGGCTGTCTGCTAGGAGTGGATTATCTCTTTTCCGATGCACTATTTCATGTTTACTGTGTCCCACGCACCCTCACATTGACGAATTAACGCAGAAATGGCGTCGCTATGACATACTATAGGTACCATGCCTTCTGTTTCGCAATCGAGTAATATTTCCCCGGCAACGACAGGGCTGTCTGCTAGGAGAGGATTATCTCTCTTCCGATGCACTATTTCATTTCTACTGTGTCCCATGCACCCTCACATTGACGAATTAACGCAGAAATGGCGTCGCTATGACATACTATAGGTACCATGCCTTCTGTTTCCCAATCGAGTAATGTTTCCCCGGCAACGAAAGGGCTGTCTGCTAGGAGAGGATTATCTCTCTACCGATGCACTATTTCATGTTTACTGTGTCCCACACACCATCACATTGACGAATTAACGCAGAAATGGCGTCGCTATGACATACTATAGGTACCATGCCTTCTGTTTCCCAATCGAGTACTGTTTCCCCGGCAACGAAATGGCTGTCTGCTAGGAGTGGATTATCTCTTTTCCGATGCACTATTTCATGTTTACTGTGTCCCACGCACCCTCACATTGAAGAATTAACGCAGAAATGGCGTCGCTATGACATACCATAGGTACCATGCCTTCTGGTTCCCAATCGAGTATTGTTTCCCCGGCAACGAAATGGCTGTCTGCTAGGAGTGGATTATCTCTTTTCCGATGCACTATTTCATGTTTACTGTGTCCCACGCACCCTCACATTGACGAATTAACGCAGAAATGGCGTCGCTATGACATACTATAGGTACCATGCCTTCTGTTTCCCAATCGAGTATTGTTTCCCCGGCAACGAAAGGGCTGTCTGCTAGGAGTGGATTATCTCTTTTCCGAAGCACTATTTCATGTTTACTGTGTCCCACGCACCCTCACATTGAGGAATTAACGCAGAAATGGCGTCACTATGACATACTATAGGTACCATGCCTTCTGTTTCCCAATCGAGTATTGTTTCCCCGGCAACGAAATGGCTGTCTGCTAGGAGTGGATTATATCTTTTCCGATGCACTATTTCATGTTTACTGTGTCCCACGCACCCTCTCATTGAAGAATTAACGCAGAAATGGCGTCGCTATGACATACTATAGGTACCATGCCTTCTGTTTCCCAATCGAGTATTGTTTCCCCGGCAACGAAAGGGCTGTCTGCTAGGAGTGGATTATCTCTTTTCCGATGCACTATTTCATGTTTACTGTGTCCCACGCACCCTCACATTGACGAATTAACGCAGAAAAGGCGTCGCTATGACATACTATAGGTACCATGCCTTCTGTTTCCCAATCGCGTATTGTTTCCCCTGGCAACGAAATGGCTGTCTGCTAGGAGTGGATTATCTCTTTTCCGATGCACTATTTCATGTTTACTGTGTCCCACGCACCCTCACATTGACGAATTAACGCAGAAATGGCGTCGCTATGACATACTATATGTACCATGCCTTCTGTTTCGCAATCGAGTAATATTTCCCCGGCAACGAAAGGGCTGTCTGCTAGGAGAGGATTATCTCTCTTCCGATGCACTATTTCATGTTTATTGTGTCCCACGCACCATCACATTGACGAATTAACGCAGAAATGGCGTCGCTGTGACATACTATAGGAGCCATGCCTTCTGTTACCCAATCGAGTATTGTTTCCCCGGCAACGAAAGGGCTGTCTGCTAGGAGAGGATTATCTCTCTTCCGATGCACTATTGCATGTTTACTGTGTCCCCCGCACCCTCACATTGACGAATTAACGCAGAAATGGCGTCCCTATGACATACTATAGGAGCCATGCCTTCTGGTTCACAATCGAGTATTGTTTCCCTGGCAACGAAAGGGCTGACTGCTAGGAGTTGATTATCTCTTTTCCGATGCACTATTTCATGTTTACTGTGTCCCACGCACCCTCACATTGACGAAGTAACGCAGAAATGGCGTCGCTATGACATACTATAGGTACCATGCCTTCTGTTTCGCAATCGAGTAATATTTCCCCGGCAACGACAGGGCTGTCTGCTAGGAGAGGATTATCTCTCTTCCGATGCACTATTTCATTTCTACTGTGTCCCATGCACCCTCACATTGACGAATTAACGCAGAAATGGCGTCGCTATGACATACTATAGGTACCATGCCTTCTGTTTCCCAATCGAGTAATGTTTCCCCGGCAACGAAAGGGCTGTCTGCTAGGAGAGGATTATCTCTCTACCGATGCACTATTTCATGTTTACTGTGTCCCACACACCATCACATTGACGAATTAACGCAGAAATGGCGTCGCTATGACATACTATAGGTACCATGCCTTCTGTTTCCCAATCGAGTACTGTTTCCCCGGCAACGAAATGGCTGTCTGCTAGGAGTGGATTATCTCTTTTCCGATGCACTATTTCATGTTTACTGTGTCCCACGCACCCTCACATTGAAGAATTAACGCAGAAATGGCGTCGCTATGACATACCATAGGTACCATGCCTTCTGGTTCCCAATCGAGTATTGTTTCCCCGGCAACGAAATGGCTGTCTGCTAGGAGTGGATTATCTCTTTTCCGATGCACTATTTCATGTTTACTGTGTCCCACGCACCCTCACATTGACGAATTAACGCAGAAATGGCGTCGCTATGACATACTATAGGTACCATGCCTTCTGTTTCCCAATCGAGTATTGTTTCCCCGGCAACGAAAGGGCTGTCTGCTAGGAGTGGATTATCTCTTTTCCGAAGCACTATTTCATGTTTACTGTGTCCCACGCACCCTCACATTGAGGAATTAACGCAGAAATGGCGTCACTATGACATACTATAGGTACCATGCCTTCTGTTTCCCAATCGAGTATTGTTTCCCCGGCAACGAAATGGCTGTCTGCTAGGAGTGGATTATATCTTTTCCGATGCACTATTTCATGTTTACTGTGTCCCACGCACCCTCTCATTGAAGAATTAACGCAGAAATGGCGTCGCTATGACATACTATAGGTACCATGCCTTCTGTTTCCCAATCGAGTATTGTTTCCCCGGCAACGAAAGGGCTGTCTGCTAGGAGTGGATTATCTCTTTTCCGATGCACTATTTCATGTTTACTGTGTCCCACGCACCCTCACATTGAGGAATTAACGCAGAAATGGCGTCACTATGACATACTATAGGTACCATGCCTTCTGTTTCCCAATCGAGTATTGTTTCCCCGGCAACGAAATGGCTGTCTGCTAGGAGTGGATTATATCTTTTCCGATGCACTATTTCATGTTTACTGTGTCCCACGCACCCTCTCATTGAAGAATTAACGCAGAAATGGCGTCGCTATGACATACTATAGGTACCATGCCTTCTGTTTCCCAATCGAGTATTGTTTCCCCGGCAACGAAAGGGCTGTCTGCTAGGAGTGGATTATCTCTTTTCCGATGCACTATTTCATGTTTACTGTGTCCCACGCACCCTCACATTGACGAATTAACGCAGAAATGGCGTCGCTATGACATACTATAGGTACCATGCCTTCTGTTTCCCAATCGCGTATTGTTTCCCCGGCAACGAAATGGCTGTCTGCTAGGAGTGGATTATCTCTTTTCCGATGCACTATTTCATGTTTACTGTGTCCCACGCACCCTCACATTGACGAATTAACGCAGAAATGGCGTCGCTATGACATACTATAGGTACCATGCCTTCTGTTTCGCAATCGAGTAATATTTCCCCGGCAACGACAGGGCTGTCTGCTAGGAGAGGATTATCTCTCTTCCGATGCACTATTTCATTTCTACTGTGTCCCATGCACCCTCACATTGACGAATTAACGCAGAAATGGCGTCGCTCTGACATACTATAGGTACCATGCCTTCTGTTTCCCAATCGAGTAATGTTTCCCCGGCAACGAAAGGGCTGTCTGCTAGGAGAGGATTATCTCTCTACCGATGCACTATTTCATGTTTACTGTGTCCCACACACCATCACATTGACGAATTAACGCAGAAATGGCGTCGCTATGACATACTATAGGTACCATGCCTTCTGTTTCCCAATCGAGTACTGTTTCCCCGGCAACGAAATGGCTGTCTGCTAGGAGTGGATTATCTCTTTTCCGATGCACTATTTCATGTTTACTGTGTCCCACGCACCCTCACATTGAAGAATTAACGCAGAAATGGCGTCGCTATGACATACCATAGGTACCATGCCTTCTGGTTCCCAATCGAGTATTGTTTCCCCGGCAACGAAATGGCTGTCTGCTAGGAGTGGATTATCTCTTTTCCGATGCACTATTTCATGTTTACTGTGTCCCACGCACCCTCACATTGACGAATTAACGCAGAAATGGCGTCGCTATGACATACTATAGGTACCATGCCTTCTGTTTCCCAATCGAGTATTGTTTCCCCGGCAACGAAAGGGCTGTCTGCTAGGAGTGGATTATCTCTTTTCCGAAGCACTATTTCATGTTTACTGTGTCCCACGCACCCTCACATTGAGGAATTAACGCAGAAATGGCGTCACTATGACATACTATAGGTACCATGCCTTCTGTTTCCCAATCGAGTATTGTTTCCCCGGCAACGAAATGGCTGTCTGCTAGGAGTGGATTATATCTTTTCCGATGCACTATTTCATGTTTACTGTGTCCCACGCACCCTCTCATTGAAGAATTAACGCAGAAATGGCGTCGCTATGACATACTATAGGTACCATGCCTTCTGTTTCCCAATCGAGTATTGTTTCCCCGGCAACGAAAGGGCTGTCTGCTAGGAGTGGATTATCTCTTTTCCGATGCACTATTTCATGTTTACTGTGTCCCACGCACCCTCACATTGACGAATTAACGCAGAAATGGCGTCGCTATGACATACTATAGGTACCATGCCTTCTGTTTCCCAATCGCGTATTGTTTCCCCTGGCAACGAAATGGCTGTCTGCTAGTAGTGGATTATCTCTTTTCCGATGCACTATTTCATGTTTACTGTGTCCCACGCACCCTCACATTGACGAATTAACGCAGAAATGGCGTCGCTATGACATACTATATGTACCATGCCTTCTGTTTCGCAATCGAGTAATATTTCCCCGGCAACGACAGGGCTGTCTGCTAGGAGAGGATTATCTCTCTTCCGATGCACTATTTCATGTTTACTGTGTCCCACGCACCATCACATTGACGAATTAACGCAGAAATGGCGTCGCTGTGACATACTATAGGAGCCATGCCTTCTGTTTCCCAATCGAGTATTGTTTCCCCGGCAACGAAAGGGCTGTCTGCTAGGAGAGGATTATCTCTCTTCCGATGCACTATTGCATGTTTACTGTGTCCCCCGCACCCTCACATTGACGAATTAACGCAGAAATGGCGTCCCTATGACATACTATAGGAGCCATGCCTTCTGGTTCACAATCGAGTATTGTTTCCCTGGCAACGAAAGGGCTGACTGCTAGGAGTTGATTATCTCTTTTCCGATGCACTATTTCATGTTTACTGTGTCCCACGCACCCTCACATTGACGAAGTAACGCAGAAATGGCGTCGCTATGACATACTATAGGAGCCATGCCTTCTGTTTCCCAATCGAGTATTGTTTCCCCGGCAACGAAAGGGCTGTCTGCTAGGATAGCATTATCTCTCTTCCGATGCACTATTTTATGTTTACTGTGTCCCACGGACCCCCACATTGACGAATTAACGCAGAAATGGCGTCGCTATGACATACTATAGGAGCCATGCCTTCTGTTTCCCAATCGAGTATTGTTTCCCCGGCAACGAAAGGGCTGTCTGCTAGGAGTGGATTATCTCTTTTCCGATGCACTATTTCATTTTTACTGTGTCCCACGCACCCTCACATTGACGAATTAACGCATAAATGGCGTCGCTATGACATACTATAGGAGACATGCCTTCGGTTTCCCAATCGAGTATTGTTTCCCCGGCACCGAAAGGGCTGTCTGCTAGGAGTAGATTTTCTCTTTTCCGATGCAGTATTTCATGTTTACTGTGTCCCACGCACCCTCACATTGACGAATTAATGCAGAAATGGCGTCGCTATGACATACTATAGGAGCCATGCCTTCTGTTTCCCAATCGAGTAATGTTTCCCCGGCAACGACAGGGCTGTCTGCTAGGAGAGGATTATCTCTCTTCCGATGCACTATTTCATGTTTACTGTGTCCCACGCACCATCACATTGACGAATTAACGCAGAAATGGCGTTGCTGTGACTTACTATAGAAGCCATGCCTTCTGTTTCCCAATCGAGTATTGTTTCCCCGGCAACGAAAGGGCTGTCTGCTAGGAGAGGATTATCTCTCTTCCGATGCACTATTTCATGTTTACTGTGTCCCACGCACCCTCACATTGACGAATTAACGCAGAAATGGCGTCCCCATGACATACTATTGGAGCCATGCCTTCTGGTTCCCAATCGAGTATTGTTTCCCTGGCAACGAAAGGGCTGACTGCTAGGAGTTGATTATCTCTTTTCCGATGCACTATTTCATGTTTACTGTGTCCCACGCACCCTCACATTGACGAAGTAACGCAGAAATGGCGTCGCTATGACATACTATAGGAGCCATGCCTTCTGTTTCCCAATCGAGTATTGTTTCCCCGGCAACGAAAGGGCTGTCTGCTAGGAGTGGATTATCTCTTTTCCGATGCACTATTTCATGTTTACTGTGTCCCACGCACCCTCATATTGACGAATTAACGCAGAAATGTCGTCGCTGTGACATACTATAGGAGCCATGCCTTCTGTTTCCCAATCGAGTGTTGTTTTCCCGGCAAAGAAAGGGCTGTCTGCTAGGAGAGGATTATCTCTCTTCCGATGCACTATTTCATGTTTACTGTGTCCCACACACCCTCACATTGACCAATTAACGCAGAAATGGCGTCCCTATGACATACTATAGGAGCCATGCCTTCTGTTTCCCAATCGAGTATTGTTTCCCCGGCAACGAAAGGGCTGTCTGCTAGGAGAGGATTATCTCTCTTCACATGCACTATTTCATGTTTACTGTGTCCCACGCACCCTCACATTGACGAATTAACGCAGAAATGGCATCGCTGTGACATACCATAGGAGCCATGCCTTCTGTTTCCCAATCGAGTATTGTTTCCCCGGCAACGAAAGGGCTGTCTGCTAGGGGAGGATTATCTCTGTTCCAATGCACTATTTCATGTTTACTGTGTCCCACGCACCCTCACATTGACGAATTAACGCAGAAATTGCGTCGCTATGACATACTATAGGTACCATGCCTTCTGTTTCCCAATCGAGTATTGTTCCCCGGCAACGAAAGGGCTGTCTGCTAGGAGAGGATTATCTCTCTACCGATGCACTATTTCATGTTTACTGTGTCCCACGCACCATCACATTGACGAATTAACGCAGAAATGGCGTCGCTGTGACATACTATAGGTACCATGCCTTCTGTTTCCCAATCGAGTAATGTTTCCCCGGCAACGAAAGGGCTGTCTGCTAGGAGTGGATTATCTCTTTTCCGATGCACTATTTCATGTTTACTGTGTCCCACGCACCCTCACATTGACGAATTAACGCAGAAATGGCGTCGCTATGACATACTATAGGTACCATGCCTTCTGTTTCCCAATCGAGTATTGTTTCCCCGGCAACGAAATGGCTGTCTGCTAGGAGTGGATTATCTCTTTTCCGATGCAGTATTTCATGTTTACTGTGTCCCACGCACCCTCAAATTGACGAATTAACGCAGAAATGGCGTCGCTATGACATACTATAGGTACCATGCCTTCTGTTTCCCAATCGAGTATTGTTTCCCCGGCAACGAATTGGCTGTCCGCTAGGAGTGGATTATCTCTTTTCCGATGCACTATTTCATGTTTACTGTGTCCCACGCACCCTCACATTGAAGTATTAACGCAGAAATGGCGTCGCTATGACATACTATAGGTACCATGCCTTCTGTTTCGCAATCGAGTAATATTTCCCCGGCAACGACAGGGCTGTCTGCTAGGAGAGGATTATCTCTCTTCCGATGCACTATTTCATGTTTACTGTGTCCCACGCACCATCACATTGACGAATTAACGCAGAAATGGCGTCGCTGTGACATACTATAGGAGCATTGCCTTCTGTTACCCAATCGAGTATTGTTTCCCCGGCAACGAAAGGGCTGTCTGCTAGGAGAGGATTATCTCTCTTCCGATGCACTATTGCATGTTTACTGTGTCCCACGCACCCTCACATTGACGAATTAACGCAGAAATGGCGTCCCTATGACATACTATAGGAGCCATGCCTTCTGGTTCCCAATCGAGTATTGTTTCCCTGGCAACGAAAGGGCTGACTGCTAGGAGTTGATTATCTCTTTTCCGATGCACTATTTCATGTTTACTGTGTCCCACGCACCCTCACATTGACGAAGTAACGCAGAAATGGCGTCGCTATGACATACTATAGGAGCCGTGCCTTCTGTTTCCCAATCGAGTATTGTTTCCCCGGCAACGAAAGGGCTGTCTGCTAGGATAGCATTATCTCTCTTCACATGCACTATTTCATGTTTACTGTGTCCCACGCACCCTCACAGTGACGAAGTAACGCAGAAATGGCGTCGCTATGACATACTATAGGAGCCATGCCTTCTGTTTCCCAATCGAGTATTGTTTCCCCGGCAACGAAAGGGCTGTCTGCTAGGAGTGGATTATCTCTTTTCCGATGCACTATTTCATGTTTACTGTGTCCCACGCACCATCACATTGACGAATTAACGCAGAAATGGCGTCGCTGTGACATACTATAGGAGCCATGCCTTCTGTTTCCCAATCGAGTGTTGTTTTCCTGGCAACGAAAGGGCTGTCTGCTAGGAGAGGATTATCTCTCTTCCGATGCACTATTTCATGTTTACTGTGTCCCACACACCCTCACATTGACGAATTAACGCAGAAATGGCGTCCCTATGACATACTATAGGAGCCATGCCTTCTGTTTCCCAATCGAGTATTGTTTCCCCGGCAACGAAAGGGCTGTCTGCTAGGAGAGGATTATCTCTCTTCACATGCACTATTTCATGTTTACTGTGTCCCACGCACCCTCACATTGACGAATTAACGCAGAAATGGCATCGCTGTGACATACCATAGGAGCCATGCCTTCTGTTTCCCAATCGAGTATTGTTTCCCCGGCAACGAAAGGGCTGTCTGCTAGGAGAGGATTATCTCTGTTCCGATGCACTATTTCATGTTTACTGTGTCCCACGCACCCTCACATTGACGAATTAACGCAGAAATTGCGTCGCTATGACATACTATAGGTACCATGCCTTCTGTTTCCCAATCGAGTATTGTTTCCCTGGCAACGAAAGGGCTGACTGCTAGGAGTTGATTATCTCTTTTCCGATGCACTATTTCATGTTTACTGTGTCCCACGCACCCTCACATTGACGAAGTAACGCAGAAATGGCGTCGCTATGACATACTATAGGAGCCATGCCTTCTGTTTCCCAATCGAGTATTGTTTCCCCGGCAACGAAAGGGCTGTCTGCTAGGATAGCATTATCTCTCTTCCGATGCACTATTTTATGTTTACTGTGTCCCACGGACCCCCACATTGACGAATTAACGCAGAAATGGCGTCGCTATGACATACTATAGGAGCCATGCCTTCTGTTTCCCAATCGAGTATTGTTTCCCCGGCAACGAAAGGGCTGTCTGCTAGGAGTGGATTATCTCTTTTCCGATGCACTATTTCATTTTTACTGTGTCCCACGCACCCTCACATTGACGAATTAACGCATAAATGGCGTCGCTATGACATACTATAGGAGACATGCCTTCGGTTTCCCAATCGAGTATTGTTTCCCCGGCACCGAAAGGGCTGTCTGCTAGGAGTAGATTTTCTCTTTTCCGATGCAGTATTTCATGTTTACTGTGTCCCACGCACCCTCACATTGACGAATTAATGCAGAAATGGCGTCGCTATGACATACTATAGGAGCCATGCCTTCTGTTTCCCAATCGAGTAATGTTTCCCCGGCAACGACAGGGCTGTCTGCTAGGAGAGGATTATCTCTCTTCCGATGCACTATTTCATGTTTACTGTGTCCCACGCACCATCACATTGACGAATTAACGCAGAAATGGCGTTGCTGTGACTTACTATAGAAGCCATGCCTTCTGTTTCCCAATCGAGTATTGTTTCCCCGGCAACGAAAGGGCTGTCTGCTAGGAGAGGATTATCTCTCTTCCGATGCACTATTTCATGTTTACTGTGTCCCACGCACCCTCACATTGACGAATTAACGCAGAAATGGCGTCCCCATGACATACTATTGGAGCCATGCCTTCTGGTTCCCAATCGAGTATTGTTTCCCTGGCAACGAAAGGGCTGACTGCTAGGAGTTGATTATCTCTTTTCCGATGCACTATTTCATGTTTACTGTGTCCCACGCACCCTCACATTGACGAAGTAACGCAGAAATGGCGTCGCTATGACATACTATAGGAGCCATGCCTTCTGTTTCCCAATCGAGTATTGTTTCCCCGGCAACGAAAGGGCTGTCTGCTAGGAGTGGATTATCTCTTTTCCGATGCACTATTTCATGTTTACTGTGTCCCACGCACCCTCATATTGACGAATTAACGCAGAAATGTCGTCGCTGTGACATACTATAGGAGCCATGCCTTCTGTTTCCCAATCGAGTGTTGTTTTCCCGGCAAAGAAAGGGCTGTCTGCTAGGAGAGGATTATCTCTCTTCCGATGCACTATTTCATGTTTACTGTGTCCCACACACCCTCACATTGACCAATTAACGCAGAAATGGCGTCCCTATGACATACTATAGGAGCCATGCCTTCTGTTTCCCAATCGAGTATTGTTTCCCCGGCAACGAAAGGGCTGTCTGCTAGGAGAGGATTATCTCTCTTCACATGCACTATTTCATGTTTACTGTGTCCCACGCACCCTCACATTGACGAATTAACGCAGAAATGGCATCGCTGTGACATACCATAGGAGCCATGCCTTCTGTTTCCCAATCGAGTATTGTTTCCCCGGCAACGAAAGGGCTGTCTGCTAGGGGAGGATTATCTCTGTTCCAATGCACTATTTCATGTTTACTGTGTCCCACGCACCCTCACATTGACGAATTAACGCAGAAATTGCGTCGCTATGACATACTATAGGTACCATGCCTTCTGTTTCCCAATCGAGTATTGTTCCCCGGCAACGAAAGGGCTGTCTGCTAGGAGAGGATTATCTCTCTACCGATGCACTATTTCATGTTTACTGTGTCCCACGCACCATCACATTGACGAATTAACGCAGAAATGGCGTCGCTGTGACATACTATAGGTACCATGCCTTCTGTTTCCCAATCGAGTAATGTTTCCCCGGCAACGAAAGGGCTGTCTGCTAGGAGTGGATTATCTCTTTTCCGATGCACTATTTCATGTTTACTGTGTCCCACGCACCCTCACATTGACGAATTAACGCAGAAATGGCGTCGCTATGACATACTATAGGTACCATGCCTTCTGTTTCCCAATCGAGTATTGTTTCCCCGGCAACGAAATGGCTGTCTGCTAGGAGTGGATTATCTCTTTTCCGATGCAGTATTTCATGTTTACTGTGTCCCACGCACCCTCAAATTGACGAATTAACGCAGAAATGGCGTCGCTATGACATACTATAGGTACCATGCCTTCTGTTTCCCAATCGAGTATTGTTTCCCCGGCAACGAATTGGCTGTCCGCTAGGAGTGGATTATCTCTTTTCCGATGCACTATTTCATGTTTACTGTGTCCCACGCACCCTCACATTGAAGTATTAACGCAGAAATGGCGTCGCTATGACATACTATAGGTACCATGCCTTCTGTTTCGCAATCGAGTAATATTTCCCCGGCAACGACAGGGCTGTCTGCTAGGAGAGGATTATCTCTCTTCCGATGCACTATTTCATGTTTGCTGTGTCCCACGCACCATCACATTGACGAATTAACGCAGAAATGGCGTCGCTGTGACATACTATAGGAGCATTGCCTTCTGTTACCCAATCGAGTATTGTTTCCCCGGCAACGAAAGGGCTGTCTGCTAGGAGAGGATTATCTCTCTTCCGATGCACTATTGCATGTTTACTGTGTCCCACGCACCCTCACATTGACGAATTAACGCAGAAATGGCGTCCCTATGACATACTATAGGAGCCATGCCTTCTGGTTCCCAATCGAGTATTGTTTCCCTGGCAACGAAAGGGCTGACTGCTAGGAGTTGATTATCTCTTTTCCGATGCACTATTTCATGTTTACTGTGTCCCACGCACCCTCACATTGACGAAGTAACGCAGAAATGGCGTCGCTATGACATACTATAGGAGCCGTGCCTTCTGTTTCCCAATCGAGTATTGTTTCCCCGGCAACGAAAGGGCTGTCTGCTAGGATAGCATTATCTCTCTTCACATGCACTATTTCATGTTTACTGTGTCCCACGCACCCTCACAGTGACGAAGTAACGCAGAAATGGCGTCGCTATGACATACTATAGGAGCCATGCCTTCTGTTTCCCAATCGAGTATTGTTTCCCCGGCAACGAAAGGGCTGTCTGCTAGGAGTGGATTATCTCTTTTCCGATGCACTATTTCATGTTTACTGTGTCCCACGCACCATCACATTGACGAATTAACGCAGAAATGGCGTCGCTGTGACATACTATAGGAGCCATGCCTTCTGTTTCCCAATCGAGTGTTGTTTTCCTGGCAACGAAAGGGCTGTCTGCTAGGAGAGGATTATCTCTCTTCCGATGCACTATTTCATGTTTACTGTGTCCCACACACCCTCACATTGACGAATTAACGCAGAAATGGCGTCCCTATGACATACTATAGGAGCCATGCCTTCTGTTTCCCAATCGAGTATTGTTTCCCCGGCAACGAAAGGGCTGTCTGCTAGGAGAGGATTATCTCTCTTCACATGCACTATTTCATGTTTACTGTGTCCCACGCACCCTCACATTGACGAATTAACGCAGAAATGGCATCGCTGTGACATACCATAGGAGCCATGCCTTCTGTTTCCCAATCGAGTATTGTTTCCCCGGCAACGAAAGGGCTGTCTGCTAGGAGAGGATTATCTCTGTTCCGATGCACTATTTCATGTTTACTGTGTCCCACGCACCCTCACATTGACGAATTAACGCAGAAATTGCGTCGCTATGACATACTATAGGTACCATGCCTTCTGTTTCCCAATCGAGTATTGTTCCCCGGCAACGAAAGGGCTGTCTGCTAGGAGAGGATTATCTCTCTACCGATGCACTATTTCATGTTTACTGTGTCCCACGCACCATCACATTGACGAATTAACGCAGAAATGGCGTCGCTGTGACATACTATAGGTACCATGCCTTCTGTTTCCCAATCGAGTAATGTTTCCACGGCAACGAAAGGGCTGTCTGCTAGGAGTGAATTATCTCTTTTCCGATGCACTATTTCATGTTTACTGTGTCCCACGCACCCTCACATTGACGAATTAACGCAGAAATGGCGTCGCTATGACATACTATAGGTACCATGCCTTCTGTTTCCCAATCGAGTATTGTTTCCCCGGCAACGAAAGGGCTGTCTGCTAGGAGTGGATTATCTCTTTTCCGATGCAGTATTTCATGTTTACTGTGACCCACGCACCCTCATATTGACGAATTAACGCAGAAATGGCGTCGCTATGACATACTATAGGTACCATGCCTTCTGTTTCCCAATCGAGTATTGTTTCCCCGGCAACGAATTGGCTGTCTGCTAGGAGTGGATTATCTCTTTTCCGATGCACTATTTCATGTTTACTGTGTCCCACGCACCCTCACATTGAAGAATTAACGCAGAAATGGCGTCGCTATGACATACTATAGGTACCATGGCTTCTGTTTCCCAATCGAGTATTGTTTCCCCGGCAACGAAATGGCTGTCTGCTAGGAGTGGATTATCTCTTTTCCGATGCACTATTTCATGTTTACTGTGTCCCACGCACCCTCACATTGAAGAATTAACGCAGAAATGGCGTCGCTATGACATACTATAGGTACCATGCCTTCTGTTTCCCAATCTAGTATTGTTTCCCCGGCAACGAAAGGGCTGTCTGCTAGGAGTGGATTATTTCTTTTCCGATGCACTATTTCATGTTTACTGTGTCCCACGCACCCTCACATTAACGAATTAACGCAGAAATGGCGTTGCTAAGACATACTATAGGTACCATGCCTTCTGTTTCCCAATCGAGTATTGTTTCCCCGGCAACGAAATGGCTGTCTGCTAGGAGTGGATTATCTCTTTTCCGATGCAGTATTTCATGTTTACTGTGTCCCACGCACCCTCACATTGACGAATTAACGCAGAAATGGCGTCGCTATGACATACTATAGGTACCATGCCTTCTGTTTCCAGATCGAGTATTGTTTCCCCGGCAACGAAAGGGCTGTCTGCTAGGAGTGGATTATCTCTTTTCCGATGCACTATTTCATGTTTACTGTGTCCCACGCACCCTCACATTGACGAATTAACGCAGAAATGGCGTCGCTATGACATACTATAGGTACCATGCCTTCTGTTTCCCAATCGAGTATTGTTTCCCCGGCAACGAAATGGCTGTCTGCTAGGAGTGGATTATCTCTTTTCCGATGCACTATTTCATGTTTACTGTGTCCCACGCACCCTCACATTGACGAATTGACGCAGAAATGGCGTCGCTATGACATACTATAGGTACCATGCCTTCTGTTTCCCAATCGAGTATTGTTTCCCCGGAAACGAAATGGCTGTCTGCTAGGAGTGGATTATCTCTTTTCCGATGCACTATTTCATGTTTACTGTGTCCCACGCACCCTCTCATTGAAGAATTAACGCAGAAATGGCGTCGCTATGACATACTATAGGTACCATGCCTTCTGTTTCCCAATCGAGTAATGTTTCCCCGGCAACGAAAGGGCTGTCTGCTAGGAGTGGATTATCTCTTTCCCGATGCACTATTTCATGTTTACTGTGTCCCACGCACCCTCACATTGAAGAATTAACGCAGAAATGGCGTCGCTATGACATACTATAGGTACCATGCCTTCAGTTTCCCAATCGAGTATTGTTTCCCCGGCAACGAAAGGGCTGTCTGCTAGGAGTGGATTATCTCTTTTCCGATGCACTATTTCATGTTTACTGTGTCCCATACACCCTCACATTGACGAATTAACGCAGAAATGGCGTCGCTATGACATACTATAGGTACCATGCCTTCTGTTTCCCAATCGAGTAGTGTTTCCCCGGCAACGAAAGGGCTGTCTGCTAGGAGAGGATTATCTCTCTACCGACGCACTATTTCATGTTTACTGTGTCCCACACACCATCACATTGACGAATTAACGCAGAAAAGGCGTCGCTATGACATACTATAGGTACCATGACTTCTGTTTCCCAATCGAGTATTGTTTCCCCGGCAACGAAATGGCTGTCTGCTAGGAGTGGATTATCTCTTTTCCGATGCACTATTTCATGTTTACTGTGTCCCACGCACCCTCACATTGAAGAATTAACGCAGAAATGGCGTCGCTGTGACATACTATAGGTACCATGCCTTCTGGTTCCCAATCGAGTATTGTTTCCCCGGCAACGAAAGGGCTGTCTGCTAGGAGTGGATTATTTCTTTTCCGATGCACTATTTCATGTTTACTGTGTCCCACGCACCCTCACATTAACGAATTTACGCAGAAATGGCGTCGCTATGACATACTATAGGTACCATGCCTTCTGTTTCCCAATCGAGTATTGTTTCCCCGGCAACGAAATGGCTGTCTGCTAGGAGTGGATTATCTCTTTTCCGATGCACTATTTCATGTTTACTGTGTCCCACGCACCCTCACATTGACGAATTAACGCAGAAATGGCGTTGCTATGACATACTATAGGTACCATGCCTTCTGGTTCCCAATCGAGTATTCTTTCCCCGGCAACGAAATGGCTGTCTGCTAGGAGTGGATTATCTCTTTTCCGATGCACTATTTCATGTTTACTGTGTCCCACGCACCCTCACATTAACGAATTAACGCAGAAATGGCGTCGCTATGACATACTATAGGTACCATGCCTTCTGTTTCCCAATCGAGTATTGTTTCCCCGGCAACGAAAGGGCTGTCTGCTAGGAGTGGATTATCTCTTTTCCGATGCACTATTTCATGTTTACTGTGTCCCACGCACCCTCACATTGAGGAATTAACGCAGAAATGGCGTCACTATGACATACTATAGGTACCATGCCTTCTGTTTCCTAATCGAGTATTGTTTCCCCCGGCAACGAAATGGCTGTCTGCTAGGAGTGGATTATCTCTTTTCCGATGCACTATTTCATGTTTACTGTGTCCCACGCACCCTCTCATTGAAGAATTAACGCAGAAATGGCGTCGCTATGACATACTATAGGTACCATGCCTTCTGGTTCCCAATCGAGTATTGTTTCCCCGGCAACGAAAGTGCTGTCTGCTAGGAGTGGATTATCTCTTTTCCGATGCACTATTTCATGTTTACTGTGTCCCACGCACCCTCACATTGACGAATTAACGCAGAAATGGCGTCGCTATGACATACTATAGGTACCATGCCTTCTGTTTCCCAATCGAGTATTGTTTCCCCGGCAACGAAATGGCTGTCTGCTAGGAGTGGATTATCTCTTTTCCGATGCACTATTTCATGTTTACTGTGTCCCACGCACCCTCACATTGACGAATTAGTGCAGAAATGGCGTCGCTATGACATACTATAGGTACCATGCCTTCTGTTTCGCAATCGAGTAATATTTCCCCGGCAACGACAGGGCTGTCTGCTAGGAGAGGATTATCTCTCTTCCGATGCACTATTTCATGTTTACTGTGTCCCACGCACCATCACATTGACGAATTAACGCAGAAATGGCGTCGTTGTGACATACTATAGGAGCCATGCCTTCTGTTTCCCAATCGAGTATTGTTTCCCCGGCAACGAAAGGGCTGTCTGCTAGGAGAGGATTATCTCTCTTCCGATGCACTATTGCATGTTTACTGTGTCCCACGCACCCTCACATTGACGAATTAACGCAGAAATGGCGTCCCTATGACATACTATAGGAGCCATGCCTTCTGGTTCCCAATCGAGTATTGTTTCCCTGGCAACGAAAGGGCTGACTGCTAGGAGTTGATTATCTCTTTTCCGATGCACTATTTCATGTTTACTGTGTCCCACGCACCCTCACATTGACGAAGTAACGCAGAAATGGCGTCGCTATGACATACTATAGGAGCCATGCCTTCTGTTTCCCAATCGAGTATTGTTTCCCCGGCAATGAAAGGGCTGTCTGCTAGGAATGGATTATCTCTTTTCCGATGCACTATTTCATGTTTACTGTGTCCCACGCACCCTCACATTGAGGAATTAACGCAGAAATGGCGTCACTATGACATACTATAGGTACCATGCCTTCTGTTTCCCAATCGAGTATTGTTTCCCCGGCAACGAAATGGCTGTCTGCTAGGAGTGGATTATCTCTTTTCCGATGCACTATTTCATGTTTACTGTGACCCACGCACCCTCTCATTGAAGAATTAACGCAGAAATGGCGTCGCTATGACATACTATAGGTACCATGCCTATTGGTTCCCAATCGAGTATTGTTTCCCCCGGCAACGAAAGGGCTGTCTGCTAGGAGTGGATTATCTCTTTTCCGATGCACTATTTCATGTTTACTGTGTCCCACGCACCCTCACATAGACGAAGTAACGCAGAAATGGCGTCGCTATGACATACTATAGGTACCATGCCTTCTGTTTCCCAATCGAGTATTGTTTCCCCGGCAACGAAATGGCTGTCTGCTAGGAGTGGATTATCTCTTTTCCGATGAACTATTTCATGTTTACTGTGTCCCACGCACCCTCACATTGACGAATTAACGCAGAAATGGCGTCGCTATGACATACTATAGGTACCATGCCTTCTGTTTCGCAATCGAGTAATATTTCCCCGGCAACGACAGGGCTGTCTGCTAGGAGAGGATTATCTCTCTTCCGATGCACTATTTCATGTTTACTGTGTCCCACGCACCATCACATTGACGAATTAACGCAGAAATGGCGTCGCTGTGACATACTATAGGAGCCATGCCTTCTGTTTCCCAATCGAGTATTGTTTCCCCCGGCAACGAAAGGGCTGTCTGCTAGGAGAGGATTATCTCTCTTCCGATGCACTATTGCATGTTTACTGTGTCCCACGCACCCTCACATTGACGAATTAACGCAGAAATGGCGTCCCTATGACATACTATAGGAGCCATGCCTTCTGGTTCCCAATCGAGTATTGTTTCCCTGGCAACGAAAGGGCTGACTGCTAGGAGTTGATTATCTCTTTTCCGATGCACTATTTCATGTTTACTGTGTCCCACGCACCCTCACATTGACGAAGTAACGCAGAAATGGCGTCGCTATGACATACTATAGGAGCCATGCCTTCTGTTTCCCAATCGAGTATTGTTTCCCCGGCAACGAAAGGGCTGTCTGCTAGGATAGCTTTATCTCTCTTCCGATGCACTATTTTATGTTTACTGTGTCCCACGGACCCCCACATTGACGAATTAACGTAGAAATGGCGTCGCTATGACATACTATAGGAGCCATGCCTTCGGTTTCCCAATCGAGTATTGTTTCCCCGGCACCGAAAGGGCTGTCTGCTAGGAGTAGATTTTCTCTTTTCCGATGCAGTATTTCATGTTTACTGTGTCCCACGCCCCCTCACATTGACGAATTAACGCAGAAATGGCGTCGCTATGACATACTATAGGTACCATGCCTTCTGTCTCGCAATTGAGTAATGTTTCCCCGGCAACGACAGAACTGTCTGCTAGGAGAGGATTATCTCTGTTCCGATGCACTATTTCATGTTTACTGTGTCCCACGCACCATCACATTGACGAATTAACGCAGAAATGGCGTTGCTGTGACATACTATAGGAGCCATGCCTTCTGTTTCCCAATCGAGTATTGTTTCCCCGGCAACGAAAGGGCTGTCTGCTAGGAGAGGATTATCTCTCTTCCGATGCACTATTTCATGTTTACTGTGTCCCACGCACCCTCACATTGACGAATTAACGCAGAAATGGCGTCCCTATGACATACTATAGGAGCCATAAATTCTGGTTCCCAATCGAGTATTGTTTCCCTGCCATACGAAAGGGCTGACTGCTAGGAGTTGATTATCTCTTTTCCGATGCACTATTTCATGTTTACTGTGTCCCACGCACCCTCACATTGAAAAGGAACGCAGAAATGGCGTCGCTATGACATACTATAGGAGCCATGCCTTCTGTTTCCCAATCGAGTATTGTTTCCCCGGCAACGAAAGGGCTGTCTGCTAGGAGTGGATTATCTCTTTTGCGATGCACTATTTCATGTTTACTTTGTCCCACGCACCCTCACATTGACGAATTAACGCAGAAATGTCGTCGCTGTGACATACTATAGTAGCCATGCCTTCTGTTTCCCAATCGAGTGTTGTTTCCCCGGCAACGAAAGGGCTGTCTGCTAGGAGAGGATTATCTCTCTTCCGATGCACTATTTCATGTTTACTGTGTCCCACGCACCCTCACATTGACGAATTAACGCAGAAATGGCGTCCCTATGACATACTATAGGAGCCATGCCTTCTGTTTCCCAATCGAGTATTGTTTCCCCGGCAACGAAAGGGCTGTCTGCTAGGAGAGGATTATCTCTCTTCCGATGCACTATTTCATGTTTACTGTGTCCCACGCACCCTCACATTGACGAATTAACGCAGAAATGGCATCGCTGTGACATACTATAGGAGCCATGCCTTCTGTTTCCCAATCGAGTATTGTTTCCCCGGCAACGAAAGGGCTGTCTGCTAAGAGAGGATTATCTCTCTTCCGATGCACTATTTCATGTTTACTGTGTCCCACGCACCCTCACATTGACGAATTAACGCAGGAATGGCGTCGCTATGACATACTATAGGTACCATGCCTTCTGTTTCCCAATCGAGTATTGTTTCCCCGGCAACGAAAGGGCTGTCTGCTAGGAGAGGATTATCTCTCTACCAATGCACTATTTCATGTTTACTGTGTCCCACGCACCATCACATTGACGAATTAACGCAGAAATGGCGTCGCTGTGACATACTATAGGTACCATGCCTTCTGTTTCCCAATCGAGTAATGTTTCCCCGGCAACGAAAGGGCTGTCTGCTAGGAGTGGATTATCTCTTTTCCGATGCACTATTTCATGTTTACTGTGTCCCACGCACCCTCACATTGACGAATTAACGCAGAAATGGCGTCGCTATGACATACTATAGGTACCATGCCTTCTGTTTCCCAATCGAGTATTGTTTCCCCGGCAACGAAAGGGCTGTCTGCTAGGAGTGGATTATCTCTTTTCCGATGCAGTATTTCATGTTTACTGTGTCCCACGCACCCTCACATTAACGAATTAACGCAGAAATGGCGTCGCTATGACATACTATAGGTACCATGCCTTCTGTTTCCCAATCGAGTATTGTTTCCCCGGCAACGAATTGGCTGTCTGCTAGTAGTGGATTATCTCTTTTCCGATCCACTATTTCATGTTTACTGTGTCCCACGCACCCTCACATTGAAGAATTAACGCAGAAATGGCGTCGCTATGTCATACTATAGGTACCATGCCTTCTGGTTCCCAATCGAGTATTGTTTCCCCGGCAACGAAAGGCCTGTCTGCTAGGAGTGGATTATTTCTTTTCCGATGCACTATTTCATGTTTACTGTGTCCCACGCACCCTCACATTAACGAATTAACGCAGAAATGGCGTCGCTATGACATACTATAGGTACCATGCCTTCTGTTTCCCAATCGAGTATTGTTTCCCCGGCAACGAAATGGCTGTCTGCTAGGAGTGGATTATCTCTTTTCCGATGCACTATTTCATGTTTACTGTGTCCCACGCACCCTCACATTGACGAATTAACGCAGAAATAGCGTCGCTATGACATACTATAGGTACCATGCCTTCTGTTTCCAGATCGAGTATTGTTTCCCCGGCAACGAAAGGGCTGTCTGCTAGGAGTGGATTATCTCTTTTCCGATGCACTATTTCATGTTTACTGTGTCCCACGCACCCTCACATTGACGAATTAACGCAGAAATGGCGTCGCTATGACATACTATAGGTACCATGCCTTCTGTTTCCCAATCGAGTATTGTTTCCCCGGCAACGAAATGGCTGTCTGCTAGGAGTGGATTATCTTTTTTCCGATGCACTATTTCATGTTTACTGTGTCCCACGGACCCCCACATTGACGAATTAACGCAGAAATGGCGTCGCTATGACATACTATAGGAGCCATGCCTTCTGTTTCCCAATCGAGTATTGTTTCCCCGGCAACGAAAGGGCTGTCTGCTAGGAGTGGATTATCTCTTTTCCGATGCACTATTTCATTTTTACTGTGTCCCACGCACCCTCACATTGACGAATTAACGCATAAATGGCGTCGCTATGACATACTATAGGAGACATGCCTTCGGTTTCCCAATCGAGTATTGTTTCCCCGGCACCGAAAGGGCTGTCTGCTAGGAGTAGATTTTCTCTTTTCCGATGCAGTATTTTCATGTTTACTGTGTCCCACGCACCCTCACATTGACGAATTAACGCAGAAATGGCGTCGCCATGACATACTATAGGAGCCATGCCTTCTGTTTCCCAATCGAGTATTGTTTCCCCGGCAACGAAATGGCTGTCTGCTAGGAGTGGATTATCTCTCTTCCGATGCACTATTTCATGTTTACTGTGTCCCACGCACCCCCACATTGACGAATTAACGCAGAAATGGCGTCGCTATGACATACTATAGGAGCCATGTCTTCTGTTTCCCAATCGAGTATTGTTTCCCCGGCAACGAAAGGGCTGTCTGCTAGGAGTGGATCATCTCTTTTCCGATGCACTATGTCATGTTTACTGTGTCCCACGCACCCTCACATTGACGAATTAACGCAGAAATGGCGTCGCTATGCCATACTATAGGAGCCATGCCTTCTGTTTCCCAATCGAGTATTGTTTCCCCGGCAACGAAAGGGCTGTCTGCTAGGAGAGGATTATCTCTCTACCGATGCACTATTTCATGTTTACTGTGTCCCACGCACCATCAAATTGACGAATTAACGCAGAAATGGCGTCGCTGTGACATACTATAGGTACCATGCCTTCTGTTTCCCAATCGAGTAATGTTTCCCCGGCAACGAAAGGGCTGTCTGCTAGGAGTGGATTATGTCTTTTCCGATGCACTATTGCATGTTTACTGTGTCCCACGCACCCTCACATTGACGAATTAACGCAGAAATGGCGTCCCTATGACATACTATAGGAGCCATGCCTTCTGGTTCCCAATCGAGTATTGTTTCCCTGGCAACGAAAGGGCTGACTGCTAGGAGTTGATTATCTCTTTTCCGATGCACTATTTCATGTTTACTGTGTCCCACGCACCCTCACATTGACGAAGTAACGCAGAAATGGCGTCGCTATGACATACTATAGGAGCCATGCCTTCTGTTTCCCAATCGAGTATTGTTTCCCCGGCAACGAAAGGGCTGTCTGCTAGGATAGCTTTATCTCTCTTCCGATGCACTATTTTATGTTTACTGTGTCCCACGGACCCCCACATTGACGAATTAACGTAGAAATGGCGTCGCTATGTCATACTATAGGAGCCATGCCTTCGGTTTCCCAATCGAGTATTGTTTCCCCGGCACCGAAAGGGCTGTCTGCTAGGAGTAGATTTTCTCTTTTCCGATGCAGTATTTCATGTTTACTGTGTCCCACGCCCCCTCACATTGACGAATTAACGCAGAAATGGCGTCGCTATGACATACTATAGGTACCATGCCTTCTGTCTCGCAATCGAGTAATGTTTCCCCGGCAACGACAGAACTGTCTGCTAGGAGAGGATTATCTCTCTTCCGATGCACTATTTCATGTTTACTGTGTCCCACGCACCATCACATTGACGAATTAACGCAGAAATGGCGTTGCTGTGACATACTATAGGAGCCATGCCTTCTGTTTCCCAATCGAGTATTGTTTCCCCGGCAACGAAAGGGCTGTCTGCTAGGAGAGGATTATCTCTCTTCCGATGCACTATTTCATGTTTACTGTGTCCCACGCACCCTCACATTGACGAATTAACGCAGAAATGGCGTCCCTATGACATACTATAGGAGCCATACCTTCTGGTTCCCAATCGAGTATTGTTTCCCTGCCATACGAAAGGGCTGACTGCTAGGAGTTGATTATCTCTTTTCCGATGCACTATTTCATGTTTACTGTGTCCCACGCACCCTCACATTGACGAAGTAACGCAGAAATGGCGTCGCTATGACATACTATAGGAGCCATGCCTTCTGTTTCCCAATCGAGTATTGTTTCCCCGGCAACGAAAGGGCTGTCTGCTAGGAGTGGATTATCTCTTTTGCGATGCACTATTTCATGTTTACTGTGTCCCACGCACCCTCACATTGACGAATTAACGCAGAAATGTCGTCGCTGTGACATACTATAGGAGCCATGCCTTCTGTTTCCCAATCGAGTGTTGTTTCCCCGGCAACGAAAGGGCTGTCTGTTAGGAGAGGATTATCTCTCTTCCGATGCACTATTTCATGTTTACTGTGTCCCACGCACCCTCACATTGACGAATTAACGCAGAAATGGCGTCGCTATGACATACTATAGGTACCATGCCTTCTGTTTCCCAATCGAGTATTGTTTCCCCGGCAACGAAAGGGCTGTCTGCTAGGAGAGGATTATCTCTCTACCGATGCACTATTTCATGTTTACTGTGTCCCACGCACCATCACATTGACGAATTAACGCAGAAATGGCGTCGCTGTGACATACTATAGGTACCATGCCTTCTGTTTCCCAATCGAGTAATGTTTCCCCGGCAACGAAAGGGCTGTCTGCTAGGAGTGGATTATCTCTTTTCCGATGCACTATTTCATGTTTACTGTGTCCCACGCACCCTCACATTGACGAATTAACGAGAAATGGCGTCGCTATGACATACTATAGGTACCATGCCTTCTGTTTCCCAATCGAGTATTGTTTCCACGGCAACGAAAGGGCTGTCTGCTAGGAGTGGATTATCTCTTTTCCGATGCAGTATTTCATGTTTACTGTGTCCCACGCACCCTCACATTAACGAATTAACGCAGAAATGGCGTCGCTATGACATACTATAGGTACCATGCCTTCTGTTTCCCAATCGAGTATTGTTTCCCCGGCAACGAATTGGCTGTCTGCTAGTAGTGGATTATCTCTTTTCCGATCCACTATTTCATGTTTACTGTGTCCCACGCACCCTCACATTGAAGAATTAACGCAGAAATGGCGTCGCTATGTCATACTATAGGTACCATGCCTTCTGGTTCCCAATCGAGTATTGTTTCCCCGGCAACGAAAGGGCTGTCTGCTAGGAGTGGATTATTTCTTTTCCGATGCACTATTTCATGTTAACTGTGTCCCACGCACCCTCACATTAACGAATTAACGCAGAAATGGCGTCGCTATGACATACTATAGGTACCATGCCTTCTGTTCCCCAATCGAGTATTGTTTCCCCGGCAACGAAATGGCTGTCTGCTAGGAGTGGATTATCTCTTTTCCGATGCACTATTTCATGTTTACTGTGTCCCACGCACCCTCACATTGACGAATTAACGCAGAAATAGCGTCGCTATGACATACTATAGGTACCATGCCTTCTGTTTCCAGATCGAGTATTGTTTCCCCGGCAACGAAAGGGCTGTCTGCTAGGAGTGGATTATCTCTTTTCCGATGCACTATTTCATGTTTACTGTGTCCCACGCACCATCAAATTGACGAATTAACGCAGAAATGGCGTCGCTGTGACATACTATAGGTACCATGCCTTCTGTTTCCCAATCGAGTATTGTTTCCCCGGCAACGAAATGGCTGTCTGCTAGGAGTGGATTATCTCTTTTCCGATGCACTATTTCATGTTTACTGTGTCCCACGCACCCTCACATTGACGAAATTACGCAGAACTGGCGTCGCTATGACATACTATAGGTACCACGCCTTCTGTTTCGCAATCGAGTAATGTTTCCCCAGCAACGACAGGGCTGTCTGCTAGGAGAGGATTATCTCTCTTCCGATGCACTATTTCATGTTTACTGTGTCCCACGCACCATCACATTGACGAATTAACGCAGAAATGGCGTCGCTGTGACATACTATAGGAGCCATGCCTTCTGGTTCCCAATCGAGTATTGTTTCCCCGGCAACGAAAGGGCTGACTGCTAGGAGAGCATTATCTCTCTTCCGATGCACTATTTCATGTTTACTGTGTCCCACGGACCCCCACATTGACGAATTAACGCAGAAATGGCGTCGCTATGACATACTATAGGAGCCATGCCTTCTGTTTCCCAATCGAGTATTGTTTCCCCGGCAACGAAAGGGCTGTCTGCTAGGAGTGGATTATCTCTTTTCCGATGCACTATTTCATTTTTACTGTGTCCCACGCACCCTCACATTGACGAATTAACGCATAAATGGCGTCGCTATGACATACTATAGGAGACATGCCTTCGGTTTCCCAATCGAGTATTGTTTCCCCGGCACCGAAAGGGCTGTCTGCTAGGAGTAGATTTTCTCTTTTCCGATGCAGTATTTTCATGTTTACTGTGTCCCACGCACCCTCACATTGACGAATTAACGCAGAAATGGCGTCGCCATGACATACTATAGGAGCCATGCCTTCTGTTTCCCAATCGAGTATTGTTTCCCCGGCAACGAAATGGCTGTCTGCTAGGAGTGGATTATCTCTCTTCCGATGCACTATTTCATGTTTACTGTGTCCCACGCACCCCCACATTGACGAATTAACGCAGAAATGGCGTCGCTATGACATACTATAGGAGCCATGTCTTCTGTTTCCCAATCGAGTATTGTTTCCCCGGCAACGAAAGGGCTGTCTGCTAGGAGTGGATCATCTCTTTTCCGATGCACTATGTCATGTTTACTGTGTCCCACGCACCCTCACATTGACGAATTAACGCAGAAATGGCGTCGCTATGACATACTATAGGAGCCATGCCTTCTGTTTCCCAATCGAGTATTGTTTCCCCGGCAACGAAAGGGCTGTCTGCTAGGAGAGGATTATCTCTCTACCGATGCACTATTTCATGTTTACTGTGTCCCACGCACCATCAAATTGACGAATTAACGCAGAAATGGCGTCGCTGTGACATACTATAGGTACCATGCCTTCTGTTTCCCAATCGAGTAATGTTTCCCCGGCAACGAAAGGGCTGTCTGCTAGGAGTGGATTATCTCTTTTCCGATGCACTATTTCATGTTTACTGTGTCTCACGCACCCTCACATTGACGAATTAACGCAGAAATGGCGTCGCTATGACATACTATAGGTACCATGCCTTCTGTTTCCCAATCGAGTATTGTTTCCCCGGCAACGAAAGGGCTGTCTGCTAGGAGTGGATTATCTCTTTTCCGATGCACTATTTCATGTTTACTGTGTCCCACGCACCCTCACATTGACGAATTAACGCAGAAATGGCGTCGCTATGACATACTATAGGTACCATGCCTTCTGTTTCCCAATCGAGTATTGTTTCCGCGGCAACGAATTGGCTGTCTGCTAGGAGTGGATTATCTCTTTTCCGATGCACTATTTCATGTTTACTGTGTCCCACGCACCCTCACATTGAAGAATTAACGCAGAAATGGCGTCGCTATGACATACTATAGGTACCATGCCTTCTGTTTCCCAATCGAGTATTGTTTCCCCGGCAACGAAAGGGCTGTCTGCTAGGAGTGGATTATCTCTCTACCGATGCACTATTTCATGTTTACTGTGCCCCACACACCATCACATTGACGAATTAACGCAGAAATGGCGTTGCTATGACATACTATAGGTACCATGCCTTCTGTTTCCAAATCGAGTATTGTTTCCCCGGCAACGAAATGGCTGTCTGCTAGGAGTGGATTATCTCTTTTCCGATGCACTATTTCATGTTTACTGTGTCCCACGCACCCTCACATTGAAGAATTAACGCAGAAATGGCGTCGCTATGACATACTATAGGTACCATGCCTTCTGGTTCCCAATCGAGTATTGTTTCCCCGGCAACGAAAGGGCTGTCTGCTAGGAGTGGATTATTTCTTTTCCTATGCACTATTTCATGTTTACTGTGTCCCACGCACCCTCACATTGACGAATTAACGCAGAAATGGCGTCGCTATGACATACTATAGGTACCATGACTTCTGTTTCCCAATCGAGTATTGTTTCCCCGGCAACGAAATGGCTGTCTGCTAGGAGTGGATTATCTCTTTTCCGATGCACTATTTCATGTTTACTGTGTCCCACGCACCCTCACATTGAAGAATTAACGCAGAAATGGCGTCGCTATGACATACTATAGGTACCATGCCTTCTGTTTCCCAATCGAGTATTGTTTCCCCGGCAACGAAATGGCTGTCTGCTAGGAGTGGATTATCTCTTTTCCGATGCACTATTTCATGTTTACTGTGTCCCACGCACCCTCACATTGACGAATTAAAGCAGAAATGGCGTCGCTATGACATACTATAGGTACCATGCCTTCTGTTTCCAGATCGAGTATTGTTTCCCCGGCAACGAAAGGGCTGTCTGCTAGGAGTGGATTATCTCTTTTCCGATGCACTATTTCATGTTTACTGTGTCCCACGCACCCTCACATTGACGAATTAACGCAGAAATGGCGTCGCTATGACATACTATAGGTACCATGCCTTCTGTTTCCCAATCGAGTATTGTTTCCCCGGCAACGAAATGGCTGTCGGCTAGGAGTGGATTATCTCTTTTCCGATGCACTATTTCATGTTTACTGTGTCCCACGCACCCTCTCATTGAAGAATTAACGCAGAAATGGCGTCGCTATGACATACTATAGGTACCATGCCTTCTGTTTCCCAATCGAGTATTGTTTCCCCGGCAACGAAAGGGCTGTCTGCTAGGAGTGGATTATCTCTTTTCCGATGCACTATTTCATGTTTACTGTGTCCCACGCACCCTCACATTGACGAATTAACGCAGAAATGTCGTCGCTATGACATACTATAGGTACCATGCCTTCTGTTTCCCAATCGAGTATTGTTTCCCCGGCAACGAAATGGCTGTCTGCTTGGAGTGGATTACCTCTTTTCCGATGCACTATTTCATGTTTACTGTCTCCCACGCACCCTCACATTCACGAATTAACGCAGAACTGGCGTCGCTATGACATACTATAGGTACCATGCCTTCTGTTTCGCAATCGAGTAATGTTTCCCCGGCAACGACAGGGCTGTCTGCTAGGAGAGGATTATCTCTCTTCCGATGCACTATTTCATGTTTACTGTGTCCCACGCACCATCACATTGACGAATTAACGCAGAAATGGCGTCGCTGTGACATACTATATGCCTTCTGTTTCCCAATCGAGTATTGTTTCCCCGGCAACGAAATGGCTGTCTGCTAGGAGAGGATTATCTCTTTTCCGATGCACTATTTCATGTTTACTGTGCCCCACGCACCCTCACATTGACGAATTAACGCAGAACTGGCGTCGCTATGACATACTATAGGTACCATGCCTTCTGTTTCGCAATCGAGTAATGTTTCCCCGGCAACGACAGGGCTGTCTGCTAGGAGAGGATTATCTCTCTACCGATGCACTATTTCATGTTTACTGTGTCCCACGCACCATCACATTGACGAATTAACGCAGAAATGGCGTCGCTGTGACATACTATAGGAGCCATGCCTTCTGTTTCCCAATCGAGTATTGTTTCCCCGGCAACGAAAGGGCTGTCTGCTAGGAGAGGATTATCTCTCTTCCGATGCACTATTTCATGTTTACTGTGTCCCACGCACCCTCACATTGACGAATTAACGCAGAAATGGCGTCCCTAAGACATACTATAGGAGCCATGCCTTCTGGTTCCCAATCGAGTATTGTTTCCCCGGCAACGAAACGGCTGACTGCTAGGAGTTGATTATCTCTTTTCCGATGCACTATTTCATGTTTACTGTGTCCCACGCACCCTCACATTGAAGAAGTAACGCAGAAATGGCGTCGCTATGACATACTATAGGAGCCACGCCTTCTGTTTCCCAATCGAGTATTGTTTCCCCGGCAACGAAAGGGCTGTCTGCTAGGAGAGCATTATCTCTTTTCCGATGCACTGTTTCATGTTTACTGTGTCCCACGCACCCTCACATTGAAGAATTAACGCAGAAATGGCGTCGCTATTACATACTATAGGTACCATGCCTTCTGGTTCCCAATCGAGTATTGTTTCCCCGGCAACGAAAGGGCAGTCTGCTAGGAGTGGATTATTTCTTTTCCGATGCACTATTTCATGTTAACTGTGTCCCACGCACCCTCACATTGACGAATTAACGCAGAAATGGCGTCGCTATGACATACTATAGGTACCATGCCTTCTGTTTCCCAATAGAGTATTGTTTCCCCGGCAACGAAATGGCTGTCTGCTAGGAGTGGATTATCTCTTTTCCGATGCACTATTTCATGTTTACTGTGTCCCACGCACCCTCACATTGACGAATTAACGCAGAAATGGCGTCGCTATGACATACTATAGGTACCATGCCTTCTCTTTCCCAATCGAGTATTGTTTCCCCGGCAACGAAAGGGCTGTCTGCTAGGAGTGGATTATCTCTTTTCCGATGCACTATTTCATGTTTACTGTGTCCCACGCACCCTCACATTGACGAATTAACGCATAAATGGCGTCGCTATGACATACTATAGGTACCATGCCTTCTGTTTCCCAATCGAGTATTGTTTCCCCGGCAACGAAATGGCTGTCTGCTAGGAGTGGATTATCTCTTTTCCGAAGCACTATTTCATGTTCACTGTGTCCCACGCACCCTCTCATTGAAGAATTAACGCAGAAATGGCGTCGCTATGACATACTATAGGTACCATGCCTTCTGTTTCCCAATCGAATATTGTTTCCCCGGCAACGAAAGGGCTGTCTGCTAGGAGTGGATTATCTCTTTTCCGATGCACTATTTCATGTTTACTGTGTCCCACGCACCCTCACATTGACGAATTAACGCAGAAATGGCGTCGCTATGACATACTATAGGTACCATGCCTTCTGTTTCACAATCGAGTATTGTTTCCCCGGCAACGAAATGGCTGTCTGCTAGGAGTGGATTATCTCTTTTCCGATGCACTATTTCATGTTTACTGTGTCCCACGCACCCTCACATTGACGAATTAACGCAGAAATGGCGTCGCTGTGACATACTATAGGAGCCATGCCTTCGGTTTCCCAATGGAGTATTGTTTCCCCGGCAACGAAAGGGCTGTCTGCTAGGAGAGGATTATCTCTCTTCCGATGCACTATTTCATGTTTACTGTGTCCCACGCACCCTCACATTGACGAATTAACGCAGAAATGGCGTCCCTAAGACATACTATAATAGCCATGCCTTCTGGTTCCCAATCGAGTATTGTTTCCCCGGCAACGAAAGGGCTGACTGCTAGGAGTTGATTATCTCTTTTCCGATGCACTATTTCATGCTTACTGTATCCCACGCACCCTCACATTGACGAAGTAACGCAGAAATGGCGTCGCTATGACATACTATAGGAGCCACGCCTTCTGTTTCCCAATCGAGTATTGTTTCCCCGGCAACGAAAGGGCTGTCTGCTAGGAGAGCATTATCTTTTTTCCGATGCACTATTTCATGTTTACTGTGTCCCACACACCATCACATTGACGAAGTAACGCAGAAATGGCGTCGCTATGACATACTATAGGTACCATGCCTTCTGGTTCACAATCGAGTATTGTTTCCCCGGCAACGAAAAGGGCTGTCTGCTAGGAGTGGATTATTTCTTTTCCGATGCACTATTTCATGTTTACTGTGTCCCACGCACCCTCACATTGACGAATTAACGCAGAATTTGCGTCGCTATGACATACTATAGGTACCATGCCTTCTGTTTCGCAATCGAGTAATGTTTCCCCGGCAACGACAGGGCTGTCTGCTAGGAGAGGATTATCTCCCTTCCGATGCACTATTTCATGTTTACTGCGTCCCACGCACCATCACATTGACGAATTAACGCAGAAATGGCGTCGCTGTGACATACTATAGGAGCCATGCCTTCGGTTTCCCAATCGAGTATTGTTTCCCCGGCAACGAAAGGGCTGTCTGCTAGGAGAGGATTATCGCTCTTCCGATGCACTATTTCATGTTTACTGTGTCCCACGCACCCTCACATTGACGAATTAACGCAGAAATGGCGTCCCTAAGACATACTATAGGAGCCATGCCTTCTGGTTCCCAATCGAGTATTGTTTCCCCGGCAACGAAAGGGCTGACTGCTAGGAGTTGATTATCTCTTTTCCGATGCACTATTTGATGCTTACTGTATCCCACGCTCCCTCACATTGACGAAGTAAGGCAGAAATGGCGTCGCTATGACATACTATAGGTACCATGCCTTCTGTTTCCCAATCGAGTATTGTTTCCCCGGCAACGAAATGGCAGTCTGCTAGGAGTGGATTATCTCTTTTCCGATGCACTATTTCATGTTTACTGTGTCCCACGCACCCTCACATTGACGAATTAACGCAGAAATGGCGTCGCTATGACATACTATAGGTACCATGCCTTCTGTTTCCAGATCGAGTATTGTTTCCCCGGCTACGAAAGGGCTGTCGGCTAGGAGTGGATTATCTCTTTTCCGATGCACTATTTAATGTTTACTGTGTCCCACGCACCCTCACATTGACGAATTAACGCAGAAATGTCGTCGCTATGACATACTATAGGTACCATGCCTTCTGTTTCCCAATCGAGTATTGTTTCCCCGGCAACGAAATGGCTGTCTGCTTGGAGTGGATTATCTCTTTTCCGATGCACTATTTCATGTTTACTGTGTCCCACGCACCCTCACATTGACGAATTAACGCAGAAATGGCGTCGCTATGACATACTATAGGTACCATGCCTTCTGTTTCCAGATCGAGTATTGTTTCCCCGGCAACGAAAGGGCTGTCTGCTAGGAGTGGATTATCTCTTTTCCGATGCACTATTTCATGTTTACTGTGTCCCACGCACCCTCACATTGACGAATTAACGCAGAAATGGCGTCGCTGTGACATACTATAGGAGACATGCCTTCTGTTTCCCAATCGAGTATTGTTTCCCCGGCAACGAAATGGCTCTCTGCTAGGAGTGGATTATCTCTTTTCCGATGCACTATTTCATGTTTACTGTGTCCCACGCACCCTCTCATTGAAGAATTAACGCAGAAATGGCGTCGCTATGACATACTATAGGTACCATGCCTTCTGTTTCCCAATCGAGTATTGTTTCCCCGGCAACGAAGGGCTGTCTGCTAGGAGTGGATTATCTCTTTTCCGATGCACTATTTCATGTTTACTATGTCCCACGCACCCCCACATTGACGAATTAACGCAGAAATGGCGTCGCTATGACATACTATAGGTACCATGCCTTCTGTTTCCCAATCGAGTACTGTTTCCCCGGCAACGAAATGGCTGTCTGCTTGGAGTGGGTTATCTCTTTTCCGATGCACTATTTCATGTTTACTGTGTCCCACGCACCCTCACATTGACGAATTAAGGCAGAACTGGCGTCGCTATGACATACTATAGGTACCATGCATTCTGTTTCGCAATCGAGTAATGTTTCCCCGGCAACGACAGGGCTGTCTGCTAGGAGAGGATTATCTCTCTTCCGATGCACTATTTCATGTTTACTGTGTCCCACGCACCATCACATTGACGAATTAACGCAGAAATGGCGTCGCTGTGACATACTATAGGAGCCATGCCTTCTGTTTCCCAATCGAGTATTGTTTCCCCGGCAACGAAAGGGCTGTCTGCTAGGAGAGGATTATCTCTCTTCCGATGCACTATTTCATGTTTACTGTGTCCCACGCACCCTCACATTGACGAATTAACGCAGAAATGGCGTCCCTAAGACATACTATAGGAGCCATGCCTTCTGTTTCCCAATCGAGTATTGTTTCCCCGGCAACGACAGGGCTGTCTGCTAGGAGTGGATTATCTCTTTTCCGATGCACTATTTCATGTTTACTGTGTCCCACGCACCCTCACATTGACGAATTAACGCAGAAATGGCGTCGCTATGACATACTATAGGAGCCATGCCTTCGGTTTCCCAATCGAGTATTGTTTCCCCGGCAACGAAAGGGCTGTCTGCTAGGAGAGGATTATCTCTCTTCCGATGCACTATTTCATGTTTACTGTGTCCCACGCACCCTCACATTGACGAATTAACGCAGAAATGGCGTCCCTAAGACATACTATAGGAGCCATGCCTTCTGGTTCCCAATCGAGTATTGTTTCCCCGGCAACGAAAGGGCTGACTGCTAGGAGTTGATTATCTCTTTTCTGATGCACTATTTCATGCTTACTGTATCCCACGCACCCTCACATTGACGAAGTAACGCAGAAATGGCGTCGCTATGACATACTATAGGAGCCACACCTTCTGTTTCCCAATCGAGTATTGTTTCCCCGGCAACGAAAGGGCTGTCTGCTAGGAGAGCATTATCTCTTTTCCGATGCACTATTTCATGTTTACTGTGTCCCACGCACCCTCACATTGAAGAATTAACGCAGAAATGGCGTCGCTATGACATACTATAGGTACCATGCCTTCTGGTTCCCAATCGAGTATTGTTTCCCCGGCAACGAAAGGGCTGTCTGCTAAGAGTGGATTATTTCTTTTCCGATGCACTATTTCATGTTTACTGTGTCCCACGCACCCTCACATTGACGAATTAACGCAGAACTGGCGTCGCTATGACATACTATAGGTACCATGCCTTCTGTTTCGCAATCGAGTAATGTTTCCCCGGCAACGACAGGGCTGTCTGCTAGGAGAGGATTATCTCTCTTCCGATGCACTATTTCATGTTTACTGTGTCCCACGCACCATCACATTGACGAATTAACGCAGAAATGGCGTCGCTGTGACATACTATAGGAGCCATGCCTTCGGTTTCCCAATCGAGTATTGTTTCCCCGGCAACGAAAGGGCTGTCTGCTAGGAGAGGATTATCTCTCTTCCGATGCACTATTTCATGTTTACTGTGTCCCACGCACCCTCACATTGACGAATTAACGCAGAAATGGCGTCCCTAAGACATACTATAGGAGCCATGCCTTCTGGTTCCCAATCGAGTATTGTTTCCCCGGCAACGAAAGGGCTGACTGCTAGGAGTTGATTATCTCTTTTCCGATGCACTATTTCATGCTTACTGTATCCCACGCACCCTCACATTGACGAAGTAACGCAGAAATGGCGTCGCTATGACATACTATAGGTACCATGCCTTCTGTTTCCCAATCGAGTATTTTTTCCCCGGCAACGAAATGGCTGTCTGCTAGGAGTGGATTATCTCTTTTCCGATGCACTATTTCATGTTTACTGTGTCCCACGCACCCTCACATTGACGAAGTAACGCAGAAATGGCGTCGCTATGACATACTATAGGTACCATGCCTTCTGTTTCCAGATCGAGTATTGTTTCCCCGGCTACGAAAGGGCTGCCTGCTAGGAGTGGATTATCTCTTTTCCGATGCACTATTTCACGTTTACTGTGTCCCACGCACCCTCACATTGACGAATTAACGCAGAAATGTCGTCGCTATGACATACTATAGGTACCATGCCTTCTGTTTCCCAATCGAGTATTGTTTCCCCGGCAACGAAATGGCTGTCTGCTTGGAGTGGATTATCTCTTTTCCGATGCACTATTTCATGTTTACTGTGTCCCACGCACCCTCACATTGACGAATTAACGCAGAACTGGCGTCGCTATGACATACTATAGGTACCATGCCTTCTGTTTCGCAATCGAGTAATGTTTCCCCGGCAACGACAGGGCTGTCTGCTAGGAGAGGATTATCTCTCTTCCGATGCACTATTTCATGTTTACTGTGTCCCACGCACCATCACATTGACGAATTAACGCAGAAATGGCGTCGCTGTGACATACTATATGCCTTCTGTTTCCCAATCGAGTATTGTTTCCCCGGCAACGAAATGGCTGTCTGCTAGGAGAGGATTATCTCTTTTCCGATGCACTATTTCATGTTTACTGTGCCCCACGCACGCTCACATTGACGAATTAACGCAGAACTGGCGTCGCTATGACATACTATGGGTACCATGCCTTCTGTTTCCCAATCGAGTATTTTTTCCCCGGCAACGAAATGGCTGTCTGCTAGGAGTGGATTATCTCTTTTCCGATGCACTATTTCATGTTTACTGTGTCCCACGCACCCTCACATTGACGAAGTAACGCAGAAATGGCGTCGCTATGACATACTATAGGTACCATGCCTTCTGTTTCCAGATCGAGTATTGTTTCCCCAGCTACGAAAGGGCTGCCTGCTAGGAGTGGATTATCTCTTTTCCGATGCACTATTTCATGTTTACTGTGTCCCACGCACCCTCACATTGACGAATTAACGCAGAAATGGCGTCGCTATGACATACTATAGGTACCATGCCTTCTGTTTCCCAATCGAGTATTGTTTCCCCGGCAACGAAATGGCTGTCTGCTTGGAGTGGATTATCTTTTTTCCGATGCACTATTTCATGTTTACTGTGTCCCACGCACCCTCACATTGACGAATTAACGCAGAAATGGCGTCGCTATGACATACTATAGGAGCCACGCCTTCTGTTTCCCAATCGAGTATTGTTTCCCCGGCAACGAAAGGGCTGTCTGCTAGGAGAGCATTATCTCTTTTCCGATGCACTATTTCGTGTTTACTGTGTCCCACGCACCCTCACATTGAAGAATTAACGCAGAAATGGCGTCGCTATTACATACTATAGGTACCATGCATTCTGGTTCCCAATCGAGTATTGTTTCCCCGGCAACGAAAGGGCTGTCTGCTAGGAGTGGATTATTTCTTTTCCGATGCACTATTTCATGTTTACTGTGTCCCACGCACCCTCACATTGACGAATTAACGCAGAAATGGCGTCGCTATGACATACTATAGGTACCATGCCTTCTGTTTCCCAATCGAGTATTGTTTCCCCGGCAACGAAATGGCTGTCTGCTAGGAGTGGATTATCTCTTTTCCGATGCACTATTTCATGTTTACTGTGTCCCACGCACCCTCACATTGACGAATTAACGCAGAAATGGCGTCGCTATGACATACTATAGGTACCATGCCTTCTGTTTCCAGATCGAGTATTGTTTCCCCGGCAACGAAAGGGCTGTCTGCTAGGAGTGGATTATCTCTTTTCCGATGCACTATTTCATGTTTACTGTGTCCCACGCACCCTCACATTGACGAATTAACGCAGAAATGGCGTCGCTATGACATACTATAGGTACCATGCCTTCTGTTTCCCAATCGAGTATTGTTTCCCCGGCAACGAAATGGCTGTCTGCTAGGAGTGGATTATCTCTTTTCCGATGCACTATTTCATGTTTACTGTGTCCCACGCACCCTCTCATTCAAGAATTAACGCAGAAATGGCGTCGCTATGACATACTATAGGTACCATGCCTTCTGTTTCCCAATCGAGTACTGTTTCCCAGGCAACGAAAGGGCTGTCTGCTAGGAGTGGATTATCTCTTTTCCGATGCACTATTTCATGTTTACTGTGTCCCACGCACCCTCACATTGACGAATTAACGCAGAAATGGCGTCGCTATGACATACTATAGGTACCATGCCTTCTGTTTCCCAATCGAGTATTGTTTCCCCGGCAACGAAATGGCTGTCTGCTTGGAGTGGTTTATCTCTTTTCCGATGCACTATTTCATGTTTACTGTGTCCCACGCACCCTCACATTGACGAATTAACGCAGAACTGGCGTCGCTATGACATACTATAGGTACCATGCCTTCTGTTTCCCAATCGAGTATTGTTTCCCCGGCAACGAAATGGCTGTCTGCTAGGAGTGGATTATCTCTTTTCCGATGCACTATTTCATGTTTACTGTGTCCCACGCACCCTCTCATTGAAGAATTAACGCAGAAATGGCGTCGCTATGACATACTATAGGTACCATGCCTTCTGTTTCCCAATCGAGTATTGTTTCCCCGGCAACGAAAGGGCTGTCTGCTAGGAGTGGATTAGCTCTTTTCCGATGCACTATTTCATGTTTACTGTGTCCCACGCACCATCACATTGACGAATTAACGCAGAAATGGCGTCGCTATGACATACTATAGGTGCCATGCCTTCTGTTTCCCAATCGAGTATTGTTTCCCCGGCAACGAAATGGCTGTCTGCTTGGAGTGGATTATCTCTTTTCCGATGCACTATTTCATGTTTACTGTGTCCCACGCACCCTCACATTGACGAATTAACGCAGAACTGGCGTCGCTATGACATACTATAGGTACCATGCCTTCTGTTTCCCAATCGAGTATTGTTTCCCCGGCAACGAAAGGGCTGTCTGCTAGGAGTGGATTATCTCTTTTCCGATGCACTATTTCATGTTTACTGTGTCCCACGCACCCTCACATTGACGAATTAACGCAGAAATGGCGTCGCTATGACATACTATAGGTACCATGCCTTCTGTTTCCCAATCGAGTATTGTTTCCCCGGCAACGAAAGGGCTGTCTGCTAGGAGTGGATTATCTCTTTTCCGATGCACTATTTCATGTTTACTGTGTCCCACGCACCCTCACATTGACGAATTAACGTAGAACTGGCGTCGCTATGACGTACTATAGGTACCATGCCTTCTGTTTCGCAATCGAGTAATGTTTCCCCGGCAACGACAGGGCTGTCTGCTAGGAGAGGATTATCTCTCTTCCGATGCACTATTTCATGTTTACTGTGTCCCACGCACCCTCACATTGACGAATTAACGTAGAACTGGCGTCGCTATGACGTACTATAGGTACCATGCCTTCTGTTTCGCAATCGAGTAATGTTTCCCCGGCAACGACAGGGCTGTCTGCTAGGAGAGGATTATCTCTCTTCCGATGCACTATTTCATGTTTACTGTGTCCCACGCACCATCACATTGACGAATTAACGCAGAAATGGCGTCGCTGTGACATACTATAGGAGCCATGCCTTCTGTTTCCCAATCGAGTATTGTTTCCCCGGCAACGAAAGGGCTGTCTGCTAGGAGAGGATTATCTCTTTTCCAATGCACTATTTCATGTTTACTGTGCCCCACGCACCCTCACATTGACGAATTAACGCAGAACTGGCGTCGCTATGACATACTATAGGTACCATGCCTTCTGTTTCGCAATCGAGTAATGTTTTCCCGGCAACGACAGGGCTGTCTGCTAGGAGAGGATTATCTCTCTTCCGATGCACTATTTCATGTTTACTGTGTCCCACGCACCCTCACATTGACGAATTAACGCAGAAATGGCGTCGCTATGACATACTATAGGAGCCACGCCTTCTGTTTCCCAATCGAGTATTGTTTCCCCGGCAACGAAAGGGCTGTCTGCTAGGAGAGCATTATCTCTTTTCCGATTCACTATTTCGTGTTTACTGTGTCCCACGCACCCTCACATTGAAGAATTAACGCAGAAATGGCGTCGCTATTACATACTATAGGTACCATGCCTTCTGGTTCCCAATCGAGTATTGTTTCCCCGGCAACGAAAGGGCTGTCTGCTAGGAGTGGATTATTTCTTTTCCGATGCACTATTTCATGTTTACTGTGTCCCACGCACCCTCACATTGACGAATTAACGCAGAAATGGCGTCGCTATGACATACTATAGGTACCATGCCTTCTGTTTCCCAATCGAGTATTGTTTCCCCGGCAACGAAATGGCTGTCTGCTAGGAGTGGATTATCTCTTTTCCGATGCACTATTTCATGTTTACTGTGTCCCACGCACCCTCACATTGACGAATTAACGCAGAAATGGCGTCGCTATGACATACTATAGGTACCATGCCTTCTGTTTCCAGATCGAGTATTGTTTCCCCGGCAACGAAAGGGCTGTCTGCTAGGAGTGGATTATCTCTTTTCCGATGCACTATTTCATGTTTACTGTGTCCCACGCACCCTCACATTGACGAATTAACGCAGAAATGGCGTCGCTATGACATACTATAGGTACCATGCCTTCTGTTTCCCAATCGAGTATTGTTTCCCCGGCAACGAAATGGCTGTCTGCTAGGAGTGGATTATCTCTTTTCCGATGCACTATTTCATGTTTACTGTGTCCCACGCACCCTCTCATTGAAGAATTAACGCAGAAATGGCGTCGCTATGACATACTATAGGTACCATGCCTTCTGTTTCCCAATCGAGTATTGTTTCCCCGGCAACGAAAGGGCTGTCTGCTAGGAGTGGATTATCTCTTTTCCGATGCACTATTTCATGTTTACTGTGTCCCACGCACCCTCACATTGACGAATTAACGCAGAAATGGCGTCGCTATGACATACTATAGGTACCATGCCTTCTGTTTCCCAATCGAGTATTGTTTCCCCGGCAACGAAATGGCTGTCTGCTTGGAGTGGATTATCTCTTTTCCGATGCACTATTTCATGTTTACTGTGTCCCACGCACCCTCACATTGACGAATTAACGCAGAACTGGCGTCGCTATGACATACTATAGGTACCATGCCTTCTGTTTCCCAATCGAGTATTGTTTCCCCGGCAACGAAATGGCTGTCTGCTAGGAGTGGATTATCTCTTTTCCGATGCACTATTTCATGTTTACTGTGTCCCACGCACCCTCTCATTGAAGAATTAACGCAGAAATGGCGTCGCTATGACATACTATAGGTACCATGCCTTCTGTTTCCCAATCGAGTATTGTTTCCCCGGCAACGAAAGGGCTGTCTGCTAGGAGTGGATTATCTCTTTTCCGATGCACTATTTCATGTTTACTGTGTCCCACGCACCCTCACATTGACGAATTAACGCAGAAATGGCGTCGCTATGACATACTATAGGTACCATGCCTTCTGTTTCCCAATCGAGTATTGTTTCCCCGGCAACGAAATGGCTGTCTGCTTGGAGTGGATTATCTCTTTTCCGATGCACTATTTCATGTTTACTGTGTTCCACGCACCCTCACATTGACGAATTAACGCAGAACTGGCGTCGCTATGACATACTATAGGTACCATGCCTTCTGTTTCCCAATCGAGTATTGTTTCCCCGGCAACGAAAGGGCTGTCTGCTAGGAGTGGATTATCTCTTTTCCGATGCACTATTTCATGTTTACTGTGTCCCACGCACCCTCACATTGACGAATTAACGCAGAAATGGCGTCGCTATGACATACTATAGGTACCATGCCTTCTGTTTCCCAATCGAGTATTGTTTCCCCGGCAACGAAATGGCTGTCTGCTAGGAGTGGATTATCTCTTTTCCGATGCACTATTTCATGTTTACTGTGTCCCACGCACCCTCTCATTGCAGAATTAACGCAGAAATGGCGTCGCTATGACATACTATAGGTACCATGCCTTCTGTTTCCCAATCGAGTATTGTTTCCACGGCAACGAAAGGGCTGTCTGCTAGGAGTGGATTATCTCTTTTCCGATGCACTACTTCATGTTTACTGTGTCCCACGCACCCTCACATTGACGAATTAACGCAGAACTGGCGTCGCTATGACATACTATAGGTACCATGCCTTCTGTTTCGCAATCGAGTAATGTTTCCCCGGTAACGACAGGGCTGTCTGCTAGGAGAGGATTATCTCTCTTCCGATGCACTATTTCATGTTTACTGTGTCCCACGCACCATCACATTGACGAATTAACGCAGAAATGGCGTCGCTGTGACATACTATAGGAGCCATGCCTTCTGTTTCCCAATCGAGTATTGCTTCCCCGGCAACGAAAGGGCTGTCTGCTAGGAGAGGATTATCTCTTTTCCAATGCACTATTTCATGTTTACTGTGCCCCACGCACCCTCACATTGACGAATTAACGCAGAACTGGCGTCGCTATGACATACTATAGGTACCATGCCTTCTGTTTCGCAATCGAGTAATGTTTCCCCGGCAACGAAACGGCTGACTGCTAGGAGTTGATTATCTCTTTTCCGATGCACTATTTCATGTTTACTGTGTCCCACGCACCCTCACATTGAAGAATTAACGCAGAAATGGCGTCGCTATTACATACTATAGGTACCATGCCTTCTGGTTCCCAATCGAGTATTGTTTCCCCGGCAACGAAAGGGCTGTCTGCTAGGAGTGGATTATTTCCTTTCCGATGCACTATTTCATGTTTACTGTGTCCCACGCACCCTCACATTGACGAATTAACGCAGAAATGGCGTCGCTATGACATACTATAGGTACCATGCCTTCTGTTTCCCAATAGAGTATTGTTTCCCCGGCAACGAAATGGCTGTCTGCTAGGAGTGGATTATCTCTTTTCCGATGCACTATTTCATGTTTACTGTGTCCCACGCACCCTCACATTGACGAATTAACGCAGAAATGGCGTCGCTATGACATACTATAGGTACCATGCCTTCTGTTTCCAGATCGAGTATTGTTTCCCCGGCAACGAAAGGGCTGTCTGCTAGGAGTGGATTATCTCTTTTCCGATGCACTATTTCATGTTTACTGTGTCCCACGCACCCTCACATTGACGAATTAACGCAGAAATGGCGTCGCTATGACATACTATAGGTACCATGCCTTCTGTTTCCCAATCGAGTATTGTTTCCCCGGCAACGAAATGGCTGTCTGCTAGGAGTGGATTATCTCTTTTCCGATGCACTATTTCATGTTTACTGTGTCCCACGCACCCTCTCATTGAAGAATTAACGCAGAAATGGCGTCGCTATGACATACTATAGGTACCATGCCTTCTGTTTCCCAATAGAGTATTGTTTCCCCGGCAACGAAATGGCTGTCTGCTAGGAGTGGATTATCTCTTTTCCGATGCACTATTTCATGTTTACTGTGTCCCACGCACCCTCTCATTGAAGAATTAACGCAGAAATGGCGTCGCTATGACATACTATAGGTACCATGCCTTCTGTTTCCCAATCGAGTATTGTTTCCCCGGCAACGAAAGGGCTGTCTGCTAGGAGAGCATTATCTCTTTTCCGATGCACTATTTCATGTTTACTGTGTCCCACGCACCCTCACATTGAAGAATTAACGCAGAAATGGCGTCGCTATTACATACTATAGGTACCATGCCTTCTGGTTCCCAATCGAGTATTGTTTCCCCGGCAACGAAAGGGCTGTCTGCTAGGAGTGGATTATTTCCTTTCCGATGCACTATTTCATGTTTACTGTGTCCCACGCACCCTCACATTGACGAATTAACGCAGAAATGGCGTCGCTATGACATACTATAGGTACCATGCCTTCTGTTTCCCAATAGAGTATTGTTTCCCCGGCAACGAAATGGCTGTCTGCTAGGAGTGGATTATCTCTTTTCCGATGCACTATTTCATGTTTACTGTGTCCCACGCACCCTCACATTGACGAATTAACGCAGAAATGGCGTCGCTATGACATACTATAGGTACCATGCCTTCTGTTTCCAGATCGAGTATTGTTTCCCCGGCAACGAAAGGGCTGTCTGCTAGGAGTGGATTATCTCTTTTCCGATGCACTATTTCATGTTTACTGTGTCCCACGCACCCTCACATTGACGAATTAACGCAGGAATGGCGTCGCTATGACATACTATAGGTACCATGCCTTCTGTTTCCCAATCGAGTATTGTTTCCCCGGCAACGAAATGGCTGTCTGCTAGGAGTGGATTATCTCTTTTCCGATGCACTATTTCATGTTTACTGTGTCCCACGCACCCTCTCATTGAAGAATTAACGCAGAAATGGCGTCGCTATGACATACTATAGGTACCATGCCTTCTGTTTCCCAATCGAGTATTGTTTCCCCGGCAACGAAAGGGCTGTCTGCTAGGAGTGGATTATCTCTTTTCCGATGCACTATTTCATGTTTACTGTGTCCCACGCACCCTCACATTGACGAATTAACGCAGAAATGGCGTCGCTATGACATACTATAGGTACCATGCCTTCTGTTTCCCAATCGAGTATTGTTTCCCCGGCAACGAAATGGCTGTCTGCTTGGAGTGGATTATCTCTTTTCCGATGCACTATTTCATATTTACTGTGTCCCACGCACCCTCACATTGACGAATTAACGCAGAACTGGCGTCGCTATGACATACTATAGGTACCATGCCTTCTGTTTCCCAATCGAGTATTGTTTCCCCGGCAACGAAAGGGCTGTCTGCTAGGAGTGGATTATCTCTTTTCCGATGCACTATTTCATGTTTACTGTGTCCCACGCACCCTCACATTGACGAATTAACGCAGAACTGGCGTCGCTATGACATACTATAAGTACCATGCCTTCTGTTTCGCAATCGAGTAATGTTTCCCCGGCAACGACAGGGCTGTCTGCTAGGAGAGGATTATCTCTCTTCCGATGCACTATTTCATGTTTACTGTGTCCCACGCACCATCACATTGACGAATTAACGCAGAAATGGCGTCGCTGTGACATACTATAGGAGCCATGCCTTCTGTTTCCCAATCGAGTATTGTTTCCCCGGCAACGAAAGGGCTGTCTGCTAGGAGAGGATTATCTCTTTTCCGATGCACTATTTCATGTTTACTGTGTCCCACGCACCCTCACATTGACGAATTACCGCAGAACTGGCGTCGCTATGACATACTATAGGTACCATGCCTTCTGTTTCGCAATCGAGTAATGTTTCCCCGGCAACGACAGGGCTGTCTGCTAGGAGAGGATTATCTCTCTTCCGATGCACTATTTCATGTTTACTGTGTCCCACGCACCATCACATTGACGAATTAACGCAGAAATGGCGTCGCTGTGACATACTATAGGCGCCATGCCTTCGGTTTCCCAATCGAGTATTGTTTCCCCGGCAACGAAAGGGCTGTCTGCTAGGAGAGGATTATCTCTCTTCCGATGCACTATTTCATGTTTACTGTGTCCCACGCACCGTCACATTGACGAATTAACGCAGAAATGGCGTCCCTAAGACATACTATAGGAGCCATGCCTCCTGGTTCCCAATCGAGTATTGTTTCCCCGGCAACGAAAGGGCTGACTGCTAGGAGTTGATTATCTCTTTTCCGATGCACTATTTCATGCTTACTGTATCCCACGCACCCTCACATTGACGAAGTAACGCAGAAATGGCGTCGCTATGACATACTATAGGAGCCACGCCTTCTGTTTCCCAATCGAGTATTGTTTCCCCGGCAACGAAAGGGCTGTCTGCTAGGAGAGCATTATCTCTTTTCCGATGCACTATTTCATGTTTACTGTGTCCCACGCACCCTCACATTGAAGAATTAACGCAGAAATGGCGTCGCTATGACATACTATAGGTACCATGCCTTCTGGTTCCCAATCGAGTATTGTTTCCCCGGCAACGAAAGGGCTGTCTGCTAGGAGTGGATTATTTCTTTTCCGATGCACTATTTCATGTTTACTGTGTCCCACGCACCCTCACATTGACGAATTAACGCAGAACTGGCGTCGCTATGACATACTATAGGTACCATGCCTTCTGTTTCGCAATCGAGTAATGTTTCCCCGGCAACGACAGGGCTGTCTGCTAGGAGAGGATTATCTCTCTTCCGATGCACTATTTCATGTTTACTGTGTCCCACGCACCATCACATTGACGAATTAACGCAGAAATGGCGTCGCTATGACATACTATAGGTACCATGCCTTCTGTTTCCCAATCGAGTATTGTTTCCCCGGCAACGAAAGGGCTGTCTGCTAGGAGTTGATTATCTCTTTTCCGATGCACTATTTCATGTTTACTGTGTCCACGCACCCTCACATTGACGAATTAACGCAGAAATGGCGTCGCTATGACATACTATAGGTACCATGCCTTCTGTTTCCCAATCGAGTATTGTTTCCCCGGCAACGAAATGGCTGTCTGCTTGGAGTGGATTATCTCTTTTCCGATGCACTATTTCATGTTTACTGTGTCCCACGCACCCTCACATTGACGAATTAACGCAGAACTGGCGTCGCTATGACATACTATAGGTACCATGCCTTCTGTTTCCCAATCGAGTATTGTTTCCCCGGCAACGAAAGGGCTGTCTGCTAGCAGTGGATTATCTCTTTTCCGATGCACTATTTCATGTTTACTGTGTCCCACGCACCCTCACATTGACGAATTAACGCAGAAATGGCGTCGCTATGACATTCTATAGGTACCATGCCTTCTGTTTCCCAATCGAGTATTGTTTCCCCGGCAACGAAATGGCTGTCTGCTAGGGGTGGATTATCTCTTTTCCGATGCACTATTTCATGTTTACTGTGTCCCACGCACCCTCTTATTGAAGAATTAACGCAGAAATGGCGTCGCTATGACATACTATAGGTACCATGCCTTCTGTTTCCCAATCGAGTATTGTTTCCCCGGCAACGAAAGGGCTGTCTGCTAGGAGTGGATTATCTCTTTTCCGATGCACTATTTCAGGTTTACTGTGTCCCACGCACCCTCACATTGACGAATTAACGCAGAACTGGCGTCGCTATGACATACTATAGGTACCATGACTTCTGTTTCGCAATCGAGTAATGTTTCCCCGGCAACGACAGGGCTGTCTGCTAGGAGAGGATTATCTCTCTTCCGATGCACTATTTCATGTTTACTGTGTCCCACGCACCATCACATTGACGAATTAACGCAGAAATGGCGTCGCTGTGACATACTATAGGAGCCATGCCTTCTGTTTCCCAATCGAGTATTGTTTCCCCGGCAACGAAAGGGCTGTCTGCTAGGAGAGGATTATCTCTTTTCCGATGCACTATTTCATGTTTACTGTGTCCCACGCACCATCACATTGACGAATTAACGCAGAAATGGCGTCGCTGTGACATACTATAGGAGCCATGCCTTCGGTTTCCCAATCGAGTATTGTTTCCCCGGCAACGAAAGGGCTGACTGCTAGGAGTTGATTATCTCTTTTCCAATGCACTATTTCATGCTTACTGTATCCCACGCACCCTCACATTGACGAAGTAACGCAGAAATGGCGTCGCTATGACATACTATAGGTGCCACGCCTTCTGTTTCCCAATCGAGTATTGTTTCCCCGGCAACGAAAGGGCTGTCTGCTAGGAGAGCATTATCTCTTTTCCGATGCACTATTTCATGTTTACTGTGTCCCACGCACCCTCACATTGAAGAATTAACGCAGAAATGGCGTCGCTATGACATACTATAGGTACCATGCCTTCTGGTTCCCAATCGAGTATTGTTTCCCCGGCAACGAAAGGGCTGTCTGCTAGGAGTGGATTATTTCTTTTCCGATGCACTATTTCATGTTTACTGTGTCCCACGCACCCTCACATTGACGAATTAACGCAGAACTGGCGTCGCTATGACATACTATAGGTACCATGCCTTCTGTTTCGCAATCGAGTAATGTTTCCCCGGCAACGACAGGGCTGTCTGCTAGGAGAGGATTATCTCTCTTCCGATGTACTATTTCATGTTTACTGAGTCCCACGCACCATCACATTGACGAATTAACGCAGAAATGGCGTCGCTGTGACATACTATAGGAGCCATGCCTTCGGTTTCCCAATCGAGTATTGTTTCCCCGGCAACGAAAGGGCTGTCTGCTAGGAGAGGATTATCTCTCTTCCGATGCACTATTTCATGTTTACTGTGTCCCACGCACCCTCACATTGACGAATTAACGCAGAAATGGCGTCCCTAAGACATACTATAGGAGCCATGCCTTCTGGTTCCCAATCGAGTATTGTTTCCCCGGCAACGAAAGGGCTGACTGCTAGGAGTTGATTATCTCTTTTCCGATGCACTATTTCATGCTTACTGTATCCCACGCACCCTCACATTGACGAAGTAACGCAGAAATGGCGTCGCTATGACATACTATAGGTACCATGCCTTCTGTTTCCCAACCGAGTATTGTTTCCCCGGCAACGAAATGGCTGTCTGCTAGGAGTGGATTATCTCCTTTCCGATGCACTATTTCATGTTTACTGTGTCCCACGCACCCTCTCATTGAAGAATTAACGCAGAAATGGCGTCGCTATGACATACTATAGGTACCATGCCTTCTGTTTCCCAATCGAGTATTGTTTCCCCGGCAACGAAAGGGCTGTCTGCTAGGAGTGGATTATCTCTTTTCCGATGCACTATTTCATGTTTACTGTGTCCCACGCACCCTCACATTGACGAATTAACGCAGAAATGGCGTCGCTATGACATACTATAGGTACCATGCCTTCTGTTTTCCAATCGAGTATTGTTTCCCCGGCAACGAAATGGCTGTCTGCTTGGAGTGGATTATCTCTTTTCCGATGCACTATTTCATGTTTACTGTGTCCCACGCACCCTCACATTGACGAATTAACGCAGAACTGGCGTCGCTATGACATACTATAGGAGCCATGCCTACTGTTTCCCAATCGAGTATTGTTTCCCCGGCAACGAAAGGGCTGTCTGCTAGGAGAGGATTATCTCTCTACCGATGCACTATTTCATGTTTACTGTGTCCCACGCACCATCACATTGACGAATTAACGCAGAAATGGCGTCGCTATGACATACTATAGGTACCATACCTTCTGTTTCCCAATCGAGTATTGTTTCCCCGGCAACGAAATGGCTGTCTGCTAGGAGTGGATTATCTCTTTTCCGATGCACTATTTCATGTTTACTGTGTCCCACGCACCCTCTCATTGAAGAATTAACGCAGAAATGGCGTCGCTATGACATACTATAGGTACCATGCCTTCTGTTTCCCAATCGAGTATTGTTTCCCCGGCAACGAAAGGGCTGTCTGCTAGGAGTGGATTATCTCTTTTCCGATGCACTATTTCATGTTTACTGTGTCCCACGCACCCTCTCATTGAAGAATTAACGCAGAAATGGCGTCGCTGTGACATACTATAGGAGCCATGCCTTCTGTTTCCCAATCGAGTATTGTTTCCCCGGCAACGAAAGGGCTGTCTGCTAGGAGAGGATTATCTCTTTTCCGATGCACTATTTCATGTTTACTGTGTCCCACGCACCCTCACATTGACGAATTAACGCAGAACTGGCGTCGCTATGACATACTATAGGTACCATGCCTTCTGTTTCGCAATCGAGTAATGTTTCCCCGGCAACGACAGGGCTGTCTGCTAGGAGAGGATTATCGCTCTTCCGATGCACTATTTCATGTTTACTGTGTCCCACGCACCATCACATTGACGAATTAACGCAGAAATGGCGTCGCTGTGACATACTATAGGAGCCATGCCTTCGGTTTCCCAATCGAGTATTGTTTCCCCGGCAACGAAAGGGCTGTCTGCTAGGGGTGGATTATCTCTCTTCCGATGCACTATTTCATATTTACTGTGTCCCACGCACCCTCACATTGACGAATTAACGCAGAAATGGCGTCCCTAAGACATACTATAGGAGCCATGCCTTCTGGTTCCCAATCGAGTATTGTTTCCCTGGCAACGAAAGGGCTGACTGCTAGGAGTTGATTATCTCTTTTCCGATGCACTATTTCATGCTTACTGTATCCCACGCACCCTCACATTGACGAAGTAACGCAGAAATGGCGTCGCTATGACATACTATAGGAGCCACGCCTTCTGTTTCCCAATCGAGTATTGTTTCCCCGGCAACGAAAGGGCTGTCTGCTAGGAGAGCATTATCTCTTTTCCGATGCACTATTTCATGTTTACTGTGTCCCACGCACCCTCACATTGAAGAATTAACGCAGAAATGGCGTCGCTATGACATACTATAGGTACCATGCCTTCTGGTTCCCAATCGAGTATTGTTTCCCCGGCAACGAAAGTGCTGTCTGCTAGGAGTGGATTATTTCTTTTCCGATGCACTATTTCATGTTTACTGTGTCCCACGCACCCTCACATTGACGAATTAACGCAGAACTGGCGTCGCTATGACATACTATAGGTACCATGCCTTCTGTTTCGCAATCGAGTAATGTTTCCCCGGCAACGACAGGGCTGTCTGCTAGGAGAGAATTATCTCTCTTCCGATGCACTATTTCATGTTTACTGTGTCCCACGCACCATCACATTGACGAATTAACGCAGAAATTGCGTCGCCGTGACATACTATAGGAGCCATGCCTTCGGTTTCCCAATCGAGTATTGTTTCCCCGGCAACGAAAGGGCTGTCTGCTAGGAGTGGATTATCTCTCTTCCGATGCACTATTTCATGTTTACTGTGTCCCACGCACCCTCACATTGACGAATTAACGCAGAAATGGCGTCCCTAAGACATACTATAGGAGCCATGCCTTCTGGTTCCCAATCGAGTATTGTTTCCCCGGCAACGAAAGGGCTGACTGCTAGGAGTTGATTATCTCTTTTCCGATGCACTATTTCATGCTTACTGTATCCCACGCACCCTCACATTGACGAAGTAACGCAGAAATGGCGTCGCTATGACATACTATAGGTACCATGCCTTCTGTTTCCCAATCGAGAATTGTTTCCCCGGCAACGAAATGGCTGTCTGCTAGGAGTGGATTATCTCTTTTCCGATGCACTATTTCATGTTTACTGTGTCCCACGCACCCTCACATTGACGAATTAACGCAGAAATGGCGTCGCTATGACATACTATAGGTACCATGCCTTCTGTTTCCCAACCGAGTATTGTTTCCCCGGCAACGAAATGGCTGTCTGCTAGGAGTGGATTATCTCCTTTCCGATGCACTATTTCATGTTTACTGTGTCCCACGCACCCTCACATTGACGAATTAACGCAGAAATGTCGTCGCTATGACATACTATAGGTACCATGCCTTCTGTTTCCCAATCGAGTATTGTTTCCCCGGAAACGAAATGGCTGTCTGCTTGGAGTGGATTATCTCTTTTCCGATGCACTATTTCATGTTTACTGTGTCCCACGCACCCTCACATTGACGAATTAACGCAGAACTGGCGTCGCTATGACATACTATAGGTACCATGCCTTCTGTTTCGCAATCGAGTAATGTTTCCCCGGCAACGACAGGGCTGTCTGCTAGGAGAGGATTATCTCTCTTCCGATGCACTATTTCATGTTTACTGTGTCCCACGTACCATCACATTGACGAATTAACGCAGAAATGGCGTCGCTGTGACATACTATATGCCTTCTGTTTCCCAATCGAGTATTGTTTCCCCGGCAACGAAATGGCTGTCTGCTAGGAGAGGATTATCTCTTTTCCGATGCACTATTTCATGTTTACTGTGCCCCACGCACCCTCACATTGACGAATTAACGCAGAACTGGCGTCGCTATGACATACTATAGGTACCATGCCTTCTGTTTCGCAATCGAGTAATGTTTCGCCGGCAACGACAGGGCTGTCTGCTAGGAGAGGATTATCTCTCTTCCGATGCACTATTTCATGTTTACTGTGTCCCACGCACCATCACATTGACGAATTAACGCAGAAACGGCGTGCTGTGACATGCTATAGGAGCCATGCCTTCTGTTTCCCAATCGAGTATTGTTTCCCCGGCAACGAAAGGGCTGTCTGCTAGGAGAGGATTATCTCTCTTCCGATGCACTATTTCATGTTTACTGTGTCCCACGCACCCTCACATTGACGAATTAAGGCAGAAATGGCGTCCCTAAGACATACTATAGGAGCCATGCCTTCTGGTTCCCAATCGAGTATTGTTTCCCCGGCAACGAAACGGCTGACTGCTAGGAGTTGATTATCTCTTTTCCGATGCACTATTTCATGTTTACTGTGTCCCACGCACCCTCACATTGAAGAAGTAACGCAGAAATGGCGTCGCTATGACATACTATAGGAGCCACGCCTTCTGTTTCCCAATCGAGTATTGTTTCCCCGGCAACGAAAGGGCTGTCTGCTAGGAGAGCATTATCTCTTTTCCGATGCACTATTTCATGTTTACTGTGTCCCACGCACCCTCACATTGAAGAATTAACGCAGAAATGGCGTCGCTATTACATACTATAGGTACCATGCCTTCTGGTTCCCAATCGAGTATTGTTTCCCCGGCAACGAAAGGGCTGTCTGCTAGGAGAGGATTATCTCTCTACCGATGCACTATTTCATGTTTACTGTGTCCCACGCACCCTCACATTGACGAATTAACGCAGAAATGGCGTCGCTATGACATACTATAGGTACCATGCCTTCTGTTTCCCAATCGAGTATTGTTTCCCCGGCAACGAAATGGCTGTCTGCTAGGAGTGGATTATCTCTTTTCCGATGCACTATTTCATGTTTACTGTGTCCCACGCACCCTCACATTGACGAATTAACGCAGAAATGGCGTCGCTATGACATACTATAGGTACCATGCCTTCTGTTTCCAGATCGAGTATTGTTTCCCCGGCAACGAAAGGGCTGTCTGATAGGAGTGGATTATCTCTTTTCCGATGCACTATTTCATGTTTACTGTGTCCCACGCACCCTCACATTGACGAATTAACGCAGAAATGGCGTCGCTATGACATACTATAGGAACCATGCCTTCTGTTTCCCAATCGAGTATTGTTTCCCCGGCAACGAAATGGCTGTCTGCTAGGAGTGGATTATCTCTTTTCCGATGCACTATTTCATGTTTACTGTGTCCCACGCACACTCTCATTGAAGAATTAACGCAGAAATGGCGTCGCTATGACACACTATAGGTACCATGCCTTCTGTTTCCCAATCGAGTATTGTTTCCCCGGCAACGAAAGGGCTGTCTGTTAGGAGTGGATTATCTCTTTTCCGATGAACTATTTCATGTTTACTGTGTCCCACGCACCCTCACATTGACGAATTAACGCAGAAATGGCGTCGCTATGACATGCTATAGGTACCATGCCTTCTGTTTCCCAATCGAGTGTTGTTTCCCCGCCAACGAAATGGCTGTCTTCTAGGAGTGGATTATCTCTTTTCCGATGCACTATTTCATGTTTACTGTGTCCCACGCACCCTCTCATTGAAGAATTAACGCAGAAATGGCGTCGCTATGACATACTATAGGTACCATACCTTCTGTTTCCCAATCGAGTATTGTTTCCCCGGCAACGAAAGGGCTGTCTGCTAGGAGTGGATTATCTCTTTTCCGATGCACTATTTCATGTTTACTGTGTCCCACGCACCCTCACATTGACGAATTAACGCAGAACTGGCGTCGCTATGACATACTATAGGTACCATGCCTTCTGTTTCGCAATCGAGTAATGTTTCCCCGGCAACGACAGGGCTGTCTGCTAGGAGAGGATTATCTCTCTTCCGATGCACTATTTCATGTTTACTGTGTCCCACGCACCATCACATTGACGAATTAACGCAGAAATGGCGTCGCTGTGACATACTATAGGAGCCATGCCTTCTGTTTCCCAATCGAGTATTGTTTCCCCGGCAACGAAAGGGCTGTCTGCTAGGAGAGGATTATCTCTTTTCCGATGCACTATTTCATGTTTACTGTGTCCCACGCACCCTCACATTGACGAATTAACGCAGAACTGGCGTCGCTATGACATACTATAGGTACCATGCCTTCTGTTTCGCAATCGAGTAATGTTTCCACGGCAACGACAGGGCTGTCTGCTAGGGGAGGATTATCTCTCTTCCGATGCACTATTTCATGTTTACTGTGTCCCACGCACCATCACATTGACGAATTAACGCAGAAATGGCGTCACTGTGACATACTATAGGAGCCATGCCTTCGGTTTCCCAATCGAGTATTGTTTCCCCGGCAACGAAAGGGCTGTCTGCTAGGAGAGGATTATCTCTCTTCCGATGCACTATTTCATGTTTACTGTGTCCCACGCACCCTCACATTGACGAATTAACGCAGAAATGGCGTCCCTAAGACATACTATAGGAGCCATGCCTTCTGGTTCCCAATCGAGTATTGTTTCCCCGGCAACGAAAGGGCTGACTGCTAGGAGTTGATTATCTCTTTTCCGATGCACTATTTCATGCTTACTGTATCCCACGCACCCTCACATTGACGAAGTAACGCAGAAATGGCGTCGCTATGACATACTATAGGAGCCACGCCTTCTGTTTCCCAATCGAGTATTGTTTCCCCGGCAACGAAAGGGCTGTCTGCTGGGAGAGCATTATCTCTTTTCCGATGCACTATTTCATGTTTACTGTGTCCCACGCACCCTCACATTGAAGAATTAACGCAGAAATGGCGTCGCTATGACATACTATAGGTACCATGCCTTCTGGTTCCCAATCGAGTATTGTTTCCCCGGCAACGAAAGGGCTGTCTGCTAGGAGTGGATTATTTCTTTTCCGATGCACTATTTCATGTTTACTGTGTCCCACGCACCCTCACATTGACGAATTAACGCAGAACTGGCGTCGCTATGACATACTATAGGTACCATGCCTTCTGTTTCGCAATCAAGTAATGTTTCCCCGGCAACAACAGGGCTGTCTGCTAGGAGAGGATTATCTCTCTTCCGATGCACTATTTCATGTTTACTGTGTCCCACGCACCATCACATTGACGAATTAACGCAGAAATGGCGTCGCCGTGACATACTATAGGAGCCATGCCTTCGGTTTCCCAATCGAGTATTGTTTCCCCGGCAACGAAAGGTCTGTCTGCTAGGAGAGGATTATCTCTCTTCCGATGCACTATTTCATGTTTACTGTGTCCCACGCACCCTCACATTGACGAATTAACGCAGAACTGGCGTCACTATGACATACTATAGGTACCATGCCTTCTGTTTCGCAATCAAGTAATGTTTCCCCGGCAACGAAAGGGCTGTCTCCTGGGAGTGGATTATCTCTTTTCCGATGCACTATTTCATGTTTACTGTGTCCCAAGCACCCTCACATTGACGAATTAACGCAGAAATGGCGTCGCTATGACATACTATAGGTACCATGCCTTCTGTTTCCCAATCGAGTATTGTTTCCCCGGCAACGAAACGGCTGTCTGCTAGGAGTGGATTATCTCTTTTCCGATGCACTATTTCATGTTTACTGTGTCCCACGCAACCTCTCATTGAAGAATTAACGCAGAAATGGCGTCGCTATGACATACTATAGGTACCATGCCTTCTGTTTCCCAATCGAGTATTGTTTCCCCGGCAACGAAAGGGCTGTCTGCTAGGAGTGGATTATCTCTTTTCCGATGCACTATTTCATGTTTACTGTGTCCCACGCACCCTCACATTGACGAATTAACGCAGAACTGTCGTCGCTATGACATACTATAGGTACCATGCCTTCTGTTTCGCAATCGAGTATTGTTTCCCCGGCAACGAAAGGGCTGTCTGCTGGGAGAGCATTATCTCTTTTCCGATGCACTATTTCATGTTTACTGTGTCCCACGCACCCTCACATTGAAGAATTAACGCAGAAATGGCGTCGCTATGACATACTATAGGTACCATGCCTTCTGGTTCCCAATCGAGTATTGTTTCCCCGGCAACGAAAGGGCTGTCTGCTAGGAGTGGATTATTTCTTTTCCGATGCACTATTTCATGTTTACTGTGTCCCACGCACCCTCACATTGACGAATTAACGCAGAACTGGCGTCGCTATGACATACTATAGGTACCATGCCTTCTGTTTCGCAATCAAGTAATGTTTCCCCGGCAACGACAGGGCTGTCTGCTAGGAGAGGATTATCTCTCTTCCGATGCACTATTTCATGTTTACTGTGTCCCACGCACCATCACATTGACGAATTAACGCAGAAATGGCGTCGCTGTGACATACTATAGGAGCCATGCCTTCGGTTTCCCAATCGAGTATTGTTTCCCCGGCAACGAAAGGGCTGTCTGCTAGGAGAGGATTATCTCTTTTCCGATGCACTATTTCATGTTTACTGTGTCCCACGCACCCTCACATTGACGAATTAACGCAGAACTGGCGTCGCTATGACATACTATAGGTACCATGCCTTCTGTTTCGCAATCGAGTAATGTTTCCACGGCAACGACAGGGCTGTCTGCTAGGGGAGGATTATCTCTCTTCCGATGCACTATTTCATGTTTACTGTGTCCCACGCACCATCACATTGACGAATTAACGCAGAAATGGCGTCACTGTGACATACTATAGGAGCCATGCCTTCGGTTTCCCAATCGAGTATTGTTTCCCCGGCAACGAAAGGGCTGTCTGCTAGGAGAGGATTATCTCTCTTCCGATGCACTATCTCATGTTTACTGTGTCCCACGCACTCTCACATTGACGAATTAACGCAGAAATGGCGTCCCTAAGACATACTATAGGAGCCATGCCTTCTGGTTCCCAATCGAGTATTGTTTCCCCGGCAACGAAAGGGCTGACTGCTAGGAGTTGATTATCTCTTTTCCGATGCACTATTTCATGCTTACTGTATCCCACGCACCCTCACATTGACGAAGTAACGCAGAAATGGCGTCGCTATGACATACTATAGGAGCCACGCCTTCTGTTTCCCAATCGAGTATTGTTTCCCCGGCAACGAAAGGGCTGTCTGCTGGGAGAGCATTATCTCCTTTCCGATGCACTATTTCATGTTTACTGTGTCCCACGCACCCTCACATTGAAGAATTAACGCAGAAATGGCGTCGCTATGACATACTATAGGTACCATGCCTTCTGGTTCCCAATCGAGTATTGTTTCCCCGGCAACGAAAGGGCTGTCTGCTAGGAGTGGATTATTTCTTTTCCGATGCACTATTTCATGTTTACTGTGTCCCACGCACCCTCACATTGACGAATTAACGCAGAACTGGCGTCGCTATGACATACTATAGGTACCATGCCTTCTGTTTCGCAATCAAGTAATGTTTCCCCGGCAACAACAGGGCTGTCTGCTAGGAGAGGATTATCTCTCTTCCGATGCACTATTTCATGTTTACTGTGTCCCACGCACCATCACATTGACGAATTAACGCAGAAATGGCGTCGCCGTGACATACTATAGGAGCCATGCCTTCGGTTTCCCAATCGAGTATTGTTTCCCCGGCAACGAAAGGTCTGTCTGCTAGGAGAGGATTATCTCTCTTCCGATGCACTATTTCATGTTTACTGTGTCCCACGCACCCTCACATTGACGAATTAACGCAGAACTGGCGTCACTATGACATACTATAGGTACCATGCCTTCTGTTTCGCAATCAAGTAATGTTTCCCCGGCAACGAAAGGGCTGTCTCCTAGGAGTGGATTATCTCTTTTCCGATGCACTATTTCATGTTTACTGTGTCCCAAGCACCCTCACATTGACGAATTAACGCAGAAATGGCGTCGCTATGACATACTATAGGTACCATGCCTTCTGTTTCCCAATCGAGTATTGTTTCCCCGGCAACGAAACGGCTGTCTGCTAGGAGTGGATTATCTCTTTTCCGATGCACTATTTCATGTTTACTGTGTCCCACGCAACCTCTCATTGAAGAATTAACGCAGAAATGGCGTCGCTATGACATACTATAGGTACCATGCCTTCTGTTTCCCAATCGAGTATTGTTTCCCCGGCAACGAAAGGGCTGTCTGCTAGGAGTGGATTATCTCTTTTCCGATGCACTATTTCATGTTTACTGTGTCCCACGCACCCTCACATTGACGAATTAACGCAGAACTGTCGTCGCTATGACATACTATAGGTACCATGCCTTCTGTTTCGCAATCGAGTATTGTTTCCCCGGCAACGAAAGGGCTGTCTGCTGGGAGAGCATTATCTCTTTTCCGATGCACTATTTCATGTTTACTGTGTCCCACGCACCCTCACATTGAAGAATTAACGCAGAAATGGCGTCGCTATGACATACTATAGGTACCATGCCTTCTGGTTCCCAATCGAGTATTGTTTCCCCGGCAACGAAAGGGCTGTCTGCTAGGAGTGGATTATTTCTTTTCCGATGCACTATTTCATGTTTACTGTGTCCCACGCACCCTCACATTGACGAATTAACGCAGAACTGGCGTCGCTATGACATACTATAGGTACCATGCCTTCTGTTTCGCAATCAAGTAATGTTTCCCCGGCAACGACAGGGCTGTCTGCTAGGAGAGGATTATCTCTCTTCCGATGCACTATTTCATGTTTACTGTGTCCCACGCACCATCACATTGACGAATTAACGCAGAAATGGCGTCGCTGTGACATACTATAGGAGCCATGCCTTCGGTTTCCCAATCGAGTATTGTTTCCCCGGCAACGAAAGGGCTGTCTGCTAGGAGAGGATTATCTCTTTTCCGATGCACTATTTCATGTTTACTGTGTCCCACGCACCCTCACATTGACGAATTAACGCAGAACTGGCGTCGCTATGACATACTATAGGTACCATGCCTTCTGTTTCGCAATCAAGTAATGTTTCCCCGGCAACGAAAGGGCTGTCTGTAGGAGTGGATTATCTTATCCGATGCACTATTTCATGTTTACTGTGTCCCACGCACCCTCACATTGACGAATTAACGCAGAAATGGCGTCGCTATGACATACTATAGGTACCATGCCTTCTGTTTCCCATTCGAGTATTGTTTCCCCGGCAACGAAATGGCTGTCTGCTAGGAGTGGATTATCTCTTTTCCGATGCACTATTTCATGTTTACTGTGTCCCACGCACCCTCTCATTGCAGAATTAACGCAGAAATGGCGTCGCTATGACATACTATAGGTACCGTGCCTTCTGTTTCCCAATCGAGTATTGTTTCCCCGGCAACGAAAGGGCTGTCTGCTAGGAGTGGATTATCTCTTTTCCGATGAACTATTTCATGTTTACTGTGTCCCACGCACCCTCACATTGACGAATTAACGCAGAACTGTCGTCGCTATGACATACTATAGGTACCATGCCTTCTGTTTCGCAATCGAGTAATGTTTCCCCGGCAACGACAGGGCTGTCTGCTAGGAGAGGATTATCTCTCTTCCGATGCACTATTTCATGTTTACTGTGTCCCACGCACCATCACATTGACGAATTAAAGCAGAAATGGCGTCGCTGTGACATACTATAGGAGCCATGCCTTCTGTTTCCCAAACGAGTGTTGTTTCCCCGGCAACGAAAGGGCTGTCTGCTAGGAGAGGATTATCTCTTTTCCGATGCACTATTTCATGTTTACTGTGTCCCACGCACCCTCACATTGACGAATTAACGCAGAACTGGCGTCGCTATGACATACTATAGGTACCATGCCTTCTGTTTCGCAATCGAGTAATGTTTCCCCGGCAACGACAGGGCTGTCTGCTAGGAGAGGATTATCTCTCTTCCGATGCACTATTTCATGTTTACTGTGTCCCACGCACCATCACATTGACGAATTAACGCAGAAATGGCGTCGCTGTGACATACTATAGGAGCCATGCCTTCGGTTTCCCAATCGAGTATTGTTTCCCCGGCAACGAAAGGGCTGTCTGCTAGGAGAGGATTATCTCTCTTCCGATGCACTATTTCATGTTTACTGTGTCCCACGCACCCTCACATTGACGAATTAACGCAGAAATGGCGTCCCTAAGACATACTATAGGAGCCATGCCTTCTGGTTCGCAATCGAGTATTGTTTCCCCGGCAACGAAAGGGCTGACTACTAGGAGTTGATTATCTCTTTTCCGATGCACTATTTCATGCTTACTGTATCCCACGCACCCTCACATTGACGAAGTAACGCAGAAATGGCGTCGCTATGACATACTATAGGAGCCACGCCTTCTGTTTCCCAATCGAGTATTGTTTCCCCGGCAACGAAAGGGCTGTCTGCTAGGAGAGCATTATCTCTTTTCCGATGCACTATTTCATGTTTACTGTGTCCCACGCACCCTCACATTGAAGAATTAACGCAGAAATGGCGTCGCTATGACATACTATAGGTACCATGCCTTCTGGTTCCCAATCGAGTATTGTTTCCCCGGCAACGAAAGAGCTGTCTGCTAGGAGTGGATTATTTCTTATCTGATGCACTATTTCATGTTTACTGTGTACCACGCACCCTCACATTGACGAATTAACGCAGAACTGGCGTCGCTATTACATACTATAGGTACCATGCCTTCTGTTTCGCAATCGAGTAATGTTTCCCCGGCAACGACAGGGCTGTCTGCTAGGAGAGGATTATCTCTCTTCCGATGCACTATTTCATGTTTACTGTGTCCCACGCACCATCACATTGACGAATTAACGCAGAAATGGCGTCGCTGTGACATACTATAGGAGCCATGCCTTCGGTTTCCCAATCGAGTATTGTTTCCCCGGCAACGAAAGGGCTGTCTGCTAGGAGAGGATTATCTCTCTTCCGATGCACTATTTCATGTTTACTGTGTCCCACGCACCCTCACATTGACGAATTAACGCAGAAATGGCGTCCCTAAGACATACTATAGGAGCCATGCCTTCTGGTTCCCAATCGAGTATTGTTTCCCCGGCAACGAAAGGGCTGACTGCTAGGAGTTGATTATCTCTTTTCCGATGCACTATTTCATGCTTACTGTATCCCACGCACCCTCACATTGACGAAGTAACGCAGAAATGGCGTCGCTATGACATACTATAGGTACCATGCCTTCTGTTTCCCAATCGAGTATTGTTTCCCCGGCAACGAAATGGCTGTCTGCTAGGAGTGGATTATCTCTTTTCCGATGCACTATTTCATGTTTACTGTGTCCCACGCACCCTCACATTGACGAATTAACGCAGAACTGGCGTCGCTATGACATACTATAGGAGCCATGCCTTCTGTTTCCCAATCGAGTATTGTTTCCCCGGCAACGAAAGGGCTGTCTGCTAGGAGAGGATTATCTCTCTACCGATGCACTATTTCATGTTTACTGTGTCCCGTGCACCATCACATTGACGAATTAACGCAGAAATGGCGTCGCTGTGACATACTATAGGTACCATGCCTTCTGTTTCCCAATCGAGTAATGTTTCCCCGGCAACGAAAGGGCTGTCTGCTAGGAGTGGATTATCTCTTTTCCGATGCACTATTTCATGTTTACTGTGTCCCACGCACCCTCACATTGACGAATTAACGCAGAAATTGCGTCGCTATGACATACTATAGGTACCATGCCTTCTGTTTCCCAATCGAGTATTGTTTCCCCGGCAACGAAAGGGCTGTCTGCTAGGAGTGGATTATCTCTTTTCCGATGCACTATTTCATGTTTACTGTGTCCCACGCACCCTCACATTGACGAATTAACGCAGAAATGGCGTCGCTATGACATGCTATAGGTACCATGCCTTCTGTTTCCCAATCGAGTATTGTTTCCCCGGCAACGAAATGGCTGTCTGCTAGGAGTGGATTATCTCTTTTCCGATGCACTATTTCATGTTTACTGTGTCCCACGCACCCTCTCATTGAAGAATTAACGCAGAAATGGCGTCGCTATGACATACTATAGGTACCATGCCTTCTGTTTCCCAATCGAGTATTGTTTCCCCGGCAACGAAAGGGCTGTCTGCTAGGAGAGGATTATCTCTTTTCCGATGCACTATTTCATGTTTACTGTGTCCCACGCACCCTCACATTGACGAATTAACGCAGAACTGGCGTCGCTATGACATACTATAGGTACCATGCCTTCTGTTTCGCAATCGAGTAATGTTTCCCCGGCAACGACAGGGCTGTCTGCTAGGAGAGGATTATCTCTCTTCCGATGCACTATTTCATGTTTACTGTGTCCCACGCACCATCACATTGACGAATTAACGCAGAAATGGCGTCGCTGTGACATACTATAGGAGCCATGCCTTCCGTTTCCCAATAGAGTATTGTTTCCCCGGCAACGAAAGGGCTGTCTGCTAGGAGAGGATTATCTCTCTTCCGATGCACTATTTCATGTTTACTGTGTCCCACGCACCCTCACATTGACGAATTAACGCAGAAATGGCGTCCCTAAGACATACTATAGGAGCTATGCCTTCTGGTTCCCAATCGAGTATTGTTTCCCCGGCAACGAAAGGGCTGACTGCTAGGAGTTGATTATCTCTTTTCCGATGCACTATTTCATGCTTACTGTATCCCACGCACCCTCACATTGACGAAGTAACGCAGAAATGGCGTCGCTATGACATACTATAGGAGCCACGCCTTCTGTTTCCCAATCGAGTATTGTTTCCCCGGCAACGAAAGGGCTGTCTGCTGGGAGAGCATTATCTCTTTTCCGATGCACTATTTCATGTTTACTGTGTCCCACGCACCCTCACATTGAAGAATTAACGCAGAAATGGCGTCGCTATGACATACTATAGGTACCATGCCTTCTGGTTCCCAATCGAGTATTGTTTCCCCGGCAACGAAAGGGCTGTCTGCTAGGAGTGGATTATTTCTTTTCCGATGCACTATTTCATGTTTACTGTGTCCCACGCACCCTCACATTGACGAATTAACGCAGAACTGGCGTCGCTATGACATAGTATAGGTACCATGCCTTCTGTTTCGCAATCAAGTAATGTTTCCCCGGCAACGACAGGGCTGTCTGCTAGGAGAGGATTATCTCTCTTCCGATGCACTATTTCATGTTTACTGTGTCCCACGCACCATCACATTGACGAATTAACGCAGAAATGGCGTCGCTGTGACATACTATAGGAGCCATGCCTTCGGTTTCCCAATCGAGTATTGTTTCCCCGGCAACGAAAGGGCTGTCTGCTAGGAGAGGATTATCTCTCTTCCGATGCACTATTTCATGTTTACTGTGTCCCACGCACCCTCACATTGACGAATTAACGCAGAAATGGCGTCCCTAAGACATACTATAGGAGCCATGCCTTCTGGTTCCCAATCGAGTATTGTTTCCCCGGCAACGAAAGGGCTGATTGCTAGGAGTTGATTATCTCTTTTCCGATGCACTATTTCATGCTTACTGTATCCCACGCACACTCACATTGACGAAGTAACGCAGAAATGGCGTCGCTATGACATACTATAGGTACCATGCCTTCTGTTTCCCAATCGAGAATTGTTTCCCCGGCAACGAAATGGCTGTCTGCTAGGAGTGGATTATCTCTTTTCCGATGCACTATTTCATGTTTACTGTTTCCCACGCACCCTCACATTGACGAATTAACGCAGAAATGGCGTCGCTATGACATACTATAGGTACCATGCCTTCTGTTTCCAGATCGGGTATTGTTTCCCCGGCAACGAAAGGGCTGTCTGCTAGAAGTGGATTATCTCTTTTCCGATGCACTATTTCATGTTTACTGTGTCCCACGCACCCTCACATTGACGAATTAACGCAGAAATGGCGTTGCTATGACATACTATAGGTACCATGCCTTCTGTTTCCCAATCGAGTATTGTTTCCCCGGCAACGAAATGGCTGTCTGCTAGGAGTGGATTATCTCTTTTCCGATGCACTATTTCATGTTTACTGTGTCCCACGCACCCTCACATTGACGAATTAACGCAGAAATGGCGTTGCTATGACATACTATAGGTACCATGCCTTCTGTTTCCCAATCGAGTATTGTTTCCCCGGCAACGAAATGGCTGTCTGCTAGGAGTGGATTATCTCTTTTCCGATGCACTATTTCATGTTTACTGTGTCCCACGCACCCTCACATTGACGAATTAACGCAGAACTGGCGTCGCTATGACATACTATAGGTACCATGCCTTCTGTTTCGCAATCGAGTAATGTTTCCCCGGCAACGACAGGGCTGTCTGCTAGGAGAGGATTATCTCTCTTCCGATGCACTATTTCATGTTTACTGTGTCCCACGCACCATCACATTGACGAATTAACGCAGAAATGGCGTCGCTGTGACATACTATAGGAGCCATGCCTTCGGTTTCCCAATCGAGTATTGTTTCCCCGGCAACGAAAGGGCTGTCTGCTAGGAGAGGATTATCTCTCTTCCGATGCACTATTTCATGTTTACTGTGTCCCACGCACCCTCACATTGACGAATTAACGCAGAAATGGCGTCCCTAAGACATACTATAGGAGCCATGCCTTCTGGTTCGCAATCGAGTATTGTTTCCCCGGCAACGAAAGGGCTGACTGCTAGGAGTTGATTATCTCTTTTCCGATGCACTATTTCATGCTTACTGTATCCCACGCACCCTCACATTGACGAAGTAACGCAGAAATGGCGTCGCTATGACATACTATAGGAGCCACGCCTTCTGTTTCCCAATCGAGTATTGTTTCCCCGGCAACGAAAGGGCTGTCTGCTAGGAGAGGATTATCTCTCTTCCGATGCACTATTTCATGTTTACTGTGTCCCACGCACCCTCACATTGACGAATTAACGCAGAAATGGCGTCCCTAAGACATACTATAGGAGCCATGCCTTCTGGTTCCCAATCGAGTATTGTTTCCCCGGCAACGAAAGGGCTGACTGCTAGGAGTTGATTATCTCTTTTCCGATGCACTATTTCATGCTTACTGTATCCCACGCACCCTCACATTGACGAAGTAACGCAGAAATGGCGTCGCTATGACATACTATAGGTACCATGCCTTCTGTTTCCCAATCGAGTATTGTTTCCCCGGCAACGAAATGGCTGTCTGCTAGGAGTGGATTATTTCTTTTCCGATGCACTATTTCATGTTTACTGTGTCCCACGCACCCTCACATTGACGAATTAACGCAGAACTGGCGTCGCTATGACATACTATAGGAGCCATGCCTTCTGTTTCCCAATCGAGTATTGTTTCCCCGGCAACGAAAGGGCTGTCTGCTAGGAGAGGATTATCTCTCTACCGATGCACTATTTCATGTTTACTGTGTCCCGTGCACCATCACATTGACGAATTAACGCAGAAATGGCGTCGCTGTGACATACTATAGGTACCATGCTTTCTGTTTCCCAATCGAGTAATGTTTCCCCGGCAACGAAAGGGCTGTCTGCTAGGAGTGGATTATCTCTTTTCCGATGCACTATTTCATGTTTACTGTGTCCCACGCACCCTCACATTGACGAATTAACGCAGAAATTGCGTCGCTATGACATACTATAGGTACCATGCCTTCTGTTTCCCAATCGAGTATTGTTTCCCCGGCAACGAAAGGGCTGACTGCTAGGAGTTGATTATCTCTTTTCCGATGCACTATTTCATGCTTACTGTATCCCACGCACCCTCACATTGACGAAGTAACGCAGAAATGGCGTCGCTATGACATACTATAGGTACCATGCCTTCTGTTTCCCAATCGAGTATTGTTTCCCCGGCAACGAAATGGCTGTCTGCTAGGAGTGGATTATTTCTTTTCCGATGCACTATTTCATGTTTACTGTGTCCCACGCACCCTCACATTGACGAATTAACGCAGAACTGGCGTCGCTATGACATACTATAGGAGCCATGCCTTCTGTTTCCCAATCGAGTATTGTTTCCCCGGCAACGAAAGGGCTGTCTGCTAGGAGAGGATTATCTCTCTACCGATGCACTATTTCATGTTTACTGTGTCCCGTGCACCATCACATTGACGAATTAACGCAGAAATGGCGTCGCTGTGACATACTATAGGTACCATGCTTTCTGTTTCCCAATCGAGTAATGTTTCCCCGGCAACGAAAGGGCTGTCTGCTAGGAGTGGATTATCTCTTTTCCGATGCACTATTTCATGTTTACTGTGTCCCACGCACCCTCACATTGACGAATTAACGCAGAAATTGCGTCGCTATGACATACTATAGGTACCATGCCTTCTGTTTCCCAATCGAGTATTGTTTCCCCGGCAACGAAAGGGCTGTCTGCTAGGAGTGGATTATCTCTTTTCCGATGCACTATTTCATGTTTACTGTGTCCCACGCACCCTCACATTGACGAATTAACGCAGAAATGGCGTCGCTATGACATGCTATAGGTACCTAGCCTTCTGTTTCCCAATCGAGTATTGTTTCCCCGGCAACGAAATGGCTGTCTGCTAGGAGTGGATTATCTCTTTTCCGATGCACTATTTCATGTTTACTGTGTCCCACGCACCCTCTCATTGAAGAATTAACGCAGAAATGGCGTCGCTATGACATACTATAGGTACCATGCCTTCTGTTTCCCAATCGAGTATTGTTTCCCCGGCAACGAAAGGGCTGTCTGCTAGGAGAGGATTATCTCTTTTCCGATGCACTATTTCATGTTTACTGTGTCCCACGCACCCTCACATTGACGAATTAACGCAGAACTGGCGTCGCTATGACATATTATAGGTACCATGCCTTCTGTTTCGCAATCGAGTAATGTTTCCCCGGCAACGACAGGGCTGTCTGCTAGGAGAGGATTATCTCTCTTCCGATGCACTATTTCATGTTTACTGTGTCCCACGCACCATCACATTGACGAATTAACGCAGAAATGGCGTCGCTGTGACATACTATAGGAGCCATGCCTTCTGTTTCCCAATCGAGTATTGTTTCCCCGGCAACGAAAGGGCTGTCTGCTAGGAGAGGAATATCTCTCTTCCGATGCACTATTTCATGTTTACTGTGTCCCACGCACCCTCACATTGACGAATTAACGCAGAAATGGCGTCCCTAAGACATACTATAGGAGCTATGCCTTCTGGTTCCCAATCGAGTATTGTTTCCCCGGCAACGAAAGGGCTGACTGCTAGGAGTTGATTATCTCTTTTCCGATGCACTATTTCATGCTTACTGTATCCCACGCACCCTCACATTGACGAAGTAACGCAGAAATGGCGTCGCTATGACATACTATAGGTACCATGCCTTCTGTTTCCCAATCGAGAATTGTTTCCCCGGCAACGAAATGGCTGTCTGCTAGGAGTGGATTATCTCTTTTCCGATGCACTATTTCATGTTTACTGTGTCCCACGCACCCTCACATTGACGAATTAACGCAGAAATGGCGTCGCTATGACATACTATAGGTACCATGCCTTCTGTTTCCAGATCGGGTATTGTTTCCCCGGCAACGAAAGGGCTGTCTGCTAGAAGTGGATTATCTCTTTTCCGATGCACTATTTCATGTTTACTGTGTCCCACGCACCCTCACATTGACGAATTAACGCAGAAATGGCGTTGCTATGACATACTATAGGTACCATGCCTTCTGTTTCCCAATCGAGTATTGTTTCCCCGGCAACGAAATGGCTGTCTGCTAGGAGTGGATTATCTCTTTTCCGATGCACTATTTCATGTTTACTGTGTCCCACGCACCCTCTCATTGAAGAATTAACGCAGAAATGGCGTCGCTATGACATACTATAGGTACCATGCCTTCTGATTCCCAATCGAGTATTGTTTCCCCGGCAACGAAAGGGCTGTCTGCTAGGAGTGGATTATCTCTTTTCCGATGCACTATTTCATGTTTACTGTGTCCCACGCACCCTCACATTGACGAATTAACGCAGAAATGGCGTCGCTATGACATACTATAAGTACCATGCCTTCTGTTTCCCAATCGAGTATTGTTTCCCCGGCAACGAAATGGCTGTCTGCTTGGAGTGGATTATCTCTTTTCCGATGCACTATTTCATGTTTACTGTGTCCCACGCACCCTCACATTGACGAATTAACGCAGAACTGGCGTCGCTATGACATACTATAGGTACCATGCCTTCTGTTTCGCAATCGAGTAATGTTTCCCCGGCAACGAAAGGGCTGTCTGCTAGGAGAGGATTATCTCTCTTCCGATGCACTATTTCATGTTTACTGTGTCCCACGCACCATCACATTGACGAATTAACGCAGAAATGGCGTCGCTGTGACACGCTATAGGAGCCATGCCTTCTGTTTCCCAATCGAGTATTGTTTACCCGGCAACGAAAAGGCTGTCTGCTAGGAGAGGATTATCTCTCTTCCGATGCACTATTTCATGTTTACTGTGTCCCACGCACCCTCACATTGACGAATTAACGCAGAAATGGCGTCCCTAAGACATACTATAGGAGCCATGCCTTCTGGTTCCCAATCGAGTATTGTTTCCCCGGCAACGAAAGGGCTGACTGCTAGGAGGGGATTATCTCTTTTCCGATGCACTATTTCATGTTTACTGTGTCCCACGCACCCTCACATTGACGAAGTAACGCAGAAATGGCGTCGCTATGACATACTTTGGGAGCCACGCCTTCTGTTTCCCAATCGAGTATTGTTTCCCCGGCAACGAAAGGGCTGTCTGCTAGGAGATCATTATCTCTCTTCCGATGCACTATTTCATGTTTACTGTGTCCCACGGACCTCCACATTGACAAATTAACGCAGAAATGGCGTCGCTATGACATACTATAGGAGCCATGCCTTCTGTTTCCCAATCGAGTATTGTTTCCCCGGCAACGAAAGGGCTGTCTGCTAGGAGTGGATTATCTCTTTTCCGATGCACTATTTCATTTTTACTGTGTCCCACGCACCCTCACATTGACGAATTAACGCATAAATGGCGTCGCTATGACATACTATAGGAGACATGCCTTCGGTTTCCCAATCGAGTATTGTTTCCCCGGCACCGAAAGGGCTGTCTGCTAGGAGTAGATTTTCTCTTTTCCGATGCAGTATTTCATGTTTACTGTGTCCCACGCACCATCACATTGACGAATTAACGCAGAAATGGCGTCGCCATGACATACTATAGGAGCCATGCCTACTGTTTCCCAATCGAGTATTGTTTCCCCGGCAACGAAAGGACTGTCTGCTGGGAGTGGATTATCTCTCTTCCGATGCACTATTTCGTGTTTACTGTGTCCCATGCACCCTCACATTGACGAATTAACGCAGAAATGGCGTCGCTATGACATACTATAGGAGACATGCCTTCTGTTTCCCAATCGAGTATTGTTTTCCCGGCAACGAAAGGGCTGTCTGCTGGGAGTGGATTATCTCTCTACCGATGCACTATTTTATGTTTACTGTGTCCCACGCACCATCACATTGACGAATTAACGCAGAAATGGCGTCGCTGTGACATACTATAGGTACCATGCCTTCTGTTTCCCAATCGAGTAATGTTTCCCCGACAACGAAAGGGCTGTCTGCTAGGAGTGGATTATCTCTTTTCCGATGCACTATTTCACGTTTACTGTGTCCCACGCACCCTCACATTGACGAATTAACGCAGAAATGGCGTCGCTTTGACATACTATAGGTACCATGCCTTCTGTTTCCCAATCGAGTATTGTTTCCCCGGCAACGAAAGGGCTGTCTGCTAGGAGTGGATTATCTCTTTTCCGATGCACTATTTCATGTTTACTGTGTCCCACGCACACTCACATTGACGAATTAACGCAGAAATGGCGTCGCTATGACATACTATAGGTACCATGCCTTCTGTTTCCCAATCGAGTATTGTTTCCCCGGCAACGAAATGGCTGTCTGCTAGGAGTGGATTATCTCTTTTCCGATGCACTATTTCATGTTTACTGTGTCCCACGCACCCTCACATTGACGAATTAACGCAGAAAAGGCGTCGCTATGACACACTATAGGTACCATGCCTTCTGTTTCCCAATCGAGTATTGTTTCCCCGGCAACGAAATGGCTGTCCGCTTGGAGTGGATTATCTCTTTTCCGATGCACTATTTCATGTTTACTGTGTACCACGCACCCTCACATTGACGAATTAACGCAGAACTGGCGTCGCTATGACATACTATAGGTACCATGCCTTCTGTTTCGCAATCGAGTAATGTTTCCCCGGCAACGACAGGGCTGTCTGCTAGGAGAGGATTATCTCTCTTCCGATGCACTATTTCATGTTTACTGTGTCCCACGCACCATCACATTGACGAATTAACGCAGAAATGGCGTCGCTGTGACATACTATAGGAGCCATGCCTTCTGTTTCCCAATCGAGTATTGTTTCCCCGGCAACGAAAGGGCTGTCTGCTAGGAGAGGATTATCTCTTTTCCGATGCACTATTTCATGTTTACTGTGTCCCACGCACCCTCACATTGACGAATTAACGCAGAACTGGCGTCGCTATGACATACTATAGGTACCATGCCTTCTGTTTCGCAATCGAGTAATGTTTCCACGGCAACGACAGGGCTGTCTGCTAGGAGAGGATTATCTCTCTTCCGATGCACTATTTCATGTTTACTGTGTCCCACGCACCATCACATTGACGAATTAACGCAGAAATGGCGTCGCTGTGACATACTATAGGAGCCATGCCTTCGGTTTCCCAATCGAGTATTGTTTCCCCGGCAACGAAAGGGCTGTCTGCTAGGAGAGGATTATCTCTCTTCCGATGCACTATTTCATGTTTACTGTGTCCCACGCACCCTCACATTGACGAAATAACGCAGAAATGGCGTCCCTAAGACATACTATAGGAGCCATGCCTTCTGGTTCCCAATCGAGTATTGTTTCCCCGGCAACGAAATGGCTGACTGCTAGGAGTTGATTATCTCTTTTCCGATGCACTATTTCATGTTTACTGTATCCCACGCACCCTCACATTGACGAAGTAACGCAGAAATGGCGTCGCTATGACATACTATAGGAGCCACGCCTTCTGTTTCCCAATCGAGTATTGTTTCCCCGGCAACGAAAGGGCTGTCTGCTAGGAGAGCATTATCTCTTTTCCGATGCACTATTTCATGTTTACTGTGTCCCACGCACCCTCACATTGAAGAATTAACGCAGAAATGGCGTCGCTATGACATAGTATAGGTACCATGCCTTCTGGTTCCCAATCGAGTATTGTTTCCCCGGCAACGAAAGGGCTGTCTGCTAGGAGTGGATTATTTCTTTTCCGATGCACTATTTCATGTTTACTGTGTCCCACGCACCCTCACATTGACGAATTAACGCAGAAATGGCGTCGCTATGACATACTATAGGTACCATGCCTTCTGTTTCCCAATCGAGTATTGTTTCCCCGGCAACGAAAGGACTGTCTGCTAGGAGTGGATTATCTCTTTTCCGATGCACTATTTCATGTTTACTGTGTCCCACGCACCCTCACATTGACGATTTAACGCAGAAATGGCGTCGCTATGACATACTATAGGTACCATGCCTTCTGTTTCCCAATCGAGTATTGTTTCAACGGCATCGAAATGGCTGTCTGCTAGAAGTGGATTATCTCTTTTCCTATGCACTATTTCATGTTTACTCTGTCCCACGCACCCTCTCATTGAAGAATTAACGCAGAAATGGCGTCGCTATGACATACTATAGGTACCATGCCTTCTGTTTCCCAATCGAGTATTGTTTCCCCGGCAACGAAAGGGCTGTCTGCTAGGAGTGGATTATCTCTTTTCCGATGCACTATTTCATGTTTACTGTGTCCCACGCACCCTCACATTGACGAATTAACGCAGAAATGGCGTCGCTATGACATACTATAGGTACCATGCCTTCTGTTTCCCAATCGAGTATTGTTTCCCCGGCAACGAAATGGCTGTCTGCTTGGAGTGGATTATCTCTTTTTCGATGCACTATTTCATGTTTACTGTGTCCCACGCACCCTCACATTGACGAATTAACGCAGAACTGGCGTCGCTATGACATACTATAGGTACCATGCCTTCTGTTTCGCAATCGAGTAATGTTTCCCCGGCAACGACAGGGCTGTCTGCTAGGAGAGGATTATCTCTCTTCCGATGCACTATTTCATGTTTACTGTGTCCCACGCACCCTCACATTGACGAATTAACGCAGAAATGGCGTCGCTGTGACATACTATAGGAGCCATGCCTTCTGTTTCCCAATCGAGTATTGTTTCCCCGGCAACGAAAGGGCTGTCTGCTAGGAGAGGATTATCTCTCTTCCGATGCACTATTTCATGTTTACTGTGTCCCACGCACCCTCACATTGACGAATTAACGCAGAAATGGCGTCCCTAAGACATACTATAGGAGCCATGCCTTCTGGTTCCAAATCGAGTATTGTTTCCCCGGCAACGAAAGGGCTGACTGCTAGGAGTTGATTATCTCTTTTCCGATGCACTATTTCATGTTTACTGTGTCCCACGCACCCTCACATTGACGAAGTAACGCAGAAATGGCGTCGCTATGACATACTATAGGAGCCACACCTTCTGTTTCCCAATCGAGTATTGTTTCCCCGGCAACGAAAGGGCTGTCTGCTAGGAGAGCATTATCTCTCTTCCGATGCACTATTTCATGTTTACTGTGTCCCACGGACCCCCACATTTACGAATTAACGCAGAAATGGCGTCACTATGACATACTATAGGAGCCATGCCTTCTGTTTCCCAATCGAGTATTGTTTCCCCGGCAACGAAAGGGCTGTCTGCTAGGAGTGGATTATCTCTTTTCCGATGCACTATTTCATTTTTACTGTGTCCCACGCACCCTCACATTGACGAATTAACGCATAAATGGCGTCGCTATGACATACTATAGGAGCCATGCCTTCTGTTTCCCAATCGAGTATTGTTTCCCCGGCAACGAAAGGGCTGTCTGCTAGGAGTGGATTATCTCTTTTCCGATGCACTATTTCATGTTTACTGTGTCCCACGCACCCTCACATTGACGAATTAACGCAGAAATGGCGTCGCTATGACATACTATAGGTACCATGCCTTCTGTTTCCCAATCGAGTATTGTTTCCCCGGCAACGAAATGGCTGTCTGCTTGGAGTGGATTATCTCTTTTTCGATGCACTATTTCATGTTTACTGTGTCCCACGCACCCTCACATTGACGAATTAACGCAGAACTGGCGTCGCTATGACATACTATAGGTACCATGCCTTCTGTTTCGCAATCGAGTAATGTTTCCCCGGCAACGACAGGGCTGTCTGCTAGGAGAGGATTATCTCTCTTCCGATGCACTATTTCATGTTTACTGTGTCCCACGCACCATCACATTGACGAATTAACGCAGAAATGGCGTCGCTGTGACATACTATAGGAGCCATGCCTTCTGTTTCCCAATCGAGTATTGTTTCCCCGGCAACGAAAGGGCTGTCTGCTAGGAGAGGATTATCTCTCTTCCGATGCACTATTTAATGTTTACTGTGTCCCACGCACCCTCACATTGACGAATTAACGCAGAAATGGCGTCCCTAAGACATACTATAGGAGCCATGCCTTCTGGTTCCCAATCGAGTATTGTTTCCCCGGCAACGAAAGGGCTGACTGCTAGGAGTTGATTATCGCTTTTCCGATGCACTATTTCATGTTTACTGTGTCCCACGCACCCTCACATTGACGAAGTAACGCAGAAATGGCGTCGCTATGACATACTATAGGAGCCACGCCTTCTGTTTCCCAATCGAGTATTGTTTCCCCGGCAACGAAAGGGCTGTCTGCTAGGAGAGCATTATCTCTTTTCCGATGCACTATTTCATGTTTACTGTGTCCCACGCACCCTCACATTGAAGAATTAACGCAGAAATGGCGTCGCTATGACATACTATAGGTACCATGCCTTCTGGTTCCCAATCGAGTATTGTTTCCCCGGCAACGAAAGGGCTGTCTGCTAGGAGTGGATTATTTCTTTTCCGATGCACTATTTCATGTTTACTGTGTCCCACGCACCCTCACATTGACGAATTAACGCAGAAATGGCGTCGCTATGACATACTATAGGTACCATGCCTTCTGTTTCCCAATCGAGTATTGTTTCCCCGGCAACGAAAGGGCTGTCTGCTAGGAGTGGATTATCTCTTTTCCGATGCACTATTTCATGTTTACTGTGTCCCACGCACCCTCACATTGACGAATTAACGCAGAAATGGCGTCGCTATGACATACTATAGGTACCATGCCTTCTGTTTCCCAATCGAGTATTGTTTCCCCGGCAACGAAATGGCTGTCTGCTAGGAGTGGATTATCTCTTTTCCGATGCACTATTTCATGTTTACTCTGTCCCACGCACCCTCTCATTGAAGAATTAACGCAGAAATGGCGTCGCTATGACATACTATAGGTACCATGCCTTCTGATTCCCAATCGAGTATTGTTTCCCCGGCAACGAAAGGGCTGTCTGTTAGGAGTGGATTATCTCTTTTCCGATGCACTATTTCATGTTTACTGTGTCCCACGCACCCTCACATTGACGAATTAACGCAGAAATGGCGTCGCTATGACATACTATAGGTACCATGCCTTCTGTTTCCCAATCGAGTATTGTTTCCCCGGCAACGAAATGGCTGTCTGCTTGGAGAGGATTATCTCTTTTTCGATGCACTATTTCATGTTTACTGTGTCCCACGCACCCTCACATTGACGAATTAACGCAGAACTGGCGTCGCTATGACATACTATAGGTATCATGCCTTCTGTTTCGCAATCGAGTAATGTTTCCCCGGCAACGACAGGGCTGTCTGCTAGGAGAGGATTATCTCTCTTCCGATGCACTATTTCATGTTTACTGTGTCCCACGCACCCTCACATTGACGAATTAACGCAGAAATGGCGTCGCTGTGACATACTATAGGAGCCATGCCTTCTGTTTCCCAATCGAGTATTGTTTCCCCGGCAACGAAAGGGCTGTCTGCTAGGAGAGGATTATCTCTCTTCCGATGCACTATTTCATGTTTACTGTGTCCCACGCACCCTCACATTGACGAATTAACGCATAAATGGCGTCGCTATGACATACTATAGGAGCCATGCCTTCGGTTTCCCAATCGAGTATTGTTTCCCCGGCAACGAAAGGGCTGTCTGCTAGGAGAGGATTATCTCTCTTCCGATGCACTATTTCATGTTTACTGTGTCCCACGCACCCTCACATTGACGAAATAACGCAGAAATGGCGTCCCTAAGACATACTATAGGAGCCATGCCTTCTGGTTCCCAATCGAGTATTGTTTCCCCGGCAACGAAATGGCTGACTGCTAGGAGTTGATTATCTCTTTTCCGATGCACTATTTCATATTTACTGTATCCCACGCACCCTCACATTGACGAAGTAACGCAGAAATGGCGTCGCTATGACATACTATAGGAGCCACGCCTTCTGTTTCCCAATCGAGTATTGTTTCCCCGGCAACGAAAGGGCTGTCTGCTAGGAGAGCATTATCTCTTTTCCGATGCACTATTTCATGTTTACTGTGTCCCACGCACCCTCACATTGAAGACTTAACGCAGAAATGGCGTCGCTATGACATACTATGGGTACCATGTCTTCTGGTTCCCAATCGAGTATTGTTTCCCCGGCAACGAAAGGGCTGTCTGCTAGGAGTGGATTATTTCTTTTCCGATGCACTATTTCACGTTTACTGTGTCCCACGCACCCTCACATTGACGAATTAACGCAGAAATGGCGTCGCTATGACATACTATAGGTACCATGCCTTCTGTTTCCCAATCGAGTATTGTTTCCCCGGCAACGAAAGGGCTGTCTGCTAGGAGTGGATTATCTCTTTTCCGATGCACTATTTCATGTTTACTGTGTCCCACGCACCCTCACATTGACGAATTAACGCAGAAATGGCGTCGCTATGACATACTATAGGTACCATGCCTTCTGTTTCCCAATCGAGTATTGTTTCCCCGGCAACGAAATGGCTGTCTGCTAGGGGTGGATTATCTCTTTTCCGATGCACTATTTCATGTTTACTCTGTCCCACGCACCCTCTCATTGAAGAATTAACGCAGAAATGGCGTCGCTATGACATACTATAGGTACCATGCCTTCTGATTCCCAATCGAGTATTGTTTCCCCGGCAACGAAAGGGCTGTCTGCTAGGAGTGGATTATCTCTTTTCCGATGCACTATTTCATGTTTACTGTGTCCCACGCACCCTCACATTGACGAATTAACGCAGAAATGGCGTCGCTATGACATACTATAGGTACCATGCCTTCTGTTTCCCAATCGAGTATTGTTTCCCCGGCAACGAAATGGCTGTCTGCTTGGAGTGGATTATCTCTTTTTCGATGCACTATTTCATGTTTACTGTGTCCCACGCACCCTCACATTGACGAATTAACGCAGAACTGGCGTCGCTATGACATACTATAGGTACCATGCCTTCTGTTTCGCAATCGAGTAATGTTTCCCCGGCAACGACAGGGCTGTCTGCTAGGAGAGGATTATCTCTCTTCCGATGCACTATTTCATGTTTACTGTGTCCCACGCACCCTCACATTGACGAATTAACGCAGAAATGGCGTCGCTGTGACATACTATAGGAGCCATGCCTTCTGTTTCCCAATCGAGTATTGTTTCCCCGGCAACGAAAGGGCTGTCTGCTAGGAGAGGATTATCTCTCTTCCGATGCACTATTTCATGTTTACTGTGTCCCACGCACGCTCACATTGACGAATTAACGCAGAAATGGCGTCCCTAAGACATACTATAGGAGCCATGCCTTCTGGTTCCCAATCGAGAATTGTTTCCCCGGCAACGAAAGGGCTGACTGCTAGGAGTTGATTATCTCTTTTCCGATGCACTATTTCATGTTTACTGTGTCCCACGCACCCTCACATTGACGAAGTAACGCAGAAATGGCGTCGCTATGACATACTATAGGAGCCACACCTTCTGTTTCCCAATCGAGTATTGTTTCCCCGGCAACGAAAGGGCTGTCTGCTAGAAGAGCATTATCTCTCTTCCGATGCACTATTTCATGTTTACTGTGTCCCACGGACCCCCACATTTACGAATTAACGCAGAAATGGCGTCGCTATGACATACTATAGGTACCATGCCTTCTGTTTCCCAATCGAGTATTGTTTCCCCGGCAACGAAAGGGCTGTCTGCTAGGAGTGGATTATCTCTTTTCCGATGCACTATTTCATGTTTACTGTGTCCCACGCACCCTCACATTGACGAATTAACGCAGAAATGGCGTCGCTATGACATACTATAGGTACCATGCCTTCTGTTTCCCAATCGAGTATTGTTTCCCCGGCAACGAAATGGCTGTCTGCTAGGAGTGGATTATCTCTTTTCCGATGCACTATTTCATGTTTACTCTGTCCCACGCACCCTCTCATTGAAGAATTAACGCAGAAATGGCGTCGCTATGACATACTATAGGTACCATGCCTTCTGATTCCCAATCGAGTATTGTTTCCCCGGCAACGAAAGGGCTGTCTGTTAGGAGTGGATTATCTCTTTTCCGATGCACTATTTCATGTTTACTGTGTCCCACGCACCCTCACATTGACGAATTAACGCAGAAATGGCGTCGCTATGACATACTATAGGTACCATGCCTTCTGTTTCCCAATCGAGTATTGTTTCCCCGGCAACGAAATGGCTGTCTGCTTGGAGAGGATTATCTCTTTTTCGATGCACTATTTCATGTTTACTGTGTCCCACGCACCCTCACATTGACGAATTAACGCAGAACTGGCGTCGCTATGACATACTATAGGTATCATGCCTTCTGTTTCGCAATCGAGTAATGTTTCCCCGGCAACGACAGGGCTGTCTGCTAGGAGAGGATTATCTCTCTTCCGATGCACTATTTCATGTTTACTGTGTCCCACGCACCCTCACATTGACGAATTAACGCAGAAATGGCGTCGCTGTGACATACTATAGGAGCCATGCCTTCTGTTTCCCAATCGAGTATTGTTTCCCCGGCAACGAAAGGGCTGTCTGCTAGGAGAGGATTATCTCTCTTCCGATGCACTATTTCATGTTTACTGTGTCCCACGCACCCTCACATTGACGAATTAACGCATAAATGGCGTCGCTATGACATACTATAGGAGCCATGCCTTCGGTTTCCCAATCGAGTATTGTTTCCCCGGCAACGAAAGGGCTGTCTGCTAGGAGAGGATTATCTCTCTTCCGATGCACTATTTCATGTTTACTGTGTCCCACGCACCCTCACATTGACGAAATAACGCAGAAATGGCGTCCCTAAGACATACTATAGGAGCCATGCCTTCTGGTTCCCAATCGAGTATTGTTTCCCCGGCAACGAAATGGCTGACTGCTAGGAGTTGATTATCTCTTTTCCGATGCACTATTTCATATTTACTGTATCCCACGCACCCTCACATTGACGAAGTAACGCAGAAATGGCGTCGCTATGACATACTATAGGAGCCACGCCTTCTGTTTCCCAATCGAGTATTGTTTCCCCGGCAACGAAAGGGCTGTCTGCTAGGAGAGCATTATCTCTTTTCCGATGCACTATTTCATGTTTACTGTGTCCCACGCACCCTCACATTGAAGACTTAACGCAGAAATGGCGTCGCTATGACATACTATGGGTACCATGTCTTCTGGTTCCCAATCGAGTATTGTTTCCCCGGCAACGAAAGGGCTGTCTGCTAGGAGTGGATTATTTCTTTTCCGATGCACTATTTCACGTTTACTGTGTCCCACGCACCCTCACATTGACGAATTAACGCAGAAATGGCGTCGCTATGACATACTATAGGTACCATGCCTTCTGTTTCCCAATCGAGTATTGTTTCCCCGGCAACGAAAGGGCTGTCTGCTAGGAGTGGATTATCTCTTTTCCGATGCACTATTTCATGTTTACTGTGTCCCACGCACCCTCACATTGACGAATTAACGCAGAAATGGCGTCGCTATGACATACTATAGGTACCATGCCTTCTGTTTCCCAATCGAGTATTGTTTCCCCGGCAACGAAATGGCTGTCTGCTAGGGGTGGATTATCTCTTTTCCGATGCACTATTTCATGTTTACTCTGTCCCACGCACCCTCTCATTGAAGAATTAACGCAGAAATGGCGTCGCTATGACATACTATAGGTACCATGCCTTCTGATTCCCAATCGAGTATTGTTTCCCCGGCAACGAAAGGGCTGTCTGCTAGGAGTGGATTATCTCTTTTCCGATGCACTATTTCATGTTTACTGTGTCCCACGCACCCTCACATTGACGAATTAACGCAGAAATGGCGTCGCTATGACATACTATAGGTACCATGCCTTCTGTTTCCCAATCGAGTATTGTTTCCCCGGCAACGAAATGGCTGTCTGCTTGGAGTGGATTATCTCTTTTTCGATGCACTATTTCATGTTTACTGTGTCCCACGCACCCTCACATTGACGAATTAACGCAGAACTGGCGTCGCTATGACATACTATAGGTACCATGCCTTCTGTTTCGCAATCGAGTAATGTTTCCCCGGCAACGACAGGGCTGTCTGCTAGGAGAGGATTATCTCTCTTCCGATGCACTATTTCATGTTTACTGTGTCCCACGCACCCTCACATTGACGAATTAACGCAGAAATGGCGTCGCTGTGACATACTATAGGAGCCATGCCTTCTGTTTCCCAATCGAGTATTGTTTCCCCGGCAACGAAAGGGCTGTCTGCTAGGAGAGGATTATCTCTCTTCCGATGCACTATTTCATGTTTACTGTGTCCCACGCACGCTCACATTGACGAATTAACGCAGAAATGGCGTCCCTAAGACATACTATAGGAGCCATGCCTTCTGGTTCCCAATCGAGAATTGTTTCCCCGGCAACGAAAGGGCTGACTGCTAGGAGTTGATTATCTCTTTTCCGATGCACTATTTCATGTTTACTGTGTCCCACGCACCCTCACATTGACGAAGTAACGCAGAAATGGCGTCGCTATGACATACTATAGGAGCCACACCTTCTGTTTCCCAATCGAGTATTGTTTCCCCGGCAACGAAAGGGCTGTCTGCTAGAAGAGCATTATCTCTCTTCCGATGCACTATTTCATGTTTACTGTGTCCCACGGACCCCCACATTTACGAATTAACGCAGAAATGGCGTCGCTGTGACATACTATAAGAGCCATGCCTTCCGTTTCCTAATCGAGTATTGTTTCCCCGGCAACGAAAGGGCTGTCTGCTAGGAGTGGATTATCTCTTTTCCGATGCACTATTTCATTTTTACTGTGTCCCACGCACCCTCACATTGACGAATTAACGCATAAATGGCGTCGCTATGACATACTATAGGAGCCATGCCTTCTGTTTCCCAATCGAGTATTGTTTCCCCGGCAACGAAAGGGCTGTCTGCTAGGAGTGGATTATCTCTTTTCCGATGCACTATTTCATGTTTACTGTGTCCCACGCACCCTCACATTGACGAATTAACGCAGAAATGGCGTCGCTATGACATACTATAGGTACCATGCCTTCTGTTTCCCAATCGAGTATTGTTTCCCCGGCAACGAAATGGCTGTCTGCTTGGAGTGGATTATCTCTTTTTCGATGCACTATTTCATGTTTACTGTGTCCCACGCACCCTCACATTGACGAATTAACGCAGAACTGGCGTCGCTATGACATACTATAGGTACCATGCCTTCTGTTTCGCAATCGAGTAATGTTTCCCCGGCAACGACAGGGCTGTCTGCTAGGAGAGGATTATCTCTCTTCCGATGCACTATTTCATGTTTACTGTGTCCCACGCACCATCACATTGACGAATTAACGCAGAAATGGCGTCGCTGTGACATACTATAGGAGCCATGCCTTCTGTTTCCCAATCGAGTATTGTTTCCCCGGCAACGAAAGGGCTGTCTGCTAGGAGAGGATTATCTCTCTTCCGATGCACTATTTCATGTTTACTGTGTCCCACGCACCCTCACATTGACGAATTAACGCAGAAATGGCGTCCCTAAGACATACTATAGGAGCCATGCCTTCTGGTTCCCAATCGAGTATTGTTTCCCCGGCAACGAAAGGGCTGACTGCTAGGAGTTGATTATCTCTTTTCCGATGCACTATTTCATGTTTACTGTGTCCCACGCACCCTCACATTGACGAAGTAACGCAGAAATGGCGTCGCTATGACATACTATAGGAGCCACACCTTCTGTTTCCCAATCGAGTATTGTTTCCCCGGCAACGAAAGGGCTGTCTGCTAGGAGAGCATTATCTCTCTTCCGATGCACTATTTCATGTTTACTGTGTCCCACGGACCCCCACATTTACGAATTAACGCAGAAATGGCGTCGCTATGACATACTATAGGAGCCATGCCTTCTGTTTCCCAATCGAGTATTGTTTCCCCGGCAACGAAAGGGCTGTCTGCTAGGAGTGGATTATCTCTTTTCCGATGCACTATTTCATTTTTACTGTGTCCCACGCACCCTCACATTGACGAATTAACGCATAAATGGCGTCGCTATGACATACTATAGGAGCCATGCCTTCGGTTTCCCAATCGAGTATTGTTTCCCCGGCAACGAAAGGGCTGTCTGCTAGGAGAGGATTATCTCTCTTCCGATGCACTATTTCATGTTTACTGTGTCCCACGCACCCTCACATTGACGAAATAACGCAGAAATGGCGTCCCTAAGACATACTATAGGAGCCATGCCTTCTGGTTCCCAATCGAGTATTGTTTCCCCGGCAACGAAATGGCTGACTGCTAGGAGTTGATTATCTCTTTTCCGATGCACTATTTCATGTTTACTGTATCCCACGCACCCTCACATTGACGAAGTAACGCAGAAATGGCGTCGCTATGACATACTATAGGAGCCACGCCTTCTGTTTCCCAATCGAGTATTGTTTCCCCGGCAACGAAAGGGCTGTCTGCTAGGAGAGCATTATCTCTTTTCCGATGCACTATTTCATGTTTACTGTGTCCCACGCACCCTCACATTGAAGAATTAACGCAGAAATGGCGTCGCTATGACATACTATAGGTACCATGCCTTCTGGTTCCCAATCGAGCATTGTTTCCCCGGCAACGAAAGGGCTGTCTGCTAGGAGTGGTTTATTTCTTTTCCGATGCACTATTTCATGTTTACTGTGTCCCACGCACCCTCACATTGACGAATTAACGCAGAAATGGCGTCGCTATGACATACTATAGGTACCATGCATTCTGTTTCCCAATCGAGTATTGTTTCCCCGGCAACGAAAGGGCTGACTGCTAGGAGTTGATTATCTCTTTTCCGATGCACTATTTCATGTTTACTGTGTCCCACGCACCCTCACATTGACGAAGTAACGCAGAAATGGCGTCGCTATGACATACTATAGGAGCCACACCTTCTGTTTCCCAATCGAGTATTGTTTCCCCGGCAACGAAAGGGCTGTCTGCTAGGAGAGCATTATCTCTCTTCCGATGCACTATTTCATGTTTACTGTGTCCCACGGACCCCCACATTTACGAATTAACGCAGAAATGGCGTCGCTATGACATACTATAGGAGCCATGCCTTCTGTTTCCCAATCGAGTATTGTTTCACCGGCAACGAAATGGCTGTCTGCTAGGAGTGGATTATCTCTCTTCCGATGCACTATTTCATGTTTACTGTGTCCCACGCACCCCCACATTGACGAATTAACGCAGAAATGGCGTCGCTATGGCATACTATAGGAGCCATGTCTTCTGTTTCCCAATCGAGTATTGTTTCCCCGGCAACGAAAGGGCTGTCTGCTAGGAGCGGATCATCTCTTTTCCGATGCACTATTTCATGTTTACTGTGTCCCACGCACCCTCACATTGACGAATTAACGCAGAAATGGCGTCGCTATGACATACTATAGGAGCCATGCCTACTGTTTCCCAATCGAGTATTGTTTCCCCGGCAACGAAAGGACTGTCTGCTAGGAGTGGATTATCTCTTTTCCGATGCACTATTTCGTGTTTACTGTGTCCCATGCACCCTCACATTGATGAATTAACGCAGAAATGGCGTCGCTATGACATACTATGGGAGACATGCCTTCTGTTTCCCAATCTAGTATTGTTTCCCCGGCAACGAAAGGGCTGTCTGCTAGGAGTGGATTATCTCTTTTCCGATGCACTATTTCATGTTTACTGTGTCCCACGCACCCACACATTGACGAATTAACGCAGAAATGGCGTCGCTATGACATACTATAGGTACCATGCCTTCTGTTTCCCAGTCGAGTATTGTTTCCCCGGCAACGAAAGGGCTGTCTGCTAGGAGTGGATTATCTCTTTTCCGATGCACTATTTCATATTTACTGTGTCCCACGCACCCTCACATTGACGAATTAACGCAGAAATGGCGTCGCTATGACATACTATAGGTACCATGCCTTCTGTTTCCCATCGAGTATTGTTTCCCCGGCAACGAAATGGCTGTCTGCTAGAAGTGGATTATCTCTTTTCCGATGCACTATTTCATGTTTACTGTGTCCCACGCACCCTCACATTGACGAATTAACGCAGAAATGGCGTCGCTATGACATACTATAGGTACCATGCCTTCTGTTTCCCAATCGAGTAAAGTTTCCCCGGCAACTAAAGGGCTGTCTGCTAGGAGAGGATTATCTCTCTTCCGATGCACTATTTCATGTTTACTGTGTCCCATGCACCATCACATTGACGAATTAACGCAGAAATGTCGTCGCTGTGACATACTATAGGAGCCATGCCTTCTGTTTCCCAATCGAGTATTGTTTCCGCGGCAACGAAAGGGCTGTCTGCTAGGAGAGGATTATCTCTCTTCCGATGCACTATTTCATGTTTACTGTGTCCCACGCACCCTCACATTGACGAATTAACGCAGAAATGGCGTCCCTATGACATACAATAGGAGCCATGCCTTCTGGTTCCCAATCGAGTATTGTTTCCCCGGCAACGAAAGGGCTGTCTGCTAGGAGTGGATTATCTCTTTTCCGATGCACTTTTTCATGTTTACTGTGTCCCACGCACCCTCACATTGACGAAGTAACGCAGAAATGGCGTCGCTATGACATACTATAGGAGCCATGCCTTCTGTTTCCCAATCGAGTATTGTTTCCCCGGCAACGAAAGGGCTGTCTGCTAGGAGAGGATTACCTCTCTTCCGATGCACTATTTCATGTTTACTGTGTCCCACGCACCCTCACATTGACGCATTAACGCAGAAATGGCGTCGCTATGACATACTATAGGAGACATGCCTACTGTTTCCCAATCGAGTATTGTTTCCCCGTCAACGAAAGGGCTGTCTGCTAGGAGTGGATTATCTCTCTTCCGATGCACTATTTCATGCTTACTGTGTCCCACGCACCCTCACATTGACGAATTAACGCAGAAATGGCGTTGCTATGACATACTATAGGAGCCATGCCTTCTGTTTCCCAATCGAGTATTGTTTCCCTGGCAACGAAAGGGCTGTCTGCTAGGAGAGGATTATCTCTTTTCTGATGCACTATTTCATGTTTACTGTGTCCCACGCACCCTCACATTGACGAATTAACGCAGAAATGGCGTTGCTATGACATACTATAGATGCCATGCCTTCTGTTTCCCAATCGAGTATTGTTTCCCCGGCAACGAAAGGGCTGTCTGCTAGGAGAGGATTATCTCTCTTCCGATGCACTATTTCATGTTTACTGTGTCCCACGCACCCTCACATTGACGAATTAACGCAGAAATGGCGTCGCTATGACATACTATAGGAGCCATGCCTTCTGTTTCCCAATCGAGTATTGTTTCCCCGTCAACGAAAGGGCTGTCTGCTAGGAGAGGATTATCTCTCTCCCGATGCACTATTTCATGTTTACTGTGTCCGACGCACCCTCACATTGACGAATTAACGCAGAAATGGCGTCGCTATGACATACCATAGAGCCATGCCTTCTGTTTCCCAATCGAGTATTGTTTCCCCGGCAACGAAAGGGCTGTCTGCTAGGAGTGGATTATCTCTTTTCCGATGCACTATTTCATGTTTACTGTGTCCCACGCACCCTCACATTGACGAATTAACGCAGAAATGGCGTCGCTATGACATACTATAGGAGCCATGCCTTCTGTTTCCCAATCGAGTATTGTTTCCCTGGCAACGAAAGGGCTGTCTGCTAGGAGAGGATTATCTCTCTTCCGATGCACTATTTCATGTTTACTGTGTCCCACGCACCCTCACATTGACGAATTAACGCAGAAATGGCGTCGCTATGACATACTATAGGAGCCATGCCTTCTGTTTCCCAATGGAGTATTGTTTCCCCGGCAACGAATGGGCTGTCTGCTAGGAGTGGATTATCTCTTTTCCGATGCACTATTCCATGTTTACTGTGTCCCACGCACCCTCATATTGGCGAATTAACGCACAAATTTGGTCGCTATGACATACTATAGGTCCATGCCTTCTGTTTCCCAATCGAGTATTGTTTCCCCGGCAACGAAAGGGCTGTCTGCTAGGAGTGGATTTTCTCCTTTCCGATGCACTATTTCATGTTTACTGTGTCCCACGCACCGTCACATTGACGAATTAATGCAGAAATGGCGTCGCTATGACACACTATAAGAGCCACGCCTTCTGTTTCCCAATCGGGTATTGTTTCCCCAGCACCGAAAGGGCTGTCTGCTGGGAGAGGATTATCTCTCTTCCGATGAACTATTTCATGTTTACTGTGTCCCACGCACCCTCACATTGACGAATTAACGCAGAAATGGCGTCGCTATGACATACTATAGGAGACATGCCTACTGTTTCCCAATCGAGTATTGTTTCCCCGTCAACGAAAGGGCTGTCTGCTAGGAGAGGATTATCTCTCTTCCGATGCATAATTCATGCTTACTGTGTCCCACGCACCATCACACTGACGAATTAACGCAGAAATGGCGTCGCTATGACATACTATAGGAGCCATGCCTTCTGTTTCCCAATCGAGTATTGTTTCCCCGGCAACGAAAGGGCTGTCTGCTAGGAGAGGATTATCTCTCTTTCGATGCACTATTTCATGTTTACTGTGTCCCACGCACCCTCACATTGACGAATTAACGCAGAAATGGCGTCGCTATGACATACTATAGGAGCCATGCCTACTGTTTCCCAATCGAGTGTTGTTTCCCCGTCAACGAAAGGGCTGTCTGCTAGAAGGGGATTATCTCTCTTCCGATGCACTATTTCAAATTTACTGTGTCCCACGCACCCTCACATTGACGAATTAACGCAGAAATGGCGTCGCTATGAAATACTATAGGAGCCATGATTTCTGTTTCCCAATCGAGTATTGTTTCCCCGGCAACGAAAGGTCTGTGTGCTAGGAGAGGATTATCTCTTTTCCGATGCACTATTTCATGTTTACTGTGTCCCACGCACCCTCACATTGACGAATTAACGCAGAAATGGCGTCGCTATGACATACTATGGGTACCATGCCTTCTGTTTCCCAATCGAGTATTGTTTCCCCGGCAACGAGAGGGCTGTCTGCTAGGAGTGGATTATCTCTTTTCCGATGCACTATTTCATGTTTACTGTGTCCCAGGCACCCTCACATTGACGAATTAACGCAGAAATGGCGTCGTTATGACATACTATAAGAGCCACGTCTTCTGTTTCCCAATCGAGTATTGTTTCCCCGGCAACGAAAGGGCTGTCTGCTAGGAGAGGATTATCTCTTTTCCGATGCACTATTTCATGTTTACTGTGTCCCACGCACCCTCACATTGAAGAATTAACGCAGAAATGGCGTTGCTATGACATACTATAGGAGCCATGCCTTCTGTTTCCCAATCGAGTAAAGTTTCCCCGGCAACTAAAGGGCTGTCTGCTAGGAGAGGATTATCTCTCTTCCGATGCACTATTTCATGTTTACTGTGTCCCATGCACCATCACATTGACGAATTAACGCAGAAATGTCGTCGCTGTGACATACTATAGGAGCCATGCCTTCTGTTTCCCAATCGAGTATTGTTTCCGCGGCAACGAAGGGGCTGTCTGCTAGGAGAGGATTATCTCTCTTCCGATGCACTATTTCATGTTTACTGTGTCCCACGCACCCTCACATTGACGAATTAACGCAGAAATGGCGTCCCTATGACATACAATAGGAGCCATGCCTTCTGGTTCCCAATCGAGTATTGTTTCCCCGTCAACGAAAGGGCTGTCTGCTAGGAGTGGATTATCTCTCTTCCGATGCACTATTTCATGCTTACTGTGTCCCACGCACCCTCACATTGACGAATTAACGCAGAAATGGCGTTGCTATGACATACTATAGGAGCCATGCCTTCTGTTTCCCAATCGAGTATTGTTTCCCCGGCAACGAAAGGGCTGTCTGCTAGGAGAGGATTATCTCTTTTCTGATGCACTATTTCATGTTTACTGTGTCCCACGCACCCTCACATTGACGAATTAACGCAGAAATGGCGTTGCTATGACATACTATAGAAGCCATGCCTTCTGTTTCCCAATCGAGTATTGTTTCCCCGGCAACGAAAGGGCTGTCTGCTAGGAGAGGATTATCTCTCTTCCGATGCACTATTTCATGTTTACTGTGTCCCACGCACCCTCACATTGACGAATTAACGCAGAAATGGCGTCGCTATGACGTACTATAAGAGACATGCCTTCTGTTTCCCAATCGAGTATTGTTTCCCCGTCAACGAAAGGGCTGTCTGCTAGAAGAGGATTATCTCTCTCCCGATGCACTATTTCATGTTTACTGTGTCCGACGCACCCTCACATTGACGAATTAACGCAGAAATGGCGTCGCTATGACATACCATAGAGCCATGCCTTCTGTTTCCCAATCGAGTATTGTTTCCCCGGCAACGAAAGGGCTGTCTGCTAGGAGTAGATTATCTCTTTTCCGATGCACTATTTCATGTTTACTGTGTCCCACGCACCCTCACATTGACGAATTAACGCAGAAATGGCGTCGCTATGACATACTATAGGAGCCATGCCTTCTGTTTCCCAATCGAGTATTGTTTCCCTGGCAACGAAAGGGCTGTCTGCTAGGAGAGGATTATCTCTCTTCCGATGCACTATTTCATGTTTACTGTGTCCCACGCACCCTCACATTGACGAATTAACGCAGAAATGGCGTCGCTATGACATACTATAGGAGCCATGCCTTCTGTTTCCGAATGGAGTATTGTTTCCCCGGCAACGAATGGGCTGTCTGCTAGGAGTGGATTATCTCTTTTCCGATGCACTATTCCATGTTTACTGTGTCCCACGCACCCTCATATTGGCGAATTAACGCACAAATTTGGTCGCTATGACATACTATAGGTCCATGCCTTCTGTTTCCCAATCGAGTATTGTTTCCCCGGCAACGAAAGGGCTGTCTGCTAGGAGTGGATTATCTCCTTTCCGATGCACTATTTCATGTTTACTGTGTCCCACGCACCGTCACATTGACGAATTAATGCAGAAATGGCGTCGCTATGACACACTATAGGAGCCATGCCTTCTGTTTCCCAATCGGGTATTGTTTCCCCAGCACCGAAAGGGCTGTCTGCTAGGAGAGGATTATCTCTCTTCCGATGAACTATTTCATGTTTACTGTGTCCCACGCACCCTCACATTGACGAATTAACGCAGAAATGGCGTCGCTATGACATACTATAGGAGACATGCCTACTGTTTCCCAATCGAGTATTGTTTCCCCGGCAACGAAAGGGCTGTCTGCTAGGAGAGGATTATCTCTCTTTCGATGCACTATTTCATGTTTACTGTGTCCCACGCACCCTCACATTGACGAATTAACGCAGAAATGGCGTCGCTATGACATACTATAGGAGCCATGCCTACTGTTTCCCAATCGAGTGTTGTTTCCCCGTCAACGAAAGGGCTGTCTGCTAGAAGGGGATTATCTCTCTTCCGATGCACTATTTCAAATTTACTGTGTCCCACGCACCCTCACATTGACGAATTAACGCCGAAATGGCGTCGCTATGAAATACTATAGGAGCCATGATTTCTGTTTCCCAATCGAGTATTGTTTCCCCGGCAACGAAAGGTCTGTGTGCTAGGAGAGGATTATCTCTTTTCCGATGCACTATTTCATGTTTACTGTGTCCCACGCACCCTCACATTGACGAATTAACGCAGAAATGGCGTCGCTATGACATACTATGGGTACCATGCCTTCTGTTTCCCAATCGAGTATTGTTTCCCCGGCAACGAGAGGGCTGTCTGCTAGGAGTGGATTATCTCTTTTCCGATGCACTATTTCATGTTTACTGTGTCCCAGGCACAATCACATTGACGAATTAACGCAGAAATGGCGTCGTTATGACATACTATAAGAGCCACGACTTCTGTTTCCCAATCGAGTATTGTTTCCCCGGCAACGAAAGGGCTGTCTGCTAGGAGTGGATTATCTCTCTTCCGATGCACTATTTCATGTTTACTGTGTCCCACGCACCCTCACATTGACGAATTAACGCAGAAATGGCGTCGCTATGACATACTATAGGAGCCATGCCTTCTGTTTCCCAATCGAGTATTGTTTCCCCGGCAACGAAAGGGCTGTCTGCTAGGAGAGGATTATCTCTTTTCCGATGCACTATTTCATGTTTACTGTGTCCCACGCACCCTCACATTGAAGAATTAACGCAGAAATGGCGTTGTTATGACATACTATAGGAGCCATGCCTTCTGTTTCCCAATCGAGTATTGTTTCCCCGGCAACGAAAGGGCTGTCTGCTAGGAGAGGATTATCTCTCTTCCGATGCACTATTTCACGTTTACTGTGTCCCACGCACCCTCACATTGACGAATTAACGCAGAAATGGCGTCGCTATGACATACTATTGGAGCCATTCCTTATGTTTCCCAATCGAGTATTGTTTCCCCGGCAACGAAAGGGCTGTCTGCTAGGAGTGGATTATCTCTTTTCCGATGCACTATTTCATGTTTACTGTGTCCCACGCACCCTCACATTGACGAATTAACGCAGAAATGGCGTTGCTATGACATACTATAGGAGCCATGCCTTCTGTTTCCCAATCGAGTATTGTTTCCCCGGCAACGAAAGGGCTGTCTGCTAGGAGTGGATTATCTCTTTTCCGATGCACTATTTCATGTTTACTGTGTCCCACGCACCCTCACATTGACGAATTAACGCAGAAATGGCGTTGCTATGACATACTATAAAAGCCATGCCCTCTGTTTCCCAATCGAGTATTGTTTCCCCGGCAACGAAAGGGCTGTCTGCTAGGAGTGGATTATCTCTTTTGCGATGCACTATTTCATGTTTGCTGTGTCCCACGCACCCTCACATTGACGAATTAAAGCAGAAATGGCGTCGCTATGACATACTATAGGAGACATGCCTACTGTTTCCCAATCGAGTATTGTTTCCCCGTCAACGAAAGGGCTGTCTGCTAGGAGAGGATTATCTCTCTTCCGATGCACTATTTCATGTTTACTGTGTCCCACGCACCCTCACATTGACGAATTAACGCAGAAATGGCGTCGCTATGACATACTATATGAGACATGCCTACTGTTTCCCAATCGAGTATTGTTTCCCCGTCAACGAAAGGGCTGTCTGCTAGGAGAGGATTATCTCTCTTCCGATGCACTATTTCATGCTTACTGTGTCCCAAGCACCCTAACATTGACGAATTAACGCAGAAATGGCGTTGCTATGACATACTATAGGAGCCATGCCTTCTGTTTCCCAATCGAGTATTGTTTCCCCGGCAACGAAAGGGCTGTCTGCTAGGAGTGGATTATCTCTTTTCCGATGCACTATTTCATGTTTACTGTGTCCCACGCACCCTCACATTGGCGAATTAACGCAGAAATGGCGTTGCTATGACATACTATAGAAGCCATGCCTTCTGTTTCCCAATCGAGTATTGTTTCCCCGGCAACGAAAAGGCTGTCTGCTAGGAGTGGATTATCTCTTTTCCGATGCACTATTTCATGTTTACTGTGTCCCACGCACCCTCACATTGACGAATTAAAGCAGAAATGGCGTCGCTATGACATACTATAGGAGCCATGCCTTCTGTTTCCCAATCGAGTATTGTTTCCCCGGCAACGAAAGGTCTGTGTGCTAGGAGAGGATTATCTCTTTACCGATGCACTATTTCATGTTTACTGTGTCCCACGCACCCTCACATTGACGAATTAACGCAGAAATGGCGTCGCTATGACATACTATGGGTACCATGCCTTCTGTTTCCCAATCGAGTATTGTTTCCCCGGCAACGAGAGGGCTGTCTGCTAGGAGTGGATTATCTCTTTTCCGATGCACTATTTCATGTTTACTGTGTCCCAGGCACCCTCACATTGACGAATTAACGCAGAAATGGCGTCGTTATGACATACTATAAGAGCCACGTCTTCTGTTTCCCAATCGAGTATTGTTTCCCCGGCAACGAAAGGGCTGTCTGCTAGGAGTGGATTATCTCTCTTCCGATGCACTATTTCATGTTTACTGTGTCCCACGCACCCTCACATTGACGAATTAACGCAGAAATGGCGTCGCTATGACATACTATAGGAGCCATGCCTTCTGTTTCCCAATCGAGTATTGTTTCCCCGGCAACGAAAGGGCTGTCTGCTAGGAGAGGATTATCTCTTTTCCGATGCACTATTTCATGTTTACTGTGTCCCACGCACCCTCACATTGAAGAATTAACGCAGAAATGGCGTTGCTATGACATACTATAGGCGCCATGCCTTCTGTTTCCCAATCGAGTATTGTTTCCCCGGCAACGAAAGGGCTGTCTGCTAGGAAAGGATTATCTCTCTTCCGATGCACTATTTCATGTTTACTGTGTCCCACGCACCCTCACATTGACGAATTAACGCAGAAATGGCGTCGCTATGACATACTATAAGAGCCATGTCTTCTGTTTCCCAATCGAGTATTGTTTCCCCGGCAACGAAAGGGCTGTCTGCTAGGATTGGATTATCTCTCTTCCGATGCACTATTTCACGTTTACTGTGTCCCACGCACCCTCACATTGACGAATTAATGCAGAAATGGCGTCGCTATGACATACTATAGGAGCCATGCCTTCTGTTTCCCAATCGAGTATTGTTTCCCCGGCAACGAAAGGGCTGTCTGCTAGGAGAGGATTATCTCTCTTCCGATGCACTATTTCATGTTTACTGTGTCCCACGCACCATCACACTGATGAATTAACGCAGAAATGGCGTCGCTATGACATACTATAGGAGCCATGCCTTCTGTTTCCCAATCGAGTATTGTTTCCCCGGCAACGAAAGGGCTGTCTGCTAGGAGAGGATTATCTCTCTTTCGATGCACTATTTCATGTTTACTGTGTCCCACACACCCTCACATTGACGAATTTACGCAGAAATGGCGTCGCTATGACATACTATGGGTACCATGCCTTCTGTTTCCCAATCGAGTATTGCTTCCCCGGCAACGAGAGGGCTGTCTGCTAGGAGTGGATTATCTCTTTTCCGATGCACTATTTCATGTTTACTGTGTCCCACGCACCCTCACATTGACGAATTAAAGCAGAAATGGCGTCGCTATGACATACTATAGGAGCCATGCCTTCTGTTTCCCAATCGAGTATTGTTTCCCCGGCAACGAAAGGTCTGTGTGCTAGGAGAGGATTATCTCTTTTCCGATGCACTATTTCATGTTTACTGTGTCCCACGCACCCTCACATTGACGAATTAACGCAGAAATGGCGTCGCTATGACATACTATGGGTACCATGCCTTCTGTTTCCCAATCGAGTATTGTTTCCCCGGCAACGAGAGGGCTGTCTGCTAGGAGTGGATTATCTCTTTTCCGATGCACTATTTCATGTTTACTGTGTCCCAGGCACCCTCACATTGACGAATTAACGCAGAAATGGCGTCGTTATGACATACTATAAGAGCCACGTCTTCTGTTTCCCAATCGAGTATTGTTTCCCCGGCAACGAAAGGGCTGTCTGCTAGGAGTGGATTATCTCTCTTCCGATGCACTATTTCATGTTTACTGTGTCCCACGCACCCTCACATTGACGAATTAACGCAGAAATGGCGTCGCTATGACATACTATAGGAGCCATGCCTTCTGTTTCCCAATCGAGTATTGTTTCCCCGGCAACGAAAGGGCTGTCTGCTAGGAGAGGATTATCTCTTTTCCGATGCACTATTTCATGTTTACTGTGTCCCACGCACCCTCACATTGAAGAATTAACGCAGAAATGGCGTTGCTATGACATACTATAGGAGCCATGCCTTCTGTTTCCCAATCGAGTATTGTTTCCCCGGCAACGAAAGGGCTGTCTGCTAGGAAAGGATTATCTCTCTTCCGATGCACTATTTCACGTTTACTGTGTCCCACGCACCCTCACATTGACGAATTAACGCAGAAATGGCGTCGCTATGACATACTATTGGAGCCATGCCTTCTGTTTCCCAATCGAGTATTGTTTCCCCGGCAACGAAAGGGCTGTCTGCTAGGAGTGGATTATCTCTTTTCCGATGCACTATTTCATGTTTACTGTGTCCCACGCACCCTCACATTGACGAATTAACGCAGAAATGGCGTCGCTATGACATACTATAAGAGCCATGTCTTCTGTTTCCCAATCGAGTATTGTTTCCCCGGCAACGAAAGGGCTGTCTGCTAGGATTGGATTATCACTCTTCCGATGCACTATTTCACGTTTACTGTGTCCCACGCACCCTCACATTGACGAATTAATGCAGAAATGGCGTCGCTATGACATACTATAGGAGCCATGCCTTCTGTTTCCCAATCGAGTATTGTTTCCCCGGCAACGAAAGGGCTGTCTGCTAGGAGTGGATTATCTCTTTTCCGATGCACTTTTTCATGTTTACTGTGTCCCACGCACCCTCACATTGACGAAGTAACGCAGAAATGGCGTCGCTATGACATACTATAGGAGCCATGCCTTCTGTTTCCCAATCGAGTATTGTTTCCCCGGCAACGAAAGGGCTGTCTGCTAGGAGAGGATTACCTCTCTTCCGATGCACTATTTCATGTTTACTGTGTCCCACGCACCCTCACATTGACGCATTAACGCAGAAATGGCGTCGCTATGACATACTATAGGAGACATGCCTACTGTTTCCCAATCGAGTATTGTTTCCCCGTCAACGAAAGGGCTGTCTGCTAGGAGTGGATTATCTCTCTTCCGATGCACTATTTCATGCTTACTGTGTCCCACGCACCCTCACATTGACGAATTAACGCAGAAATGGCGTTGCTATGACATACTATAGGAGCCATGCCTTCTGTTTCCCAATCGAGTATTGTTTCCCCGGCAACGAAAGGGCTGTCTGCTAGGAGAGGATTATCTCTTTTCTGATGCACTATTTCATGTTTACTGTGTCCCACGCACCCTCACATTGACGAATTAACGCAGAAATGGCGTTGCTATGACATACTATAGAAGCCATGCCTTCTGTTTCCCAATCGAGTATTGTTTCCCCGGCAACGAAAGGGCTGTCTGCTAGGAGAGGATTATCTCTCTTCCGATGCACTATTTCATGTTTACTGTGTCCCACGCACCCTCACATTGACGAATTAACGCAGAAATGGCGTCGCTATGACATACTATAAGAGACATGCCTTCTGTTTCCCAATCGAGTATTGTTTCCCCGTCAACGAAAGGGCTGTCTGCTAGAAGAGGATTATCTCTCTCCCGATGCACTATTTCATGTTTACTGTGTCCGACGCACCCTCACATTGACGAATTAACGCAGAAATGGCGTCGCTATGACATACCATAGAGCCATGCCTTCTGTTTCCCAATCGAGTATTGTTTCCCCGGCAACGAAAGGGCTGTCTGCTAGGAGAGGATTATCTCTCTTCCGATGCACTATTTCATGTTTACTGTGTCCCACGCACCCTCACATTGACGAATTAACGCAGAAATGGCGTCGCTATGACATACTATAGGAGCCATGCCTTCTGTTTCCCAATCGAGTATTGTTTCCCTGGCAACGAAAGGGCTGCTGCTAGGAGAGGATTATCTCTCTTCCGATGCACTATTTCATGTTTACTGTGTCCCACGCACCCTCACATTGACGAATTAACGCAGAAATGGCGTCGCTATGACATACTATAGGAGCCATGCCTTCTGTTTCCCAATGGAGTATTGTTTCCCCGGCAACGAATGGGCTGTCTGCTAGGAGTGGATTATCTCTTTTCCGATGCACTATTCCATGTTTACTGTGTCCCACGCACCCTCATATTGGCGAATTAACGCACAAATTTGGTCGCTATGACATACTATAGGTCCATGCCTTCTGTTTCCCAATCGAGTATTGTTTCCCCGGCAACGAAAGGGCTGTCTGCTAGGAGTGGATTATCTCCTTTCCGATGCACTATTTCATGTTTACTGTGTCCCACGCACCGTCACATTGACGAATTAATGCAGAAATGGCGTCGCTATGACACACTATAGGAGCCATGCCTTCTGTTTCCCAATCGGGTATTGTTTCCCCAGCAACGAAAGGGCTGTCTGCTAGGAGAGGATTATCTCTCTTCCGATGAACTATTTCATGTTTACTGTGTCCCACGCACCCTCACATTGACGAATTAACGCAGAAATGGCGTCGCTATGACATACTATAGGAGACATGCCTACTGTTTCCCAATCGAGTATTGTTTCCCCGTCAACGAAAGGGCTGTCTGCTAGGAGAGGATTATCTCTCTTCCGATGCACTATTTCATGCTTACTGTGTCCCACGCACCATCACACTGACGAATTAACGCAGAAATGGCGTCGCTATGACATACTATAGGAGCCATGCCTTCTGTTTCCCAATCGAGTATTGTTTCCCCGGCAACGAAAGGGCTGTCTGCTAGGAGAGGATTATCTCTCTTTCGATGCACTATTTCATGTTTACTGTGTCCCACGCACCCTCACATTGACGAATTAACGCAGAAATGGCGTCGCTATGACATACTATAGGAGCCATGCCTACTGTTTCCCAATCGAGTGTTGTTTCCCCGTCAACGAAAGGGCTGTCTGCTAGAAGGGGATTATCTCTCTTCCGATGCACTATTTCAAATTTACTGTGTCCCACGCACCCTCACATTGACGAATTAACGCAGAAATGGCGTCGCTATGAAATACTATAGGAGCCATGATTTCTGTTTCCCAATCGAGTATTGTTTCCCCGGCAACGAAAGGTCTGTGTGCTAGGAGAGGATTATCTCTTTTCCGATGCACTATTTCATGTTTACTGTGTCCCACGCACCCTCACATTGACGAATTAACGCAGAAATGGCGTCGCTATGACATACTATGGGTACCATGCCTTCTGTTTCCCAATCGAGTATTGTTTCCCCGGCAACGAGAGGGCTGTCTGCTAGGAGTGGATTATCTCTTTTCCGATGCACTATTTCATGTTTACTGTGTCCCAGGCACCCTCACATTGACGAATTAACGCAGAAATGGCGTCGTTATGACATACTATAAGAGCCACGTCTTCTGTTTCCCAATCGAGTATTGTTTCCCCGGCAACGAAAGGGCTGTCTGCTAGGAGTGGATTATCTCTCTTCCGATGCACTATTTCATGTTTACTGTGTCCCACGCACCCTCACATTGACGAATTAACGCAGAAATGGCGTCGCTATGACATACTATAGGAGCCATGCCTTCTGTTTCCCAATCGAGTATTGTTTCCCCGGCAACGAAAGGGCTGTCTGCTAGGAGAGGATTATCTCTTTTCCGATGCACTATTTCATGTTTACTGTGTCCCACGCACCCTCACATTGAAGAATTAACGCAGAAATGGCGTTGTTATGACATACTATAGGAGCCATGCCTTCTGTTTCCCAATCGAGTATTGTTTCCCCGGCAACGAAAGGGCTGTCTGCTAGGAGAGGATTATCTCTCTTCCGATGCACTATTTCACGTTTACTGTGTCCCACGCACCCTCACATTGACGAATTAACGCAGAAATGGCGTCGCTATGACATACTATTGGAGCCATTCCTTCTGTTTCCCAATCGAGTATTGTTTCCCCGGCAACGAAAGGGCTGTCTGCTAGGAGTGGATTATCTCTTTTCCGATGCACTATTTCATGTTTACTGTGTCCCACGCACCCTCACATTGACGAATTAACGCAGAAATGGCGTTGCTATGACATACTATAGGAGCCATGCCTTCTGTTTCCCAATCGAGTATTGTTTCCCCGGCAACGAAAGGGCTGTCTGCTAGGAGTGGATTATCTCTTTTCCGATGCACTATTTCATGTTTACTGTGTCCCACGCACCCTCACATTGACGAATTAACGCAGAAATGGCGTTGCTATGACATACTATAAAAGCCATGCCCTCTGTTTCCCAATCGAGTATTGTTTCCCCGGCAACGAAAGGGCTGTCTGCTAGGAGTGGATTATCTCTTTTGCGATGCACTATTTCATGTTTGCTGTGTCCCACGCACCCTCACATTGACGAATTAAAGCAGAAATGGCGTCGCTATGACATACTATAGGAGACATGCCTACTGTTTCCCAATCGAGTATTGTTTCCCCGTCAACGAAAGGGCTGTCTGCTAGGAGAGGATTATCTCTCTTCCGATGCACTATTTCATGTTTACTGTGTCCCACGCACCCTCACATTGACGAATTAACGCAGAAATGGCGTCGCTATGACATACTATATGAGACATGCCTACTGTTTCCCAATCGAGTATTGTTTCCCCGTCAACGAAAGGGCTGTCTGCTAGGAGAGGATGATCTCTCTTCCGATGCACTATTTCATGCTTACTGTGTCCCAAGCACCCTAACATTGACGAATTAACGCAGAAATGGCGTTGCTATGACATACTATAGGAGCCATGCCTTCTGTTTCCCAATCGAGTATTGTTTCCCCGGCAACGAAAGGGCTGTCTGCTAGGAGTGGATTATCTCTTTTCCGATGCACTATTTCATGTTTACTGTGTCCCACGCACCCTCACATTGGCGAATTAACGCAGAAATGGCGTTGCTATGACATACTATAGAAGCCATGCCTTCTGTTTCCCAATCGAGTATTGTTTCCCCGGCAACGAAAAGGCTGTCTGCTAGGAGTGGATTATCTCTTTTCCGATGCACTATTTCATGTTTACTGTGTCCCACGCACCCTCACATTGACGAATTAAAGCAGAAATGACGTCGCTATGACATACTATAGGAGCCATGCCTTCTGTTTCCCAATCGAGTATTGTTTCCCCGGCAACGAAAGGTCTGTGTGCTAGGAGAGGATTATCTCTTTACCGATGCACTATTTCATGTTTACTGTGTCCCACGCACCCTCACATTGACGAATTAACGCAGAAATGGCGTCGCTATGACATACTATGGGTACCATGCCTTCTGTTTCCCAATCGAGTATTGTTTCCCCGGCAACGAGAGGGCTGTCTGCTAGGAGTGGATTATCTCTTTTCCGATGCACTATTTCATGTTTACTGTGTCCCAGGCACCCTCACATTGACGAATTAACGCAGAAATGGCGTCGTTATGACATACTATAAGAGCCACGTCTTCTGTTTCCCAATCGAGTATTGTTTCCCCGGCAACGAAAGGGCTGTCTGCTAGGAGTGGATTATCTCTCTTCCGATGCACTATTTCATGTTTACTGTGTCCCACGCACCCTCACATTGACGAATTAACGCAGAAATGGCGTCGCTATGACATACTATAGGAGCCATGCCTTCTGTTTCCCAATCGAGTATTGTTTCCCCGGCAACGAAAGGGCTGTCTGCTAGGAGAGGATTATCGCTTTTCCGATGCACTATTTCATGTTTACTGTGTCCCACGCACCCTCACATTGAAGAATTAACGCAGAAATGGCGTTGCTATGACATACTATAGGCGCCATGCCTTCTGTTTCCCAATCGAGTATTGTTTCCCCGGCAACGAAAGGGCTGTCTGCTAGGAAAGGATTATCTCTCTTCCGATGCACTATTTCATGTTTACTGTGTCCCACGCACCCTCACATTGACGAATTAACGCAGAAATGGCGTCGCTATGACATACTATAAGAGCCATGTCTTCTGTTTCCCAATCGAGTATTGTTTCCCCGGCAACGAAAGGGCTGTCTGCTAGGATTGGATTATCTCTCTTCCGATGCACTATTTCACGTTTACTGTGTCCCACGCACCCTCACATTGACGAATTAATGCAGAAATGGCGTCGCTATGACATACTATAGGAGCCATGCCTTCTGTTTCCCAATCGAGTATTGTTTCCCCGGCAACGAAAGGGCTGTCTGCTAGGAGAGGATTATCTCTCTTCCGATGCACTATTTCATGTTTACTGTGTCCCACGCACCATCACACTGATGAATTAACGCAGAAATGGCGTCGCTATGACATACTATAGGAGCCATGCCTTCTGTTTCCCAATCGAGTATTGTTTCCCCGGCAACGAAAGGGCTGTCTGCTAGGAGAGGATTATCTCTCTTTCGATGCACTATTTCATGTTTACTGTGTCCCACACACCCTCACATTGACGAATTTACGCAGAAATGGCGTCGCTATGACATACTATGGGTACCATGCCTTCTGTTTCCCAATCGAGTATTGCTTCCCCGGCAACGAGAGGGCTGTCTGCTAGGAGTGGATTATCTCTTTTCCGATGCACTATTTCATGTTTACTGTGTCCCACGCACCCTCACATTGACGAATTAAAGCAGAAATGGCGTCGCTATGACATACTATAGGAGCCATGCCTTCTGTTTCCCAATCGAGTATTGTTTCCCCGGCAACGAAAGGTCTGTGTGCTAGGAGAGGATTATCTCTTTTCCGATGCACTATTTCATGTTTACTGTGTCCCACGCACCCTCACATTGACGAATTAACGCAGAAATGGCGTCGCTATGACATACTATGGGTACCATGCCTTCTGTTTCCCAATCGAGTATTGTTTCCCCGGCAACGAGAGGGCTGTCTGCTAGGAGTGGATTATCTCTTTTCCGATGCACTATTTCATGTTTACTGTGTCCCAGGCACCCTCACATTGACGAATTAACGCAGAAATGGCGTCGTTATGACATACTATAAGAGCCACGTCTTCTGTTTCCCAATCGAGTATTGTTTCCCCGGCAACGAAAGGGCTGTCTGCTAGGAGTGGATTATCTCTCTTCCGATGCACTATTTCATGTTTACTGTGTCCCACGCACCCTCACATTGACGAATTAACGCAGAAATGGCGTCGCTATGACATACTATAGGAGCCATGCCTTCTGTTTCCCAATCGAGTATTGTTTCCCCGGCAACGAAAGGGCTGTCTGCTAGGAGAGGATTATCTCTTTTCCGATGCACTATTTCATGTTTACTGTGTCCCACGCACCCTCACATTGAAGAATTAACGCAGAAATGGCGTTGCTATGACATACTATAGGAGCCATGCCTTCTGTTTCCCAATCGAGTATTGTTTCCCCGGCAACGAAAGGGCTGTCTGCTAGGAAAGGATTATCTCTCTTCCGATGCACTATTTCACGTTTACTGTGTCCCACGCACCCTCACATTGACGAATTAACGCAGAAATGGCGTCGCTATGACATACTATTGGAGCCATGCCTTCTGTTTCCCAATCGAGTATTGTTTCCCCGGCAACGAAAGGGCTGTCTGCTAGGAGTGGATTATCTCTTTTCCGATGCACTATTTCATGTTTACTGTGTCCCACGCACCCTCACATTGACGAATTAACGCAGAAATGGCGTCGCTATGACATACTATAAGAGCCATGTCTTCTGTTTCCCAATCGAGTATTGTTTCCCCGGCAACGAAAGGGCTGTCTGCTAGGATTGGATTATCTCTCTTCCGATGCACTATTTCACGTTTACTGTGTCCCACGCACCCTCACATTGACGAATTAATGCAGAAATGGCGTCGCTATGACATACTATAGGAGCCATGCCTTCTGTTTCCCAATCGAGTATTGTTTCCCCGGCAACGAAAGGGCTGTCTGCTAGGAGAGGATTACCTCTCTTCCGATGCACTATTTCATGTTTACTGTGTCCCACGCACCATCACACTGACGAATTAACGCAGAAATGGCGTCGCTATGACATACTATAGGAGCCATGCCTTCTGTTTCCCAATCGAGTATTGTTTCCCCGGCAACGAAAGGGCTGTCTGCTAGGAGAGGATTATCTCTCTTTCGATGCCCTATTTCATGTTTACTGTGTCCCACACACCCTCACATTGACGAATTTACGCAGAAATGGCGTCGCTATGACATACTATAGGAACCATGCCTACTGTTTCATAATCGAGTATTGTTTCCCCGGCAACGAAAGGTCTGTGTGCTAGGAGAGGATTATCTCTTTTCCTATGCACTATTTCATGTTTACTGTGTCCCACGCACCCTCACATTGAAGAATTAACGCAGAAATGGCGTCGCTATGACATACTATGGGTACCATGCCTTCTGTTTCCCAATCGAGTATTGTTTCCCCGGCAACGAAAGGGCTGTCTGCTAGGAGTGGATTATCTCTTTTCCGATGCACTATTTCATGTTTACTGTGTCCCAGGCACCCTCACATTGACGAATTAACGCAGAAATGGCGTCGTTATGACATACTATAAGAGCCACGTCTTCTGTTTCCCAATCGAGTATTGTTTCCCCGGCAACGAAAGGGCTGTCTGCTAGGAGTGGATTATCTCTCTTCCGATGCACTATTTCATGTTTACTGTGTCCGACGCACCCTCACATTGACGAATTAACGCAGAAATGGCGTCGCTATGACATACTATAGGAGCCATGCCTTCTGTTTCCCAATCGAGTATTGTTTCCCCGGCAACGAAAGGGCTGTCTGCTAGGAGAGGATTATCTCTTTTCCGATGCACTATTTCATGTTTACTGTGTCCCACGCACCCTCACATTGAAGAATTAACGCAGAAATGGCGTTGTTATGACATACTATAGGAGCCATGCCTTCTGTTTCCCAATCGAGTATTGTTTCCCCGGCAACGAAAGGGCTGTCTGCTAGGAGAGGATTATCTCTCTTCCGATGCACTATTTCACGTTTACTGTGTCCCACGCACCCTCACATTGACGAATTAACGCAGAAATGGCGTCGCTATGACATACTATTGGAGCCATGCCTTCTGTTTCCCAATCGAGTATTGTTTCCCCGGCAACGAAAGGGCTGTCTGCTAGGAGTGGATTATCTCTTTTCCGATGCACTATTTCATGTTTACTGTGTCCCACGCACCCTCACATTGACGAATTAACGCAGAAATGGCGTTGCTATGACATACTATAGGAGCCATGCCTTCTGTTTCCCAATCGAGTATTGTTTCCCCGGCAACGAAAGGGCTGTCTGCTAGGAGTGGATTATCTCTTTTCCGATGCACTATTTCATGTTTACTGTGTCCCACGCACCCTCACATTGACGAATTAACGCAGAAATGGCGTTGCTATGACATACTATAAAAGCCATGCCTTCTGTTTCCCAATCGAGTATTGTTTCCCCGGCAACGAAAGGGCTGTCTGCTAGGAGTGGATTATCTCTTTTGCGATGCACTATTTCATGTTTACTGTGTCCCACGCACCCTCACATTGACGAATTAAAGCAGAAATGGCGTCGCTATGACATACTATAGGAGCCATGCCTTCTGTTTCCCAATCGAGTATTGTTTCCCCGGCAACGAAAGGTCTGTGTGCTAGGAGAGGATTATCTCTTTTCCGATGCACTATTTCATGTTTACTGTGTCCCACGCACCCTCACATTGACGAATTAACGCAGAAATGGCGTCGCTATGACATACTATGGGTACCATGCCTTCTGTTTCCCAATCGAGTATTGTTTCCCCGGCAACGAGAGGGCTGTCCGCTAGGAGTGGATTATCTCTTTTCCGATGCACTATTTCATGTTTACTGTGTCCCAGGCACCCTCACATTGACGAATTAACGCAGAAATGGCGTCGTTATGACATACTATAAGAGCCACGTCTTCTGTTTCCCAATCGAGTATTGTTTCCCCGGCAACGAAAGGGCTGTCTGCTAGGAGTGGATTATCTCTCTTCCGATGCACTATTTCATGTTTACTGTGTCCCACGCACCCTCACATTGACGAATTAACGCAGAAATGGCGTCGCTATGACATACTATAGGAGCCATGCCTTCTGTTTCCCAATCGAGTATTGTTTCCCCGGCAACGAAAGGGCTGTCTGCTAGGAGAGGATTATCTCTTTTCCGATGCACTATTTCATGTTTACTGTGTCCCACGCACCCTCACATTGAAGAATTAACGCAGAAATGGCGTTGCTATGACATACTATAGGAGCCATGACTTCTGTTTCCCAATCGAGTATTGTTTCCCCGGCAACGAAAGGGCTGTCTGCTAGGAAAGGATTATCTCTCTTCCGATGCACTATTTCACGTTTACTATGTCCCACGCACCCTCACATTGACGAATTAACGCAGAAATGGCGTCGCTATGACATACTATTGGAGCCATGCCTTCTGTTTCCCAATCGAGTATTGTTTCCCCGGCAACGAAAGGGCTGTCTGCTAGGAGTGGATTATCTCTTTTCCGATGCACTATTTCATGTTTACTGTGTCCCACGCACCCTCACATTGACGAATTAACGCAGAAATGGCGTCGCTATGACATACTATAAGAGCCATGTCTTCTGTTTCCCAATCGAGTATTGTTTCCCCGGCAACGAAAGGGCTGTCTGCTAGGATTGGATTATCTCTTTTCCGATGCACTATTTCATGTTTACTGTGTCCCACGCACCCTCACATTGAAGAATTAACGCAGAAATGGCGTTGCTATGACATACTATTGGAGCCATGCCTTCTGTTTCCCAATCGAGTATTGTTTCCCCGGCAACGAAAGGGCTGTCTGCTAGGAGTGGATTATCTCTTTTCCGATGCACTATTTCATGTTTACTGTGTCCCAGGCACCCTCACATTGACGAATTAACGCAGAAATGGCGTCGTTATGACATACTATAAGAGCCACGTCTTCTGTTTCCCAATCGAGTATTGTTTCCCCGGCAACGAAAGGGCTGTCTGCTAGGAGTGGATTATCTCTCTTCCGATGCACTATTTCATGTTTACTGTGTCCCACGCACCCTCACATTGACGAATTAACGCAGAAATGGCGTCGCTATGACATACTATAGGAGCCATGCCTTCTGTTTCCCAATCGAGTATTGTTTCCCCGGCAACGAAAGGGCTGTCTGCTAGGAGAGGATTATCTCTTTTCCGATGCACTATTTCACGTTTACTGTGTCCCACGCACCATCACATTGAAGAATTAAGGCAGAAATGGCGTTGTTATGACATACTATAGGAGCCATACCTTCTCTTTCCCAATCGAGTATTGTTTCCCCGGCAACGAAAGGGCTGTCTGCTAGGAGAGGATTATCTCTCTTCCGATGCACTATTTCACGTTTACTGTGTCCCACGCACCCTCACATTGACGAATTAACGCAGAAATGGCGTCGCTATGACATACTATTGGAGCCATGCCTTCTGTTTCCCAATCGAGTATTGTTTCCCCGGCAACGAAAGGGCTATCTGCTAGGAGTGGATTATCTCTTTTCCGATGCACTATTTCATGTTTACTGTGTCCCACGCACCCTCACATTGACGAATTAACGCAGAAATGGCGTTGCTATGACATACTATAGGAGCCATGCCTTTTGTTTCCCAATCGAGTATTGTTTCCCCGGCAACGAAAGGGCTGTCTGCTAGGAGAGGATTATCTCTTTTCCGATGCACTATTTCATGTTTACTGTGTCCCACGCACCCTCACATTGAAGAATTAACGCAGAAATGGCGTTGCTATGACATACTATAGGAGCCATGCCTTCTGTTTCCCAATCGAGTATTGTTTCCCCGGCAACGAAAGGGCTGTCTGCTAGGAGAGGATTATCTCTCTTCCGATGCACTATTTCACGTTTACTGTGTCCCACGCACCCTCACATTGACGAATTAACGCAGAAATGGCGTCGCTATGACATACTATAGGAGCCATGCCTTCTGTTTCCCAATCGAGTATTGTTTCCCCGGCAACGAAAGGGCTGTCTGCTAGGAGTGGATTATCTCTTTTCCGATGCACTATTTCATGTTTACTGTGTCCCACGCACCCTCACATTGACGAATTAACGCAGAAATGGCGTCGCTATGACATACTATAAGAGCCATGTCTTCTGTTTCCCAATCGAGTATTGTTTCCCCGGCAACGAAAGGGCTGTCTGCTAGGAGTGGATTATCTCTCTTCCGATGCACTATTTCACGTTTACTGTGTCCCACGCACCCTCACATTGACGAATTAATGCAGAAATGGCGTCGCTATGACATACTATAGGAGCCATGCCTTCTGTTTCCCAATCGAGTATTGTTTCCCCGGCAACGAAAGGGCTGTCTGCTAGGAGTGGATTATCTCTTTTCCGATGCACTATTTCATGTTTACTGTGTCCCACGCACCCTCAAATTGGCGAATTAACGCAGAAATGGCGTTGCTATGACATACTATAGAAGCCATGCCTTCTGTTTCCCAATCGAGTATTGTTTCCCCGGCAACGAAAGGGCTGTCTGCTAGGAGTGGATTATCTCTTTTCCGATGCACTATTTCATGTTTACTGTGTCCCACGCACCCTCACATTGACGAATTAAAGCAGAAATGGCGTCGCTATGACATACTATAGGAGCCATGCCTTCTGTTTCCCAATCGAGTATTGTTTCCCCGGCAACGAAAGGTCTATGTGCTAGGAGAGGATTATCTCTTTTCCGATGCACTATTTCATGTTTACTGTGTCCCACGCACCCTCACATTGACGAATTAACGCAGAAATGGCGTCGCTATGACATACTATTGGAGCCATGCCTTCTGTTTCCCAATCGAGTATTGTTTCCCCGGCAACGAAAGGGCTGTCTGCTAGGAGTGGATTATCTCTTTTCCGATGCACTATTTCATGTTTACTGTGTCCCACGCACCCTCACATTGACGAATTAACGCAGAAATGGCGTCGCTATGACATACTATAAGAGCCATGTCTTCTGTTTCCCAATCGAGTATTGTTTCCCCGGCAACGAAAGGGCTGTCTGCTAGGATTGGATTATCTCTCTTCCGATGCACTATTTCACGTTTACTGTGTCCCACGCACCCTCACATTGACGAATTAATGCAGAAATGGCGTCGCTATGACATACTATAGGAGCCATGCCTTCTGTTTCCCAATCGAGTATTGTTTCCCCGGCAACGAAAGGGCTGTCTGCTAGGAGAGGATTATCTCTCTTCCGATGCACTATTTCATGTTTACTGTGTCCCACGCACCATCACACTGACGAATTAACGCAGAAATGGCGTCGCTATGACATACTATAGGAGCCATGCCTTCTGTTTCCCAATCGAGTATTGTTTCCCCGGCAACGAAAGGGCTGTCTGCTAGGAGAGGATTATCTCTCTTTCGATGCACTATTTCATGTTTACTGTGTCCCACACACCCTCACATTGACGAATTTACGCAGAAATGGCGTCGCTATGACATACTATAGGAGCCATGCCTACTGTTTCATAATCGAGTATTGTTTCCCCGGCAACGAAAGGTCTGTGTGCTAGGAGAGGATTATCTCTTTTCCGATGCACTATTTCATGTTTACTGTGTCCCACGCACCCTCACATTGAAGAATTAACGCAGAAATGGCGTCGCTATGACATACTATGGGTACCATGCCTTCTGTTTCCCAATCGAGTATTGTTTCCCCGGCAACGAAAGGGCTGTCTGCTAGGAGTGGATTATCTCTTTTCCGATGCACTATTTCATGTTTACTGTGTCCCAGGCACCCTCACATTGACGAATTAACGCAGAAATGGCGTCGTTATGACATACTATAAGAGCCACGTCTTCTGTTTCCCAATCGAGTATTGTTTCCCCGGCAACGAAAGGGCTGTCTGCTAGGAGTGGATTATCTCTCTTCCGATGCACTATTTCATGTTTACTGTGTCCCACGCACCCTCACATTGACGAATTAACGCAGAAATGGCGTCGCTATGACATACTATAGGAGCCATGCCTTCTGTTTCCCAATCGAGTATTGTTTCCCCGGCAACGAAAGGGCTGTCTGCTAGGAGAGGATTATCTCTTTTCCGATGCACTATTTCATGTTTACTGTGTCCCACGCACCATCACATTGAAGAATTAAGGCAGAAATGGCGTTGTTATGACATACTATAGGAGCCATGCCTTCTCTTTCCCAATCGAGTATTGTTTCCCCGGCAACGAAAGGGCTGTCTGCTAGGAGAGGATTATCTCTCTTCCGATGCACTATTTCACGTTTACTGCGTCCCACGCACCCTCACATTGACGAATTAACGCAGAAATGGCGTCGCTATGACATACTATTGGAGCCATGCCTTCTGTTTCCCAATCGAGTATTGTTTCCCCGGCAACGAAAGGGCTGTCTGCTAGGAGTGGATTATCTCTTTTCCGATGCACTATTTCATGTTTACTGTGTCCCACGCACCCTCACATTGACGAATTAACGCAGAAATGGCGTTGCTATGACATACTATAGGAGCCATGCCTTCTGTTTCCCAATCGAGTATTGTTTCCCCGGCAACGAAAGGGCTGTCTGCTAGGAGAGGATTATCTCTTTTCCGATGCACTATTTCATGTTTACTGTGTCCCACGCACTTTCACATTGAAGAATTAACGCAGAAATGGCGTTGCTATGACATACTATAGGAGCCATGCCTTCTGTTTCCCAATCGAGTATTGTTTCCCCGGCAACGAAAGGGCTGTCTGCTAGGAGAGGATTATCTCTCTTCCGATGCACTATTTCACGTTACTGTGTCCCACGCACCCTCACATTGACGAATTAACGCAGAAATGGCGTCGCTATGACATACTATAGGAGCCATGCCTTCTGTTTCCCAATCGAGTATTGTTTCCCCGGCAACGAAAGGGCTGTCTGCTAGGAGTGGATTATCTCTTTTCCGATGCACTATTTCATGTTTACTGTGTCCCACGCACCCTCACATTGGCGAATTAACGCAGAAATGGCGTCGCTATGACATACTATAAGAGCCATGTCTTCTGTTTCCCAATCGAGTATTGTTTCCCCGGCAACGAAAGGGCTGTCTGCTAGGAGTGGATTATCTCTCTTCCGATGCACTATTTCACGTTTACTGTGTCCCACGCACCCTCACATTGACGAATTAATGCAGAAATGCCGTCGCTATGACATACTATAGGAGCCATGCCTTCTGTTTCCCAATCGAGTATTGTTTCCCCGGCAACGAAAGGGCTGTCTGCTAGGAGTGGATTATCTCTTTTCCGATGCACTATTTCATGTTTACTGTGTCCCACGCACCCTCACATTGGCGAATTAACGCAGAAATGGCGTTGCTATGACATACTATAGAAGCCATGCCTTCTGTTTCCCAATCGAGTATTGTTTCCCCGGCAACGAAAGGGCTGTCTGCTAGGAGTGGATTATCTCTTTTCCGATGCACTATTTCATGTTTACTGTGTCCCACGCACCCTCACATTGACGAATTAAAGCAGAAATGGCGTCGCTATGACATACTATAGGAGCCATGCCTTCTGTTTCCCAATCGAGTATTGTTTCCCCGGCAACGAAAGGTCTATGTGCTAGGAGAGGATTATCTCTTTTCCGATGCACTATTTCATGTTTACTGTGTCCCACGCACCCTCACATTGACGAATTAACGCATAAATGGCGTCGCTATGACATACTATGGGTACCATGCCTTCTGTTTCCCAATCGAGTATTGTTTCCCCGGCAACGAAAGGGCTGTCAGCTAGGAGTGGATTATCTCTTTTCCGATGCACTATTTCATGTTTACTGTGTCCCAGGCACCCTCACATTGACGAATTAACGCAGAAATGGCGTCGTTATGACATACTATAAGAGCCACGTCTTCTGTTTCCCAATCGAGTATTGTTTCCCCGGCAACGAAAGGGCTGTCTGCTAGGAGTGGATTATCTCTTTTCCGATGCACTATTTCATGTTTACTGTGTCCCACGCACCCTCACATTGACGAATAAACGCAGAAATGGCGTCGCTATGACATACTATAGGAGCCATGCCTTCTGTTTCCCAGTCGAGTATTTTTTCCCCGGCAACGAAAGGGCTGTCTGCTAGGAGTGGATTATCTCTTTTCCGATGCACTATTTCATGTTTACTGTGTCCCACGCACCCTCACATTGACGAATTAACGCAGAAATGGCGTTGCTATGACATACTATAATAGCCATGCCTTCTGTTTCCCAATCGAGTATTGTTTCCCCGGCAACGAAAGGGCTGTCTGCTAGGAGAGGATTATCTCTTTTCCGATGCACTATTTCATGTTTACTGTGTCCCACGCACCCTCACATTGAAGAATTAACGCAGAAATGGCGTTGCTATGACATACTATAGGAGCCATGCCTTCTGTTTCCCAATCGAGTATTGTTTCCCCGGCAACGAAAGGGCTGTCTGCTAGGAGTGGATTATCTCTCTTCCGATGCACTATTTCATGTTTACTGTGTCCCACGCACCCTCACATTGACAAATTAATGCAGAAATGGCGTCGCTATGACATACTATAAGAGCCATGCCTTCTGTTTCCCAATCGAGTATTGTTTCCCCGGCAACGAAAGGGCTGTCTGCTAGGAGTGGATTATCTCTTTTCCGATGCACTATTTCATGTTTACTGTGTCCCACGCACCCTCACATTGGCGAATTAACGCAGAAATGGCGTTGCTATGACATACTATAGAAGCCATGCCTTCTGTTTCCCAGTCGAGTATTGCTTCCCCGGCAACGAAAGGGCTGTCTGCTAGGAGTGGATTATCTCTTTTCCGATGCACTATTTCATGTTTACTGTGTCCCACGCACCCTCACATTGACGAATTAAAGCAGAAATGGCGTCGCTATGACATACTATAGGAGCCATGCCTTCTGTTTCCCAATCGAGTATTGTTTCCCCGGCAACGAAAGGTCTGTGTGCTAGGAGAGGATTATCTCTTTTCCGATGCACTATTTCATGTTTACTGTGTCCCACGCACCCTCACATTGACGAATTAACGCAGAAATGGCGTCGCTATGACATACTATGGGTACCATGCCTTCTGTTTCCCAATCGAGTATTGTTTCCGCGGCAACGAGAGGGCTGTCTGCTAGGAGTGGATTATCTCTTTTCCGATGCTCTATTTCATGTTTACTGTGTCCCAGGCACCCTCACATTGACGAATTAACGCAGAAATGGCGTCGTTATGACATACTATAAGAGCCACGTCTTCTGTTTCCCAATCGAGTATTGTTTCCCCGGCAACGAAAGGGCTGTCTGCTAGGAGTGGATTATCTCTCTTCCGATGCACTATTTCATGTTTACTGTGTCCCACGCACCCTCACATTGACGAATTAACGCAGAAATGGCGTCGCTATGACATACAATAGGAGCCATGCCTTCTGTTTCCCAATCGAGTATTGTTTCCCCGGCAACGAAAGGGCTGTCTGCTAGGAGTGGATTATCTCTTTTCCGATGCACTATTTCATGTTTACTGTGTCCCACGCCCCCTCACATTGACGAATTAACGCAGAAATGGCGTTGCTATGACATACTATAGGAGCCATGCCTTCTGTTTCCCAATCGAGTATTGTTTCCCCGGCAACGAAAGGGCTGTCTGCTAGGAGAGGATTATCTCTTTTCCGATGCACTATTTCATGTTTACTGTGTCCCACGCACCCTCACATTGAAGAATTAACGCAGAAATGGCGTTGCTATGACATACTATAGGAGCCATGCCTTCTGTTTCCCAATCGAGTATTGTTTCCCCGGCAACGAAAGGGCTGTCTGCTAGGAGAGGATTATCTCTCTTCCGATGCACTATTTCACGTTACTGTGTCCCACGCACCCTCACATTGACGAATTAACGCAGAAATGGCGTCGCTATGACATACTATAGGAGCCATGCCTTCTGTTTCCCAATCGAGTATTGTTTCCCCGGCAACGAAAGGGCTGTCTGCTAGGAGTGGATTATCTCTTTTCCGATGCACTATTTCATGTTTACTGTGTCCCACGCACCCTCACATTGACGAATTAACGCAGAAATGGCGTCGCTATGACATACTATAAGAGCCATGTCTTCTGTTTCCCAATCGAGTATTGTTTCCCCGGCAACGAAAGGGCTGTCTGCTAGGAGTGGATTATCTCTCTTCCGATGCACTATTTCACGTTTACTGTGTCCCACGCACCCTCACATTGACGAATTAATGCAGAAATGGCGTCGCTATGACATACTATAGGAGCCATGCCTTCTGTTTCCCAATCGAGTATTGTTTCCCCGGCAACGAAAGGGCTGTCTGCTAGGAGTGGATTATCTCTTTTCCGATGCACTATTTCATGTTTACTGTGTCCCACGCACCCTCACATTGGCGAATTAACGCAGAAATGGCGTTGTTATGACATACTATAGAAGCCATGCCTTCTGTTTCCCAATCGAGTATTGTTTCCCCGGCAACGAAAGGGCTGTCTGCTAGGAGTGGATTATCTCTTTTCCGATGCACTATTTCATGTTTACTGTGTCCCACGCACCCTCACATTGACGAATTAAAGCAGAAATGGCGTCGCTATGACATACTATAGGAGCCATGCCTTCTGTTTCCCAATCGAGTATTGTTTCCCCGGCAACGAAAGGTCTATGTGCTAGGAGAGGATTATCTCTTTTCCGATGCACTATTTCATGTTTACTGTGTCCCACGCACCCTCACATTGACGAATTAACGCATAAATGGCGTCGCTATGACATACTATGGGTACCATGCCTTCTGTTTCCCAATCGAGTATTGTTTCCCCGGCAACGAAAGGGCTGTCAGCTAGGAGTGGATTATCTCTTTTCCGATGCACTATTTCATGTTTACTGTGTCCCAGGCACCCTCACATTGACGAATTAACGCAGAAATGGCGTCGTTATGACATACTATAAGAGCCACGTCTTCTGTTTCCCAATCGAGTATTGTTTCCCCGGCAACGAAAGGGCTGTCTGCTAGGAGTGGATTATCTCTTTTCCGATGCACTATTTCATGTTTACTGTGTCCCACGCACCCTCACATTGACGAATAAACGCAGAAATGGCGTCGCTATGACATACTACAGGAGCCATGCCTTCTGTTTCCCAGTCGAGTATTGTTTCCCCGGCAACGAAAGGGCTGTCTGCTAGGAGTGGATTATCTCTTTTCCGATGCACTATTTCATGTTTACTGTGTCCCACGCACCCTCACATTGACGAATTAACGCAGAAATGGCGTTGCTATGACATACTATAGGAGCCATGCCTTCTGTTTCCCAATCGAGTATTGTTTCCCCGGCAACGAAAGGGCTGTCTGCTAGGAGAGGATTATCTCTTTTCCGATGCACTATTTCATGTTTACTGTGTCCCACGCACCCTCACATTGAAGAATTAACGCAGAAATGGCGTTGCTATGACATACTATAGGAGCCATGCCTTCTGTTTCCCAATCGAGTATTGTTTCCCCGGCAACGAAAGGGCTGTCTGCTAGGAGTGGATTATCTCTCTTCCGATGCACTATTTCATGTTTACTGTGTCCCACGCACCGTCACATTGACAAATTAATGCAGAAATGGCGTCGCTATGACATACTATAAGAGCCATGCCTTCTGTTTCCCAATCGAGTATTGTTTCCCCGGCAACGAAAGGGCTGTCTGCTAGGAGTGGATTATCTCTTTTCCGATGCACTATTTCATGTTTACTGTGTCCCACGCACCCTCACATTGGCGAATTAACGCAGAAATGGCGTTGCTATGACATACTATAGAAGCCATGCCTTCTGTTTCCCAATCGAGTATTGTTTCCCCGGCAACGAAAGGGCTGTCTGCTAGGAGTGGATTATCTCTATTCCGATGCACTATTTCATGTTTACTGTGTCCCACGCACCCTCACATTGACGAATTAAAGCAGAAATGGCGTCGCTATGACATACTATAGGAGCCATGCCTTCTGTTTCCCAATCGAGTATTGTTTCCCCGGCAACGAAAGGTCTGTGTGCTAGGAGAGGATTATCTCTTTTCCGATGCACTATTTCATGTTTACTGTGTCCCACGCACCCTCACATTGACGAATTAACGCAGAAATGGCGTCGCTATGACATACTATGGGTACCATGCCTTCTGTTTCCCAATCGAGTATTGTTTCCCCGGCAACGAGAGGGCTGTCTGCTAGGAGTGGATTATCTCTTTTCCGATGCACTATTTCATGTTTACTGTGTCCCAGGCACCCTCACATTGACGAATTAACGCAGAAATGGCGTCGTTATGACATACTATAAGAGCCACGTCTTCTGTTTCCCAATCGAGTATTGTTTCCCCGGCAACGAAAGGGCTGTCTGCTAGGAGTGGATTATCTCTCTTCCGATGCACTATTTCATGTTTACTGTGTCCCACGCACCCTCACATTGACGAATTAACGCAGAAATGGCGTCGCTATGACATACAATAGGAGCCATGCCTTCTGTTTCCCAATCGAGTATTGTTTCCCCGGCAACGAAAGGGCTGTCTGCTAGGAGAGGATTATCTCTTTTCCGATGCACTATTTCATGCTTACTGTGTCCCACGCACCCTCACATTGAAGAATTAACGCAGAAATGGCGTTGCTATGACATACTATAGGAGCCATGCCTTCTGTTTCCCAATCGAGTATTGTTTCCCCGGCAACGAAAGGGCTGTCTGCTAGGAAAGGATTATCTCTCTTCCGATGCACTATTTCACGTTTACTGTGTCCCACGCACCCTCACATTGACGAATTAACGCAGAAATGGCGTCGCTATGACATACTATTGGAGCCATGCCTTCTGTTTCCCAATCGAGTATTGTTTCCCCGGCAACGAAAGGGCTGTCTGCTAGGAGTGGATTATCTCTTTTCCGATGCACTATTTCATGTTTACTGTGTCCCACGCACCCTCACATTGACGAATTAACGCAGAAAAGGCGTCGCTATGACATACTATAAGAGCCATGTCTTCTGTTTCCCAATCGAGTATTGTTTCCCCGGCAACGAAAGGGCTGTCTGCTAGGATTGGATTATCTCTCTTCCGATGCACTATTTCACGTTTACTGTGTCCCACGCACCCTCACATTGACGAATTAATGCAGAAATGGCGTCGCTATGACATACTATAGGAGCCATGCCTTCTGTTTCCCAATCGAGTATTGTTTCCCCGGCAACGAAAGGGCTGTCTGCTAGGAGAGGATTATCTCTCTTCCGATGCACTATTTCATGTTTACTGTGTCCCACGCACCATCACACTGACGAATTAACGCAGAAATGGCGTCGCTATGACATACTATAGGAGCCATGCCTTCTGTTTCCCAATCGAGTATTGTTTCCCCGGCAACGAAAGGGCTGTCTGCTAGGAGAGGATTATCTCTCTTTCGATGCACTATTTCATGTTTACTGTGTCCCACACACCCTCACATTGACGAATTTACGCAGAAATGGCGTCGCTATGACATACTATAGGAGCCATGCCTACTGTTTCATAATCGAGTATTGTTTCCCCGGCAACGAAAGGTCTGTGTGCTAGGAGAGGATTATCTCTTTTCCGATGCACTATTTCATGTTTACTGTGTCCCACGCACCCTCACATTGAAGAATTAACGCAGAAATGGCGTCGCTATGACATACTATGGGTACCATGCCTTCTGTTTCCCAATCGAGTATTGTTTCCCCGGCAACGAAAGGGCTGTCTGCTAGGAGTGGATTATCTCTTTTCCGATGCACTATTTCATGTTTACTGTGTCCCATGCACCCTCACATTGACGAATTAACGCAGAAATGGCGTCGTTATGACATACTATAAGAGCCACGTCTTCTGTTTCCCAATCGAGTATTGTTTCCCCGGCAACGAAAGGGCTGTCTGCTAGGAGTGGATTATCTCTCTTCCGATGCACTATTTCATGTTTACTGTGTCCCACGCACCCTCACACTGACGAATTAACGCAGAAATGGCGTCGCTATGACATACTATAGGAGCCATGCCTTCTGTTTCCCAATCGAGTATTGTTTCCCCGGCAACGAAAGGGCTGTCTGCTAGGAGAGGATTATCTCTTTTCCGATGCACTATTTCATGTTTACTGTGTCCCACGCACCCTCACATTGAAGAATTAACGCAGAAATGGCGTTGTTATGACATACTATAGGAGCCATGCGTTCTGTTTCCCAATCGAGTATTGTTTCCCCGGCAACGAAAGGGCTGTCTGCTAGGAGAGGATTATCTCTCTTCCGATGCACTATTTCACGTTTACTGTGTCCCACGCACCCTCACATTGACGAATTAACGCAGAAATGGCGTCGCTATGACATACTATTGGAGCCATGCCTTCTGTTTCCCAATCGAGTATTGTTTCCCCGGCAACGAAAGGGCTGTCTGCTAGGAGTGGATTATCTCTTTTCCGATGCACTATTTCATGTTTACTGTGTCCCACGCACCCTCACATTGACGAATTAACGCAGAAATGGCGTTGCTATGACATACTATAGGAGCCATGCCTTCTGTTTCCCAATCGAGTATTGTTTCCCCGGCAACGAAAGGGCTGTCTGCTAGGAGAGGATTATCTCTTTTCCGATGCACTATTTCATGTTTACTGTGTCCCAGGCACCCTCACATTGACGAATTAACGCAGAAATGGCGTCGTTATGACATACTATAAGAGCCACGTCTTCTGTTTCCCAATGGAGTATTGTTTCCCCGGCAACGAAAGGGCTGTCTGCTAGGAGTGGATTATCTCTCTTCCGATGCACTATTTCATGTTTACTGTGTCCCACGCACCCTCACATTGACGAATTAACGCAGAAATGGCGTCGCTATGACATACTATAGGAGCCATGCCTTCTGTTTCCCAATCGAGTATTGTTTCCCCGGCAACGAAAGGGCTGTCTGCTAGGAGAGGATTATCTCTTTTCCGATGCACTATTTCATGTTTACTGTGTCCCACGCACCCTCACATTGAAGAATTAACGCAGAAATGGCGTTGTTATGACATACTATAGGAGCCATGCCTTCTGTTTCCCAATCGAGTATTGTTTCCCCGGCAACGAAAGGGCTGTCTGCTAGGAGAGGATTATCTCTCTTCCGAAGCACTATTTCACGTTTACTGTGTCCCACGCACCCTCACATTGACGAATTAACGCAGAAATGGCGTCGCTATGACATACTATAGGAGCCATGCCTTCTGTTTCCCAATCGAGTATTGTTTCCCCGGCAACGAAAGGGCTGTCTGCTAGGAGTGGATTATCTCTTTTCCGATGCACTATTTCATGTTTACTGTGTCCCACGCACCCTCACATTGACGAATTAACGCAGAAATGGCGTTGCTATGACATACTATAGGAGCCATGCCTTCTGTTTCCCAATCGAGTATTGTTTCCCCGGCAACGAAAGGGCTGTCTGCTAGGAGAGGATTATCTCTTTTCCGATGCACTATTTCATGTTTACTGTGTCCCACGCACCCTCACATTTAAGAATTAACGCAGAAATGGCGTTGCTATGACATACTATAGGAGCCATGCCTTCTGTTTCCCAATCGAGTATTGTTTCCCCGGCAACGAAAGGGCTGTCTGCTAGGAGAGGATTATCTCTCTTCCGATGCACTATTTCACGTTTACTGTGTCCCACGCACCCTCACATTGACGAATTAACGCAGAAATGGCGTCGCTATGACATACTATAGGAGCCATGCCTTCTGTTTCCCAATCGAGTATTGTTTCCCCGGCAACGAAAGGGCTGTCTGCTAGGAGTGGATTATCTCTTTTCCGATGCACTATTTCATGTTTACTGTGTCCCACGCACCCTCACATTGACGAATTAACGCAGAAATGGCGTCGCTATGACATACTATAAGAGCCATGTCTTCTGTTTCCCAATCGAGTATTGTTTCCCCGGCAACGAAAGGGCTGTCTGCTAGGAGTGGATTATCTCTCTTCCGATGCACTATTTCACGTTTACTGTGTCCCACGCACCCTCACATTGACGAATTAATGCAGAAATGGCGTCGCTATGACATACTATAGGAGCCATGCCTTCTGTTTCCCAATCGAGTATTGTTTCCCCGGCAACGAAAGGGCTGTCTGCTAGGAGTGGATTATCTCTTTTCCGATGCACTATTTCATGTTTACTGTGTCCCACGCACCCTCACATTGACGAATTAACGCAGAAAAGGCGTCGCTATGACATACTATAAGAGCCATGTCTTCTGTTTCCCAATCGAGTATTGTTTCCCCGGCAACGAAAGGGCTGTCTGCTAGGATTGGATTATCTCTCTTCCGATGCACTATTTCACGTTTACTGTGTCCCACGCACCCTCACATTGACGAATTAATGCAGAAATGGCGTCGCTATGACATACTATAGGAGCCATGCCTTCTGTTTCCCAATCGAGTATTGTTTCCCCGGCAACGAAAGGGCTGTCTGCTAGGAGAGGATTATCTCTCTTCCGATGCACTATTTCATGTTTACTGTGTCCCACGCACCATCACACTGACGAATTAACGCAGAAATGGCGTCGCTATGACATACTATAGGAGCCATGCCTTCTGTTTCCCAATCGAGTATTGTTTCCCCGGCAACGAAAGGGCTGTCTGCTAGGAGAGGATTATCTCTCTTTCGATGCACTATTTCATGTTTACTGTGTCCCACACACCCTCACATTGACGAATTAACGCAGAAATGGCGTCGCTATGACATACTATGGGTACCATGCCTTCTGTTTCCCAATCGAGTATTGTTTCCCCGGCAACGAAAGGGCTGTCTGCTAGGAGTGGATTATCTCTTTTCCGATGCACTATTTCATGTTTACTGTGTCCCATGCACCCTCACATTGACGAATTAACGCAGAAATGGCGTCGTTATGACATACTATAAGAGCCACGTCTTCTGTTTCCCAATCGAGTATTGTTTCCCCGGCAACGAAAGGGCTGTCTGCTAGGAGTGGATTATCTCTCTTCCGATGCACTATTTCATGTTTACTGTGTCCCACGCACCCTCACATTGACGAATTAACGCAGAAATGGCGTCGCTATGACATACTATAGGAGCCATGCCTTCTGTTTCCCAATCGAGTATTGTTTCCCGGCAACGAAAGGGCTGTCTGCTAGGAGAGGATTATCTCTTTTCCGATGCACTATTTCATGTTTACTGTGTCCCACGCACCCTCACATTGAAGAATTAACGCAGAAATGGCGTTGTTATGACATACTATAGGAGCCATGCGTTCTGTTTCCCAATCGAGTATTGTTTCCCCGGCAACGAAAGGGCTGTCTGCTAGGAGAGGATTATCTCTCTTCCGATGCACTATTTCACGTTTACTGTGTCCCACGCACCCTCACATTGACGAATTAACGCAGAAATGGCGTCGCTATGACATACTATTGGAGCCATGCCTTCTGTTTCCCAATCGAGTATTGTTTCCCCGGCAACGAAAGGGCTGTCTGCTAGGAGTGGATTATCTCTTTTCCGATGCACTATTTCATGTTTACTGTGTCCCACGCACCCTCACATTGACGAATTAACGCGGAAATGGCGTTGCTATGACATACTATAGGAGCCATGCATTCTGTTTCCCAATCGAGTATTGTTTCCCCGGCAACGAAAGGGCTGTCTGCTAGGAGAGGATTATCTCTTTTCCGATGCACTATTTCATGTTTACTGTGTCGCAGGCACCCTCACATTGACGAATTAACGCAGAAATGGCGTCGTTATGACATACTATAAGAGCCACGTCTTCTGTTTCCCAATCGAGTATTGTTTCCCCGGCAACGAAAGGGCTGTCTGCTAGGAGTGGATTATCTCTCTTCCGATGCACTATTTCATGTTTACTGTGTCCCACGCACCCTCACATTGACGAATTAACGCAGAAATGGCGTCGCTATGACATACTATAGGAGCCATGCCTTCTGTTTCCCAATCGAGTATTGTTTCCCCGGCAACGAAAGGGCTGTCTGCTAGGAGAGGATTATCTCTTTTCCGATGCACTATTTCATGTTTACTGTGTCCCACGCACCCTCACATTGAAGAATTAACGCAGAAATGGCGTTGTTATGACATACTATAGGAGCCATGCCTTCTGTTTCCCAATCGAGTATTGTTTCCCCGGCAACGAAAGGGCTGTCTGCTAGGAGAGGATTATCTCTCTTCGAAGCACTATTTCACGTTTACTGTGTCCCACGCACCCTCACATTGACGAATTAACGCAGAAATGGCGTCGCTATGACATACTATTGGAGCCATGCCTTCTGTTTCCCAATCGAGTATTGTTTCCCCGGCAACGAAAGGGCTGTCTGCTAGGAGTGGATTATCTCTTTTCCGATGCACTATTTCATGTTTACTGTGTCCCACGCACCCTCACATTGACGAATTAACGCAGAAAAGGCGTCGCTATGACATACTATAAGAGCCATGTCTTCTGTTTCCCAATCGAGTATTGTTTCCCCGGCAACGAAAGGGCTGTCTGCTAGGATTGGATTATCTCTCTTCCGATGCACTATTTCACGTTTACTGTGTCCCACGCACCCTCACATTGACGAATTAATGCAGAAATGGCGTCGCTATGACATACTATAGGAGCCATGCCTTCTGTTTCCCAATCGAGTATTGTTTCCCCGGCAACGAAAGGGCTGTCTGCTAGGAGAGGATTATCTCTCTTCCGATGCACTATTTCATGTTTACTGTGTCCCACGCACCATCACACTGACGAATTAACGCAGAAATGGCGTCGCTATGACATACTATAGGAGCCATGCCTTCTGTTTCCCAATCGAGTATTGTTTCCCCGGCAACGAAAGGGCTGTCTGCTAGGAGAGGATTATCTCTCTTTCGATGCACTATTTCATGTTTACTGTGTCCCACACACCCTCACATTGACGAATTTACGCAGAAATGGCGTCGCTATGACATACTATAGGAGCCATGCCTACTGTTTCATAATCGAGTATTGTTTCCCCGGCAACGAAAGGTCTGTGTGCTAGGAGAGGATTATCTCTTTTCCGATGCACTATTTCATGTTTACTGTGTCACACGCACCCTCACATTGAAGAATTAACGCAGAAATGGCGTCGCTATGACATACTATGGGTACCATGCCTTCTGTTTCCCAATCGAGTATTGTTTCCCCGGCAACGAAAGGGCTGTCTGCTAGGAGTGGATTATCTCTTTTCCGATGCACTATTTCATGTTTACTGTGTCCCATGCACCCTCACATTGACGAATTAACGCAGAAATGGCGTCGTTATGACATACTATAAGAGCCACGTCTTCTGTTTCCCAATCGAGTATTGTTTCCCCGGCAACGAAAGGGCTGTCTGCTAGGAGTGGATTATCTCTCTTCCGATGCACTATTTCATGTTTACTGTGTCCCACGCACCCTCACATTGACGAATTAACGCAGAAATGGCGTCGCTATGACATACTATAGGAGCCATGCCTTCTGTTTCCCAATCGAGTATTGTTTCCCGGCAACGAAAGGGCTGTCTGCTAGGAGAGGATTATCTCTTTTCCGATGCACTATTTCATGTTTACTGTGTCCCACGCACCCTCACATTGAAGAATTAACGCAGAAATGGCGTTGTTATGACATACTATAGGAGCCATGCGTTCTGTTTCCCAATCGAGTATTGTTTCCCCGGCAACGAAAGGGCTGTCTGCTAGGAGAGGATTATCTCTCTTCCGATGCACTATTTCACGTTTACTGTGTCCCACGCACCCTCACATTGACGAATTAACGCAGAAATGGCGTCGCTATGACATACTATTGGAGCCATGCCTTCTGTTTCCCAATCGAGTATTGTTTCCCCGGCAACGAAAGGGCTGTCTGCTAGGAGTGGATTATCTCTTTTCCGATGCACTATTTCATGTTTACTGTGTCCCACGCACCCTCACATTGACGAATTAACGCGGAAATGGCGTTGCTATGACATACTATAGGAGCCATGCATTCTGTTTCCCAATCGAGTATTGTTTCCCCGGCAACGAAAGGGCTGTCTGCTAGGAGAGGATTATCTCTTTTCCGATGCACTATTTCATGTTTACTGTGTCCCAGGCACCCTCACATTGACGAATTAACGCAGAAATGGCGTCGTTATGACATACTATAAGAGCCACGTCTTCTGTTTCCCAATCGAGTATTGTTTCCCCGGCAACGAAAGGGCTGTCTGCTAGGAGTGGATTATCTCTCTTCCGATGCACTATTTCATGTTTACTGTGTCCCACGCACCCTCACATTGACGAATTAACGCAGAAATGGCGTCGCTATGACATACTATAGGAGCCATGCCTTCTGTTTCCCAATCGAGTATTGTTTCCCCGGCAACGAAAGGGCTGTCTGCTAGGAGAGGATTATCTCTTTTCCGATGCACTATTTCATGTTTACTGTGTCCCACGCACCCTCACATTGAAGAATTAACGCAGAAATGGCGTTGTTATGACATACTATAGGAGCCATGCCTTCTGTTTCCCAATCGAGTATTGTTTCCCCGGCAACGAAAGGGCTGTCTGCTAGGAGAGGATTATCTCTCTTCCGAAGCACTATTTCACGTTTACTGTGTCCCACGCACCCTCACATTGACGAATTAACGCAGAAATGGCGTCGCTATGACATACTATTGGAGCCATGCCTTCTGTTTCCCAATCGAGTATTGTTTCCCCGGCAACGAAAGGGCTGTCTGCTAGGAGTGGATTATCTCTTTTCCGATGCACTATTTCATGTTTACTGTGTCCCACGCACCCTCACATTGACGAATTAACGCAGAAATGGCGTTGCTATGACATACTATAGGAGCCATGCCTTCTGTTTCCCAATCGAGTATTGTTTCCCCGGCAACGAAAGGGCTGTCTGCTAGGAGAGGATTATCTCTTTTCCGATGCACTATTTCATGTTTACTGTGTCCCACGCACCCTCACATTGAAAAATTAACGCAGAAATGGCGTTGCTATGACATACTATAGGAGCCATGCCTTCTGTTTCCCAATCGAGTATTGTTTCCCCGGCAACGAAAGGGCTGTCTGCTAGGAGAGGATTATCTCTCTTCCGATGCACTATTTCACGTTTACTGTGTCCCACGCACCCTCACATTGACGAATTAACGCAGAAATGGCGTCGCTATGACATACTATAGGAGCCATGCCTTCTGTTTCCCAATCGAGTATTGTTTCCCCGGCAACGAAAGGGCTGTCTGCTAGGAGTGGATTATCTCTTTTCCGATGCACTATTTCATGTTTACTGTGTCCCACGCACCCTCACATTGACGAATTAACGCAGAAATGGCGTCGCTATGACATACTATAAGAGCCATGTCTTCTGTTTCCCAATCGAGTATTGTTTCCCCGGCAACGAAAGGGCTGTCTGCTAGGAGTGGATTATCTCTCTTCCGATGCACTATTTCACGTTTACTGTGTCCCACGCACCCTCACATTGACGAATTAATGCAGAAATGGCGTCGCTATGACATACTATAGGAGCCATGCCTTCTGTTTCCCAATCGAGTATTGTTTCCCCGGCAACGAAAGGGCTGTCTGCTAGGAGTGGATTATCTCTTTTCCGATGCACTATTTCATGTTTACTGTGTCCCACGCACCCTCACATTGTCGAATTAACGCAGAAATGGCGTTGCTATGACATACTATAGAAGCCATGCCTTCTGTTTCCCAATCGCGTATTGTTTCCCCGGCAACGAAAGGGCTGTCTGCTAGGAGTGGATTATCTCTTTTCCGATGCACTATTTCATGTTTACTGTGTCCCACGCACCCTCACATTGACGAATTAAAGCAGAAATGGCGTCGCTATGACATACTATAGGAGCCATGCCTTCTGTTTCCCAATCGAGTATTGTTTCCCCGGCAACGAAAGGGCTGTCTGCTAGGAGAGGATTATCTCTCTTCCGATGCACTATTTCACGTTTACTGTGTCCCACGCACCCTCACATTGACGAATTAACGCAGAAATGGCGTCGCTATGACATACTATAGGAGCCATGCCTTCTGTTTCCCAATCGAGTATTGCTTCCCCGGCAACGAAAGGGCTGTCTGCTAGGAGTGGATTATCTCTTTTCCGATGCACTATTTCATGCTTACTGTGTCTCACGCACCCTCACATTGACGAATTAATGCAGAGATGGCGTCGTTATGACATACTATAAGAGCCACGTCTTCTGTTTCCCAATCGAGTATTGTTTCCCCGGCAACGAAAGGGCTGTCTGCTAGAAGTGGATTATCTCTTTTCCGATGCACTATTTCATGTTTACTGTGTCCCATGCACCCTCACATTGACGAATTAACGCAGAAATGGCGTCGCTATGACATACTATAGGAGCCATGCCTTCTGTTTCCCAGTCGAGTATTGTTTCCCCGGCAACGAAAGGACTGTCTGCTAGGAGTTCATTATCTCTTTTCCGATGCACTATTTCATGTTTACTGTGTCCCACGCACCCTCACATTGACGAATTAACGCAGAAATGGCGTTGCTATGACATACTATAGGAGCCATGCCTTCTGTTTCCCAATCGAGTATTGTTTCCCCGGCAACGAAAGGGCTGTCTGCTAGGAGAGGATTATCTCTTTTCCGATGCACTATTTCATGTTTACTGTGTCCCACGCACCCTCACATTGAAGAATTAACGCAGAAATGGCGTTGCTATGACATACTATAGGAGCCATGCGTTCTGTTTCCCAATCGAGTATTGTTTCCCCGGCAACGAAAGGGCTGTCTGCTAGGAGAGGATTATCTCTCTTCCGATGCACTATTTCACGTTTACTGTGTCCCACGCACCCTCACATTGACGAATTAACGCAGAAATGGCGTCGCTATGACATACTATAGGAGCCATGCCTTCTGTTTCCCAATCGAGTATTGTTTCCCCGGCAACGAAAGGGCTGTCTGCTAGGAGTGGATTATCTCTCTTCCGATGCACTATTTCACGTTTACTGTGTCCCACGCACCCTCACATTGACGAATTAATGCAGAAATGGCGTCGCTATGACATACTATAGGAGCCATGCCTTCTGTTTCCCAATCGAGTATTGTTTCCCCGGCAACGAAAGGGCTGTCTGCTAGGAGAGGATTATCTCTCTTCCGATGCACTATTTCATGTTTACTGTGTCCCACGCACCCTCACATTGACGAATTAACGCAGAAATGGCGTCGCTATGACATACTATAGGAGACATGCCTACTGTTTCCCAATCGAGTATTGTTTCCCCGTCAACGAAAGGGCTGTCTGCTAGGAGAGGATTATCTCTCTTCCGATGCACTATTTCATGTTTACTGTGTCCCACGCACCCTCACATTGACGAATTAACGCAGAAATGGCGTTGCTATGACATACTATAGGAGCCATGCCTTCTGTTTCCCAATCGAGTATTGTTTCCCCGGCAACGAAAGGGCTGTCTGCTAGGAGTGGATTATCTCTCTTCCGATGCACTATTTCACGTTTACTGTGTCCCACGCACCCTCACATTGACGAATTAATGCAGAAATGGCGTCGCTATGACATACAATAGGAGCCATGCCTTCTGTTTCCCAATCGAGTATTTTTTCCCCGGCAACGAAAGGGCTGTCTGCTAGGAGAGGATTATCTCTCTTCCGATGCACTATTTCATGTTTACTGTGTCCCACGCACCCTCACATTGACGAATTAACGCAGAAATGGCGTCGCTATGACATACTATAGGAGACATGCCTACTGTTTCCCAATCGAGTATTGTTTCCCCGTCAACGAAAGGGCTGTCTGCTAGGAGAGGATTATCTCTCTTCCGATGCACTATTTCATGCTTACTGTGTCCCACGCACCCTCACATTGACGAATTAACGCAGAAATGGCGTTGCTATGACATACTATAGGAGCCATGCCTTCTGTTTCCCAATCGAGTATTGTTTCCCCGGCAACGAAAGGGCTGTCTGCTAGGAGTTGATTATCTCTCTTCCAATGCACTATTTCATGTTTACTGTGTCCCACGCACACTCACATTGACGAATTAATGCAGAAATGGCGTCGCTATGACATACTATAGGAGCCATGCCTTCTGTTTCCCAATCGAGTATTGTTTCCCCGGCAACGAAAGGGCTGTCTGCTAGGAGTGGATTATCTCTTTTCCGATGCACTATTTCATGTTTACTGTGTCCCACGCACCCTCACATTGGCGAATTAACGCAGAAATGGCGTTGCTATGACATACTATAGAAGCCATGCCTTCTGTTTCCCAATCGAGTATTGTTTCCCCGGCAACGAAAGGGCTGTCTGCTAGGAGTGGATTATCTCTTTTCCGATGCACTATTTCATGTTTACTGTGTCCCACGCACCCTCACATTGACGAATTAAAGCAGAAATGGCGTCGCTATGACATACTATAGGAGCCATGCCTTCTGTTTCCCAATCGAGTATTGTTTCCCCGGCAACGAAAGGTCTATGTGCTAGGAGAGGATTATCTCTTTTCCGATGCACTATTTCATGTTTACTGTGTCCCATGCACCCTCACATTGACGAATTAACGCATAAATGGCGTCGCTATGACATACTATGGGTACCATGCCTTCTGTTTCCCAATCGAGTATTGTTTCCCCGGCAACGAAAGGGCTGTCAGCTAGGAGTGGATTATCTCTTTTCCGATGCACTATTTCATGTTTACTGTGTCCCAGGCACCCTCACATTGACGAATTAACGCAGAAATGGCGTCGTTATGACATACTATAAGAGCCACGTCTTCTGTTTCCCAATCGAGTATTGTTTCCCCGGCAACGAAAGGGCTGTCTGCTAGGAGTGGATTATCTCTTTTCCGATGCACTATTTCATGTTTACTGTGTCCCACGCACCCTCACATTGACGAATAAACGCAGAAATGGCGTCGCTATGACATACTATAGGAGCTATGCCTTCTGTTTCCCAGTCGAGTATTGTTTCCCCGGCAACGAAAGGGCTGTCTGCTAGGAGTGGATTATCTCTTTTCCGATGCACTATTTCATGTTTACTGTGTCCCACGCACCCTCACATTGACGAATTAACGCAGAAATGGCGTTGCTATGACATACTATAGGAGCCATGCCTTCTGTTTCCCAATCGAGTATTGTTTCCCCGGCAACGAAAGGGCTGTCTGCTAGGAGAGGATTATCTCTTTTCCGATGCACTATTTCATTTTTACTGTGTCCCACGCACCCTCACATTGAAGAATTAACGCAGAAATGGCGTTGCTATGACATACTATAGGAGCCATGCCTTCTGTTTCCCAATCGAGTATTGTTTCCCCGGCAACGAAAGGGCTGTCTGCTAGGAGAGGATTATCTCTCTTCCGATGCACTATTTCACGTTTACTGTGTCCCACGCACCCTCACATTGACGAATTAACGCAGAAATGGCGTCGCTATGACATACTATAGGAGCCATGCCTTCTGTTTCCCAATCGAGTATTGCTTCCCCGGCAACGAAAGGGCTGTCTGCTAGGAGTGGATTATCTCTTTTCCGATGCACTATTTCATGTTTACTGTGTCCCACGGACCCTCACATTGACGAATTAACGCAGAAATGGCGTCGCTATGACATACTATAAGAGCCATGTCTTCTGTTTCCCAATCGAGTATTGTTTCCCCAGCAACGAAAGGGCTGTCTGCCAGGAGTGGATTATCTCTTTTCCGATGCACTATTTCATGTTTACTGTGTCCCACGCACCCTCACATTGACGAATTAAAGCAGAAATGGCGTCGCTATGACATACTATAGGAGCCATGCCTTCTGTTTCCCAATCGAGTATTGTTTCCCCGGCAACGAAAGGTCTGTGTGCTAGGAGAGGATTATCTCTTTTCCGATGCACTATTTCATGTTTACTGTGTCCCACGCACCCTCACATTGACGAATTAACGCATAAATGGCGTCGCTATGACATACTATGGGTACCATGCCTTCTGTTTCCCAATCGAGTATTGTTTCCCGGCAACGAAAGGGCTGTCTGATAGGAGTGGATTATCTCTTTTCCGATGCACTATTTCATGTTTTCTGTGTCCCAGGCACCCTCACATTGACGAATTAACGCAGAAATGGCGTCGTTATGACATACTATAAGAGCCACGTCTTCTGTTTCCCAATCGAGTATTGTTTCCCCGGCAACGAAAGGGCTGTCTGCTAGAAGTGGATTATCTCTTTTCCGATGCACTATTTCATGTTTACTGTGTCCCATGCACCCTCACATTGACGAATTAACGCAGAAATGGCGTCGCTATGACATACTATAGGAGCCATGCCTTCTGTTTCCCAGTCGAGTATTGTTTCCCGGAAACGAAAGGGCTGTCTGCTAGGAGTGGATTATCTCTTTTCCGATGCACTATTTCATGTTTACTGTGTCCCACGCACCCTCACATTGACGAATTAAAGCAGAAATGGCGTCGCTATGACATACTATAGGAGCCATGCCTTCTGTTTCCCAATCGAGTATTGTTTCCCCGGCAACGAAAGGTCTATGTGCTAGGAGAGGATTATCTCTTTTCCGATGCACTATTTCATGTTTACTGTGTCCCACGCACAATCACATTGACGAATTAACGCATAAATGGCGTCGCTATGACATACTATGGGTACCATGCCTTCTGTTTCCCAATCGAGTATTGTTTCCCCGGCAACGAAAGGGCTGTCAGCTAGGAGTGGATTATCTCTTTTCCGATGCACTATTTCATGTTTACTGTGTCCCAGGCACCCTCACATTGACGAATTAACGCAGAAATGGCGTCGTTATGACATACTATAAGAGCCACGTCTTCTGTTTCCCAATCGAGTATTGTTTCCCCGGCAACGAAAGGGCTGTCTGCTAGGAGTGGATTATCTCTTTTCCGATGCACTATTTCATGTTTACTGTGTCCCACGCACCCTCACATTGACGAATAAACGCAGAAATGGCTTCGCTATGCCATACTATAGGAGCCATGCCTTCTGTTTCCCAGTCGAGTATTGTTTCCCCGGCAACGAAAGGGCTGTCTGCTAGGAGTGGATTATCTCATTTCCGATGCACTATTTCATGTTTACTGTGTCCCACGCACCCTCACATTGACGAATTAACGCATAAATGGCGTTGCTATGACATACTATAGGAGCCATGCCTTCTGTTTCCCAATCGAGTATTGTTTCCCCGGCAACGAAAGGGCTGTCTGCTAGGAGAGGATTATCTCTTTTCCGATGCACTATTTCATTTTTACTGTGTCCCACGCACCCTCACATTGAAGAATTAACGCAGAAATGGCGTTGCTATGACATACTATAGGAGCCATGCCTTCTGTTTCCCAATCGAGTATTGTTTCCCCGGCAACGAAAGGGCTGTCTGCTAGGAGAGGATTATCTCTCTTCCGATGCAGTATTTCACGTTTACTGTGTCCCACGCACCCTCACATTGACGAATTAACGCAGAAATGGCGTCGCTATGACATACTATAGGAGCCATGCCTTCTGTTTCCCAATCGAGTATTGCTTCCACGGCAACGAAAGGGCTGTCTGCTAGGAGTGGATTATCTCTTTTCCGATGCACTATTTCATGTTTACTGTGTCCCACGGACCCTCACATTGACGAATTAACGCAGAAATGGCGTCGCTATGACATACTATAAGAGCCATGTCTTCTGTTTCCCAATCGAGTATTGTTTCCCCAGCAACGAAAGGGCTGTCTGCCAGGAGTGGATTATCTCTTTTCCGATGCACTATTTCATGTTTACTGTCTCCCACGCACTCTCACATTGACGAATTAAAGCAGAAATGGCGTCGCTATGACATACTATAGGAGCCATGCCTTCTGTTTCCCAATCGAGTATTGTTTCCCCGGCAACGAAAGGTCTGTGTGCTAGGAGAGGATTATCTCTTTTCCGATGCACTATTTCATGTTTACTGTGTCCCACGCACCCTCACATTGACGAATTAACGCATAAATGGCGTCGCTATGACATACTATGGGTACCATGCCTTCTGTTTCCCAATCGAGTATTGTTTCCCGGCAACGAAAGGGCTGTCTGATAGGAGTGGATTATCTCTTTTCCGATGCACTATTTCATGTTTTCTGTGTCCCAGGCACCCTCACATTGACGAATTAACGCAGAAATGGCGTCGTTATGACATACTATAAGAGCCACGTCTTCTGTTTCCCAATCGAGTATTGTTTCCCCGGCAACGAAAGGGCTGTCTGCTAGAAGTTGATTATCTCTTTTCCGATGCACTATTTCATGTTTACTGTGTCCCATGCACCCTCAAATTGACGAATTAACGCAGAAATGGCGTCGCTATGACATACTATAGGAGCCATGCCTTCTGTTTCCCAGTCGAGTATTGTTTCCCCGGCAACGAAAGGGCTGTCTGCTAGGAGTTCATTATCTCTTTTCCGATGCACTATTTCATGTTTACTGTGTCCCACGCACCCTCACATTGACGAATTAACGCAGAAATGGCGTTGCTATGACATACTATAGGAGCCATGCCTTCTGTTTCCCAATCGAGTATTGTTTCCCCGGCAACGAAAGGGCTGTCTGCTAGGAGAGGATTATCTCTTTTCCGATGCACTATTTCATGTTTACTGTGTCCCACGCACCCTCACATTGAAGAATTAACGCAGAAATGGCGTTGCTATGACATACTATAGGAGCCATGCGTTCTGTTTCCCAATCGAGTATTGTTTCCCCGGCAACGAAAGGGCTGTCTGCTAGGAGAGGATTATCTCTCTTCCGATGCACTATTTCACGTTTACTGTGTCCCACGCACCCTCACATTGACGAATTAACGCAGAAATGGCGTCGCTATGACATACTATAGGAGCCATGCCTTCTGTTTCCCAATCGAGTATTGTTTCCCCGGCAACGAAAGGGCTGTCTGCTAGGAGTGGATTATCTCTTTTCCGATGCACTATTTCATGTTTACTGTGTCCCACGCACCCTCACATTGACGAATTAACGCAGAAATGGCGTCGCTATGACATACTATAAGAGCCATGTCTTCTGTTTCCCAATCGAGTATTGTTTCCCCGGCAACGAAAGGGCTGTCTGCTAGGAGAGGATTATCTCTCTTCCGATGCACTATTTCACGTTTACTGTGTCCCACGCACCCTCACATTGACGAATTAATGCAGAAATGGCGTCGCTATGACATACTATAGGAGCCATGCCTTCTGTTTCCCAATCGAGTATTGTTTCCCCGGCAACGAAAGGGCTGTCTGCTAGGAGAGGATTATCTCTCTTCCGATGCACTATTTCATGTTAACTGTGTCCCACGCACCCTCACATTGACGAATTAACGCAGAAATGGCGTCGCTATGACATACTATAGGAGACATGCCTACTGTTTCCCAATCGAGTATTGTTTCCCCGTCAACGAAAGGGCTGTCTGCTAGGAGAGGATTATCTCTCTTCCGATGCACTATTTCATGTTTACTGTGTCCCACGCACCCTCACATTGACGAATTAACGCAGAAATGGCGTTGCTATGACATACTATAGGAGCCATGCCTTCTGTTTCCCAATCGAGTATTGTTTCCCCGGCAACGAAAGGGCTGTCTGCTAGGAGTGGATTATCTCTCTTCCGATGCACTATTTCACGTTTACTGTGTCCCACGCACCCTCACATTGACGAATTAATGCAGAAATGGCGTCGCTATGACATACTATAGGAGCCATGCCTTCTGTTTCCCAATCGAGTATTTTTTCCCCGGCAACGAAAGGGCTGTCTGCTAGGAGAGGATTATCTCTCTTCCGATGCACTATTTCATGTTTACTGTGTCCCACGCACCCTCACATTGACGAATTAACGCAGAAATGGCGTGCTATGACATACTATAGGAGACATGCCTACTGTTTCCCAATCGAGTATTGTTTCCCCGTCAACGAAAGGGCTGTCTGCTAGGAGAGGATTATCTCTCTTCCGATGCACTATTTCATGCTTACTGTGTCCCACGCACCCTCACATTGACGAATTAACGCAGAAATGGCGTTGCTATGACATACTATAGGAGCCATGCCTTCTGTTTCCCAATCGAGTATTGTTTCCCCGGCAACGAAAGGGCTGTCTGCTAGGAGTGGATTATCTCTCTTCCAATGCACTATTTCATGTTTACTGTGTCCCACGCACACTCACATTGACGAATTAATGCAGAAATGGCGTCGCTATGACATACTATAGAAGCCATGCCTTCTGTTTCCCAATCGAGTATTGTTTCCCCGGCAACGAAAGGACTGTCTGCTAGGAGAGGATCATCTCTCTTCCGATGCACTATTTCATGTTTACTGTGTCCCACGCACCCTCACATTGACGAATTAACGCAGAAATGGCGTCGCTATGACATACTATAGGAGACATGCCTACTGTTTCCCAATCGAGTATTGTTTCCCCGTCAACGAAAGGGATGTCTGCTAGGAGAGGATTATCTCTCTTCCGATGCACTATTTCATGCTTACTGTGTCTCACGCACCCTCACATTGACGAATTAACGCAGAAATGGCGTTGCTATGACATACTATAGGAGCCATGCCTTCTGTTTCCCAATCGAGTATTGTTTCCCCGGCAACGAAAGGGCTGTCTGCTAGGAGAGGATTATCTCTTTTCCGATGCACTATTTCATGTTTACTGTGTCCCACGCACCCTCACATTGAAGAATTAACGCAGAAATGGCGCTGCTATGACATACTATAGGAGCCATGCCTTCTGTTTCCCAATCGAGTATTGTTTCCCCGGCAACGAAAGGGCTGTCTGCTAGGAGAGGATTATCTCTCTTCCGATGCACTATTTCACGTTTACTGTGTCCCACGCACCCTCACATTGACGAATTAACGCAGAAATGGCGTCGCTATGACATACTATAGGAGCCATGCCTTCTGTTTCCCAATCGAGTATTGTTTCCCCGGCAACGAAAGGGCTGTCTGCTAGGAGTGGATTATCTCTTTTCCGATGCACTATTTCATGTTTACTGTGTCCCACGCACCCTCACATTGACGAATTAACGCAGAAATGGCGTCGCTATGACATACTATAAGAGCCATGTCTTCTGTTTCCCAATCGAGTATTGTTTCCCCGGCAACGAAAGGGCTGTCTGCTAGGAGTGGATTATCTCTCTTCCGATGCACTATTTCACGTTTACTGTGTCCCACGCACCCTCACATTGACGAATTAATGCAGAAATGGCGTCGCTATGACATACAATAGGAGCCATGCCTTCTGTTTCCCAATCGAGTATTGTTTCCCCGGCAACGAAAGGGCTGTCTGCTAGGAGAGGATTATCTCTCTTCCGATGCACTATTTCATGTTTACTGTGTCCCACGCACCCTCACATTGACGAATTAACGCAGAAATGGCGTCGCTATGACATACTATAGGAGACATGCCTACTGTTTCCCAATCGAGTATTGTTTCCCCGTCAACGAAAGGGCTGTCTGCTAGGAGAGGATTATCTCTCTTCCGATGCACTATTTCATGTTTACTGTGTCCCACGCACCCTCACATTGACGAATTAACGCAGAAATGGCGTTGCTATGACATACTATAGGAGCCATGCCTTCTGTTTCCCAATCGAGTATTGTTTCCCCGGCAACGAAAGGGCTGTCTGCTAGGAGTGGATTATCTCTCTTCCGATGCACTATTTCACGTTTACTGTGTCCCACGCACCCTCACATTGACGAATTAATTCAGAAATGGCGTCGCTATGACATACTATAGGAGCCATGCCTTCTGTTTCCCAATCGAGTATTGTTTCCCCGGCAACGAAAGAGCTGTCTGCTAGGAGAGGATTATCTCTCTTCCGATGCACTATTTCATGTTTACAGTGTCCCACGCACCCTCACATTGACGAATTAACGCAGAAATGGCGTCGCTATGACATACTATAGGAGACATGCCTACTGTTTCCCAATCGAGTATTGTTTCCCCGTCAACGAAAGGGCTGTCTGCTAGGAGAGGATTATCTCTCTTCCGATGCACTATTTCATGCTTACTGTGTCCCACGCACCCTCACATTGACGAATTTACGCAGAAATGGCGTTGCTATGACATACTATAGGAGCCATGCCTTCTGTTTCCCAATCGAGTATTGTTTCCCCGGCAACGAAAGGGCTGTCTGCTAGGAGTGGATTATCTTTCTTCCAATGCACTATTTCATGTTTACTGTGTCCCACGCACACTCACATTGACGAATTAATGCAGAAATGGCGTCGCTATGACATACTATAGAAGCCATGCCTTCTGTTTCCCAATCGAGTATTGTTTCCCCGGCAACGAAAGGACTGTCTGCTAGGAGAGGATCATCTCTCTTCCGATGCACTATTTCATGTTTACTGTGTCCCACGCACCCTCACATTGACGAATTAACGCAGAAATGGCGTCGCTATGACATACTATAGGAGACATGCCTACTGTTTCCCAATCGAGTATTGTTTCCCCGTCAACGAAAGGGATGTCTGCTAGGAGAGGATTATCTCTCTTCCGATGCACTATTTCATGCTTACTGTGTCTCACGCACCCTCACATTGACGAATTAACGCAGAAATGGCGTTGCTATGACATACTATAGGAGCCATGCCTTCTGTTTCCCAATCGAGTATTGTTTCCCAGGCAACGAAAGGGCTGTCTGCTAGGAGAGGATTATCTCTCTTCCGATGCACTATTTCATGCTTACTGTGTCTCACGCACCCTCACATTGACGAATTAATGCAGAAATGGCGTTGCTATGACATACTATAGGAGACATGCCTACTGTTTCCCAATCGAGTATTGTTTCCCCGTCAACGAAAGGGATGTCTGCTAGGAGAGGATTATCTCTCTTCCGATGCACTATTTCATGCTTACTGTGTCTCACGCACCCTCACATTGACGAATTAATGCAGAAATGGCGTTGCTATGACATACTATAGGAGACATGCCTACTGTTTCCCAATCGAGTATTGTTTCCCCGTCAACGAAAGGGATGTCTTCTAGGAGAGGATTATCTCTCTTCCGATGCACTATTTCATGCTTACTGTGTCTCACGCACCCTCACATTGACGAATTAACGCAGAAATGGCGTTGCTATGACATACTATAGGAGCCACGCTTTCTGTTTCCCAGTCGAGTATTGTTTCCCCGGCAACGAAAGGGCTGTCTGCTAGGAGTGGATTATCTCTTTTCCGATGCACTATTTCATGTTTACTGTGTCCCACGCACCCTCACATTGACGAATTAACGCAGAAATGGCGTCGCTATGACATACTATAGGAGACATGCCTACTGTTTCCCAATCGAGTATTGTTTCCCCGTCAACGAAAGGGCTGTCTGCTAGGAGAGGATTATCTCTCTTCCGATGCACTATTTCATGCTTACTGTGTCCCACGCACCCTCACATTGACGAATTAACGCAGAAATGGCGTTGCTATGACATACTATAGGAGCCATGCCTTCTGTTTCCCAATCGAGTATTGTTTCCCAGGCAACGAAAGGGCTGTCTGCTAGGAGTGGATTATCTCTCTTCCGATGCACTATTTCATGTTTACTGTGTCCCACGCACACTCACATTGACGAATTAATGCAGAAATGGCGTCGCTATGACATACTATAGAAGCCATGCCTTCTGTTTCCCAATCGAGTATTGTTTCCCCGGCAACGAAAGGGCTGTCTGCTAGGAGAGAGGATTATCTCTCTTCCGATGCACTATTTCATGTTTACTGTGTCCCACGCACCCTCACATTGACGAATTAACGCAGAAATGGCGTCGCTATGACATACTATAGGAGACATGCCTACTGTTTCCCAATCGAGTATTGTTTCCCTGTCAACGAAAGGGATGTCTGCTAGGAGAGGATTATCTCTCTTCCGATGCACTATTTCATGCTTACTGTGTCTCACGCACCCTCACATTGACGAATTAACGCAGAAATGACGTTGCTATGACATACTATAGGAGCCATGCCTTCTGTTTCCCAGTCGAGTATTGTTTCCCGGCAACGAAAGGGCTGTCTGCTAGGAGTGGACTATCTCTTTTCCGATGCACTATTTCATGTTTACTGTGTCCCACGCACCCTCACATTGACGAATTAACGCAGAAATGGCGTTGCTATGACATACTATAGAAGCCATGCCTTCTGTTTCCCAATCGAGTATTGTTTCCCCGGCAACGAAAGGGCTGTCTGCTAGGAGTGGATTATCTCTTTTGCGATGCACTATTTCATGTTTACTGTGTCCCACGCACCCTCACATTGACGAATTAACGCAGAAATGGCGTCGCTATGACATACTATATGAGACATGCCTACTGTTTCCCAATCGAGAACTGTTTCCCCGTCAACGAAAGGGCTATCTGCTAGGAGAGGATTATCTCTCTTCCGATGCACTATTTCATGCTTACTGTGTCCCAAGCACCCTCACATTGACGAATTAACGCAGAAATGGCGTTGCTATGATATACTATAGGAGCCATGCCTTCTGTTTCCCAATCGAGTATTGTTTCCCCGGCAACGAAAGGGCTGTCTGCTAGGAGTGGATTATCTCTCTTCCGATGCACTATTTCATGTTTACTGTGACCCACGCACCCTCACATTGACGAATTAACGCAGAAATGGCGTCGCTTTGACATACTATAGGAGCCATGCCTTCTGTTTCCCAATCGAGTATTGTTTCCCCGGCAACGAAAGGACTGTCTGCTAGGAGTGGATTATCTCTTTTCCGATGCACTATTTCATGTTTACTGTGTCCCACGCACCCTCACATTGGCGAATTAACGCAGAAATGGCGTTGCTATGACATACAATAGAAGCCATGCCTTCTGTTTCCCAATCGAGTATTGTTTCCCCGGCAACGAAAGGGCGGTCTGCTAGGAGTGGATTATCTCTTTTCCGATGCACTATTTCATGTTTACTGTGTCCCACGCACCCTCACATTGACGAATTAAAGCAGAAATGGCGTCGCTATGACATACTATAGGAGCCATGCCTTCTGTTTCCCAATCGAGTATTGTTTCCCCGGCAACGAAAGGGCTGTCTGCTAGGAGAGGATTATCTCTCTTCCGATGCACTATTTCACGTTTACTGTGTCCCACGCACCCTCACATTGACGAATTAACGCAGAAATGGCGTCGCTATGACATACTATAGGAGCCATGCCTTCTGTTTCCCAATCGAGTATTGTTTCCCCGGCAACGAAAGGGCTGTCTGCTAGGAGTGGATTATCTCTTTTCCGATGCACTATTTCATGTTTACTGTGTCCCACGCACCCTCACATTGACGAATTAACGCAGAAATGGCGTCGCTATGACATACTATAAGAGCCATGTCTTCTGTTTCCCAATCGAGTATTGTTTCCCCGGCAACGAAAGGGCTGTCTGCTAGGAGTGGATTATCTCTCTTCCGATGCACTATTTCACGTTTACTGTGTCCCACGCACCCTCACATTGACGAATTAATGCAGAAATGGCGTCGCTATGACATACTATAGGAGCCATGCCTTCTGTTTCCCAATCGAGTATTGTTTCCCCGGCAACGAAAGGGCTGTCTGCTAGGAGAGGATTATCTCTCTTCCGATGCACTATTTCATGTTTACTGTGTCCCACGCACCCTCACATTGACGAATTAACGCAGAAATGGCGTCGCTATGACATACTATAGGAGACATGCCTACTGTTTCCCAATAGAGTATTGTTTGCCCGTCAACGAAAGGGCTGTCTGCTAGGAGAGGATTATCTCTCTTCCGATGCACTATTTCATGCTTACTGTGTCCCACGCACCCTCACATTGACGAATTAACGCAGAAATGGCGTTGCTATGACATACTATAGGAGCCATGCCTTCTGTTTCCCAATCGAGTATTGTTTCCCCGGCAACGAAAGGGCTGTCTGCTAGGAGTGGATTATCTCTCTTCCAATGCACTATTTCATGTTTACTGTGTCCCACGCACACTCACATTGACGAATTAATGCAGAAATGGCGTCGCTATGACATACTATAGAAGCCATGCCTACTGTTTCCCAATCGAGTATTGTTTCCTCGGCAACGAAAGGACTGTCTGCTAGGAGAGGATCATCTCTCTTCCGATGCACTATTTCATGTTTACTGTGTCCCACGCACCCTCACATTGACGAATTAACGCATAAATGGCGTCGCTATGACATACTATGGGTACCATGCCTTCTGTTTCCCAATCGAGTATTGTTTCCCGGCAACGAAAGGGCTGTCTGATAGGAGTGGATTATCTCTTTTCCGATGCACTATTTCATGTTTTCTGTGTCCCAGGCACCCTCACATTGACGAATTAACGCAGAAATGGCGTCGTTATGACATACTATAAGAGCCACGTCTTCTGTTTCCCAATCGAGTATTGTTTCCCCGGCAACGAAAGGGCTGTCTGGTAGAAGTTGATTATCTCTTTTCCGATGCACTATTTCATGTTTACTGTGTCCCATGCACCCTCACATTGACGAATTAACGCAGAAATGGCGTCGCTATGACATACTATAGGAGCCATGCCTTCTGTTTCCCAGTCGAGTATTGTTTCCCCGGCAACGAAAGGGCTGTCTGCTAGGAGTTCATTATCTCTTTTCCGATGCACTATTTCATGTTTACTGTGTCCCACGCACCCTCACATTGACGAATTAACGCAGAAATGGCGTTGCTATGACATACTATAGGAGCCATGACTTCTGTTTCCCAATCGAGTATTGTTTCCCCGGCAACGAAAGGGCTGTCTGCTAGGAGAGGATTATCTCTTTTCCGATGCACTATTTCATGTTTACTGTGTCCCACGCACCCTCACATTGACGAATTAATGCAGAAATGGCGTCGCTATGACATACTATAGGAGCCATGCCTTCTGTTTCCCAATCGAGTATTGTTTCCCCGGCAACGAAAGGGCTGTCTGCTAGGAGAGGATTATCTCTCTTCCGATGCACTATTTCATGTTTACTGTGTCCCACGCACCCTCACATTGACGAATTAACGCAGAAATGGCGTCGCTATGACATACTATAGGAGACATGCCTACTGTTTCCCAATCGAGTATTGTTTCCCCGTCAACGAAAGGGCTGTCTGCTAGGAGAGGATTATCTCTCTTCCGATGCACTATTTCATGTTTACTGTGTCCCACGCACCCTCACATTGACGAATTAACGCAGAAATGGCGTTGCTATGACATACTATAGGAGCCATGCCTTCTGTTTCCCAATCGAGTATTGTTTCCCCGGCAACGAAAGGGCTGTCTGCTAGGAGTGGATTATCTCTCTTCCGATGCACTATTTCACGTTTACTGTGTCCCACGCACCCTCACATTGACGAATAATGCAGAAATGGCGTCGCTATGACATACTATAGGAGCCATGCCTTCTGTTTCCCAATCGAGTATTTTTTCCCCGGCAACGAAAGGGCTGTCTGCTAGGAGAGGATTATCTCTCTTCCGATGCACTATTTCATGTTTACAGTGTCCCACGCACCCTCACATTGACGAATTAACGCAGAAATGGCGTCGCTATGACATACTATAGGAGACATGCCTACTGTTTCCCAATCGAGTATTGTTTCCCCGTCAACGAAAGGGCTGTCTGCTAGGAGAGGATTATCTCTCTTCCGATGCACTATTTCATGCTTACTGTGTCCCACGCACCCTCACATTGACGAATTAACGCAGAAATGGCGTTGCTATGACATACTATAGGAGCCATGCCTTCTGTTTCCCAATCGAGTATTGTTTCCCCGGCAACGAAAGGGTTGTCTGCTAGGAGTGGATTATCTCTCTTCCAATGCACTATTTCATGTTTACTGTGTCCCACGCACACTCACATTGACGAATTAATGCAGAAATGGCGTCGCTATGACATACTATAGAAGCCATGCCTTCTGTTTCCCAATCGAGTATTGTTTCCCCGGCAACGAAAGGACTGTCTGCTAGGAGAGGATCATCTCTCTTCCGATGCACTATTTCATGTTTACTGTGTCCCACGCACCCTCACATTGACGAATTAACGCAGAAATGGCGTCGCTATGACATACTATAGGAGACATGCCTACTGTTTCCCAATCGAGTATTGTTTCCCCGTCAACGAAAGGGATGTCTGCTAGGAGAGGATTATCTCTCTTCCGATGCACTATTTCATGCTTACTGTGTCTCACGCACCCTCACATTGACGAATTAACGCAGAAATGGCGTTGCTATGACATACTATAGGAGCCATGCCTTCTGTTTCCCAATCGAGTATTGTTTCCCCGGCAACGAAAGGGCTGTCTGCTAGGAGAGGATTATCTCTTTTCCGATGCACTATTTCATGTTTACTGTGTCCCACGCACCCTCACATTGAAGAATTAACGCAGAAATGGCGTTGCTATGACATACTATAGGAGCCATGCCTTCTGTTTCCCAATCGAGTATTGTTTCCCCGGCAACGAAAGGGCTGTCTGCTAGGAGAGGATTATCTCTCTTCCGATGCACTATTTCACGTTTACTGTGTCCCACGCACCCTCACATTGACGAATTAACGCAGAAATGGCGTCGCTATGACATACTATAGGAGCCATTCCTTCTGTTTCCCAATCGAGTATTGTTTCCCCGGCAACGAAAGGGCTGTCTGCTAGGAGTGGATTATCTCTTTTCCGATGCATTATTTCATGTTTACTGTGTCCCACGCACCCTCACATTGACGAATTAACGCAGAAATGGCGTCGCTATGACATACTATAAGAGCCATGTCTTCTGTTTCCCAATCGAGTATTGTTTCCCCGGCAACGAAAGGGCTGTCTGCTAGGAGTGGATTATCTCTCTTCCGATGCACTATTTCACGTTTACTGTGTCCCACGCACCCTCACATTGACGAATTAATGCAGAAATGGCGTCGCTATGACATACAATAGGAGCCATGCCTTCTGTTTCCCAATCGAGTATTGTTTCCCCGGCAACGAAAGGGCTGTCTGCTAGGAGAGGATTATCTCTCTTCCGATGCACTATTTCATGTTTACTGTGTCCCACGCACCCTCACATTGACGAATTAACGCAGAAATGGCGTCGCTATGACATACTATAGGAGACATGCCTACTGTTTCCCAATCGAGTATTGTTTCCCCGTCAACGAAAGGGCTGTCTGCTAGGAGAGGATTATCTCTCTTCCGAATCACTATTTCATGTTTACTGTGTCCCACGCACCCTCACATTGACGAATTAACGCAGAAATGGCGTTGCTATGACATACTATAGGAGCCATGCCTTCTGTTTCCCAATCGAGTATTGTTTCCCCGGCAACGAAAGGGCTGTCTGCTAGGAGTGGATTATCTCTCTTCCGATGCACTATTTCACGTTTACTGTGTCCCACGCACCCTCACATTGACGAATTAATTCAGAAATGGCGTCGCTATGACATACTATAGGAGCCATGCCTTCTGTTTCCCAATCGAGTATTGTTTCCCCGGCAACGAAAGGGCTGTCTGCTAGGAGAGGATTATCTCTCTTCCGATGCACTATTTCATGTTTACAGTGTCCCACGCACCCTCACATTGACGAATTAACGCAGAAATGGCGTCGCTATGACATACTATAGGAGACATGCCTACTGTTTCCCAATCGAGTATTGTTTCCCCGTCAACGAAAGGGCTGTCTGCTAGGAGAGGATTATCTCTCTTCCGATGCACTATTTCATGCTTACTGTGTCCCACGCACCCTCACATTGACGAATTTACGCAGAAATGGCGTTGCTATGACATACTATAGGAGCCATGCCTTCTGTTTCCCAATCGAGTATTGTTTCCCCGGCAACGAAAGGGCTGTCTGCTAGGAGTGGATTATCTTTCTTCCAATGCACTATTTCATGTTTACTGTGTCCCACGCACACTCACATTGACGAATTAATGCAGAAATGGCGTCGCTATGACATACTATAGAAGCCATGCCTTCTGTTTCCCAATCGAGTATTGTTTCCCCGGCAACGAAAGGACTGTCTGCTAGGAGAGGATCATCTCTCTTCCGATGCACTATTTCATGTTTACTGTGTCCCACGCACCCTCACATTGACGAATTAACGCAGAAATGGCGTCGCTATGACATACTATAGGAGACATGCCTACTGTTTAACAATCGAGTATTGTTTCCCCGTCAACGAAAGGGATGTCTGCTAGGAGAGGATTATCTCTCTTCCGATGCACTATTTCATGCTTACTGTGTCTCACGCACCCTCACATTGACGAATTAACGCAGAAATGGCGTTGCTATGACATACTATAGGAGCCATGCCTTCTGTTTCATAATCGAGTATTGTTTCCCAGGCAACGAAAGGGCTGTCTGCTAGGAGAGGATTATCTCTCTTCCGATGCACTATTTCATGCTTACTGTGTCTCACGCACCCTCACATTGACGAATTAATGCAGAAATGGCGTTGCTATGACATACTATAGGAGACATGCCTACTGTTTCCCAATCGAGTATTGTTTCCCCGTCAACGAAAGGGATGTCTGCTAGGAGAGGATTATCTCTCTTCCGATGCACTATTTCATGCTTACTGTGTCTCACGCACCCTCACATTGACGAATTAATGCAGAAATGGCGTTGCTATGACATACTATAGGAGACATGCCTACTGTTTCCCAATCGAGTATTGTTTCCCCGTCAACGAAAGGGATGTCTTCTAGGAGAGGATTATCTCTCTTCCGATGCACTATTTCATGCTTGCTGTGTCTCACGCACCCTCACATTGACGAATTAACGCAGAAATGGCGTTGCTATGACATACTATAGGAGCCACGCTTTCTGTTTCCCAGTCGAGTATTGTTTCCCCGGCAACGAAAGGGCTGTCTGCTAGGAGTGGATTATCTCTTTTCCGATGCACTATTTCATGTTTACTGTGTCCCACGCACCCTCACATTGACGAATTAACGCAGAAATGGCGTCGCTATGACATACTATAGGAGACATGCCTACTGTTTCCCAATCGAGTATTGTTTCCCCTTCAACGAAAGGGCTGTCTGCTAGGAGAGGATTATCTCTCTTCCGATGCACTATTTCATGCTTACTGTGTCCCACGCACCCTCACATTGACGAATTAACGCAGAAATGGCGTCGCTATGACATACTATAGGAGACATGCCTACTGTTTCCCAATCGAGTATTGTTTCCCTGTCAACGAAAGGGATGTCTGCTAGGAGAGGATTATCTCTCTTCCGATGCACTATTTCATGCTTACTGTGTCTCACGCACCCTCACATTGACGAATTAACGCAGAAATGACGTTGCTATGACATACTATAGGAGCCATGCCTTCTGTTTCCCAGTCGAGTATTGTTTCCCGGCAACGAAAGGGCTGTCTGCTAGGAGTGGACTATCTCTTTTCCGATGCACTATTTCATGTTTACTGTGTCCCACGCACCCTCACATTGACGAATTAACGCAGAAATGGCGTTGCTATGACATACTATAGAAGCCATGCCTTCTGTTTCCCAATCGAGTATTGTTTCCCCGGCAACGAAAGGGCTGTCTGCTAGGAGTGGATTATCTCTTTTGCGATGCACTATTTCATGTTTACTGTGTCCCACGCACCCTCACATTGACGAATTAACGCAGAAATGGCGTCGCTATGACATACTATATGAGACATGCCTACTGTTTCCCAATCGAGAACTGTTTCCCCGTCAACGAAAGGGCTGTCTGCTAGGAGAGGATTATCTCTCTTCCGATGCACTATTTCATGCTTACTGTGTCCCAAGCACCCTCACATTGACGAATTAACGCAGAAATGGCGTTGCTATGATATACTATAGGAGCCATGCCTTCTGTTTCCCAATCGAGTATTGTTTCCCCGGCAACGAAAGGGCTGTCTGCTAGGAGTGGATTATCTCTCTTCCGATGCACTATTTCATGTTTACTGTGACCCACGCACCCTCACATTGACGAATTAACGCAGAAATGGCGTCGCTTTGACATACTATAGGAGCCATGCCTTCTGTTTCCCAATCGAGTATTGTTTCCCCGGCAACGAAAGGACTGTCTGCTAGGAGTGGATTATCTCTTTTCCGATGCACTATTTCATGTTTACTGTGTCCCACGCACCCTCACATTGGCGAATTAACGCAGAAATGGCGTTGCTATGACATACAATAGAAGCCATGCCTTCTGTTTCCCAATCGAGTATTGTTTCCCCGGCAACGAAAGGGCGGTCTGCTAGGAGTGGATTATCTCTTTTCCGATGCACTATTTCATGTTTACTGTGTCCCACGCACCCTCACATTGACGAATTAAAGCAGAAATGGCGTCGCTATGACATACTATAGGAGCCATGCCTTCTGTTTCCCAATCGAGTATTGTTTCCCCGGCAACGAAAGGGCTGTCTGCTAGGAGAGGATTATCTCTCTTCCGATGCACTATTTCACGTTTACTGTGTCCCACGCACCCTCACATTGACGAATTAACGCAGAAATGGCGTCGCTATGACATACTATAGGAGCCATGCCTTCTGTTTCCCAATCGAGTATTGTTTCCCCGGCAACGAAAGGGCTGTCTGCTAGGAGTGGATTATCTCTTTTCCGATGCACTATTTCATGTTTACTGTGTCCCACGCACCCTCACATTGACGAATTAACGCAGAAATGGCGTCGCTATGACATACTATAAGAGCCATGTCGTCTGTTTCCCAATCGAGTATTGTTTCCCCGGCAACGAAAGGGCTGTCTGCTAGGAGTGGATTATCTCTCTTCCGATGCACTATTTCACGTTTACTGTGTCCCACGCACCCTCACATTGACGAATTAATGCAGAAATGGCGTCGCTATGACATACTATAGGAGCCATGCCTTCTGTTTCCCAATCGAGTATTGTTTCCCCGGCAACGAAAGGGCTGTCTGCTAGGAGAGGATTATCTCTCTTCCGATGCACTATTTCATGTTTACTGTGTCCCACGCACCCTCACATTGACGAATTAACGCAGAAATGGCGTCGCTATGACATACTATAGGAGACATGCCTACTGTTTCCCAATAGAGTATTGTTTGCCCGTCAACGAAAGGGCTGTCTGCTAGGAGAGGATTATCTCTCTTCCGATGCACTATTTCATGCTTACTGTGTCCCACGCACCCTCACATTGACGAATTAACGCAGAAATGGCGTTGCTATGACATACTATAGGAGCCATGCCTTCTGTTTCCCAATCGAGTATTGTTTCCCCGGCAACGAAAGGGCTGTCTGCTAGGAGAGGATTATCTCTCTTCCGATGCACTATTTCACGTTTACTGTGTCCCACGCACCCTCACATTGACGAATTAACGCAGAAAAGGCGTCGCTATGACATACTATAGGAGCCATGCCTTCTGTTTCCCAATCGAGTATTGTTGCCCCGGCAACGAAAGGGCTGTCTGCTAGGAGTGGATTATCTCTTTTCCGATGCACTATTTCATGTTTACTGTGTCCCACGCACCCTCACATTGACGAATTAACGCAGAAATGGCGTCGCTATGACATACTATAAGAGCCATGTCTTCTGTTTCCCAATCGAGTATTGTTTCCCCGGCAACGAAAGGGCTGTCTGCTAGGAGTGGATTATCTCTCTTCCGATGCACTATTTCACGTTTACTGTGTCCCACGCACCCTCACATTGACGAATTAATGCAGAAATGGCGTCGCTATGACATACTATAGGAGCCATGCCTTCTGTTTCCCAATCGAGTATTGTTTCCCCGGCAACGAAAGGGCTGTCTGCTAGGAGAGGATTATCTCTCTTCCGATGCACTATTTCACGTTTACTGTGTCCCACGCACCCTCACATTGACGAATTAACGCAGAAATGGCGTCGCTATGACATACTATAGAAGCCATGCCTACTGTTTCCCAATCGAGTATTGTTTCCCCGGCAACGAAAGGACTGTCTGCTAGGAGAGGATCATCTCTCTTCCGATGCACTATTTCATGTTTACTGTGTCCCACGCACCCTCACATTGACGAATTAACGCAGAAATGGCGTCGCTATGACATACTATAGGAGACATGCCTTCTGTTTCCCAATCGAGTATTGTTTCCCCGGCAACGAAAGGGCTGTCTGCTAGGAGAGGATTATCTCTCTTCCGATGCACTATTTCACGTTTACTGTGTCCCACGCACCCTCACATTGACGAATTAACGCAGAAATGGCGTCGCTATGACATACTATAGGAGCCATGCCTTCTGTTTCCCAATCGAGTATTGTTTCCCCGGCAACGAAAGGGCTGTCTGCTAGGAGTGGATTATCTCTTTTCCGATGCACTATTTCATGTTTACTGTGTCCCACGCACCCTCACATTGACGAATTAACGCAGAAATGGCGTCGCTATGACATACTATAAGAGCCATGTCTTCTGTTTCCCAATCGAGTATTGTTTCCCCGGCAACGAAAGGGCTGTCTGCTAGGAGTGGATTATCTCTCTTCCGATGCACTATTTCACGTTTACTGTGTCCCACGCACCCTCACATTGACGAATTAATGCAGAAATGGCGTCGCTATGACATACTATAGGAGCCATGCCTTCTGTTTCCCAATCGAGTATTGTTTCCCCGGCAACGAAAGGGCTGTCTGCTAGGAGAGGATTATCTCTCTTCCGATGCACTATTTTATGTTTACTGTGTCCCACGCACCCTCACATTGACGAATTAACGCAGAAATGGCGTCGCTATGACATACTATAGGAGACATGCCTACTGTTTCCCAATCGAGTATTGTTTGCCCGTCAACGAAAGGGCTGTCTGCTAGGAGAGGATTATCTCTCTTCCGATGCACTATTTCATGCTTACTGTGTCCCACGCACCCTCACATTGACGAATTAACGCAGAAATGGCGTTGCTATGACATACTATAGGAGCCATGCCTTCTGTTTCCCAATCGAGTATTGTTTCCCCGGCAACGAAAGGGCTGTCTGCTAGGAGTGGATTATCTCTCTTCCAATGCACTATTTCATGTTTACTGTGTCCCACGCACACTCACATTGACGAATTAATGCAGAAATGGCGTCGCTATGACATACTATAGAAGCCATGCCTTCTGTTTCCCAATCGAGTATTGTTTCCCCGGCAAGAAAGGACTGTCTGCTAGGAGAGGATCATCTCTCTTCCGATGCACTATTTCATGTTTACTGTGTCCCACGCACCCTCACATTGACGAATTAACGCAGAAATGGCGTCGCTATGACATACTATAGGAGACATGCCTTCTGTTTCCCAATCGAGTATTGTTTCCCCGGCAACGAAAGGGCTGTCTGCTAGGAGAGGATTATCTCTCTTCCGATGCACTATTTCACGTTTACTGTGTCCCACGCACCCTCACATTGACGAATTAATGCAGAAATGGCGTTGCTATGACATACTATAGAAGCCATGCCTTCTGTTTCCCAATCGAGTATTGTTTCCCCGGCAACGAAAGGACTGTCTGCTAGGAGAGGATTATCTCTCTTCCGATGCACTATTTCATGCTTACTGTGTCTCACGCACCCTCACATTGACGAATTAACGCAGAAATGGCGTTGCTATGACATACTATAGGAGCCATGCCTTCTGTTTCCCAATCGAGTATTGTTTCCCAGGCAACGAAAGGGCTGTCTGCTAGGAGAGGATTATCTCTCTTCCGATGCACTATTTCATGCTTACTGTGTCTCACGCACCCTCACATTGACGAATTAATGCAGAAATGGCGTTGCTATGACATACTATAGGAGACATGCCTACTGTTTCCCAATCGAGTATTGTTTCCCCGTCAACGAAAGGGATGTCTGCTAGGAGAGGATTATCTCTCTTCCGATGCACTATTTCATGCTTACTGTGTCTCACGCACCCTCACATTGACGAATTAATGCAGAAATGGCGTTGCTATGACATACTATAGGAGACATGCCTACTGTTTCCCAATCGAGTATTGTTTCCCCGTCAACGAAAGGGATGTCTTCTAGGAGAGGATTATCTCTCTTCCGATGCACTATTTCATGCTTACTGTGTCTCACGCACCCTCACATTGACGAATTAACGCAGAAATGGCGTTGCTATGACATACTATAGGAGCCATGCTTTCTGTTTCCCAGTCGAGTATTGTTTCCCCGGCAACGAAAGGGCTGTCTGCTAGGAGTGGATTATCTCTTTTCCGATGCACTATTTCATGTTTACTGTGTCCCACGCACCCTCACATTGACGAATTAACGCAGAAATGGCGTCGCTATGACATACTATAGGAGACATGCCTACTGTTTCCCAATCGAGTATTGTTTCCCCGTCAACGAAAGGGCTGTCTGCTAGGAGAGGATTATCTCTCTTCCGATGCACTATTTCATGCTTACTGTGTCCCACGCACCCTCACATTGACGAATTAACGCAGAAATGGCGTTGCTATGACATACTATAGGAGCCATGCCTTCTGTTTCCCAATCGAGTATTGTTTCCCAGGCAACGAAAGGGCTGTCTGCTAGGAGTGGATTATCTCTCTTCCGATGCACTATTTCATGTTTACTGTGTCCCACGCACACTCACATTGACGAATTAATGCAGAAATGGCGTCGCTATGACATACTATAGAAGCCATGCCTTCTGTTTCCCAATCGAGTATTGTTTCCCCGGCAACGAAAGGGCTGTCTGCTAGGAGAGAGGATTATCTCTCTTCCGATGCACTATTTCATGTTTACTGTGTCCCACGCACCCTCACATTGACGAATTAACGCAGAAATGGCGTCGCTATGACATACTATAGGAGACATGCCTACTGTTTCCCAATCGAGTATTGTTTCCCTGTCAACGAAAGGGATGTCTGCTAGGAGAGGATTATCTCTCTTCCGATGCACTATTTCATGCTTACTGTGTCTCACGCACCCTCACATTGACGAATTAACGCAGAAATGACGTTGCTATGACATACTATAGGAGCCATGCCTTCTGTTTTACAGTCGAGTATTGTTTCCCGGCAACGAAAGGGCTGTCTGCTAGGAGTGGATTATCTCTTTTCCGATGCACTATTTCATGTTTACTGTGTCCCACGCACCCTCACATTGACGAATTAACGCAGAAATGGCGTTGCTATGACATACTATAGAAGCCATGCCTTCTGTTTCCCAATCGAGTATTGTTTCCCCGGCAACGAAAGGGCTGTCTGCTAGGAGTGGATTATCTCTTTTGCGATGCACTATTTCATGTTTACTGTGTCCCACGCACCCTCACATTGACGAATTAACGCAGAAATGGCGTCGCTATGACATACTATATGAGACATGCCTACTGTTTCCCAATCGAGAACTGTTTCCCCGTCAACGAAAGGGCTGTCTGCTAGGAGAGGATTATCTCTCTTCCGATGCACTATTTCATGCTTACTGTGTCCCAAGCACCCTCACATTGACGAATTAACGCAGAAATGGCGTTGCTATGATATACTATAGGAGCCATGCCTTCTGTTTCCCAATCGAGTATTGTTTCCCCGGCAACGAAAGGGCTGTCTGCTAGGAGTGGATTATCTCTCTTCCGATGCACTATTTCATGTTTACTGTGACCCACGCACCCTCACATTGACGAATTAACGCAGAAATGGCGTCGCTTTGACATACTATAGGAGCCATGCCTTCTGTTTCCCAATCGAGTATTGTTTCCCCGGCAACGAAAGGGCTGTCTGCTAGGAGTGGATTATCTCTTTTCCGATGCACTATTTCATGTTTACTGTGTCCCACGCACCCTCACATTGGCGAATTAACGCAGAAATGGCGTTGCTATGACATACAATAGAAGCCATGCCTTCTGTTTCCCAATCGAGTATTGTTTCCCCGGCAACGAAAGGGCGGTCTGCCAGGAGTGGATTATCTCTTTTCCGATGCACTATTTCATGTTTACTGTGTCCCACGCACCCTCACATTGACGAATTAAAGCAGAAATGGCGTCGCTATGACATACTATAGGAGCCATGCCTTCTGTTTCCCAATCGAGTATTGTTTCCCCGGCAACGAAAGGGCTGTCTGCTAGGAGAGGATTATCTCTCTTCCGATGCACTATTTCATGCTTACTGTGTCCCACGCACCCTCACATTGACGAATTAACGCAGAAATGGCGTCGCTATGACATACTATAAGAGCCATGTCTTCTGTTTCCCAATCGAGTATTGTTTCCCCGGCAACGAAAGGGCTGTCTGCTAGGAGAGGATTATCTCTCTTCCGATGCACTATTTCACGTTTACTGTGTCCCACGCACCCTCACATTGACGAATTAATGCAGAAATGGCGTCGCTATGACATACAATAGGAGCCATGCCTTCTGTTTCCCAATCGAGTATTGTTTCCCCAGCAACGAAAGGGCTGTCTGCTAGGAGAGGATTATCTCTCTTCCGATGCACTATTTCATGTTTACTGTGTCCCACGCACCCTCACATTGACGAATTAACGCAGAAATGGCGTCGCTATGACATACTATAGGAGACATGCCTACTGTTTCCCAATCGAGTATTGTTTCCCCGTCAACGAAAGGGCTGTCTGCTAGGAGAGGATTATCTCTCTTCCGATGCACTATTTCATGTTTACTGTGTCCCACGCACCCTCACATTGACGAATTAACGCAGAAATGGCGTTGCTATGACATACTATAGGAGCCATGCCTTCTGTTTCCCAATCGAGTATTGTTTCCCCGGCAACGAAAGGGCTGTCTGCTAGGAGTGGATTATCTCTCTTCCGATGCACTATTTCACGTTTACTGTGTCCCACGCACCCTCACATTGACGAATTAATTCAGAAATGGCGTCGCTATGACATACTATAGGAGCCATGCCTTCTGTTTCCCAATCGAGTATTGTTTCCCCGGCAACGAAAGGGCTGTCTGCTAGGAGAGGATTATCTCTCTTCCGATGCACTATTTCATGTTTACAGTGTCCCACGCACCCTCACATTGACGAATTAACGCAGAAATGGCGTCGCTATGACATACTATAGGAGACATGCCTACTGTTTCCCAATCGAGTATTGTTTCCCCGTCAACGAAAGGGCTGTCTGCTAGGAGAGGATTATCTCTCTTCCGATGCACTATTTCATGCTTACTGTGTCCCACGCACCCTCACATTGACGAATTTACGCAGAAATGGCGTTGCTATGACATACTATAGGAGCCATGCCTTCTGTTTCCCAATCGAGTATTGTTTCCCCGGCAACGAAAGGGCTGTCTGCTAGGAGTGGATTATCTTTCTTCCAATGCACTATTTCATGTTTACTGTGTCCCACGCACACTCACATTGACGAATTAATGCAGAAATGGCGTCGCTATGACATACTATAGAAGCCATGCCTTCTGTTTCCCAATCGAGTATTGTTTCCCCGGCAACGAAAGGACTGTCTGCTAGGAGAGGATCATCTCTCTTCCGATGCACTATTTCATGTTTACTGTGTCCCACGCACCCTCACATTGACGAATTAACGCAGAAATGGCGTCGCTATGACATACTATAGGAGACATGCCTACTGTTTCCCAATCGAGTATTGTTTCCCCGTCAACGAAAGGGATGTCTGCTAGGAGAGGATTATCTCTCTTCCGATGCACTATTTCATGCTTACTGTGTCTCACGCACCCTCACATTGACGAATTAACGCAGAAATGGCGTTGCTATGACATACTATAGGAGCCATGCCTTCTGTTTCCCAATCGAGTATTGTTTCCCAGGCAACGAAAGGGCTGTCTGCTAGGAGAGGATTATCTCTCTTCCGATGCACTATTTCATGCTTACTGTGTCTCACGCACCCTCACATTGACGAATTAATGCAGAAATGGCGTTGCTATGACATACTATAGGAGACATGCCTACTGTTTCCCAATCGAGTATTGTTTCCCCGTCAACGAAAGGGATGTCTGCTAGGAGAGGATTATCTCTCTTCCGATGCACTATTTCATGCTTACTGTGTCTCACGCACCCTCACATTGACGAATTAATGCAGAAATGGCGTTGCTATGACATACTATAGGAGACATGCCTACTGTTTCCCAATCGAGTATTGTTTCCCCGTCAACGAAAGGGATGTCTTCTAGGAGAGGATTATCTCTCTTCCGATGCACTATTTCATGCTTACTGTGTCTCACGCACTCTCACATTGACGAATTAACGCAGAAATGGCGTTGCTATGACATACTATAGAGGCCATGCTTTCTGTTTCCCAGTCGAGTATTGTTTCCCCGGCAACGAAAGGGCTGTCTGCTAGGAGTGGATTATCTCTTTTCCGATGCACTATTTCATGTTTACTGTGTCCCACGCACCCTCACATTGACGAATTAACGCAGAAATGGCGTCGCTATGACATACTATAGGAGACATGCCTACTGTTTCCCAATCGAGTATTGTTTCCCCGTCAACGAAAGGGCTGTCTGCTAGGAGAGGATTATCTCTCTTCCGATGCACTATTTCATGCTTACTGTGTCCCACGCACCCTCACATTGACGAATTAACGCAGAAATGGCGTTGCTATGACATACTATAAGAGCCATGCCTTCTGTTTCCCAATCGAGTATTGTTTCCCAGGCAACGAAAGGGCTGTCTGCTAGGAGTGGATTATCTCTCTTCCGATGCACTATTTCATGTTTACTGTGTCCCACGCACACTCACATTGACGAATTAATGCAGAAATGGCGTCGCTATGACATACTATAGAAGCCATGCCTTCTGTTTCCCAATCGAGTATTGTTTCCCCGGCAACGAAAGGGCTGTCTGCTAGGAGAGAGGATTATCTCTCTTCCGATGCACTATTTCATGTTTACTGTGTCCCACGCACCCTCACATTGACGAATTAACGCAGAAATGGCGTCGCTATGACATACTATAGGAGACATGCCTACTGTTTCCCAATCGAGTATTGTTTCCCTGTCAACGAAAGGGATGTCTGCTAGGAGAGGATTATCTCTCTTCCGATGCACTATTTCATGCTTACTGTGTCTCACGCACCCTCACATTGACGAATTAACGCAGAAATGACGTTGCTATGACATACTATAGGAGCCATGCCTTCTGTTTCCCAGTCGAGTATTGTTTCCCGGCAACGAAAGGGCTGTCTGCTAGGAGTGGATTATCTCTTTTCCGATGCACTATTTCATGTTTACTGTGTCCCACGCACCCTCACATTGACGAATTAACGCAGAAATGGCGTTGCTATGACATACTATAGAAGCCATGCCTTCTGTTTCCCAATCGAGTATTGTTTCCCCGGCAACGAAAGGGCTGTCTGCTAGGAGTGGATTATCTCTTTTGCGATGCACTATTTCATGTTTACTGTGTCCCACGCACCCTCACATTGACGAATTAACGCAGAAATTGCGTCGCTATGACATACTATATGAGACATGCCTACTGTTTCCCAATCGAGAACTGTTTCCCCGTCAACGAAAGGGCTGTCTGCTAGGAGAGGATTATCTCTCTTCCGATGCACTATTTCATGCTTACTGTGTCCCAAGCACCCTCACATTGACGAATTAACGCAGAAATGGCGTTGCTATGATATACTATAGGAGCCATGCCTTCTGTTTCCCAATCGAGTATTGTTTCCCCGGCAACGAAAGGGCTGTCTGCTAGGAGTGGATTATCTCTCTTCCGATGCACTATTTCATGTTTACTGTGACCCACGCACCCTCACATTGACGAATTAACGCAGAAATGGCGTCGCTATGACATACTATAGGAGACATGCCTACTGTTTCCCAATCGAGTATTGTTTCCCCGTCAACGAAAGGGATGTCTGCTAGGAGAGGATTATCTCTCTTCCGATGCACTATTTCATGCTTACTGTGTCTCACGCACCCTCACATTGACGAATTAACGCCGAATTTGCGTCGCTATGACATACTATAGGAGCCATGCCTTCTGTTTCCCAATCGAGTATTGTTTCCCAGGCAACGAAAGGGCTGTCTGCTAGGAGAGGATTATCTCTCTTCCGATGCACTATTTCATGCTTACTGTGTCTCACGCACCCTCACATTGACGAATTAATGCAGAAATGGCGTTGCTATGACATACTATAGGAGACATGCCTACTGTTTCCCAATCGAGTATTGTTTCCCCGTCAACGAAAGGGATGTCTGCTAGGAGAGGATTATCTCTCTTCCGATGCACTATTTCATGCTTACTGTGTCTCACGCACCCTCACATTGACGAATTAATGCAGAAATGGCGTTGCTATGACATACTATAGGAGACATGCCTACTGTTTCCCAATCGAGTATTGTTTCCCCGTCAACGAAAGGGATGTCTTCTAGGAGAGGATTATCTCTCTTCCGATGCACTATTTCATGCTTACTGTGTCTCACGCACTCTCACATTGACGAATTAACGCAGAAATGGCGTTGCTATGACATACTATAGAGGCCATGCTTTCTGTTTCCCAGTCGAGTATTGTTTCCCCGGCAACGAAAGGGCTGTCTGCTAGGAGTGGATTATCTCTTTTCCGATGCACTATTTCATGTTTACTGTGTCCCACGCACCCTCACATTGACGAATTAACGCAGAAATGGCGTCGCTATGACATACTATAGGAGACATGCCTACTGTTTCCCAATCGAGTATTGTTTCCCCGTCAACGAAAGGGCTGTCTGCTAGGAGAGGATTATCTCTCTTCCGATGCACTATTTCATGCTTACTGTGTCCCACGCACCCTCACATTGACGAATTAACGCAGAAATGGCGTTGCTATGACATACTATAAGAGCCATGCCTTCTGTTTCCCAATCGAGTATTGTTTCCCAGGCAACGAAAGGGCTGTCTGCTAGGAGTGGATTATCTCTCTTCCGATGCACTATTTCATGTTTACTGTGTCCCACGCACACTCACATTGACGAATTAATGCAGAAATGGCGTCGCTATGACATACTATAGAAGCCATGCCTTCTGTTTCCCAATCGAGTATTGTTTCCCCGGCAACGAAAGGGCTGTCTGCTAGGAGAGAGGATTATCTCTCTTCCGATGCACTATTTCATGTTTACTGTGTCCCACGCACCCTCACATTGACGAATTAACGCAGAAATGGCGTCGCTATGACATACTATAGGAGACATGCCTACTGTTTCCCAATCGAGTATTGTTTCCCTGTCAACGAAAGGGATGTCTGCTAGGAGAGGATTATCTCTCTTCCGATGCACTATTTCATGCTTACTGTGTCTCACGCACCCTCACATTGACGAATTAACGCAGAAATGACGTTGCTATGACATACTATAGGAGCCATGCCTTCTGTTTCCCAGTCGAGTATTGTTTCCCGGCAACGAAAGGGCTGTCTGCTAGGAGTGGATTATCTCTTTTCCGATGCACTATTTCATGTTTACTGTGTCCCACGCACCCTCACATTGACGAATTAACGCAGAAATGGCGTTGCTATGACATACTATAGAAGCCATGCCTTCTGTTTCCCAATCGAGTATTGTTTCCCCGGCAACGAAAGGGCTGTCTGCTAGGAGTGGATTATCTCTTTTGCGATGCACTATTTCATGTTTACTGTGTCCCACGCACCCTCACATTGACGAATTAACGCAGAAATTGCGTCGCTATGACATACTATATGAGACATGCCTACTGTTTCCCAATCGAGAACTGTTTCCCCGTCAACGAAAGGGCTGTCTGCTAGGAGAGGATTATCTCTCTTCCGATGCACTATTTCATGCTTACTGTGTCCCAAGCACCCTCACATTGACGAATTAACGCAGAAATGGCGTTGCTATGATATACTATAGGAGCCATGCCTTCTGTTTCCCAATCGAGTATTGTTTCCCCGGCAACGAAAGGGCTGTCTGCTAGGAGTGGATTATCTCTCTTCCGATGCACTATTTCATGTTTACTGTGACCCACGCACCCTCACATTGACGAATTAACGCAGAAATGGCGTCGCTTTGACATACTATAGGAGCCATGCCTTCTGTTTCCCAATCGAGTATTGTTTCCCCGGCAACGAAAGGGCTGTCTGCTAGGAGTGGATTATCTCTTTTCCGATGCACTATTTCATGTTTACTGTGTCCCACGCACCCTCACATTGGCGAATTAACGCAGAAATGGCGTTGCTATGACATACAATAGAAGCCATGCCTTCTGTTTCCCAATCGAGTATTGTTTCCCCGGCAACGAAAGGGCGGTCTGCTAGGAGTGGATTATCTCTTTTCCGATGCACTATTTCATGTTTACTGTGTCCCACGCACCCTCACATTGACGAATTAAAGCAGAAATGGCGTCGCTATGACATACTATAGGAGCCATGCCTTCTGTTTCCCAATCGAGTATTGTTTCCCCGGCAACGAAAGGGCTGTCTGCTAGGAGAGGATTATCTCTCTTCCGATGCACTATTTCACGTTTACTGTGTCCCACGCACCCTCACATTGACGAATTAACGCAGAAATGGCGTCGCTATGACATACTATAGGAGCCATGCCTTCTGTTTCCCAATCGAGTATTGTTTCCCCGGCAACGAAAGGGCTGTCTGCTAGGAGTGGATTATCTCTTTTCCGATGCACTATTTCATGTTTACTGTGTCCCACGCACCCTCACATTGACGAATTAACGCAGAAATGGCGTCGCTATGACATACTATAAGAGCCATGTCTTCTGTTTCCCAATCGAGTATTGTTTCCCCGGCAACGAAAGGGCTGTCTGCTAGGAGTGGATTATCTCTCTTCCGATGCACTATTTCACGTTTACTGTGTCCCACGCACCCTCACATTGACGAATTAATGCAGAAATGGCGTCGCTATGACATACTATAGGAGCCATGCCTTCTGTTTCCCAATCGAGTATTGTTTGCCTGGCAACGAAAGGGCTGTCTGCTAGGAGAGGATTATCTCTCTTCCGATGCACTATTTCATGTTTACTGTGTCCCACGCACCCTCACATTGACGAATTAATGCAGAAATGGCGTCGCTATGACATACTATAGGAGCCATGCCTTCTGTTTCCCAATCGAGTATTGTTTCCCCGGCAACGAAAGGGCTGTCTGCTAGGAGTGGATTATCTCTTTTCCGATGCACTATTTCATGTTTACTGTGTCCCACGCACCCTCACATTGACGAATTAACGCAGAAATGGCGTCGCTATGACATACTATAAGAGCCATGTCTTCTGTTTCCCAATCGAGTATTGTTTCCCCGGCAACGAAAGGGCTGTCTGCTAGGAGTGGATTATCTCTCTTCCGATGCACTATTTCACGTTTACTGTGTCCCACGCACCCTCACATTGACGAATTAATGCAGAAATGGCGTCGCTATGACATACTATAGGAGCCATGCCTTCTGTTTCCCAATCGAGTATTGTTTCCCCGGCAACGAAAGGGCTGTCTGCTAGGAGAGGATTATCTCTCTTCCGATGCACTATTTCATGTTTACTGTGTCCCACGCACCCTCACATTGACGAATTAACGCAGAAATGGCGTCGCTATGACATACTATAGGAGACATGCCTACTGTTTCCCAATCGAGTATTGTTTGCCCGTCAACGAAAGGGCTGTCTGCTAGGAGAGGATTATCTGTCTTCCGATGCACTATTTCATGCTTACTGTGTCCCACGCACCCTCACATTGACGAATTAACGCAGAAATGGCGTTGCTATGACATACTATAGGAGCCATGCCTTCTGTTTCCCAATCGAGTATTGTTTCCACGGCAAGGAAAGGGCTGTCTGCTAGGAGTGGATTATCTCTCTTCCAATGCACTATTTCATGTTTACTGTGTCCCACGCACACTCACATTGACGAATTAATGCAGAAATGGCGTCGCTATGACATACTATAGAAGCCATGCCTTCTGTTTCCCAATCGAGTATTGTTTCCCCGGCAACGAAAGGACTGTCTGCTAGGAGAGGATCATCTCTCTTCCGATGCACTATTTCATGTTTACTGTGTCCCACGCACCCTCACATTGACGAATTAACGCAGAAATGGCGTCGCTATGACATACTATAGGAGACATGCCTACTGTTTCCCAATCGAGTATTGTTTCCCCGTCAACGAAAGGGATGTCTGCTAGGAGAGGATTATCTCTCTTCCGATGCACTATTTCATGCTTACTGTGTCTCACGCACCCTCACATTGACGAATTAACGCAGAAATGGCGTTGCTATGACATACTATAGGAGCCATGCCTTCTGTTTCCCAATCGAGTATTGTTTCCACGGCAACGAAAGGGCTGTCTGCTAGGAGTGGATTATCTCTCTTCCGATGCACTATTTCACGTTTACTGTGTCCCACGCACCCTCACATTGAAGAATTAACGCAGAAATGGCGTCGCTATGACATACAATAGGAGCCATGCCTTCTGTTTCCCAATCGAGTATTGTTTCCCCGGCAACGAAAGGGCTGTCTGCTAGGAGAGGATTATCTCTCTTCCGATGCACTATTTCATGTTTACTGTGTCCCACGCACCCTCACATTGACGAATTAACGCAGAAATGGCGTCGCTATGACATACTATAGGAGACATGCCTACTGTTTCCCAATCGAGTATTGTTTCCCCGTCAACGAAAGGGCTGTCTGCTAGGAGAGGATTATCTCTCTTCCGATGCACTATTTCATGTTTACTGTGTCCCATGCACCCTCACATTGACGAATTAACGCAGAAATGGCGTTGCTATGACATACTATAGGAGCCATGCCTTCTGTTTCCCAATCGAGTATTGTTTCCCCGGCAACGAAAGGGCTGTCTGCTAGGAGTGGATTATCTCTCTTCCGATGCACTATTTCACATTGTGTCCCACACATTGACGAATTAATTCAGAAATGGCGTCGCTATGACATACTATAGGAGCCATGCCTTCTGTTTCCCAATCGAGTATTGTTTCCCCGGCAACGAAAGGGCTGTCTGCTAGGAGAGGATTATCTCTCTTCCGATGCACTATTTCATGTTTACAGTGTCCCACGCACCCTCACATTGACGAATTAACGCAGAAATGGCGTCGCTATGACATACTATAGGAGACATGCCTACTGTTTCCCAATCGAGTATTGTTTCCCCGTCAACGAAAGGGCTGTCTGCTAGGAGAGGATTATCTCTCTTCCGATGCACTATTTCATGCTTACTGTGTCCCACGCACCCTCACATTGACGAATTTACGCAGAAATGGCGTTGCTATGACATACTATAGGAGCCATGCCTTCTGTTTCCCAATCGAGTATTGTTTCCCCGGCAACGAAAGGGCTGTCTGCTAGGAGTGGATTATCTTTCTTCCAATGCACTATTTCATGTTTACTGTGTCCCACGCACACTCACATTGACGAATTAATGCAGAAATGGCGTCGCTATGACATACTATAGAAGCCATGCCTTCTGTCTCCCAATCGAGTATTGTTTCCCCGGCAACGAAAGGACTGTCTGCTAGGAGAGGATCATCTCTCTTCCGATGCACTATTTCATGTTTACTGTGTCCCACGCACCCTCACATTGACGAATTAACGCAGAAATGGCGTCGCTATGACATACTATAGGAGACATGCCTACTGTTTCCCAATCGAGTATTGTTTCCCCGTCAACGAAAGGGATGTCTGCTAGGAGAGGATTATCTCTCTTCCGATGCACTATTTCATGCTTACTGTGTCTCACGCACCCTCACATTGACGAATTAACGCAGAAATGGCGTTGCTATGACATACTATAGGAGCCATGCCTTCTGTTTCCCAATCGAGTATTGTTTCCCAGGCAACGAAAGGGCTGTCTGCTAGGAGAGGATTATCTCTCTTCCGATGCACTATTTCATGCTTACTGTGTCTCACGCACCCTCACATTGACGAATTAATGCAGAAATGGCGTTGCTATGACATACTATAGGAGACATGCCTACTGTTTCCCAATCGAGTATTGTTTCCCCGTCAACGAAAGGGATGTCTGCTAGGAGAGGATTATCTCTCTTCCGATGCACTATTTCATGCTTACTGTGTCTCACGCACCCTCACATTGACGAATTAATGCAGAAATGGCGTTGCTATGACATACTATAGGAGACATGCCTACTGTTTCCCAATCGAGTATTGTTTCCCCGTCAACGAAAGGGATGTCTTCTAGGAGAGGATTATCTCTCTTCCGATGCACTATTTCATGCTTACTGTGTCTCACGCACCCTCACATTGACGAATTAACGCAGAAATGGCGTTGCTATGACATACTATGGGAGCCATGCTTTCTGTTTCCCAGTCGAGTATTGTTTCCCCGGCAACGAAAGGGCTGTCTGCTAGGAGTGGATTATCTCTTTTCCGATGCACTATTTTATGTTTACTGTGTCCCACGCACCCTCACATTGACGAATTAACGCAGAAATGGCGTCGCTATGACATACTATAGGAGACATGCCTACTGTTTCCCAATCGAGTATTGTTTCCCCGTCAACGAAAGGGCTGTCTGCTAGGAGAGGATTATCTCTCTTCCGATGCACTATTTCATGCTTACTGTGTCCCACGCACCCTCACATTGACGAATTAACTCAGAAATGGCGTTGCTATGACATACTATAGGAGCCATGCCTTCTGTTTCCCAATCGAGTATTGTTTCCCAGGCAACGAAAGGGCTGTCTGCTAGGAGTGGATTATCTCTCTTCCGATGCACTATTTCATGTTTACTGTGTCCCACGCACACTCACATTGACGAATTAATGCAGAAATGGCGTCGCTATGACATACTATAGAAGCCATGCCTTCTGTTTTCCAATCGAGTATTGTTTCCCCGGCAACGAAAGGGCTGTCTGCTAGGAGAGAGGATTATCTCTCTTCCGATGCACTATTTCATGTTTACTGTGTCCCACGCACCCTCACATTGACGAATTAACGCAGAAATGGCGTCGCTATGACATACTATAGGAGACATGCCTACTGTTTCCCAATCGAGTATTGTTTCCCTGTCAACGAAAGGGATGTCTGCTAGGAGAGGATTATCTCTCTTCCGATGCACTATTTCATGCTTACTGTGTCTCACGCACCCTCACATTGACGAATTAACGCAGAAATGACGTTGCTATGACATACTATAGGAGCCATGCCTTCTGTTTCCCAGTCGAGTATTGTTTCCCGGCAACGAAAGGGCTGTCTGCTAGGAGTGGATTATCTCTTTTCCGATGCACTATTTCATGTTTACTGTGTCCCACGCACCCTCACATTGACGAATTAACGCAGAAATGGCGTTGCTATGACATACTATAGAAGCCATGCCTTCTGTTTCCCAATCGAGTATTGTTTCCCCGGCAACGAAAGGGCTGTCTGCTAGGAGTGGATTATCTCTTTTGCGATGCACTATTTCATGTTTACTGTGTCCCACGCACCCTCACATTGACGAATTAACGCAGAAATGGCGTCGCTATGACATACTATATGAGACATGCCTACTGTTTCCCAATCGAGAACTGTTTCCCCGTCAACGAAAGGGCTGTCTGCTAGGAGAGGATTATCTCTCTTCCGATGCACTATTTCATGCTTACTGTGTCCCAAGCACCCTCACATTGACGAATTAACGCAGAAATGGCGTTGCTATGATATACTATAGGAGCCATGCCTTCTGTTTCCCAATCGAGTATTGTTTCCCCGGCAACGAAAGGGCTGTCTGCTAGGAGTGGATTATCTCTCTTCCGATGCACTATTTCATGTTTACTGTGACCCACGCACCCTCACATTGACGAATTAACGCAGAAATGGCGTCGCTTTGACATACTATAGTAGCCATGCCTTCTGTTTCCCAATCGAGTATTGTTTCCCCGGCAACGAAAGGGCTGTCTGCTAGGAGTGGATTATCTCTTTTCCGATGCACTATTTCATGTTTACTGTGTCCCACGCACCCTCACATTGGCGAATTAACGCAGAAATGGCGTTGCTATGACATACAATAGAAGCCATGCCTTCTGTTTCCCAATCGAGTATTGTTTCCCCGGCAACGAAAGGGCGGTCTGCTAGGAGTGGATTATCTTTTTTCCGATGCACTATTTCATGTTTACTGTGTCCCACGCACCCTCACATTGACGAATTAAAGCAAAAATGGCGTCGCTATGACATACTATAGGAGCCATGCCTTCTGTTTCCCAATCGAGTATTGTTTCCCCGGCAACGAAAGGGCTGTCTGCTAGGAGAGGATTATCTCTCTTCCGATGCACTATTTCACGTTTACTGTGTCCCACGCACCCTCACATTGACGAATTAACGCAGAAATGGCGTCGCTATGACATACTATAGGAGCCATGCCTTCTGTTTCCCAATCGAGTATTGTTTCCCCGGCAACGAAAGGGCTGTCTGCTAGGAGTGGATTATCTCTTTTCCGATGCACTATTTCATGTTTACTGTGTCCCACGCACCCTCACATTGACGAATTAACGCAGAAATGGCGTCGCTATGACATACTATAAGAGCCATGTCTTCTGTTTCCCAATCGAGTATTGTTTCCCCGGCAACGAAAGGGCTGTCTGCTAGGAGTGGATTATCTCTCTTCCGATGCACTATTTCACGTTTACTGTGTCCCACGCACCCTCACATTGACGAATTAATGCAGAAATGGCGTCGCTATGACATACTATAGGAGCCATGCCTTCTGTTTCCCAATCGAGTATTGTTTCCCCGGCAACGAAAGGGCTGTCTGCTAGGAGAGGATTATCTCTCTTCCGATGCACTATTTCATGTTTACTGTGTCCCACGCACCCTCACATTGACGAATTAACGCAGAAATGGCGTCGCTATGACATACTATAGGAGACATGCCTACTGTTTCCCAATCGAGTATTGTTTCCCCGTCAACGAAAGGGCTGTCTGCTAGGAGAGGATTATCTCTCTTCCGATGCACTATTTCATGCTTACTGTGTCCCACGCACCCTCACATTGACGAATTAACGCAGAAATGGCGTTGCTATGACATACTATAGGAGCCATGCCTTCTGTTTCCCAATCGAGTATTGTTTCCCCGGCAACGAAAGGGCTGTCTGCTAGGAGTGGATTATCTCTCTTCCGATGCACTATTTCATGTTTACTGTGTCCCACGCACACTCACATTGACGAACTAATGCAGAAATGGCGTCGCTATGACATACTATAGGAGCCATGCCTTCTGTTTCCCAATCGAGTATTGTTTCCCCGGCAACGAAAGGACTGTCTGCTAGGAGAGGATCATCTCACTTCCGATGCACTATTTCATGCTTACTGTGTCTCACGCACCCTCACATTGACGAATTAACGCAGAAATGGCGTTGCTATGACATACTATAGGAGCCATGCCTACTGTTTCCCAATCGAGTATTGTTTCCCAGGCAACGAAAGGGCTGTCTGCTAGGAGTGGATTATCTCTCTTCCGATGCACTATTTCATGTTTACTGTGTCCCACGCACACTCACATTGACGAATTAATGCAGAAATGGCGTCGCTATGACATACTATAGAAGCCATGCCTTCTGTTTCCCAATCGAGTATTGTTTCCCCGGCAACGAAAGGGCTGTCTGCTAGGAGTGGATTATCTCTTTTCCGATGCACTATTTCATGTTTACTGTGTCCCACGCACCCTCACATTGACGAATTAACGCAGAAATGGCGTCGCTATGACATACTATAGGAGATATGCCTACTGTTTCCCAATCGAGTATTGTTTCCCCGTCAACGAAAGGGCTGTCTGCTAGGAGAGGATTATCTCTCTTCCGATGCACTATTTCATGCTTACTGTGTCCCACGCACCCTCACATTGACGAATTAACGCAGAAATGGCGTTGCTATGACATACTATAGGAGCCATGCCTTCTGTTTCCCAATCGAGTATTGTTTCCCAGGCAACGAAAGGGCTGTCTGCTAGGAGTGGATTATCTCTCTTCCGATGCACTATTTCATGTTTACTGTGTCCCACGCACACTCACATTGACGAATTAATGCAGAAATGGCGTCGCTATGACATACTATAGAAGCCATGCCTTCTGTTTCCCAATCGAGTATTGTTTCCCCGGCAACGAAAGGGCTGTCTGCTAGGAGTGGATTATCTCTTTTGCGATGCACTATTTCATGTTTACTGTGTCCCACGCACCCTCACATTGGCGAATTAACGCAGAAATGGCGTTGCTATGACATACTATAGAAGCCATGCCTTCTGTTTCCCAATCGAGTATTGTTTCCCCGGCAACGAAAGAGCTGTCTGCTAGGAGTGGATTATCTCTTTTGCGATGCACTATTTCATGTTTACTGTGTCCCACGCACCCTCACATTGACGAATTAACGCAGAAATGGCGTCGCTATGACATACTATAGAAGCCATGCCTTCTGTTTCCCAATCGAGTATTGTTTCCCCGGCAACGAAAAGGGCTGTCTGCTAGGAGTGGGTTATCTCTTTTCCGATGCACTATTTCATGTTTACTGTGTCCCACGCACCCTCACATTGACGAATTAACGCAGAAATGGCGTTGCTATGACATACTATAGAAGCCATGCCTTCTGTTTCCCAATCGAGTATTGTTTCCCCGGCAACGAAAGGGCTGTCTGCTAGGAGTGGATTATCTCTTTTGCGATGCACTATTTCATGTTTACTGTGTCCCACGCACCCTCACATTGACGAATTAACGCAGAAATGGCGTTGCTATGACATACTATATGAGACATGCCTACTGTTTCCCAATCGAGAACTGTTTCCCCGTCAACGAAAGGGATGTCTGCTAGGAGAGGATTATCTCTCTTCCGATGCACTATTTCATGCTTACTGTGTCCCAAGCACCCTCACTTTGACGAATTAACGCAGAAATGGCGTTGCTATGACATACTATAGGTGCCATGCCTTCTGTTTCCCAATCGAGTATTGTTTCCCCGGCAACGAAAGGGCTGTCTGCTAGGAGTGGATTATCTCTCTTCCGATGCACTATTTCATGTTTACTGTGACCCACGCACCCTCACATTGACGAATTAATGCAGAAATGGCGTCGCTATGACATACTATAGGAGCCATGCCTTCTGTTTCCCAATCGAGTATTGTTTCCCCGGCAACGAAAGGGCTGTCTGCTAGGAGTGGATTATCTCTTTTCCGATGCACTATTTCATGTTTACTGTGTCCCACGCACCCTCACATTGGCGAATTAACGCAGAAATGGCGTTGCTATGACATACTATAGAAGCCATGCCTTCTGTTTCCCAATCGAGTATTGTTTCCCCGGCAACGAAAGGGCTGTGTGCTAGGAGAGGATCATCTCTTGTCCGATGAACTATTTCATGTTTACTGTGTCCCACGCACCCTCACATCGACGAATTAACGCAGAAATGGCGTCGCTATGACATACTATGGGTACCATGCCTTCTGTTTCCCAATCGAATATTGTTTCCCCGGCAACGAAAGGGCTGTCTGCTAGGAGTGGATTATCTCTTTTCCGATGCACTATTTCATGTTTACTGTGTCCCACGCACCCTCACATTGACGAATTAACGCAGAAATGGCGTCGCTATGACATACTATAAGAGCCATGTCTTCTGTTTCCCAATCGAGTATTGTTTCCCCGGCAACGAAAGGGCTGTCTGCTAGGAGTGGATTATCTCTCTTCCGATGCACTATTTCTTGTTTACTGTGTCCCACGCACCCTCACATTGACGAATTTACGCAGAAATGGCGTCGCTATGACATACTATAGGAGCCATGCCTTCTGTTTCCCAATCGAGTATTGTTTCCCCGGCAACGAAAGGGCTGTCTGCTAGGAGAGGATTATCTCTTTTCCGAGGCACTATTTCATGTTTACTGTGTCCCACGCACCCTCACATTGACGAATTCACGCAGAAATGACGTCGCTATGACATACTATAGGAGCCATGTCTTCTGTTTCCCAATCGAGTATTGTTTCCCCGGCAACGAAATGGCTGTCTGCAAGGAGTGGATTATCTCTTGTCCGATGCTCTATTTCATGTTTACTTTGTCCCACGCACCATCACATTGACGAATTAACGCAGAAATGGCGTTGCTATGACATACTATAGGAGCCATGCCTTCTGTTTCCCAATCGAGTATTGTTTCCCCGTCAACGAAAAGGCTGTCTGCTAGGAGAGGATTATCTCTCTTGCGATGCACTATTTCACGTTTACTGTGTCCCACGCACCCTCACATTGACGAATTAACGCAGAAATGGCGTCGCTATGACATACTATAGGAGCCATGCCTTCTGTTTCCCAATCGATTATTGTTTCCCCGGCAACGAAAGGGCTGTCTGCTAGGAGTGGATTATCTCTTTTCCGATGCACTATTTCATGTTTACTGTGTCCCACGCACCATCACATTGACGAATTAACGCAGAAATGGCGTCGCTATGACATACTATAGGAGCCATGCCTTCTGTTTCCCAATCGAGTATTGTTTCCCCGGCAACGAAAGGGCTGTGTGCTAGGAGTTGATTATCTCTTTTCCGATGCACTATTTCATGTTTACTGTGTCCCACGCACCCTCACATTGACGAATTAACGCAGAAAAGGCGTCGCTATGACATACTATAGGAGCCATGCCTTCTGTTTCCCAATCGAGTATTGTTTCCCCGGCAACGAAAGGGCTGTCTGCTAGGAGAGCATTATGTCTCTTCCGATGCACTATTTCATGTTCACTGTGTCCCACGCACCCCCACATTGACGAACTAACGCAGAAATGGCGTCGCTATGACATACTATAGGAGCCATGCCTTCTGTTTCCCAATCGAGTATTGTTTCGCCGGCAACGAAAGGGCTGTCTGCTAGGAGTGGATTATCTCTTTTCCGATGCACTATTTCATGTTTACTGTGTCCCACGCACAATCACATTGACGAATTAATGCAGTAATGGCGTTCCTATGACATACTATGGGAGCCATGCCTTCTGTTTCCCAATCGAGTATTGTTTCCCCGTCAACGAAAGGGCTGTCTGCTAGGGGTGGATTATCTCTCTTCCGATGCACTATTTCATGTTTACTGTGTCCCACGCACCCTCACATTGACGAATTAACGCAGAAATGGCGTTGCTATGATATACTATAGGAGCCATGCCTTCTGTTTCCCAATCGAGTATTGTTTCCCCGTCAACGAAAAGGCTGTCTGCTAGGAGAGGATTATCTCTCTTGCGATGCACTATTTCACGTTTACTGTGTCCCACGCACCCTCACATTGACGAATTAACGCAGAAATGGCGTCGCTATGACATACTATAGGAGCCATGCCTTCTGTTTCCCAATCGATTATTGTTTCCCCGGCAACGAAAGGGCTGTCTGCTAGGAGTGGATTATCTCTTTTCCGATGCACTATTTCATGTTTACTGTGTCCCACGCACCATCACATTGACGAATTAACGCAGAAATGGCGTCGCTATGACATACTATAGGAGCCATGCCTTCTGTTTCCCAATCGAGTATTGTTTCCCCGGCAACGAAAGGGCTGTGTGCTAGGAGTTGATTATCTCTTTTCCGATGCACTATTTCATGTTTACTGTGTCCCACGCACCCTCACATTGACGAATTAACGCAGAAAAGGCGTCGCTATGACATACTATAGGAGCCATGCCTTCTGTTTCCCAATCGAGTATTGTTTCCCCGGCAACGAAAGGGCTGTCTGCTAGGAGAGCATTATGTCTCTTCCGATGCACTATTTCATGTTCACTGTGTCCCACGCACCCCCACATTGACGAACTAACGCAGAAATGGCGTCGCTATGACATACTATAGGAGCCATGCCTTCTGTTTCCCAATCGAGTATTGTTTCCCCGGCAACGAAAGGGCTGTCTGCTAGGAGTGGATTATCTCTTTTCCGATGCACTATTTCATGTTTACTGTGTCCCACGCACCCTCACATTGACGAATTAATGCAGTAATGGCGTTCCTATGACATACTATGGGAGCCATGCCTTCTGTTTCCCAATCGAGTATTGTTTCCCCGTCAACGAAAGGGCTGTCTGCTAGGGGTGGATTATCTCTCTTCCGATGCACTATTTCATGTTTACTGTGTCCCACGCACCCTCACATTGACGAATTAACGCAGAAATGGCGTCGCTATGACATACTATAGGAGCCATGCCTTCTGTTTCCCAATCGAGTATTGTTTCCCCGGCAACGAAAGGGCTGTCTGCTAGGAGAGCATTATGTCTCTTCCGATGCACTATTTCATGTTTACTGTGTCCCACGCACCCCCACATTGACGAACTAACGCAGAAATGGCGTCGCTATGACATACTATAGGAGCCATGCCTTCTGTTTCCCAATCGAGTATTGTTTCCACGGCAACGAAAGGGCTGTCTGCTAGGAGTGGATTATCTCTTTTCCGATGCACTATTTCATGTTTACTGTGTCCCACGCACCCTCACATTGACGAATTAATGCAGTAATGGCGTTCCTATGACATACTATAGGAGCCATGCCTTCTGTTTCCCAATCGAGTATTGTCTCCCCGGCAACGAAAGGGCTGTCTGCTAGGGGTGGATTATCTCTCTTCCGATGCACTATTTCATGTTTACTGTGTCCCACGCACCCTCACATTGACGAATTAACGCAGAAATGGCGTCGCTATGACATACTATAGGAGCCATGCCTTCTGTATCCCAATCGAGTATTGTTTCCCCGGCAACGAAAGGGCTGTCTGCTAGGAGAGGATTATCTCCTTTCCGATGCACTACTTCATGTATACTGTGTCCCACGCACCCTCACATTGAAAAATTAACGCAGAAATGGCGTTGCTATAGCATACTATAGGAGCCATGCCTTCTGTTTCCCAATCGAGTATTGTATCCCCAGCAACGAAAGTGCTGTCTGCTAGGAGTGGATTATCTTTTTTCCGAGGCACTATTTCATGTTTACTGTGTCCCACGCACCCTCACATTGACGAATTAACGCAGAAATGGCGTCGCTATGACATACTATAGGAGCCATGTCTTCTGTTTCCCAATCGAGTATTGTTTCCCCGGCAACGAAAGGGCTGTCTGCTAGGAGTGGATTATCTCTTTTCTGAGGCACTATTTCATGTTTACTGTGTCCCACGCACCCTCACATTGACGAATTAACGCAGAATTTGCGTCGCTATGACATACTATAGGAGCCATGCCTTCTGTTTCCCAATCGAGTATTGTTTCCCCGGCAACGAAAGGGCTGTGTGCTAGGAGTTGATTATCTCTTTTCTGATGCACTATTTCATGTTTACTGTGTCCCACGCACCCTCACATTGACGAATTAACGCAGAAATGGCGTCGCTATGACATACTATAGGAGCCATGCCTTCTGTTTCCCAATCGAGTATTGTTTCCCCGGCAAAGAAAGGGCTGTCTGCTAGGAGAGCATTATGTCTCTTCCGATGCACTATTTCATGTTTACTGTGTCCCACGCACCCCCACATTGACGAACTAACGCAGAAATGGCGGCGCTATGACATACTATAGGAGCCATGCCTTCTGTTTCCCAATTGAGTATTGTTTCCCCGGCAACGAAAGGGCTGTCTGCTAGGAGTGGATTATCTCTTTTCCGATGCACTATTTCATGTTTACTGTGTCCCACGCACCCTCACATTGACGAATTAACTCAGAAATGGCGTCGCTATGACATACTATAGGAGCCATGCCTTCTGTTTCCCAATCGAGTATTGTTTCCCCGGCAACGAAAGGGCTGTCTGCTAGGAGAGGATTATCTCCTTTCCGATGCACTACTTCATGTATACTGTGTCCCACGCACCCTCACATTGAAAAATTAACGCAGAAATGGCGTTGCTATAGCATACTATAGGAGCCATGCCTTCTGTTTCCCAATCGAGTATTGTTTCCAAGGCAACGAAAGGGCTGTCTGCTAGGAGAGGATTATCTCTCTTCCGATGCACTATTTCATGCTTACTGTGTCCCACGCATCCTCACATTGACGAATTAACGCAGAAATGGCGTCGCTATGACATACTATAGTAGCCATGCCTTCTGTTTCCCAATCGAGTATTGTTTCCCCGGCAACGGAAGGGCTGTCTGCTAGGAGTGGATTATCTCTTTTCCGATGCACTATTTCATGTTTACTTTGTCCCACGCACCCTCACATTGACGAATTAACGCAGACATGGCGTCGCTGTGACATACTATAGGAGCCATGCCTTCTGTTTCCCAATCGAGTATTGTTTCCGCGGCAACGAAAGGGCTGTCTGCTAGGAGTGGATTATCTCTTTTCCGATGCACTATTTCATGTTTACTGTGTCCCACGCACCCTCACATTGACGAATTAACGCAGAAATGGCGTTGCTATGACATACTATAGGAGCCACGCCTTCTGTTTCCCAATCGAGTAATGTTTCCCCGGCATCGAAAGGGCTGTCTGCTAGGAGAGCATTATGTCTCTTCCGATGCACTATTTCATGTTTACTGTGTCCCACGCACCCCCACATTGTCAAATTAACGCAGAAATGGCGTCGCTATGACATACTATAGGAGCCATGCCTTCTGTTTCCCAATCGAGTATTGTATCCCCAGCAACGAAAGTGCTGTCTGCTAGGAGTGGATTATCTTTTTTCCGAGGCACTATTTCATGTTTACTGTGTCCCACGCACCCTCACATTGACGAATTAACGCAGAAATGGCGTCGCTATGACATACTATAGGAGCCATGTCTTCTGTTTCCCAATCGAGTATTGTTTCCCCGGCAACGAAAGGGCTGTCTGCTAGGAGTGGATTATCTCTTTTCTGAGGCACTATTTCATGTTTACTGTGTCCCACGCACCCTCACATTGACGAATTAACGCAGAATTTGCGTCGCTATGACATACTATAGGAGCCATGCCTTCTGTTTCCCAATCGAGTATTGTTTCCCCGGCAACGAAAGGGCTGTGTGCTAGGAGTTGATTATCTCTTTTCTGATGCACTATTTCATGTTTACTGTGTCCCACGCACCCTCACATTGACGAATTAACGCAGAAATGGCGTCGCTATGACATACTATAGGAGCCATGCCTTCTGTTTCCCAATCGAGTATTGTTTCCCCGGCAAAGAAAGGGCTGTCTGCTAGGAGAGCATTATGTCTCTTCCGATGCACTATTTCATGTTTACTGTGTCCCACGCACCCCCACATTGACGAAGTAACGCAGAAATGGCGTCGCTATGACATACTATAGGAGCCATGCCTTCTGTTTCCCAATTGAGTATTGTTTCCCCGGCAACGAAAGGGCTGTCTGCTAGGAGTGGATTATCTCTTTTCCGATGCACTATTTCATGTTTACTGTGTCCCACGCACCCTCACATTGACGAATTAACTCAGAAATGGCGTCGCTATGACATACTATAGGAGCCATGCCTTCTGTTTCCCAATCGAGTATTGTTTCCCCGGCAACAAAAGGGCTGTCTGCTAGGAGAGGATTATCTCTTATCCGATGCACTATTTCATGTTTACTGTGTCCCACGCACCCTCACATTGACGAATTAACGCAGAAATGGCGTCGCTATGACATACTATAGGTACCATGCATTCTGATTCCCAATCGAGTATTGTTTCCCCGGCAACGAAAGGGCTGTCTGCTAGGAGTGGATTATCTCTTTTCCGATGCACTATTTCATGTTTACTGTGTCCCACGCACCCTCACATTTACGAATTAACGCAGAAATGGCGTCGTTATGACATACTATAAGAGCCATGTCTTCTGTTTCCCAATCGAGTATTGTTTCCCCAGCAACGAAAGGGCTGTCTGCTAGGAGTGGATTATCTCTCTTCCGATGCACTATTTCATGTTTACTGTGTCCCACGCACCCTCACATTGACGAATTAACGCAGAAATGGCGTCGCTATGACATACTATAGGAGCCATGACTTCTGTTTCCCAATCGAGTATTGTTTCCCCGGCAACGAAAGGGCTGTCTGCTAGGAGAGGATTATCTCTCTTCCGATGCACTATTTCATGTTAACTGTGTCCCACGCACATTTACATTGACGAATTAACGCAGAAATGGCGTCGCTATGACATACTGTAGGAGACATGCCTACTGTTTCCCAATCGAGTATTGTTTCCCCGTCAACGAAAGGGCTGTCTGCTAGGAGAGGATTATCTCTCTTCCGATGCACTATTTCATGCTTACTGTGTCCCACGCACCCTCACATTGACGAATTAACGCAGAAATGGCGTTGCTATGACATACTATAGGAGCCATGCCTTCTGTTTCAGAATCGAGTATTGTTTCCCCAGCAACGAAAGGGCTGTCTGCTAGGAGTGGATTATCTCTTTTCCGATGCACTATTTCATGTTTACTGTGTCCCACGCACCCTCACATTGACGAATTAACGCAGAAATGGCGTTGTTATGACATACTATAAGAGCCATGCATCTGTTTCCCAATCGAGTATTGTTACCCCGTCAACGAAAGGGCTGTCTGCTAGGAGAGGATTATCTCTCTTCCGATGCACTATTTCATGTTTACTGTGTCCCACGCACCCTCACATTGACGAATTAACGCAGAAATGGCGTCACTATGACATACTATAGGAGCCATGCCTTCTGTTTCCCAATCGAGTATTGTTTGCCGGCAACGTTAGGGCTGTCTGCTAGGAGAGCATTATGACTCTTCCGATGCACTATTTCATGTTTACTGTGTCCCACGCACCCTCACATTGACGAATTAACGCAGAAATGGCGTCGCTATGACATACTATAGGAGCCATGTCTTCTGTTTCCCAATCGAGTATTGTTTCCCCGGCAACGAAAGGGCTGTCTGCTAGGAGTGGATTATCTCTTGTCCGATGCACTATTTCATGTTTACTTTGTCCCACGCACCCTCACATTGACGAATTAACGCAGAAATGGCGTCGCTATGACATACTATAGGAGCCACGCCTTCTGTTTCCTAATCGAGTATTGTTTCCCCGGCAACGAAAGGGCTGTCTGCTAGGAGTGGATTATCTCTTTTCCGATGCACTATTTCATGTTTTCTGTGTCCCACGCACCCTCACATTGACGAATTAACGCAGAATTTGCGTCGCTATGACATACTATAGGAGCCATGCCTTCTGTTCCCCAATCGAGTATTGTTTCCCCGGCAACGAAACGGCTTTCTGCTAGGAGTGGATTATCTCTTTTCCGATGCACTTTTTCATGTTTACTGTGTCCCACGCACCCCCACATTGACTAAGTAACGCAGAAATGGCGTCGCTATGACATACAATAGGAGCCATGTCTTCTGTTTCCCAATCGAGTATTGTTTCCCCAGCAACGGAAGGACTGTCTGCTAGGAGAGGACTATCTCTCTTCCGATGCCCTATTTCATGTTTACTGTGTCCCACGCACCCTCACATTGAATTAACGCAGAAATGGCGTCGCTATTACATACTATAGGAGCCATGCCTTCTGTTTCCCAATCGAGTATTGTTTCCCCGGCAACGAAAGGGCTGTCTGCAAGGAGACGATTATCTCTCTTCCGATGCACTATTTCATGTTTACTGTGTCCCACGCACCCTCACATTGACGAATTAACGCAGAAATGCCGTCACTATGACATACTATAGGAGCCATGCCTTCTGTTTCCCAATCGAGTATTGTTTCCCCGGCTACGAAAGGGCTGTCTGCTAGGATTGGATTATCTCTCTTTCGATGTTCTATTTCATGTTTACTGTGTCCCACGCACCCCCACATTGACGAATTAACGCAGAAATGGCGTCGCTATGACATACTACAGGAGCCATGCCTTCTGTTTCCCAATCGAGTATTGTTTCCACGGCAACGAAAGGGCTGTCTGCTAGGAGTGGATTATCTCTTTTCCGATGCACTATTTCATGTTTACTGTGTCCCACGCACCCTCACATTGACGAATTAACGCCGAATTTGCGTCGCTATGACATACTATAAGAGCCATGCCTTCTGTTTCCCAATCTAGTATTGTTTCCACGGCAACGAAAGGGCTGTCTGCTAGGAGTGGATTATCTCCTTTCCGATGCACTATTTCATGTTTACTGTGTCCCACGCACCCTCACATTGACGAATTAACGCATAAATGGCGTCGCTATGACATACTATAGGCGCCATGTCTTCTGTTTCCCAATCGAGTATTGTTTCCCCGGCAACGAAAGGGCTTTCTGCTAGGAGTGGATTATCTCTTTTCCGATGCACTATTTCATGTTTACTGTGTCCCACGCACCCCCACATTGACTAATTAACGCAGAAATGGCGTCACTATGACATACTATAGGAGCCATGTCTTCTGTTTCCCAGTCGAGTATTGTTTCCCCAGCAACGAAAGGGCTGTCTGCTAGGAGAGGATTATCCCTCTTCCGATGCCCTATTTCATGTTTACTGTGTCCCACGCACCCTCACATTGAATTAACGCAGAAATGGCGTCGCTATTACATACTATAGGAGCCATGCCTTCTGTTTCCCAATCGAGTATTGTTTCCCCGGCAACGAAAGGGCTGTCTGCTAGGAGTGGATTATGTCTTTTCCGATGCACTATTTCATGTTTACTGTGTCCCACGCACCCTCACATTGACGAATTAACGCATAAATGGCGTCGCTATGACATACTATAGGAGCCATGTCTTCTGTTTCCCAATCGAGTATTGTTTGCCCTGCAACGATAGGGCTGTCTGCTAGGAGAGCATTATGTCCCTTCCGATGCACTATTTCATGTTTACTGTGTCCCACGCACCCCCACATTGACAAATTAACGCAGAAATGGCGTCGTTATGAGATACTATAGGAGCCATGCCTTCTGTTTCCCAATCGAGTATTGTTTCCCCGGCAACGAAAGGGCTGTCTGCTAGGAGTGGATTATCTCTTTTCCGATGCACTATTTCATGTATACTGTGTCCCACGCACCCTCACATTGACGAATTAACGCAGAAATGGCGTCGCTATGACATACTATAGGAGCCATGCCTTCTGTTTCCCAATCGAGTATTGTTTCCCCGGCAACGAAAGGGCTGTCTGCTAGGAGTGGATTATCTCTTTTCCGATGCACTATTTCATGTTTACTGTGTCCCACGCACCCTCACATTGACGAATTAACGCCGAATTTGCGTCGCTATGACATACTATAGGAGCCATGCCTTCTGTTTCCCAATCTAGTATTGTTTCCACGGCAACGAAAGGGCTGTCTGCTAGGAGTGGATTATCTCTTTTCCGATGCACTATTTCATGTTTACTGTGTCCCACGCACCCTCACATTGACGAATTAACGAATAAATGGCGTCGCTATGACATACTATAGGAGCCATGCCTTCTGTTTCCCAATCGAGTATTGTTTCCCTGGCAACGAAAGGGCTTTCTGCTAGGAGTGGATTATTACTTTTCCGATGCACTATTTCATGTTTACTGTGTCCCACGCACCCCCACATTCACTAATTAACGCAGAAATGGCGTCGCTATGACATACTATAGGAGCCATGCCTTCTGTTTCCCAATCGAGTATTGTTTCCCCGGCAACGAAAGGGCTGTCTGCTAGGAGTGGATTATCTCTTTTCCGATGCACTATTTCATGTTTACTGTGTCCCACGCACCCTCACATTGACGAATTAACGCCGAATTTGCGTCGCTATGACATACTATAGGAGCCATGCCTTCTGTTTCCCAATCTAGTATTGTTTCCCCGGCAACGAAAGGGCTGTCTGCTAGGAGTGGATTATCTCTTTTCCGATGCACTATTTCATGTTTACTGTGTCCCACGCACACTCACATTGACGAATTAACGCATAAATGGCGTCGCTATGACATACTATAGGAGCCATGCCTTCTGTTTCCCAATCGAGTATTGTTTCCCCGGCAACGAAAGGGCTTTCTGCTAGGAGTGGATTATCTCTTTTCCGATGCACTATTTCATGTTTACTGTGTCCCACGCACCCCCACATTGACTAATTAACGCAGAAATGGCGTCACTATGACATACTATAGGAGCCATGTCTTGTGTTTCCCAGTCGAGTATTGTTTCCCCAGCAACGAAAGGGCTTTCTGCTAGGAGAGGATTATCTCTCTTCCGATGCCCTATTTCATGTTTACTGTGTCCCACGCACCCTCACATTGAATTAACGCAGAAATGGCGTCGCTATTACATACTATAGGAGCCATGCCTTCTGTTTCCCAATCGAGTATTGTTTCCCTGGCAACGAAAGGGCTGTCTGCTAGGAGACGATTATCTCTCTTCCGATGCACTATTTCATGTTTACTGTGTCCCACGCACCCCCACATTGACAAATTAACGCAGAAATGGCGTCGTTATGACATACTATAGGAGCCATGCCTTCTGTTTCCCAATCGAGTATTTTTTCCCCGGCAACGAAAGGGCTTTCTTCTAGGAGTGGATTATCTCTTTTCCGATGCTCTATTTCATGTTTACTGTGTCCTACGCACCCTCACATTGACGAATTAACGCAGAAATGGCGTCGCTATGACATACTATAGGAGCCATGTCTTCTGTTTCCCAATCGAGTATTGTTTCCCCGGCAACGAAAGGGCTGTCTGCTAGGAGTGGATTATCTCTTTTCCGATGCACTATTTCATGTTTACTTTGTCCCACGCACCCTCACATTGACGAATTAACGCAGAAATGGCGTCGCTATGATATACTATAGGAGCCATGTGTTCTGTTTCCCAATCGAGTATTGTTTCCCCGGCAACGAAAGGGCAGTCTGCTAGGAGTGGATTATCTCTTGTCCGATGCACTATTTCATGTTTACTTTGTCCCACGCACCCTCACATTGACGAATTAACGCAGAAATGGCGTCGCTATGACATACTATAGGAGCCACGCCTTCTGTTTCCCAATCGAGTATTGTTTCCCCGGCAACGAAAGGGCTGTTTGCTAGGAGAGGATTATCTATTTTCCGATGCACTATTTCATGTTTACTGTGTCCCACGCACCCTCACATTGACGAATTAACGCATAAATGGCGTCGCTATGACATACTATAGGAGCCATGCCTTTTGTTTCCCAATCGAGTATTGTTTGCCCGGCAACGATAGGGCTGTCTGCTAGGAGAGCATTATGTCTCTTCCGATGCACTATTTCATGTTTACTGTGTCCCACGCACCCCCACATTGACAAATTAACGCAGAAATGGCGTCGTTATGACATACTATAGGAGCCATGCCTTCTGTTTCCCAATCGAGTATTGTTTCCCTGGCAACGAAAGGGCTGTCTGCTAGGAGTGGATTATCTCTTTTCCGATGCACTATTTCATGTTTACTGTGTCCCACGCACCCTCACATTGACGAATTAACGCATAAATGGCGTCGCTATGACATACTATAGGAGCCATGCCTTCTGTTTCCCAATCGAGTATTGTTTGCCCGGCAACGATAGGGCTGTCTGCTAGGAGAGCATTATGTCTCTTCCGATGCACTATTTCATGTTTACTGTGTCCCACGCACCCCCACATTGACAAATTAACGCAGAAATGGCGTCGTTATGACATACTATAGGAGCCATGTCTTCTGTTTCCCAATCGAGTATTGTTTCCCCAGCAACGAATGGGCTGTCTGCTAGGAGAGGATTATCTCTCTTCCGATGCCCTATTTCATGTTTACTGAGTCCCACGCACCCTCACATTGAATTAACGCAGAAATGGCGTCGATATGACATACTATAGGAGCCATGCCTTCTGTTTCCCAATCGAGTATTGTTTCCCCGGCTACGAAAGGGCTGTCTGCTAGGATTGGATTATCTCTCTTTCGGTGCACTATTTCATGTTTACTGTTTCCCACGCACCCCCACATTGACGAATTAACGCAGAAATGGCGTCGCTATGACATACTATAGGAGCCATGCCTTCTGTTTCCCAATCGAGTATTGTTTCCACGGCAACGAAAGGGCTGTCTGCTAGGAGTGGATTATCTCTTTTCCGATGCACTATTTCATGTTTACTGTGTCCCACGCACCCTCACATTGACGAATTAACGCCGAATTTGCGTCGCTATGACATACTATAGGAGCCATGCCTTCTGTTTCCCAATCGAGTATTGTTTCCCCGGCAACGAAAGGGCTGTCTGCTAGGAGACGATTATCTCTCTTCCGATGCACTATTTCATGTTTACTGTGTCCCACGCACCCTCACATTGACGAATTAACGCATAAATGGCGTCGCTATGACATACTATAGGAGCCATGCCTTCTGTTTCCCAATCGAGTATTGTTTGCCCGGCAACGATAGGGCTGTCTGCTAGGAGAGCATTATGTCTCTTCCGATGCACTATTTCATGTTTACTGTGTCCCACGCACCCCCACATTGACAAATTAACGCAGAAATGGCGTCGTTATGACATACTATAGGAGCCATGTCTTCTGTTTCCCAATCGAGTATTGTTTCCCCAGCAACGAATGGGCTGTCTGCTAGGAGAGGATTATCTCTCTTCCGATGCCCTATTTCATGTTTACTGAGTCCCACGCACCCTCACATTGAATTAACGCAGAAATGGCGTCGCTATTACATACTATAGGAGCCATGCCTTCTGTTTCCCAATCGAGTATTGTTTCCCCGGCAACGAAAGGGCTGTCTGCTAGGAGACGATTATCTCTCTTCCGATGCACTATTTCATGTTTACTGTGTCCCACGCACCCTCACATTGACGAATTAACGCAGAAATGGCGTCGCTATGACATACTATAGGAGCCATGCCTTCTGTTTCCCAATCGAGTATTGTTTCCCCGGCTACGAAAGGGCTGTGTGCTAGGATTGGATTATCTCTCTTCCGATGCACTATTTCATGTTTACTGTGTCCCACGCACCCCCACATTGACGAATTAACGCAGAAATGGCGTCGCTATGACATACTATAGGAGCCATGCCTTCTGTTTCCCAATCGAGTATTGTTTCCCCGGCAACGAAAGGGCTGTCTGCAAGGAGACGATTATCTCTCTTCCGATGCACTATTTAATGTTTACTGTGTCCCACGCACCCTCACATTGACGAATTAACGCAGAAATGCCGTCGCTATGACATACTATAGGAGCCATGCCTTCTGTTTCCCAATCGAGTATTGTTTCCCCGGCTACGAAAGGGCTGTCTGCTAGGATTGGATTATCCCTCTTTCGATGCACTATTTCATGTTTACTGTGTCCCACGCACCCCCACATTGACGAATTAACGCAGAAATGGCGTCGCTATGACATACTATAGGAGCCATGCCTTCTGTTTCCCAATCGAGTATTGTTTCCACGGCAACGAAAGGGCTGTCTGCTAGGAGTGGATTATCTCTTTTCCGATGCACTATTTCATGTTTACTGTGTCCCACGCACCCTCACATTGACGAATTAACGCCGAATTTGCGTCGCTATGACATACTATAAGAGCCATGCCTTCTGTTTCCCAATCTAGTATTGTTTCCACGGCAACGAAAGGGCTGTCTGCTAGGAGTGGATTATCTCTTTTCCGATGCACTATTTCATGTTTACTGTGTCCCACGCACCCTCACATTGACGAATTAACGCATAAATGGCGTCGCTATGACATACTATAGGAGCCATGTCTTCTGTTTCCCAATCGAGTATTGTTTCCCCGGCAACGAAAGGGCTTTCTGCTAGGAGTGGATTATCTCTTTTCCGATGCACTATTTCATGTTTACTGTGTCCCACGCACCCCCACATTGACTAATTAACGCAGAAATGGCGTCACTATGACATACTATAGGAGCCATGTCTTCTGTTTCCCAGTCGAGTATTGTTTCCCCAGCAACGAAAGGGCTGTCTGCTAGGAGAGGATTATCTCTCTTCCGATGCCCTATTTCATGTTTACTGTGTCCCACGCACCCTCACATTGAATTAACGCAGAAATGGCGTCGCTATTACATACTATAGGAGCCATGCCTTCTGTTTCCCAATCGAGTATTGTTTCCCCGGCAACAAAAGGGCTGTCTGCTAGGAGACGATTATCTCTTTTCCGATGCACTATTTCATGTTTACTGTGTCCCACGCACCCCCACATTGACAAATTTACGCAGAAATGGCGTCGTTATGACATACTATAGGAGCCATGCCTTCTGTTTCCCAATCGAGTATTGTTTCCCCGGCAACGAAAGGGCTGTCTGCTAGGAGTGGATTATCTCTTTTCCGATGCACTATTTCATGTTTACTGTGTCCCACGCACCCTCACATTGACGAATTAACGCATAAATGGCGTCGCTATGACATACTATAGGAGCCATGCCTTCTGTTTCCCAATCGAGTATTGTTTGCCCTGCAACGATAGGGCTGTCTGCTAGGAGAGCATTATGTCTCTTCCGATGCACTATTTCATGTTTACTGTGTCCCACGCACCCCCACATTGACAAATTAACGCAGAAATGGCGTCGTTATGACATACTATAGGAGCCATGCCTTCTGTTTCCCAATCGAGTATTGTTTCCCCGGCAACGAAAGGGCTGTCTGCTAGGAGTGGATTATCTCTTTTCCGATGCACTATTTCATGTATACTGTGTCCCACGCACCCTCACATTGACGAATTAACGCAGAATTGGCGTCGCTATGACATACTATAGGAGCCATGCCTTCTGTTTCCCAATCGAGTATTGTTTCCCCGGCAACGAAAAGGCTGTCTGCTAGGAGTGGATTATCTCTTTTCCGATGCACTATTTCATGTTTACTGTGTCCCACGCACCCTCACATTGACGAATTAACGCCGAATTTGCGTCGCTATGACATACTATAGGAGCCATGCCTTCTGTTTCCCAATCTAGTATTGTTTCCACGGCAACGAAAGGGCTGTCTGCTAGGAGTGGATTATCTGTTTTCCGATGCACTATTTCATGTTTACTGTGTCCCACGCACCCTCACATTGACGAATAAACGAATAAATGGCGTCGCTATGACATACTATAGGAGCCATGCCTTCTGTTTCCCAATCGAGTATTGTTTCCCTGGCAACGAAAGGGCTTTCTGCTAGGAGTGGATTATTACTTTTCCGATGCACTATTTCATGTTTACTGTGTCCCACGCACCCCCACATTCACTAATTAACGCAGAAATGGCGTCGCTATGACATACTATAGGAGCCATGCCTTCTGTTTCCCAATCGAGTATTGTTTCCCCGGCAACGAAAGGGCTGTCTGCTAGGAGTGGATTATCTCTTTTCCGATGCACTATTTCATGTTTACTGTGTCCCACGCACCCTCACATTGACGAATTAACGCCGAATTTGCGTCGCTATGACATACTATAGGAACCATGCCTTCTGTTTCCCAATCTAGTATTGTTTCCACGGCAACGAAAGGGCTGTCTGCTAGGAGTGGATTATCTCTTTTCCGATGCACTATTTCATGTTTACTGTGTCCCACGCACACTCACATTGACGAATTAACGCATAAATGGCGTCGCTATGACATACTATAGGAGCCATGCCTTCTGTTTCCCAATCGAGTTTTGTTTCCCCGGCAACGAAAGGGCTTTCTGCTAGGAGTGGATTATCTCTTTTCCGATGCACTATTTCATGTTTACTGTGTCCCACGCACCCCCACATTGACTAATTAACGCAGAAATGGCGTCACTATGACATACTATAGGAGCCATGTCTTGTGTTTCCCAGTCGAGTATTGTTTCCCCAGCAACGAAAGGGCTTTCTGCTAGGAGAGGATTATCTCTCTTCCGATGCCCTATTTCATGTTTACTGTGTCCCACGCACCCTCACATTGAATTAACGCAGAAATGGCGTCGCTATTACATACTATAGGAGCCATGCCTTCTGTTTCCCAATCGAGTATTGTTTCCCTGGCAACGAAAGGGCTGTCTGCTAGGAGACGATTATCTCTCTTCCGATGCACTATTTCATGTTTACTGTGTCCCACGCACCCCCACATTGACTAATTAACGCAGAAATGGCGTCGTTATGACATACTATAGGAGCCATGCCTTCTGTTTCCCAATCGAGTATTGTTTCCCCGGCAACGAAAGGGCTTTCTTCTAGGAGTGGATTATCTCTTTTCCGATGCACTATTTCATGTTTACTTTGTCCTACGCACCCTCACATTGACGAATTAACGCAGAAATATCGTCGCTATGACATACTATAGGAGCCATGTCTTCTGTTTCCCAATCGAGTATTGTTTCCCCGGCAACGAAAGGGCTGTCTGCTAGGAGTGGATTATCTCTTTTCCGATGCACTATTTCATGTTTACTTTGTCCCACGCACCCTCACACTGACGAATTAACGCAGAAATGGCGTCGCTATGACATACTATAGGAGCCATGTGTTCTGTTTCCCAATCGAGTATTGTTTCCCCGGCAACGAAAGGGCTGTCTGCTAGGAGTGGATTATCTCTTGTCCGATGCACTATTTCATGTTTACTTTGTCCCACGCACCCTCACATTGACGAATTAACGCAGAAATGGCGTCGCTATGACATACTATAGGAGCCACGCCTTCTGTTTCCCAATCGAGTATTGTTTCCCCGGCAACGAAAGGGCTGTTTGCTAGGAGAGGATTATCTCTTTTCCGATGCACTATTTCATGTTTACTGTGTCCCACGCACCCTCACATTGACGAATTAACGCATAAATGGCGTCGCTATGACATACTATAGGAGCCATGCCTTTTGTTTCCCAATCGAGTATTGTTTGCCCGGCAACGATAGGGCTGTCTGCTAGGAGAGCATTATGTCTCTTCCGATGCACTATTTCATGTTTACTGTGTCCCACGCACCCCCACATTGACAAATTAACGCAGAAATGGCGTCGTTATGACATACTATAGGAGCCATGCCTTCTGTTTCCCAATCGAGTATTGTTTCCCCGGCAACGAAAGGGCTGTCTGCTAGGAGTGGATTATCTCTTTTCCGATGCACTATTTCATGTTTACTGTGTCCCACGCACCCTCACATTGACGAATTAACGCATAAATGGCGTCGCTATGACATACTATAGGAGCCATGCCTTCTGTTTCCCAATCGAGTATTGTTTGCCCGGCAACGATAGGGCTGTCTGCTAGGAGAGCATTATGTCTCTTCCGATGCACTATTTCATGTTTACTGTGTCCCACGCACCCCCACATTGACAAATTAACGCAGAAATGGCGTCGTTATGACATACTATAGGAGCCATGTCTTCTGTTTCCCAATCGAGTATTGTTTCCCCAGCAACGAATGGGCTGTCTGCTAGGAGAGGATTATCTCTCTTCCGATGCCCTATTTCATGTTTACTGCGTCCCACGCACCCTCACATTGAATTAACGCAGAAATGGCGTCGCTATTACATACTATAGGAGCCATGCCTTCTGTTTCCCAATCGAGTATTGTTTCCCCGGCAACGAAAGGGCTGTCTGCTAGGAGACGATTATCTCTCTTCCGATGCACTATTTCATGTTTACTGTGTCCCACGCACCCTCACATTGACGAATTAACGCAGAAATGGCGTCGCTATGACATACTATAGGAGCCATGCCTTCTGTTTCCCAATCGAGTATTGTTTCCCCGGCTACGAAAGGGCTGTGTGCTAGGATTGGATTATCTCTCTTCCGATGCACTATTTCATGTTTACTGTGTCCCACGCACCCCCACGTTGACGAATTAACGCAGAAATGGCGTCGCTATGACATACTATGGGAGCCATGCCTTCTGTTTCCCAATCGAGTATTGTTTCCCCGGCAACGAAAGGGCTGTCTGCTAGGAGGGGATTATCTCTTTTCCGATGCACTATTTCATGTTTACTGTGTGTCACGCACCCTCACATTGACGAATTAACGCCGAATTTGCGTCGCTATGACATACTATAGGAGCCATGCCTTCTGTTTCCCAATCTAGTATTGTTTCCACGGCAACGAAAGGGCTGTCTGCTAAGAGTGGATTATCTCTTTTCCGATGCACTATTTCACGTTTACTGTGTCCCACGCACCCTCACATTGACGAATTAACGCATAAATGGCGTCGCTATGACATACTATAGGAGCCATGCCTTCTGTTTCCCAATCGAGTATTGTTTCCCCGGCAACGAAAGGGCTTTCTGCTAGGAGTGGATTATCTCTTTTCCGATGCACTATTTCATGTTTACTGTGTCCCACGCACCCCCACATTGACTAATTAACGCAGAAATGGCGTCACTATGACATACTATAGGAGCCATGTCTTCTGTTTCCCAGTCGAGTATTGTTTCCCCGGCAACTAAAGGGATGTCTGCTAGGAGAGGATTATCTCTCTTCCGATGCCCTATTTCATGTTTACTGTGTCCCACGCACCCTCACATTGAATTAACGCAGAAATGGCGTCGCTATTACATACTATAGGAGCCATGCCTTCTGTTTCCCAATCGAGTATTGTTTCCTCGGCAACGAAAGGGCTGTCTGCTAGGAGACGATTATCTCTCTTCCGATGCACTATTTCATGTTTACTGTGTCCCACGCACCCTCACATTGACGAATTAACGCAGAAATGGCGTCGCTATGACATACTATAGGAGCCATGCCTTCTGTTTCCCAATCGAGTATTGTTTCCCCGGCAACGAAAGGGCTTTCTGCTAGGAGTGGATTATCTCTTTTCCGATGCACTATTTCATGTTTACTGTGTCCCACGCACCCCCACATTGACTAATTAACGCAGAAATGGCGTCACTATGACATACTATAGGAGCCATGTCTTCTGTTTCCCAGTCGAGTATTGTTTCCCCAGCAACGAAAGGGCTGTCTGCTAGGAGAGGATTATCTCTCTTCCGATGCCCTATTTCATGTTTACTGTGTCCCACGCACCCTCACATTGAATTAACGCAGAAATGGCGTTGCTATGACATACTATAGGAGCCATGCCTTCTGTTTCCCAATCGAGTATTGTTTCCCCAGCAACGAAAGGGCTGTCTGCTAGGAGTGGATTATCTCTTTTCCGATGCACTATTTCATGTTTACTGTGTCCTACGCACCCTCACATTGACGATTTAACGCAGAAATGGCGTTGTTATGACATACTATAAGAGCCATGCATCTGTTTCCCAATCGAGTATTGTTTCCCCGTCAACGAAAGGGCTGTCTGCTAGGAGAGGATTATCTCTCTTCCGATGCCCTATTTCATGTTTACTGTGTCCCACGCACCCTCACATTGAATTAACGCAGAAATGGCGTCGCTAAGACATACTATAGGAGCCATGCCTTCTGTTTCCCAATCGAGTATTGTTTCCCCGGCAACGAAAGGGCTTTCTGCTAGGAGTGGATTATCTCTTTTCCGATGCACTATTTCATGTTTACTGTGTCCCACGCACCCCCACATTGACTAATTAACGCAGAAATGGCGTCACTATGACATACTATAGGAGCCATGTCTTCTGTTTCCCAATCGAGTATTGTTTCCCCAGCAACGAAAGGGCTGTCTGCTAGGAGAGGATTATCTCTCTTCCGATGCCCTATTTCATGTTTACTGTGTCCCACGCACCCTCACATTGAATTAACGCAGAAATGGCGTTGCTATGACATACTATAGGAGCCATGCCTTCTGTTTCCCAATCGAGTATTGTTTCCCCAGCAACGAAAGGGCTGTCTGCTAGGAGTGGATTATCTCTTTTCCGATGCACTATTTCATGTTTACTGTGTCCCACGCACCCTCACATTGACGAATTAACGCAGAAATGGCGTCGCTATGACATACTATATGAGCCATGTGTTCTGTTTCCCAATCGAGTATTGTTTCCCCGGCAACGGAAGGGCTGTCTGATAGGAGTGGATTATCTCTTGTCCGATGCACTATTTCATGTTTACTTTGTCCCACGCACCCTCACATTGACGAATTAACGCAGAAATGGCGTCGCTATGACATACTATAGGAGCCACGCCTTCTGTTACCCAATCGAGTATTGTTTCCCCGGCAACAAAAGGGCTGTCTGCTAGGAGAGGATTATCTCTTTTCCGATGCACTATTTCATGTTTACTGTGTCCCACGCACCCTCACATTGACGAATTAACGCATAAATGGCGTCGCTATGACATACTATAGGAGCCATGCCTTCTGTTTCCCAATCGAGTATTGTTTGCCCGGCAACGATAGGGCTGTCTGCTAGGAGAGCATTATGTCTCTTCCGATGCACTATTTCATGTTTACTGTGTCCCACGCACCCCCACATTGACAAATTAACGCAGAAATGGCGTCGTTATCACATACTATAAGAGCAATGCCTTCTGTTTCCCAATCGAGTATTGTTTCCCCGGCAACGAAAGGGCTGTCTGCTAGGAGTGGATTATCTCTTTTCCGATGTACTATTTCATGTTTACTGTGTCCCACGCACCCTCACATTGACGAATTAACGCATAAATGGCGTCGCTATGACATACTATAGGGGCCATGCCTTCTGTTTCCCAATCGAGTATTGTTTGCCCGGCAACGATAGGGCTGTCTGCTAGGAGAGCATTATGTCTCTTCCGATGCACTATTTCATGTTTACTGTGTCCCACGCACCCCCACATTGACAAATTAACGCAGAAATTGCGTCGCTATGACATACTATAGGAGCCATGTCTTCTGTTTCCCAATCGAGTATTGTTTCCCCAGCAACGAAAGGGCTGTCTGCTAGGAGAGGATTATCTCTCTGCCGATGCCCTATTTCATGTTTACTGTGTCCCACGCACCCTCACATTGAATTAACGCAGAAATGGCGTCGCTATTACATACTATTGGAGCCATGCCTTCTGTTTCCCAATCGAGTATTGTTTCCCCGGCAACGAAAGGGCTGTCTGCTAGGAGACGATTATCTCTCTTCCGATGCACTATTTCATGTTTACTGTGTCCCACGCACCCTCACATTGACGAATTAACGCAGAAATGGCGTCGCTATGACATACTATAGGAGCCATGCCTTCTGTTTCCCAATCGAGTATTGTATCCCCGGCTACGAAAGGGCTGTGTGCTAGGATTGGATTATCTCTCTTCCGATGCACTATTTCATGTTTACTGTGTCCCACGCACCCCCACATTGACGAATTAACGCAGAAATGGCGTCGCTATGACATACTATAGGAGCCATGCCTTCTGTTTCCCAATCGAGTATTGTTTCCCCGGCAACGAAAGGGCTGTCTGCTAGGAGTGGATTATCTCTTTTCCGATGCACTATTTCATGTTTACTGTGTCCCACGCACCCTCACATTGACGAATTAACGCCGAATTTGCGTCGCTATGACATACTATAGGAGCCATGCCTTCTGTTTCCCAATCTAGTATTGTTTCCCCGGCAACGAAAGGGCTGTCTGCTAGGAGTGGATTATCTCTTTTCCGATGCACTATTTCATGTTTACTGTGTCCCACGCACCCTCACATTGACGAATTAACGCCGAATTTGCGTCGCTATGACATACTATAAGAGCCATGCCTTCTGTTTCCCAATCTAGTATTGTTTCCACGGCAACGAAAGGGCTGTCTGCTAGGAGTGGATTATCTCTTTTCCGATGCACTATTTCATGGTTACTGTGTCCCACGCACCCCCACATTGACTAATTAACGCAGAAATGGCGTCACTATGACATACTATAGGAGCCATGTCTTCTGTTTCCCAGTCGAGTATTGTTTCCCCAGCAACTAAAGGGATGTCTGCTAGGAGAGGATTATCTCTCTTCCGATGCCCTATTTCATGTTTACTGTGTCCCACGCACACTCACATTGAATTAACGCAGAAATGGCGTCGCTATTACATACTATAGGAGCCATGCCTTCTGTTTCCCAATCGAGTATTGTTTCCCCGGCAACGAAAGGGCTGTCTGCTAGGAGTGGATTATCTCTTTTCCGATGCACTATTTCATGTTTACTTTGTCCCACGCACCCTCACATTGACGAATTAACGCAGAAATGGCGTCGCTATGACATACTATAGGAGCCATGTGTTCTGTTTCCCAATCGAGTATTGTTTCCCCGGCAACGAAAGGGCTGTCTGCTAGGAGTGGATTATCTCTTGTCCGATGCACTATTTCATGTTTACTTTGTCCCACGCACCCTCACATTGACGAATTAACGCAGAAATGGCGTCGCTATGACATACTATAGGAGCCACGCCTTCTGTTTCCCAATCGAGTATTGTTTCCCCGGCAACGAAAGGGCTGTTTGCTAGGAGAGGATTATCTCTTTTCCGATGCACTATTTCATGTTTACTGTGTCCCACGCACCCTCACATTGACGAATTAACGCACAAATGGCGTCGCTATGACATACTATAGGAGCCATGCCTTTTGTTTCCCAATCGAGTATTGTTTGCCCGGCAACGATAGGGCTGTCTGCTAGGAGAGCATTATGTCTCTTCCGATGCACTATTTCATGTTTACTGTGTCCCACGCACCCCCACATTGACAAATTAACGCAGAAATGGCGTCGTTATGACATACTATAGGAGCCATGCCTTCTGTTTCCCAATCGAGTATTGTTTCCCCGGCAACGAAAGGGCTGTCTGCTAGGAGTGGATTATCTCTTTTCCGATGCACTATTTCATGTTTACTGTGTCCCACGCACCCTCACATTGACGAATTAAGGCATAAATGGCGTCGCTATGACATACTATAGGAGCCATGCCTTCTGTTTCCCAATCGAGTATTGTTTCCCCGGCAACGAAAGGGCTTTCTGCTAGGAGTGGATTATCTCTTTTCCGATGCACTATTTCATGTTTACTGTGTCCCACGCACCCCCACATTGACTAATTAACGCAGAAATGGCGTCACTATGACATACTATAGGAGCCATGTCTTCTGTTTCCCAGTCGAGTATTGTTTCCCCGGCAACTAAAGGGATGTCTGCTAGGAGAGGATTATCTCTCTTCCGATGCCCTATTTCATGTTTACTGTGTCCCACGCACCCTCACATTGAATTAACGCAGAAATGGCGTCGCTATTACATACTATAGGAGCCATGCCTTCTGTTTCCCAATCGAGTATTGTTTCCTCGGCAACGAAAGGGCTGTCTGCTAGGAGACGATTATCTCTCTTCCGATGCACTATTTCATGTTTACTGTGTCCCACGCACCCTCACATTGACGAATTAACGCAGAAATGGCGTCGCTATGACATACTATAGGAGCCATGCCTTCTGTTTCCCAATCGAGTATTGTTTCCCCGGCAACGAAAGGGCTTTCTGCTAGGAGTGGATTATCTCTTTTCCGATGCACTATTTCATGTTTACTGTGTCCCACGCACCCCCACATTGACTAATTAACGCAGAAATGGCGTCACTATGACATACTATAGGAGCCATGTCTTCTGTTTCCCAGTCGAGTATTGTTTCCCCAGCAACGAAAGGGCTGTCTGCTAGGAGAGGATTATCTCTCTTCCGATGCCCTATTTCATGTTTACTGTGTCCCACGCACCCTCACATTGAATTAACGCAGAAATGGCGTTGCTATGACATACTATAGGAGCCATGCCTTCTGTTTCCCAATCGAGTATTGTTTCCCCAGCAACGAAAGGGCTGTCTGCTAGGAGTGGATTATCTCTTTTCCGATGCACTATTTCATGTTTACTGTGTCCCACGCACCCTCACATTGACGATTTAACGCAGAAATGGCGTTGTTATGACATACTATAAGAGCCATGCATCTGTTTCCCAATCGAGTATTGTTTCCCCGTCAACGAAAGGGCTGTCTGCTAGGAGAGGATTATCTCTCTTCCGATGCCCTATTTCATGTTTACTGTGTCCCACGCACCCTCACATTGAATTAACGCAGAAATGGCGTCGCTAAGACATACTATAGGAGCCATGCCTTCTGTTTCCCAATCGAGTATTGTTTCCCCGGCAACGAAAGGGCTTTCTGCTAGGAGTGGATTATCTCTTTTCCGATGCACTATTTCATGTTTACTGTGTCCCACGCACCCCCACATTGACTAATTAACGCAGAAATGGCGTCACTATGACATACTATAGGAGCCATGTCTTCTGTTTCCCAATCGAGTATTGTTTCCCCAGCAACGAAAGGGCTGTCTGCTAGGAGAGGATTATCTCTCTTCCGATGCCCTATTTCATGTTTACTGTGTCCCACGCACCCTCACATTGAATTAACGCAGAAATGGCGTTGCTATGACATACTATAGGAGCCATGCCTTCTGTTTCCCAATCGAGTATTGTTTCCCCAGCAACGAAAGGGCTGTCTGCTAGGAGTGGATTATCTCTTTTCCGATGCACTATTTCATGTTTACTGTGTCCCACGCACCCTCACATTGACGAATTAACGCAGAAATGGCGTCGCTATGACATACTATATGAGCCATGTGTTCTGTTTCCCAATCGAGTATTGTTTCCCCGGCAACGGAAGGGCTGTCTGATAGGAATGGATTATCTCTTGTCCGATGCACTATTTCATGTTTACTTTGTCCCACGCACCCTCACATTGACGAATTAACGCAGAAATGGCGTCGCTATGACATACTATATGAGCCACGCCTTCTGTTACCCAATCGAGTATTGTTTCCCCGGCAACAAAAGGGCTGTCTGCTAGGAGAGGATTATCTCTTTTCCGATGCACTATTTCATGTTTACTGTGTCCCACGCACCCTCACATTGACGAATTAACGCATAAATGGCGTCGCTATGACATACTATAGGAGCCATGCCTTCTGTTTCCCAATCGAGTATTGTTTGCCCGGCAACGATAGGGCTGTCTGCTAGGAGAGCATTATGTCTCTTCCGATGCACTATTTCATGTTTACTGTGTCCCACGCACCCCCACATTGACAAATTAACGCAGAAATGGCGTCGTTATCACATACTATAAGAGCAATGCCTTCTGTTTCCCAATCGAGTATTGTTTCCCCGGCAACGAAAGGGCTGTCTGCTAGGAGTGGATTATCTCTTTTCCGATGTACTATTTCATGTTTACTGTGTCCCACGCACCCTCACATTGACGAATTAACGCATAAATGGCGTCGCTATGACATACTATAGGGGCCATGCCTTCTGTTTCCCAATCGAGTATTGTTTGCCCGGCAACGATAGGGCTGTCTGCTAGGAGAGCATTATGTCTCTTCCGATGCACTATTTCATGTTTACTGTGTCCCACGCACCCCCACATTGACAAATTAACGCAGAAATTGCGTCGCTATGACATACTATAGGAGCCATGTCTTCTGTTTCCCAATCGAGTATTGTTTCCCCAGCAACGAAAGGGCTGTCTGCTAGGAGAGGATTATCTCTCTGCCGATGCCCTATTTCCTGTTTACTGTGTCCCACGCACCCTCACATTGAATTAACGCAGAAATGGCGTCGCTATTACATACTATTGGAGCCATGCCTTCTGTTTCCCAATCGAGTATTGTTTCCCCGGCAACGAAAGGGCTGTCTGCTAGGAGACGATTATCTCTCTTCCGATGCACTATTTCATGTTTACTGTGTCCCACGCACCCTCACATTGACGAATTAACGCAGAAATGGCGTCGCTATGACATACTATAGGAGCCATGCCTTCTGTTTCCCAATCGAGTATTGTATCCCCGGCTACGAAAGGGCTGTGTGCTAGGATTGGATTATCTCTCTTCCGATGCACTATTTCATGTTTACTGTGTCCCACGCACCCCCACATTGACGAATTAACGCAGAAATGGCGTCGCTATGACATACTATAGGAGCCATGCCTTCTGTTTCCCAATCGAGTATTGTTTCCCCGGCAACGAAAGGGCTGTCTGCTAGGAGTGGATTATCTCTTTTCCGATGCACTATTTCATGTTTACTGTGTCCCACGCACCCTCACATTGACGAATTAACGCCGAATTTGCGTCGCTATGACATACTATAGGAGCCATGCCTTCTGTTTCCCAATCTAGTATTGTTTCCCCGGCAACGAAAGGGCTGTCTGCTAGGAGTGGATTATCTCTTTTCCGATGCACTATTTCATGTTTACTGTGTCCCACGCACCCTCACATTGACGAATTAACGCCGAATTTGCGTCGCTATGACATACTATAAGAGCCATGCCTTCTGTTTCCCAATCTAGTATTGTTTCCACGGCAACGAAAGGGCTGTCTGCTAGGAGTGGATTATCTCTTTTCCGATGCACTATTTCATGGTTACTGTGTCCCACGCACCCCCACATTGACTAATTAACGCAGAAATGGCGTCACTATGACATACTATAGGAGCCATGTCTTCTGTTTCCCAGTCGAGTATTGTTTCCCCAGCAACTAAAGGGATGTCTGCTAGGAGAGGATTATCTCTCTTCCGATGCCCTATTTCATGTTTACTGTGTCCCACGCACACTCACATTGAATTAACGCAGAAATGGCGTCGCTATTACATACTATAGGAGCCATGCCTTCTGTTTCCCAATCGAGTATTGTTTCCCCGGCAACGAAAGGGCTGTCTGCTAGGAGTGGATTATCTCTTTTCCGATGCACTATTTCATGTTTACTTTGTCCCACGCACCCTCACATTGACGAATTAACGCAGAAATGGCGTCGCTATGACATACTATAGGAGCCATGTGTTCTGTTTCCCAATCGAGTATTGTTTCCCCGGCAACGAAAGGGCTGTCTGCTAGGAGTGGATTATCTCTTGTCCGATGCACTATTTCATGTTTACTTTGTCCCACGCACCCTCACATTGACGAATTAACGCAGAAATGGCGTCGCTATGACATACTATAGGAGCCACGCCTTCTGTTTCCCAATCGAGTATTGTTTCCCCGGCAACGAAAGGGCTGTTTGCTAGGAGAGGATTATCTCTTTTCCGATGCACTATTTCATGTTTACTGTGTCCCACGCACCCTCACATTGACGAATTAACGCACAAATGGCGTCGCTATGACATACTATAGGAGCCATGCCTTTTGTTTCCCAATCGAGTATTGTTTGCCCGGCAACGATAGGGCTGTCTGCTAGGAGAGCATTATGTCTCTTCCGATGCACTATTTCATGTTTACTGTGTCCCACGCACCCCCACATTGACAAATTAACGCAGAAATGGCGTCGTTATGACATACTATAGGAGCCATGCCTTCTGTTTCCCAATCGAGTATTGTTTCCCCGGCAACGAAAGGGCTGTCTGCTAGGAGTGGATTATCTCTTTTCCGATGCACTATTTCATGTTTACTGTGTCCCACGCACCCTCACATTGACGAATTAAGGCATAAATGGCGTCGCTATGACATACTATAGGAGCCATGCCTTCTGTTTCCCAATCGAGTATTGTTTGCCCGGCAACGATAGGGCTGTCTGCTAGGAGAGCATTATGTCTCTTCCGATGCACTATTTCATGTTTACTGTGTCCCACGCACCCCCACATTGACAAATTAACGCAGAAATGGCGTCGTTATGACATACTATAGGAGCCATGTCTTCTGTTTCCCAATCGAGTATTGTTTCCCCAGCAACGAAAGGGCTGTCTGCTAGGAGAGGATTATCTCTCTTCCGATGCCCTATTTCATGTTTACTGTGTCCCACGCACCCTCACATTGAATTAACGCAGAAATGGCGTCGCTATTACATACTATAGGAGCCATGCCTTCTGTTTCCCAATCGAGTATTGTTTCCCCGGCAACGAAAGGGCTGTCTGCTAGGAGGGGATTATCTCTTTTCCGATGCACTATTTCATGTTTACTGTGTCCCACGCACCCTCACATTGACGAATTAACGCCGAATTTGCGTCGCTACGACATACTATAGGAGCCATGCCTTCTGTTTCCCAGTCTAGTATTGTTTCCACGGCAACGAAAGGGCTGTCTGCTAGGAGTGGATTATCTCTTTTCCGATGCCCTATTTCATGTTTACTGTGTCCCACGCACCCCCACATTGACTAATTACGCAGAAATGGCGTCACTATGACATACTATAGGAGCCGTGTCTTCTGTTTCCCAGTCGAGTATTGTTTCCAGCAACTAAAGGGCTGTCTGCTAGGAGTGGATTATCTCTTTTCCGATGAACTATTTCATGTTTACTGTGTCCCACGCACCCTCACATTGAATTAACGCAGAAATGGCGTCGCTATTACATACTATAGGAGCCATGCCTTCTGTTTCCCAATCGAGTATTGTTTCCCCGGCAACGAAAGGGCTGTCTGCTAGGAGACGATTATCTCTCTTCCGATGCACTATTTCATGTTTACTGTGTCCCACGCACCCTCACATTGACTAATTAACGCAGAAATGGCGTCACTATGACATACTATAGGAGCCATGTCTTCTGTTTCCCAGTCGAGTATTGTTTCCCCAGCAACCAAAGGGCTGTCTGCTAGGAGAGGATTATCTCTCTTCCGATGCCCTATTTCATGTTTACTGTGTCCCACGCACCCTCACATTGAATTAACGCAGAAATGGCGTTGCTATGACATACTATAGGAGCCATGCCTTCTGTTTCCCAATCGAGTATTGTTTCCCCAGCAACGAAAGGGCTGTCTGCTAGGAGTGGATTATCTCTTTTCCGATGCACTATTTCATGTTTACTGTGTCCCACGCACCCTCACATTGACGATTTAACGCAGAAATGGCGTTGCTATGACATACTATAAGAACCATGCATCTGTTTCCCAATCGAGTATTGTTTCCCCGTCAACGAAAGGGCTGTCTGCTAGGAGAGGATTATCTCTCTTCCGATGCCGTATTTCATGTTTACTGTGTCCCACGCACCCTCACATTGAATTAACGCAGAAATGGTGTCGCTATTACATACTATAGGAGCCATGCCTTCTGTTTCCCAATCGAGTATTGTTTCCCCGGCAACGAAAGGGCTGTCTGCTAGGAGACGATTATCTTTCTTCCGATGCACTATTTCATGTTTACTGTGTCCCACGCACCCTCACATTGACGAATTAACGCAGAAATGGCGTCGCTATGACATACTATAGGAGCCATGCCTTCTGTTTCCCAATCGAGTATTGTTTTCCCGGCAACGAAAGGGCTTTCTGCTAGGAGTGGATTATCTCTTTTCCGATGCACTATTTCATGTTTACTGTGTCCCACGCACCCCCACATTGACTAATTAACGCAGAAATGGCGTCACTATGACATACTATAGGAGCCATGTCTTCTGTTTCCCAATCGAGTATTGTTTCCCCAGCAACGAAAGGGCTGTCTGCTAGGAGAGGATTATCTCTCTTCCGATGCCCTATTTCATGTTTACTGTGTCCCACGCACCCTCACATTGAATTAACGCAGAAATGGCGTTGCTATGACATACTATGGGAGCCATGCCTTCTGTTTCCCAATCGAGTATTGTTTCCCCAGCAACGAAAGGGCTGTCTGCTAGGAGTGGATTATCTCTTTTCCGATGCACTATTTCATGTTTACTGTGTCCCACGCACCCTCAGATTGACGAATTAACGCAGAAATGGCGTCGCTATGACATACTATAGGAGCCATGTGTTCTGTTTCCCAATCGAGTATTGTTTCCCCGGCAACGAAAGGGCTGTCTGCTAGGAGTGGATTATCTCTTGTCCGATGCACTATTTCATGTTTACTTTGTCCCACGCACCCTCACATTGACGAATTAACGCAGAAATGGCGTCGCTATGACATACTATATGAGCCACGCCTTCTTTTACCCAATCGAGTATTGTTTCCCCGGCAACGAAAGGGCTGTCTGCTAGAAGAGGATTATCTCTTTTCCGATGCACTATTTCATGTTTACTGTGTCCCACGCACCCTCACATTGACGAATTAACGCATAAATGGCGTCGCTATGACATACTATAGGAGCCATGCCTTCTGTTTCCCAATCGAGTATTGTTTGCCCGGCAACGATAGGGCTGTCGGCTAGGAGAGCATTATGTCTCTTCCGATGCACTATTTCATGTTTACTGTGTCCCACGCACCCCCACATTGACAAATTAACGCAGAAATGGCGTCGTTATCACATACTATAGGAGCCATGCCTTCTGTTTCCCAATCGAGTATTGTTTCCCCGGCAACGAAAGGGCTGTCTGCTAGGAGTGGATTATCTCTTTTCCGATGCACTATTTCATGTTTACTGTGTCCCACGCACCCTCACATTGACGAATTAACGCATAAATGGCGTCGCTATGACATACTATAGGGGCCATGCCTTCTGTTTCCCAATCGAGTATTGTTTGCCCGGCAACGATAGGGCTGTCTGCTAGGAGAGCATTATGTCTCTTCCGATGCACTATTTGATGTTTACTGTGTCCCACGCACCCCCACATTGACAAATTAACGCAGAAATGGCGTCGTTATGACATACTATAGGAGCCATGTCTTCTGTTTCCCAATCGAGTATTGTTTCCCCAGCAACGAAAGGGCTGTCTGCTAGGAGAGGATTATCTCTCTTCCGATGCCCTATTTCATGTTTACTGTGTCCCACGCACCCTCACATTGAATTAACGCAGAAATGTCGTCGCTATTACATACTATAGGAGCCATGCCTTCTGTTTCCCAATCGAGTATTGTTTCCCCGGCAACGAAAGGGCTGTCTGCTAGGAGACGATTATCTCTCTTCCGATGCACTATTTCATGTTTACTGTGTCCCACGCACTCTCACATTGACGAATTAACGCAGAAATGGCGTCGCTATGACATACTATAGGAGCCATGCCTTCTGTTTCCCAATCGAGTATTGTTTCCCCGGCTACGAAAGGGCTGTGTGCTAGGATTGGATTATCTCTCTTCCGATGCACTATTTCATGTTTACTGTGTCCCACGCACCCCCACATTGACGAATTAACGCAGAAATGGCGTCGCTATGACATACTATAGGAGCCATGCCTTCTGTTTCCCAATCGAGTATTGTTTCCCCGGCAACGAAAGGGCTGTCTGCTAGGAGTGGATTATCTCTTTTCCGATGCACTATTTCATGTTTACTGTGTCCCACGCACCCTCACATTGACGAATTAACGCCGAATTTGCGTCGCTATGACATACTATAGGAGCCATGCCTTCTGTTTCCCAATCTAGTATTGTTTCCCCGGCAACGAAAGGGCTGTCTGCTAGGAGTGTATTATCTCTTTTCCGATGCACTATTTCATGTTTACTGTGTCCCACGCACCCCCACATTGACTAATTAACGCAGAAATGGCGTCACTATGACATACTATAGGAGCCATGTCTTCTGTTTCCCAGTCGAGTATTGTTTCCCCAGCAACTAAAGGGATGTCTGCTAGGAGAGGATTATCTCTCTTCCGATGCCCTATTTGATGTTTACTGTGTCCCACGCACCCTCACATTGAATTAACGCAGAAATGGCGTCGCTATTAAATACTATAGGAGCCATGCCTTCTGTTTCCCAATCGAGTATTGTTTCCCCGGAAACGAAAGGGCTGTCTGCTAGGAGACGATTATCTCTCTTCCGATGCACTATTTCATGTTTACTGTGTCCCACGCACCCTCACATTGACGAATTAACGCAGAAATGGCGTCGCTATGACATACTATAGGAGCCATGCCTTCTGTTTCCCAATCGAGTATTGTTTCCCCGGCAACGAAAGGGCTTTCTGCTAGGAGTGGATTATCTCTTTTCCGATGCACTATTTCATGTTTACTGTGTCCCACGCACCCCCACATTGACTAATTAACGCAGAAATGGCGTCACTATGACATACTATAGGAGCCATGTCTTCTGTTTCCCAGTCGAGTATTGTTTCCCCAGCAACGAAAGGGCTGTCTGCTAGGAGAGGATTATCTCTCTTCCGATGCCCTATTTCATGTTTACTGTGTCCCACGCACCCTCACATTGAATTAACGCAGAAATGGCGTTGCTATGACATACTATAGGAGCCATGCCTTCTGTTTCCCAATCGAGTATTGTTTCCCCAGCAACGAAAGGGCTGTCTGCTAGGAGTGGATTATCTCTTTTCCGATGCACTATTTCATGTTTACTGTGTCCCACGCACCCTCAAATTGACGAATTAACGCAGAAATGGCGTTGCTATGACATACTATAAGAGCCATGCATCTGTTTCCCAATCGAGTATTGTTTCCCCGTCAACGAAAGGGCTGTCTGCTAGGAGAGGATTATCTCTCTTCCGATGCCCTATTTCATGTTTACTGTGTCCCACGCACCCTCACATTGAATTAACGCAGAAATGGCGTCGCTATTACATACTATAGGAGCCAAGCCTTCTGTTTCCCAATCGAGTATTGTTTCCCTGGCAACGAAAGGGCTGTCTGCTAGGAGACGATTATCTCTCTTCCCATGCACTATTTCATGTTTACTGTGTCCCACGCACCCTCACATTGACGAATTAACGCAGAAATGGCGTCGCTATGACATACTATAGGAGCCATGCCTTCTGTTTCCCAATCGAGTATTGTTTCCCCGGCAACGAAAGGGCTTTCTGCTAGGAGTGGATTATCTCTTTTCCGATGCACTATTTCATGTTTACTGTGTCCCACGCACCCCCACATTGACTAATTAACGCAGAAATGGCGTCACTATGACATACTATAGGAGCCATGTCTTCTGTTTCCCAGTCGAGTATTGTTTCCCCAGCAACGAAAGGGCTGTCTGCTAGGAGAGGATTATCTCTCTTCCGATGCCCTATTTCATGTTTACTGTGTCCCACGCACCCTCACATTGAATTAACGCAGAAATGGCGTTGCTATGACATACTATAGGAGCCATGCCTTCTGTTTCCCAATCGAGTATTGTTTCCCCAGCAACGAAAGGGCTGTCTGCTAGGAGTGGATTATCTCTTTTCCGATGCACCATTTCATGTTTACTGTGTCCCACGCACCCTCACATTGACGAATTAACGCAGAAATGGCGTTGCTATGACATACTATAAGAGCCATGCAACTGTTTCCCAATCGAGTATTGTTTCCCCGTCAACGAAAGGGCTGTCTGCTAGGAGAGGATTATCTCTCTTCCGATGCACTATTTCATGTTTACTGTGTCCCACGCACCCTCACATTGACGAATTAACGCAGAAATGGCGTCACTATGTCATACTATAGGAGCCATGCCTTCTGTTTCCCAATCGAGTATTGTTTCCCCGGCAACGAAAGGGCTGTCTGCTAGGAGTGGATTATCTCTTTTCCGATGCACTATTTCATGTTTACTGTGTCCCACGCACCCTCACATTGACGAATTAACGCATAAATGGCGTCGCTATGACATACTATGGGAGCCATGCCTTCTGTTTCCCAATCGAGTATTGTTTGCCCGGCAACGATAGGGCTGTCTGCTAGGAGAGCATTATGTCTCTTCCGATGCACTATTTCATGTTTACTGTGTCCCACGCACCCCCACATTGACAAATTAACGCAGAAATGGCGTCGCTATGACATACTATAGGAGCCATGTCTTCTGTTTCCCAATCGAGTATTGTTTCCCCGGCAACGAAAGGGCTGTCTGCTAGGAGTGGATTATCTCTTGTCCGATGCACTATTTCATGTTTACTTTGTCCCACGCACCCTCACATTGACGAATTAACGCAGAAATGGCGTCGCTATGACATACTATAGGAGCCACGCCTTCTGTTTCCCTATCGAGTATTGTTTCCCCGGCAACGAAAGGGCTGACTGCTAGGAGAGGATTATCTCTTTTCCGATGCACTATTTCATGTTTACTGTGTCCCACGCACCCTAACATTGACGAATTAACGCAGAATTTGCGTCGCTATGACATACTATAGGAGCCATGCCTTCTGTTTCCCAATCGAGTATTGTTTCCCCGGCAACGAAACGGCTTTCTGCTAGGAGTGGATTATCTCTTTTCCGATGCACTATTTCATGTTTACTGTGTCCCACGCACCCCCACATTGACTAATTAACGCAGAAATGGCGTCGCTATGACATACTATAGGAGCCATGCCTTCTGTTTCCCAATCGAGTATTGTTTCCCCAGCAACGAAAGGGCTGTCTGCTAGGAGTGGATTATCTCTTTTCCGATGCACTATTTCATGTTTACTGTGTCCCACGCACCCTCAAATTGACGAATTAACGCAGAAATGGCGTTGCTATGACATACTATAAGAGCCATGCATCTGTTTCCCAATCGAGTATTGTTTCCCCGTCAACGAAAGGGCTGTCTGCTAGGAGAGGATTATCTCTCTTCCGATGCCCTATTTCATGTTTACTGTGTCCCACGCACCCTCACATTGAATTAACGCAGAAATGGCGTCGCTATTACATACTATAGGAGCCAAGCCTTCTGTTTCCCAATCGAGTATTGTTTCCCTGGCAACGAAAGGGCTGTCTGCTAGGAGACGATTATCTCTCTTCCCATGCACTATTTCATGTTTACTGTGTCCCACGCACCCTCACATTGACGAATTAACGCAGAAATGGCGTCGCTATGACATACTATAGGAGCCATGCCTTCTGTTTCCCAATCGAGTATTGTTTCCCCGGCAACGAAAGGGCTTTCTGCTAGGAGTGGATTATCTCTTTTCCGATGCACTATTTCATGTTTACTGTGTCCCACGCACCCCCACATTGACTAATTAACGCAGAAATGGCGTCACTATGACATACTATAGGAGCCATGTCTTGTGTTTCCCAGTCGAGTATTGTTTCCCCAGCAACGAAAGGGCTGTCTGCTAGGAGAGGATTATCTCTCTTCCGATGCCCTATTTCATGTTTACTGTGTCCCACGCACCCTCACATTGAATTAACGCAGAAATGGCGTTGCTATGACATACTATAGGAGCCATGCCTTCTGTTTCCCAATCGAGTATTGTTTCCCCAGCAACGAAAGGGCTGTCTGCTAGGAGTGGATTATCTCTTTTCCGATGCACCATTTCATGTTTACTGTGTCCCACGCACCCTCACATTGACGAATTAACGCAGAAATGGCGTTGCTATGACATACTATAAGAGCCATGCAACTGTTTCCCAATCGAGTATTGTTTCCCCGTCAACGAAAGGGCTGTCTGCTAGGAGAGGATTATCTCTCTTCCGATGCACTATTTCATGTTTACTGTGTCCCACGCACCCTCACATTGACGAATTAACGCAGAAATGGCGTCACTATGTCATACTATAGGAGCCATGCCTTCTGTTTCCCAATCGAGTATTGTTTCCCCGGCAACGAAAGGGCTGTCTGCTAGGAGTGGATTATCTCTTTTCCGATGCACTATTTCATGTTTACTGTGTCCCACGCACCCTCACATTGACGAATTAACGCATAAATGGCGTCGCTATGACATACTATGGGAGCCATGCCTTCTGTTTCCCAATCGAGTATTGTTTGCCCGGCAACGATAGGGCTGTCTGCTAGGAGAGCATTATGTCTCTTCCGATGCACTATTTCATGTTTACTGTGTCCCACGGACCCCCACATTGACAAATTAACGCAGAAATGGCGTCGCTATGACATACTATAGGAGCCATGTCTTCTGTTTCCCAATCGAGTATTGTTTCCCCGGCAACGAAAGGGCTGTCTGCTAGGAGTGGATTATCTCTTGTCCGATGCACTATTTCATGTTTACTTTGTCCCACGCACCCTCACATTGACGAATTAACGCAGAAATGGCGTCGCTATGACATACTATAGGAGCCACGCCTTCTGTTTCCCTATCGAGTATTGTTTCCCCGGCAACGAAAGGGCTGACTGCTAGGAGAGGATTATCTCTTTTCCGATGCACTATTTCATGTTTACTGTGTCCCACGCACCCTAACATTGACGAATTAACGCAGAATTTGCGTCGCTATGACATACTATAGGAGCCATGCCTTCTGTTTCCCAATCGAGTATTGTTTCCCCGGCAACGAAACGGCTTTCTGCTAGGAGTGGATTATCTCTTTTCCGATGCACTATTTCATGTTTACTGTGTCCCACGCACCCCCACATTGACTAATTAACGCAGAAATGGCGTCGCTATGACATACTATAGGAGCCATGTCTTCTGTTTCCCATTCGAGTATTGTTTCCCCAGCAACGAAAGGGCTGTCTGCTAGGAGACGATTATCTCTCTTCCGATGCACTATTTCATGTTTACTGTGTCCCACGCACCCCCACATTGACTAATTAACGCAGAAATGGCGTCGCTATGACATACTATAGGAGCCATGCCTTCTGTTTCCCAATCGAGTATTGTTTCCCCGGCAACGAAACGGCTTTCTGCTAGGAGAGGATTATCTCTCTTCCGATGCCCTATTTCGTGTTTACTGTGTCCCACGCACCCTCACATTGAATTAACGCAGAAATGGCGTCGCTATTACATACTATAGGAGCCATGCCTTCTGTTTCCCAATCGAGTATTGTTTCCCCGGCAACGAAAGGGCTGTCTGCTAGGAGACGATTATCTCTCTTCCGATGCACTATTTCATGTTTACTGTGTCCCACGCACCCTCACATTGACGAATTAACGCAGAAATGGCGTCGCTATGACATACTATAGGAGCCATGCCTTCTGTTTCCCAATCGAGTATTGTTTCCCCGGCTACGAAAGGGCTGTCTGCTAGGATTGGATTATCTCTCTTCCGATGCACTATTTCACGTTTACTGTGTCCCACGCACCCCCACATTAACGAATTAACGCAGAAATGGCGTCGCTATGACATACTATCGGAGCCATGCCTTCTGTTTCCCAATCGAGTATTGTTTCCCCGGCAACGAAAGGGCTGTCTGCTAGGAGTAGATTATCTCTTTTCCGATGCACTATTTCATGTTTACTGTGTCCCACGCACCCTCACATTGACGAATTAACGCCGAATTTGCGTCGCTATGACATACTATAGGAGCCATGCCTTCTGTTTCCCAATCTAGTATTGTTTCCACGGCAACGAAAGGGCTGTCTGCTAGGAGTGGATTATCTCTTTTCTGATCCACTATTTCATGTTTACTGTGTCCCACGCACCCTCACATTGACGAATTGACGCATAAATGGCGTCGCTATGACGTACTATAGGAGCCATGCCTTCTGTTTCCCAATCGAGTATTGTTTCCCCAGCAACGAAAGGGCTGTCTGCTAGGAGAGGATTATCTCTCTTCCGATGCCCTATTTCATGTTTACTGTGTCCCACGCACCCTCACATTGAATTAACGCAGAAATGGCGTCGCTATTACATACTATAGGAGCCATGCCTTCTGTTTCCCAATCGAGTATTGTTTCCCCGGCAACGAAAGGGCTGTCTGCTAGGAGACGATTATCTCTCTTCCGATGCACTATTTCATGTTTACTGTGTCCCACGCACCCTCACATTGACGAATTAACGCAGAAATGGCGTCGCTATGACATACTATAGGAGCCACGCCTTCTGTTTCCCAATCGAGTAATGTTTCCCCGGCAACGAAAGGGCTGTCTGCTAGGAGAGGATTATCTCTTTTCCGATGCACTATCTCATGTTTACTGTGTCCCACGCATCCCCACATTGACTAATTAACGCAGAAATGGCGTCGCTATGACATACTATAGGAGCCATGCCTTCTGTTTCCCAATCGAGTATTGTTTCCCCGGCAACGAAAGGGCTGTCTGCTAGGAATAAATTATCTCTTTTCCGATGCACTATTTCATGTTTACTGTGTCCCACGCACCCTCACATTGTCGAATTAAAGCAGAAATGGCATCGCTATGACATACTATAGGAGCCATGCCTTCTGTTTCCCAATCGAGTATTGTTTCCCTGGCTACGAATGGGCTGTCTGCTAGGAGTGGATTATCTCTCTTCCGATGCACTATTTCATGTTTACTGTGTCCCACGCACCCCCACATTGACGAATTAACGCAGAAATGGCGTCGCTATGACATACTATAGGAGCCATGCCTTCTGTTTCCCAATCGAGTATTGTTTCCCCGGCAACGAAAGGGCTGTCTGCTAGGAGTGGACTATCTCTTTTCCGATGCACTGTTTCATGTTTACTGTGTCCCACGCATCCTCACATTGACGAATTAATGTAGAAATGGCGTTGCTATGACATACTATAAGAGCCATGCCTTCTGTTTCCCAATCGAGTATTGTTTCCCCGTCAACGAAAGGGCTGTCTGCTAGGAGAGGATTATCTCTCTTCCGATGCACTATTTCATGTTTACTGTGTCCCACGCACCCTCACATTGACGAATTAACGCAGAAATGGCGTCTCTATGACATACTATAGGAGCCATGCCTTCTGTTTCCCAATCGAGTATTGTTTCCCCGGCAACGAAAGGGCTGTCTGCTAGGAGTGGATTATCTCTTTTCCGATGCACTACTTCATGTTTACTGTGTCCCACGCACCCTCACATTAACGAATTAACGCATAAATGGCGTCGCTATGACATACTATGGGAGCCATTACTTCTGTTTCCCAATCGAGTATTGTTTGCCCGGCAACGATAGGGCTGTCTGCTAGGAGAGCATTATGTCTCTTCCGATGCACTATTTCATGTTTACTGTGTCCCACGCACCCCCACATTGACGAATTAACGCAGAAATGGCGTCGTTATGACATACTATAGGAGCCATGCCTTCTGTTTCCCAATCGAGTATTGTTTCCCCGGCAACGAAAGGGCTGTATGCTAGGAGTGGATTATCTCTTTTCCGATGCACTATTTCATGTTTACTGTGCCCACGCACCCTCACATTGACGAATTAACGCAGAAATGGCGTCGCTATGACATACTATAGGAGCCATGTCTTCTGTTTCCCAATCGAGTATTGTTTCCCCGGCAACGAAAGGGCTGTCTGCTAGGAGTGGATTATCTCTTGTCCGATGCACTATTTCATGTTTAATTTGTCCCACGCACCCTCACATTGACGAATTAACGCAGAAATGGCGTCGCTATGACATACTATAGGAGCCACGAATTCTGTTTCCCAATCGAGTATTGTTTCCCCGGCAACGAAAGGGCTGTCTGCTAGGAGAGGATTATCTCTTTTCCGATGCACTATTTCATGTTTACTGTGTCCCACGCACCCTCACATTGACGAATTAACGCAGAATTTGCGTCGCTATGACATACTATAGGAGCCATGCCTTCTGTTTCCCAATCGAGTATTGTTTCCCCAGCAACGAAAGGGCTGTCTGCTAGGAGAGGATTATCTCTCTTCCGATGCCCTATTTCATGTTTACTGTGTCCCACGCACCCTCACATTGAATTAACGCAGAATTGGCGTCGCTATTACATACTATAGGAGCCATGACTCCTGTTTCCCAATCGTGTATTGTTTCCCCGGCAACGAAAGGGCTGTCTGCTAGGAGACGATTATCTCTCTTCCGATGCACTATTTCATATTTACTGTGTCCCACGCACCCCCACATTGACAAATTAATTCAGAAATGGCGTCGTTATGACATACTATAGGAGCCATGCCTTCTGTTTCCCAATCGAGTATTGTTTGCCCGGCAACGGTAGGGCTGTCTGCTAGGAGAGCATTACGTCTCTTCCGATGCACTATTTCATGTTTACTGTGTCCCACGCACCCCCACATTGACTAATTAACGCAGAAATGGCGTCGCTATGAGATACTATAGGAGCCATGCCTTCTGTTTCCCAATCGAGTATTGTTTCCCCAGCAACGAAACGGCTTTCTGTTAGGAGAGGATTATCTCTCTTCCGATGCCCTATTTCATGTTTACTGTGTCCCACGCACCCTCACATTGAATTAACGCAGAAATGGCGTCGCTATTACATACTATAGGAGCCATGCCTTCTGTTTCCCAATCGAGTATTGTTTCCTCGGCTACGAAGGGGCTGTCTGCTAGGATTGGATTATCTCTCTTCCGATGCACTATTTCATGTTTACTGTGTCCCACGCACCCCCACATTAACGAATTAACGCAGAAATGGCGTCGCTATGACATACTATGGGAGCCATTACTTCTGTTTCCCAATCGAGTATTGTTTGCCCGGCAACGGTAGGGCTGTCTGCTAGGAGAGCATTACGTCTCTTCCGATGCACTATTTCATGTTTACTGTGTCCCACGCAGCCCCACATTGACAAATTAACGCAGAAATGGCGTCGTTATGACATACTATAGGAGCCATGCCTTCTGTTTCCCAATCGAGTATTGTTTCCCCGGCAACGAAAGGGCTGTCTGCTAGGAGTGGATTATCTCTTTTCCGATGCACTATTTCATGTTTACTGTGTCCCACGCACCCCCACATTGACGAATTAACTCAGAAATGGCGTCGCTATGACATACTATAGGAGCCACGCCTTCTGTTTCCCAATCGAGTAATGTTTCCCCGGCAACGAAAGGGCTGTCTGCTAGGAGAGGATTTTCTCTTTTCCGATGCACTATCTCATGTTTACTGTGTCCCACGCATCCCCACATTGACTAATTAACGCAGAAATGGCGTCGCTATGACATACTATAGGAGCCATGCCTTCTGTTTCCCAATCGAGTATTGTTTCCCCGGCAACGAAAGGGCTGTCTGCTAGGAATAAATTATCTCTTTTCCGATGCACTATTTCATGTTTACTGTGTCCCACGCACCCTCACATTGACGAATTAAAGCAGAAATGGCATCGCTATGACATACTATAGGAGCCATGCCTTCTGTTTCCCAATCGAGTATTGTTTCCCTGGCTACGAATGGGCTGTCTGCTAGGAGTGGATTATCTCTCTTCCGATGCACTATTTCATGTTTACTGTGTCCCACGCACCCCCACATTGACGAATTAACGCAGAAATGGCGTCGCTATGACATACTATAGGAGCCATGCCTTCTGTTTCCCAATCGAGTATTGTTTCCCCGGCAACGAAAGGGCTGTCTGCTAGGAGTGGACTATCTCTTTTCCGATGCACTGTTTCATGTTTACTGTGTCCCACGCATCCTCACATTGACGAATTAATGTAGAAATGGCGTTGCTATGACATACTATGGGAGCCATTACTTCTGTTTCCCAATCGAGTATTGTTTGCCCGGCAACGATAGGGCTGTCTGCTAGGAGAGCATTATGTCTCTTCCGATGCACTATTTCATGTTTACTGTGTCCCACGCACCCCCACATTGACGAATTAACGCAGAAATGGCGTCGTTATGACATACTATAGGAGCCATGCCTTCTGTTTCCCAATCGAGTATTGTTTCCCCGGCAACGAAAGGGCTGTATGCTAGGAGTGGATTATCTCTTTTCCGATGCACTATTTCATGTTTACTGTGCCCACGCACCCTCACATTGACGAATTAACGCAGAAATGGCGTCGCTATGACATACTATAGGAGCCATGTCTTCTGTTTCCCAATCGAGTATTGTTTCCCCGGCAACGAAAGGGCTGTCTGCTAGGAGTGGATTATCTCTTGTCCGATGCACTATTTCATGTTTAATTTGTCCCACGCACCCTCACATTGACGAATTAACGCAGAAATGGCGTCGCTATGACATACTATAGGAGCCACGAATTCTGTTTCCCAATCGAGTATTGTTTCCCCGGCAACGAAAGGGCTGTCTGCTAGGAGAGGATTATCTCTTTTCCGATGCACTATTTCATGTTTACTGTGTCCCACGCACCCTCACATTGACGAATTAACGCAGAATTTGCGTCGCTATGACATACTATAGGAGCCATGCCTTCTGTTTCCCAATCGAGTATTGTTTCCCCAGCAACGAAAGGGCTGTCTGCTAGGAGAGGATTATCTCTCTTCCGATGCCCTATTTCATGTTTACTGTGTCCCACGCACCCTCACATTGAATTAACGCAGAATTGGCGTCGCTATTACATACTATAGGAGCCATGACTCCTGTTTCCCAATCGTGTATTGTTTCCCCGGCAACGAAAGGGCTGTCTGCTAGGAGACGATTATCTCTCTTCCGATACACTATTTCATATTTACTGTGTCCCACGCACCCCCACATTGACAAATTAACGCAGAAATGGCGTCGTTATGACATACTATAGGAGCCATGCCTTCTGTTTCCCAATCGAGTATTGTTTGCCCGGCAACGGTAGGGCTGTCTGCTAGGAGAGCATTACGTCTCTTCCGATGCACTATTTCATGTTTACTGTGTCCCACGCAGCCCCACATTGACAAATTAACGCAGAAATGGCGTCGTTATGACATACTATAGGAGCCATGCCTTCTGTTTCCCAATCGAGTATTGTTTCCCCGGCAACGAAAGGGCTGTCTGCTAGGAGTGGATTATCTCTTTTCCGATGCACTATTTCATGTTTACTGTGTCCCACGCACCCTCACATTGACGAATTAACGCAGAAATGGCGTCGCTATGACATACTATAGGAGCCATGTCTTCTGTTTCCCAATCGAGTATTGTTTCCCCGGCAACGAAAGGGCTGTCTGCTAGGAGTGGATTATCTCTTGTCCGATGCACTATTTCATGTTTACTTTGTCCCACGCACCCTCACATTGACGAATTAACGCAGAAATGGCGTCGCTATGACATACTATAGGAGCCACACCTTCAGTTTCCCAATCGAGTATTGTTTCCCCGGCAACGAAAGGGCTGTCTGCTAGGAGAGGATTATCTCTTTTCCGATGCACTATTTCATGTTTACTGTGTCCCACGCACCCTAACATTGACGAATTAACGCAGAATTTGCGTCGCTATGACATACTATAGGAGCCATGCCTTGTGTTTCCCAATCGAGTATTGTTTCCCCGGCAACGAAACGGCTTTCTGCTAGGAGTGGATTATCTCTTTTCCGATGCACTATTTCATGTTTACTGTGTCCCACGCACCCCCACATTGACTAATTAACGCAGAAATGGCGTCGCTATGACATACTATAGGAGCCATGTCTTCTGTTTCCCATTCGAGTATTGTTTCCCCAGCAACGAAAGGGCTGTCTGCTAGGAGAGGATTATCTCTCTTCCGATGCCCTATTTCATGTTTACTGTGTCCCACGCACCCTCACATTGAATTAACGCAGAAATGGCGTCGCTATTACATACTATAGGAGCCATGCCTTCTGTTTCCCAATCGAGTATTGTTTCCCCGGCAACGAAAGGGCTGTCTGCTAGGAGACGATTATCTCTCTTCCGATGCACTATTTCATGTTTACTGTGTCCCACGCACCCCCACATTGACTAATTAACGCAGAAATGGCGTCGCTATGAGATACTATAGGAGCCATGCCTTCTGTTTCCCAATCGAGTATTGTTTCCCCGGCAACGAAACGGCTTTCTGTTAGGAGAGGATTATCTCTCTTCCGATGCCCTATTTCATGTTTACTGTGTCCCACGCACCCTCACATTGAATTAACGCAGAAATGGCGTCGCTATTACATACTATAGGAGCCATGCCTTCTGTTTCCCAATCGAGTATTGTTTCCTCGGCTACGAAGGGGCTGTCTGCTAGGATTGGATTATCTCTCTTCCGATGCACTATTTCATGTTTACTGTGTCCCACGCACCCTCACATTGACGAATTAACGCAGAAATGGCGTCGCTATGACATACTATAGGAGCCACGAATTCTGTTTCCCAATCGAGTATTGTTTCCCCGGCAACGAAAGGGCTGTCTGCTAGGAGAGGATTATCTCTTTTCCGATGCACTATTTCATGTTTACTGTGTCCCACGCACCCTCACATTGACGAATTAACGCAGAATTTGCGTCGCTATGACATACTATAGGAGCCATGCCTTCTGTTTCCCAATCGAGTATTGTTTCCCCAGCAACGAAAGGGCTGTCTGCTAGGAGAGGATTATCTCTCTTCCGATGCCCTATTTCATGTTTACTGTGTCCCACGCACCCTCAAATTGAATTAACGCAGAATTGGCGTCGCTATTACATACTATAGGAGCCATGACTCCTGTTTCCCAATCGTGTATTGTTTCCCCGGCAACGAAAGGGCTGTCTGCTAGGAGACGATTATCTCTCTTCCGATGCACTATTTCATATTTACTGTGTCCCACGCACCCCCACATTGACAAATTAACGCAGAAATGGCGTCGTTATGACATACTATAGGAGCCATGCCTTCTGTTTCCCAATCGAGTATTGTTTGCCCGGCAACGGTAGGGCTGTCTGCTAGGAGAGCATTACGTCTCTTCCGATGCACTATTTCATGTTTACTGTGTCCCACGCAGCCCCACATTGACAAATTAACGCAGAAATGGCGTCGTTATGACATACTATAGGAGCCATGCCTTCTGTTTCCCAATCGAGTATTGTTTCCCCGGCAACGAAAGGGCTGTCTGCTAGGAGTGGATTATCTCTTTTCCGATGCACTATTTCATGTTTACTGTGTCCCACGCACCCTCACATTGACGAATTAACGCAGAAATGGCGTCGCTATGACATACTATAGGAGCCATGTCTTCTGTTTCCCAATCGAGTATTGTTTCCCCGGCAACGAAAGGGCTGTCTGCTAGGAGTGGATTATCTCTTGTCCGATGCACTATTTCATGTTTACTTTGTCCCACGCACCCTCACATTGACGAATTAACGCAGAAATGGCGTCGCTATGACATACTATAGGAGCCACACCTTCAGTTTCCCAATCGAGTATTGTTTCCCCGGCAACGAAAGGGCTGTCTGCTAGGAGAGGATTATCTCTTTTCCGATGCACTATTTCATGTTTACTGTGTCCCACGCACCCTAACATTGACGAATTAACGCAGAATTTGCGTCGCTATGACATACTATAGGAGCCATGCCTTGTGTTTCCCAATCGAGTATTGTTTCCCCGGCAACGAAACGGCTTTCTGCTAGGAGTGGATTATCTCTTTTCCGATGCACTATTTCATGTTTACTGTGTCCCACGCACCCCCACATTGACTAATTAACGCAGAAATGGCGTCGCTATGACATACTATAGGAGCCATGTCTTCTGTTTCCCATTCGAGTATTGTTTCCCCAGCAACGAAAGGGCTGTCTGCTAGGAGAGGATTATCTCTCTTCCGATGCCCTATTTCATGTTTACTGTGTCCCACGCACCCTCACATTGAATTAACGCAGAAATGGCGTCGCTATTACATACTATAGGAGCCATGCCTTCTGTTTCCCAATCGAGTATTGTTTCCCCGGCAACGAAAGGGCTGTCTGCTAGGAGACGATTATCTCTCTTCCGATGCACTATTTCATGTTTACTGTGTCCCACGCACCCCCACATTGACTAATTAACGCAGAAATGGCGTCGCTATGAGATACTATAGGAGCCATGCCTTCTGTTTCCCAATCGAGTATTGTTTCCCCGGCAACGAAACGGCTTTCTGTTAGGAGAGGATTATCTCTCTTCCGATGCCCTATTTCATGTTTACTGTGTCCCACGCACCCTCACATTGAATTAACGCAGAAATGGCGTCGCTATTACATACTATAGGAGCCATGCCTTCTGTTTCCCAATCGAGTATTGTTTCCTCGGCTACGAAGGGGCTGTCTGCTAGGATTGGATTATCTCTCTTCCGATGCACTATTTCATGTTTACTGTGTCCCACGCACCCCCACATTAACGAATTAACGCAGAAATGGCGTCGCTATGACATACTATAGGAGCCATGCCTTCTGTTTCCCAATCGAGTATTGTTTCCCCGGCAACGAAAGGGCTGTCTGCTAGGAGTAGATTATCTCTTTTCCGATGCACTATTTCATGTTTACTGTGTCCCACGCACCCTCACATTGACGAATTAACGCCGAATTTGCGTCGCTATGACATACTATAGGAGCCATGCCTTCTGTTTCCCAATCTAGTATTGTTTCCACGGCAACGAAAGGGCTGTCTGCTAGGAGTGGATTATCTCTTTTCCGATCCACTATTTCATGTTTACTGTGTCCCACGCACCCTCACATTGACGAATTAACGCATAAATGGCCTCGCTATGACATACTATAGGAGCCATGCCTTCTGTTTCCCAATCGAGTATTGTTTCCCCGGCAACGAAAGGGCTGTCTGCTAGGAGTGGATTATCTCTTTTCCGATGCACTATTTCATGTTCACTGTGTCCCACGCATCCCCACATTGACTAATTAACGCAGACATGGCGTCGCTATGACATACTATAGGAGCCATGTCTTCTGTTTCCCAATCGAGTATTGTTTCCCCAGCAACGAAAGGGCTGTCTGCTAGGAGAGGATTATCTCTCTTCCGATGCCCTATTTCATGTTTACTGTGTCCCACGCACCCTCACATTGAATTAACGCAGAAATGGCGTCGCTATTACATACTATAGGAGCCATGCCTTCTGTTTCCCAATCGAGTATTGTTTCCCCGGCAACGAAAGGGCTGTCTGCTAGGAGACGATTATCTCTCTTCCGATGCACTATTTCATGTTTACTTTGTCCCACGCACTCTCACATTGACGAATTAACGCAGAAATAGCGTCGTTATGACATACTATAGGAGCCATGCCTTCTGTTTCCCAATCGAGTATTGTTTCCCCGGCAACGAAAGGGCTTTCTGCTAGGAGTGGATTATCTCTTTTCCGATGCACTATTTCATGTTTACTGTGTCCCACGCACCCCCACATTGACTAATTAACGCAGAAATGGCGTCACTATGACATACTATAGGAGCCATGCCTTCTGTTTCCCAATCGAGTATTGTTTCCCCAGCAACGAAAGGGCTGTCTGCTAGGAGAGGATTATCTCTCTTCCGATGCCCTATTTCATGTTTACTGTGTCCCACGCACCCTCACATTGAATTAACGCAGAAATGGCGTTGCTATGACATACTATAGGAGCCATGCCTTCTGTTTCCCAATCGAGTATTGTTTCCCCAGCAACGAAAGGGCTGTCTGCTAGGAGTGGATTATCTCTTTTCCGATGCACTATTTCATGTTTACTGTGTCCCACGCACCCTCACATTGACGAATTAACGCAGAAATGGCGTTGCTATGACATACTATAGGAGCCATGCATCTGTTTCCCAATCGAGTATTGTTTCCCCGTCAACGAAAGGGCTGTCTGCTAGGAGAGGATTATCTCTCTTCCCATGCACTATTTCATGTTTACTGTGTCCCACGCACCCTCACATTGACGAATTAACGCAGAAATGGCATCGCTATGACATACTATAGGAGCCATGTGTTCTGTTTCCCAATCGAGTTTTTTTTCCCCGGCAACGAAAGGGCTGTCTGCTAGGAGTGGATTATCTCTTGTCCGATGCACTATTTCATGTTTACTTTGTCCCACGCACCCTCACATTGACGAATTAACGCAGAAATGGCGTCGCTATGACATACTATAGGAGCCACGCCTTCTGTTACCCAATCGAGTATTGTTTCCCCGGCAACGAAAGGGCTGTCTGCTAGAAGAGGATTATCTCTTTTCCGATGCACTATTTCATGTTTACTGTGTCCCACGCACCCTCACATTGACGAATTAACGCATAAATGGCGTCGCTATGACATACTATAGGAGCCATGCCTTCTGTTTCCCAATCGAGTATTGTTTGCCCGGCAACGATAGGGCTGCCGGCTAGGAGAGCATTATGTCTCTTCCGATGCACTATTTCATGTTTACTGTGTCCCACGCACCCCCACATTGACAAATTAACGCAGAAATGGCGTCGTTATCACATACTATAGGAGCCATGCCTTCTGTTTCCCAATCGAGTATTGTTTCCCCGGCAACGAAAGGGCTGTCTGCTAGGAGTGGATTATCTCTTTTCCGATGCACTATTTCATGTTTACTGTGTCCCACGCACCCTCACATTGACGAATTAACGCATAAATGGCGTCGCTATGACATACTATAGGGGCCATGCCTTCTGTTTCCCAATCGAGTATTGTTTGCCCGGCAACGATAGGGCTGTCTGCTAGGAGAGCATTATGTCTCTTCCGATGCACTATTTCATGTTTACTGTGTCCCACGCACCCCCACATTGACAAATTAACGCAGAAATGGCGTCGTTATGACATACTACAGGAGCCATGTCTTCTGTTTCCCAATCGAGTATTGTTTCCCCAGCAACGAAAGGGCTGTCTGCTAGGAGAGGATTATCTCTCTTCCGATGCCCTATTTCATGTTTACTGTGTCCCACGCACCCTCACATTGAATTAACGCAGAAATGGCGTCGCTATTACATACTATAGGAGCCATGCCTTCTGTTTCCCAATCGAGTATTGTTTCCCCGGCAACGAAAGGGCTGTCTGCTAGGAGACGATTATCTCTCTTCCGATGCACTATTTCATGTTTACTGTGTCCCACGCACACTCACATTGACGAATTAACGCAGAAATGGCGTCGCTATGACATACTATAGGAGCCATGCCTTCTGTTTCCCAATCGAGTATTGTTTCCCCGGCTACGAAAGGGCTGTGTGCTAGGATTGGATTATCTCTCTTCCGATGCACTATTTCATGCTTACTGTGTCCCACGCACCCCCACATTGCGGAATTAACGCAGAAATGGCGTCGCTATGACATACTATAGGAGCCATGCCTTCTGTTTCCCAATCGAGTATTGTTTCCCCGGCAACGAAAGGGCTGTCTGCTAGGAGTGGATTATCTCTTTTCCGATGCACTATTTCATGTTTACTGTGTCCCACGCACCCTCACATTGACGAATTAACGCCGAATTTGCGTCGCTATGACATACTATAGGAGCCATGCCTTCTGTTTCCCAATCTAGTATTGTTTCCCCGGCAACGAAAGGGCTGTCTGCTAGGAGTGGATTATCTCTTTTCCGATGCACTATTTCATGTTTACTGTGTCCCACGCACCCTCACATTGACGAATTAACGCCGAATTTGCGTCGCTATGACATACTATAGGAGCCATGCCTTCTGTTTCCCAATCTAGTATTGTTTCCACGGCAACGAAAGGGCTGTCTGCTAGGAGTGTATTATCTCTTTTCCGATGCACTATTTCATGTTTACTGTGTCCCACGCACCCCCACATTGACTAATTAACGCAGAAATGGCGTCACTATGACATACTATAGGAGCCATGTCTTCTGTTTCCCAGTCGAGTATTGTTTCCCCAGCAACTAAAGGGATGTCTGCTAGGAGAGGACTATCTCTCTTCCGATGCCCTATTTCATGTTTACTGTGTCCCACGCACCCTCACATTGAATTAACTCAGAAATGGCGTCGCTATTACATACTATAGGAGCCATGCCTTCTGTTTCCCAATCGAGTATTGTTTCCCCGGCAACGAAAGGGCTATCTGCTAGGAGACGATTATCTCTCTTCCGATGCACTATTTCATGTTTACTGTGTCCCACGCACCCTCACATTGACGAATTAACGCAGAATTTGCGTCGCTATGACATACTATAGGAGCCATGCCTTCTGTTTCCCAATCGAGTATTGTTTCCCCGGCAACGAAAGGGCTTTCTGCTAGGAGTGGATTATCTCTTTTCCGATGCACTATTTCATGTTTACTGTGTCCCACGCACCCCCACATTGACTAATTAACGCAGAAATGGCGTCACTATGACATACTATAGGAGCCATGTCTTCTGTTTCCCAGTCGAGTATTGTTTCCCCAGCAACGAAAGGGCTGTCTGCTAGGAGAGGATTATCTCTCTTCCGATGCCCTATTTCATGTTTACTGTGTCCCACGCACCCTCACATTGAATTAACGCAGAAATGGCGTTGCTATGACATACTATAGGAGCCATGCCTTCTGTTTCCCAATCGAGTATTGTTTCCCCAGCAACGAAAGGGCTGTCTGCTAGGAGTGGATTATCTCTTTTCCGATGCACTATTTCATGTTTACTGTGTCCCACGCACCCTCACATTGACGAATTAACGCAGAAATGGCGTTGCTATGACATACTATAAGAGCCATGCATCTGTTTCCCAATCGAGTATTGTTTCCCCGTCAACGAAAGGGCTGTCTGCTAGGAGAGGATTATCTCCCTTCCGATGCCCTATTTCATGTTTACTGTGTCCCACGCACCCTCACATTGAATTAACGCAGAAATGTCGTCGCTATGACATACTATAGGAGCCATGCCTTCTGTTTCCCAATCGAGTATTGTTTCCCCGGCTACGAAAGGGCTGTGTGCTAGGATTGGATTATCTCTCTTCCGATGCACTATTTCATGTTTACTGTGTCCCACGCACCCCCACATTGACGAGTTAACGCAGAAATGGCGTCGCTATGACATACTATAGGAGCCATGCCTTCTGTTTCCCAATCGAGTATTGTTTCCCCGGCAACGAAAGGGCTGTCTGCTAGGAGTGGATTATCTCTTTTCCGATGCACTATTTCATGTTTACTGTGTCCCACGCACCCTCACATTGACGAATTAACGCCGAATTTGCGTCGCTATGACATACTATCGGAGCCATGCCTTCTGTTTCCCAATCTAGTATTGTTTCCCCGGCAACGAAAGGGCTGTCTGCTAGGAGTGGATTATCTCTTTTCCGATGCACTATTTCATGTTTACTGTGTCCCACGCACCCTCACATTGACGAATTAACGCCGAATTTGCGTCGCTATGACATACTATAGGAGCCATGCCTTCTGTTTCCCAATCTAGTATTGTTTCCACGGCAACGAAAGGGCTGTCTGCTAGGAGTGTATTATCTCTTTTCCGATGCACTATTTCATGTTTACTGTGTCCCACGCACCCCCACATTGACTAATTAACGCAGAAATGGCGTCACTATGACATACTATAGGAGCCATGTCTTCTGTTTCCCAGTCGAGTATTGTTTCCCCAGCAACTAAAGGGATGTCTGCTAGGAGAGGACTATCTCTCTTCCGATGCCCTATTTCATGTTTACTGTGTCCCACGCACCCTCACATTGAATTAACTCAGAAATGGCGTCGCTATTACATACTATAGGAACCATGCCTTCTGTTTCCCAATCGAGTATTGTTTCCCCCGGCAACGAAAGGGCTGTCTGCTAGGAGACGATTATCTCTCTTCCGATGCACTGTTTCATGTTTACTGTGTCCCACGCACCCTCACATTGACGAATTAACGCAGAATTTGCGTCGCTATGACATACTATAGGAGCCATGCCTTCTGTTTCCCAATCGAGTATTGTTTCCCCGCCAACGAAAGGGCTTTCTGCTAGGAGTGGATTATCTCTTTTCCGATGCACTATTTCATGTTTACTGTGTCCCACGCACCCCCACATTGACTAATTAACGCAGAAATGGCGTCACTATGACATACTATAGGAGCCATGTCTTCTGTTTCCCAGTCGAGTATTGTTTCCCCAGCAACGAAAGGGCTGTCTGCTAGGAGAGGATTATCTCCCTTCCGATGCCCTATTTCATATTTACTGTGTCCCACGCACCCTCACATTGAATTAACGCAGAAATGGCGTTGCTATGACATACTATAGGAGCCATGCCTTCTGTTTCCCAATCGAGTATTGTTTCCCCAGCAACGAAAGGGCTGTCTGCTAGGAGTGGATTATCTCTTTTCCGATGCACTATTTCATGTTTACTGTGTCCCACGCACCCTCACATTGACGAATTAACGCAGAAATGGCGTTGCTATGACATACTATAAGAGCCATGCATCTGTTTCCCAATCGAGTATTGTTTCCCCGTCAACGAAAGGGCTGTCTGCTAGGAGAGGATTATCTCCCTTCCGATGCCCTATTTCATGTTTACTGTGTCCCACGCACCCTCACATTGAATTAACGCAGAAATGGCGTCGCTATTACATACTATAGGAGCCAAGCCTTCTGTTTCCCAATCGAGTATTGTTTCCCTGGCAACGAAAGGGCTGTCTGCTAGGAGACGATTATCTCTCTTCCCATGCACTATTTCATGTTTACTGTGTCCCACGCACCCTCACATTGACGAATTAACGCAGAAATGGCGTCGCTATGACATACTATAGGAGCCATGCCTTCTGTTTCCCAATCGAGTATTGTTTCCCCGGCAACGAAAGGGCTTTCTGCTAGGAGTGGATTATCTCTTTTCCGATGCACTATTTCATGTTTACTGTGTCCCACGCACCATCACATTGACTAATTAACGCAGAAATGGCGTCACTATGACATACCATAGGAGCCATGTCTTCTGTTTCCCAGTCGAGTATTGTTTCCCCAGCAACGAAAGGGCTGTCTGCTAGGAGAGGATTATCTCTCTTCCGATGCCCTATTTCATGTTTACTGTGTCCCACGCACCCTCACATTGAATTAACGCAGAAATGGCGTTGCTATGACATACTATAGGAGCCATGCCTTCTGTTTCCCAGTCGAGTATTGTTTCCCCAGCAACGAAAGGGCTGTCTGCTAGGAGTGGATTATCTCTTTTCCGATGCACTATTTCATGTTTACTGTGTCCCACGCACCCTCACATTGACGAATTAACGCAGAAATATCGTTGCTATGACATACTACAAGGGCCATGCATCTGTTTCCCAATCGAGTATTGTTTCCCCGTCAACGAAAGGGCTGTCTGCTAGGAGAGGATTATCTCTCTTCCGATGCACTATTTCATGTTTACTGTGTCCCACGCACCCTCACATTGACGAATTAACGCAGAAATAGCGTCACTATGTCATACTATAGGAGCCATTCCTTCTGTTTCCCAATCGAGTATTGTTTCCCCGGCAACGAAAGGGCTGTCTGCTAGGAGTGGATTATCTCTTTTCCGATGCACTATTTCATGTTTACTGTGTCCCACGCACCCTCACATTGACGAATTAACGCATAAATGGCGTCGCTATGACATACTATAGGAGCCATGCCTTCTGTTTCCCAATCGAGTATTGTTTGCCCGGCAACGATAGGGCTGTCTGCTAGGAGAGCATTATGTCTCTTCCGATGCACTATTTCATGTTTACTGTGTCCCACGCACCCCCACATTGACAAATTAACGCAGAAATGGCGTCGTTATGACATACTATAGGAGCCATGCCTTCTGTTTCCCAATCGAGTATTGTTTCCCCGGCAACGAAAGGGCTGTCTGCTAGGAGTGGATTATCTCTTTTCCGATGCACTATTTCATGTTTACTGTGTCTCACGCACCCTCACATTGACGAATTAACGCAGAAATGGCGTCGCTATGACATACTATAGGAGCCATGTCTTCTGTTTCCCAATCGAGTATTGTTTCCCCGGCAACGAAAGGGCTGTCTGCTAGGAGTGGATTATCTCTTGTCCGATGCACTATTTCATGTTTACTTTGTCCCACGCACCCCCACATTGACGAATTAACGCAGAAATGGCGTCGCTATGACATACTATAGGAGCCACGCCTTCTGTTTCCCAATCGAGTATTGTTTCCCCGGCAACGAAAGGGCTGTCTGCTAGGAGAGGATTATCTCTTTTCCGATGCACTATTTCATGTTTACTGTGTCCCACGCACCCTAACATTGACGAATTAACGCAGAATTTGCGTCGCTATGACATACTATAGGAGCCATGCCTTCTGTTTCCCAATCGAGTATTGTTTCCCCGGCAACGAAACGGCTTTCTGCTAGGAGCGGATTATCTCTTTTCCGATGCACTATTTCATGTTTACTGTGTCCCACGCACCCCCACATTGACTAATTAACGCAGAAATGGCGTCGCTATGACATACTATAGGAGCCATGTCTTCTGTTTCCCATTCGAGTATTGTTTCCCCAGCAACGAAAGGGCTGTCTGCTAGGAGAGGATTATCTCTCTTCCGATGCCCTATTTCATGTCTACTGTGTCCCACGCACCCTCACATTGAATTAACGCAGAAATGGCGCCGCTATTACATACTATAGGAGCCATGCCTTCTGTTTCCCAATCGAGTATTGTTTCCCCGGCAACGAAAGGGCTGTCTGCTAGGAGACGATTATCTCTCTTCCGATGCACTATTTCATCTTTACTGTGTCCCACGCACCCTCACATTGACGAATTAACGCAGAAATGGCGTCGCTATGACATACTATAGGAGCCATGCCTTCTGTTTCCCAATCGAGTATTGTTTCCCCGGCTACGAAAGGGCTGTCTGCTAGGATTGGATTATCTCTCTTCCGATGCACTATTTCATGTTTACTGTGTCCCACGCACCCCCACATTGACAAATTAACGCAGAAATGGCGTCGTTATCACATACTATAGGAGCCATGCCTTCTGTTTCCCAATCGAGTATTGTTTCCCCGGCAACGAAAGGGCTGTCTGCTAGGAGTGGATTATCTCTTTTCCGATGCACTATTTCATGTTTACTGTGTCCCACGCACCCTCACATTGACGAATTAACGCATAAATGGCGTCGCTATGACATACTATAGGGGCCATGCCTTCTGTTTCCCAATCGAGTATTGTTTGCCCGGCAACGATAGGGCTGTCTGCTAGGAGAGCATTATGTCTCTTCCGATGCACTATTTCATGTTTACTGTGTCCCACGCACCCCCACATTGACAAATTAACGCAGAAATGGCGTCGTTATGACATACTACAGGAGCCATGTCTTCTGTTTCCCAATCGAGTATTGTTTCCCCAGCAACGAAAGGGCTGTCTGCTAGGAGAGGATTATCTCTCTTCCGATGCCCTATTTCATGTTTACTGTGTCCCACGCACCCTCACATTGAATTAACGCAGAAATGGCGTCGCTATTACATACTATAGGAGCCATGCCTTCTGTTTCCCAATCGAGTATTGTTTCCCCGGCAACGAAAGGGCTGTCTGCTAGGAGACGATTATCTCTCTTCCGATGCACTATTTCATGTTTACTGTGTCCCACGCACACTCACATTGACGAATTAACGCAGAAATGGCGTCGCTATGACATACTATAGGAGCCATGCCTTCTGTTTCCCAATCGAGTATTGTTTCCCCGGCTACGAAAGGGCTGTGTGCTAGGATTGGATTATCTCTCTTCCGATGCACTATTTCATGTTTACTGCGTCCCACGCACCCCCACATTGACGAATTAACGCAGAAATGGCGTCGCTATGACATACTATAGGAGCCATGCCTTCTGTTTCCCAATCGAGTATTGTTTCACCGGCAACGAAAGGGCTGTCTGCTAGGAGTGGATTATCTCTTTTCCGATGCACTATTTCATGTTTACTGTGTCCCACGCACCCTCACATTGACGAATTAACGCCGAATTTGCGTCGCTATGACATACTATAGGAGCCATGCCTTCTGTTTCCCAATCTAGTATTGTTTCCCCGGCAACGAAAGGGCTGTCTGCTAGGAGTGGATTATCTCTTTTCCGATGCACTATTTCATGTTTACTGTGTCCCACGCACCCTCACATTGACGAATTAACGCCGAATTTGCGTCGCTATGACATACTATAGGAGCCATGCCTTCTGTTTCCCAATCTAGTATTGTTTCCACGGCAACGAAAGGGCTGTCTGCTAGGAGTGTATTATCTCTTTTCCGATGCACTATTTCATGTTTACTGTGTCCCACGCACCCCCACATTGACTAATTAACGCAGAAATGGCGTCACTATGACATACTATAGGAGCCATGTCTTCTGTTTCCCAGTCGAGTATTGTTTCCCCAGCAACTAAAGGGATGTCTGCTAGGAGAGGACTATCTCTCTTCCGATGCCCTATTTCATGTTTACTGTGTCCCACGCACCCTCACATTGAATTAACTCAGAAATGGCGTCGCTATTACATACTATAGGAGCCATGCCTTCTGTTTCCCAATCGAGTATTGTTTCCCCGGCAACGAAAGGGCTGTCTGCTAGGAGACGATTATCTCTCTTCCGATGCACTATTTCATGTTTACTGTGTCCCACGCACCCTCACATTGACGAATTAACGCAGAATTTGCGTCGCTATGACATACTATAGGAGCCATGCCTTCTGTTTCCCAATCGAGTATTGTTTCCCCGGCAACGAAAGGGCTTTCTGCTAGGAGTGGATTATCTCTTTTCCGATGCACTATTTCATGTTTACTGTGTCCCACGCACCCCCAAATTGACTAATTAACGCAGAAATGGCGTCACTATGACATACTATAGGAGCCATGCCTTCTGGTTCCCAATCGAGTATTGTTTCCCCGGCAACGAAAGGGCTGATTGCTAGGAGTTGATTATCTCTTTTCCGATGCACTATTTCATGCTTACTGTATCCCACGCACCCTCACATTGAATTAACGCAGAAATGGCGTCGCTATGACATACTATAGGAGCCATGCCTTCTGTTTCCCAATCGAGTATTGTTTCCCTGGCAACGAAAGGGCTTTCTGCTAGGAGTGGATTATCTCTTTCCCGATGCACTATTTCATGTTTACTGTGTCCCACGCACCCCCAAATTGACTAATTAACGCAGAAATGGCGTCACTATGACATACTATAGGAGCCATGTCTTCTGTTTCCCAGTCGAGTATTGTTTCCCCAGCAACGAAAGGGCTGTCTGCTAGGAGAGGATTATCTCTCTTCCGATGCCCTATTTCATGTTTACTGTGTCCCACGCACCCTCACATTGAATTAACGCAGAAATGGCGTTGCTATGACATACTATAGGAGCCATGCCTTCTGTTTCCCAATCGAGTATTGTTTCCCCAGCAACGAAAGGGCTGTCTGCTAGGAGTGGATTATCTCTTTTCCGATGCACTATTTCATGTTTACTGTGTCCCACGCACCCTCACATTGACGAATTAACGCAGAAATGGCGTTGCTATGACATACTATAAGAGCCATGCATCTGTTTCCCAATCGAGTATTGTTTCCCCGTCAACGAAAGGGCTGTCTGCTAGGAGAGGATTATCTCCCTTCCGATGCCCTATTTCATGTTTACTGTGTCCCACGCACCCTCACATTGAATTAACGCAGAAATGGCGTCGCTATGACATACTATAGGAGCCATGCCTTCTGTTTCCCAATCGAGTATTGTTTCCCCGGCTACGAAAGGGCTGTGTGCTAGGATTGGATTATCTCTCTTCCGATGCACTATTTCATGTTTACTGTGTCCCACGCACCCCCACATTGACGAATTAACGCAGAAATGGCGTCGCTATGACATACTATAGGAGCCATGCCTTCTGTTTCCCAATCGAGTATTGTTTCCCCGGCAACGAAAGGGCTGTCTGCTAGGAGTGGATTATCTCTTTTCCGATGCACTATTTCATGTTTACTGTGTCCCACGCACCCTCACATTGACGAATTAACGCCGAATTTGCGTCGCTATGACATACTATAGGAGCCATGCCTTCTGTTTCCCAATCTAGTATTGTTTCCCCGGCAACGAAAGGGCTGTCTGCTAGGAGTGGATTATCTCTTTTCCGATGCACTATTTCATGTTTACTGTGTCCCACGCACCCTCACATTGACGAATTAACGCCGAATTTGCGTCGCTATGACATACTATAGGAGCCATGCCTTCTGTTTCCCAATCTAGTATTGTTTCCACGGCAACGAAAGGGCTGTCTGCTAGGAGTGTATTATCTCTTTTCCGATGCACTATTTCATGTTTACTGTGTCCCACGCACCCCCACATTGACTAATTAACGCAGAAATGGCGTCACTATGACATACTATAGGAGCCATGTCTTCTGTTTCCCAGTCGAGTATTGTTTCCCCAGCAACTAAAGGGATGTCTGCTAGGAGAGGACTATCTCTCTTCCGATGCCCTATTTCATGTTTACTGTGTCCCACGCACCCTCACATTGAATTAACTCAGAAATGGCGTCGCTATTACATACTATAGGAGCCATGCCTTCTGTTTCCTAATCGAGTATTGTTTCCCCGGCAACGAAAGGGCTGTCTGCTAGGAGACGATTATCTCTCTTCCGATGCACTATTTCATGTTTACTGTGTCCCACGCACCCTCACATTGACGAATTAACGCAGAATTTGCGTCGCTATGACATACTATAGGAGCCATGCCTTCTGTTTCCCAATCGAGTATTGTTTCCCCGGCAACGAAAGGGCTTTCTGCTAGGAGTGGATTATCTCTTTTCCGATGCACTATTTCATGTTTACTGTGTCCCACGCACCCCCACATTGACTAATTAACGCAGAAATGGCGTCACTATGACATACTATAGGAGCCATGTCTTCTGTTTCCCAGTCGAGTATTGTTTCCCCAGCAACGAAAGGGCTGTCTGCTAGGAGAGGATTATCTCTCTTCCGATGCCCTATTTCATGTTTACTGTGTCCCACGCACCCTCACATTGAATTAACGCAGAAATGGCGTTGCTATGACATACTATAGGAGCCATGCCTTCTGTTTCCCAATCGAGTATTGTTTCCCCAGCAACGAAAGGGCTGTCTGCTAGGAGTGGATTATCTCTTTTCCGATGCACTATTTCATGTTTACTGTGTCCCACGCACCCTCACATTGACGAATTAACGCAGAAATGGCGTTGCTATGACATACTATAAGAGCCATGCATCTGTTTCCCAATCGAGTATTGTTTCCCCGTCAACGAAAGGGCTGTCTGCTAGGAGAGGATTATCTCCCTTCCGATGCCCTATTTCATGTTTACTGTGTCCCACGCACCCTCACATTGAATTAACGCAGAAATGGCGTCGCTATTACATACTATAGGAGCCAAGCCTTCTGTTTCCCAATCGAGTATTGTTTCCCTGGCAACGAAAGGGCTGTCTGCTAGGAGACGATTATCTCTCTTCCCATGCACTATTTCATGTTTACTGTGTCCCACGCACCCTCACATTGACGAATTAACGCAGAAATGGCGTCGCTATGACATACTATAGGAGCCATGCCTTCTGTTTCCCAATCGAGTATTGTTTCCCCGGCAACGAAAGGGCTTTCTGCTAGGAGTGGATTATCTCTTTTCCGATGCACTATTTCATGTTTACTGTGTCCCACGCACCCCCACATTGACTAATTAACGCAGAAATGGCGTCACTATGACATACTATAGGAGCCATGTCTTCTGTTTCCCAGTCGAGTATTGTTTCCCCAGCAACGAAAGGGCTGTCTGCTAGGAGAGGATTATCTCTCTTCCGATGCCCTATTTCATGTTTACTGTGTCCCACGCACCCTCACATTGAATTAACGCAGAAATGGCGTTGCTATGACATACTATAGGAGCCATGCCTTCTGTTTCCCAATCGAGTATTGTTTCCCCAGCATCGAAAGGGCTGTCTGCTAGGAGTGGATTATCTCTTTTCCGATGCACTATTTCATGTTTACTGTGTCCCACGCACCCTCACATTGACGAATTAACGCAGAAATATCGTTGCTATGACATACTATAAGGGCCATGCATCTGTTTCCCAATCGAGTATTGTTTCCCCGTCAACGAAAGGGCTGTCTGCTAGGAGAGGATTATCTCTCTTCCGATGCACTATTTCATGTTTACTGTGTCCCACGCACCCTCACATTGACGAATTAACGCAGAAATGGCGTCACTATGTCATACTATAGGAGCCATTCCTTCTGTTTCCCAATCGAGTATTGTTTCCCCGGCAACGAAAGGGCTGTCTGCTAGGAGTGGATTATCTCTTTTCCGATGCACTATTTCATGTTTACTGTGTCCCACGCACCCTCACATTGACGAATTAACGCATAAATGGCGTCGCTATGACATACTATAGGAGCCATGCCTTCTGTTTCCCAATCGAGTATTGTTTGCCCGGCAACGATAGGGCTGTCTACTAGGAGAGCATTATGTCTCTTCCGATGCACTATTTCATGTTTACTGTGTCCCACGCACCCCCACATTGACAAATTAACGCAGAAATGGCGTCGTTATGACATACTATAGGAGCCATGCCTTCTGTTTCCCAATCGAGTATTGTTTCCCCGGCAACGAAAGGGCTGTCTGCTAGGAGTGGATTATCTCTTTTCCGATGCACTATTTCATGTTTACTGTGTCTCACGCACCCTCACATTGACGAATTAACGCAGAAATGGCGTCGCTATGACATACTATAGGAGCCATGTCTTCTGTTTCCCAATCGAGTATTGTTTCCCCGGCAACGAAAGGGCTGTCTGCTAGGAGTGGATTATCTCTTGTCCGATGCACTATTTCATGTTTACTTTGTCCCACGCACCCTCACATTGACGACTTAACGCAGAAATGGCGTCGCTATGACATACTCTAGGAGCCACGCCTTCTGTTTCCCAATCGAGTATTGTTTCCCCGGCAACGAAAGGGCTGTCTGCTAGGAGAGGATTATCTCTTTTCCGATGCACTATTTCATGTTTACTGTGTCCCACGCACCCTAACATTGACGAATTAACGCAGAATTTGCGTCGCTATGACATACTATAGGAGCCATGCCTTCTGTTTCCCAATCGAGTATTGTTTCCCCGGCAACGAAACGGCTTTCTGCTAGGAGCGGATTATCTCTTTTCCGATGCACTATTTCATGTTTACTGTGTCCCACGCACCCCCACATTGACTAATTAACGCAGAAATGGCGTCGCTATGACATACTATAGGAGCCATGTCTTCTGTTTCCCATTCGAGTATTGTTTCCCCAGCAACGAAAGGGCTGTCTGCTAGGAGAGGATTATCTCTCTTCCGATGCCCTATTTCATGTCTACTGTGTCCCACGCACCCTCACATTGAATTAACGCAGAAATGGCGCCGCTATTACATACTATAGGAGCCATGCCTTCTGTTTCCCAATCGAGTATTGTTTCCCCGGCAACGAAAGGGCTGTCTGCTAGGAGACGATTATCTCTCTTCCGATGCACTATTTCATGTTTACTGTGTCCCACGCACCCTCACATTGACGAATTAACGCAGAAATGGCGTCGCTATGACATACTATAGGAGCCATGCCTTCTGTTTCCCAATCGAGTATTGTTTCCCCGGCTACGAAAGGGCTGTCTGCTAGGATTGGATTATCTCTCTTCCGATGCACTATTTCATGTTTACTGTGTCCCACGCACCCCCACATTAACGAATTAACGCAGAAATGGCGTCGCTATGACATACTATAGGAGCCATGCCTTCTGTTTCCCAATCGAGTATTGTTTCCCCGGCAACGAAAGGGCTGTCTGCTAGGAGTAGATTATCTCTTTTCCGATGCACTATTTCATTTTTACTGTGTCCCACGCACCCTCACATTGACGAATTAACGCCGAATTTGCGTCGCTATGACATACTATAGGAGCCATGCCTTCTGTTTCCCAATCTAGTATTGTTTCCACGGCAACGAAAGGGCTGTCTGCTAGGAGTGGATTATCTCTTTTCCGATCCACTATTTCATGTTTACTGTGTCCCACGCACCCTCACATTGACGAATTAACGCATAAATGGCGTCGCTATGACATACTATAGGAGCCATGCCTTCTGTTTCCCAATCGAGTATTGTTTCCCCGGCAACGAAAGGGCTGTCTGCTAGGAGTGGATTATCTCTTTTCCGATGCACTATTTCATGTTTACTGTGTCCCATGCATCCCCACATTGACTAATTAACGCAGAAATGGCGTCGCTATGACATACTATAGGAGCCATGTCTTCTGTTTCCCAATCGAGTATTGTTTCCCCAGCAACGAAAGGGCTGTCTGCTAGGAGAGGATTATCTCTCTTCCGATGCCCTATTTCATGTTTACTGTGTCCCACGCACCCTCACATTGACGAATTAACGCAGAAATGGCGTCGCGATGACATACTATAGGAGCCATGCCTTCTGTTTCCCAATCGAGTATTGTTTCCCCGGCAACGAAAGGGCTGTCTGCTAGGAGACGATTATCTCTCTTCCGATGCACTATTTCATGTTTACTGTGTCCCACGCACCCTCACATTAACGAATTAACGCAGAAATGGCGTCGCTATGACATACTATAGGAGCCACGCCTTCTGTTTCCCAATCGAGTATTGTTTCCCCGGCAACGAAAGGGCTGTCTGCTAGGAGAGGATTTTCTCTTTTCCGATGCACTATTTCATGTTTACTGTGTCCCACGCATCCCCACATTGACTAATTAACGCAGAAATGGCGTCGCTATGACATACTATAGGAGCCATGCCTTCTGTTTATCAATCGAGTATTGTTTCCCTGGCAACGAAAGGGCTGTCTGCTAGGAATAAATTATCTCTTTTCCGATGCACTATTTCATGTTTACTGTGTCCCACGCACCCTCACATTGACGAATTAAAGCAGAAATGGCATCGCTATGACATACTATAGGAGCCATGCCTTCTGTTCCCCAATCGAGTATTGTTTCCCTGGCTACGAAAGGGCTGTCTGCTAGGAGTGGATTATCTCTCTTCCGATGCACTATTTCATGTTTACTGTGTCCCACGCACCCCCACATTGACGAATTAACGCAGAAAGGCGTCGCTATGACATACTATAGGAGCCATGCCTTCTGTTTCCCAATCGAGTATTGTTTCCCCGGCAACGAAAGGGCTGTCTGCTAGGAGTGGACTATCTCTTTTCCGATGCACTGTTTCATGTTTACTGTGTCCCACGCATCCTCACATTGACGAATTAATGCAGAAATGGCGTTGCTATGACATACTATAAGAGCCATGCCTTCTGTTTCCCAATCGAGTATTGTTTCCCCGTCAACGAAAGGGCTGTCTGCTAGGAGAGGATTATCTCTCTTCCGATGCACTATTTCATGTTTACTGTGTCCCACGCACCCTCACATTGACGAATTAACGCAGAAATGGCGTCGCTATGACATACTATAGGAGCCATGCCTTCTGTTTCCCAATCGAGTATTGTTTCCCCGGCAACGAAAGGGCTGTCTGCTAGGAGTGGATTATCTCTTTTCCGATGCACTACTTCATGTTTACTGTGTCCCACGCACCCTCACATTGACGAATTAACGCATAAATGGCGTCGCTATGACATACTATGGGAGCCATTACTTCTGTTTCCCAATCGAGTATTGTTTGCCCGGCAACGATAGGGCTGTCTGCTAGGAGAGCATTATGTCTCTTCCGATGCACTATTTTATGTTTACTGTGTCCCACGCACCCCCACATTGACGAATTAACGCAGAAATGGCGTCGTTATGACATACTATAGGAGCCATGCCTTCTGTTTCCCAATCGAGTATTGTTTCCCCGGCAACGAAAGGGCTGTATGCTAGGAGTGGATTATCTCTTTTCCGATGCACTATTTCACGTTTACTGTGCCCACGCACCCTCACATTGACGAATTAACGCAGAAATGGCGTCGCTATGACATACTATAGGAGCCATGTCTTCTGTTTCCCAATCGAGTATTGTTTCCCCGGCAACGAAAGGGCTGTCTGCTAGGAGTGGATTATCTCTTGTCCGATGCACTATTTCATGTTTAATTTCTCCCACGCACCCTCACATTGACGAATTAACGCAGAAATGGCGTCGCTATGACATACTATAGGAGCCACGCCTTCTGTTTCCCAATCGAGTATTGTTTCCCCGGCAATGAAAGGGCTGTCTGCTAGGAGAGGATTATCTCTTTTCCGATGCACTATTTCATGTTTACTGTGTCCCACGCACGCTCACATTGACGAATTAACGCAGAATTTGCGTCGCTATGACATACTATAGGAGCCATGCCTTCTGTTTCCCAATCGAGTATTGTTTCCCCAGCAACGAAAGGGCTGTCTGCTAGGAGAGGATTATCTCTCTTCCGATGCCCTATTTCATGTTTACTGTGTCCCACGCACCCTCACATTGAATTAACGCAGAATTGGCGTCGCTATTACATACTATAGGAGCCATGACTTCTGTTTCCCAATCGTGTATTGTTTCCCCGGCAACGAAAGGGCTGTCTGCTAGGAGACGATTATCTCTCTTCCGATGCACTATTTCATATTTACCGTGTCCCACGCACCCCCACATTGACAAATTAACGCAGAAATGGCGTCGTTATGACATACTATAGGAGCCATGCCTTCTGTTTCCCAATCGAGTATTGTTTGCCCGGCAACGGTAGGGCTGTCTGCTAGGAGAGCATTATGTCTCTTCCGATGCACTATTTCATGTTTACTGTGTCCCACGCACCCCCACATTGACAAATTAACGCAGAAATGGCGTCGTTATGACATACTATAGGAGCCATGCCTTCTGTTTCCCAATCGAGTATTGTTTCCCCGGCAACGAAAGGGCTGTCTGCTAGGAGTGGATTATCTCTTGTCCGATGCACTATTTCATGTTTACTTTGTCCCACGCACCCTCACATTGACGAATTAACGCAGAAATGGCGTCGCTATGACATACTATAGGAGCCACGCCTTCTGTTTCCCAATCGAGTATTGTTTCCCCGGCAACGAAAGGGCTGTCTGCTAGGAGAGGATTTTCTCTTTTCCGATGCACTATTTCATGTTTACTGTGTCCCACGCATCCCCACATTGACTAATTAACGCAGAAATGGCGTCGCTATGACATACTATAGGAGCCATGCCTTCTGTTTATCAATCGAGTATTGTTTCCCTGGCAACGAAAGGGCTGTCTGCTAGGAGTAAATTATCTCTTTTCCGATGCACTATTTCATGTTTACTGTGTCCCACGCACCCTCACATTGACGAATTAAAGCAGAAATGGCATCGCTATGACATACTATAGGAGCCATGCCTTCTGTTCCCCAATCGAGTATTGTTTCCCTGGCTACGAAAGGGCTGTCTGCTAGGAGTGGATTATCTCTCTTCCGATGCACTATTTCATGTTTACTGTGTCCCACGCACCCCCACATTGACGAATTAACGCAGAAAGGCGTCGCTATGACATACTATAGGAGCCATGCCTTCTGTTTCCCAATCGAGTATTGTTTCCCCGGCAACGAAAGGGCTGTCTGCTAGGAGTGGACTATCTCTTTTCCGATGCACTGTTTCATGTTTACTGTGTCCCACGCATCCTCACATTGACGAATTAATGCAGAAATGGCGTTGCTATGACATACTATAAGAGCCATGCCTTCTGTTTCCCAATCGAGTATTGTTTCCCCGTCAACGAAAGGGCTGTCTGCTAGGAGAGGATTATCTCTCTTCCGATGCACTATTTCATGTTTACTGTGTCCCACGCACCCTCACATTGACGAATTAACGCAGAAATGGCGTCGCTATGACATACTATATGAGCCATGCCTTCTGTTTCCCAATCGAGTATTGTTTCCCCGGCAACGAAAGGGCTGTCTGCTAGGAGTGGATTATCTCTTTTCCGATGCACTACTTCATGTTTACTGTGTCCCACGCACCCTCACATTGACGAATTAACGCATAAATGGCGTCGCTATGACATACTATGGGAGCCATTACTTCTGTTTCCCAATCGAGTATTGTTTGCCCGGCAACGATAGGGCTGTCTGCTAGGAGAGCATTATGTCTCTTCCGATGCACTATTTTATGTTTACTGTGTCCCACGCACCCCCACATTGACGAATTAACGCAGAAATGGCGTCGTTATGACATACTATAGGAGCCATGCCTTCTGTTTCCCAATCGAGTATTGTTTCCCCGGCAACGAAAGGGCTGTATGCTAGGAGTGGATTATCTCTTTTCCGATGCACTATTTCATGTTTACTGTGCCCACGCACCCTCACATTGACGAATTAACGCAGAAATGGCGTCGCTATGACATACTATAGGAGCCATGTCTTCTGTTTCCCAATCGAGTATTGTTTCCCCGGCAACGAAAGGGCTGTCTGCTAGGAGTGGATTATCTCTTGTCCGATGCACTATTTCATGTTTAATTTCTCCCACGCACCCTCACATTGACGAATTAACGCAGAAATGGCGTCGCTATGACATACTATAGGAGCCACGCCTTCTGTTTCCCAATCGAGTATTGTTTCCCCGGCAATGAAAGGGCTGTCTGCTAGGAGAGGATTATCTCTTTTCCGATGCACTATTTCATGTTTACTGTGTCCCACGCACGCTCACATTGACGAATTAACGCAGAATTTGCGTCGCTATGACATACTATAGGAGCCATGCCTTCTGTTTCCCAATCGAGTATTGTTTCCCCAGCAACGAAAGGGCTGTCTGCTAGGAGAGGATTATCTCTCTTCCGATGCCCTATTTCATGTTTACTGTGTCCCACGCACCCTCACATTGAATTAACGCAGAATTGGCGTCGCTATTACATACTATAGGAGCCATGACTTCTGTTTCCCAATCGTGTATTGTTTCCCCGGCAACGAAAGGGCTGTCTGCTAGGAGACGATTATCTCTCTTCCGATGCACTATTTCATATTTACTGTGTCCCACGCACCCCCACATTGACAAATTAACGCAGAAATGGCGTCGTTATGACATACTATAGGAGCCATGCCTTCTGTTTCCCAATCGAGTATTGTTTGCCCGGCAACGGTAGGGCTGTCTGCTAGGAGAGCATTATGTCTCTTCCGATGCACTATTTCATGTTTACTGTGTCCCACGCACCCCCACATTGACAAATTAACGCAGAAATGGCGTCGTTATGACATACTATAGGAGCCATGTCTTCTGTTTCCCAATCGAGTATTGTTTCCCCGGCAACGAAAGGGCTGTCTGCTAGGAGTGGATTATCTCTTGTCCGATGCACTATTTCATGTTTACTTTGTCCCACGCACCCTCACATTGACGAATTAACGCAGAAATGGCGTCGCTATGACATACTATAGGAGCCATGCCTTCTGTTTCCCAATCGAGTATTGTTTCCCCGGCAACGAAACGGCTTTCTGCTAGGAGAGAGGATTATCTCTCTTCCGATGCACTATTTCATGTTTACTGTGTCCCACGCACCCCCACATTGACTAATTAACGCAGAAATGGCGTCGCTATGACATACTATAGGAGCCATGTCTTCTGTTTCCCATTCGAGTATTGTTTCCCCAGCAACGAAAGGGCTGTCTGCTAGGTCAGGATTATCTCTCTTCCGATGCCCTATTCCATGTTTACTGTGTCCCACGCACCCTCACATTGAATTAACGCGGAAATGGCGTCGCTATTACATACTATAGGAGCCATGCATTCTGTTTCCCAATCGAGTATTGTTTCCCCGGCAACGAAAGGGCTGTCTGCTAGGAGACGATTATCTCTCTTCCGATGCACTATTACATGTTTACTGTGTCCCACGCACCCCCACATTGACTAATTAACGCAGAAATGGCGTCGCTATGACATACTATAGGAGCCGTGCCTTCTGTTTCCCAATCGAGTATTGTTTCCCCGGCAACGAAACGACTTTCTGCTAGGAGAGGATTATCTCTCTTCCGATGCCCTATTTCATGTTTACTGTGTCCCACGCACCCTCACATTGAATTAACGCAGAAATGGCGTCGCTATTACATAGTATAGGAGCCATGCCTTCTGTTTCCCAATCGAGTATTGTTTCCCCGGCTACGAAAGGGCTGTCTGCTAGGATTGGATTATCTCTCTTCCGATGCACTATTTCATGTTTACTGTGTCCCACGCACCCCCACATTAACGAATTAACGCAGAAATGGCGTCGCTATGACATACTATAGGAGCCATGCCTTCTGTTTCCCAATCGAGTATTGTTTCCCCGGCAACGAAAGGGCTGTCTGCTAGGAGTAGATTATCTCTTTTCCGATGCACTATTTCATGTTTACTGTGTCCCACGCACCCTCACATTGACGAATTAACGCCGAATTTGCGTCGCTATGACATACTATAGGAGCCATGCCTTCTGTTTCCCAATCCAGTATTGTTTCCACGGCAACGAAAGGGCTGTCTGCTAGGAGTGGATTATCTCTTTTCCGATCCACTATTTCATGTTTACTGTGTCCCACGCACCCTCACATTGACGAATTAACGCATAAATGGCGTCGCTATGACATACTATAGGAGCCATGACTTCTGTTTCCCAATCGAGTATTGTTTCCCCGGCAACGAAAGGGCTGTCTGCTAGGAGTGGATTATCTCTTTTCCGATGCACTATTTCATGTTTACTGTGTCCCACGCATCCCCACATTGACTAATTAACGCAGAAATGGCGTCGCTATGACATACTATAGGAGCCATGTCTTCTGTTTATCAATCGAGTATTGTTTCCCCAGCAACGAAAGGGCTGTCTGCTAGGAGAGGATTATCTCTCTTCCGATGCCCTATTTCATGTTTACTGTGTCCCACGCACCCTCACATTGAATTAACGCAGAAATGGCGTCGCTATTACATACTATAGGAGCCATGCCTTCTGTTTCCCAATCGAGTATTGTTTCCCCGGCAACGAAAGGGCTGTCTGCTAGGAGACGATTATCTCTCTTCCGATGCACTATTTCATGTTTACTGTGTCCCACGCACTCTCACATTGACGAATTAACGCAGAAATGGCGTCGCTATGACATACTATAGGAGCCACGCCTTCTGTTTCCCAATCGAGTATTGTTTCCCCGGCAACGAAAGGGCTGTCTGCAAGGAGAGGATTTTCTCTTTTCCGATGCACTATTTCATGTTTACTGTGTCCCACGCATCCCCACATTGACTAATTAACGCAGAAATGGCGTCGCTATGACATACTATAGGAGCCATGCCTTCTGTTTCCCAATCGAGTATTGTTTCCCCGGCAACGAAAGGGCTGTCTGCTAGGAATAAATTATCTCTTTTCCGATGCACTATTTCATGTTTACTGTGTCCCAAGCACCCTCACATTGACGAATTAACGGAGAAATGGCATCGCTATGACATACTATAGGAGCCATGCCTTCTGTTTCCCAATCGAGTATTGTTTCCCTGGCTACGAAAGGGCTGTCTGCTAGGAGTGGATTATCTCTCTTCCGATGCACTATTTCATGTTTACTGTGTCCCACGCACCCCCACATTGACGAATTAACGCAGAAATGGCGACGCTATGACATACTATAGGAGCCATGCCTTCTGTTTCCCAATCGAGTATTGTTTCCCCGGCAACGAAAGGGCTGTCTGCTAGGAGTGGACTATCTCTTTTCCGATGCACTGCTTCATGTTTACTGTGTCCCACGCATCCTCACATTGCCGAATTAATGCAGAAATGGCGTTGCTATGACATACTATAAGAGCCATGCCTTCTGTTTCCCAATCGAGTATTGTTTCCCCGTCAACGAAAGGGCTGTCTGCTAGGAGAGGATTATCTCTCTTCCGATGCACTATTTCATGTTTACTGTGTCCCACGCACCCTCACATTGACGAATTAACGCAGAAATGGCGTCGCTATGACATACTATAGGAGCCATGCCTTCTGTTTCCCAATCGAGTATTGTTTCCCCGGCAACGAAAGGGCTGTCTGCTAGGAGTGGATTATCTCTTTTCCGATGCACTACTTCATGTTTACTGTGTCCCACGCACCCTCACATTGACGAATTAACGCATAAATGGCGTCGCTATGACATACTATGGGAGCCATGCCTTCTGTTTCCCAATCGAGTATTGTTTCCCAGGCAACGAAAGGGCTGTCTGCAAGGAGAGGATTTTCTCTTTTCCGATGCACTATTTCATGTTTACTGTGTCCCACGCATCCCCACATTGACTAATTAACGCAGAAATGGCGTCGCTATTACATACTATAGGAGCCATGCCTTCTGTTTCCCAATCGAGTATTGTTTCCCCGGCAACGAAAGGGCTGTCTGCTAGGAATAAATTATCTCTTTTCCGATGCACTATTTCATGTTTACTGTGTCCCACGCACCCTCACATTGACGAATTAACGCAGAAATGGCATCGCTATGACATACTATAGGAGACATGCCTTCTGTTTCCCAATCGAGTATTGTTTCCCCGGCTACGAAAGGGCTGTCTGCTAGGAGTGGATTATCTCTCTTCCGATGCACTATTTCATGTTTACTGTATCCCACGCACCCCCACATTGACGAATTAACGCAGAAATGGCGTCGCTATGACATACTATAGGAGCCATGCCTTCTGTTTCCCAATCGAGTATTGTTTCCCCGGCAACGAAAGGGCTGTCTGCTAGGAGTGGATTATCTCTTTTCCGATGCACTATGTCATGTTTACTGTGTCCCACGCATCCCCACATTGACTAATTAACGCAGAAATGGCGTCGCTATGACATACTATAGGAGCCATGTCTTCTGTTTCCCAATCGAGTATTGTTTCCCCAGCAACGAAAGGGCTGTCTGCTAGGAGAGGATTATCTCTCTTCCGATGCCCTATTTCATGTTTACTGTGTCCCACGCACCCTCACATTGAATTAACGCAGAAATGGCGTCGCTATTACATACTATAGGAGCCATGCCTTCTGTTTCCCAATCGAGTATTGTTTCCCCGGCAACGAAAGGGCTGTCTGCTAGCAGACGATTATCTCTCTTCCGATGCACTATTTCATGTTTACTGTGTCCCACGCACTCTCACATTGACGAATTAACGCAGAAATGGCGTCGCTATGACATACTATAGGAGCCACGCCTTCTGTTTCCCAATCGAGTATTGTTTCCCCGGCAACGAAAGGGCTGTCTGCAAGGAGAGGATTTTCTCTTTTCCGATGCACTATTTCATGTTTACTGTGTCCCACGCATCCCCACATTGACTAATTGACGCAGAAATGGCGTCGCTATGACATACTATAGGAGCCATGCCTTCTGTTTCCCAATCGAGTATTGTTTCCCCGGCAACGAAAGGGCTGTCTGCTAGGAATAAATTATCTCTTTTCCGATGCACTATTTCATGTTTACTGTGTCCCACGCACCCTCACATTGACGAATTAACGCAGAAATGGCATCGCTATGACATACTATAGGAGCCATGCCTTCTGTTTCCCAATCGAGTATTGTTTCCCTGGCTACGAAAGGGCTGTCTGCTAGGAGTGGATTATCTCTCTTCCGATGCACTATTTCATGTTTACTGTGTCCCACGCACCCCCACATTGACGAATTAACGCAGAAATGGCGTCGCTATGTCATACTATAGGAGCCATGCCTTCTGTTTCCCAATCGAGTATTGTTTCCCCGGCAACGAAAGGGCTGTCTGCTAGGAGTGGACTATCTCTTTTCCGATGCACTGTTTCATGTTTACTGTGTCCCACGCATCCTCACATTGACGAATTAATGCAGAAATGGCGTTGCTATGACATACTATAAGAGCCATGTCTTCTGTTTCCCAATCGAGTATTTTTTCCTCGTCAACGAAAGGGCTGTCTGCTAGGAGAGGATTATCTCTCTTCCGATGCACTATTTCATGTTTACTGTGTCCCACGCACCCTCACATTGACGAATTAACGCAGAAATGGCGTCGCTATGACATACTATAGGAGCCATGCCTTCTGTTTCCCAATCGAGTATTGTTTCCCCGGCAACGAAAGGGCTGTCTGCTAGGAGTGGATTATCTCTTTTCCGATGCACTACTTCATGTTTACTGTGTCCCACGCACCCTCACATTGACGAATTAACGCATAAATGGCGTCGCTATGACATACTACGGGAGCCATGACTTCTGTTTCCCAATCGAGTATTGTTTGCCCGGCAACGAAAGGGCTGTCTGCTAGGAGAGCATTATGTCTCTTCCGATGCACTATTTCATGTTTACTGTGTCCCACGCACCCCCACATTGACGAATTAACGTAGAAATGGCGTCGTTATGACATACTATAGGAGCCATGCCTTCTGTTTCCCAATCGAGTATTGTTTCCCCGGCAACGAAAGGGCTGTATGCTAGGAGTGGATTATCTCTTTTCCGATGCACTATTTCATGTTTACTGTGCCCACGCACCCTCACATTGACGAATTAACGCAGAAATGGCGTCGCTATGACATACTATAGGAGCCATGTCTTCTGTTTCCCAATCGAGTATTGTTTCCCCGGCAACGAAAGGGCTGTCTGCTAGGAGTGGATTATCTCTTGTCCGATGCACTATTTCATGTTTAATTTGTCCCACGCACCCTCACATTGACGAATTAACGCAGAAATGGCGTCGCTATGACATACTATAGGAGCCACGCCTTCTGTTTCCCAATCGAGTATTGTTTCCCCGGCAACGAAAGGGCTGTCTGCTAGGAGAGGATTATCTCTTTTCCGATGCACTATTTCATGTTTACTGTGTCCCACGCACCCTCACATTGACGAATTAACGCAGAATTTGCGTCGCTATGACATACTATAGGAGCCATGCCTTCTGTTTCCCAATCGAGTATTGTTTCCCCAGCAACGAAAGGGCTGTCTGCTAGGAGAGGATTATCTCTCTTCCGATGCCCTATTTCATGTTTACTGTGTCCCACGCACCCTCACATTGAATTAACGCAGAATTGGCGTGGCTATTACATACTATAGGAGCCATGACTTCTGTTTCCCAATCGTGTATTGTTTCCCCGGCAACGAAAGGGCTGTCCCCTAGGAGACGATTATCTCTCTTCCGATGCACTATTTCATATTTACTGTGTCCCACGCACCCTCACATTGACGAATTAACGCAGAAATGGCGTCGCTATGACATACTATAGGAGCCATGCCTTCTGTTTCCCAATCGCGTATTGTTTCCCCAGCAACGAAAGGGCTGTCTGCTAGGAGAGGATTATCTCTCTTCCGATGCCCTATTTCATGTTTACTGTGTCCCACGCACCCTCACATTGAATTAACGCAGAAATGGCGTCGCTATTACATACTATAGGAGCCATGCCTTCTGTTTCCCAATCGAGTATTGTTTCCCCGGCAACGAAAGGGCTTTCTGCTAGGAGTGGATTATCTCTTTTCCGATGCACTATTTCATGTTTACTGTGTCCCACGCACCCCCACATTGACTAATTAACGCAGAAATGGCGTCGCTATGACATACTATAGGAACCATGTCTTCTGTTTCCCAATCGAGTATTGTTTCCCCAGCAACGAAAGGGCTGTCTGCTAGGAGAGGATTATCTCTCTTCCGATGCCCTATTTCATGTTTACTGTGTCCCACGCACCCTCACATTGAATTAACGCAGAAATGGCGTCGCTATTACATACTATAGGAGCCATGCCTTCTGTTACCCAATCGAGTATTGTTTCTCCGGCAACGAAAGCGCTGTCTGCTAGGAGACGATTATCTCTCTTCCGATGCACTACTTCATGTTTACTGTGTCCCACGCACCCTCACATTGACGAATTAACGCAGAAATGGCGTCGCTATGACATACTATAGGAGCCATGCCTTCTGTTTCCCAATCGAGTATTGTTTCCCCGGCTACGAAAGGGCTGTCTGCTTGGAGTGGATTATCTCTCTTCCGATACACTATTTCATGTTTACTGTGTCCCACGCACCCCCACATTGACGAATTAACGCAGAAATGGCGTCGCTATGACATACTATACGAGCCATGCCTTTTGTTTCCCAATCGAGTATTGTTTCCCCGGCAACGAAAGGGCTGTCTGCTAGGAGTGGATTATCTCCTTTCCGATGCACTATTTCATGTTTACTGTGTCCCACGCACCCTCACATTGACGAATTAACGCAGAAATGGCGTCGCTATGACATACTATAGGAGCCATGCCTTCTGTTTCCCAATCGAGTATTGTTTCCCCGGCAACGAAAGGGCTTTCTGCTAGGAGAGGATTATCTCTCTTCCGATGCACAATTTCATGTTTACTGTGTCCCACGCACCCTCACATTGACGAATTGACGCAGAAATGGCGTCGCTATGACATACTATAGGAGCCATGACTTCTGTTTCCCAATCGAGTATTGTTTCCCCGGCAACGAAAGGGCTGTCTGCTAGGAGTAAATTATCTCTTTTCCGATGCACTATTTCATGTTTACTGTGTCCCACGCACCCTCACATTGACGAATTAATGCAGAAATGGCGTTGCTATGACATACTATAGGAGCCATGCCTTCTGTTTCCCAATCGAGTATTGTTTCCCCGGCAACGAAAGCGATGTCTGCTAGGAGTGGATTATCTCTTTTCCGATGCACTATTTCATGTTTACTGTGTCCCACGCAGCCCCACATTGACGAATTGACGCAGAAATGGCGTCGCTATGACATACTATAGGAGCCATGCCTTCTGTTTCCCAACCGAGTATTGTTTCCCCGGCAACGAAAGGGCTGTCTGCTAGGAGTGGATTATCTCTTTTCCGATGCACTATTTCATGTTTACTGTGTCCCACTCACCCTCACATTGACGAATTAACGCGAAAATGGGATCGCTATTACATACTATAGGAGCCATGCCTTCTGTTTCCCAATCGAGTATTGTTTCCCCGGCAACGAAAGGGCTGTCTGCTAGGAGTGGATTATCTCTTTTCCGATGCACTATTTCATGTTTACTGTGTCCCACGCACCCTCACATTGACGAATTAACGCAGAAATGGCGTCGCTATGACATACTATAGGAGCCATGACTTCTGTTTCCCAATCGAGTATTGTTTCCCCGGCAACGAAGGTGCTGTTTGCTATTAGTGGATTATCTCTTTTCCGATGGACTATTTCATGTTTACTGTGTCCCACGCCCCCCACATTGACGAATTAACGCAGAAATGGCGTCGCTATGACATACTATAGGAGCCATGCCTTCTGTTTCCCAATCGGGTATTGTTTCCCCGGCAACGAAAGGGCTGTCTGCTAGGAGTGGATTATCTCTTTTCCGATGCACTATTTCATGTTTACTGTGTCCCACGCACCCTCACATTGACGAATTAACGCAGAAAGGGCGTTGCTATGACATACTATAGGTGCCATGCCTTCTGTTTCCCAATCGAGTATTGTTTCCCCGGCAACGAAAGCGATGTCTGCTAGGAGTGGATTATCTCTTTTCCGATGCACTATTTCAAGTTTACTGTGTCCCACGCACCCTCACATTGACGAATTAACGCAGAAATGGCGTCGCTATGACATACTATAGGAGCCATGCCTTCTGTTTCCCAATCGAATATTGTTACCCCGGCAACGAAAGGGCTGTCTGCTAGGTGTGGATTATCTCTCTTCCGATGCACTATTTCATGTTTACTGTGTCCCACGCACCCTCACATTGACGAATTAACGCAGAAATGGCGTCGCTATGACATACTATAGGAGCCATGACTTCTGTTTCCCAATCGAGTATTGTTTCCCCGGCAACGAAAGGGCTGTCTGCTAGGAGTGGATTATCTCTTTTCCGATGCACTATTTCATGTTTACTGTGTCCCACGCATCGTCACATTGACGAATTAACGCAGAAATGGCGTCGCTATGACATACTATAGGAGCCATGCCTTCTGTTTAACAATCGAGTATTGTTTCCCTGGCTACGAAAGGGCTGTCTGCTAGGAGTGGATTATCTCTCTTCCGATGCACTATTTCATGTTTACTGTGTCCCACGCACCCCCACATTGACGAATTAACGCAGAAATGGCGTCGCTATGACATACTATAGGAGCCATGCCTTCTGTTTCCCAATCGAGTATTGTTTCCCCGGCAACGAAAGGGCTATCTGCTAGGAGTGGACTATCTCTTTTCCGATGCACTATTTCATGTTTACTGTGTCCCACGCACCCTCACATTGACGAATTAACGCCGAATTTGAGTCGCTATGACATACTATAGGAGCCATGCCTTCTGTTTCCCAATCTAGTATTGTTTCCACGGCAACGAAAGGGCTGTCTGCTAGGAGTGGATTATCTCTTTTCCGATGCACTATTTCATGTTTACTGTGTCCCACGCATCCTCACATTGACGAATTAACGCAGAAATGGCGTCGCTATGACATACTATAGGAGCCATGCCTTCTGTTTCCCAATCGAGTATTGTTTCCCCGGCAACGAAAGGGCTGTCTGCTAGGAGAGGATTATCTCTCTTCCGATGCACTACTTCATGTTTACTGTGTCCCACGCACCCTCACATTGACGAATTAACGCATAAATGGCGTTGCTATGACATACTATGGGAGCCATGACTTCTGTTTCCCAATCGAGTATTGTTTGCCCGGGAACGATAGGGCTGTCTGCTAGGAGAGCATTATGTCTCTTCCGATGCACTATTTCATGTTTACTGTGTCCCACGCACCCCCACATTGACAAATTAACGCAGAAATGGCGTCGTTATGACATACTATAGGAGCCATGCCTTCTGTTTCCCAATCGAGTATTGTTTCCCCGGCAACGAAAGGGCTGTATGCTAGGTGTGGATTATCTCTTTTCCGATACACTATTTCATGTTTACTGTGCCCACGCACCCTCACATTGACGAATTGACGCAGAAATGGCGTCGCTATGACATACTATAGGAGCCATGTCTTCTGTTTCCCAATCGAGTATTGTTTCCCCAGCAACGAAAGGGCTGTCTGCTAGGAGAGGATTATCTCTCTTCCGATGCCCTATTTCATGTTTACTGTGTCCCACGCACCCTCACATTGAATTAACGCAGAATTGGCGTGGCTATTACATACTATAGGAGCCATGACTTCTGTTTCCCAATCGTGTATTGTTTCCCCGGCAACGAAAGGGCTGTCTGCTAGGAGACGATTTTCTCTCTTCCGATGCACTATTTCATATTTACTGTGTCCCACGCACCCTCACATTGACGAATTAACGCAGAAATGGCGTCGCTATGACATACTATAGGAGCCATGCCTTCTGTTTCCCAATCGCGTATTGTTTCCCCAGCAACGAAAGGGCTGTCTGCTAGGAGAGGATTATCTCTCTTCCGATGCCCTATTTCATGTTTACTGTGTCCCACGCACCCTCACTTTGAATTAACGCAGAAATGGCGTCGCTATTACATACTATAGGAGCCATGCCTTCTGTTTCCCAATCGAGTATTGTTTCCCCGGCAACGAAAGGGCTTTCTGCTAGGAGTGGATTATCTCTTTTCCGATGCACTATTTCATGTTTACTGTGTCCCACGCACCCCCACATTGACTAATTAACGCAGAAATGGCGTCGCTATGACATACTATAGGAACCATGTCTTCTGTTTCCCAATCGAGTATTGTTTCCCCAGCAACGAAAGGGCTGTCTGCTAGGAGAGGATTATCTCTCTTCCGATGCCCTATTTCATGTTTACTGTGTCCCACGAACCCTCAGATTGAATTAACGCAGAAATGGCGTCGCTATTACATACTATAGGAGCCATGCCTTCTGTTACCCAATCGAGTATTGTTTCTCCGGCAACGAAAGGGCTGTCTGCTAGGAGACGATTATCTCTCTTCCGATGCACTATTTCACGTTTACTGTGTCCCACGCACCCTCACATTGACGAATTAACGCAGAAATGGCGTCGCTATGACATACTATAGGAGCCATGCCTTCTGTTTCCCAATCGAGTATTGTTTCCCCGGCTACGAAAGGGCTGTCTGCTTGGAGTGGATTATCTCTCTTCCGATACACTATTTCATGTTTACTGTGTCCCACGCACCCCCACATTGACGAATTAACGCAGAAATGGCGTCGCTATGACATACTATACGAGCCATGCCTTTTGTTTCCCAATCGAGTATTGTTTCCCCGGCAACGAAAGGGCTTTCTGCTAGGAGAGGATTATCTCTCCTCCGATGCACTATTTCATGTTTACTGTATCCCACACACCCTCACATTGACGAATTAACGCATAAATGGCGTCGCTATGACATACTATAGGAGCCATGCCTTCTGTTTCCCAATCGAGTATTGTTTCCCCGGCAACGAAAGGGCTGTCTGCTAGGAGAGGATTATCTCTCTTCCGATGCACTATTTCATGTTTACTGTGTCCCACGCACCCCACATTGACGAATTAATGCAGAAATGGCGTCGCTATGACATACTATAGGAGCCATGCCTTCTGTTTCCCAATCGAGTATTGTTTCCCCGGCAACGAAAGCGATGTCTGCTAGGAGTGGATTATCTCTTTTCCGATGCACTATTTCATGTTTACTGTGTCCCACGCACCCTCACATTGACGAATTAACGCAGAAATGGCGTCGCTATGACATACTATAGGAGCCATGCCTTCTGTTTCCCAATCGAGTATTGTTTCCCCGGCAACGAAAGGGCTGTCTGCCAGGAGTGGATTATCTCTTTTCCGATGCACTATTTCATGTTTACTGTGTCCCACGCACCCTCACATTGACGAATTAATACAGAAATGGCGTTGCTATGACATACTATAGGAGCCATGCCTTCTGTTTCCCAATCGAGTATTGTTTCCCCGGCAACGAAAGCGATGTCTGCTAGGAGTGGATTATCTCTTTTCCGATGCACTATTTCATGTTTACTGTGTCCCACGCAGCGTAACATTGACGAATTAACGCAGAAATGGCGTCGCTATGACATACTATAGGAGCCATGATTTCTGTTTCCCAATCGAATATTGTTTCCCCGGCAACGAAAGGGCTGTCTGCTAGGAGTGGATTATCTCCTTTCCGATGCACTATTTCATGTTTACTGTGTCCCACGCACCCTCACATTGACGAATTAACGCAGAAATGGCGTCGCTATGACATACTATAGGAGCCATGCCTTCTGTTTCCCAATCGAGTATTGTTTCCCCGGCAACGAAAGGGCTTTCTGCTAGGAGAGGATTATCTCTCTTCCGATGCACAATTTCATGTTTACTGTGTCCCACGCACCCTCACATTGACGAATTGACGCAGAAATGGCGTCGCTATGACATACTGTAGGAGCCGTGCCTTCTGTTTCCCAATCGAGTATTGTTTCCCCGGCAACGAAAGGGCTGTCTGCTAGGAGTAAATTATCTCTTTTCCGATGCACTATTTCATGTTTACTGTGTCCCACGCACCCTCACATTGACGAATTAATGCAGAAATGGCGTTGCTATGACATACTATAGGAGCCATGCCTTCTGTTTCCCAATCGAGTATTGTTTCCCCGGCAACGAAAGCGATGTCTGCTAGGAGTGGATTATCTCTTTTCCGATGCACTATTTCATGTTTACTGTGTCCCACGCAGCCTCACATTGACGAATTAACGCAGAAATGGCGTCGCTATGACATACTATAGGTGCCATGATTTCTGTTTCCCAATCGAATATTGTTTCCCCGGCAACGAAAGGGCTGTCTGCTAGGAGTGGATTATCTCCTTTCCGATACACTATTTCATGTTTACTGTGTCCCACGCACCCTCAAATTGACGAATTAACGCAGAAATGGCGTCGCTATGACATACTATAGGAGCCATGCCTTCTGTTTCCCAATCGAGTATTGTTTCCCCGGCAACGAAAGGGCTTTCTGCTAGGAGAGGATTATCTCTCTTCCGATGCACTATTTCATGTTTACTGTGTCCCACGCACCCTCACATTGACGAATTGACGCAGGAATGGCGTCGCTATGACATACTATAGGAGTCATGCCTTCTGTTTCCCAATCGAGTATTGTTTCCCCGGCAACGAAAGGCCTGTCTGCTAGGAGTGGATTATCTCTTTTCCGATGCACTATTTCATGTTTACTGTGTCCCACTCACCCTCACATTGACGGATTAACGCGAAAATGGGATCGCTATTACATACTATAGGAGCCATGCCTTCTGTTTCCCAATCGAGTATTGTTTCCCCGGCAACGAAAGGGCTTTCTGCTAGGAGAGGATTATCTCTCTTCCGATGCACTATTTCATGTTTACTGTGTCCCACGCACCCTCACATTGACGAATTGACGCAGGAATGGCGTCGCTATGACATACTATAGGAGTCATGCCTTCTGTTTCCCAATCGAGTATTGTTTCCCCGGCAACGAAAGGCCTGTCTGCTAGGAGTGGATTATCTCTTTTCCGATGCACTATTTCATGTTTACTGTGTCCCACTCACCCTCACATTGACGGATTAACGCGAAAATGGGATCGCTATTACATACTATAGGAGCCATGCCTTCTGTTTCCCAATCGAGTATTGTTTCCCCGGCAACGAATGTGCTGTCTGCTATTAGTGGATTATCTCTTTTCCGATGGACTATTTCATGTTTACTGTGTCCCACGCCCCCTCACATTGACGAATTAACGCAGAAATGGCGTCGCTATGACATACTATAGGAGCCATGCCTTCTGTTTCCCAATCGGGTATTGTTTCCCCGGCAACGAAAGGGCTGTCGGCTAGGAGTGGATTATCTCTTTTCCGATGCACTATTTCATGTTTACTGTGTCCCACGCACCCTCACATTGACGAATTAACGCAGAAAGGGCGTTGCTATGACATACTATAGGTGCCATGCCTTCTGTTTCCCAATCGAGTATTGTTTCCCCGGCAACGAAAGCGACGTCTGCTAGGAGTGGATTATCTCTTTTCCGATGCACTATTTCAAGTTTACTGTGTCCCACGCACCCTCACATTGACGAATTAACGCAGAAATGGCGTCGCTATGACATACTATAGGAGCCATGCCTTCTGTTTCCCAATCGAATATTGTTTCCCCGGCAACGAAAGGGCTGTCTGCTAGGAGTGGATTATCTCCTTTCCGATGCACTATTTCATGTTTACTGTGTCCCACGCACCCTCACATTGACGAATTAACTCAGAAATGGCGTCGCTATGACATACTGTAGGAGCCACGCCTTCTGTTTCCCAATCGAGTATTGTTACCCCGGCAACGAAAGGGCTGTCTGCTAGGTGTGGATTATCTCTCTTCCGATGCACTATTTCATGTTTACTGTGTCCCACGCACCCTCACATTGACGAATTAACGCAGAAATGGCGTCGCTATGACATACTATAGGAGCCATGACTTCTGTTTCCCAATCGAGTATTGTTTCCCCGGCAACGAAAGGGCTGTCTGCTAGGAGTGGATTATCTCTTTTCCGATGCACTATTTCATGTTTACTGTGTCCCACGCACCCTCACATTGACGTATTAACGCAGAAATGGCGTCGCTATGACATACTATAGGAGCCATGCTTTCTGTTTCCCAATCGAGTATTGTTCCCTGGCTACGAAAGGGCTGTCTGCTAGGATTGGATTATCTCTCTTCCGATGCACTATATCATGTTTACTGTGTCCCACGCACCCCCACATTGACGAATTAACGCAGAAATGGCGTCGCTATGACATACTATAGGAGCCATGCCTTCTGGTTCCCAATCGAGTATTGTTTCCCCGGCAACGAAAGGGCTGTCTGCCAGGAGTGGATTATCTCTTTTCCGATGCACTATTTCATGTTTACTGTGTCCCACGCACCCTCACATTGACGAATTAACGCCGAATTTGAGTCGCTATGACATACTATAGGAGCCATGCCTTCTGTTTCAAAATCGAGTATTGTTTCCCCGGCAACGAAAGGGCTGTCTGCTAGGAGTGGATTATCTCTTTTCCGATGCACTATTTCATGTTTACTGTGTCCCACTCACCCTCACATTGACGAATTAACGCGAAAATGGGGTCGCTATTACATACTATAGTAGCCATGCCTTCTGTTTCCCAATCGAGTATTGTTTCCCCGGCAACGAAAGGGCTGTCTGCTAGGAGTGGATTATCTCTTTTCCGATGCACTATTTCATGTTTACTGTGTCCCACGCACCCTCACATTGACGAATTAACGCAGAATTTGCGTCGCTATGACATACTATAGGAGCCATGCCTTCTGTTTCCCAATCGAGTATTGTTTCCCTGGCTACGAAAGGGCTGTCTGCTAGGAGTGGATTATCTCTCTTCCGATGCACTATTTCATGTTTACTGTGTCCCACGCACCCCCACATTGATGAATTAACGCAGAAATGGCGTCGCTATGACATACTATAGGAGCCATGCCTTCTGTTTCCCAATCGAGTATTGTTTCCCCGGCAACGAAAGGGCTATCTGCTAGGAGTGGACTATCTCTTTTCCGATGCACTATTTCATGTTTACTGTGTCCCACGCACCCTCACATTGACGAATTAACGCCGAATTTGAGTCGCTATGACATACTATAGGAGCCATGCATTCTGGTTCCCAATCGAGTATTGTTTCCCCGGCAACGAAAGGGCTGTCTGCTAGGAGTGGATTATCTCTTTTCCGATGCACTATTTCATGTTTACTGTGTCCCACGCACCCTCACATTTACGAATTTACGCAGAATTTGCGTCGCTATGACATACTATAGGAGCCATGCCTTCTGGTTCCCAATCGAGTATTGTTTCTCCGGCAACGAAAGGGCTGTCTGCTAGGAGAGGATTATCTCTCTTCCGATGCACTATTTCATGTTTACTGTGTCCCACGCACCATCACATTGACGAATTAACGCAAAAATGGCGTCGCTATGACATACTATATGAGCCATGCCTTCTGTTTCCCAATCGAGTATTGTTTCCCCGGCAACGAAAGGGCTGTCTGCTAGGAGTAAATTATCTCTTTTCCGATGCACTATTTCATGTTTACTGTGTCCCACGCACCCTCACATTGACGAATTAACGCAGAAATGGCGTCGCTATGACATACTATAGGAGCCATGCCTTCTGTTTCCCAATCGAGTATTGTTTCCCCGGCAACGAAAGCGATGTCTGCTAGGAGTGGATTATCTCTTTTCCGATGCACTATTTCATGTTTACTGTGTCCCACGCACCCTCACATTGACGAATTAACGCAGAAATGGCGTCGCTATGACATACTATAGGAGCCATGCCTTCTGTTTCCCTATCGAGTATTGTTTCCCCGGCAACGAAAGGGCTGTCTGCTAGGAGTGGATTATCTCTTTTCAGATGCACTATTTCATGTTTACTGTGTCCCACGCACCCTCACATTGACGAATTAACGCAGAAATGGCGTCGCTATGACATACTATAGGAGCCACGCCTTCTATTTCCCAATCGAGTATTGTTTCCCCGGCAACGAAAGGGCTGTCTGCTAGGAGAGGATTATCTCTCTTCCGATGCACTATTTCATGTTTACTGTGTCCCACGCACCCTCACATTGACGAATTAACGCAGAAATGGCGTCGCTATGACATACTATAGGAGCCATGCCTTCTGTTTCCCAATCTAGTATTGTTTCCACGGCAACGAAAGGGCTGTCTGCTAGGAGTGGATTATCTCTTTTCCGATGCACTATTTCATGTTTACTGTGTCCCACGCATCCTCACATTGACGAATTAACGCAGAAATGGCGTCGCTATGACATACTATAGGAGCCACACCTTCTGTTTCCCAATCGAGTATTGTTTCCCCGGCAACGAAAGGGCTGTCTGCCAGGAGTGGATTATCTCTTTTCCGATGCACTATTCCATGTTTACTGTGTCCCACGCACCCTCACATTGACGAATTAACGCAGAAATGGCGTCGCTATGACATACTATAGGAGCCATGCCTTCTGTTTCCCAATCGAGTATTGTTTCCCCGGCAACGAAAGGGCTGTCTGCTAGGAGAGGATTATCTCTCTTCCGATGCACTATTTCATGTTTACTGTGTCCCACGCACCCTCACATTGACGAATTAACGCAGAAATGGCGTCGCTATGACATACTATAGGAGCCATGCCTTCTGTTTCCCAATCGAGTATTGTTTCCCCGGCAACGAAAGGGCTGTCTGCTAGGAGTGGATTATCTCTTTTCCGATGCACTATTTCATGTTTACTGTGTCCCACGCACCCTCACATTGACGAATTAACGCAGAAATGGCGTCGCTATGACATACTATAGGAGCCATGCCTTCTGTTTCCCAATCGAGTATTGTTTCCCCGGCAACGAAAGGGCTGTCTGCTAGGAGTGGATTATCTCTTTTCCTATGCACTATTCCATGTTTACTGTGTCCCACGCACCTTCACATTGACGAATTAACGCAGAAATGGCGTCGCTATGACATACTATAGGAGCCATGGCTTCTGTTTCCCAATCGAGTATTGTTTCCCCGGCAACGAAAGGGCTGTCTGCTAGGAGAGGATTATCTCTCTTCCGATGCACTATTTCATGTTTACTGTGTCCCACGCACCCTCACATTGACGAATTAACGCAAAAATGGCGTCGCTATGACATACTATATGAGCCATGACTTCTGTTTCCCAATCGAGTATTGTTTCCCCGGCAACGAAAGGGCTGTCTGCTAGGAGTAAATTATCTCTTTTCCGATGCACTATTTCATGTTTACTGTGTCCCACGCACCCTCACATTGACGAATTAACGCAGAAATGGCGTCGCTATGACATACTATAGGAGCCATGCCTTCTGTTTCCCAATCGAGTATTGTTTCCCCGGCAACGAAAGCGATGTCTGCTAGGAGTGGATTATCTCTTTTCCGATGCACTATTTCATGTTTACTGTGTCCCACGCACCCTCACATTGACGAATTAACGCAGAAATGGCGTCGCTATGACATACTATAGGAGCCATGCCTTCTGTTTCCCTATCGAGTTTTGTTTCCCCGGCAACGAAAGGGCTGTCTGCTAGGAGTGGATTATCTCTTTTCAGATGCACTATTTCATGTTTACTGTGTCCCACGCACCCTCACATTGACGAATTAACGCAGAAATGGCGTCGCTATGACATACTATAGGAGCCACGCCTTCTATTTCCCAATCGAGTATTGTTTCCCCGGCAACGAAAGGGCTGTCTGCTAGGAGAGGATTATCTCTCTTCCGATGCACTATTTCATGTTTACTGTGTCCCACGCACCCTCACATTGACGAATTAACGCAGAAATGGCGTCGCTATGACATACTATAGGAGCCATGCCTTCTGTTTCCCAATCTAGTATTGTTTCCACGGCAACGAAAGGGCTGTCTGCTAGGAGTGGATTATCTCTTTTCCGATGCACTATTTCATGTTTACTGTGTCCCACGCATCCTCACATTGACGAATTAACGCAGAAATGGCGTCGCTATGACATACTATAGGAGCCACACCTTCTGTTTCCCAATCGAGTATTGTTTCCCCGGCAACGAAAGGGCTGTCTGCCAGGAGTGGATTATCTCTTTTCCGATGCACTATTCCATGTTTACTGTGTCCCACGCACCCTCACATTGACGAATTAACGCAGAAATGGCGTCGCTATGACATACTATAGGAGCCATGCCTTCTGTTTCCCAATCGAGTATTGTTTCCCCGGCAACGAAAGGGCTGTCTGCTAGGAGAGGATTATCTCTCTTCCGATGCACTATTTCATGTTTACTGTGTCCCACGCACCCTCACATTGACGAATTAACGCAAAAATGGCGTCGCTATGACATACTATATGAGCCATGCCTTCTGTTTCCCAATCGAGTATTGTTTCCCCGGCAACGAAAGGGCTGTCTGCTAGGAGTAAATTATCTCTTTTCCGATGCACTATTTCATGTTTACTGTGTCCCACGCACCCTCACATTGACGAATTAACGCAGAAATGGCGTCGCTATGACATACTATAGGAGCCATGCCTTCTGTTTCCCAATCGAGTATTGTTTCCCCGGCAACGAAAGCGATGTCTGCTAGGAGTGGATTATCTCTTTTCCGATGCACTATTTCATGTTTACTGTGTCCCACGCACCCTCACATTGACGAATTAACGCAGAAATGGCGTCGCTATGACATACTATAGGAGCCATGCCTTCTGTTTCCCAATCGAGTATTGTTTTCCCGGCAACGAAAGGGCTGTCTGCTAGGAGTGGATTATCTCTTTTCAGATGCACTATTTCATGTTTACTGTGTCCCACGCACCCTCACATTGACGAATTAACGCAAAAATGGCGTCGCTATGACATACTATTGGAGCCATGCCTTCTGTTTCCCAATCTAGTATTGTTTCCACGGCAACGAAAGGGCTGTCTGCTAGGAGTGGATTATCTCTTTTCCGATGCACTATTTCATGTTTACTGTGTCCCACGCATCCTCACATTGACGAATTAACGCAGAAATGGCGTCGCTATGACATACTATAGCAGCCACACCTTCTGTTTCCCAATCGAGTATTGTTTCCCCGGCAACGAAAGGGCTGCCTGCCAGGAGTGGATTATCTCTTTTCCGATGCACTATTCCATGTTTACTGTGTCCCACGCACCCTCACATTGACGAATTAACGCAGAAATGGCGTCGCTATGACATACTATAGGAGCCATGCCTTCTGTTTCCCAATCGAGTATTGTTTCCCCGGCAACGAAAGGGCTGTCTGCTAGGAGTGGATTATCTCTTTTCCGATGCACTATTTCATGTTTACTGTGTCCCACGCACCCTCACATTGACGAATTAACGCAGAAATGGCGTCGCTATGACATACTATAGGAGCCATGCCTTCTGTTTCCCAATCGAGTATTGTTTCCCCGCCAACGAAAGCGATGTCTGCTAGGAGTGGATTATCTCTTTTCCGATGCACTATTTCATGTTTACTGTGTCCCACGCACCATCACATTGACGAATTAACGCAGAAATGGCTTCGCTATGACATACTATAGGATCTATGCCTTCTGTTTCCCAATCGAGTATTGTTTCCCCGGCAACGAAAGGGCTGTCTGCTAGGAGTGGATTATCTCTTTTCAGATGCACTATTTCATGTTTACTGTGTCCCACGCACCCTCACATTGACGAATTAACGCAGAAATGGCGTCGCTATGACATACTATAGGAGCCATGCCTTCTGTTTCCCAATCGAGTATTGTTTCCCCGGCAACGAAAGGGCTGTCTGCTAGGAGAGGATTATCTCTCTTCCGATGCACTATTTCATGTTTACTGTGTCCCACGCACCCTCACATTGACGAATTAACGCAGAAATGGCGTCGCTATGACATACTATAGGATCCATGCCTTCTGTTTCCCAATCTAGTATTGTTTCCACGGCAACGAAAGGGCTGTCTGCTAGGAGTGGATTATCTCTTTTCCGATGCACTATTTCATGTTTACTGTGTCCCACGCATCCTCACATTGACGAATTAACGCAGAAATGGCGTCGCTATGACATACTATAAGAGCCACACCTTCTGTTTCCCAATCGAGTATTGTTTCCCCGGCAACGAAAGGGCTGTCTGCCAGGAGTGGATTATCTCTTTTCCGATGCACTATTCCATGTTTACTGTGTCCCACGCACCCTCACATTGACGAATTAACGCAGAAATGGCGTCGCTATGACATACTATAGGAGCCATGCCTTCTGTTTCCCAATCGAGTATTGTTTCCCCGGCAACGAAAGGGCTGTCTGCTAGGAGAGGATTATCTCTCTTCCGATGCACTATTTCATGTTTACTGTGTCCCACGCACCCTCACATTGACGAATTAACGCAGAAATGGCGTCGCTATGACATACTATAGGAGCCATGCCTTCTGTTTCCCAATCGAGTATTGTTTCCCCGGCAACGAAAGGGCTGTCTGCTAGGAGTGGATTATCTCTTTTCCGATGCACTATTTCATGTTTACTGTGTCCCACGCACCGTCACATTGACGAATTAACGCAGAAATGGCGTCGCTATGACATACTATAGGAGCCATGCCTTCTGTTTCCCAATCGAGTATTGTTTCCCCGGCAACGAAAGGGCTGTCTGCTAGGAGTGGATTATCTCTTTTCCTATGCACTATTCCATGTTTACTGTGTCCCACGCACCTTCACATTGACGAATTAACGCAGAAATGGCGTCGCTATGACATACTATAGGAGCCATGGCTTCTGTTTCCCAATCGAGTATTGTTTCCCCGGCAACGAAAGGGCTGTCTGCTAGGAGAGGATTATCTCTCTTCCGATGCACTATTTCATGTTTACTGTGTCCCACGCACCTTCACATTGACGAATTAACGCAGAAATGGCGTCGCTATGACATACTATATGAGCCATGCCTTCTGTTTCCCAATCGAGTATTGTTTCCCCGGCAACGAAAGGGCTGTCTGCTAGGAGTAAATTATCTCTTTTCCGATGCACTATTTCATGTTTACTGTGTCCCACGCACCCTCACATTGACGAATTAACGCAGAAATAGCGTCGCTATGACATACTATAGGAGCCATGCCTTCTGTTTCCCAATCGAGTATTGTTTCCCCGGCAACGAAAGCGATGTCTGCTAGGAGTGGATTATCTCTTTTCCGATGCACTATTTCATCTTTACTGTGTCCCACGCACCCTCACATTGACGAATTAACGCAGAAATGGCGTCGCTATGACATACTATAGGAGCCATGCCTTCTGTTTCCCAATCGAGTATTGTTTCCCCGGCAACGAAAGGGCTGTCTGCTAGGAGTGGATTATCTCTTTTCAGATGCACTATTTCATGTTTACTGTGTCCCACGCACCCTCACATTGACGAATTAACGCAGAAATGGCGTCGCTATGACATACTATAGTAGCCACGCCTTCTATTTCCCAATCGAGTATTGTTTCCCCGGCAACGAAAGGGCTGTCTGCTAGGAGAGGATTATCTCTCTTCCGATGCACTATTTCATGTTTACTGTGTCCCACGCACCCTCACATTGACGAATTAACGCAAAAATGGCGTCGCTATGACATACTATTGGAGCCATGCCTTCTGTTTCCCAATCTAGTATTGTTTCCACGGCAACGAAAGGGCTGTCTGCTAGGAGTGGATTATCTCTTTTCCGATGCACTATTTCATGTTTACTGTGTCCCACGCATCCTCACATTGACGAATTAACGCAGAAATGGCGTCGCTATGACATACTATAGGAGCCACACCTTCTGTTTCCCAATCGAGTATTGTTTCCCCGGCAACGAAAGGGCTGTCTGCCAGGAGTGGATTATCTCTTTTCCGATGCACTATTCCATGTTTACTGTGTCCCACGCACCCTCACATTGACGAATTAACGCAGAAATGGCGTCGCTATGACATACTATAGGAGCCATGCCTTCTGTTTCCCAATCGAGTATTGTTTCCCCGGCAACGAAAGGGCTGTCTGCTAGGAGTGGATTATCTCTTTTCCGATGCACTATTTCATGTTTACTGTGTCCCACGCACCCTCACATTGACGAATTAACGCAGAAATGGCGTCGCTATGACATACTATAGGAGCCATGCCTTCTGTTTCCCAATCGAGTATTGTTTCCCCGCCAACGAAAGCGATGTCTGCTATGAGTGGATTATCTCTTTTCCGATGCACTATTTCATGTTTACTGTGTCCCACGCACCATCACATTGACGAATTAACGCAGAAATGGCTTCGCTATGACATACTATAGGATCTATGCCTTCTGTTTCCCAATCGAGTATTGTTTCCACGGCAACGAAAGGGCTTTCTGCTAGGAGAGGATTATCTCTCTTCCGATGCACTATTTCATGTTTACTGTGTCCCACGCACCCTCACATTGACGAATTGACGCAGCAATGGCGTCGCTATGACATACTATAGGAGCCATGCCTTCTGTTTCCCAATCGCGTATTGTTTCCCCGGCAACGAAAGCGATGTCTGCTAGGAGTGGATTATCTCTTTTCCGATGCACTATTTCATGTTTACTGTGTCCCACGCAGCCTCACATTGACGAATTAACTCAGAAATGGCGTCGCTATGACATACTATAGGAGCCATGATTTCTGTTTCCCAATCGAATATTGTTTCCCCGGCAACGAAAGGGCTGTCTGCTAGGAGTGGATTATCTCCTTTCCGATGCACTATTTCATGTTTACTGTGTCCCACGCACCCTCACATTAACGAATTAACGCAGAAATGGCGTCGCTATGACATACTATAGGAGCCATGCCTTCTGTTTCCCAATCGAGTATTGTTTCCCCGGCAACGAAAGGGCTTTCTGCTAGGAGAGGATTATCTCTCTTCCGATGCACAATTTCATGTTTACTGTGTCCCACGCACCCTCACATTGACGAATTGACGCAGAAATGGCGTCGCTATGACATACTATAGGAGCCATGCCTTCTGTTTCCCAATCGAGTATTGTTTCCCCGGCAACGAAAGGGCTGTCTGCTACGAGTAAATTATCTCTTTTCCGATGCACTCTTTCATGTTAACTGTGTCCCACGCACTCTCACATTGACGAATTAATGCAGAAATGGCGTTGCTATGACATACTATAGGAGCCATGCCTTCTGTTTCCCAATCGAGTATTGTTTCCCCGGCAACGAAAGCGATGTCTGCTAGGAGTGGATTATCTCTTTTCCGATGCACTATTTCATGTTTACTGTGTCCCACGCAGCCTCACGTTGACGAATTAACGCAGAAATGGCGTCGCTATGACATACTATAGGAGCCATGATTTCTGTTTCCCAATCGAATATTGTTTCCCCGGCAACGAAAGGGCTGTCTGCTAAGAGTGGATTATCTCCTTCCCGATGCACTATTTCATGTTTACTGTGTCCCACGCACCCTCACATTGACGAATTAACGCAGAAATGGCGTCGCTATGACATACGATAGGAGCCATGCCTTCTGTTTCCCAATCGAGTATTGTTTCCCCGGCAACGAAAGGGCTGTCTGCTAGGAGAGGATTATCTCTCTTCCGATGCACTATTTCATGTTTAATGTGTCCCACGCACCCTCACATTGACGAATTGACGCAGAAATGGCGTCGCTATGACATACTATAGGAGCCATGCCTTCTGTTTCCCAATCGAGTATTGTTTCCACGGCAACGAAAGGGCTGTCTGCTAGGAGTGGATTATCTCTTTTCCGATGCACTATTTCATGTTTACTGTGTCCCACTCACCCTCACATTGACGAATTAACTGCGAAAATGGGGTCGCTATTACATACTATAGGAGCCATGCCTTCTGTTTCCCAATCGAGTATTGTTTCCCCGGCAACGAAAGGGCTGTCTGCTAGGAGTGGATTATCTCTTTTCCGATGCACTATTTCATGTTTACTGTGTCCCACGCACCCTCACATTGACGAATTAACGCAGAAATGACGTCGCTATGACATACTATAGGAGCCATGACTTCTGTTTCCCAATCGAGTATTGTTTCCCCGGCAACGAAGGTGCTGTCTGCTATTAGTGGATTATCTCTTTTCCGATGGACTATTTCATGTTTACTGTGTCCCACGCCCCCTCACATTGACGAATTAACGCAGAAATGGGGTCGCTATGACATACTATAGGAGCCATGCCTTCTGTTTCCCAATCGGGTATTGTTTCCCCGGCAACGAAAGGGCTGTCTGCTAGGAATAAATTATCTCTTTTCCGATGCACTATTTCATGTTTACTGTGTCCCACGCACCCTCACATTGACGAATTAACGCAGAAAGGGCGTTGCTATGACATACTATAGGAGCCATGCCTTCTGTTTCCCAATCGAGTATTGTTTCGCCGGCAACGAAAGCGATGTCTGCTAGGAGTGGATTATCTCTTTTCCGATGCACTATTTCATGTTTACTGTGTCCCACGCACCCTCACATTGACGAATTAACGCAGAAATGGCGTCGCTATGACATACTATAGGAGCCATGCCTTCTGTTTCCCAATCGAATATTGTTTCCCCGGCAACGAAATGGCTGTCTGCTAGGAGTGGATTATCTCCTTTCCGATGCACTATTTCATGTTTACTGTGTCCCACGCACCCTCACATTGACGAATTAACGCAGAAATGGCGTCGCTATGACATACTGTAGGAGCCACGCCTTCTGTTTCCCAATCGAGTATTGTCACCCCGGCAACGAAAGGGCTGTCTGCTAGGAGTGGATTATCTCTCTTCCGATGCACTATTTCATGTTTACTGTGTCCCACGGACCCTCACATTAACGAATTAAAGCAGAAATTGCGTCGCTATGACATACTGTAGGAGCCACGCCTTCTGTTTCCCAATCGAGTATTGTTACCCCGGCAACGAAAGGGCTGTCTGCTAGGAGTGGATTATCTCTCTTCCGATGCACTATTTCATGTTTACTGTGTCCCACGCACCATCACATTGACGAATTAACGCAGAAATGGCTTCGCTATGACATACTATAGGATCTATGCCTTCTCTTTCCCAATCGAGTATTGTTTCCCCGGCAACGAAAGGGCTGTCTGCTAGGAGTGGATTATCTCTTTTCAGATGCACTATTTCATGTTTACTGTGTCCCACGCACCCTCACATTGACGAATTAACGCAGAAATGGCGTCGCTATGACATACTATAGGAGCCATGCCTTCTGTTTCCCAATCGAGTATTGTTTCCCCGGCAACGAAAGGGCTGTCTGCTAGGAGATGATTATCTCTCTTCCGATGCACTATTTCATGTTTACTGTGTCCCACGCACCCTCACATTGACGAATGAACGCAGAAATGGCGTCGCTATGACATACTATAGGATCCATGCCTTCTGTTTCCCAATCGAGTATTGTTTCCACGGCAACGAAAGGGCTTTCTGCTAGGAGAGGATTATCTCTCTTCCGATGCACTATTTCATGTTTACTGTGTCCCACGCACCCTCACATTGACGAATTGACGCAGCAATGGCGTCGCTATGACATACTATAGGAGCCATGCCTTCTGTTTCCCAATCGAGTATTGTTTCCCCGGCAACGAAAAGGGCTGTCTGCTAGGAGTAAATTATCTCTTTTCCGATGCACTATTTCATGTTTACTGTGTCCCACGCAGCCTCACATTGACGAATTAACTCAGAAATGGCGTCGCTATGACATACTATAGGAGCCATGATTTCTGTTTCCCAATCGAATATTGTTTCCCCGGCAACGAAAGGGCTGTCTGCTAGGAGTGGATTATCTCCTTTCCGATGCACTATTTCATGTTTACTGTGTCCCACGCACCCTCACATTGACGAATTAACGCAGAAATGGCGTCGCTATGACATACTATAGGAGCCATGCCTTCTGTTTCCCAATCGAATATTGTTTCCCCGGCAACGAAATGGCTGTCTGCTAGGAGTGGATTATCTCCTTTCCGATGCACTATTTCATGTTTACTGTGTCCCACGCACCCTCACATTGACGAATTAACGCAGAAATGGCGTCGCTATGACATACTGTAGGAGCCACGCCTTCTGTTTCCCAATCGAGTATTGTTACCCCCGGCAACGAAAGGGCTGTCTGCTAGGAGTGGATTATCTCTCTTCCGATGCACTATTTCATGTTTACTGTGTCCCACGCACCCTCACATTAACGAATTAAAGCAGAAATTGCGTCGCTATGACATACTATAGGAGCCATGACTTCTGTTTCCCAATCGAGTATTGTTTCCCCGGCAACGAAAGGGCTGTCTGCTAGGAGTGGATTATCTCTTTTCCGATGCACTATTTCATGTTTACTGTGTCCCACGCACCCTCACATTGACGAATTAACGCAGAAATGGCGTCGCTATGACATACTATAGGAGCCATGCCTTCTGTTTCCCAATCGAATATTGTTTACCTGGCTACGAAATGGCTGTCTGCTAGGAGTGGATTATCTCTCTTCCGATGCACTATTTCATGTTTACTGTGTCCCACGCACCCCCACATTGACGAATTAACGCAGAAATGGCGTCGCTATGACATACTATATTAGCCATGCCTTCTGTTTCCCAATCGAGAATTGTTTCCCCGGCAACGAAAGGGCTGTCTGTTAGGAGTGGACTATCTCTTTTCCGATGCACTATTTCATGTTTACTGTGTCCCACGCACCCTCACATTGACGAATTAACGCCGAATTTGAGTCGCTATGACATACTATAGGAGCCATGCCCTCTGTTTCCCAATCTAGTATTGTTTCCACGGCAACGAAAGGGCTGTCTGCTAGGAGTGGATTATCTCTTTTCCGATGCACTATTTCATGAAAACTGTGTCCCACGCATCCTCACATTGACGAATTAACGCAGAAATGGCGTCGCTATGACATACTATAGGAGCCATGCCTTCTGTTTCCCAATCGAGTATTGTTTCCCCGGCAACGAAAGGGCTTTCTGCCAGGAGTGGATTATCTCTTTTCCGATGCACTATTCCATGTTTACTGTGTCCCACGCACCCTCACATTGACGAATTAACGCAGAAATGGCGTCGCTATGACATACTATAGGAGCCATGCCTTCTGTTTCCCAATCGAGTATTGTTTCCCCGGCAACAAAAGGGCTGTCTGCTAGGAGAGGATTATCTCTCTTCCGATGCACTATTTCATGTTTACTGTGTACCACGCACCCTCACATTGACGAATTAACGCAAAAATGGCGTCGCTATGACATACTATAGGAGCCATGCCTTCTGATTCCCAATCGAGTATTGTTTCCCCGGCAACGAAAGGGCTGTCTGCTAGGAGTAAATTATCTCTTTTCCGATGCACTATTTCATGTTTACTGTGTCCCACGCACCCTCACATTGACGAATTAACGCAGAAATGGCGTCGCTATGACATACTATAGGAGCCATGCCTTCTGTTTCCCAATCGAGTATTGTTTCCCCGGCAACGAAAGCGATGTCTGCTAGGAGTGGATTATCTCTTTTCCAATGCACTATTTCATGTTTACTGTGTCCCACGCACCCTCACATTGACGAATTGACGCAGAAATGGCTTCGCTATGACATACTATAGGAGCTATGCCTTCTGTTTCCCAATCGAGTATTGTTTCCCCGGCAACGAAAGGGCTGTCTGCTAGGAGTGGATTATCTCTTTTCAGATGCACTATTTCATGTTTACTGTGTCCCACGCACCCTCACATTGACGAATTAACGCAGAATTTCCGTCGCTATGACATACTATAGGAGCCATGCCTTCTGTTTCCCAATCGAGTATTGTTTCCCCGGCAACGAAAGGGCTTTCTGCTAGGAGAGGATTATCTCTCTTCCGATGCACTATTTCATGTTTAATGTGTCCCACGCACCCTCACATTGACGAATTGACGCAGAAATGGCGTCGCTATGACATACTATAGGAGCCATGCCTTCTGTTTCCCAATCGAGTATTGTTTCCACGGCAACGAAAGGGCTGTCTGCTAGGAGTGGATTATCTCTTTTCCGATGCACTATTTCATGTTTACTGTGTCCCACTCACCCTCACATTGACGAATTAACTGCGAAAATGGGGTCGCTATTACATACTATAGGAGCCGTGCCTTCTGTTTCCCAATCGAGTATTGTTTCCCCGGCAACGAAAGGGCTGTCTGCTAGGAGTGGATTATCTCTTTTCCGATGCACTATTTCATGTTTACTGTGTCCCACGCACCCTCACATTGACGAATTAACGCAGAAATGACGTCGCTATGATATACTATAGGAGCCATGACTTCTGTTTCCCAATCGAGTATTGTTTCCCCGGCAACGAAGGTGCTGTCTGCTATTAGTGGATTATCTCTTTTCCGATGGACTATTTCATGTTTACTGTGTCCCACGCCCCCTCACATTGACGAATTAACGCAGAAATAGCGTCGCTATGACATACTATAGGAGCCATGCCTTCTGTTTCCCAATTGGGTATTGTTTCCCCGGCAACGAAAGGGCTGTCTGCTAGGAGTGGATTATCTCTTTTCCGATGCACTATTTCATGTTTACTGTGTCCCACGCACCCTCACATTGACGAATTAACGCAGAAAGGGCGTTGCTATGACATACTATAGGAGCCATGCCTTCTGTTTCCCAATCGAGTATTGTTTCGCCGGCAACGAAAGTGATGTCTGCTAGGAGTGGATTATCTCTTTTCCGATGCACTATTTCATGTTTACTGTGTCCCACGCACCCTCACATTGACGAATTAACGCAGAAATGGCGTCGCTATGACATACTATAGGAGCCATGCCTTCTGTTTCCCAATCGAATATTGTTTCCCCGGCAACGAAATGGCTGTCTGCTAGGAGTGGATTGTCTCCTTTCCGATGCACTATTTCATGTTTACTGTGTCCCACGCACCCTCACATTGACGAATTAACGCAGAAATGGCGTCGCTATGACATACTGTAGGAGCCACGCCTACTGTTTCCCAATCGAGTATTGTTACCCCCGGCAACGAAAAGGCTGTCTGCTAGGAGTGGATTATCTCTCTTCCGATGCACTATTTCATGTTTACTGTGTCCCACGCACCCTCACATTAACGAATTAAAGCAGAAATTGCGTCGCTATGACATACTATAGGAGCCATGACTTCTGTTTCCCAATCGAGTATTGTTTCCCCGGCAACGAAAGGGCTGTCTGCTAGGAGTGGATTATCTCTTTTCCGATGCACTATTTCATGTTTACTGTGTCCCACGCACCCTCACATTGACGAATTAACGCAGAAATGGCGTCGCTATGACATACTATAGGAGCCATGCCTTCTGTTTCCCAATCGAGTATTGTTTCCCCGGCAACGAAAGGGCTGTCTGCTAGGAGTGGATTATCTCTTTTCCGATGCACTATTTCATGTTTACTGTGTCCCACGCACCCTCACATTGACGAATTAACGCCGAATTTGAGTCGCTATGACATACTATAGGAGCCATGCCCTCTGTTTCCCAATCTAGTATTGTTTCCACGGCAACGAAAGGGCTGTCTGCTAGGAGTGGATTATCTCTTTTCCGATGCACTATTTCATGTTTACTGTGTCCCACGCATCCTTACATTGACGAATTAACGCAGAAATGGCGTCGCTATGACATACTATAGGAGCCATGCCTTCTGTTTCCCAATCGAGTATTGTTTCCCCGGCAACGAAAGGGCTTTCTGCCAGGAGTGGATTATCTCTTTTCCGATGCACTATTCCATGTTTACTGTGTCCCACGCACCCTCACATTGACGAATTAACGCAGAAATGGCGTCGCTATGACATACTATAGGAGCCATGCCTTCTGTTTCCCAATCGAGTATTGTTTCCCGGCAACAAAAGGGCTGTCTGCTAGGAGAGGATTATCTCTCTTCCGATGCACTATTTCATGTTTACTGTGTCCCACGCACCCTCACATTGACGAATTAACGCAAAAATGGCGTCGCTATGACATACTATAGGAGCCATGCCTTCTGATTCCCAATCGAGTATTGTTTCCCCGGCAACGAAAGGGCTGTCTGCTAGGAGTAAATTATCTCTTTTCCGATGCACTATTTCATGTTTACTGTGTCCCACGCACCCTCACATTGACGAATTAACGCAGAAATGGCGTCGCTATGACATACTATAGGAGCCATGCCTTCTGTTTCCCAATCGAGTATTGTTTCCCCGGCAACGAAAGCGATGTCTGCTAGGAGTGGATTATCTCTTTTCCGATGCACTATTTCATGTTTACTGTGTCCCACGCACCCTCACATTGACGAATTAACGCAGAAATGGCTTCGCTATGACATACTATAGGAGCTATGCCTTCTGTTTCCCAATCGAGTATTGTTTCCCCGGCAACGAAAGGGCTGTCTGCTAGGAGTGGATTATCTCTTTTCAGATGCACTATTTCATGTTTACTGTGTCCCACGCACCCTCACATTGACGAATTAACGCAGAAATGGCGTCGCTATGACATACTATAGGAGCCATGCCTTCTGTTTCCCAATCGAGTATTGTTTCCCCGGCAACGAAAGCGATGTCTGCTAGGAGTGGATTATCTCTTTTCCGATGCACTATTTCATGTTTACTGTGTCCCACGCACCCTCACATTGACGAATTAACGCAGAAATGGCTTCGCTATGACATACTATAGGAGCCATGCCTTCTGTTTCCCAATCGAGTATTGTTTCCCCGGCAACGAAAGGGCTGTCTGCTAGGAGTGGATTATCTCTTTTCCGATGCACTATTTCATGTTTACTGTGTCCCACGCACCCTCACATTGACGAATTAACGCAGAAATGGCGTCGCTATGACATACTATAGGAGCCATGCCTTCTGTTTCCCAATCGAGTATTGTTTCCCCGGCATCGAAAGGGCTGTCTGCTAGGAGTGGATTATCTCTTTTCCGATGCACTATTTCATGTTTACTGTGTACCACGCACCCTCACATTGACGAATTAACGCCGAATTTGAGTCGCTATGACATACTATAGGAGCCATGCCTTCTGTTTCCCAATCTAGTATTGTTTCCACGGCAACGAAAGGGCTGTCTGCTAGGAGTGGATTATCTCTTTTCCGATGCACTATTTCATGTTTACTGTGTTCCACGCATCCTCACATTGACGAATTAACGCAGAAATGGCGTCGCTATGACATACCATAGGAGCCATGCCTTCTGTTTCCCAATCGAGTATTGTTTCCGCGGCAACGAAAGGGCTGTCTGGTAGGAGTAAATTATCTCTTTTCCGATGCACTATTTAATGTTTACTGTGTCCCACGCACCCTCACATTGACGAATTAACGCAGAAATGGCGTCGCTATGACATACTATAGGAGCCATGCCTTCTGTTTCCCAATCGAGTATTGTTTCCTCGGCAACGAAAGCGATGTCTGCTAGGAGTGGATTATCTCTTTTCCGATGCACTATTTCATGTTTACTGTGTCCCACGCACCCTCACATTGACGAATTAACGCAGAAATGGCTTCGCTATGACATACTATAGGAGCCATGCCCTCTGTTTCCCAATCGAGTATTGTTTCCTTGGCTACGAAAGGGCTGTCTGCTAGGAGTGGATTATCTCTCTTCCGATGCACTATTTCATGTTTACTGTGTCCCACGCACCCCCACATTGACGAATTAACGCAGAAATGGCGTCGCTATGACATACTATAGGAGCCATGCCTTCTGTTTCCCAATCGAGTATTGTTTCCCCGGCAACGAAAGGGCTGTCTGCTAGGAGTGGACTATCTCTTTTCCGATGCACTATTTCATGTTTAATGTGTCCCACGCACCCTCACATTGACGAATTAACGCTGAATTTGAGTCGCTATGACATACTATAGGAGCCATGCCTTCTGTTTCCCAATCGACTATGGTTTCCCCGGCAACGAAAGGGCTGTGTGCTAGGAGAGGATTATCTCTCTTCCGATGCACTATTTCATGTTTACTGTGTCCCACGCACCCTCACATTGACGAATTAACGCAGAAATGGCGTCGCTATGACATACTATAGGAGCCATGCCTTCTGTTTCCCAATCGAGTATTGTTTCCCCGGCAACGAAAGGGCTGTCTGCTAGGAGAGGATTATCTCTCTTCCGATGCACTATTTCATGTTTACTGTGTCCCACGCACCCTCACATTGACGAATTAACGCAGAAATGGCGTCGCTATGACATACTATAGGAGCCATGCCTTCTGTTTCCCAATCGAGTATTGTTTCCCCGGCAACGAAAGGGCTGTCTGCTAGGAGTAAATTATCTCTTTTCCGATGCACTATTTCATGTTTACTGTGTCCCACGCACCCTCACATTGACGAATTAACGCAGAAATGTCGTCGCTATGACATACTATAGGAGCCATGCCTTCTGTTTCCCAATCGAGTATTGTTTCCCCGGCAACGAAAGCGATGTCTGCTAGGAGTGGATTATCTCTTTTCCGATGCACTATTTCATGTTTACTGTGTCCCACGCACCCTCACATTGACGAAATAACGCAGAAATGGCTTCGCTATGACATACTATAGGAGCTATGCCTTCTGTTTCCCAATCGAGTATTGTTTCTTCGGCAACGAAAGGGCTGTCTGCTAGGAGTGGATTATCTCTTTTCAGATGCACTATTTCATGTTTACTGTGTCCCACGCACCCTCACATTGACGAATTAACGCAGAAATGGCGTCGCTATGACATACTATAGGAGCCATGCCTTCTGTTTCCCAATCGAGTATTGTTTCCCCGGCAACGAAAGGGCTGTCTGCTAGGAGAGGATTATCTCTCTTCCGATGCACTATTTCATGTTTACTGTGTCCCACGCACCCTCACATTGACGAATTAACGCAGAAATGGCGTCGCTATGACATACTATAGGAGCCATGCCTTCTGTTTCCCAATCGAGTATTGTTTCCCCGGCAACGAAAGGGCTGTCTGCTAGGAGTGGATTATCTCTTTTCCGATGCACTATTTCATGTTTACTGTGACCCACTCACACTCACATTGACGAATTAACGCAGAAATGGCGTCGCTATGACATACTATAGGAGCCATGCCTTCTGTTTCCCAATCGAGTATTGTTTCCCCGGCAACGAAAGGGCTGTCTGCTAGGAGTGGATTATCTCTTTTCCGATGCACTATTTCATGTTTACTGTGTCCCACCACCCTCACATTGACGAATTAACGCAGAAATGGCGTCGCTATGACATACTATAGGAGCCATGCCTTCTGTTTCCCAATCGAGTATTGTTTCCCCGGCAACGAAAGTGATGTCTGCTAGGAGTGGATTATCTCTTTTCCCTTGCACTATTTCATGTTTTCTGTGTCCCACGGACCCTCACATTGACGAATTAACGCAGAAATGGCTTCGCTATGACATACTATAGGAGCCATGCCTTCTGTTTCCCAATCGAGTAATGTTTCCTCGGCAACGAAAGGGCTGTCTGCTAGGAGTGGATTATCTCTTTTCAGATGCACTATTTCATGTTTACTGTGTCCCACGCACCCTCACATTGACGAATTAACGCAGAAATGGCGTCGCTATGACATACTATAAGAGCCATGCCTTCTGTTTCCCAATCGAGTATTGTTTCCCCGGCAACGAAAGGGCTGTCTGCTAGGAGTGGATTATCTCTTTTCCGATGCACTATTTCATGTTTACTGTGTCCCACGCTCCCTCACATTGACGAATTAACGCAGAATTTGCGTCGCTATGACATACTATAGGAGCCATGCCTTCTGGTTCCCAATCGAGTATTGTTTCCCCGGCAACGAAAGGGCTGTCTGCTAGGAGTGGATTATCTCTCTTCCGATGCACTATTTCATGTTTACTGTGTCCCACGCACCCCCACATTGACGAATTAACGCAGAAATGGCGTCGCTATGACATACTATAGGAGCCATGCCTTCTGTTTCCCAATCGAGTATTGTTTCCCCGGCAACGAAAGGGCTGTCTGCTAGGAGTGGATTATCTCTTTTCAGATGCACTATTTCATGTTTACTGTGTCCCACTCACCCTCACATTGACGAATTAACGCAGAAATGGCGTCGCTATGACATACTATAGGAGCCATGCCTTCTGTTTCCCAATCGAGTATTGTTTCCCCGGCAACGAAAGGGCTGTCTGCTAGGAGTGGATTATCTCTTTTCCGATGCACTATTTCATGTTTACTGTGTCCCACGAACCCTCACATTGACGAATTAACGCATACATGGCATCGCTATGACATACTATAGGAGCCATGCCTTCTGTTTCCCAATCGAGTATTGTTTCCCTGGCAACGAAAGGGCTGTCTGCTAGGAGAGGATTATCTCTCTTTCGATGCACTATTTCATGTTTACTGTGTCCCACGCACCCTCACGTTGAATTAACGCAGAAATGGCGTCGCTATTACATACTATAGGAGCCATGCCTTCTGTTTCCCAATCGAGTGTTGTTTCCCCAGCAACGAAAGGGCTGTCTGCTAGGAGTGGATTATCTCTCTTCCGATGCACTATTTCATGTTTACTGTGTCCCACGCACCCTCACATTGACGAATTAACGCAGAATTTGCGTCGCTATGACATACTATAGAAGCCATGCCTTCTGGTTCCCAATCGAGTATTGTTTCCCCGGCAACGAAAGGGCTGTCTGCTAGGAGTGGATTATCTCTTTTCCGATGCACTATTTCATGTTTACTGTGTCCCATGCACCCCCACATTGACGAATTAACGCAGAAATGGCGTCGCTATGACATACTATAGGAGCCATGCCTTCTGTTTCCCAATCGAGTATTGTTTCCCCGGCAACGAAAGGGCTGTCTGCTAGGAGTGGATTATCTCTTTTCAGATGCACTATTTCATGTTTACTGTGTCCCACTCACCCTCACATTGACGAATTAACGCAGAAATGGCGTCGCTATGACATACTATAGGGGCCATGTCTTCTGTTTCCCAATCGAGTATTGTTTCCCCCGGCAACGAAAAGGCTGTCTGCTAGGAGTGGATTATCTCTTGTCCGATGCACTATTTCATGTTTACTGTGTCCCACGGACCCTCACATTGACGAATTAACGCAGAAATGGCGTCGCTATGACATACTATAGGAGCCATGCCTTCTGTTTCCCAATCGAGTATTGTTTCCCCGGCAACGAAAGGGCTGTCTGCTAGGAGTGGATTATCTCTTTTCCGATGCACTATTTCATGTTTACTGTGTCCCACGCACCCTCACATTGACGAATTAACGCAGAAATGGCGTCGCTATGACATACTATAGGAGCCATGCCTTCTGTTTCCCAATCGAGTATTGTTTCCCCGGCAACGAAAGGGCTGTCTGCTAGGAGTGGATTATCTCTTTTCCGATGCACTATTTCATGTTTACTGTGTCCCACGCACCCTCACATTGACGAATTAACGCCGAATTTGAGTCGCTATGACATACTATAGGAGCCATGCCCTCTGTTTCCCAATCTAGTATTGTTTCCACGGCAACGAAAGGGCTGTCTGCTAGGAGTGGATTATCTCTTTTCCGATGCACTATTTCATGTTTACTGTGTCCCACGCATCCTTACATTGACGAATTAACGCAGAAATGGCGTCGCTATGACATACTATAGGAGCCATGCCTTCTGTTTCCCAATCGAGTATTGTTTCCCCGGCAACGAAAGGGCTTTCTGCCAGGAGTGGATTATCTCTTTTCCGATGCACTATTCCATGTTTACTGTGTCCCACGCACCCTCACATTGACGAATTAACGCAGAAATGGCGTCGCTATGACATACTATAGGAGCCATGCCTTCTGTTTCCCAATCGAGTATTGTTTCCCGGCAACAAAAGGGCTGTCTGCTAGGAGAGGATTATCTCTCTTCCGATGCACTATTTCATGTTTACTGTGTCCCACGCACCCTCACATTGACGAATTAACGCAAAAATGGCGTCGCTATGACATACTATAGGAGCCATGCCTTCTGATTCCCAATCGAGTATTGTTTCCCCGGCAACGAAAGGGCTGTCTGCTAGGAGTAAATTATCTCTTTTCCGATGCACTATTTCATGTTTACTGTGTCCCACGCACCCTCACATTGACGAATTAACGCAGAAATGGCGTCGCTATGACATACTATAGGAGCCATGCCTTCTGTTTCCCAATCGAGTATTGTTTCCCCGGCAACGAAAGCGATGTCTGCTAGGAGTGGATTATCTCTTTTCCGATGCACTATTTCATGTTTACTGTGTCCCACGCACCCTCACATTGACGAATTAACGCAGAAATGGCTTCGCTATGACATACTATAGGAGCTATGCCTTCTGTTTCCCAATCGAGTATTGTTTCCCCGGCAACGAAAGGGCTGTCTGCTAGGAGTGGATTATCTCTTTTCAGATGCACTATTTCATGTTTACTGTGTCCCACGCACCCTCACATTGACGAATTAACGCAGAATTTCCGTCGCTATGACATACTATAGGAGCCATGCCTTCTGTTTCCCAATCGAGTATTGTTTCCCCGGCAACGAAAGGGCTGTGTGCTGGGAGGGGATTATTTCTTTTCCGATGCACTATTTCATGTTTACTGTGTCCCACGCACCCTCACATTGACGAATTAACGCAGAAATGGCTTCGCTATGACATACTATAGGAGCCATGCCTTCTGTTTCCCAATCGAGTATTGTTTCCCCGGCAACGAAAGGGCTGTCTGCTAGGAGTGGATTATCTCTTTTCCGATGCACTATTTCATGTTTACTGTGTCCCACGCACCCTCATATTGACGAATTAACGCAGAAATGGCGTCGCTATGACATACTATAGGAGCCATGCCTTCTGTTTCCCAATCGAGTATTGTTTCCCCGGCATCGAAAGGGCTGTCTGCTAGGAGTGGATTATCTCTTTTCCGATGCACTATTTCATGTTTACTGTGTACCACGCACCCTCACATTGACGAATTAACGCCGAATTTGAGTCGCTATGACATACTATAGGAGCCATGCCTTCTGTTTCCCAATCTAGTATTGTTTCCACGGCAACGAAAGGGCTGTCTGCTAGGAGTGGATTATCTCTTTTCCGATGCACTATTTCATGTTTACTGTGTTCCACGCATCCTCACATTGACGAATTAACGCAGAAATGGCGTCGCTATGACATACCATAGGAGCCATGCCTTCTGTTTCCCAATCGAGTATTGTTTCCGCGGCAACGAAAGGGCTGTCTGGTAGGAGTAAATTATCTCTTTTCCGATGCACTATTTAATGTTTACTGTGTCCCACGCACCCTCACATTGACGAATTAACGCAGAAATGGCGTCGCTATGACATACTATAGGAGCCATGCCTTCTGTTTCCCAATCGAGTATTGTTTCCTCGGCAACGAAAGCGATGTCTGCTAGGAGTGGATTATCTCTTTTCCGATGCACTATTTCATGTTTACTGTGTCCCACGCACCCTCACATTGACGAATTAACGCAGAAATGGCTTCGCTATGACATACTATAGGAGCCATGCCCTCTGTTTCCCAATCGAGTATTGTTTCCTTGGCTACGAAAGGGCTGTCTGCTAGGAGTGGATTATCTCTCTTCCGATGCACTATTTCATGTTTACTGTGTCCCACGCACCCCCACATTGACGAATTAACGCAGAAATGGCGTCGCTATGACATACTATAGGAGCCATGCCTTCTGTTTCCCAATCGAGTATTGTTTCCCCGGCAACGAAAGGGCTGTCTGCTAGGAGTGGACTATCTCTTTTCCGATGCACTATTTCATGTTTAATGTGTCCCACGCACCCTCACATTGACGAATTAACGCTGAATTTGAGTCGCTATGACATACTATAGGAGCCATGCCTTCTGTTTCCCAATCGACTATGGTTTCCCCGGCAACGAAAGGGCTGTGTGCTAGGAGAGGATTATCTCTCTTCCGATGCACTATTTCATGTTTACTGTGTCCCACGCACCCTCACATTGACGAATTAACGCAGAAATGGCGTCGCTATGACATACTATAGGAGCCATGCCTTCTGTTTCCCAATCGAGTATTGTTTCCCCGGCAACGAAAGGGCTGTCTGCTAGGAGAGGATTATCTCTCTTCCGATGCACTATTTCATGTTTACTGTGTCCCACGCACCCTCACATTGACGAATTAACGCAGAAATGGCGTCGCTATGACATACTATAGGAGCCATGCCTTCTGTTTCCCAATCGAGTATTGTTTCCCCGGCAACGAAAGGGCTGTCTGCTAGGAGTAAATTATCTCTTTTCCGATGCACTATTTCATGTTTACTGTGTCCCACGCACCCTCACATTGACGAATTAACGCAGAAATGTCGTCGCTATGACATACTATAGGAGCCATGCCTTCTGTTTCCCAATCGAGTATTGTTTCCCCGGCAACGAAAGCGATGTCTGCTAGGAGTGGATTATCTCTTTTCCGATGCACTATTTCATGTTTACTGTGTCCCACGCACCCTCACATTGACGAAATAACGCAGAAATGGCTTCGCTATGACATACTATAGGAGCTATGCCTTCTGTTTCCCAATCGAGTATTGTTTCTTCGGCAACGAAAGGGCTGTCTGCTAGGAGTGGATTATCTCTTTTCAGATGCACTATTTCATGTTTACTGTGTCCCACGCACCCTCACATTGACGAATTAACGCAGAAATGGCGTCGCTATGACATACTATAGGAGCCATGCCTTCTGTTTCCCAATCGAGTATTGTTTCCCCGGCAACGAAAGGGCTGTCTGCTAGGAGAGGATTATCTCTCTTCCGATGCACTATTTCATGTTTACTGTGTCCCACGCACCCTCACATTGACGAATTAACGCAGAAATGGCGTCGCTATGACATACTATAGGAGCCATGCCTTCTGTTTCCCAATCGAGTATTGTTTCCCCGGCAACGAAAGGGCTGTCTGCTAGGAGTGGATTATCTCTTTTCCGATGCACTATTTCATGTTTACTGTGACCCACTCACACTCACATTGACGAATTAACGCAGAAATGGCGTCGCTATGACATACTATAGGAGCCATGCCTTCTGTTTCCCAATCGAGTATTGTTTCCCCGGCAACGAAAGGGCTGTCTGCTAGGAGTGGATTATCTCTTTTCCGATGCACTATTTCATGTTTACTGTGTCCCACCACCCTCACATTGACGAATTAACGCAGAAATGGCGTCGCTATGACATACTATAGGAGCCATGCCTTCTGTTTCCCAATCGAGTATTGTTTCCCCGGCAACGAAAGTGATGTCTGCTAGGAGTGGATTATCTCTTTTCCCTTGCACTATTTCATGTTTTCTGTGTCCCACGGACCCTCACATTGACGAATTAACGCAGAAATGGCTTCGCTATGACATACTATAGGAGCCATGCCTTCTGTTTCCCAATCGAGTAATGTTTCCTCGGCAACGAAAGGGCTGTCTGCTAGGAGTGGATTATCTCTTTTCAGATGCACTATTTCATGTTTACTGTGTCCCACGCACCCTCACATTGACGAATTAACGCAGAAATGGCGTCGCTATGACATACTATAAGAGCCATGCCTTCTGTTTCCCAATCGAGTATTGTTTCCCCGGCAACGAAAGGGCTGTCTGCTAGGAGTGGATTATCTCTTTTCCGATGCACTATTTCATGTTTACTGTGTCCCACGCTCCCTCACATTGACGAATTAACGCAGAATTTGCGTCGCTATGACATACTATAGGAGCCATGCCTTCTGGTTCCCAATCGAGTATTGTTTCCCCGGCAACGAAAGGGCTGTCTGCTAGGAGTGGATTATCTCTCTTCCGATGCACTATTTCATGTTTACTGTGTCCCACGCACCCCCACATTGACGAATTAACGCAGAAATGGCGTCGCTATGACATACTATAGGAGCCATGCCTTCTGTTTCCCAATCGAGTATTGTTTCCCCGGCAACGAAAGGGCTGTCTGCTAGGAGTGGATTATCTCTTTTCAGATGCACTATTTCATGTTTACTGTGTCCCACTCACCCTCACATTGACGAATTAACGCAGAAATGGCGTCGCTATGACATACTATAGGAGCCATGCCTTCTGTTTCCCAATCGAGTATTGTTTCCCCGGCAACGAAAGGGCTGTCTGCTAGGAGTGGATTATCTCTTTTCCGATGCACTATTTCATGTTTACTGTGTCCCACGAACCCTCACATTGACGAATTAACGCATACATGGCATCGCTATGACATACTATAGGAGCCATGCCTTCTGTTTCCCAATCGAGTATTGTTTCCCTGGCAACGAAAGGGCTGTCTGCTAGGAGAGGATTATCTCTCTTTCGATGCACTATTTCATGTTTACTGTGTCCCACGCACCCTCACGTTGAATTAACGCAGAAATGGCGTCGCTATTACATACTATAGGAGCCATGCCTTCTGTTTCCCAATCGAGTGTTGTTTCCCCAGCAACGAAAGGGCTGTCTGCTAGGAGTGGATTATCTCTCTTCCGATGCACTATTTCATGTTTACTGTGTCCCACGCACCCTCACATTGACGAATTAACGCAGAATTTGCGTCGCTATGACATACTATAGAAGCCATGCCTTCTGGTTCCCAATCGAGTATTGTTTCCCCGGCAACGAAAGGGCTGTCTGCTAGGAGTGGATTATCTCTTTTCCGATGCACTATTTCATGTTTACTGTGTCCCATGCACCCCCACATTGACGAATTAACGCAGAAATGGCGTCGCTATGACATACTATAGGAGCCATGCCTTCTGTTTCCCAATCGAGTATTGTTTCCCCGGCAACGAAAGGGCTGTCTGCTAGGAGTGGATTATCTCTTTTCAGATGCACTATTTCATGTTTACTGTGTCCCACTCACCCTCACATTGACGAATTAACGCAGAAATGGCGTCGCTATGACATACTATAGGGGCCATGTCTTCTGTTTCCCAATCGAGTATTGTTTCCCCGGCAACGAAAAGGCTGTCTGCTAGGAGTGGATTATCTCTTGTCCGATGCACTATTTCATGTTTACTGTGTCCCACGGACCCTCACATTGACGAATTAACGCAGAAATGGCGTCGCTATGACATACTATAGGAGCCATGCCTTCTGTTTCCCAATCGAGTATTGTTTCCCCGGCAACGAAAGGGCTGTCTGCTAGGAGTGGATTATCTCTTTTCCGATGCACTATTTCATGTTTACTGTGTCCCACGCACCCTCACATTGACGAATTAACGCATACATGGCATCGCTATGACATACTATAGGAGCCATGCCTTCTGTTTCCCAATCGAGTATTGTTTCCCCGGCAACGAAAGGGCTGTCTGCTAGGAGAGGATTATCTCTCTTTCGATGCACTATTTCATGTTTACTGTGTCCCATGCACCCTCACATTGAATTAACGCAGAAATGGCGTCGCTATTACATACTATAGGAGCCATGCCTTCTGTTTCCCAATCGAGTATTGTTTCCCCGGCAACGAAAGTGCTGTCTGCTAGGAGACGATTATCTCTCTTCCGATGCACTATTTCATGTTTACTGTGTCCCACGCACCCTCACATTGACGAATTAATGCAGAAATGGCGTCGCTATGACATACTATGGGAGCCATGCCTTCTGTCTCCCAATCGAGTATTGTTTCCCCGGCAACGAAAGGGCTGTCTGCCAGGAGTGGATTATCTCGTTTCCGATGCACTATTTCATGATTACTGTGTCCCACGCACCATCACATTGACGAATTAACGCCGAATTTGCGTCGCTATGACATACTATAGGAGCCATGCCTTCTGTTTCCCAATCTAGTATTGTTTCCACGGCAACGAAAGGGCTGTCTGCTAGGAGTGGATTATCTCTGTTCCGATGCACTATTTCATGTTTACTGTGTCCCACGCACCCTCACATTGACGAATTAACACAGAAATTGCGTCGCTAAGACATACTATAGGAGCCATGCCTTCTGTTTCCCAATCGAGTATTGTTTCCCCGGCAACGAAAGGGCTGTCTGCCAGGAGTTGATTATCTCTTTTCCGTTGCACTATTTCATGTTTACTGTGTCCCACGCACCCTCACATTGACGAATTAATGCAGAAATGGCGTCGCTATGACATACCATAGGAGCCATGCCTTCTGTTTCCCAGTCGAGTATTGTTTCCCCGGCAACGAAAGGGCTGTCTGCTAGGAGAGGATTATCTCTCTTCCGATGCACTATTTCATGTTTACTGTGTCCCACGCACCCTCACATTGACGAATTAACGCAGAAATGGCGTCGCTATGATATACTATAGGAGCCATGCCTTCTGTTTCCCAATCGAGTATTGTTTCCCCGGCAACGAAAGGGCTGTCTGCTAGGAGTGGATTATCTCTTTTCCGATGCACTATTTCATGTTTACTGTGTCCCACGCACCCTCACATTGACGAATTAACGCAGAAATGGCGTCGCTATGACATACTATAGGAGCCACGCCTTCTGTTTCCCAATCGAGTATTGTTTCCCCGGCAACGAAAGTGATGTCTGCTAGGAGTGGATTATCTCTTTTCCGATGCACTATTTCATGTTTTCTGTGTCCCACGCACCCTCACATTGACGAATTAACGCAGAAATGGCTTCGCTATGACATACTATAGGAGCCATGCCTTCTGTTTCACAATCGAGTATTGTTTCCCCGGCAACGAAAGGGCTGTCTGCTAGGAGTGGATTATCTCTTTTCCGATGCACTATTTCATGTTTACTGTGTCCCACTCACCCTCACATTGACGAATTAACGCAGAAATGGCGTCGCTATGACATACTATAGGAGCCATGCCTTCTGTTTCCCAATCGAGTATTGTTTCCCTGGCAACGAAAGGGCTGTCTGCTAGGAGTGGATTATCTCTTTTCCGATGCACTATTTCATGTTTACTGTGTCCCACGCACCCTCACATTGACGAATTAACGCAGAAATGGCGTCGCTATGACATACTATAGGAGCCATGCCTTCTGTTTCCCAATCGAGTATTGTTTCCCCGGCAACGAAAGGGCTTTCTGCTAGGAGTGGATCATCTCTTTTCCGATACACTATTTCATGTTTATTGTGTCCCACGCACCCTCACATTGACGAATTAACGCAGAAATGGCGTCGCTATGACATACTATAGGAGCCATGCCTTCTGTTTCCCAATCGAGTATTGTTTCCCCGGCAACGAAAGGGCTGTCTGCTAGGAGTGGATTATCTCTTTTCCGATGCACTATTACATGTTTACTGTGATCCACGCACCCTCACATTGACGAATTAACGCAGAAATGGCGTCGCTATGACATACTATAGGAGCCATGCCTTCTGTTTCCCAATCGAGTATTGTTTCCCCGGCAACGAAAGGGCTGTCTGCTAGGAGTGGATTATCTCTTTTCCGATTCACTATTTCATGTTTACTGTGTCCCACGCACCCTCACATTGACGAATTAACGCAGAATTGGCGTCGCTATGACACTATAGCAGCCATGCATTCTGTTTCCCAATCGAGTATTGTTTCCCCGGCAACGAAAGGGCTGTCTGCTAGGAGTGGATTATCTCTTTTCCGATGCACTATTTCATGTTTACTGTGTCCCACGCAACCTCACATTGACGAATTAACGCAGAAATGGCGTCGCTATGACATACTATAGGAGCCATGCCTTCTGTTTCCCAATCGAGTATTGTTTCCCCGGCAACGAAAGGGCTGTCTGCTAGGAGTGGATTATCTCTTTTCCGATGCACTATTTCATGTTTACTGTGTCCCACGCACCCTCACATTGACGAATTAACGCAGAAATTGCGTCGCTAAGACATAACATAGGAGCCATGCCTTCTGTTTCCCAATCGAGTATTGTTTCCCCGGCAACGAAAGTGCTGTCTGCCAGGAGTGGATTATCTCTTTTCCGATGCACTATTTCATGTATACTGTGTCCCACGCACCCTCACATTGACGAATTAACGCAGAAATGGCGTCGCTATGACATACTATAGGTACCATGCCTTCTGTTTCCCAATCGAGTATTGTTTCCCCGGCAACGAAAGGGCTGTCTGCTAGGAGTGGATTATCTCTTTCCCGATACACTATTTCATGTTTACTGTGTCCCACGCACACTCACATTGACGAATTAACGCAGAAATGGCGTCGCTATGACATACTATAGGAGCCATGCCTTGTGTTTCCCAATCGAGTATTGTTTACCCAGCAACGAAAAGGCTGTCTGCTAGGAGTTGATTATCTTTTTTCCGATGCACTATTTCATGTTTACTGTGTCCCGCGCACCCTCACACTGACGAATTAACGCAGAATTTGCGTCGCTATGACATACTATAGGAGCCATGCCTTCTGTTTCCCAATCGAGTATTGTTTCCCCGGCAACGAAAGGGCTGTCTGCTAGGAGTGGATTATCTCGTTTCCGATGCACTATTTCATGTTTACTGTGTCCCACGCACCCCCACATTGACGAATTAACGCAGAAATGGCGTCGCTATGACATACTATAGGAGCCATGCCTTCTGTTTCCCAATCGAGTATTGTTTCCCCGGCAACGAAAGGGCTGTCTGCCAGGAGTGGATTATCTCTTTTCAGATGCACTATTTCATGTTTACTGTGTCCCACTCACCCTCACATTGACGAATTAACGCAGAAATGGCGTCGCTATGACATACTATAGGAGCCATGTCTTCTGTTTCCCAATCGAGTATTGTTTCCACGGCAACGAAAGGGCTGTCTGCTAGGAGTGGATTATCTCTTTTCCGATGCACTATTTCATGTTTACTGTGTCCCACGCACCCTCACATTGACGAATTAACGCAGAAATGGCGTCGCTATGACATACTATAGGAGCCATGCCTTCTGTTTCCCAATCGAGTATTGTTTCCCCGGCAACGAAAGGGCTGTCTGCTAGGAGTGGATTATCTCTTTTCCGATGCACTATTTCATGTTTACTGTGTCCCACGCACCCTCACATTGACGAATTAACGCATACATGGCATCGCTATGACATACTATAGGAGCCATGCCTTCTGTTTCCCAATCGAGTATTGTTTCCCCGGCAACGAAAGGGCTGTCTGCTAGGAGAGGATTATCTCTCTTTCGATGCACTATTTCATGTTTACTGGGTCCCACGCACCCTCACATTGAATTAACGCAGAAATGGCGTCGCTATTACATACTATAGGAGCCATGCCTTCTGTTTCCAAATCGAGTATTGTTTCCCTGGCAACGAAAGGGCTGTCTGCTAGGAGTGGATTATTTTTCTTCCGATGCACTATTTCATGTTTACTGTGTCCCACGCACCCTCACATTGACGAATTAACGCAGAATTTGCGTCGCTATGACATACTATAGGAGCCATGCCTTCTGGTTCCCAATCGAGTATTGTTTCCCCGGCAACGAAAGGGCTGTCTGCTAGGAGTGGATTATCTCTTTTCCGATGCACTATTTCATGTTTACTGTGTCCCACGCACCCCCACATTGACGAATTAACGCAGAAATGGCGTCGCTATGACATACTATAGGGGCCATGTCTTCTGTTTCCCAATCGAGTATTGTTTCCCCGGCAACGAAAGGGCTGTCTGCTAGGAGTGGATTATCTCTTTTCAGATGCACTATTTCATGTTTACTGTGTCCCACGGACCCTCACATTGACGAATTAACGCAGAAATGGCGTCGCTATGACATACTATAGGTGCCATGCCTTCTGTTTCCCAATCGAGTATTGTTTCCCCGGCAACGAAAGGGCTGTCTGCTAGGAGTGGATTATCTCTTTTCCGATGCACTATTTCATGTTTACTGTGTCCCACGCACACTCACATTGACGAATTAACGCATACATGGTATCGCTATGACATACCATAGGAGCCATGCCTTCTGTTTCCCAATCGAGTATTGTTTCCCCGGCAACGAAAGGGCTGTCTGCTAGGAGAGGATTATCTCTCTTTCGATGCACTATTTCATGTTTACTGAGTCCCACGCACCCTCACATTGACGAAGTAACGCAGAAATGGCGTCGCTATTACATACTATAGGAGCAATGCCTTCTGTTTCCCAATCGAGTATTGTTTCCCCGGCAACGAAAGTGCTGTCTGCTAGGAGACGATTATCTATCTTCCGATGCACTATTTCATGTTTACTGTGTCCCACGCACCCTCACATTGACGAATTAACGCAGAAATGGCGTCGCTATGACATACTATAGGAGCCATGCCTTCTGTTTCCCAATCGAGTATTGTTTCCCCGGCAACGAAAGGGCTGTCTGCTAGGAGTGGATTATCTCTTTTCCGATGCACTATTTCATGTTTACTGTGTCCCACGCACCCTCACATTGACGAATTAACGCCGAATTTGCGTCGCTATGACATACAATAGGAGCCATGCCTTCTGTTTCCCAATCTAGTATTGTTTCCACGGCAACGAAAGGGCTGTCTGCTAGGAGTGGATTATCTCTGTTCCGATGCACTATTTCATGTTTACTGTGTCCCACGCACCCTCACATTGACGAATTAACACAGAAATTGCGTCGCTAAGACATACTATAGGAGCCATGCCTTCTGTTTCCCAATCGAGTATTGTTTCCCCGGCAACGAAAGGGCTGTCTGCCAGGAGTGGATTATCTCTTTTCCGATGCACTATTTCATGTTTACTGTGTCCCACGCACCCTCACATTGACGAATTAACGCAGAAATGGCGTCGCTATGACATACTATAGGAGCCATGCCTTATGTTTCCCAATCGAGTATTGTTTCCCCGGCAACGAAAGGGCTGTCTGCTAGGAGAGGATTATCTCTCTTCCGATGCACTATTTCATGTTTACTGTGTCCCACGCACCCTCACATTGACGAATGCCCGCAGAAATGGCGTCGCTATGACATACTATAGCAGCCATGCCTTCTGTTTCCCAATCGAGTATTGTTTCCCCGGCAACGAAAGGGCTGTCTGCTAGGAGTGGATTATCTCTCTTCCGATGCACTATTTCATGTTTACTGTGTCCCACGCACCCTCACATTGACGAATTAACGCAGAAATGGCGTCGCTATGACATACTATAGCAGCCATGCCTTCTGTTTCCCAATCGAGTATTGTTTCCCCGGCAACGAAAGGGCTGTCTGCTAGGAGTGGATTATCTCTTTTCCGATGCACTATTTCATGTTTACTGTGTCCCACGCACCCTCACATTGACGAATTAACGCAGAAATGGCGTCGCTATGACATACTATAGGAGCCATGCCTTCTGTTTCCCAATCGAGTATTGTTTCCCCGGCAACGAAAGGGCTGTCTGCTAGGAGTGGATTATCTCTTTTCCGATGCACTAAACGAATTAACGCAGAAATTGCGTCGCTAAGACATAACATAGGAGCCATGCCTTCTGTTTCCCAATCGAGTATTGTTTCCCCGGCAACGAAAGGGCTGTCTGCTAGGAGTGGATTATCTCTTTTCAGATGCACTATTTCATGTTTACTGTGTCCCACGCACCCTCACATTGACGAATTAACGCAGAAATGGCGTCGCTATGACATACTATAGGAGCCATGCCTTCTGTTTCCCAATCGAGTATTGTTTCCCCGGCAACGAAAGGGCTGTCTGCTAGGAGTGGATTATCTCTTTTCCGATGCACTATTTCATGTTTACTGTGTCCCACGCACACTCACATTGACGAATTAACGCATACATGGTATCGCTATGACATACCATAGGAGCCATGCCTTCTGTTTCCCAATCGAGTATTGTTTCCCCGGCAACGAAAGGGCTGTCTGCTAGGAGAGGATTATCTCTCTTTCGATGCACTATTTCATGTTTACTGAGTCCCACGCACCCTCACATTGACGAAGTAACGCAGAAATGGCGTCGCTATTACATACTATAGGAGCAATGCCTTCTGTTTCCCAATCGAGTATTGTTTCCCCGGCAACGAAAGTGCTGTCTGCTAGGAGACGATTATCTATCTTCCGATGCACTATTTCATGTTTACTGTGTCCCACGCACCCTCACATTGACGAATTAACGCAGAAATGGCGTCGCTATGACATACTATAGGAGCCATGCCTTCTGTTTCCCAATCGAGTATTGTTTCCCCGGCAACGAAAGGGCTGTCTGCTAGGAGTGGATTATCTCTTTTCCGATGCACTATTTCATGTTTACTGTGTCCCACGCACCCTCACATTGATGAATTAACGCCGAATTTGCGTCGCTATGACATACAATAGGAGCCATGCCTTCTGTTTCCCAATCTAGTATTGTTTCCACGGCAACGAAAGGGCTGTCTGCTAGGAGTGGATTATCTCTGTTCCGATGCACTATTTCATGTTTACTGTGTCCCACGCACCCTCACATTGACGAATTAACACAGAAATTGCGTCGCTAAGACATACTATAGGAGCCATGCCTTCTGTTTCCCAATCGAGTATTGTTTCCCCGGCAACGAAAGGGCTGTCTGCCAGGAGTGGATTATCTCTTTTCCGATGCACTATTTCATGTTTACTGTGTCCCACGCACCCTCACATTGACGAATTAACGCAGAAATGGCGTCGCTATGACATACTATAGGAGCCATGCCTTATGTTTCCCAATCGAGTATTGTTTCCCCGGCAACGAAAGGGCTGTCTGCTAGGAGAGGATTATCTCTCTTCCGATGCACTATTTCATGTTTACTGTGTCCCACGCACCCTCACATTGACGAATGCCCGCAGAAATGGCGTCGCTATGACATACTATAGCAGCCATGCCTTCTGTTTCCCAATCGAGTATTGTTTCCCCGGCAACGAAAGGGCTGTCTGCTAGGAGTGGATTATCTCTCTTCCGATGCACTATTTCATGTTTACTGTGTCCCACGCACCCTCACATTGACGAATTAACGCAGAAATGGCGTCGCTATGACATACTATAGCAGCCATGCCTTCTGTTTCCCAATCGAGTATTGTTTCCCCGGCAACGAAAGGGCTGTCTGCTAGGAGTGGATTATCTCTTTTCCGATGCACTATTTCATGTTTACTGTGTCCCACGCACCCTCACATTGACGAATTAACGCAGAAATGGCGTCGCTATGACATACTATATGAGCCATGCCTTCTGTTTCCCAATCGAGTATTGTTTCCCCGGCAACGAAAGGGCTGTCTGCTAGGAGTGGATTATCTCTTTTCCGATGCACTAAACGAATTAACGCAGAAATTGCGTCGCTAAGACATAACATAGGAGCCATGCCTTCTGTTTCCCAATCGAGTATTGTTTCCCCGGCAACGAAAGGGCTGTCTGCTAGGAGTGGATTATCTCTTTTCAGATGCACTATTTCATGTTTACTGTGTCCCACGCACCCTCACATTGACGAATTAACGCAGAAATGGCGTCGCTATGACATACTATAGGAGCCATGCCTTCTGTTTCCCAATCGAGTATTGTTTCCCCGGCAACGAAAGGGCTGTCTGCTAGGAGTGGATTATCTCTTTTCCGATGCACTATTTCATGTTTACTGTGTCCCACGCACCCTCACATTGACGAATTAACGCCGAATTTGCGTCGCTATGACATACAATAGGAGCCATGCCTTCTGTTTCCCAATCTAGTATTGTTTCCACGGCAAGGAAAGGGCTGTCTGCTAGGAGTGGATTATCTCTGTTCCGATGCACTATTTCATGTTTACTGTGTCCCACGCACCCTCACATTGACGAATTAACACAGAAATTGCGTCGCTAAGACATACTATAGGAGCCATGCCTTCTGTTTCCCAATCGAGTATTGTTTCCCCGGCAACGAAAGGGCTGTCTGCCAGGAGTGGATTATCTCTTTTCCGATGCGCTATTTCATGTTTACTGTGTCCCACGCACCCTCACATTGACGAATTAACGCAGAAATGGCGTCGCTATGACATACTATAGCAGCCATGCCTTATGTTTCCCAATCGAGTATTGTTTCCCGGCAACGAAAGGGCTGTCTGCTAGGAGAGGATTATCTCTCTTCCGATGCACTATTTCATGTTTACTGTGTCCCACGCACCCTCACATTGACGAATTAACGCAGAAATGGCGTCGCTATGACATACTATAGCAGCCATGCCTTCTGTTTCCCAATCGAGTATTGTTTCCGCGGCAACGAAAGGGCTGTCTGCTAGGAGTGGATTATCTCTTTTCCGATGCACTATTTCATGTTTACTGTGTCCCACGCACCCTCACATTGACGAATTAACGCAGAAATGGCGTCGCTATGACATACTATAGGAGCCATGCCTTCTGTTTCCCAATCGAGTATTGTTTCCCCGGCAACGAAAGGGCTGTCTGCTAGGAGTGGATCATCTCTTTTCCGATACACTATTTCATGTTTATTGTGTCCCACGCACCCTCACATTGACGAATTAACGCAGAAATGGCGTCGCTATGACATACTATAGGAGCCATGCCTTCTGTTTCCCAATCGAGTATTGTTTCCCCGGCAACGAAAGGGCTGTCTGCTAGGAGTGGATTATCTCTTTTCCGATGCACTATTACATGTTTACTGTGATCCACGCACCCTCACATTGACGAATTAACGCAGAACTGGCGTCGCTATGACACTATAGCAGCCATGCATTCTGTTTCCCAATCGAGTATTGTTTCCCCGGCAACGAAAGGGCTGTCTGCTAGGAGTGGATTATCTCTTTTCCGATGCACTATTTCATGTTTACTGTGTCCCACGCAACCTCACATTGACGAATTAACGCAGAAATGGCGTCGCTATGACATACTATAGGAGCCATGCCTTCTGTTTCCCAATCGAGTATTGTTTCCCCGGCAACGAAAGGGCTGTCTGCTAGGAGTGGATTATCTCTTTTCCGATGCACTATTTCATGTTTACTGTGTCCCACGCACCCTCACATTGACGAATTAACGCAGAAATTGCGTCGCTAAGACATAACATAGGAGCCATGCCTTCTGTTTCCCAATCGAGTATTGTTTCCCCGGCAACGAAAGTGCTGTCTGCCAGGAGTGGATTATCTCTTTTCCGATGCACTATTTCATGTATACTGTGTCCCACGCACCCTCACATTGACGAATTAACGCAGAAATGGCGTCGCTATGACATACTATAGGTACCATGCCTTCTGTTTCCCAATCGAGTATTGTTTCCCCGGCAACGAAAGGGCTGTCTGCTAGGAGTGGATTATCTCTTTTCCGATACACTATTTCATGTTTACTGTGTCCCACGCACACTCACATTGACGAATTAACGCAGAAATGGCGTCGCTATGACATACTATAGGAGCCATGCCTTGTGTTTCCCAATCGAGTATTGTTTACCCGGCAACGAAAGGGCTGTCTGCTAGGAGTTGATTATCTTTTTTCCGATGCACTATTTCATGTTTACTGTGTCCCGCGCACCCTCACACTGACGAATTAACGCAGAATTTGCGTCGCTATGACATACTATAGGAGCCATGCCTTCTGTTTCCCAATCGAGTATTGTTTCCCCGGCAACGAAAGGGCTGTCTGCTAGGAGTGGATTATCTCGTTTCCGATGCACTATTTCATGTTTACTGTGTCCCACGCACCCCCACATTGACGAATTAACGCAGAAATGGCGTCGCTATGACATACTATAGGAGCCATGCCTTCTGTTTCCCAATCGAGTATTGTTTCCCCGGCAACGAAAGGGCTGTCTGCCAGGAGTGGATTATCTCTTTTCAGATGCACTATTTCATGTTTACTGTGTCCCACTCACCCTCACATTGACGAATTAACGCAGATATGGCGTCGCTATGACATACTATAGGAGCCATGTCTTCTGTTTCCCAATCGAGTATTGTTTCCACGGCAACGAAAGGGCTGTCTGCTAGGAGTGGATTATCTCTTTTCCGATGCACTATTTCATGTTTACTGTGTCCCACGCACCCTCACATTGACGAATTAACGCAGAAATGGCGTCGCTATGACATACTATAGGAGCCATGCCTTCTGTTTCCCAATCGAGTATTGTTTCCCCGGCAACGAAAGGGCTGTCTGCTAGGAGTGGATTATCTCTTTTCCGATGCACTATTTCATGTTTACTGTGTCCCACGCACCCTCACATTGACGAATTAACGCATACATGGCATCGCTATGACATACTATAGGAGCCATGCCTTCTGTTTCCCAATCGAGTATTGTTTCCCCGGCAACGAAAGGGCTGTCTGCTAGGAGAGGATTATCTCTCTTTCGATGCACTATTTCATGTTTACTGGGTCCCACGCACCCTCACATTGAATTAACGCAGAAATGGCGTCGCTATTACATACTATAGGAGCCATGCCTTCTGTTTCCAAATCGAGTATTGTTTCCCTGGCAACGAAAGGGCTGTCTGCTAGGAGTGGATTATTTTTCTTCCGATGCACTATTTCATGTTTACTGTGTCCCACGCACCCTCACATTGACGAATTAACGCAGAATTTGCGTCGCTATGACATACTATAGGAGCCATGCCTTCTGGTTCCCAATCGAGTATTGTTTCCCCGGCAACGAAAGGGCTGTCTGCTAGGAGTGGATTATCTCTTTTCCGATGCACTATTTCATGTTTACTGTGTCCCACGCACCCCCACATTGACGAATTAACGCAGAAATGGCGTCGCTATGACATACTATAGGGGCCATGTCTTCTGTTTCCCAATCGAGTATTGTTTCCCCGGCAACGAAAGGGCTGTCTGCTAGGAGTGGATTATCTCTTTTCAGATGCACTATTTCATGTTTACTGTGTCCCACGGACCCTCACATTGACGAATTAACGCAGAAATGGCGTCGCTATGACATACTATAGGAGCCATGCCTTCTGTTTCCCAATCGAGTATTGTTTCCCCGGCAACGAAAGGGCTGTCTGCTAGGAGTGGATTATCTCTTTTCCGATGCACTATTTCATGTTTACTGTGTCCCACGCACACTCACATTGACGAATTAACGCATACATGGTATCGCTATGACATACTATAGGAGCCATGCCTTCTGTTTCCCAATCGAGTATTGTTTCCCCGGCAACGAAAGGGCTGTCTGCTAGGAGAGGATTATCTCTCTTTCGATGCACTATTTCATGTTTACTGAGTCCCACGCACCCTCACATTGACGAAGTAACGCAGAAATGGCGTCGCTATTACATACTATAGGAGCAATGCCTTCTGTTTCCCAATCGAGTATTGTTTCCCCGGCAACGAAAGTGCTGTCTGCTAGGAGACGATTATCTATCTTCCGATGCACTATTTCATGTTTACTGTGTCCCACGCACCCTCACATTGACGAATTAACGCAGAAATGGCGTCGCTATGACATACTATAGGAGCCATGCCTTCTGTTTCCCAATCGAGTATTGTTTCCCCGGCAACGAAAGGGCTGTCTGCTAGGAGTGGATTATCTCTTTTCCGATGCACTATTTCATGTTTACTGTGTCCCACGCACCCTCACATTTACGAATTAACGCCGAATTTGCGTCGCTATGACATACAATAGGAGCCATGCCTTCTGTTTCCCAATCTAGTATTGTTTCCACGGCAACGAAAGGGCTGTCTGCTAGGAGTGGATTATCTCTGTTCCGATGCACTATTTCATGTTTACTGTGTCCCACGCACCCTCACATTGACGAATTAACACAGAAATTGCGTCGCTAAGACATACTATAGGAGCCATGCCTTCTGTTTCCCAATCGAGTATTGTTTCCCCGGCAACGAAAGGGCTGTCTGCCAGGAGTGGATTATCTCTTTTCCGATGCACTATTTCATGTTTACTGTGTCCCACGCACCCTCACATTGACGAATTAACGCAGAAATGGCGTCGCTATGACATACTATAGGAGCCATGCCTTATGTTTCCCAATCGAGTATTGTTTCCCCGGCAACGAAAGGGCTGTCTGCTAGGAGAGGATTATCTCTCTTCCGATGCACTATTTCATGTTTACTGTGTCCCACGCACCCTCACATTGACGAATGCCCGCAGAAATGGCGTCGCTGTGACATACTATAGCAGCCATGCCTTCTGTTTCCCAATCGAGTATTGTTTCCCCGGCAACGAAAGGGCTGTCTGCTAGGAGTGGATTATCTCTCTTCCGATGCACTATTTCATGTTTACTGTGTCCCACGCACCCTCACATTGACGAATTAACGCAGAAATGGCGTCGCTATGACATACTATAGCAGCCATGCCTTCTGTTTCCCAATCGAGTATTGTTTCCCCGGCAACGAAAGGGCTGTCTGCTAGGAGTGGATTATCTCTTTTCCGATGCACTATTATATGTTTACTGTGTCCCACGCACCCTCACATTGACGAATTAACGCAGAAATGGCGTCGCTATGACATACTATAGGAGCCATGCCTTCTGTTTCCCAATCGAGTATTGTTTCCCCGGCAACGATAGGGCTGTCTGCTAGGAGTGGATTATCTCTTTTCCGATGCACTAAACGAATTAACGCAGAAATTGCGTCGCTAAGACATAACATAGGAGCCATGCCTTCTGTTTCCCAATCGAGTATTGTTTCCCCGGCAACGAAAGGGCTGTCTGCTAGGAGTGGATTATCTCTTTTCAGATGCACTATTTCATGTTTACTGTGTCCCACGCACCCTCACATTGACGAATTAACGCAGAAATGGCGTCGCTATGACATACTATAGGAGCCATGCCTTCTGTTTCCCAATCGAGTATTGTTTCCCCGGCAACGAAAGGGCTGTCTGCTAGGAGTGGATTATCTCTTTTCCGATGCACTATTTCATGTTTACTGTGTCCCACGCACCCTCACATTGACGAATTAACGCCGAATTTGCGTCGCTATGACATACAATAGGAGCCATGCCTTCTGTTTCCCAATCTAGTATTGTTTCCACGGCAACGAAAGGGCTGTCTGCTAGGAGTGGATTATCTCTGTTCCGATGCACTATTTCATGTTTACTGTGTCCCACGCACCCTCACATTGACGAATTAACACAGAAATTGCGTCGCTAAGACATACTATAGGAGCCATGCCTTCTGTTTCCCAATCGAGTATTGTTTCCCCGGCAACGAAAGGGCTGTCTGCCAGGAGTGGATTATCTCTTTTCCGATGCGCTATTTCATGTTTACTGTGTCCCACGCACCCTCACATTGACGAATTAACGCAGAAATGGCGTCGCTATGACATACTATAGCAGCCATGCCTTATGTTTCCCAATCGAGTATTGTTTCCCGGCAACGAAAGGGCTGTCTGCTAGGAGAGGATTATCTCTCTTCCGATGCACTATTTCATGTTTACTGTGTCCCACGCAGCCTCACATTGACGAATTAACGCAGAAATGGCGTTGCTGTGACATACTATAGCAGCCATTCCTTCTGTTTCCCAATCGAGTATTGTTACCCCGGCAACGAAAGGGCTGTCTGCTAGGAGTGGATTATCTCTTTTCGATGCACTATTTCATGTTTACTGTGTCCCACGCACCCTCACATTGACGAATTAACGCAGAAATGGCGACGCTATGACATACTATAGCAGCAATGCCTTCTGTTTCCCAATCGAGTATTGTTTCCGCGGCAACGAAAGGGCTGTCTGCTAGGAGTGGATTATCTCTTTTCCGATGCACTATTTCATGTTTACTGTGTCCCACGCACCCTCACATTGACGAATTAACGCAGAAATGGCGTCGCTATGACATACTATAGGAGCCATGCCTTCTGTTTCCCAATCGAGTATTGTTTCCCCGGCAACGAAAGGGCTGTCTGCTAGGAGTGGATTATCTCTTTTCCGATGCACTATTTCATGTTTACTGTGTCCCACGCAGCCTCACATTGACGAATTAACGCAGAAATTGCGTCACTAAGACATAACATAGGAGCCATGCCTTCTGTTTCCCAATCGAGTATTGTTTCCCCGGCAACGAAAGGGCTGTCTGCCAGGAGTGGATTATCTCTTTTCCGATGCACTATTTCATGTTTACTGTGTCCCACGCACCCTCACATTGACGAATTAACGCAGAAATGGCGTAGCTATGACATACTATAGGTACCATGCCTTCTGTTTCCCAATCGGGTATTGTTTCCCCGGCAACGAAAGGGCTGTCTGCTAGGAGTGGATTATCTCTTTTCCGATGCACTATTTCATGTTTACTGTGTCCCACGCACCCTCACATTGACGAATTAACGCAGAAATGGCGTCGCTATGACATACTATAGGAGCCATGCCTTCTGTTTCCCAATCGAGTATTGTTTCCCCGGCAACGAAAGGGCTGTCTGCTAGGAGTGGATTATCTCTTTTCCGATGCACTATTTCATGTTTACTGTGTCCCACGCACCATCACATTGACGAATTAACGCACAAATGGCTTCGCTATGACATACTATAGGAGCCATGCCTTCTGTTTCCCAATCGAGTATTGTTTCCCCGGCAACGAAAGGGCTGTCTGCTAGGAGTGGATTATCTTTTTTCCGATGAACTATTTCATGTTTACTGTGTCCCACGCACCCTCACATTGACGAATTAACGCATACATGGCATCGCTATGAAATACTATAGGAGCCATGCCTTCTGTTTCCCAATCGAGTATTGTTTCCTCGGCAACGAAAGGGCTGTCTGCTAGGAGAGGATTATCTCCCTTTCGATGCGCTATTTCATGTTTACTGGGTCCCACGCACCCTCACATTGAATTAACGCCGAAATGGCGTCGCTATTACATACTATAGGAGCCATGCCTTCTGTTTCCCAATCGAGTATTGTTTCCACGGCAACGAAAGGGCTGTCTGCTAGGAGTGGATTATTTCTCTTCCGATGCACTATTTCATGTTTACTGTGTCCCACGCACCCTCACATTGACGAATTAACGCAGAAATGGCGTCGCTATGACATACTATAGGAGCCATGCCTTCTGTTTCCCAATCGAGTATTGTTTCCCCGGCAACGAAAGGGCTGTCTGCTAGGAGTGGATTATCTCTTTTCCGATGCACTATTTCATGTTTACTGTGTCCCACGCACCCCCACATTGACGAATTAACGCAGAAATGGCGTCGCTATGACATACTATAGGAGCCATGCCTTCTGTTTCCCAATCGAGTATTGTTTCCCTGGCAACGAAAGGGCTGTCTGCTAAGAGTGGATTATCTCTTTTCAGATGCACTATTTCATGTTTACTGTGTCCCACTCACCCTCACATTGACGAATTAACGCAGAAATGACGTCGCTATGACATACTATAGGAGCCATGTCTTCTGTTTCCCAATCGAGTATTGTTTCCCCGGCAACGAAAGGGCTGTCTGCTAGGGGTGGATTATCTATTGTCCGATGCACTATTTCATGTTTACTGTGTCCCACGGACCCTCACATTGACGAATTAACGCAGAAATGGCGTCGCTATGACATACTATAGGAGCCATGCCTTCTGTTTCCCAATCGAGTATTGTTTCCCCGGCAACGAAAGGGCTGTCTGCTAGGAGTGGATTATCTCTTTTCCGATGCACTATTTCATGTTTACTGTGTCCCACGCACACTCACATTGACGAATTAACGCATACATGGTATCGCTATGATATACTATCGGAGCCATGCCTTCTGTTTCCCAATCGAGTATTGTTTCCCCGGCAACGAAAGGGCTGTCTGCTAGGAGAGGATTATCTCTCTTTCGATGCACTATTTCATGTTTACTGTGTCCCACGCACCCTCAAATTGAATTAAGGCAGAAATGGCGTCGCTATTACATACTATAGGAGCAATGCCTTCTGTTTCCCAATCGAGTATTGTTTCCCCGGCAACGAAAGTGCTGTCTGCTAGGAGACGATTATCTCTCTTCCGATGCACTATTTCATGTTTACTGTGTCCCACGCACCCTCACATTGACGAATTAACGCAGAAATGGCGTCGCTATGACATACTATAGGAGCCATGCCTTCTGTTTCCCAGTCGAGTATTGTTTCCCGGCAACGAAAGGGCTGTCTGCTAGGAGTGGATTATCTCTTTTCCGATGCACTATTTCATGTTTACTCTGTCCCACGCACCCTCACATTGACGAATTAACGCCGAATTTGCGTCGCTATGACATACAATAGGAGCCATGCCTTCTGTTTCCCAATCTAGTATTGTTTCCACGGCAACAAAAGGGCTGTCTGCTAGGAGTGGATTATCTCTGTTCCGATGCACTATTTCATGTTTACTGTGTCCCACGCACCCTCACATTGACGAATTAACACAGAAATTGCGTCGCTAAGACATACTATAGGAGCCATGCCTTCTGTTTCCCAATCGAGTATTGTTTCCCCGGCAACGAAAGGGCTGTCTGCCAGGAGTGGATTATCTCTTTCCCGATGCACTATTTCATGTTTACTGTGTCCCACGCACCCTCACATTGACGAATTAACGCAGAATTTGCGTCGCTATGACATACTATAGGAGCCATGCCTTCTGGTTCCCAATCGAGTATTGTTTCCCCGGCACGAAAGGGCTGTCTGCTAGGAGTGGATTATCTCTTTTCCGATGCACTATTTCATGTTTACTGTGTCCCACGCACCCTCACATTTACGAATTAACGCAGAATTTGCGTCGCTATGACATACTATAGGAGCCATGCCTTCTGGTTCCCAATGGAGTATTGTTTCTCCGGCAACGAAAGGGCTGTCTGCTAGGAGTTGATTATCTCTTTTCCGATGCACTATTTCATGTTTACTGTGTCCCACGCACCCTCACATTGACGAATTAACGCAGAATTTGCGTCGCTATGACATACTATAGGAGCCATGCCTTCTGGTTCCCAATCGAGTATTGTTTCCCCGGCAACGAAAGGGCTGTCTGCTAGGAGTGGATTATCTCTTTTCCGATGCACTATTTCATGTTTACTGTGTCCCACGCACCCTCACATTTACGAATTAACGAAGAATTTGCGTCGCTATGACATACTATAGGAGCCATGCCTTCTGGTTCCCAATCGAGTATTGTTTCTCCGGCAACGAAAGGGCTTTCTTCTAGGAGTGGATTATCTCTTTTCCGATGCACTATTTCATGTTTACTGTGTCCCACACACCCTCACATTTACGAATTAACGCAGAATTTGCGTCGCTATGACATACTATAGGAGCCATGCCTTCTGGTTCCCAATCGAGTATTGTTTCCCCGGCAACGAAAGGGCTGTCTGCTAGGAGTGGATTATCTCTTTTCCGATGCACTATTTCATGTTTACTGTGTCCCACGCACCCTCACATTGACGAATTAACGCAGAATTTGCGTCGCTATGAGTTACTATAGGAGCCATGCCTTCTGGTTCCCAATCGAGTATAGTTTCCCCGGCAACGAAAGGGCTGTCTGCTAGGAATGTTATCTCCTTTCCGATGCACTATTTCATGTTTACTGTGTCCCACGCACCCTCACATTGACGAATTAACGCAGAATTTGCGTCGCTATGACATACTATAGGAGCCATGCCTTCTGGTTCCCAATCGAGTATTGTTTCCCCGGCAACGAAAGGGCTGTCTGCTAGGAGTGGATTATCTCTTTTCCGATGCACTATTTCATGTTTACTGTGTCCCACGCACCCTCACATTGACGAATTAACGCAGAATTTGCGTCGCTATGACATACTATAGGAGCCATGCCTTCTGGTTCCCAATCGAGTATTGTTTCCCCGGCAACGAAAGGGCTGTCTGCTAGGAGTGGATCATCTCTTTTCCGATGCACTATTTCATGTTTACTGTGTCCCACGCACCCTCACATTGACGAATTAACGCAGAATTTGCGTCGCTATGACATACTATAGGAGCCATGCCTTTTGGTTCCCAATCGAGTATTGTTTCCCCGGCAACGAAAGGGCTGTCTTCTAGGAGTGGATTATCTCTTTTCCGATGCACTATTTCATGTTTACTGTGTCCCACGCACCCTCACATTGACGAATTAACGCAGAATTTGCGTCGCTATGACATACTATAGGAGCCATGCCTTCTGGTTCCCAATCGAGTATTGTTTCCCCGGCAACGAAAGGGCTGTCTGCTAGGAGTAGATTATTTCTTTTCCGATGCACTATTTCATGTTTACTGTGTCCCACGCACCCTCACATTGACGAATTAACGCAGAATTTGCGTCGCTATGACATACTATAGGAGCCATGCCTTCTGGTTCCCAATCGAGTATTGTTTCCCCGGCAACGAAAGGGCTGTCTGCTAGGAGTGGATTATCTCTTTCCCGATGCACTATTTCATGTTTACTGTGTCCCACGCACCCTCACATTGACGAATTAACGCAGAATTTGCGTCGCTATAACATACTATAGGAGCCATGCATTCTGGTTCCCAATCGAGTATTGTTTCTCCGGCAACGAAAGGGCTGTCTGCTAGGAGTGGATTATCTCTTTCCCGATGCACTATTTCATGTTTACTGTGTCCCACGCACCCTCACATTGACGAATTAACGCAGAATTTGCGTCGCTATGACATACTATAGGAGCCATGCCTTCTGGTTCCCAATCGAGTATTGTTTCCCCGGCAACGAAAGGGCTGTCTGCTAGGAGTAGATTATCTCTTTTCCGATGCACTATTTCATGTTTACTGTGTCCCACGCACCCTCACATTGACGAATTAACGCAGAATTTGCTTCGCTATGACATACTATAGGAGCCATGCCTTCTGGTTCCCAATCGAGTATTGTTTCCCCGGCAACGAAAGGGCTGTCATCTAGGAGTGGATTATCTCTTTTCCGATGCACTATTTCATGTTTACTGTGTCCCACGCACCCTCACATTGACCAATTAACGCAGAATTTGCGTCGCTATGACATACTATAGGAGCCATGCCTTCTGGTTCCCAATCGAGTATTGTTTCTCCGGCAACGAAAGGGCTGTCTGCTAGGAGTGGATTATCTCTTTTCCGATGCACTATTTCATGTTTACTGTGTCCCACGCACCCTCACATTGACGAATTAACGCAGAATTTGCGTCGCTATGACATACTATAGGAGCCATGCCTTCTGGTTCCCAATCGAGTATTGTTTCCACGGCAACGAAAGGTCTGTCTGCTAGGAGTGGATTATCTCTTTTCCGATGCACTATTTCATGTTTACTGTGTCCCACGCACCCTCACATTTACGAATTAACGCAGAATTTGCGTCGCTATGACATACTATAGGAGCCATGCATTCTGGTTCCCAATCGAGTATTGTTTCCCCGGCAACGAAAGGGCTGTCTGCTAGGAGTGGATTATCTCTTTTCCGATGCACTATTTCATGTTTACTGTGTCCCACGCACCCTCACATTTACGAATTTACGCAGAATTTGCGTCGCTATGACATACTATAGGAGCCATGCCTTCTGGTTCCCAATCGAGTATTGTTTCTCCGGCAACGAAAGGGCTGTCTGCTAGGAGTGGATTATCTCTTTTCCGATGCACTATTTCATGTTTACTATGTCCGACGCACCCTCACATTGACGAATTAAAGCAGAATTTGCGTCGCTATGACATACTATAGGAGCCATGCCTTCTGGTTCCCAATCGAGTATTGTTTCCCCGGCAACGAAAGGGCTGTCTTCTAGGAGTGGATTATCTCTTTTCCGATGCACTATTTCATGTTTACTGTGTCCCACGCACCCTCACATTGACGAATTAACGCAGAATTTGCGTCGCTATGACATACTATAGGAGCCATGCCTTCTGGTTCCCAATCGAGTATTGTTTCTCCGGCAACGAAAGCGCTGTCTGCTAGGAGTGGATTATCTCTTTTCCGATGCACTATTTCATGTTTACTGTGTCCCACGCACCCTCACATTGACGAATTAACGCAGAATTTGCGTCGCTATGACATACTATAGGAGCCATGCCTTCTGGTTCCCAATCGAGTATTGTTTCCCCGGCAACGAAAGGGCTGTCTGCTAGGAGTGGATTATCTCTTTTCCGATGCACTATTTCATGTTTACTGTGTCCCACGCACCCTCATATTTACGAATTAACGCAGAATTTGCGTCGCTATGACATACTATAGGAGCCATGCCTTCTGGTTCCCAATCGAGTATTATTTCTCCGGCAACGAAAGGGCTGTCTGCTAGGAGTGGATTATCTCTTTTCCGATGCACTATTTCATGTTTACTGTGTCCGACGAACCCTCACATTGACGAATTAACGCAGAATTTGCGTCGCTATGACATACTATAGGAGCCATGCCTTCTGGTTCCCAATCGAGTATTGTTTCCCCGGCAACGAAAGGGCTGTCTGCTAGGAGTGGATTATCTCTTTTCCGATGCACTATTTCATGTTTACTGTGTCCCACGCACCCTCACATTGACGAATTAACGCAGAATTTGCGTCGCTATGACATACTATAGGAGCCATGCCTTCTGGTTCCCAATCGAGTATTGTTTCTCCGGCAACGAAAGCGCTGTCTGCTAGGAGTGGATTATCTCTTTTCCGATGCACTATTTCATGTTTACTGTGTCCCACGCACCCTCACATTGACGAATTAACGCAGAATTTGCGTCGCTATGACATACTATAGGAGCCATGCCTTCTGGTTCCCAATCGAGTATTGTTTCCCCGGCAACGAAAGGGCTGTCTGCTAGGAGTGGATTATCTCTTTTCCGATGCACTATTTCATGTTTACTGTGTCCCACGCACCCTCATATTTACGAATTAACGCAGAATTTGCGTCGCTATGACATACTATAGGAGCCATGCCTTCTGGTTCCCAATCGAGTATTATTTCTCCGGCAACGAAAGGGCTGTCTGCTAGGAGTGGATTATCTCTTTTCCGATGCACTATTTCATGTTTACTGTGTCCGACGAACCCTCACATTGACGAATTAACGCAGAATTTGCGTCGCTATGACATACTATAGGAGCCATGCCTTCTGGTTCCCAATCGAGTATTGTTTCCCCGGCAACGAAAGGGCTGTCTGCTAGGAGTGGATTATCTCTTTTCCGATGCACTATTTCATGTTTACTGTGTCCCAAGCACCCTCACATTGACGAATTAACGCAGAATTTGCGTCGCTATGACATACTATAGGAGCCATGCCTTCTGGTGCCCAATCGAGTATTGTTTCCCCGGCAACGAAAGGGCTGTCTTCTAGGAGTGGATTATCTCTTTTCCGATGCACTATTTCATGTTTACTGTGTCCCACGCACCCTCACATTGACGAATTAACGCAGAATTTGCGTCGCTATGACATACTATAGGAGCCATGCATTCTGGTTCCCAATCGAGTATTGTTTCTCCGGCAACGAAAGTGCTGTCTGCTAGGAGTGGATTATCTCTTTTCCGATGCACTATTTCATGTTTACTGTGTCCCACGCACCCTCACATTGACGAATTAACGCAGAATTTGCGTCGCTGTGACATACTATAGGAGCCATGCCTTCTGGTTCCCAATCGAGTATTGTTTCCCCGGCAACGAAAGGGCTGTCTGCTAGGAGTGGATTATCTCTTTTCCGATGCACTATTTCATGTTTACTGTGTCCCACGCACCCTCACATTGACGAATTAACGCAGAATTTGCGTCGCTATGACATACTATAGGAGCCATGCCTTCTGGTTCCCAATCGAGTATTGTTTCCCGGCAACGAAAGGGCTGTCTTCTAGGAGTGGATTATCTCTTTTCCGATGCACTATTTCATGTTTACTGTGTCCCACGCACCCTCACATTGACGAATTAACGCAGAATTTGCGTCGCTATGACATACTATAGGAGCCATGCCTTCTGGTTCCCAATCGAGTATTGTTTCTCCGGCAACGAAAGGGCTGTCTGCTAGGAGTGGATTATCTCTTTTCCGATGCACTATTTCATGTTTACTGTGTCCCACGCACCCTCACATTGACGAATTAACGCAGAATTTGCGTCGCTATGACATACTATAGGAGCCATGCCTTCTGGTTCCCAATCGAGTATTGTGTCCCCGGCAACGAAAGGGCTGTCTGCTAGGAGTGGATTATCTCTTTTCCGATGCACTATTTCATGTTTACTGTGTCCCACGCACCCTCACATTGACGAATTAACGCAGAATTTGCGTCGCTATGACATACTATAGGAGCCATGCCTTCTGGTTCCCAATCGAGTATTGTTTCCCCGGCAACGAAAGGGCTGTCTGCTAGGAGTGGATTATCTCTTTTCCGATGCACTATTTCATGTTTACTGTGTCCCACGCACCCTCACATTTACGAATTAACGCAGAATTTGCGTCGCTATGACATACTATAGGAGCCATGCCTTCTGGTTCCCAATCGAGTATTGTTTCCCCGGCAACGAAAGGGCTGTCTTCTAGGAGTGGATTATCTCTTTTCCGATGCACTATTTCATGTTTACTGTGTCCCACGCACCCTCACATTGACGAATTAACGCAGAATTTGCGTCGCTATGACATACTATAGGAGCCATGCCTTCTGGTTCCCAATCGAGTATTGTTTCTCCGGCAACGAAAGGGCTGTCTGCTAGGAGTGGATTATCTCTTTTCCGATGCACTATTTCATGTTTACTGTGTCCGACGAACCCTCACATTGACGAATTAACGCAGAATTTGCGTCGCTATGACATACTATAGGAGCCATGCCTTCTGGTTCCCAATCGAGTATTGTTTCCCCGGCAACGAAAGGGCTGTCTGCTAGGAGTGGATTATCTCTTTTCCGATGCACTATTTCATGTTTACTGTGTCCCACGCACCCTCACATTGACGAATTAACGCAGAATTTGCGTCGCTATGACATACTATAGGAGCCATGCCTTCTGGTTCCCAATCGAGTATTGTTTCTCCGGCAACGAAAGCGCTGTCTGCTAGGAGTGGATTATCTCTTTTCCGATGCACTATTTCATGTTTACTGTGTCCCACGCACCCTCACATTGACGAATTAACGCAGAATTTGCGTCGCTATGACATACTATAGGAGCCATGCCTTCTGGTTCCCAATCGAGTATTGTTTCCCCGGCAACGAAAGGGCTGTCTGCTAGGAGTGGATTATCTCTTTTCCGATGCACTATTTCATGTTTACTGTGTCCCACGCACCCTCATATTTACGAATTAACGCAGAATTTGCGTCGCTATGACATACTATAGGAGCCATGCCTTCTGGTTCCCAATCGAGTATTATTTCTCCGGCAACGAAAGGGCTGTCTGCTAGGAGTGGATTATCTCTTTTCCGATGCACTATTTCATGTTTACTGTGTCCGACGAACCCTCACATTGACGAATTAACGCAGAATTTGCGTCGCTATGACATACTATAGGAGCCATGCCTTCTGGTTCCCAATCGAGTATTGTTTCCCCGGCAACGAAAGGGCTGTCTGCTAGGAGTGGATTATCTCTTTTCCGATGCACTATTTCATGTTTACTGTGTCCCAAGCACCCTCACATTGACGAATTAACGCAGAATTTGCGTCGCTATGACATACTATAGGAGCCATGCCTTCTGGTGCCCAATCGAGTATTGTTTCCCCGGCAACGAAAGGGCTGTCTTCTAGGAGTGGATTATCTCTTTTCCGATGCACTATTTCATGTTTACTGTGTCCCACGCACCCTCACATTGACGAATTAACGCAGAATTTGCGTCGCTATGACATACTATAGGAGCCATGCATTCTGGTTCCCAATCGAGTATTGTTTCTCCGGCAACGAAAGTGCTGTCTGCTAGGAGTGGATTATCTCTTTTCCGATGCACTATTTCATGTTTACTGTGTCCCACGCACCCTCACATTGACGAATTAACGCAGAATTTGCGTCGCTGTGACATACTATAGGAGCCATGCCTTCTGGTTCCCAATCGAGTATTGTTTCCCCGGCAACGAAAGGGCTGTCTGCTAGGAGTGGATTATCTCTTTTCCGATGCACTATTTCATGTTTACTGTGTCCCACGCACCCTCACATTGACGAATTAACGCAGAATTTGCGTCGCTATGACATACTATAGGAGCCATGCCTTCTGGTTCCCAATCGAGTATTGTTTCCCGGCAACGAAAGGGCTGTCTTCTAGGAGTGGATTATCTCTTTTCCGATGCACTATTTCATGTTTACTGTGTCCCACGCACCCTCACATTGACGAATTAACGCAGAATTTGCGTCGCTATGACATACTATAGGAGCCATGCCTTCTGGTTCCCAATCGAGTATTGTTTCTCCGGCAACGAAAGGGCTGTCTGCTAGGAGTGGATTATCTCTTTTCCGATGCACTATTTCATGTTTACTGTGTCCCACGCACCCTCACATTGACGAATTAACGCAGAATTTGCGTCGCTATGACATACTATAGGAGCCATGCCTTCTGGTTCCCAATCGAGTATTGTGTCCCCGGCAACGAAAGGGCTGTCTGCTAGGAGTGGATTATCTCTTTTCCGATGCACTATTTCATGTTTACTGTGTCCCACGCACCCTCACATTGACGAATTAACGCAGAATTTGCGTCGCTATGACATACTATAGGAGCCATGCCTTCTGGTTCCCAATCGAGTATTGTTTCCCCGGCAACGAAAGGGCTGTCTGCTAGGAGTGGATTATCTCTTTTCCGATGCACTATTTCATGTTTACTGTGTCCCACGCACCCTCACATTTACGAATTAACGCAGAATTTGCGTCGCTATGACATACTATAGGAGCCATGCCTTCTGGTTCCCAATCGAGTATTGTTTCCCCGGCAACGAAAGGGCTGTCTTCTAGGAGTGGATTATCTCTTTTCCGATGCACTATTTCATGTTTACTGTGTCCCACGCACCCTCACATTGACGAATTAACGCAGAATTTGCGTCGCTATGACATACTATAGGAGCCATGCCTTCTGGTTCCCAATCGAGTATTGTTTCTCCGGCAACGAAAGCGCTGTCTGCTAGGAGTGGATTATCTCTTTTCCGATGCACTATTTCATGTTTACTGTGTCCCACTCACCCTCACATTGACGAATTAACGCAGAATTTGCGTCGCTATGACATACTATAGGAGCCATGCCTTCTGGTTCCCAATCGAGTATTGTTTCCCCGGCAACGAAAGGGCTGTCTGCTAGGAGTGGATTATCTCTTTTCCGATGCACTATTTCATGTTTACTGTGTCCCACGCACCCTCATATTTACGAATTAACGCAGAATTTGCGTCGCTATGACATACTATAGGAGCCATGCCTTCTGGTTCCCAATCGAGTATTATTTCTCCGGCAACGAAAGGGCTGTCTGCTAGGAGTGGATTATCTCTTTTCCGATGCACTATTTCATGTTTACTGTGTCCCACGCACCCTCACATTGACGAATTAACGCAGAATTTGCGTCGCTATGACATACTATACGAGCCATGCCTTCTGGTTCCCAATCGAGTATTGTTTCCCCGGCAACGAAAGGGCTGTCTTCTAGGAGTGGATTATCTCTTTTCCGATGCACTATTTCATGTTTACTGTGTCCGACGCACCCTCACATTGAAGAATTAACGCAGAATTTGCGTCGCTATGACATACTATAGGAGCCATGCCTTCTGGTTCCCAATCGAGTATTGTTTCCCCGGCAACGAAAGGGCTGTCTGCTAGGAGTGGATTATCTCTTTTCCGATGCACTATTTCATGTTTACTGTGTCCCACGCACCCTCACATTGACGAATTAACGCAGAATTTGCGTCGCTATGACATACTATAGGAGCCATGCATTCTGGTTCCCAATCGAGTATTGTTTCTCCGGCAACGAAAGGGCTGTCTGCTAGGAGTGGATTATCTCTTTTCCGATGCACTATTTCATGTTTACTGTGTCCCACGCACCCTCACATTGACGAATTAACGCAGAATTTGCGTCGCTGTGACATACTATAGGAGCCATGCCTTCTTGTTCCCAATCGAGTATTGTTTCCCCGGCAACGAAAGGGCTGTCTGCTAGGAGTGGATTATCTCTTTTCCGATGCACTATTTCATATTTACTGTGTCCCACGCACCCTCACATTGACGAATTAACGCAGAATTTGCGTCGCTATGACATACTATAGGAGCCATGCCTTCTGGTTCCCAATCGAGTATTGTTTCCCCGGCAACGAAAGGGCTGTCTTCTAGGAGTGGATTATCTCTTTTCCGATGCACTATTTCATGTTTACTGTGTCCCACGCACCCTCACATTGACGAATTAACGCAGAATTTGCGTCGCTATGACATACTATAGGAGCCATGCCTTCAGGTTCCCAATCGAGTATTGTTTCTCCGGCAACGAAAGGGCTGTCTGCTAGGAGTGGATTATCTCTTTTCCGATGCACTATTTCATGTTTACTGTGTCCCACGCACCCTCACATTGACGAATTAACGCAGAATTTGCGTCGCTATGACATACTATAGGAGCCATGCCTTCTGGTTCCCAATCGAGTATTGTTTCCACGGCAACGAAAGGTCTGTCTGCTAGGAGTGGATTATCTCTTTTCCGATGCACTATTTCATGTTTACTGTGTCCCACGCACCCTCACATTGACGAATTAACGCAGAATTTGCGTCGCTATGACATACTATAGGAGCCATGCCTTCTGGTTCCCAATCGAGTATTGTTTTCCCGGCAATGAAAGGGCTGTCTGCTAGGAGTGGATTATCTCTTTTCCGATGCACTATTTCATGTTTACTGTGTCCCACGCACCCTCACATTTACGAATTAACGCAGAATTTGCGTCGCTATGACATACTATAGGAGCCATGCCTTCTGGTTCCCAATCGAGTATTGTTTCTCCGGCAACGAAAGGGCTGTCTGCTAGGAGTGGATTATCTCTTTTCCGATGCACTATTTCATGTTTACTATGTCCGACGCACCCTCACATTGACGAATTAAAGCAGAATTTGCGTCGCTATGGCATACTATAGGAGCCATGCCTTCTGGTTCCCAATCGAGTATTGTTTCCGCGGCAACGAAAGGGCTGTCTTCTAGGAGTGGATTATCTCTTTTCCGATGCACTATTTCATGTTTACTGTGTCCCACGCACCCTCACATTGACGAATTAACGCAGAATTTGCGTCGCTATGACATACTATAGGAGCCATGCCTTCTGGTTCCCAATCGAGTATTGTTTCTCCGGCAACGAAAGCGCTGTCTGCTAGGAGTGGATTATCTCTTTTCCGATGCACTATTTCATGTTTACTGTGTCCCACGCACCCTCACATTGACGAATTAACGCAGAATTTGCGTCGCTATGACATACTATAGGAGCCATGCCTTCTGGTTCCCAATCGAGTATTGTTTCCCCGGCAACGAAAGGGCTGTCTGCTAGGAGTGGATTATCTCTTTTCCGATGCACTATTTCATGTTTACTGTGTCCCACGCACCCTCATATTTACGAATTAACGCAGAATTTGCGTCGCTATGACATACTATAGGAGCCATGCCTTCTGGTTCCCAATCGAGTATTATTTCTCCGGCAACGAAAGGGCTGTCTGCTAGGAGTGGATTATCTCTTTTCCGATGCACTATTTCATGTTTACTGTGTCCGACGCACCCTCACATTGACGAATTAACGCAGAATTTGCGTCGCTATGACATACTATAGGAGCCATGCCTTCTGGTTCCCAATCGAGTATTGTTTCCCCGGCAACGAAAGGGCTGTCTGCTAGGAGTGGATTATCTCTTTTCCGATGCACTATTTCATGTTTACTGTGTCCCAAGCACCCTCACATTGACGAATTAACGCAGAATTTGCGTCGCTATGACATACTATAGGAGCCATGCCTTCTGGTGCCCAATCGAGTATTGTTTCCCCGGCAACGAAAGGGCTGTCTTCTAGGAGTGGATTATCTCTTTTCCGATGCACTATTTCATGTTTACTGTGTCCCACGCACCCTCACATTGACGAATTAACGCAGAATTTGCGTCGCTATGACATACTATAGGAGCCATGCATTCTGGTTCCCAATCGAGTATTGTTTCTCCGGCAACGAAAGGGCTGTCTGCTAGGAGTGGATTATCTCTTTTCCGATGCACTATTTCATGTTTACTGTGTCCCACGCACCCTCACATTGACGAATTAACGCAGAATTTGCGTCGCTGTGACATACTATAGGAGCCATGCCTTCTGGTTCCCAATCGAGTATTGTTTCCCCGGCAACGAAAGGGCTGTCTGCTAGGAGTGGATTATCTCTTTTCCGATGCACTATTTCATGTTTCCTGTGTCCCACGCACCCTCACATTGACGAATTAACGCAGAATTTGCGTCGCTATGACATACTATAGGAGCCATGCCTTCTGGTTCCCAATCGAGTATTGTTTCCCGGCAACGAAAGGGCTGTCTTCTAGTAGTGGATTATCTCTTTTCCGATGCACTATTTCATGTTTACTGTGTCCCACGCACCCTCACATTGACGAATTAACGCAGAATTTGCGTCGCTATGACATACTATAGGAGCCATGCCTTCTGGTTCCCAATCGAGTATTGTTTCTCCGGCAACGAAAGGGCTGTCTGCTAGGAGTGGATTATCTCTTTTCCGATGCACTATTTCATGTTTACTGTGTCCCACGCACCCTCACATTGACGAATTAACGCAGAATTTGCGTCGCTATGACATACTATAGGAGCCATGCCTTCTGGTTCCCAATCGAGTATTGTGTCCCCGGCAACGAAAGGGCTGTCTGCTAGGAGTGGATTATCTCTTTTCCGATGCACTATTTCATGTTTACTGTGTCCCACGCACCCTCACATTGACGAATTAACGCAGAATTTGCGTCGCTATGACATACTATAGGAGCCATGCCTTCTGGTTCCCAATCGAGTATTGTTTCCCCGGCAACGAAAGGGCTGTCTGCTAGGAGTGGATTATCTCTTTTCCGATGCACTATTTCATGTTTACTGTGTCCCACGCACCCTCACATTTACGAATTAACGCAGAATTTGCGTCGCTATGACATACTATAGGAGCCATGCCTTCTGGTTCCCAATCGAGTATTGTTTCCCCGGCAACGAAAGGGCTGTCTTCTAGGAGTGGATTATCTCTTTTCCGATGCACTATTTCATGTTTACTGTGTCCCACGCACCCTCACATTGACGAATTAACGCAGAATTTGCGTCGCTATGACATACTATAGGAGCCATGCCTTCTGGTTCCCAATCGAGTATTGTTTCTCCGGCAACGAAAGCGCTGTCTGCTAGGAGTGGATTATCTCTTTTCCGATGCACTATTTCATGTTTACTGTGTCCCACTCACCCTCACATTGACGAATTAACGCAGAATTTGCGTCGCTATGACATACTATAGGAGCCATGCCTTCTGGTTCCCAATCGAGTATTGTTTCCCCGGCAACGAAAGGGCTGTCTGCTAGGAGTGGATTATCTCTTTTCCGATGCACTATTTCATGTTTACTGTGTCCCACGCACCCTCATATTTACGAATTAACGCAGAATTTGCGTCGCTATGACATACTATAGGAGCCATGCCTTCTGGTTCCCAATCGAGTATTATTTCTCCGGCAACGAAAGGGCTGTCTGCTAGGAGTGGATTATCTCTTTTCCGATGCACTATTTCATGTTTACTGTGTCCGACGCACCCTCACATTGACGAAATAACGCAGAATTTGCGTCGCTATGACATACTATAGGAGCCATGCCTTCTGGTTCCCAATCGAGTATTGTTTCCCCGGCAACGAAAGGGCTGTCTGCTAGGAGTGGATTATCTCTTTTCCGATGCACTATTTCATGTTTACTGTGTCCCACGCACCCTCACATTGACGAATTAACGCAGAATTTGCGTCGCTATGACATACTATGGGAGCCATGCCTTCTGGTTCCCAATCGAGTATTGTTTCTCCGGCAACGAAAGGGCTGTCTTCTAGGAGTGGATTATCTCTTTTCCGATGCACTATTTCATGTGTACTGTGTCCCACGCACCCTCACATTGACGAATTAACGCAGAATTTGCGTCGCTATGACATACTATAGGAGCCATGCCTTCTGGTTCCCAATCGAGTATTGTTTCTCCGGCAACGAAAGGGCTGTCTGCTAGGAGTGGATTATCTCTTTTCCGATGCACTATTTCATGTTTACTGTGTCCCACGCACCCTCACATTGACGAATTAACGCAGAATTTGCGTCGCTATGACATACTATAGGAGCCATTCCTTCTGGTTCCCAATCGAGTATTGTTTCCCCGGCAGCGAAAGGGCTGTCTGCTAGGAGTGGATTATCTCTTTTCCGATGCACTATTTCATGTTTACTGTGTCCCACGCACCCTCACATTGACGAATTAACGCAGAATTTGCGTCGCTATGACATACTATAGGAGCCATGCCTTCTGGTTCCCAATCGAGTATTTTTTCCCCGGCAACGAAAGGGCTGTCTGCTAGGAGTGGATTATCTCTTTTCCGTTGCACTATTTCATGTTTACTGTGTCCCACGCACCCTCACACTTACGAATTAACGCAGAATTTGCGTCGCTATGACATACTATAGGAGCCATGCCTTCTGGTTCCCAATCGAGTATTGTTTCCCCGGCAACGAAAGGGCTGTCTGCTAGGAGTGGATTATCTCTTTTCCGATGCACTATTTCATGTTTACTGTGTCCCACGCACCCTCACATTGACGAATTAACGCAGAATTTGCGTCGCTATGACATACTATAGGAGCCATGCCTTCTGGTTCCCAATCGAGTATTATTTCTCCGGCAACGAAAGGGCTGTCTATTAGGAGTGGATTATCTCTTTTCCGATGCACTATTTCATGTTTACTGTGTCCCACGCACCCTCACATTGACGAATTAACGCAGAATTTGCGTCGCTATGACATACTATAGGAGCCATGCCTTCTGGTTCCCAATCGAGTATTGTTTCCCCGGCAACGAAAGGGCTGTCTTCTAGGAGTGGATTATCTCTTTTCCGATGCACTATTTCATGTTTACTGTGTCCGACGCACCCTCACATTGAAGAATTAACGCAGAATTTGCGTCGCTATGACATACTATAGGAGCCATGCCTTCTGGTTCCCAATCGAGTATTGTTTCCCCGGCAACGAAAGGGCTGTCTGCTAGGAGTGGATTATCTCTTTTCCGATGCACTATTTCATGTTTACTGTGTCCCACGCACCCTCACATTGACGAATTAACGCAGAATTTGCGTCGCTATGACATACTATAGGAGCCATGCATTCTGGTTCCCAATCGAGTATTGTTTCTCCGGCAACGAAAGGGCTGTCTGCTAGGAGTGGATTATCTCTTTTCCGATGCACTATTTCATGTTTACTGTGTCCCACGCACCCTCACATTGACGAATTAACGCAGAATTTGCGTCGCTGTGACATACTATAGGAGCCATGCCTTCTGGTTCCCAATCGAGTATTGTTTCCCCGGCAACGAAAGGGCTGTCTGCTAGGAGTGGATTATCTCTTTTCCGATGCACTATTTCATATTTACTGTGTCCCACGCACCCTCACATTGACGAATTAACGCAGAATTTGCGTCGCTATGACATACTATAGGAGCCATGCCTTCTGGTTCCCAATCGAGTATTGTTTCCCCGGCAACGAAAGGGCTGTCTTCTAGGAGTGGATTATCTCTTTTCCGATGCACTATTTCATGTTTACTGTGTCCCACGCACCCTTACATTGACGAATTAACGCAGAATTTGCGTCGCTATGACATACTATAGGAGCCATGCCTTCAGGTTCCCAATCGAGTATTGTTTCTCCGGCAACGAAAGGGCTGTCTGCTAGGAGTGGATTATCTCTTTTCCGATGCACTATTTCATGTTTACTGTGTCCCACGCACCCTCACATTGACGAATTAACGCAGAATTTGCGTCGCTATGACATACTATAGGAGCCATGCCTTCTGGTTCCCAATCGAGTATTGTTTCCCCGGCCACGAAAGGGCTGTCTGCTAGGAGTGGATTATCTCTTTTCCGATGCACTATTTCATGTTTACTGTGTCCCACGCACCCTCACATTGACGAATTAACGCAGAATTTGCGTCGCTGTGACATACTATAGGAGCCATGCCTTCTGGTTCCCAATCGAGTATTGTTTCCCCGGCAACGAAAGGGCTGTCTGCTAGGAGTGGATTATCTCTTTTCCGATGCACTATTTCATATTTACTGTGTCCCACGCACCCTCACATTGACGAATTAACGCAGAATTTGCGTCGCTATGACATACTATAGGAGCCATGCCTTCTGGTTCCCAATCGAGTATTGTTTCCCCGGCAACGAAAGGGCTGTCTTCTAGGAGTGGATTATCTCTTTTCCGATGCACTATTTCATGTTTACTGTGTCCCACGCACCCTCACATTGACGAATTAACGCAGAATTTGCGTCGCTATGACATACTATAGGAGCCATGCCTTCAGGTTCCCAATCGAGTATTGTTTCTCCGGCAACGAAAGGGCTGTCTGCTAGGAGTGGATTATCTCTTTTCCGATGCACTATTTCATGTTTACTGTGTCCCACGCACCCTCACATTGACGAATTAACGCAGAATTTGCGTCGCTATGACATACTATAGGAGCCATGCCTTCTGGTTCCCAATCGAGTATTGTTTCCCCGGCCACGAAAGGGCTGTCTGCTAGGAGTGGATTATCTCTTTTCCGATGCACTATTTCATGTTTACTGTGTCCCACGCACCCTCACATTGACGAATTAACGCAGAATTTGCGTCGCTATGACATACTATAGGAGCCATGCCTTCTGGTTCCCAATCGAGTATTGTTTCCCCGGCAACGAAAGGGCTGTCTGCTAGGAGTGGATTATCTCTTTTCCGATGCACTATTTCATGTTTACTGTGTCCCACGCACCCTCACATTGACGAATTAACGCAGCAATGGCGTCGCTATGACATACTATAGGAGCCATGCCTTCTGGTTCCCAATCGAGTATTGTTTCCCCGGCAACGAAAGGGCTGTCTTCTAGGAGTGGATTATCTCTTTTCCGATGCACTATTTCATGTTTACTGTGTCCCACGCACCCTCACATTGACGAATTAACGCAGAATTTGCGTCGCTATGACATACTATAGGAGCCATGCCTTCTGGTTCCCAATCGAGTATTGTTTCTCCGGCAACGAAAGCGCTGTCTGCTAGGAGTGGATTATCTCTTTTCCGATGCACTATTTCATGTTTACTGTGTCCCACGCACCCTCACATTGACGAATTAACGCAGAATTTGCGTCGCTATGACATACTATAGGAGCCATGCCTTCTGGTTCCCAATCAAGTATTGTTTCCCCGGCAACGAAAGGGCTGTCTGCTAGGAGTGGATTATCTCTTTTCCGATGCACTATTTCATGTTTACTGTGTCCCACGCACCCTCACATTGACGAATTAACGCAGAATTTGCGTCGCTATGACATACTATAGGAGCCATGCCTTCTGGTTCCCAATCGAGTATTGTTTCTCCGGCAACGAAAGGGCTGTCTGCTAGGAGTGGATTATCTCTTTTCCGATGCACTATTTCATGTTTACTGTGTCCCACGCACCCTCACATTGACGAATTAACGCAGAATTTGCGTCGCTATGACATACTATAGGAGCCATGCCTTCTGGTTCCCAATCGAGTATTGTTTCCCCGGCAACGAAAGGGCTGTCTGCTAGGAGTGGATTATCTCTTTTCCGATGCACTATTTCATGTTTACTGTGTCCCACGCACCCTCACATTGACGAATTAACGCAGAATTTGCGTCGCTATGACATACTATAGGAGCCATGCCTTCTGGTTCCCAATCAAGAATTGTTTCCCCGGCAACGAAAGGGCTGTCTGCTAGGAGTGGATTATCTCTTTTCCGATGCACTATTTCATGTTTACTGTGTCCCACGCACCCTCATATTTACGAATTAACGCAGAATTTGCGTCGCTATGACATACTATAGGAGCCATGCCTTCTGGTTCCCAATCGAGTATTATTTCTCCGGCAACGAAAGGGCTGTCTGCTAGGAGTGGATTATCTCTTTTCCGATGCACTATTTCATGTTTACTGTGTCCCACGCACCCTCACATTGACGAATTAACGCAGAATTTGCGTCGCTATGACATACTATAGGAGCCATGCCTTCTGGTTCCCAATCGAGTATTGTTTCCCCGGCAACGAAAGGGCTGTCTTCTAGGAGTGGATTATCTCTTTTCCGATGCACTATTTCATGTTTACTGTGTCCCACGCACCCTCACATTGACGAATTAACGCAGAATTTGCGTCGCTATGACATACTATAGGAGCCATGCCTTCTGGTTCCCAATCGAGTATTGTTTCTCCGGCAACGAAAGGGCTGTCTGCTAGGAGTGGATTATCTCTTTTCCGATGCACTATTTCATGTTTACTGTGTCCCACGCACCCTCACATTGACGAATTAACGCAGAATTTGCGTCGCTATGACATACTATAGGAGCCATGCCTTCTGGTTCCCAATCGAGTATTGTTTCCCCGGCAACGAAAGGGCTGTCTTCTAGGAGTGGATTATCTCTTTTCCGATGCACTATTTCATGTTTACTGTGTCCCACGCACCCTCACATTGACGAATTAACGCAGAATTTGCGTCGCTATGACATACTATAGGAGCCATGCCTTCTGGTTCCCAATCGAGTATTGTTTCCCCGGCAACGAAAGGGCTGTCTTCTAGGAGTGGATTATCTCTTTTCCGATGCACTATTTCATGTTTACTGTGTCCCACGCACCCTCACATTGACGAATTAACGCAGAATTTGCGTCGCTATGACATACTATAGGAGCCATGCCTTCTGGTTCCCAATCGAGTATTGTTTCCCCGGCAACGAAAGGGCTGTCTTCTAGGAGTGGATTATCTCTTTTCCGATGCACTATTTCATGTTTACTGTGTCCCACGCACCCTCACATTGACGAATTAACGCAGAATTTGCGTCGCTATGACATACTATAGGAGCCATGCCTTCTGGTTCCCAATCGAGTATTGTTTCCCCGGCAACGAAAGGGCTGTCTGCTAGGAGTGGATTATCTCTTTTCCGATGCACTATTTCATGTTTACTGTGTCCCACGCACCCTCACATTGACGAATTAACGCAGAATTTGCGTCGCTATGACATACTATAGGAGCCATGCCTTCTGGTTCCCAATCGAGTATTGTTTCCCCGGCAACGAAAGGGCTGTCTGCTAGGAGTGGATTATCTCTTTTCCGATGCACTATTTCATGTTTACTGTGTCCCACGCACCCTCACATTTACGAATTAACGCAGAATTTGCGTCGCTATGACATACTATAGGAGCCATGCCTTCTGGTTCCCAATCGAGTATTGTTTCCCCGGCAACGAAAGGGCTGTCTTCTAGGAGTGGATTATCTCTTTTCCGATGCACTATTTCATGTTTACTGTGTCCCACGCACCCTCACATTGACGAATTAACGCAGAATTTGCGTCGCTATGACATACTATAGGAGCCATGCCTTCTGGTTCCCAATCGAGTATTGTTTCTCCGGCAACGAAAGCGCTGTCTGCTAGGAGTGGATTATCTCTTTTCCGATGCACTATTTCATGTTTACTGTGTCCCACGCACCCTCACATTGACGAATTAACGCAGAATTTGCGTCGCTATGACATACTATAGGAGCCATGCCTTCTGGTTCCCAATCGAGTATTGTTTCCCCGGCAACGAAAGGGCTGTCTGCTAGGAGTGGATTATCTCTTTTCCGATGCACTATTTCATGTTTACTGTGTCCCACGCACCCTCACATTTACGAATTAACGCAGAATTTGCGTCGCTATGACATACTATAGGAGCCATGCCTTCTGGTTCCCAATCGAGTATTGTTTCCCCGGCAACGAAAGGGCTGTCTTCTAGGAGTGGATTATCTCTTTTCCGATGCACTATTTCATGTTTACTGTGTCCCACGCACCCTCACATTGACGAATTAACGCAGAATTTGCGTCGCTATGACATACTATAGGAGCCATGCCTTCTGGTTCCCAATCGAGTATTGTTTCTCCGGCAACGAAAGCGCTGTCTGCTAGGAGTGGATTATCTCTTTTCCGATGCACTATTTCATGTTTACTGTGTCCCACGCACCCTCACATTGACGAATTAACGCAGAATTTGCGTCGCTATGACATACTATAGGGGCCATGCCTTCTGGTTCCCAATCGAGTATTGTTTCTCCGGCAACGAAAGGGCTGTCTGCTAGGAGTGGATTATCTCTTTTCCGATGCACTATTTCATGTTTACTGTGTCCCACGCACCCTCACATTGACGAATTAACGCAGAATTTGCGTCGCTATGACATACTATAGGAGCCATGCCTTCTGGTTCCCAATCGAGTATTGTTTCCCCGGCAACGAAAGGGCTGTCTGCTAGGAGTGGATTATCTCTTTTCCGATGCACTATTTCATGTTTACTGTGTCCCACGCACCCTCACATTGACGAATTAACGCAGAATTTGCGTCGCTATGACATACTATAGGAGCCATGCCTTTCTGGTTCCCAATCGAGTATTGTTTCCCCGGCAACGAAAGGGCTGTCTGCTAGGAGTGGATTATCTCTTTTCCGATGCACTATTTCATGTTTACTGTGTCGCACGCACCCTCACATTTACGAATTAACGCAGAATTTGCGTCGCTATGACATACTATAGGAGCCATGCCTTCTGGTTCCCAATCGAGTATTGTTTCCCCGGCAACGAAAGGGCTGTCTTCTAGGAGTGGATTATCTCTTTTCCGATGCACTATTTCATGTTTACTGTGTCCCACGCACCCTCACATTGACGAATTAACGCAGACTTTGCGTCGCTATGACATACTATAGGAGCCATGCCTTCTGGTTCCCAATCGAGTATTGTTTCTCCGGCAACGAAAGCGCTGTCTGCTAGGAGTGGATTATCTCTTTTCCGATGCACTATTTCATGTTTACTGTGTCCCACGCACCCTCACATTGACGAATTATCGCAGAATTTGCGTCGCTATGACATACTATAGGAGCCATGCCTTCTGGTTCCCAATCGAGTATTGTTTCCCCGGCAACGAAAGGGCTGTCTGCTAGGAGTGGATTATCTCTTTTCCGATGCACTATTTCATGTTTCCTGTGTCCCACGCACCCTCATATTTACGAATTAACGCAGAATTTGCGTCGCTATGACATACTATAGGAGCCATGCCTTCTGGTTCCCAATCGAGTATTATTTCTCCGGCAACGAAAGGGCTGTCTGCTAGGAGTGGATTATCTCTTTTCCGATGCACTATTTCATGTTTACTGTGTCCCACGCACCCTCACATTGACGAATTAACGCAGAATTTGCGTCGCTATGACATACTATAGGAGCCATGCCTTCTGGTTCCCAATCGAGTATTGTTTCCCCGGCAACGAAAGGGCTGTCTGCTAGGAGTGGATTATCTCTTTTCCGTTGCACTATTTCATGTTTACTGTGTCCCACGCACCCTCACATTGACGAATTAACGCAGAATTTGCGTCGCTATGACATACTATAGGAGCCATGCCTTCTGGTTCCCAATCGAGTATTGTTTCTCCGGCAACGAAAGGGCTGTCTGCTAGGAGTGGATTATCTCTTTTCCGATGCACTATTTCATGTTTACTGTGTCCCATGCATCCTCACATTTACGAATTAACGCAGAATTTGCGTCGCTATGACATACTATAGGAGCCATGCCTTCTGGTTCCCAATCGAGTATTGTTTCCCCGGCAACGAAAGGGCTGTCTTCTAGGAGTGGATTATCTCTTTTCCGATGCACTATTTCATGTTTACTGTGTCCCACGCACCCTCACATTGACGAATTAACGCAGAATTTGCGTCGCTATGACATACTATAGGAGCCATGCCTTCTGGTTCCCAATCGAGTATTCTTTCTCCGGCAACGAAAGGGCTGTCTGCTAGGAGTGGATTATCTCTTTTCCGATGCACTATTTCATGTTTACTGTGTCCCATGCACCCTCACATTGACGAATTAACGCAGAATTTGCGTCGCTATGACATACTATAGGAGCCATGCCTTCTGGTTCCCAATCGAGTATTGTTTCCCCGGCAGCGAAAGGGCTGTCTGCTAGGAGTGGATTATCTCTTTTCCGATGCACTATTTCATGTTTACTGTGTCCCACGCACCCTCACATTGACGAATTAACGCAGAATTTGCGTCGCTATGACATACTATAGGAGCCATGCCTTCTGGTTCCCAATCGAGTATTGTTTCCCCGGCAACGAAAGGGCTGTCTGCTAGGAGTGGATTATCTCTTTTCCGTTGCACTATTTCACGTTTACTGTGTCCCACGCACCCTCACACTTACGAATTAACGCAGAATTTGCGTCGCTATGACATACTATAGGAGCCATGCCTTCTGGTTCCCAATCGAGTATTGTTTCCCCGGCAACGAAAGGGCTGTCTGCTAGGAGTGGATTATCTCTTTTCCGATGCACTATTTCATGTTTACTGTGTCCCACGCACCCTCACATTTACGAATTAACGCAGAATTTGCGTCGCTATGACATACTATAGGAGCCATGCCTTCTGGTTCCCAATCGAGTATTGTTTCTCCGGCAACGAAAGGGCTGTCTATTAGGAGTGGATTATCTCTTTTCCGATGCACTATTTCATGTTTACTGTGTCCGACGCACCCTCACATTGACGAATTAACGCAGAATTTGCGTCGCTATGACATACTATGGGAGCCATGCCTTCTGGTTCCCAATCGAGTATTGTTTCCCCGGCAACGAAAGGGCTGTTTTCTAGGAGTGGATTATCTCTTTTCCGATGCACTATTTCATGTTTACTGTGTCCGACGCACCCTCACATTGAAGAATTAACGCAGAATTTGCGTCGCTATGACATACTATAGGAGCCATGCCTTCTGGTTCCCAATCGAGTATTGTTTCCCCGGCAACGAAAGGGCTGTCTTCTAGGAGTGGATTATCTCTTTTCCGATGCACTATTTCATGTTTACTGTGTCCCACGCACCCTCACATTGACGAATTAACGCAGAATTTGCGTCGCTATGACATACTATAGGAGCCATGCCTTCTGGTTCCCAATCGAGTATTGTTTCTCCGGCAACGAAAGGGCTGTCTGCTAGGAGTGGATTATCTCTTTTCCGATGCACTATTTCATGTTTACTGTGTCCCACGCACCCTCACATTGACGAATTAACGCAGAATTTGCGTCGCTATGACATACTATAGGAGCCATGCCTTCTGGTTCCCAATCGAGTATTGTTTCCACGGCAACGAAAGGGCTGTCTGCTAGGAGTGGATTATCTCTTTTCCGATGCACTATTTCATGTTTACTGTGTCCCACGCACCCTCATATTTACGAATTAACGCAGAATTTGCGTCGCTATGACATACTATAGGAGCCATGCCTTCTGGTTCCCAATCGAGTATTATTTCTCCGGCAACGAAAGGGCTGTCTGCTAGGAGTGGATTATCTCTTTTCCGATGCACTATTTCATGTTTACTGTGTCCGACGGACCCTCACATTGACGAATTAACGCAGAATTTGAATCGCTATGACATACTATAGGAGCCATGCCTTCTGGTTCCCAATCGAGTATTGTTTCCCCGGCAACGAAAGGGCTGTCTGCTAGGAGTGGATTATCTCTTTTCCGATGCACTATTTCATGTTTACTGTGTCCCACGCACCCTCACATTGACGAATTAACGCAGAATTTGCGTCGCTATGACATACTATAGGAGCCATGCCTTCTGGTTCCCAATCGAGTATTGTTTCCCCGGCATCGAAAGGGCTGCCTGCTAGGAGTGGATTATCTCTTTTCCGATGCACTATTTCATGTTTACTGTGTCCCACGCACCCTCACATTGACGAATTAACGCAGAATTTGCGTCGCTATGACATACTATAGGAGCCATGCCTTCTGGTTCCCAATCGAGTATTGTTTCCCCGGCAACGAAAGGGCTGTCTTCTAGGAGTGGATTATCTCTTTTCCGATGCACTATTTCATGTTTACTGTGTCCCACGCACCCTCACATTTACGAATTAACGCAGAATTTGCGTCGCTATGACATACTATAGGAGCCATGCCTTCTGGTTCCCAATCGAGTATTGTTTCTCCGGCAACGAAAGGGCTGTCTGCTAGGAGTGGATTATCTCTTTTCCGATGCACTATTTCATGTTTACTGTGTCCCACGCACCCTCACATTGACGAATTAACGCAGAATTTGCGTCGCTATGACATACTATAGGAGCATTGCCTTCTGGTTCCCAATCGAGTATTGTTTCCCCGGCAACGAAAGGGCTGTCTGCTAGGAGTGGATTATCTCTTTTCCGATGCACTATTTCATGTTTACTGTGTCCCACGCACCCTCACATTTACGAATTAACGCAGAATTTTCGTCGCTATGACATACTATAGGAGCCATGCCTTCTGGTTCCCAATCGAGTATTGTTTCCCCGGCAACGAAAGGGCTGTCTGCTAGGAGTGGATTATCTCTTTTCCGATGCACTATTTCATGTTTACTGTGTCCCACGCACACTCACATTGACGAATTAACGCAGAATTTGCGTCGCTATGACATACTATAGGAGCCATGCCTTCTGGTTCCCAATCGAGTATTGTTTCCCCGGCAACGAAAGGGCTGTCTGCTAGGAGTGGATTATCTCTTTTCCGATGCACTATTTCATGTTTACTGTGTCCCACGCACCCTCACATTGACGAATTAACGCAGAATTTGCGTCGCTATGACATACTATAGTAGCCATGCCTTCTGGTTCCCAATGGAGTATTGTTTCCCCGGCAACGAAAGGGCTGTCTGCTAGGAGTAAATTATCTCTTTTCCGATGCACTATTTCATGTTTACTGTGTCCCACGCACCCTCACATTGACGAATTAACGCAGAATTTGCGTCGCTATGACATACTATAGGAGCCATGCCTTCTGGTTCCCAATCGAGTATTGTTTCCCCGGCAACGAAAGGGCTGTCTGCTAGGAGTGGTTTATCTCTTTTCCGATGCACTATTTCATATTTACTGTGTCCCACGCACCCTCACATTGACGAATTAACGCAGAATTTGCGTCGCTATGACATTCTATAGGAGCCATGCCTTCTGGTTCCCAATCGAGTATTGTTTCCCCGGCAACGAAAGGGCTGTCTGCTAGGAGTGGATTATCTCTTTTCCGATGCACTATTTCATGTTTACTGTGTCCCACGCACCCTCACATTGACGAATTAACGCAGAATTTGCGTCGCTATGACATACTATAGGGGCCATGCCTTCTGGTTCCCAATCGAGTATTGTTTCCCCGGAAACGAAAGGGCTGTCTGCTAGGAGTGGATTATCTCTTTTCCGATGCACTATTTCATGTTTACTGTGTCCCACGCACCCTCACATTTACGAATTAACGCAGAATTTGCGTCGCTATGACATACTATAGGAGCCATGCCTTCTGGTTCCCAATCGAGTATTGTTTCCCCGGCTACGAAAGGGCTGTCTGCTAGGAGTGGATTATCTCTTTTCCGATGCACTATTTCATGTTTACTGTGTCCCACGCACCCTCACATTGACGAATTAACGCAGAATTTGCGTCGCTATGACATACTATAGGAGCCATGCCTTCTGGTTCCCAATCGAGTATTGTTTCCCCGGCAGCGAAAGGGCTGTCTGCTAGGAGTGGATTATCTCTTTTCCGATGCACTATTTCATGTTTACTGTGTCCCACGCACCCTCACATTGACGAATTAACGCAGAATTTGCGTCGCTATGACATACTATAGGAGCCATGCCTTCTGGTTCCCAATCGAGTATTGTTTCCCCGGCAACGAAAGGGCTGTCTGCTAGGAGTGGATTATCTCTTTTCCGTTGCACTATTTCATGTTTACTGTGTCCCACGCACCCTCACACTTACGAATTAACGCAGAATTTGCGTCGCTATGACATACTATAGGAGCCATGCCTTCTGGTTCCCAATCGAGTATTGTTTCCCCGGCAACGAAAGGGCTGTCTGCTAGGAGTGGATTATCTCTTTTCCGATGCACTATTTCATGTTTACTGTGTCCCACGCACCCTCACATTTACGAATTAACGCAGAATTTGCGTCGCTATGACATACTATAGGAGCCATGCCTTCTGGTTCCCAATCGAGTATTGTTTCTCCGGCAACGAAAGGGCTGTCTATTAGGAGTGGATTATCTCTTTTCCGATGCACTATTTCATGTTTACTGTGTCCGACGCACCCTCACATTGACGAATTAACGCAGAATTTGCGTCGCTATGACATACTATAGGAGCCATGCCTTCTGGTTCCCAATCGAGTATTGTTTCCCCGGCAACGAAAGGGCTGTCTTCTAGGAGTGGATTATCTCTTTTCCGATGCACTATTTCATGTTTACTGTGTCCGACGCACCCTCACATTGAAGAATTAACGCAGAATTTGCGTCGCTATGACATACTATAGGAGCCATGCCTTCTGGTTCCCAATCGAGTATTGTTTCTCCGGCAACGAAAGGGCTGTCTGCTAGGAGTGGATTATCTCTTTTCCGATGCACTATTTCATGTTTACTGTGTCCCACGCACCCTCACATTGACGAATTAACGCAGAATTAGCGTCGCTATGACATACTATAGGAGCCATGCCTTCTGGTTCCCAATCGAGTATTGTTTCCACGGCAACGAAAGGGCTGTCTGCTAGGAGTGGATTATCTCTTTTCCGATGCACTATTTCATGTTTACTGTGTCCTACGCACCCTCACATTTACGAATTAACGCAGAATTTGCGTCGCTATGACATACTATAGGAGCCATGCCTTCTGGTTCCCAATCGAGTATTGTTTCCCCGGCAACGAAAGGGCTGTCTTCTAGGAGTGGATTATCTCTTTTCCGATGCACTATTTCATGTTTACTGTGTCTCACGCACTCTCACATTGACGAATTAACGCAGAATTTGCGTCGCTATGACATATTATAGGAGCCATGCCTTCTGGTTCCCAATCGAGTATTGTTTCCCCGGCAACGAAAGGGCTGTCTGCTAGGAGTGGATTATCTCTTTTCCGATGCACTATTTCATGTTTACTGTGTCCCACCCACCCTCACATTGACGAATTAACGCTGAATTTGCGTCGCTATGACATACTATAGGAGCCATGCCTTCTGGTTCCCAATCGAGTATTGTTTCCCCGGCAACGAAAGGGCTGTCTGCTAGGAGTGGATTATCTCTTTTCCGATGCACTATTTCATGTTTACTGTGTCCGACGGACCCTCACATTGACGAATTAACGCAGAATTTGCGTCGCTATGACATACTATAGGAGCCATTCCTTCTGGTTCCCAATCGAGTATTGTTTCCCCGGCAACGAAAGGGCTGTCTGCTAGGAGTGGATTATCTCTTTTCCGATGCACTATTTCATGTTTACTGTGTCCCACGCACCCTCACATTGACGAATTAACGCAGAATTTGCGTCGCTATGACATACTATAGGAGCCATGCCTTCTGGTTCCCAATCGAGTATTGTTTCCCCGGCATCGAAAGGGCTGCCTGCTAGGAGTGGATTATCTCTTTTCCGATGCACTATTTCATGTTTACTGTGTCCGACGCACCCTCACATTGACGAATTAACGCAGAATTTGCGTCGCTATGACATACTATAGGAGCCATGCCTTCTGGTTCCCAATCGAGTATTGTTTCCCCGGCAACGAAAGGGCTGTCTTCTAGGAGTGGATTATCTCTTTTCCGATGCACTATTTCATGTTTACTGTGTCCCACGCACCCTCACATTTACGAATTAACGCAGAATTTGCGTCGCTATGACATACTATAGGAGCCATGCCTTCTGGTTCCCAATCGAGTATTGTTTCTCCGGCAACGAAAGGGCTGTCTGCTAGGAGTGGATTATCTCTTTTCCGATGCACTATTTCATGTTTACTGTGTCCCACGCACCCTCACATTGACGAATTAACGCAGAATTTGCGTCGCTATGACATACTATAGGAGCATTGCCTTCTGGTTCCCAATCGAGTATTGTTTCCCCGGCAACGAAAGGGCTGTCTGCTAGGTGTGGATTATCTCTTTTCCGATGCACTATTTCATGTTTACTGTGTCCCACGCACCCTCACATTTACGAATTAACGCAGAATTTGCGTCGCTATGACATACTATAGGAGCCATGCCTTCTGGTTCCCAATCGAGTATTGTTTCCCCGGCAACGAATGGGCTGTCTGCTAGGAGTGGATTATCTCTTTTCAGATGCACTATTTCATGTTTACTGTGTCCCACGCACACTCACATTGACGAATTAACGCAGAATTTGCGTCGCTATGTCATACTATAGGAGCCATGCCTTCTGGTTCCCAATCGAGTATTGTTTCCCCGGCAACGAAAGGGCTGTCTGCTAGGAGTGGATTATCTCTTTTCCGATGCACTATTTCATGTTTACTGTGTCCCACGCACCCTCACATTGACGAATTAACGCAGAATTTGCGTCGCTATGACATACTATAGTAGCCATGCCTTCTGGTTCCCAATGGAGTATTGTTTCCCCGGCAACGAAAGGGCTGTCTGCTAGGAGTAAATTATCTCTTTTCCGATGCACTATTTCATGTTTACTGTGTCCCACGCACCCTCACATTGACGAATTAACGCAGAATTTGCGTCGCTATGACATACTATAGGAGCCATGCCTTCTGGTTCCCAATCGAGTATTGTTTCCCCGGCAACGAAAGGGCTGTCTGCTAGGAGTGGTTTATCTCTTTTCCGATGCACTATTTCATATTTACTGTGTCCCACGCACCCTCACATTGACGAATTAACGCAGAATTTGCGTCGCTATGACATACTATAGGAGCCATGCCTTCTGGTTCCCAATCGAGTATTGTTTCCCCGGCAACGAAAGGGCTGTCTGCTAGGAGTGGATTATCTCTTTTCCGATGCACTATTTCATGTTTACTGTGTCCCACGCACCCTCACATTGACGAATTAACGCAGAATTTGCGTCGCTATGACATACTATAGGAGCCATGCCTTCTGGTTCCCAATCGAGTATTGTTTCCCCGGAAACGAAAGGGCTGTCTGCTAGGAGTGGATTATCTCTTTTCCGATGCACTATTTCATGTTTACTGTGTCCCACGCACCCTCACATTTACGAATTAACGCAGAATTTGCGTCGCTATGACATACTATAGGAGCCATGCCTTCTGGTTCCCAATCGAGTATTGTTTCTCCGGCAACGAAAGGGCTGTCTGCTAGGAGTGGATTATCTCTTTTCCGATGCACTATTTCATGTTTACTGTGTCCGACGGACCCTCACATTGACGAATTAAAGCAGAATTTGCGTCGCTATGACATACTATAGGAGCCATTCCTTCTGGTTCCCAATCGAGTATTGTTTCCCCGGCAGCGAAAGGGCTGTCTGCTAGGAGTGGATTATCTCTTTTCCGATGCACTATTTCATGTTTACAGTGTCCGACGCACCCTCACATTGACGAATTAACGCAGAATTTGCGTCGCTATGACATACTATAGGAGCCATGCCTTCTGGTTCCCAATCGAGTATTGTTTCCCCGGCATCGAAAGGGCTGCCTGCTAGGAGTGGATTATCTCTTTTCCGATGCACTATTTCATGTTTACTGTGTCCGACGCACCCTCACATTGAGGAATTAACGCAGAATTTGCGTCGCTATGACATACTATAGGAGCCATGCCTTCTGGTTCCCAATCGAGTATTGTTTCCCCGGCAACGAAAGGTCTGTCTTCTAGGAGTGGATTATCTCTTTTCCGATGCACTATTTCATGTTTACTGTGTCCCACGCACCCTCACATTGACGAATTAACGCAGAATTTGCGTCGCTATGACATACTATAGGAGCCATGCCTTCTGGTACCCAATCGAGTATTGTTTCTCCGGCAACGAAAGGGCTGTCTGCTAGGAGTGGATTATCTCTTTTCCGATGCACTATTTCATGTTTACTGTGTCCCACGCACCCTCACATTGACGAATTAACGCAGAATTTGCGTCGCTATGACATACTATAGGAGCATTGCCTTCTGGTTCCCAATCGAGTATTGTTTCCCCGGCAACGAAAGGGCTGTCTGCTAGGTGTGGATTATCTCTTTTCCGATGCACTATTTCATGTTTACTGTGTCCCACGCACCCTCACATTGACGAATTAACGCAGAATTTGCGTCGCTATGACATACTATAGGAGCCATGCCTTCTGGTTCCCAATCGAGTATTGTTTCCCCAGCAACGAATGGGCTGTCTGCTAGGAGTGGATTATCTCTTTTCCGATGCACTATTTCATGTTTACTGTGTCCCACGCACACTCACATTGACGAATTAACGCAGAATTTGCGTCGCTATGACATACTATAGGAGCCATGCCTTCTGGTTCCCAATCGAGTATTGTTTCCCCGGCAACGAAAGGGCTGTCTGCTAGGAGTGGATTATCTCTTTTCCGATGCACTATTTCATGTTTACTGTGTCCCACGCACCCTCACATTGACGAATTAACGCAGAATTTGCGTCGCCATGACATACTATAGTAGCCATGCCTTCTGGTTCCCAATGGAGTATTGTTTCCCCGGCAACGAAAGGGCTGTCTGCTAGGAGTAAATTATCTCTTTTCCGATGCACTATTTCATGTTTACTGTGTCCCACGCACCCTCACATTGACGAATTAACGCAGAATTTGCGTCGCTATGACATACTATAGGAGCCATGCCTTCTGGTTCCCAATCGAGTATTGTTTCCCCGGCAACGAAAGGGCTGTCTGCTAGGAGTGGTTTATCTCTTTTCCGATGCACTATTTCATATTTACTGTGTCCCACGCACCCTCACATTGACGAATTAACGCAGAATTTGCGTCGCTATGACATACTATAGGAGCCATGCCTTCTGGTTCCCAATCGAATATTGTTTCCCCGGCAACGAAAGGGCTGTCTGCTAGGAGTGGATTATCTCTTTTCCGATGCACTATTTCATGTTTACTGTGTCCCACGCACCCTCACATTGACGAATTAACGCAGAATTTGCGGCGCTATGACATACTATAGGAACCATGCCTTCTGGTTCCCAATCGAGTATTGTTTCCCCGGAAACGAAAGGGCTGTCTGCTAGGAGTGGATTATCTCTTTTCCGATGCACTATTTCATGTTTACTGTGTCCCACGCACCCTCACATTTACGAATTAACGCAGAATTTGCGTCGCTATGACATACTATAGGAGCCATGCCTTCTGGTTCCCAATCGAGTATTGTTTCCCCGGCTACGAAAGGGCTGTCTGCTAGAAGTGCTTTATCTCTTTTCCGATGCACTATTTCATGTTTACTGTGTCCCACGCACCCTCACATTGACGAATTAACGCAGAATTTGCGTCGCTATGACATACTATGGGAGCCATGCCTTCTGGTTCCCAATCGAGTATTGTTTCTCCGGCAACGAAAGGGCTGTCTGCTAGGAGTGGATTATCTCTTTTCCGATGCACTATTTCATGTTTACTGTGTCCCACGCACCCTCACATTGACGAATTAACGCAGAAAAGGCGTCGCTATGACATACAATAGGAGCCATGCCTTCTGGTTCCCAATCGAGTATTGTTTCCCCGGCAACGAAAGGGCTGTCTGCTAGGAGTGGATTATCTCTTTTCCGATGCACTATTTCATGTTTACTGTGTCCCACGCACCCTCACATTGACGAATTAACGCAGAATTTGCGTCGCTATGACATACTATAGGAGCCATGCCTTCTGGTTCTCAATCGAGTATTGTTTCCCGGCAACGAAATGGCTGTCTGCTAGGAGTCGATTATCTCTTTTCCGATGCACTATTTCATGTTTACTGTGTCCGACGCACCCTCACATTGACGAATTAACGCAGAATTTGCGTCGCTATGACATACTATAGGAGTTATGCCTTCTGGTTCCCAATCGAGTATTGTTTCCCCGGCAACGAAAGAGCTGTCTTCTAGGAGTGGATTATCTCTTTTCCGATGCACTATTTCATGTTTACTGTGTCCCACGCACCCTCACATTGACGAATTAACGCAGAATTTGCGTCGCTATGACATATTATAGGAGCCATGCCTTCTGGTTCCCAATCGAGTATTGTTTCCCCGGCAACGAAAGGGCTGTCTGCTAGGAGTGGATTATCTCTTTTCCGATGCACTATTTCATGTTTACTGTGTCCCACGCACCCTCAAATTGACGAATTAACGCAGAATTTGCGTCGCTATGACATACTATAGGAGCCATGCCTTCTGGTTCCCAATCGAGTTTTGTTCCCCCGGCAACGAAAGAGCTGTCTGCTAGGAGTGGATTATCTCTTTTGCGATGCACTATTTCATGTTTACTGTGTCCCACGCACCCTCACATTGACGAATTAACGCAGAAATGGCGTCGCTATGACATACTATAGGAGCCATGCCTTCTGGTTCCCAATCGAGTATTGTTTCCCCGGAAACGAAAGGGCTGTCTGCTAGGAGTGGATTATCTCTTTTCCGATGCACTATTTCATGTTTACTGTGTCCCACGCACCCTCACATTTACGAATTAACGCAGAATTTGCGTCGCTATGACATACTATAGGAGCCATGCCTTCTGGTTCCCAATCGAGTATTGTTTCCCCGGCTACGAAAGGGCTGTCTGCTAGAAGTGCTTTATCTCTTTTCCGATGCACTATTTCATGTTTACTGTGTCCCACGCACCCTCACATTGACGAATTAACGCAGAATTTGCGTCGCTATGACATACTATAGGAGCCATGCCTTCTGGTTCCCAATCGAGTATTGTTTCTCCGGCAACGAAAGGGCTGTCTGCTAGGAGTGGATTATCTCTTTTCCGATGCACTATTTCATGTTTACTGTGTCCCACGCACCCTCACATTGACGAATTAACGCAGAAAAGGCGTCGCTATGACATACAATAGGAGCCATGCCTTCTGGTTCCCAATCGAGTATTGTTTCCCCGGCAACGAAAGGGCTGTCTGCTAGGAGTGGATTATCTCTTTTCCGATGCACTATTTCATGTTTACTGTGTCCCACGCACCCTCACATTGACGAATTAACGCAGAATTTGCGTCGCTATGACATACTATAGGAGCCATGCCTTCTGGTTCTCAATCGAGTATTGTTTCCCGGCAACGAAATGGCTGTCTGCTAGGAGTCGATTATCTCTTTTCCGATGCACTATTTCATGTTTACTGTGTCCGACGCACCCTCACATTGACGAATTAACGCAGAATTTGCGTCGCTATGACATACTATAGGAGTTATGCCTTCTGGTTCCCAATCGAGTATTGTTTCCCCGGCAACGAAAGAGCTGTCTTCTAGGAGTGGATTATCTCTTTTCCGATGCACTATTTCATGTTTACTGTGTCCCACGCACCCTCACATTGACGAATTAACGCAGAATTTGCGTCGCTATGACATATTATAGGAGCCATGCCTTCTGGTTCCCAATCGAGTATTGTTTCCCCGGCAACGAAAGGGCTGTCTGCTAGGAGTGGATTATCTCTTTTCCGATGCACTATTTCATGTTTACTGTGTCCCACGCACCCTCAAATTGACGAATTAACGCAGAATTTGCGTCGCTATGACATACTATAGGAGCCATGCCTTCTGGTTCCCAATCGAGTTTTGTTCCCCCGGCAACGAAAGGGCTGTCTATTAGGAGTGGATTATCTCTTTTCCGATGCACTATTTCATGTTTACTGTGTCCGACGCACCCTCACATTGACGAATTAACGCAGAATTTGCGTCGCTATGACATACTATAGGAGCCATGCCATCTGGTTCCCAATCGAGTATTGTTTCCCCAGCAACGAAAGGGCTGTCTGCTAGGAGTGGATTATCTCTTTTCCGATGCACTATTTCATGTTTACTGTGTCCCAAGCACCCTCACATTGACGAATTAACGCAGAATTTGCGTCGCTATGACATACTATAGGAGCCATGCCTTCTGGTTCCCAATCGAGTATTGTTTCCCCGGCAACGAAAGGGCTGTCTGCTAGGAGTGGATTATCTCTTTTCCGATGCACTATTTCATGTTTACTGTGTCCCACGCACCCTCACATTGACGAATTAACGCAGAATTTGCGTCGCTATGACATACTATAGGAGCCATGCCTTCTGGTTCCCAATCGAGTATTGTTTCCCCGGCAACGAAAGGGCTGTCTGCTAGGAGTGGATTATCTCTTTTCCGATGCACTATTTCATGTTTACTGTGTCCCACCCACCCTCACATTGACGAATTAACGCAGAATTTGCGTCGCTATGACATACTATAGGAGCCATGCCTTCTGGTTCCCAATCGAGTATTGTTTCTCCGGCAACGAAAGGGCTGTCTGCTAGGAGTGGATTATCTCTTTTCCGATGCACTATTTCATGTTTACTGTGTCCGACGCACCCTCACATATACGAGTTAACGCTGAATTTGCGTCCCTATGACATACTATAGGAGCCATGCCTTCTGGTTCCCAATCGAGTATTGTTTCCCCGGCAACGAAAGGGCTGTCTTCTAGGAGTGGATTATCTCTTTTCCGATGCACTATTTCATGTTTACTGTGTCCCACGCACCCTCACATTGACGAATTAACGCAGAATTTGCGTCGCTATGACATACTATAGGAGCCATGCCTTCTGGTTCCCAATCGAGTATTGTTTCCCCGGCAACGAAAGGGCTGTGTGCTAGGAGTAGATTATCTCTTTTCCGATGCACTATTTCATGTTTACTGTGTCCCACGCACCCTCACATTGACGAATTAACGCAGAATTTGCGTCGCTATGACATACTATAGGAGCCATGCCTTCTGGTTCCCAATCGAGTATTGTTTCCCCGGCAACGAAAGGGCTGTCTGCTAGGAGTGGATTATCTCTTTTCCGATGCACTATTTCATGTTTACTGTGTCCCACGCACCCTCACATTGACGAATTAACGCAGAATTTGCGTCGCTATGACATACTATAGGAGCCATGCCTTCTGGTTCCCAATCGAGTATTGTTTCCGCAGCAACGAAAGGGCTGTCTGCTAGGAGTGGATTATCTCTTTTCCGATGCACTATTTCATGTTTACTGTGTCCCACATACCCTCACATTGACTAATTAACGCAGAATTTGCGGCGCTATGACTTACTATAGGAGCCATTCCTTCTGGTTCCCAATCGAGTATTGTTTCCCCGGCAACGGACAGGGCTGTCTGCTAGGAGTGGATTATCTCTTATCCGATGCACTATGTCATGTTTACTGTGTCCCACGCACCCTCACATTGACGAATTAACGCAGAATTTGCGTCGCTATGACATACTATAGGAGCCATGCCTCCTGGTTCCCAATCGAGTATTGTTTCCCCAGCAACGAAAGGGCTGTCTGCTAGGAGTGGATTATCTCTTTTCCGATGCACTATCTCATGTTTACTGTGTCCCACGCACCCTCACATTGACGAATTAACGCAGAATTTGCGTCGCTATGACATACTATAGGAGCCATGCCTTCTGGTTCCCAATCGAGTATTGTTTCCCCGGCAACGAAAGGGCTGTCTGCTAGGAGTGGATTATCTCTTTTCCGATGCACTATTTCATGTTTACTGTGTCCCACGCACCCTCACATTGACGAATTAACGCAGAATTTGCGTCGCTATGACATACTATAGGAGCCATGCCTTCTGGTTCCCAATCGAGTATTGTTTCCCCGGAAACGAAAGGGCTGTCTGCTAGGAGTGGTTTATCCCTTTTCCGATGCACTATTTCATGTTTACTGTGTCCCACGCACCCTCACATTGACGAATTAACGCAGAATTTGCGTCGCTATGACATACTATAGGAGCCATGCCTTCTGGTTCCCAATCGAGTATTGTTTCCCCGGCAACGAAAGGGCTGTCTGCTAGGAGTGGTTTATCCCTTTTCCGATGCACTATTTCATGTTTACTGTGTCCCACGCACCCTCACATTGACGAATTAACGCAGAATTTGCGTCGCTATGACATACTATAGGAGCCATGCCTTCTGGTTCCCAATCGAGTATTGTTTCCCCGGCAACGATAGGGCTGTCTGCTAGGAGTGGATTATCTCTTTTCCGATGCACTATTTCATGTTTACTGTGTCCCACGCACCCTCACATTGACGAATTAACGCAGAATTTGCGTCGCTATGACATACTATGGGAGCCATGCCTTCTGGTTCCCAATCGATTATTGTTTCCCCGGCATCGAAAGGGCTGTCTGCTAGGAGTGGATTATCTCTTTTCCGATGCACTATTTCATGTTTACTGTGTCCCACGCACCCTCACATTGACGAATTAACGCAGAATTTGCGTCGCTATGACATACTATAGGAGCCATGCCTTCTGTTTCCCAATCGAGTATTGTTTCCCCGGCAACGAAAGGGCTGTCTACTAGGAGTGGATTATCTCTTTTCCGATGCACTATTTCATGTTTACTGTGTCCGACGGACCCTCACATTGACGAATTTACGCAGAATTTGCGTCCCTATGACATACTATAGGAGCCATGCAGTCTGGTTCCCAATCGAGTATTGTTTCCCCGGCAACGAAAGGGCTGTCTGCTAGGAGTGGATTATCTCTTTTCCGATGCACTATTTCATGTTTACTGTGTCCCACGCACCCTCACATTGACGAATTAACGCAGAATTTGCGTCGCTATGACATACTATACGAGCCATGCCTTCTGGTTCCCAATCGAGTATTGTTTCCACGGCAACGAAAAGGGCTATCTGCTAGGAGTGGATTATCTCTTTTCCGATGCACTATTTCATGTTTACTGTGTCCCACGCACCCTCACATTGACGAATTAACGCAGAAATGGCGTCGCTATGACATCCTATAGGAGCCATGCCTTCAGTTTCCCAATCGAGTATTGTTTCCCCGGCAACGAAAGGGCTGTCTACTAGGAGTGGATTATCTCTTTTCCGATGCACTATTTCATGTTTACTGTGTCCCACGCACCCTCACATTGACGAATTAACGCAGAATTTGCGTCGCTATGACATACTATAGGAGCCATGCCTTCTGGTTCCCAATCGAGTATTGTTTCCCCGGCAACGAAAGGGCTGTCTGCTAGGAGTGGATTATCTCTTTTCCGATGCACTATTTCATGTTTACTGTGTCCCACGCACGCTCACATTGACGAATTAACGCAGAATTTGCGTCGCTATGACATACTATAGGAGCCATGCCTTCAGGTTCCCAATCGACTATTGTTTCCCCGGCAACGAAAGGGCTGTCTGCTAGGAGTGGATTATCTCTTTTCCGATGCACTATTTCGTGTTTACTGTGTCCCACGCACCCTCACATTGACGAATTACCGCAGAATTTGCGTCGCTATGACATATTATAGGAGCCATGCCTTCTGGTTCCCAATCGAGTATTGTTTCCCCGGCAACGAAAGGGCTGCCTGCTAGGAGTGGATTATCTCTTTTCCGATGCACTATTTCATGTTTACTGTGTCCCACGCACCCTCAAATTGACGAATTAACGCAGAATTTGCGTCGCTATGACATATTATAGGAGCCATGCCTTCTGGTTCCCAATCGAGTATTGTTTCCCCGGCAACGAAAGGGCTGTCTGCTAGGAGTGGATTATCTCTTTTCCGATGCACTATTTCATGTTTACTGTGTCCCACCCACCCTCACATTGACGAATTAACGCAGAATTTGCGTCGCTATGACATACTATAGGTGCCATGCCTTCTGGTTCCCAATCGAGTATTGTTTCTCCGGCAACGAAAGGGCTGTCTTCTAGGAGTGGATTACCTCTTTTCCGATGCACTATTTCATGTTTACTGTGTCTCACGCACCCTCACATTGACGAATTAACGCAGAATTTGCGTCGCTACGACATATTATAGGAGCCATGCCTTCTGGTTCCCAATGGAGTATTGTTTCCCCGGCAACGAAAGGGCTGTCTGCTAGGAGTGGATTATCTCTTTTCCGATGCACTATTTCATGTTTACTGTGTCCCACCCACCCTCACATTGACAAATTAACGCAGAATTTGCGTCGCTATGACATACTATAGGAGCCATGCCTTCTGGTTCCCAATCGAGTATTGTTTCCCCGGCAACGAAAGGGCTGTCTGCTAGGAGTGGATTATCTCTTTTCCGATGCACTATTTCATGTTTACTGTGTCCGACGGACCCTCACATTGACGAATTAACGCAGAATTTGCGTCGCTATGACATACTATAGGAGCCATGCATTCTGGTTCCCAATCGAGTATTGTTTCCACGGCAACGAAAGGGCTGTCTGCTAGGAGTGGATTATCTCTTTTCCGATGCACTATTTCATGTTTACTGTGTCCCACATACCCTCACATTGACTAATTAACGCAGAATTTGCGGCGCTATGACTTACTATAGGAGCCATTCCTTCTGGTTCCCAATCGAGTATTGTTTCCCCGGCAACGGACAGGGCTGTCTGCTAGGAGTGGATTATCTCTTTTCCGATGCACTATTTCATGTTTACTGTGTCCCACGCAGCATCACAATGACGAATTAACGCCGAATTTGCGTCGCTATGACATACTATAGGAGCCATGCCTTCTGGTTCCCAATCGAGTATTGTTTCCCCGGCAACGAAAGGGCTTTCTGCCTGGAGTGGATTATCTCTTTTTCGATGCACTATTTCATGTTTACTGTGTCCCACGCACCCTCACATTGACGAATTAACGCAGAAATGGCGTCGCTATGATATACTATAGGAGCCATGCCTTCTGGTTCCCAATCGAGTATTGTTTTCCCGGCAACGAAAGGGCTGTCTGCTAGGAGTGGATTATCTCTTTTCCGATGCACTATTTCATGTTTACTGTGTCCCACGCACCCTCACATTGACGAATTAACGCAGAATTTGCGTCGCTATGACATACTATAGGAGCCATGCCTTCTGGTTCCCAATCGAGTATTGTTTCCCCGGCAACGAAAGGGCTGTCTCCTAGGAGTGGATTATCTCTTTTCCGATGCACTATTTCATGTTTACTGTGTCCCACGCACCCTCACATTTACGAATTAACGCAGAATTTGCGGCGCTATGACATACTATAGGAGCCATGCCTCCTGGTTCCCAATCGAGTATTGTTTTCCCGGCAACGAAAAGGGCTGTCTGCTAGGAGTGGATTATCTCTTTTCCGATGCACTATTTCATGTTTACTGTGTCCCACGCACCCTCACATTGACGAATTAACGCAGAATTTGCGTCGCTATGACATATTATAGGAGCCATGCCTTCTGGTTCCCAATCGAGTATTGTTTCCCCGGCAACGAAAGGGCTGTCTGCTAGGAGTGGATTATCTCTTTTCCGATGCACTATTTCATGTTTACTGTGTCCCACGCACCCTCACATTTACGAATTAACGCAGAATTTGCGGCGCTATGACATACTATAGGAGCCATGCCTTCTGGTTCCCAATCGAGTATTGTTTCCCCGGCAACGAAAAGGGCTGTCTGCTAGGAGTGGATTATCTCTTTTCCGATGCACTATTTCATGTTTACTGTGTCCCACGCACCCTCACATTGACGAATTAACGCAGAATTTGTGTCGCTATGACATACTATAGGAGCCATGCCTTCTGGTTCCCAATCGAGTATTGTTTCCCCGGCAACAAAAAGGGCTGTCTGCTAGGAGTGGATTATCTCTTTTCCGATGCACTATTTCATGTTTACTGTGTCCCATGCACCCTCACATTGACGAATTAACGCAGAATTTGCGTAGCTATGACATACTATAGGAGCCATGCCTTCTGGTTCCGAATCGAGTATTGTTTCCCCGGCAACGAAAGGGCTGTCTGCTAGGAGTGGATTATCTCTGTTCCGATGCACTATTTCATGTTTACTGTGTCCCACGCACAATCACATTTACGAATTAACGCAGAATTTGCGGCGCTATGACATACTATAGGAGCCATGCCTTCTGGTTCCCAATCGAGTATTGTTTCCCCGGCAACGAAAAGGGCTGTCTGCTAGGAGTGGATTATCTCTTTTCCGATGCACTATTTCATGTTTACTGTGTCCCACGCACCCTCACATTGACGAATTAACGCAGAATTTGCGTCGCTATGACATACTATAGGAGCCATGCCTTCTGGTTCCCAATCGAGTATTGTTTCCCCGGCAACGAAAAGGGTTGTCTGCTAGGAGTGGATTATCTCTTTTCCGATGCACTATTTCATGTTTACTGTGTCCCACGCAGCCTCACAATGACGAATTAACGCCGAATTTGCGTCGCTATGACATACTATAGGAGCCATGCCTTCTGGTTCCCAATCGAGTATTGTTTCCCCGGCAACGAAAGGGCTGTCTGCTAGGAGTGGATTATCTCTTTTCCGATGCCCTATTTCATGTTTACTGTGTCCCACGCACCCTCACATTGACGAATTAACGCAGAATTTGCGTCGCTATGACATACTATAGGAGCCATGCCTTCTGGTTCCCAATCGAGTATTGTTTCCCCGGCAACGAAAGGGCTGTCTGCTAGGAGTGGATTATCTCTTTTCCGATGCACTATTTCATGTTTGCTGTGTCCCACCCACCCTCACATTGACGAATTAACGCAGAATTTGCGTCGCTATGACATATTATAGGAGCCATGCCTTCTGGTTCCCAATCGAGTATTGTTTCCCTGGCAACGAAAGGGCTGTCTGCTAGGTGTGGGTTATCTCTTTTCCGATGCACTATTTCATGTTTACATTGTCCCACGCACCCTCACATTGACGAATTAACGCAGAATTTGCGTCGCTATGACATACTATAGGAGCCATGCCTTCTGTTTCCCAATCGAGTATTGTTTCCCCGGCAACGAAAGGGATGTCTGCTAGGAGTGGATTATCTCTTTTCCGATGCACTATTTCATGTTTACTGTGTCCCACGCACCCTCACATTGACGAATTAACGCAGAATTTGCGTCGCTATGACATACTATAGGAGCCATGCCTTCTGTTTCCCAATGGAGTATTGTTTCCCCGGCAATGAAAGGGATGTCTGCTAGGAGTGGATTATCTCTTTTCCGATGCACTATTTCATGTTTACTGTGTCCGACGGACCCTCACATTGACGAATTTACGCAGAATTTGCGTCCCCATGACATACTATAGGAGCCATGCATTCTGGTTCCCAATCGAGTATTGTTTCCCCGGCAACGAAAGGGCTGTCTGCTAGGAGTGGATTATCTCTTTTCCGATGCACTATTTCATGTTTACTGTGTCCCACGCACCCTCACATTGACGAATTAACGCAGAATTTGCGTCGCTATGACATACTATAGGAGCCATGCCTTCTGGTTCCCAATCGAGTATTGTTTCCCCGGCAACGAAAAGGGCTATCTGCTAGGAGTGGATTATCTCTTTTCCGATGCACTATTTCATGTTTACTGTGTCCCACGCACCCTCACATTGACGAATTAACGCAGAAATGGCGTCGCTATGACATCCTATAGGAGCCATGCCTTCAGTTTCCCAATCGAGTATTGTTTCCCCGGCAACGAAAGGGCTGTCTACTAGGAGTGGATTATCTCTTTTCCGATGCACTATTTCATGTTTACTGTGTCCCACGCACCCTCACATTGACGAATTAACGCAGAATTTGCGTCGCTATGACATACTATAGGAGCCATGCCTTCTGGTTCCCAATCGAGTATTGTTTCCCCGGCAACGAAAGGGCTGTCTGCTAGGAGTGGATTATCTCTTTTCCGATGCACTATTTCATGTTTACTGTGTCCCACGCACGCTCACATTGACGAATTAACGCAGAATTTGCGTCGCTATGACATACTATAGGAGCCATGCCTTCAGGTTCCCAATCGACTATTGTTTCCCCGGCAACGAAAGGGCTGTCTGCTAGGAGTGGATTATCTCTTTTCCGATGCACTATTTCGTGTTTACTGTGTCCCACGCACCCTCACATTGACGAATTACCGCAGAATTTGCGTCGCTATGACATACTATAGGAGCCATGCCTTCTGGTTCCCAATCGAGTATTGTTTCCCCGGCAACGAAAGGGCTGCCTGCTAGGAGTGGATTATCTCTTTTCCGATGCACTATTTCATGTTTACTGTGTCCCACGCACCCTCAAATTGACGAATTAACGCAGAATTTGCGTCGCTATGACATATTATAGGAGCCATGCCTTCTGGTTCCCAATCGAGTATTGTTTCCCCGGCAACGAAAGGGCTGTCTGCTAGGAGTGGATTATCTCTTTTCCGATGCACTATTTCATGTTTACTGTGTCCCACCCACCCTCACATTGACGAATTAACGCAGAATTTGCGTCGCTATGACATACTATAGGTGCCATGCCTTCTGGTTCCCAATCGAGTATTGTTTCTCCGGCAACGAAAGGGCTGTCTTCTAGGAGTGGATTACCTCTTTTCCGATGCACTATTTCATGTTTACTGTGTCTCACGCACCCTCACATTGACGAATTAACGCAGAATTTGCGTCGCTATGACATATTATAGGAGCCATGCCTTCTGGTTCCCAATGGAGTATTGTTTCCCCGGCAACGAAAGGGCTGTCTGCTAGGAGTGGATTATCTCTTTTCCGATGCACTATTTCATGTTTACTGTGTCCCACCCACCCTCACATTGACAAATTAACGCAGAATTTGCGTCGCTATGACATACTATAGGAGCCATGCCTTCTGGTTCCCAATCGAGTATTGTTTCCCCGGCAACGAAAGGGCTGTCTGCTAGGAGTGGATTATCTCTTTTCCGATGCACTATTTCATGTTTACTGTGTCCGACGGACCCTCACATTGACGAATTAACGCAGAATTTGCGTCGCTGTGACATACTATAGGAGCCATGCATTCTGGTTCCCAATCGAGTATTGTTTCCACGGCAACGAAAGGGCTGTCTGCTAGGAGTGGATTATCTCTTTTCCGATGCACTATTTCATGTTTACTGTGTCCCACATACCCTCACATTGACTAATTAACGCAGAATTTGCGGCGCTATGACTTACTATAGGAGCCATTCCTTCTGGTTCCCAATCGAGTATTGTTTCCCCGGCAACGGACAGGGCTGTCTGCTAGGAGTGGATTATCTCTTTTCCGATGCACTATTTCATGTTTACTGTGTCCCACGCAGCATCACAATGACGAATTAACGCCGAATTTGCGTCGCTATGACATACTATAGGAGCCATGCCTTCTGGTTCCCAATCGAGTATTGTTTCCCCGGCAACGAAAGGGCTTTCTGCCTGGAGTGGATTATCTCTTTTCCGATGCACTATTTCATGTTTACTGTGTCCCACGCACCCTCACATTGATGAATTAACGCAGAAATGGCGTCGCTATGATATACTATAGGAGCCATGCCTTCTGGTTCCCAATCGAGTATTGTTTTCCCGGCAACGAAAGGGCTGTCTGCTAGGAGTGGATTATCTCTTTTCCGATGCACTATTTCATGTTTACTGTGTCCCACGCACCCTCACATTGACGAATTAACGCAGAATTTGCGTCGCTATGACATACTATAGGAGCCATGCCTTCTGGTTCCCAATCGAGTATTGTTTCCCCGGCAACGAAAGGGCTGTCTCCTAGGAGTGGATTATCTCTTTTCCGATGCACTATTTCATGTTTACTGTGTCCCACGCACCCTCACATTTACGAATTAACGCAGAATTTGCGGCGATATGACATACTATAGGAGCCATGCCTCCTGGTTCCCAATCGAGTATTGTTTTCCCGGCAACGAAAAGGGCTGTCTGCTAGGAGTGGATTATCTCTTTTCCGATGCACTATTTCATGTTTACTGTGTCCCACGCACCCTCACATTGACGAATTAACGCAGAATTTGCGTCGCTATGACATATTATAGGAGCCATGCCTTCTGGTTCCCAATCGAGTATTGTTTCCCCGGCAACGAAAGGGCTGTCTGCTAGGAGTGGATTATCTCTTTTCCGATGCACTATTTCATGTTTACTGTGTCCCACGCACCCTCACATTTACGAATTAACGCAGAAATTGCGGCGCTATGACATACTATAGGAGCCATGCCTTCTGGTTCCCAATCGAGTATTGTTTCCCCGGCAACGAAAAGGGCTGTCTGCTAGGAGTGGATTATCTCTTTTCCGATGCACTATTTCATGTTTACTGTGTCCCACGCACCCTCACATTGACGAATTAACGCAGAATTTGCGTCGCTATGACATACTATAGGAGCCATGCCTTCTGGTTCCCAATCGAGTATTGTTTCCCCGGCAACAAAAAGGGCTGTCTGCTAGGAGTGGATTATCTCTTTTCCGATGCACTATTTCATGTTTACTGTGTCCCACGCACCCTCACATTGACGAATTAACGCAGAATTTGCGTCGCTATGACATACGATAGGAGCCATGCCTTCTGGTTCCCAATCGAGTATTGTTTCCCCGGCAACGAAAGGGCTGTCTGCTAGGAGTGGATTATCTCTGTTCCGATGCACTATTTCATGTTTACTGTGTCCCACGCACAATCACATTTACGAATTAACGCAGAATTTGCGGCGCTATGACATACTATAGGAGCCATGCCTTCTGGTTCCCAATCGAGTATTGTTTCCCCGGCAACGAAAAGGGCTGTCTGCTAGGAGTGGATTATCTCTTTTCCGATGCACTATTTCATGTTTACTGTGTCCCACGCACCCTCACATTGACGAATTAACGCAGAATTTGCGTCGCTATGACATACTATAGGAGCCATGCCTTCTGGTTCCCAATCGAGTATTGTTTCCCCGGCAACGAAAGGGCTGTCTGCTAGGAGTGGATTATCTCCTTTCCGATGCACTATTTCATATTTACTGTGCCCCACGCACCCTCACATTTACGAATTAACGCAGAATTTGCGGCGCTATGACATACTATAGGAGCCATGCCTTCTGGTTCCCAATCGAGTATTGTTTCCCCGGCAACGAAAAGGGCTGTCTGGTAGGAGTGGATTATCTCTTTTCCGATGCACTATTTCATGTTTACTGTGTCCCACGCACCCTCACATTGACGAACTAACGCAGAATTTGCGTCGCTATGACATAATATAGGAGCCATGCCTTCTGGTTCCCAATCGAGTATTGTTTCCCCGGCAACGAAAAGGGCTGTCTGCTAGGAGTGGATTATCTCTTTTCCGATGCACTATTTCTTGTTTACTGTGTCCCACGCAGCCTCACAATGACGAATTAACGCCGAATTTGCGTCGCTATGACATACTATAGGAGCCATGCCTTCTGGTTCCCAATCGAGTATTGTTTCCCCGGCAACGAAAGGGCTGTCTGCTAGGAGTGGATTATCTCTTTTCCGATGCCCTATTTCATGTTTACTGTGTCCCACGCACCCTCACATTGACGAATTAACGCAGAATTTGCGTCGCTATGACATACTATAGGAGCCATGCCTTGTGGTTCCCAATCGAGTATTGTTTCCCCGACAACGAAAGGGCTGTCTGCTAGGAGTGGATTATCTCTTTTCCGATGCACTATTTCATGTTTACTGTGTCCCACCCACCCTCACATTGACGAATTAACGCAGAATTTGCGTCGCTATGACATGTTATAGGAGCCATGCCTTCTCGTTCCCAATCGAGTATTGTTTCCCCGGCAACGAAAGGGCTGTCTGCTAGGTGTGGGTTATCTCTTTTCCGATGCACTATTTCATGTTTACATTGTCCCACGCACCCTCACATTGACGAATTAACGCAGAATTTGCGTCGCTATGACATACTATAGGAGCCATGCCTTCTGTTTCCCAATCGAGTATTGTTTCCCCGGCAACGAAAGGGATGTCTGCTAGGAGTGGATTATCTCTTTTCCGATGCACTATTTCATGTTTACTGTGTCCCACGCACCCTCACATTGACGAATTAACGCAGAATTTGCGTCGCTATGACATACTATAGGAGCCATGCCTTCTGTTTCCCAATGGAGTATTGTTTCCCCGGCAACGAAAGGGATGTCTGCTAGGAGTGGATTATCTCTTTTCCGATGCACTATTTCATGTTTACTGTGTCCCACGCACCCTCACATTGACGAATTAACGCAGAATTTGCGTCGCTATGACATACTATAGGTGCCATGCCTTCTGGTTCCCAATCGAGTATTGTTTCCCCGGCAACGAAAGGGCTGTCTGCTAGGAGTGGATTATCTCTTTTCCGATGCACTATTTCATGTTTACTGTGTCCCACGCACCCTCACATTGACGAATTAACGCAGAATTTGCGTCGCTATGACATACTATAGGAGCCATGCCTTCTGGTTCCCAATCGAGTATTGTTTCCCCGGCAACGAAAGGGCTGTCTCCTAGGAGTGGATTATCTCTTTTCCGATGCACTATTTCATGTTTACTGTGTCCCACGCACCCTCACATTTACGAATTAACGCAGAATTTGCGGCGATATGACATACTATAGGAGCCATGCCTCCTGGTTCCCAATCGAGTATTGTTTTCCCGGCAACGAAAAGGGCTGTCTGCTAGGAGTGGATTATCTCTTTTCCGATGCACTATTTCATGTTTACTGTGTCCCACGCACCCTCACATTGACGAATTAACGCAGAATTTGCGTCGCTATGACATATTATAGGAGCCATGCCTTCTGGTTCCCAATCGAGTATTGTTTCCCCGGCAACGAAAGGGCTGTCTGCTAGGAGTGGATTATCTCTTTTCCGATGCACTATTTCATGTTTACTGTGTCCCACGCACCCTCACATTTACGAATTAACGCAGAATTTGCGGCGCTATGACATACTATAGGAGCCATGCCTTCTGGTTCCCAATCGAGTATTGTTTCCCCGGCAACGAAAAGGGCTGTCTGCTAGGAGTGGATTATCTCTTTTCCGATGCACTATTTCATGTTTACTGTGTCCCACGCACCCTCACATTGACGAATTAACGCAGAATTTGCGTCGCTATGACATACTATAGGAGCCATGCCTTCTGGTTCCCAATCGAGTATTGTTTCCCCGGCAACAAAAAGGGCTGTCTGCTAGGAGTGGATTATCTCTTTTCCGATGCACTATTTCATGTTTACTGTGTCCCACGCACCCTCACATTGACGAATTAACGCAGAATTTGCGTCGCTATGACATACGATAGGAGCCATGCCTTCTGGTTCCCAATCGAGTATTGTTTCCCCGGCAACGAAAGGGCTGTCTGCTAGGAGTGGATTATCTCTGTTCCGATGCACTATTTCATGTTTACTGTGTCCCACGCACAATCACATTTACGAATTAACGCAGAATTTGCGGCGCTATGACATACTATAGGAGCCATGCCTTCTGGTTCCCAATCGAGTATTGTTTCCCCGGCAACGAAAAGGGCTGTCTGCTAGGAGTGGATTATCTCTTTTCCGATGCACTATTTCATGTTTACTGTGTCCCACGCACCCTCACATTGACGAATTAACGCAGAATTTGCGTCGCTATGACATACTATAGGAGCCATGCCTTCTGGTTCCCAATCGAGTATTGTTTCCCCGGCAACGAAAGGGCTGTCTGCTAGGAGTGGATTATCTCCTTTCCGATGCACTATTTCATATTTACTGTGCCCCACGCACCCTCACATTTACGAATTAACGCAGAATTTGCGGCGCTATGACATACTATAGGAGCCATGCCTTCTGGTTCCCAATCGAGTATTGTTTCCCCGGCAACGAAAAGGGCTGTCTGGTAGGAGTGGATTATCTCTTTTCCGATGCACTATTTCATGTTTACTGTGTCCCACGCACCCTCACATTGACGAACTAACGCAGAATTTGCGTCGCTATGACATAATATAGGAGCCATGCCTTCTGGTTCCCAATCGAGTATTGTTTCCCCGGCAACGAAAAGGGCTGTCTGCTAGGAGTGGATTATCTCTTTTCCGATGCACTATTTCTTGTTTACTGTGTCCCACGCAGCCTCACAATGACGAATTAACGCCGAATTTGCGTCGCTATGACATACTATAGGAGCCATGCCTTCTGGTTCCCAATCGAGTATTGTTTCCCCGGCAACGAAAGGGCTGTCTGCTAGGAGTGGATTATCTCTTTTCCGATGCCCTATTTCATGTTTACTGTGTCCCACGCACCCTCACATTGACGAATTAACGCAGAATTTGCGTCGCTATGACATACTATAGGAGCCATGCCTTGTGGTTCCCAATCGAGTATTGTTTCCCCGACAACGAAAGGGCTGTCTGCTAGGAGTGGATTATCTCTTTTCCGATGCACTATTTCATGTTTACTGTGTCCCACCCACCCTCACATTGACGAATTAACGCAGAATTTGCGTCGCTATGACATATTATAGGAGCCATGCCTTCTGGTTCCCAATCGAGTATTGTTTCCCCGGCAACGAAAGGGCTGTCTGCTAGGTGTGGGTTATTTCTTTTCCGATGCACTATTTCATGTTTACATTGTCCCACGCACCCTCACATTGACGAATTAACGCAGAATTTGCGTCGCTATGACATACTATAGGAGCCATGCCTTCTGTTTCCCAATCGAGTATTGTTTCCCCGGCAACGAAAGGGATGTCTGCTAGGAGTGGATTATCTCTTTTCCGATGCACTATTTCATGTTTACTGTGTCCCACGCACCCTCACATTGACGAATTAACGCAGAATTTGCGTCGCTATGACATACTATAGGAGCCATGCCTTCTGTTTCCCAATGGAGTATTGTTTCCCCGGCAACGAAAGGGATGTCTGCTAGGAGTGGATTATCTCTTTTCCGATGCACTATTTCATGTTTACTGTGTCCCACGCACCCTCACATTGACGAATTAACGCAGAATTTGCGTCGCTATGACATACTATAGGTGCCATGCCTTCTGGTTCCCAATCGAGTATTGTTTCCCCGGCAACGAAAGGGCTGTCTGCTAGGAGTGGATTATCTCTTTTCCGATGCACTATTTCATGTTTACTGTGTCCCACGCACCCTCACATTGACGAATTAACGCAGAATTTGCGTCGCTATGACATACTATAGGAGCCATGACTTCTGTTTCCCAATCGAGTATTGTTTCCCCGGCAACGAAAGGGCTGTCTGCTAGGAGTGGATTATCTCTTTTCCGATGCACTATTTCATGTTTACTGTGTCCCACGCACCCTCACATTGATGAATTAACGCAGAATTTGCGTCGCTATGACATACTATAGGTGCCATGCCTTCTGGTTCCCTATCGAGTATTGTTTCCCCGGCAACGAAAGGGCTGTCTGCTAGGAGTGGATTATCTCTTTTCCGATGCACTATTTCATGTTTACTGTGTCCCACGCACCCTCACATTGACGAATTAACGCAGAAATGGCGTCGCTATGACATACTATAGGTGACATGCCTTCTGGTTCCCAATCGAGTATTGTTTCCCCGGCAACAAAAGGGCTGTCTGCTAGGAGTGGATTATCTCTTTTCCAATGCACTATTTCATGTTTACTGTGTCCCACGCACCCTCACATTGACGAATTAACGCAGAAAACGCGTCGCTATGACATCCTATAGGAGCCATGCCTTCAGTTTCCCAATCGAGTATTGTTTCCCCGGCAACGAAAGGGCTGTCTACTAGGAGTGGATTATCTCTTTTCCGATGCACTATTTCATGTTTACTGTGTCCCACGCACCCTCACATTGACGAATTAACGCAGAATTTGCGTCGCTATGACATACTATAGGAGCCATGCCTTCTGGTTTCCAATCGAGTATTGTTTCCCCGGCAACGAAAGGGCTGTCTGCTAGGAGTGGATTATCTCTTTTCCGATGCACTATTTCATGTTTACTGTGTCCCACGCACGCTCACATTGACGAATTAACGCAGAATTTGCGTCGCTATGACATACTATAGGAGCCATGCCTTCAGGTTCCCAATCGACTATTGTTTCCCCGGCAACGAAAGGGCTGTCTGCTAGGAGTGGATTATCTCTTTTCCGATGCACTATTTCGTGTTTACTGTGTCCCACGCACCCTCACATTGACGAATTACCGCAGAATTTGCGTCGCTATGACATACTATAGGAGCCATGCCTTCTGGTTCCCAATCGAGTATTGTTTCCCCGGCAACGAAAGGGCTGCCTGCTAGGAGTGGATTATCTCTTTTCCGATGCACTATTTCATGTTTACTGTGTCCCACGCACCCTCAAATTGACGAATTAACGCAGAATTTGCGTCGCTATGACATATTATAGGAGCCATGCCTTCTGGTTCCCAATCGAGTATTGTTTCCCCGGCAACGAAAGGGCTGTCTGCTAGGAGTGGATTATCTCTTTTCCGATGCACTATTTCATGTTTACTGTGTCCCACCCACCCTCACATTGACGAATTAACGCAGAATTTGCGTCGCTATGACATACTATAGGTGCCATGCCTTCTGGTTCCCAATCGAGTATTGTTTCTCCGGCAACGAAAGGGCTGTCTTCTAGGAGTGGATTACCTCTTTTCCGATGCACTATTTCATGTTTACTGTGTCTCACGCACCCTCACATTGACGAATTAACGCAGAATTTGCGTCGCTATGACATATTATAGGAGCCATGCCTTCTGGTTCCCAATGGAGTATTGTTTCCCCGGCAACGAAAGGGCTGTCTGCTAGGAGTGGATTATCTCTTTTCCGATGCACTATTTCATGTCTACTGTGTCCCACCCACCCTCACATTGACAAATTAACGCAGAATTTGCGTCGCTATGACATACTATAGGAGCCATGCCTTCTGGTTCCCAATCGAGTATTGTTTCCCCGGCAACGAAAGGGCTGTCTGCTAGGAGTGGATTATCTCTTTTCCGATGCACTATTTCATGTTTACTGTGTCCGACGGACCCTCACATTGACGAATTAACGCAGAATTTGCGTCGCTATGACATACTATAGGAGCCATGCATTCTGGTTCCCAATCGAGTATTGTTTCCACGGCAACGAAAGGGCTGTCTGCTAGGAGTGGATTATCTCTTTTCCGATGCACTATTTCATGTTTACTGTGTCCCACATACCCTCACATTGACTAATTAACGCAGAATTTGCGGCGCTATGACTTACTATAGGAGCCATTCCTTCTGGTTCCCAATCGAGTATTGTTTCCCCGGCAACGGACAGGGCTATCTGCTAGGAGTGGATTATCTCTTTTCCGATGCACTATTTCATGTTTACTGTGTCCCACGCAGCATCACAATGACGTATTAACGCCGAATTTGCGTCGCTATGACATACTATAGGAGCCATGCCTTCTGGTTCCCAATCGAGTATTGTTTCCCCGGCAACGAAAGGGCTTTCTGCCTGGAGTGGATTATCTCTTTTCCGATGCACTATTTCATGTTTACTGTGTCCCACGCACCCTCACATTGACGAATTAACGCAGAAATGGCGTCGCTATGATATACTATAGGAGCCATGCCTTCTGGTTCCCAATCGAGTATTGTTTTCCCGGCAACGAAAGGGCTGTCTGCTAGGAGTGGATTATCTCTTTTCCGATGCACTATTTCATGTTTACTGTGTCCCACGCACCCTCACATTGACGAATTAACGCAGAATTTGCGTCGCTATGACATACTATAGGAGCCATGCCTTCTGGTTCCCAATCGAGTATTGTTTCCCCGGCAACGAAAGGGCTGTCTCCTAGGAGTGGATTATCTCTTTTCCGATGCACTATTTCATGTTTACTGTGTCCCACGCACCCTCACATTTACGAATTAACGCAGAATTTGCGGCGCTATGACATACTATAGGAGCCATGCCTCCTGGTTCCCAATCGAGTATTGTTTTCCCGGCAACGAAAAGGGCTGTCTGCTAGGAGTGGATTATCTCTTTTCCGATGCACTATTTCATGTTTACTGTGTCCCACGCACCCTCACATTGACGAATTAACGCAGAATTTGCGTCGCTATGTCATATTATAGGAGCCATGCCTTCTGGTTCCCAATCGAGTATTGTTTCCCCGGCAACGAAAGGGCTGTCTGCTAGGAGTGGATTATCTCTTTTCCGATGCACTATTTCATGTTTACTGTGTCCCACGCACCCTCACATTTACGAATTAACGCAGAATTTGCGGCGCTATGACATACTATAGGAGCCATGCCTTCTGGTTCCAAATCGAGTATTGTTTCCCCGGCAACGAAAAGGGCTGTCTGCTAGGAGTGGATTATCTCTTTTCCGATGCACTATTTCATGTTTACTGTGTCCCACGCACCCTCACATTGACGAATTAACGCAGAATTTGCGTCGCTATGACATACTATAGGAGCCATGCCTTCTGGTTCCCAATCGAGTATTGTTTCCCCGGCAACAAAAAGGGCTGTCTGCTAGGAGTGGATTATCTCTTTTCCGATGCACTATTTCATGTTTACTGTGTCCCACGCACCCTCACATTGACGAATTAACGCAGAATTTGCGTAGCTATGACATACTATAGGAGCCATGCCTTCTGGTTCCCAATCGAGTATTGTTTCCCCGGCAACGAAAGGGCTGTCTGCTAGGAGTGGATTATCTCTGTTCCGATGCACTATTTCATGTTTACTGTGTCCCACGCACAATCACATTTACGAATTAACGCAGAATTTGCGGCGCTATGACATACTATAGGAGCCATGCCTTCTGGTTCCCAATCGAGTATTGTTTCCCCGGCAACGAAAAGGGCTGTCTGCTAGGAGTGGATTATCTCTTTTCCGATGCACTATTTCATGTTTACTGTGTCCCACGCACCCTCACATTGACGAATTAACGCAGAATTTGCGTCGCTATGACATACTATAGGAGCCATGCCCTCTGGTTCCCAATCGAGTATTGTTTCCCCGGCAACGAAAGGGCTGTCTGCTAGGAGTGGATTATCTCTTTTCCGATGCACTATTTCATATTTACTGTGTCCCACGCACCCTCACATTTACGGATTAACGCAGAATTTGCGTCGCTATGACATACTATAGGAGCCATGCCTTCTGGTTCCCAATCGAGTATTGTTTCCCCGGCAACGAAAAGGGCTGTCTGCTAGGAGTGGATTATCTCTTTTCCGATGCACTATTTCATGTTTACTGTGTCCCACGCACCCTCACATTGACGAACTAACGCAGAATTTGCGTCGCTATGACATAATATAGGAGCCATGCCTTCTGGTTCCCAATCGAGTATTGTTTCCCCGGCAACGAAAAGGGCTGTCTGCTAGGAGTGGATTATCTCTTTTCCGATGCACTATTTCATGTTTACTGTGTCCCACGCAGCCTCACAATGACGAATTAACGCCGAATTTGCGTCGCTATGACATACTATAGGAGCCATGCCTTCTGGTTCCCAATCGAGTATTGTTTCCCCGGCAACGAAAGGGCTGTCTGCTAGGAGTGGATTATCTCTTTTCCGATGCCCTATTTCATGTTTACTGTGTCCCACGCACCCTCACATTGACGAATTAACGCAGAAATGGCGTCGCTATGACATACTATAGGAGCCATGCCTTCTGGTTCCCAATCGAGTATTGTTTCCCCGGCAACGAAAAGGGCTGTCTGCTAGGAGTGGATTATCTCTTTTCCGATGCACTATTTCATGTTTGCTGTGTCCCACCCACCCTCACATTGACGAATTAACGCAGAATTTGCGTCGCTATGACATATTATAGGAGCCATGCCTTCTGGTTCCCAATCGAGTATTGTTTCCCTGGCAACGAAAGGGCTGTCTGCTAGGTGTGGGTTATCTCTTTTCCGATGCACTATTTCATGTTTACTGTGTCCCACGCACCCTCACATTGACGAATTAACGCAGAATTTGCGTCGCTATGACATACTATAGGAGCCATGCCTTCTGGTTCCCAATCGAGTATTGTTTCCCCGGCAACGAAAAGGGCTATCTGCTAGGAGTGGATTATCTCTTTTCCGATGCACTATTTCATGTTTACTGTGTCCCACGCACCCTCACATTGACGAATTAACGCAGAAATGGCGTCGCTATGACATCCTATAGGAGCCATGCCTTCAGTTTCCCAATCGAGTATTGTTTCCCCGGCAACGAAAGGGCTGTCTACTAGGAGTGGATTATCTCTTTTCCGATGCACTATTTCATGTTTACTGTGTCCCACGCACCCTCACATTGACGAATTAACGCAGAATTTGCGTCGCTATGACATACTATAGGAGCCATGCCTTCTGGTTCCCAATCGAGTATTGTTTCCCCGGCAACGAAAGGGCTGTCTGCTAGGAGTGGATTATCTCTTTTCCGATGCACTACTTCATGTTTACTGTGTCCCACGCACGCTCACATTGACGAATTAACGCAGAATTTGCGTCGCTATGACATACTATAGGAGCCATGCCTTCAGGTTCCCAATCGACTATTGTTTCCCCGGCAACGAAAGGGCTGTCTGCTAGGAGTGGATTATCTCTTTTCCGATGCACTATTTCGTGTTTACTGTGTCCCACGCACCCTCACATTGACGAATTACCGCAGAATTTGCGTCGCTATGACATACTATAGGAGCCATGCCTTCTGGTTCCCAATCGAGTATTGTTTCCCCGGCAACGAAAGGGCTGCCTGCTAGGAGTGGATTATCTCTTTTCCGATGCACTATTTCATGTTTACTGTGTCCGACGCACCCTCAAATTGACGAATTAACGCAGAATTTCCGTCGCTATGACATATTATAGGAGCCATGCCTTCTGGTTCCCAATCGAGTATTGTTTCCCCGGCAACGAAAGGGCTGTCTGCTAGGAGTGGATTATCTCTTTTCCGATGCACTATTTCATGTTTACTGTGTCCCACCCACCCTCACATTGACGAATTAACGCAGAATTTGCGTCGCTATGACATACTATAGGTGCCATGCCTTCTGGTTCCCAATCGAGTATTGTTTCTCCGGCAACGAAAGGGCTGTCTTCTAGGAGTGGATTACCTCTTTTCCGATGCACTATTTCATGTTTACTGTGTCTCACGCACCCTCACATTGACGAATTAACGCAGAATTTGCGTCGCTATGACATATTATAGGAGCCATGCCTTCTGGTTCCCAATGGAGTATTGTTTCCCCGGCAACGAAAGGGCTGTCTGCTAGGAGTGGATTATCTCTTTTCCGATGCACTATTTCATGTTTACTGTGTCCCACCCACCCTCACATTGACAAATTAACGCAGAATTTGCGTCGCTATGACATACTATAGGAGCCATGCCTTCTGGTTCCCAATCGAGTATTGTTTCCCCGGCAACGAAAGGGCTGTCTGCTAGGAGTGGATTATCTCTTTTCCGATGCACTATTTCATGTTTACTGTGTCCGACGGACCCTCACATTGACGAATTAACGCAGAATTTGCGTCGCTATGACATACTATAGGAGCCATGCATTCTGGTTCCCAATCGAGTATTGTTTCCACGGCAACGAAAGGGCTGTCTGCTAGGAGTGGATTATCTCTTTTCCGATGCACTATTTCATGTTTACTGTGTCCCACATACCCTCACATTGACTAATTAACGCATAATTTGCGGCGCTATGACTTACTATAGGAGCCATTCCTTCTGGTTCCCAATCGAGTATTGTTTCCCCGGCAACGGACAGGGCTGTCTGCTAGGAGTGGATTATCTCTTTTCCGATGCACTATTTCATGTTTACTGTGTCCCACGCAGCATCACAATGACGAATTAACGCCGAATTTGCGTCGCTATGACATACTATAGGAGCCATGCCTTCTGGTTCCCAATCGAGTATTGTTTCCCCGGCAACGAAAGGGCTTTCTGCCTGGAGTGGATTATCTCTTTTCCGATGCACTATTTCATGTTTACTGTGTCCCACGCACCCTCACATTGACGAATTAACGCAGAAATGGCGTCGCTATGATATACTATAGGAGCCATGCCTTCTGGTTCCCAATCGAGTATTGTTTTCCCGGCAACGAAAGGGCTGTCTGCTAGGAGTGGATTATCTCTTTTCCGATGCACTATTTCATGTTTACTGTGTCCCACGCACCCTCACATTGACGAATTAACGCAGAATTTGCGTCGCTATGACATACTATAGGAGCCATGCCTTCTGGTTCCCAATCGAGTATTGTTTCCCCGGCAACGAAAGGGCTGTCTCCTAGGAGTGGATTATCTCTTTTCCGATGCACTATTTCATGTTTACTGTGTCCCACGCACCCTCACATTTACGAATTAACGCAGAATTTGCGGCGCTATGACATACTATAGGAGCCATGCCTCCTGGTTCCCAATCGAGTATTGTTTTCCCGGCAACGAAAAGGGCTGTCTGCTAGGAGTGGATTATCTCTTTTCCGATGCACTATTTCATGTTTACTGTGTCCCACGCACCCTCACATTGACGAATTAACGCAGAATTTGCGTCGCTATGACATATTATAGGAGCCATGCCTTCTGGTTCCCAATCGAGTATTGTTTCCCCGGCAACGAAAGGGCTGTCTGCTAGGAGTGGATTATCTCTTTTCCGATGCACTATTTCATGTTTACTGTGTCCCACGCACCCTCACATTTACGAATTAACGCAGAATTTGCGGCGCTATGACATACTATAGGAGCCATGCCTTCTGGTTCCCAATCGAGTATTGTTTCCCCGGCAACGAAAAGGGCTGTCTGCTAGGAGTGGATTATCTCTTTTCCGATGCACTATTTCATGTTTACTGTGTCCCACGCACCCTCACATTGACGAATTAACGCAGAATTTGCGTCGCTATGACATACTATAGGAGCCATGCCTTCTGGTTCCCAATCGAGTATTGTTTCCCCGGCAACAAAAAGGGCTGTCTGCTAGGAGTGGATTATCTATTTTCCGATGCACTATTTCATGTTTACTGTGTCCCACGCACCCTCACATTGACGAATTAACGCAGAATTTGCGTCGCTATGACATACTATAGGAGCCATGCCTTCTGGTTCCCAATCGAGTATTGTTTCCCCGGCAACGAAAGGGCTGTCTGCTAGGAGTGGATTATCTCTGTTCCGATGCACTATTTCATGTTTACTGTGTCCCACGCACAATCACATTTACGAATTAACGCAGAATTTGCGGCGCTATGACATACTATAGGAGCCATGCCTTCTGGTTCCCAATCGAGTATTGTTTCCCCGGCAACGAAAAGGGCTGTCTGCTAGGAGTGGATTATCTCTTTTCCGATGCACTATTTCATGTTTACTGTGTCCCACGCACCCTCACATTGACGAATTAACGCAGAATTTGCGTCGCTATGACATACTATAGGAGCCATGCCTTCTGGTTCCCAATCGAGTATTGTTTCCCCGGCAACGAAAGGGCTGTCTGCTAGGAGTGGATTATCTCTTTTCCGATGCACTATTTCATATTTACTGTGCCCCACGCACCCTCACATTTACGAATTAACGCAGAATTTGCGGCGCTATGACATACTATAGGAGCCATGCCTTCTGGTTCCCAATCGAGTATTGTTTCCCCGGCAACGAAAAGGGCTGTCTGCTAGGAGTGGATTATCTCTTTTCCGATCCACTATTTCATGTTTACTGTGTCCCACGCACCCTCACATTGACGAACTAACGCAGAATTTGCGTCGCTATGACATAATATAGGAGCCATGCCTTCTGGTTCCCAATCGAGTATTGTTTCCCCGGCAACGGAAAGGGCTGTCTGCTAGGAGTGGATTATCTCTTTTCCGATGCACTATTTCATGTTTACTGTGTCCCACGCAGCCTCACAATGACGAATTAACGCCGAATTTGCGTCGCTATGACATACTATAGGAGCCATGCCTTCTGGTTCCCAATCGAGTATTGTTTCCCCGGCAACGAAAGGGCTGTCTGCTAGGAGTGGATTATCTCTTTTCCGATGCCCTATTTCATGTTTACTGTGTCCCACGCACCCTCACATTGACGAATTAACGCAGAATTTGCGTCGCTATGACATACTATAGGAGCCATGCCTTCTGGTTCCCAATCGAGTATTGTTTCCCCGGCAACGAAAGGGCTGTCTGCTAGGAGTGGATTATCTCTTTTCCGATGCACTATTTCATGTTTACTGTGTCCCACCCACCCTCACATTGACGAATTAACGCAGAATTTGCGTCGCTATGACATATTATAGGAGCCATGCCTTCTGGTTCCCAATCGAGTATTGTTTCCCCGGCAACGAAAGGGCTGTCTGCTAGGTGTGGGTTATCTCTTTTCCGATGCACTATTTCATGTTTACATTGTCCCACGCACCCTCACATTGACGAATTAACGCAGAATTTGCGTCGCTATGACATACTATAGGAGCCATGCCTTCTGTTTCCCAATCGAGTATTGTTTCCCCGGCAACGAAAGGGATGTCTGCTAGGAGTGGATTATCTCTTTTCCGATGCACTATTTCATGTTTACTGTGTCCCACGCACCCTCACATTGACGAATTAACGCAGAATTTGCGTCGCTATGACATACTATAGGAGCCATGCCTTCTGTTTCCCAATGGAGTATTGTTTCCCCGGCAACGAAAGGGATGTCTGCTAGGAGTGGATTATCTCTTTTCCGATGCACTATTTCATGTTTACTGTGTCCCACGCACCCTCACATTGACGAATTAACGCAGAATTTGCGTCGCTATGACATACTATAGGTGCCATGCCTTCTGGTTCCCAATCGAGTATTGTTTCCCCGGCAACGAAAGGGCTGTCTGCTAGGAGTGGATTATCTCTTTTCCGATGCACTATTTCATGTTTACTGTGTCCCACGCACCCTCACATTGACGAATTAACGCAGAATTTGCGTCGCTATGACATACTATAGGAGCCATGACTTCTGTTTCCCAATCGAGTATTGTTTCCCCGGCAACGAAAGGGCTGTCTGCTAGGAGTGGATTATCTCTTTTCCGATGCACTATTTCATGTTTACTGTGTCCCACGCACCCTCACATTGATGAATTAAAGCAGAATTTGCGTCGCTATGACATACTATAGGTGCCATGCCTTCTGGTTCCCAATCGAGTATTGTTTCCCCGGCAACGAAAGGGCTGTCTGCTAGGAGTGGATTATCTCTTTTCCGATGCACTATTTCATGTTTACTGTGTCCCACGCACCCTCACATTGACGAATTAACGCAGAAATGGCGTCGCTATGACATACTATAGGTGACATGCCTTCTGGTTCCCAATCGAGTATTGTTTCCCCGGCAACAAAAGGGCTGTCTGCTAGGAGTGGATTATCTCTTTTCCAATGCACTATTTCATGTTTACTGTGTCCCACGCACCCTCACATTGACGAATTAACTCAGAATTTGCGTCGCTATGACATACTATAGGAGCAATGCCTTCTGTTTCCCAATCGAGTATTGTTTCCCCGGCAACGAAAGGGCTGTCTGCTAGGAGTGGATTATCTCTTTTCCGATGCACTATTTCATGTTTACTGCGTCCCACGTACCCTCACATTGACGAATTAACGCAGAAATGGCGTCGCTATGACATACTATAGGAGCCATGCCTTCCGTTTCCCAATCGAGTATTGTTTCCCCGGCAACGAAAGGGCTGTCTGCTAGGAGTAGATTATCTCTTTTCCGATGCACTATTTCATGTTTACTGTGTCCCACGCACCTTCACATTGACGAATTAACGCAGAATTTGCGTCGCTATGACATACTATAGGAGCCATGCCTTCTGGTTCCCAATCGAGTATTGTTTCTCAGGCAACGAAAGGGCTGTCTTCTAGGAGTGGATTATCTCTTTTCCGATGTACTATTTCATGTTTACTGTGTCCCACGCACCCTCACATTGACGAATTAACGCAGAATTTGCGTCGCTATGACATACTATATGAGCCGTGCCTTCTGGTTCCCAATCGAGTATTGTTTCCCCGGCAACGAAAGGGCTGTCTGCTAGGAGTGGATTATCTCTTTTCCGATGCACTATTTCATGTTTACTGTGTCCCACGCACCCTCACATTGACAAATTAACGCAGAATTTGCGTCCCTATGGCATACTATAAGAGCCATGCCTTCTGGTTCCCAATCGAGTATTGTTTCCCCGGCAACGAAAAGGGCTGTCTGCTAGGAGTGGATTATCTCTTTTCCGATGCACTATTTCATGTTTACTGTGTCCCACGTACCCTCACATTGACGAATTAACGCAGAAATGGCGTCGCTATGACATACTATAGGAGCCATGCCTTCTGTTTCCCAATCGAGTATTGTTTCCCCGGCAACGAAAGGGCTGTCTGCTAGGAGTAGATTATCTCTTTTCCGATGCACTATTTCATGTTTACTGTGTCCCACGCACCCTCACATTGACGAATTAACGCAGAATTTGCGTCGCTATGACATACTATAGGAGCCATGCCTTCTGTTTCCCAATCGAGTATTGTTTCCCCGGCAACGAAAGGGATGTCTGCTAGGAGTGGATTATCTCTTTTCCGATGCACTATTTCATGTTTACTGTGTCCCACGCACCCTCACATTGACGAATTAACGCAGAATTTGCGTCGCTATGACATACTATAGGAGCCATGCCTTCTGTTTCCCAATCGAGTATTGTTTCCCCGGCAACGAAAGGGATGTCTGCTAGGAGTGGATTATCTCTTTTCCGATGCACTATTTCATGTTTACTGTGTCCCACGCACCCTCACATTGACGAATTAACGCAGAATTTGCGTCGCTATGACATACTATAGGAGCCATGCCTTCTGGTTCCCAATCGAGTATTGTTTCCCCGGCAACGAAAGGGCTGTCTGCTAGGAGTGGATTATCTCTTTTCTGATGCACTATTTCATGTTTACTGTGTCCCACCCACCCTCACATTTACGAATTAACGCAGAATTTGCGTCGCTATGACATACTATAGGAGCCATGCCTTCTGTTTCCCAATCGAGTATTGTTTCCCCGGCAACGAAAGGGATGTCTGCTAGGAGTGGATTATCTCTTTTCCGATGCACTATTTCATGTTTACTGTGTCCCACGCACCCTCACATTGACGAATTAACGCAGAATTTGCGTCGCTATGACATACTATAGGAGCCATGCCTTCTGGTTCCCAATCGAGTATTGTTTCCCCGGCAACGAAAGGGCTGTCTGCTAGGAGTGGATTATCTCTTTTCTGATGCACTATTTCATGTTTACTGTGTCCCACCCACCCTCACATTGACGAATTAACGCAGAATTTGCGTCGCTATGACATACTATAGGAGCCATGCCTTCTGTTTCCCCAATCGAGTATTGTTTCCCCGGCAACGAAAGGGCTGTCTGCTAGGAGTGGATTATCTCTTTTCCGATGCACTATTTCATGTTTACTGTGTCCCACGCACCCTCACATTGACGAATTAACGCAGAATTTGCGTCGCTATGACATACTATAGGAGCCATGCCTTCTGGTTCCCAATCGAGTATTGTTTCCCGGGCAACGAAAGGGCTGTCTGCTAGGAGTGGATTATCTCTTTTCCGATGCACTATTTCATGTTTACTGTGTCCCACGCACCCTCACATTTACGAATTAACGCAGAATTTGCGTCGCTATGACATACTATAGGAGCCTTGCCTTCTGGTTCCCAATCGAGTATTGTTTCCCCGGCAACGAAAGGGCTATCTTCTAGGAGTGGATTATCTCTTTTCCGATGCACTATTTCATGTTTACTGTGTCCCACGCACCCTCACATTGACGAATTAACGCAGAATTTGCGTCGCTATGACATACTATAGGAGCCATGCCTTCTGGTTCCCAATCGAGTATTGTTTCTCAGGCAACGAAAGGGCTGTCTTCTAGGAGTGGATTATCTCTTTTCCGATGTACTATTTCATGTTTACTGTGTCCCACGCACCCTCAAATTGACGAATTAACGCAGAATTTGCGTCGCTATGACATACTATATGAGCCGTGCCTTCTGGTTCCCAATCGAGTATTGTTTCCCCGGCAACGAAAGGGCTGTCTGCTAGGAGTGGATTATCTCTTTTCCGATGCACTATTTCATGTTTACTGTGTCCCACGCACCCTCACATTGACAAATTAACGCAGAATTTGCGTCCCTATGACATACTATAAGAGCCATGCCTTCTGGTTCCCAATCGAGTATTGTTTCCCCGGCAACGAAAAGGGCTGTCTGCTAGGAGTGGATTATCTCTTTTCCGATGCACTATTTCATGTTTACTGTGTCCCACGCACCCTCACATTGACGAATTAACGCAGAATTTGCGTCGCTATGACATACTATAGGAGCCATGCCTTCTGGTTCCCAATCGAGTATTGTTTCCCCGGCAACGAAAGGGCTGTCTGCTAGGAGTGGATTATCTCTTTTCCGATGCACTATTTCATGTTTACTGTGTCCCACGCACCCTCACATTGACGAATTAACGCAGAATTTGCGTCGCTATGACATACTATAGGAGCCATGCCTTGTGGTTCCCAATCGAGTATTGTTTCCCCGGCAACGAAAGGGCTGTCTGCTAGGAGTGGATTATCTCTTTTCCGATGCACTATTTCATGTTTACTGTGTCCCACGCACCCTCACATTGACGAATTAACGCAGAAATGGGGTCGCTATGACATACTATAGGAGCCATGCCTTCTGGTTCCCAATCGAGTATTGTTTCCCCGGCAACGAAAGGGCTGTCTGCTAGGAGTGGATTATCTCTTTTCCAATGCACTATTTCATGTTTACTGTGTCCCACGCACCCTCACATTGACGAATTAACGCAGAATTTGCGTCGCTATGACATACTATAGGAGCCATGCCTTCTGGTTCCCAATCGAGTATTGTTTCCCCGGCCACGAAAGGGCTGTCTGCTAGGAGTGGATTATCTCTTTTCCGATGCACTATTTCATGTTTACTGTGTCCCACGCACCCTCACATTGACGAATTAACGCAGAATTTGCGTCGCTATGACATACTATAGGAGCCATGCCTTCTGGTTCCCAATCGAGTATTGTTTCCCCGGCAACGAAAGGGCTGTCTGCTAGGAGTGGATTATCTCTTTTCCGATGCACTATTTCATGTTTACTGTGTCCCACGCACCCTCACATTGACGAATTAACGCAGCAATGGCGTCGCTATGACATACTATAGGAGCCATGCCTTCTGGTTCCCAATCGAGTATTGTTTCCCCGGCAACGAAAGGGCTGTCTGCTAGGAGTGGATTATCTCTTTTCCGATGCACTATTTCATGTTTACTGTGTCCCACGCACCCTCACATTGACGAATTAACGCAGAAATGGCGTCGCTATGACATACTATAGGTGCCATGCCTTCTGGTTCCCAATCGAGTATTGTTTCCCCGGCAACGAAAGGGCTGTCTGCTAGGAGTGGATTACCTCTTTTCCGATGCACTATTTCATGTTTACTGTGTCCCACGCACCCTCACAATGACGAATTAACGCAGAATTTGCGTCGCTATGACATACTATAGGAGCCATGCCTTCTGGTTCCCAATCGAGTATTGTTTCCCCGGCAACGAAAGGGCTGTCTGCTAGGAGTGGATTATCTCTTTTCCGATGCACTATTTCATGTTTACTGTGTCCCACGCAGCCTCACATTGACGAATTAACGCAGAATTTGCGTCGCTATGACATACTATGGGAGCCATGCCTTCTGGTTCCCAATCGAGTATTGTTTCCCCGGCAACGAAAGGGCTGTCTGATAGGAGTGGATTATCTCTTTTCCGATGCACTATTTCATGTTTTCTGCGTCCCACGCACCCTCACATTGACGAATTAATGCAGAATTTGCGTCGCTATGACATACTATAAGAGCCATGCCTTCTGGTTCCCAATCGAGTATTGTTTCCCCGGCAACGAAAGGGCTGTCTGCTAGGAGTGGATTATCTCTTTTCCGATGCACTATTTCATGTTTACTGTGTCCCACGCACCCTCACATTGACGAATTAACGCAGAATTTGCGTCGCTATGACATACTATAGGAGCCATGCCTTCAGGTTCCCAATCGAGTATTGTTTCCCCGGCAACGAAAGGGCTGTCTGCTAGGAGTGGATTATCTCTTTTCCGATGCACTATTTCATGTTTACTGTGTCCCACGCACCCTCACATTGACGAATTAACGCAGAATTTGCGTCCCTATGACATACTATAGGAGCCATGCCTTCTGGTTCCCAATCGAGTATTGTTTCCCCGGCAACGAAAAGGGCTGTCTGCTAGGAGTGGATTATCTCTTTTCCGATGCACTATTTCATGTTTACTGTGTCCCACGCACCCTCACATTGACGAATTAACGCAGAATTTGCGTCGCTATGACATATTATAGGAGCCATGCCTTCTGGTTCCCAATCGAGTATTGTTTCCCCGGCAACGAAAGGGCTGTCTTCTAGGAGTGGATTATCTCTTTTCCGATGCACTATTTCAAGTTTACTGTGTCCCACCCACCGTCGCATTGACGAATTAACGCAGAATTTGCGTCGCTATGACATACTATAGGAGCCATGCCTTCTGGTTCCCAATGGAGTATTGTTTCCCCGGCAACGAAAGGGCTGTCTTCTAGGAGTGGATTATCTCTTTTCCGATGCACTATTTCATGTTTACTGTGTCCCACGCACCCTCACATTGACGAATTAACGCAGAATTTGCGTCGCTATGACATACTATAGGAGAAATGCCTTCTGTTTCCCAATCGAATATTGTTTCTCCGGCAACGAAAGGGCTGTCTGCTAGGAGTGGATTACCTCTTTTCCGATGCACTATTTCATGTTTACTGTGTCCCACGCACCCTCACAATGACGAATTAACGCAGAATTTGCGTCGCTATGACATACTATAGGAGCCATGCCTTTTGGTTCCCAATCGAGTATTGTTTCCCCGGCAACGAAAGGGCTGTCTGCTAGGAGTGGATTATCTCTTTTCCGATGCACTATTTCATGTTTACTGTGTCCCACGCACCCTCACATTGACGAATTAACGCAGAATTTGCGTCGCTATGACATACTATAGGAGCCATGCCTTATGGTTCCCAATCGAGTATTGTTTCCCCGGCAACGAAAGGGCTGTCTGCTAGGAGTGGATTATCTCTTTTCCGATGCACTATTTCATGTTTACTGTGTCCCACGCACCCTCACATTGACGAATTAATGCAGAATTTGCGTCGCTATGACATACTATAGGAGCCACGCCTTCTGGTTCCCAATCGAGTATTGTTTCCCCGGCAACGAAAGGGCTGTCTGCTAGGAGTGGATTATCTCTTTTCCGATGCACTATTTCATGTTTACTGTGTCCCACCCACCGTCACATTGACGAATTAACGCAGAATTTGCGTCGCTATGACATACTATAGGAGCCATGCCTTCTGGTTCCCAATCGAGTATTGTTTCCCCGGCAACGAAAGGGCTGTCTGCTAGGAGTGGATTATCTCTTTTCCGATGCACTATTTGATGTTTACTGTGTCCCACGCACCCTCACATTGACGAATTAACGCAGAATTTGCGTCGCTATGACATATTATAGGAGCCATGCCTTCTGGTTCCCAATCGAGTATTGTTTCCACGGCAACGAAAGGGCTGTCTTCTAGGAGTGGATTATCTCTTTTCCGATGCACTATTTCATGTTTACTGTGTCCCACCCACCCTCACATTGACGAATTAACGCAGAATTTGCGTCGCTATGACATACTATAGGAGCCATGCCTTCTGGTTCCCAATCGAGTATTGTTTCCCCGGCAACGAAAAGGGCTGTCTGCTAGGAGTGGATTATCTCTTTTCCGATGCACTATTTCATGTTTACTGTGTCCCACGCACCCTCACATTGACGAATTAACGCAGAAATGGTGTCGCTATGACATATTATAGGAGCCATGCCTCCTGGTTCCCAATCGAGTATTGTTTCCCCGGCAACGAAAGGGCTGTCTGCTAGGAGTGGATTATCTCTTTTCCGATGCACTATTTCATGTTTACTGTGTCCCACCCACCCTCACATTTACGAATTAACGCAGAATTTGCGTCGCTATGACATACTATAGGAGCCATGCCTTCTGGTTCCCAATCGAGTATTGTTTCCCCGGCAACGAAAGGGCTGTCTGCTAGGAGTGGATTATCTCTTTTCCGATGCACTATTTCATGTTTACTGTGTCCCACGCACCCTCACATTGACGAATTAACGCAGAATTTGCGTCGCTATGACATATTATAGGAGCCATGCCTTCTGGTTCCCAATCGAGTATTGTTTCCCCGGCAACGAAAGGGCTGTCTTCTAGGAGTGGATTATCTCTTTTCCGATGCACTATTTCATGTTTACTGTGTCCCACGCACCCTCACATTGACGAATTAAAGCAGAATTTGCGTCGCTATGACATATTATAGGAGCCATGCCTTCTGGTTCCCAATCGAGTATTGTTTCCCCGGCAACGAAAAGGGTTGTCTGCTAGGAGTGGATTATCTCTTTTCCGATGCACTATTTCATGTTTACTGTGTCCCACGCACCCTCACATTGACGAATTAACGCAGAATTTGCGTCGCTATGACATACTATAGGAGCCATGCCTTCTGTTTCCCAATCGAGTATTGTTTCTCCGGCAACGAAAGGGCTGTCTGCTAGGAGTGGATTACCTCTTTTCCGATGCACTATTTCATGTTTACTGTGTCCCACGCACCCTCACATTGACGAATTAACGCAGAATTTCCGTCGCTATGACATACTATAGGAGCCATGCCTTTTGGTTCCCAATCGAGTATTGTTTCCCCGGCAACGAAAGGGCTGTCTGCTAGGAGTGGATTATCTCTTTTCCGATGCACTATTTCATGTTTACTGTGTCCGACGGACCCTCACATTGACGAATTAACGCAGAATTTGCGTCCCTATGACATACTATAGGAGCCATGCATTCTGGTTCCCAATCGAGTATTGTTTCCCCGGCAACGAAAGGGATGTCTGCTAGGAGTGGATTATCTCTTTTCCGATGCACTATTTCATGTTTACTGTGTCCCACCCACCCTCACATTGACGAATTAACGCAGAATTTGCGTCGCTATGACATACTATAGGAGCCATGCCTTCTGGTTCCCAATCGAGTATTGTTTCCCCGGCAACGAAAGGGCTGTCTGCTGGAGTGGATTATCTCTTTTCCGATGCACTATTTCATGTTTTCTGTGTCCCACGCACCCTCACATTGACTAATTAACGCAGAATTTGCGGCGCTATGACTTACTATAGGAGCCATGCCTTCTGGTTCCCAATCGAGTATTGTTTCCCCGGCAACGAGAAGGGCTGTCTGCTAGGAGTGTATTATCTCTTTTCCGATGAACTATTTCATGTTTACTGTGTCCCACGCAGCCTTTCAATGACGAATTAACGCAGAATTTGCGTCGCTATGACATACTATAGGAGCCATGCCTTCTGTTTCCCAATCGAGTATTGTTTCCCGGCAACGAAAGGGCTGTCTGCTAGGAGTGGATTATCTCTTTTCCGATGCACTATTTCATGTTTACTGTGTCCCACGCACCCTCACATTGACGAATTAACGCAGAATTTGCGTCGCTATGACATACTATAGGAGCCATGCCTTCTGGTTCCCAATCGAGTATTGTTTCCCCGGCAACGAAAGGGCTGTCTGCTAGGAGTGGATTATCTCTTTTCTGATGCACTATTTCATGTTTACTGTGTCCCACGCACCCTCACATTGACTAATTAACGCAGAATTTGCGGCGCTATGACATACTATAGGAGCCATGCCTTCTGGTTCCCAATCGAGTATTGTTTCCCCGGCAACGAAAGGGATGTCTGCTAGGAGTGGATTATCTCTTTTCCGATGCACTATTTCATGTTTACTGTGTCCCACCCACCCTCACATTGACGAATTAACGCAGAATTTGCGTCGCTATGACATACTATAGGAGCCATAACTTCTGGTTCCCAATCGAGTATTGTTTCCCTGGCAACGAAAGGGCTGTCTGCTAGGAGTGGATTATCTCTTTTCCGATGCACTATTTCATGTTTACTGTGTCCCACGCACCCTCACATTGACTAATTAATGCAGAATTTGCGTCGCTATGACATACTATAGGGGCCATGCCTTCTGTTTCCCAATCAAGTATTGTTTCCCCGGCAACGAAAGGGCTGTCTGCCTGGAGTAGATTATCTCTTTTCCGATGCACTATTTCATGTTTACTGTGTCCCACGCACCCTCACATTGACGAATTAACGTAGAATTTGCGTCGCTATGACATACTATAGGAGCCATGCCTTCTGTTTCCCAATCGAGTATTGTTTCTCCGGCAACGAAAGGGCTGTCTGCTAGGAGTGGATTATCTCTTTTCCGATGCACTATTTCATAATTACTGTGTCCCACCCACCCTCACATTGACGAATTAACGCAGAATTTGCGTCGCTATGACATATTATAGGAGCCATGCCTTCTGGTTCCCAATCGAGTATTGTTTCCCCGGCAACGATAAGGGCTGTCTGCTAGGAGTGGATTATCTCTTTTCCGATGCACTATTTCATGTTTACTGTTTCCCACCCACCCTCACATTGACGAATTAACGCAGAATTTGCGTCGCTATGACATACTATAGGAGCCATGCGTTCTGGTTCCCAATCGAGTATTGTTTCCCCGGCAACGAAAGGGCTGTCTGCTAGGAGTGGATTATCTCTTTTCCGATGCACTATTTCATGTTTACTGTGTCCCACCCACCCTCACATTGACGAATTAACGCAGAATTTGCGTCACTATGACATACTATAGGAGCCATGCCTTCTGTTTCCCAATCGAGTATTGTTTCCCCGGCAACGAAAGGGATGTCTGCTAGGAGTGGATTATCTCTTTTCCGATGCACTATTTCATGTTTACTGTGTCCGACGCACCCTCACATTGACGAATTAACGCAGAATTTGCGTCGCTATGACATACTATAGGAGCCATGCCTTCTGGTTCCCAATCGAGTATTGTTTCCCCGGCAACGAAAGGGCTGTCTGCTAGGAGTGGATTATCTCTTTTCCGATGCACTATTTCATGTTTACTGTGTCCCACCCACCCTCACACTGACGAATTAACGCAGAATTTGCGTCGCTATGACATATTATAGGAGCCATGCCTTCTGGTTCCCAATCGAGTATTGTTTCCCCGGCAACTAAAGGGCTGTCTGCTAGGAGTGGATTATCTCTTTTCCGATGCACTATTTCATGTTTACTGTGTCCCACGCACCCTCACATTGACGAATTAACGCAGAATTTGCGTCGCTATGACATATTATAGGAGCCATGCCTTCTGGTTCCCAATCGAGTATTGTTTCCCCGGCAACGAAAGGGCTGTCTGCTAGGAGTGGATTATCTCTTTTCCGATGCACTATTTCATGTTTACTGTGTCCCACCCACCCTCACATTGACGAATTAACGCAGAATTTGCGTCGCTATGACATATTATAGGAGCCATGCCTTCTGGTTCCCAATCGAGTATTGTTTCCCCGGCAACGAAAGGGATGTCTGCTAGGAGTGGTTTATCTCTTTTCCGATAAACTATTTCATGTTTACTGTGTCCCAAGCACCCTCACATTGACGAATTAACGCAGAATTTGCGTCGCTATGACATATTATAGGAGCCATGCCTTCTGGTTCCCAATCGAGTATTGTTTCCCCCGCAACGAAAAGGGCTGTCAGCTAGGAGTGGATTATCTCTTTTCCGATGCACTATTTCATGATTACTGTGTCCCACCCACCCTCACATTGACGAATTAACGCAGAATTTGCGTCGCTATGACATATTATAGGAGCCATGCCTTTTGGTTCCCAATCGAGTATTGTTTCCCCGGCAACGAAAGGGCTGTCTGCTATGAGTGGATTATCTCTTTTCCGATGCACTATTTCATGTTTACTGTGTCCTACGCACCCTCACATTGACGAATTATCGCAGAATTTGCGTCGCTATGACATACTATAGGAGCCATGCGTTCTGGTTCCCAATCGAGTATTGTTTCCCCGGCAACGAAAGGGCTGTCTGCTAGGAGTGGATTATCTCTTTTCCGATGCACTATTTCATGTTTACTGTGTCCCACCCACCCTCACATTGACGAATTAACGCAGAATTTGCGTCACTATGACATACTATAGGAGCCATGCCTTCTGTTTCCCAATCGAGTATTGTTTCCCCGGCAACGAAAGGGATGTCTGCTAGGAGTGGATTATCTCTTTTCCGATGCACTATTTCATGTTTACTGTGTCCGACGCACCCTCACATTGACGAATTAACGCAGAATTTGCGTCGCTATGACATACTATAGGAGCCATGCCTTCTGGTTCCCAATCGAGTATTGTTTCCCCGGCAACCAAAGGGCTGTCTGCTAGGAGTGGATTATCTCTTTTCCGATGCACTATTTCATGTTTACTGTGTCCCACCCACCCTCACACTGACGAATTAACGCAGAATTTGCGTCGCTATGACATATTATAGGAGCCATGCCTTCTGGTTCCCAATCGAGTATTGTTTCCCCGGCAACTAAAGGGCTGTCTGCTAGGAGTGGATTATCTCTTTTCCGATGCACTATTTCATGTTTACTGTGTCCCACGCACCCTCACATTGACGAATTAACGCAGAATTTGCGTCGCTATGACATATTATAGGAGCCATGCCTTCTGGTTCCCAATCGAGTATTGTTTCCCCGGCAACGAAAGGGCTGTCTGCTAGGAGTGGATTATCTCTTTTCCGATGCACTATTTCATGTTTACTGTGTCCCACCCACCCTCACATTGACGAATTAACGCAGAATTTGCGTCGCTATGACATATTATAGGAGCCATGCCTTCTGGTTCCCAATCGAGTATTGTTTCCCCGGCAACGAAAGGGATGTCTGCTAGGAGTGGTTTATCTCTTTTCCGATAAACTATTTCATGTTTACTGTGTCCCAAGCACCCTCACATTGACGAATTAACGCAGAATTTGCGTCGCTATGACATATTATAGGAGCCATGCCTTCTGGTTCCCAATCGAGTATTGTTTCCCCCGCAACGAAAAGGGCTGTCAGCTAGGAGTGGATTATCTCTTTTCCGATGCACTATTTCATGATTACTGTGTCCCACCCACCCTCACATTGACGAATTAACGCAGAATTTGCGTCGCTATGACATATTATAGGAGCCATGCCTTTTGGTTCCCAATCGAGTATTGTTTCCCCGGCAACGAAAGGGCTGTCTGCTATGAGTGGATTATCTCTTTTCCGATGCACTATTTCATGTTTACTGTGTCCTACGCACCCTCACATTGACGAATTATCGCAGAATTTGCGTCGCTATGACATACTATAGGAGCCATTCCTTCTGGTTCCCAATCGAGTATTGTTTCCCCGGCAACGAAAGGGCTGTCTGCTAGGAGTGGATTATCTCTTTTCCGATAAACTATTTCATGTTTCCTGTGTCCCACCCACCCTCACACTGACGAATTAACGCAGAATTTGCGTCGCTATGACATATTATAGGAGCCATGCCTTCTGGTTCCCAATCGAGTATTGTTTCCCCGGCAACTAAAGGGCTGTCTGCTAGGAGTGGATTATCTCTTTTCCGATGCACTATTTCATGTTTATTGTGTCCCACGCACCCTCACATTGACGAATTAACGCAGAATTTGCGTCGCTATGACATATTATAGGAGCCATGCCTTCTGGTTCCCAATCGAGTATTGTTTCCCCGGCAACGAAAGGGCTGTCTGCTAGGAGTGGATTATCTCTTTTCCGATGCACTATTTCATGTTTACTGTGTCCCACCCACCCTCACAATGACGAATTAACGCAGAATTTGCGTCGCTATGACATATTATAGGAGCCATGCCTTCTGGTTCCCAATCGAGTATTGTTTCCCCCGCAACGAAAAGGGCTGTCAGCTAGGAGTGGATTATCTCTTTTCCGATGCACTATTTCATGTTTACTGTGTCCCACCCACCCTCACATTGACGTATTAACGCAGATTTTGCGTCGATATGACATATTATAGGAGCCATGCCTTCTGGTTCCCAATCGAGTATTGTTTCCCCGGCAACGAAAGGGCTGTCTGCTAGGAGTGGATTATCTCTTTTCCGATGCACTATTTCATGTTTACTGTGTCCCACGCACCCTCACATTGACGAATTAACGCAGAATTTGCGTCGCTATGACATACAATAGGAGCCATTCCTTCTGGTTCCCAATCGAGTATTGTTTCCCCGGCAACGAAAGGGCTGTCTGCTAGGAGTGGATTATCTCTTTTCCGATAAACTATTTCATGTTTCCTGTGTCCCACCCACCCTCACACTGACGAATTAACGCAGAATTTCCGTCGCTATGACATATTATAGGAGCCATGCCTTCTGGTTCCCAATCGAGTATTGTTTCCCCGGCAACTAAAGGGCTGTCTGCTAGGAGTGGATTATCTCTTTTCCGATGCACTATTTCATGTTTATTGTGTCCCACGCACCCTCACATTGACGAATTAACGCAGAATTTGCGTCGCTATGACATATTATAGGAGCCATGCCTTCTGGTTCCCAATCGAGTATTGTTTCCCCGGCAACGAAAGGGCTGTCTGCTAGGAGTGGATTATCTCTTTTCCGATGCACTATTTCATGTTTACTGTGTCCCACCCACCCTCACATTGACGAATTAACGCAGAATTTGCGTCGCTATGACATATTATAGGAGCCATGCCTTCTGGTTCCCAATCGAGTATTGTTTCCCCCGCAACGAAAAGGGCTGTCAGCTAGGAGTGGATTATCTCTTTTCCGATGCACTATTTCATGTTTACTGTGTCCCACCCACCCTCACATTGACGTATTAACGCAGATTTTGCGTCGCTATGACATATTATAGGAGCCATGCCTTCTGGTTCCCAATCGAGTATTGTTTCCCCGGCAACGAAAGGGCTGTCTGCTAGGAGTGGATTATCTCTTTTCCGATGCACTATTTCATGTTTACTGTGTCCCACGCACCCTCACATTGACGAATTAACGCAGAATTTGCGTCGCTATGACATACTATAGGAGCCATGCCTTCTGGTTCCCAATCGAGTATTGTTTCCCCGGCAACGAAAGGGCTGTCTGCTAGGAGTGGATTATCTCTTTTCCGATAAACTATTTCATGTTTACTGTGTAGCACCCACCCTCACACTGACGAATTAACGCAGAATTTGCGTCGCTATGACATATTATAGGAGCCATGCCTTCTGGTTCACAATCGAGTATTGTTTCCCCGGCAACTAAAGGGCTGTCTGCTAGGAGTGGATTATCTCTTTTCCGATGCACTATTTCATGTTTACTGTGTCCCATGCACCCTCACATTGACGAATTAACGCAGAATTTGCGTCGCTATGACATATTATAGGAGCCATGCCTTCTGGTTCCCAATCGAGTATTGTTTCCCCGGCAACGAAAGGGCTGTCTGCTAGGAGTGGATTATCTCTTTTCCGATGCACTATTTCATGTTTACTGTGTCCCACGCACCCTCACATTGACGAATTAACGCAGAATTTGCGTCGCTATGACATATTATAGGAGCCATGCCTTCTGGTTCCCAATCGAGTATTGTTTCCCCGGCAACAAAAAGGGCTGTCTGCTAGGAGTGGATTATCTCTTTTACGATGCACTATTTCATGTTTACTGTGTCCCACGCACCCTCACATTGACGAATTAACGCAGAATTTGCGTCGCTATGACATATTATAGGAGCCATGCCTTCTGGTTCCCAATCGAGTATTGTTTCCCCGGCAACTAAAGGGCTGTCTGCTAGGAGTGGATTATCTCTTTTCCGATGCACTATTTCATGTTTACTGTGTCCCAAGCACCCTCACATTGACGAATTAACGCAGAATTTGCGTCGCTATGACATATTATAGGAGCCATGCCTTCTGGTTCCCAATCGAGTATTGTTTCCCCCGCAACGAAAAGGGCTGTCAGCTAGGAGTGGATTATCTCTTTTCCGATGCACTATTTCATGTTTACTGTGTCCCACCCACCCTCACATTGACGTATTAACGCAGATTTTGCGTCGCTATGACATATTATAGGAGCCATGCCTTCTGGTTCCCAATCGAGTATTGTTTCCCCGGCAACGAAAGGGCTGTCTGCTAGGAGTGGATTATCTCTTTTCCGATGCACTATTTCATGTTTACTGTGTCCCACGCACCCTCACATTGACGAATTAACGCAGAATTTGCGTCGCTATAACATACTATAAGAGCTATGCCTTCTGTTTCCCAATCGAGTATTGATTCCCCGGCAACGAAAGGGATGTCTGCTAGGAGTGGATTATCTCTTTTCCGATGCACTATTTCATGTTTACTGTGTCCCACGCACCCTCACATTGACGAATTAACGCAGAATTTGCGTCGCTATGACATACTATAGGAGCCATGCCTTCTGGTTCCCAATCGAGTATTTTTTCCCCTTCAACGAAAGGGCTGTCTGCTAGGAGTGGATTATCTCTTTTCCGATAAACTATTTCATGTTTACTGTGTCCCACCCACCTTCACACTGACGAATTAACGCAGAATTTGCGTCGCTATGACATATTATAGGAGCCATGCCTTCTGGTTCCCAATCGAGTATTGTTTCCCCGGCAACTAAAGGGCTGTCTGCCTGGAGTGGATTATCTCTTTTCCGATGCACTATTTCATGTTTACTGTGTCCCACGCACCCTCACATTGACGAATTAACGCAGAATTTGCGTCGCTATGACATATTATAGGAGCCATGCCTTCTGGTTCCCAATCGAGTATTGTTTCCCCGGCAACGAAAGGGCTGTCTGCTAGGAGTGGATTATCTCTTTTCCGATGCACTATTTCATGTTTACTGTGTCCCACGCACCCTCACATTGACGAATTAACGCAGAATTTGCGTCGCTATGACATATTATAGGAGCCATGCCTTCTGGTTCCCAATCGAGTATTGTTTCCCCGGCAACAAAAAGGGCTGTCTGCTAGGAGTGGATTATCTCTTTTCCGATGCACTATTTCATGTTTACTGTGTCCCACGCACCCTCACATTGACGAATTAACGCAGAATTTGCGTCGCTATGACATATTTTAGGAGCCATGCCTTCTGGTTCCCAATCGAGTATTGTTTCCCCGGCAACGAAAGGGCTGTCTGCTAGGAGTGGATTATCTCTTTTCCGATGCACTATTTCATGTTTACTGTGTCCCACCCACCCTCACATTGACGAATTAACGCAGAATTTGCGTCGCTATGACATATTATAGGAGCCATGCCTTCTGGTTCCCAATCGAGTATTGTTTCCCCGGCAACGAAAGGGCTGTCTGCTAGGAGTGGATTATCTCGTTTCCGATGCACTATTTCATGTTTACTGTGTCCCACCCACCCTCACATTGACGAATTAACGCAGAATATGCGTCGCTATGACATACTATAGGAGCCATGCCTTCTGGTTCCCAATCCAGTATTGTTTCCCCGGCAACGAAAGGGCTGTCTGCTAGGAGTGGATTATCTCTTTTCCGATGCACTATTTCATGTTTACTGTGTCCCACGCACCCTCACATTGACGAATTAACGCAGAACATGCGTCGCTATGACATACTATAGGAGCCATGCCTTCTGGTTCCCAATCGAGTATTGTTTCCCCGGCAACGAAAGGGCTGTCTGCTAGGAGTGGATTATCTCTTTTCCGATGCACTATTTCATGTTTACTGTGTCCCACCCACCCTCACATTGACGAATTAACGCAGAATTTGCGTCGCTATGACGTATTATAGGAGCCATGCCTTCTGGTTCCCAATCGAGTATTGTTTCCCCGGCAACGAAAGGGCTGTCTGCTAGGAGTGGATTATCTCTTTTCTGATGCACTATTTCATGTTTACTGTGTCCCACCCACCCTCACATTGACGAATTAACGCAGAATATGCGTCGCTATGACATACTATAGGAGCCATGCATTCTGGTTCCCAATCGAGTATTGTTTCCCCGGCAACGAAAGGGCTGTCTGCTAGGAGTGGATTATCTCTTTTCCGATGCACTATTTCATGTTTACTGTGTCCCACCCACCCTCACATTGACGAATTAACGCAGAATTTGCGTCGCTATGACATACTATAGGGGCCATGCCTTCTGGTTCCCAATCGTGTATTGTTTCCCCGGCAACGAAAGGGCTGTCTGCCTGGAGTGGATTATCTCTTTTCCGATGCACTATTTCATGTTTACTGTGTTCCACGCACCCTCACATTGACGAATTAACGCAGAATTTGCGTCGCTATGACATACTATAGGAGCCATGCCTTCTGGTTCCCAATCGAGTATTGTTTCACCGGCAACGAAAGGGCTGTCTGCTAGGAGTGGATTATCCCTTTTCCGATGCACTATTTCATGTTTACTGTGTCCCACCCACCCTCACATTGACGAATTAACGCAGAAATGGTGTCGCTATGACATATTATAGGAGCCATGCCTTCTGGTTCCCAATCGAGTATTGTTTCCCCGGCAACGAAAGGGCTGTCTGCTAGGAGTGGATTATCTCTTTTCCGATGCACTATTTCATGTTTACTGTGTCCCACCCACCCTCACATTGACGAATTAACGCAGAATTTGCGTCGCTATGACATACTATAGGGGCCATGCCTTCTGGTTCCCAATCGAGTATTGTTTCCATGGCAACGAAAGGGCTGTCTGCCTGGAGTGGATTATCTCTTTTCCGATGCACCATTTCATGTTTACTGTGTCCCACGCACCCTCACATTGACGAATTAACGCAGAATTTGCGTCGCTATGACATACTATAGGAGCCATGCCTTCTGGTTCCCAATCGAGTATTGTTTCTCCGGCAACGAAAGGGCTGTGTGCTAGGAGTGGATTATCCCTTTTCCGATGCACTATTTCATGTTTACTGTGTCCCACCCACCCTCACATTGACGAATTAACGCAGAAATGGTGTCGCTATGACATATTATAGGAGCCATGCCTTCTGGTTCCCAATCGAGTATTGTTTCCCTGGCAACGAAAGGGCTGTCTGCTAGGAGTGGATTATCTCTTTTCCGATGCACTATTTCATGTTTACTGTGTCCCACCCACCCTCACATTGACGAATTAACGCAGAATTTGCGTCGCTATGACATATTATAGGAGCCATGCCTTCTGGTTCCCAATCGAGTATTGTTTCCCCGGCAACGAAAGGGCTGTCTGCTAGGAGTGGATTATCTCTTTTCCGATGCACTATTTCATGTTTACTGTGTCCCACCCACCCTCACATTGACGAATTAACGCAGAATTTGCGTCGCTATGACATATTATAGGAGCCATGCCTTCTGGTTCCCAATCGAGTATTGTTTCCCCGGCAACGAAAGGGCTGTCTGCTAGGAGTGGATTATCTCTTTTCCGATGCACTATTTCATGTTTACTGTGTCCCACCCACCCTCACATTGACGAATTAACGCAGAATATGCGTCGCTATGACATACTATAGGAGCCATGCCTGCTGGTTCCCAATCGAGTATTGTTTCCCCGGCAACGAAAGGGCTGTCTGCTAGGAGTGGATTATCTCTTTTCCGATGCACTATTTCATGTTTACTGTGTCCCACCCACCCTCACATTGACGAATTAACGCAGAATTTGCGTCGCTATGACGTATTATAGGAGCCATGCCTTCTGGTTCCCAATCGAGTATTGTTTCCCCGGCAACGAAAGGGCTGTCTGCTAGGAGTGGATTATCTCTTTTCCGATGCACTATTTCATGTTTACTGTGTCCCACCCACCCTCACATTGACGAATTAACGCAGAATATGCGTCGCTATGACATACTATAGAAGCCATGCATTCTGGTTCCCAATCGAGTATTGTTTCCCCGGCAACGAAAGGGCTGTCTGCTAGGAGTGGATTATCTCTTTTCCGATGCACTATTTCATGTTTACTGTGTCCCACCCACCCTCACATTGACGGATTAACGCAGAATTTGCGTCGCTATGACATACTATAGGGGCCATGCCTTCTGGTTCCCAATCGAGTATTGTTTCCCCGGCAACGAAAGGGCTGTCTGCCTGGAGTGGATTATCTCTTTTCCGATGCACTATTTCATGTTTACTGTGTCCCACGCACCCTCACATTGACGAATTAACGCAGAATATTCGTCGCTATGACATACTATAGGAGCCATGCCTTCTGGTTCCCAATCGAGTATTGTTTCTCCAGCAACGAAAGGGCTGTCTGCTAGGAGTGGATTATCCCTTTTCCGATGCACTATTTCATGTTTACTGTGTCCCACCCACCCTCACATTGACGAATTAACGCAGAAATGGTGTCGCTATGACATATTATAGGAGCCATGCCTTCTGGTTCCCAATCGAGTATTGTTTCTCCGGCAACGAAAGGGCTGTCTGCTAGGAGTGGATTATCCCTTTTCCGATGCACTATTTCATGTTTACTGTGTCCCACCCACCCTCACATTGACGAATTAACGCAGAAATGGTGTCGCTATGACATATTATAGGAGCCATGCCTTCTGGTTCCCAATCGAGTATTTTTTCCCCGGCAACGAAAGGGCTGTCTGCTAGGAGTGGATTATCTCTTTTCCGATGCACTATTTCATGTTTACTGTGTCCCACCCACCCTCACATTGACGAATTAACGCAGAATTTGCGTCGCTATGACATATTTTAGGAGCCATGCCTTCTGGTTCCCAATCGAGTATTGTTTCCCCGGCAACGAAAGGGCTGTCTGCTAGGAGTGGATTATCTCTTTTCCGATGCACTATTTCATGTTTACTGTGTCCCACCCACCCTCACATTGACGAATTAACGCAGAATTTGCGTCGCTATGACATATTATAGGAGCCATGCCTTCTGGTTCCCAATCGAGTATTGTTTCCCCGGCAACGAAAGGGCTGTCTGCTAGGAGTGGATTATCTCGTTTCCGATGCACTATTTCATGTTTACTGTGTCCCACCCACCCTCACATTGACGAATTAACGCAGAATATGCGTCGCTATGACATACTATAGGAGCCATGCCTTCTGGTTCCCAATCGAGTATTGTTTCCCCGGCAACGAAAGGGCTGTCTGCTAGGAGAGGATTATCTCTTTTCCGATGCACTATTTCATGTTTACTGTGTCCCACCCACCCTCACATTGACGAATTAACGCAGAACATGCGTCGCTATGACATACTATAGGAGCCATGCCTTCTGGTTCCCAATCGAGTATTGTTTCCCCGGCAACGAAAGGGCTGTCTGCTAGGAGTGGATTATCTCTTTTCCGATGCACTATTTCATGTTTACTGTGTCCCACCCACCCTCACATTGACGAATTAACGCAGAATTTGCGTCGCTATGACGTATTATAGGAGCCATGCCTTCTGGTTCCCAATCGAGTATTGTTTCCCCGGCAACGAAAGGGCTGTCTGCTAGGAGTTGATTATCTCTTTTCCGATGCACTATTTCATGTTTACTGTGTCCCACCCACCCTAACATTGACGAATTAACGCAGAATATGCGTCGCTATGACATACTATAGGAGCCATGCATTCTGGTTCCCAATCGAGTATTGTTTCCCCGGCAACGAAAGGGCTGTCTGCTAGGAGTGGATTATCTCTTTTCCGATGCACTATTTCATGTTTACTGTGTCCCACCTACCCTCACATTGACGAATTAACGCAGAATTTGCGTCGCTATGACATACTATAGGGGCCATGCCTTCTGGTTCCCAATCGAGTATTGTTTCCCCGGCAACGAAAGGGCTGTCTGCCTGGAGTGGATTATCTCTTTTCCGATGCACTATTTCATGTTTACTGTGTCCCACGCACCCTCACATTGACGAATTAACGCAGAATTTGCGTCGCTATGACATACTATAGGAGCCATGCCTTCTGGTTCCCAATCCAGTATTGTTTCTCCGGCAACGAAAGGGCTGTCTGCTAGGAGTGGATTATCCCTTTTCCGATGCACTATTTCATGTTTACTGTGTCCCACCCACCCTCACATTGACGAATTAACGCAGAAATGGTGTCGCTATGACATATTATAGGAGCCATGCCTTCTGGTTCCCAATCGAGTATTGTTTCCCCGGCAACGAAAGGGCTGTCTGCTAGGAGTGGATTATCTCTTTTCCGATGCACTATTTCATGTTTACTGTGTCCCACCCACCCTCACATTGACGAATTAACGCAGAATTTGCGTCGCTATGACATACTATAGGGGCCACGCCTTCTGGTTCCCAATCGAGTATTGTTTCCCCGGCAACGAAAGGGCTGTCTGCCTGGAGTGGATTATCTCTTTTCCGATGCACTATTTCATGTTTACTGTGTCCCACGCACCCTCACATTGACGAATTAACGCAGAATTTGCGTCGCTATGACATACTATAGGAGCCATGCCTTCTGGTTCCCAATCGAGTATTGTTTCTCCGGCAACGAAAGGGCTGTCTGCTAGGAGTGGATTATCCCTTTTCCGATGCACTATTTCATGTTTACTGTGTCCCACCCACCCTCACATTGACGAATTAACGCAGAAATGGTGTCGCTATGACATATTATAGGAGCCATGCCTTCTGGTTCCCAATCGAGTATTGTTTCCCCGGCAACGAAAGGGCTGTCTGCTAGGAGTGGATTATCTCTTTTCCGATGCACTATTTCATGTTTACTGTGTCCCACCCACCCTCACATTGACGAATTAACGCAGAATTTGCGTCGCTATGACATATTATAGGAGCCATGCCTTCTGGTTCCCAATCGAGTATTGTTTCCCCGGCAACGAAAGGGCTGTCTGCTAGGAGTGGATTATCTCTTTTCCGATGCACTATTTCATGTTTACTGTGTCCCACCCACCCTCACATTGACGAATTAACGCAGAATTTGCGTCGCTATGACATATTATAGGAGCCATGCCTTCTGGTTCCCAATCGAGTATTGTTTCCCCGGCAACGAAAGGGCTGTCTGCTAGGAGTGGATTATCTCTTTTCCGATGCACTATTTCATGTTTACTGTGTCCCACCCACCCTCACATTGACGAATTAACACAGAATTTGCGTCGCTATGACATACTATAGGAGCCATGCCTTCTGGTTCCCAATAGAGTATTGTTTCCCCGGCAACGAAAGGGCTGTCTGCTAGGAGTGGATTATCTCTTTTCCGATGCACTATTTCATGTTTACTGTGTCCCACCCACCCTCACATTGACGAATTAACGCAGAATTTGCGTCGCTATGACGTATTATAGGAGCCATGCCTTCTGGTTCCCAATCGAGTATTGTTTCCCCGGCAACGAAAGGGCTGTCTGCTAGGAGTGGATTATCTCTTTTCCGATGCACTATTTCATGTTTACTGTGTCCCACCCACCCTCACATTGACGAATTAACGCAGAATATGCGTCGCTATGACATACTATAGGAGCCATGCATTCTGGTTCCCAATCGAGTATTGTTTCCCCGGCAACGAAAGGGCTGTCTGCTAGGAGTGGATTATCTCTTTTCCGATGCACTATTTCATGTTTACTGTGTCCCACCCACCCTCACATTGACGGATTAACGCAGAATATGCGTCGCTATGACATACTATAGGGGCCATGCCTTCTGGTTCCCAATCGAGTATTGTTTCCCCGGCAACGAAAGGGCTGTCTGCTAGGAGTGGATTATCTCGTTTCCGATGCACTATTTCATGTTTACTGTGTCCCACCCACCCTCACATTGACGAATTAACGCAGAATATGTTCGCTATGACATACTATAGGAGCCATGCCTTCTGGTTCCCAATCGAGTATTGTTTCCCCGGCAACGAAAGGGCTGTCTGCTAGGAGTGGATTATCTCTTTTCCGATGCACTATTTCATGTTTACTGTGTCCCACCCACCCTCTCATTGACGAATTAACGCAGAATATGCGTCGCTATGACATACTATAGGAGCCATGCCTTCTGGTTCCCAATCGAGTATTGTTTCCCCGGCAACGAAAGGGCTGTCTGCTAGAAGTGGATTATCTCTTTTCCGATGCACTATTTCATGTTTACTGTGTCCCACCCACCCTCACATTGACGAATTAACGCAGAATTTGCGTCGCTATGACGTATTATAGGAGCCATGCCTTCTGGTTCCCAATCGAGTATTGTTTCCCCGGCAACGAAAGGGCTGTCTGCTAGGAGTGGATTATCTCTTTTCCGATGCACTATTTCATGTTTACTGTGTCCAACCCACCCTCACATTGACGAATTAACGCAGAATATGCGTCGCTATGACATACTATAGGAGCCATGCATTCTGGTTCCCAATCGAGTATTGTTTCCCCGGCAACGAAAGGGCTGTCTGCTAGGAGTGGATTATCTCTTTTCCGATGCACTATTTCATGTTTACTGTGTCCCACCCACCCTCACATTGACGAATTAACGCAGAATTTGCGTCGCTATGACATACTATAGGGGCCATGCCCTCTGGTTCCCAATCGAGTATTGTTTCCCCGGCAACGAAAAGGCTGTCTGCCTGGAGTGGATTATCTCTTTTCCGATGCACTATTTCATGTTTACTGTGTCCCACGCACCCTCACATTGACGAATTAACGCAGAATTTGCGTCGCTATGACATACTATAGGAGCCATGCCTTCTGGTTCCCAATCGAGTATTGTTTCTCCGGCAACGAAAGGGCTGTCTGCTAGGAGTGGATTATCCCTTTTCCGATGCACTATTTCATGTTTACTGTGTCCCACCCACCCTCACATTGACGAATTAACGCAGAAATGGTGTCGCTATGACATATTATAGGAGCCATGCGTTCTGGTTCCCAATCGAGTATTGTTTCCCCGGCAACGAAAGGGCTGTCTGCTAGGAGTGGATTATGTCTTTTCCGATGCACTATTTCATGTTTACTGTGTCCCACCCACCCTCACATTGACGAATTAACGCAGAATTTGCGTCGCTATGACATATTATAGGGGCCATGCCTTCTGGTTCCCAATCGAGTATTGTTTCCCCGGCAACGAAAGGGCTGTCTGCTAGGAGTGGATTATCTCTTTTCCGATGCACTATTTCATGTTTACTGTGTCCCACCCACCCTCACATTGACGAATTAACGCAGAATATGCGTCGCTATGACATACTATAGGAGCCATGCCTTCTGGTTCCCAATCGAGTATTGTTTCCCCGGCAACGAAAGGGCTGTCTGCTAGGAGTGGATTATCTCTTTTCCGATGCACTATTTCGTGTTTACTGTGTCCCACGCACCCTCAAATTGACGAATTAACGCAGAATTTGCGTCGCTATGACATATTATAGGAGCCATGCCTTCTGGTTCCCAATCGAGTATTGTTTCCCCGGCAACGAAAAGGGCTGTCTGCTAGGAGTGGATTATCTCTTTTCCGATGCACTATTTCATGTTTACTGTGTCCCACCCACCCTCACATTGACGAATTTACGCAGAATTTGCATCGCTATGACATATTATAGGAGCCATGCCTTCTGGTTCCCAATCGAGTATTGTTTCCCCGGCAACCAAAAGGGCTGTCTGCTAGTAGTGGATTATCTCTTTTCCGATGCACTATTTCATGTTTACTGTGTCCCACGCACCCTCACATTGACGAATTAACGCAGAATTTGCGTCGCTATGACATACTATAGGAGCCATGCCTTCTGGTTCCCAATCGAGTATTGTTTCCCCGGCAACGAAAGGGCTGTCTGCTAGGAGTGGATTATCTCTTTTCCGATGCAGTATTTCATGTTTACTGTGTCCCACCCACCCTCACATTGACGAATTAACGCAGAATTTGCGTCGCTATGACATATTATAGGAGCCATGCCTTCTGTTTCCCAATCGAGTATTGTTTCCCCGGCAACGAAAGGGCTGTCTGCTAGGAGTGGATTATCTCTTTTCCGATGCACTATTTCATGTTTACTGTGTCCCACCCACCCTCACATTGACGAATTAACGCAGAATTTGCGTCGCTATGACGTATTATAGGAGCCATGCCTTCTGGTTCCCAATCGAGTATTGTTTCCCCGGCAACGAAAGGGCTGTCTGCTAGGAGTTGATTATCTCTTTTCCGATGCACTATTTCATGTTTACTGTGTCCCACCCACCCTCACATTGACGAATTAACGCAGAATTTGCGTCGCTATGACATACTATAGGAGCCATGCATTCTGGTTCCCAATCGAGTATTGTTTCCCCGGCAACGAAAGGGCTGTCTGCTAGGAGTGGATTATATCTTTTCCGATGCACTATTTCATGTTTACTGTGTCCCACCCACCCTCACATTGACGGATTAACGCAGAATTTGCGTCGCTATGACATACTATAGGGGCCATGCCTTCTGGTTCCCAATCGAGTATTGTTTCCCCGGCAACGAAAGGGCTGTCTGCCTGGAGTGGATTATCTCTTTTCCGATGCACTATTTCATGTTTACTGTGTCCCACGCACCCTCACATTGACGAATTAACGCAGAATTTTCGTCGCTATGACATACTATAGGAGCCATGCCTTCTGGTTCCCAATCGAGTATTGTTTCCCCGGCAACGAAAGGGCTGTCTTCTAGGAGTGGATTATCTCTTTTCCGATGCACTATTTCATGTTTACTGTGTCCCACCCACCGTCACATTGACGAATTAACGCAGAATTTGCGTCGCTATGACATACTATAGGAGCCATGCCTTCTGGTTCCCAATCGAGTATTGTTTCCCCGGCAACGAAAGGGCTGTCTTCTAGGAGTGGATTATCTCTTTTCCGATGCACTATTTCATGTTTACTGTGTCCCACGCACCCTCACATTGACGAATTAACGCAGAATTTGCGTCGCTATGACATACTATAGGAGCCATGCCTTCTGTTTCCCAATCGAGTATTGTTTCTGCGGCAACGAAAGGGCTGTCTGCTAGGAGTGGATTACCTCTTTTCCGATGCACTATTTCATGTTTACTGTGTCCCACGCACCCTCACAATGACGAATTAACGCAGAATTTGCGTCGCTATGACATACTATAGGACCCATGCCTTCTGGTTCCCAATCGAGTATTGTTTCCCCAGCAACGAAAGGGCTGTCTGCTAGGAGTGGATTATCTCTTTTCCGATGCACTATTTCATGTTTACTGTGTCCCACGCACCCTCACATTGACGAATTAACGCAGAATTGGCGTCGCTATGACATACTATAGGAGCCATGCCTTCTGGTTCCCAATCGAGTATTGTTTCCCCGGCAACGAATGGGCTGTCTGCTAGGAGTGGATTATCTCTTTTCCGATGCACTATTTCATGTTTACTGTGTCCCACGCACCTTCACATTGACGAATTAACGCAGAATTTGCGTCGCTATGACATACTATAGGAGCCATGCCTTCTGGTTCCCAATCGAGTATTGTTTCCCCGGCAACGAAAGGGCTGTCTTCTAGGAGTGGATTATCTCTTTTCCGATGCACTATTTCATGTTTACTGTGTCCCACGCACCCTCACATTGACGAATTAACGCAGAATTTGCGTCGCTATGACATACTATAGGAGCCATGCCTTCTGTTTCCCAATTGAGTATTGTTTCCCCGGCAACGAAAGGGCTGTCTGCTAGGAGTGGATTATCTCTTTTCCGATGCACTATTTCATGTTTACTGTGTCCCACGCACCCTCACATTGACGAATTAACGCAGAATTTGCGTCGCTATGACATACTATAGGAGCCATGCCTTCTGGTTCCCAATCGAGTATTGTTTCCCCGGCAACGAATGGGCTGTGTGCTAGGAGTGGATTATCTCTTTTCCGATGCACTATTTCATGTTTACTGTGTCCCACGCACCTTCACATTGACGAATTAACGCAGAATTTGCGTCGCTATGACATACTATAGGAGCCATGCCTTCTGGTTCCCAATCGAGTATTGTTTCCCCGGCAACGAAAGGGCTGTCTTCTAGGAGTGGATTATCTCTTTTCCGATGCACTATTTCATGTTTACTGTGTCCCACGCACCCTCACATTGACGAATTAACGCAGAATTTGCGTCGCTATGACATACTATAGGAGCCATGCCTTCTGTTTCCCAATCGAGTATTGTTTCCCCGGCAACGAAAGGGATGTCTGCTAGGAGCGGATTATCTCTTTTCCGATGCACTATTTCATGTTTACTGTGTCCCACGCACCCTCACATTGACGAATTAACGCAGAATTTGCGTCGCTATGACACACTATAGGAGCCATGCCTTCTGGTTCCCAATCGAGTATTGTTTCCCCGGCAACGAAAGGGCTGTCTGCTAGGAGTGGATTATCTCTTTTCCGATGCACTATTTCATGTTTACTGTGTCCCACGCACCCTCACATTGACGAATTAACGCAGAATTTGCGTCGCTATGACATACTATAGGAGCCATGCCTTCTGGTTCCCAATCGAGTATTGTTTCCCCGGCAACGAAACGGGCTGTCTGCTAGGAGTGGATTATCTCTTTTCCGATGCACTATTTCATGTTTACTGTGTCCCACGCACCCTCACATTGACGAATTAACGCAGAATTTGCGTCGCTATGACATATTATAGGAGCCATGCCTTCTGTTTCCCAATCGAGTATTGTTTCCCCGGCAACGGAAGGGCTGTCTGCTAGGAGTGGATTATCTCTTTTCCGATGCACTATTTCATGTTTACTGTGTCCCACCCACCCTCACATTGACGAATTAACGCAGAATTTGCGTCGCTATGACATACTATAGGAGCCATGCCTTCTGGTTCCCAATCGAGTATTGTTTCCCCGGCAACGAAAAGGGCTGTCTGCTAGGAGTGGATTATCTCTTTTCCGATGCACTATTTCATGTTTACTGTGTCCCACGCACCCTCACATTGACGAATTAACGCAGAATTTGCGTCGCTATGACATATTATAGGAGCCATGTATTCTGGTTCCCAATCGAGTATTGTTTCCCAGGCAACGAAAGGGCTGTCTGCTAGGAGTGGATTATCTCTTTTCCGATGCACTATTTCATGTTTACTGTGTCCCACCCACCCTCACATTGACGAATTAACGCAGAATTTGCGTCGCTATGACATACTATAGGAGCCATGCCTTCTGGTTCCCAATCGAGTATTGTTTCCCCGGCAACGAAAGGGCTGTCTTCTAGGAGTGGATTATCTCTTTTCCGATGCACTATTTCATGTTTACTGTGTCCCACGCACCCTCACATTGGCGAATTAACGCAGAATTTGCGTCGCTATGACATACTATAGGAGCCATGCCTTCTGTTTCCCAATCGAGTATTGTTTCTCCGGCAACGAAAGGGCTGTCTGCTAGGAGTGGATTACCTCTTTTCCGATGCACTATTTCATGTTTACTGTGTCCCACGCACCCTCACATTGACGAATTAACGCAGAATTTGCGTCGCTATGACATACTATAGGAGCCATGCCTTCTGGTTCCCAATCGAGTATTGTTTCCCCGGCAACGAAAGGGCTGTCTGCTAGGAGTGGATTATCTCTTTTCCGATGCACTATTTCATGTTTACTGTGTCCGACGGACCCTCACATTGACGAATTAACGCAGAATTTGCGTCGCTATGACATACTATAGGAGCCATGCCTTCTGTTTCCCAATCGAGTATTGTTTCCCCGGCAACGAAAGGGCTGTCTGCTAGGAGTGGATTACCTCTTTTCCGATGCACTATTTCATGTTTACTGTGTCCCACGCACCCTCACAATGACGAATTAACGCAGAATTTGCGTCGCTATGACATACTATAGGAGCAATGCCTTCTGGTTCCCAATCGAGTATTGTTTCCCCGGCAACGAAAGAGCTGTCTGCTAGGAGTGGATTATCTCTTTTCCGATGCACTATTTCATGTTTACTGTGTCCCACGCACCCTCACATTGACGAATTAACGCAGAATTTGCGTCGCTATGACATACTATAGGAGCCATGCCTTGTGGTTCCCAATCGAGTATTGTTTCCCCGGCAACGAAAGGGCTGTCTGCTAGGAGTGGATTATCTCTTTTCCGATGCACTATTTCATGTTTACTGTGTCCCACGCACCCTCACATTGACGAATTAACGCAGAATTTGCGTCGCTATGAAATATTATGGAGCCATGCCTTCTGGTTCTCAATCGACTATTGTTTCCCCGGCAACGAAAGGGCTGTCTGCTAGGAGTGGATTATCTCTTTTCCGATGCACTATTTCATGTTTACTGTGTCCCACGCACCCTCACATTGACGAATTAACGCAGAATTTGCGTCGCTATGACATACTATGGGAGCCATGCCTTCTGTTTCCCAATCGAGTATTGTTTCCCCGGCAACGAAAGGGCTGTCTGCTAGGAGTGGATTATCTCTTTTCCGATGCACTATTTCATCTTTACTGTGTCCCACGCACCCTCACATTGACGAATTAACGCAGAATTTGCGTCGCTATGACATACTATAGGAGCCATGCCTTCTGGTTCCCAATCGAGTATTGTTTCCCCGGCAACGAAAGGGCTGTCTGCTAGGAGTGGATTATCTCTTTTCCGATGCACTATTTCATGTTTACTGTGTCCCACGCACCCTCACATTGACGAATTAACGCAGAATTTGCGTCGCTATGACATACTATAGGAGCCATGCCTTCTGGTTCCCAATCGAGTACTGTTTCCCCGGCAACGAAAAGGGCTGTCTGCTAGGAGTGGATTATCTCTTTTCCGATGCACTATTTCATGTTTACTGTGTCCCACGCACCCTCACATTGACGAATTAACGCAGAATTTGCGTCGCTATGACATATTATAGGAGCCATGTATTCTGGTTCCCAATCGAGTATTGTTTCCCAGGCAACGAAAGGGCTGTCTGCTAGGAGTGGATTATCTCTTTTCCGATGCACTATTTCATGTTTACTGTGTCCCACGCACCCTCACATTGACGAATTAACGCAGAATTTGCGTCGCTATGACATACTATAGGAGCCATGCCTTCTGTTTCCCAATCGAGTATTGTTTCTCCGGCAACGAAAGGGCTGTCTGCTAGGAGTGGATTACCTCTTTTCCGATGCACTATTTCATGTTTACTGTGTCCCACGCACCCTCACATTGACGAATTAACGCAGAATTTGCGTCGCTATGACATACTATAGGAGCCATGCCTTCTGGTTCCCAATCGAGTATTGTTTCCCCGGCAACGAAAGGGCTGTCTGCTAGGAGTGGATTATCTCTTTTCCGATGCACTATTTCATGTTTACTGTGTCCGTCGGACCCTCTCATTGACGAATTAACGCAGAATTTGCGTCCCTATGACATACTATAGGAGCCATGCATTCTGGTTCCCAATCGAGTATTGTTTCCCCGGCAACGAAAGGGCTGTCTGCTAGGAGTGGATTATCTCTTTTCCGATGCACTATTTCATGTTTACTGTGTCCCACCCAACCTCACATTGACGAATTAACGCAGAATTTGCGTCGCTATGACATACTATAGGAGCCATGCCTTCTGGTTCCCAATCGAGTATTGTTTCCCCGGCAACGAAAGGGCTGTCTGCTAGGAGTGGATTATCTCTTTTCCGATGCACTATTTCATGTTTACTGTGTCCCACCCACCCTCACATTGACGAATTAACGCAGAATTTGCGTCGCTATGACATATTATAGGAGCCATGCCTTCTGGTTCCCAATCGAGTATTGTTTCCCCGGCAACGAAAAGGGCTGTCTGCTAGGAGTGGATTATCTCTTTTCCGATGCACTATTTCATGTTTACTGTGTCCCACGCACCCTCACATTGACGAATTAACGCAGAATTTGCGTCGCTATGACATACTATAGGAGCCATGCCTTCTGGTTCCCAATCGAGTATTGTTTCCCCGGCAACAAAAGGGCTGTCTGCTAGGAGTGGATTATCTCTTTTCCGATGAACTATTTCATGTTTACTGTGTCCCACCCACCCTCACATTGACGAATTAACGCAGAATTTGCGTCGCTATGACATATTATAGGAGCCATGCCTTCTTGTTCCCAATCGAGTATTGTTTCCCCGGCAACGAAAGGGCTGTCTGCTAGGAGTGGATTATCTCTTTTCCGATGCACTATTTAATTTTTACTGTGTCCGACGGACCCTCACATTGACGAATTAACGCAGAATTTGCGTCGCTATGACATACTATAGGAGCCATGCCTTCTGTTTCCCAATCGAGTATTGTTTCCCCGGCAACGAAAGGGATGTCTGCTAGGAGTGGATTATCTCTTTTCCGATGCACTATTTCATGTTTACTGTGTCCCACGCACCCTCACATTGACGAATTAACGCAGAAATGGCGTCGCTATGACATACTATAGGTGCCATGCCTTCTGGTTCCCAATCGAGTATTGTTTCCCCGGCAAGGAAAGGGCTGTCTTCTAGGAGTGGATTATCTCTTTTCCGATGCACTATTTCATGTTTACTGTGTCCCACCCACCCTCACATTGACGAATTAACGCAGAATTTGCGTCCCTATGACATACTATAGGAGCCATGCCTTCTGGTTCCCAATCGAGTATTGTTTCCCCGTTAACGAAAGGGCTGTCTTCTAGGAGTGGATAATCTCTTTTCCGATGCACTATTTCATGCTTACTGTGTCCCACGCACCCTCACATTGACGAATTAACGCAGAATTTGCGTCGCTATGACATACTATAGGAGCCATGCCTTCTGTTTCCCAATCGAGTATTGTTTCCCCGGCAACGAAAGGGCTGTCTGCTAGGAGTGGATTACCTCTTTTCCGATGCACTATTTCATGTTTACTGTGTCCCACGCACCCTCACAATGACGAATTAACGCAGAATTTGCGTCGCTATGACATACTATAGGAGCCATGCCTTCTGGTTCCCAATCGAGTATTGTTTCCCCGGCAACGAAAGAGCTGTCTGCTAGGAGTGGATTATCTCTTTTCCGATGCACTATTTCATGTTTACTGTGTCCCACGCACCCTCACATTGACGAATTAACGCAGAAATGGCGTCGCTATGACATACTATAGGAGCCATGCCTTCTGGTTCCCAATCGAGTATTGTTTCCCCGGCAACGAAAGGGCTGTCTGCTAGGAGTGGATTATCTCTTTTCCGATGCACTATTTCATGTTTACTGTGTCCCACGCACCCTCACATTGACGAATTAACGCAGAATTTGCGTCGCTATGACATACTATAGGAGCCATGCCTTCTGGTTCCCAATCGAGTATTGTTTCCCCGGCAACGAAAGGGCTGTCTGCTAGGAGTGGATTATCTCTTTTCCGATGCACTATTTCATGTTTACTGTGTCCCACGCGCCCTCACATTGACGAATTAACGCAGAATTTGCGTCGCTATGACATACTATAGGAGCCATGCCTTCTGGTTCCCAATCGAGTATTGTTTCCCCGGCAACGAAAGGGCTGTCTGCTAGGAGTGGATTATCTCTTTTCAGATGCACTATTTCATGTTTACTGTGTCCCACGCACCCTCACATTGACGAATTAACGCAGAATTTGCGTCGCTATGACATACTATAGGAGCCATGCCTTCTGGTTCCCAATCGAGTATTGTTTCCCCGGCAACGAAAAGGGCTGTCTGCTAGGAGTGGATTATCTCCTTTCCGATGCACTATTTCATGTTTACTGTGTCCCACGCACCCTCACATTGACGAATTAACGCAGAATTTGCGTCGCTATGACATATTATAGGAGCCATGTATTCTGGTTCCCAATCGAGTATTGTTTCCCAGGCAACGAAATGGCTGTCTGCTAGGAGTGGATTATCTCTTTTCCGATGCACTATTTCATGTTTACTGTGTCCCACCCACCCTCACATTGACGAATTAACGCAGAATTTGCGTCGCTATGACATACTATAGGAGCCATGCCTTCTGGTTCCCAATCGAGTATTGTTTCCCCGGCAACGAAAGGGCTGTCTGCTAGGAGTGGTTTATCTCTTTTCCGATGCACTATTTCATGTTTACTGTGTCCCACGCACCCTCACATTGACGAATTAACGCAGAATTTGCGTCGCTATGACATACTATAGGAGCCATGCCTTCTGTTTCCCAATCGAGTATTGTTTCTCCGGCAACGAAAGGGCTGTCTGCTAGGAGTGGATTATCTCTTTTCCGATGCACTATTTCATGTTTACTGTGTCCCACGCACCCTCACATTGACGAATTAACTCAGAATTTGCGTCGCTATGACATACTATAGGAGCCATGCCTTCTGGTTCCCAATCGAGTATTGTTTCCCCGGCAACGAAAGGGCTGTCTGCTAGGAGTGGATTATCTCTTTTCCGATGCACTATTTCATGTTTACTGTGTCCGACGGACCCTCACATTGACGAATTAACGCAGAATTTGCGTCCCTATGACATACTATAGGAGCCATGCATTCTGGTTCCCAATCGAGTATTGTTTCCCCGGCAACGAAAGGGCTGTCTGCTAGGAGTGGATTATCTCTTTTCCGATGCACTATTTCATGTTTACTGTGTCCCACCCACCCTCACTTTGACGAATTAACGCAGAATTTGCGTCGCTATGACATACTATAGGAGCCATGCCTTCTGGTTCCCAATCGAGTATTGTTTCCCCGGCAACGAAAGGGCTGTCTGCTAGGAGTGGATTATCTCTTTTCCGACGAACTATTTCATGTTTACTGTGTCCCACCCACCCTCACATTGACGAATTAACGCAGAATTTGCGTCGCTATGACATATTATAGGAGCCATGCCTTCTTGTTCCCAATCGAGTATTGTTTCCCCGGCAACGAAAGGGCTGTCTGCTAGGAGTGGATTATCTCTTTTCCGATGCACTATTTCATTTTTACTGTGTCCGACGGACCCTCACATTGACGAATTAACGCAGAATTTGCGTCGCTATGACATACTATAGGAGCCATGCCTTCTGTTTCCCAATCGAGTATTGTTTCCCCGGCAACGAAAGGGATGTCTGCTAGGAGTGGATTATCTCTTTTCCGATGCACTATTTCATGTTTACTGTGTCCCACGCACCCTCACATTGACGAATTAACGCAGAAATGGCGTCGCTATGACATACTATAGGTGCCATGCCTTCTGGTTCCCAATCGAGTATTGTTTCCCCGGCAAGGAAAGGGCTGTCTTCTAGGAGTGGATTATCTCTTTTCCGATGCACTATTTCATGTTTACTGTGTCCCAACCACCCTCACATTGACGAATTAACGCAGAATTTGCGTCCCTATGACATACTATAGGAGCCATGCCTTCTGGTTCCCAATCGAGTATTGTTTCCCCGTTAACGAAAGGGCTGTCTTCTAGGAGTGGATTATCTCTTTTCCGATGCACTATTTCATGCTTACTGTGTCCCACGCACCCTCACATTGACGAATTAACGCAGAATTTGCGTCGCTATGACATACTATGGGAGCCATGCCTTCTGTTTCCCAATCGAGTATTGTTTCCCCGGCAACGAAAGGGCTGTCTGCTAGGAGTGGATTACCTCTCTTCCGATGCACTATTTCATGTTTACTGTGTCCCACGCACCCTCACAATGACGAATTAACGCAGAATTTGCGTCGCTATGACATACTATAGGAGCCATGCCTTCTGGTTCCCAATCAAGTATTGTTTCCCCGGCAACGAAAGAGCTGTCTGCTAGGAGTGGATTATCTCTTTTCCGATGCACTATTTCATGTTTACTGTGTCCCACGCACCCTGACATTGACTAATTAACGCAGAATTTGCGTCGCTATGACATACTATATTAGCCATGCCTTCTGGTTCCCAATCGAGTATTGTTTCCCCGGCAACGAAAGGGCTGTCTGCTAGGAGTGGATTATCTCTTTTCCGATGCACTATTTCATGTTTACTGTGTCCCACGCACCCTCACATTGACGAATTAACGCAGAATTTGCCTCGCTATGACATATTATAGGAGCCATGCCTTCTGGTTCCGATTCGAGTATTGTTTCCCCGGCAACGAAAGGGCTGTCTTCTAGGAGTGGATTATCTCTTTTCCGATGCACTATTTCATGTTTACTGTGTCCCACCCACCCTCACATTGACGAATTAACGCAGAATTTGCGTCGCTATGACATAATATAGGAGCCATTCCTTCTGGTTCCCAATCGAGTATTGTTTCCCCGGCAAGGAAAGGGCTGTCTTCTAGGAGTGGATTATCTCTTTTCCGATGCACTATTTCATGTTTACTGTGTCCCACCCACCCTCACATTGACGAATTAACGCAGAATTTGCGTCGCTATGACATATTATAGGAGCCATGCCTTCTGGTTCCCAATCGAGTATTGTTTCCCCGGCAACGAAAAGGGCTGTCTGCTAGGAGTGGATTATCTCTTTTCCGATGCACTATTTCATGTTTACTGTGTCCCACGCACCCTCACATTGACGAATTAACGCAGAATTTGCGTCGCTATGACATACTATAGGAGCCATGCCTTCTGGTTCCCAATCGAGTATTGTTTCCCCGGCAACGAAACGGGCTGTCTGCTAGGAGTGGATTATCTCTTTTCCGATGCACTATTTCATGTTTACTGTGTCCCACGCACCCTCACATTGACGAATTAACGCAGAATTTGCGTCGCTATGACATATTATAGGAGCCATGCCTTCTGGTTCCCAATCGAGTATTGTTTCCCCGGCAACGAAAGGGCTGTCTGCTAGGAGTGGATTATCTCTTTTCCGATGCACTATTTCATGTTTACTGTGTCCCACGCACCCTCACATTGACGAATTAACGCAGAAATGGCGTCGCTATGACATACTATAGGAGCCATGCCTTCTGTTTCCCAATCGAGTATTGTTTCCCCGGCAACGAAAAGGGCTGTCTGCTGGGAGTGGATTATCTCTTTTCCGATGCACTATTTCATGTTTACTGTGTCCCACGCACCCTCACATTGACGAATTAACGCAGAATTTGCGTCGCTATGACATATTATAGGAGCCATGTATTCTGGTTCCCAATCGAGTATTGTTTCCCAGGCAACGAAAGGGCTGTCTGCTAGGAGTGGATTATCTCTTTTCCGATGCACTATTTCATGTTTACTGTGTCCCACCCACCCTCACATTGACGAATTAACGCAGAATTTGCGTCGCTATGACATACTATAGGAGCCATGCCTTCTGGTTCCCAATCGAGTATTGTTTCCCCGGCAACGAAAGGGCTGTCTTCTAGGAGTGGATTATCTCTTTTCCGATGCACTATTTCATGTTTACTGTGTCCCACGCACCCTCACATTGACGAATTAACGCAGAATTTGCGTCGCTATGACATACTATAGGAGCCATGCCTTCTGTTTCCCAATCGAGTATTGTTTCTCCGGCAACGAAAGGGCTGTCTGCTAGGAGTGGATTACCTCTTTTCCGATGCACTATTTCATGTTTACTGTGTCCCACGCACCCTCACATTGACGAATTAACGCAGAATTTGCGTCGCTATGACATACTATAGGAGCCATGCCTTCTGGTTCCCAATCGAGTATTGTTTCCCCGGCAACGAAAGGGCTGTCTGCTAGGAGTGGATTATCTCTTTTCCGATGCACTATTTCATGTTTACTGTGTCCGACGGACCCTCACATTGACGAATTAACGCAGAATTTGCGTCCCTATGACATACTATAGGAGCCATGCATTCTGGTTCCCAATCGAGTATTGTTTCCCCGGCAACGAAAGGGCTGTCTGCTAGGAGTGGATTATCTCTTTTCCGATGCACTATTTCATGTTTACTGTGTCCCACCCACCCTCACATTGACGAATTAACGCAGAATTTGCGTCGCTATGACATACTATAGGAGCCATGCCTTCTGGTTCCCAATCGAGTATTGTTTCCCCGGCAACGAAAGGGCTGTCTGCTAGGAGTGGATTATCTCTTTTCCGATGCACTATTTCATGTTTACTGTGTCCCACCCACCCTCACATTGACGAATTAACGCAGAATTTGCGTCGCTATGACATACTATAGGAGCCATGCCTTCTGGTTCCCAATCGAGTATTGTTTCCCCGCCTGCGAAAGGGCTATCTGCTAGGAGTGGATTATCTCTTTTCCGATGCACTATTTCATGTTTACTGTGTCCCACCCACCCTCACATTGACGAATTAACGCAGAATTTGCGTCGCTATGACATACTATAGGAGCCATGCCTTCTGGTTCCCAATCGAGTATTGTTTCCCCGGCAACGAAAGGGCTGTCTGCTAGGAGTGGATTATCTCTTTTCCGATGAACTATTTCATGTTTACTGTGTCCCACCCACCCTCACATTGACGAATTAACGCAGAATTTGCGTCGCTATGACATATTATAGGAGCCATGCCTTCTGGTTCCCAATCGAATATTGTTTCCCCGGCAACGCAAGGGCTGTCTGCTAGGAGTGGATTATCTCTTTTCCGATGCACTATTTCATGTTTACTGTGTCCGACGCAACCTCACATTGACGAATTAACGCAGAATTTGCGTCGCTATGACATACTATAGGAGCCATGCCTTCTGGTTCCCAATCGAGTATTGTTTCCCCGGCAACGAAAGGGCTGTCTGCTAGGAGTGGATTATCTCTTTTCCGATGCACTATTTCATGTTTACTGTGTCCGACGCACCCTCACATTGACGAATTAACGCAGAATTTGCGTCGTTATGACATACTATAGGAGCCATGCCTTCTGGTTCCCAATCGAGTATTGTTTCCCCGGCAACGAAAGGGCTGTCTGCTAGGAGTGGATTATCTATTTTCCGATGCACTATTTCATGTTTACTGTGTCTCACGCACCCTCACATTTACGAATTAACGCAGAATTTGCGTCGCTATGACATACTATAGGAGCCATGCCTTCTAGTTCCCAATCGAGTATTGTTTCCCCGGCAACGAAAGGGCTGTCTGCTAGGAGTGGATTATCTCTTTTCCGATGCACTATTTCATGTTTACTGTGTCCGACGCACCCTCACATTGACGAATTAACGCAGAATTTGCGTCGCTATGACATACTATAGGAGCCACGCCTTCTGGTTCCCAATCGAGTATTGTTTCCCCGGCAACGAAAGGGCTGTCTGCTAGGAGTGGATTATCTCTTTTCCGATGCACTATTTCATGTTTACTGTGTCCCACGCACCCTCACATTGACGAATTAACGCAGAATTTGCGTCGCTATGAAATACTATAGGAGCCATGCCTTCTGGTTCCCAATCGAGTATTGTTTCCCCGGCAACGAAAGGGCTGTCTGCTAGGAGTGGATTATCTCTTTTCCGATGCACTATTTCATGTTTACTGTGTCCGACGCACCCTCACATTGACGAATTAACGCAGAATTTGCGTCGCTATGACATACTATAGGAGCCATGCCTTCTGTTTCCCAATCGAGTATTGTTTCCCCGGCAACGAAAGGGCTGTCTGCTAGGAGTGGATTATCTCTTTTCCGATGCACTATTTCATGTTTACTGTGTCCCACGCACCCTCACATTGACGAATTAACGCAGAATTTGCGTCGCTATGACATACTATAGGAGCCATGCCTTCTGGTTCCCAATCGAGTATTGTTTCCCCGGCAACGAAAGGGCTGTCTGCTAGGAGTGGATTATCTCTTTTCCGATGCACTATTTCATGTTTACTGTGTCCCACGCACCCTCACATTGACGAATTAACGCAGAATTCGCGTTGCTATGACATACTATAGGAGCCATGCCTTCTGTTTCCCAATCGAGTATTGTTTCCCCGGCAACGAAAGGGCTGTCTGCTAGAAGTGGATTATCTCTTTTCCGATGCACTATTTCATGTTTACTGTGTAACACGCACCGTCACATTGACGAATTAACGCAGAATTTGCGTCGCTATGACATATTATAGGAGCCATGCCTTCATGTTCCCAATCGAGTATTGTTTCCCCGGCAACGAAAGGGCTGTCTTCTAGGAGTGGATTATCTCTTTTCCGATGCACTATTTCATGTTTACTGTGTCCCACCCACCCTCACATTGACGAATTAACGCAGAATTTGCGTCGCTATGACATACTATAGGAGCCATGCCTTCTGGTTCCCAATCGAGTATTGTTTCCCCGGCAACGAAAGGGCTGTCTGCTAGGAGTGGATTATCTCTTTTCCGATGCACTATTTCATGTTTACTGTGTCCCACCCACCCTCACATTGACGAATTAACGCAGAATTTGCGTCCCTATGACATATTATAGGAGCCATGCCTTTTGGTTCCGAATCGAGTATTGTTTCCCCGGCAACGAAAGGGCTGTCTGCTAGGAGTGGATTATCTCTTTTCCGATGCACTATTTCATGTTTACTGTGTCCCACCCACCCTCACATTGACGAATTAACGCAGAATTTGCTTTGCTATGACATACTATAGGAGCCATGCCTTCTGGTTCCCAATCGAGTATTGTTTCCCCGGCAACGAAAGGGCTGTCTGCTAGGAGTGGATTATCTCTTTTCCGATGCACTATTTCATGTTTACTGTGTCCCACGCACCCTCACATTGACGAATTAACGCAGAATTTGCGTCGTTATGACATAATATAGGAGCCATGCCTTCTGGTTCCCAATCGAGTATTGTTTCCCCGGCAACGAAAGGGCTGTCTGCTAGGAGTGGATTATCTCTTTTCCGATGCACTATTTCATGTTTACTGTGTCCCACCCACCCTCACATTGACGAATTAACGCAGAATTTGCGTCGCTATGACATATTATAGGAGCCATGCCTTCTGGTTCCCAATCGAGTATTGTTTCCCCGGCAACGAAAGGGCTGTCTGCTAGGAGTGGATTATCTCTTTTCCGATGCACTATTTCATGTTTACTGTGTCCCACGCACCCTCACATTGACGAATTAACGCAGAATTCGCGTTGCTATGACATACTATAGGAGCCATGCCTTCTGTTTCCCAATCGAGTATTGTTTCCCCGGCAACGAAAGGGCTGTCTGCTAGAAGTGGATTATCTCTTTTCCGATGCACTATTTCATGTTTACTGTGTAACACGCACCGTCACATTGACGAATTAACGCAGAATTTGCGTCGCTATGACATATTATAGGAGCCATGCCTTCTGGTTCCCAATCGAGTATTGTTTCCCCGGCAACGAAAGGGCTGTCTTCTAGGAGTGGATTATCTCTTTTCCGATGCACTATTTCATGTTTACTGTGTCCCACCCACCCTCACATTGACGAATTAACGCAGAATTTGCGTCGCTATGACATACTATAGGAGCCATGCCTTCTGGTTCCCAATCGAGTATTGTTTCCCCGGCAACGAAAGGGCTGTCTGCTAGGAGTGGATTATCTCTTTTCCGATGCACTATTTCATGTTTACTGTGTCCCACCCACCCTCACATTGACGAATTAACGCAGAATTTGCGTCCCTATGACATATTATAGGAGCCATGCCTTTTGGTTCCGAATCGAGTATTGTTTCCCCGGCAACGAAAGGGCTGTCTGCTAGGAGTGGATTATCTCTTTTCCGATGCACTATTTCATGTTTACTGTGTCCCACCCACCCTCACATTGACGAATTAACGCAGAATTTGCTTTGCTATGACATACTATAGGAGCCATGCCTTCTGGTTCCCAATCGAGTATTGTTTCCCCGGCAACGAAAGGGCTGTCTGCTAGGAGTGGATTATCTCTTTTCCGATGCACTATTTCATGTTTACTGTGTCCCACGCACCCTCACATTGACGAATTAACGCAGAATTTGCGTCGTTATGACATACTATAGGAGCCATGCCTTCTGGTTCCCAATCGAGTATTGTTTCCCCGGCAACGAAAGGGCTGTCTGCTAGGAGTGGATTATCTCTTTTCCGATGCACTATTTCATGTTTACTGTGTCCCACCCACCCTCACATTGACGAATTAACGCAGAATTTGCGTCGCTATGACATATTATAGGAGCCATGCCTTCTGGTTCCCAATCGAGTATTGTTTCCCCGGCAACGAAACAGCTGTCTGCTAGGAGTGGATTATCTCTTTTCCGATGCACTATTTCATGTTTACTGTGTCCCACCCACCCTCACATTGACGAATTAACGCAGAATTTGCGTCGCTATGACATATTATAGCAGCCATGCCTTCTGGTTCCCAATCGAGTATTGTTTCCCCGGCAACGAAAGGGCTGTCTGCTAGGAGTGGATTATCTCTTTTCCGATGCACTATTTCATTTTTCCTGTGTCCGACGGACCCTCACATTGACGAATTAACGCAGAATTTGCGTCGCTATGACATACTATAGGGGCCATGCCTTCTGGTTCCCAATCGAGTATTGTTTCCCCGGCAACGAAAGGGCTGTCTGCTAGGAGTGGATTATCTCTTTTCCGATGCACTATTTCATGTTTACTGTGTCCCACCCACCCTCACATTGACGAATTAACGCAGAATTTGCGTCGCTATGACATACTATAGGAGCCATGCCTTCTGTTTCCCAATCGAGTATTGTTTCCCCGGCAACGAAAAGGGCTGTCTGCTAGGAGTGGATTATCTCTTTTCCGATGCACTATTTCATGTTTACTGTGTCCCACCCACCCTTACATTGACGAATTAACGCAGAATTTGCGTCCCTATGACATACTATAGGAGCCATGCCTTCTGGTTCCCAATCGAGTATTGTTTCCCCGGCAACGAAAGGGCTGTCTGCTAGGAGTGGATTATCTCTTTTCCGATGCACTATTTCATGTTTACTGTGTCCCACCCACCCTCACATTGATGAATTAACGCAGAATTTGCGTCGCTATGACATATTATAGGAGCCATGCCTTCTGGTTCCCAATCGAGTATTGTTTCCCCGGCAACGAAAGGGCTGTCTGCTAGGAGTGGATTATCTCTTTTCCGATGCACTATTTCATGTTTACTGTGTCCCACCCACCCTCACATTGACGAATTAACGCAGAATTTGCGTCGCTATGACATATTATAGGAGCCATGCCTTCTGGTTCCCAATCGAGTATTGTTTCCCCGGCAACGAAAGGGCTGTCTGCTAGGAGTGGATTATCGCTTTTCCGATGCACTATTTCATTTTTACTGTGTCCGACGGACCCTCACATTGACGAATTAACGCAGAATTTGCGTCGCTATGACATACTATAGGAGCCATGCCTTCTGTTTCCCAATCGAGTATTGTTTCCCCGGCAACGAAAGGGCTGTCTGCTAGGAGTGGATTATCTCTTTTCCGATGCACTATTTCATGTTTACTGTGTCCCACGCACCGTCACATTGACGAATTAACGCAGAATTTGCGTCGCTATGACATATTATAGGAGCCATGCCTTCTGGTTCCCAATCGAGTATTGTTTCCCCGGCAACGAAAGGGCTGTCTTCTAGGAGTGGATTATCTCTTTTCCGATGCACTATTTCATGTTTACTGTGTCCCACCCACCCTCACATTGACGAATTAACGCAGAATTTGCGTCGCTATGACATACTATAGGAGCCATGCCTTCTGGTTCCCAATCGAGTATTGTTTCCCCGGCAACGAAAGGGCTGTCTGCTAGGAGTGGATTATCTCTTTTCCGATGCACTATTTCATGTTTACTGTGTCCCACCCACCCTCACATTGACGAATTAACGCAGAATTTGCGTCCCTATGACATATTATAGGAGCCATGCCTTTTGGTTCCGAATCGAGTATTGTTTCCCCGGCAACGAAAGGGCTGTCTGCTAGGAGTGGATTATCTCTTTTCCGATGCACTATTTCATGTTTACTGTGTCCCACCCACCCTCACATTGACGAATTAACGCAGAATTTGCTTTGCTATGACATACTATAGGAGCCATGCCTTCTGGTTCCCAATCGAGTATTGTTTCCCCGGCAACGAAAGGGCTGTCTGCTAGGAGTGGATTATCTCTTTTCCGATGCACTATTTCATGTTTACTGTGTCCCACGCACCCTCACATTGACGAATTAACGCAGAATTTGCGTCGTTATGACATACTATAGGAGCCATGCCTTCTGGTTCCCAATCGAGTATTGTTTCCCCGGCAACGAAAGGGCTGTCTGCTAGGAGTGGATTATCTCTTTTCCGATGCACTATTTCATGTTTACTGTGTCCCACCCACCCTCACATTGACGAATTAACGCAGAATTTGCGTCGCTATGACATATTATAGGAGCCATGCCTTCTGGTTCCCAATCGAGTATTGTTTCCCCGGCAACGAAACAGCTGTCTGCTAGGAGTGGATTATCTCTTTTCCGATGCACTATTTCATGTTTACTGTGTCCCACCCACCCTCACATTGACGAATTAACGCAGAATTTGCGTCGCTATGACATATTATAGCAGCCATGCCTTCTGGTTCCCAATCGAGTATTGTTTCCCCGGCAACGAAAGGGCTGTCTGCTAGGAGTGGATTATCTCTTTTCCGATGCACTATTTCATTTTTCCTGTGTCCGACGGACCCTCACATTGACGAATTAACGCAGAATTTGCGTCGCTATGACATACTATAGGAGCCATGCCTTCTGGTTCCCAATCGAGTATTGTTTCCCCGGCAACGAAAGGGCTGTCTGCTAGGAGTGGATTATCTCTTTTCCGATGCACTATTTCATGTTTACTGTGTCCCACCCACCCTCACATTGACGAATTAACGCAGAATTTGCGTCGCTATGACATACTATAGGAGCCATGCCTTCTGTTTCCCAATCGAGTATTGTTTCCCCGGCAACGAAAAGGGCTGTCTGCTAGGAGTGGATTATCTCTTTTCCGATGCACTATTTCATGTTTACTGTGTCCCACCCACCCTTACATTGACGAATTAACGCAGAATTTGCGTCCCTATGACATACTATAGGAGCCATGCCTTCTGGTTCCCAATCGAGTATTGTTTCCCCGGCAACGAAAGGGCTGTCTGCTAGGAGTGGATTATCTCTTTTCCGATGCACTATTTCATGTTTACTGTGTCCCACCCACCCTCACATTGATGAATTAACGCAGAATTTGCGTCGCTATGACATATTATAGGAGCCATGCCTTCTGGTTCCCAATCGAGTATTGTTTCCCCGGCAACGAAAGGGCTGTCTGCTAGGAGTGGATTATCTCTTTTCCGATGCACTATTTCATGTTTACTGTGTCCCACCCACCCTCACATTGACGAATTAACGCAGAATTTGCGTCGCTATGACATATTATAGGAGCCATGCCTTCTGGTTCCCAATCGAGTATTGTTTCCCCGGCAACGAAAGGGCTGTCTGCTAGGAGTGGATTATCGCTTTTCCGATGCACTATTTCATTTTTACTGTGTCCGACGGACCCTCACATTGACGAATTAACGCAGAATTTGCGTCGCTATGACATACTATAGGAGCCATGCCTTCTGTTTCCCAATCGAGTATTGTTTCCCCGGCAACGAAAGGGCTGTCTGCTAGGAGTGGATTATCTCTTTTCCGATGCACTATTTCATGTTTACTGTGTCCCACGCACCGTCACATTGACGAATTAACGCAGAATTTGCGTCGCTATGACATAGTATAGGAGCTATGCCTTCTGGTTCCCAATCGAGTATTGTTTCCCCGGCAACGAAAAGGGCTGTCTGCTAGGAGTGGATTATCTCTTTTCCGATGCACTATTTCATGTTTAGTGTGTCCCACCCACCCTCACATTGACGAATTAACGCAGAATTTGCGTCGCTATGACATATTATAGGAGCCATGCCTTCTGGTTCCCAATCGAGTATTGTTTCCCCGGCAACGAAAGGGATGTCTGCTAGGAATGGATTATCTCTTTTACGATGTACTATTTCATGTTTACCCTGTCCCACCCACCCTCACATTGACGAATTAACGCAGAATTTGCGTCGCTATGAAATATTATGGAGCCATGCCTTCTGGTTCCCAATCGAGTATTGTTTCCCCGGCAACGAAAAGGGCTGTCTTCTAGGAGTGGATTATCTCTTTTCCGATGCACTATTTCATGTTTACTGTGTCCCACCCACCCTCACATTGACGAATTAACGCAGAATTTGCGTCGCTATGACATATTATAGGAGCCATGCCTTCTGTTTCCCAATCGAGTATTGTTTCCCCGGCAACGAAAGGGCTGTCTGCTAGGAGTGGATTATCTCTTTTCCGATGCACTATTTCATGTTTACTGTGTCCCACGCACCCTCACATTGACGAATTAACGCAGAAATGGCGTCGCTATGACATACTATAGGAGCCATGCAACCTGGTTTCCAATCGAGTATTGTTTCCCCGGCAACGAAAGGGCTGTCTGCTAGGAGTGGATTATCTCTTTTCCGATGCACTATTTCATGTTTACTGTGTCCCACGCACCCTCACATTGACGAATTAACGCAGAATTTGCGTCGCTATGACATATTATAGGAGCCATGCCTTCTGGTTCCCAATCGAGTATTGTTTCCCCGGCAACGAAAGGGCTGTCTGCTAGGAGTGGATTATCTCTTTTCCGATGCACTATTTCATGTTTACTGTGTCCCACCCACCCTCACATTGACGAATTAACGCAGAATTTGCGTCGCTATGACATATTATAGGAGCCATGCCTTCTGGTTCCCAATCGAGTATTGTTTCCCCGGCAACGAAAGGGCTGTCTGCTGGGAGTGGATTATCTCTCTTCCGATGCACTATTTCATTTTTACTGTGTCCGACGGACCCTCACATTGACGAATTAACGCAGAATTTGCGTCGCTATGACATACTATAGGAGCCATGCCTTCTGTTTCCCAATCGAGTATTGTTTCCCCGGCAACGAAAGGGCTGTCTGATAGGAGTGGATTATCTCTTTTCCGATGCACTATTTCATGTTTACTGTGTCCCACGCACCCTCACATTGACGAATTAACGCAGAATTTGCGTCGCTATGACATATTATAGGATCCATGCCTTCTGGTTCCCAATCGAGTATTGTTTCCCCGGCAACGAAAGGGCTGTCTGCTAGGAGTGGATTATCTCTTTTCCGATGCACTATTTCATGTTTACTGTGTCCCACCCACCGTCACATTGACGAATTAACGCAGAATTTGCGTCGCTATGACATACTATAGGAGCCACGCCTTCTGGTTCCCAATTGAGTATTGTTTCCCCGGCAACGAAAGGGCTGTCTTCTAGGAGTGGTTTATCTCTTTTCCGATGCACTATTTCATGTTTACTGTGTCCCACGCACCCTCACATTGACGAATTAACGCAGAATTTGCGTCGCTATGACATACTATAGGAGCCATGCCTTCTGTTTCCCAATCGAGTATTGTTTCCCCGGCAACGAAAGGGCTGTCTGCTAGGAGTGGATTACCTCTTTTCTGATGCACTATTTCATGTTTACTGTGTCCCACGCACCCTCACAATGACGAATTAAGGCAGAATTTGCGTCGCTATGACATACTATAGGAGCCATGCCTTCTGGTTCCCAATCGAGTATTGTTTCCCCGGCAACGAAAGGGCTGTCTGCTAGGAGTGGATTATCTCTTTTCCGATGCACTATTTCATTTTTACTGTGTCCCACGCACCCTCACATTGACGAAATAACGCAGAAATGGCGTCGCTATGACATACTATAGGAGCCATGCCTTCTGGTTCCCAATCGAGTATTGTTTCCCCGGCGACGAAAGGGCTGTCTGCTAGGAGTGGATTATCTCTTTTCCGATGCACTATTTCATGTTTACTGTGTCCCACGCACCCTCACATTGACGAATTAACGCAGAATTTGCGTCGCTATGACATACTATAGGAGCCATGCCTTCTGTTTCCCAATCGAGTATTGTTTCCCCGGCAACGAAAGGGCTGTCTTCTAAGAGTGGATTATCCCTTTTCCGATGCACTATTTCATGTTTACTGTGTCCCACGCACCCTCACATTGACGAATTAACGCAGAATTTGCGTTGCTATGACATACTATAGGAGCCATGCCTTCTGGTTCCCAATCGAGTATTGTTTCCCCGGCAACGAAAGGGCTGTCTTCTAGGAGTGGATTATCTCTTTTCCGATGCACTATTTCATGTTTACTGTGTCCCACGCACCCTCACATTGACGAATTAACGCAGAATTTGCGTTGCTATGACATACTATAGGAGCCATGCCTTCTGGTTCCCAATCGAGTATTGTTTCCCCGGCAACGAAAGGGCTGTCTGCTAGGAGTGGATTATCTCTTTTCCGATGCACTATTTCATGTTTAGTGTGTCCCACCCACCCTCACATTGACGAATTAACGCAGAATTTGCGTCGCTATGACATATTATAGGAGCCATGCCTTCTGGTTCCCAATCGAGTATTGTTTCCCCGGCAACGAAAGGGATGTCTGCTAGGAATGGATTATCTCTTTTACGATGTACTATTTCATGTTTACCCTGTCCCACCCACCCTCACATTGACGAATTAACGCAGAATTTGCGTCGCTATGAAATATTATGGAGCCATGCCTTCTGGTTCCCAATCGAGTATTGTTTCCCCGGCAACGAAAAGGGCTGTCTTCTAGGAGTGGATTATCTCTTTTCCGATGCACTATTTCATGTTTACTGTGTCCCACCCACCCTCACATTGACGAATTAACGCAGAATTTGCGTCGCTATGACATATTATAGGAGCCATGCCTTCTGGTTCCCAATCGAGTATTGTTTCCCCGGCAACGAAAGGGCTGTCTGCTAGGAGTGGATTATCTCTTTTCCGATGCACTATTTCATGTTTACTGTGTCCCACGCACCCTCACATTGACGAATTAACGCAGAAATGGCGTCGCTATGACATACTATAGGAGCCATGCAACCTGGTTTCCAATCGAGTATTGTTTCCCCGGCAACGAAAGGGCTGTCTGCTAGGAGTGGATTATCTCTTTTCCGATGCACTATTTCATGTTTACTGTGTCCCACGCACCCTCACATTGACGAATTAACGCAGAATTTGCGTCGCTATGACATATTATAGGAGCCATGCCTTCTGGTTCCCAATCGAGTATTGTTTCCCCGGCAACGAAAGGGCTGTCTGCTAGGAGTGGATTATCTCTTTTCCGATGCACTATTTCATGTTTACTGTGTCCCACCCACCCTCACATTGACGAATTAACGCAGAATTTGCGTCGCTATGACATATTATAGGAGCCATGCCTTCTGGTTCCCAATCGAGTATTGTTTCCCCGGCAACGAAAGGGCTGTCTGCTAGGAGTGGATTATCTCTCTTCCGATGCACTATTTCATTTTTACTGTGTCCGACGGACCCTCACATTGACGAATTAACGCAGAATTTGCGTCGCTATGACATACTATAGGAGCCATGCCTTCTGTTTCCCAATCGAGTATTGTTTCCCCGGCAACGAAAGGGCTGTCTGATAGGAGTGGATTATCTCTTTTCCGATGCACTATTTCATGTTTACTGTGTCCCACGCACCCTCACATTGACGAATTAACGCAGAATTTGCGTCGCTATGACATATTATAGGATCCATGCCTTCTGGTTCCCAATCGAGTATTGTTTCCCCGGCAACGAAAGGGCTGTCTGCTAGGAGTGGATTATCTCTTTTCCGATGCACTATTTCATGTTTACTGTGTCCCACCCACCGTCACATTGACGAATTAACGCAGAATTTGCGTCGCTATGACATACTATAGGAGCCACGCCTTCTGGTTCCCAATTGAGTATTGTTTCCCCGGCAACGAAAGGGCTGTCTTCTAGGAGTGGTTTATCTCTTTTCCGATGCACTATTTCATGTTTACTGTGTCCCACGCACCCTCACATTGACGAATTAACGCAGAATTTGCGTCGCTATGACATACTATAGGAGCCATGCCTTCTGTTTCCCAATCGAGTATTGTTTCCCCGGCAACGAAAGGGCTGTCTGCTAGGAGTGGATTACCTCTTTTCTGATGCACTATTTCATGTTTACTGTGTCCCACGCAACCTCACAATGACGAATTAAGGCAGAATTTGCGTCGCTATGACATACTATAGGAGCCATGCCTTCTGGTTCCCAATCGAGTATTGTTTCCCCGGCAACGAAAGGGCTGTCTGCTAGGAGTGGATTATCTCTTTTCCGATGCACTATTTCATTTTTACTGTGTCCCACGCACCCTCACATTGACGAATTAACGCAGAAATGGCGTCGCTATGACATACTATAGGAGCCATGCCTTCTGGTTCCCAATCGAGTATTGTTTCCCCGGCGACGAAAGGGCTGTCTGCTAGGAGTGGATTATCTCTTTTCCGATGCACTATTTCATGTTTACTGTGTCCCACGCACCCTCACATTGACGAATTAACGCAGAATTTGCGTCGCTATGACATACTATAGGAGCCATGCCTTCTGTTTCCCAATCGAGTATTGTTTCCCCGGCAACGAAAGGGCTGTCTTCTAAGAGTGGATTATCCCTTTTCCGATGCACTATTTCATGTTTACTGTGTCCCACGCACCCTCACATTGACGAATTAACGCAGAATTTGCGTTGCTATGACATACTATAGGAGCCATGCCTTCTGGTTCCCAATCGAGTATTGTTTCCCCGGCAACGAAAGGGCTGTCTTCTAGGAGTGGATTATCTCTTTTCCGATGCACTATTTCATGTTTACTGTGTCCCACGCACCCTCACATTGACGAATTAACGCAGAATTTGCGTCGCTATGACATACTATAGGAGCCATGCCTTCTGTTTCCCAATCGAGTATTGTTTCCCCGGCAACGAAAGGGCTGTCTGCTAGGAGTGGATTATCTCTTTTCCGATGCACTATTTCATGTTTACTGTGTCCCACGCACCCTCACATTGACGAATTAACGCAGAATTTGCGTCGCTATGACATACTATAGGAGCCATGCCTTCTGGTTCCCAATCGAGTATTGTTTCCCCGGCAACGAAAGGGCAGTCTGCTAGGAGTGGATTATCTCTTTTCCGATGCACTATTTCATGTTTACTGTGTCCCACGCACCCTCACATTGACGAATTAACGCAGAATTTGCGTCCCTATGACATACTATGGGAGCCATGCCTTCTGGTTCCCAATCGAGTATTGTTTCCCGGCAACGAAAAGGGCTGTCTGGTAGGAGTGGATTATCTCTTTTCCGATGCACTATTTCATGTTTACTGTGTCCCACGCACCCTCACATTGACGAATTAACGCAGAATTTGCGTCGCTATGACATACTATAGGAGCCATGCCTTCTGGTTCCCAATCGAGTATTGTTTCCCCGGCAACGAAAAGGGCTGTCTTCTAGGAGTGGATTATCTCTTTTCCGATGCACTATTTCATGTTTACTGTGTCCCACCCACCCTCACATTGACGAATTAACGCAGAATTTGCGTCGCTATGACATATTATAGGAGCCATGCCTTCTGGTTCCCAATCGAGTATTGTTTCCCCGGCAACGAAACAGCTGTCTGCTAGGAGTGGATTATCTCTTTTCCGATGCACTATTTCATGTTTACTGTGTCCCACGCACCCTCACATTGACGAATTAACGCAGAATTTGCGTCGTTATGACATACTATAGGAGCCATGCCTTCTGGTTCCCAATCGAGTATTGTTTCCCCGGCAACGAAAGGGCTGTCTGCTAGGAGTGGATTATCTCTTTTCCGATGCACTATTTCATGTTTACTGTGTCCCACCCACCCTCACATTGACGAATTAACGCAGAATTTGCGTCGCTATGACATATTATAGGAGCCATGCCTTCTGGTTCCCAATCGAGTATTGTTTCCCCGGCAACGAAACAGCTGTCTGCTAGGAGTGGATTATCTCTTTTCCGATGCACTATTTCATGTTTACTGTGTCCCACCCACCCTCACATTGACGAATTAACGCAGAATTTGCGTCGCTATGACATATTATAGCAGCCATGCCTTCTGGTTCCCAATCGAGTATTGTTTCCCCGGCAACGAAAGGGCTGTCTGCTAGGAGTGGATTATCTCTTTTCCGATGCACTATTTCATTTTTCCTGTGTCCGACGGACCCTCACATTGACGAATTAACGCAGAATTTGCGTCGCTATGACATACTATAGGAGCCATGCCTTCTGTTTCCCAATCGAGTATTGTTTCCCCGGCAACGAAAAGGGCTGTCTGCTAGGAGTGGATTATCTCTTTTCCGATGCACTATTTCATGTTTACTGTGTCCCACCCACCCTTACATTGACGAATTAACGCAGAATTTGCGTCCCTATGACATACTATAGGAGCCATGCCTTCTGGTTCCCAATCGAGTATTGTTTCCCCGGCAACGAAAGGGCTGTCTGCTAGGAGTGGATTATCTCTTTTCCGATGCACTATTTCATGTTTACTGTGTCCCACCCACCCTCACATTGATGAATTAACGCAGAATTTGCGTCGCTATGACATATTATAGGAGCCATGCCTTCTGGTTCCCAATCGAGTATTGTTTCCCCGGCAACGAAAGGGCTGTCTGCTAGGAGTGGATTATCTCTTTTCCGATGCACTATTTCATGTTTACTGTGTCCCACCCACCCTCACATTGACGAATTAACGCAGAATTTGCGTCGCTATGACATATTATAGGAGCCATGCCTTCTGGTTCCCAATCGAGTATTGTTTCCCCGGCAACGAAAGGGCTGTCTGCTAGGAGTGGATTATCTCTCTTCCGATGCACTATTTCATTTTTACTGTGTCCGACGGACCCTCACATTGACGAATTAACGCAGAATTTGCGTCGCTATGACATACTATAGGAGCCATGCCTTCTGTTTCCCAATCGAGTATTGTTTCCCCGGCAACGAAAGGGCTGTCTGATAGGAGTGGATTATCTCTTTTCCGATGCACTATTTCATGTTTACTGTGTCCCACGCACCCTCACATTGACGAATTAACGCAGAATTTGCGTCGCTATGACATATTATAGGATCCATGCCTTCTGGTTCCCAATCGAGTATTGTTTCCCCGGCAACGAAAGGGCTGTCTGCTAGGAGTGGATTATCTCTTTTCCGATGCACTATTTCATGTTTACTGTGTCCCACCCACCGTCACATTGACGAATTAACGCAGAATTTGCGTCGCTATGACATACTATAGGAGCCACGCCTTCTGGTTCCCAATTGAGTATTGTTTCCCCGGCAACGAAAGGGCTGTCTGCTAGGAGTGGATTATCTCTTTTCCGATGCACTATTTCATGTTTACTGTGTCCCACCCACCCTCACATTGACGAATTAACGCAGAATTTGCGTCGCTATGACATATTATAGGAGCCATGCCTTCTGGTTCCCAATCGAGTATTGTTTCCCCGGCAACGAAAGGGCTGTCTGCTAGGAGTGGATTATCTCTCTTCCGATGCACTATTTCATTTTTACTGTGTCCGACGGACCCTCACATTGACGAATTAACGCAGAATTTGCGTCGCTATGACATACTATAGGAGCCATGCCTTCTGTTTCCCAATCGAGTATTGTTTCCCCGGCAACGAAAGGGCTGTCTGATAGGAGTGGATTATCTCTTTTCCGATGCACTATTTCATGTTTACTGTGTCCCACGCACCCTCACATTGACGAATTAACGCAGAATTTGCGTCGCTATGACATATTATAGGATCCATGCCTTCTGGTTCCCAATCGAGTATTGTTTCCCCGGCAACGAAAGGGATGTCTGCTAGGAATGGATTATCTCTTTTACGATGTACTATTTCATGTTTACCCTGTCCCACCCACCCTCACATTGACGAATTAACGCAGAATTTGCGTCGCTATGAAATATTATGGAGCCATGCCTTCTGGTTCCCAATCGAGTATTGTTTCCCCGGCAACGAAAAGGGCTGTCTTCTAGGAGTGGATTATCTCTTTTCCGATGCACTATTTCATGTTTACTGTGTCCCACCCACCCTCACATTGACGAATTAACGCAGAATTTGCGTCGCTATGACATATTATAGGAGCCATGCCTTCTGGTTCCCAATCGAGTATTGTTTCCCCGGCAACGAAAGGGCTGTCTGCTAGGAGTGGATTATCTCTTTTCCGATGCACTATTTCATGTTTACTGTGTCCCACGCACCCTCACATTGACGAATTAACGCAGAAATGGCGTCGCTATGACATACTATAGGAGCCATGCCACCTGGTTTCCAATCGAGTATTGTTTCCCCGGCAACGAAAGGGCTGTCTGCTAGGAGTGGATTATCTCTTTTCCGATGCACTATTTCATGTTTACTGTGTCCCACGCACCCTCACATTGACGAATTAACGCAGAATTTGCGTCGCTATGACATATTATAGGAGCCATTCCTTCTGGTTCCCAATCGAGTATTGTTTCCCCGGCAACGAAAGGGCTGTCTGCTAGGAGTGGATTATCTCTTTTCCGATGCACTATTTCATGTTTACTGTGTCCCACCCACCCTCACATTGACGAATTAACGCAGAATTTGCGTCGCTATGACATACTATAGGAGCCATGCCTTCTGTTTCCCAATCGAGTATTGTTTCCCCGGCAACGAAAGGGCTGTCTGATAGGAGTGGATTATCTCTTTTCCGATGCACTATTTCATGTTTACTGTGTCCCACGCACCCTCACATTGACGAATTAACGCAGAATTTGCGTCGCTATGACATATTATAGGATCCATGCCTTCTGGTTCCCAATCGAGTATTGTTTCCCCGGCAACGAAAGGGCTGTCTGCTAGGAGTGGATTATCTCTTTTCCGATGCACTATTTCATGTTTACTGTGTCCCACCCACCGTCACATTGACGAATTAACGCAGAATTTGCGTCGCTATGACATACTATAGGAGCCACGCCTTCTGGTTCCCAATTGAGTATTGTTTCCCCGGCAACGAAAGGGCTGTCTTCTAGGAGTGGTTTATCTCTTTTCCGATGCACTATTTCATGTTTACTGTGTCCCACGCACCCTCACATTGACGAATTAACGCAGAATTTGCGTCGCTATGACATACTATAGGAGCCATGCCTTCTGTTTCCCAATCGAGTATTGTTTCCCCGGCAACGAAAGGGCTGTCTGCTAGGAGTGGATTACCTCTTTTCTGATGCACTATTTCATGTTTACTGTGTCCCACGCACCCTCACAATGACGAATTAAGGCAGAATTTGCGTCGCTATGACATACTATAGGAGCCATGCCTTCTGGTTCCCAATCGAGTATTGTTTCCCCGGCAACGAAAGGGCTGTCTGCTAGGAGTGGATTATCTCTTTTCCGATGCACTATTTCATTTTTACTGTGTCCCACGCACCCTCACATTGACGAATTAACGCAGAAATGGCGTCGCTATGACATACTATAGGAGCCATGCCTTCTGGTTCCCAATCGAGTATTGTTTCCCCGGCAACGAAAGGGCTGTCTTCTAAGAGTGGATTATCCCTTTTCCGATGCACTATTTCATGTTTACTGTGTCCCACGCACCCTCACATTGACGAATTAACGCAGAATTTGCGTTGCTATGACATACTATAGGAGCCATGCCTTCTGGTTCCCAATCGAGTATTGTTTCCCCGGCAACGAAAGGGCTGTCTTCTAGGAGTGGATTATCTCTTTTCCGATGCACTATTTCATGTTTACTGTGTCCCACGCACCCTCACATTGACGAATTAACGCAGAATTTGCGTCGCTATGACATACTATAGGAGCCATGCCTTCTGTTTCCCAATCGAGTATTGTTTCCCCGGCAACGAAAGGGCTGTCTGCTAGGAGTGGATTATCTCTTTTCCGATGCACTATTTCATGTTTACTGTGTCCCACGCACCCTCACATTGACGAATTAACGCAGAATTTGCGTCGCTATGACATACTATAGGAGCCATGCCTTCTGTTTCCCAATCGAGTATTGTTTCCCCGGCAACGAAAGGGCTGTCTGCTAGGAGTGGATTATCTCTTTTCCGATGCACTATTTCATGTTTACTGTGTCCCACGCACCCTCACATTGACGAATTAACGCAGAATTTGCGTCGCTATGACATACTATAGGAGCCATGCCTTCTGGTTCCCAATCGAGTATTGTTTCCCCGGCAACGAAAGGGCTGTCTTCTAGGAGTGGATTATCTCTTTTCCGATGCACTATTTCATGTTTACTGTGTCCCACGCACCCTCACATTGACGAATTAACGCAGAATTTGCGTCGCTATGACATACTATAGGAGCCATGCCTTCTGTTTCCCAATCGAGTATTGTTTCCCCGGCAACGAAAGGGCTGTCTTCTAGGAGTGGATTATCTCTTTTCCGATGCACTATTTCATGTTTACTGTGTCCCACGCACCCTCACATTGACGAATTAACGCAGAATTTGCGTCGCTATGACATACTATAGGAGCCATGCCTTCTGTTTCCCAATCGAGTATTGTTTCCCCGGCAACGAAAGGGCTGTCTGCTAGGAGTGGATTACCTCTTTTCTGATGCACTATTTCATGTTTACTGTGTCCCACGCACCCTCACAATGACGAATTAAGGCAGAATTTGCGTCGCTATGACATACTATAGGAGCCATGCCTTCTGGTTCCCAATCGAGTATTGTTTCCCCGGCAACGAAATGGCTGTCTGCTAGGAGTGGATTATCTCTTTTCCGATGCACTATTTCATTTTTACTGTGTCCCACGCACCCTCACATTGACGAATTAACGCAGAAATGGCGTCGCTATGACATACTATAGGAGCCATGCCTTCTGGTTCCCAATCGAGTATTGTTTCCCCGGCAACGAAAGGGCTGTCTTCTAAGAGTGGATTATCCCTTTTCCGATGCACTATTTCATGTTTACTGTGTCCCACGCACCCTCACATTGACGAATTAACGCAGAATTTGCGTTGCTATGACATACTATAGGAGCCATGCCTTCTGGTTCCCAATCGAGTATTGTTTCCCCGGCAACGAAAGGGCTGTCTTCTAGGAGTGGATTATCTCTTTTCCGATGCACTATTTCATGTTTACTGTGTCCCACGCACCCTCACATTGACGAATTAACGCAGAATTTGCGTCGCTATGACATACTATAGGAGCCATGCCTTCTGTTTCCCAATCGAGTATTGTTTCCCCGGCAACGAAAGGGCTGTCTGCTAGGAGTGGATTATCTCTTTTCCGATGCACTATTTCATGTTTACTGTGTCCCACGCACCCTCACATTGACGAATTAACGCAGAATTTGCGTCGCTATGACATACTATAGGAGCCATGCCTTCTGTTTCCCAATCGAGTATTGTTTCCCCGGCAACGAAAGGGCTGTCTGCTAGGAGTGGATTATCTCTTTTCCGATGCACTATTTCATGTTTACTGTGTCCCACGCACCCTCACATTGACGAATTAACGCAGAATTTGCGTCGCTATGACATACTATAGGAGCCATGCCTTCTGGTTCCCAATCGAGTATTGTTTCCCCGGCAACGAAAGGGCTGTCTTCTAGGAGTGGATTATCTCTTTTCCGATGCACTATTTCATGTTTACTGTGTCCCACGCACCCTCACATTGACGAATTAACGCAGAATTTGCGTCGCTATGACATACTATAGGAGCCATGCCTTCTGTTTCCCAATCGAGTATTGTTTCCCCGGCAACGAAAGGGCTGTCTTCTAGGAGTGGATTATCTCTTTTCCGATGCACTATTTCATGTTTACTGTGTCCCACGCACCCTCACATTGACGAATTAACGCAGAATTTGCGTCGCTATGACATACTATAGGAGCCATGCCTTCTGTTTCCCAATCGAGTATTGTTTCCCCGGCAACGAAAGGGCTGTCTGCTAGGAGTGGATTATCTCTTTTCCGATGCACTATTTCATGTTTACTGTGTCCCACGCACCCTCACATTGACGAATTAACGCAGAATTTGCGTCGCTATGACATACTATTGGAGCCATGCCTTCTGGTTCCCAATCGAGTATTGTTTCCCCGGCAACGAAAGGGCAGTCTGCTAGGAGTGGATTATCTCTTTTCCGATGCACTATTTCATGTTTACTGTGTCCCACGCACCCTCACATTGACGAATTAACGCAGAATTTGCGTCCCTATGACATACTATGGGAGCCATGCCTTCTGGTTCCCAATCGAGTATTGTTTCCCGGCAACGAAAAGGGCTGTCTGCTAGGAGTGGATTATCTCTTTTCCGATGCACTATTTCATGTTTACTGTGTCCCACGCACCCTCACATTGACGAATTAACGCAGAATTTGCGTCGCTATGACATATTATAGGAGCCATGCCTTCTGGTTCCCAATCGAGTATTGTTTCCCCGGCAACGAAAGGGCTGTCTTCTAGGAGTGGATTATCTCTTTTCCGATGCACTATTTCATGTTTACTGTGTCCCACCCACACTCACATTGACGAATTAACGTAGAATTTGCGTCGCTATGACATACTATAGGAGCCATGCCTTCTGGTTCCCAATCGAGTATTGTTTCCCCGGCAACGAAAAAGACTGTCTGCTAGGAGTGGATTATCTCTTTTCCGATGCACTATTTCATGTTTACATTGTCCCACGCACCCTCACATTGACGAATTAACGCAGAATTTGCGTCGCTATGACATACTATAGGAGCCATGCCTTCTGTTTCCCAATCGAGTATTGTTTCCCCGGCAACGAAAGGGCTGTCTGCTAGGAGTGGATTATCTCTTTTCCGATGCACTATTTCATGTTTACTGTGTCCCACGCACCCTCACATTGACGAATTAACGCAGAATTTGCGTCGCTATGACATACTATAGGAGCCATGCCTTCTGGTTCCCAATGGAGTATTGTTTCCCCGGCAACGAAAGGGCTGTCATCTAGGAGTGGATTATCTCTTTTCCGATGCACTATTTCATGTTTACTGTGTCCCACGCACCCTCACATTGACGAATTAACGCAGAATTTGCGTCGCTATGAGATACTATAGGAGCCATGCCTTCTGTTTCCCAATCGAGTATTGTTTCCCCGGCAACGAAAGGGCTGTCTGCTAGGAGTGGATTATCTCTTTTCCGATGCACTATTTCATGTTTACTGTGTCCCACGCACCCTCACATTGACGAATTAACGCAGAATTTGCGACGCTATGACATACTATAGGAGCCATGCCTTCTGGTTCCCAATCGAGTATTGTTTCCCCGGCAACGAAAGGGCTGTCTGCTAGGAGTGGATTATCTCTTTTCCGATGCACTATTTCATGTTTACTGTGTCCCACGCACCCTCACATTGACGAATTAACGCAGAATTTGCGTCCCTATGACATACTATAGGAGCCATGCCTTCTGGTTCCCAATCGAGTATTGTTTCCCCGGCAACGAAAAGGGCTGTCTGCTAGGAGTGGATTATCTCTTTTCCGATGCACTATTTCATGTTTACTGTGTCCCACGCACCCTCACATTGACGAATTAACGCAGAATTTGCGTCGCTATGACATATTATAGGAGCCATGCCTTCTGGTTCCCAATCGAGTATTGTTTCCCCGGCAACGAAAGGGCTGTCTTCTAGGAGTGGATTATCTCTTTTCCGATGCACTATTTCATGTTTACTGTGTCCCACCCACCCTCACATTGACGAATTAACGCAGAATTTGCGTCGCTATGACATACTATAGGAGCCATGCCTTCTGGTTCCCAATCGAGTATTGTTTCCCCGGCAACGAAAAGGACTGTCTGCTAGGAGTGGATTATCTCTTTTCCGATGCACTATTTCATGTTTACTGTGTCCCACGCACCCTCACATTGACGAATTAACGCAGAATTTGCGTCGCTATGACATACTATAGGAGAAATGCCTTCTGTTTCCCAATCGAGTATTGTTTCTCAAGCAACGAAAGGGCTGTCTGCCTTGAGTGGATTACCTCTTTTCCGATGCACTATTTCATGTTTACTGTGTCCCACGCACCCGCACATTGACGAATTAACGCAGAATTTGCGTCGCTATGATATACTATAGGAGCCATGACTTCTGGTTCCCAATCGAGTATTGTTTCCCCGGCAACGAAAGGGCTGTCTGCTAAGAGTGGATTATCTCTTTTCCGATGCACTATTTCATGTTTACTGTGTCCCACCCACCCTCACATTGACGAATTAACGCAGAATTTGCGTCGCTATGACTTATTATAGGAGCCATGCCTTCTGGTTCCCAATCGAGTATTGTTTCCCCGGCAACGAAAGGGCTGTCTGCTAGGAGTGGATTATCTCTTTTCCGATGCACTATTTCATGTTTACTGTGTCCCACGCACCCTCACATTGACGAATTAACGCAGAATTTGCGTCGCTATGACATATTATAGGAGCCATGCCTTCTGGTTCCCAATCGAGTATTGTTTCCCCGGCAACGGAAGGGCTGTCTGCTAGGAGTGGTTTATCTCTTTTCCGATGCACTATTTCATGTTTACTGTGTCCCACCCACCCTCACATTGACGAATTAACGCAGAATTTGCGTCGCTATGACATATTATAGGATCCATGCCTTCTGGTTCCCAATCGAGTATTGTTTATCCGGCAACGAAAGGGCTGTCTGCTAGGAGTGGATTATCTCTTTTCCGATGCACTATTTCATGTTTACTGTGTCCCACCCACCCTCACATTGACGAATTAACGCAGAATTTGCGTCGCTATGACATATTATAGGAGCCATGCCTTCTGGTTCCCAATCGAGTATTGTTTCCCCGGCAACGAAAAGGGCTGTCTGCTAGGAGTGGATTATCTCTTTTCCGATGCACTATTTCATGTTTACTGTGTCCCACGCACCCTCACATTGAGGAATTAACGCAGAATTTGCGTCGCTATGACATACTATAGGAGCCATGCCTTCTGTTTCCCAATCGAGTATTGTTTCCCCGGCAACGAAAGGGATGTCTGCTAGGAGTGGATTATCTCTTTTCCGATGCACTATTTCATGTTTACTGTGTCCCACGCACCCTGACATTGACGAATTAACGCAGAAATGGCGTCGCTATGACATACTATAGGAGCCATGCCTTCTGGTTCCCAATCGATTATTGTTTCCCCGGCAACGAAAGGGCTGTCTGCTAGGAGTGGATTATCTCTTTTCCGATGCACTATTTCATGTTTACTGTGTCCCACCCACCCTCACATTGACGAATTAACGCAGAATTTGCGTCGCTATGACATATTATAGGAGACATGCCTTCTGGTTCCCAATCGAGTATTGTTTCCCCGGCAACGAAAGGGCTGTCTGCTAGGAGTGGATTATCTCTTTTCCGATGCATTATTTCATGTTTACTGTGTGCCACCCACCCTCACATTGACGAATTAACGCAGAATTTGCGTCGCTATGACATATTATAGGAGCCATGCCTTCTGGTTCCCAATCGAGTATTGTTTCCCCGGCAACGAAAGGGCTGTCTGCTAGGAGTGGATTATCTCTTTTCCGATGCACTATTTCATGTTTACTGTGTCCCACGTACCCTCACATTGACGAATTAACGCAGAAATGGCGTCGCTATGACATACTATAGGAGCCATGCCTTCTGTTTCCCAATCGAGTATTGTTTCCCCGGCAACGAAAGGGATGTCTGCTAGGAGTGGATTATCTCTTTTCCGATGCACTATTTCATGTTTACTGTGTCCCACGCACCCTCACATTGACGAATTAAGGCAGAATTTGAATCGCTATGACATACTATAGGAGCCATGCCTTCTGTTTCCCAATCGAGTATTGTTTCCCCGGCAACGAAAGGGATGTCTGCTAGGAGTGGATTATCTCTTTTCCGATGCACTATTTCATGTTTACTGTGTCCCACGCACCCTCACATTGACGAATTAACGCAGAAATGGCGTCGCTATGACATACTATAGGAGCCATGCCTTCTGGTTCCCAATCGAGTATTGTTTCCCCGGCAACGAAAGGGCTGTCTGCTAGGAGTGGATTATCTCTTTTCCGATGCACTATTTCATGTTTACTGTGTCCCACGCACCCTCACATTGACGAATTAACGCAGAATTTGCGCCGCTATGACATATTATAGTAGCCATGCCTTCTGTTTCCCAATCGAGTATTGTTTCCCCGGCAACGAAAGGGCTGTCTGCTAGGAGTGGATTATCTCTTTTCCGATGCACTATTTCATGTTTACTGTGTCCCACGCACCCTCACATTGACGAATTAACGCAGAAATGGCGTCGCTATGACATACTATAGGAGCCATGCCTTCTGGTTCCCAATCAAGTATTGTTTCCCCGGCAACGAAAGGGCTGTCTGCTAGGAGTGGATTATCTCTTTTCCGATGCACTATTTCATGTTTACTGTGTCCCACGCACCCTCACATTGACGAATTAACGCAGAATTTGCGTCGCTATGACATACTATAGGTGCCATGCCATCTGTTTCCCAATCGAGTATTGTTTCCCCGGCAACGAAAGGGCTGGCTGCTAGGAGTGGATTATCTCTTTTCCGATGCACTATTTCATGTTTACTGTGTCCCACGCACCCTCACATTGACGAATTAACGCAGAATTTGCGTCGCTATTACATACTATAGGTGCCATGCCTTCTGGTTCCCAATCGAGTATTGATTCCCCGGCAACGAAAGGGCTGTCTGCTAGGAGTGGATTATCTCTTTTCCGATGCACTATTTCATGTTTACTGTGTCCCACGCACCCTCACATTGACGAATTAACGCAGAATTTGCGTCGCTATGACATACTATTGGAGCCATGACTTCTGTTTCCCAATCGAGTATTGTTTCCCCGGCAACGAAAGGGATGTCTGCTAGGAGTGGATTATCTCTTTTCCGATGCACTATTTCATGTTTACTGTGTCCCACGCACCCTCACATTGACGAATTAACGCAGAATTTGCGTCGCTATGATATACTATAGGAGCCATGCCTTCTGTTTCCCAATCGAGTATTGTTTCCCCGGCAACGAAAGGGATGTCTGCTAGGAGTGGATTATCTCTTTTCCGATGCACTATTTCATGTTAACTGTGTTCCACGCACCCTCACATTGACGAATTAACGCAGAAATGGCGTCGCTATGACATACTATAGGAGCCATGACTTCTGTTTCCCAATCGAGTATTGTTTCCCCGGCAACGAAAGGGCTGTCTGCTAGGAGTGGATTATCTCTTTTCCGATGCACTATTTCATGTTTACTGTGTCCCACGCACCCTCACATTGACGAATTAACGCAGAATTTGCGTCGCTATGACATATTATAGGAGCCATGCCTTCTGTTTCCCAATCGAGTATTGTTTCCGCGGCAACGAAAGGGCTGTCTGCTAGGAGTGGATTATCTCTTTTCCGATGCACTATTTCATGTTTACTGTGTCCCACGCACCCTCACATTGACGAATTAATTCAGAATTTGCGTCGCTATGATATACTATAGGAGCCATGCCTTCTGTTTCCCAATCGAGTACTGTTTCTCCGGCAACGAAAGGGCTGTCTGCTAGGAGTGGATTATCTCTTTTCCGATGCACTATTTCATGTTTACTGTGTCCCACGCACCCTCACATTGACGAATTAACGCAGAAATGGCGTCGCTATGACATACTATAGGAGCCATGCCTTCTGGTTCCCAATCGAGTATTGTTTCCCCGGCAACGAAAGGGTTTGTCTGCTAGGAGTGGATTATCTCTTTTCCGATGCACTATTTCATGTTTACTGTGTCCCACCCACCCTCACATTGACGAATTAACGCAGAATTTGCGTCGCTATGACATATTATAGGAGCCATGCCTTCTGGTTCCCAATCGAGTATTGTTTCCCCGGCAACGAAAGGGCTGTCTGCTGGGAGTGGATTATCTCTTTTCCGATGCACTATGTCATGTTTACTGTGTCCCACCCACCCTCACATTGACGAATTAACGCAGAATTTGCGTCGCTATGACATACTATAGGAGCCACGCCTTCTGGTTCCCAATCGAGTATTGTTTCCCCTGCAACGAAAGGGCTGTCTGCTAGGAGTGGATTATCTCTTTTCCGATGCACTATTTCATGTTTACTGTGTCCCACCCACCCTCACACTGACGAATTAACGCAGAATTTGCGTCGCTATGACATATTATAGGAGCCATGCCTTCTGGTTCCCAATCGAGTATTGTTTCCCCGGCAACGAAAGGGCTGTCTGCTAGGAGTGGATTATCTCTTTTCCGATGCACTATTTCATGTTTACTGTGTCCCACGCACCCTCACATTGACGAATTAACGCAGAAATTGCGTCGCTATGACATACTATAGGAGCCATGCCTTCTGGTTCCCAATCGGGTATTGTTTCCCCGGCAACGAAAGGGCTGTCTGCTAGGAGTGGATTATCTCTTTTCCGATGCACTATTTCATGTTTACTGTGTCCCACGCACCCTCACATTGACGAATTAACGCAGAAATGGCGTCGCTATGACATACTATAGGAGCCATGCCTTCTGTTTCCCAATCGAGTATTGTTTCCCCGGCAACGAAAGGGATGTCTGCTAGGAGTGGATTATCTCTTTTCCGATGCACTATTTCATGTTTACTGTGTCCCACGCACCCTCACATTGACGAATTAAGGCAGAATTTGAATCGCTATGACATACTATAGGAGCCATGCCTTCTGTTTCCCAATCGAGTATTGTTTCCCCGGCAACGAAAGGGATGTCTGCTAGGAGTGGATTATCTCTTTTCCGATGCACTATTTCATGTTTACTGTGTCCCACGCACCCTCACATTGACGAATTAACGCAGAAATGGCGTCGCTATGACATACTATAGGAGCCATGCCTTCTGGTTCCCAATCGAGTATTGTTTCCCCGGCAACGAAAGGGCTGTCTGCTAGGAGTGGATTATCTCTTTTCCGATGCACTATTTCATGTTTACTGTGTCCCACGCACCCTCACATTGACGAATTAACGCAGAATTTGCGTCGCTATGACATATTATAGGAGCCATGCCTTCTGTTTCCCAATCGAGTATTGTTTCCCCGGCAACGAAAGGGCTGTCTGCTAGGAATGGATTATCTCTTTTCCGATGCACTATTTCATGTTTACTGTGTCCCACGCACCCTCACATTGACGAATTAACGCAGAAATGGCGTCGCTATGACATACTATAGGAGCCATGCCTTCTGGTTCCCAATCGAGTATTGTTTCCCCGGCAACGAAAGGGCTGTCTGCTAGGAGTGGATTATCTCTTTTCCGATGCACTATTTCATGTTTACTGTGTCCCACGCACCCTCACATTGACGAATTAACGCAGAATTTGCGTCGCTATGACATACTATAGGTGCCATGCCATCTGTTTCCCAATCGAGTATTGTTTCCCCGGCAACGAAAGGGCTGGCTGCTAGGAGTGGATTATCTCTTTCCCGAAGCACTATTTCATGTTTACTGTGTCCCACGCACCCTCACATTGACGAATTAACGCAGAAATGGCGTCGCTATGACATACTATAGGAGCCATGACTTCTGTTTCCCAATCGAGTATTGTTTCCCCGGCAACGAAAGGGATGTCTGCTAGGAGTGGATTATCTCTTTTCCGATGCACTATTTCATGTTTACTGTGTCCCACGCACCCTCACATTGACGAATTAACGCAGAATTTGCGTCGCTATGACATACTATAGGTGCCATGCCTTCTGGTTCCCAATCGAGTATTGACTCCCCGGCAACGAAAGGGCTGTCTGCTAGGAGTGGATTATCTCTTTTCCGATGCACTATTTCATGTTTACTGTGTCCCACGCACCCTCACATTGACGAATTAACGCAGAATTTGCGTAGCTATGACATACTATTGGAGCCATGACTTCTGTTTCCCAATCGAGTATTGTTTCCCCGGCAACGAAAGGGATGTCTGCTAGGAGTGGATTATCTCTTTTCCGATGCACTATTTCATGTTTACTGTGTCCCACGCACCCTCACATTGACGAATTAACGCAGAATTTGCGTCGCTATGATATACTATAGGAGCCATGCCTTCTGTTTCCCAATCGAGTATTGTTTCCCCGGCAACGAAAGGGATGTCTGCTAGGAGTGGATTATCTCTTTTCCGATGCACTATTTCATGTTTACTGTGTCCCACGCACCCTCACATTGACGAATTAACGCAGAAATGGCGTCGCTATGACATACTATAGGAGCCATGACTTCTGTTTCCCAATCGAGTATTGTTTCCCCAGCAACGAAAGGGCTGTCTGCTAGGAGTGGATTATCTCTTTTCCGATGCACTATTTCATGTTTACTGTGTCCCACGCACCCTCACATTGACGAATTAATGCAGAATTTGCGTCGCTATGACATATTATAGGAGCCATGCCTTCTGTTTCCCAATCGAGTATTGTTTCCGCGGCAACGAAAGGGCTGTCTGCTAGGAGTGGATTATCACTTTTCCGATGCACTATTTCATGTTTACTGTGTCCCACGCACCCTCACATTGACGAATTAACGCAGAATTTGCGTCGCTATGATATACTATAGGAGCCATGCCTTCTGTTTCCCAATCGAGTACTGTTTCTCCGGCAACGAAAGGGCTGTCTGCTAGGAGTGGATTATCTCTTTTCCGATGCACTATTTCATGTTTACTGTGTCCCACGCACCCTCACATTGACGAATTAACGCAGAAATGGCGTCGCTATGACATACTATTGGAGCCATGACTTCTGTTTCCCAATCGAGTATTGTTTCCCCGGCAACGAAAGGGATGTCTGCTAGGAGTGGATTATCTCTTTTCCGATGCACTATTTCATGTTTACTGTGTCCCACGCACCCTCACATTGACGAATTAACGGAGAATTTGCGTCGCTATGATATACTATAGGAGCCATGCCTTCTGTTTCCCAATCGAGTATTGTTTCCCCGGCAACGAAAGGGATGTCTTCTAGGAGTGGATTATCTCTTTTCCGATGCACTATTTCATATTTACTGTGTCCCACGCACCCTCACATTGACGAATTAACGCAGAAATGGCGTCGCTATGACATACTATAGGAGCCATGCCTTCTGTTTCCCAATCGAGTATTGTTTCCGCGGCAACGAAAGGGCTGTCTGCTAGGAGTGGATTATCTCTTTTCCGATGCACTATTTCATGTTTACTGTGTCCCACGCACCCTCACATTGACGAATTAACGCAGAATTTGCGTCGCTATGATATACTATAGGAGCCATGCCTTCTGTTTCCCAATCGAGTACTGTTTCTCCGGCAACGAAAGGGCTGTCTGCTAGGAGTGGATTATCTCTTTTCCGATGCACTATTTCATGTTTACTGTGTCCCACGCACCCTCACATTGACGAATTAACACAGAAATGGCGTCGCTATGACATACTATAGGAGCCATGCCTTCTGGTTCCCAATCGAGTATTGTTTCCCCGGCAACGAAAGGGTTTGTCTGCTAGGAGTGGATTATCTCTTTTCCGATGCACTATTTCATGTTTACTGTGTCCCACCCACCCTCACATTGACGAATTAACGCAGAATTTGCGTCGCTATGACATATTATAGGAGCCATGCCTTCTGGTTCCCAATCGAGTATTGTTTCCCCGGCAACGAAAGGGCTGTCTGCTGGGAGTGGATTATCTCTTTTCCGATGCACTATGTCATGTTTACTGTGTCCCACCCACCCTCACATTGACGAATTAACGCAGAATTTGCGTCGCTATGACATACTATAGGAGCCACGCCTTCTGGTTCCCAATCGAGTATTGTTTCCCCGGCAACGAAAGGGCTGTCTGCTAGGAGTGGATTATCTCTTTTCCGATGCACTATTTCATGTTTACTGTGTCCCACGCACCCTCTCATTGACGAATTAACGCAGAATTTGCGTCGCTATGACATATTATAGGAGCCATGCCTTCTGGTTCCCAATCGAGTATTGTTTCCCCGGCAACGAAAGGGCTGTCTGCTAGGAGTGGATTATCTCTTTTCCGATGCACTATTTCATGTTTACTGTGTCCCACGCACCCTCACATTGACGAATTAACGCAGAAATTGCGTCGCTATGACATACTATAGGAGCCATGCCTTCTGGTTCCCAATCGAGTATTGTTTCCCCGGCAACGAAAGGGCTGTCTGCTAGGAGTGGATTATCTCTTTTCCGATGCACTATTTCATGTTTACTGTGTCCCACGCACCCTCACATTGACGAATTAACGCAGAAATGGCGTCGCTATGACATACTATAGGAGCCATGCCTTCTGTTTCCCAATCGAGTATTGTTTCCCCGGCAACGAAAGGGATGTCTGCTAGGAGTGGATTATCTCTTTTCCGATGCACTATTTCATGTTTACTGTGTCCCACGCACCCTCACATTGACGAATTAAGGCAGAATTTGTATCGCTATGACATACTATAGGAGCCATGCCTTCTGATTCCCAATCGAGTATTGTTTCCCCGGCAACGAAAGGGATGTCTGCTAGGAGTGGATTATCTCTTTTCCGATGCACTATTTCATGTTTACTGTGTCCCACGCACCCTCACATTGACGAATTAACGCAGAAATGGCGTCGCTATGACATACTATAGGAGCCATGCCTTCTGGTTCCCAATCGAGTATTGTTTCCCCGGCAACGAAAGGGCTGTCTGCTAGGAGTGGATTATCTCTTTTCCGATGCACTATTTCATGTTTACTGTGTCCCACGCACCCTCACATTGACGAATTAACGCAGAATTTGCGTCGCTATGACATACTATAGGTGCCATGCCATCTGTTTCCCAATCGAGTATTGTTTCCCCGGCAACGAAAGGGCTGGCTGCTAGGAGTGGATTATCTCTTTTCCGATGCACTATTTCGTGTTTACTGTGTCCCACGCACCCTCACATTGACGAATTAACGCAGAAATGGCGTCGCTATGACATACTATAGGAGCCATGACTTCTGTTTCCCAATCGAGTATTGTTTCCGCGGCAACGAAAGGGATGTCTGCTAGGAGTGGATTATCTCTTTTCCGATGCACTATTTCATGTTTACTGTGTCCCACGCACCCTCACATTGACGAATTAACGCAGAATTTGCGTCGCTATGACATACTATAGGTGCCATGCCTTCTGGTTCCCAATCGAGTATTGATTCCCCGGCAACGAAAGGGCTGTCTGCTAGGAGTGGATTATCTCTTTTCCGATGCACTATTTCATGTTTAGTGTGTCCCACGCACCCTCACATTGACGAATTAACGCAGAATTTGCGTCGCTATGACATACTATTGGAGCCATGACTTCTGTTTCCCAATCGAGTATTGTTTCCCCGGCAACGAAAGGGATGTCTGCTAGGAGTGGATTATCTCTTTTCCGATGCACTATTTCATGTTTACTGTGTCCCACGCACCCTCACATTGACGAATTAACGCAGAATTTGCGTCGCTATGATATACTATAGGAGCCATGCCTTCTGTTTCCCAATCGAGTATTGTTTCCCCGGCAACGAAAGGGATGTCTGCTAGGAGTGGATTATCTCTTTTCCGATGCACTATTTCATGTTTACTGTGTCCCACGCACCCTCACATTGACGAATTAACGCAGAAATGGCGTCGCTATGACATACTATAGGAGCCATGACTTCTGTTTCCCAATCGAGTATTGTTTCCCCGGCAACGAAAGGGCTGTCTGCTAGGAGTGGATTATCTCTTTTCCGATGCACTATTTCATGTTTACTGTGTCCCACGCACCCTCACATTGACGAATTAATGCAGAATTTGCGTCGCTATGACATATTATAGGAGCCATGCCTTCTGTTTCCCAATCGAGCATTGTTTCCGCGGCAACGAAAGGGCTGTCTGCTAGGAGTGGATTATCTCTTTTCCGTTGCACTATTTCATGTTTACTGTGTCCCACGCACCCTCACATTGACGAATTAACGCAGAATTTGCGTCGCTATGATATACTATAGGAGCCATGCCCTCTGTTTCCCAATCGAGTACTGTTTCTCCGGCAACGAAAGGGCTGTCTGCTAGGAGTGGATTATCTCTTTTCCGATGCACTATTTCATGTTTACTGTGTCCCACGCACCCTCACATTGACGAATTAACGCAGAAATGGCGTCGCTATGACATACTATAGGAGCCATGCCTTCTGGTTCCCAATCGAGTATTGTTTCCCCGGCAACGAAAGGGTTTGTCTGCTAGGAGTGGATTATCTCTTTTGCGATGCACTATTTCATGTTTACTGTGTCCCACCCACCCTCACATTGACGAATTAACGCAGAATTTGCGTGGCTATGACATTTTATAGGAGCCATGTCTTCTGGTTTCCAATCGAGTATTGTTTCCCCGGCAACGAAAGGGCTGTCTGCTGGGAGTGGATTATCTCTTTTCCGATGCACTATGTCATGTTTACTGTGTCCCACCCACCCTCACATTGACGAATAAACGCAGAATTTGCGTCGCTATGACATATTATAGGAGCCATGTCTTCTGGTTCCCAATCGAGTATTGTTTCCCCGGCAACGAAAGGGCTGTCTGCTAGGAGTGGATTATCTCTTTTCCGATGCACTATTTCATGTTTACTGTGTCCCACCCACCCTCACATTGACGAATTAACGCAGAATTTGCGTCGCTATGACATATTATAGGAGCCATGCCTTCTGGTTCCCAATCGAGTATTGTTTCCCCGGCAACGAAAGGGCTGTCTGCTAGGAGTGGATTATCTCTTTTCCGATGCACTATTTCATGTTTACTGTGTCCCACCCACCCTCACATTGACGAATTAACGCAGAATTTGCGTCGCTATGACATATTATAGGATCCATGCCTTCTGGTTCCCAATCGAGTATTGTTTCCACGGCAACGAAATGGCTGTCTGCTAGGAGTGGATTATCTCTTTTCCGATGCACTATTTCATGTTTACTGTGTCCCACCCACCCTCACATTGACGAATTAACGCAGAATTTGCGTCGCTATGACATACTATAGGAGCCATGAGTTCTGGTTCCCAATCGAGTATTGTTTCCCCGGCTACGAAAAGGGCTGTCTGCTAGGAGTGGTTTATCTCTTTTCCGATGCACTATTTCATGTTTACTGTGTCCCACGCACCCTCACATTGACGAATTAACGCAGAATTTGCGTCGCTATGACATACTATAGGAGCCATGCCTTCTGGTTCCCAATCGAGTATTGTTTCCCCGGCAACGAAAGGGCTGTCTGCTAGGAGTGGATTATCTCTTTTCCGATGCACTATTTCATGTTTACTGTGTCCCACCCACCCTCACATTGACGAATTAACGCAGAACTTGCGTCGCTATGACATATTATAGGAGCCATGCCTTCTGTTTCCCAATCGAGTATTGTTTCCCCGGCAACGAAAGGGCTGTCTGCTAGGAGTGGATTATCTCTTTTCCGATGCACTATTTCATGTTTACTGTGTCCCACCCACCCTCACATTGACGAATTAACGCAGAATTTGCGGCGCTATGACATATTATAGGAGCCATGCCTTCTGGTTCCCAATCGAGTACTGTTTCCCCGGCAACGAAAGGGCTGTCTGCTAGGAGTGGATTATCTCTTTTCCGATGCACTATTTCATGTTTACTGTGTCCCACGCACCCTCAGATTGACGAATTAACGCAGAATTTGCTTTGCTATGACATATTATAGGAGCCATGCTTTCTGGTTCCCAATTGAGTATTGTTTCCCCGGCAACGAAAGGGCTGTCTGCTAGGAGTGGATTATCTCTTTTCCGATGCACTATTTCATGTTTACTGTGTCCCACCCACCCTCACATTGACGAATTTACGCTGAATTTGCTGCGCTATGACATATTATAGGAGCCATGCCTTCTGGTTCCCAATCGAGTATTGTTTCCACGGCAACGAAAGGGCTGTCTGCTAGGAGTGGATTATCTCTTTTCCGATGCACTATTTCATGTTTACTGTGCCCCAACCACCCTCACATTGACGAATTAACGCAGAATTTGCGTCGCTATGACATATTATAGGAGCCATGCCTTCTGGTTCCCAATCGAGTATTGTTTCCCCGGCAACGAAAGGGCTGTCTGCTAGGAGTGGATTATCTCTTTTCCGATGCACTATTTCATGTTTACTGTGTCCCACGCACCCTCACATTGACGAATTAACGCAGAATTTGCGTCGCTATGACATACTATAGGAGCCATACCCTCTGGTTCCCAATCGAGTATTGTTTCCCCGGCAACGAAAGGGCTGTCTGCTAGGAGTGGATTATCTCTTTTGCGATGCACTATTTCATGTTTACTGTGTCCCACCCACCCTCACATTGACGAATTTACGCAGAATTTGCGTCGCTATGACATATTATAGGAGCCATGCCTTCTGGTTCCCAATCGAGTATTGTTTCCCCGGCAACGAAGGGGCTGTCTGCTAGGAGTGGATTATCTCTTTTCCGATGCACTATTTCATGTTTACTGTGTCCCACGCACCCTCACATTGACGAATTAACGCAGAATTTGCGTCGCTATGACATACTATAGGAGCCATGCCATCTGGTTCCCAATCGAGTATTGTTTCCCCGGCAACGAAAGGGCTGTCTGCTAGGAGTGGATTATCTCTTTTCCGATGCACTATTTCATGTTTACTGTGTCCCACGCACCCTCACATTGACGAATTAACGCAGAAATGGCGTCGCTATGACATACTATAGGAGCCATGACTTCTGTTTCCCAATCGAGTATTGTTTCCCCGGGAACGAAAGGGCTGTCTGCTAGGAGTGGATTATCTCTTTTCCGATGCACTATTTCATGTTTACTGTGTCCCACGCACCCTCACTTTGACGAATTAACGCAGAATTTGCGTCGCTATGACATACTATAGGTGCCATGCCTTCTGGTTCCCAATCGAGTATTGATTCCCCGGCAACGAAAGTGCTGTCTGCTAGGAGTGGATTATCTCTTTTCCGATGCACTATTTCATGTTTACTGTGTCCCACGCACCCTCACATTGACGAATTAACGCAGAATTTGCGTCGCTATGACATATTATAGGAGCCATGCCTTCTGGTTCCCAATCGAGTACTGTTTCCCCGGCAACGAAAGGGCTGTCTGCTAGGAGTGGATTATCTCTTTTCCGATGCACTATTTCATGTTTACTGTGTCCCAACCACCCTCGCATTGACGAATTAACGCAGAATTTGCGTCGCTATGACATATTATAGGAGCCATGCTTTCTGGTTCCCAATCGAGTATTGTTTCCCCGGCAACGAAAGGGCTGTCTGCTAGGAGTGGATTATCTCTTTTCCGATGCACTATTTCATGTTTACTGTGTCCCACCCACCCTCACATTGACGAATTTACGCAGAATTTGCGGCGCTATGACATATTATAGGAGCCATGCCTTCTGGTACCCAATCGAGTATTGTTTCCACGGCAACGAAAGGGCTGTCTGCTAGGAGTGGATTATCTCTTTTCCGATGCACAATTTCATGTTTACTGTGTCCCAACCACCCTCACATTGACGAATTAACGCAGAATTTGCGTCGCTATGACATATTATAGGAGCCATGCCTTCTGGTTCCCAATCGAGTATTGTTTCCCCGGCAACGAAGGGGCTGTCTGCTAGGAGTGGATTATCTCTTTTCCGATGCACTATTTCATGTTTACTGTGTCCCAAGCACCCTCACTTTGACGAATTAACGCAGAATTTGCGTCGCTATGACATACTATAGGTGCCATGCTTTCTGGTTCCCAATCGAGTATTGATTCCCCGGCAACGAAAGTGCTGTCTGCTAGGAGTGGATTATCTCTTTTCCGATGCACTATTTCATGTTTACTGTGTCCCACGCACCCTCACATTGACGAATTAACGCAGAAATGGCGTCGCTATGACATACTATAGGAGCCATGACTTCTGTTTCCCAATCGAGTATTGTTTCCCCGGCAACGAAAGGGCTGTCTGCTAGGAGTGGATTATCTCTTTTCCGATGCACTATTTCATGTTTACTGTGTCCCACCCACCCTCACATTGACGAATTAACGCAGAAATGGCGTCGCTATGACATACTATAGGAGCCATGACTTCTGTTTCCCAATCGAGTATTGTTTCCCCGGCAACGAAAGGGATGTCTGCTAGGAGTGGATTATCTCTTTTCCGATGCAATATTTCATGTTTACTGTGTCCCACGCACCCTCACATTGACGAATTAACGCAGAAATGGCGTCGCTATGACATACTATAGGAGCCATGCCTTCTGGTTCCCAATCGAGTATTGTTTCCCCGGCAACGAAAGGGCTGTCTGCTAGGAGTGGATTATCTCTTTTCCGATGCACTATTTCATGTTTACTGTGTCCCACCCACCCTCACATTGACGAATTAACACAGAATTTGCGTCGCTATGACATATTATAGGAGCCATGCCTTCTGGTTCCCAATCGAGTACTGTTTCCCCGGCAACGAAAGGGCTGTCTGCTAGGAGTGGATTATCTCTTTTCCGATGCACTATTTCATGTTTACTGTGTCCCACCCACCCTCACATTGACGAATTAATGCAGATTTTGCGTCGCTATGACATATTATAGGATCCATGCCTTCTGGTTCCCAATCGAGTATTGTTTCCCCGGCAACGAAAGGGCTGTCTGCTAGGAGTGGATTATCTCTTTTCCGATGCACTATTTCATGTTTACTGTGTCCCACCCACCCTCACATTGACGAATTAACGCAGAATTTGCGTCGCTATGACATATTATAGGAGCCATTCCTTCTGGTTCCCAATCGAGTATTGTTTCCCCGGCAACGAAAGGGCTGTCTGCTAGGAGTGGATTATCTCTTTTCCGATGCACTATTTCATGTTTACTGTGTCCCACCCACCCTCACATTGACGAATTAACGCAGAATTTGCGTCGCTATGACATATTATAGGATCCATGCCTTCTGGTTCCCAATGGAGTATTGTTTCCCCGGCAACGAAAGGGCTGTCTGCTAGGAGTGGATTATCTCTTTTCCGATGCACTATTTCATGTTTACTGTGTCCCACCCACCCTCACATTGACGAATTAACGCAGAATTTGCGTCGCTATGACATACTATAGGAGCCATGCCTTCTGGTTCCCAATCGAGTATTGTTTCCCCGGCAACGAAAATGGCTGTCTGCTAGGAGTGGTTTATCTCTTTTCCGATGCACTATTTCATGTTTACTGTGTCCCACGCACCCTCACATTGACGAATTAACGCAGAATTTGCGTCGCTATGACATACTACAGGAGCTATGCTTTCTGGTTCCCAATCGAGTATTGTTTCCCCGGCAACGAAAGGGCTGTCTGCTAGGAGTGGATTATCTCCTTTCCGATGCAATATTTCATGTTTACTGTGTCCCACCCACCCTCACATTCACGAATTAACGCAGAATTTGCGTCGCAATGACATATTATAGGAGCCATGCCTTCTGGTTCCCAATCGAGTATTGTTTCCCCGGCAACGGAAGGGCTGTCTGCTAGGAGTGGATTATCTCTTTTCCGATGCACTATTTCATGTTTACTGTGTCCCACCCACCCTCACATTGATGAATTAACGCAGAATTTGCGTCGCTATGACATATTATAGGAGCCATGCCTTCTGGTTCCCAATCGAGTATTGTTTCCCCGGCAACGAAAGGGCTGTCTGCTAGGAGTGGATTATCTCTTTTCCGATGCACTATTTCATGTTTACTGTGTCCCACCCACCCTCACATTGACGAATTAACGCAGAATTTGCGTCGCTATGACATATTATAGGAGCCATGCCTTCTGGTTCCCAATCGAGTATTGTTTCCCCGGCAACGAAAGGGCTGTCTGCTAGGAGTGGATTATCTCTTTTCCGATGCACTATTTCATGTTTACTGTGTCCCACGCACCCTCACATTGACGAATTAACGCAGAATTTGCGTCGCTATGACATATTATAGGATCCATGCCTTCTGGTTCCCAATCGAGTATTGTTTATCCGGCAACGAAAGGGCTGTCTGCTAGGAGTGGATTATCTCTTTTCCGATGCACTATTTCATGTTTACTGTGTCCCACCCACCCTCACATTGACGAATTAACGCAGAATTTGCGTCGCTATGACATACTATAGGAGCCATGCCTTCTGGTTCCCAATCGAGTATTGTTTCCCCGGCAACGAAAAGGGCTGTCTGCTAGGAGTGGTTTATCTCTTTTTCGATGCACTATTCCATGTTTACTGTGTCCCACGCACCCTCACATTGACGAATTAACGCAGAACTTGCGTCGCTATGACATACTATGGGAGCCATGCCTTCTGGTTCCCAATCGAGTATTGTTTCCCCGGCAACGAAAGGGCTGTCTGCTAGGAGTGGATTATCTCTTTTCCGATGCACTATTTCATGGTTACTGTGTCCCACCCACCTTCCCATTGACGAATTAACGCAGAACTTGCGTCGCTATGACATATTATAGGAGCCATGCCTTCTGTTTCCCAATCGAGTATTGTTTCCCCGGCAACGAAAGGGCTGTCTGCTAGGAGTGGATTATCTCTTTTCCGATGCACTATTTCATGTTTACTGTGTCCCACCCACCCTCACATTGACGAATTTACGCAGAATTTGCGTCGCTATGACATATTATAGGAGCCATGCCTTCTGGTTCCCAATCGAGTATTGTTTCCCCGGCAACGAAGGGGCTGTCTGCTAGGAGTGGATTATCTCTTTTCCGATGCACTATTTCATGTTTACTGTGTCCCACGCACCCTCACATTGACGAATTAACGCAGAATTTGCATCGCTATGACATACTATAGGAGCCATGCCATCTGTTTCCCAATCGAGTATTGTTTCCCCGGCAACGAAAGGGCTGTCTGCTAGGAGTGGATTATCTCTTTTCCGATGCACTATTTCATGTTTACTGTGTCCCACCCACCCTCACATTGATGAATTAACGCAGAATTTGCGTCGCTATGACATATTATAGGAGCCATGCCTTCTGGTTCCCAATCGAGTATTGTTTCCCCGGCAACGAAAGGGCTGTCTGCTAGGAGTGGTTTATCTCTTTTTCGATGCACTATTTCATGTTTACTGTGTCCCACGCACCCTCACATTGACGAATTAACGCAGAACTTGCGTCGCTATGACATACTATGGGAGCCATGCCTTCTGGTTCCCAATCGAGTATTGTTTCCTCGGCAACGAAAGGGCTGTCTGCTAGGAGTGGATTATCTCTTTTCCGATGCACTATTTCATGGTTACTGTGTCCCACCCACCCTCACATTGACGAATTAACGCAGAACTTGCGTCGCTATGACATATTATAGGAGCCATGCCTTCTGTTTCCCAATCGAGTATTGTTTCCCCGGCAACGAAAGGGCTGTCTGCTAGGAGTGGATTATCTCTTTTCCGATGCACTATTTCATGTTTACTGTGTCCCACCCACCCTCACATTGACGAATTTACGCAGAATTTGCGTGGCTATGACATATTATAGGAGCCATGCCTTCTGGTTCCCAATCGAGTATTGTTTCCCCGGCAACGAAGGGGCTGTCTGCTAGGAGTGGATTATCTCTTTTCCGATGCACTATTTCATGTTTACTGTGTCCCACGCACCCTCACATTGACGAATTAACGCAGAATTTGCATCGCTATGACATACTATAGGAGCCATGCCATCTGTTTCCCAATCGAGTATTGTTTCCCCGGCAACGAAAGGGCTGTCTGCTAGGAGTGGATTATCTCTTTTCCGATGCACTATTTCATGTTTACTGTGTCCCACGCACCCTCACATTGACGAATTAACGCAGAAATGGCGTCGCTATGACATACTATAGGCGCCATGACTTCTGTTTCCCAATCGAGTATTGTTTCCCCGGCAACGAAAGGGCTGTCTGCTAGGAGTGGATTATCTCTTTTCCGATGCACTATTTCATGTTTACTGTGTCCCACGCACCCTCACATTGACGAATTAACGCAGAATTTGCGTCGCTATGACATACTATAGGAGCCATGCCTTCTGTTTCCCAATCGAGTATTGATTCCCCGGCAACGATCGGGCTGTCTGCTAGGAGTGGATTATCTCTTTTCCGATGCACTATTTCATGTTTACTGTGTCCCACGCACCCTCACATTGACGAATTAACGCAGAAATGGCGTCGCTATGACATACTATAGGAGCCATGACTTCTGTTTCCCAATCGAGTATTGTTTACCCGGCAACGAAAGGGCTGTCTGCTAGGAGTGGTTTATCTCTTTTTCGATGCACTATTTCATGTTTACTGTGTCCCACGCACCCTCACATTGACGAATTAACGCAGAACTTGCGTCGCTATGACATACTATGGGAGCCATGCCTTCTGGTTCCCAATCGAGTATTGTTTCCTCGGCAACGAAAGGGCTGTCTGCTAGGAGTGGATTATCTCTTTTCCGATGCACTATTTCATGGTTACTGTGTCCCACCCACCCTCACATTGACGAATTAACGCAGAACTTGCGTCGCTATGACATATTATAGGAGCCATGCCTTCTGTTTCCCAATCGAGTATTGTTTCCCCGGCAACGAAAGGGCTGTCTGCTAGGAGTGGATTATCTCTTTTCCGATGCACTATTTCATGTTTACTGTGTCCCACCCACCCTCACATTGACGAATTTACGCAGAATTTGCGTGGCTATGACATATTATAGGAGCCATGCCTTCTGGTTCCCAATCGAGTATTGTTTCCCCGGCAACGAAGGGGCTGTCTGCTAGGAGTGGATTATCTCTTTTCCGATGCACTATTTCATGTTTACTGTGTCCCACGCACCCTCACATTGACGAATTAACGCAGAATTTGCATCGCTATGACATACTATAGGAGCCATGCCATCTGTTTCCCAATCGAGTATTGTTTCCCCGGCAACGAAAGGGCTGTCTGCTAGGAGTGGATTATCTCTTTTCCGATGCACTATTTCATGTTTACTGTGTCCCTCGCACCCTCACATTGACGAATTAACGCAGAAATGGCGTCGCTATGACATACTATAGGCGCCATGACTTCTGTTTCCCAATCGAGTATTGTTTCCCCGGCAACGAAAGGGCTGTCTGCTAGGAGTGGATTATCTCTTTTCCGATGCACTATTTCATGTTTACTGTGTCCCACGCACCCTCACATTGACGAATTAACGCAGAATTTGCGTCGCTATGACATACTATAGGAGCCATGCCTTCTGTTTCCCAATCGAGTATTGATTCCCCGGCAACGATAGGGCTGTCTGCTAGGAGTGGATTATCTCTTTTCCGATGCACTATTTCATGTTTACTGTGTCCCACGCACCCTCACATTGACGAATTAACGCAGAAATGGCGTCGCTATGACATACTATAGGAGCCATGACTTCTGTTTCCCAATCGAGTATTGTTTCCCCGGCAACGAAAGGGCTGTCTGCTAGGAGTGGATTATCTCTTTTCCGATGCACTATTTCATGTTTACTGTGTCCCACGCACCCTCACATTGACGAATTAACGCAGAATTTGCGTCGCTATGACATACTATAGGTGCCATGCCTTCTGGTTCCCAATCGGGTATTGATTCCCCGGCAACGACAGGGCTGTCTGCTAGGAGTGGATTATCTCTTTTCCGATGCACTATTTCATGTTTACTGTGTCCCACGCACCCTCACATTGACGAATTAACGCAGAAATGGCGTCACTATGACATACTATAGGAGCCATGACTTCTGTTTCCCAATCGAGTATTGTTTCCCCGGCAACGAAAGGGATGTCTGCTAGGAGTGGATTATCTCTTTTCCGATGCACTATTTCATGTTTACTGTGTCCCACGCACCCTCACATTGACGAATTAACGCAGAAATGGCGTCGCTATGACATACTATAGGAGCCATGCCTTCTGGTTCCCAATCGAGTATTGTTTCCCCGGCAACGAAAGGGCTGTCTGCTAGGAGTGGATTATCTCTTTTCCGATGCACTATTTCATGTTTACTGTGTCCCACCCACCCTCACATTGACGAATTAACGCAGAATTTGCGTCCCTATGACATATTATGGGAGCCATGCCTTCTGGTTCCCAATCGAGTATTGTTTCCCCGGCAACGAAAGGGCTGTCTGCTAGGAGTGGATTATCTCTTTTCCGATGCACTATTTCATGTTTACTGTGTCCCACCCACCCTCACATTGACGAATTAATGCAGAATTTGCGTCGCTATGACATATTATAGGAGCCATGCCTTCTGGTTCCCAATCGAGTATTGTTTCCCCGGCAACGAAAGGGCTGTCTGCTAGGAGTGGATTATCTCTTTTCCGATGCACTATTTCATGTTTACTGTGTCCCACCCACCCTCACATTGACGAATTAACGCAGAATTTGCGTCGCTATGACATATTATAGGAGCCATGCCTTCTGGTTCCCAATCGAGTATTGTTTCCCCGGCAACGAAAGGGCTGTCTGCTAGGAGTGGATTATCTCTTTTCCGATGCACTATTTCATGTTTACTGTGTCCCACCCACCCTCACATTGACGAATTAACGCAGAATTTGCGTCGCTATGACATATTATAGGATCCATGCCTTCTGGTTCCCAATCGAGTATTGTTTCCCCGGCAACGAAAGGGCTGTCTGCTAGGAGTGGATTATCTCTTTTCCGATGCACTATTTCATGTTTACTGTGTCCCACCCACCCTCACATTGACGAATTAACGCAGAATTTGCGTCGCTATGACATACTATAGGAGCCATGCCTTCTGGTTCCCAATCGAGTATTGTTTCCCCGGCAACGAAAAGGGCTGTCTGCTAGGAGTGGTTTATCTCTTTTCCGATGCACTATTTCATGTTTACTGTGTCCCACGCACCCTCACATTGACGAATTAACGCAGAATTTGCGTCGCTATGACATACTACAGGAGCCATGCTTTCTGGTTCCCAATCGAGTATTGTTTCCCCGGCAACGAAAGGGCTGTCTGCTAGGAGTGGATTATCTCTTTTCCGATGCACTATTTCATGTTTACTGTGTCCCACCCACCCTCACATTGACGAATTAACGCAGAATTTGCGTCGCTATGACATACTATAGGAGGCATGCCTTCTGGTTCCCAATCGAGTATAGTTTCCCCGGCAACGAAAGGGCTGTCTGCTAGGAGTGTATTATCTCTTTTCCGATGCACTATTTCATGTTTACTGTGTCCCACCCACCCTCACATTGATGAATTAACGCAGAATTTGCGTCGCTATGACATACTATAGGAGCCATGCCTTCTGTTTCCCAATCGAGTATTGTTTCCCCGGCAACGAAAGGGCTGTCTGCTAGGAGTGGATTATCTCTTTTCCGATGCACTATTTCATGTTTACTGTGTCCCACCCACCCTCACATTGACGAATTAACGCAGAATTTGCGTCGCTATGACATATTATAGGAGCCATGCCTTCTGGTTCCCAATCGAGTATTGTTTCCCCGGCAACGAAAGTGCTGTCTGCTAGGAGTGGATTATCTCTTTTCCGATGCACTATTTCATGTTTACTGTGTCCCACCCACCCTCACATTGACGAATTAACGCAGAATTTGCGTCGCTATGACATATTATAGGATCCATGCCTTCTGGTTCCCAATCGAGTATTGTTTATCCGGCAACGAAAGGGCTGTCTGCTAGGAGTAGATTATCTCTTTTCCGATGCACTAATTCATGTTTACTGTGTCCCACCCACCCTCACATTGACGAATTAACGCAGAATTTGCGTCGCTATGACATACTATAGGAGCCATGCCTTCTGGTTCCCAATCGAGTATTGTTTCCCCGGCAACGAAAAGGGCTGTCTGCTAGGAGTGGATTATCTCTTTTCCGATGCACTATTTCATGTTTACTGTGTCCCACCCACCCTCACATTGACGAATTAACGCAGAATTTGCGTCGCTATGACATATTATAGGATCCATGCCTTCTGGTTCCCAATCGAGTATTGTTTATCCGGCAACGAAAGGGCTGTCTGCTAGGAGTGGATTATCTCTTTTCCGATGCACTATTTCATGTTTACTGTGTCCCACCCACCCTCACATTGACGAATTAACGCAGAATTTGCGTCGCTATGACATACTATAGGAGCCATGCCTTCTGGTTCCCAATCGAGTATTGTTTCCCCGGCAACGAAAAGGGCTGTCTGCTAGGAGTGGATTATCTCTTTTCCGATGCACTATTTCATGGTTACTGTGTCCCACCCACCCTCACATTGACGAATTAACGCAGAACTTGCGTCGCTATGACATATTATAGGAGCCATGCCTTCTGTTTCCCAATCGAGTATTGTTTCCCCAGCAACGAAAGGGCTGTCTGCTAGGAGTGGATTATCTCTTTTCCGATGCACTATTTCATGTTTACTGTGTCCCACCCACCCTCACATTGACGAATTTACGCAGAATTTGCGTCGCTATGACATATTATAGGAGCCATGACTTCTGTTTCCCAATCGAGTATTGTTTCCCCGGCAACGAAAGGGCTGTCTGCTAGGAGTGGATTATCTCTTTTCCGATGCACTATTTCATGTTTACTGTGTCCCACGCACCCTCACATTGACGAATTAACGCAGAATTTGCGTCGCTATGACGTACTATAGGTGCCATGCCTTCTGGTTCCCAATCGAGTATTGATTCCCCGGCAACGAAAGGGCTGTCTGCTAGGAGTGGATTATCTCTTTTCCGATGCACTATTTCATGTTTACTGTGTCCCACGCACCCTCACATTGACGAATTAACGCAGAAATGGCGTCGCTATGACATACTATAGGAGCCATGCCTTCTGTTTCCCAATCGAGTATTGTTTCCCCGGCAACGAAAGGGCTGTCTGCTAGGAGTGGATTATCTCTTTTCCGATGCATTATTTCATGTTTACTGTGTCCCACGCACCCTCACATTGACGCATTAACGCAGAAATGGCGTCGCTATGACATACTATAGGAGCCATGACTTCTGTTTCCCAATCGAGTATTGTTTCCCCGGCAACGAAAGGGCTGTCTGCTAGGAGTGGATTATCTCTTTTCCGATGCACTATTTCATGTTTACTGTGTCCCACGGACCCTCACATTGACGAATTAACGCAGAATTTGCGTCGCTATGACATACTATAGGTGCCATGCCTTCTGGTTCCCAATCGAGTATTGATTCCCCGGCAACGAAAGGGCTGTCTGCTAGGAGTGGTTTATCTCTTTTCCGATGCACTATTTCATGTTTACTGTGTCCCACGCACCCTCACATTGACGAATTAACGCAGAAATGGCGTCGCTATGACATACTATAGGAGCCATGACTTCTGTTTCCCAATCGAGTATTGTTTCCCCGGCAACGAAAGGGATGTCTGCTAGGAGTGGATTATCTCTTTTCCGATGCACTATTTCATGTTTACTGTGTCCCACGCACCCTCACATTGACGAATTAACGCAGAATTTACGTCGCTATGATATACTATAGGAACCATGCCTTCTGTTTCCCAATCGAGTACTGTTTCCCCGGCAACGAAAGGCTGTCTGCTAGGAGTGGATTATCTCTTTTCCGATGCACTATTTCATGTTTACTGTGTCCCAAGCACCCTCACATTGACGAATTAACGCAGAAATGGCGTCGCTATGACATAGAATAGGAGCCATGCCTTCTGGTTATCAATCGAGTGTTGTTTCCCCGGCAACGAAAGGGCTGTCTGCTAGGAGTGGATTATCTCTTTTCCGATGCACTATTTCATGTTTACTGTGTCCCACCCACCCTCACATTGACGAATTAACGCAGAATTTGCGGCGCTATGACATATTATAGGAGCCATGCCTTCTGGTTCCCAATCGAGTATTGTTTCCCCGGCAACGAAAGGGCTGTCTGCTAGGAGTGGATTATCTCTTTTCCGATGCACTATTTAATGTTTACTGTGTCCCACCCACCCTCACATTGACGAATTAACGCAGAATTTGCGGCGCTATGACATATTATAGGAGCCATGCCTTCTGGTTCCCAATCGAGTATTGTTTCCCCGGCAACGAAAGGGCTGTCTGCTAGGAGTGGATTATCTCTTTTCCGATGCACTATTTAATGTTTACTGTGTCCCACCCACCCTCACATTGACGAATTAACGCAGAATTTGCGTCGCTATGACATATTATAGGAGCCATGCCTTCTGGTTCCCAATCGAGTATTGTTTCCCCGGCAACGAAAGGGCTGTCTGCTAGGAGTGGATTATCTCTTTTGCGATGCACTATTTCATGTTTACTGTGTCCCACGCACCCTCACATTGACGAATTAACGCAGAATTTGCGTCGCTATGACATACTATAGGAGCCATGCCTTCTGTTTCCCAATCGAGTATTGTTTCCCTGGCAACGAAAGGGATGTCTGCTAGGAGTGGATTATCTCTTTTCCGATGCACTATTTCATGTTTACTGTGTCCCACGCACCCTCACATTGACGAATTAACGCAGAATTTGCGTCGCTATGACATATTATAGGAGCCATGCCTTCTGTTTCCCAATCGAGTATTGTTTCCCCGGCAACGAAAGGGCTGTCTGCTAGGAGTGGATTATCTCTTTTCCGATGCACTATTTCATGTTTACTGTGTCCCACCCACCCTCACATTGACGAATTAACGCAGAATTTGCGTCGCTATGACATATTATAGGAGCCATGCCTTCTGGTTCCCAATCGAGTATTGTTTCCCCGGCAACGAAAGGGCTGTCTGCTAGGAGTGGATTATCTCTTTTCCGATGCACTATTTTATGTTTACTGTGTCCCACGCACCCTCACATTGACGAATTAACGCAGAATTTGCGTCGCTATGACATACTATAGGAGCCATGCCTTCTGCTTCTCAATCGAGTATTGTTTCCCCGGCAACGAAAGGGATGTCTTCTAGGAGTGGATTATCTCTTTTCCGATGCACTATTTCATGTTTACTGTGTCCGACGCACCCTCACATTGACGAATTAACGCAGAATTTGCGTCGCTATGTCATACTATAGGAGCCATGCCTTCTGTTTCCCAATCGAGTATTGTTTCCCCGGCAACGGAAGGCATGTCTGCTAGGAGTGGATTATCTCTTTTCCGATGCACTATTTCATGTTTACTGTGTCCCACGCACCCTCACATTGACGAATTAACGCAGAATTTGCGTCGCTATGACATATTATAGGAGCCATGCCTTCTGTTTCCCAATCGAGTATTGTTTCCCCGGCAACGAAAGGGCTGTCTGCTAGGAGTGGATTATCTCTTTTCCGATGCACTATTTCATGTTTACTGTGTCCCACGCACCCTCACATTGACGAATTAACGCAGAAATGGCGTCGCTATGACATACTATAGGAGCCATGCCTTCTGGTTCCCAATCGAGTATTGTTTCCCCGGCAACGAAAGAGCTGTCTGCTAGGAGTGGATTATCTCTTTTCCGATGCACTATTTCATGTTTACTGTGTCCCACGCACCCTCACATTGACGAATTAACGCAGAATTTGCGTCGCTATGACATACTATAGGAGCCATGACTTCTGTTTCCCAATCGAGTATTTTTTCCCCGGCAACGAAAGGGCTGTCTGCTAGGAGTGGATTATCTCTTTTCCGATGCACTATTTCATGTTTACTGTGTCCCACGCACCCTCACATTGACGAATTAACGCAGAAATGGCGTCGCTATGACATACTATAGGAGCCATGACTTCTGTTTCCCAATCGAGTATTGTTTCCCCGGCAACGAAAGGGCTGTCTGCTAGGAGTGGATTATCTCTTTTCCGATGCACTATTTCATGTTTACTGTGTCCCACCCACCCTCAAATTGACGAATTAACGCAGAATTTGCGTCGCTATGACATATTATAGGAGCCATGCCTTCTGGTTCCCAATCGAGTATTGTTTCCCCGGCAACGAAAGTGCTGTCTGCTAGGAGTGGATTATCTCTTTTCCGATGCACTATTTCATGTTTACTGTGTCCCACCCACCCTCACATTGACGAATTAACGCAGAATTTGCGTCGCTATGACATATTATAGGATCCATGCCTTCTGGTTCCCAATCGAGTATTGTTTATCCGGCAACGAAAGGGCTGTCTGCTAGGAGTAGATTATCTCTTTTCCGATGCACTATTTCATGTTTACTGTGTCCCACCCACCCTCACATTGACGAATTAACGCAGAATTTGCGTCGCTATGACATACTATAGGAGCCATGCCTTCTGGTTCCCAATCGAGTATTGTTTCCCCGGCAACGAAAAGGGCTGTCTGCTAGGAGTGGATTATCTCTTTTTCGATGCACTATTTCATGTTTACTGTGTCCCACCCACCCTCACATTGACGAATTAACGCAGAATTTGCGTCGCTATGACATATTATAGGATCCATGCCTTCTGGTTCCCAATCGAGTATTGTTTATCCGGCAACGAAAGGGCTGTCTGCTAGGAGTGGATTATCTCTTTTCCGATGCACTATTTCATGTTTACTGTGTCCCACCCACCCTCACATTGACGAATTTACGCAGAATTTGCGTCGCTATGACATATTATAGGAGCCATGACTTCTGTTTCCCAATCGAGTATTGTTTCCCCGGCAACGAAAGGGCTGTCTGCTAGGAGTGGATTATCTCTTTTCCGATGCACTATTTCATGTTTACTGTGTCCCACGCACCCTCACATTGACGAATTAACGCAGAATTTGCGTCGCTATGACGTACTATAGGTGCCATGCCTTCTGGTTCCCAATCGAGTATTGATTCCCCGGCAACGAAAGGGCTGTCTGCTAGGAGTGGATTATCTCTTTTCCGATGCACTATTTCATGTTTACTGTGTCCCACGCACCCTCACATTGACGAATTAACGCAGAAATGGCGTCGCTATGACATACTATAGGAGCCATGCCTTCTGTTTCCCAATCGAGTATTGTTTCCCCGGCAACGAAAGGGCTGTCTGCTAGGAGTGGATTATCTCTTTTCCGATGCACTATTTCATGTTTACTGTGTCCCACGCACCCTCACATTGACGCATTAACGCAGAAATGGCGTCGCTATGACATACTATAGGAGCCATGACTTCTGTTACCCAATCGAGTATTGTTTCCCCGGCAACGAAAGGGCTGTCTGCTAGGAGTGGATTATCTCTTTTCCGATGCACTATTTCATGTTTACTGTGTCCCACGGACCCTCACATTGACGAATTAACGCAGAATTTGCGTCGCTATGACATACTATAGGGGCCATGCCTTGTGGTTCCCAATCGAGTATTGATTCCCCGGCAACGAAAGGGCTGTCTGCTAGGAGTGGTTTATCTCTTTTCGATGCACTATTTCATGTTTACTGTGTCCCACGCACCCTCACATTGACGAATTAACGCAGAAATGGCGTCGCTATGACATACTATAGGAGCCATGACTTCTGTTTCCCAATCGAGTATTGTTTCCCCGGCAACGAAAGGGATGTCTGCTAGGAGTGGATTATCTCTTTTCCGATGCACTATTTCATGTTTACTGTGTCCCACGCACCCTCACATTGACGAATTAACGCAGAATTTACGTCGCTATGATATACTATAGGAACCATGCCTTCTGTTTCCCAATCGAGTACTGTTTCCCCGGCAACGAAAGGCTGTCTGCTAGGAGTGGATTATCTCTTTTCCGATGCACTATTTCATGTTTACTGTGTCCCAAGCACCCTCACATTGACGAATTAACGCAGAAATGGCGTCGCTATGACATAGAATAGGAGCCATGCCTTCTGGTTATCAATCGAGTGTTGTTTCCCCGGCAACGAAAGGGCTGTCTGCTAGGAGTGGATTATCTCTTTTCCGATGCACTATTTCATGTTTACTGTGTCCCACCCACCCTCACATTGACGAATTAACGCAGAATTTGCGGCGCTATGACATATTATAGGAGCCATGCCTTCTGGTTCCCAATCGAGTATTGTTTCCCCGGCAACGAAAGGGCTGTCTGCTAGGAGTGGATTATCTCTTTTCCGATGCACTATTTAATGTTTACTGTGTCCCACCCACCCTCACATTGACGAATTAACGCAGAATTTGCGTCGCTATGACATATTATAGGAGCCATGCCTTCTGGTTCCCAATCGAGTATTGTTTCCCCGGCAACGAAAGGGCTGTCTGCTAGGAGTGGATTATCTCTTTTCCGATGCACTATTTCATGTTTACTGTGTCCCACGCACCCTCACATTGACGAATTAACGCAGAATTTGCGTCGCTATGACATACTATAGGAGCCATGCCTTCTGTTTCCCAATCGAGTATTGTTTCCCCGGCAACGAAAGGGCTGTCTGCTAGGAGTGGATTATCTCTTTTCCGATGCACTATTTCATGTTTACTGTGTCCCACCCACCCTCACATTGACGAATTAACGCAGAATTTGCGTCGCTATGACATATTATAGGAGCCATGCCTTCTGGTTCCCAATCGAGTATTGTTTCCCCGGCAACGAAAGGGCTGTCTGCTAGGAGTGGATTATCTCTTTTCCGATGCACTATTTTATGTTTACTGTGTCCCACGCACCCTCACATTGACGAATTAACGCAGAATTTGCGTCGCTATGACATACTATAGGAGCCATGCCTTCTGCTTCTCAATCGAGTATTGTTTCCCCGGCAACGAAAGGGATGTCTGCTAGGAGTGGATTATCTCTTTTCCGATGCACTATTTCATGTTTACTGTGTCCGACGCACCCTCACATTGACGAATTAACGCAGAATTTGCGTCGCTATGTCATACTATAGGAGCCATGCCTTCTGTTTCCCAATCGAGTATTGTTTCCCCGGCAACGGAAGGCATGTCTGCTAGGAGTGGATTATCTCTTTTCCGATGCACTATTTCATGTTTACTGTGTCCCACGCACCCTCACATTGACGAATTAACGCAGAATTTGCGTCGCTATGACATACTATAGGAGCCATGACTTCTGTTTCCCAATCGAGTATTTTTTCCCCGGCAACGAAAGGGCTGTCTGCTAGGAGTGGATTATCTCTTTTCCGATGCACTATTTCATGTTTACTGTGTCCCACGCACCCTCACATTGACGAATTAACGCAGAAATGGCGTCGCTATGACATACTATAGGAGCCATGACTTCTGTTTCCCAATCGAGTATTGTTTCCCCGGCAACGAAAGGGCTGTCTGCTAGGAGTGGATTATCTCTTTTCCGATGCACTATTTCATGTTTACTGTGTCCCACCCACCCTCAAATTGACGAATTAACGCAGAATTTGCGTCGCTATTACATACTATAGGTGCCATGCCTTCTGGTTCCCAATCGAGTATTGATTCCCCGGCAACGAAAGGGCTGTCTGCTAGGAGTGGATTATCTCTTTTCCGATGCACTATTTCATGTTTACTGTGTCCCACGCACCCTTACATTGACGAATTAACGCAGAAATAGCGTCGCTATGACATACTATAGGAGCCATGCCTTCTGTTTCCCAATCGATTATTGTTTCCCCGGCAACGAAAGGGCTGTCTGCTAGGAGTGGATTATCTCTTTTCCGATGCACTATATCATGTTTACTGTGTCCCACGCACCCTCACATTGACGAATTAACGCAGAAATGGCGTCGCTATGACATACTATAGGAGCCATGACTTCTGTTTCCCAATCGAGTATTGTTTCCTCGGCAACGAAAGGGATGTCTGCTAGGAGTGGACTATCTCTTTTCCGATGCACTATTTCATGTTTACTGTGTCCCACGCACCCTCACATTGACGAATTAACGCAGAAATGGCGACGCTATGACATACTATAGGAGCCATGCCTTCTGGTTCCCAATCGAGTATTGTTTCCCCGGCAACGAAAGGGCTGTCTGCAAGGAGTGGATTATCTCTTTTCCGATGCACTATTTCATGTTTACTGTGTCCCACCCAGCCTCACATTGATTAATTAACGCAGAATTTGCGTCGCTATGACATATTATAGGAGCCATGCCTTCTGGTTCCCAATCGAGTATTGTTTCCCCGGCAACGAAAGGGCTGTCTGCTAGGAGTGGATTATCTCTTTTCCGATGCACTATTTCATGTTTACTGTGTCCCACCCAACCTCACATTGACGAATTAACGCAGAATTTGCGTCGCTATGACATATTATAGGATCCATGCCTTCTGGTTCCCAATCGAGTATTGTTTCCCCGGCAACGAAAGGGCTGTCTGCTAGGAGTGGATTATCTCTTTTCCGATGCACTATTTCATGTTTACTGTGTCCCACCCACCCTCACATTGACGAATTAACGCAGAATTTGCGTCGGTATGACATACTATAGGAGCCATGCCTTCTGGTTCCCAATCGAGTATTGTTTCCCCGGCAACGAAAAGGGCTGTCTGCTAGGAGTGGTTTATCTCTTTTCCGATGCACTATTTCATGTTTACTGTGTCCCACGCACCCTCACATTGACGAATTAACGCAGAATTTGCGTCGCTATGACATACTATAGGAGCCATGCCTGCTGTTTCCCAATCGAGTATTGTCTCCCCGGCAACGAAAGGGCTGTCTGCTAGGAGTGGATTATCTCTTTTCCGATGCACTATTTCATGTTTACTGTGTCCCACCCACCCTCACATTGACGAATTAACGCAGAATTTGCGTCGCTATGACATATTATAGGAGCCATGCCTTCTGGTCCCAATCGAGTGTTGTTTCCCCGGCAACGAAAGGGCTGTCTGCTAGGAGTGGATTATCTCTTTTCCGATGCACTATTTCATGTTTACTGTGTCCCACCCACCCTCACATTGACGAATTAACGCAGAATTTGCGGCGCTATGACATATTATAGGAGCCATGCCTTCTGGTTCCCAATCGAGTATTGTTTCCCCGGCAACGAAAGGGCTGTCTGCTAGGAGTGGATTATCTCTTTTCCGATGCACTATTTCATGTTTACTGTGTCCCACGCACCCTCACATTGACGAATTAACGCAGAATTTGCGTCGCTATGACATACTATAGGAGCCATGCCTTCTGTTTCCCAATCGAGTATTGTTTCCCTGGCAACGAAAGGGATGTCTGCTAGGAGTGGATTATCTCTTTTCCGATGCACTATTTCATGTTTACTGTGTCCCACGCACCCTCACATTGACGAATTAACGCAGAATTTGCGTCGCTATGACATACTATAGGAGCCATGCCTTCTGGTTCCCAATCGAGTATTGTTTCCCCGGCAACGAAAGGGCTGTCTGCTAGGAGTGGATTATCTCTTTTCCGATGCACTATTTCATGTTTACTGTGTCCCACGCACCCTCACATTGACGAATTAACGCAGAATTTGTGTCGCTATGACATATTATAGGAGCCATGCCTTCTGTTTCCCAATCGAGTATTGTTTCCCCGGCAACGAAAGGGCTGTCTCCTAGGAGTGGATTATCTCTTTTCCGATGCACTATTTCATGTTTACTGTGTCCCACCCACCCTCACATTGACGAATTAACGCAGAATTTGCGTCGCTATGACATATTATAGGAGCCATGCCTTCTGGTTCCCAATCGAGTATTGTTTCCCCGGCAACGAAAGGGCTGTCTGCTAGGAGTGGATTATCTCTTTTCCGATGCACTATTTTATGTTTACTGTGTCCCACGCACCCTCACATTGACGAATTAACGCAGAATTTGCGTCGCTATGACATACTATAGGAGCCATGCCTTCTGCTTCTCAATCGAGTATTGTTTCCCCGGCAACGAAAGGGATGTCTGCTAGGAGTGGATTATCTCTTTTCCGATGCACTATTTCATGTTTACTGTGTCCGACGCACCCTCACATTGACGAATTAACGCAGAATTTGCGTCGCTATGTCATACTATAGGAGCCATGCCTTCTGTTTCCCAATCGAGTATTGTTTCCCCGGCAACGGAAGGCATGTCTGCTAGGAGTGGATTATCTCTTTTCCGATGCACTATTTCATGTTTACTGTGTCCCACGCACCCTCACATTGACGAATTAACGCAGAATTTGCGTCGCTATGACATATTATAGGAGCCATGCCTTCTGTTTCCCAATCGAGTATTGTTTCCCCGGCAACGAAAGGGCTGTCTGCTAGGAGTGGATTATCTCTTTTCCGATGCACTATTTCATGTTTACTGTGTCCCACGCACCCTCACATTGACGAATTAACGCAGAAATGGCGTCGCTATGACATACTATAGGAGCCATGCCTTCTGGTTCCCAATCGAGTATTGTTTCCCCGGCAACGAAAGAGCTGTCTGCTAGGAGTGGATTATCTCTTTTCCGATGCACTATTTCATGTTTACTGTGTCCCACGCACCCTCACATTGACGAATTAACGCAGAATTTGCGTCGCTATGACATACTATAGGAGCCATGACTTCTGTTTCCCAATCGAGTATTTTTTCCCCGGCAACGAAAGGGCTGTCTGCTAGGAGTGGATTATCTCTTTTCCGATGCACTATTTCATGTTTACTGTGTCCCACGCACCCTCACATTGACGAATTAACGCAGAAATGGCGTCGCTATGACATACTATAGGAGCCATGACTTCTGTTTCCCAATCGAGTATTGTTTCCCCGGCAACGAAAGGGCTGTCTGCTAGGAGTGGATTATCTCTTTTCCGATGCACTATTTCATGTTTACTGTGTCCCACCCACCCTCAAATTGACGAATTAACGCAGAATTTGCGTCGCTATGACATATTATAGGAGCCATGCCTTCTGGTTCCCAATCGAGTATTGTTTCCCCGGCAACGAAAGTGCTGTCTGCTAGGAGTGGATTATCTCTTTTCCGATGCACTATTTCATGTTTACTGTGTCCCACCCACCCTCACATTGACGAATTAACGCAGAATTTGCGTCGCTATGACATATTATAGGATCCATGCCTTCTGGTTCCCAATCGAGTATTCTTTATCCGGCAACGAAAGGGCTGTCTGCTAGGAGTAGATTATCTCTTTTCCGATGCACTATTTCATGTTTACTGTGTCCCACCCACCCTCACATTGACGAATTAACGCAGAATTTGCGTCGCTATGACATACTATAGGAGCCATGCCTTCTGGTTCCCAATCGAGTATTGTTTCCCCGGCAACGAAAAGGGCTGTCTGCTAGGAGTGGATTATCTCTTTTCCGATGCACTATTTCATGTTTACTGTGTCCCACCCACCCTCACATTGACGAATTAACGCAGAATTTGCGTCGCTATGACATATTATAGGATCCATGCCTTCTGGTTCCCAATCGAGTATTGTTTATCCGGCAACGAAAGGGCTGTCTGCTAGGAGTGGATTATCTCTTTTCCGATGCACTATTTCATGTTTACTGTGTCCCACCCACCCTCACATTGACGAATTTACGCAGAATTTGCGTCGCTATGACATATTATAGGAGCCATGACTTCTGTTTCCCAATCGAGTATTGTTTCCCCGGCAACGAAAGGGCTGTCTGCTAGGAGTGGATTATCTCTTTTCCGATGCACTATTTCATGTTTACTGTGTCCCACGCACCCTCACATTGACGAATTAACGCAGAATTTGCGTCGCTATGACGTACTATAGGTGCCATGCCTTCTGGTTCCCAATCGAGTATTGATTCCCCGGCAACGAAAGGGCTGTCTGCTAGGAGTGGATTATCTCTTTTCCGATGCACTATTTCATGTTTACTGTGTCCCACGCACCCTCACATTGACGAATTAACGCAGAAATGGCGTCGCTATGACATACTATAGGAGCCATGCCTTCTGTTTCCCAATCGAGTATTGTTTCCCCGGCAACGAAAGGGCTGTCTGCTAGGAGTGGATTATCTCTTTTCCGATGCACTATTTCATGTTTACTGTGTCCCACGCACCCTCACATTGACGCATTAACGCAGAAATGGCGTCGCTATGACATACTATAGGAGCCATGACTTCTGTTACCCAATCGAGTATTGTTTCCCCGGCAACGAAAGGGCTGTCTGCTAGGAGTGGATTATCTCTTTTCCGATGCACTATTTCATGTTTACTGTGTCCCACGGACCCTCACATTGACGAATTAACGCAGAATTTGCGTCGCTATGACATACTATAGGTGCCATGCCTTGTGGTTCCCAATCGAGTATTGATTCCCCGGCAACGAAAGGGCTGTCTGCTAGGAGTGGTTTATCTCTTTTCGATGCACTATTTCATGTTTACTGTGTCCCACGCACCCTCACATTGACGAATTAACGCAGAAATGGCGTCGCTATGACATACTATAGGAGCCACGACTTCTGTTTCCCAATCGAGTATTGTTTCCCCGGCAACGAAAGGGATGTCTGCTAGGAGTGGATTATCTCTTTTCCGATGCACTATTTCATGTTTACTGTGTCCCACGCACCCTCACATTGACGAATTAACGCAGAATTTACGTCGCTATGATATACTATAGGAACCATGCCTTCTGTTTCCCAATCGAGTACTGTTTCCCCGGCAACGAAAGGCTGTCTGCTAGGAGTGGATTATCTCTTTTCCGATGCACTATTTCATGTTTACTGTGTCCCAAGCACCCTCACATTGACGAATTAACGCAGAAATGGCGTCGCTATGACATAGAATAGGAGCCATGCCTTCTGGTTATCAATCGAGTGTTGTTTCCCCGGCAACGAAAGGGCTGTCTGCTAGGAGTGGATTATCTCTTTTCCGATGCACTATTTCATGTTTACTGTGTCCCACCCACCCTCACATTGACGAATTAACGCAGAATTTGCGTCGGTATGACATATTATAGGAGCCATGCCTTCTGGTTCCCAATCGAGTATTGTTTCCCCGGCAACGAAAGGGCTGTCTGCTAGGAGTGGATTATCTCTTTTCCGATGCACTATTTAATGTTTACTGTGTCCCACCCACCCTCACATTGACGAATTAACGCAGAATTTGCGTCGCTATGACATATTATAGGAGCCATGCCTTCTGGTTCCCAATCGAGTATTGTTTCCCCGGCAACGAAAGGGCTGTCTGCTAGGAGTGGATTATCTCTTTTCCGATGCACTATTTCATGTTTACTGTGTCCCACGCACCCTCACATTGACGAATTAACGCAGAATTTGCGTCGCTATGACATACTATAGGAGCCATGCCTTCTGTTTCCCAATCGAGTATTGTTTCCCTGGCAACGAAAGGGATGTCTGCTAGGAGTGGATTATCTCTTTTCCGATGCACTATTTCATGTTTACTGTGTCCCACGCACCCTCACATTGACGAATTAACGCAGAATTTGCGTCGCTATGACATACTATAGGAGCCATGCCTTCTGGTTCCCAATCGAGTATTGTTTCCCCGGCAACGAAAGGGCTGTCTGCTAGGAGTGGATTATCTCTTTTCCGATGCACTATTTCATGTTTACTGTGTCCCACGCACCCTCACATTGACGAATTAACGCAGAATTTGTGTCGCTATGACATATTATAGGAGCCATGCCTTCTGTTTCCCAATCGAGTATTGTTTCCCCGGCAACGAAAGGGCTGTCTGCTAGGAGTGGATTATCTCTTTTCCGATGCACTATTTCATGTTTACTGTGTCCCACCCACCCTCACATTGACGAATTAACGCAGAATTTGCGTCGCTATGACATATTATAGGAGCCATGCCTTCTGGTTCCCAATCGAGTATTGTTTCCCCGGCAACGAAAGGGCTGTCTGCTAGGAGTGGATTATCTCTTTTCCGATGCACTATTTTATGTTTACTGTGTCCCACGCACCCTCACATTGACGAATTAACGCAGAATTTGCGTCGCTATGACATACTATAGGAGCCATGCCTTCTGCTTCTCAATCGAGTATTGTTTCCCCGGCAACGAAAGGGATGTCTGCTAGGAGTGGATTATCTCTTTTCCGATGCACTATTTCATGTTTACTGTGTCCGACGCACCCTCACATTGACGAATTAACGCAGAATTTGCGTCGCTATGTCATACTATAGGAGCCATGCCTTCTGTTTCCCAATCGAGTATTGTTTCCCCGGCAACGGAAGGCATGTCTGCTAGGAGTGGATTATCTCTTTTCCGATGCACTATTTCATGTTTACTGTGTCCCACGCACCCTCACATTGACGAATTAACGCAGAATTTGCGTCGCTATGACATATTATAGGAGCCATGCCTTCTGTTTCCCAATCGAGTATTGTTTCCCCGGCAACGAAAGGGCTGTCTGCTAGGAGTGGATTATCTCTTTTCCGATGCACTATTTCATGTTTACTGTGTCCCACGCACCCTCACATTGACGAATTAACGCAGAAATGGCGTCGCTATGACATACTATAGGAGCCATGCCTTCTGGTTCCCAATCGAGTATTGTTTCCCCGGCAACGAAAGAGCTGTCTGCTAGGAGTGGATTATCTCTTTTCCGATGCACTATTTCATGTTTACTGTGTCCCACGCACCCTCACATTGACGAATTAACGCAGAATTTGCGTCGCTATGACATACTATAGGAGCCATGACTTCTGTTTCCCAATCGAGTATTTTTTCCCCGGCAACGAAAGGGCTGTCTGCTAGGAGTGGATTATCTCTTTTCCGATGCACTATTTCATGTTTACTGTGTCCCACGCACCCTCACATTGACGAATTAACGCAGAAATGGCGTCGCTATGACATACTATAGGAGCCATGCCTTCTGTTTCCCAATCGAGTATTGTTTCCCCGGCAACGAAAGGGCTGTCTGCTAGGAGTGGATTATCTCTTTTCCGATGCACTATTTCATGTTTACTGTGTCCCACCCACCCTCAAATTGACGAATTAACGCAGAATTTGCGTCGCTATTACATACTATAGGTGCCATGCCTTCTGGTTCCCAATCGAGTATTGATTCCCCGGCAACGAAAGGGCTGTCTGCTAGGAGTGGATTATCTCTTTTCCGATGCACTATTTCATGTTTACTGTGTCCCACGCACCCTTACATTGACGAATTAACGCAGAAATAGCGTCGCCATGACATACTATAGGAGCCATGCCTTCTGTTTCCCAATCGATTATTGTTTCCCCGGCAACGAAAGGGCTGTCTGCTAGGAGTGGATTATCTCTTTTCCGATGCACTATATCATGTTTACTGTGTCCCACGCACCCTCACATTGACGAATTAACGCAGAAATGGCGTCGCTATGACATACTATAGGAGCCATGACTTCTGTTTCCCAATCGAGTATTGTTTCCTCGGCAACGAAAGGGATGTCTGCTAGGAGTGGACTATCTCTTTTCCGATGCACTATTTCATGTTTACTGTGTCCCACGCACCCTCACATTGACGAATTAACGCAGAAATGGCGACGCTATGACATACTATAGGAGCCATGCCTTCTGGTTCCCAATCGAGTATTGTTTCCCCGGCAACGAAAGGGCTGTCTGCTAGGAGTGGATTATCTCTTTTCCGATGCACTATTTCATGTTTACTGTGTCCCACCCAGCCTCACATTGATTAATTAACGCAGAATTTGCGTCGCTATGACATATTATAGGAGCCATGCCTTCTGGTTCCCAATCGAGTATTGTTTCCCCGGCAACGAAAGGGCTGTCTGCTAGGAGTGGATTATCTCTTTTCCGATGCACTATTTCATGTTTACTGTGTCCCACCCAACCTCACATTGACGAATTAACGCAGAATTTGCGTCGCTATGACATATTATAGGATCCATGCCTTCTGGTTCCCAATCGAGTATTGTTTCCCCGGCAACGAAAGGGCTGTCTGCTAGGAGTGGATTATCTCTTTTCCGATGCACTATTTCATGTTTACTGTGTCCCACCCACCCTCACATTGACGAATTAACGCAGAATTTGCGTCGGTATGACATACTATAGGAGCCATGCCTTCTGGTTCCCAATCGAGTATTGTTTCCCCGGCAACGAAAAGGGCTGTCTGCTAGGAGTGGTTTATCTCTTTTCCGATGCACTATTTCATGTTTACTGTGTCCCACGCACCCTCACATTGACGAATTAACGCAGAATTTGCGTCGCTATGACATACTATAGGAGCCATGCCTTCTGTTTCCCAATCGAGTATTGTCTCCCCGGCAACGAAAGGGCTGTCTGCTAGGAGTGGATTATCTCTTTTCCGATGCAATATTTCATGTTTACTGTGTCCCACCCACCCTCACATTGACGAATTAACGCAGAATTTGCGTCGCTATGACATATTATAGGAGCCATGCCTTCTGGTCCCAATCGAGTATTGTTTCCCCGGCAACGAAAGGGCTGTCTGCTAGGAGTGGATTATCTCTTTTCCGATGCACTATTTCATGTTTACTGTGTCCCACCCACCCTCACATTGACGAATTAACGCAGAACTTGCGTCGCTATGACATATTATAGGAGCCATGCCTTCTGTTTCGCAATCGAGTATTGTTTCCCCGGCAACGAAAGGGCTGTCTGCTAGGAGTGGATTATCTCTTTTCCGATGCACTATTTCATGTTTACTGTGTCCCACCCACTCTCACATTGACGAATTAACGCAGAATTTGCGTCGCTATGACATATTATAGGATCCATGCCTTCTGGTTCCCAATCGAGTATTGTTTATCCGGCAACGAAAGGGCTGTCTGCTAATAGTGGATTATCTCTTTTCCGATGCACTATTTCATGTTTACTGTGTCCCACCCACCCTCACATTGACGAATTAACGCAGAATTTGCGTCGCTATGACATACTATGGGAGCCATGCCTTCTGGTTCCCAATCGAGTATTGTTTCCCCGGCAACGAAAAGGGCTGTCTGCTAGGAGTGGATTATCTCTTTTCCGATGCACTATTTCATGTTTACTGTGTCCCACGCACCCTCACATTGACGAATTACCGCAGAATTTGCGTCGCTATGACATACTATGGGAGCCATGCCTTCTGGTTCCCAATCGAGTATTGTTTCCCCGGCAACGAAAGGGCTGTCTGCTAGGAGTGGATTATCTCTTTTCCGATGCACTATTTCATGTTTACTGTGTCCCAACCACCCTCACATTGACGAATTAACGCAGAATTTGCGTCGCTATGACATATTATAGGAGCCATGCCTTCTGGTTCCCAATCGAGTATTGTTTCCCCGGCAACGAAAGGGCTGTCTGCTAGGAGTGGATTATATCTTTTCCGATGCACTATTTCATGTTTACTGTGTCCCACGCACCCTCACATTGACGAATTAACGCAGAATTTGCGTCGCTATGACATACTATAGGAGCCATGGCTTCTGGTTCCCAATCGAGTATTGTTTCCCCGGCAACGAAAGGGCTGTCTGCTAGGAGTGGATTATCTCTTTTCCGATGCACTATTTCATGTTTACTGTGTCCCACCCACCCTCACATTGACGAATTTACGCAGAATTTGCGTCGCTATGACATATTATAGGAGCCATGCCTTCTGGTTCCCAATCGAGTATTGTTTCCCCGGCAACGAAGGGGCTGTCTGCTAGGAGTGGATTATCTCTTTTCCGATGCACTATTTCATGTTTACTGTGTCCCACGCACCTTCACATTGACGAATTAACGCAGAATTTGCATCGCTATGACATACTATAGGTGCCATGCCATCTGTTTCCTAATCGAGTATTGTTTCCCCGGCAACGAAAGGGCTGTCTGCTAGGAGTGGATTATCTCTTTTCCGATGCACTATTTCATGTTTACTGTGTCCCACGCACCCTCACATTGACGAATTAACGCAGAATTTGCGTCGCTATGACATATTATAGGAGCCATGCCTTCTGGTTCCCAATCGAGTATTGTTTCCCCGGCAACGAAAGGGCTGTCTGCTAGGAGTGGATTATATCTTTTCCGATGCACTATTTCATGTTTACTGTGTCCCACGCACCCTCACATTGACGAATTAACGCAGAATTTGCGTCGCTATGACATACTATAGGAGCCATGGCTTCTGGTTCCCAATCGAGTATTGTTTCCCCGGCAACGAAAGGGCTGTCTGCTAGGAGTGGATTATCTCTTTTCCGATGCACTATTTCATGTTTACTGTGTCCCACCCACCCTCACATTGACGAATTTACGCAGAATTTGCGTCGCTATGACATATTATAGGAGCCATGCATTCTGGTTCCCAATCGAGTATTGTTTCCCCGGCAACGAAGGGGCTGTCTGCTAGGAGTGGATTATCTCTTTTCCGATGCACTATTTCATGTTTACTGTGTCCCACGCACCTTCACATTGACGAATTAACGCAGGATTTGCATCGCTATGACATACTATAGGAGCCATGCCATCTGTTTCCTAATCGAGCATTGTTTCCCCAGCAACGAAAGGGCTGTCTGCTAGGAGTGGATTATCTCTTTTCCGATGCACTATTTCATGTTTACTGTGTCCCACGCACCCTCACACTGACGAATTAACGCAGAATTTGCGTCGCTATGACATACTATAGGTGCCATGCCTTCTGGTTCCCAATCGAGTATTGATTCCCCGGCAACGAAAGGGCTGTCTGCTAGGAGTGGATTATCTCTTTTCCGATGCACTATTTCATGTTTACTGTGTCCCACGCACCCTCACATTGACGAATTAACGCAGAAATGGCGTCGCTATGACATACTATAGGAGCCATGCCTTCTGTTTCCCAATCGAGTATTGTTTCCCCGGCAACGAAAGGGCTGTCTGCTAGGAGTGGATTATCTCTTTTCCGATGCACTATTTCATGTTTACTGTGTCCCACGCACCCTCACATTGACGAATTAACGCAGAAATGGCGTCGCTATGACATACTATAGGAGCCATGCCTTCTGTTTCCCAATCGAGTATTGTTTCCCCGGCAACGAAAGGGCTGTCTGCTAGGAGTGGATTATCTCTTTTCCGATGCACTATTTCATGTTTACTGTGTCCCACGCACCCTCACATTGACGAATTAACGCAGAATTTGCGTCGCTATGACATACTATAGGTGCCATGCCTTCTGGTTCCCAATCGAGTATAGATTCCCCGGCAACGAAAGGGCTGTCTGCTAGGAGTGGATTATCTCTTTTCCGATGCACTATTTCATGTTTACTGTGTCCCACCCACCCTCACATTGACGAATTAACGCAGAAATGGCGTCGCTATGACATACTATAGGAGCCATGACTTCTGTTTCCCAATCGAGTATTGTTTCCCCAGAAACGAAAGGGCTGTCTGCTAGGAGTGGATTATCTCTTTTCCGATGCACTATTTCATGTTTACTATGTCCCACCCACCCTCACATTGACGAATTAACGCAGAACTTGCGTCGCTATGACATATTATAGGAGCAATGCCTTCTGTTTCCCAATCGAGTATTGTTTCCCCGGCAACGAAAGGGCTGTCTGCTAGGAGTGGATTATCTCTTTTCCGATGCACTATTTCATGTTTACTGTGTCCCACCCACCCTCACATTGACGAATTAACGCAGAATTATCGGCGCTATGACATATTATAGGAGCCATGCCTTCTGGTTCCCAATCGAGTATTGTTTCCCCGGCAACGAAAGGGCTGTCTGCTAGGAGTGGATTATCTCTTTTCCGATGCACTATTTCATGTTTACTGTGTCCCACCCACCCTCACATTGACGAATTAACGCAGAATTTGCGTCGCTATGACATATTATAGGAGCCATGCCTTCTGGTTCCCAATCGAGTATTGTTTCCCCGGCAACGAAAGGGCTGTCTGCTAGGAGTGGATTATCTCTTTTCCGATGCACTATTTCATGTTTACTGTGTCCCACCCACCCTCACATTGACGAATTAACGCAGAATTTATGTCGCTATGACATATTATAGGAGCCATGCCTTCTGGTTCCTAATCGAGTATTGTTTCCCCGGCAACGAAAGGGCTGTCTGCTAGGAGTGGATTATCTCTTTTCCGATGCACTATTTCATGTTTACTGTGTCCCACCCACCCTCACATTGACGAATTAACGCAGAATTTGCGTCGCTATGACATACTATAGGAGCCATGCCTTCTGGTTCCCAATCGAGTATTGTTTCCCCGGCAACGAAAGGGCTGTCTGCTAGGAGTGGATTATCTCTTTTCCGATGCAATATTTCATGTTTACTGTGTCCCACGCACCCTCACATTGACGAATTAACGCAGAAATGGCGTCGCTATGACATACTATAGGAGCCATGACTTCTGTTTCCCAATCGAGTATTGTTTCCCCGGCAACGAAAGGGATGTCTGCTAGGAGTGGATTATCTCTTTTCCGATGCACTATTTCATGTTTACTGTGTCCCACGCACCCTCACATTGACGAATTAACGCAGAATTTGCGTCGCTATGTCATACTATAGGAGCCATGCCTTCTGTTTCCCAATCGAGTATTGTTTCCCCGGCAACGAAAGGGATGTCTGCTAGGAGTGGATTATCTCTTTTCCGATGCACTATTTCATGTTTACTGTGTCCCACGCACCCTCACATTTACGAATTAACGCAGAATTTGCGTCGCTATGACATACTATAGGAGCCATGCCTTCTGGTTCCCAATCGAGTATTGTTTCCCCGGCAACGAAAGGGCTGTCTGCTAGGAGTGGATTATCTCTTTTCCGATGCAATATTTCATGTTTACTGTGTCCCACGCACCCTCACATTGACGAATTAACGCAGAAATGGCGTCGCTATGACATACTATAGGAGCCATGACTTCTGTTTCCCAATCGAGTATTGTTTCCCCGGCAACGAAAGGGATGTCTGCTAGGAGTGGATTATCTCTTTTCCGATGCACTATTTCATGTTTACTGTGTCCCACTCACCCCCACATTGACGAATTAACGCAGAATTTGCGTCGCTATGTCATACTATAGGAGCCATGCCTTCTGTTTCCCAATCGAGTATTGTTTCCCCGGCAACGAAAGGGATGTCTGCTAGGAGTGGATTATCTCTTTTCCGATGCACTATTTCATGTTTACTGTGTCCCACGCACCCTCACATTTACGAATCAACGCAGAAATGGCGTCGCTATGACATACTATAATAGCCATGCCTTCTGGTTCCCAATCGAGTATTGTTTCCCCGGCAACGAAAGGGCTGTCTGCTAGGAGTGGATTATCTCTTTTCCGATGCAATATTTCATGTTTACTGTGTCCCACGCACCCTCACATTGACGAATTAACGCAGAAATGGCGTCGCTATGACATACTATAGGAGCCATGACTTCTGTTTCCCAATCGAGTATTGTTTCCCCGGCAACGAAAGGGATGTCTGCTATGAGTGGATTATCTCTTTTCCGATGCACTATTTCATGTTTACTGTGTCCCACTCACCCTCACATTGACGAATTAACGCAGAATTTGCGTCGCTATGACATACTATAGGAGCCATGCTTTCTGTTTCCCAATCGAGTATTGTTTCCCCGGCAACGAAAGGGCTGTCTGCTAGGAGTGGATTATCTCTTTTCCGATGCACTATTTCATGTTTACTGTGCCCCACGCACCCTCACATTGACGAATTAACGCAGAATTTGCGTCGCTATGACATACTATTGGAGCCATGCCTTCTGTTTCCCAATCGAGTATTGTTTCCCCGGCAACGAAAGGGATGTCTGCTAGGAGTGGATTATCTCTTTTCCGATGCACTATTTCATGTTTACTGTGTCCCACGCACCCTCACATTGACGAAATAACGCAGAATTTGCGTCGCTATGACATACTATAGGAGCCATGCCTTCTGGTTCCCAATCGAGTATTGTTTCCCCGGCAACGAAAGGGCTGTCTGCTAGGAGTGGATTATCTCTTTTCCGATGCACTATTTCATGTTTACTGTGTCCCACGCACCCTCACATTGACGAATTAACGCAGAATTTGCGTCGCTATGACATACTATAGGAGCCATGCCTTCTGTTTCCCAATCGAGTATTGTTTTCCCGGCAACGAAAGGGATGTCTGCTAGGAGTGGATTATCTCTTTTCCGATGCACTATTTCATGTTTACTGTGTCCCACGCACCCTCACATTGACGAATTAACGCAGAATTTGCGTCGCTAAGTCATACTATAGGAGCCATGCCTTCTGTTTCCCAATCGAGTATTGTTTCCCCGGCAACGAAAGGGATGTCTGCTAGGAGTGGATTATCTCTTTTCCGGTGCACTATTTCATGTTTACTGTGTCCCACGCACCCTCACATTTACGAATCAACGCAGAAATGGCGTCGCTATGACATACTATAGGAGCCATGCCTTCTGGTTCCCAATCGAGTATTGTTTCCCCGGCAACGAAAGGGCTGTCTGCTAGGAGTGGATTATCTCTTTTCCGATGCAATATTTCATGTTTACTGTGTCCCACGCACCCTCACATTGACGAATTAACGCAGAAATGGCGTCGCTATGACATACTATAGGAGCCATGACTTCTGTTTCCCAATCGAGTATTGTTTCCCCGGCAACGAAAGGGCTGTCTGCTAGGAGTGGATTATCTCTTTTCCGATGCACTATTTCATGTTTACTGTGTCCCACCCACCCTCACATTGACGAATTAACGCAGAATTATCGGCGCTATGACATATTATAGGAGCCATGCCTTATGGTTCCCAATCGAGTATTGTTTCCCCGGCAACGAAAGGGCTGTCTGCTAGGAGTGGATTATCTCTTTTCCGATGCACTATTTCATGTTTACTGTGTCCCACCCACCCTCACATTGACGAATTAACGCAGAATTTGCGTCGCTATGACATATTATAGGAGCCATGCCTTCTGGTTCCCAATCGAGCATTGTTTCCCCGGCAACGAAAGGGCTGTCTGCTAGGAGTGGATTATCTCTTTTCCGATGCACTATTTCATGTTTACTGTGTCCCACCCACCCTCACATTGACGAATTAACGCAGAATTTATGTCGCTATGACATATTATAGGAGCCATGCCTTCTGGTTCCTAATCGAGTATTGTTTCCCCGGCAACGAAAGGGCTGTCTGCTAGGAGTGGATTATCTCTTTTCCGATGCACTATTTCATGTTTACTGTGTCCCACCCACCCTCACATTGACGAATTAACGCAGAATTTGCGTCGCTATGACATACTATAGGAGCCATGCCTTCTGGTTCCCAATCGAGTATTGTTTCCCCGGCAACGAAAGGGCTGTCTGCTAGGAGTGGATTATCTCTTTTCCGATGCAATATTTCATGTTTACTGTGTCCCACGCACCCTCACATTGACGAATTAACGCAGAAATGGCGTCGCTATGACATACTATAGGAGCCATGACTTCTGTTTCCCAATCGAGTATTGTTTCCCCGGCAACGAAAGGGATGTCTGCTAGGAGTGGATTATCTCTTTTCCGATGCACTATTTCATGTTTACTGTGTCCCACGCACCCTCACATTGACGAATTAACGCAGAATTTGCGTCGCTATGTCATACTATAGGAGCCATGCCTTCTGTTTCCCAATCGAGTATTGTTTCCCCGGCAACGAAAGGGATGTCTGCTAGGAGTGGATTATCTCTTTTCCGATGCACTATTTCATGTTTACTGTGTCCCACGCACCCTCACATTTACGAATTAACGCAGAATTTGCGTCGCTATGATTTACTATAGGAGCCATGCCTTCTGGTTCCCAATCGAGTATTGTTTCCCCGGCAACGAAAGGGCTGTCTGCTAGGAGTGGATTATCTCTTTTCCGATGCAATATTTCATGTTTACTGTGTCCCACGCACCCTCACATTGACGAATTAACGCAGAAATGGCGTCGCTATGACATACTATAGGAGCCATGACTACTGCTTCCCAATCGAGTATTGTTTCCCCGGCAACGAAAGGGATGTCTGCTAGGAGTGAATTATCTCTTTTCCGATGCACTATTTCATGTTTACTGTGTCCCACTCACCCCCACATTGACGAATTAACGCAGAATTTGCGTCGCTATGACATACTATAGGAGCCATGGCTTCTGTTTCCCAATCGAGTATTGTTTCCCCGGCAACGAAAGGGCTGTCTGCTAGGAGTGGATTATCTCTTTTCCGATGCACTATTTCATGTTTACTGTGTCCCACGCACCCTCACATTGACGAATTAACGCAGAATTTGCGTCGCTATGTCATACTATAGGAGCCATGCCTTCTGTTTCCCAATCGAGTATTGTTTCCCCGGCAACGAAAGGGATGTCTGCTAGGAGTGGATTATCTCTTTTCCGATGCACTATTTCATGTTTACTGTTTCCCACGCACCCTCACATTTACGAATCAACGCAGAAATGGCGTCGCTATGACATACTATAATAGCCATGCCTTCTGGTTCCCAATCGAGTATTGTTTCCCCGGCAACGAAAGGGCTGTCTGCTAGGAGTGGATTATCTCTTTTCCGATGCAATATTTCATGTTTACTGTGTCCCACGCACCCTCACATTGACGAATTAACGCAGAAATGGCGTCGCTATGACATACTATAGGAGCCATGACTTCTGTTTCCCAATCGAGTATTGTTTCCCCGGCAACGAAAGGGATGTCTGCTATGAGTGGATTATCTCTTTTCCGATGCACTATTTCATGTTTACTGTGTCCCACGCACCCTCACATTGACGAATTAACGCAGAATTTGCGTCGCTATGACATACTATAGGAGCCATGCCTTCTGGTTCCCAATCGAGTATTGTTTCCCCGGCAACGAAAGGGCTGTCTGCTAGGAGTGGATTATCTCTTTTCCGATGCACTATTTCATGTTTACTGTGTCCCACGCACCCTCACATTGACCAATTAACGCAGAATTTGCGTCGCTATGACATACTATAGGAGCCATGCCTTCTGTTTCCCAATCGAGTATTGTTTTCCCGGCAACGAAAGGGATGTCTGCTAGGAGTGGATTATCTCTTTTCCGATGCACTATTTCATGTTTACTGTGTCCCACGCACCCTCACATTGACGAATTAACGCAGAATTTGCGTCGCTAAGTCATACTATAGGAGCCATGCCTTCTGTTTCCCAATCGGGTATTGTTTCCCCGGCAACGAAAGGGATGTCTGCTAGGAGTGGATTATCTCTTTTCCGATGCACTATTTCATGTTTACTGTGTCCCACGCACCCTCACATTTACGAATCAACGCAGAAATGGCGTCGCTATGACATACTATAGGAGCCATGCCTTCTGGTTCCCAATCGAGTATTGTTTCCCCGGCAACGAAAGGGCTGTCTGCTAGGAGTGGATTATCTCTTTTCCGATGCAATATTTCATGTTTACTGTGTCCCACGCACCCTCACATTGACGAATTAACGCAGAAATGGCGTCGCTATGACATACTATAGGAGCCATGACTTCTGTTTCCCAATCGAGTATTGTTTCCCCGGCAACGAAAGGGATGTCTGCTAGGAGTGGATTATCTCTTTTCCGGTGCACTATTTCATGTTTACTGTGTCCCACGCACCCTCACATTGACGAATTAACGCAGAAATGGCGTCGCTATGACATACTATAGGTGCCATGCCGTCTGTTTCCCAATCGAGTATTGTTTCCCCGGCAACGAAAGGGCTGTCTGCTAGGAGTGGATTATCTCTTTTCCGATGCACTATTTCATGTTTACTGTGTCCCACGCACCCTCACATTGACGAATTAACGCAGAATTTGCGTCGCTATGACATACTATAGGTGCCATGCCATCTGTTTCCCAATCGAGTATTGTTTCCCCGGCAACGAAAGGGCTGTCTGCTAGGAGTGGATTATCTCTTTTCCGATGCACTATTTCATGTTTACTGTGTCCCACGCACCCTCACATTCACGAATTAACGCAGAAATGGAGTCGCTAAGTCATACTATAGGAGCCATGACTTCTGTTTCCCTATCGAGTATTGTTTCCCCGGCAAAGAAAGTGATGTCTGCTAGGAGTGGATTATCTCTTTTCCGATGCACTATTTCATGTTTACTGTGTCCCACTCACCCTCACATTGACGAAATAATGCAGAATTTGCGTCGCTATGACATACTATAGGAGCCATGCCTTCTGTTTCCCAATCGAGTATTGTTTCCCCGGCAACGAAGGGGCTGTCTGCTAGGTGTGGATTATCTCTTTTCCGATGCACTATTTCATGTTTACTGTGTCCCACGCACCCTCACATTGACGAATTAACGGAGAATTTGCGTCGCTATGACATACAATAGGTGCCATGCCATCTGTTTCCCAATCGAGTATTGTTTCCCCGGCAACGAAAGGGCTGTCTGCTAGGAGTGGATTATCTCTTTTCCGATGCACTATTTCATGTTTACTGTGTCCCACGCACCCTCACATTGACGAATTAACGCAGAATTTGCGTCGCTATGTCATACTATAGGAGCCATGCCTTCTGTTTCCCAATCGAGTATTGTTTCCCCGGCAACGAAAGGGATGTCTGCTAGGAGTGGATTATCTCTTTTCCGATGCACTATTTCATGTTTACTGTGTCCCACGCACCCTCACATTTACGAATCAACGCAGAAATGGCGTCGCTATGACATACTATAATAGCCATGCCTTCTGGTTCCCAATCGAGTATTGTTTCCCCGGCAACGAAAGGGCTGTCTGCTAGGAGTGGATTATCTCTTTTCCGATGCAATATTTCATGTTTACTGTGTCCCACGCACCCTCACATTGACGAATTAACGCAGAAATGGCGTCGCTATGACATACTATAGGAGCCATAACTTCTGTTTCCCAATCGAGTATTGTTTCCCCGGCAACGAAAGGGATGTCTGCTATGAGTGGATTATCTCTTTTCCGATGCACTATTTCATGTTTACTGTGTCCCACTCACCCTCATATTGACGAATTAACGCAGAATTTGCGTCGCTATGACATACTATAGGAGCCATGCTTTCTGTTTCCCAATCGAGTATTGTTTCCCCGGCAACGAAAGGGCTGTCTGCTAGGAGTGGATTATCTCTTTTCCGATGCACTATTTCATGTTTACTGTGCCCCACGCACCTTCACATTGACGAATTAACGCAGAATTTGCGTCGCTATGACATACTATTGGAGCCATGCCTTCTGTTTCCCAATCGAGTATTGTTTCCCCGGCAACGAAAGTGCTGTCTGCTAGGAGTGGATTATCTCTTTTCCGATGCACTATTTCATGTTTACTGTGTCCCACGCACCCTCACATTGACGAATTAACGCAGAATTTGCGTCGCTATGACATACTATAGGAGCCATGCCTTCTGGTTCCCAATCGAGTATTGTTTCCCCGGCAACGAAAGGGCTGTCTGCTAGGAGAGGATTATCTCTTTTCCGATGCACTATTTCATGTTTACTGTGTCCCACGCACCCTCACATTGACGAATTAACGCAGAATTTGCGTCGCTATGACATACTATAGGAGCCATGCCTTCTGTTTCCCAATCGAGTATTGTTTTCCCGGCAACGAAAGGGATGTCTGCTAGGAGTGGATTATCTCTTTTCCGATGCACTATTTCATGTTTACTGTGTCCCACGCACCCTCACATTGACGAATTAACGCAGAATTTGCGTCGCTAAGTCATACTATAGGAGCCATGCCTTCTGTTTCCCAATCGAGTATTGTTTCCCCGGCAACGAATGGGATGTCTGCTAGGAGTGGATTATCTCTTTTCCGATGCACTATTTCATGTTTACTGTGTCCCACGCACCCTCACATTTACGAATCAACGCAGAAATGGCGTCGCTATGACATACTATAGGAGCCATGCCTTCTGGTTCCCAATCGAGTATTGTTTCCCCGGCAACGAAAGGGCTGTCTGCTAGGAGTGGATTATCTCTTTTCCGATGCAATATTTCATGTTTACTGTGTCCCACGCACCCTCACATTGACGAATTAACGCAGAAATGTCGTCGCTATGACATACTATAGGAGCCATGACTTCTGTTTCCCAATCGAGTATTGTTTCCCCGGCAACGAAAGGGATGTCTGCTAGGAGTGGATTATCTCTTTTCCGGTGCACTATTTCATGTTTACTGTGTCCCACGCACCCTCACATTGACGAATTAACGCAGAAATGGCGTCGCTATGACATACTATAGGTGCCATGCCGTCTGTTTCCCAATCGAGTATTGTTTCCCCGGCAACGAAAGGGCTGTCTGCTAGGAGTGGATTATCTCTTTTCCGATGCACTATTTCATGTTTACTGTGTCCCACGCACCCTCATATTGACGAATTAACGCAGAATTTGCGTCGCTATGACATACTATAGGTGCCATGCCATCTGTTTCCCAATCGAGTATTGTTTCCCCGGCAACGAAAGGGCTGTCTGCTAGGAGTGGATTATCTCTTTTCCGATGCACTATTTCATGTTTACTGTGTCCCACGCACCCTCACATTCACGAATTAACGCAGAAATGGAGTCGCTATGACATACTATAGGAGCCATGACTTCTGTTTCCCTATCGAGTATTGTTTCCCCGGCAAAGAAAGTGATGTCTGCTAGGAGTGGATTATCTCTTTTCCGATGCACTATTTCATGTTTACTGTGTCCCACTCACCCTCACATTGACGAAATAATGCAGAATTTGCGTCGCTATGACATGCTATAGGAGCCATGCCTTCTGTTTCCCAATCGAGTATTGTTTCCCCGGCAACGAAGGGGCTGTCTGCTAGGTGTGGATTATCTCTTTTCCGATGCACTATTTCATGTTTACTGTGTCCCACGCACCCTCACATTGACGAATTAACGGAGAATTTGCGTCGCTATGACATACTATAGGTGCCATGCCATCTGTTTCCCAATCGAGTATTGTTTCCCCGGCAACGAAAGGGCTGTCTGCTAGGAGTGGATTATCTCTTTTCCGATGCACTATTTCATGTTTACTGTGTCCCACGCACCCTCACATTGACGAATTAACGCAGAAATGGCGTCGCTATGACATACTATAGGAGCCATGACTTCTGTTTCCCAATCGAGTATTGTTTCCCCGGCAACGAAAGGGATGTCTGCTAGGAGTGGATTATCTCTTTTCCGATGCACTATTTCATGTTTACTGTGTCCCACGCACCCTCACATTGACGAATTAACGCAGAATTTGCGGCGCTATGACATACTATAGGTGCCATGCCTTCTGGTTCCCAATCGAGTAATGATTCCCCGGCAACGAAAGGGCTGTCTGCTAGGAGTGTATTATCTCTTTTCCGATGCACTATTTCATGTTTACTGTGTCCCACGCACCCTCACATTGACGAATTAACGCAGAATTTGCGTCGCTATGATATACTATAGGAGCCATGCCTTCTGTTTCCCAATCGAGTACTGTTTCCCCGGCAACGAAAGGGCTGTCTGCTAGGTGTGGATTATCTCTTTTCCGATGCACTATTTCATGTTTACTGTGTCCCACGCACCCTCACATTGACGAATTAACGCAGAATTTGCGTCGCTATGATATACTATAGGAGCCATGCCTTCTGTTTCCCAATCGAGTACTGTTTCCCCGGCAACGAAAGGGCTGTCTGCTAGGAGTGGATTATCTCTTTTCCGATGCACTATTTCATGTTTACTGTGTCCCACGCACCCTCACATTGACGAATTAACGCAGAAATGGCGTCGCTATGACATACTATAGGAGCCATGCCTTCTGTTTCCCAATCGAGTATTGTTTCCCCGGCAACGAAAGGGATGTCTGCTAGGAGTGGATTATCTCTTTTCCGATGCACTATTTCATGTTTACTGTGTCCCACGCACCCTCACATTGACGAATTAACGCAGAAATGGCGTCGCTATGACATACTATAGGAGCCATGACTTCTGTTTCCCAATCGAGTATTGTTTCCCCGGCAACGAAAGGGCTGTCTGCTAGGAGTGGATTATCTCTTTTCCGATGCACTATTTCATGTTTACTGTGTCCCACTCACCCTCACATTGACGAATTAACGCAGAATTTGCGTCGCTATGATATACTATAGGAGCCATGCCTTCTGTTTCCCAATCGAGTACTGTTTCCCCGGCAACGAAAGGGCTGTCTGCTAGGAGTGCATTATCTCTTTTCCGATGCACTATTTCATGTTTACTGTGTCCCACGCACCCTCACATTGACGAATTAACGCAGAAATGGCGTCGCTATGACATACTATAGGAGCCATGCCTTCTGTTTCCCAATCGAGTATTGTTTCCCCGGCAACGAAAGGGCTGTCTGCTAGGAGTGGATTATCTCTTTTCCGATGCACTATTTCATGTTTACTGTGTCCCACGCACCCTCACATTGACGAATTAACGCAGAAATGGCGTCGCTATGACATACTATAGGAGCCATGCCTTCTGTTTCCCAATCGAGTATTGTTTCCCCGGCAACGAAAGGGCTGTCTGCTAGGAGTGGATTATCTCTTTTCCGATGCACTATTTCATGTTTACTGTGTCCCACGCACCCTCACATTGACGAATTAACGCAGAATTTGCGTCGCTATGACATACTATAGGAGCCATGCCTTCTGTTTCCCAATCGAGTATTGTTTCCCCGGCAACGAAAGGCTGTCTGCTAGGAGTGGATTATCTCTTTTCCGATGCACTATTTCATGTTTACTGTGTCCGACGCACCCTCACATTGACGAATTAACGCAGAAATGGCGTCGCTATGACATACTATAGGAGCCATGCCTTCTGTTTCCCAATCGAGTATTGTTTCCCCGGCAACGAAAGGGCTGTCTGCTAGGAGTGGATTATCTCTTTTCCGATGCACTATTTCATGTTTACTGTGTCCCACGCACCCTCACATTGACGAATTAACGCAGAATTTGCGTCGCTATGACATACTATAGGAGCCATGCCTTCTGTTTCCCAATCGAGAATTGTTTCCCCGGCAACGAAAGGGATGTCTGCTAGGAGTAGATTATCTCTTTTCCGATGCACTATTTCATGTTTACTGTGTCCCACGCACCCTCACATTGACGAATTAACGCAGAATTTGCGTCGCTATGACATACTATAGGAGCCATGCCTTCTGTTTCCCAATCGAGTATTGTTTCCCCGGCAACGAAAGGGATGTCTGCTATGAGTGGATTATCTCTTTTCCGATGCACTATTTCATGTTTACTGTGTCCCACGCACCCTCACATTGACGAATTAACGCAGAAATGGCGTCGCTATGACATACTATAGGAGCCTCGCCTTCTGTTTCCCAATCGAGTATTGTTTCCCCGGCAACGAAAGGGATGTCTGCTAGGAGTGGATTATCTCTTTCCGATGCACTACTTCATGTTTACTGTGTCCCACGCACCCTCACATTGACGAATTAACGCAGAAATGGCGTCGCTATGACATACTATAGGTGCCATGCCTTCTGTTTCCCAATCGAGTATTGTTTCCCCGGCAACGAAAGGGATGTCTGCTAGGAGTGGATTATCTCTTTTCCGATGCACTATTTCATGTTTACTGTGTCCCACGCACCCTCACATTGACGAATTAACGCAGAAATGGCGTCGCTATGACATACTATAGGTGCCATGCCTTCTGTTTCCCAATCGAGTATTGTTTCCCCGGCAACGAAAGGGATGTCTGCTAGGAGTGGATTATCTCTTTTCCGATGCACTATTTCATGTGTACTGTGTCCCACGCACCCTCACATTGACGAATTAACGCAGAATTTGCGTCGCTATGACATACTATAGGAGCCATGCCTTCTGTTTCCCAATCGAGTATTGTTTTCCCGGCAACGAAAGGGCTGTCTGCTAGGAGTGGATTATCTCTTTTCCGATGCACTATTTCATGTTTACTGTGTCCCACGCACCCTCACATTGACGAATTAACGCAGAAATGGCGTCGCTATGACATACTATATGAGCCTCGCCTACTGTTTCCCAATCGAGTATTGTTTCCCCGGCAACGAAAGGGATGTCTGCTAGGAGTGGATTATCTCTTTTCCGATGCACTATTTCATGTTTACTGTGTCCCACGCACCCTCACATTGACGAATTAACGCAGAATTTGCGTCGCTATGACATACTATAGGAGCCAAGCCCTCTGTTTCCCCATCGAGTATTGTTTCCCCGGCAACGAAAGGGATGCCTGCTAGGAGTGGATTATCTCTTTTCCGATGCACTATTTCATGTTTACTGTGTCCCACGCACCCTCACATTGACGAATTAACGCAGAATTTGCGTCGCTATGACATACTATAGGAGCCATGCCTTCTGTTTCCCAATCGAGTATTGTTTCCCCGGCAACGAAAGTGCTGTCTGCTAGGAGTGGATTATCTCTTTTCCGATGCACTATTTCATGTTTACTGTGTCCCACGCACCCTCACATTGATGAATTAACGCAGAATTTGCGTCGCTATGACATACTATAGGAGCCATGCTTTCTGTTTCCCAATCGAGTACTGTTTCCCCGGCAACGAAAGGGCTGTCTGCTAGGAGTGGATTATCTCTTTTCCGATGCACTATTTCATGTTTACTGTGTCCCACGCACCCTCACATTGACGAATTAACGCAGAATTTGCGTCGCTATGACATACTATAGGAGCCATGCCTTCTGTTTCCCAATCGAGTATTGTTTCCCCGGCAACGAAAGGGATGTCTGCTAGGAGTGGATTATCTCTTTTCCGATGCACTATTTCATGTTTACTGTGTCCCACGCACCCTCACATTGACGAATTAACGCAGAATTTGCGTCGCTATGACATACTATAGGAGCCATGCCTTCTGTTTCCCAATCGAGTATTGTTTCCCCGGCAACGAAAGTGCTGTCTGCTAGGAGTGGATTATCTCTTTTCCGATGCACTATTTCATGTTTACTGTGTCCCACGCACCCTCACATTGACGAATTAACGCAGAATTTGCGTCGCTATGACATACTATAGGTGCCATGCCTTCTGTTTCCCAATCGAGTATTGTTTCCGCGGCAACGAAAGGGCTGTCTGCTAGGAGTGGATTATCTCTTTTCCGATGCACTATTTCATGTTTACTGTGTCCCACCCACCCTCACATTGACGAATTAACGCAGAAATGGCGTCGCTATGACATACTATACGAGCCATGCCTTCTGTTTCCCAATCGAGTATTGTTTCCCCAGCAACGAAAGGGATGTGTGCAAGGAGTGGATTATCTCTTTTCAGATGCACTATTTCATGTTTACTGTGTCCCACGCACCCTCACATTGACGAATTAACGCAGAATTTGCGTCGCTATGACATATTATAGGAGCCATGCCTTCTGGTTCCCAATCGAGTATTGTTTCCCCGGCAACGAAAGTGCTGTCTGCTAGGAGTGGATTATCTCTTTTCCGATGCACTATTTCATGTTTACTGTGTCCCACGCACCCTCACATTGACGAATTAACGCAGAAATGGCGTCGCTATGACATACTATAGGAGACATGCCTTCTGTTTCCCAATCGAGTATTGTTTCCCCGGCAACGAATGGGCTGTCTGCTAGGAGTGGATTATCTCTTTTCCGATGCACTATTTCATGTTTACTGTGTCCCACGCACCCTCACATTGACGAATTAACGCAGAATTTGCGTCGCTATGATATACTATAGGAACCATGCCTTCTGTTTCCCAATCGAGTACTGTTTCCCCGGCAACGAAAGGGCTGTCTGCTAGGAGTGGATTATCTCTTTTCCGATGCACTATTTCATGTTTACTGTCCCACGCACCCTCACATTGATGAATTAACGTAGAAATGGCGTCGCTATGACATACTATAGGAGCCATGCCTTCCGTTTCCCAATCGAGTATTGTTTCCCCGGCAACGAAAGGGCTGTCTGCTAGGAGTGGATTATCTCTTTTCCGATGCACTATTTCATGTGTACTGTGTCCCACGCACCCTCACATTGACGAATTAACGCAGAATTTGCGTCGCTATGACATACTATAGGAGCCATGCCTTCTGTTTCCCAGTCGAGTATTGTTTTCCCGGCAACGAAAGGGCTGTCTTCTAGGAGTGGATTATCTCTTTTCCGATGCACTATTTCATGTTTACTGTGTCCCACGCACCCTCACATTGACGAATTAACGCAGAAATGGCGTCGCTATGACATACTATAGGTGCCATGCCTTCTGATTCCCAATCGAGTATTGTTTCCCCGGCAACGAAAGGGATGTCTGCTAGGAGTGGATTATCTCTTTTCCGATCCACTATTTCATGTTTACTGTGTCCCACGCACCCTCACATTGACGAATTAACGCAGAAATGGCGTCGCTATGACATACAATAGGAGCCTCGCCTTCTGTTTCCCAATCGAGTATTGTTTCCCCGGCAACGAAAGGGATGTCTGCTAGGAGTGGATTATCTCTTTTCCGATGCACTATTTCATGTTTACTGTGTCCCACGCACCCTCACATTGACGAATTAACGCAGAAATGGCGTCGCTATGACATACTATAGGTGCCATGCCTTCTGTTTCCCAATCGAGTATTGTTTCCCCGGCAACGAAAGGGATGTCTGCTAGGAGTGGATTATCTCTTTTCCGATGCACTATTTCAAGTGTACTGTGTCCCACGCACCCTCACATTGACGAATTAACGCAGAATTTGCGTCGCTATGACATACTATAGGAGCCATGCCTTCTGTTTCCCAATCGAGTATTGTTTTCCCGGCAACGAAAGGGCTGTCTGCTAGGAGTGGATTATCTCTTTTCCGATGCTCTATTTCATGTTTACTGTGTCCCACGCACCCTCACATTGACGAATTAACGCAGAATTTGCGTCGCTATGACATACTATAGGAGCCAAGCCCTCTGTTTCCCCATCGAGTATTGTTTCCCCGGCAACGAAAGGGATGTCTGCTAGGAGTGGATTATCTCTTTTCCGATGCACTATTTCATGTTTACTGTGTCCCACGCAACCTCACATTGACGAATTAACGCAGAAATGGCGTGGCTATGACATACTATAGGAGCCATGCCTTCTGTTTCCCAATCGAGTATTGTTTCCCCGGCAACGAAAGGGATGTCTGCTAGGAGTGGATTATCTCTTTTCCGATGCACTATTTCATGTTTACTGTGTCCCACGCACCCTCACATTGACGAATTAACGCATAAATGGCGTCGCTATGACATACTATGGGTACCATGCCTTCTGTTTCCCAATCGAGTATTGTTTCCCGGCAACGAAAGGGCTGTCTGCTAGGAGTGGATTATCTCTTTTCCGATGCACTATTTCATGTTTACTGTGTCCCACGCACCCACACATTGACGAATTAACGCAGAATTTGGGTCGCTATGACATACTATAGGAGCCATGCCTTCTGTTTCCCAATCGAGTATTGTTTCCCCGGCAACGAAAGGGCTGTCTGCTAGGAGTGGATTATCTCTTTTCCGATGCACTATTTCATGTTTACTGTGTCCCACGCACCCTCACATTGACGAATTAACGCAGAATTTGCGTCGCTATGACATACTATAGGAGCCATGCCTTCTGTTTCCCAATCGAGTATTGTTTCCCCGGCAACGAAAGGGATGTCTGCTAGGAGTGGATTATCTCTTTTCCGATGCACTATTTCATGTTTACTGTGTCCCACGCACCCTCACATTGACGAATTAACGCAGAATTTGCGTCGCTATGACATACTATAGGAGCCATGCCTTCTGTTTCCCAATCGAGTATTGTTTCCCCGGCAACGAAAGTGCTGTCTGCTAGGAGTGGATTACCTCTTTTCCGATGCACTATTTCATGTTTACTGTGTCCCACGCACCCTCACATTGACGAATTAACGCAGAATTTGCGTCGCTATGACATACTATAGGAGCCATGCCTTCTATTTCCCAATCGAGTACTGTTTCCGCGGCAACAAAAGGGCTGTCTGCTAGGAGTGGATTATCTCTTTTCCGATGCACTATTTCATGTTTACTGTGTCCCACGCACCCTCACATTGACGAATTAACGCATAAACGGCGTCGCTATGACATACTATAGGAGCCATGCCTTCTGTTTCCCAATCGAGTATTGTTTCCCCGGCAACGAATGGGCTGTCTGCTAGGAGTGGATTATCTCTTTTCCGATGCACTATTTCATGTTTACTGTGTCCCACGCACCCTCATATTGACGAATTAACGCAGAAATGGCGTCGCTATGACATACTATAGGAGCCATGCCTTCTGTTTCCCAATCGAGTATTGTTTTCCCGGCAGCGAAAGGGCTGTCTGCTAGGAGTGGATTATCTCTTTTCCGATGCACTATTTCATGTTTACTGTGTCCTACGCACCCTCACATCGCCGAATTAACGCAGAATTTGCGTCGCTATGACGTACTATAGGAGCCATGCCTTCTGTTTCCCAATCGAGTATTGTTTCCCCGGCAACGAAAGGGCTGTCTGCTAGGAGTGGATTATCTCTTTTCCGATGCACTATTTCATGTTTACTGTGTCCCACGCACCCTCACATCGCCGAATTAACGCAGAGTTTGCGTCGCTATGACGTACTATAGGAGCCATGCCTTCTGTTTCACAGTCGAGTATTGTTCCACGGCAACGAAAGGGCTGTCTGCTAGGAGTGGATTATCTCTTTTCCGATGCACTATTTCATGTTTACTGTGTCCCACGCACCCTCACATCGCCGAATTAACGCAGAATTTGCGTCGCTATGACATACTATAGGAGCCATGCCTTCTGTTTCCCAATCGAGTATTGTTTCCCCGGCAACGAAAGGGCTGTCTGCTAGGAGTGGATTATCTCTTTTCCGATGCACTATTTCATGTTTACTGTGTCCCACGCACCCTCACATTGACGAATTAACGCAGAAATGGCGTCGCTATGACATACTATAGGAGCCATGCCTTCTGTTTCCCAATCGAGTATTGTTTCCACGGCAACGAAAGAGCTGTCTGCTAGGAGTGGATTATCTCTTTTCCGATGCACTATTTCATGTTTACTGTGTCCCACGCACCCTTACATTGACGAATTAACGCAGAATTTGCGTCGCTATGATATACTATAGGAGCCATGCCATCTGTTTCCCAATCGAGTATTGTTTCCCCGGCAACGAAAGGGCTGTCTGCTAGGAGTGGATTACCTCTTTTCCGATGCACTATTTCATGTTTACTGTGTCCCACGCACCCTCACATTGACGAATTAACGCAGAATTTGCGTCGCTATGATTTACTATAGGAGCCATGCCTTCTGTTTCCCAATCGAGTATTGTTTCCCCGGCAACGAATGGGCTGTCTGCTAGGAGTGGATTATCTCTTTTTTGATGCACTATTTCATGTTTACTGTCCCACGCACCCTCACATTGATGAATTAACGTAGACATGGCGTCGCTATGACATACTATAGGAGCCGTGCCTTCTGTTTCCCAATCGAGTATAGTTTCCACGGCAACGAAAGGGCTGTCTGCTAGGAGAGGATTATCTCTTTCCCGATGCACTATTTCATGTTTACTGTGTCCCACGCACCCTCACATTGACGAATTAACGCAGAAATTGCGTCGCTATGACATACTATAGGAGACATGCCTTCTGTTTCCCAATCGAGTATTGTTTCCCCGGCAACGAATGGGCTGTCTGCTAGGAGTGGATTATCTCTTTTCCGATGCACTATTTCATGTTTACTGTGTCCCACGCACCCTCACATTGACGAATTAACGCAGAATTTGCGTCGCTATGATATACTATAGGAGCCATGCCTTCTGTTTCCCAATCGAGTACTGTTTCCCCGGAAACGAAAGGGCTGTCTGCTAGGAGTGGATTATCTCTTTTCCGATGCACTATTTCATGTTTACTTTCCCACGCACCCTCACATAGATGAATTAACGTAGACATGGCGTCGCTATGACATACTATAGGAGCCATGCCTTCCGTTTCCCAATCGAGTATTGTTTCCCCGGCAACGAAAGGGATGTCTGCTAGGAGTGGATTATCTCTTTTCCGATGCACTATTTCATGTGTACTGTGTCCCACGCACCCTCACATTGACGAATTAACGCAGAATTTGCGTCCCTATGACATACTATAGGAGCCATGCCCTCTGTTTCCCAGTCGAGTATTGTTTTCCCGGCAACGAAAGGGCTGTCTTCTAGGAGTGGATTATCTCTTTTCCGATGCACTATTTCATGTTTACTGTGTCCCACGCACCCTCACATTGACGAATTAACGCAGAAATGGCGTCGCTATGACATACTATAGGTGCCATGCCTTCTGATTCCCAATCGAGTATTGTTTCCCCGGCAACGAAAGGGATGTCTGCTAGGAGTGGATTATCTCTTTTCCGATCCACTATTTCATGTTTACTGTGTCCCACGCACCCTCACATTGACGAATTAACGCAGAAATGGCGTCGCTATGACATACAATAGGAGCCTCGCCTTCTGTTTCCCAATCGAGTATTGTTTCCCCGGCAACGAAAGGGATGTCTGCTAGGAGTGGATTATCTCTTTTCCGATGCACTATTTCATGTTTACTGTGTCCCACGCACCCTCACATTGACGAATTAACGCAGAAATGGCGTCGCTATGACATACTATAGGTGCCATGCCTTCTGTTTCCCAATCGAGTATTGTTTCCCCGGCAACGAAAGGGATGTCTACTAGGAGTGGATTATCTCTTTTCCGATGCACTATTTCATGTTTACTGTGTCCCACGCACCCTCACATTGACGAATTAACGCAGAAATGGCGTCGCTATGACATACTATAGGTGCCATGCCTTCTGTTTCCCAATCGAGTATTGTTTCCCCGGCAACGAAAGGGATGTCTGCTAGGAGTGGATTATCTCTTTTCCGATGCACTATTTCAAGTGTACTGTGTCCCACGCACCCTCACATTGACGAATTAACGCAGAATTTGCGTCGCTATGACATACTATAGGAGCCATGCCTTCTGTTTCCCAATCGAGTATTGTTTTCCCGGCAACGAAAGGGCTGTCTGCTAGGAGTGGATTATCTCTTTTCCGATGCACTATTTCATGTTTACTGTGTCCCACGCACCCTCACATTGACGAATTAACGCAGAATTTGCGTCGCTATGACATACTATAGGAGCCAAGCACTCTGTTTCCCCATCGAGTATTGTTTCCCCGGCAACGAAAGGGATGTCTGCTAGGAGTGGATTATCTCTTTTCCGATGCACTATTTCATGTTTACTGTGTCCCACGCAACCTCACATTGACGAATTAACGCAGAAATGGCGTGGCTATGACATACTATAGGAGCCATGCCTTCTGTTTCCCAATCGAGTATTGTTTCCCCGGCAACGAAAGGGATGTCTGCTAGGAGTGGATTATCTCTTTTCCGATGCACTATTTCATGTTTACTGTGTCCCACGCACCCTCACATTGACGAATTAACGCATAAATGGCGTCGCTATGACATACTATGGGTACCATGCCTTCTGTTTCCCAATCGAGTATTGTTTCCCGGCAACGAAAGGGCTGTCTGCTAGGAGTGGATTATCTCTTTTCCGATGCACTATTTCATGTTTACTGTGTCCCACGCACCCACACATTGACGAATTAACGCAGAATTTGGGTCGCTATGACATACTATAGGAGCCATGCCTTCTGCTTCCCAATCGAGTATTGTTTCCCCGGCAACGAAAGGGCTGTCTGCTAGGAGTGGATTATCTCTTTTCCGATGCACTATTTCATGTTTACTGTGTCCCACGCACCCTCACATTGGCGAATTAACGCAGAATTTGCGTCGCTATGACATACTATAGGAGCCATGCCTTCTGTTTCCCAATCGAGTATTGTTTCCCCGGCAACGAAAGGGATGTCTGCTAGGAGTGGATTATCTCTTTTCCGATGCACTATTTCATGTTTACTGTGTCCCACGCACCCTCACATTGACGAATTAACGCAGAATTTGCGTCGCTATGACATACTATAGGAGCCATGCCTTCTGTTTCCCAATCGAGTATTGTTTCCCCGGCAACGAAAGTGCTGTCTGCTAGGAGTGGATTATCTCTTTTCCGATGCACTATTTCATGTTTACTGTGTCCCACGCACCCTCACATTGACGAATTAACGCAGAATTTGCGTCGCTATGACATACTATAGGAGCCATGCCTTCTATTTCCCAATCGAGTACTGTTTCCGTGGCAACAAAAGGGCTGTCTGCTAGGAGTGGATTATCTCTTTTCCGATGCACTATTTCATGTTTACTGTGTCCCACGCACCCTCACATTGACGAATTAACGCATAAACGGCGTCGCTATGACATACTATAGGAGCCATGCCTTCTGTTTCCCAATCGAGTATTGTTTCCCCGGCAACGAAAGGGATGTGTGCAAGGAGTGGATTATCTCTTTTCAGATGCACTATTTCATGTTTACTGTGTCCCACGCACCCTCACATTGACGAATTAACGCAGAATTTGCGTCGCTATGACATATTATAGGAGCCATGACTTCTGGTTCCCAATCGAGTATTGTTTCCCCGGCAACGAAAGGGCTGTCTGCTAGGAGTGGATTATCTCTTTTCCGATGCACTATTTCATGTTTACTGTGTCCCACGCACCCTCACATTGACGAATTAACGCAGAAATGGCGTCGCTATGACATACTATAGGAGCCATGCCTTCTGTTTCCCAATCGAGTATTGTTTCCACGGCAACGAAAGGGCTGTCTGCTAGGAGTGGATTATCTCTTTTCCGATGCACTATTTCATGTTTACTGTGTCCCACGCACCCTCACATCGACGAATTAACGCAGAATTTGCGTCGCTATGACGTACTATAGGAGCCATGCCTTCTGTTTCCCAATCGAGTATTGTTTCCCCGGCAACGAATGGGCTGTCTGCTAGGAGTGGATTATCTCTTTTCCGATGCACCATTTCATGTTTACTGTGTCCCACGCACCCTCACATTGACGAATTAACGCAGAAATGGCGTCGCTATGACATACTATAGGAGCCATGCCTTCTGTTTCCCAATCGAGTATTGTTTTCCCGGCAACGAAAGGGCTGTCTGCTAGGAGTGGATTATCTCTTTTCCGATGCACTATTTCATGTTTACTGTGTCCTACGCACCCTCACATCGCCGAATTAACGCAGAGTTTGCGTCGCTATGACGTACTATAGGAGCCATGCCTTCTGTTTCCCAATCGAGTATTGTTTCCCCGGCAACGAAAGGGCTGTCTGCTAGGAGTGGATTATCTCTTTTCCGATGCACTATTTCATGTTTACTGTGTCCCACGCACCCTCACATTGACGAATTAACGCAGAAATGGCGTCGCTATGACATACTATAGGAGCCATGCCTCCTGTTTCCCAATCGAGTATTGTTTCCACGGCAACGAAAGGGCTGTCTGCTAGGAGTGGATTATCTCTTTTCCCATGCACTATTTCATGTTTACTGTGTCCCACGCACCCTTACATTGACGAATTAACGCAGAATTTGCGTCGCTATGATATACTATAGGAGCCATGCCATCTGTTTCCCAATCGAGTATTGTTTCCCCGGCAACGAAAGGGCTGTCTGCTAGGAGTGGATTATCTCTTTTCCGATGCACTATTTCATGTTTACTGTGTCCCACGCACCCTCACATTGACGAATTAACGCAGAATTTGCGTCGCTATGATTTACTATAGGAGCCATGCCTTCTGTTTCCCAATCGAGTATTGTTTCCCCGGCAACGAATGGGCTGTCTGCTAGGAGTGGATTATCTCTTTTTTGATGCACTATTTCATGTTTACTGTCCCACGCACCCTCACATTGATGAATTAACGTAGACATGGCGTCGCTATGACATACTATAGGAGCCGTGCCTTCTGTTTCCCAATCGAGTATTGTTTCCACGGCAACGAAAGGGCTGTCTGCTAGGAGTGGATTATCTCTTTCCCGATGCACTATTTCATGTTTACTGTGTCCCACGCACCCTCACATTGACGAATTAACGCAGAATTTGCATCGCTATGATATACTATAGGAGCCATACCTTCTGTTTCCCAATCGAGTACTGTTTCCCCGGCAACGAAAGGGCTGTCTGCTAGGAGTAGATTATCTCTTTTCCGATGCACTATTTCATGTTTACTGTGTCCCACGCACCCTCACATTGACGAATTAACGCAGAAATGGCGTAGCTATGACATACTATAGGAGACATGCCTTCTGTTTCCCAATCGAGTATTGTTTCCCCGGCAACGAAAGGGCTGTCTGCTAGGAGTGGATTATCTCTTTTCCGATGCACTATTTCATGTTTACTGTGTCCCACGCACCCTCACATTGACGAATTAACGCAGAAATGGCGTCGCTATGACATACTATAGGACCCATGCCTTCCGTTTCCCAATCGAGTATTGTTTCCCCGGCAACGAAAGGGATGTCTGCTAGGAGTGGATTATCTCTTTTCCGATTCACTATTTCATGTTTACTGTGTCCCACGCACCCTCACATTGACGAATTAACGCAGAAATGGCGTCGCTATGACATACTATAGGAGCCATGCCTTCTGTTTCCCAATCGAGTATTGTTTCCGCGGCAACGAAAGGGCTGTCTGCTAGGAGTGGATTATCTCTTTTCCGATGCACTATTTCATGTTTACTGTGTCTCACGCACCCTCACATCGACGAATTAACGCAGAGTTTGCGTCGCTATGACATACTATAGGAGCCATGCCTTCTGTTTCCCAATCGAGTATTGTTTCCCCGGCAACGAATGGGCTGTCTGCTAGGAGTGGATTATCTCTTTTCCGATTCACTATTTCATGTTTACTGTGTCCCACGCACCCTCACATTGACGAATTAACGCAGAATTTGCGTCGCTATGATATACTATAGGAGCCATGCCTTCTGTTTCCCAATCGAGTACTGTTTCCCCGGCAACGAAAGGGCTGTCTGCTAGGAGTAGAGTATCTCTTTTCCGATGCACTATTTCATGTTTACTGTGTCCCACGCACCCTCACATTGACGAATTAACGCAGAAATGGCGTCGCTATGACATACTATAAGAGCCATGCCTTCTGTTTGCCAATCGAGTATTGTTTCCGCGGCAACGAAAGGGCTGTCTGCTAGGAGTGGATTATCTCTTTTCCGATGCACTATTTCATGTTTACTGTGTCCCACGCACCCTCACATTGACGAATTAACGCAGAAATGGCGTCGCTATGACATACTATAGGAGCCATGCCTTCTGTTTCCCAATCGAGTACTGTTTCCCCGGCAACGAAAGGGCTGTCTGCTAGGAGTGGATTATCTCTTTTCCGATGCACTATTTCATGTTTACTGAGTCCCACGCACCCTCACATTGACGAATTAACGCAGAAATAACGTCGCTATGACATACTATAGGTGCCATGCCTTCTGTTTCCCAATCGACTATTGTTTCCCCGGCAACGTAAGGGCTGTCTGCTAGGAGTGGATTATCTCTTTTCCGATGCACTATTTCATGTTTACTGTGTCCCACGCACCCTCACATTGACGAATTAACGCAGAAATGGCGTCGCTATGACATACTATAGGTGCCATGCCATCTGTTTCCCAATCGAGTATTGCTTCCCCGGCAACGAAAGGGCTGTCTGCTAGGAGTGGATTATCTCTTTTCCGATGCACTATTTCATGTTTACTGTGTCCCACGCACCCTCACATTGACGAATTAACGCAGAATTTGCGTCGCTATGATATACTATAGGAGCCATGCCTTCTGTTTCCCAATCGAGTACTGTTTCCCCGGCAACGAAAGGGCTGTCTGCTAGGAGTAGATTATCTCTTTTCCGATGCACTATTTCATGTTTACTGTGTCCCACGCACCCTCACATTGACGAATTAACGCAGAAATGGCGTCGCTATGACATACTATGGGAGCCATGCCTTCTGTTTCCCAATCGAGTATTGTTTCCGCGGCAACGAAAGGGCTGTCTGCTAGGAGTGGATTATCTCTTTTCCGATGCACTATTTCATGTTTACTGTGTCCCACGCACCCTCACATTGACGAATTAGCGTAGAAATGGCGTCGCTATGACATACTATAGGAGCCATGCCTTCTGTTTCCCAATCGAGTACTGTTTCCCCGGCAACGAAAGGGCTGTCTGCTAGGAGTAGATTATCTCTTTTCCGATGCACTATTTCATGTTTACTGTGTCCCACGCACCCTCACATTGACGAATTAACGCAGAATTTGCGTCGCTATGATATACTATAGGAGCCATGCCTTCTGTTTCCCAATCGAGTACTGTTTCCCCGGCAACGAAAGGGCTGTCTGCTAGGAGTAGATTATCTCTTTTCCGATGCACTATTTCATGTTTACTGTGTCCCACGCACCCTCACATTGATGAATTAATGCAGAAATGGCGTCGCTATGACATACTATAGGAGCCATGACTTCTGTTTCCCAATCGAGTATTGTTTCCCCGGCAACGAAAGGGCTGTCTGCTAGGAGTGGATTATCTCTTTTCCGATGCACTATTTCATATTTACTGTGTCCCACGCACCCTCACATTAACTAATTAACGCAGAATTTGCGTCGCTATGACATTCTATAGGAGCCATGCCTTCTGTTTGACAATCTAGTATTGTTTCCCCGGCAACGAACGGGCTGTCTGCTAGGAGTGGATTATCTCTTTTCCGATGCACTATTTCATGTTTACTGTGTCCCACGCACCCTCACATTGACGAATTAACGCAGAAATGGCGTCGCTATGACATACTATAGGTGCCATGCCATCTGTTTCCCAATCGAGTATTGTTTCCCCGGCAACGAAAGGGCTGTCTGCTAGGAGTGGATTATCTCTTTTCCAATGCACTATTTCATGTTTACTGTGTCCCACGCACCCTCACATTTACGAATTAACTCAGAATTTGCGTCGCTATGATATACTATAGGAGCCATGCCTTCTGTTTCCCAATCGAGTATTGTTTCCCCGGCAACGAAAGGGCTGTCTGGTAGGAGTAGATTATCTCTTTTCCGATGCACTATTTCATGTTTACTGTGTCCCACGCACCCTTACATTGACGAATTAACGCAGAAATGGCGTCGCTATGATATACTATAGGAGCCATGCCTTCTGTTTCCCAATCGAGTACTGTTTCCCCGGCAACGAAAGAGCTGTCTGCTAGGAGTAGATTATCTCTTTTCCGATGCACTATTTCATGTTTACTGTGTCCCACGCACCCTCACATTGACGAATTAACGCAGAAATGGCGTCGCTATGACATACTATAGGAGCCATGCCTTCTGTTTCCCAATCGAGTACTGTTTCCCCGGCAACGAAAGGGCTGTCTGCTAGGAGTAGATTATCTCTTTTCCGATGCACTATTTCATGTTTACTGTGTCCCACGCACCCTCACATTGACGAATTAACGCAGAAATGGCGTCGCTATGACATACTATAGGAGCCTTGCCTTCTGTTTCCCAATCGAGTATTGTATCCGCGGCAGCGAAAGGGCTGTCTGCTAGGAGTGGATTATCTCTTTTCCGATGCACTATTTCATGTTTACTGTGTCCCACGCACCCTCACATTGACGAATTAACGCAGAAATGGCGTCGCTATGACATACTATAGGTGCCATGCCATCTGTTTCCCAATCGAGTATTGTTTCCCCGGCAACGAAAGGGCTGTCTGCTAGGAGTGGATTATCTCTTTTCCGATGCACTATTTCATGTTTACTGTGTCCCACGCACCCTCACATTGACGAATTAACGCAGAATTTGCGTCGCTATGATATACTATAGGAGCCATGCCTTCTGTTTCCCAATCGAGTACTGTTTCCCCGGCAACGAAAGGGCTGTCTGCTAGGAGTAGATTATCTCTTTTCCGATCCACTATTTCATGTTTACTGTGTCCCACGCACCCTCACATTGACGAATTAACGCAGAAATAGCGTCGCTATGACATACTATAGGTGCCATGCCATCTGTTTCCCAATCGAGTTTTGTTGCCCCGGCAACGAAAGGGCTGTCTGCTAGGAGTGGATTATCTCTTTTCCGATGCACTATTTTATGTTTACTGTGTCCCACGCACCCTCACATTGACGAATTAACGCAGAATTTGCGTCGCTATGATATACTATAGGAGCCATGCCTTCTGTTTCCCAATCGAGTACTGTTTCCCCGGCAACGAAAGGGCTGTCTGCTAGGAGTAGATTATCTCTTTTCCGATGCACTAATTCATGTTTACTGTGTCCCACGCACCCTCACATTGACGAATTAACGCAGAAATGGCGTCGCTATGACATACTATAGGAGCCATGCCTTCTGTTTCCCAATCGAGTATTGTTTCCCCGGCAACGAAAGGGCTGTCTGCTAGGAGTGGATTATCTCTTTTCCGATGCACTATTTCATGTTTACTGTGTCCCACGCACCCTCACATTGACTAATTAACTCAGAATTTGCGTCGCTATGACATTCTATAGGAGCCATGCCTTCTGTTTCCCAATCGAGTATTGTTTCCCCGGCAACGAAAGGGCTGTCTGCTAGGAGTGGATTATCTCTTTTCCGTTGCACTATTTCATATTTACTGTGTTCCACGCACCATCACATTGACGAATTAACGCAGAAATGGCGTCGCTATGACATACTATAGGTGCCATGCCATCTGTTTCCCAATCGAGTATTGTTTCCCTGGCAACGAAAGGGCTGTCTGCTAGGAGTGATTTATCTCTTTTCCGATGCACTATTTCATGTTTACTGTGTCCCACGCACCCTCACATTGAAGAATTAACGCAGAAATGGCGTCGCTATGACATACTATAGGAGCCATGCCTTCTGTTTCCCAATCGAGTATTGTTTCCCCGGCAACGAAAGGACTGTCTGCTAGGAGTGGATTATCTCTTTTCCGTTGCACTATTTCATGTTTACTGTGTCCCACGCACCCTCACATTGACGAATTAACGCAGAAATGGCGTCGCTATGACATACTATAGGTGCCATGCCTTCTGTTTCCCAATCGAGTATTGTTTCCCCGGCAACGAAAGGGCTGTCTGCTAGGAGTGGATTATCTCTTTTCCGTTGCACTATTTCATGTTTACTGTGTCCCACGCACCCTCACATTGACGAATTAACGCAGAAATGGCGTCGCTATGACAGACTATAGGTGCCATGCCATCTGTTTTCCAATCGAGTATTGTTTCCCCGGCAACGAAAGGGCTGTCTGCTAGGAGTGGATTATCTCTTTTCCGATGCACTATTTCATGTTTACTGTGTCCCACGCACCCTCACATTGACTAATTAACGCAGAATTTGCGTCGCTATGACATTCTATAGGAGCCATGCCTTCTGTTTCCCAATCGAGTATTGTTTCCCCGGCAACGAAAGGGCTGTTTGCTAGGAGTGGATTATCTCTTTTCCGTTGCACTGTTTCATGTTTACTGTGTCCCACGCACCCTCACATTGAGGAATTAACGCAGAAATGGCGTCGCTATGACATACTATAGGTGCCATGCCATCTGTTTCCCAATCGAGTATTGTTTCCCCGGCAACGAAAGGGCTGTCTGCTAGGAGTGGATTATCTCTTTTCCGTTGCACTATTTCATGTTTACTGTGTCCCACGCACCCTCACATTGACTAATTAACGCAGAATTTGCGTCGCTATGACATACTATAGGTGCCATGCCATCTGTTTCCCAATCGAGTATTGTTTCCCCGGCAACGAAAGGGCTGTCTGCTAGGAGTGGATTATCTCTTTTCCGATGCACTATTTCATGTTTACTGTGTCCCACGCACCCTCACATTGACTAATTAACGCAGAATTTGCGTCGCTATGACATTCTATAGGAGCCATGCCTTCTGTTTCCCAATCGAGTATTGTTTCCCCGGCAACGAAAGGGCTGTCTGCTAGGAGTGGATTATCTCTTTTCCGTTGCACTATTTCATGTTTACTGTGTCCCACGCACCCTCACATTGACGAATTAACGCAGAAATGGCGTCGCTATGACATACTATAGGTGCCATGCCTTCTGTTTCCCAATCGAGTATTGTTTCCCCGGCAACGAAAGGGCTGTCTGCTAGGAGTGGATTATCTCTTTTCCGATGCACTATTTCATGTTTACTGTGTCCCACGCACCCTCACATTGACGAATTAAAGCAGAAATGGCGTCGCTATGACATACTATAGGAGCCATGCCTTCTGTTTCCCAATCGAGTATTGTTTCCCCGGCAACGAAAGGACTGTCTGCTAGGAGTGGATTATCTCTTTTCCGTTGCACTATTTCATGTTTACTGTGTCCCACGCACCCTCACATTGACGAATTAACGCAGAAATGGCGTCGCTATGACATACTATAGGTGCCATGTCTTCTGTTTCCCAATCGAGTATTGTTTCCCCGGCAACGAAAGGGCTGTCTGCTAGGAGTGGATTATCTCTTTTCCGTTGCACTATTTCATGTTTACTGTGTCCCACGCACCCTCACATTGACGAATTAACGCAGAAATGGCGTCGCTATGACATACTATAGGTGCCATGCCATCTGTTTTCCAATCGAGTATTGTTTCCCCGGCAACGAAAGGGCTGTCTGCTAGGAGTGGATTATCTCTTTTCCGATGCACTATTTCATGTTTACTGTGTCCCACGCACCCTCACATTGACGAATTAACGCAGAAATGGTGTCGCTATGACATACTATAGGAGCCATGCCTTCTGTTTCCCAATCGAGTATTGCTTCCCCGGCAACGAAAGGGCTGTCTGCTAGGAGTGGATTATCTCTTTTCCGATGCACTATTTCATGTTTACTGTGTTTCACGCACCCTCACATTGACGAATTAACGCAGAAATGGCGTCGCTATGACATACTATAGGAGCCATGCCTTCTGTTTCCCAATCGAGTATTGTTTCCCCGGCAACGAAAGGGCTGTCTGCTAGGAGTGGATTATCTCTTTTCCGTTGCACTATTTCATGTTTACTGTGTCCCACGCACCCTCACATTTACGAATTAACGCAGAAATGGCGTCGCTATGACATACTATAGGAGCCTCGCCTTCTGCTTCCCAATCGAGTATTGTTTCCCCGGCAACGAAAGGGATGTCTGCTAGGAGTGGATTATCTCTTTTCCGATGCAATATTTCATGTTTACTGTGTCCCACGCACCCTCACATTGACGAATCAACGCAGAAATGGCGTCGCTATGACATACTATAGGTGCCATGCCTTCTGTTTCCCAATCGAGTATTGTTTCCCCGGCAACGAAACGGCTGTCTGCTAGGAGTGGATTATCTCTTTTCCGATCCACTATTTCATGTTTACTGTGTCCCACGCACCCTCACATTGACGAATTAACGCAGAAATGGCGTCGCTATGACATACTATAGGAGCCTCGCCTTCTGTTTCCCAATCGAGTATTGTTTCCCCGGCAACGAAAGGGATGTCTTCTAGGAGTGGATTATCTCTTTTCCGATACACTATTTCATGTTTACTGTGTCCCACGCACCCTCACATTGACGAATTAACGCAGAAATGGCGTCGCTATGACATACTATAGGAGCCATGACTTCTGTTTCCCAATCGAGTATTGTTTCCCCGGCAACGAAAGGGCTGTCTGCTAGGAGTGGATTATCTCTTTTCCGATGCACTATTTCATGTTTACTGTGTCCCACGCACCCTCACATTGACGAATTAACGCAGAAATGGCGTCGCTATGACATACTATAGGAGCCATGCCTTCTGTTTCCCAATCGAGTATTGTTTCCCCGGCAACGAAAGGGCTGTCTGCTAGGAGTGGATTATCTCTTTTCCGATGCACTATTTCATGTTTACTGTGTTTCACGCACCCTCACATTGACGAATTAACGCAGAAATGGCGTCGCTATGACATACTATAGGAGCCATGCCTTCTGTTTCCCAATCGAGTATTGTTTCCCAGGCAACGAAAGGGCTGTCTGCTAGGAGTGGATTATCTCTTTTCCGTTGCACTATTTCATGTTTACTGTGTCCCACGCACCCTCACATTTACGAATTAACGCAGAAATGGCGTCGCTATGACATACTATAGGAGCCTCGCCTTCTGTTTCCCAATCGAGTATTGTTTCCCCGGCAACGAAAGGGCTGTCTGCTAGGAGTGGATTATCTCTTTTCCGATGCACTATTTCATGTTTACTGTGTCCCACGCACCCTCACATTTACGAATCAACGCAGAAATGGCGTCGCTATGACATACTATAGGTGCCGTGCCTTCTGTTTCCCAATCGAGTATTGTTTCCCCGGCAACGAAAGGGCTGTCTGCTAGGAGTGGATTATCTCTTTTCCGATGCACTATTTCATGTTTACTGTGTCCCACGCACCCTCACATTGACGAAATAACGCAGAAATGGCGTCGCTATGACATACTATAGGAGCCATGCCTTCTGTTTCCCAATCGAGTATTGTTTCCCCGGCAACGAAAGGGCTGTCTGCTAGGAGTGGATTATCTCTTTTCCGTTGCACTATTTCATGTTTACTGTGTCCCACGCACCCTCACATTTACGAATTAACGCAGAAATGGCGTCGCTATGAAATACTATAGGAGCCTCGCCTTCTGTTTCCCAATCGAGTATTGTTTCCCCGGCAACAAAAGGGATGTCTGCTAGGAGTGGATTATCTCTTTTCCGATGCACTATTTCATGTTTACTGTGTCCCACGCACCCTCACATTGACGAATTAACGCAGAAATGGCGTCGCTATGACATACTATAGGTGCCATGCCTTCTGTTTCCCAATCGAGTATTGTTTCCCCGGCAACGAAAGGGCTGTCTGCTAGGAGTGGATTATCTCTTTTCCGATGCACTATTTCATGTTTACTGTGTCCCACGCACCCTCACATTGACGAATTAAAGCAGAAATGGCGTCGCTATTACATACTATAGGAGCCATGCCTTCTGTTTCCCAATCGAGTATTGTTTCCCCGGCAACGAAAGGACTGTCTGCTAGGAGTGGATTATCTCTTTTCCGTTGCACTATTTCATGTTTACTGTGTCCCACGCACCCTCACATTGACGAATTAACGCAGAAATGGCGTCGCTATGACATACTATAGGAGCCATGACTTCTGTTTCCCAATCGAGTATTGTTTCCCCGGCAACGAAAGGGCTGTCTGCTAGGAGTGGATTATCTCTTTTCCGATGCACTATTTCATGTTTACTGTGTCCCACGCACCCTCACATTGACGAATTAACGCAGAAATGGTGTCGCTATGACATACTATAGGAGCCATGCCTTCTGTTTCCCAATCGAGTATTGCTTCCCCGGCAACGAAAGGGCTGTCTGCTAGGAGTGGATTATCTCTTTTCCGATGCACTATTTCATGTTTACTGTGTTTCACGCACCCTCACATTGACGAATTAACGCAGAAATGGCGTCGCTATGACATACTATAGGAGCCATGCCTTCTGTTTCCCAATCGAGTATTGTTTCCCCGGCAACGAAAGGGCTGTCTGCTAGGAGTGGATTATCTCTTTTCCGTTGCACTATTTCATGTTTACTGTGTCCCACGCACCCTCACATTGACGAATTAACGCAGAAATGGCGTCGCTATGACATACTATAGGTGCCATGTCTTCTGTTTCCCAATCGAGTATTGTTTCCCCGGCAACGAAATGGATGTCTGCTAGGAGTGGATTATCTCTTTTCCGATGCACTATTTCATGTTTACTGTGTCCCACGCACCCTCACATTGACGAATCAACGCAGAAATGGCGTCGCTATGACATACTATAGGTGCCATGCCTTCTGTTTCCCAATCGAGTATTGTTTCCCCGGCAACGAAAGGGCTGTCTGCTAGGAGTGGATTATCTCTTTTCCGATCCACTATTTCATGTTTACTGTGTCCCACGCACCCTCACATTGACGAATTAACGCAGAAATGGCGTCGCTATGACATACTATAGGAGCCTCGCCTTCTGTTTCCCAATCGAGTATTGTTCCCCGGCAACGAAAGGGATGTCTGCTAGGAGTGGATTATCTCTTTTCCGATACACTATTTCATGTTTACTGTGTCCCACGCACCCTCACATTGACGAATTAACGCAGAAATGGCGTCGCTATGACATACTATAGGAGCCATGACTTCTGTTTCCCAATCGAGTATTGTTTCCCCGGCAACGAAAGGGCTGTCTGCTAGGAGTGGATTATCTCTTTTCCGATGCACTATTTCATGTTTACTGTGTCCCACGCACCCTCACATTGACGAATCAACGCAGAAATGGCGTCGCTATGACATACTATAGGTGCCATGCCTTCTGTTTCCCAATCGAGTATTGTTTCCCCGCCAACGAAAGGGCTGTCTGCTAGGAGTGGATTATCTCTTTTCCGATCCACTATTTCATGTTTACTGTTTCCCACGCACCCTCACATTGACGAATTAACGCAGAAATGGCGTCGCTATGACATACTATAGGAGCCTCGCCTTCTGTTTCCCAATCGAGTATTGTTTCCCCGGCAACGAAAGGGATGTCTTCTAGGAGTGGATTATCTCTTTTCCGATACACTATTTCATGTTTACTGTGTCCCACGCACCCTCACATTGACGAATTAACGCAGAAATGGCGTCGTTATGACATACTATAGGAGCCATGACTTCTGTTTCCCAATCGAGTATTGTTTCCCCGGCAACGAAAGGGCTGTCTGCTAGGAGTGGATTATCTCTTTTCCGATGCACTATTTCATGTTTACTGTGTCCCACGCACCCTCACATTGACGAATTAACGCAGAAATGGCGTCGCTATGACATACTATAGGAGCCATGCCTTCTGTTTCCCAATCGAGTATTGTTTCCCCGGCAACGAAAGGGCTGTCTGCTAGGAGTGGATTATCTCTTTTCCGATGCACTATTTCATGTTTACTGTGTTTCACGCACCCTCACATTGACGAATTAACGCAGAAATGGCGTCGCTATGACATTCTATAGGAGCCATGAATTCTGTTTCCCAATCGAGTATTGTTTCCCAGGCAACGAAAGGGCTGTCTGCTAGGAGTGGATTATCTCTTTTCCGTTGCACTATTTCATGTTTACTGTGTCCCACGCACCCTCACATTTACGAATTAACGCAGAAATGGCGTCGCTATGACATACTATAGGAGCCTCGCCTTCTGTTTCCCAATCGAGCATTGTTTCCCCGGCAACGAAAGGGCTGTCTGCTAGGAGTGGATTATCCCTTTTCCGATGCACTATTTCATGTTTACTGTGTCCCACGCACCCTCACATTTACGAATCAACGCAGAAATGGCGTCGCTATGACATACTATAGGTGCCGTGCCTTCTGTTTCCCAATCGAGTATTGTTTCCCCGGCAACGAAAGGGCTGTCTGCTAGGAGTGGATTATCTCTTTTCCGATGCACTATTTCATGTTTACTGTGTCCCACGCACCCTCACATTGACGAAATAACGCAGAAATGGCGTCGCTATGACATACTATAGGAGCCATGCCTTCTGTTTCCCAATCGAGTATTGTTTCCCCGGCAACGAAAGGGCTGTCTGCTAGGAGTGGATTATCTCTTTTCCGTTGCACTATTTCATGTTTACTGTGTCCCACGCACCCTCACATTTACGAATTAACGCAGAAATGGCGTCGCTATGAAATACTATAGGAGCCTCGCCTTCTGTTTCCCAATCGAGTATTGTTTCCCCGGCAACAAAAGGGATGTCTGCTAGGAGTGGATTATCTCTTTTCCGATGCACTATTTCATGTTTACTGTGTCCCACGCACCCTCACATTGACGAATTAACGCAGAAATGGCGTCGCTATGACATACTATAGGTGCCATGCCTTCTGTTTCCCAATCGAGTATTGTTTCCCCGGCAACGAAAGGGCTGTCTGCTAGGAGTGGATTATCTCTTTTCCGATGCACTATTTCATGTTTACTGTGTCCCACGCACCCTCACATTGACGAATTAAAGCAGAAATGGCGTCGCTATGACATACTACAGGAGCCATGCCTTCTGTTTCCCAATCGAGTATTGTTTCCCCGGCAACGAAAGGACTGTCTGCTAGGAGTGGATTATCTCTTTTCCGTTGCACTATTTCATGTTTACTGTGTCCCACGCACCCTCACATTGACGAATTAACGCAGAAATGGCGTCGCTATGACATACTATAGGTGCCATGTCTTCTGTTTCCCAATCGAGTATTGTTTCCCCGGCAACGAAAGGGCTGTCTGCTAGGAGTGGATTATCTCTTTTCCGTTGCACTATTTCATGTTTACTGTGTCCCACACACCCTCACATTGACGAATTAACGCAGAAATGGCGTCGCTATGACATACTATAGGTGCCATGCCATCTGTTTTCCAATCGAGTATTGTTTCCCCGGCAACGAAAGGGCTGTCTGCTAGGAGTGGATTATCTCTTTTCCGATGCACTATTTCATGTTTACTGTGTCCCACGCACCCTCACATTGACGAATTAACGCAGAAATGGTGTCGCTATGACATACTATAGGAGCCATGCCTTCTGTTTCCCAATCGAGTATTGCTTCCCCGGCAACGAAAGGGCTGTCTGCTAGGAGTGGATTATCTCTTTTCCGATGCACTATTTCATGTTTACTGTGTTTCACGCACCCTCACATTTACGAATTAACGCAGAAATGGCGTCGCTATGACATACTATAGGAGCCATGTCTTCTGTTTCCCAATCGAGTATTGTTTCCCCGGCAACGAAAGGGCTGTCTGCTAGGAGTGGATTATCTCTTTTCCGTTGCACTATTTCATGTTTACTGTGTCCCACGCACCCTCACATTTACGAATTAACGCAGAAATGGCGTCGCTATGACATACTATAGGAGCCTCGCCTTCTGTTTCCCAATCGAGTATTGTTTCCCCGGCAACGAAAGGGATGTCTGCTAGGAGTGGATTATCTCTTTTCCGATGCACTATTTCATGTTTACTGTGTCCCACGCACCCTCACATTGACGAATCAACGCAGAAATGGCGTCGCTATGACATACTATAGGTGCCATGCCTTCTGTTTCCCAATCGAGTATTGTTTCCCCGGCAACGAAAGGGCTGTCTGCTAGGAGTGGATTATCTCTTTTCCGATCCACTATTTCATGTTTACTGTGTCCCACGCACCCTCACATTGACGAATTAACGCAGAAATGGCGTCGCTATGACATACTATAGGAGCCTCGCCTTCTGTTTCCCAATCGAGTATTGTTCCCCGGCAACGAAAGGGATGTCTGCTAGGAGTGGATTATCTCTTTTCCGATACACTATTTCATGTTTACTGTGTCCCACACACCCTCACATTGACGAATTAACGCAGAAATGGCGTCGCTATGACATACTATAGGAGCCATGACTTCTGTTTCCCAATCGAGTATTGTTTCCCCGGCAACGAAAGGGCTGTCTGCTAGGAGTGGATTATCTCTTTTCCGATGCACTATTTCATGTTTACTGTGTCCCACGCACCCTCACATTGACGAATTAACGCAGAATTTGCGTCACTATGATATACTATAGGAGCCATGCCTTATGTTTCCCAATCGAGTATTGTTTCCCCGGCAACGAAAGGGCTGTCTGCTAGGAGTGGATTATCTCTTTTCCGATGCACTATTTCATGTTTACTGTGTTTCACGCACCCTCACATTGACGAATTAACGCAGAAATGGCGTCGCTATGACATACTATAGGAGCCATGCCTTCTGTTTCCCAATCGAGTATTGTTTCCCAGGCAACGATAGGGCTGTCTGCTAGGAGTGGATTATCTCTTTTCCGTTGCACTATTTCATGTTTACTGTGTCCCACGCACCCTCACATTTACGAATTAACGCAGAAATGGCGTCGCTATGACATACTATAGGAGCCTCGCCTTCTGTTTCCCAATCGAGTATTGTTTCCCCGGCAACGAAAGGGCTGTCTGCTAGGAGTGGATTATCTCTTTTCCGATGCACTATTTCATGTTTACTGTGTCCCACGCACCCTCACATTTACGAATCAACGCAGAAATGGCGTCGCTATGACATACTATAGGTGCCGTGCCTTCTGTTTCCCAATCGAGTATTGTTTCCCCGGCAACGAAAGGGCTGTCTGCTAGGAGTGGATTATCTCTTTTCCGATGCACTATTTCATGTTTACTGTGTCCCACGCACCCTCACATTGACGAAATAACGCAGAAATGGCGTCGCTATGACATACTATAGGAGCCATGCCTTCTGTTTCCCAATCGAGTATTGTTTCCCCGGCAACGAAAGGGCTGTCTGCTAGGAGTGGATTATCTCTTTTCCGTTGCACTATTTCATGTTTACTGTGTCCCACGCACCCTCACATTTACGAATTAACGCAGAAATGGCGTCGCTATGAAATACTATAGGAGCCTCGCCTTCTGTTTCCCAATCGAGTATTGTTTCCCCGGCAACAAAAGGGATGTCTGCTAGGAGTGGATTATCTCTTTTCCGATGCACTATTTCATGTTTACTGTGTCCCACGCACCCTCACATTGACGAATCAACGCAGAAATGGCGTCGCTATGACATACTATAGGTGCCATGCCTTCTGTTTCCCAATCGAGTATTGTTTCCCCGGCAACGAAAGGGCTGTCTGCTAGGAGTGGATTATCTCTTTTCCGATGCACTATTTCATGTTTACTGTGTCCCACGCACCCTCACATTGACGAATTAACGCAGAAATGGCGTCGCTATGACATACTATAGGAGCCTCGCCTTCTGTTTCCCAATCGAGTATTGTTTCCCCGGCAACGAAAGGGATGTCTGCTAGGAGTGGATTATCTCTTTTCCGATACACTATTTCATGTTTACTGTGTCCCACGCACCCTCACATTGACGAATTAACGCAGAATTTGCGTCACTATGATATACTATAGGAACCATGCCTTCTGTTTCCCAATCGAGTATTGTTTCCGCGGCAACGAAAGGGCTGTCTGCTAGGAGTGGATTATCTCTTTTCCGATGCACTATTTCATGTTTACTGTGTCCCACGAACCCTCACATTGACGAATTAACGCAGAAATGGCGTCGCTATGACATACTATAGGAGCCTCGCCTTCTGTTTCCCAATCGAGTATTGTTTCCCCGGCAACGAAAGGGATGTCTGCTAGGAGTGGATTATCTCTTTTCCGATACACTATTTCATGTTTACTGTGTCCCACGCACCCTCACATTGACGAATTAACGCAGAAATGGCGTCGCTATGACATACTATAGGTGCCATGTCTTCTGTTTCCCAATCGAGTATTGTTTCCCCGGCAACGAAAGGGCTGTCTGCTAGGAGTGGATTATCTCTTTTCCGTTGCACTATTTCATGTTTACTGTGTCCCACACACCCTCACATTGACGAATTAACGCAGAAATGGCGTCGCTATGACATACTATAGGTGCCATGCCATCTGTTTTCCAATCGAGTATTGTTTCCCCGGCAACGAAAGGGCTGTCTGCTAGGAGTGGATTATCTCTTTTCCGATGCACTATTTCATGTTTACTGTGTCCCACGCACCCTCACATTGACGAATTAACGCAGAAATGGTGTCGCTATGACATACTATAGGAGCCATGCCTTCTGTTTCCCAATCGAGTATTGCTTCCCCGGCAACGAAAGGGCTGTCTGCTAGGAGTGGATTATCTCTTTTCCGATGCACTATTTCATGTTTACTGTGTTTCACGCACCCTCACATTGACGAATTAACGCAGAAATGGCGTCGCTATGACATACTATAGGAGCCATGTCTTCTGTTTCCCAATCGAGTATTGTTTCCCCGGCAACGAAAGGGCTGTCTGCTAGGAGTGGATTATCTCTTTTCCGTTGCACTATTTCATGTTTACTGTGTCCCACGCACCCTCACATTTACGAATTAACGCAGAAATGGCGTCGCTATGACATACTATAGGAGCCTCGCCTTCTGTTTCCCAATCGAGTATTGTTTCCCCGGCAACGAAAGGGATGTCTGCTAGGAGTGGATTATCTCTTTTCCGATGCACTATTTCATGTTTACTGTGTCCCACGCACCCTCACATTGACGAATCAACGCAGAAATGGCGTCGCTATGTCATACTATAGGTGCCATGCCTTCTGTTTCCCAATCGAGTATTGTTTCCCCGGCAACGAAAGGGCTGTCTGCTAGGAGTGGATTATCTCTTTTCCGATCCACTATTTCATGTTTACTGTGTCCCACGCACCCTCACATTGACGAATTAACGCAGAAATGGCGTCGCTATGACATACTATAGGAGCCTCGCCTTCTGTTTCCCAATCGAGTATTGTTCCCCGGCAACGAAAGGGATGTCTGCTAGGAGTGGATTATCTCTTTTCCGATACACTATTTCATGTTTACTGTGTCCCACGCACCCTCACATTGACGAATTAACGCAGAAATGGCGTCGCTATGACATACTATAGGAGCCATGACTTCTGTTTCCCAATCGAGTATTGTTTCCCCGGCAACGAAAGGGCTGTCTGCTAGGAGTGGATTATCTCTTTTCCGATGCACTATTTCATGTTTACTGTGTCCCACGCACCCTCACATTGACGAATTAACGCAGAATTTGCGTCACTATGATATACTATAGGAGCCATGCCTTATGTTTCCCAATCGAGTATTGTTTCCGCGGCAACGAAAGGGCTGTCTGCTAGGAGTGGATTATCTCTTTTCCGATGCACTATTTCATGTTTACTGTCCCACGCACCCTCACATTGACGAATTAACGCAGAAATGGCGTCGCTATGACATACTATAGGAGCCTCGCCTTCTGTTTCCCAATCGAGTATTGTTTCCCCGGCAACGAAAGGGATGTCTTCTAGGAGTGGATTATCTCTTTTCCGATACACTATTTCATGTTTACTGTGTCCCACGCACCCTCACATTGACGAATTAATGCAGAAATGGCGTCGCTATGACATACTATAGGAGCCATGACTTCTGTTTCCCATTCGAGTATTGTTTCCCCGGCAACGAAAGGGCTGTCTGCTAGGAGTGGATTATCTCTTTTCCGATGCACTATTTCATGTTTACTGTGTCCCACGCACCCTCACATTGACGAATTAACGCAGAAATGGCGTCGCTATGACATACTATAGGAGCCATGCCTTCTGTTTCCCAATCGAGTATTGTTTCCCCGGCAACGAAAGGGCTGTCTGCTAGGAGTGGATTATCTCTTTTCCGATGCACTATTTCATGTTTACTGTGTTTCACGCACCCTCACATTGACGAATTAACGCAGAAATGGCGTCGCTATGACATACTATAGGAGCCATGCCTTCTGTTTCCCAATCGAGTATTGTCTCCCAGGCAACGAAAGGGCTGTCTGCTAGGAGTGGATTATCTCTTTTCCGTTGCACTATTTCATGTTTACTGTGTCCCACGCACCCTCACATTTACGAATTAACGCAGAAATGGCGTCGCTATGACATACTATAGGAGCCTCGCCTTCTGTTTCCCAATCGAGTATTGTTTCCCCGGCAACGAAAGGGCTGTCTGCTAGGAGTGGATTATCTCTTTTCCGATGCACTATTTCATGTTTACTGTGTCCCACGCACCCTCACATTTACGAATCAACGCAGAAATGGCGTCGCTATGACATACTATAGGTGCCGTGCCTTCTGTTTCCCAATCGAGTATTGTTTCCCCGGCAACGAAAGGGCTGTCTGCTAGGAGTGGATTATCTCTTTTCCGATGCACTATTTCATGTTTACTGTGTCCCACGCACCCTCACATTGACGAAATAACGCAGAAATGGCGTCGCTATGACATACTATAGGAGCCATGCCTTCTGTTTCTCAATCGAGTATTGTTTCCCCGGCAACGAAAGGGCTGTCTGCTAGGAGTGGATTATCTCTTTTCCGTTGCACTATTTCATGTTTACTGTGTCCCACGCACCCTCACATTGACGAATTAACGCAGAAATGGCGTCGCTATGAAATACTATAGGAGCCTCGCCTTCTGTTTCCCAATCGAGTATTGTTTCCCCGGCAACAAGAGGGATGTCTGCTAGGAGTGGATTATCTCTTTTCCGATGCACTATTTCATGTTTACTGTGTCCCACGCACCCTCACATTGACGAATCAACGCAGAAATGGCGTCGCTATGACATACTATAGGTGCCATGCCTTCTGTTTCCCAATCGAGTATTGTTTCCCCGGCAACGAAAGGGCTGTCTGCTAGGAGTGGATTATCTCTTTTCCGATGCACTATTTCATGTTTACTGTGTCCCACGCACCCTCACATTGACGAATTAACGCAGAAATGGCGTCGCTATGACATACTATAGGAGCCTCGCCTTCTGTTTCCCAATCGAGTATTGTTTCCCCGGCAACGAAAGGGATGTCTTCTAGGAGTGGATTATCTCTTTTCCGATACACTATTTCATGTTTACTGTCCCACGCACCCTCACATTGACGAATTAACGCAGAAATGGCGTCGCTATGACATACTATAGGAGCCTCGCCTTCTGTTTCCCAATCGAGTATTGTTTCCCCGGCAACGAAAGGGCTGTCTGCTAGGAGTGGATTATCTCTTTTCCGTTGCACTATTTCATGTTTACTGTGTCCCACGAACCCTCACATTGACGAATTAACGCAGAAATGGCGTCGCTATGACATACTATAGGTGCCATGCCATCTGTTTCCCAATCGAGTATTGTTTCCCCGGCAACGAAAGGGCTGTCTGCTAGGAGTGGATTATCTCTTTTCCGATGCTCTATTTCATGTTTACTGTGTCCCACGCACCCTCACATTGACTAATTAACGCAGAATTTGCGTCGCTATGACATTCTATAGGAGCCATGCCTTCTGTTTCCCAATCGAGTATTGTTTCCCCGGCAACGAAAGGGCTGTTTGCTAGGAGTGGATTATCTCTTTTCCGTTGCACTGTTTCATGTTTACTGTGTCCCACGCACCGTCACATTGAGGAATTAACGAAGAAATGGCGTCGCTATGACATACTAAAGGTGCCATGCCATCTGTTTCCCAATCGAGTATTGTTTCCCCGGCAACGAAAGGGCTGTCTGCTAGGAGTGGATTATCTCTTTTCCGTTGCACTATTTCATGTTTACTGTGTCCCACGCACCCTCACATTGACTAATTAACGCAGAATTTGCGTCGCTATGACATACTATAGGTGCCATGCCATCTGTTTCCCAATCGAGTATTGTTTCCCCGGCAACGAAAGGGCTGTCTGCTAGGAGTGGATTATCTCTTTTCCGATGCACTATTAAATGTTTACTGTGTCCCACGCACCCTCACATTGACTAATTAACGCAGAATTTGCGTCGCTATGACATTCTATAGGAGCCATGCCTTCTGTTTCCCAACCGAGTATTGTTTCCCCGGCAACGAAAGGGCTGTCTGCTAGGAGTGGATTATCTCTTTTCCGTTGCACTATTTCATGTTTACTGTGTCCCACGCACCCTCACATTGACGAATTAACGCAGAAATGGCGTCGCTATGACATACTATAGGTGCCATGCCTTCTGTTTCCCAATCGAGTATTGTTTCCCCGGCAACGAAAGGGCTGTCTGCTAGGAGTGGATTATCTCTTTTCCGATGCACTATTTCATGTTTACTGTGTCCCACGCACCCTCACATTGACGAATTAACGCAGAAATGGCGTCGCTATGACATACTATAGGAGCCATGCCTTCTGTTTCCCAATCGAGTATTGTTTCCCCGGCAACGAAAGGACTGTCTGCTAGGAGTGGATTATCTCTTTTCCGTTGCACTATTTCATGTTTACTGTGTCCCACGCACCCTCACATTGACGAATTAACGCAGAAATGGCGTCGCTATGACATACTATAGGTGCCATGTCTTCTGTTTCCCAATCGAGTATTGTTTCCCCGGCAACGAAAGGGCTGTCTGCTAGGAGTGGATTATCTCTTTTCCGTTGCACTATTTCATGTTTACTGTGTCCCACGCACCCTCACATTGACGAATTAACGCAGAAATGGCGTCGCTATGACATACTATAGGTGCCATGCCATCTGTTTTCCAATCGAGTATTGTTTCCCCGGCAACGAAAGGGCTGTCTGCTAGGAGTGGATTATCTCTTTTCCGATACACTATTTCATGTTTACTGTGTCCCACGCACCCTCACATTGACGAATTAACGCAGAAATGGTGTCGCTATGACATACTATAGGAGCCATGCCTTCTGTTTCCCAATCGAGTATTGCTTCCCCGGCAACGAAAGGGCTGTCTGCTAGGAGTGGATTATCTCTTTTCCGATGCACTATTTCATGTTTACTGTGTTTCACGCACCCTCACATTGACGAAATAACGCAGAAATGGCGTCGCTATGACATACTATAGGAGCCATGCCTTCTGTTTCCCAATCGAGTATTGTTTCCCCGGCACGAAAGGGCTGTCTGCTAGGAGTGGATTATCTCTTTTCCGTTGCACTATTTCATGTTTACTGTGTCCCACGCACCCTCACATTTACGAATTAACGCAGAAATGGCGTCGCTATGACATACTATAGGAGCCTCGCCTTCTGTTTCCCAATCGAGTATTGTTTCCCCGGCAACGAAAGGGATGTCTGCTAGGGGTGGATTATCTCTTTTCCGATGCACTATTTCATGTTTACTGTGTCCCACGCACCCTCACATTGACGAATCAACGCAGAAATGGCGTCGCTATGACATACTATAGGTGCCATGCCTTCTGTTTCCCAATCGAGTATTGTTTCCCCGGCAACGAAAGGGCTGTCTGCTAGGAGTGGATTATCTCTTTTCCGATGCACTATTTCATGTTTACTGTGTCCCACGCACCCTCACATTGACGAATTAACGCAGAAATGGCGTCGCTACGACATACTATAGGAGCCTCGCCTTCTGTTTCCCAATCGAGTATTGTTTCCCCGGCAACGAAAGGGATGTCTGCTAGGAGTGGATTATCTCTTTTCCGATACACTATTTCATGTTTACTGTGTCCCACGCACCCTCACATTGACGAATTAACGCAGAAATGGCGTCGCTATGACATACTATAGGAGCCATGACTTCTGTTTCCCAATCGAGTATTGTTTCCCCGGCAACGAAAGGGCTGTCTGCTAGGAGTGGATTATCTCTTTTCCGATGCACTATTTCATGTTTACTGTGTCCCACGCACCCTCACATTGACGAATTAACGCAGAATTTGCGTCACTATGATATACTATAGGAGCCATGCCTTCTGTTTCCCAATCGAGTATTGTTTCCGCGGCAACGAAAGGGCTGTCTGCTAGGAGTGGATTATCTCTTTTCCGATGCACTATTTCATGTTTACTGTCCCACGCACCCTCTCATTGACGAATTAACGCAGAAATGGCGTCGCTATGACATACTATAGGAGCCTCGCCTTCTGTTTCCCAATCGAGTATTGTTTCCCCGGCAACGAAAGGGATGTCTTCTAGGAGTGGATTATCTCTTTTCCGATACACTATTTGATGTTTACTGTGTCCCACGCACCCTCACATTGACGAATTAACGCAGAAATGGCGTCGCTATGACATACTATAGGAGCCATGCCTTCTGTTTCCCAATCGAGTATTGTTTCCCCGGCAACGAAAGGGCTGTCTGCTAGGAGTGGATTATCTCTTTTCCGATGCACTATATCATGTTTACTGTGTTTCACGCACCCTCACATTGACGAATTAACGCAGAAATGGCGTCGCTATGACATACTATAGGAGCCATGCCTTCTGTTTCCCAATCGAGTATTGTTTCCCCGGCAACGAAAGGGCTGTCTGCTAGGAGTGGATTATCTCTTTTCCGTTGCACTATTTCATGTTTACTGTGTCCCACGCACCCTCACATTTACGAATCAACGCAGAAATGGCGTCGCTATGACATACTATAGGTGCCATGCCTTCTGTTTCCCAATCGAGTATTGTTTCCCCGGCAACGAAAGGGCTGTCTGCTAGGAGTGGATTATCTCTTTTCCGATGCACTATTTCATGTTTACTGTGTCCCACGCACCCTCACATTGACGAATTAACGCAGAAATGGCGTCGCTATGACATACTATAGGAGCCATGCCTTCTGTTTCCCAATCGAGTATTGTTTCCCCGGCAACGAAAGGGCTGTCTGCTAGGAGTGGATTATCTCTTTTCCGTTGCACTATTTCATGTTTACTGTGTCCCACGCACCCTCACATTTACGAATTAACGCAGAAATGGCGTCGCTATGAAATACTATAGGAGCCTCGCCTTCTGTTTCCCAATCGAGTATTGTTTCCCCGGCAACGAAAGGGATGTCTGCTAGGAGTGGATTATCTCTTTTCCGATGCACTATTTCATGTTTACTGTGTCCCACGCACCCTCACATTGACGAATCAACGCAGAAATGGCGTCGCTATGACATACTATAGGTGCCATGCCTTCTGTTTCCCAATCGAGTATTGTTTCCCCGGCAACGAAAGGGCTGTCTGCTAGGAGTGGATTATCTCTTTTCCGATGCACTATTTCATGTTTACTGTGTCCCACGCACCCTCACATTGACGAATTAACGCAGAAATGGCGTCGCTATGACATACTATAGGAGCCTCGCCTTCTGTTTCCCAATCGAGTATTGTTTCCCCGGCAACGAAAGGGATGTCTGCTAGGAGTGGATTATCTCTTTTCCGATACACTATTTCATGTTTACTGTGTGCCACGCACCCTCACATTGACGAATTAACGCAGAAATGGCGTCGCTATGACATACTATAGGAGCCATGACTTCTGTTTCCCAATCGAGTATTGTTTCCCCGGCAACGAAAGGGCTGTCTGCTAGGAGTGGATTATCTCTTTTCCGATGCACTATTTCATGTTTACTGTGTCCCACGCACTCTCACATTGACGAATTAACGCAGAATTTGCGTCACTATGATATACTATAGGAACTATGCCTTCTGTTTCCCAATCGAGTATTGTTTCCGCGGCAACGAAAGGGCTGTCTGCTAGGAGTGGATTATCTCTTTTCCGATGCACTATTTCATGTTTACTGTCCCACGCACCCTCACATTGACGAATTAACGCAGAAATGGCGTCGCTATGACATACTATAGGAGCCTCGCCTTCTGTTTCCCAATCGAGTATTGTTTCCCCGGCAACGAAAGGGATGTCTGCTAGGAGTGGATTATCTCTTTTCCGATACACTATTTCATGTTTACTGTGTCCCACGCACCCTCACATTGACGAATTAACGCAGAAATGGCGTCGCTATGACATACTATAGGAGCCATGACTTCTGTTTCCCAATCGAGTATTGTTTCCCCGGCAACGAAAGGGCTGTCTGCTAGGAGTGGATTATCTCTTTTCCGATGCACTATTTCATGTTTACTGTGTCCCACGCACCCTCACATTGACGAATTAACGCAGAAATGGCGTCGCTATGACATACTATAGGAGCCATGACTTCTGTTTCCCAATCGAGTATTGTTTCCCCGGCAACGAAAGGGCTGTCTGCTAGGAGTGGATTATCTCTTTTCCGATGCACTATTTCATGTTTACTGTGTCCCACGCACCCTCACATTGACGAATTAACGCAGAAATGGCGTCGCTATGACATACTATAGGAGCCATGCCTTCTGTTTCCCAATCGAGTATTGTTTCCCCGGCAACGAAAGGGCTGTCTGCTAGGAGTGGATTATCTCTTTTCCGATGCACTATTTCATGTTTACTGTGTTTCACGCACCCTCACATTGACGAATTAACGCAGAAATGGCGTCGCTATGACATACTATAGGAGCCATGCCTTCTGTTTCCCAATCGAGTATTGTTTCCCCGGCAACGAAAGGGCTGTCTGCTAGGAGTGGATTATCTCTTTTCCGTTGCACTATTTCATTTTTACTGTGTCCCACGCACCCTCACATTTACGAATTAACGCAGAAATGGCGTCGCTATGACATACTATAGGAGCCTCGCCTTCTGTTTCCCAATCGAGTATTGTTTCCCCGGCAACGAAAGGGATGTCTGCTAGGAGTGGATTATCTCTTTTCCGATGCACTATTTCATATTTACTGTGTCCCACGCACCCTCACATTTACGAATCAACGCAGTAATGGCGTCGCTATGACATACTATAGGTGCCATGCCTTCTGTTTCCCAATCGAGTATTGTTTCCCCGGCAACGACAGGGCTGTCTGCTAGAAGTGGATTATCTCTTTTCCGATGCACTATTTCATGTTTACTGTGTCCCACGCACCCGCACATTGACGAATTAACGCAGAAATGGCGTCGCTATGACATACTATAGGAGCCTCGCCTTCTGTTTCCCAATCGAGTATTGTTTCCCCGGCAACGAAAGGGATGTCTGCTAGGAGTGGATTATCTCTTTTCCGATACACTATTTCATGTTTACTGTGTCCCACGCACCCTCACATTGACGAATTAACGCAGAAATGGCGTCGCTATGACATACTATAGGAGCCATGACTTCTGTTTCCCAATCGAGTATTGTTTCCCCGGCAACGAAAGGGATGTCTGCTAGGAGTGGATTATCTCTTTTCCGATGCACTATTTCAAGTTTACTGTGTCCCACGCACCCTCACATTTACGAATCAACGCAGAAATGGCGTCGCTATGACATACTATAGGTGCCATGCCTTCTGTTTCCCAATCGAGTATTGTTTCCCCGGCAACGAAAGGGCTGTCTGCTAGGAGTGGATTATCTCTTTTCCGATGCACTATTTCATGTTTACTGTGTCCCACGCACCCTCACATTGACGAATTAACGCAGAATTTGCGTCGCTATGTTATACTATAGGAGCCATGCCTTCTGTTTCCCAATCGAGTACTGTTTCCCCGGCAACGAAAGGGCTGTCTGCTAGGAGTAGATTATCTCTTTTCCGATGCACTATTTCATGTTTACTGTGTCCCACGGACCCTCACATTGACGAATTAACGCAGAAATGGCGTCGCTATGACATACTATAGGAGCCATGCCTTCTGTTTCCCAATCGAGTATTGTTTCCCCGGCAACGAAAGGGCTGTCTGCTAGGAGTGGATTATCTCTTTTCCGATGAACTATTTCATGTTTACTGTGTCCCACGCACCCTCACATTGACTAATTAACGCAGAATTTGCGCCGCTATGACATTCTATAGGAGCCATGCCATCTGTTTCCCAATCGAGTATTGTTTCCCCGGCAACGAAAGGGCTGTCTGCTAGGAGTGGATTATCTCTTTTCCAATGCACTATTTCATGTTTACTGTGTCCCACGCACCCTCACATTGACGAATTAACGCAGAAATGGCGTCGCTATGACATACTATAGGAGCCATGACTTCTGTTTCCCAATCGAGTATTGTTTCCCCGGCAACGAAAGGGATGTCTGCTAGGAGTGGATTATCTCTTTTCCGATGCACTATTTCAAGTTTACTGTGTCCCACGCACCCTCACATTTACGAATCAACGCAGAAATGGCGTCGCTATGACATACTATAGGTGCCATGCCTTCTGTTTCCCAATCGAGTATTGTTTCCCCGGCAACGAAAGGGCTGTCTGCTAGGAGTGGATTATCTCTTTTCTGTTGCACTATTTCATGTTTACTGTGTCCCACGCACCCTCACATTGACGAATTAACGCAGAAATGGCGTCGCTATGACATACTATAGGAGCCTCGCCTTCTGTTTCCCAATCGAGTATTGTTTCCCCGGCAACGAAAGGGATGTCTTTTAGGAGTGGATTATCTCTTTTCCGATACACTATTTCATGTTTACTGTGTCCCACGCACCCTCACATTGACGAATTAACGCAGGAATGGCGTCGCTATGACATACTATAGGAGCCATGACTTCTGTTTCCCAATCGAGTATTGTTTCCCCGGCAACGAAAGGGCTGTCTGCTAGGAGTGGATTATCTCTTTTCCGATGCACTATTTCATGTTTACTGTGTCCCACGCACCCTCACATTGACGAATTAACGCAGAAATGGCGTCGCTATGACATACTATAGGAGCCATGCCTTCTGTTTCCCAATCGAGTATTGTTTCCCCAGCAACGAAAGGGCTGTCTGCTAGGAGTGGATTATCTCTTTTCCGATGCACTATTTCATGTTTACTGTGTCCCACGCACCCTCACATCGACGACTTAGCGCAGAGTTTGCGTCGCTATGACATACTATAGGAGCCATGCCTTCTGTTTCCCAATCGAGTATTGTTTCCCCGGCAACGAAAGGGCTGTCTGCTAGGAGTGGATTATCTCTTTTCCGATGCACTATTTCATGTTTACTGTGTCCCACGCACCCTCACATCGACGAATTAACGCAGAGTTTGCGTCGCTATGACATACTATAGGAGCCATGCCTTCTGTTTCCCAATCGAGTATTGTTTCCCCGGCAACGAAAGGGCTGTCTGCTAGGAGTGGATTATCTCTTTTCCGATGCACTATTTCATGTTTACTGTCCCACGCACCCTCACATTGATGAATTAACGTAGAAATGGCGTCGCTATGACATACTATAGGAGCCATGCCTTCCGTTTCCCAATCGAGTATTGTTTCCCCGGCAACGAAAGGGCTGTCTGCTAGGAGTGGATTATCTCTTTTCCGATGCACTATTTCATGTTTACTGTGTCCCACGCACCCTCACATTGACGAATTAACGCAGAGTTTTCGTCGCTATGACATACTATAGGAGCCATGCCTTCTGTTTCCCAATCGAGTATTGTTTCCCCGGCAACGAAAGGGATGTCTGCTAGGAGTGGATTATCTTTTTTCCGATGCACTATTTCATGTTTCCTGTGTCCCACGCACCCTCACATTGACGAATTAACGCAGAATTTGCGTCGCTACAACATACTATAGGAGCCATGCCTACTGTTTCCCAATCGAGTATTGTTTCCCCCGCAACGAAAGGGCTGTCTGCTAGGAGTGGATTATCTCTTTTCCGATGCACTATTTCATGTTTACTGTGTCCCACGCACCCTCACATTGACGAATTAACGCAGAAATGGCGTCGCTATGACATACTATAGGAGCCATGCCTTCTGTTTCCCAATCGAGTATTGTTTCCCCGGCAACGAAAGGGCTGTCTGCTAGGAGTGGATTATCTCTTTTCCGATGCACTATTTCATGTTTACTGTGTCCCACGCACCCTCACATCAAAGACTTAACGCAGAGTTTGCGTCGCTATGACATACTATAGGAGCCATGCCTCCTGTTTCCCAATCGAGTATTGTTTCCCCGGCAACGAAAGGGATGTCTGCTAGGAGTGGATTATCTCTTTTCCGATGCACTATTTCATGTTTACTGTGTCCCACGCACCCTCACATCGACGAATTAACGCAGAGTTTGCGTCGCTATGACATACTATAGGAGCCATGCCTTCTGTTTCCCAATCGAGTATTGTTTCCCCGGCAACGAAAGGGCTGTCTGCTAGGAGTGGATTATCTCTTTTCCGATGCACTATTTCATGTTTACTGTGTCCCACGCACCCTCACATTGACGAATTAACGCAGAATTTGCGTCGCTACAACATACTATAGGAGCCATGCCTTCTGTTTCCCAATCGAGTATTGTTTCCCCGGCAACGAAAGGGCTGTCTGCTAGGAGTGGATTATCTCTTTTCCGATGCACTATTTCATGTTTACTGTGTCCCACGCACCCTCACATTGACGAATTAATGCAGAAATGGCGTCGCGATGACATACTATAGGAGCCATGCCTTCTGTTTCCCAATCGAGTATTGTTTCCCCGGCAACGAAAGGGCTGTCTGCTAGGAGTGGATTATCTCTTTTCCGATGCACTATTTCATGTTTGCTGTGTCCCACGCACCCTCACATTGACGAATTATCGCAGAAATGGCGTCGCGATGACATACTATAGGAGCCATGCCTTCTGTTTCCCAATCGAGTATTGTTTCCCCGGCAACGAAAGGGCTGTCTGCTAGGAGTGGATTATCTCTTTTCCGATGCACTATTTCATGTTTACTGTGTCCCACGCACCCTCACATTGACGAATTAACGCAGAAATGGCGTCGCTATGACATACTATAGGAGCCATGACTTCTGTTTCCCAATCGAGTATTGTTTCCCCGGCAACGAAAGGGCTGTCTGCTAGGAGTGGATTATCTCTTTTCCGATGCACTATTTCATGTTTACTGTGTCCCACGCACCCTCACATTGACGAATTAACGCAGAAATGGCGTCGCTATGACATACTATAGGAGCCATGCCTTCTGTTTCCCAATCGAATACTGTTTCCCCGGCAACGAAAGGGCTGTCTGCTAGGAGTGGATTATCTCTTTTCCGATACACTATTTCATGTTTACTGTGTTCCACGCACCCTCACATTGACGAATTAACGCATAAATGGCGTCGCTATGACATACTATAAGAGCCATGACTTCTGTTTCCCAATCGAGTATTGTTTCCCCGGCAACGAAAGGGCTGTCTGCTAGGAGTGGATTATCTCTTTCCCGATGCACTATTTCATGTTTACTGTGTCCCACGCACCCTCACATTGACGAATTAACGCAGAATTTGCGTCACTATGATATACTATGGGAGCCATGCCTTCTGTTTCCCAATCGAGTATTGTTTCCCCGGCAACGAAAGGGCTGTCTGCCAGGAGTGGATTATCTCTTTTCCGATGCACTATTTCATGTTTACTGTGTCCCACGCACCCTCACATTGACGAATTAACGCAGAAATGGCGTCGCTATGACATACTATAGGAGCCATGCCTTCTGTTTCCCAATCGAGTATTGTTTCCCCAGCAACGAAAGGGCTGTCTGCTAGGAGTGGATTATCTCTTTTCCGATGCACTATTTCATGTTTACTGTGTCCCACGCACCCTCACATCGACGACTTAACGCAGAGTTTGCGTCGCTATGACATACTATAGGAGCCATGCCTTCTGTTTCCCAATCGAGAATTTTTTCCCCGGCAACGAAAGGGCTGTCTGCTAGGAGTGGATTATCTCTTTTCCGATGCACTATGTCATGTTTACTGTGACCCACGCACCCTCACATCGACGAATTAACGCAGGAATGGCGTCGCTATGAAATACTATAGGAGCCATGACTTCTGTTTCCCAATCGAGTATTGTTTCCCCGGCAACGAAAGGGCTGTCTGCTAGGAGTGTATTATCTCTTTTCCGATGCACTATTTCATGTTTACTGTCCCACGCACCCTCACATTGATGAATTAACGTAGAAATGGCGTCGCTATGACATACTATAGGAGCCATGCCTTCCGTTTCCCAATCGAGTATTGTTTCCCCGACAACGAAAGGGCTGTCTGCTAGGAGTGGATTATCTCTTTTCCGATGCACTATTTCATGTTTACTGTGTCCCACGCACCTTCACTTTGACGAATTAACGCAGAGTTTTCGTCGCTATGACATACTATAGGAGCCATGCCTTCTGTTTCCCAATCGAGTATTGTTTCCCCGGCAACGAAAGGGATGTCTGCTAGGAGTGGATTATCTCTTTTCCGATGCACTATTTCATGTTTACTGTGTCCCACGCACCCTCACATTGACGAATTAACGCAGAATTTGCGTCGCTACAACATACTATAGGAGCCATGCCTTCTGTTTCCCAATCGAGTATTGTTTCCCCGGCAACGAAAGGGCTGTCTGCTAGGAGTGGATTATCTCTTTTCCGATGCACTATTTCATGTTTACTGTGTCCCACGCACCCTCACATTGACGAATTAACGCAGAAATGGCGTCGCGATAACATACTATAGGAGCCATGCCTTCTGGTTCCCAATCGAGTATTGTTTCCCCGGCAACGAAAGGGCTGTCTGCTAGGAGTGGATTATCTCTTTTCCGATGCACTATTTCATGTTTACTGTGTCCCACGCACCCTCACATCGACGACTTAACGCAGAGTTTGCGTCGCTATGACATACTATAGGGGCCATGCCTTCTGTTTCCCAATCGAGTATTGTTTCCCCGGCAACGAAAGGGCTGTCTGCTAGGAGTGGATTATCTCTTTTCCGATGCACTATTTCATGTTTACTGTCCCACGCACCCTCACATTGATGAATTAACGCAGAAATGGCGTCGCTATGACATACTATAGGAGCCATGCCTTCTGTTTCCCAATCGAGTATTGTTTCCCCGGCAACGAAAGGGCTATCTGCTAGGAGTGGATTATCTCTTTTCCGATGCACTATTTCATGTTTACTGTGTCCCACGCACCCTCACATTGACGAATTAACGCAGAAATGGCGTCGCTATGACATACTATAGGAGCCATGCCTTCTGTTTCCCAATCGAGTATTGTTTCCCCGGCAACGAAAGGGCTGTCTGCTAGGAGTGGATGATCTCTTTTCCGATGCACTATTTCATGTTTACTGTGTCCCACGCACCCTCACATCGACGACTTAACGCAGAGTTTGCGTCGCTATGACATACTATAGGAGCCACGCCTTCTGTTTTCCAATCGAGAATTTTTTCCCCGGCAACGAAAGGGCTGTCTGCTAGGAGTGGATTATCTCTTTTCCGATGCACTATTTCATGTTTACTGTGTCCCACGCACCCTCACATCGACGAATTAACGCAGAATTTGCGTCGCTACAACATACTATAGGAGCCATGCCTTCTGTTTCCCAATCGAGTATTGTTTCCCCGGCAACGAAAGGGCTGTCTGCTAGGAGTGGATTATCTCTTTTCCGATGCACTATTTCATGTTTACTGTGTCCCACGCACCCTCACATTGACGAATTAACGCAGAAATGGCGTCGCGATAACATACTATAGGAGCCATGCCTTCTGGTTCCCAATCGAGTATTGTTTCCCCGGCAACGAAAGGGCTGTCTGCTAGGAGTGGATTATCTCTTTTCCGATGCACTATTTCATGTTTACTGTGTCCCACGCACCCTCACATTGACGAATTAACGCAGAAATGGCGTCGCGATAACATACTATAGTAGCCATGCCTTCTGGTTCCCAATCGAGTATTGTTTCCCCGGCAACGAAAGGGCTGTCTGCTAGGAGTGGATTATCTCTTTTCCGATGCACTATTTCATGTTTACTGTGTCCCACGCACCCTCACATTGACGAATTAACGCAGAAATGGCGTCGCTATGACATACTATAGGAGCCATGCCTTCTGTTTCCCAATCGAGTATTGTTTCCCCGGCAACGGAAGGGCTGTCTGCTAGGAGTGGATTATCTCTTTTCCGATGCACTATTTCATGTTTACTGTGTCCCACGCACCCTCACATCGACGACTTAACGCAGAGTTTGCGTCGCTATGACATACTATAGGAGCCATGCCTTCTGTTTCCCAATCGAGAATTTTTTCCCCGGCAACGAAAGGGCTGTCTGCTAGGAGTGGATTATCTCTTTTCCGATGCACTATTTCATGTTTACTGTGTCCCACGCACCCTCACATCGACGAATTAACGCAGAGTTTGCGTCGCTATGACATACTATAGGAGCTATGCCTTCTGTTTCCCAATCGAGTATTGTTTCCCCGGCAACGAAAGGGCTGTCTGCTAGGAGTGGATTATCTCTTTTCCGATGCACTATTTCATGTTTACTGTCCCACACACCCTCACATTGATGAATTAACGTAGAAATGGCGTCGCTATGACATACTATAGGAGCCATGCCTTCCGTTTCCCAATCGAGTATTGTTTCCCCGGCAACGAAAGGGCTGTCTGCTAGGAGTGGATTATCTCTTTTCCGATGCACTATTTCATGTTTACTGTGTCCCACGCACCCTCACATTGACGAATTAACGCAGAGTTTTCGTCGCTATGACATACTATAGGAGCCATGCCTTCTGTTTCCCAGTCGAGTATTGTTTCCCCGGCAACGAAAGGGATGTCTGCTAGGAGTGGATTATCTCTTTTCCGATGCACTATTTCATGTTTACTGTGTCCCACGCACCCTCACATTGACGAATTAACGCAGAATTTGCGTCGCTACAACATACTATAGGAGCCATGCCTTCTGTTTCCCAATCGAGTATTGTTTCCACGGCAACGAAAGGGCTGTCTGCTAGGAGTGGATTATCTCTTTTCCGATGCACTATTTCATGTTTACTGTGTCCCACGCACCCTCACATTGACGAATTAAAGCAGAAATGGCGTCGCGATAACATACTATAGGAGCCATGCCTTCTGGTTCCCAATCGAGTATTGTTTCCCCGGCAACAAAAGGGCTGTCTGCTAGGAGTGGATTATCTCTTTTCCGATGCACTATTTCATGTTTACTGTGTCCCACGCACCCTCACATTGACGAATTAACGCAGAAATGGCGTCGCTATGACATACTATAGGACCCATGCCTTCTGTTTCCCAATCGAGTATTGTTTCCCCAGCAACGAAAGGGCTGTCTGCTAGGAGTGGATTATCTCTATTCCGATGCACTATTTTATGTTTACTGTGTCCCACGCACCCTCACATTGACGAATTAACGCAGAAATGGCGTCGCTATGACATACTATAGGAGCCATGCCTTCTGTTTCCCAATCGAGTATAGTTTCCCCGGCAACGAAAGGGCTGTCTGCTAGGAGTGGATTATCTCTTTTCCGATGCACTATTTCATGTTTACTGTGTCCCACGCACCCTCACATTGACGAATTAACGCAGAAATGGCGTCGCTATGACATACTATAGGAGCCATGCCTTCTGTTTCCCAATCGAGTATTGTTTCCCCGGCAACGAAAGGGCTGTCTGCTAGGAGTGCATTATCTCTTTTCCGATGCACTATTTCATGTTTACTGTGTCCCACGCACCCTCACATTGACGAATTAACGCAGAAATGGCGTCGCTATGACATACTATAGGAGCCATGCCTTCTGTTTCCCAATCGAGTATTGTTTCCCCGGCAACGAAAGGGCTGTCTGCTAGGAGTGGATTATCTCTTTTCCGATTCACTATTTCATATTTACTGTGTCCCACGCACCCTGACATTGACGAATTAACGCAGAAATGGCGTCGCGATGACATACTATAGGAGCCATGCCTTCTGTTTCTCAATGGAGTATTGTCTCCCCGGCAACGAAAGGGCTGTCTGCTAGGAGTGGATTATCTCTTTTCCGATGCACTATTTCATGTTTACTGTGTCCCACGCACCCTCACATTGACGAATTAACGCAGAAATGGCATCGCGATGACATACTATAGGAGCCATGCCTTCTGTTTCTCAATCGAGTATTGTTTCCCCGGCAACGAAAGGGCTGTCTGCTAGGAGTGGATTATCTCTTTTCCGATGCACTATTTCATGTTTACTGTGTCCCACGCACCCTCACATTGACGAATTAATGCAGAAATGGCGACGCGATGACATACTATAAAAGCCATGCCTTCTGTTTCCCAATCGAGTATTGTTTCCCCGGCAACGAAAGGGACGTCTGCTAGGAGTGGATTATCTCTTTTCCGATGCACTATTTCATGTTTACTGTGTCCCACGCACCCTCACATTGATGAATTAACGCAGAAATGGCGTCGCGATGACATACTATAGGAGCCATGCCTTCTGTTTCCCAATCGAGTATTGTTTCCCCGGCAACGAAAGGGATGTCTGCTAGGAGTGGATTATCTCTTTTCCGATGCACTATTTCATGTTTACTGTGTCCCACGCACCCTCACATTGACGAATTAACGCAGAAATGGCGTCGCTATGACATACTATAGGAGCCATGCCTTCTGTTTCCCAATCGAGTATTGTTTCCCCGGCAACGAAAGGGCTGTCTGCTAGGAGTGGATTATCTCTTTTCCGATGCACTATTTCATGTTTAATGTGTCCCACGCACCCTCACATCGACGACTTAACGCAGAGTTTGCGTCGCTATGACATACTATAGGAGCCATGCCTTCTGTTTCCCAATCGAGAATTTTTCCCCGGCAACGAAAGGGCTGTCTGCTAGGAGTGGATTATCTCTTTTCCGATGCACTATTTCATGTTTACTGTGTCCCACGCACCCTCACATCGACGAATTAACGCAGAGTTTGCGTCGCTATGACATACTATAGGAGCCATGCCTTCTGTTTCCCAATCGAGTATTGTTTCCCCGGCAACGAAAGGGCTGTCTGCTAGGAGTGTATTATCTCTTTTCCGATGCACTATTTCATGTTTACTGTCCCACGCACCCTCACATTGATGAATTAACGTAGAAATGGCGTCCCTATGACATACTATAGGAGCCATGCCTTCCGTTTCCCAATCGAGTATTGTTTCCCCGGCAACGAAAGGGCTGTCTGCTAGGAGTGGATTAACTCTTTTCCGATGCACTATTTCATGTTTACTGTGTCCCACGCACCCTCACATTGACGAATTAACGCAGAGTTTTCGTCGCTATGACATACTATAGGAGCCATGCCTTCTGTTTCCCAATCGAGTATTGTTTCCCCGGCAACGAAAGGGATGTCTCCTAGGAGTGGATTATCTCTTTTCCGATGCACTATTTCATGTTTACTGTGTCCCACCCACCCTCACATTGACGAATTAACGCAGAATTTGCGTCGCTACAACATACTATAGGAGCCATGCCTTCTGTTTCCCAATCGAGTATTGTTTCCCTGGCAACGAAAGGGCTGTCTGCTAGGAGTGGATTATCTCTTTTCCGATGCACTATTTCATGTTTACTGTGTCCCACGCACCCTCACATTGACGAATTAACGCAGAAATGGCATCGCGATGACATACTATAGGAGCCATGCCTTCTGTTTCTCAATCGAGTATTGTTTCCCCGGCAACGAAAGGGCTGTCTGCTATTAGTGGATTATCTCTTTTCCGATGCACTATTTCATGTTTACTGTGTCCCACGCACCCTCACATTGACGAATTAATGCAGAAATGGCGACGCGATGACATACTATAGGAGCCATGCCTTCTGTTTCCCAATCGAGTATTGTTTCCCCGGCAACGAAAGGGACGTCTGCTAGGAGTGGATTATCTCTTTTCCGATGCACTATTTCATGTTTACTGTGTCCCACGCACCCTCACATTGATGAATTAACGCAGAAATGGCGTCGCGATGACATACTATAGGAGCCATGCCTTCTGTTTCCCAATCGAGTATTGTTTCCCCGGCAACGAAAGGGCTGTCTGCTAGGAGTGGATTATCTCTTTTCCGATGCACTATTTCATGTTTAATGTGTCCCACGCACCCTCACATCGACGACTTAACGCAGAGTTTGCGTCGCTATGACATACTATAGGAGCCATGCCTTCTGTTTCCCAATCGAGAATTTTTTCCCCGGCAACGAAAGGGCTGTCTGCTAGGAGTGGATTATCTCTTTTCCGATGCACTATTTCATGTTTACTGTGTCCCACGCACCCTCACATCGACGAATTAACGCAGAGTTTGCGTCGCTATGACATACTATAGGAGCCATGCCTTCTGTTTCCCAATCGAGTATTGTTTCCCCGGCAACGAAAGGGCTGTCTGCTAGGAGTGTATTATCTCTTTTCCGATGCACTATTTCATGTTTACTGTGTCCCACGCACCCTCACATTGACGAATTAACGCAGAAATGGCATCGCGATGACATACTATAGGAGCCATGCCTTCTGTTTCTCAATCGAGTATTGTTTCCCCGGCAACGAAAGGGCTGTCTGCTATTAGTGGATTATCTCTTTTCCGATGCACTATTTCATGTTTACTGTGTCCCACGCACCCTCACATTGACGAATTAATGCAGAAATGGCGACGCGATGACATACTATAGGAGCCATGCCTTCTGTTTCCCAATCGAGTATTGTTTCCCCGGCAACGAAAGGGATGTCTGCTAGGAGTGGATTATCTCTTTTCCGATGCACTATTTCATGTTTACTGTGTCCCACGCACCCTCACATTGACGAATTAACGCAGAAATGGCGTCGCTATGACATACTATAGGAGCCATGCCTTCTGTTTCCCAATCGAGTATTGTTTCCCCGGCAACGAAAGGGCTGTCTGCTAGGAGTGGATTATCTCTTTTCCGATGCACTATTTCATGTTTAATGTGTCCCACGCACCCTCACATCGACGACTTAACGCAGAGTTTGCGTCGCTATGACATACTATAGGAGCCATGCCTTCTGTTTCCCAATCGAGAATTTTTTCCCCGGCAACGAAAGGGCTGTCTGCTAGGAGTGGATTATCTCTTTTCCGATGCACTATTTCATGTTTACTGTGTCCCACGCACCCTCACATCGACGAATTAACGCAGAGTTTGCGTCGCTATGACATACTATAGGAGCCATGCCTTCTGTTTCCCAATCGAGTATTGTTTCCCCGGCAACGAAAGGGGTGTCTGCTAGGAGTGTATTATCTCTTTTCCGATGCACTATTTCATGTTTACTGTCCCACGCACCCTCACATTGATGAATTAACGTAGAAATGGCGTCCCTATGACATACTATAGGAGCCATGCCTTCCGTTTCCCAATCGAGTATTGTTTCCCCGGCAACGAAAGGGCTGTCTGCTAAGGAGTGGATTATCTCTTTTCCGATGCACTATTTCATGTTTACTGTGTCCCACGAACCCTCACATTGACGAATTAACGCAGAGTTTTCGTCGCTATGACATACTATAGGAGCCATGCCTTCTGTTTCCCAATCGAGTATTGTTTCATCGGCAATGAAAGGGATGTCTGCTAGGAGTGGATTATCTCTTTTCCGATGCACTATTTCATGTTTACTGTGTCCCACCCACCCTCACATTGACGAATTAACGCAGAATTTGCGTCGCTACAACATACTATAGGAGCCATGCCTTCTGTTTCCCAATCGAGTATTGTTTCCCCGGCAACGAAAGGGCTGTCTGCTAGGAGTGGATTATCTCTTTTCCGATGCACTATTTCATGTTTACTGTGTCCCACGCACCCTCACATTGACGAATTAACGCAGAAATGGCGTCGCGATAACATACTATAGGAGCCATGCCTTCTGTTTCCCAATCGAGTATTGTTTCCCCGGCAACGAAAGGGCTGTCTGCTAGGAGTGGATTATCTCTTTTCCGATGCACTATTTCATGTTTACTGTGTCCCACGCACCCTCACATCGACGACTTAACGCAGAGTTTGCGTCGCTATGACGTACTATAGGAGCCATGCCTTCTGTTTCCCAATCGAGTATTGTTTCCCCGGCAACGAAAGGGCTGTCTGCTAGGAGTGGATTATCTCTTTTCCGATGCACTATTTCATATTTACTGTCCCACGCACCCACACATTGATGAATTAACGCAGAAATGGCGTCGCTATGACATACTATAGGAGCCATGCCTTCTGTTTCCCAATCGAGTATTGTTTCCCCGGCAACGAAAGGGCTGTCTGCTAGGAGTGGATTATCTCTTTTCCGATGCACTATTTCATGTTTACTGTGTCCCACGCACCCTCACATTGACGAATTAACGCAGAAATGGCGTCGCTATGACATACTATAGGAGCCATGCCTTCTGTTTCCCAATCGAGTATTGTTTCCCCGGCAACGAAAGGGCTGTCTGCTAGGAGTGGCTTATCTCTTTTCCGATGCACTATTTCATGTTTACTGTGTCCCACGCACCCTCACATCGACGACTTAACGCAGAGTTTGCGTCGCTATGACATACTATAGGAGCCATGCCTTCTGTTTCCCAATCGAGAATTTTTTCCCCGGCAACGAAAGATCTGTCTGCTAGGAGTGGATTATCTCTTTTCCGATGCACTATTTCATGTTTACTGTGTCCCACGCACCCTCACATCGACGAATTAACGCAGAATTTGCGTCGCTACAACATACTATAGGAGCCATGCCTTCTGTTTCCCAATCGAGTATTGTTTCCCCGGCAACGAAAGGGCTGTCTGCTAGGAGTGGATTATCTCTTTTCCGATGCACTATTTCATGTTTACTATGTCCCACGCACCCTCACATTGACGAATTAACGCAGAAATGGCGTCGCGATAACATACTATAGGAGCCATGCCTTCTGGTTCCCAATCGAGTATTGTTTCCCCGGCAACGAAATGGCTGTCTGCTAGGAGTGGATTATCTCTTTTCCGATGCACTATTTCATGTTTACTGTGTCCCACGCACCCTCACATCGACGACTTAACGCAGAGTTTGCGTCGCTATGACATACTATAGGAGCCATGCCTTCTGTTTCCCAATCGAGTATTGTTTCCCCGGCAACAAAAGGGCTGTCTGCTAGGAGTGGATTATCTCTTTTCCGATGCACTATTTCATGTTTTTTCTGTCCCACGCACCCTCACATTGATGAATTAACGCAGAAATGGCGTCGCTATGACATACTATAGGAGCCATGCCTTCTGTTTCCCAATCGAGTATTGTTTCCCCGGCAACGAAAGGGCTGTCTGCTAGGAGTGGATTATCTCTTTTCCGATGCACTATTTCATGTTTACTGTGTCCCACGCACCCTCACATTGACGAATTAACGCAGAAATGGCGTCGCTATGACATACTATAGGAGCCATGCCTTCTGTTTCCCAATCGAGTATTGTTTCCCCGGCAACGAAAGGGCTGTCTGCTAGGAGTGGATTATCTCTTTTCCGATGCACTATTTCATGTTTACTGTGTCCCACGCACCCTCACATCGACGACTTAACGCAGAGTTTGCGTCGCTATGACATACTATAGGAGCCATGCCTTCTGTTTCCCAATCGAGAATTTTTTCCCCGGCAACGAAAGGGCTGTCTGCTAGGATTGGATTATCTCTTTTCCGATGCACTATTTCATGTTTACTGTGTCCCACGCACCCTCACATCGACGAATTAACGCAGAATTTGCGTCGCTACAACATACTATAGGAGCCATGCCTTCTGTTTCCCAATCGAGTATTGTTTCCCCGGCAACGAAAGGGCTGTCTGCTAGGAGTGGATTATCTCTTTTCCGATGCACTATTTCATGTTTACTGTGTCCCACGCACCCTCACATTGACGAATTAACGCAGAAATGGCGTCGCGATAACATACTATAGGAGCCATGCCTTCTGGTTCCCAATCGAGTATTGTTTCCCCGGCAACGAAAGGGCTGTCTGCTAGGAGTGGATTATCTCTTTTCCGATGCACTATTTCATGTTTACTGTGTCCCACGCACCCTCACATTGACGAATTAACGCAGAAATGGCGTCGCTATGACATACTATAGGAGCCATGCCTTCTGTTTCCCAATCGAGTATTGTTTCCCCCGCAACGAAAGGGCTGTCTGCTAGGAGTGGATTATCTCTTTTCCGATGCACTATTTCATGTTTACTGTGTCCCACGCACCCTCACATCGACGACATAACGCAGAGTTTGCGTCGCTATGACATACTATAGGAGCCATGCCTTCTGTTTCCCAATCGAGAATTTTTTCCCCGGCAACGAAAGGGCTGTCTGCTAGGAGTGGATTATCTCTTTTCCGATGCACTATTTCATGTTTACTGTGTCCCACGCACCCTCACATCGACGAATTAACGCAGAGTTTGCGTCGCTATGACATACTATAGGAGCCATGCCTTCTGTTTCCTAATCGAGTATTGTTTCCCCGGCAAAGAAAGGGCTGTCTGCTAGGAGTGGATTATCTCTTTTCCGATGCACTATTTCATGTTTACTGTCCCACGCACCCTCACATTGATGAATTAACGTAGAAATGGCGTCGCTATGACATACTATAGGAGCCATGCCTTCCGTTTCCCAATCGAGTATTGTTTCCCCGGCAACGAAAGGGCTGTCTGCTAGGAGTGGATTATCTCTTTTCCGATGCACTATTTCATGTTTACTGTGTCCCACGCACCCTCACATTGACGAATTAACGCAGAGTTTTCGTCGCTATGACATACTATAGGAGCTATGCCTTCTGTTCCCAATCGAGTATTGTTTCCCCGGCAACGAAAGGGATGTCTGCTAGGAGTGGATTATCTCTTTTCCGATGCACTATTTCATGTTTACTGTGTCCCACGCACCCTCACATTGACGAATTAACGCAGAATTTGCGTCGCTACAACATACTATAGGAGCCATGCCTTCTGTTTCCCAATCGAGTATTGTTTCCCCGGCAACGAAAGGGCTGTCTGCTAGGAGTGGATTATCTCTTTTCCGATTCACTATTTCATGTTTACTGTGTACCACGCACACTCACATTGACGAATTAACGCAGAAATGGCGTCGCGATAACATACTATAGGAGCCATGCCTTCTGTTTCCCAATCGAGTATTGTTTCCCCGGCAACGAAAGGGCTGTCTGCTCGGAGTGCATTATCTCTTTTCCGATGCACTATTTCATGTTTACTGTGTCCCACGCACCCTCACATTGACGAATTAACGCAGAAATGGCGTCGCTATGACATACTATAGCAGCCATGCCTTCTGTTTCCCAATCGAGTATTGTTTCCCCGGCAACGAAAGGGCTGCCTGCTAGGAGTGGATTATCTCTTTTCCGATTCACTATTTCATGTTTACTGTGTCCCACGCACCCTGACATTGACGAATTAACGCAGAAATGGCGTCGCGATGACATACTATAGGAGCCATGCCTTCTGTTTCTCAATGGAGTATTGTTTCCCCGGCAACGAAAGGGCTGTCTGCTAGGAGTGGATTATCTATTTTCCGATGCACTATTTCATGTTTACTGTGTCCCACGCACCCTCACATTGACGAATTAACGCAGAAATGGCATCGCGATGACATACTATAGGAGCCATGCCTTCTGTTTCTCAATCGAGTATTGTTTCCCCGGCAACGAAAGGGCTGTCTGCTATTAGTGGATTATCTCTTTTCCGATGCACTATTTCATGTTTACTGTGTCCCACGCACCCTCACATTGACGAATTAATGCAGAAATGGCGACGCGATGACATACTATAGGAGCCATGCCTTCTGTTTCCCAATCGAGTATTGTTTCCCCGGCAACGAAAGGGATGTCTGCTAGGAGTGGATTATCTCTATTCCGATGCACTATTTCATGTTTACTGTGTCCCACGCACCCTCACATTGACGAATTAACGCAGAAATGGCGTCGCTATGACATACTATAGGAGCCATGCCTTCTGTTTCCCAATCGAGTATTGTTTCCCCGGCAACGAAAGGGCTGTCTGCTAGGAGTGGATTATCTCTTTTCCGATGCACTATTTCATGTTTAATGTGTCCCACGCACCCTCACATCGACGACTTAACGCAGAGTTTGCGTCGCTATGACATACTATAGGAGCCATGCCTTCTGTTTCCCAATCGAGAATTTTTTCCCCGGCAACGAAAGGGCTGTCTGCTAGGAGTGGATTATCTCTTTTCCGATGCACTATTTCATGTTTACTGTGTCCCACGCACCCTCACATCGACGAATTAACGCAGAGTTTGCGTCGCTATGACATACTATAGGAGCCATGCCTTCTGTTTCCCAATCGAGTATTGTTTCCCCGGCAACGAAAGGGCTGTCTGCTAGGAGTGTATTATCTCTTTTCCGATGCACTATTTCATGTTTACTGTCCCACGCACCCTCACATTGATGAATTAACGTAGAAATGGCGTCCCTATGACATACTATAGGAGCCATGCCTTCCGTTTCCCAATCGAGTATTGTTTCCCCGGCAACGAAAGGGCTGTCTGCTAGGAGTGGATTATCTCTTTTCCGATGCACTATTTCATGTTTACTGTGTCCCACGCACCCTCACATTGACGAATTAACGCAGAGTTTTCGTCGCTATGACATACTATAGGAGCCATGCCTTCTGTTTCCCAATCGAGTATTGTTTTCCCGGCAACGAAAGGGATGTCTGCTAGGAGTGGATTATCTCTTTTCAGATGCACTATTTCATGTTTACTGTGTCCCACGCACCCTCACATCGACGACTTAACGCAGAGTTTGCGTCGCTATGACATACTATAGGAGCCATGCCTTCTGTTTCCCAATCGAGTATTGTTTCCCCGGCAACGAAAGGGCTGTCTGCTAGGAGTGGATTATCTCTTTTCCGATGCACTATTTCATGTTTACTGTCCCACGCACTCTCACATTGATGAATTAACGCAGAAATGGCGTCGCTATGACATTTTATAGGAGCCATGCCTTCTGTTTCCCAATCGAGTATTGTTTCCCCGGCAACGAAAGGGCTGTCTGCTAGGAGTGGATTATCTCTTTTCCGATGCACTATTTCATGTTTACTGTGTCCCACGCACCCTCACATTGACGAATTAACGCAGAAATGGCGTCGCTATGACATACTATAGGAGCCATGCCTTCTGTTTCCCAATCGAGTATTGTTTCCCCGGCAACGAAAGGGCTGTCTGCTAGGAGTGGATTATCTCTTTTCCGATGCACTATTTCATGTTTACTGTGTCCCACGCACCCTCACATCGACGACTTAACGCAGAGTTTGCGTCGCTATGACATACTATAGGAGCCATGCCTTCTGTTTCCCAATCGAGAATTTTTTCCCCGGCAACGAAAGGGCTGTCTGCTAAGAGTGGATTATCTCTTTTCCGATGCACTATTTCATGTTTACTGTGTCCCACGCACCCTCACATCGACGAATTAACGCAGAATTTGCGTCGCTACAACATACTATAGGAGCCATGCCTTCTGTTTCCCAATCGAGTATTGTTTCCCCGGCAACGAAAGGGCTGTCTGCTAGGAGTGGATTATCTCTTTTCCGATGCACTATTTCATGTTTACTGTGTCCCACGCACCCTCACATTGACGAATTAACGCAGAAATGGCGTCGCGATAACATACTATAGGAGCTATGCCTTCTGGTTCCCAATCGAGTATTGTTTCTCCGGCAACGAAATGGCTGTCTGCTAGGAGTGTATTATCTCTTTTCCGATGCACTATTTCATGTTTACTGTGTCCCACGCACCCTCACATTGACGAATTAACGCAGAAATGGCGTCGCGATAACATACTATAGGAGCCATGCCTTCTGGTTCCCAATCGAGTATTGTTTCCCCGGCAACGAAAGGGCTGTCTGCTAGGAGTGGATTATCTCTTTTCCGATGCACTATTTCATGTTTACTGTGTCCCACGCACCCTCACATTGACGAATTAACGCAGAAATGGCGTCGCTATGACATACTATAGGAGCCATGCCTTCTGTTTCCCAATCGAGTATTGTTTCCCCGGCAACGAAAGGGCTGTCTGCTAGGAGTGGATTATCTCTTTTCCGATGCACTATTTCATGTTTACTGTGTCCCACGCACCCTCACATCGACGACTTAACGCAGAGTTTGCGTCCCTATGACATACTATAGGAGCCATGCCTTCTGTTTCCCAATCGAGAATTTTTTCCCCGGCAACGAAAGGGCTGTCTGCTAGGAGTGGATTATCTCTTTTCCGATGCACTATTTCATGTTTACTGTGTCCCACGCACCCTCACATTGACGAATTAACGCAGAGTTTTCGTCGCTATGACATACGATAGGAGCTATGCCTTCTGTTTCCCAATCGAGTATTGTTTCCCCGGCAACGAAAGGGATGTCTGCTAGGAGTGGATTATCTCTTTTCCGATGCACTATTTCATGTTTACTGTGTCCCACGCACCCTCACATTGACGAATTAACGCAGAATTTGCGTCGCTACAACATACTATAGGAGCCATGCCTTCTGTTTCCCAATCGAGTATTGTTTCCCCGGCAACGAAAGGGCTGTCTGCTAGGAGTGGATTATCTCTTTTCCGATTCACTATTTCATGTTTACTGTGTCCCACGCACCCTCACATTGACGAATTAACGCAGAAATGGCGTCGCGATAACATACTATAGGAGCCATGCCTTCTGGTTCCCAATCGAGTATTGTTTCCCCGGCAACGAAAGGGCTGTCTGCTAGGAGTGGATTATCTCTTTTCCGATGCACTATTTCATGTTTACTGTGTCCCACGCACCCTCACATTGACGAATTAACGCAGAAGTGGCGTCGCTATGACATACTATAGGAGCCATGCCTTCTGTTTCCCAATCGAGTATTGTTTCCCCGGCAACGAAAGGGCTGTCTGCTAGGAGTGGATTATCTCTTTTCCGATGCACTATATTATGTTTACTGTGTCCCACGCACCCTCACACTGACGAATTAACGCAGAAATGGCGTCGCTATGACATACTATAGGAGCCATGCCTTCTGTTTCCCAATCGAGTATTGTTTCCCCGGCAACGAAAGGGCTGTCTGCTAGGAGTGGATTATCTCTTTTCCGATGCACTATTTCATGTTTACTGTGTCCCACGCACCCTCACATTGACGAATTAACGCAGAAATGGCGTCGCGATGACATACTATAGGAGCCATGCCTTCTGTTTCTCAATCGAGTATTGTTTCCCCGGCAACGAAAGGGCTGTCTGCTAGGAGTGGATTATCTCTTTTCCGATGCACTATTTCATGTTTACTGTGTCCCACGCACCCTCACATTGACGAATTAACGCAGAAATGGCATCGCGATGACATACTATAGGAGCCATGCCTTCTGTTTCTCAATCGAGTATTGTTTCCCCGGCAACGAAAGGGCTGTCTGCTAGGAGTGGATTATCTCATTTCCGATGCACTATTTCATGTTTACTGTGTCCCACGCACCCTCACATTGACGAATTAACGCAGAGTTTTCGTCGCTATGGCATACGATAGGAGCTATGCCTTCTGTTTCCCAATCGAGTATTGTTTCCCCGGCAACGAAAGGGATGTCTGCTAGGAGTGGATTATCTCTTTTCCGATGCACTATTTCATGTTTACTGTGTCCCACGCACCCTCACATTGACGAATTAACGCAGAATTTGCGTCGCTACAACATACTATAGGAGCCATGCCTTCTGTTTCCCAATCGAGTATTGTTTCCCCGGCAACGAAAGGGCTGTCTGCTAGGAGTGGATTATCTCTTTTCCGATTCACTATTTCATGTTTACTATGTCCCACGCACCCTCACATTGACGAATTAACGCAGAAATGGCGTCGCGATAACATACTATAGGAGCCATGCCTTCTGGTTCCCAATCGAGTATTGTTTCCCCGGCAACGAAAGGGCTGTCTGCTAGGAGTGGATTATCTCTTTTCCGATGCACTATTTCATGTTTACTGTGTCCCACGCACCCTCACATTGACGAATTAACGCAGAAATGGCGTCGCTATGACATACTATAGGAGCCATGCCTTCTGTTTCCCAATCGAGTATTGTTTCCCCGGCAACGAAAGGGCTGTCTGCTAGGAGTGGATTATCTCTTTTCCGATGCACTATTTCATGTTTACTGTGTCCCACGCACCCTCACATTGACGAATTAACGCAGAAATGGCGTCGCTATGACATACTATAGGAGCCTCGCCTTCTGTTTCCCAATCGAGTATTGTTTCCCCGGCAACGAAAGGGATGTCTGCTAGGAGTGGTTTATCTCTTTTCTGATACACTATTTCATGTTTACTGTGTCCCACGCACCCTCACATTGACGAATTAACGCAGAAATGGCGTCGCTATGACATACTATAGGAGCCATGCCTTCTGTTTACCAATCGAGTATTGTTTCCCCGGCAACGAAAGGGCTGTCTGCTAGGAGTGGATTATCTCTTTTCCGATGCACTATTTCATGTTTACTGTGTCCCACGCACCCTCACATTGACGAATTAACGCAGAATTTGCGCCACTATGATATACTATAGGAGCCATGCCTTCTGTTTTCCAATCGAGTATTGTTTCCCCGGCAACGAAAGGGCTGTCTGCTAGGAGTGGATTATCTCTTTTCCGATGCACTATTTCATGTTTGCTTTGTCCCACGTACCCTCACATTGACGAATTAACGCAGAAATGGCGTCGCTATGACATACTATAGGAGCCATGCCTTCTGTTTCCCAATCGAGTATTGTCTCCCCGGCAACGAAAGGGATGTCTGCTAGTAGTGGATTATCTCTTTTCCGATGCGCTATTTCATGTTTACTGTGTCCCACGAACCCTCACATTGACGAATTAACGCAGAAATGGCGACGCTATGACATACTATAGGAGCCATGACTTCTGTTTTCCAATCGAGTATTGTTTCCCCGGCAACGAAAGGGATGTCTGCTAGGAGTGGATTATCTCTTTTCCGATGCACTATTTCATGTTTACTGTGTCCCACGCACCCTCACATTGACGAATTAACGCAGAATTTGCGTCGCTATGACATACTATAGGAGCCATGCCTTCTGTTTCTCAATCGAGTATTGTTTCCCCGGCAACGAAAGGGCTGTCTGCTAGGAGTGGATTATCTCTTTTCCGATGCACTATTTCATGTTTACTGTGTCCCACGCACCCTCACATTGACGAATTAACGCAGAAATGGCGTCGCTATGACATACTATAGGAGCCATGCCTTCTGTTTCCCAATTGAGTATTGTTTCTCCGGCAACGAAAGGGCTGTCTGCTAGGAGTGGATTACCTATTTTCCGATGCACTATTTCATGTTTACTGTGTCCCACGCACCCTCACATTGACGAATTAACGCAGAAATGGCGTCGCGATGACATACTATAGGAGCCATGCCTTCTGTTTCCCAATCGAGTATTGTTTCCCCGGCAACGAAAGGGCTGTCTGCTAGGAGTGGATTATCTCTTTTCCGATGCACTATTTCATGTTTACTGTGTCCCACGCACCCTCACATTGACGAATTAACGCAGAAATGGCGTCGCGATGACATACTATAGGAGCCATGCCTTCTGTTTCTCAATCGAGTATTGTTTCCCCGGCAACGAAAGGGCTGTCTGCTAGGAGTGGATTATCTCTTTTCCGATGCACTATTTCATGTTTACTGTGTCCCACGCACCCTCACATTGACGAATTAACGCAGAAATGGCGTCGCGATGACATACTATAGGAGCCATGCCTTCTGTTTCTCAATCGAGTATTGTTTCCCCGGCTACGAAAGGGCTGTCTGCTAGGAGTGGATTATCTCTTTTCCGATGCACTATTTCATGTTTACTGTGTCCCACGCACCCTCACATTGACGAATTAACGCAGAATTTGCGTCGCTATGACATACTATAGGAGCCATGCCTTCTGTTTCCCAATCGAGTATTGTTTCCCCGGCAACGAAAGGGCTGTCTGCTAGGAGTGGATTATCTCTTTTCCGATGCACTATTTCATGTTTACTGTGTCCCACGCACCCTCACATTGACGAATTAACGCAGAAATGGCGTCGCTATGACATACTATAGGAGCCATGCCTTCTGTTTCCCAATCGAGTATTGTTTCCCCGGCAACGAAAGGGCTGTCTGCTAGGAGTGGATTATCTCTTTTCCGATGCACTATTTCATGTTTACTGTGTCCCACGCACCCTCACATTGACGAATTAACGCAGAAATGGCGTCGCTATGACATACTATTGGAGCTATGCCTTCTGTTTCCCAATCGAGTATTGTTTCCCCGGCAACGAAAGGGCTGTCTGCTAGGAGTGGATTATCTCTTTTCCGATTCATTATTTCATGTTTACTGTGTCCCACGCACCCTCACATTGACGAATTAACGCAGAAATGGCGTCGCGATGACATACTATAGGAGCCATGCCTTCTGTTTCTCAATCGAGTATTGTTTCCCCGGCAACGAAAGGGCTGTCTGCTAGGAGTGGATTATCTCTTTTCCGATGCACTATTTCATGTTTACTGTGTCCCACGCACCCTCACATTGACGAATTAACGCAGAAATGGCGTCGCTATGACATACTATAGGAGCCATGCCTTCTGATTCTCAATCGAGTATTGTTTCTCCGGCAACGAAAGGGCTGTCTGCTAGGAGTGGATTATCTCTTTTCCGATGCACTATTTCATGTCTACTGTGTCCCACGCACCCTCACATTGACGAATTAACGCAGAAATGGCGTCGCGATGACACACTATAGGAGCCATGCCTTCTGTTTCTCAATCGAGTATTGTTTCCCCGGCAACGAAAGGGCTGTCTGCTAGGAGTGGATTATCTCTTTTCCGATGCACTATTTCATGTTTACTGTGTCCCACGCACCCTCACATTGACGAATTAACTCAGAAATGGCGTCGCTATGACATACTATAGGAGCCATGCCTTCTGTTTCTCAATCGAGTATTGTTTCCCCGGCAACGAAAGGGCTGTCTGCTAGGAGTGGATTATCTCTTTTCCGATGCACTATTTCATGTTTACTGTGTCCCACGCACCCTCACATTGACGAATTAACGCAGAAATGGCGTCGCGATGACATACCATAGGAGCCATGCCTTCTGTTTCCCAATCGAGTATTGTGTCCCCGGCAACGAAAGGGATGTCTGCTAGGAGTGGATTATCTCTTTTCCGATGCACTATTTCATGTTTACTGTGTCCCACGCATCCTCACATTGACGAATTAACGCAGAAATGGGGTCGCTATGACATACTATAGGAGCCATGCCTTCTGTTTCCCAATCGAGTATTGTTTCCCCGGCAACGAAAGGGCTGTCTGCTAGGAGTGGATTATCTCTTTTCCGATGCACTATTTCATGTTTACTGTGTCCCACGCACCCTCACATTGACGAATTAACGCAGAAATGGCGTCGCTATGACATACTATAGGAGCCATGCCTTCTGTTTCCCAATCGAGTATTGTTTCCTCGGCAACGAAAGGGCTATCAGCTAGGAGTGGATTATCTCTTTTCCGATGCACTATTTCATGTTTACTGTGTCCCACGCACCCTCACATTGACGAATTAACGCAGAAATGGCGTCGCGATGACATACTATAGGAGCCATGCCTTCTGTTTCTCAATCGAGTATTGTTTCCCCGGCAACGAAAGGGCTGTCTGCTAGGAGTGGATTATCTCTTTTCCGATGCACTATTTCATGTTTACTGTGTCCCACGCACCCTCACATTGACGAATTAATTCAGAAATGGCGTCGCTATGACATACTATAGGAGCCATGCCTTCTGATTCTCAATCGAGTATTGTTTCTCCGGCAACGAAAGGGCTGTCTGCTAGGAGTGTATTATCTCTTTTCCGATGCACTATTTCATGTCTACTGTGTCCCACGCACCCTCACATTGACGAATTAACGCAGAAATGGCGTCGCGATGACACACTATAGGAGCCATGCCTTCTGTTTCTCAATCGAGTATTGTTTCCCCGGCAACGAAAGGGCTGTCTGCTAGGAGTGGATTATCTCTTTTCCGATGCACTATTTCATGTTTACTGTGTCCCACGCACCCTCACATTGACGAATTAACTCAGAAATGGCGTCGCTATGACATACTATAGGAGCCATGCCTTCTGTTTCTCAATCGAGTATTGTTTCCCCGGCAACGAAAGGGCTGTCTGCTAGGAGTGGATTATCTCTTTTCCGATGCACTATTTCATGTTTACTGTGTCCCACGCACCCTCACATTGACGAATTAACGCAGAAATGGCGTCGCGATGACACACTATAGGAGCCATGCCTTCTGTTTCTACATCGAGTATTGTTTCCCCGGCAACGAAAGGGCTGTCTGCTAGGAGTGGATTATCGCTTTTCCGATGCACTATTTCATGTTTACTGTGTCCCACGCACCCTCACATTGACGAATTAACGCAGAAATGGCGTCGCTATGACATACTATAGGTGCCATGCCTTCTGTTTCCCAATCGAGTATTGTTTCCCCGGCAACGAAAGGGCTGTCTGCTAGGAGTGGATTATCTCTTTTCCGATGCACTATTTCATGTTTACTGTGTCCCACGCACCCTCACATTGACGAATTAACGCAGAAATGGCGTCGCGATGACAAACTATAGGGGCCACGCCTTCTGTTTCCCAATCGAGTATTGTTTCCCCGTCAACGAAAGGGTTGTCTGCTAGGAGTGGATTATCTCTTTTCCGATGCACTATTTCATGTTTACTGTGTCCCACGCACCCTCACATTGACGAATTAACGCAGAAATGGCGTCGCTATGACATACTATAGGAGCCATGAATTCTGGTTCCCAATCGAGTATTGTTTCCCCGGCAACGAAAGGGCTGTCTGCTAGGAGTGGATTATCTCTTTTCCGATGCACTATTTCATGTTTACTGTGTCCCACGCACCCTCACATTGACGAATTAACGCAGAGTTTGCGTCGCTATGACATACTATAGGAGCCATGAATTCTGTTTCCCAATCGAGTATTGTTTCCCCGGCAACGAAAGGGCTGTCTGCTAGGAGTGGATTATCTCTTTTCCGATGCACTATTTCATGTTTACTGTGTCCCACGCACCCTCACATTGACGAATTAACGCAGAAATGGCGTCGCTATGACATACTATAGGAGCCATGCCTTCTGTTTCCCAATCGAGTATTGTTTCCCCGGCAACGAAAGGGCTGTCTGCTAGGAGTGGATTATCTCTTTTCCGATGCACTATTTCATGTTTGCTTTGTCCCACGTACCCTCACATTGACGAATTAACGCAGAAATGGCGTCGCTATGACATACTATAGGAGCCATGACTTCTGTTTCCCAATCGAGTATTGTCTCCCCGGCAACGAAAGGGATGTCTGCTAGTAGTGGATTATCTCTTTTCCGATGCGCTATTTCATGTTTACTGTGTCCCACGCACCCTCACATTGACGAATTAACGCAGAAATGGCGTCGCTATGACATACTATAGGAGCCATGACTTCTGTTTCCCAATCGAGTATTGTTTCCCCGGCAACGAAAGGGATGTCTGCTAGGAGTGGATTATCTCTTTTCCGATGCACTATTTCATGTTTACTGTGTCCCACGCACCCTCACATTGACGAATTAACGCAGAATTTGCGTCGCTATGACATACTATAGGAGCCATGCCTTCTGTTTCTCAATCGAGTATTGTTTCCCCGGCAACGAAAGGGCTGTCTGCTAGGAGTGGATTATCTCTTTTCCGATGCACTATTCCATGTTTACTGTGTCCCACGCACCCTCACATTGACGAATTAACGCAGAAATGGCGTCGCTATGACATACTATAGGAGCCATGCCTTCTGTTTCCCAATCGAGTATTGTTTCTCCGGCAACGAAAGGGCTGTCTGCTAGGAGTGGATTACCTCTTTTCCGATGCACTATTTCATGTTTACTGTGTCCCACGCACCCTCACATTGACGAATTAACGCAGAAATGGCGTCGCGATGACATACTATAGGAGCCATGCCTTCTGTTTCCCAATCGAGTATTGTTTCCCCGGCAACGAAAGGGCTGTCTGCTAGGAGTGGATTATCTCTTTTCCGATGCACTATTTCATGTTTACTGTGTCCCACGCACCCTCACATTGACGAATTAACGCAGAAATGGCGTCGCGATGACATACTATAGGAGCCATGCCTTCTGTTTCTCAATCGAGTATTGTTTCCCCGGCAACGAAAGGGCTGTCTGCTAGGAGTGGATTATCTCTTTTCCGATGCACTATTTCATGTTTACTGTGTCCCACGCACCCTCACATTGACGAATTAACGCAGAAATGGCGTCGCGATGACATACTATAGGAGCCATGCCTTCTGTTTCTCAATCGAGTATTGTTTCCCCGGCTACGAAAGGGCTGTCTGCTAGGAGTGGATTATCTCTTTTCCGATGCACTATTTCATGTTTACTGTGTCCCACGCACCCTCACATTGACGAAATAACGCAGACGTGGCGTCGCTATGACATACTATAGGAGCCATGCCTTCTGTTTCTCAATCGAGTATTGTTTCCCCGGCAACGAAAGGGCTGTCTGCTAGGAGTGGATTATCTCTTTTCCGATGCACTATTTCATGTTTACTGTGTCCCACACACCCTCACATTGACGAATTAACGCAGAAATGGCGTCGCTATGACATACTATAGGAGCCATGCCTTTTGTTTCTCAATCGAGTATTGTTTCCCCGGCAACGAAAGGGCTGTCCCCTAGGAGTGGATTATCTCTTTTCCGATGCACTATTTCATGTTTACTGTGTCCCACGCACCCTCACATTGACGAATTAACGCAGAAATGGCGTCGCGATGACATACTATAGGAGCCATGCCTTCTGTTTCTCAATCGAGTATTGTTTCCCCGGCAACGAAAGGGCTGTCTGCTAGGAGTGGATTATCTCTTTTCCGATGCACTATTTCATGTTTACTGTGTCCCACGCACCCTCACATTGACGAATTAACGCAGAGTTTGCGTCGCTATGACATACTATAGGAGCCATGAATTCTGTTTCCCAATCGAGTATTGTTTCCCCGGCAACGAAAGGGCTGTCTGCTAGGAGTGGATTATCTCTTTTCCGATGCACTATTTCATGTTTACTGTGTCCCACGCACCTTCACATTGACGAATTAACGCAGAATTTGCGTCGCTATGACATACTATAGGAGCCATGCCATCTGTTTCCCAATCGAGTATTGTTTCCCCGGCAACGAAAGGGCTGTCTGCTAGGAGTGGATTATCTCTTGTCCGATGCACTATTTCATGTTTACTGTGTCCCACGTACCCTCACATTGACTAATTAACGCAGAAATGGCGTCGCTATGACATACTATAGGAGCCATGCCTTCTGTTTCCCAATCGAGTATTGTTTCCCCGGCAACGAAAGGCATGTCTGCTAGGAGTGGATTATCGCGTTTGCGATGCGCTATTTCATGTTTACTGTGTCCCACGCAGCCTCACATTGACGACTTAACGCCGAATTTGCGTCGCTATGACTTACTATAGGAGCCATGCCTTCTGTTTCCCAATCGGGTATTGTTTCCCTGGCAACGAAAGGGCTGTCTGCTAGGAGTGGATTATCTCTTTTCCGATGCACTATTTCATGTTTACTGTGTCCCACGCACCCTCACATTGACGAATTAACGCAGAAATGGCGTCGCGATGACATACTATAGGAGCCATGCCTTCTGGTTCCCAATCGAGTATTGTTTCCCCGGCAACGAAAGGGCTGTCTGCTAGGAGTGGATTATCTCTTTTCCGATGCACTATTTCATGTTTACTGTGTCCCACGCACCCTCACATTGACGAATTAATGCAGAAATGGCGTCGCTATGACATACTATAGGAGCCATGCCTTCTGATTCTCAATCGAGTATTGTTTCCCCGGCAACGAAAGGGCTGTCTGCTAGGAGTGGATTATCTCTTTTCCGATGCACTATTTCATGTTTACTGTGTCCCACGCACCCTCACATTGACGAATTAACGCAGAAATGGCGTCGCTATGACATACTATAGGTGCCATGCCTTCTGTTTCGCAATCGAGTATTGTTTCCCTGGCAACGAAAGGGCTGTCTGCTAGGAGTGGATTATCTCTTTTCCGATGCACTATTTCATGTTTACTGTGTCCCATGCACCCTCACATTGACGAATTAACGCAGAAATGGCGTCGCGATGACAAACTATAGGAGCCATGCCTTCTGTTTCCCAATCGAGTATTGTTTCCCCGGCAACGAAAGGGCTGTCTGCTAGGAGTGGATTATCTCTTTTCCGATGCACTATTTCATGTTTACTGTGTCCCACGCACCCTCACATTGACGAATTAACGCAGAAATGGCGTCGCGATGACATACTATAGGAGCCATTCCTTCTGTTTCTCAATCGAGTATTGTTTCCCTGGCAACGAAAGGGCTGTTTGCTAGGAGTGGATTATCTCTTTTCCGATGCACTATTTCATGTTTACTGTGTCCCACGCACCCTCACATTGACGAATTAACGCAGAAATGGCGTCGCGATGACATACTATAGGAGCCATGCCTCCTGTTTCTCAATCGAGTATTGTTTCCCCGGCAACGAAAGGGCTGTCTGCTAGGAGTGGATTATCTCTTTTCCGATGCACTATTTCATGTTTACTGTGTCCCACGCACCCTCACATTGACGAATTAATGCAGAAATGGCGTCGCTATGACATACTATAGGAGCCATGCCTTCTGATTCTCAATCGAGTATTGTTTCCCGGCAACGAAAGGGCTGTCTGCTAGGAGTGGATTATCTCTTTTCCGATGCACTATTTCATGTTTACTGTGTCCCACGCACCCTCACATTGACGAATTAACGCAGAAATGGCGTCGCTATGACATACTATAGGAGCCATGCCTTTTGTTTCTCAATCGAGTATTGTTTCCCCCGGCAACGAAAGGGCTGTCTGCTTGGAGTGGATTATCTCTTTTCCGATGCACTATTTCATGTTTACTGTGTCCCACGCACCTTCACATTGACGAATTAACGCAGAATTTGCGTCGCTATGATATACTATAGGAGCCATGCCTTCTGTTTCCCAATCGAGTATTATTTCCCCGGCAACGAAAGGGCTGTCTGCTAGGAGTGGATTATCTCTTTTCCGATGCACTATTTCATGTTTACTGTGTCCCACGCACCCTCACATTGACGAATTAACGCAGAAATGGCGTCGCTATGACATACTATAGGAGCCATGAATTCTGGTTCCCAATCGAGTATTGTTTCCCCGGCAACGAAAGGGCTGTCTGCTAGGAGTGGATTATCTCTTTTCCGATGCACTATTTCATGTTTACTGTGTCCCACGCACCCTCACATTGACGAATTAACGCAGAGTTTGCGTCGCTATGACATACTATAGGAGCCATGAATTCTGTTTCCCAATCGAGTATTGTTTCCCCGGCAACGAAAGGGCTGTCTGCTAGGAGTGGATTATCTCTTTTCCGATGCACTATTTCATGTTTACTGTGTCCCACGCACCCTCACATTGACGAATTAACGCAGAAATGGCGTCGCTATGACATACTATAGGAGCCATGCCTTCTGTTTCCCAATCGAGTATTGTTTCCCCGGCAACGAAAGGGCTGTCTGATAGGAGTGGATTATCTCTTTTCCGATGCACTATTTCATGTTTACTGTGTCCCACGCACCTTCACATTGACGAATTAACGCAGAATTTGCGTCGCGATGACATACTATAGGAGCCATGCCTTCTGTTTCTCAATCGAGTATTGTTTCCCTGGCAACGAAAGGGCTGTCTGCTAGGAGTGGATTATCTCTTTTCCGATGCACTATTTCATGTTTACTGTGTCCCACGCACCCTCACATTGACGAATTAACGCAGAAATGGCGTCGCGATGACAAACTATAGGAGCCATGCCTTCTGTTTCCCAATCGAGTATTGTTTCCCCGGCAACGAAAGGGCTGTCTGCTAGGAGTGGATTATCTCTTTTCCGATGCACTATTTCATGTTTACTGTGTCCCACGCACCCTCACATTGACGAATTAACGCAGAAATGGCGTCGCGATGACATACTATAGGAGCCATGCCTTCTGTTTCTCAATCGAGTATTGTTTCCCCGGCAACGAAAGGGCTGTTTGCTAGGAGTGGATTATCTCTTTTCCGATGCACTATTTCATGTTTACTGTGTCCCACGCACCCTCACATTGACGAATTAACGCAGAAATGGCGTCGCGATGACATACTATAGGAGCCATGCCTTCTGTTTCTCAATCGAGTATTGTTTCCCCGGCAACGAAAGGGCTGTCTGCTAGGAGTGGATTATCTCTTTTCCGATGCACTATTTCATGTTTACTGTGTCCCACGCACCCTCACATTGACGAATTAACGCAGAAATGGCGTCGCTATGACATACTATAGGAGCCATGCCTTCTGTTTCCCAATCGAGTATTGTTTCCCCGGCAACGAAAGGGCTGTCTGCTAGGAGTGGATTATCTCTTTTCCGATGCACTATTTCATGTTTACTGTGTCCCACGCACCCTCACATTGACGAATTAACGCAGAGTTTGCGTCGCTATGACATACTATAGGAGCCATGAATTCTGTTTCCCAATCGAGTATTGTTTCCCCGGCAACGAAAGGGCTGTCTGCTAGGAGTGGATTATCTCTTTTCCGATGCACTATTTCATGTTTACTGTGTCCCACGCACCCTCACATTGACGAATTAACGCAGAAATGGCGTCGCTATGACATACTATAGGAGCCATGCCTTCTGTTTCCCAATCGAGTATTGTTTCCCCGGCAACGAAAGGGCTGTCTGCTAGGAGTGGATTATCTCTTTTCCGATGCACTATTTCATGTTTGCTGTGTCCCACGTACCCTCACATTGACGAATTAACGCAGAAATGGCGTCGCTATGACATACTATAGGTGCCATGCCTTCTGTTTCCCAATCGAGTATTGTTTCCCCGGCAACGAAAGGGATGTCTGCTAGTAGTGCATTATCTCTTTTCCGATGCGCTATTTCATGTTTACTGTGTCCCACGCACCCTCACATTGACGAGTTAACGCAGAAATGGCGTCGCTATGACATACTATAGGAGCCATGACTTCTGTTTTCCAATCGAGTATTGTTTCCCCGGCAACGAAAGGGATGTCTGCTAGGAGTGGATTATCTCTTTTCCGATGCACTATTTCATGTTTACTGTGTCCCACGCACCCTCACATTGACGAATTAACGCAGAATTTGCGTCGCTATGACATACTATAGGAGCCATGCCTTCTGTTTCTCAATCGAGTATTGTTTCCCCGGCAACGAAAGGGCTGTCTGCTAGGAGTGGATTATCTCTTTTCCGATGCACTATTTCATGTTTACTGTGTCCCACGCACCCTCACATTGACGAATTAACGCAGAAATGGCGTCGCTATGACATACTATAGGAGCCATGCCTTCTGTTTCCCAATCGAGTATTGTTTCCCCGGCAACGAAAGGGCTGTCTGATAGGAGTGGATTATCTCTTTTCCGATGCACTATTTCATGTTTACTGTGTCCCACGCACCTTCACATTGACGAATTAACGCAGAATTTGCGTCGCGATGACATACTATAGGAGCCATGCCTTCTGTTTCTCAATCGAGTATTGTTTCCCCGGCAACGAAAGGGCTGTCTGCTAGGAGTGGATTATCTCTTTTCCGATGCACTATTTCATGTTTACTGTGTCCCACGCACCCTCACATTGACGAATTAACGCAGAAATGGCGTCGCGATGACAAACTATAGGAGCCATGCCTTCTGTTTCCCAATCGAGTATTGTTTCCCCGGCAACGAAAGGGCTGCCTGCTAGGAGTGGATTATCTCTTTTCCGATGCACTATTTCATGTTTACTGTGTCCCAAGCACCCTCACATTGACGAATTAACGCAGAAATGGCGTCGCGATGACATACTATAGGAGCCATGCCTTCTGTTTCTCAATCGAGTATTGTTTCCCCGGCAACGAAAGGGCTGTTTGCTAGGAGTGGATTATCTCTTTTCCGATGCACTATTTCATGTTTACTGTGTCCCACGCACCCTCACATTGACGAATTAACGCAGAAATGGCGTCGCGATGACATACTATAGGAGCCATGCCTTCTGTTTCTCAATCGAGTATTGTTTCCCCGGCAACGAAAGGGCTGTCTGCTAGGAGTGGATTATCTCTTTTCCGATGCACTATTTCATGTTTACTGTGTCCCACGCACCCTCACATTGACGAATTAACGCAGAAATGGCGTCGCTATGACATACTATAGGAGCCATGCCTTCTGTTTCCCAATCGAGTATTGTTTCTCCGGCAACGAAAGGGCTGTCTGCTAGGAGTGGATTATCTCTTTTCCGATGCACTATTTCATGTTTGCTGTGTCCCACGTACCCTCACATTGACGAATTAACGCAGAAATGGCGTCGCTATGACATACTATAGGAGCCATGCCTTCTGTTTCCCAATCGAGTATTGTTTCCCCGGCAACGAAAGGGATGTCTGCTAGTAGTGGATTATCTCTTTTCCGATGCGCTATTTCATGTTTACTGTGTCCCACGCACCCTCACATTGACGAATTAACGCAGAAATGGCGTCGCTATGACATACTATAGGAGCCATGACTTCTGTTTTCCAATCGAGTATTGTTTCCCCGGCAACGAAAGGGATGTCTGCTAGGAGTGGATTATCTCTTTTCCGATGCACTATTTCATGTTTGCTGTGTCCCACGCACCCTCACATTGACGAATTAACGCAGAATTAGCGTCGCTATGACATACTATAGGAGCCATGCCTTCTGTTTCTCAATCGAGTATTGTTTCCCCGGCAACGAAAGGGCTGTCTGCTAGGAGTGGATTATCTCTTTTCCGATGCACTATTTCATGTTTACTGTGTCCCACGCACCCTCACATTGACGAATTAACGCAGAAATGGCGTCGCTATGACATACTATAGGAGCCATGCCTTCTGTTTCCCAATCGAGTATTGTTTCCCCGGCAACGAAAGGGCTGTCTGCTAGGAGTGGATTATCTCTTTTCCGATGCACTATTTCATGTTTGCTGTGTCCCACGTACCCTCACATTGACGAATTAACGCAGAAATGGCGTCGCTATGACATACTATAGGAGCCATGCCTTCTGTTTCCCAATCGAGTATTGTTTCCCCGGCAACGAAAGGGCTGTCTCCTAGGAGTGGATTATCGCGTTTCCGATGCGCTATTTCATGTTTACTGTGTCCCACGCAGCCTCACATTGACGACTTAACGCCGAATTTGCGTCGCTATGACATACTATAGGAGCCATGCCTTCTGTTTCCCAATCGAGTATTGTTTACCCGGCAACGAAAGGGATGTCTGCTAGGAGTGGATTATCTCTTTTACGATGCACTATTTCATGTTTACTGTGTCCCACGCACCCTCACATTGACGAATTAACTCAGAAATGGCGTCGCTATGACATACTATAGGAGCCATGCCTTCTGTTTCTCAATCGAGTATTGTTTCCCCGGCAACGAAAGGGCTGTCTGCTAGGAGTGGATTATCTCTTTTCCGATGCACTATTTCATGTTTACTGTGTCCCACGCACCCTCACATTGACGAATTAACGCAGTAATGGCGTCGCGATGACACACTATATGAGCCATGCCTTCTGTTTCTCAATCGAGTATTGTTTCCCCGGCAACGAAAGGGCTGTCTGCTAGGAGTGGATTATCTCTTTTCCGATGCACTATTTCATGTTTACTGTGTCCCACGCACCCTCACATTGACGAATTAACGCAGAAATGGCGTCGCTATGACATACTATAGGTGCCATGCCTTCTGTTTCCCAATCGAGTATTGTTTCCCCGGCAACGAAAGGGCTGTCTGCTAGGAGTGGATTATCTCTTTTCCGATGCACTATTTCATGTTTACTGTGTCCCACGCACCCTCACATTGACGAATTAACGCAGAAATGGCGTCGCGATGACAAACTATAGGAGCCATGCCTTCTGTTTCCCAATCGAGTATTGTTTCCCCGGCAACGAAAGGGCTGTCTGCTAGGAGTGGATTATCTCTTTTCCGATGCACTATTTCATGTTTACTGTGTCCCACGCACCCTCACATTGACGAATTAACGCAGAAATGGCGTCGCGATGACATACTATAGGAGCCATGCCTTCTGTTTCTCAATCGAGTATTGTTTCCCCGGCAACGAAAGGGCTGTTTGCTAGGAGTGGATTATCTCTTTTCCGATGCACTATTTCATGTTTACTGTGTCCCACGCACCCTCACATTGACGAATTAACGCAGAAATGGCGTCGCGATGACATACTATAGGAGCCATGCCTTCTGTTTCTCAATCGAGTATTGTTTCCCCGGCAACGAAAGGGCTGTCTGCTTTGAGTGGATTATCTCTTTTCCGATGCACTATTTCATGTTTACTGTGTCCCACGCACCCTCACATTGACGAATTAATGCAGAAATGGCGTCGCTATGACATACTATAGGAGCCATGCCTTCTGATTCTCAATCGAGTATTGTTTCCCCGGCAACGAAAGGGCTGTCTGCTAGGAGTGGATTATCTCTTTTCCGATGCACTATTTCATGTTTACTGTGTCCCACGCACCCTCACATTGACGAATTAACGCAGAAATGGCGTCGCTATGACATACTATAGGAGCCATGCCTTTTGTTTCTCAATCGAGTATTGTTTCCCCGATAACGAAAGGGCTGTCTGCTTGGAGTGGATTATCTCTTTTCCGATGCACTATTTCATGTTTACTGTGTCCCACGCACCTTCACATTGACGAAATAACGCAGAATTTGCGTCGCTATGATATACTATAGGAGCCATGCCTTCTGTTTCCCAATCGAGTATTATTTCCCCGGCAACGAAAGGGCTGTCTGCTAGGAGTGGATTATCTCTTTTCCGATGCACTATTTCATGTTTACTGTGTCCCACGCACCCTCACATTGACGAATTAAGGCAGAAATGGCGTCGCTATGACATACTATAGGAGCCATGCCTTCTGTTTCCCAATCGAGTATTGTTTCCCCGTCAACGAAAGGGTTGTCTGCTAGGAGTGGATTATCTCTTTTCCGATGCACTATTTCATGTTTACTGTGTCCCACGCACCCTCACGTTGACGAATTAACGCAGAAATGGCGTCGCTATGACATACTATAGGAGCCATGAATTCTGGTTCCCAATCGAGTATTGTTTCCCCGGCAACGAAAGGGCTGTCTGCTAGGAGTGGATTATCTCTTTTCCGATGCACTATTTCATGTTTACTGTGTCCCACGCACCCTCACATTGACGAATTAACGCAGAGTTTGCGTCGCTATGACATACTATAGGAGCCATGAATTCTGTTTCCCAATCGAGTATTGTTTCCCCGGCAACGAAAGGGCTGTCTGCTAGGAGTGGATTATCTCTTTTCCGATGCACTATTTCATGTTTACTGTGTCCCACGCACCCTCACATTGACGAATTAACGCAGAAATGGCGTCGCTATGACATACTATAGGAGCCATGCCTTCTGTTTCCCAATCGAGTATTGTTTCCCCGGCAACGAAAGGGCTGTCTGCTAGGAGTGGACTATCTCTTTTCCGATGCACTATTTCATGTTTGCTGTGTCCCACGTACCCTCACATTGACGAATTAACGCAGAAATGGCGTCGCTATGACATACTATAGGAGCCATGCCTTCTGTTTCCCAATCGAGTATTGTTTCCCCGGCAACGAAAGGGATGTCTGCTAGTAGTGGATTATCTCTTTTCCGATGCGCTATTTCATGTTTACTGTGTCCCACGCACCCTCACATTGACGAATTAACGCAGAAATGGCGTCGCTATGACATACTATAGGAGCCATGACTTCTGATTTCCAATCGAGTATTGTTTCCCCGGCAACGAAAGGGATGTCTGCTAGGAGTGGATTATCTCTTTTCCGATGCACTATTTCATGTTTACTGTGTCCCACGCACCCTCACATTGACGAATTAACGCAGAATTTGCGTCGCTATGACATACTATAGGAGCCATGCCTTCTGTTTCTCAATCGAGTATTGTTTCCCCGGCAACGAAAGGGCTGTCTGCTAGGAGTGGATTATCTCTTTTCCGATGCACTATTTCATGTTTACTGTGTCCCACGCACCCTCACATTGACGAATTAACGCAGAAATGGCGTCGCGATGACAAACTATAGGAGCCATGCCTTCTGTTTCCCAATCGAGTATTGTTTCCCCGGCAACGAAAGGGCTGTCTGCTAGGAGTGGATTATCTCTTTTCCGATGCACTATTTCATGTTTACTGTGTCCCACGCACCCTCACATTGACGAATTAACGCAGAAATGGCGTCGCGATGACATACTATAGGAGCCATGCCTTCTGTTTCTCAATCGAGTATTGTTTCCCCGGCAACGAAAGGGCTGTTTGCTAGGAGTGGATTATCTCTTTTCCGATGCACTATTTCATGTTTACTGTGTCCCACGCACCCTCACATTGACGAATTAACGCAGAAATGGCGTCGCGATGACATACTATAGGAGCCATGCCTTCTGTTTCTCAATCGAGTATTGTTTCCCCGGCAACGAAAGGGCTGTCTGCTAGGAGTGGATTATCTCTTTTCCGATCCACTATTTCATGTTTACTGTGTCCCACGCACCCTCACATTGACGAATTAACGCAGAAATGGCGTCGCGATGACAAACTATAGGAGCCATGCCTTCTGTTTCCCAATCGAGTATTGTTTCCCCGGCAACGAAAGGGCTGTCTGCTAGGAGTGGATTATCTCTTTTCCGATGCACTATTTCATGTTTACTGTGTCCCACGCACCCTCACATTGACGAATTAACGCAGATATGGCGTCGCGATGACATACTATAGGAGCCATGCCTTCTGTTTCTCAATCGAGTATTGTTTCCCCGGCAACGAAAGGGCTGTTTGCTAGGAGTGGATTATCTCTTTTCCGATGCACTATTTCATGTTTACTGTGTCCCACGCACCCTCACATTGACGAATTAACGCAGAAATGGCGTCGCGATGACATACTATAGGAGCCATGCCTTCTGTTTCTCAATCGAGTATTGTTTCCCCGGCAACGAAAGGGCTGTCTGCTAGGAGTGGATTATCTCTTTTCCGATCCACTATTTCATGTTTACTGTGTCCCACGCACCCTCACATTGACGAATTAACGCAGAAATGGCGTCGCGATGACAAACTATAGGAGCCATGCCTTCTGTTTCCCAATCGAGTATTGTTTCCCCGGCAACGAAAGGGCTGTCTGCTAGGAGTGGATTATCTCTTTTCCGATGCACTATTTCATGTTTACTGTGTCCCACGCACCCTCACATTGACGAATTAACGCAGAAATGGCGTCGCGATGACATACTATAGGAGCCATGCCTTCTGTTTCTCAATCGAGTATTGTTTCCCCGGCAACGAAAGGGCTGTTTGCTAGGAGTGGATTATCTCTTTTCCGATGCACTATTTCATGTTTACTGTGTCCCACGCACCCTCACATTGACGAATTAACGCAGAAATGGCGTCGCGATGACATACTATAGGAGCCATGCCTTCTGTTTCTCAATCGAGTATTGTTTCCCCGGCAACGAAAGGGCTGTCTGCTTTGAGTGGATTATCTCTTTTCCGATGCACTATTTCATGTTTACTGTGTCCCACGCACCCTCACATTGACGAATTAATGCAGAAATGGCGTCGCTATGACATACTATAGGAGCCATGCCTTCTGATTCTCAATCGAGTATTGTTTCCCCGGCAACGAAAGGGCTGTCTGCTAGGAGTGGATTATCTCTTTTCCGATGCACTATTTCATGTTTACTGTGTCCCACGCACCCTCACATTGACGAATTAACGCAGAAATGGCGTCGCTATGACATACTATAGGAGCCATGCCTTTTGTTTCTCAATCGAGTATTGTTTCCCCGATAACGAAAGGGCTGTCTGCTTGGAGTGGATTATCTCTTTTCCGATGCACTATTTCATGTTTACTGTGTCCCACGCACCTTCACATTGACGAAATAACGCAGAATTTGCGTCGCTATGATATACTATAGGAGCCATGCCTTCTGTTTCCCAATCGAGTATTATTTCCCCGGCAACGAAAGGGCTGTCTGCTAGGAGTGGATTATCTCTTTTCCGATGCACTATTTCATGTTTACTGTGTCCCACGCACCCTCACATTGACGAATTAAGGCAGAAATGGCGTCGCTATGACATACTATAGGAGCCATGCCTTCTGTTTCCCAATCGAGTATTGTTTCCCCGGCAACGAAAGGGCTGTCTCCTAGGAGTGGATTATCGCGTTTCCGATGCGCTATTTCATGTTTACTGTGTCCCACGCAGCCTCACATTGACGACTTAACGCCGAATTTGCGTCGCTATGACATACTATAGGAGCCATGCCTTCTGTTTCCCAATCGAGTATTGTTTACCCGGCAACGAAAGGGATGTCTGCTAGGAGTGGATTATCTCTTTTACGATGCACTATTTCATGTTTACTGTGTCCCACGCACCCTCACATTGACGAATTAACTCAGAAATGGCGTCGCTATGACATACTATAGGAGCCATGCCTTCTGTTTCTCAATCGAGTATTGTTTCCCCGGCAACGAAAGGGCTGTCTGCTAGGAGTGGATTATCTCTTTTCCGATGCACTATTTCATGTTTACTGTGTCCCACGCACCCTCACATTGACGAATTAACGCAGTAATGGCGTCGCGATGACACACTATATGAGCCATGCCTTCTGTTTCTCAATCGAGTATTGTTTCCCCGGCAACGAAAGGGCTGTCTGCTAGGAGTGGATTATCTCTTTTCCGATGCACTATTTCATGTTTACTGTGTCCCACGCACCCTCACATTGACGAATTAACGCAGAAATGGCGTCGCTATGACATACTATAGGTGCCATGCCTTCTGTTTCCCAATCGAGTATTGTTTCCCCGGCAACGAAAGGGCTGTCTGCTAGGAGTGGATTATCTCTTTTCCGATGCACTATTTCATGTTTACTGTGTCCCACGCACCCTCACATTGACGAATTAACGCAGAAATGGCGTCGCGATGACAAACTATAGGAGCCATGCCTTCTGTTTCCCAATCGAGTATTGTTTCCCCGGCAACGAAAGGGCTGTCTGCTAGGAGTGGATTATCTCTTTTCCGATGCACTATTTCATGTTTACTGTGTCCCACGCACCCTCACATTGACGAATTAACGCAGAAATGGCGTCGCGATGACATACTATAGGAGCCATGCCTTCTGTTTCTCAATCGAGTATTGTTTCCCCGGCAACGAAAGGGCTGTTTGCTAGGAGTGGATTATCTCTTTTCCGATGCACTATTTCATGTTTACTGTGTCCCACGCACCCTCACATTGACGAATTAACGCAGAAATGGCGTCGCGATGACATACTATAGGAGCCATGCCTTCTGTTTCTCAATCGAGTATTGTTTCCCCGGCAACGAAAGGGCTGTCTGCTTTGAGTGGATTATCTCTTTTCCGATGCACTATTTCATGTTTACTGTGTCCCACGCACCCTCACATTGACGAATTAATGCAGAAATGGCGTCGCTATGACATACTATAGGAGCCATGCCTTCTGATTCTCAATCGAGTATTGTTTCCCCGGCAACGAAAGGGCTGTCTGCTAGGAGTGGATTATCTCTTTTCCGATGCACTATTTCATGTTTACTGTGTCCCACGCACCCTCACATTGACGAATTAACGCAGAAATGGCGTCGCTATGACATACTATAGGAGCCATGCCTTTTGTTTCTCAATCGAGTATTGTTTCCCCGATAACGAAAGGGCTGTCTGCTTGGAGTGGATTATCTCTTTTCCGATGCACTATTTCATGTTTACTGTGTCCCACGCACCTTCACATTGACGAAATAACGCAGAATTTGCGTCGCTATGATATACTATAGGAGCCATGCCTTCTGTTTCCCAATCGAGTATTATTTCCCCGGCAACGAAAGGGCTGTCTGCTAGGAGTGGATTATCTCTTTTCCGATGCACTATTTCATGTTTACTGTGTCCCACGCACCCTCACATTGACGAATTAAGGCAGAAATGGCGTCGCTATGACATACTATAGGAGCCATGCCTTCTGTTTCCCAATCGAGTATTGTTTCCCCGTCAACGAAAGGGTTGTCTGCTAGGAGTGGATTATCTCTTTTCCGATGCACTATTTCATGTTTACTGTGTCCCACGCACCCTCACGTTGACGAATTAACGCAGAAATGGCGTCGCTATGACATACTATAGGAGCCATGAATTCTGGTTCCCAATCGAGTATTGTTTCCCCGGCAACGAAAGGGCTGTCTGCTAGGAGTGGATTATCTCTTTTCCGATGCACTATTTCATGTTTACTGTGTCCCACGCACCCTCACATTGACGAATTAACGCAGAGTTTGCGTCGCTATGACATACTATAGGAGCCATGAATTCTGTTTCCCAATCGAGTATTGTTTCCCCGGCAACGAAAGGGCTGTCTGCTAGGAGTGGATTATCTCTTTTCCGATGCACTATTTCATGTTTACTGTGTCCCACGCACCCTCACATTGACGAATTAACGCAGAAATGGCGTCGCTATGACATACTATAGGAGCCATGCCTTCTGTTTCCCAATCGAGTATTGTTTCCCCGGCAACGAAAGGGCTGTCTGCTAGGAGTGGATTATCTCTTTTCCGATGCACTATTTCATGTTTGCTGTGTCCCACGTACCCTCACATTGACGAATTAACGCAGAAATGGCGTCGCTATGACATACTATAGGAGCCATGCCTTCTGTTTCCCAATCGAGTATTGTTTCCCCGGCAACGAAAGGGATGTCTGCTAGTAGTGGATTATCTCTTTTCCGATGCGCTATTTCATGTTTACTGTGTCCCACGCACCCTCACATTGACGAATTAACGCAGAAATGGCGTCGCTATGACATACTATAGGAGCCATGACTTCTGATTTCCAATCGAGTATTGTTTCCCCGGCAACGAAAGGGATGTCTGCTAGGAGTGGATTATCTCTTTTCCGATGCACTATTTCATGTTTACTGTGTCCCACGCACCCTCACATTGACGAATTAACGCAGAATTTGCGTCGCTATGACATACTATAGGAGCCATGCCTTCTGTTTCTCAATCGAGTATTGTTTCCCCGGCAACGAAAGGGCTGTCTGCTAGGAGTGGATTATCTCTTTTCCGATGCACTATTTCATGTTTACTGTGTCCCACGCACCCTCACATTGACGAATTAACGCAGAAATGGCGTCGCGATGACAAACTATAGGAGCCATGCCTTCTGTTTCCCAATCGAGTATTGTTTCCCCGGCAACGAAAGGGCTGTCTGCTAGGAGTGGATTATCTCTTTTCCGATGCACTATTTCATGTTTACTGTGTCCCACGCACCCTCACATTGACGAATTAACGCAGAAATGGCGTCGCGATGACATACTATAGGAGCCATGCCTTCTGTTTCTCAATCGAGTATTGTTTCCCCGGCAACGAAAGGGCTGTTTGCTAGGAGTGGATTATCTCTTTTCCGATGCACTATTTCATGTTTACTGTGTCCCACGCACCCTCACATTGACGAATTAACGCAGAAATGGCGTCGCGATGACATACTATAGGAGCCATGCCTTCTGTTTCTCAATCGAGTATTGTTTCCCCGGCAACGAAAGGGCTGTCTGCTAGGAGTGGATTATCTCTTTTCCGATCCACTATTTCATGTTTACTGTGTCCCACGCACCCTCACATTGACGAATTAACGCAGAAATGGCGTCGCTATGACATACTATAGGAGCCATGCCTTTTGTTTCTCAATCGAGTATTGTTTCCCCGGCAACGAAAGGGCTGTCTGCTTGGAGTGGATTATCTCTTTTCCGATGCACTATTTCATGTTTACTGTGTCCCACGCACCTTCACATTGACGAGTTAACGCAGAATTTGCGTCGCTATGATATACTATAGGAGCCATGCCTTCTGTTTCCCAATCGAGTATTATTTCCCCGGCAACGAAAGGGCTGTCTGCTAGGAGTGGATTATCTCTTTTCCGATGCACTATTTCATGTTTACTGTGTCCCACGCACCCTCACATTGACGAATTAACGCAGAAATGGCGTCGCTATGACATACTATAGGAGCCATGCCTTCTGTTTCCCAATCGAGTATTGTTTCCCCGTCAACGAAAGGGTTGTCTGCTAGGAGTGGATTATCTCTTTTCCGATGCACTATTTCATGTTTACTGTGTCCCACGCACCCTCACATTGACGAATTAACGCAGAAATGGCGTCGCTATGACATACTATAGGAGCCATGAATTCTGGTTCCCAATCGAGTATTGTTTCCCCGGCAACGAAAGGGCTGTCTGCTAGGAGTGGATTATCTCTTTTCCGATGCACTATTTCATGTTTACTGTGTCCCACGCACCCTCACATTGACGAATTAACGCAGAGTTTGCGTCGCTATGACATACTATAGGAGCCATGAATTCTGTTTCCCAATCGAGTATTGTTTCCCCGGCAACGAAAGGGCTGTCTGCTAGGAGTGGATTATCTCTTTTCCGATGCACTATTTCATGTTTACTGTGTCCCACGCACCCTCACATTGACGAATTAACGCAGAAATGGCGTCGCTATGACATACTATAGGAGCCATGCCTTCTGTTTCCCAATCGAGTATTGTTTCCCCGGCAACGAAAGGGCTGTCTGCTAGGAGTGGACTATCTCTCTTCCGATGCACTATTTCATGTTTGCTGTGTCCCACGTACCCTCACATTGACGAATTAACGCAGAAATGGCGTCGCTATGACATACTATAGGAGCCATGCCTTCTGTTTCCCAATCGAGTATTGTTTCCCCGGCAACGAAAGGGATGTCTGCTAGTAGTGGATTATCTCTTTTCCGATGCGCTATTTCATGTTTACTGTGTCCCACGCACCCTCACATTGACGAATTAACGCAGAAATGGCGTCGCTATGACATACTATAGGAGCCATGACTTCTGTTTTCCAATCGAGTATTGTTTCCCCGGCAACGAAAGGGATGTCTGCTAGGAGTGGATTATCTCTTTTCCGATGCACTATTTCATGTTTACTGTGTCCCACGCACCCTCACATTGACGAATTAACGCAGAATTTGCGTCGCTATGACATACTATAGGAGCCATGCCTTCTGTTTCTCAATCGAGTATTGTTTCCCCGGCAACGAAAGGGCTGTCTGATAGGAGTGGATTATCTCTTTTCCGATGCACTATTTCATGTTTACTGTGTCCCACGCACCCTCACATTGACGAATTAACGCAGAATTTGCGTCGCGATGACATACTATAGGAGCCATGCCTTCTGTTTCTCAATCGAGTATTGTTTCCCCGGCAACGAAAGGGCTGTCTGCTAGGAGTGGATTATCTCTTTTCCGATGCACTATTTCATGTTTACTGTGTCCCACGCACCCTCACATTGACGAATTAACGCAGAAATGGCGTCGCGATGACATACTATAGGAGCCATGCCTTCTGTTTCCCAATCGAGTATTGTTTCCCCGGCAACGAAAGGGCTGTCTGCTAGGAGTGGATTATCTCTTTTCCGATGCACTATTTCATGTTTACTGTGTCCCACGCACCCTCACATTGACGAATTAACGCAGAAATGGCGTCGCGATGACATACTATATGAGCCATGCCTTCTGTTTCTCAATCGAGTATTGTTTCCCCGGCAACGAAAGGGCTGTCTGCTAGGAGTGGATTATCTCTTTTCCGATGCACTATTTCATGTTTACTGTGTCCCACGCACCCTCACATTGACGAAATAACGCAGAATTTGCGTCGCTATGATATACTATAGGAGCCATGCCTTCTGTTTCCCAATCGAGTATTATTACCCCGGCAACGAAAGGGCTGTCTGCTAGGAGTGGATTATCTCTTTTCCGATGGACTATTTCATGTTTACTGTGTCCCACGCACCCTCACATTGACGAATTAAGGCAGAAATGGCGTCGCTATGACATACTATAGGAGCCATGCCTTCTGTTTCCCAATCGAGTATTGTTTCCCCGTCAACGAAAGGGTTGTCTGCTAGGAGTGGATTATCTCTTTTCCGATGCACTATTTCATGTTTACTGTGTCCCACGCACCCTCACATTGACGAATTAACGCAGAAATGGCGTCGCTATGACATACTATAGGAGCCATGAATTCTGGTTCCCAATCGAGTATTGTTTCCCCGGCAACGAAAGGGCTGTCTGCTAGGAGTGGATTATCTCTTTTCCGATGCACTATTTCATGTTTACTGTGTCCCACGCACCCTCACATTGACGAATTAACGCAGAGTTTGCGTCGCTATGACATACTATAGGAGCCATGAATTCTGTTTCCCAATCGAGTATTGTTTCCCCGGCAACGAAAGGGCTGTCTGCTAGGAGTGGATTATCTCTTTTCCGATGCACTATTTCATGTTTACTGTGTCCCATGCACCCTCACATTGACGAATTAACGCAGAAATGGCGTCGCTATGACATACTATAGGAGCCATGCCTTCTGTTTCCCAATCGAGTATTGTTTCCCCGGCAACGAAAGGGCTGTCTGCTAGGAGTGGAATATCTCTTTTCCGATGCACTATTTCATGTTTGCTGTGTCCCACGTACCCTCACATTGACGAATTAACGCAGAAATGGCGTCGCTATGACATACTATAGGAGCCATGCCTTCTGTTTCCCAATCGAGTATTGTTTCCCCGGCAACGAAAGGGATGTCTGCTAGTAGTGGATTATCTCATTTCCGATGCGCTATTTCATGTTTACTGTGTCCCACGCACCCTCACATTGACGAATTAACGCAGAAATGGCGTCGCTATGACATACTATTGGAGCCATGACTTCTGATTTCCAATCGAGTATTGTTTCCCCGGCAACGAAAGGGATGTCTGCTAGGAGTGGATTATCTCTTTTCCGATGCACTATTTCATGTTTACTGTGTCCCACGCACCCTCACATTGACGAATTAACGCAGAATTTGCGTCGCTATGACATACTATAGGAGCCATGCCTTCTGTTTCTCAATCGGGTATTGTTTCCCCGGCAACGAAAGGGCTGTCTGCTAGGAGTGGATTATCTCTTTTCCGATGCACTATTTCATGTTTACTGTGTCCCACGCACCCTCACATTGACGAATTAACGCAGAAATGGCGTCGCTATGACATACTATAGGAGCCATGCCTTCTGTTTCCCAATCGAGTATTGTTTCCCCGGCAACGAAAGGGCTGTCTGATAGGAGTGGATTATCTCTTTTCCGATGCACTATTTCATGTTTACTGTGTCCCACGCACCCTCACATTGACGAATTAACGCAGAATTTGCGTCGCGATGACATACTATAGGAGCCATGCCTTCTGTTTCTCAATCGAGTATTGTTTCCCCGGCAACGAAAGGGCTGTCTGCTAGGAGTGGATTATCTCTTTTCCGATGCACTATTTCATGTTTACTGTGTCCCACGCACCCTCACATTGACGAATTAACGCAGAAATGGCGTCGCGATGACAAACTATACGAGCCATGCCTTCTGTTTCCCAATCGAGTATTGTTTCCCCGGCAACGAAAGGGCTGTCTGCTAGGAGTGGATTATCTCTTTTCCGATGCACTATTTCATGTTTACTGTGTCCCACGCACCCTCACATTGACGAATTAACGCAGAAATGGCGTCGCGATGACATACTATAGGAGCCATGCCTTCTGTTTCTCAATCGAGTATTGTTTCCCCGGCAACGAAAGGGCTGTTTGCTAGGAGTGGATTATCTCTTTTCCGATGCACTATTTCATGTTTACTGTGTCCCACGCACCCTCACATTGACGAATTAACGCAGAAATGGCGTCGCGATGACATACTATAGGAGCCATGCATTCTGTTTCTCAATCGAGTATTGTTTCCCCGGCAACGAAAGGGCTGTCTGATAGGAGTGGATTATCTCTTTTCCGATGCACTATTTCATGTTTACTGTGTCCCACGCACCCTCACATTGACGAATTAACGCAGAAATGGCGTCGCGATGACATACTATAGGAGCCATGCCTTCTGTTTCTCAATCGAGTATTGTTTCCCCGGCAACGAAAGGGCTGTCTGCTAGGAGAGGATTATCTCTTTTCCGATGCACTATTTCATGTTTACTGTGTCCCACGCACCCTCACATTGACGAATTAACGCAGAAATGGCGTCGCTATGACATACTATAGGAGCCATGCCTTTTGTTTCTCAATCGAGTATTGTTTCCCCGACAACGAAAGGGCTGTCTGCTTGGAGTGGATTATCTCTTTTCCGATGCACTATTTCATGTTTACTGTGTCCCACGCACCTTCACATTGACGAATTAACGCAGAATTTGCGTCGCTATGATATACTATAGGAGCCATGCCTTCTGTTTCCCAATCGAGTATTATTTCCCCGGCAACGAAAGGGCTGTCTGCTAGGAGTGGATTATCTCTTTTCCGATGCACTATTTCATGTTTACTGTGTCCCACGCACCCTCACATTGACGAATTAACGCAGAAATGGCGTCGCTATGACATACTATAGGAGCCATGCCTTCTGTTTCCCAATCGAGTATTGTTTCCCCGTCAACGAAAGGGTTGTCTGCTAGGAGTGGATTATCTCTTTTCCGATGCACTATTTCATGTTTACTGTGTCCCACGCACCCTCAGATTGACGAATTAACGCAGAAATGGCGTCGCTATGACATACTATAGGAGCCATGAATTCTGGTTCCCAATCGAGTATTGTTTCCCCGGCAACGAAAGGGCTGTCTGCTAGGAGTGGATTATCTCTTTTCCGATGCACTATTTCATGTTTACTGTGTCCCACGCACCCTCACCTTGACGAATTAACGCAGAGTTTGCGTCGCTATGACATACTATAGGAGCCATGAATTCTGTTTCCCAATCGAGTATTGTTTCCCCGGCAACGAAAGGGCTGTCTGCTAGGAGTGGATTATCTCTTTTCCGATGCACTATTTCATGTTTACTGTGTCCCACGCACCCTCACATTGACGAATTAACGCAGAAATGGCGTCGCTATGACATACTATAGGAGCCATGCCTTCTGTTTCCCAATCGAGTATTGTTTCCCCGGCAACGAAAGGGCTGTCTGCTAGGAGTGGATTATCTCTTTTCCGATGCACCATTTCATGTTTGCTGTGTCCCACGTACCCTCACATTGACGAATTAACGCAGAAATGGCGTCGCTATGACATACTATAGGAGCCATGCCTTCTGTTTCCCAATCGAGTATTGTTTCCCCGGCAACGAAAGGGATGTTTGCTAGTAGTGGATTATCTCTTTTCCGATGCGCTACTTCATGTTTACTGTGTCCCACGCACCCTCACATTGACGAATTAACGCAGAAATGGCGTCGCTATGACATACTATAGGAGCCATGACTTCTGTTTTCCAATCGAGTATTGTTTCCCCGGCAACGAAAGGGATGTCTGCTAGGAGTGGATTATCTCTTTTCCGATGCACTATTTCATGTTTACTGTGTCCCACGCACCCTCACATTGACGAATTAACGCAGAATTTGCGTCGCTATGACATACTATAGGAGCCATGCCTTCTGTTTCTCAATCGAGTATTGTTTCCCCGGCAACGAAAGGGCTGTCTGCTAGGAGTGGATTATCTCTTTTCCGATGCACTATTTCATGTTTACTGTGTCCCACGCACCCTCACATTGACGAATTAACGCAGAAATGGCGTCGCTATGACATACTATAGGAGCCATGCCTTCTGTTTCCCAATCGAGTATTGTTTCCCCGGCAACGAAAGGGCTGTCTGATAGGAGTGGATTATCTCTTTTCCGATGCACTATTTCATGTTTACTGTGTCCCACGCACCCTCACATTGACGAATTAACGCAGAATTTGCGTCGCGATGACATACTATAGGAGCCATGCCTTCTGTTTCTCAATCGAGTATTGTTTCCCCGGCAACGAAAGGGCTGTCTGCTAGGAGTGGATTATCTCTTTTCCGATGCACTATTTCATGTTTACTGTGTCCCATGCACCCTCACATTGACGAATTAACGCAGAAATGGCGTCGCGATGACATACTATAGGAGCCATGCCTTCTGTTTCCCAATCGAGTATTGTTTCCCCGGCAACGAAAGGGCTGTCTGCTAGGAGTGGATTATCTCTTTTCCGATGCACTATTTCATGTTTACTGTGTCCCACGCACCCTCACATTGACGAATTAACGCAGAAATGGCGTCGCGATGACATACTATATGAGCCATGCCTTCTGTTTCTCAATCGAGTATTGTTTCCCCGGCAACGAAAGGGCTGTCTGCTAGGAGTGGATTATCTCTTTTCCGATGCACTATTTCATGTTTACTGTGTCCCACGCACCCTCACATTGACGAATTAACGCAGAAATGGCGTCGCGATGACATACTATAGGAGCCATGCCTTCTGTTTCTCAATCGAGTATTGTTTCCCCGGCTACGAAAGGGCTGTCTGCTAGGAGTGGATTATCTCTTTTCCGATGCACTATTTCATGTTTACTGTGTCCCACGCACCCTCACATTGACGAAATAACGCAGAAATGGCGTCGCTATGACATACTATAGGAGCCATGCCTTCTGTTTCTCAATCGAGTATTGTTTCCCCGGCAACGAAAGGGCTGTCTGCTAGGAGTGGATTATCTCTTTTCCGATGCACTATTTCATGTTTACTGTGTCCCACACACCCTCACATTGACGAATTAACGCAGAAATGGCGTCGCTATGACATACTATAGGAGCCATGCCTTTTGTTTCTCAATCGAGTATTGTTTCCCCAGCAACGAAAGGGCTGTCTCCTAGGAGTGGATTATCTCTTTTCCGATGCACTATTTCATGTTTACTGTGTCCCACGCACCCTCACATTGACGAATTAACGCAGAAATGGCGTCGCGATGATATACTATAGGAGCCATGCCTTCTGTTTCTCAATCGAGTATTGTTTCCCCGGCAACGAAAGGGCTGTCTGCTAGGAGTGGATTATCTCTTTTCCGATGCACTATTTCATGTTTACTGTGTCCCACGCACCCTCACATTGACGAATTAACGCAGAGTTTGCGTCGCTATGACATACTATAGGAGCCATGAATTCTGTTTCCCAATCGAGTATTGTTTCCCCGGCAACGAAAGGGCTGTCTGCTAGGAGTGGATTATCTCTTTTCCGATGCACTATTTCATGTTTACTGTGTCCCACGCACCCTCACATTGACGAATTAACGCAGAATTTGCGTCGCTATGACATACTATGGGGGCCATGCCTTCTGTTTCCCAATCGAGTATTGTTTCCCCGGCAACGAAAGGGCTGTCTGCTAGGAGTGGATTATCTCTTTTCCGATGCACTATTTCATGTTTACTGTGTCCCACGTACCCTCACATTGACGAATTAACGCAGAAATGGCGTCGCTATGACATACTATAGGAGCCATGCCTTATGTTTCCCAATCAAGTATTGTTTCCCCGGCAACGAAAGGGATGTCTGCTAGGAGTGGATTATCGCGTTTCCGATGCGCTATTTCATGTTTACTGTGTCCCACGCACCCTCACATTGACGACTTAACGCCGAATTTGCGTCGCTATGACATACTATAGGAGCCATGCCTTCTGTTTCCCAATCGAGTATTGTTTCCCCGGCAACGAAAGGGATGTCTGCTAGGAGTGGATTATCTCTTTTCCGATGCACTATTCCATGTTTACTGTGTCCCACGCACCCTCACATTGACGAATTAACGCAGAATTTGCGTCGCTATGACATACTATAGGCGCCATGCCTTCTGTTTCTCAATCGAGTATTGTTTCCCCGGCAACGAAAGGGCTGTCTGCTAGGAGTGGATTATCTCTTTTCCGATGCACTATTTCATGTTTACTGTGTCCCACGCACCCTCACATTGACGAATTAACGCAGAAATGGCGTCGCTATGACATACTATAGGAGCCATGCCTTCTGTTTCCCAATCGAGTATTGTTTCCCCGGCAACGAAAGGGCTGTCTGCTAGGAGTGGATTATCTCTTTTCCGATGCACTATTTCATGTTTACTGTGTCCCACGTACCCTCACATTGACGAATTAACGCAGAAATGGAGTCGCTATGACATACTATAGGAGCCATGCCTTCTGTTTCCCAATCGAGTATTGTTTCCCCGGCAACGAAAGGGATGTCTGCTAGGAGTGGATTATCTCTTTTCCGATGCACTATTTCATGTTTACTGTGTCCCACGCACCCTCACATTGACGAATTAACGCAGAAATGGCGTCGCTATGACATACTATAGGAGCCATGACATCTGTTTCCCAATCGAGTATTGTTTCCCCGGCAACGAAAGGGCTGTCTGCTAGGAGTGGATTATCTCTTTTCCGATGCACTATTTCATGTTTACTGTGTCCCACGCACCCTCACACTGACGAATTAACGCAGAATTTGCGTCGCTATCACATACTATAGGAGCCATGACTTCTGTTTTCCAATCGAGTATTGTTTCCCCGGCAACGAAAGGGATGTCTGTTAGGAGTGGATTATCTCTTTTCCGATGCACTATTTCATGTTTACTGTGTCCCACGCACCCTCACATTGACGAATTAACGCAGAATTTGCGTCGCTATGACATACTATAGGAGCCATGCCTTCTGTTTCTCAATCGAGTATTGTTTCCCCGGCAACGAAAGGGCTGTCTGCTAGGAGTGGATTATCTCTTTTCCGATGCACTATTTCATGTTTACTGTGTCCCACGCACCCTCACATTGACGAATTAACGCAGAAATGCCGTCGCTATGACATACTATAGGAGCCATGCCTTCTGTTTCCCAATCGAGTATTGTTTCCACGGCAACGAAAGGGCTGTCTGATAGGAGTGGATTATCTCTTTTCCGATGCACTATTTCATGTTTACTGTGTCCCACGCACCCTCACATTGACGAATTAACGCAGAATTTGCGTCGCGATGACATACTATAGGAGCCATGCCTTCTGTTTCTCAATCGAGTATTGTTTCCCCGGCAACGAAAGGGCTGTCTGCTAGGAGTGGATTATCTCTTTTCCGATGCACTATTTCATGTTTACTGTGTCCCACGCACCCTCACATTGACGAATTAACGCAGAAATGGCGTCGCGATGACATACTATAGGAGCCATGCCTTCTGTTTCCCAATCGAGTATTGTTTCCCCGGCAACGAAAGGGCTGTCTGCTAGGAGTAGATTATCTCTTTTCCGATGCACTATTTCATGTTTACTGTGTCCCACGCACCCTCACATTGACGAATTAACGCAGAAATGGCGTCGCGATGACATACTATAGGAGCCATGCCTTCTGTTTCTCAATCGAGTATTGTTTCCCCGGCAACGAAAGGTCTGTCTGCTAGGAGTGGATTATCTCTTTTCCGATGCACTATTTCATGTTTACTGTGTCCCACGCAACCTCACATTGACGAATTAACGCAGAAATGGCGTCGCGATGACATACTATAGGAGCCATGCCTTCTGTTTCTCAATCGAGTATTGTTTCCCCGGCTACGAAAGGGCTGTCTGCTAGGAGTGGATTATCTCTTTTCCGATGCACTATTTCATGTTTACTGTGTCCCACGCACCCTCACATTGACGAATTAACGCAGAAATGGCGTCGCTATGACATACTATAGGAGCCATGCCTTCTGTTTCTCAATCGAGTATTGTTTCCCCGGCAACGAAAGGGCTGTCTGCTAGGAGTGGATTATCTCTTTTCCGATGCACTATTTCATGTCTACTGTGTCCCACACACCCTCACATTAACGAATTAACGCAGAAATGGCGTCGCTATGACATACTATAGGAGCCATGCCTTTTGTTTCTCAATCGAGTATTGTTTCCCCGGCAACGAAAGGGCTGTCTCCTAGGAGTGGATTATCTCTTTTCCGATGCACTATTTCATGTTTACTGTGTCCCACGCACCCTCACATTGACGAATTAACGCAGAAATGGCGTCGCGATGACATACTATAGGCGCCATGCCTTCTGTTTCTCAATCGAGTATTGTTTCCCCGGCAACGAAAGGGCTGTCTGCTAGGAGTGGATTATCTCTTTTCCGATGCACTATTTCATGTTTACTGTGTCCCACGCACCCTCACATTGACGAATTAACGCAGAGTTTGCGTCGCTATGACATACTGTAGGAAACATGAATTCTGTTTCCCAATCGAGTATTGTTTCCCCGGCAACGAAAGGGCTGTCTGCTAGGAGTGGATTATCTCTTTTCCGATGCACTATTTCATGTTTACTGTGTCCCACGCACCTTCACATTGACGAATTAACACTGAATTTGCGTCACTATGACATACTATAGGAGCCATGCCTTCTGTTTCCCAATCGAGTATTGTTTCCCCGGCAACGAAAGGGCTGTCTGCTAGGAGTGGATTATCTCTTTTCCGATGCACTATTTCATGTTTACTGTGTCCCACGTACCCTCACATTGACGAATTAACGCAGAAATGGCGTCGCTATGACATACTATAGGAGCCATGCCTTCTGTTTCCCAATCGAGTATTGTTTCCCCGGCAACGAAAGGGATGTCTGCTAGGAGTGGATTATCGCGTTTCCGATGCGCTATTTCATGTTTACTGTGTCCCACGCACCCTCACATTGACGACTTAACGCAGAAATCGCGTCGCTATGACATACAATAGGAGCCATGCCTTCTGTTTCCCAATCGAGTATTGTTTACCCGGCAACGAAAGGGATGTCTGCTAGGAGTGGATTATCTCTTTTCCGATGCACTATTTCATGTTTACTGTGTCCCACGCACCCTCACATTGACGAATTAACGCAGAATTTGCGTCGCTATGACATACTATAGGCGCCATGCCTTCTGTTTCTCAATCGAGTATTGTTTCCCCGGCAACGAAAGGGCTGTCTGCTAGGAGTGGATTATCTCTTTTCCGATGCACTATTTCATGTTTACTGTGTCCCACGCACCCTCACATTGACGAATTAACGCAGAAATGGCGTCGCTATGACATACTATAGGAGCCATGCCTTCTGTTTCCCAATCGAGTATTGTTTCCCCGGCAACGAAAGGGCTGTCTGCTAGGAGTGGATTATCTCTTTTCCGATGCACTATTTCATGTTTACTGTGTCCCACGTACCCTCACATTGACGAATTAAAGCAGAGTTTTCGTCGCTATGACATACTATAGGAGCCATGCCTTCTGTTTCCCAATCGAGTATTGTTTCCCCGGCAACGAAAGGGATGTCTGCTAGGAGTGGATTATCTCTTTTCCGATGCGCTATTTCATGTTTACTGTGTCCCACGCACCCTCACATTGACGAATTAACGCAGAATTTGCGTCGCTATGTCATACTATAGGAGCCATGCCTTCTGTTTCCCAATCGAGTATTGTTTCCACGGCAACGAAAGGGCTGTCTTCTAGGAGTGGATTATTTCTTTTCCGATGCACTATTTCATGTTTACTGTGTCCCACGCACCCTCACATTGACGAATTAACGCAGAAATGGCGTCGCTATGACATACTATAGGAGCCATGCCTTCTGTTTCCCAATCGAGTATTGTTTCCCCGGCAACGAAAGGGATGTCTGCTAGGAGTGGATTATCTCTTTTCCGATGCACTATTTCATGTTTACTGTGTCCCACGTACCCTCACATTGACGAATTAACGCAGAAATGGCGTCGCTATGACATACTATAGGAGCCATGCCTTCTGTTTCCCAATCGAGTATTGTTTCCCCGGCAACGAAAGGGCTGTCTGCTAGGAGTGGATTATCTCTTTTCCGATGCACTATTTCATGTTTACTGTGTCCCACGCACCTTCACATTGACGAATTAACGCAGAATTTGCGTCGCTATGATATACTATAGGAGCCATGCCTTCTGTTTCCCAATCGAGTATTGTTTCCCCGGCAACGAAAGGGCTGTCTGCTAGGAGTGGATTATCTCTTTTCCGATGCACTATTTCATGTTTACTGTGTCCCACGTACCCTCACATTGACGAATTAACGCAGAAATGGCGTCGCTATGACATACTATAGGAGCCATGCCTTCTGTTTCCCAATCGAGTATTGTTTCCCCGGCAACGAAAGGGATGTCTGCTAGGAGTGGATTATCGCGTTTCCGATGCGCTATTTCATGTTTACTGTGTCCCACGCACCCTCACATTGACGACTTAACGCAGAAATCGCGTCGCTATGACATACAATAGGAGCCATGCCTTCTGTTTCCCAATCGAGTATTGTTTACCCGGCAACGAAAGGGATGTCTGCTAGGAGTGGATTATCTCTTTCCCGATGCACTATTTCATGTTTACTGTGTCCCACGCACCCTCACATTGACGAATTAACGCAGAATTTGCGTCGCTATGACATACTATAGGCGCCATGCCTTCTGTTTCTCAATCGAGTATTGTTTCCCCGGCAACGAAAGGGCTGTCTGCTAGGAGTGGATTATCTCTTTTCCGATGCACTATTTCATGTTTACTGTGTCCCACGCACCCTCACATTGACGAATTAACGCAGAAATGGCGTCGCTATGACATACTATAGGAGCCATGCCTTCTGTTTCCCAATCGAGTATTGTTTTCCCGGCAACGAAAGGGCTGTCTGCTAGGAGTGGATTATCTCTTTTCCGATCCACTATTTCATGTTTACTGTGTCCCACGTACCCTCACATTGACGAATTAATGCAGAGTTTTCGTCGCTATGACATACTATAGGAGCCATGCCTTCTGTTTCCCAATCGAGTATTGTTTCCCCGGCAACAAAAGGGCTGTCTGCTAGGAGTGGATTATCTCTTTTCCGATGCACTATTTCATGTTTACTGTGTCCCACGCACCCTCACATTGACGAATTAACGCAGAATTTGCGTCGCTATGACATACTATAGGAGCCATGCCTTCTGTTTCCGAATCGAGTATTGTTTCCACGGCAACGAAAGGGCTGTCTTCTAGGAGTGGATTATCTCTTTTCCGATGCACTATTTCATGTTTACTGTGTCCCACGCACCCTCACATTGACGAATTAACGCAGAAATGGCGTCGCTATGACATACTATAGGAGCCATGCCTTCTGTTTCCCAATCGAGTATTGTTTCCCCGGCAACGAAAGGGCTGTCTGCTAGGAGTGGATTATCTCTTTTCCGATGCACTATTTCATGTTTACTGTGTCCCACGTACCCTCACATTGACGAATTAACGCAGAAATGGCGTCGCTATGACATACTATAGGAGCCATGCCTTCTGTTTCCCAATCGAGTATTGTTTCCCCGGCAACGAAAGGGATGTCTGCTAGGAGTGGATTATCTCTTTTCCGATGCACTATTTCATGTTTACTGTGTCCCACGCACCCTCACATTGACGAATTAACGCAGAAATGGCGTCGCTATGACATACTATAGGGGCCATGACATCTGTTTCCCAATCGAGTATTGTTTCCCCGGCAACGAAAGGGCTGTCTGCTAGGAGTGGATTATCTCTTTTCCGATGCACTATTTCATGTTTACTGTGTCCCACGCACCCTCACACTGACGAATTAATGCAGAATTTGCGTCGCTATGACATACTATAAGAGCCATGCCTTCTGTTTCTCAATCGAGTATTGATTCCCCGGCAACGAAAGGGCTGTCTGCTAGGAGTGGATTATCTCTTTTCCGATGCACTATTTCATGTTTACTGTGTCCCGCGCACCCTCACATTGACGAATTAACGCAGAAATGGCGTCGCTATGACATACTATAGGAGCCATGCCTTCTGTTTCCCAATCGAGTATTGTTTCCCCGGCAACGAAAGGGCTGTCTGCTAGGAGTGGATTATCTCTTTTCCGATGCACTATTTCATGTTTACTGTGTCCCGCGCACCCTCTCATTGACGAATTAACGCAGAATTTGCGTCGCTATGACATACTATAGGAGCCATGCCTTCTGTTTCCCAATCGAGTATTGTTTCCCCGGCAACGAAAGGGCTGTCTGCTAGGAGTGGATTAACTCTTTTCCGTTGCACTATTTCATGTTTACTGTGTCCCACGCACCCTCACATTGACGAATTAACGCAGAATTTGCGTCGCTATGACATACTATAGGAGCCATGCCTACTGTTTCCCAATCGAGTATTGTTTCCCCGGCAACGAAAGGGCTGTCTGCTAGGAGTGGATTATCTCCTTTCCGTTGCGCTATTTCATGTTTACTGTGTCCCACGCACCCTCACATTGACGAATTAACGCAGAAATGGCGTCGCTATGAGATACTATAGGAGCCATGCCTTCTGTTTCCCAATCGAGTATTGTTTCCCCGGCAACGAAAGGGTTGTCTGCTAGGAGTGGATTATCTCTTTTCCGATGCACTATTTCATGTTTACTGTGTCCCACGCACCCTCAGATTGACGTATTAACGCAGAAATAGCGTCGCTATCACATACTATAGGAGCCATGACTTCTGTTTCCCAATCGAGTATTGTTTCTCCGGCAACGAAAGGGCTGTCTGCTAGGAGTGGATTATCTCTTTTCCGATGCACTATTTCATGTTTACTGTGTCCCACGCTCCCTCACATTGACGAATTAACGCAGAATTTGCGTCGCTATGATATACTATAGGAGCCATGCCTTCTGTTTCCCAATCGAGTACTGTTTCCCCGGCAACGAAAGGGCTGTCTGCTAGGAGTGGATTATCTCTTTTCCGATGCACTATTTCATGTTTACTGTGTCCCACGCACCCTCACATTGACGAATTAACGCAGAAATGGCGTCGCGATGACATACTATAGGAGCCATGCCTTCTGTTTCTCAATCGAGTATTGTTTCCCCGGCAACGAAAGGGCTGTCTGCTAGGAGTGGATTATCTCTTTTCCGATCCACTATTTCATGTTTACTGTGTCCCACGCACCCTCACATTGACGAATTAACGCAGAAATGGCGTCGCGATGACATACTATAGGAGCCATGCCTTCTGTTTCCCAATCGAGTATTGTTTCCCCGGCAACGAAAGGGATGTCTGCTAGGAGTGGATTATCTCTTTTCCGATGCACTATTTCATGTTTACTGTGTCCCACGCACCCTCACATTGACGAATCAACGCAGAAATGGCGTCGCGATGACATACTATAGGAGACATGCGTTCTGTTTCCCAATCGAGTATTGTTTCCCCGGCAACGAAAGGGATGTCTGCTAGGAGTGGATTATCTCTTTTCCGATGCACTATTTCATGTTTACTGTGTCCCACGCACCCTCACATTGACGAATTAACGCAGAAATGGCGTCGCTATGACATACTATAGGAGCCATGCCTTCTGGTTCCCAATCGAGTATTGTTTCCCCGGCAACGAAAGGGCTGTCTGCTAGGAGTGGATTATCTCTTTTCCGATCACTATTTCATGTTTACTGTGTCCCACGCACCCTCACATTGACGAATTAACGCAGAAATGGCGTCGCTATGACATACTATAGGAGCCATGCCTTCTGTTTCCCAATCGAGTATTGTTTCCCCGGCAACGAAAGGGCTGTCTGCTAGGAGTGGATTATCTCTTTTGCGATGCGCTATTTCATGTTTACTGTGTCCCACGCACCCTCACATTGACGAATTAACGCAGAAATGGCGTCGCTATGACATACTATAGGAGCCATGCCTTCTGTTTCCCAATCGAGTATTGTTTCCCCGGCAACGAAAGGGCTGTCTGCTAGGAGTGGATTATCTCTTTTCCGATGCACTATTTCATGTTTACTGTGTCCCACGCACCCTCACATTGACGAATTAACACAGAATTTGCGTCGCTATGACATACTATAGAAGCCATGCCTCCTATTTCTCAATCGAGTATTGTTTCCCCGGCAACGAAAGGGCTGTCTGCTAGGAGTGGATTATCTCTTTTCCGATGCACTATTTCATGTTTACTGTGTCCCACGCACCCTCACATTGACGAATTAACGCAGAAATGGCGTCGCTATGACATACTATAGGAGCCATGCCTTCTGTTTCCCAATCGAGTATTGTTTTCCCGGCAACGAAAGGGCTGTCTGCTAGGAGTGGATTATCTCTTTTCCGATGCACTATTTCATGTTTACTGTGTCCCACGTACCCTCACATTGACGAATTAAAGCAGAGTTTTCGTCGCTATGACATACTATAGGAGCCATGCCTTCTGTTTCCCAATCGAGTATTGTTTCCCCGGCAACGAAAGGGCTGTCTGCTAGGAGTGGATTATCTCTTTTCCGATGCACTATTTCATGTTTACTGTGTCCCACGCACCCTCACATTGACGAATTAACGCAGAATTTGCGTCGCTATGACATACTATAGGAGCCATGCCTTCTGTTTCCGAATCGAGTATTGTTTCCACGGCAACGAAAGGGCTGTCTTCTAGGAGTGGATTAACTCTTTTCCGATGCACTATTTCATGTTTACTGTGTCCCACGCACCCTCACATTGACGAATTAACGTAGAAATGGCGTCGCTATGACATACTATAGGAACCATGCCTTCTGTTTCCCAATCGAGTATTGTTTCCCCGGCAACGAAAGGGCTGTCTGCTAGGAGTGGATTATCTCTTTTCCGATGCACTATTTCATGTTTACTGTGTCCCGCGCACCCTCTCATTGACGAATTAACGCAGAATTTGCGTCGCTATGACATACAATAGGAGCCATGCCTTCTGTTTCCCAATCGAGTATTGTTTCCCCGGCAACGAAAGGGCTGTCTTCTAGGAGTGGATTATCTCTTTTCCGTTGCACTATTTCATGTTTACTGTGTCCCACGCACCCTCACATTGACGAATTAACGCAGAATTTGCGTCGCTATGACATACTATAGGAGCCATGCCTACTGTTTCCCAATCGAGTATTGTTTCCCCGGCAACGAAAGGGCTGTCTGCTAGGAGTGGATTATCTCTTTTCCGTTGCGCTATTTCATGTTTACTGTGTCCCGCGCACCCTCTCATTGACGAATTAACGCAGAATTTGCGTCGCTATGACATACTATAGGAGCCATGCCTTCTGTTTCCCAATCGAGTATTGTTTCCCCGGCAACGAAAGGGCTGTCTGCTAGGAGTGGATTATCTCTTTTCCGTTGCGCTATTTCATGTTTACTGTGTCCCACGCAACCTCACATTGACGAATTTACGCAGAAATGGCGTCGCTATGACATACTATGGGAGCCATGCCTTCTGTTTCCCAATCGAGTATTGTTTCCCCGGCAACGAAAGGGCTGTCTGCTAGGAGTGGATTATCTCTTTTCCGATGCACTATTTCATGTTTACTGTGTCCCACGCACCCTCAGATTGACGTATTAACGCAGAAATAGCGTCGCTATCACATACTATAGGAGTCATGACTTCTGTTTCCCAATCGAGTATTGTTTCCCCGGCAACGAAAGGGCTGTTTGCTAGGAGTGGATTATCTCTTTTCCGATGCACTATTTCATGTTTACTGTGTCCCACGCTCCCTCACATTGACGAATTAACGCAGAATTTGCGTCGCTATGATATACTATAGGAGCCATGCCTTCTGTTTCCCAATCGAGTACTGTTTCCCCGGCAACGAAAGGGCTGTCTGCTAGGAGTGGATTATCTCTTTTCCGGTGCACTATTTCATGTTTACTGTGTCCCACGCACCCTCACATTGACGAATTAACGCAGAAATGGCGTCGCGATGACATACTATAGGAGCCACGCCTTCTGGTTCCCAATCGAGTATTGTTTCCCCGGCAACGAAAGGGATGTCTGCTAGGAGTGGATTATCTCTTTTCCGATCCACTATTTCATGTTTACTGTGTCCCACGCACCCTCACATTGACGAATCAACGCAGAAATGGCGTCGCGATGACATACTATAGGAGACATGCCTTCTGTTTCCCAATCGAGTATTGTTTCCCGGCAACGAAAGGGATGTCTGCTAGGAGTGGATTATCTCTTTTCCGATGCACTATTTCATGTTTACTGTGTCCCACGCACCCTCACATTGACGAATTAACGCAGAAATGGCGTCGCTATGACATACTATAGGAGCCATGCCTTCTGGTTCCCAATCGAGTATTGTTTCCCCGGCAACGAAAGGGCTGTCTGCTAGGAGTGGATTATCTCTTTTCCGATCACTATTTCATGTTTACTGTGTCCCACGCACCCTCACATTGACGAATTAACGCAGAAATGGCGTCGCTATGACATACTATAGGAGCCATGCCTTCTGTTTCCCAATCGAGTATTGTTTCCCCGGCAACGAAAGGGCTGTCTGCTAGGAGTGGATTATCTCTTTTGCGATGCGCTATTTCATGTTTACTGTGTCCCACGCACCCTCACATTGACGAATTAACGCAGAAATGGCGTCGCTATGACATACTATAGGAGCCATGCCTTCTGTTTCCCAATCGAGTATTGTTTCCCCGGCAACGAAAGGGCTGTCTGCTAGGAGTGGATTATCTCTTTTCCGATGCACTATTTCATGTTTACTGTGTCCCACGCACCCTCACATTGACGAATTAACACAGAATTTGCGTCGCTATGACATACTATAGAAGCCATGCCTCCTATTTCTCAATCGAGTATTGTTTCCCCGGCAACGAAAGGGCTGTCTGCTAGGAGTGGATTATCTCTTTTCCGATGCACTATTTCATGTTTACTGTGTCCCACGCACCCTCACATTGACGAATTAACGCAGAAATGGCGTCGCTATGACATACTATAGGAGCCATGCCTTCTGTTTCCCAATCGAGTATTGTTTTCCCGGCAACGAAAGGGCTGTCTGCTAGGAGTGGATTATCTCTTTTCCGATGCACTATTTCATGTTTACTGTGTCCCACGTACCCTCACATTGACGAATTAAAGCAGAGTTTTCGTCGCTATGACATACTATAGGAGCCATGCCTTCTGTTTCCCAATCGAGTATTGTTTCCCCGGCAACGAAAGGGCTGTCTGCTAGGAGTGGATTATCTCTTTTCCGATGCACTATTTCATGTTTACTGTGTCCCACGCACCCTCACATTGACGAATTAACGCAGAATTTGCGTCGCTATGACATACTATAGGAGCCATGCCTTCTGTTTCCGAATCGAGTATTGTTTCCACGGCAACGAAAGGGCTGTCTTCTAGGAGTGGATTAACTCTTTTCCGATGCACTATTTCATGTTTACTGTGTCCCACGCACCCTCACATTGACGAATTAACGTAGAAATGGCGTCGCTATGACATACTATAGGAACCATGCCTTCTGTTTCCCAATCGAGTATTGTTTCCCCGGCAACGAAAGGGCTGTCTGCTAGGAGTGGATTATCTCTTTTCCGATGCACTATTTCATGTTTACTGTGTCCCGCGCACCCTCTCATTGACGAATTAACGCAGAATTTGCGTCGCTATGACATACAATAGGAGCCATGCCTTCTGTTTCCCAATCGAGTATTGTTTCCCCGGCAACGAAAGGGCTGTCTTCTAGGAGTGGATTATCTCTTTTCCGTTGCACTATTTCATGTTTACTGTGTCCCACGCACCCTCACATTGACGAATTAACGCAGAATTTGCGTCGCTATGACATACTATAGGAGCCATGCCTACTGTTTCCCAATCGAGTATTGTTTCCCCGGCAACGAAAGGGCTGTCTGCTAGGAGTGGATTATCTCTTTTCCGTTGCGCTATTTCATGTTTACTGTGTCCCACGCACCCTCACATTGACGAATTTACGCAGAAATGGCGTCGCTATGACATACTATGGGAGCCATGCCTTCTGTTTCCCAATCGAGTATTGTTTCCCCGGCAACGAAAGGGCTGTCTTCTAGGAGTGGATTATCTCTTTTCCGTTGCACTATTTCATGTTTACTGTGTCCCACGCACCCTCACATTGACGAATTAACGCAGAATTTGCGTCGCTATGACATACTATAGGAGCCATGCCTACTGTTTCCCAATCGAGTATTGTTTCCCCGGCAACGAAAGGGCTGTCTGCTAGGAGTGGATTATCTCTTTTCCGTTGCGCTATTTCATGTTTACTGTGTCCCACGCACCCTCACATTGACGAATTTACGCAGAAATGGCGTCGCTATGACATACTATGGGAGCCATGCCTTCTGTTTCCCAATCGAGTATTGTTTCCCCGGCAACGAAAGGGCTGTCTGCTAGGAGTGGATTATCTCTTTTCCGATGCACTATTTCATGTTTACTGTGTCCCGCGCACCCTCTCATTGACGAATTAACGCAGAATTTGCGTCGCTATGACATACTATAGGAGCCATGCCTTCTGTTTCCCAATCGAGTATTGTTTCCCCGGCAACGAAAGGGCTGTCTGCTAGGAGTGGATTATCTCTTTTCCGTTGCACTATTTCATGTTTACTGTGTCCCACGCACCCTCACATTGACGAATTAACGCAGAATTTGCGTCGCTATGACATACTATAGGAGCCATGCCTACTGTTTCCCAATCGAGTATTGTCTCCCCGGCAACGAAAGGGCTGTCTGCTAGGAGTGGATTATCTCTTTTCCGTTGCGCTATGTCATGTTTACTGTGTCCCACGCACCCTCACATTGACGAATTAACGCAGAAATGGCGTCGCTATGAGATACTATAGGAGCCATGCCTACTGTTTCCCAATCGAGTATTGTTTCCCCGGCAACGAAAGGGCTGTCTGCTAGGAGTGGATTATCTCTTTTCCGTTGCGCTATTTCATGTTTACTGTGTCCCACGCACCCTCACATTGACGAATTTACGCAGAAATGGCGTCGCTATGACATACTATGGGAGCCATGCCTTCTGTTTCCCAATCGAGTATTGTTTCCCCGGCAACGAAAGGGCTGTCTGCTAGGAGTGGATTATCTCTTTTCCGATGCACTATTTCATGTTTACTGTGTCCCACGCACCCTCAGATTGACGTATTAACGCAGAAATAGCGTCGCTATCACATACTATAGGAGTCATGACTTCTGTTTCCCAATCGAGTATTGTTTCCCCGGCAACGAAAGGGCTGTCTGCTAGGAGTGGATTATCTCTTTTCCGATGCACTATTTCATGTTTACTGTGTCCCACGCTCCCTCACATTGACGAATTAACGCAGAATTTGCGTCGCTATGATATACTATAGGAGCCATGCCTTCTGTTTCCCAATCGAGTACTGTTTCCCCGGCAACGAAAGGGCTGTCTGCTAGGAGTGGATTATCTCTTTTCCGATGCACTATTTCATGTTTACTGTGTCCCACGCACCCTCACATTGACGAATTAACGCAGAAATGGCGTCGCGATGACATACTATAGGAGCCATGCCTTCTGTTTCTCAATCGAGTATTGTTTCCCCGGCAACGAAAGGGCTGTCTGCTAGGAGTGGATTATCTCTTTTCCGATCCACTATTTCATGTTTACTGTGTCCCACGCACCCTCACATTGACGAATTAACGCAGAAATGGCGTCGCGATGACATACTATAGGAGCCACGCCTTCTGGTTCCCAATCGAGTATTGTTTCCCCGGCAACGAAAGGGATGTCTGCTAGGAGTGGATTATCTCTTTTCCGATCCACTATTTCATGTTTACTGTGTCCCACGCACCCTCACATTGACGAATCAACGCAGAAATGGCGTCGCGATGACATACTATAGGAGACATGCCTTCTGTTTCCCAATCGAGTATTGTTTCCCGGCAACGAAAGGGATGTCTGCTAGGAGTGGATTATCTCTTTTCCGATGCACTATTTCATGTTTACTGTGTCCCACGCACCCTCACATTGACGAATTAACGCAGAAATGGCGTCGCTATGACATACTATAGGAGCCATGCCTTCTGGTTCCCAATCGAGTATTGTTTCCCCGGCAACGAAAGGGCTGTCTGCTAGGAGTGGATTATCTCTTTTCCGATGCACTATTTCATGTTTACTGTGTCCCACGCACCCTCACATTGACGAATTAACGCAGAAATGGCGTCGCTATGACATACTATAGGAGCCATGCCTTCTGTTTCCCAATCGAGTATTGTTTCCCCGGCAACGAAAGGGCTGTCTGCTAGGAGTGGATTATCTCTTTTGCGATGCGCTATTTCATGTTTACTGTGTCCCACGCACCCTCACATTGACGAATTAACGCAGAAATGGCGTCGCTATGACATACTATAGGAGCCATGCCTTCTGTTTCCCAATCGAGTATTGTTTCCCCGGCAACGAAAGGGATGTTGCTAGGAGTGGATTATCTCTTTTCCGATGCGCTATTTCATGTTTACTGTGTCCCACGCACCCTCACATTGACGAATTAACGCAGAAATGGCGTCGCTATGACATACTATAGGAGCCATGACTTCTGTTTCCCAATCGAGTATTGTTTCCTCGGGAACGAAAGGGCTGTCTGCTAGGAGTGGATTATCTCTTTTCCGATGCACTATTTCATGTTTACTGTGTCCCACGCACCCTCACATTGACGAATTAACGCAGAATTTGCGTCGATATGACATACTATAGGAGCCATGCCTTCTGTTTCTCAATCGAGTATTGTTTCCCCGGCAACGAAAGGGCTGTCTGCTAGGAGTGGATTATCTCTTTTCCGATGCACTATTTCATGTTTACTGTGTCCCACGTACCCTCACATTGACGAATTAACGGAGAAATGGCATCGCTATGACATACTATAGGAGCCATGCCTTCTGTTTCCCAATCGAGTATTGTATCCCCGGCAACGAAAGGGCTGTCTGCTAGGAGTGGTTTATCTCTTTTCCGATGCACTATTTCATGTTTACTGTGTCCCACGCACCCTCACATTGACGAATTAACGCAGAATTTGCGTCGCTATGACATACTATAGGAGCCATGCTTTCTGTTTCCCAATCGAGTATTGTTTCCCTGGCAACAAAAGGGCTGTCTGCTAGGAGTGGATTATCCCTTTTCCGATGCACTATTTCATGTTTACTGTGTCCCACGCACCCTCACATTGATGAATTAACGCAGAAGTGGCGTCGCTATGACATACTATAGGAGCCATGCTTTCTGTTTCCCAATCGAGTATTGTTTCCCGGGCAACAAAAGGGCAGTCTGCTAGGAGTGGATTATCTCTTTTCCGATGCACTATTTCATGTTTACTGTGTCCCACGCACCCTCACATTGACGAATTAACGCAGAATTTGCGTCGCTATGACATACTATAGGAGCCATGCCTTCTGTTTCCCAATCGAGTATTGTTTCCCCGGCAACGAAAGGGCTGTCTGCTAGGAGTGGATTATCTCTTTTCCGATGCACTATTTAATGTTTACTGTGTCCCACGCACCCTCACATTGACGAAATAACTCAGAAATGGCGTCGCTATGACATACTATAGGAGCCATGCCTTCTGTTTCCCAATCGAGTATTGTTTCCCCGGCAACGAAAGGGCTGTCTGCTAGGAGTGGATTATCTCTTTTCCGATGCACTATTTCATGTTTACTGTGTCCCACGCACCCTCACATTGACGAATTAACTCAGAATTTGCATCGCTATGACATACTATAGGAGCCATGCTTTCTGTTTCCCAATCGAGTATTGTTTCCCTGGCAACGAAAGGGTTGTCTGCTAGGAGTGGATTATCTCTTTTCCGATGCACTATTTCATGTTTACTGTGTCCCACGCACCCTCACATTGACGAATTAACGCAGAAATGGCGTCGCTATGACATACTATAGGAGCCATGCCTTCTGTTTCCCAATCGAGTATTGTTTCCCCGGCAACGAAAGGGCTGTCTGCTAGGAGTGGATTATCTCTTTTCCGATGCACTATTTCATGTTTACTGTGTCCCACGCACCCTCACATTGACGAATTAACGCAGAAATGGCGTCGCTATGACATACTAAAGGAGCCATGACTTCTGTTTCCCAATCGAGTATTGTTTCCCCGCCAACGAAAGGGCTGTCTGCTAGGAGTGGATTATCTCTTTTCCGATGCACTATTTCATGTTCACTGTGTCCCACGCACCCTAACATTGACGAATTAACGCAGAAATGGCGTCGCTATGACGTACTATGGGAGCATTGCCTTCTGTTTCCCAATCGAGTATTGTTTCCCCGGCAACGAAAGGGCTGTCTGCTAGGAGTGGATTATCTCTTTTCCGATGCACTATTTCATGTTTACTGTGTCCCACGCACCCTCACATTGACGAATTAACGCAGAATTTGCGTCGCTATGACATACTATAGGAGCCATGCCTTCTGTTTCTCAATCGAGTATTGTTTCCCCGGCAACGAAAGGGCTGTCTGCTAGGAGTGGATTATCTCTTTTCCGATGCACTATTTCATGTTTACTGTGTCCCACGCACCCTCACATTGACAAATTAACGCAGAAATGGCGTCGCTATGACATACTATAGGAGCCATGACTTCTGTTTCCCAATCGAGTATTGTTTCCCCGGCAACGAAAGGGCTGTCTGCTAGGAGTGGATTATCTCTTTTCCGATGCACTATTTCATGTTTACTGTGTCCCACGCACCCTCACATTGACGAATTAACGCAGAATTTGCGTCGCTATGACATACTATAGGAGCCATGCCTTCTGTTTCTCAATCGAGTATTGTTTCCCCGGCAACGAAAGGGCTGTCTGCTAGGAGTGGATTATCTCTTTTCCGATGCACTATTTCATGTTTACTGTGTCCCACGCACCCTCACATTGACGAATTAACGCAGAAATGGCGTCGCTATGACATACTATAGGAGCCATGCCTTCTGTTTCCCAATCGAGTATTGTTTCCCCGGCAACGAAAGGGCTGTCTGCTAGGAGTGGATTATCTCTTTTCCGATGCACTATTTCATGTTTACTGTGTCCCACGCACCCTCACATTGACGAATTAACGCAGAATTTGCGTCGCTATGACATACTATAGGAGCCATGCCTTCTGTTTCCCAATCGAGTATTGTTTCCCCGGCAACGAAAGGGCTGTCTGCTAGGAGTGGATTATCTCTTTTCCGATGCACTATTTCATGTTTACTGTGTCCCATGCACCCTCACATTGACGAATTAACGCAGAAATGGCGTCGCTATGACATACTATAGGAGCCATGCCTTCTGTTTCCCAATCGAGTATTGTTTCCCTGGCAACGAAAGGGCTGTCTGCTAGGAGTGGATTATCTCTTTTCCGATGCACTATTTCATGTTTACTGTGTCCCACGCACCCTCACATTGAGGAATTAACGCAGAATTTGCGTCGCTATGACATACTATAGGAGCCACGCCTTCTGTTTCCCAATCGAGTATTGTTTCCCCGGCAACGAAAGGGCTGTCTGCTAGGAGTGGATTATCTCTTTTCCGATGCACTATTTCATGTTTACTGTGTCCCACGCACCCTCACATTGACGAATTAACGCAGAATTTGCGTCGCTATGACATACTATAGGAGCCATGCCTTCTGTTTCCCAATCGAGTATTGTTTCCCCGGCAACGAAAGGGCTGTCTGCTAGGAGTGGATTATCTCTTTTCCGATGCACTATTTCATGTTTACTGTGTCCCACGCACCCTCACATTGACGAATTAACGCAGAAATGGCGTCGCTATGACATACTATAGGAGCCATGCCTTCTGTTTCCCAATCGAGTATTGTTTCCCCGGCAACGAAAGGGCTGTCTGATAGGAGTGGATTATCTCTTTTCCGATGCACTGTTTCATGTATACTGTGTCCCACGCACCCTCACATTGACGAATTAACGCAGAAATTTCGTCGCTATGACATACTATAGGAGCCATGCCTTCTGTTTCCCAATCGAGTATTGTTTCCCCGGCAACGAAAGGGCTGTCTGCTAGTAGTGGATTATCTCTTTTCCGATGCACTATTTCATGTTTACTGTGTCCCACGCACCCTCACATTGACGAATTAACGCAGAAATGGCGTCGCTATGACATACTATGGGAGCATTGCCTTCTGTTTCCCAATCGAGTATTGTTTCCCCGGCAACGAAAGGGCTGTCTGCTAGGAGTGGATTATCTCTTTTCCGATGCACTATTTCCTGTTTACTGTGTCCCACGCACCCTCACATTGACGAATTAACGCAGAAATGGCGTCGCTATGACATACTATAAGAGCCATGCCTTCTGTTTTCCAATCGAGTATTGTTTCCCCGGCAACGAAAGGGCTGTCTGCTAGGAGTGGATTATCTCTTTTCCGATGCACTATTTCATGTTTACTGTGTCCCACGCACCCTCACATTGACGAATTAACGCAGAAATGGCGTCGCTAGGACATACTATAGGAGCCATGCCTTCTGTTTCCCAATCGAGTATTGTTTCCCCGGCCACGAAAGGGCTGTCTGCTAGGAGTGGATTATCTCTTTTCCGATGCACTATTTCATGTTTACTGTGTCCCACGCACCCTCACGTTGAAGAAATAACGCAGAGATTGCGTCGCTATGACATACTATAGGAGCCATGCCTTCTGTTTCCCAATCGAGTATTGTTTCCCCGGCCACGAAAGGGCTGTCTGCTAGGAGTGGATTATCTCTTTTCCGATGCACTATTTCATGTTTACTGTGTCCCACGCACCCTCACATTGACGAATTAACGCAGAAATGGCGTCGCTATGACATACTATGGGAGCATTGCCTTCTGTTTCCCAATCGAGTATTGTTTCCCCGGCAACGAAAGGGCTGTCTGCTAGTAGTGGATTATCTCTTTTCCGATGCACTATTTCATGTTTACTGTGTCCCACGCACCCTCACATTGACGAATTAACGCAGAAATGGCGTCGCTATGACATACTATGGGAGCATTGCCTTCTGTTTCCCAATCGAGTATTGTTTCCCCGGCAACGAAAGGGCTGTCTGCTAGGAGTGGATTATCTCTTTTCCGATGCACTATTTCCTGTTTACTGTGTCCCACGCACCCTCACATTGACCAATTAACGCAGAATTTGCGTCGCTATGCCATACTATAGGAGCCATGCCTTCTGTTTCCCAATCGAGTATTGTTTCCCCGGCAACGAAAGGGCTGTCTGCTAGGAGTGGATTATCTCTTTTCCGATGCACTATTTCATGTTTACTGTGTCCCACGCACCCTCACATTGACGAATTAACGCAGAAATGGCGTCGCTAGGACATACTATAGGAGCCATGCCTTCTGTTTCCCAATCGAGTATTGTTTCCCCGGCCACGAAAGGGCTGTCTGCTAGGAGTGGATTATCTCTTTTCCGATGCACTATTTCATGTTTACTGTGTCCCACGCACCCTCACGTTGAAGAAATAACGCAGAGATTGCGTCGCTATGACATACTATAGGAGCCATGCCTTCTGTTTCCCAATCGAGTATTGTTTCCCCGGCAACGAAAGGGCTCTCTTCTAGGAGTGGATTATCTCTTTTCCGATGCACTATTTCATGTTTACTGTGTCCCACGCACCCTCACATTGACGAATTAACGCAGAATTTGCGTCGCTATCACATACTATAGGAGCCATGCCTTCTGTTTCTCAATCGAGTATTGTTTCCCCGGCAACGAAAGGGCTGTCTGCTAGGAGTGGATTATCTCTTTTCCGATGCACTATTTCATGTTTACTGTGTCCCACGCACCCTCACATTGACGAATTAACGCAGAAATGGCGTCTCTAAGACATACTATAGGAGCCATGCCTTCTGTTTCCCAATCGAGTATTGTTTCCCCGGCAACGAAAGGGCTGTCTGCTAGGAGTGGATTATCTCTTTTCCGATGCACTATTTCATGTTTACTGTGTCCCGCGCACCCTCACATTGACGAATTAACGCAGAAATGGCGTCGCTATGACATACTATAGGAGCCATGCCTTCTGTTTCCCAATCGAGTATTGTTTCCCCGGCAACGAAAGGGCTCTCTTCTAGGAGTGGATTATCTCTTTTCCGATGCACTATTTCATGTTTACTGTGTCTCACGCACCCTCACATTGACGAATTAACGCAGAAATGGCGTCGCTATGACATACTATAGGAGCAATGCCTTCTGGTTCCCAATCGAGTATTGTTTCCCCGGCAACGAAAGGGCTGTCTGCTAGGAGTGGATTATCTCTTTTCCGATCCACTATTTCATGTTTACTGTGTCCCACGCACCCTCACATTGACGAATTAACGCAGAAATGGCGTCGCTATGACATACTATAGGAGCCATGCCTTCTGGTTCCCAATCGAGTATTGTTTCCCCGGCAACGAAAGGGCTGTCTGCTAGGAGTGGATTATCTCTTTTCCGATGCACTATTTCATGTTTACTGTGTCCCACGCACCCTCACATTGACGAATTAACGCAGAAATGGCGTCGCTATGACATACTATAGGAGCCATGACTTCTGTTTCCCAATCGAGTATTGTTTCCCCGGCAACGAAAGGGCTGTCTGCTAGGAGTGGATTATCTCTTTTCCGATGCACTATTTCATGTTTACTGTGTCCCACGCACCCTCACATTGACGAATTAACGCAGAAATGGCGTCGCTATGACATACTATAAGAGCCATGCCTTCTGTTTTCCAATCGAGTATTGTTTCCCCGGCAACGAAAGGGCTGTCTGCTAGGAGTGGATTATCTCTTTTCCGATGCACTATTTCATGTTTACTGTGTCCCACGCACCCTCACATTGACGAATTAACGCAGAAATGGCGTCGCTATGACATACTATAGGAGCCATGCCTTCTGTTTCCCAATCGAGTATTGTTTCCCCGGCAACGAAAGGGCTGTCTGATAGGAGTGGATTATCTCTTTTCCGATGCACTGTTTCATGTATACTGTGTCCCACGCACCCTCACATTGACGAATTAACGCAGAAATTTCGTCGCTATGACATACTATAGGAGCCATGCCTTCTGTTTCCCAATCGAGTATTGTTTCCCCGGCAACGAAAGGGCTGTCTGCTAGTAGTGGATTATCTCTTTTCCGATGCACTATTTCATGTTTACTGTGTCCCACGCACCCTCACATTGACGAATTAACGCAGAAATGGCGTCGCTATGACATACTATGGGAGCATTGCCTTCTGTTTCCCAATCGAGTATTGTTTCCCCGGCAACGAAAGGGCTGTCTGCTAGGAGTGGATTATCTCTTTTCCGATGCACTATTTCCTGTTTACTGTGTCCCACGCACCCTCACATTGACGAATTAACGCAGAAATGGCGTCGCTATGACATACTATAAGAGCCATGCCTTCTGTTTTCCAATCGAGTATTGTTTCCCCGGCAACGAAAGGGCTGTCTGCTAGGAGTGGATTATCTCTTTTCCGATGCACTATTTCATGTTTACTGTGTCCCACGCACCCTCACATTGACGAATTAACGCAGAAATGGCGTCGCTAGGACATACTATAGGAGCCATGCCTTCTGTTTCCCAATCGAGTATTGTTTCCCCGGCCACGAAAGGGCTGTCTGCTAGGAGTGGATTATCTCTTTTCCGATGCACTATTTCATGTTTACTGTGTCCCACGCACCCTCACGTTGAAGAAATAACGCAGAGATTGCGTCGCTATGACATACTATAGGAGCCATGCCTTCTGTTTCCCAATCGAGTATTGTTTCCCCGGCCACGAAAGGGCTGTCTGCTAGGAGTGGATTATCTCTTTTCCGATGCACTATTTCATGTTTACTGTGTCCCACGCACCCTCACATTGACGAATTAACGCAGAAATGGCGTCGCTATGACATACTATGGGAGCATTGCCTTCTGTTTCCCAATCGAGTATTGTTTCCCCGGCAACGAAAGGGCTGTCTGCTAGTAGTGGATTATCTCTTTTCCGATGCACTATTTCATGTTTACTGTGTCCCACGCACCCTCACATTGACGAATTAACGCAGAAATGGCGTCGCTATGACATACTATGGGAGCATTGCCTTCTGTTTCCCAATCGAGTATTGTTTCCCCGGCAACGAAAGGGCTGTCTGCTAGGAGTGGATTATCTCTTTTCCGATGCACTATTTCCTGTTTACTGTGTCCCACGCACCCTCACATTGACCAATTAACGCAGAATTTGCGTCGCTATGCCATACTATAGGAGCCATGCCTTCTGTTTCCCAATCGAGTATTGTTTCCCCGGCAACGAAAGGGCTGTCTGCTAGGAGTGGATTATCTCTTTTCCGATGCACTATTTCATGTTTACTGTGTCCCACGCACCCTCACATTGACGAATTAACGCAGAAATGGCGTCGCTAGGACATACTATAGGAGCCATGCCTTCTGTTTCCCAATCGAGTATTGTTTCCCCGGCCACGAAAGGGCTGTCTGCTAGGAGTGGATTATCTCTTTTCCGATGCACTATTTCATGTTTACTGTGTCCCACGCACCCTCACGTTGAAGAAATAACGCAGAGATTGCGTCGCTATGACATACTATAGGAGCCATGCCTTCTGTTTCCCAATCGAGTATTGTTTCCCCGGCAACGAAAGGGCTCTCTTCTAGGAGTGGATTATCTCTTTTCCGATGCACTATTTCATGTTTACTGTGTCCCACGCACCCTCACATTGACGAATTAACGCAGAATTTGCGTCGCTATCACATACTATAGGAGCCATGCCTTCTGTTTCTCAATCGAGTATTGTTTCCCCGGCAACGAAAGGGCTGTCTGCTAGGAGTGGATTATCTCTTTTCCGATGCACTATTTCATGTTTACTGTGTCCCACGCACCCTCACATTGACGAATTAACGCAGAAATGGCGTCTCTAAGACATACTATAGGAGCCATGCCTTCTGTTTCCCAATCGAGTATTGTTTCCCCGGCAACGAAAGGGCTGTCTGCTAGGAGTGGATTATCTCTTTTCCGATGCACTATTTCATGTTTACTGTGTCCCACGCACCCTCACATTGACGAATTAACGCAGAAATGGCGTCGCTATGACATACTATAGGAGCCATGCCTTCTGTTTCCCAATCGAGTATTGTTTCCCCGGCAACGAAAGGGCTCTCTTCTAGGAGTGGATTATCTCTTTTCCGATGCACTATTTCATGTTTACTGTGTCTCACGCACCCTCACATTGACGAATTAACGCAGAAATGGCGTCGCTATGACATACTATAGGAGCAATGCCTTCTGGTTCCCAATCGAGTATTGTTTCCCCGGCAACGAAAGGGCTGTCTGCTAGGAGTGGATTATCTCTTTTCCGATCCACTATTTCATGTTTACTGTGTCCCACGCACCCTCACATTGACGAATTAACGCAGAAATGGCGTCGCTATGACATACTATAGGAGCCATGCCTTCTGGTTCCCAATCGAGTATTGTTTCCCCGGCAACGAAAGGGCTGTCTGCTAGGAGTGGATTATCTCTTTTCCGATGCACTATTTCATGTTTACTGTGTCCCACGCACCCTCACATTGACGAATTAACGCAGAAATGGCGTCGCTATGACATACTATAGGAGCCATGACTTCTGTTTCCCAATCGAGTATTGTTTCCCCGGCAACGAAAGGGCTGTCTGCTAGGAGTGGATTATCTCTTTTCCGATGCACTATTTCATGTTTACTGTGTCCCACGCACCCTCACATTGACGAATTAACGCAGAAATGGCGTCGCTATGACATACTATAAGAGCCATGCCTTCTGTTTCCCAATCGAGTATTGTTTCCCCGGCAACGAAAGGGCTGTCTGCTAGGAGTGGATTATCTCTTTTCCGATGCACTATTTCATGTTTACTGTGTCCCACGCACCCTCACATTGGCGAATTAACGCAGAATTTGCGTCGCTATGACATACTATAGGAGCCATGCCTTCTGTTTCCCAATCGAGTATTGTTTCCCCGGCAACGAAAGGGCTGTCTGCTAGGAGTGGATTATCTCTTTTCCGATGCACTATTTCATGTTTACTGTGTCCCACGCACCCTCACATTGACGAATTAACGCAGAAATGGCGTCGCTATGACATACTATAGGAGCCATGCCTTCTGGTTCCCAATCGAGTATTGTTTCCCCGGCAACGAAAGGGCTGTCTGCTAGGAGTGGATTATCTCTTTTCCGATGCACTATTTCATGTTTACTGTGTCCCACGCACCATCACATTGACGAATTAACGCAGAAATGGCGTCGCTATGACATACTATAGGAGCCATGCCTTCTGGTTCCCAATCGATTATTGTTTCCCCGGCCACGAAAGGGCTGTCTGCTAGGAGTGGATTATCTCTTTTCCGATGCACTATTTCATGTTTACTGTGTCCCACGCACCCTCACATTGACGAATTAACGCAGAAATGGCGTCGCTATGACATACTATGGGAGCCATGACTTCTGTTTCCCAATCGAGTACTGTTTCCGCGGCAACGAAAGGGCTGTCTGCTAGGAGTGGATTATCTCTTTTCCGATGCACTATTTCATGTTTACTGTGTCCCACGCACCCTCACATTGACGAATTAACGCAGAAATGGCGTCGCTATGACATACTATAGGAGCCATGCCTTCTGTTTCCCAATCGAGTATTGTTTCCCCGGCAACGAAAGGGCTGTCTGCTAGGAGTGGATTATCTCTTTTCCGATGCACTATTTCATGTTTACTGTGTCCCACGCACCCTCACATTGACGAATTACGCAGAAATGGCGTCGCTATGACATACTATAGGAGCCATGACTTCTGTTTCCCAATCGAGTATTGTTTCCCCTTCAACGAAAGGGATGTCTGCTAGGAGTGGATTATCTCTTTTCCGATGCACTATTTCATGTTTACTGTGTCCCACGCACCCTCACATTGACGAATTAACGCAGAAATGGCGTCGCTATGACATGCTATAGGAGCCATGACTTCTGTTTCCCAATCGAGTATTGTTTCCCCGGCAACGAAAGGGCTGTCTGCTAGGAGTGGATTATCTCTTTTCCGATGCACTATTTCATGTTTACTGTGTCCCATGCACCCTCACATTGACGAATTAACGCAGAAATGGCGTCGCTATGACATACTATAGGAGCCATGCCTTCTGTTTCCCAATCGAGTATTGTTTCCCCGGCAACGAAAGGGCTGTCTGCTAGGAGTGGATTATCTCTTTTCCGATGCACTATTTCATGTTTACTGTGTCCCACGCACCCTCACATTGACGAATTAACGCAGAAATGGCGTCGCTATGACATACTATAGGAGCCATGCCTTCTGTTTCCCAATCGAGTATTGTTTCCCCGGCAACGAAAGGGCTGTCTGCTAGGAGGGGATTATCTCTTTTCCGATGCACTATTTCATGTTTACTGTGTCCCACGCACCCTCACATTGACGAATTAACGCAGAAATGGCGTCGCTATGACATACTATAGGAGCCATGCCTTCTGTTTCCCAATCGAGTATTGTTTCCCCGGCAACGAAAGGGCAGTCTGCTAGGAGTGGATTATCTCTTTTCCGATGCACTATTTCCTGTTTACTGTGTCCCACGCACCCTCACATTGACGAATTAACGCAGAAATGGCGTCGCTATGACATACTATAGGAGCCATGCCTTCTGTTTCCCAATCGAGAATTGTTTCCCCGGCAACAAAAGGGCAGTCTGCTAGGAATGGATTATCTCTTTTCCGATGCACTATTTCCTGTTTACTGTGTCCCACGCACCCTCACATTGACGAATTAACGCAGAAATGGCGTCGCTATGACATACTATAGGAGCCATGCCTTCTGTTTCCCAATCGAGTATTGTTTCTCCGGCAACGAAAGGGCTGTCTGCTAGGAGTGGATTATATCTTTTCCGATGCACTATTTCATGTTTACTGTGTCCCACGCACCCTCACATTGACGAATTAACGCAGAAATGGCGTCGCTATGACATACTATAGGAGCCATGCCTTCTGGTTCCCAATCGAGTATTGTTTCCCCGGCAACGAAAGGGCAGTCTGCTAGGAGTGGATTATCTCTTTTCCGATGCACTATTTCCTGTTTACTGTGTCCCACGCACCCTCACATTGACGAATTAACGCAGAAATGGCGTCGCTATGACATACTATAGGAGCCATGCCTTCTGGTTCCCAATCGAGTATTGTTTCCCCGGCAACGAAAGGGCTGTCGGCTAGGAGTGGATTATCTCTTTTCCGATGCACTATTTCATCTTTACTGTGTCCCACGCACCCTCACATTGACGAATTAACGCAGAAATGGCGTCGCTATGACATACTATAGGAGCCATGCCTTCTGTTTCCCAATCGAGTATTGTTTCCCCGGCAACGAAAGGGCTGTCTGCTAGGAGGGGATTATCTCTTTTCCGATGCACTATTTCATGTTTACTGTGTCCCACGCACCCTCTCATTGACGAATTAACGCAGAAATGGCGTCGCTATGACATGCTATAGGAGCCATGCCTTCTGTTTCCCAATCGAGTATTGTTTCCCCGGCAACGAAAGGGCTGTCTGCTAGGAGTGGATTATCTCTTTTCCGATGCACTATTTCATGTTTACTGTGTCCCACGCACCCTCACATTGACGAATTAACGCAGAATTTGCGTCGCTATGACATACTATAGGAGCCATGCCTTCTGTTTCCCAATCGAGTATCGTTTCCCCGGCAACGAAAGGGCTGTCTGCTAGGAGGGGATTATCTCTTTCCGATGCACTATTTCCTGTTTACTGTGTCCCACGCACCCTCACATTGACGAATTAACGCAGAATTTGCGTCGCTATGACATACTATAGGAGCCATGCCTTCTGTTTCCCAATCGAGTATTTTTCCCCGGCAACGAAAGGGCTGTCTGCTAGTAGTGGATTATCTCTTTTCCGATGCACTATTTCATGTTTACTGTGTCCCACGCACCCTCACATTGACGAATTAACGCAGAAATGGCGTCGCTATGACATACTATAGGAGCCATTCCTTCTGGTTCCCAATCGAGTATTGTTTCCCCGGCAACGAAAGGCTGTCTGCTAGGAGTGGATTATCTCTTTTCCGATGCACTATTTCATGTTTACTGTGTCCCACGCACCCTCACATTGACGAGTTAACGCAGAAATGGCGTCGCTATGACATACTATAGGAGCCATGCCTTCTGGTTCCCAATCGAGTATTGTTTCCCCGGCAACGAAAGGGCTGTCTGCTAGGAGTGGATTATCTCTTTTCCGATGCACTATTTCATGTTTACTGTGTCCCACGCACCCTCACATTGACAAATTAATGCAGAAATGGCGTCGCTATGACATACTATAGGAGCCATGCCTTCTGTTTCCCAATAGAGTATTGTCTCCCCGGCAACGAAAGGGCTGTCTGCTAGGAGTGGATTATCTCTTTTCCGATGCACTATTTCATGTTTACTGTGTCCCACGCACACTCACATTGACGAATTAACGCAGAAATGGCGTCGCTATGACATACTATAGGAGCCGCTATGACATAGTATAGGAGCCATGCCTTCTGGTTCCCAATCGAGTATTGTTTCCCCGGCAACGAAAGGGCTGTCTGCTAGGAGTGGATTATCTCTTTTCCGATGCACTATTTCATGTTTACTGTGTCCCACGCACCCTCACATTGACGAATTAACGCAGAATTTGCGTCGCTATGACATACTATAGGAGCCATGCCTTCTGTTTCCCAATCGAGTATTGTTTCCCCGGCAACGAAAGGGCTGTCTGCTAGGAGTGGATTATCTCTTTTGCGATGCACTATTTCATGTTTACTGTGTCCCACGCACCCCCACATTGACGAATTAATGCAGAAATGGCGTCGCTATGACATAGTATAGGAGCCATGCCTTCTGTTTCCCAATCGAGTATTGTTTCCCCGGCAACGAAAGGGCTGTCTGCTAGGAGTCGATTATCTCTTTTCCGATGCACTATTTCCTGTTTACTGTGTCCCACGCACCCTCACATTGACGAATTAACGCAGAAATGGCGTCGCTATGACATACTATAGGAGCCATGCCTTCTGTTTCCCAATCGAGTATTGTTTCCCCGGTAACGAAAGGGCTGTATGCTAGGAGTGGATTATCTCTTTTCCGATGCACTATTTCATGTTTACTGTGTCCCACGCACCCTCACATTGACGAATTAAGGCAGAAATGGCGTCGCTATGACATACTATAGGGGCCATGCCTTCAGTTTCCCAATCGAGTATTGTTTCCCCGGCAACGAAAGGGCTGTCTGCTAGGAGTGGATTATCTCTTTTCCGATGCACTATTTCATGTTTACTGTGTCCCACGCACCCTCACATTGACGAATTAACGCAGAAATGGCGTCGCTATGACATACTATAGGAGCCATGCCTTCTGGTTCCCAATCGAGTATTGTTTCCCCGGCAACGAAAGGGCTGTCTGCTAGGAGTGGATTATCTCTTTTCCGATGCACTATTTCATGTTTACTGTGTCCCACGCACCCTCACATTGACGAATTAACGTAGAAATGGCGTCGCTATGACATACTATAGGAGCCATGCCTTCTGGTTCCCAATCGAGTATTGTTTCCCCGGCAACGAAAGGGCTGTCTGCTAGGAGTGGATTATCTCTTTTCCGATGCACTATTTCATGTTTACTGTGTCCCACGCACCCTCACATTGACGATTTAACACAGAATTTGCGTCGCTATGACATACTATAGGAGCCATGCCTTCAGTTTCCCAATCGAGTATTGTTCCCCCGGCAACGAAAGGGCTGTCTGCTAGGAGTGGATTATCTCTTTTCCGATGCACTATTTCATGTTTACTGTGTCCCACACACCCTCACATTGACGAATTAACGCAGAAATGGCGTCGTTATGACATACTATAGGAGCCATGCCTTCTGGTTCCCAATCGAGTATTGTTTCCCCGGCAACGAAAGGGCTGTCTGCTAGGAGTGGATTACCTCTTTTCCGATGCACTATTTCATGTTTACTGTGTCCCACGCACCCTCACATTGACGAATTAACGCAGAAATGGCGTCGCTATGACATACTATAGGAGCCATGCCTTCTGGTTCCCAATCGAGTATTGTTTCCCCGGCAACGAAAGGGCTGTCTGCTAGGAGTGGATTATCTCTTTTCCGATGCACTATTTCATGTTTACTGTGTCCCACGCACCCTCACATTGACGAATTAACGCAGAAATGGCGTCGCTATGACATACTATAGGAGCCATGCCTTCTGGTTCTCAATCGAGTATTGTTTCCCCGGCAACGAAAGGGCTGTCTGCTAGGAGTGGATTATCTCTTTTCCGATGCACTATTTCATGTTTACTGTGTCCCACGCACATTCACATTGACGAATTAACGCAGAAATGGCGTCGCTATGACATACTATAGGAGCCATGCCTTCAGTTTCCCAATCGAGTATTGTTTCCCCGGCAACGAAAGGGCTGTCTGCTAGGAGTGGATTATCTCTTTTCCGATGCACTATTTCATGTTTACTGTGTCCCACGCACCCTCACATTGACGAATTAACGCAGAAATGGCGTCGCTATGACATACTATAGGAGCCATGCCTTCAGTTTCCCAATCGAGTATTGTTTCCCCGGCAACGAAAGGGCTGTCTGCTAGGAGTGGATTATCTCTTTTCCGATGCACTATTTCATGTTTACTGTGTCCCACGCACATTCACATTGACGAATTAACGCAGAAATGGCGTTGCTATGACATACTATAGGAGCCATGCCTTCTGTTTCCCAATCGAGTATTGTTTCCCCGGCAACGAAAGGGCTGTCTGCTAGGAGTGGATTATCTCTTTTTCGATGCACTATTTCATGTTTACTGTGTCCCACGCACCCTCACATTGACGAATTAACGCAGAAATGGCGTCGCTATGACATACTATAGGAGCCATGCCTTCTGTTTCCCAATCGAGTATTGTTTCCCCGGCAACGAAAGGGCTGTCTGCTAGGAGTGGATTATCTCTTTTTCGATGCACTATTTCATGTTTACTGTGTCCCATGCACCCTCACATTGACGAATTAACGCAGAATTTGCGTCGCTATGACATACTATAGGAGCCATGCCTTCTGTTTCCCAATCGAGTATTGTTTCCCCGGCAACGAAAGGGCTGTATGCTAGGAGTGGATTATCTCTTTTCCGATGCACTATTTCATGTTTACTGTGTCCCACGCACCCTCACATTGACGAATTAACGCAGAATTTGCGTCGCTATGACATACTATAGGAGCCATGCCTTCAGTTTCCCAATCGAGTATTGTTTCGCCGGCAACGAAAGGGCTGTCTGCTAGGAGTGGATTATCTCTTTTCCGATGCACTATTTCATGTTTACTGTGTCCCACGCACATCCACATTGACGAATTAACGCAGAATTTGCGTCGCTATGACATACTATAGGAGCCATGCCTTCTGTTTCCCAATCGAGTATTGTTTCCCCGGCAACGAAAGGGCTGTCTGCTAGGAGTCGATTATCTCTTTTCCGATGCACTATTTCCTGTTTACTGTGTCCCACGCACCCTCACATTGACGACTTAACGCAGAAATGGCGTCGCTATGACATACTATAGGAGCCATGCCTTCTGTTTCCCAATTGAGTATTGTTTCCCCGGCAACGAAAGGGCTGTATGCTAGGAGTGGATTATCTCTTTTCCGATGCACTATTTCATGTTTACTGTGTCCCACGCACCCTCACATTGACGAATTAACGCAGAAATGGCGTCGCTATGACATACTATAGGAGCCATGCCTTCTGGTTCCCAATCGAGTATTGTTTCCCCGGCAACGAAAGGGCTGTCTGCTAGGAGTGGATTATCTCTTTTCCGATGCACTATTTCATGTTTACTGTGTCCCACGCACCCTCACATTGACGAATTAACGCAGAAATGGCGTCGCTATGACATACTATAGGAGCCATGCCTTCTGGTTCCCAATCGAGTATTGTTTCCCCGGCAACGAAAGGGCTGTCTGCTAGGAGTGGATTATCTCTTTTCCGATGCACTATTTCATGTTTACTGTGTCCCACGCACCCTCACATTGACGAATTAACGCAGAAATGGCGTCGCTATGACATACTATAGGAGCCATGCCTTCAGTTTCCCAATCGAGTATTGTTTCCCCGGCAACGAAAGGGCTGTCTGCTAGGAGTGGATTATCTCTTTTCCGATGCACTATTTCATGTTTACTGTGTCCCACGCACCCTCACATTGACGAATTAACGCAGAAATGGCGTCGCTATGACATACTATAGGAGCCATGCCTTCTGGTTCCCAATAGAGTATTGTTTCCCCGGCAACGAAAGGGCTGTCTGCTAGGAGTGGATTATCTCTTTTCCGATGAACTATTTCATGTTTACTGTGTCCCACGCACCCTCACATTGACGAATTAACGCAGAAATGGCGTCGCTATGACATACTATAGGAGCCATGCCTTCTGTTTCCCAATCGAGTATTGTTTCTCCGGCAACGAAAGGGCTGTCTGCTAGAAGTGGATTATCTCTTTTCCGATGCACTATTTCATGTTTACTGTGTCCCACGCACCCTCACATTGACGAATTAACGCAGAAATGGCGTCGCTATGACATACTATAGGAGCCATGCCTTCTGGTTCCCAATCGAGTATTGTTTCCCCGGCAACGAAAGGGCTGTCTGCTAGGAGTGGATTATCTCTTTTCCGATGCACTATTTCATGTGTACTGTGTCCCACGCACCCTCACATTGACGAATTAACGCAGAAATGGCGTCGCTATGACATACTATAGGAGCCATGCCTTCTGTTTCCCAATCGAGTATTGTTTCCCCGGCAACGAAAGGGCTGTCTGCTAGGAGTCGATTATCTCTTTTCCGATGCACTATTTCCTGTTTACTGTGTCCCACGCACCCTCACATTGACGACTTAACGCAGAAATGGCGTCGCTATGACATACTATAGGAGCCATGCCTTCTGTTTCCCAATCGAGTATTGTTTCCCCGGCAACGAAAGGGCTGTATGCTAGGAGTGGATTATCTCTTTTCCGATGCACTATTTCATGTTTACTGTGTCCCACGCACACTCACATTGACGAATTAAGGCAGAATTTGCGTCGCTATGACATACTATAGGAGCCATGCCTTCAGTTTCCCAATCGAGTATTGTTTCCCCGGCAACGAAAGGGCTGTCTGCTAGGAGTGGATTATCTCTTTTCCGATGCACTATTTCATGTTTACTGTGTCCCACGCACCCTCACATTGACGACTTAACGCAGAAATGGCGTCGCTATGACATACTATAGGAGCCATGCCTTCTGTTTCCCAATCGAGTATTGTTTCCCCGGCAACGAAAGGGCTGTATGCTAGGAGTGGATTATCTCTTTTCCGATGCACTATTTCATGTTTACTGTGTCCCACGCACACTCACATTGACGAATTAAGGCAGAATTTGCGTCGCTATGACATACTATAGGAGCCATGCCTTCAGTTTCCCAATCGAGTATTGTTTCCCCGGCAACGAAAGGGCTGTCTGCTAGGAGTGGATTATCTCTTTTCCGATGCACTATTTCATGTTTACTGTCCCACGCACCCTCACATTGACGAATTAACGCAGAAATGGCGTCGCTATGACATACTATAGGAGCCATGCCTTCTGGTTCCCAATCGAGTATTGTTTCCCCGGCAACGAAAGGGCTGTCTGCTAGGAGTGGATTATCTCTTTTCCGATGCACTATTTCATGTTTACTGTGTCCCACGCACCCTCACATTGACGAATTAACGCAGAAATGGCGTTGCTATGACATACTATAGGAGCCATGCCTTCTGGTTCCCAATCGAGTATTGTTTCCCCGGCAACGAAAGGGCTGTCTGCTAGGAGTGGATTATCTCTTTTCCGATGCACTATTTCATGTTTACTGTGTCCCACGCACCCTCACATTGACGAATTAACGCAGAAATGGCGTCGCTATGACATACTATAGGAGCCATGCCTTCTGGTTCCCAATCGAGTATTGTTTCCCCGGCAACGAAAGGGCTGTCTGCTAGGAGTGGATTATCTCTTTTCCGATGCACTATTTCATGTTTACTGTGTCCCACGCACCCTCACATTGACGAATTAACGCAGAAATGGCGTCGCTATGACATACTATAGGAGCCATGCCTTCAGTTTCCCAATCGAGTATTGTTTCCCCGGCAACGAAAGGGCTGTCTGCTAGGAGTGGATTATCTCTTTTCCGATGCACTATTTCATGTTTACTGTGTCCCACGCACCCTCACATTGACGAATTAACGCAGAAATGGCGTCGCTATGACATACTATAGGAGCCATGCCTTCTGGTTCCCAATCGAGTATTGTTTCCCCGGCAACGAAAGGGCTGTCTGCTAGGAGTGGATTATCTCTTTTCCGATGAACTATTTCATGTTTACTGTGTCCCACGCACCCTCACATTGACGAATTAACGCAGAAATGGCGTCGCTATGACATACTATAGGAGCCATGCCTTCTGTTTCCCAATCGAGTATTGTTTCCCCGGCAACGAAAGGGCTGTCTGCTAGGAGTGGATTATCTCTTTTCCGATGCACTATTTCATGTTTACTGTGTCCCACGCACCCTCACATTGACGAATTAACGCAGAAATGGCGTCGCTATGACATACTATAGGAGCCATGCCTTCTGGTTCCCAATCGAGTATTGTTTCCCCGGCAACGAAAGGGCTGTCTGCTAGGAGTGGATTATCTCTTTTCCGATGCACTATTTCATGTTTACTGTGTCCCACGCACCCTCACATTGACGAATTAACGCAGAAATGGCGTCGCTATGACATACTATAGGAGCCATGCCTTCTGGTTCCCAATCGAGTATTGTTTCCCCGGCAACGAAAGGGCTGTCTGCTAGGAGTGGATTATCTCTTTTCCGATGCACTATTTCATGTTTACTGTGTCCCACGCACCCTCACATTGACGAATTAACGCAGAAATGGTGTCGCTATGACATACTATAGGAGCCATGCCTTCTGGTTCCCAATCGAGTATTGTTTCCCCGGCAACGAAAGGGCTGTCTGCTGGGAGTGGATTATCTCTTTTCCGATGCACTATTTCATGTTTACTGTGTCCCACGCACCCTCACATTGACGAATTAACGCAGAAATGGCGTCGCTATGACATACTATAGGAGCCATGCCTTCTGGTTCCCAATCGATTATTGTTTCCCCGGCAACGAAAGGGCTGTCTGCTAGGAGTGGATTATCTCTTTTCCGATGCACTATTTCATGTTTACTGTGTCCCACGCACCCTCACATTGACGAATTAACACAGAATTTGCGTCGCTATGACATACTATAGGAGCCATGCCTTCAGTTTCCCAGTCGAGTATTGTTTCCCCGGCAACGAAAGGGCTGTCTGCTAGGAGTGGATTATCTCTTTTCCGATGCACTATTTCATGTTTACTGTGTCCCACGCACATTCACATTGACGAATTAACGCATAAATGGCGTCGCTATGACATACTATAGGAGCCATGCCTTCTGTTTCCCAATCGAGTATTGTTTCCTCGGCAACGAAAGGGCTGTCTGCTAGGAGTGGATTATCTCTTTTCCGATGCACTATTTCATGTTTACTGTGTCCCACGCACCCTCACATTGACGAATTAAGGCAGAAATGGCGTCGCTATGACATACTATAGGAGCCATGCCTTCTGGTTCCCAATCGAGTATTGTTTCCCCGGCAACGAAAGGGCTGTCTGCTAGGAGTGGATTATCTCTTTTCCGATGCACTATTTCATGTTTACTGTGTCCCACGCACCCTCACATCGACGAATTAACGCAGAAATGGCGTCGCTATGACATACTATAGGAGCCATGCCTTCTGTTTCCCAATCGAGTATTGTTTCCCCGGCAACGAAAGGGCTGTCTGCTAGGAGTGGATTATCTCTTTTCCGATGCACTATTTCATGTTTACTGTGTCCCACGCACCCTCACATTGACGAATTAACGCAGAAATGGCGTCGCTATGACATACTATATGAGCCATGCCTTCTGGTTCCCAATCGAGTATTGTTTCCCCGCAACGAAAGGGCTGTCTGCTAGGAGTGGATTATCTCTTTTCCGATGCACTATTTCATGTTTACTGTGTCCCACGCACCCTCACATTGACGAATTAACGCAGAAATGGCGTCGCTATGACATACTATACGAGCCATGCCTTCAGTTTCCCAATCGAGTATTGTTTCCCCGGGAACGAAAGGGCTGTCTGCTAGGAGTGGATTATCTCTTTTCCGATGCACTATTTCATGTTTACTGTGTCCCACGCACCCTCACATTGACGAATTAACGCAGAAATGGCGTCGCTATGACATACTATAGGAGCCATGCCTTCTGTTTCTCAATCGAGTATTGTTTCCCCAGCAACGAAAGGGCTGTCTGCTAGGAGTGGATTATCTCTTTTCCGATGCACTATTTCATGTTTACTGTGTCCCACGCACCCTCACATTGACGAATTAACGCAGAAATGGCGTCGCTATGACATACTATAGGAGCCATGCCTTCTGGTTCCCAATCGAGTATTGTTTCCCCGGCAACGAAAGGGCTGTCTGCTAGGAGTGGATTATCTCTTTTCCGATGCACTATTTCATGTTTACTGTGTCCCACGCATCCTCACATTGACGAATTAACGCAGAAATGGCGTCGCTATGACATACTATAGGAGCCATGCCTTCTGGTTCCCAATCGAGTAGTGTTTCCCCGGCAACGAAAGGGCTGTCTGCTAGGAGTGGATTATCTCTTTTCCGATGCACTATTTCATGTTTACTGTGTCCCACGCACCCTCACATTGACGAATTAACCCAGAAATGGCGTCGCTATGACATACTATAGCAGCCATGCCTTCTGTTTCCCAATCGAGTATTGTTTCCCCGGCAACGAAAGGGCTGTCTGCTAGGAGTGGATTATCTCTTTTCCGATGCACTATTTCATGTTTACTGTGTCCCACGCACCCTCACATTGACGAATTAACGCAGAAATGGCGTCGCTATGACATACTATAGGAGCCATGCCTTCTGTTTCCCAATCGAGTATTGTTTCCCCGGCAACGAAAGGACTGTCTGCTAGGAGTGGATTATCTCTTTTCCGATGCACTATTTCATGTTTACTGTGTCCCACGCACATTCACATTGACGAATTAACGCAGAATTTGCGTCGCTATGACATACTATAGGAGCCATGCCTTCTGTTTCCCAATCGAGTATTGTTTCCCCGGCAACGAAAGGGCTGTCTGCTAGGAGTGGATTATCTCTTTTCCGATGCACTATTTCATGTTTACTGTGTCCCACGCACCCTCACATTGACGAATTAACGCAGAAATGGCGTCGCTATGACATACTATAGGAGCCATGCCTTCTGTTTCCCAATCGAGTATTGTTTCCCCGGCGACGAAAGGGCTGTCTGCTAGGAGTGAATTATCTCTTTTCCGATGCACTATTTCACGTTTACTGTGTCCCACGCACCCTCACATTGACGAATTAACGCAGAAATGGCGTCGCTATGACATACTATAGGAGCCATGCCTTCTGTTTCCCAATCGAGTATTGTTTCCCCGGCAACGAAAGGGCTGTGTGCTAGGAGTGGATTATCTCTTTTCCGATGCACTATTTCATGGTTACTGTCCCACGCACCCTCACATTGACGAATTAACGTAGAAATGGCGTCGCTATGACATACTATAGGAGCCATGCCTTCTGTTTCCCAATCGAGTATTGTTTCCCCGGCAACGAAAGGGCTGTCTGCTAGGAGTGGATTATCTCTTTTCCGATGCACTATTTCATGTTTACTGTGTCCCACGCACATTCACATTGACGAATTAACGCAGAATTTGCGTCGCTATGACATACTATAGGAGCCATGCCTTCTGTTTCCCAATCGAGTATTGTTTCCCCGGCAACGAAAGGGCTGTCTGCTAGGAGTGGATTATCTCTTTTCCGATGCACTATTTCATGTTTACTGTGTCCCACGCACCCTCACATTGACGAATTAACGCAGAAATGGCGTCGCTATGACATACTATAGGAGCCATGCCTTCTGTTTCCCAATCGAGTATTGTTTCCCCGGCGACGAAAGGGCTGTCTGCTAGGAGTGAATTATCTCTTTTCCGATGCACTATTTCATGTTTACTGTGTCCCACGCACCCTCACATTGACGAATTAACGCAGAATTTGCGTCGCTATGACATACTATAGGAGCCATGCCTTCTGTTTCCCAATCGAGTATTGTTTCCCCGGCGACGAAAGGGCTGTCTGCTAGGAGTGAATTATCTCTTTTCCGATGCACTATTTCATGTTTACTGTGTCCCACGCACATTCACATTGACGAATTAACGCAGAATTTGCGTCGCTATGACATACTATAGGAGCCATGCCTTCTGTTTCCCAATCGAGTATTGTTTCCCCGTCGACGAAAGGGCTGTCTGCTAGGAGTGGATTATCTCTTTTCCGATGCACTATTTCATGTTTACTGTGTCCCACGCACCCTCACATTGACGAATTAACGCAGAAATGGCGTCGCTATGACATACTATAGGAGCCATGCCTTCTGTTTCCCAATCGAGTATTGTTTCCCCGGCAACGAAAGGACTGTCTGCTAGGAGTGGATTATCTCTTTTCCGATGCACTATTTCATGTTTACTGTGTCCCACGGACATTCACATTGACGAATTAACGCAGAATTTGCGTCGCTATGACATACTATAGGAGCCATGCCTTCTGTTTCCCAATCGAGTATTGTTTCCCCGGCAACGAAAGGGCTGTCTGCTAGGAGTGGATTACCTCTGTTCCGATGCACTATTTCATGTTTACTGTGTCCCACGCACTCTCACATTGACGAATTAACGCAGAAATGGCGTCGCTATGACATACTATAGGAGCCATGCCTTCTGTTTCCCAATCGAGTATTGTTTCCCCGGCAACGAAAGGGCTGTCTGCTAGGAGTGGATTATCTCTTTTCCGATGCACTATTTCATGTTTACTGTGTCCCACGCACCCTCACATTGACGAATTAACGCAGAAATGGCGTCGCTATGACATACTATAGGAGCCATGCCTTCTGGTTCCCAATCGAGTATTGTTTCCCCGGCAACGAAAGGGCTGTCTGCTAGGAGTGGATTATCTCTCTTCCGACGCACTATTTCATGTTTACTGTGTCCCACGCACCCTCACATTGACGAATTAACGCAGAAATGGCGTCGCTATGACATACTATAGGAGCCATGCCTTCTGGTTCCCAATCGAGTATTGTTTCCACGGCAACAAAAGGGCTGTCTGCTAGGAGTGGATTATCTCTTTTCCGATGCACTGTTTCATGTTTACTGTGTCCCACGCACCCTCACATTGACGAATTAACGCAGAAATGGCGTCGCTATGACATACTATAAGAGCCATGCCTTCTGGTTCCCAATCGAGTATTGTTTCCCCGGCAACGAAAGGGCTGTCTGCTAGGAGTGGATTATCTCTTTTCCGATGCACTATTTCATGTTTACTGTGTCCCACGCACCCTCACATTGACGAATTAACGCAGAAATGGCGTCGCTATGACATACTATAGGAGCCATGCCTTCTGGTTCCCAATCGAGTATTGTTTCCCCGGCAACGAAAGGGCTGTCTGCTAGGAGTGGATTATCTCTTTTCCGATGCACTATTTCATGTTTACTGTGTCCCACGCACCCTCACATTGACGAATTAACGCAGAAATGGCGTCGCTATGACATACTATAGGAGCCATGCCTTCTGGTTCCCAATCGAGTATTGTTTCCCCGGCAACGAAAGGGCTGTCTGCTGGGAGTGGATTATCTCTTTTCCGATGCACTATTTCATGTTTACTGTGTCCCACGCACCCTCACATTGACGAATTAACGCAGAAATGGCGTCGCTATGACATACTATAGGAGCCATGCCTTCTGGTTCCCAATCGATTATTGTTTCCCCGGCAACGAAAGGGCTGTCTGCTAGGAGTGGATTATCTCTTTTCCGATGCACTATTTCATGTTTACTGTGTCCCACGCACCCTCACATTGACGAATTAACACAGAATTTGCGTCGCTATGACATACTATAGGAGCCATGCCTTCAGTTTCCCAGTCGAGTATTGTTTCCCCGGCAACGAAAGGGCTGTCTGCTAGGAGTGGATTATCTCTTTTCCGATGCACTATTTCATGTTTACTGTGTCCCACGCACATTCACATTGACGAATTAACGAATAAATGGCGTCGCTATGACATACTATAGGAGCCATGCCTTCTGTTTCCCAATCGAGTATTGTTTCCTCGGCAACGAAAGGGCTGTCTGCTAGGAGTGGATTATCTCTTTTCCGATGCACTATTTCATGTTTACTGTGTCCCACGCACCCTCACATTGACGAATTAAGGCAGAAATGGCGTCGCTATGACATACTATAGGAGCCATGCCTTCTGGTTCCCAATCGAGTATTGTTTCCCCGGCAACGAAAGGGCTGTCTGCTAGGAGTGGATTATCTCTTTTCCGATGCACTATTTCATGTTTACTGTGTCCCACGCACCCTCACATCGACGAATTAACGCAGAAATGGCGTCGCTATGACATACTATAGGAGCCATGCCTTCTGTTTCCCAATCGAGTATTGTTTCCCCGGCAACGAAAGGGCTGTCTGCTAGGAGTGGATTATCTCTTTTCCGATGCACTATTTCATGTTTACTGTGTCCCACGCACCCTCACATTGACGAATTAACGCAGAAATGGCGTCGCTATGACATACTATATGAGCCATGCCTTCTGGTTCCCAATCGAGTATTGTTTCCCCGCAACGAAAGGGCTGTCTGCTAGGAGTGGATTATCTCTTTTCCGATGCACTATTTCATGTTTACTGTGTCCCACGCACCCTCACATTGACGAATTAACGCAGAAATGGCGTCGCTATGACATACTATACGAGCCATGCCTTCAGTTTCCCAATCGAGTATTGTTTCCCCGGGAACAAAAGGGCTGTCTGCTAGGAGTGGATTATCTCTTTTCCGATGCACTATTTCATGTTTACTGTGTCCCACGCACCCTCACATTGACGAATTAACGCAGAAATGGCGTCGCTATGACATACTATAGGAGCCATGCCTTCTGTTTCTCAATCGAGTATTATTTCCCCAGCAACGAAAGGGCTCTCTGCTAGGAGTGGATTATCTCTTTTCCGATGCACTATTTCATGTTTACTGTGTCCCACGCACCCTCACATTGACGAATTAACGCAGAAATGGCGTCGCTATGACATACTATAGGAGCCATGCCTTCTGGTTCCCAATCGAGTATTGTTTCCCCGGCAACGAAAGGGCTGTCTGCTAGGAGTGGATTATCTCTTTTCCGATGCACTATTTCATGTTTACTGTGTCCCACGCATCCTCACATTGACGAATTAACGCAGAAATGGCCTCGCTATGACATACTATAGGAGCCATGCCTTCTGGTTCCCAATCGAGTATTGTTTCCCCGGCAACGAAAGGGCTGTCTGCTAGGAGTGGATTATCTCTTTTCCGATGCACTATTACATGTTTACTGTGTCCCACGCACCCTCACATTGACGAATTAACCCAGAAATGGCGTCGCTATGACATACTATACGAGCCATGCCTTCTGTTTCCCAATCGAGTATTGTTTCCCCGGCAAAGAAAGGGCTGTCTGCTAGGAGTGGATTATCTCTTTTCCGATGCGCTATTTCATGTTTACTGTGTCCCACGCACCCTCACATTGACGAATTAACGCAGAAATAGCGTCGCTATGACATACTATAGGAGCCATGCCTTCTGTTTCCCAATCGAGTATTGTTTCCCCGGCAACGAAAGGACTGTCTGCTAGGAGTGGATTATCTCTTTTCCGATGCACTATTTCATGTTTACTGTGTCCCACGCACATTCACATTGACGAATTAACGCAGAATTTGCGTCGCTATGACATACTATAGGAGCCATGCCTTCTGGTTCCCAATCGAGTATTGTTTCCCCGGCGACGAAAGGGCTGTCTGCTAGGAGTGAATTATCTCTTTTCCGATGCACTATTTCATGTTTACTGTGTCCCACGCACCCTCACATTGACGAATTAACGCAGAATTTGCGTCGCTATGACATACTATAGGAGCCATGCCTTCTGTTTCCCAATCGAGTATTGTTTCCCCGGCGACGAAAGGGCTGTCTGCTAGGAGTGAATTATCTCTTTTCCGATGCACTATTTCATGTTTACTGTGTCCCACGCACATTCACATTGACGAATTAACGCAGAATTTGCGTCGCTATGACATACTATAGGAGCCATGCCTTCTGTTTCCCAATCGAGTATTGTTTCCCCGTCGACGAAAGGGCTGTCTGCTAGGAGTGGATTATCTCTTTTCCGATGCACTATTTCATGTTTACTGTGTCCCACGCACCCTCACATTGACGAATTAACGCAGAAATGGCGTCGCTATGACATACTATAGGAGCCATGCCTTCTGTTTCCCAATCGAGTATTGTTTCCCCGGCAACGAAAGGACTGTCTGCTAGGAGTGGATTATCTCTTTTCCGATGCACTATTTCATGTTTACTGTGTCCCACGCACATTCACATTGACGAATTAACGCAGAATTTGCGTCGCTATGACATACTATAGGAGCCATGCCTTCTGTTTCCCAATCGAGTATTGTTTCCCCGGCAACGAAAGGGCTGTCTGCTAGGAGTGGATTATCTCTTTTCCGATGCACTATTTCATGTTTACTGTGTCCCACGCACCCTCACATTGACGAATTAACGCAGAAATGGCGTCGCTATGACATACTATAGGAGCCATGCCTTCTGGTTCCCAATCGAGTATTGTTTCCCCGGCAACGAAAGGGCTGTCTGCTAGGAGTGGATTATCTCTTTTCCGATGCACTATTTCATGTTTACTGTGTCCCACGCACCCTCACATTGACGAATTAACGCAGAAATGGCGTCGCTATGACATACTATAGGAGCCATGCCTTCTGGTTCCCAATCGAGTATTGTTTCCCCAGCAACGAAAGGGCTGTCTGCTAGGAGTGGATTATCTCTTTTCCGACGCACTATTTCATGTTTACTGTGTCCCACGCACCCTCACATTGACGAATTAACGCAGAAATGGCGTCGCTATGACATACTATAGGAGCCATGCCTTCTGGTTCCCAATCGAGTATTGTTTCCACGGCAACAAAAGGGCTGTCTGCTAGGAGTGGATTATCTCTTTTCCGATGCACTATTTCATGTTTACTGTGTCCCACGCACCCTCACATTGACGAATTAACGCAGAAATGGCGTCGCTATGACATACTATAAGAGCCATGCCTTCTGGTTCCCAATCGAGTATTGTTTCCCCGGCAACGAAAGGGCTGTCTGCTAGGAGTGGATTATCTCTTTTCCGATGCACTATTTCATGTTTACTGTGTCCCACGCACCCTCACATTGACGAATTAACGCAGAAATGGCGTCGCTATGACATACTATAGGAGCCATGCCTTCTGGTTCCCAATCGAGTATTGTTTCCCCGGCAACGAAAGGGCTGTCTGCTAGGAGTGGATTATCTCTTTTCCGATGCACTATTTCATGTTTACTGTGTCCCACGCACCCTCACATTGACGAATTAACGCAGAAATGGCGTCGCTATGACATACTATGGGAGCCATGCCTTCTGGTTCCCAATCGAGTATTGTTTCCCCGGCAACGAAAGGGCTGTCTGCTGGGAGTGGATTATCTCTTTTCCGATGCACTATTTCATGTTTACTGTGTCCCACGCACCCTCACATTGACGAATTAACGCAGAAATGGCGTCGCTATGACATACTATAGGAGCCATGCCTTCTGGTTCCCAATCGATTATTGTTTCCCCGGCAACGAAAGGGCTGTCTGCTAGGAGTGGATTATCTCTTTTCCGATGCACTATTTCATGTTTACTGTGTCCCACGCACCCTCACATTGACGAATTAACACAGAATTTGCGTCGCTATGACATACTATAGGAGCCATGCCTTCAGTTTCCCAGTCGAGTATTGTTTCCCCGGCAACGAAAGGGCTGTCTGCTAGGAGTGGATTATCTCTTTTCCGATGCACTATTTCATGTTTACTGTGTCCCACGCACATTCACATTGACGAATTAACGCATAAATGGCGTCGCTATGACATACTATAGGAGCCATGCCTTCTGTTTCCCAATCGAGTATTGTTTCCTCGGCAACGAAAGGGCTGTCTGCTAGGAGTGGATTATCTCTTTTCCGATGCACTATTTCATGTTTACTGTGTCCCACGCACCCTCACATTGACGAATTAACGCAGAAATGGCGTCGCTATGACATACTATAGGAGCCATGCCTTCTGTTTCTCAATCGAGTATTGTTTCCCCAGCAACGAAAGGGCTGTCTGCTAGGAGTGGATTATCTCTTTTCCGATGCACTATTTCATGTTTACTGTGTCCCACGCACCCTCACATTGACGAATTAACGCAGAAATGGCGTCGCTATGACATACTATAGGAGCCATGCCTTCTGGTTCCCAATCGAGTACTGTTTCCCCGGCAACGAAAGGGCTGTCTGCTAGGAGTGGATTATCTCTTTTCCGATGCACTATTTCATGTTTACTGTGTCCCACGCATCCTCACATTGACGAATTAACGCAGAAATGGCCTCGCTATGACATACTATAGGAGCCATGCCTTCTGGTTCCCAATCGAGTATTGTTTCCCCGGCAACGAAAGGGCTGTCTGCTAGGAGTGGATTATCTCTTTTCCGATGCACTATTTCATGTTTACTGTGTCCCACGCACCCTCACATTGACGAATTAACCCAGAAATGGCGTCGCTATGACATACTATAGCAGCCATGCCTTCTGTTTCCCAATCGAGTATTGTTTCCCCGGCAACGAAAGGGCTGTCTGCTAGGAGTGGATTATCTCTTTTCCGATGCACTATTTCATGTTTACTGTGTCCCACGCACCCTCACATTGACGAATTAACGCAGAAATGGCGTCGCTATGACATACTATAGGAGCCATGCCTTCTGTTTCCCAATCGAGTATTGTTTCCCCGGCAACGAAAGGACTGTCTGCTAGGAGTGGATTATCTCTTTTCCGATGCACTATTTCATGTTTACTGTGTCCCACGCACATTCACATTGACGAATTAACGCAGAATTTGCGTCGCTATGACATACTATCGGAGCCATGCCTTCTGTTTCCCAATCGAGTATTGTTTCCCCGGCAACGAAAGGGCTGTCTGCTAGGAGTGGATTATCTCTTTCCCGATGCACTATTTCATGTTTACTGTGTCCCACGCACCCTCACATTGACGAATTAACGCAGAAATGGCGTCGCTATGACATACTATATGAGCCATGCCTTCTGGTTCCCAATCGAGTATTGTTTCCCCGCAACGAAAGGGCTGTCTGCTAGGAGTGGATTATCTCTTTTCCGATGCACTATTTCATGTTTACTGTGTCCCACGCACCCTCACATTGACGAATTAACGCAGAAATGGCGTCGCTATGACATACTATACGAGCCATGCCTTCAGTTTCCCAATCGAGTATTGTTTCCCCGGGAACGAAAGGGCTGTCTGCTAGGAGTGGATTATCTCTTTTCCGATGCACTATTTCATGTTTACTGTGTCCCACGCACCCTCACATTGACGAATTAACGCAGAAATGGCGTCGCTATGACATACTATAGGAGCCATGCCTTCTGTTTCTCAATCGAGTATTGTTTCAACAGCACCGAAAGGGCTGTCTGCTAGGAGTGGATTATCTCTTTTCCGATGCACTATTTCATGTTTACTGTGTCCCACGCACCCTCACATTGACGAATTAACGCAGAAATGGCGTCGCTATGACATACTATAGGAGCCATGCCTTCTGGTTCCCAATCGAGTATTGTTTCCCCGGCAACGAAAGGGCTGTCTGCTAGGAGTGGATTATCTCTTTTCCGATGCACTATTTCATGTTTACTGTGTCCCACGCATCCTCACATTGACGAATTAACGCAGAAATGGCCTCGCTATGACATACTATAGGAGCCATGCCTTCTGGTTCCCAATCGAGTATTGTTTCCCCGGCAACGAAAGGGCTGTCTGCTAGGAGTGGATTATCTCTTTTCCGATGCACTATTTCATGTTTACTGTGTCCCACGCACCCTCACATTGACGAATTAACCCAGAAATGGCGTCGCTATGACATACTATAGCAGCCATGCCTTCTGTTTCCCAATCGAGTATTGTTTCCCCGGCAACGAAAGGGCTGTCTGCTAGGAGTGGATTATCTCTTTTCCGATGCACTATTTCATGTTTACTGTGTCCCACGCACCCTCACATTGACGAATTAACGCAGAAATGGCGTCGCTATGACATACTATAGGAGCCATGCCTTCTGTTTCCCAATCGAGTATTGTTTCCCCGGCAACGAAAGGACTGTCTGCTAGGAGTGGATTATCTCTTTTCCGATGCACTATTTCATGTTTACTGTGTCCCACGCACATTCACATTGACGAATTAACGCAGAATTTGCGTCGCTATGACATACTATAGGAGCCATGCCTTCTGTTTCCCAATCGAGTATTGTTTCCCCGGCAACGAAAGGGCTGTCTGCTAGGAGTGGATTATCTCTTTTCCGATGCACTATTTCATGTTTACTGTGTCCCACGCACCCTCACATTGACGAATTAACGCAGAAATGGCGTCGCTATGACATACTATAGGAGCCATGCCTTCTGTTTCCCAATCGAGTATTGTTTCCCCGGCGACGAAAGGGCTGTCTGCTAGGAGTGAATTATCTCTTTTCTGATGCACTATTTCACGTTTACTGTGTCCCACGCACCCTCACATTGACGAATTAACGCAGAAATGGCGTCGCTATGACATACTATAGGAGCCATGCCTTCTGTTTCCCAATCGAGTATTGTTTCCCCGGCAACGAAAGGGCTGTGTGCTAGGAGTGGATTATCTCTTTTCCGATGCACTATTTCATGGTTACTGTCCCACGCACCCTCACATTGACGAATTAACGTAGAAATGGCGTCGCTATGACATACTATAGGAGCCATGCCTTCTGTTTCCCAATCGAGTATTGTTTCCCCGGCAACGAAAGGGCTGTCTGCTAGGAGTGGATTATCTCTTTTCCGATGCACTATTTCATGTTTACTGTGTCCCACGCACATTCACATTGACGAATTAACGCAGAATTTGCGTCGCTATGACATACTATAGGAGCCATACCTTCTGGTTCCCAATCGAGTATTGTTTCCCCGGCAACGAAAGGGCTGTCTGCTAGGAGTGGATTATCTCTTTTCCGATGCACTATTTCATGTTTACTGTGTCCCACGCACCCTCACATTGACGAATTAACGCAGAAATGGCGTCGCTATGACATACTATAGGAGCCATGCCTTCTGTTTCCCAATCGAGTATTGTTTCCCCGGCGACGAAAGGGCTGTCTGCTAGGAGTGAATTATCTCTTTTCCGATGCACTATTTCATGTTTACTGTGTCCCACGCACCCTCACATTGACGAATTAACGCAGAATTTGCGTCGCTATGACATACTATAGGAGCCATGCCTTCTGTTTCCCAATCGAATATTGTTTCCCCGGCAACGAAAGGGCTGTCTGCTAGGAGTGGATTATCTCTTTTCCGATGCACTATTTCATGTTTACTGTGTCCCACGCACATTCACATTGACGAATTAACGCAGAATTTGCGTCGCTATGACATACTATAGGAGCCATGCCTTCTGTTTCCCAATCGAGTATTGTTTCCCCGGCAACGAAAGGGCTGTCTGCTAGGAGTGGATTATCTCTTTCCCGATGCATTATTTCATGTTTACTGTGTCCCACGCACCCTCACATTGACGAATTAACGCAGAAATGGCGTCGCTATGACATACTATATGAGCCATGCCTTCTGGTTCCCAATCGAGTATTGTTTCCCCGCAACGAAAGGGCTGTCTGCTAGGAGTGGATTATCTCTTTTCCGATGCACTATTTCATGTTTACTGTGTCCCACGCACCCTCACATTGACGAATTAACGCAGAAATGGCGTCGCTATGACTTACTATACGAGCCATGCCTTCAGTTTCCCAATCGAGTATTGTTTCCCCGGGAACGAAAGGGCTGTCTGCTAGGAGTGGATTATCTCTTTTCCGATGCACTATTTCATGTTTACTGTGTCCCACGCACCCTCACATTGACGAATTAACGCAGAATTTGCGTCGCTATGACATACTATAGGAGCCATGCCTTCTGTTTCCCAATCGAGTATTGTTTCCCCGGCAACGAAAGGGCTGTGTGCTAGGAGTGGATTATCTCTTTTCCGATGCACTATTTCATGGTTACTGTCCCACGCACCCTCACATTGACGAATTAACGTAGAAATGGCGTCGCTATGACATACTATAGGAGCCATGCCTTCTGTTTCCCAATCGAGTATTGTTTCCCCGGCAACGAAAGGGCTGTCTGCTAGGAGTGGATTATCTCTTTTCCGATGCACTATTTCATGTTTACTGTGTCCCACGCACATTCACATTGACGAATTAACGCAGAATTTGCGTCGCTATGACATACTATAGGAGCCATGCCTTCTGTTTCCCAATCGAGTATTGTTTCCCCGGCAACGAAAGGGCTGTCTGCTAGGAGTGGATTATCTCTTTCCCGATGCACTATTTCATGTTTACTGTGTCCCACGCACCCTCACATTGACGAATTAACGCAGAAATGGCGTCGCTATGACATACTATATGAGCCATGCCTTCTGGTTCCCAATCGAGTATTGTTTCCCCGCAACGAAAGGGCTGTCTGCTAGGAGTGGATTATCTCTTTTCCGATGCACTATTTCATGTTTACTGTGTCCCACGCACCCTCACATTGACGAATTAACGCAGAAATGGCGTCGCTATGACATACTATACGAGCCATGCCTTCAGTTTCCCAATCGAGTATTGTTTCCCCGGGAACGAAAGGGCTGTCTGCTAGGAGTGGATTATCTCTTTTCCGATGCACTATTTCATGTTTACTGTGTCCCACGCACCCTCACATTGACGAATTAACGCAGAAATGGCGTCGCTATGACATACTATAGGAGCCATGCCTTCTGTTTCTCAATCGAGTATTGTTTCCCCAGCAACGAAAGGGCTGTCTGCTAGGAGTGGATTATCTCTTTTCCGATGCACTATTTCATGTTTACTGTGTCCCACGCACCCTCACATTGACGAATTAACGCAGAAATGGCGTCGCTATGACATACTATAGGAGCCATGCCTTCTGGTTCCCAATCGAGTATTGTTTCCCCGGCAACGAAAGGGCTGTCTGCTAGGAGTGGATTATCTCTTTTCCGATGCACTATTTCATGTTTACTGTGTCCCACGCATCCTCACATTGACGAATTAACGCAGAAATGGCCTCGCTATGACATACTATAGGAGCCATGCCTTCTGGTTCCCAATCGAGTATTGTTTCCCCGGCAACGAAAGGGCTGTCTGCTAGGAGTGGATTATCTCTTTTCCGATGCACTATTTCATGTTTACTGTGTCCCACGCACCCTCACATTGACGAATTAACCCAGAAATGGCGTCGCTATGACATACTATAGCAGCCATGCCTTCTGTTTCCCAATCGAGTATTGTTTCCCCGGCAACGAAAGGATTGTCTGCTAGGAGTGGATTATCTCTTTTCCGATGCACTATTTCATGTTTACTGTGTCCCACGCACCCTCACATTGACGAATTAACGCAGAAATGGCGTCGCTATGACATACTATAGGAGCCATGCCTTCTGTTTCCCAATCGAGTATTGTTTCCCCGGCAACGTAAGGACTGTCTGCTAGGAGTGGATTATCTCTTTTCCGATGCACTATTTCATGTTTACTGTGTCCCACGCACATTCACATTGACGAATTAACGCAGAATTTGCGTCGCTATGACATACTATAGGAGCCATGCCTTCTGTTTCCCAATCGAGTATTGTTTCCCCGGCAACGAAAGGGCTGTCTGCTAGGAGTGGATTATCTCTTTTCCGATGCACTATTTCATGTTTACTGTGTCCCACGCACCCTCACATTGACGAATTAACGCAGAAATGGCGTCGCTATGACATACTATAGGAGCCATGCCTTCTGTTTCCCAATCGAGTATTGTTTCCCCGGCGACGAAAGGGCTGTCTGCTAGGAGTGAATTATCTCTTTTCCGATGCACTATTTCACGTTTACTGTGTCCCACGCACCCTCACATTGACGAATTAACGCAGAAATGGCGTCGCTATGACATACTATAGGAGCCATGCCTTCTGTTTCCCAATCGAGTATTGTTTCCCCGGCAACGAAAGGGCTGTGTGCTAGGAGTGGATTATCTCTTTTCCGATGCACTATTTCATGGTTACTGTCCCACGCACCCTCACATTGACGAATTAACGTAGAAATGGCGTCGCTATGACATACTATAGGAGCCATGCCTTCTGTTTCCCAATCGAGTATTGTTTCCCCGGCAACGAAAGGGCTGTCTGCTAGGAGTGGATTATCTCTTTTCCGATGCACTATTTCATGTTTACTGTGTCCCACGCACATTCACATTGACGAATTAACGCAGAATTTGCGTCGCTATGACATACTATAGGAGCCATGCCTTCTGGTTCCCAATCGAGTATTGTTTCCCCGGCAACGAAAGGGCTGTCTGCTAGGAGTGGATTATCTCTTTTCCGATGCACTATTTCATGTTTACTGTGTCCCACGCACCCTCACATTGACGAATTAACGCAGAAATGGCGTCGCTATGACATACTATAGGAGCCATGCCTTCTGTTTCCCAATCGAGTATTGTTTCCCCGGCGACGAAAGGGCTGTCTGCTAGGAGTGAATTATCTCTTTTCCGATGCACTATTTCATGTTTACTGTGTCCCACGCACCCTCACATTGACGAATTAACGCAGAATTTGCGTCGCTATGACATACTATAGGAGCCATGCCTTCTGTTTCCCAATCGAGTATTGTTTCCCCGGCGACGAAAGGGCTGTCTGCTAGGAGTGAATTATCTCTTTTCCGATGCACTATTTCATGTTTACTGTGTCCCACGCACATTCACATTGACGAATTAACGCAGAATTTGCGTCGCTATGACATACTATAGGAGCCATGCCTTCTGTTTCCCAATCGAGTATTGTTTCCCCGTCGACGAAAGGGCTGTCTGCTAGGAGTGGATTATCTCTTTTCCGATGCACTATTTCATGTTTACTGTGTCCCACGCACCCTCACATTGACGAATTAACGCAGAAATGGCGTCGCTATGACATACTATAGGAGCCATGCCTTCTGTTTCCCAATCGAGTATTGTTTCCCCGGCAACGAAAGGACTGTCTGCTAGGAGTGGAGTATCTCTTTTCCGATGCACTATTTCTTGTTTACTGTGTCCCACGCACATTCACATTGACGAATTAACGCAGAATTTGCGTCGCTATGACATACTATAGGAGCCATGCCTTCTGTTTCCCAATCGAGTATTGTTTCCCCGGCAACGAAAGGGCTGTGTGCTAGGAGTGGATTATCTCTTTTCCGATGCACTATTTCATGTTTACTGTGTCCCACGCACCCTCACATTGACGAATTAACGCAGAAATGGCGTCGCTATGACATACTATAGGAGCCATGCCTTCTGTTTCCCAATCGAGTATTGTTTCCCCGGCGACGAAAGGGCTGTCTGCTAGGAGTGAATTATCTCTTTTCCGGTCCACTATTTCATGTTTACTGTGTCCCACGCACCCTCACATTGACGAATGGCGTCGCTATGACATACTATAGGAGCCATGCCTTCTGTTTCCCAATCGAGTATTGTTTCCCCGGCAACGAAAGGGCTGTCTGCTAGGAGTGGATTATCTCTTTTCCGATGCACTATTTCATGTTTACTGTCCCACGCACCCTCACATTGACGAATTAACGTAGAAATGGCGTCGCTATGACATACTATAGGAGCCATGCCTTCTGTTTCCCAATCGAGTATTGTTTCCCCGGCAACGAAAGGGCTGTCTGCTAGGAGTGGATTATCTCTTTTCCGATGCACTATTTCATGTTTACTGTGTCCCACGCACATTCACATTGACGAATTAACGCAGAATTTGCGTCGCTATGACATACTATAGGAGCCATGCCTTCTGTTTCCCAATCGAGTATTGTTTCCCCGGCAACGAAAGGGCTGTCTGCCAGGAGTGGATTATCTCTTTTCCGATGCACTATTTCATGTTTACTGTGTCCCACGCACCCTCACATTGACGAATTAACGCAGAAATGGCGTCGCTATGACATACTATAGGAGCCATGCCTTCTGTTTCCCAATCGAGTATTGTTTCCCCGGCAACGAAAGGGCTGTCTGCTAGGAGTGGATTATCTCTATTCCGATGCACTATTTCATGTTTACTGTGTCCCACGCACCCTCACATTGACGAATTAACGCAGAAATGGCGTCGCTATGACATACTATACGAGCCATGCCTTCTGTATCCCAATCGGGTATTGTTTCTCCGGCAACGAAAGGGCTGTCTGCTAGGAGTGGATTGTCTCTTTTCCGATGCACTATTTCATGTTTACTGTGTCCCACGCACCCTCACATTGACGAATTAACGCAGAATTTGCGTCGCTATGACATACTATAGGAGCCATGCCTTCAGTTTCCCAATCGAGTATTGTTTCCCCGGCAACGAAAGGGCTGTCGGCTAGGAGTGGATTATCTCTTTTCCGATGCACTATTTCATGTTTACTGTGTCCCACGCACCCTCACATTGACGAATTAACGCAGAAATGGCGTCGCTATGACATACTATAGGAGCCATGCCTTCTGGTTCGAAATCGAGTATTGTTTCCCCGGCAACGAAAGGGCTGTCTGCTAGGAGTGGATTATCTCTTTTCCGATGCACTATTTCATGTTTACTGTGTCCCACGCACCCTCACATTGACGAATTAACGCAGAATTTGCGTCGCTATGACATACTACAGGAGCCATGCCTTCAGTTTCCCAATCGAGTATTGTTTCCCCGGCAATGAAAGGGCTGTCTGCTAGGAGTGGATTATCTCTTTTCCGATGCACTATTTCATGTTTACTGTGTCCCACGCACCCTCACATTGACGAATTAACGCAGAAATGGCGTCGCTATGACATACTATAGGAGCCATGCCTTCTGGTTCGAAATCGAGTATTGTTTCCCCGGCAACGAAAGGGCTGTCTGCTAGGAGTGGATTATCTCTTTTCCGATGCACTATTTCATGTTTACTGTGTCCCACGCACCCTCACATTGACGAATTAACGCAGAATTTGCGTCGCTATGACATACTATAGGAGCCATGCCTTCAGTTTCCCAATCGAGTATTGTTTCCACGGCAACGAAAGGGCTGTCGGCTAGGAGTGGATTATCTCTTTTCCGATGCACTATTTCATGTTTACTGTGTCCCACGCACCCTCACATTGACGAATTAACGCAGAAATGGCGTCGCTATGACATACTATAGGAGCCATGCCTTCTGGTTCGAAATCGAGTATTGTTTCCCCGGCAACGAAAGGGCTGTCTGCTAGGAGTGGATTGTCTCTTTTCCGATGCACTATTTCATGTTTACTGTGTCCCACGCACATTCACATTGACGAATTAACGCAGAAATGGCGTCGCTATGACATACTATAGGAGCCATGCCTTCTGTTTCCCAATCGAGTATTGTTTCCCCGGCAACGAAAGGGCTGTCTGCTAGGAGTGGATTATCTCTTTTCCGATGCACTATTTCATGTTTACTGTGTCCCACGCACCCTTACATTGACGAATTAACGCAGAAATGGCGTCGCTATGACATACTATAGGAGCCATGCCTTCTGGTTCCCAATCGAGTATTGTTTCCCCGGCAACGAAAGGGCTGTCTGCTAGGAGTGGATTATCTCTTTTCCGATGCACTATTTCATGTTTACTGTGTCCCACGCACCCTCACATTGACGAATTAACGCAGAATTTGCGTCGCTATGACATACTACAGGAGCCATGCCTTCTGGTTCCCAATCGAGTATTGTTTCCCCGGCAACGAAAGGGCTGTCTGCTAGGAGTGGATTATCTCTTTTCCGATGCACTATTTCATGTTTACTGTGTCCCACGCACCCTCACATTGACGAATTAACGCAGAATTTGCGTCGCTATGACATACTATAGGAGCCATGCCTTCTGTTTCCCAATCGAGTATTGTTTCCCCGGCAACGAAAGGGCTGTCTGCTAGGAGTGGATTATCTCTTTTCCGATGCACTATTTCATGTTTACTGTGTCCCACGCACCCTCACATTGACGAATTAACGCAGAAATGGCGTCGCTATGACATACTATAATAGCCATGCCTTCTGGTTCCCAATCGAGTATTGTTTCCCCGGCAACGAAAGGGCTGTCTGCTAGGAGTGGATTATCTCTTTTCCGATGCACTATTTCATGTTTACTGTGTCCCACGCACATTCACATTGACGAATTAACGCAGAATTTGCGTCGCTATGACATACTATAGGAGCCATGCCTTCTGTTTCCCAATCGAGTATTGTTTCCCCGGCAACGAAAGGGCTGTCTGCTAGGAGTGGATTATCTCTTTCCCGATGCACTATTTCATGTTTACTGTGTCCCACGCACCCTCACATTGACGAATTAACGCAGAAATGGCGTCGCTATGACATACTATATGAGCCATGCCTTCTGGTTCCCAATCGAGTATTGTTTCCCCGCAACGAAAGGGCTGTCTGCTAGGAGTGGATTATCTCTTTTCCGATGCACTATTTCATGTTTACTGTGTCCCACGCACCCTCACATTGACGAATTAACGCAGAAATGGCGTCGCTATGACATACTATACGAGCCATGCCTTCAGTTTCCCAATCGAGTATTGTTTCCCCGGGAACGAAAGGGCTGTCTGCTAGGAGTGGATTATCTCTTTTCCGATGCACTATTTCATGTTTACTGTGTCCCACGCACCCTCACATTGACGAATTAACGCAGAATTTGCGTCGCTATGACATACTATAGGAGCCATGCCTTCTGTTTCCCAATCGAGTATTGTTTCCCCGGCAACGAAGGGGCTGTGTGCTAGGAGTGGATTATCTCTTTTCCGATGCACTATTTCATGGTTACTGTCCCACGCACCCTCACATTGACGAATTAACGTAGAAATGGCGTCGCTATGACATACTATAGGAGCCATGCCTTCTGTTTCCCAATCGAGTATTGTTTCCCCGGCAACGAAAGGGCTGTCTGCTAGGAGTGGATTATCTCTTTTCCGATGCACTATTTCATGTTTACTGTGTCCCACGCACATTCACATTGACGAATTAACGCAGAATTTGCGTCGCTATGACATACTATAGGAGCCATGCCTTCTGTTTCCCAATCGAGTATTGTTTCCCCGGCAACGAAAGGGCTGTCTGCTAGGAGTGGATTATCTCTTTCCCGATGCACTATTTCATGTTTACTGTGTCCCACGCACCCTCACATTGACGAATTAACGCAGAAATGGCGTCGCTATGACATACTATATGAACCATGCCTTCTGGTTCCCAATCGAGTATTGTTTCCCCGGGAACGAAAGGGCTGTCTGCTAGGAGTGGATTATCTCTTTTCCGATGCACTATTTCATGTTTACTGTGTCCCACGCACCCTCACATTGACGAATTAACGCAGAAATGGCGTCGCTATGACATACTATAGGAGCCATGCCTTCTGTTTCTCAATCGAGTATTGTTTCCCCAGCAACGAAAGGGCTGTCTGCTAGGAGTGGATTATCTCTTTTCCGATGCACTATTTCATGTTTACTGTGTCCCACGCACCCTCACATTGACGAATTAACGCAGAAATGGCGTCGCTATGACATACTATAGGAGCCATGCCTTCTGGTTCCCAATCGAGTATTGTTTCCCCGGCAATGAAAGGGCTGTCTGCTAGGAGTGGATTATCTCTTTTCCGATGCACTATTTCATGTTTACTGTGTCCCACGCATCCTCACATTGACGAATTAACGCAGAAATGGCCTCGCTATGACATACTATAGGAGCCATGCCTTCTGGTTCCCAATCGAGTATTGTTTCCCCGGCAACGAAAGGGCTGTCTGCTAGGAGTGGATTATCTCTTTTCCGATGCACTATTTCATGTTTACTGTGTCCCACGCACCCTCACATTGACGAATTAACCCAGAAATGGCGTCGCTATGACATACTATAGCAGCCATGCCTTCTGTTTCCCAATCGAGTATTGTTTCCCCGGCAACGAAAGGATTGTCTGCTAGGAGTGGATTATCTCTTTTCCGATGCACTATTTCATGTTTACTGTGTCCCACGCACCCTCACATTGACGAATTAACGCAGAAATGGCGTCGCTATGACATACTATAGGAGCCATGCCTTCTGGTTCCCAATCGAGTATTGTTTCCCCGGCAACGAAAGGACTGTCTGCTAGGAGTGGATTATCTCTTTTCCGATGCACTATTTCATGTTTACTGTGTCCCACGCACATTCACATTGACGAATTAACGCAGAATTTGCGTCGCTATGACATACTATAGGAGCCATGCCTTCTGGTTCCCAATCGAGTATTGTTTCCCCGGCAACGAAAGGGCTGTCTGCTAGGAGTGGATTATCTCTTTTCCGATGCACTATTTCATGTTTACTGTGTCCCACGCACCCTCACATTGACGAATTAACGCAGAAATGGCGTCGCTATGACATACTATAGGAGCCATGCCTTCTGTTTCCCAATCGAGTATTGTTTCCCCGGCGACGAAAGGGCTGTCTGCTAGGAGTGAATTATCTCTTTTCCGATGCACTATTTCACGTTTACTGTGTCCCACGCACCCTCACATTGACGAATTAACGCAGAAATGGCGTCGCTATGACATACTATAGGAGCCATGCCTTCTGTTTCCCAATCGAGTATTGTTTCCCCGGCAACGAAAGGGCTGTGTGCTAGGAGTGGATTATCTCTTTTCCGATGCACTATTTCATGGTTACTGTCCCACGCACCCTTACATTGACGAATTAACGTAGAAATGGCGTCGCTATGACATACTATAGGAGCCATGCCTTCTGTTTCCCAATCGAGTATTGTTTCCCCGGCAACGAAAGGGCTGTCTGCTAGGAGTGGATTATCTCTTTTCCGATGCACTATTTCATGTTTACTGTGTCCCACGCACATTCACATTGACGAATTAACGCAGAATTTGCGTCGCTATGACATACTATAGGAGCCATGCCTTCTGGTTCCCAATCGAGTATTGTTTCCCCGGCAACGAAAGGGCTGTCTGCTAGGAGTGGATTATCTCTTTTCCGATGCACTATTTCATGTTTACTGTGTCCCACGCACCCTCACATTGACGAATTAACGCAGAAATGGCGTCGCTATGACATACTATAGGAGCCATGCCTTCTGTTTCCCAATCGAGTATTGTTTCCCCGGCGACGAAAGGGCTGTCTGCTAGGAGTGAATTATCTCTTTTCCGATGCACTATTTCATGTTTACTGTGTCCCACGCACCCTCACATTGACGAATTAACTCAGAATTTGCGTCGCTATGACATACTATAGGAGCCATGCCTTCTGTTTCCCAATCGAGTATTGTTTCCCCGGCGACGAAAGGGCTGTCTGCTAGGAGTGAATTATCTCTTTTCCGATGCACTATTTCATGTTTACTGTGTCCCACGCACATTCACATTGACGAATTAACGCAGAATTTGCGTCGCTATGACATACTATAGGAGCCATGCCTTCTGTTTCCCAATCGAGTATTGTTTCCCCGTCGACGAAAGGGCTGTCTGCTAGGAGTGGATTATCTCTTTTCCGATGCACTATTTCATGTTTACTGTGTCCCACGCACCCTCACATTGACGAATTAACGCAGAAATGGCGTCGCTATGACATACTATAGGAGCCATGCCTTCTGTTTCCCAATCGAGTATTGTTTCCCCGGCAACGAAAGGACTGTCTGCTAGGAGTGGAGTATCTCTTTTCCGATGCACTATTTCTTGTTTACTGTGTCCCACGCACATTCACATTGACGAATTAACGCAGAATTTGCGTCGCTATGACATACTATAGGAGCCATGCCTTCTGTTTCCCAATCGAGTATTGTTTCCCCGGCAACGAAAGGGCTGTCTGCTAGGAGTGGATTATCTCTTTTCCGATGCACTATTTCATGTTTACTGTGTCCCACGCACCCTCACATTGACGAATTAACGCAGAAATGGCGTCGCTATGACATACTATAGGAGCCATGCCTTCTGTTTCCCAATCGAGTATTGTTTCCCCGGCGACGAAAGGGCTGTCTGCTAGGAGTGAATTATCTCTTTTCCGGTCCACTATTTCATGTTTACTGTGTCCCACGCACCCTCACATTGACGAATGGCGTCGCTATGACATACTATAGGAGCCATGCCTTCTGTTTCCCAATCGAGTATTGTTTCCCCGGCAACGAAAGGGCTGTCTGCTAGGAGTGGATTATCTCTTTTCCGATGCACTATTTCATGTTTACTGTCCCACGCACCCTCACATTGACGAATTAACGTAGAAATGGCGTCGCTATGACATACTATAGGAGCCATGCCTTCTGTTTCCCAATCGAGTATTGTTTCCCCGGCAACGAAAGGGCTGTCTGCTAGGAGTGGATTATCTCTTTTCCGATGCACTATTTCATGTTTACTGTGTCCCACGCACCCTCACATTGACGAATTAACGCAGAAATGGCGTCGCTATGACATACTATACGAGCCATGCCTTCTGGTTCGAAATCGAGTATTGTTTCCCCGGCAACGAAAGGGCTGTCTGCTAGGAGTGGATTGTCTCTTTTCCGATGCACTATTTCATGTTTACTGTGTCCCACGCACCCTCACATTGACGAATTAACGCAGAATTTGCGTCGCTATGACATACTATAGGAGCCATGCCTTCAGTTTCCCAATCGAGTATTGTTTCCCCGGCAACGAAAGGGCTGTCGGCTAGGAGTGGATTATCTCTTTTCCGATGCACTATTTCATGTTTACTGTGTCCCACGCACCCTCACATTGACGAATTAACGCAGAAATGGCGTCGCTATGACATACTATAGGAGCCATGCCTTCTGGTTCGAAATCGAGTATTGTTTCCCCGGCAACGAAAGGGCTGTCTGCTAGGAGTGGATTATCTCTTTTCCGATGCACTATTTCATGTTTACTGTGTCCCACGCACCCTCACATTGACGAATTAACGCAGAATTTGCGTCGCTATGACATACTACAGGAGCCATGCCTTCAGTTTCCCAATCGAGTATTGTTTCCCCGGCAACGAAAGGGCTGTCTGCTAGGAGTGGATTATCTCTTTTCCGATGCACTATTTCATGTTTACTGTGTCCCACGCACCCTCACATTGACGAATTAACGCAGAAATGGCGTCGCTATGACATACTATAGGAGCCATGCCTTCTGGTTCGAAATCGAGTATTGTTTCCCCGGCAACGAAAGGGCTGTCTCCTAGGAGTGGATTATCTCTTTTCCGATGCACTATTTCATGTTTACTGTGTCCCACGCACCCTCACATTGACGAATTAACGCAGAATTTGCGTCGCTATGACATACTATAGGAGCCATGCCTTCAGTTTCCCAATCGAGTATTGTTTCCCCGGCAACGAAAGGGCTGTCGGCTAGGAGTGGATTATCTCTTTTCCGATGCACTATTTCATGTTTACTGTGTCCCACGCACCCTCACATTGACGAATTAACGCAGAAATGGCGTCGCTATGACATACTATAGGAGCCATGCCTTCTGGTTCGAAATCGAGTATTGTTTCCCCGGCAACGAAAGGGCTGTCTGCTAGGAGTGGATTGTCTCTTTTCCGATGCACTATTTCATGTTTACTGTGTCCCACGCACATTCACATTGACGAATTAACGCAGAAATGGCGTCGCTATGACATACTATAGGAGCCATGCCTTCTGTTTCCCAATCGAGTATTGTTTCCCCGGCAACGAAAGGGCTGTCTGCTAGGAGTGGATTATCTCTTTTCCGATGCACTATTTCATGTTTACTGTGTCCCACGCACCCTCACATTGACGAATTAACGCAGAAATGGCGTCGCTATGACATACTATAGGAGCCATGCCTTCTGGTTCCCAATCGAGTATTGTTTCCCCGGCAACGAAAGGGCTGTCTGCTAGGAGTGGATTATCTCTTTTCCGATGCACTATTTCATGTTTACTGTGTCCCACGCACCCTCACATTGACGAATTAACGCAGAATTTGCGTCGCTATGACATACTACAGGAGCCATGCCTTCTGGTTCCCAATCGAGTATTGTTTCCCCGGCAACGAAAGGGCTGTCTGCTAGGAGTGGATTATCTCTTTTCCGATGCACTATTTCATGTTTACTGTGTCCCACGCACCCTCACATTGACGAATTTACACAGAATTTGCGTCGCTATGACATACTATAGGAGCCATGCCTTCAGTTTCCCAATCGAGTTTTGTTTCCCCGGCAACGAAAGGGCTGTCTGCTAGGAGTGGATTTTCTCTTTTCCGATGCACTATTTCATGTTTACTGTGTCCCACGCACATTCACATTGACGAATTAACGCAGAAATGGCGTCGCTATGACATACTATAGGAGCCATGCCTTCTGTTTCCCAATCGAGTATTGTTTCCCCGGCAACGAAAGGCCTGTCTGCTAGGAGTGGATTATTTCTATTCCGATGCACTATTTCATGTTTACTGTGTCTCACGCACCCTCACATTGACGAATTAACGCAGAAATGGCGTCGCTATGACATACTATAGGAGCCATGCCTTCTATTTCCCAATCGAGTATTGTTTCCCCGGCAACGAAAGGGCTGTATGCTAGGAGTGGATTATCTCTTTTCCGATGCACTATTTCATGTTTACTGTGTCCCACGCACCCTCACATTGACGAATTAACGCAGAATTTGCGTCGCTATGACATACTATAGGAGCCATGCCTTCAGTTTCCCAATCGAGTATTGTTTCCCCGGCAACGAAAGGGCTGTCTGCTAGGAGTGGATTATCTCTTTTCCGATGCACTATTTCATGTTTACTGTGTCCCACGCACCCTCACATTGACGAATTAACGCAGAAATGGCGTCGCTATGACATACTATAGGAGCCATGCCTTCTGGTTCGAAATCGAGTATTGTTTCCCCGGCAACGAAAGGGCTGTCTGCTAGGAGTGGATTATCTCTTTTCCGATGCACTATTTCATGTTTACTGTGTCCCACGCACATTCACATTGACGAATTAACGCAGAGTTTGCGTCGCTATGACATACTATTGGAGCTATGCCTTCTGTTTCCCAATCGAGTATTGTTTCCCCGGCAACGAAAGGGCTGTGTGCTAGGAGTGGATTATCTCTTTTCCGATGCACTATTTCATGTTTACTGTGTCCCACGCACCCTCACATTGACGAATTAACGCAGAAATGGCGTCGCTATGACATACTATAGGAGCCATGCCTTCTGGTTCCCAATCGAGTATTGTTTCCCCGGCAACGAAAGGGCTGTGTGCTAGGAGTGGATTATCTCTTTTCCGATGCACTATTTCATGTTTACTGTGTCCCACGCACCCTCACATTGACGAATTAACACAGATTTTGCGTCGCTATGACATACTATAGGAGCCATGCCTTCTGTTTCCCAATCGAGTATTGTTTCCACGTCAACGAAAGGACTGTCTGCTGGGAGTGGATTATCTCTTTTCCGATGCACTATTTCATGTTTACTGTGTCCCACGCACCCTCACATTGACGAATTAACGCAGAATTTGCGTCGCTATGACATACTATAGGAGTCATGCCTTCTGTTTCCCAATCGAGTATTGTTTCCCCGGCAACGAAAGGGCTGTCTGCTAGGAGTGGATTATCTCTTTTCCGATGCACTATTTCATGTTTACTGTGTCCCACGCACCCTCACATTGACGAATTAACGCAGAAATGGCGTCGCTATGACATACTATAGGAGCCATGCCTTCTGGTTCGAAATCGAGTATTGTTTCCCCGGCAACGAAAGGGCTGTCTGCTAGGAGTGGATTATCTCTTTTCCGATGCACTATTTCATGTTTACTGTGTCCCACGCACATTCACATTGACGAATTAACGCAGAGTTTGCGTCGCTATGACATACTATTGGAGCCATGCCTTCTGTTTCCCAATCGAGTATTGTTTCCCCGGCAACGAAAGGGCTGTCTGCTAGGAGTGGATTATCTCTTTTCCGATGCACTATTTCATGTTTACTGTGTCCCACGCACCCTCACATTGACGAATTAACGCAGAAATGGCGTCGCTATGACATACTATAGGAGCCATGCCTTCTGGTTCCCAATCGAGTATTGTTTCCCCGGCAACGAAAGGGCTGTGTGCTAGGAGTGGATTATCTCTTTTCCGATGCACTATTTCATGTTTACTGTGTCCCACGCACCCTCACATTGACGAATTAACACAGAATTTGCGTCGCTATGACATACTATAGGAGCCATGCCTTCTGTTTCCCAATCGAGTATTGTTTCCCCGTCAACGAAAGGACTGTCTGCTGGGAGTGGATTATCTCTTTTCCGATGCACTATTTCATGTTTACTGTGTCCCACGCACCCTCACATTGACGAATTAACGCAGAATTTGCGTCGCTATGACATACTATAGGAGCCATGCCTTCAGTTTCCCAATCGAGTATTGTTTCCCCGGCAACGAAAGGGCTGTCTGCTAGGAGTGGATTATCTCTTTTCCGATGCACTATTTCATGTTTACTGTGTCCCACGCACCCTCACATTGACGAATTAACGCAGAAATGGCGTCGCTATGACATACTATAGGAGCCATGCCTTCTGGTTCGAAATCGAGAAATTGTTTCCCCGGCAACGAAAGGGCTGTGTGCTAGGAGTGGATTATCTCTTTTCCGATGCACTATTTCATGTTTACTGTGTCCCACGCACCCTCACATTGACGAATTAACACAGAATTTGCGTCGCTATGACATACTATAGGAGCCATGCCTTCTGTTTCCCAATCGAGTATTGTTTCCCCGTCATCGAAAGGACTGTCTGCTGGGAGTGGATTATCTCTTTTCCGATGCACTATTTCATGTTTACTGTGTCCCACGCACCCTCACATTGACGAATTAACGCAGAATTTGCGTCGCTATGACATACTATAGGAGCCATGCCTTCAGTTTCCCAATCGAGTATTGTTTCCCCGGCAACGAAAGGGCTGTCTGCTAGGAGTGGATTATCTCTTTTCCGATGCACTATTTCATGTTTACTGTGTCCCACGCACCCTCACATTGACGAATTAACGCAGAAATGGCGTCGCTATGACATACTATAGGAGCCATGCCTTCTGTTTCCCAATCGAGTATTGTTTCCCCGGCAACGAAAGGGCTGTCTGCTAGGAGTGGATTATCTCTTTTCCGATGCACTATTTCATGTTTACTGTGTCCCACGCACATTCACATTGACGAATTAACGCAGAGTTTGCGTCGCTATGACATACTATTGGAGCCATGCCTTCTGTTTCCCAATCGAGTATTGTTTCCCCAGCAACGAAAGGGCTGTCTGCTAGGAGTGGATTATCTCTTTTCCGATGCACTATTTCATGTTTACTGTGTCCCACGCACCCTCACATTGACGAATTAACGCAGAAATGGCGTCGCTATGACATACTATAGGAGCCATGCCTTCTGGTTCCCAATCGAGTATTGTTTCCCCGGCAACGAAAGGGCTGTCAGCTAGGAGTGGATTATCTCTTTTCCGATGCACTATTTCATGTTTACTGTGTCCCACGCACCCTCACATTGACGAATTAACGCAGAATTTGCGTCGCTATGACATACTACAGGAGCCATGCCTTCTGGTTCCCAATCGAGTATTGTTTCCCCGGCAACGAAAGGGCTGTCTGCTAGGAGTGGATTATCTCTTTTCCGATGCACAGTTTCATGTTTACTGTGTCCCACGCACCCTCACATTGACGAATTAACGCAGAATTTGCGTCGCTATGACATACTATAGGAGCCATGCCTTCTGGTTCCCAATCGAGTATTGTTTCCCCGGCAACGAAAGGGCTGTCTGCTAGGAGTGGATTATCTCTTTTCCGATGCACTATTTCATGTTTACTGTGTCCCACGCACCCTCACATTGACGAATTAACGCAGAAGTGGCGTCGCTATGACGTACTATAGGAGCCATGCCTTCTGTTTCCCAATCGGGTATTGCTTCCCCGGCAACGAAAGGGCTGTCTGCTAGGAGTGGATTATCTCTTTTCCGATGCACTATTTCATGTTTACTGTGTCCCACGCACCCTCACATTGACGAATTAACGCAGAAATGGCGTCGCTATGACATACTATAGGAGCCATGCCTTCTGTTTCCCAATCGAGTATTGTTTCCCCGGCGACGAAAGGGCTGTCTGCTAGGAGTGGATTATCTCTTATCCGATGCACTATTTCATGTTTACTGTGTCCCACGCACCCTCACATTGACGAATTAACGCAGAAATGGCGTCGCTATGACATACTATAGGAGCCATGCCTTCTGTTTCCCAATCGAGTATTGTTTCCCCGGCAACGAAAGGGCTGTCTGCTAGGAGTGGATTATCTCTTTTCCGATGCACTATTTCATGTTTACTGTGTCCCACGCACCCTCACATTGACGAATTAACGCAGAAATGGCGTCGCTATGACATACTATAAGAGCCATGCCTTCTGTTTCCCAATCGAGTATTGTTTCCCCAGCAACGAAAGTGCTGTCTGCTAGGAGTGGATTATCTCTTTTCCGATGCACTATTTCATGTTTACTGTGTCCCACACACCCACACATTGTCGGATTAACGCAGAAATGGCGTCGCTATGACATACTATAGGAGCCATGCCTTCTGTTTCCCAATCGAGTATTGTTTCCCCGGCAACGAAAGGGCTGTCTGCTAGGAGTAGATTATCTCATTTCCGATCCACTATTTCATGTTTACTGTGTCCCACGCACCCTCACATTGACGAATTAACGAAGAATTTGCGTCGATATGACATACTATAGGAGCCATGCCTTCTGTTTCCCGATCGAGTATTGTTTCCCCGGCAACGAAAGGGCTGTGTGCTAGGAGTGGATTATCTCTTTTCCGATGCACTATTTCATGTTTACTGTGTCCCACGCACATTCACATTGACGAATTAACGCAGAATTTGCGTCGCTATGACATACTATAGGAGCCATGCCTTCTGTTTCCCAATCGAGTATTGTTTCCCCGGCAACGAAAGGGCTGTCTGCTAGGAGTGGATTATCTCTTTTCCGATGCACTATTTCATGTTTACTGTGTCAAACGCACCCTCACATTGACGAATTAACGCAGAATTTGCGTCGCTATGACATACTACAGGAGCCATGCCTTCTGGTTCCCAATCGAGTATTGTTTCCCCGGCAACGAAAGGGCTGTCTGCTAGGAGTGGATTATCTCTTTTCCGATGCACTATTTCATGTTTACTGTGTCCCACGCACCCTCACATTGACGAATTAACGCAGAATTTGCGTCGCTATGACATACTATAGGAGCCATGCCTTCTGGTTCCCAATCGAGTATTGTTTCCCCGGCAACGAAAGGGCTGTCTGCTAGGAGTGGATTATCTCTTTTCCGATGCACTATTTCATGTTTACTGTGTCCCACGCACCCTCACATTGACGAATTAACGCAGAAATGGCGTCGCTATGACATACTATAGGAGCCATGCCTTCTGGTTCCCAATCGAGTATTGTTTCCCCGGCAACGAAAGGGCTGTCTGCTAGGAGTGGATTATCTCTTTTCCGATGCACTATTTCATGTTTACTGTGTCCCACGCACCCTCACATTGACGAATTTACACAGAACTTGCGTCGCTATGACATACTATAGGAGCCATGCCTTCAGTTTCCCAATCGAGTATTGTTTCCCCGGCAACGAAAGGGCTGTCTCTTAGGAGTGGATTATCTCTTTTCCGATGCACTATTTCATGTTTACTGTGTCCCACGCACATTCACATTGACGAATTAACGCAGAAATGGCGTCGCTATGACATACTCTAGGAGCCATGCCTTCTGTTTCCCAATCGAGTATTGTTTCCCCGGCAACGAAAGGGCTCTCTGCTAGGAGTGGATTATCTTATTTCCGATGCACTATTTCATGTTTACTGTGTCCCACGCACCCTCACATTGACGAATTATCGCAGAAATGGCGTCGCTATGACATACTATAGGAGCCATGCCTTCTGTTTCCCAATCGAGTATTGTTTCCCCGGCAACGAAAGGGCTGTCTGCTAGGAGTGGATTATCTCTTTTCCGGTGCACTATTTCATGTTTACTGTGTCCCACGCACCCTCACATTGACGAATTAACGCAGAAATGGCGTCGCTATGACATACTATAGGAGCCATGCCTTCTGTTTCCCAATCGAGTATTGTTTCCCCGGCAACGAAAGGGCTGTCTGCTAGGAGTGGATTATCTCTTTTCTGATGCACTATTTCATGTTTACTGTGTCCCACGCACCCTCACATTGACGAATTAACGCAGAAATGGCGTCGCTATGACATACTATAAGAGCCATGCCTTCTGTTTCCCAATCGAGTATTGTTTCCCCGGCAACGAAAGGGCTGTCTGCTAGGAGTGGATTATCTCTTTTCCGATGCACTATTTCATGTTTACTGTGTCCCACACACCCTCACATTGTCGAGTTAACGCAGAAATGGCGTCGCTATGACATACTATAGGAGCCATGCCTTCTGTTTCCCAATCGAGTATTGTTTCCCCGGCAACGAAAGGGCTGTCTGCTAGGAGTGGATTATCTCTTTTCCGATGCACTATTTCATGTTTACTGTGTCCCACGCACCCTCACATTGACGAATTAACGCAGAAATGGCGTCGCTATGACATACTATAGGAGCCATGCCTTCTGTTTCCCAATCGAGTATTGTTTCCCCGGCAACGAAAGGGCTGTCTGCTAGGAGTGGATTATCTCTTTTCCGATGCACTATTTCATGTTTACTGTGTCCCACGCACCCTCACATTGACGAATTAACGAAGAATTTGCGTCGATATGACATACTATCGGAGCCATGCCTTCTGTTTCCCGATCGAGTATTGTTTCCCCGGCAACGAAAGTGCTGTGTGCTAGGAGTGGATTATCTCTTTTCCGATGCACTATTTCATGTTTACTGTGTCCCACGCACATTCACATTGACGAATTAACGCAGAATTTGCGTCGCTATGACATACTATAGGAGCCATGCCTTCTGTTTCCCAATCGAGTATTGTTTCCCCGGCAACGAAAGGGCAGTCTGCTAGGAGTGGATTATCTCTTTTCCGATGCACTATTTCATGTTTACTGTGTCAAACGCACCCTCACATTGACGAATTAACGCAGAATTTGCGTCGCTATGACATACTACAGGAGCCATGCCTTCTGGTTCGAAATCGAGTATTGTTTCCCCGGCAACGAAAGGGCTGTCTGCTAGGAGTGGATTATCTCTTTTCCGATGCACTATTTCATGTTTACTGTGTCCCACGCACCCTCACATTGACGAATTAACGCAGAATTTGCGTCGCTATGACATACTATAGGAGCCATGCCTTCAGGTTCCCAATCGAGTATTGTTTCCCCGGCAACGAAAGGGCTGTCTGCTAGGAGTGGATTATCTCTTTTCCGATGCACTATTTCATGTTTACTGTGTCCCACACACCCTCACATTGACGAATTAACGCAGAAATGGCGTCGCTATGACATACTATAGGAGCCATGCCTTCTGGTTCCCAATCGAGTATTGTTTCCCCGGCAACGAAAGGGCTGTCTGCTAGGAGTGGATTATCTCTTTTCCCATGCACTATTTCATGTTTACTGTGTCCCACGCACCCTCACATTGACGAATTTACACAGAACTTTCGTCGCTATGACATACTATAGGAGCCATGCCCTCAGTTTCCCAATCGAGTATTGTTTCCCCGGCAACGAAAGGGCTGTCTCTTAGGAGTGGATTATCTCTTTTCCGATGCACTATTTCATGTTTACTGTGTCCCACGCACATTCACATTGACGAATTAACGCAGAAATGGCGTCGCTATGACATACTATAGGAGCCATGCCTTCTGTTTCCCAATCGAGTATTGTTTCCCCGGCAACGAAAGGGCTGTCTGCTAGGAGTGGATTATCTCTTTTCCGATGCACTATTTCATGTTTACTGTGTCCCACGCACCCTCACATTGACGAATTATCGCAGAAATGGCGTCGCTATGACATACTATAGGAGCCATGCCTTCTGTTTCCCAATCGAGTATTGTTTCCCCGGCAACGAAAGGGCTGTCTGCTAGGAGTGGATTATCTCTTTTCCGATGCACTATTTCATGTTTACTGTGTCCCACGCACCCTCACATTGACGAATTTACACAGAATTTGCGTCGCTATGACATACTATAGGAGCCATGCCTTCAGTTTCCCAATCGATTTTTGTTTCCCCGGCAACGAAAGGGCTGTCTGCTAGGAGTGGATTATCTCTTTTCCGATGCACTATTTCATGTTTACTGTGTCCCACGCACATTCACATTGACGAATTAACGCAGAAATGGCGTCGCTATGACATACTATAGGAGCCATGCCTTCTGTTTCCCAATCGAGTATTGTTTCCACGGCAACGATAGGGCTGTCTGCTGGGAGTGGATTATCTCTTTTCCGATGCACTATTTCATGTTTACTGTGTCCCACGCACCCTCACATTGACGAATTAACGCAGAAATGGCGTCGCTATGACATACTATACGAGCCATGCCTTCTGTATCCCAATCGGGTATTGTTTCTCCGGCAACGAAAGGGCTGTCTGCTAGGAGTGGATTATCTCTTTTCCGATGCACTATTTCATGTTTACTGTGTCCCACGCACCCTCACATTGACGAATTATCGCAGAAATGGCGTCGCTATGACATACTATAGGAGCCATGCCTTCTATTTCCCAATCGAGTATTGTTTCCCCGGCAACGAAAGGGCTGTATGCTAGGAGTGGATTATCTCTTTTCCGATGCACTATTTCATGTTTACTGTGTCCCACGCACCCTCACATTGACGAATTAACGCAGAATTTGCGTCGCTATGACATACTATAGGAGCCATGCCTTCTGTTTCCCAATCGAGTATTGTTTCCCCGGCAACGAAAGGGCTGTCTGCTAGGAGTGGATTATCTCTTTTCCGATGCACTATTTCATGTTTACTGTGTCCCACGCACCCTCTCATTGACAAATTAACGCAGAGTTTGCGTTGCTATGACATACTATAGGAGCCATGCTTTCTGTTTCCCAATCGAGTATTGTTTCCCCGGCAACGAAAGGGCTGTCTGCTAGGAGTGGATTATCTCTTTTCCGATGCACTATTTCATGTTTACTGTGTCCCACGCACCCTCACATTGACGAATTAACGCAGAATTTGCGTCGCTATGACATACTATAGGAGCCATGCCTTCTGTTTCCCAATCGAGTATTGTTTCCACGGCAACGAAGGGGCTGTCTGCTAGGAGTGGATTATCTCTTTTCCGATGCACTATTTCATGTTCACTGTGTCCCACGCACCCTCACATTGACGAATTAACGCAGAAATGGCGTCGCTATGACATACTATAATAGCCATGCCTTTTGTTTCCCAATCGAGTATTGTTTCCCCGGCAACGAAAGGGCTGTCTGCTAGGAGTGGATTATCTCTTTTCCGATGCACTATTTCATGTTTACTGTGTCCCACGCACCCTCACATTGACGAATTAACGCAGAAATGGCGTCGCTATGACATACTATAGGAGCCATGCCTTCTGTTTCCCAATCGAGTATTGTTTCCCCTGCGACGAAAGGGCTGTCTGCTAGGAGTGGATTATCTCTTTTCCGATGCACTATTTCATGTTTACTGTGTCCCACGCACCCTCACATTGACGAATTAACGCAGAATTTGCGTCGCTATGACATACTACAGGAGCCATGCCTTCTGGTTCGAAATCGAGTATTGTTTCCCCGGCAACGAAAGGGCTGTCTGCTAGGAGTGGATTATCTCTTTTCCGATGCACTATTTCATGTTTACTGTGTCCCACGCACCCTCACATTGACGAATTAACGCAGAATTTGCGTCGCTATGACATACTATAGGAGCCATGCCTTCAGGTTCCCAATCGAGTATTGTTTCCCCGGCAACGAAAGGGCTGTCTGCTAGGAGTGGATTATCTCTTTTCCGATGCACTATTTCATGTTTACTGTGTCCCACACACCCTCACATTGACGAATTAACGCAGAAATGGCGTCGCTATGACATACTATAGGAGCCATGCCTTCTGGTTCCCAATCGAGTATTGTTTCCCCGGCAACGAAAGGGCTGTCTGCTAGGAGTGGATTATCTCTTTTCCCATGCACTATTTCATGTTTACTGTGTCCCACGCACCCTCACATTGACGAATTTACACAGAACTTTCGTCGCTATGACATACTATAGGAGCCATGCCCTCAGTTTCCCAATCGAGTATTGTTTCCCCGGCAACGAAAGGGCTGTCTCTTAGGAGTGGATTATCTCTTTTCCGATGCACTATTTCATGTTTACTGTGTCCCACGCACATTCACATTGACGAATTAACGCAGAAATGGCGTCGCTATGACATACTATAGGAGCCATGCCTTCTGTTTCCCAATCGAGTATTGTTTCCCCGGCAACGAAAGGGCTGTCTGCTAGGAGTGGATTATCTCTTTTCCGATGCACTATTTCATGTTTACTGTGTCCCACGCACCCTCACATTGACGAATTATCGCAGAAATGGCGTCGCTATGACATACTATAGGAGCCATGCCTTCTGTTTCCCAATCGAGTATTGTTTCCCCGGCAACGAAAGGGCTGTCTGCTAGGAGTGGATTATCTCTTTTCCGATGCACTATTTCATGTTTACTGTGTCCCACGCACCCTCACATTGACGAATTTACACAGAATTTGCGTCGCTATGACATACTATAGGAGCCATGCCTTCAGTTTCCCAATCGATTTTTGTTTCCCCGGCAACGAAAGGGCTGTCTGCTAGGAGTGGATTATCTCTTTTCCGATGCACTATTTCATGTTTACTGTGTCCCACGCACATTCACATTGACGAATTAACGCAGAAATGGCGTCGCTATGACATACTATAGGAGCCATGCCTTCTGTTTCCCAATCGAGTATTGTTTCCACGGCAACGATAGGGCTGTCTGCTGGGAGTGGATTATCTCTTTTCCGATGCACTATTTCATGTTTACTGTGTCCCACGCACCCTCACATTGACGAATTAACGCAGAAATGGCGTCGCTATGACATACTATACGAGCCATGCCTTCTGTATCCCAATCGGGTATTGTTTCTCCGGCAACGAAAGGGCTGTCTGCTAGGAGTGGATTATCTCTTTTCCGATGCACTATTTCATGTTTACTGTGTCCCACGCACCCTCACATTGACGAATTATCGCAGAAATGGCGTCGCTATGACATACTATAGGAGCCATGCCTTCTATTTCCCAATCGAGTATTGTTTCCCCGGCAACGAAAGGGCTGTATGCTAGGAGTGGATTATCTCTTTTCCGATGCACTATTTCATGTTTACTGTGTCCCACGCACCCTCACATTGACGAATTAACGCAGAATTTGCGTCGCTATGACATACTATAGGAGCCATGCCTTCTGTTTCCCAATCGAGTATTGTTTCCCCGGCAACGAAAGGGCTGTCTGCTAGGAGTGGATTATCTCATTTCCGATGCACTATTTCATGTTTACTGTGTCCCACGCACCCTCTCATTGACAAATTAACGCAGAGTTTGCGTTGCTATGACATACTATAGGAGCCATGCTTTCTGTTTCCCAATCGAGTATTGTTTCCCCGGCAACGAAAGGGCTGTCTGCTAGGAGTGGATTATCTCTTTTCCGATGCACTATTTCATGTTTACTGTGTCCCACGCACCCTCACATTGACGAATTAACGCAGAATTTGCGTCGCTATGACATACTATAGGAGCCATGCCTTCTGTTTCCCAATCGAGTATTGTTTCCACGGCAACGAAGGGGCTGTCTGCTAGGAGTGGATTATCTCTTTTCCGATGCACTATTTCATGTTCACTGTGTCCCACGCACCCTCACATTGACGAATTAACGCAGAAATGGCGTCGCTATGACATACTATAATAGCCATGCCTTTTGTTTCCCAATCGAGTATTGTTTCCCCGGCAACGAAAGGACTGTCTGCTAGGAGTGGATTATCTCTTTTCCGATGCACTATTTCATGTTTACTGTGTCCCACGCACCCTCACATTGACGAATTAACGCAGAAATGGCGTCGCTATGACATACTATAGGAGCCATGCCTTCTGTTTCCCAATCGAGTATTGTTTCCCCTGCGACGAAAGGGCTGTCTGCTAGGAGTGGATTATCTCTTTTCCGATGCACTATTTCATGTTTACTGTGTCCCACGCACCCTCACATTGACGAATTAACGCAGAAATGTCGTCGCTATGACATACTATAGGAGCCATGCCTTCTGTTTCCCAATCGAGTATTGTTTCCCCGGCAACGAAAGGGCTGTCTGCTAGGAGTGGATTATCTCTTATCCGATGCACTATTTCATGTTTACTTTGTCCCACGCACCCTCACATTCACGAATTAAAGCAGAAATGGCGTCGCTATGACATACTGTAGGAGCCATGCCTTCTGGTTCCCAATCGAGTATTGTTTCCCCGGCAACGAAAGGGCTGTCTGCTAGGAGTGGATTATCTCTTTTCCGATGCACTATTTCATGTTTACTGTGTCCCACGCACCCTCACATTGACGAATTAACGCAGAAATGGCGTCGCTATGACATACTATAGGAGCCATGCCTTCTGTTTCCCAATCGAGTATTGTTTCCCCTGCGACGAAAGGGCTGTCTGCTAGGAGTGGATTATCTCTTTTCCGATGCACTATTTCATGTTTACTGTGTCCCACGCACCCTCACATTGACGAATTAACGCAGAAATGTCGTCGCTATGACATACTATAGGAGCCATGCCTTCTGTTTCCCAATCGAGTATTGTTTCCCCGGCAACGAAAGGGCTGTCTGCTAGGAGTGGATTATCTCTTATCCGATGCACTATTTCATGTTTACTTTGTCCCACGCACCCTCACATTCACGAATTAAAGCAGAAATGGCGTCGCTATGACATACTGTAGGAGCCATGCCTTCTGGTTCCCAATCGAGTATTGTTTCCCCGGCAACGAAAGGGCTGTCTGCTAGGAGTGGATTATCTCTTTTCAGATGCACTATTTCATGTTTACTGTGTCCCACGCACCCTCACATTGACGAATTAACGCAGAAATGGCGTCGCTATGACATACTATAAGAGCCATTCCTTCTGTTTCCCAATCGAGTATTGTTTCCCCGGCAACGAAAGTGCTGTCTGCTAGGAGTGGATTATCTCTTTTCCGATGCACTATTTCATGTTTACTGTGTCCCACACACCCTCACATTGTCGAATTAACGCAGAAATGGCGTCGCTATGACATACTATAGGAGCCATGCCTTCTGTTTCCCAATCGAGTATTGTTTCCCCGGCAACGAAAGGGCTGTCTGCTAGGAGTGGATTATCTCTTTTCCGATGCACTATTTCATGTTTACTGTGTCCCACGCACCCTCACATTGACGAATTAACGAAGAATTTGCGTCGCTATGACATACTATAGGAGCCATGCCTTCTGTTTCCCAATCGAGTATTGTTTCCCCGGCAACGAAAGGGCTGTCTGCTAGGAGTGGATTATCTCTTTTCCGATGCACTATTTCATGTTTACTGTGTCCCACGCACCCTCACATTGACGAATTAACGCAGAAATGGCGTCGCTATGACATACTATAGGAGCCATGCCTTCTGTTTCCCAATCGAGTATTGTTTCCCCGGCAACGAAAGGGCTGTCTGCGAGGAGTGGATTATCTCTTTTCCGATGCACTATTTCATGTTTACTGTGTCCCACGCACCCTCACATTGACGAATTAACGCAGAATTTGCGTCGCTATGACATACTATAGGAGCCATGCCTTCTGTTTCCCAATCGAGTATTGTTTCCACGGCAACGAAGGGGCTGTCTGCTAGGAGTGGATTATCTCTTTTCCGATGCACTATTTCATGTTCACTGTGTCCCACGCACCCTCACATTGACGAATTAACGCAGAAATGGCGTCGCTATGACATACTATAGGAGCCATGCCTTCTGTTTCCCAATCGAGTATTGTTTCCCCGGCAACGAAAGGGCTGTCTGCTAGGAGTGGATTATCTCTTTTCCGATGCACTATTTCATGTTTACTGTGTCCCACGCATATTCACATTGACGAATTAACGCAGAAATGGCGTCGCTATGACATACTATAGGAGCCATGCCTTCTGTTTCCCAATCGAGTATTGTTTCCCCTGCGACGAAAGGGCTGTCTGCTAGGAGTGGATTATCTCATTTCCGATGCACTATTTCATGTTTACTGTGTCCCACGCACCCTCACATTGACGAATTAACGCAGAAATGGCGTCGCTATGACATACTATAGGAGCCATGCCTTCTGTTTCCCAATCGAGTATTGTTTCCCCGGCAACGAAAGGGCTGTCTGCTAGGAGTGGATTATCTCTTATCCGATGCACTATTTCATGTTTACTTTGTCCCACGCACCCTCACATTCACGAATTAACGCAGAAATGGCGTCGCTATGACATACTATAGGAGCCATGCCTTCTGGTTCCCAATCGAGTATTGTTTCCCCGGCAACGAAAGGGCTGTCTGCTAGGAGTGGATTATCTCTTTTCCGATGCACTATTTCATGTTTACTGTGTCCCACGCACCCTCACATTGACGAATTAACGCAGAAATGGCGTCGCTATGACATACTATAAGAGCCATTCCTTCTGTTTCCCAATCGAGTATTGTTTCCCCGGCAACGAAAGTGCTGTCTGCTAGGAGTGGATTATCTCTTTTCCGATGCACTATTTCATGTTTACTGTGTCCCACACACCCTCACATTGTCGAATTAACGCAGAAATGGCGTCGCTATGACATACTATAGGAGCCATGCCTTCTGTTTCCCAATCGAGTATTGTTTCCCCGGCAACGAAAGGGCTGTCTGCTAGGAGTGGATTATCTCTTTTCCGATGCACTATTTCATGTTTACTGTGTCCCACGCACCCTCACATTGACGAATTAACGAAGAATTTGCGTCGCTATGACATACTATAGGAGCCATGCCTTCTGTTTCCCAATCGAGTATTGTTTCCCCGGCAACGAAAGGGCTGTCTGCTAGGAGTGGATTATCTCTTTTCCGATGCACTATTTCATGTTTACTGTGTCCCACGCACCCTCACATTGACGAATTAACGCAGAAATGGCGTCGCTATGACATACTATAGGAGCCATGCCTTCTGTTTCCCAATCGAGTATTGTTTCCCCGGCAACGAAAGGGCTGTCTGCGAGGAGTGGATTATCTCTTTTCCGATGCACTATTTCATGTTTACTGTGTCCCACGCACCCTCACATTGACGAATTAACGCAGAATTTGCGTCGCTATGACATACTACAGGAGCCATGCCTTCTGGTTCCCAATCGAGTATTGTTTCCCCGGCAACGAAAGGGCTGTCTGCTAGGAGTGGATTATCTCTTTTCCGATGCACTATTTCATGTTTACTGTGTCCCACGCACATTCACATTGACGAATTAACGCAGAAATGGCGTCGCTATGACATACTATAGGAGCCATGCCTTCTGTTTCCCAATCGAGTATTGTTTCCACGGCAACGATAGGGCTGTCTGCTAGGAGTGGATTATCTCTTTTCCGATGCACTATTTCATGTTTACTGTGTCCCACGCACCCTCACATTGACGAATTAACGCAGAAATGGCGTCGCTATGACATACTATACGAGCCATGCCTTCTGTATCCCAATCGGGTATTGTTTCTCCGGCAACGAAAGGGCTGTCTGCTAGGAGTGGATTATCTCTTTTCCGATGCACTATTTCATGTTTACTGTGTCCCACGCACCCTCACATTGACGAATTATCGCAGAAATGGCGTCGCTATGACATACTATAGGAGCCATGCCTTCTATTTCCCAATCGAGTATTGTTTCCCCGGCAACGAAAGGGCTGTATGCTAGGAGTGGATTATCTCTTTTCCGATGCACTATTTCATGTTTACTGTGTCCCACGCACCCTCACATTGACGAATTAACGCAGAATTTGCGTCGCTATGACATACTATAGGAGCCATGCCTTCTGTTTCCCAATCGAGTATTGTTTCCCCGGCAACGAAAGGGCTGTCTGCTAGGAGTGGATTATCTCTTTTCCGATGCACTATTTCATGTTTACTGTGTCCCACGCACCCTCTCATTGACAAATTAACGCAGAGTTTGCGTTGCTATGACATACTATAGGAGCCATGCTTTCTGTTTCCCAATCGAGTATTGTTTCCCCGGCAACGAAAGGGCTGTCTGCTAGGAGTGGATTATCTCTTTTCCGATGCACTATTTCATGTTTACTGTGTCCCACGCACCCTCACATTGACGAATTAACGAAGAATTTGCGTCGCTATGACATACTATAGGAGCCATGCCTTCTGTTTCCCAATCGAGTATTGTTTCCACGGCAACGAAGGGGCTGTCTGCTAGGAGTGGATTATCTCTTTTCCGATGCACTATTTCATGTTCACTGTGTCCCACGCACCCTCACATTGACGAATTAACGCAGAAATGGCGTCGCTATGACATACTATAGGAGCCATGCCTTCTGTTTCCCAATCGAGTATTGTTTCCCCTGCGACGAAAGGGCTGTCTGCTAGGAGTGGATTATCTCATTTCCGATGCACTATTTCATGTTTACTGTGTCCCACGCACCCTCACATTGACGAATTAACGCAGAAATGGCGTCGCTATGACATACTATAGGAGCCATGCCTTCTGTTTCCCAATCGAGTATTGTTTCCCCGGCAACGAAAGGGCTGTCTGCTAGGAGTGGATTATCTCTTATCCGATGCACTATTTCATGTTTACTTTGTCCCACGCACCCTCACATTCACGAATTAACGCAGAAATGGCGTCGCTATGACATACTATAGGAGCCATGCCTTCTGGTTCCCAATCGAGTATTGTTTCCCCGGCAACGAAAGGGCTGTCTGCTAGGAGTGGATTATCTCTTTTCCGATGCACTATTTCATGTTTACTGTGTCCCACGCACCCTCACATTGACGAATTAACGCAGAAATGGCGTCGCTATGACATACTATAAGAGCCATTCCTTCTGTTTCCCAATCGAGTATTGTTTCCCCGGCAACGAAAGTGCTGTCTGCTAGGAGTGGATTATCTCTTTTCCGATGCACTATTTCATGTTTACTGTGTCCCACACACCCTCACATTGTCGAATTAACGCAGAAATGGCGTCGCTATGACATACTATAGGAGCCATGCCTTCTGTTTCCCAATCGAGTATTGTTTCCCCGGCAACGAAAGGGCTGTCTGCTAGGAGTGGATTATCTCTTTTCCGATGCACTATTTCATGTTTACTGTGTCCCACGCACCCTCACATTGACGAATTAACGAAGAATTTGCGTCGCTATGACATACTATAGGAGCCATGCCTTCTGTTTCCCAATCGAGTATTGTTTCCCCGGCAACGAAAGGGCTGTCTGCTAGGAGTGGATTATCTCTTTTCCGATGCACTATTTCATGTTTACTGTGTCCCACGCACCCTCACATTGACGAATTAACGCAGAAATGGCGTCGCTATGACATACTATAGGAGCCATGCCTTCTGTTTCCCAATCGAGTATTGTTTCCCCGGCAACGAAAGGGCTGTCTGCGAGGAGTGGATTATCTCTTTTCCGATGCACTATTTCATGTTTACTGTGTCCCACGCACCCTCACATTGACGAATTAACGCAGAATTTGCGTCGCTATGACATACTACAGGAGCCATGCCTTCTGGTTCCCAATCGAGTATTGTTTCCCCGGCAACGAAAGGGCTGTCTGCTAGGAGTGGATTATCTCTTTTCCGAAGCACTAGTTCATGTTTACTGTGTCCCACGCACATTCACATTGACGAATTAACGCAGAAATGGCGTCGCTATGACATACTATAGGAGCCATGCCTTCTGTTTCCCAATCGAGTATTGTTTCCACGGCAACGATAGGGCTGTCTGCTAGGAGTGGATTATCTCTGTTCCGATGCACTATTTCATGTTTACTGTGTCCCACGCACCCTCACATTGACGAATTAACGCAGAAATGGCGTCGCTATGACATACTATACGAGCCATGCCTTCTGTATCCCAATCGGGTATTGTTTCTCCGGCAACGAAAGCGCTGTCTGCTAGGAGTGGATTATCTCTTTTCCGATGCACTATTTCATGTTTACTGTGTCCCACGCACCCTCACATTGACGAATTATCGCAGAAATGGCGTCGCTATGACATACTATAGGAGCCATGCCTTCTATTTCCCAATCGAGTATTGTTTCCCCGGCAACGAAAGGGCTGTATGCTAGGAGTGGATTATCTCTTTTCCGATGCACTATTTCATGTTTACTGTGTCCCACGCACCCTCACATTGACGAATTAACGCAGAATTTGCGTCGCTATGACATACTATAGGAGTCATGCCTTCTGTTTCCCAATCGAGTATTGTTTCCCCGGCAACGAAAGGGCTGTCTGCTAGGAGTGGATTATCTCTTTTCCGATGCACTATTTCATGTTTACTGTGTCCCACGCACCCTCTCATTGACAAATTAACGCAGAGTTTGCGTTGCTATGACATACTATAGGAGCCATGCTTTCTGTTTCCCAATCGAGTATTGTTTCCCCGGCAACGAAAGGGCTGTCTGCTAGGAGTGGATTATCTCTTTTCCGATGCACTATTTCATGTTTACTGTGTCCCACGCACCCTCACATTGACGAATTAACGAAGAATTTGCGTCGCTATGACATACTATAGGAGCCATGCCTTCTGTTTCCCAATCGAGTATTGTTTCCACGGCAACGAAGGGGCTGTCTGCTAGGAGTGGATTATCTCTTTTCCGATGCACTATTTCATGTTCACTGTGTCCCACGCACCCTCACATTGACGAATTAACGCAGAAATGGCGTCGCTATGACATACTATAGGAGCCATGCCTTCTGTTTCCCAATCGAGTATTGTTTCCCCGACAACGAAAGGGCTGTCTGCTAGGAGTGGATTATCTCTTTTCCGATGCACTATTTCATGTTTACTGTGTCCCACGCACCCTCACATTGACGAATTAACGCAGAAATGGCGTCGCTATGACATACTATAGGAGCCATGCCTTCTGTTTCCCAATCGAGTATTGTTTCCCCTGCGACGAAAGGGCTGTCTGCTAGGAGTGGATTATCTCTTTTGCGATGCTCTATTTCATGTTTACTGTGTCCCACGCACCCTCACATTGACGAATTAACGCAGAAATGGCGTCGCTATGACATACTATAGGAGCCATGCCTTCTGTTTCCCAATCGAGTATTGTTTCCCCGGCAACGAAAGGGCTGTCTGCTAGGAGTGGATTATCTCTTATCCGATGCACTATTTCATGTTTACTTTGTCCCACGCACCCTCACATTCACGAATTAACGCAGAAATGGCGTCGCTATGACATACTATAGGAGCCATGCCTTCTGTTTGCCACTCGAGTATTGTTTCCCCGGCAACGAAAGGGCTGTCTGCTAGGAGTGGATTATCTCTTTTCCGATGCACTATTTCATGTTTACTGTGTCCCACGCACCCTCACATTGACGAATTAACGCAGAAATGGCGTCGCTATGACATACTATAAGAGCCATTCCTTCTGTTTCCCAATCGAGTATTGTTTCCCCGGCAACGAAAGGGCTGTCTGCTAGGAGTGGATTATCTCTTTTCCGATGCACTATTTCATGTTTACTGTGTCCCACACACCCTCACATTGTCGAATTAACGCAGAAATGGCGTCGCTATGACATACTATAGGAGCCATGCCTTCTGTTTCCCAATCGAGTATTGTTTCCCCGGCAACGAAAGGGCTGTCTGCTAGGAGTGGATTATCTCTTTTCCGATGCACTATTTCATGTTTACTGTGTCCCACGCACCCTCACATTGACGAATTAACGAAGAATTTGCGTCGCTATGACATACTATAGGAGCCATGCCTTCTGTTTCCCAATCGAGTATTGTTTCCCCGGCAACGAAAGGGCTGTCTGCTAGGAGTGGATTATCTCTTTTCCGATGCACTATTTCATGTTTACTGTGTCCCACGCACCCTCACATTGACGAATTAACGCAGAAATGGCGTCGCTATGACATACTATAGGAGCCATGCCTTCTGTTTCCCAATCGAGTATTGTTTCCCCGGCAACGAAAGGGCTGTCTGCGAGGAGTGGATTATCTCTTTTCCGATGCACTATTTCATGTTTACTGTGTCCCACGCACCCTCACATTGACGAATTAACGCAGAATTTGCGTCGCTATGACATACTACAGGAGCCATGCCTTCTGGTTCCCAATCGAGTATTGTTTCCCCGGCAACGAAAGGGCTGTCTGCTAGGAGTGGATTATCTCTTTTCCGATGCACTATTTCATGTTTACTGTGTCCCACGCACCCTCACATTGACGAATTAACGCAGAATTTGCGTCGCTATGACATACTATAGGAGCCATGCCTTCTGGTTCCCAATCGAGTATTGTTTCCCCGGCAACGAAAGGGCTGTCTGCTAGGAGTGGATTATCTCTTTTCCGATGCACTATTTCATGTTTACTGTGTCCCACGCACCCTCACATTGACGAATTTACACAGAATTTGCGTCGCTATGACATACTATAGGAGCCATGCCTTCAGTTTCCCAATCGATTTTTGTTTCCCCGGCAACGAAAGGGCTGTCTGCTAGGAGTGGATTATCTCTTTTCCGATGCACTATTTCATGTTTACTGTGTCCCACGCACATTCACATTGACGAATTAACGCAGAAATGGCGTCGCTATGACATACTATAGGAGCCATGCCTTCTGTTTCCCAATCGAGTATTGTTTCCACGGCAACGATAGGGCTGTCTGCTAGGAGTGGATTATCTCTTTTCCGATGCACTATTTCATGTTTACTGTGTCCCACGCACCCTCACATTGACGAATTAACGCAGAAATGGCGTCGCTATGACATACTATACGAGCCATGCCTTCTGTATCCCAATCGGGTATTGTTTCTCCGGCAACGAAAGGGCTGTCTGCTAGGAGTGGATTATCTCTTTTCCGATGCACTATTTCATGATTACTGTGTCCCACGCACCCTCACATTGACGAATTATCGCAGAAATGGCGTCGCTATGACATACTATAGGAGCCATGCCTTCTATTTCCCAATCGAGTATTGTTTCCCCGGCAACGAAAGGGCTGTATGCTAGGAGTGGATTATCTCTTTTCCGATGCACTATTTCATGTTTACTGTGTCCCACGCACCCTCACATTGACGAATTAACGCAGAATTTGCGTCGCTATGACATACTATAGGAGCCATGCCTTCTGTTTCCCAATCGAGTATTGTTTCCGCGGCAACGAAAGGGCTGTCTGCTAGGAGTGGATTATCTCTTTTCCGATGCACTATTTCATGTTTACTGTGTCCCACGCACCCTCTCATTGACAAATTAACGCAGAGTTTGCGTTGCTATGACATACTATAGGAGCCATGCTTTCTGTTTCCCAATCGAGTATTGTTTCCCCGGCAACGAAAGGGCTGTCTGCTAGGAGTGGATTATCTCTTTTCCGATGCACTATTTCATGTTTACTGTGTCCCACGCACCCTCACATTGACGAATTAACGCAGAATTTGCGTCGCTATGACATACTATAGGAGCCATGCCTTCTGTTTCCCAATCGAGTATTGTTTCCACGGCAACGAAGGGGCTGTCTGCTAGGAGTGGATTATCTCTTTTCCGATGCACTATTTCATGTTCACTGTGTCCCACGCACCCTCACATTGACGAATTAACGCAGAAATGGCGTCGCTATGACATACTATAGGAGCCATGCCTTCTGTTTCCCAATCGAGTATTGTTTCCCCGGCAACGAAAGGGCTGTCTGCTAGGAGTGGATTATCTCTTTTCCGATGCACTATTTCATGTTTACTGTGTCCCACGCACCCTCACATTGACGAATTAACGCAGAAATGGCGTCGCTATGACATACTATAGGAGCCATGCCTTCTGTTTCCCAATCGAGTATTGTTTCCCCGGCAACGAAAGGGCTGTCTGCTAGGAGTGGATTATCTCTTTTCCGATGCACTATTTCATGTTTACTGTGTCCCACGCACCCTCACATTGACGAATTAACGCAGAAATGGCGTCGCTATGACATACTATAGGAGCCATGCCTTCTGTTTCACAATCGAGTATTGTTTCCCCGGCAACGAAAGGGCTGTCTGCGAGGAGTGGATTATCTCTTTTCCGATGCACTATTTCATGTTTACTGTGTCCCACGCACCCTCACATTGACGAATTAACTCAGAATTTGCGTCGCTATGACATACTACAGGAGCCATGCCTTCTGGTTCCCAATCGAGTATTGTTTCCCCGGCAACTAAAGGGCTGTCTGCTAGGAGTGGATTATCTCTTTTCCGATGCACTATTTCATGTTTACTGTGTCCCACGCACCCTCACATTGACGAATTAACGCAGAATTTGCGTCGCTATGACATACTATAGGAGCCATGCCTTCTGGTTCCCAATCGAGTATTGTTTCCCCGGCAACGAAAGGGCTGTCTGCTAGGAGTGGATTATCTCTTTTCCGATGCACTATTTCATGTTTACTGTGTCCCACGCACCCTCACATTGACGAATTAACGAAGAATTTGCATCGATATGACGTACTATATTAGCCATGCTTTCTGTTTCCCAATCGAGTATTGTTTCCCCGGCAACCAAAGGGCTGTCTGCTTGGAGTGGATTATCTCTTTTCCGATGCACTATTTCATGTTTACTGTGTCCCACGCACCCTCACATTGACGAATTAACGCAGAAATGGCGTCACTATGACATACTATAGGAGCCATGCCTTCAGTTTCCCAATCGAGTATTGTTTCCCCGGCGACGAAAGGGCTGTCTGCAAGGAGTGGATTATCTCTTATCCGATGCACTATTTCATGTTTACTGTGTCCCACGCACCCTCACATTGACGAATTAACGCAGAAATGGCGTCGCTATGACATACTATAGGAGCCATGCCTTCTGTTTCCCAATCGAGTATTGTTTCCCCGGCAACGAAAGGGCTGTCTGCTAGGAGTGGATTATCTCTTTTCCGATGCACTATTTCATGTTTACTGTGTCCCACGCACCCTCACATTGACGAATTAACGCAGAAATGGCGTCGCTATGACATACTATAAGAGCCATGCCTTCTGTTTCCCAATCGAGTATTGTTTCCCCGGCAACGAAAGGGCTGTCTGCTAGGAGTGGATTATCTCTTTTCCGACGCACTATTTCATGTTTACTGTGTCCCACACACCCTCACATTGTCGAATTAACGCAGAAATGGCGTCGCTATGACATACTATAGGAGTCATGCCTTCTGTTTCCCAATCGAGTATTGTTTCCCCGGCAACGAAAGGGCTGTCTGCTAGGAGTGGATTATCTCTTTTCCGATGCACTATTTCATGTTTACTGTGTCCCACGCACCCTCACATTGACGAATTAACGAAGAATTTGCGTCGATATGACATACTATAGGAGCCATGCCTTCTGTTTCCCGATCGAGTATTGTTTCCCCGGCAACGAAAGGGCTGTGTGCTAGGAGTGGATTATCTCTTTTCCGATGCACTATTTCATGTTTACTGTGTCCCACGCACATTCACATTGACGAATTAACGCAGAATTTGCGTCGCTATGACATATTATAGGAGCCATGCCTTCTGTTTCCCAATCGAGTATTGTTTCCCCGGCAACGAAAGGGCTGTCTGCTAGGAGTGGATTATCTCTTTTCCGATGCACTATTTCATGTTTACTGTGTCAAACGCACCCTCACATTGACGAATTAACGCAGAATTTGCGTCGCTATGACATACTACAGGAGCCATGCATTCTGGTTCCCAATCGAGTATTGTTTCCCCGGCAACGAAAGGGCTGTCTGCTAGGAGTGGATATCTCTTTTCCGATGCACTATTTCATGTTTACTGTGTCCCACGCACCCTCACATTGACGAATTAACGCAGAATTTGCGTCGCTATGACATACTATAGGAGCCATGCCTTCTGTTTCCCAATCGAGTATTGTTTCCCCGGCAACGAAAGGGCTGTCTGCTAGGAGTGGATTATCTCTTTTCCGATGCACTACTTCATGTTTACTGTGTCCCACGCACCCTCACATTGACGAATTAACGCAGAATTTGCGTCGCTATGACATACTATAGGAGCCATGCCTTCTGTTTCCCAATCGAGTATTGTTTCCCCGGCAACGAAAGGGCTGTCTGCTAGGAGTGGATTATCTCTTTTCCGATGCACTATTTCATGTTTACTGTGTCCCACGCACCCTCACATTGACGAATTAACGAAGAATTTGCGTCGCTATGACATACTATAGGAGCCATGCCTTCTGTTTCCCAATCGAGTATTGTTTCCCCGGCAACGAAAGGGCTGTCTGCTAGGAGTGGATTATCTCTTTTCCGATGCACTATTTCATGTTTACTGTGTCCCACGCACCCTCACATTGACGAATTAACGCAGAAATGGCGTCGCTATGACATACTATAGGAGCCATGCCTTCTGTTTCCCAATCGAGTATTGTTTCCCCGGCAACGAAAGGGCTGTCTGCGAGGAGTGGATTATCTCTTTTCCGATGCACTATTTCATGTTTACTGTGTCCCACGCACCCTCACATTGACGAATTAACGCAGAATTTGCGTCGCTATGACATACTATAGGAGCCATGCCTTCTGGTTCCCAATCGAGTATTGTTTCCCCGGCAACGAAAGGGCTGTCTGCTAGGAGTGGATTATCTCTTTTCCGATGCACTATTTCATGTTTACTGTGTCCCACGCACCCTCACATTGACGAATTAACGCAGAATTTGCGTCGCTATGACATACTATAGGATCCATGCCTTCTGTTTCCCAATCGAGTATTGTTTCCACGGCAACGAAGGGGCTGTCTGCTAGGAGTGGATTATCTCTTTTCCGATGCACTATTTCATGTTCACTGTGTCCCACGCACCCTCACATTGACGAATTAACGCAGAAATGGCGTCGCTATGACATACTATAGGAGCCATGCCTTCTGTTTCCCAATCGAGTATTGTTTCCCCGGCAACGAAAGGGCTGTCTGCTAGGAGTGGATTATCTCTTTTCCGATGCACTATTTCATGTTTACTGTGTCCCACGCACCCTCACATTGACGAATTAACGCAGAAATGGCGTCGCTATGACATACTATAGGAGCCATGCCTTCTGTTTCCCAATCGAGTATTGTTTCCCCTGCGACGAAAGGGCTGTCTGCTAGGAGTGGATTATCTCTTTTCCGATGCACTATTTCATGTTTACTGTGTCCCACGCACCCTCACATTGACGAATTAACGCAGAAATGGCGTCGCTGTGACATACTATAGGAGCCATGCCTTCTGTTTCCCAATCGAGTATTGTTTCCCCGGCAACGAAAGGGCTGTCTGCTAGGAGTGGATTATCTCTTATCCGATGCACTATTTCATGTTTACTTTGTCCCACGCACCCCCACATTCACGAATTAACGCAGAAATGGCGTCGCTATGACATACTATAGGAGCCATGCCTTCTGGTTCCCAATCGAGTATTGTTTCCCCGGCAACGAAAGGGCTGTCTGCTAGGAGTGGATTATCTCTTTTCCGATGCACTATTTCATGTTTACTGTGTCCCACACACCCTCACATTGTCGAATTAACGCAGAAATGGCGTCGCTATGACATACTATAGGAGCCATGCCTTCTGTTTCCCAATCGAGTATTGTTTCCCCGGCAACGAAAGGGCTGTCTGCTAGGAGTGGATTATCTCTTTTCCGATGCACTATTTCATGTTTACTGTGTCCCACGCACCCTCACATTGACGAATTAACGAAGAATTTGCGTCGCTATGACATACTATAGGAGCCATGCCTTCTGTTTCCCAATCGAGTATTGTTTCCCCGGCAACGAAAGGGCTGTCTGCTAGGAGTGGATTATCTCTTTTCCGATGCACTATTTCATGTTTACTGTGTCCCACGCACCCTCACATTGACGAATTATCGCAGAAATGGCGTCGCTATGACATACTATGGGAGCCATGCCTTCTGTTTCCCAATCGAGTATTGTTTCCCCGGCAACGAAAGGGCTGTCTGCGAGGAGTGGATTATCTCTTTTCCGATGCACTATTTCATGTTTACTGTGTCCCACGCACCCTCACATTGACGAATTAACGCAGAATTTGCGTCGCTATGACATACTACAGGAGCCATGCCTTCTGGTTCCCAATCGAGTATTGTTTCCCCGGCAACTAAAGGGCTGTCTGCTAGGAGTGGATTATCTCTTTTCCGATGCACTATTTCATGTTTACTGTGTCCCACGCACCCTCACATTGACGAATTAACGCAGAATTTGCGTCGCTATGACATACTATAGGAGCCATGCCTTCTGGTTCCCAATCGAGTATTGTTTCCCCGGCAACGAAAGGGCTGTCTGCTAGGAGTGGATTATCTCTTTTCCGATGCACTATTTCATGTTTACTGTGTCCCACTCACCATCACATTGACGAATTAACGAAGAATTTGCGTCGATATGACGTACTATAGGAGCCATGCTTTCTGTTTCCCAATCGAGTATTGTTTCCCCGGCAACCAAAGGGCTGTCTGCTTGGAGTGGATTATCTCTTTTCCGATGCACTATTTCATGTTTACTGTGTCCCACGCACCCTCACATTGACGAATTAACGCAGAAATGGCGTCACTATGACATACTATAGGAGCCATGCCTTCAGTTTCCCAATCGAGTATTGTTTCCCCGGCGACGAAAGGGCTGTCTGCAAGGAGTGGATTATCTCTTATCCGATGCACTATTTCATGTTTACTGTGTCCCACGCACCCTCACATTGACGAATTAACGCAGAAATGGCGTCGCTATGACATACTATAGGAGCCATGCCTTCTGTTTCCCAATCGAGTATTGTTTCCCCGGCAACGAAAGGGCTGTCTGCTAGGAGTGGATTATCTCTTTTCCGATGCACTATTTCATGTTTACTGTGTCCCACGCACCCTCACATTGACGAATTAACGCAGAAATGGCGTCGCTATGACATACTATAAGAGCCATGCCTTCTGTTTCCCAATCGAGTATTGTTTCCCCGGCAACGAAAGGGCTGTCTGCTAGGAGTGGATTATCTCTTTTCCGATGCACTATTTCATGTTTACTGTGTCCCACACACCCTCACATTGACGAATTAACGCAGAAATGGCGTCGCTATGACATACTATAGGAGCCATGCCTTCTGTTTCCCAATCGAGTATTGTTTCCCCGGCAACGAAAGGGCTGTCTGATAGGAGTGGATTATCTCTTTTCCGATGCACTATTTCATGTTTACTGTGTCCCACGCACCCTCACATTGACGAATTAACGAAGAATTTGCGTCGATATGACATACTATAGGAGCCATGCCTTCTGTTTCCCGATCGAGTATTGTTTCCCCGGCAACGAAAGGGCTGTGTGCTAGGAGTGGATTATCTCTTTTCCGATGCACTATTTCATGTTTACTGTGTCCCACGCACATTCACATTGACGAATTAACGCAGAATTTGCGTCGCTATGACATATTATAGGAGCCATGCCTTCTGTTTCCCAATCGAGTATTGTTTCCCCGGCAACGAAAGGGCTGTCTGCTAGGAGTGGATTATCTCTTTTCCGATGCACTATTTCATGTTTACTGTGTCAAACGCACCCTCACATTGACGAATTAACGCAGAATTTGCGTCGCTATGACATACTACAGGAGCCATGCATTCTGGTTCCCAATCGAGTATTGTTTCCCCGGCAACGAAAGGGCTGTCTGCTAGGAGTGGATATCTCTTTTCCGATGCACTATTTCATGTTTACTGTGTCCCACGCACCCTCACATTGACGAATTAACGCAGAATTTGCGTCGCTATGACATACTATAGGAGCCATGCCTTCTGTTTCCCAATCGAGTATTGTTTCCCCGGCAACGAAAGGGCTGTCTGCTAGGAGTGGATTATGTCTTTTCCGATGCACTATTTCATGTTTACTGTGTCCCACGCACCCTCACATTGACGAATTAACGCAGATATGGTGTCGCTATGACATACTATAGGAGCCATGCCTTCTGGTTCCCAATCGAGTATTGTTTCCCCGGCAAAGAAAGGGCTGTCTGCTAGGAGTGGATTATCTCTTTTCCGATGCACTATTTCATGTTTACTGTGTACCACGCACCCTCACATTGACGAATTTACACAGAACTTGCGTCGCTATGACATACTATAGGAGCCATGCCTTCAGTTTCCCAATCGAGTATTGTTTCCCCGGCAACGAAAGGGCTGTCTCTTAGGAGTGGATTATCTCTTTTCCGATGCACTATTTCATGTTTACTGTGTCCCACGCACATTCACATTGACGAATTAACGCAGAAATGGCGTCGCTATGACAACTATAGGAGCCATGCCTTCTGTTTCCCAATCGAGTATTGTTTCCCCGGCAACGAAAGGGCTGTCTGCTAGGAGTGGATTATCTTATTTCCGATGCACTATTTCATGTTTACTGTGTCCCACGCACCCTCACATTGACGAATTATCGCAGAAATGGCGTCGCTATGACATACTATAGGAGCCATGCCTTCTGTTTCCCAATCGAGTATTGTTTCCCCGGCAACGTAAGGGCTGTATGCTAGGAGTGGATTATCTCTTTTCCGATGCACTATTTCATGTTTACTGTGTCCCACGAACCCTCACATTGAAGAATTAACGCAGAATTTGCGTCGCTATGACATACTATAGGAGCCATGCCTTCTGGTTCCCAATCGAGTATTGTTTCCCCGCCAACGAAAGGGCTGTCTGCTAGGGGTGGATTTTCTCTTTTCCGTTGCACTATTTCATGTTTACTGTGTCCCACGCACCCTCACATTGACGAATTAACGCAGAAATGGCATCGCTATGACATAAAATAGGAGCCATGCCTTCTGGTTCCCAATCGAGCATTGTTTCCCGACAACGAAACGGCTGTCTCCTAGGAGTGGATTATCTCTTTTCCGATGCACTATTTCATGTTTACTGTGTCCCACGCACATTCACATTGACGAATTAACGCAGAAATGGCGTCGCTATGACATACTATAGGAGCCATGCCTTCTGTTTCCCAATCGAGTATTGTTTCCCCGGCAACGAAAGGGCTGTCTGCTAGGAGTGGATTATCTCTTTTCCGATGCACTATTTCATGTTTACTGTGTCCCACGCACATTCACATTGACGAATTAACGCAGAAATGGCGTCGCTATGACATACTATAGGAGCCATGCCTTCTGTTTCCCAATCGAGTATTGTTTCCCCGGCAACGAAAGGGCTGTCTGCTAGGAGTGGATTATCTTATTTCCGATGCACTATTTCATGTTTACTGTGTCCCACGCACCCTCACATTGACGAATTATCGCAGAAATGGCGTCGCTATGACATACTATAGGAGCCATGCCTTCTGTTTCCCAATCGAGTATTGTTTCCCCGGCAACGAAAGGGCTGTCTGCTAGGAGTGGATTATCTCTTTTCCGATGCACTATTTCATGTTTACTGTGTCCCACGCACCCTCACATTGACGAATTAACGCAGAAATGGCGTCGCTATGACATACTATAGGAGCCATGCCTTCTGTTTCCCAATCGAGTATTGTTTCCCCTGCGACGAAAGGGCTGTCTGCTAGGAGTGGATTATCTCTTTTCCGATGCACTATTTCATGTTTACTGTGTCCCACGCACCCTCACATTGACGAATTAACGCAGAAATGGCGTCGCTATGACATACTATAGGAGCCATGCCTTCTGTTTCCCAATCGAGTATTGTTTCCCCGGCAACGAAAGGACTGTCTGCTAGGAGTGGATTATCTCTTATCCGATGCACTATTTCATGTTTACTGTGTCCCACGCACCCTCACATTGACGAATTAACGCAGAAATGGCGTCGCAATGACATACTATAGGAGCCATGCCTTCTGGTTCCCAATCGAGTATTGTTTCCCCGGCAACGAAAGGGCTGTCTGCTAGGAGTGGATTATCTCTTTTCCGATGCACTATTTCATGTTTACTGTGTCCCACGCACCCTCACATTGACGAATTAACGCAGAAACGGCGTCGCTATGACATACTGTAAGAGCCATTCCTTCTGTTTCCCAATCGAGTATTGTTTCCCCGGCAACGAAAGGGCTGTCTGCTAGGAGTGGATTATCTCTTTTCCGATGCACTATTTCATGTTTACTGTGTCCCACACACCCTCACATTGTCGAATAAACGCAGAAATGGCGTCGCTATGACATACTATAGGAGCCATGCCTTCTGTTTCCCAATCGAGTATTGTTTCCCCGGCAACGAAAGGGCTGTCTGCTAGGAGTGGATTATCTCTTTTCCGATGCACTATTTCATGTTTACTGTGTCCCACGCACCCTCACATTGACGAATTAACGAAGAATTTGCGTCGCTATGACATACTATAGGTGCCATGCCTTCTGTTTCCCAATCGAGTATTGTTTCCCCGGCAACGAAAGGGCTGTCTGCTAGGAGTGGATTATCTCTTTTCCGATGCACTATTTCATGTTTACTGTGTCCCACGCACCCTCACATTGACGAATTAACGCAGAAATGGCGTCGCTATGACATACTATAGGAGCCATGCCTTCTGTTTCCCAATCGAGTATTGTTTCCCCGGCAACGAAAGGGCTGTCTGCTAGGAGTGGATTATCTCTTTTCCGATGCACTATTTCATGTTTACTGTGTCCCACGCACCCTCACATTGACGAATTAACGCAGAATTTGCGTCGCTATGACATACTACAGGAGCCATGCCTTCTGGTTCCCAATCGAGTATTGTTTCCCCGGCAACGAAAGGGCTGTCTGCTAGGAGTGGATTATCTCTTTTCCGATGCACTATTTCATGTTTACTGTGTCCCACGCACCCTCACATTGACGAATTAACGCAGAAATGGCGTCGCTATGACATACTATAGGAGCCATGCCTTCTGTTTCCCAATCGAGTATTGTTTCCCCGGCAACGAAAGGGCTGTCTGCTAGGAGTGGATTATCTCTTTTCCGATGCACTATTTCATGTTTACTGTGTCCCACGCACCCTCACATTGACGAATTAACGAAGAATTTGCGTCGATATGACGTACTATAGGAGCCATGCTTTCTGTTTCCCAATCGAGTATTGTTTCCCCGACAACGAAAGGGCTGTCTGCTTGGAGTGGATTATCTCTTTTCCGATGCACTATTTCATGTTTACTGTGTCCCACGCACCCTCACATTGACGAATTAACGCAGAAATGGCGTCACTGTGACATACTATAGGAGCCATGCCTTCAGTTTCCCAATCGAGTATTGTTTCCCCGGCGACGAAAGGGCTGTCTGCTAGGAGTGGATTATCTCTTATCCGATGCACTATTTCATGTTTACTGTGTCCCACGCACCCTCACATTGACGAATTAACGCAGAAATGGCGTCGCTATGACATACTATAGGAGCCATGCCTTCTGTTTCCCAATCGAGTATTGTTTCCCCGGCAACGAAAGGGCTGTCTGCTAGGAGTGGATTATCTCATTTCCGATGCACTATTTCATGTTTACTGTGTCCCACGCACCCTCACATTGACGAATTAACGCAGAAATGGCGTCGCTATGACATACTATAAGAGCCATGCCTTCTGTTTCCCAATCGAGTATTGTTTCCCCGGCAACGAAAGGGCTGTCTGCTAGGAGTGGATTATCTCTTTTCCGATGCACTATTTCATGTTTACTGTGTCCCACACACCCTCACATTGTCGAATTAACGCAGAAATGGCGTCGCTATGACATACTATAGGAGCCATGCCTTCTGTTTCCCAATCGAGTATTGTTTCCCCGGCAACGAAAGGGCTGTCTGCTAGGAGTGGATTATCTCTTTTCCGATGCACTATTTCATGTTTACTGTGTCCCACGCACCCTCACATTGACGAATTAACGAAGAATTTGCGTCGATATGACATACTATAGGAGCCATGCCTTCTGTTTCCCGATCGAGTATTGTTTCCCCGGCAACGAAAGGGCTGTGTGCTAGGAGTGGATTATCTCTTTTCCGATGCACTATTTCATGTTTACTGTGTCCCACGCACATTCACATTGACGAATTAACGCAGAATTTGCGTCGCTATGACATATTATAGGAGCCATGCCTTCTGTTTCCCAATCGAGTATTGTTTCCCCGGCAACGAAAGGGCTGTCTGCGAGGAGTGGATTATCTCTTTTCCGATGCACTATTTCATGTTTACTGTGTCCCACGCACCCTCACATTGACGAATTAACGCAGAAATGGCGTCGCTATGACATACTACAGGAGCCATGCCTTCTGGTTCCCAATCGAGTATTGTGTCCCCGGCAACGAAAGGGCTGTCTGCTAGGAGTGGATATCTCTTTTCCGATGCACTATTTCATGTTTACTGTGTCCCACGCACCCTCACATTGACGAATTAACGCAGAATTTGCGTCGCTATGACATACTATAGGAGCCATGCCTTCTGGTTCCCAATCGAGTATTGTTTCCCCGGCAACGAAAGGGCTGTCTGCTAGGAGTGGATTATCTCTTTTCCGATGCACTATTTCATGTTTACTGTGTCCCACGCACCCTCACATTGACGAATTAACGCAGATATGGCGTCGCTATGACATACTATAGGAGCCATGCCTTCTGGTTCCCAATCGAGTATTGTTTCCCCGGCAAAGAAAGGGCTGTCTGCTAGGAGTGGATTATCTCTTTTCCGATACACTATTTCATGTTTACTGTGTACCACGCACCCTCACATTGACGAATTTACACAGAACTTGCGTCGCTATGACATACTATAGGAGCCATGCCTTCAGTTTCCCAATCGAGTATTGTTTCCCCGGCAACGAAAGGGCTGTCTCTTAGGAGTGGATTATCTCTTTTCCGATGCACTATTTCATGTTAACTGTGTCCCACGCACCCTCACATTGACGAATTAACGCAGAAATGGCGTCGCTATGACATACTATAGGAGCCATGCCTTCTGTTTCCCAATCGAGTATTGTTTCCCCGGCAACGTAAGGGCTGTATGCTAGGAGTGGATTATCTCTTTTCCGATGCACTATTTCATGTTTACTGTGTCCCACGAACCCTCACATTGAAGAATTAACGCAGAATTTGCGTCGCTATGACATACTATAGGAGCCATGCCTTCTGGTTCCCAATCGAGTATTGTTTCCCCGCCAACGAAAGGGCTGTCTGCTAGGAGTGGATTTTCTCTTTTCCGATGCACTATTTCATGTTTACTGTGTCCCACGCACCCTCCCATTGACGAATTAACGCAGAAATGGCGTCGCTATGACATAAAATAGGAGCCATGCCTTCTGGTTCCCAATCGAGTATTGTTTCCCGACAACGAAACGGCTGTCTGCTAGGAGTGGATTATCTCTTTTCCGATGCACTATTTCATGTTTACTGTGTCCCACGCACATTCACATTGACGAATTAACGCAGAAATGGCGTCGCTATGACATACTATAGGAGCCATGCCTTCTGTTTCCCAATCGAGTATTGTTTCCCCGGCAACGAAAGGGCTGTCTGCTAGGAGTGGATTATCTCTTTTCCAATGCACTATTTCATGTTTACTGTGTCCCACGCACCCTCACATTGACGTATTAACACAGAATTTGCGTCGCTATGACATACTATAGGAGCCATGCCTTCAGTTTCCCAATCGAGTATTGTTTCCCCGGCAACGAAAGGGCTGTCTGCTAGGAGTGGATTATCTCTTTTCCGATGCACTATTTCATGTTTACTGTGTCCCACGCACATTCACATTGACGAATTAACGCAGAAATGGCGTCGCTATGACATACTATAGGAGCCATGCCTTCTGTTTCCCAATCGAGTATTGTTTCCCCGGCAACGAAAGGGCTGTCTGCTAGGAGTGGATTATCTCTTTTCCGATGCACTATTTCATGTTTACTGTGTCCCACGCACCCTCACATTGACGAATTAACGAAGAATTTGCGTCGATATGACGTACTATAGGAGCCATGCTTTCTGTTTCCCAATCGAGTATTGTTTCCCCGACAACGAAAGGGCTGTCTGCTTGGAGTGGATTATCTCTTTTCCGATGCACTATTTCATGTTTACTGTGTCCCACGCACCCTCACATTGACGAATTAACGCAGAAATGGCGTCACTGTGACATACTATAGGAGCCATGCCTTCAGTTTCCCAATCGAGTATTGTTTCCCCGGCGACGAAAGGGCTGTCTGCTAGGAGTGGATTATCTCTTATCCGATGCACTATTTCATGTTTACTGTGTCCCACGCACCCTCACATTGACGAATTAACGCAGAAATGGCGTCGCTATGACATACTATAGGAGCCATGCCTTCTGTTTCCCAATCGAGTATTGTTTCCCCGGCAACGAAAGGGCTGTCTGCTAGGAGTGGATTATCTCATTTCCGATGCACTATTTCATGTTTACTGTGTCCCACGCACCCTCACATTGACGAATTAACGCAGAAATGGCGTCGCTATGACATACTATAAGAGCCATGCCTTCTGTTTCCCAATCGAGTATTGTTTCCCCGGCAACGAAAGGGCTGTCTGCTAGGAGTGGATTATCTCTTTTCCGATGCACTATTTCATGTTTACTGTGTCCCACACACCCTCACATTGTCGAATTAACGCAGAAATGGCGTCGCTATGACATACTATAGGAGCCATGCCTTCTGTTTCCCAATCGAGTATTGTTTCCCCGGCAACGAAAGGGCTGTCTGCTAGGAGTGGATTATCTCTTTTCCGATGCACTATTTCATGTTTACTGTGTCCCACGCACCCTCACATTGACGAATTAACGAAGAATTTGCGTCGATATGACATACTATAGGAGCCATGCCTTCTGTTTCCCGATCGAGTATTGTTTCCCCGGCAACGAAAGGGCTGTGTGCTAGGAGTGGATTATCTCTTTTCCGATGCACTATTTCATGTTTACTGTGTCCCACGCACATTCACATTGACGAATTAACGCAGAATTTGCGTCGCTATGACATATTATAGGAGCCATGCCTTCTGTTTCCCAATCGAGTATTGTTTCCCCGGCAACGAAAGGGCTGTCTGCGAGGAGTGGATTATCTCTTTTCCGATGCACTATTTCATGTTTACTGTGTCCCACGCACCCTCACATTGACGAATTAACGCAGAAATGGCGTCGCTATGACATACTACAGGAGCCATGCCTTCTGGTTCCCAATCGAGTATTGTGTCCCCGGCAACGAAAGGGCTGTCTGCTAGGAGTGGATATCTCTTTTCCGATGCACTATTTCATGTTTACTGTGTCCCACGCACCCTCACATTGACGAATTAACGCAGAATTTGCGTCGCTATGACATACTATAGGAGCCATGCCTTCTGTTTCCCAATCGAGTATTGTTTCCCCGGCAACGAAAGGGCTGTCTGCTAGGAGTGGATTATCTCTTTTCCGATGCACTATTTCATGTTTACTGTGTCCCACGCACCCTCACATTGACGAATTAACGCAGATATGGCGTCGCTATGACATACTATAGGAGCCATGCCTTCTGGTTCCCAATCGAGTATTGTTTCCCCGGCAAAGAAAGGGCTGTCTGCTAGGAGTGGATTATCTCTTTTCCGATACACTATTTCATGTTTACTGTGTACCACGCACCCTCACATTGACGAATTTACACAGAACTTGCGTCGCTATGACATACTATAGGAGCCATGCCTTCAGTTTCCCAATCGAGTATTGTTTCCCCGGCAACGAAAGGGCTGTCTCTTAGGAGTGGATTATCTCTTTTCCGATGCACTATTTCATGTTAACTGTGTCCCACGCACCCTCACATTGACGAATTAACGCAGAAATGGCGTCGCTATGACATACTATAGGAGCCATGCCTTCTGTTTCCCAATCGAGTATTGTTTCCCCGGCAACGTAAGGGCTGTATGCTAGGAGTGGATTATCTCTTTTCCGATGCACTATTTCATGTTTACTGTGTCCCACGAACCCTCACATTGAAGAATTAACGCAGAATTTGCGTCGCTATGACATACTATAGGAGCCATGCCTTCTGGTTCCCAATCGAGTATTGTTTCCCCGCCAACGAAAGGGCTGTCTGCTAGGAGTGGATTTTCTCTTTTCCGATGCACTATTTCATGTTTACTGTGTCCCACGCACCCTCCCATTGACGAATTAACGCAGAAATGGCGTCGCTATGACATAAAATAGGAGCCATGCCTTCTGGTTCCCAATCGAGTATTGTTTCCCGACAACGAAACGGCTGTCTGCTAGGAGTGGATTATCTCTTTTCCGATGCACTATTTCATGTTTACTGTGTCCCACGCACATTCACATTGACGAATTAACGCAGAAATGGCGTCGCTATGACATACTATAGGAGCCATGCCTTCTGTTTCCCAATCGAGTATTGTTTCCCCGGCAACGAAAGGGCTGTCTGCTAGGAGTGGATTATCTCTTTTCCAATGCACTATTTCATGTTTACTGTGTCCCACGCACCCTCACATTGACGTATTAACACAGAATTTGCGTCGCTATGACATACTATAGGAGCCATGCCTTCAGTTTCCCAATCGAGTATTGTTTCCCCGGCAACGAAAGGGCTGTCTGCTAGGAGTGGATTATCTCTTTTCCGATGCACTATTTCATGTTTACTGTGTCCCACGCACATTCACATTGACGAATTAACGCAGAAATGGCGTCGCTATGACATACTATAGGAGCCATGCCTTCTGTTTCCCAATCGAGTATTGTTTCCCCGGCAACGAAAGGGCTGTCTGCTAGGAGTGGATCATCTCTTTTCCGATGCACTATTTCATGTTTACTGTGTCACACGCACCCTCACATTGACGAATTAACGCAGAAATGGCGTCGCTATGACATACTATAGGAGCCATGCCTTCTGTTTCCCAATCGAGTATTGTTTCCCCGGCAACGAAAGGGCTGTCTGCTAGGAGTGGATTATCTCTTTTCCGATGCACTGTTTCATGTTTACTGTGTCCCACGCACCCTCACATTGACGAATTAACGCAGAATTTGCGTCGCTATGACATACTATAGGAGCCATGCCTTCTGTTTCCCAATCGAGTATTGTTTCCCCGTCACAGAAAGGACTGTATGCTAGGAGTGGATTATCTCTTTTCCGATGCACTATTTCATGTTTACTGTGTCCCACGCACCCTCACATTGAAGAATTAACGCAGAATTTGCGTCGCTATGACATACTATAGGAGCCATGCCTTCTGGTTCCCAATCGAGTATTGTTCCCCCGCCAACGAAAGGGCTGTCTGCTAGGAGTGGATTTTCTCTTATCCGATGCACTATTTCATGTTTACTGTGTCCCACGCACCCTCACATTGACGAATTAACGCAGAGTTTGCGTCGCTATGACATAAAATAGGAGCCATGCCTTCTGGTACCCAATCGAGTATTGTTTCCCGACAACGAAACGGCTGTCTGCTAGGAGTGGATTATCTCTTTTCCAATGCACTATTTCATGTTTACTGTGTCCCACGCACCGTCACATTGACGTATTAACACAGAATTTGCGTCGCTATGACATACTATAGGAGCCATGCCTTCAGTTTCCCAATCGAGTATTGTTTCCCCGGCAACGAAAGGGCTGTCTGCTAGGAGTGGATTATCTCTTTTCCAATGCACTATTTCATGTTTACTGTGTCCCACGCACCCTCACATTGACGTATTAACACAGAATTTGCGTCGCTATGACATACTATAGGAGCCATGCCTTCAGTTTCCCAATCGAGTATTGTTTCCCCCGGCAACGAAAGGGCTGTCTGCTAGGAGTGGATTATCTCTTTTCCAATGCACTATTTCATGTTTACTGTGTCCCACGCACCCTCACATTGACGTATTGACACAGAATTTGCGTCGCTATGACATACTATAGGAGCCATGCCTTCTGTTTCCCAATCGAGTATTGTTTCCCCGGCAACGAAAGGGCTGTCTGCTAGGAGTGGATTATCTCTTTTCCGATGCACTATTTCATGTTTACTGTGTCCCACGCACCCTCACATTGACGTATTAACACAGAATTTGCGTCGCTATGACATACTATAGGAGCCATGCCTTCAGTTTCCCAATCGAGTATTGTTTCCCCGGCAACGAAAGTGCTGTCTGCTAGGAGTGGATTATCTCTTTTCCGATGCACTATTTCATGTTTACTGTGTCCCACGCACCCTCACATTGACGAATTAACGCAGAAATGGCGTCGCTATGACATACTATAGGAGCCATGCCTTCAGTTTCCCAATCGAGTTTTGTTTCCCCGGCAACGAAAGGGCTGTCTGCTAGGAGTGGATTATCTCTTTTCCGATGCACTATTTCATGTTTACAATGTCCCACGCACATTCACATTGACGAATTAACGCAGGATTTGCGTTGCTATGACATACTATTGGAGCCATGCCATCTGTTTCCCAATCGAGTATTGTTTCCCCGGCAACGAAAGGGCTGTCTGCTAGGAGTGGATTATCTCTTTTCCGATGCACTATTTCATGTTTACTGTGTCCCACGCACCCTCACATTGACGAATTAACGCAGAAATGGCGTAGCTATGACATACTATGGGAGCCATGCCTTCTGTTTCCCAATCGAGTATTGTTTCCCCGGCGACGAAAGGGCTGTCTGCTAGGAGTGAATTATCCCTTTTCCGATGCACTATTTCATGTTTACTGTGTCCCACGCACCCTCACATTGACGAATTAACGCAGAATTTGCGTCGCTATGACATACTATAGGAGCCATGCCTTCTGTTTCTCAATCGAGTATTGTTTCCCCGGCGACGAAAGGGCTGTCTGCTAGTAGTGAATTATCTCTTTTCCGATGCACTATTTCATGTTTACTGTGTCCCACGCACATTCACATTGACGAATTAACGCAGAATTTGCGCCGCTATGACATACTATAGGAGCCATGCCTTCTGTTTCCCAATCGAGTATTGTTTCCCCGGCGACGAAAGGGCTGTCTGCTAGGAGTCTATTATCTCTTTTCCGATGCACTATTTCATGTTTACTGTGTCCCACGCACCCTCACTTTGACGAATTAACGCAGAAATGGCGTCGCTATGACATACTATAGGAGCCATGCCTTCTGTTTCCCAATCGAGTATTGTTTCCCTGGCGACGAAAGGGCTGTCTGCTAGGAGTGAATTATCTCTTTTCCGATGCACTATTTCATGTTTACTGTGTCCCACGCACCCTCACATTGACGAATTAACGCAGAAATGGCGTCGCTATGACATACTATAGGAGCCATGCCTTCTGTTTCCCAATCGAGTATTGTTTCCCCGGCAACGAAAGGGCTGTGTGCTAGGAGTGGATTATCTCTTTTCCGATGCACTATTTCATGTTTACTGTCCCACGCACCCTCACATTGACGAATTAACGTAGAAATGGCGTCGCTATGACATACTATAGGAGCCATGCCTTCTGTTTCCCAATCGAGTATTGTTTCCCCGGCAACGAAAGGGCTGTCTGCTAGGAGTGGATTATCTCTTTTCCGATGCACTATTTCATGTTTACTGTGTCCCACGCATCCTCACATTGACGAATTAACGCAGAAATGGCGTCGCTATGACATACTATAGGAGCCATGCCTTCTGTTTCCCAATCGAGTGTTGTTTCCCCGGCAACGAAAGGGCTGTCTGCTAGGAGTGGATTATCTCTTTTCCGATGCACTATTTCATGTTTACTGTGTCCCACGCACCCTCACATTGACGAATTAACGCAGAAATGGCGTCGCTATGACATACTATAGGAGCCATGCCTTCTGTTTCCAAATCGAGTATTGTTTCCCCGGCAACGAAAGGGCTGTCTGCTAGGAGTGGATTATCTCTTTTCCGATGCACTATTTCATGTTTACTGTGTCCCACGCACCCTCACATTGACGAATTAACGCAGAGTTTGCGTCGCTATGACATACTATAGGAGCCATGCCTTCTGTTTCCCAATCGAGTATTGCTTCCCCGGCAACGAAAGGGCTGTCTGCTAGGAGTGGATTATCTCTTTTCCGATGCACTATTTCATGTTTACTGTGTCCCACGCACCCTCACATTGACGAATTAACGCAGAAATGGCGTCGCTATGACATACTATAGGAGCCATGACTTCTGTTTCCCAATCGAGTATTGTTTCCCCAGCGACGAAAGGGCTGTCTGCTAGGAGTGGATTATCTGTTTTCCGATGCACTATTTCATGTTTACTGTGTCCCACGCACATTCACATTGACGAATTAACGCAGAATTTGCATCGCTATGACATACTATAGGAGCCATGCCTTCTGTTTCCCAATCGAGTATTGTTTCCCCGGCAACGAAAGGGCTGTCTGCTAGGAGTGGATTATCTCTTTTCCGATGCACTATTTCATGTTTACTGTGTCCCACGCACCCTCACATTGACGAATTAACGCAGAAATGGCGTCGCTATGACATACTATAGGAGCCATGCCTTCTGTTTCCCAAGCGAGTATTGTTTCCCCGGCAACGAAAGGGCTGTCTGCTAGAAGTGGATTATCTCTTTTCCAATGCACTATTTCATGTTTACTGTGTCCCACGCACCCTCACATTGACGTATTAACACAGAATTTGCGTCGCTATGACATACTATAGGAGCCATGCCTTCAGTTTCCCAATCGAGTATTGTTTCCCCGGCAACGAAAGGGCTGTCTGCTAGGAGTGGATTATCTCTTTTCCGATGCACTATTTCATGTTTACTGTGTCCCACGCACATTCACATTGACGAATTAACGCAGAATTTGCGTCGCTATGACATACTATAGGAGCCATGCCTTCTGTTTCCCAATCGAGTATTGTTTCCCCGGCAACGAAAGGGCTGTCTGCTAGGAGTGGATTATCTCTTTTCCAATGCACTATTTCATGTTTACTGTGTCCCACGCACCCTCACATTGACGTATTAACACAGAATTTGCGTCGCTATGACATACTATAGGAGCCATGCCTTCAGTTTCCCAATCGAGTATTGTTTCCCCGGCAACGAAAGGGCTGTCTGCTAGGAGTGGATTATCTCTTTTCCGATGCACTATTTCATGTTTACTGTGTCCCACGCACATTCACATTGACGAATTAACGCAGAATTTGCGTCGCTATGACATACTATAGGAGCCATGCCTTCTGTTTCCCAATCGAGTATTGTTTCCCCGGCAACGAAAGGGCTGTCTGCTAGGAGTGGATTATCTCTTTTCCGATGCACTATTTCATGTTTACTGTGTCCCACGCACCCTCACATTGACGAATTAACGCAGAAATGGCGTCGCTATGACATACTATAGGAGCCATGCCTTCTGGTTCCCAATCGAGTATTGTTTCCCCAGCAACGAAAGGGCTGTCTGCTAGGAGTGGATTATCTCTTTTCCGATGCACTATTTCATGTTTACTGTGTCCCACGCACCCTCACATTGACGAATTTACACAGAATTTGCGTCGCTATGACATACTATAGGAGCCATGCCTTCTGTTTCCCAATCGAGTATTGTTTCCCCGTCAACGAAAGGACTGTCTGCTAGGAGTGGATTATCTCTTTTCCGATGCACTATTTCATGTTTACTGTGTCCCACGCACCCTCACATTGACGAATTGACGCAGAATTTGCGTCGCTATGACATACTATAGGAGCCATGCCTTCTGTTTCCCAATCGAGTATTGTTTCCCCGGCAACGAAAGGGTTGCCTGCTAGGAGTGGATTATCTCTTTTCCGATGCACTATTTCATGTTTACTGTGTCCCACGCACATTCACATTGACGAATTAACGCAGAATTTGCGTCGCTATGACATACTATTGCAGCCATGCCTTCTGTTTCCCAATCGAGTATTGTTTCCCCGGCAACGAAAGGGCTGTCTGCTAGGAGTGTATTATCTCTTTTCCGATGCACTATTTCTTGTTTACTGTGTCCCACGCACATTCACATTGACGAATTAACGCAGAATTTGCGTCGCTATGACATACTATAGGGGCCATGCCTTCTGTTTCCCAATCGAGTATTGTTTCCCCGGCAACGAAAGGGCTGTCTGCTAGGAGTGGATTATCTCTTTTCCGATGCACTATTTCATGTTTACTGTGTCCCACGCACCCTCACATTGACGAATTAACGCAGAAATGGCGTCGCTATGACATACTATAGGAGCCATGCCTTCTGTTTCCCAATCGAGTATTGTTTCCCCGGCGACGAAAGGGCTGTCTGCTAGGAGTGAATTATCTCTTTTCCGATGCACTATTTCATGTTTACTGTGTCCCACGCACCCTCACATTGACGAATTAACGCAGAATTTGCGTCGCTATGACATACTATAGGAGCCATGCCTTCTGTTTCCCAATCGAGTATTGTTTCCCCGGCGACGAAAGGGCTGTCTGCTAGGAGTGAATTATCTCTTTTCCGATGCACTATTTCATGTTTACTGTGTCCCACGCACCCTCACATTGATGAATTAACGCAGAACTGGCGTCGATATGACATACTATAGGAGCCATGCCTTCTGTTTCCCAATCGAGTATTGTTTCCCCGGCGACGAAAGGGCTGTCTGCTAGGAGTGAATTATCTCTTTTCCGATGCACTATTTCATGTTTACTGTGTCCCACGCACCCTCACATTGACGAATTAACGCAGAAATGGCGTCGCTATGACATACTATAGGAGCCATGCCTTCTGTTTCCCAATCGAGTTTGTTTCCCCGGCAACGAAAGGGCTGTCTGCTAGGAGTGGATTATCTCTTTTCCGATGCACTATTTCATGTTTACTGTCCCACGCACCCTCACATTGACGAATTAACGTAGAAATGGCGTCGCTATGACATACTATAGGAGCCATGCCTTCTGTTTCCCAATCGAGTATTGTTTCCCCGGCAACGAAAGGGCTGTCTGCTAGGAGTGGATTATCTCTTTTCCGATGCACTATTTCATGTTTACTGTGTCCCACGCACCCTCACATTGACGAATTAACGCAGAGTTTGCGTCGCTATCACACACTATAGGAGCCATGCTTTCTGTTTCCCAATCGAGTATTGTTTCCCCGGCAACGAAAGGGCTGTCTGCTAGGAGTGGATTATCTCTTTTCCGATGCACTATTTCATGTTTACTGTGTCCCACGCACCCTCACATTGACGAATTAACGCAGAATTTGCGTCGCTATGATTTACTATAGGAGCCATGCCTTCTGTTTCCCAATCGAGTATTGTTTCCCCGGCAACGAAAGGGCTGTCTGCTAGGAGTGGATTATCTCTTTTCCGATGCACTATTTCATGTTTACTGTGTCCCACGCACCCTCACATTGACGAATTAACGCAGAAATGGCGTCGCTATGACATACTATAGGAGCCATGCCTTCTGTTTCCCAATCGAGTATTGTTTCCCCGGCAACGAAAGGGCTGTCTGCTAGGAGTGGATTATCTCTTTTCCGATGCACTATTTCATGTTTACTGTGTCCCACGCACCCTCACATTGACGAATTAACGCAGAAATGGCGTCGCTATGACATACTATAGGAGCCATGCCTTCTGGTTCCCAATCGAGTATTGTTTCCCCGGCAACGAAAGGGATGTCTGCTAGGAGTGGATTATCTCTTTTCCGATGCACTATTTCATGTTTACTGTGTCCCACGCACCCTCACATTGACGAATTAACGCAGAATTTGCGTCGCTATGACATACTATAGGAGCCATGCCTTCTGTTTCCCAATCGAGTTTGTTTCCCCGGCAACGAAAGGGCTGTCTGCTAGGAGTGGATTATCTCTTTTCCGATGCACTATTTCTTGTTTACTGTGTCCCACGCACCTTCACATTGACGAATTAACGCAGAAATGGCGTCGCTATGACATACTATAGGAGCCATGCCTTCTGTTCCCCAATCGAGTATTGTTTCCCCGGCAACGAAAGGGCTGTCTGCTAGGAGTGGGTTATCTCTTTTCCGATGCACTATTTCATGTTTACTGTGTCCCACGCACCCTCACATTGACGAATTAACGCAGAATTTGCGTCGCTATGACATACTATAGGAGCCATGCCTTCTGTTTCCCAATCGAGTTTGTTTCCCCGGCAACGAAAGGGCTGTCTGCTAGGAGTGGATTATCTCTTTTCCGATGCACTATTTCTTGTTTACTGTGTCCCACGCACCCTCACATTGACGAATTAACTCAGAATTTGCGTCGCTATGACATACTATAGGAGCCATGCCTTCTGTTTCCCAATCGAGTTTGTTTCCCCGGCAACGAAAGGGCTGTCTGCTAGGAGTGTATTATCTCTTTTCCGATGCACTATTTCTTGTTTACTGTGTCCCACGCACATTCACATTGACGAATTAACGCAGAAATGGCGTCGCTATGACATACTATAGGAGACATGCCTTCTGTTTCCCAATCGAGTATTGTTTCCCCGGCAACGAAAGGGCTGTCTGCTAGGAGTGGATTATCTCTTTTCCGATGCACTATTTCTTGTTTACTGTGTCCCACGCACCTTCACATTGACGAATTAACGCAGAGTTTGCGTCGCTATGACATACTATAGGAGCCATGCCTTCTGTTTCCCAATCGAGTATTGTTTCCCCGGCAACGAAAGGGCTGTCTGCTAGGAGTGGATTATCTCTTTTCCGATGCACTATTTCATGTTTACTGTGTCCCACGCACCCTCACATTGACAAATTAACGCAGAAATGGCGTCGCTATGACATACTATAGGAGCCATGCCTTCTGTTTCCCAATCGAGTATTGTTTCCCCGGCAACGAAAGGGCTGTCTGCTAGGAGTGGATTATCTCTTTTCCGATGCACTATTTCATGTTTACTGTGTCCCACGCACCCTCACATTGACGAATTAACACAGAAATGGCGTCGCTATGACATACTATAGGAGCCATGCCTTCTGGTTCCCAATCGAGTATTGTTTCCCCGGCAACGAAAGGGATGTCTGCTAGGAGTGGATTATCTCTTTTCCGATGCACTATTTCATGTTTACTGTGTCCCACGCACCCTCACATTGACGAATTAACGCAGAATTTGCGTCGCTATGACATACTATAGGAGCCATGCCTTCTGTTTCCCAATCGAGTTTGTTTCCCCGGCAACGAAAGGGCTGTCTGCTAGGAGTGTATTATCTCTTTTCCGATGCACTATTTCTTGTTTACTGTGTCCCACGCACATTCACATTGACGAATTAACGCAGAAATGGCGTCGCTATGACATACTATAGGAGCCATGAATTCTGTTTCCCAATCGAGTATTGTTTCCCCGGCAACCAAAGGGCTGTCTGCTAGGAGTGGATTGTCTCTTTTCCGATGCACTATTTCATGTTTACTGTGTCCCACGCACCCTCACATTGACGAATTAACGCAGAATTTGCGTCGCTATGACATACTATAGGAGCCATGCCTTCTGTTTCCCAATCGAGTATTGTTTCCCCGGCAACGAAAGGGCTGTCTGCTAGGAGTGGATTATCTCTTTTCCGATGCACTATTTTATGTTTACTGTGTCCCACGCACCCTCACATTGACAAATTAACGCAGAAATGGCGTCGCTATGACATACTATAGGAGCCATGCCTTCTGTTTCCCAATCGAGTATTGTTTCCCCGGCAACGAAAGGGCTGTCTGCTAGGAGTGGATTATCTCTTTTCCGATGCACTATTTCATGTTTACTGTGTCCCACGCACCCTCACATTGACGAATTAACACAGAAATGGCGTCGCTATGACATACTATAGGAGCCATGCCTTCTGGTTCCCAATCGAGTATTGTTTCCCCGGCAACGAAAGGGATGTCTGCTAGGAGTGGATTATCTCTTTTCCGATGCACTATTTCATGTTTACTGTGTCCCACGCACCCTCACATTGACGAATTAACGCAGAATTTGCGTCGCTATGACATACTATAGGAGCCATGCCTTCTGTTTCCCAATCGAGTTTGTTTCCCCGGCAACGAAAGGGCTGTCTGCTAGGAGTGTATTATCTCTTTTCCGATGCACTATTTCTTGTTTACTGTGTCCCACGCACATTCACATTGACGAATTAACGCAGAAATGGCGTCGCTATGACATACTATAGGAGCCATGAATTCTGTTTCCCAATCGAGTATTGTTTCCCCGGCAACCAAAGGGCTGTCTGCTAGGAGTGGATTGTCTCTTTTCCGATGCACTATTTCATGTTTACTGTGTCCCACGCACCCTCACATTGACGAATTAACGCAGAATTTGCGTCGCTATGACATACTATAGGAGCCATGCCTTCTGTTTCCCAATCGAGTTTGTTTCCCCGGCAACGAAAGGGCTGTCTGCTAGGAGTGTATTATCTCTTTTCCGATGCACTATTTCTTGTTTACTGTGTCCCACGCACATTCACATTGACGAATTAACGCAGAATTTGCGTCGCTATGACATACTATAGGAGCCATGCCTTCTGTTTCCCAATCGAGTATTGTTTCCCCGGCAACGAAAGGGCTGTTTGCTAGGACTGGATTATCTCTTTTCCGATGCACTATTTCTTGTTTACTGTGTCCCACGCACCTTCACATTGACGAATTAACGCAGAAATGGCGTCGCTATGACATACTATAGGAGCCATGCCTTCTGTTTCCCAATCGAGTTTGTTTCCCCGGCAACGAAAGGGCTGTCTGCTAGGAGTGGATTATCTCTTTTCCGATGCACTATTTCATGTTTACTGTCCCACGCACCCTCACATTGACGAATTAACGTAGAAATGGCGTCGCTATGACATACTATAGGAGCCTTGCCTTCTGTTTCCCAATCGAGTATTGTTTCCCCGGCAACGAAAGGGCTGTCTGCTAGGAGTGGATTATCTCTTTTCCGATGCACTATTTCATGTTTACTGTGTCCCACGCACCCTCACATTGACGAATTAACGCAGAGTTTGCGTCGCTATGACACACTATAGGAGCCATGCTTTCTGTTTCCCAATCGAGTATTGTTTCCCCGGCAACGAAAGGGATGTCTGCTAGGAGTGGATTATCTCTTTTCCGATGCACTATTTCATGTTTACTGTGTCCCACGCACCCTCACATTGACGAATTAACGCAGAATTTGCGTCGCTATGATTTACTACAGGAGCCATGCCTTCTGTTTCCCAATCGAGTATTGTTTCCCCGGCAACGAAAGGGCTGTCTGCTAGGAGTGGATTATCTCTTTTCCGATGCACTATTTCATGTTTACTGTGTCCCACGCACCCTCACATTGACGAATTAACGCAGAAATGGCGTCGCTATGACATACTATAGGAGCCATGCCTTCTGTTTCCCAATCGAGTATTGTTTCCCCGGCAACGAAAGGGCTGTCTGCTAGGAGTGGATTATCTCTTTTCCGATGCACTATTTCATGTTTACTGTGTCCCACGCATCCTCACATTGACGAATTAACGCAGAAATGGCGTCGCTATGACATACTATAGGAGCCATGCCTTCTGGTTCCCAATCTAGTATTGTTTCCCCGGCAACGAAAGGGATGTCTGCTAGGAGTGGATTATCTCTTTTCCGATGCACTATTTCATGTTTACTGTGTCCCACGCACCCTCACATTGACGAATTAACGCAGAATTTGCGTCGCTATGACATACTATAGGAGCCATGCCTTCTGTTTCCCAATCGAGTTTGTTTCCCCGGCAACGAAAGGGCTGTCTGCTAGGAGTGGATTATCTCTTTTCCGATGCACTATTTCTTGTTTACTGTGTCCCACGCACCCTCACATTGACGAATTAACGCAGAAATGGCGTCGCTATGACATACTATAGGAGCCATGCCTTCTGTTTCCCAATCGAGTATTGTTTCCCCGGCAACGAAAGGGCTGTCTGCTAGGAGTGGATTATCTCTTTTCCGATGCACTATTTCTTGTTTACTGTGTCCCACGCACCTTCACATTGACGAATTAACGCAGAGTTTGCGTCGCTATGACATACTATAGGAGCCATGCCTTCTGTTTCCCAATCGAGTATTGTTTCCCCGGCAACGAAAGGGCTGTCTGCTAGGAGTGGATTATCTCTTTTCCGATGCACTATTTCATGTTTACTGTGTCCCACGCACCCTCACATTGACGAATTAACGCAGAAATGGCGTCGCTATGACATACTATAGGAGCCATGCCTTCTGTTTCCCAATCGAGTATTGTTTCCCCGGCAACGAAAGGGCTGTCTGCTAGGAGTGGATTATCTCTTTTCCGATGCACTATTTCATGTTTACTGTGTCCCACGCACCCTCACATTGACGAATTAACGCAGAAATGGCGTCGCTATGACATACTATAGGAGCCATGCCTTCTGGTTCCCAATCGAGTATTGTTTCCCCGGCAACGAAAGGGATGTCTGCTAGGAGTGGATTATCTCTTTTCCGATGCACTATTTCATGTTTACTGTGTCCCACGCACCCTCACATTGACGAATTAACGCAGAATTTGCGTCGCTATGACATACTATAGGAGCCATGCCTTCTGTTTCCCAATCGAGTTTGTTTCCCCGGCAACGAAAGGGCTGTCTGCTAGGAGTGTATTATCTCTTTTCCGATGCACTATTTCCTGTTTACTGTGTCCCACGCACATTCACATTGACGAATTAACGCAGAAATGGCGTCGCTATGACATACTATAGGAGCCATGAATTCTGTTTCCCAATCGAGTATTGTTTCCCCGGCAACCAAAGGGCTGTCTGCTAGGAGTGGATTGTCTCTTTTCCGATGCACTATTTCATGTTTACTGTGTCCCACGCACCCTCACATTGACGAATTAACGCAGAATTTGCGTCGCTATGACATACTATAGGAGCCATGCCTTCTGTTTCCCAATCGAGTTTGTTTCCCCGGCAACGAAAGGGCTGTCTGCTAGGAGTGTATTATCTCTTTTCCGATGCACTATTTCTTGTTTACTGTGTCCCACGCACATTCACATTGACGAATTAACGCAGAAATGGCGTCGCTATGACATGCTATAGGAGCCATGCCTTCTGTTTCCCAATCGAGTATTGTTTCCCCGGCAACGAAAGGGCTGTCTGCTAGGAGTGGATTATCTCTTTTCCGATGCACTATTTCATGTTTACTGTGTCCCACGCACCCTCACATTGACGAATTAACGCAGAAATGGCGTCGCTATGACATACTATAGGAGCCATGCCTTCTGGTTCCCAATCGAGTATTGTTTCCCCGGCAACGAAAGGGATGTGTGCTAGGAGTGGATTATCTCTTTTCAGATGCACTATTTCATGTTTACTGTGTCCCACGCACCCTCACATTGACGAATTAACGCAGAATTTGCGTCGCTATGACATACTATAGGAGCCATGCCTTCTGTTTCCCAATCGAGTTTGTTTCCCCGGCAACGAAAGGGCTGTCTGCTAGGAGTGGATTATCTCTTTTCCGATGCACTATTTCTTGTTTACTGTGTCCCACGCACCTTCACATTGACGAATTAACGCAGAAATGGCGTCGCTATGACATACTATAGGAGCCATGCCTTCTGTTCCCCAATCGAGTATTGTTTCCCCGGCAACGAAAGGGCTGTCTGCTAGGAGTGGGTTATCTCTTTTCCGATGCACTATTTCATGTTTACTGTGTCCCACGCACCCTCACATTGACGAATTAACGCAGAATTTGCGTCGCTATGACATACTATAGGAGCCATGCCTTCTGTTTCCCAATCGAGTTTGTTTCCCCGGCAACGAAAGGGCTGTCTGCTAGGAGTGGATTATCTCTTTTCCGATGCACTATTTCTTGTTTACTGTGTCCCACGCACATTCACATTGACGAATTAACGCAGAAATGGCGTCGCTATGACATACTATAGGAGCCATGCCTTCTGTTTCCCAATCGAGTATTGTTTCCCCGGCAACCAAAGGGCTGTCTGCTAGGAGTGGATTGTCTCCTTTCCGATGCACTATTTCATGTTTACTGTGTCCCACGCACCCTCACATTGACGAATTAACGCAGAATTTGCGTCGCTATGACATACTATAGGAGCCATGCCTTCTGTTTCCCAATCGAGTATTGTTTCCCCGGCAACGAAAGGGCTGTCTGCTAGGAGTGGATTATCTCTTTTCCGATGCACTATTTCTTGTTTACTGTGTCCCACGCACCTTCACATTGACGAATTAACGCAGAGTTTGCGTCGCTATGACATACTATAGGAGCCATGCCTTCTGTTTCCCAATCGAGTATTGTTTCCCCGGCAACGAAAGGGCTGTCTGCTAGGAGTGGATTATCTCTTTTCCGATGCACTATTTCATGTTTACTGTGTCCCACGCACCCTCACATTGACGAATTAACGCAGAAATGGCGTCGCTATGACATACTATAGGAGCCATGCCTTCTGTTTCCCAATCGAGTATTGTTTCCCCGGCAACGAAAGGGCTGTCTGCTAGGAGTGGATTATCTCTTTTCCGATGCACTATTTCATGTTTACTGTGTCCCACGCACCCTCACATTGACGAATTAACGCAGAAATGGCGTCGCTATGACATACTATAGGAGCCATGCCTTCTGGTTCCCAATCGAGTATTGTTTCCCCGGCAACGAAAGGGCTTTGTGCTAGGAGTGGATTATCTCTTTTCCGATGCACTATTTCATGTTTACTGTGTCCCACGCACCCTCACATTGACGAATTAACGCAGAATTTGCGTCGCTATGACATACTATAGGAGCCATGCCTTCTGTTTCCCAATCGAGTTTGTTTCCCCGGCAACGAAAGGGCTGTCTGCTAGGAGTGTATTATCTCTTTTCCGATGCACTATTTCTTGTTTACTGTGTCCCACGCACATTCACATTGACGAATTAACGCAGAAATGGCGTCGCTATGACATACTATAGGAGCCATGAATTCTGTTTCCCAATCGAGTATTGTTTCCCCGGCAACCAAAGGGCTGTCTGCTAGGAGTGGATTGTCTCTTTTCCGATGCACTATTTCATGTTTACTGTGTCCCACGCACCCTCACATTGACGAATTAACGCAGAATTTGCGTCGCTATGACATACTATAGGAGCCATGCCTTCTGTTTCCCAATCGAGTTTGTTTCCCCGGCAACGAAAGGGCTGTCTGCTAGGAGTGTATTATCTCTTTTCCGATGCACTATTTCTTGTTTACTGTGTCCCACGCACATTCACATTGACGAATTAACGCAGAATTTGCGTCGCTATGACATACTATAGGAGCCATGCCTTCTGTTTCCCAATCGAGTATTGTTTCCCCGGCAACGAAAGGGCTGTTTGCTAGGACTGGATTATCTCTTTTCCGATGCACTATTTCTTGTTTACTGTGTCCCACGCACCTTCACATTGACGAATTAACGCAGAGTTTGCGTCGCTATGACATACTATGGGAGCCATGCCTTCTGTTTCCCAATCGAGTATTGTTTCCCCGGCAACGAAAGGGCTGTCTGCTAGGAGTGGATTATCTCTTTTCCGATGCACTATTTCATGTTTACTGTGTCCCACACACCCTCACATTGACGAATTAACGCAGAAATGGCGTCGCTATGACATACTATAGGAGCCATGCCTTCTGTTTCCCAATCGAGTATTGTTTCCCCGGCAACGAAAGGGCTGTCTGCTAGGAGTGGATTATCTCTTTTCCGATGCACTATTTCATATTTACTGTGTCCCACGCACCCTCACATTGACGAATTAACGCAGAGTTTGCGTCGCTATGACATACTATAGGAGCCATGCCTTCTGTTTCCCAATCGGGTATTGTTTTCCCGGCAACGAAAGGGCTGTCTGCTAGGAGTGGATTATCTCTTTTCCGATGCACTATTTCATGTTTACTGTGTCCCACGCACCCTCACATTGACGAATTAACGCAGAAATGGCGTCGCTATGACATACTATAGGAGCCATGCCTTCTGTTTCCCAATCGAGTATTGTTTCCCCGGCAACGAAAGGGCTGTCTGCTAGGAGTGGATTATCTCTTTTCCGATGCACTATTTCATGTTTACTGTGTCCCACGCACCCTCACATTGACGAATTAACGCAGAAATGGCGTCGCTATGACATACTATAGGAGCCATGCCTTCTGTTTCCCAATCGAGTATTGTTTCCCCGGCAACGAAAGGGCTGTCTGCTAGGAGTGGATTATCTCTTTTCCGATGCACTATTTCATGTTTACTGTGTCCCACGCACCCTCACATTGACGAATTAACGCAGAAGTGGCGTCGCTATGACATACTATAGGAGCCATGCCTTCTGTTTCCCAATCGAGTATTGTTTCCCCGGCAACGAAAGGGCTGTCTGCTAGGAGTGGATTATCTCTCTTCCGATGCAGTATTTCATGTTTACTGTGTCCCACGCACATTCACATTGACGAATTAACGCATAAATGGCGTCGCTATGACATACTATAGGAGCCATTCCTTCTGTTTCCCAATCGAGTATTGTTTCCCCGGCAACGAAAGGGCTGTCTGCTAGGAGTGGATTATCTCTTTTACGATGCACTATTTCATGTTTACTGTGTCCCACGCACCCTCACATTGACGAATTAACGAAGAATTTGCGTCGCTATGACATACTATAGGAGCCATGCCTTCTGTTTGCCAATCGAGTATTGTTTCCCCGGCAACGAAAGGGCTGTCTGCTAGGTGTGGATTATCTCTTTTCCGATGCACTATTTCATGTTTACTGTGTCCCACGCACATCCACATTGACGAATTAACGCAGAATTTGCGTCGCTATGACATACTATAGGAGCCATGCCTTCTGTTTCCCAATCGAGTATTGTTTCCCCGGCAACGAAAGGGCTGTCTGCTAGGAGTGGATTATCTCCCTTCCGATGCACTATTTCATGTTTAATGTGTCCCACGCACCCTCACATTGACGAATTAACGCAGAAATGGCGTCGCTATGACATACTATAGGAGCCAAGCCTTCTGTTTCCCAATCGAGTATTGTTTCCCCGGCAACGAAAGGGCTGTCTGCTAGGATTGGATTATCTCTTTTCCGATGCACTATTTCATGTTTACTGTCCCACGCACCCTCACATTGACGAATTAACGTAGAAATGGCGTCGCTATGACATACTATAGGAGCCATGCCTTCTGTTTCCCAATCGAGTATTGTTTCCCCGGCAACGAAAGGGCTGTCTGCTAGGAGTGGATTATCTCTTTTCCGATGCACTATTTCATGTTTACTGTGTCCCATGCACCCTCACATTGACGAATTAACGCAGAATTTGCGTCGCTATGACATACTACAGGAGCCATGCCTTCAGTTTCCCAATCGAGTATTGTTTCCCCGGCAACGAAAGGGCTGTCTGCTAGGAGTGGATTATCTCTCTTCCGATGCACTATTTCATGTTTACTGTGTCCCACGCACATTCACATTGACGAATTAACGCAGAAATGGCGTCGCTATGACAAACTATAGGAGCCATTCCTTCTGTTTCCCAATCGAGTATTGTTTCCCCGGCAACGAAAGTGCTGTCTGCTAGGAGTGGATTATCTCTTTTCCGTTGCACTATTTCATGTTTACTGTGTCCCACGCACCCTCACATTGACGAATTAACGCAGAAATGGCGTCGCTATGACATACTATAGGAGCCATGCCTTCTGTTTCCCAATCGAGTATTGTTTCCCGGGCAACGAAAGGGCTGTCTGCTAGGATTGGATTATCTCTTTTCCGATGCACTATTTCATGTTTACTGTCCCACGCACCCTCACATTGACGAATTAACGTAGAAATGGCGCCGCTATGGCATACTATAGGAGCCATGCCTTCTGTTTCCCAATCGAGTATTGTTTCCCCGGCAACGAAAGGGCTGTCTGCTAGGAGTGGATTATCTCTTTTCCGATGCACTATTTCATGTTTACTGTGTCCCACGCACATCCACATTGACGAATTAACGCAGAGTTTGCGTCGCTATGACATACTATAGGAGCCATGCCTTCTGTTTCCCAATCGAGTATTGTTTCCCCGGCAACGAAAGGGCTGTCTGCTAGGAGTGGATTATCTCTTTTCCGATGCACTATTTCATGTTTACTGTGTCCCACGCACCCTCACATTGACGAATTAACGCAGAAATGGCGTCGCTATGACATACTATAGGAGCCATGCCTTCTGTTTCCCAATCGAGTATTGTTTCCCCGGCAACGAAAGGGCTGTCTGCTAGGATTGGATTATCTCTTTTCCGATACACTATTTCATGTTTACTGTCCCACGCACCCTCACATTGACGAATTAACGTAGAAATGGCGTCGCTATGACATACTATAGGAGCCATGCCTTCTGTTTCCCAATCGAGTATTGTTTCCCCGGCAACGAAAGGGCTGTCTGCTAGGAGTGGATTATCTCTTTTCCGATGCACTATTTCATGTTTACTGTGTCCCACGCACCCTCACATTGACGAATTAACGCAGAGTTTGCGTCGCTATGACATACTATAGGAGCCATGCCTTCTGTTTGCCAATCGAGTATTGTTTCCCCGGCAACGAAAGGGCTGTCTGCTAGGAGTGGATTATCTCTTTTCCGATGCACTATTTCATGTTTACTGTGTCCCACGCACCCTCACATTGACGAATTAACGCAGAAATGGCGTCGCTATGACATACTATAGGAGCCATGCCTTCTGTTTCCCAATCGAGTATTGTTTCCCCGGCAACGAAAGGGCTGTCTGCTAGGAGTGGATTATCTCTTTTCCGATGCACTATTTCATGTTTACTGTGTCCCACGCACCCTCACATTGACGAATGAACGCAGAAGTGGCGTCGCTATGACATACTATAGGAGCCATGCCTTCTGTTTCCCAATCGAGTATTGTTTCCGCGGCATCGAAAGGGCTGTCTGCTAGGAGTGGATTATCTCTCTTCCGATGCACTATTTTATGTTTACTGTGTCCCACGCACATTCACATTGACGAATTAACGCAGAAATGGCGTCGCTATGACATACTATAGGAGCCATTCCTTCTGTTTCCCAATCGAGTATTGTTTCCCCGGCAACGAAAGGGCTGTCTGCTAGGAGTGGATTATCTCTTTTCCGATGCACTATTTCATGTTTACTGTGTCCCACGCACCCTCACATTGACGAATTAACGAAGAATTTGCGTCGCTATGACATACTATAGGAGCCATGCCTTCTGTTTGCCAATCGAGTATTGTTTCCCCGGCAACGAAAGGGCTGTCTGCTAGGAGTGGATTATCTCTTTTCCGATGCACTATTTCATGTTTACTGTGTCCCACGCACATCCACATTGACGAATTAACGCAGAATTGGCGTCGCTATGACATACTATAGGAGCCATGCCTTCTGTTTCCCAATCGAGTATTGTTTCCCCGGCAACGAAAGGGCTGTCTGCTAGGAGTGGATTATCTCTTTTCCGATGCACTATTTCATGTTTACTGTGTCCCACGCACCCTCACATTGACGAATTAACGCAGAAATGGCGTCGCTATGACATACTATAGGAGCCATGCCTTCTGTTTCCCAATCGAGTATTGTTTCCCCGGCAACGAAAGGGCTGTCTGCTAGGAGTGGATTATCTCTTTTCCGATGCACTATTTCATGTTTACTGTGTCCCACGCTCCCTCACATTGACGAATTAACGCAGAATTTGCGTCGCTATGACATACTATAGGAGCCATGCCTTCTGTTTCCCAATCGAGTATTGATTCCCCGGCAACGAAAGGGCTGTATGCTAGGAGTGGATTATCTCTTTTCCGATGCACTATTTCATGTTTACTGTGTCCCACGCACCCTCACATTGACGAATTAACACAGAATTTGCATCGCTATGACATACTATAGGATCCATGCCTTCTGGTTCCCAATCGAGTATTGTTTCCCCGGCAACGAAAGGGCTGTCTGCTAGGAGTGGATTATCTCTTTTCCGATGCACTATTTCATGTTTACTGTGTCCCACGCACCCTCACATTGACGAATTAACGCAGAATTTGCGTCGCTATGACATACTACAGGAGCCATGCCTTCAGTTTCCCAATCGAGTATTGTTTCCCCGGCAACGAAAGGGCTGTCTGCTAGGAGTGGATTCTCTCTCTTCCGATGCACTATTTCATGTTTACTGTGTCCCACGCACATTCACATTGACGAATTAACGCAGAAATGGCGTCGCTATGACATACTATAGGAGCCATTCCTTCTGTTTCCCAATCGAGTATTGTTTCCCCGGCAACGAAAGGGCTGTCTGCTAGGAGTGGATTATCTCTTTTCCGATGCACTATTTCATGTTTACTGTGTCCCACGCACCCTCACATTGACGAATTAACGAAGAATTTGCGTCGCTATGACATACTATAGGAGCCATGCCTTCTGTTTGCCAATCGAGTATTGTTTCCCCGGCAACGAAAGGGCTGTCTGCTAGGAGTGGATTATCTCTTTTCCGATGCACTATTTCTTGTTTACTGTGTCCCACGCACCTTCACATTGACGAATTAACGCAGAATTTGCGTCGCTATGACATACTATAGGAGCCATGCCTTCTGTTTCCCAATAGAGTATTGTTTCCCCGGCAACGAAAGTCCTGCTAGGATTGGATTATCTCTATTCCGATGCACTATTTCATGTTTACTGTCCCACGCACCCTCACATTGACGAATTAACGTAGAAATGGCGTCGCTATGACATACTATAGGAGCCATGCCTTCTGTTTCCCAATCGAGTATTGTTTCCCCGGCAACGAAAGGGCTGTCTGCTAGGAGTGGATTATCTCTTTTCCGATGCACTATTTCATGTTTACTGTGTCCCGCGCACCCTCACATTGACGAATTAACGCAGAGTTTGCGTCGCTATGACATACTATAGGAGCCATGCTTTCTGTTTCCCTAACGAGTATTGTTTCCCCGGCAACGAAAGGGCTGTCTGCTAGGAGTGGATTATCTCTTTTCCGATGCACTATTTCATGTTTACTGTGTCCCACGCACGCTCACATTGACGAATTAACGCAGAATTTGCGTCGCTATGACATACTATAGGAGCCATGCCTTCTGTTTCCCAATCGAGTATTGTTTCCCCGGCAACGAAAGGGCTGTCTGCTAGGAGTGGATTCTCTCTTTTCCGATGCACTATTTCATGTTTACTGTGTCCCACGCACCCTCACATTGACGAATTAACGCAGAAATGGCGTCGCTATGACTTACTATAGGAGTAATGCTTTCTGTTTCCCAATCGAGTATTGTTTCCCCGGCAACGAAAGGGCTGTCTGCTAGGAGTGGATTATCTCTTTTCCGATGCACTATTTCATGTTTACTGTGTCCCACGCACCCTCACATTGACGAATTAACGCAGAAATGGCGTCACTATGACATACTATAGAAGCCATGCCTTCTGTTTCCCAATCGAGTATTGTTTCCCCGGCAACGAAAGGGCTGTCTGCTAGGAGTGGATTATCTCTTTTCCGATGCACTATTTCATGTTTACTGTGTCCCACGCACCCTCACATTGACGAATTAACGCAGAAATGGCGTCGCTATGACATACTATAGGAGCCATGCCTTCTGTTTCCCAATCGAGTATTATCTCCCAGGCAACGAAAGGGCTGTCTGCTAGGAGTGGATTATCTCTTTTCCGATGCACTATTTCATGTTTACTGTGTCCCACGCACCCTCACATTGACGAATTAACGCAGAATTTGCGTCGCTATGACATACTATAGGAGCCATGCCTTCTGTTTCCCAATCGAGTATTGTTTCCCCGGCAACGAAAGGGCTGTCTGCTAGGAGTGGATTACCTCTTTTCCGATGCACTATTTCATGTTTACTGTGTCCCACGCACCTTCACATTGACGAATTAACGCAGAATTTGCGTCGCTATGACATACTATAAGAGCCATGCCTTCTGTTTCCCAATAGAGTATTGTTTCCCCGGCAACGAAAGGGCTGCTAGGATTGGATTATCTCTATTCCGATGCACTATTTCATGTTTACTGTCCCACGCACCCTCACATTGACGAATTAACGTAGAAATGGCGTCGTTAAGACATACTATAGGAGCCATGCCTTCTGTTTCCCAATCGAGTATTGTTTCCCCGGCAACGAAAGGGCTGTCTGCTAGGAGTGGATTATCTCTTTTCCGATGCACTATTTCATGTTTACTGTGTCCCACGCACCCTCACACTGACGAATTAACGCAGAGTTTGCGTCGCTATGACATACTATAGGAGCCATGCTTTCTGTTTCCCTATCGAGTATTGTTTCCCCGGCAACGAAAGGGCTGTCTGCTAGGAGTGGATTATCTCTTTTCCGATGCACTATTTCATGTTTACTGTGTCCCACGCACATCCACATTGACGAATTAACGCAGAATTTGCGTCGCTATGACATACTATAGGAGCCATGCCTTCTGTTTCCCAATCGAGTATTGTTTCCCCGGCAACGAAAGGGCTGTCTGCTAGGAGTCGATTATCTCTTTTCCGATGCACTATTTCCTGTTTACTGTGTCCCACGCACCCTCACATTGACGACTTAACGCAGAAATGGCGTCGCTATGACATACTATAGGAGCCATGCCTTCTGTTTCCCAATCGAGTATTGTTTCCCCGGCAACGAAAGGGCTGTATGCTAGGAGTGGATTATCTCTTTTCCGATGCACTATTTCATGTTTACTGTGTCCCACGCACACTCACATTGACGAATTAAGGCAGAATTTGCGTCGCTATGACATACTATAGGAGCCATGCCTTCAGTTTCCCAATCGAGTATTGTTTCCCCGGCAACGAAAGGGCTGTGTGCTAGGAGTGGATTATCTCATTTCCGATGCACTATTTCATGTTTACTGTGTCCCACGCACCCTCACATTGACGAATTCACGCAGAAATATCGTCGCTATGACATACTATTGGAGCCATGCCTTCTGTTTCCCAATCGAGTACTGTTTCCCCGGCAACGAAAGGGCTGTCTGCTAGGAGTGGATTATCTCTTTTCCGATGCACTATATCATGTTTACTGTGTCCCACACACCCTCACATTGACGAATTAACGCAGAATTTGCGTCGCTATGACATACTATTAGAGCCATGCCTTCTGTTTCCCAATCGAGTATTTTTTCCCCGGCAACGAAAGGGCTGTCTGCTAGGAGTGGATTATCTCCTTTTCGATGCACTATTTCATGGTTACTGTGTCCCACGCACCCTCACATTGACGAATTAACGCAGAATTTGCGTCGCTATGACATACTATAGGAGCCATGCCTTCTGTTTCCCAATCGAGTATTGTTTCCCCGGCAACGAAAGGGCTGTCTGCTAGGAGTGGATTATCTCTTTTCCGATGCACTATTTCTTGTTTACTGTGTCCCACGCACCTTCACATTGACGAATTAACTTAGAAATGGTGTCGCTATGACATACTATAAGAGCCATGCCTTCTGTTTCCCAATAGAGTATTGTTTCCCCGGCAACGAAAGGGCTGCTAGGATTGGATTACCTCTATTCCGATGCACTATTTCATGTTTACTGTCCCACGCACCCTCACATTGACGAATTAACGTAGAAATGGCGTCTCTAAGACATACTATAGGAGTCATGCCTTCTGTTTCCCAATCGAGTATTGTTTCCCCGGCAACGAAAGGGCTGTCTGCTAGGAGTGGATTATCTCCTTTCCGATGCACTATTTCATGTTTACTGTGTCCCACGCACCCTCACACTGACGAATTAACGCAGAGTTTGCGTCGCTATGACATACTATAGGAGCCATGCTTGCTGTTTCCCTATCGAGTATTATTTCCCCGGCAACGAAAGGGCTGTCTGCTAGGAGTGGATTATCTCTTTTCCGATGCACTATTTCATGTTTACTGTGTCCCACGCACCCTCACATTGACGAATTAACGCAGAATTTGCGTCGCTATGACATACTATAGGAGCCATGCCTTCTGTTTCCCAATCGAGTATTGTTTCCCCGGCAACGAAAGGGCTGTCTGCTAGGAGTGGATTATCTCATTTCCGATGCACTATTTCATGTTTACTGTGTCCCACGCACCCTCACATTGACGAATTCACGCAGAAATATCGTCGCTATGACATACTATTGGAGCCATGCCTTCTGTTTCCCAATCGAGTACTGTTTCCCCGGCAACGAAAGGGCTGTCTGCTAGGAGTTGATTATCTCTTTTCCGATGCACTATTTCATGTTTACTGTGTCCCACACACCCTCACATTGACGAATTAACGCAGAAATGGCGTCGCTATGACATACTATTGGAGCCATGCCTTCTGTTTCCCAATCGAGTATTGTTTCCCCGGCAACGAAAGGGCTGTCTGCTAGGAGTGGATTATCTCTTTTCCGATGCACTATTTCATGTTTACTGTGTCCCACACACCCTCACATTGACGAATTAACGCAGAAATGGCGTCGCTATGACATACTATAGGAGCCATGCCTTCAGTTTCCCAATCGAGTATTGTTTCACCGGCAACAAAAGGGCTGTCTGCTAGGAGTGGATTATCTCTCTTCCGATGCACTATTTCATGTTTACTGTGTCCCACGCACATTCACATTGACGAATTAACGCAGAAATGGCGTCGCTATGACAAACTATAGGAGCCATTCCTTCTGTTTCCCAATCGAGTATTGTTCCCCCGGCAACGAAAGGGCTGTCTGCTAGGAGTGGATTATCTCTTTTCCGATGCACTATTTCATGTTTACTGTGTAACACGCACCCTCACATTGACGAATTAACGCAGAGTTTGCGTCGCTATGACATACTATAGGAGCCATGCTTTATGTTTCCCAATCGAGTATTGTTTCCGCGGTAACGAAAAGGATGTCTGCTAGGAGTGTATTATCTCTTTTCCGATGCACTATTTCATGTTTACTGTGTCCCACGCACCCTCACATTGACGAATTAACGCAGAATTTGTGTCGCTATGACATACTATAGGAGCCATGATTTCTGTTTCCCAATCGAGTATTGTTTCCCCGGCAACGAAAGGCCTGTCTGCTAGGAGTGGATTATCTCTTTTCCGATGCACTATTTCATGTTTACTGTGTCCCACGCACCCTCACATTGACGAATTAACGCAGAGTTTGCGTCGCTATGACATACTATAGGAGCCATGCTTTCTGTTTCCCAATCGAGTATTGTTTCCGCGGCAACGAAAGGGATGTCTGCTAGGAGATGATTATCTCTTTTCCGATGCACTATTTCATGTTTACTGTGTCCCACGCACCCTCACATTGACGAATTAACGCAGAAATATCGTCGCGATGACATACTATAGGAGCCATGCTTTCTGTTTCCCAATCGAGTATTGTTTCCCCGGCAACGAAAGGGCTGTCTGCTAGGAGTGGATTATCTCTTTTCCGATGCACTATTTCATGTTTACTGTGTCCCACGCACATTCACATTGACGAATTAACGCAGAAATGGCGTCGCTATGACATACTATAAGACCCATGCCTTCTGTTTCCCAATCGAGTATTGTTTCCCCGGCAACGAAAGGGCTGTCTGCTAGGAGTGGATTACCTCTTTTCCGATGCACTATTTCATGTTTACTGTGTCCCACGCTTCCTCACATTGACGAATTAACGCAGAAATGGCGTCGCTATGACATACTATAGGAGCCATGCCTTCTGTTTCCCAATTGAGTATTGTCTCCCTGGCAACGAAAGGGCTGTCTGCTAGGAGTGGATTATCTCTTTTCCGATGCACTATTTCATGTTTACTGGGTCCCACGCACCCTCACATTGACGAATTAACGTAGAAATGGCGTCGCTAAGACATACTATAGGAGCCATGCCTTCTGTTTCCCAATCGAGTATTGTTTCCCCGGCAACGAAAGGGCTGTCTGCTAGGAGTGGATTATCTCTTTTCCGATGCACTATTTCATGTTTACTGTGTCCCACGCACCCTCACATTGACGAATTAACGCAGAAATGGCGTCGCTATGACATACTATAGGAGCCATGCCTTCTGTTTCCCAATCGAGTATTGTTTCCCCGGCAACGAAAGGGCTGTCTGCTAGGAGTGGATTATCTCTTTTCCGATGCACTATTTCTTGTTTACTGTGTCCCACGCACCTTCACATTGACGAATTAACTTAGAAATGGTGTCGCTATGACATAATATAGGAGCCATGCCTTCTGTTTCCCAATCGAGTATTGTTTCCCCGGCAACGAAAGGGCTGTCTGCTAGGAGTGGATTATCTCTTTTCCGATGCACTATTTCATGTTTACTGTGTCCCACGCACCCTCACATTGACGAATTAACGCAGAAATATCGTCGCTATGACATACTATTGGAGCCATGCCTTCTGTTTCCCAATCGAGTATTGTTTCCCCGGCAACGAAAGGGCTGTCTGCTAGGAGTGGATTATCTCTTTTCCGATGCACTATTTCATGTTTACTGTGTCCCACGCACCCTCACATTGACGAATTAACGCAGAAATGGCGTCGCTATGACATACTATAGGAGCCATGCCTTCTGTTTCCCAATCGAGTATTGTTTCCCCGGCAACGAAAGGGCTGTCTGCTAGGAGTGGATTATCTCTTTTCCGATGCACTATTTCTTGTTTACTGTGTCCCACGCACCTTCACATTGACGAATTAACTTAGAAATGGTGTCGCTATGACATAATATAGGAGCCATGCCTTCTGTTTCCCAATCGAGTATTGTTTCCCCGGCAACGAAAGGGCTGTCTGCTAGGAGTGGATTATCTCTTTTCCGATGCACTATTTCATGTTTACTGTGTCCCACGCACCCTCACATTGACGAATTAACGCAGAGTTTGCGTCGCTATGACATACTATAGGAGCCATGCTTTCTGTTTCCCAATCGAGTATTGTTTCCGCGGCAACGAAAGGGATGTCTGCTAGGAGATGATTATCTCTTTTCCGATGCACTATTTCATGTTTACTGTGTCCCACGCACCCTCACATTGACGAATTAACGCAGAAATATCGTCGCGATGACATACTATAGGAGCCATGCTTTCTGTTTCCCAATCGAGTATTGTTTCCCCGGCAACGAAAGGGCTGTCTGCTAGGAGTGGATTATCTCTTTTCCGATGCACTATTTCATGTTTACGGTGTCCCACGCACATTCACATTGACGAATTAACGCAGAAATGGCGTCGCTATGACATACTATAAGACCCATGCCTTCTGTTTCCCAATCGAGTATTGTTTCCCCGGCAACGAAAGGGCTGTCTGCTAGGAGTGGATTACCTCTTTTCCGATGCACTATTTCATGTTTACTGTGTCCCACGCTTCCTCACATTGACGAATTAACGCAGAAATGGCGTCGCTATGACATACTATAGGAGCCATGCCTTCTGTTTCCCAATTGAGTATTGTCTCCCTGGCAACGAAAGGGCTGTCTGCTAGGAGTGGATTATCTCTTTTCCGATGCACTATTTCATGTTTACTGGGTCCCACGCACCCTCACATTGACGAATTAACGTAGAAATGGCGTCGCTAAGACATACTATAGGAGCCATGCCTTCTGTTTCCCAATCGAGTATTGTTTCCCCGGCAACGAAAGGGCTGTCTGCTAGGAGTGGATTATCTCTTTTCCGATGCACTATTTCATGTTTACTGTGTCCCACGCACCCTCACATTGACGAATTAACGCAGAAATGGCGTCGCTATGACATACTATAGGAGCCATGCCTTCTGTTTCCCAATCGAGTATTGTTTCCCCGGCAACGAAAGGGCTGTCTGCTAGGAGTGGATTATCTCTTTTCCGATGCACTATTTCTTGTTTACTGTGTCCCACGCACCTTCACATTGACGAATTAACTTAGAAATGGTGTCGCTATGACATAATATAGGAGCCATGCCTTCTGTTTCCCAATCGAGTATTGTTTCCCCGGCAACGAAAGGGCTGTCTGCTAGGAGTGGATTATCTCTTTTCCGATGCACTATTTCATGTTTACTGTGTCCCACGCACCCTCACATTGACGAATTAACGCAGAAATATCGTCGCTATGACATACTATTGGAGCCATGCCTTCTGTTTCCCAATCGAGTATTGTTTCCCCGGCAACGAAAGGGCTGTCTGCTAGGAGTGGATTATCTCTTTTCCGATGCACTATTTCATGTTTACTGTGTCCCACGCACCCTCACATTGACGAATTAACGCAGAAATGGCGTCGCTATGACATACTATAGGAGCCATGCCTTCTGTTTCCCAATCGAGTATTGTTTCCCCGGCAACGAAAGGGCTGTCTGCTAGGAGTGGATTATCTCTTTTCCGATGCACTATTTCTTGTTTACTGTGTCCCACGCACCTTCACATTGACGAATTAACTTAGAAATGGTGTCGCTATGACATAATATAGGAGCCATGCCTTCTGTTTCCCAATCGAGTATTGTTTCCCCGGCAACGAAAGGGCTGTCTGCTAGGAGTGGATTATCTCTTTTCCGATGCACTATTTCATGTTTACTGTGTCCCACGCACCCTCACATTGACGAATTAACGCAGAAATATCGTCGCTATGACATACTATAGGAGCCATGCCTTCTGTTTCCCAATCGAGTATTGTTTCCCCGGCAACGAAAGGGCTGTCTGCTAGGAGTGGATTATCTCTTTTCCGATGCACTATTTCATGTTTACTGTGTCCCACGCACCCTCACATTGACGAATTAACGCAGAAATGGCGTCGCTATGACATACTATAGGAGCCATGCCCTCTGTTTCCCAATCGAGTATTGTTTCCCCGGCAACGAAAGGGCTGTCTGCTAGGAGTGGATTATCTCTTTTCCGATGCACTATTTCTTGTTTACTGTGTCCCACGCACCTTCACATTGACGAATTAACTTAGAAATGGTGTCGCTATGACATAATATAGGAGCCATGCCTTCTGTTTCCCAATCGAGTATTGTTTCCCCGGCAACGAAAGGGCTGTCTGCTAGGAGTGGATTATCTCTTTTCCGATGCACTATTTCATGTTTACTGTGTCCCACGCACCCTCACATTGACGAATTAACGCAGAAATATCGTCGCTATGACATACTATTGGAGCCATGCCTTCTGTTTCCCAATCGAGTATTGTTTCCCCGGCAACGAAAGGGCTGTCTGCTAGGAGTGGATTATCTCTTTTCCGATGCACTATTTCATGTTTACTGTGTCCCACACACCCTCACATTGACGAATTAACGCAGAAATGGCGTCGCTATGACATACTATAGGAGCCATGCCTTCTGTTTCCCAATCGAGTATTGTTTCCCCGGCAACGAAAGGGCTGTCTGCTAGGAGTGGATTATCTCTTTTCCGATGCACTATTTCATGTTTACTGTGTCCCACGCACCCTCACATTGACGAATTAACGCAGAAATGGCGTCGCTATGACATACTATAGGAGCCATGCCTTCTGTTTCCCAATCGAGTATTGATTCCCCGGCAACGAAAGGGCTGTCTGCTAGGAGTGGATTATCTCTTTTCCGATGCACTATTTCATGTTTACTGTGTCCCACGCACCCTCACATTGACGAATTAACGCAGAATTTGCGTCGCTATGACATACTATAGGAGCCATGCCTTCTGTTTCCCAATCGAGTATTGTGTCCCCGGCAACGAAAGGGCTGTCTGCTAGGAGTGGATTATCTCTTTTCCGATGCACTATTTCATGTTTACTGTGTCCCACGCACCCTCACATTGACGAATTAACGCAGAAATGGCGTCGCTATGACATACTATAGGAGCCATGCCTTCTGTTTCCCAATCGAGTATTGTTTCCCCGGCAACGAAAGGGCTGTCTGCTAGGAGTGGATTATCTCTTTTCCGATGCACTATTTCTTGTTTACTGTGTCCCACGCACCTTCACATTGACGAATTAACTTAGAAATGGTGTCGCTATGACATAATATAGGAGCCATGCCTTCTGTTTCCCAATCGAGTATTGTTTCCCCAGCAACGAAAGGGCTGTCTGCTAGGAGTGGATTATCTCTTTTCCGATGCACTATTTCATGTTTACTGTGTCCCACGCACCCTCACATTGACGAATTAACGCAGAAATATCGTCGCTATGACATACTATTGGAGCCATGCCTTCTGTTTCCCAATCGAGAATTGTTTCCCCGGCAACGAAAGGGCTGTCTGCTAGGAGTGGATTATCTCTTTTCCGATGCACTATTTCATGTTTACTGTGTCCCACACACCCTCACATTGACGAATTAACGCAGAAATGGCGTCGCTATGACATACTATAGGAGCCATGCCTTCTGTTTCCCAATCGAGTATTGTTTCCCCGGCAACGAAAGGGCTGTCTGCTAGGAGTGGATTATCTCTTTTCCGATGCACTATTTCATGTTTACTGTGTCCCACGCACCCTCACATTGACGAATTAACGCAGAAATGGCGTCGCTATGACATACTATAGGAGCCATGCCTTCTGCTTCCCAATCGAGTATTGATTCCCCGGCAACGAAAGGGCTGTCTGCAAGGAGTGGATTATCTCTTTTCCGATGCACTATTTCATGTTTACTGTATTACACGCACCCTCACATTGACGAATTAACGCAGAATTTGCGTCGCTATGACATAATATAGGAGCCATGCCTTCTGTTTCCCAATCGAGTATTGTTTCCCCGGCAACGAAAGGGCTGTCTGCTAGGAGTGGATTATCTCTTTTCCGATGCACTATTTCATGTTTACTGTGTCCCACACACCCTCACATTGACGAATTAACGCAGAAATGGCGTCGCTATGACATACTATAGGAGCCATGCCTTCAGTTTCCCAATCGAGTATTGTTTCCCCGGCAACAAAAGGGCTGTCTGCTAGGAGTGGATTATCTCTCTTCCGATGCACTATTTCATGTTTACTGTGTCCCACGCACATTCACATTGACGAATTAACGCAGAAATGGCGTCGCTATGACAAACTATAGGAGCCATTCCTTCTGTTTCCCAATCGAGTATTGTTTCCCCGGCAACGAAAGGGCTGTCTGCTAGGAGTGGATTATCTCTTTTCCGATGCACTATTTCATGTTTACTGTGTAACACGCACCCTCACATTGACGAATTAACGCAGAGTTTGCGTCGCTATGACATACTATAGGAGCCATGCTTTATGTTTCCCAATCGAGTATTGTTTCCGCGGCAACGAAATGGATGTCTGCTAGGAGTGTATTATCTCTTTTCCGATGCACTATTTCATGTTTACTGTGTCCCACGCACCCTCACATTGACGAATTAACGCAGAATTTGTGTCGCTATGACATACTATAGGAGCCATGATTTCTGTTTCCCAATCGAGTATTGTTTCCCCGGCAACGAAAGGCCTGTCTGCTAGGAGTGGATTATCTCTTTTCCGATGCACTATTTCATGTTTACTGTGTCCCACGCACCCTCACATTGACGAATTAACGCAGAGTTTGCGTCCCTATGACATACTATAGGAGCCATGCTTTCTGTTTCCCAATCGAGTATTGTTTCCGCGGCAACGAAAGGGATGTCTGCTAGGAGTGGATTATCTCTTTTCCGATGCACTATTTCATGTTTACTGTGTCCCACGCACCCTCACATTGACGAATTAACGCAGAAATATCGTCGCTATGACATACTATAAGAGCCATGCTTTCTGTTTCTTAATCGAGTATTGTTTCCCCGGCAACGAAAGGGCTGTCTGCTAGGAGTGGATTATCTCTTTTCCGATGCACTATTTCATGTTTACTGTGTCCCACGCACATTCACATTGACGAATTAACGCAGAAATGGCGTCGCTATGACATACTATAGGAGCCATGCCTTCTGTTTCCCAATTGAGTATTGTCTCCCTGGCAACGAAAGGGCTGTCTGCTAGGAGTTGATTATCTCTTTTCCGATGCACTATTTCATGTTTACTGGGTCCCACGCACCCTCACATTGACGAATTAACGCAGAATTTGCGTCGCTATGACATACTATAGGAGCCATGCCTTCTGTTTCCCAATCGAGTATTGTTTCCCCGGCAACGAAAGGGCTGCTAGGATTGGATTACCTCTATTCCGATGCACTATTTCATGTTTACTGTCCCACGCACCCTCACATTGACGAATTAACGTAGAAATAGCGTCGCTATGACATACTATAGGAGCCATGCCTTCTGTTTCCCAATAGAGTATTGTTTCCCCGGCAACGAAAGGGCTGCTAGGATTGGATTATCTCTATTCCGATGCACTATTTCATGTTTACTGTCCCACGCACCCTCACATTGACGAATTAACGTAGAAATAGGGTCGCTATGACATACTATAGGAGCCATGCCTTCTGTTTCCCAATCGAGTATTGTTTCCCCGGCAACGAAAGGGCTGTCTGCTAGGAGTGGATTATCTCTTTTCCGATGCACTATTTCATGTTTACTGTGTCCCACGCACCCTCACATTGACGAATTAACGCAGAAATGGCGTCGCTATGACATACTATAGGAGCCATGCCTTCTGTTTCCCAATCGAGTATTGTTTCCCCGGCAACGAAAGGGCTGTCTGCTAGGAGTGGATTATCTCTTTTCCGATGCACTATTTCTTGTTTACTGTGTCCCACGCACCTTCACATTGACGAATTAACTTAGAAATGGTGTCGCTATGACATAATATAGGAGCCATGCCTTCTGTTTCCCAATCGAGTATTGTTTCCCCGGCAACGAAAGGGCTGTCTGCTAGGAGTGGATTATCTCTTTTCCGATGCACTATTTCATGTTTACTGTGTCCCACGCACCCTCACATTGACGAATTAACGCAGAAATATCGTCGCTATGACATACTATTGGAGCCATGCCTTCTGTTTCCCAATCGAGTATTGTTTCCCCGGCAACGAAAGGGCTGTCTGCTAGGAGTGGATTATCTCTTTTCCGATGCACTATTTCATGTTTACTGTGTCCCACACACCCTCACATTGACGAATTAACGCAGAAATGGCGTCGCTATGACATACTATAGGAGCCATGCCTTCTGTTTCCCAATCGAGTATTGTTTCCCCGGCAACGAAAGGGCTGTCTGCTAGGAGTGGATTATCTCTTTTCCGATGCACTATTTCATGTTTACTGTGTCCCACGCACCCTCACATTGACGAATTAACGCAGAAATGGCGTCGCTATGACATACTATAGGAGCCATGCCTTCTGTTTCCCAATCGAGTATTGATTCCCCGGCAACGAAAGGGCTGTCTGCTAGGAGTGGATTATCTCTTTTCCGATGCACTATTTCATGTTTACTGTGTCCCACGCACCCTCACATTGACGAATTAACGCAGAATTTGCGTCGCTATGACATACTATAGGAGCCATGCCTTCTGTTTCCCAATCGAGTATTGTTTCCCCGGCAACGAAAGGGCTGTCTGCTAGGAGTGGATTATCTCTTTTCCGATGCACTATTTCATGTTTACTGTGTCCCACGCACCCTCACATTGACGAATTAACGCAGAAATGGCGTCGCTATGACATACTATAGGAGCCATGCCTTCTGTTTCCCAATCGAGTATTGTTTCCCCGGCAACGAAAGGGCTGTCTGCTAGGAGTGGATTATCTCTTTTCCGATGCACTATTTCTTGTTTACTGTGTCCCACGCACCTTCACATTGACGAATTAACTTAGAAATGGTGTCGCTATGACATAATATAGGAGCCATGCCTTCTGTTTCCCAATCGAGTATTGTTTCCCCGGCAACGAAAGGGCTGTCTGCTAGGAGTGGATTATCTCTTTTCCGATGCACTATTTCATGTTTACTGTGTCCCACGCACCCTCACATTGACGAATTAACGCAGAAATATCGTCGCTATGACATACTATTGGAGCCATGCCTTCTGTTTCCCAATCGAGTATTGTTTCCCCGGCAACGAAAGGGCTGTCTGCTAGGAGTGGATTATCTCTTTTCCGATGCACTATTTCATGTTTACTGTGTCCCACACACCCTCACATTGACGAATTAACGCAGAAATGGCGTCGCTATGACATACTATAGGAGCCATGCCTTCTGTTTCCCAATCGAGTATTGATTCCCCGGCAACGAAAGGGCTGTCTGCTAGGAGTGGATTATCTCTTTTCCGATGCACTATTTCATGTTTACTGTATCCCACACACCCTCACATTGACGAATTAACGCAGAATTTGCGTCGCTATGACATACTATAGGAGCCATGCCTTCTGGTTCCCAATCGAGTATTGTTTCCCCGGCAACGAAAGGGCTGTCTGCTAGGAGTGGATTATCTCTTTTCCGATGCACTATTTCATGTTTACTGTGTAACACGCACCCTCACATTGACGAATTAACGCAGAATTTGCGTCGCTATGACATACTATAGGAGCCATGCCTTCAGTTTCTCAATCGAGTATTGTTTCCCCGGCAACGAAAGGGCTGTCTGCTAGGAGTGGATTATCTCTTTTCCGATGCACTATTTCTTGTTTACTGTGTCCCACGCACCTTCACATTGACGAATTAACGCAGAAATGGTGTCGCTATGACATACTATAGGAGCCATGCCTTCTGTTTGCCAATCGAGTATTGTTTCCCCGGCAACGAAAGGGCTGTCTGCTAGGAGTGGATTATCTCTTTTCCGATGCACTATTTCATGTTCACTGTGTCCCACGCACCCTCACATTGACGAATTAACGCAGAAATATCGTCGCTATGACATACTATAGGAGCCATGCCTTCTGTTTCCCAATCGAGTATTGTTTCCCCGGCAACGAAAGGGCTGTCTGCTAGGAGTGGATTATCTCTTTTCCGATGCACTATTTCATGTTTACTGTGTGCCACACACCCTCACATTGACGAATTAACGCAGAAATATCGTCGCTATGACATACTATAGGAGCCATGCCTTCTGTTTCCCAATCTCTTTTCCGATGCACTATTTCATGTTTACTGTGTCCCACGCACCCTCACATTGACGAATTAACGCAGAAATGGCGTCGCTATGACATACTATAGGAGCCATGCCTTCTGTTTCCCAATCGAGTATTGTTTCCCCGGCAACGAAAGGGCTGTCTGCTAGGAGTGGATTATCTCTTTTCCGATGCACTATTTCATGTTTACTGTGTCCCACGTAGCCTCACATTGACGAATTAACGCAGAGTTTGCGTCGCTATGACATACTATAGGAGCCATGCCTTCTGTTTCCCAATCTAGTATTGTATCCGCGGCAACGAAAGGGCTGTCTGCTAGGAGTGGATTATCTCTTTTTCGATGTACTATTTCATGTTTGCTGTGTCCCACGCACCCTCACATTGACGAATTAACGCAGAAATGGCGTCGCTATGACATACTATAGGAGCCATGCCTTCTGTTTCCCAATCGAGTATTGTTTCCCCGGCAACGAAAGGGCTGTCTGCTAGGAGTGGATTACCTCTTTTCCGATGCACTATTTCATGTTTACTGTGTGCCACGCACCTTCACATTGACGAATTAACGCAGAGTTTGCGTCGCTATAACATACTATAGGAGCCATGCCTTCTGTTTCCCAATCTGGTATTGTATCCCCGGCAACGAAAGGGCTGTCTGCTAGGAGTGGATTATCTCTTTTCCGATGCACTATTTCATGTTTACTGTGTCCCACGCACCCTCACATTGACGAATTAACGCAGAAATATCGTCGCTATGACATACTATTGGAGCCATGCCTTCTGTTTCCCAATCGAGTATTGTTTCCCCGGCAACGAAAGGGCTGTCTGCTAGGAGTGGATTATCTCTTTTCCGATGCACTATTTCATGTTTACTGTGTCCCACACACCCTCACATTGACGAATTAACGCAGAAATGGCGTCGCTATGACATACTATAGGAGCCATGCCTTCTGTTTCCCAATCGAGTATTGTTTCCCCGGCAACGAAAGGGCTGTCTGCTAGGAGTGGATTATCTCTTTTCCGATGCACTATTTCATGTTTACTGTGTCCCACGCACCCTCACATTGACGAATTAACGCAGAAATGGCGTCGCTATGACATACTATAGGAGCCATGCCTTCTGTTTCCCAATCGAGTATTGATTCCCCGGCAACGAAAGGGCTGTCTGCTAGGAGTGGATTATCTCTTTTCCGATGCACTATTTCATGTTTACTGTGTCCCACGCACCCTCACATTGACGAATTAACGCAGAATTTGCGTCGCTATGACATACTATAGGAGCCATGCCTTCTGTTTCCCAATCGAGTATTGTTTCCCCGGCAACGAAAGGGCTGTCTGCTAGGAGTGGATTATCTCTTTTCCGATGCACTATTTCATGTTTACTGTGTCCCACGCACCCTCACATTGACGAATTAACGCAGAAATGGCGTCGCTATGACATACTATTGGAGCCATGCCTTCTGTTTCCCAATCGAGTATTGTTTCCCCGGCAACGAAAGGGCTGTCTGCTAGGAGTGGATTATCTCTTTTCCGATGCACTATTTCTTGTTTACTGTGTCCCACGCACCTTCACATTGACGAATTAACTTAGAAATGGTGTCGCTATGACATAATATAGGAGCCATGCCTTCTGTTTCCCAATCGAGTATTGTTTCCCCGGCAACGAAAGGGCTGTCTGCTAGGAGTGGATTATCTCTTTTCCGATGCACTATTTCATGTTTACTGTGTCCCACGCACCCTCACATTGACGAATTAACGCAGAAATATCGTCGCTATGACATACTATTGGAGCCATGCCTTCTGTTTCCCAATCGAGTATTGTTTCCCCGGCAACGAAAGGGCTGTCTGCTAGGAGTGGATTATCTCTTTTCCGATGCACTATTTCATGTTTACTGTGTCCCACACACCCTCACATTGACGAATTAACGCAGAAATGGCGTCGCTATGACATACTATAGGAGCCATGCCTTCTGTTTCCCAATCGAGTATTGATTCCCCGGCAACGGAAGGGCTGTCTGCTAGGAGTGGATTATCTCTTTTCCGATGCACTATTTCATGTTTACTGCATCCCACGCACCCTCACATTGACGAATTAACGCAGAATTTGCGTCGCTATGATATACTATAGGAGCCATGCCTTCTGGTTCCCAATCGAGTATTGTTTCCCCGGCAACGAAAGGGCTGTCTGCTAGGAGTGGATTATCTCTTTTCCGATGCACTATTTCATGTTTACTGTGTAACACGCACCCTCACATTGACGAATTAACGCAGAATTTGCGTCGCTATGACATACTATAGGAGCCATGCCTTCAGTTTCTCAATCGAGTATTGTTTCCCCGGCAACGAAAGGGCTGTCTGCTAGGAGTGGATTATCTCTTTTCCGATGCACTATTTCTTGTTTACTGTGTCCCACGCACCTTCACATTGACGAATTAACGCAGAAATGGTGTCGCTATGACATACTATAGGAGCCATGCCTTCTGTTTGCCAATCGAGTATTGTTTCCCCGGCAACGAAAGGGCTGTCTGCTAGGAGTGGATTATCTCTTTTCCGATGCACTATTTCATGTTTACTGTGTCCCACGCACCCTCACATTGACGAATTAACGCAGAAATATCGTCGCTATGACATACTATAGGAGCCATGCCTTCTGTTTCCCAATCGAGTATTGTTTCCCCGGCAACGAAAGGGCTGTCTGCTAGGAGTGGATTATCTCTTTTCCGATGCACTATTTCATGTTTACTGTGTGCCACACACCCTCACATTGACGAATTAACGCAGAAATATCGTCGCTATGACATACTATAGGAGCCATGCCTTCTGTTTCCCAATCTCTTTTCCGATGCACTATTTCATGTTTACTGTGTCCCACGCACCCTCACATTGACGAATTAACGCAGAAATGGCGTCGCTATGACATACTATAGGAGCCATGCCTTCTGTTTCCCAATCGAGTATTGTTTCCCCGGCAACGAAAGGGCTGTCTGCTAGGAGTGGATTATCTCTTTTCCGATGCACTATTTCATGTTTACTGTGTCCCACGTACCCTCACATTGACGAATTAACGCAGAGTTTGCGTCGCTATGACATACTATAGGAGCCATGCCTTCTGTTTCCCAATCTAGTATTGTATCCCCGGCAACGAAAGGGCTGTCTGCTAGGAGTGGATTATCTCTTTTCCGATGTACTATTTCATGTTTGCTGTGTCCCACGCACCCTCACATTGACGAATTAACGCAGAAATGGCGTCGCTATGACATACTATAGGAGCCATGCCTTCTGTTTCCCAATCGAGTATTGTTTCCCCGGCAACGAAAGGGCTGTCTGCTAGGAGTGGATTACCTCTTTTCCGATGCACTATTTCATGTTTACTGTGTGCCACGCACCTTCACATTGACGAATTAACGCAGAAATGGCGTCGCTATGACATACTATAGGAGCCATGCCTTCTGTTTCCCAATCGAGTATTGTTTCCCCGGCAACGTAAGGGCTGTCTGCTAGGAGTGGATTATCTCTTTTCCGATGCACTATTTCATGTTTACTGTGTCCCACGTACCCTCACATTGACGAATTAACGCAGAGTTTGCGTCGCTATGACATACTATAGGAGCCATGCCTTCTGTTTCCTAATCTAGTATTGTATCCCCGGCAACGAAAGGGCTGTCTGCTAGGAGTGGATTATCTCTTTTCCGATGCACTATTTCATCTTTACTGTGTCCCACGCACCCTCACATTGACGAATTAACGCAGAAATGGCGTCGCTATGACACACTATAGGAGCCATGCCTTCTGATTCCCAATCGAGTATTGTTTCCCCGGCAACGTAAGGGCTGTCTGCTAGGAGTGGATTATCTCTTTTCCGATGCACTATTTCATGTTTACTGTGTCCCACGTACCCTCACATTGACGAATTAACGCAGAAATGGCGTCGCTATGACATACTATAGGAGCCATGCCTTCTGTTTCAAAATCGAGTATTGTTTCCCCGGCAACGAAAGGGCTGTCTGCTAGGAGTGGATTATCTCTTTTCCGATGCACTATTTCATGTTTACTGGGTCCCACGTACCCTCACATTGACGAATTAACGCAGAGTTTGCGTCGCTATGACATACTATAGGAGCCATGCCTTCTGTTTCCCAATCGAGTATTGTATCCCCGGCAACGAAAGGGCTGTCTGCTAGGAGTGGATTATCTCTTTTCCGATGCACTATTTCATGTTTACTGTGTCCCACGCACCCTCACATTGACGGATTAACGCAGAAATGGCGTCGCTATGACATACTATAGGAGCCATGCCTTCTGTTTCCCAATCGAGTATTGTTTCCCCGGCAACGAAAGGGCTGTCTGCTAGGAGTGGATTATCTCTTTTCCGATGCACTATTTCATGTTTACTGTGTCCCACGCACCCTCACATTGACGAATTAACGCAGAAATGGCGTCGCTATGACATACTATAGGAGCCATGCCTTCTGTTTCCCAATCGAGTATTGTTTCCCCGGCAACGAAAGGGCTGTCTGCTAGGAGTGGATTATCTCTTTTCCGATGCACTATTTCATGTTTACTGTGTCCCACGTACCCTCACATTGACGAATTAACGCAGAGTTTGCGTCGCTATGACATACTATAGGAGCCATGCCTTCTGTTTCCCAATCGAGTATTGTTTCCCCGGCAACGAAAGGGCTGTCTGCTAGGAGTGGATTATCTCTTTTCCGATGCACTATTTCATGTTTACTGTGTCCCACGCACCCTCACATTGACGAATTAACGCAGAAATGGCGTCGCTATGACATACTATAGGAGCCATGCCTTCTGATTCCCAATCTAGTATTGTTTCCCCGGCAACGTAAGGGCTGTCTGCTAGGAGTGTATTATCTCTTTTCCGATGCACTATTTCATGTTTACTGTGTTCCACGTACCCTCACATTGACGAATTAACGCAGAGTTTGCGTCGCTATGACATACTATAGGAGCCATGCCTTCTGTTTCCCAATCTAGTATTGTATCCCCGGCAACGAAAGGGCTGTCTGCTAGTAGTAGATTATCTCTTTTCCGATGCACTATTTCATGTTTACTGTGTCCCACGCACCCTCACATTGACGAATTAACGCAGAAATGGCGTCGCTATGACACACTATAGGAGCCATGCCTTCTGTTTCCCAATCGAGTATTGTTTCCCCGGCAACGTAAGGGCTGTCTGCTAGGAGTGGATTATCTCTTTTCCGATGCACTATTTCATGTTTACTGTGTCCCACGTACCCTCACATTGACGAATTAACGCAGAAATGGCTTCGCTATGACATACTATAGGAGCCATGCCTTCTGTTTCAAAATCGAGTATTGTTTCCCCGGCAACGAAAGGGCTGTCTGCTAGGAGTGGATTATCTCTTTTCCGATGCACTATTTCATGTTTACTGGGTCCCACGTACCCTCACATTGACGAATTAACGCAGAGTTTGCGTCGCTATGACATACTATTGGAGCCATGCCTTCTGTTTCCCAATCTAGTATTGTATCCCCGGCAACGAAAGGGCTGTCTGCTAGGAGTGGATTATCTCTTTTCCGATGCACTATTTCATGTTTACTGTGTCCCACGCACCCTCACATTGACGAATTAACGCAGAAATGGCGTCGCTATGACATACTATAGGAGCCATGCCTTCTGGTTCCCAATCGAGTATTGTTTCCCCGGCAACGAAATGGCTGTCTGCTAGGAGTGGATTATCTCTTTTCCGATGCACTATTTCATGTTTACTGTGTCCCACGCACTCTCACATTGACGAATTAACGCAGAATTTGCGTCGCTATGACATACTATAGGAGCCATGCCTTCTGTTTCCCAATCGTGTATTGTTTCCCCGGCAACGAAAAGGCTGTCTGCTAGGAGTGGATTATCTCTTTTACGATGCACTATTTCATGTTTACTGTGTCCCACGCACCCTCACATTGACGAATTAACGCAGAAATGGCGTCGCTATGACACACTATAGGAGCCATGCCTTCTGTTTCCCAATCGAGTATTGTTTCCCCGGCAACGAAAGGGCTGTCTGCTAGGAGTGGATTATCTCTTTTCCGATGCACTATTTCATGTTTACTGTGTCCCACGCACCCTCACATTGACGAATTAACGCAGAAATGGCGTCGCTATGACATACTATAGGAGCCATGCCTTCTGTTTCCCAATCGAGTATTGTTTCCCCGGCAACGAAAGGGCTGTCTGCTAGGAGTGGATTATCTCTTTTCCGATCCACTATTTCATGTTTACTGTGTCCCACGCACCCTCACATTGACGAATTAACGCAGAAATGGCGTCGCTATGACATACTATAGGAGCCATGCCCTCTGTTTCCCAATCGAGTATTGTTTCCCCGGCAACGAAAGGGCTGTCTGCTAGGAGTGGATTATCTCTTTTACGATGCACTATTTCATGTTTACTGTGTCCCACGCACCCTCACATTGACGAATTAACGCAGAATTTACGTCGCTATGACATACTATAGGATCCATGCCTTCTGGTTCGAAATCGAGTATTGTTTCCACGGCAACGAAAGGGCTGTCTGCTAGGAGTGGATTATCTCTTTTACGATACACTATTTCATGCTTACTGTGTCCCACGCAGGATCACATTGACAAATTAACGCAGAATTTGCGTCCCTATGACATACTATATGAGCCGTGCCTTCTGGTTCCCAATCGAGTATTGTTTCCCCGGGAAAGGGCTGAATGCTAGGAGTGGATTTTCTCTTTTACGATGCACTATTTCATGTTTACTGTGTCCCACGCACCCTCACATTGACGAATTAACGCAGAATTTGCGTCGCTATGACATACTATAGGAGCCATGCCTTCTGGTTCCCAATCGAGTATTGTTTCCCCGGCAACGAAAGGGCTGTCTGCTAGGAGTGGATTATCTCTTTTCCGATGTACTATTTCATATTTACTGTGTCCCACGTACCCTCACATTGACGAATTAACGCAGAAATGGCGTCGCTATGACATACTATAGGAGCCATGCCTTCTGGTTCCCAATCGAGTATTGTTTCCCCGGCAACGAAAGGGCTGTCTGCTAGGAGTGGGTTATCTCTTTTACGATGCACTATTTCATGTTTACTGTGTCCCACGCATGATCACATTGACGAATTAACCCAGAATTTGCGTCGCTATGACATACTATAGGAGCCATGCCTTCTGGTTCCCAATCGAGTATTGTTTCCCCGCCAACGAAAGGGCTGAATGCTAGGAGTGGATTATCTGTTTTACGATGCACTATTTCATGTTTACTGTGTCCCACGCACCCTCACATTGACGAATTAACGCAGAATTTACGTCGCTATGACATACTATAGGAGCCATGCCTTCTGGTTCCCAATCGAGTATTGTTTCCCCGGCAACGAAAGGGCTGTCTGCTAGGAGTGGATTATCTCTTTTACGATGCACTATTTCATGTTTACTGTGTCCCACGCAGGATCACATTGACGAATTAACGCAGAATTTGCGTCGCTATGACATACTATAGGAGCCATGCCTTGTGGTTCCCAATCGAGTATTGTTTCCCCGGCAACGAAAGGGCTGTCTGCTAGGAGTGGATTATCTCTTTTCCGATGCACTATTTCATGTTTACTGTGTCCCACGCACCCTCACATTGACGAATTAACGCAGAAATGGCGTCGCTATGACATACTATAGGAGCCATGCCTTCTGGTTCCCAACCGAGTATTGTTTCCCCGGCAACGAAAAGGGCTGAATGCTAGGAGTGGATTATCTCTTTTACGATGCACTATTTCATGTTTACTGTGTCCCACGCAGGATCACATTGACGAATTAACGCAGAATTTTCGTCGCTATGACATACAATAGGAGCCATGCCTTCTGGTTCCCAATCGAGTATTGTTTCCCCGGCAACGAAAGGGCTGAATGCTAGGAGTGGATTATCTCTTTTCCGATGTACTATTTCATGTTTACTGTGTCCCACGCACCCTCACATTGACGAATTAACGCAGAATTTACGTCGCTATGACATACTATAGGAGCCATGCCTTCTGGTTCCCAATCGAGTATTGTTTCCCCGGCAACGAAAGGGCTGTCTGCTAGAAGTAAATTATCTCTTTTACGATGCACTATTTCATGTTTACTATGTCCCACGCAGGATCACATTGACGAATTAACGCAGAAATGGCGTCGCTATGACATACTATAGGAGCCATGCCTTCTGGTTCCCAATCGAGTATTGTTTCCCTGGCAACGAAAGGGCTGAATGCTAGGAGTGGATTATCTCTTTTCCGATGTACTATTTCATGTTTACTGTGTCCCACGCACCCTCACATTGACGAATTAACGCAGAATTTACGTCGCTATGACATACTATAGGAGCCATGCCTTCTGGTTCCCAATCGAGTATTGTTTCCCGGCAACGAAAGGGCTGTCTGCTAGGAGTGGATTATCTCTTTTACGATGCACTATTTCATGTTTACTGTGTCCCACGCACCCTCACATTGACGAATTAACGCAGAATTTGCGTCGCTATGACATACTATAGGAGCCATGCCTTCTGGTTCCCAATCGAGTATTGTTTCCCCGGCAACGAAAGGGCTGAATGCTAGGAGTGGATTATCTCTTTTCCGATGCACTATTTCATGTTTACTGTGTCCCACGCACCCTCACATTGACGAATTAACGCAGAATTTGCGTCGTTATGACATACTATAGGAGCCATGCCTTCTGGTTCCCAATCGAGTATTGTTTCCCCGGCAACGAAAATGCTGAATGCTAGGAGTGGATTATCTCTTTTGCGATGCACTATTTCATGTTTACTGTGTCCCACGCAGGATCACATTGACGAATTAACGCAGAATTTGCGTCGCTATGACATACTATAGGAGCCATGCCTTCTGCTTCCCAATCGAGTATTGTTTCCCCGGCAACGAAAGGGCTGTCTGCTAGGAGTGGATTATCTCTTTTCCGAAGTACTATTTCATGTTTACTGTGTCCCACGCACCCTCACATTGACGAATTAACGCGGAAATGGCGTCGCTATGACATACTATAGGAGCCATGCCTTCTGTTTCCCAATCGAGTATTGTTTCCCCGGCAACGAAAGGGCTGTCTGCTAGGAGTGGATTATCTCTTTTCCGATGTACTATTTCATGTTTACTGTGTCCCACGCACCCTCACATTGACGAATTAACGCAGAATTTACGTCGCTATGACATACTATAGGAGCCATGCCTTCTGGTTCCCAATCGAGTATTGTTTCCCCGGCAACGAAAGGGCTGAATGCTAGGAGTGGATTTTATCTTTTACGATGCACTATTTCATGTTTACTGTGTCCCACGCAGCCTCACATTGACGAATTAACGCAGAATTTGCGTCGCTATGACATACTATATGAGCCATGCCTTCTGTTTCCCAATCGAGTATTGTTTCCCGGCAACGAAAGGGCTGTCTGCTAGGAGTGGATTATCTCTATTCCGATGCACTATTTCATGTTTACTGTGTCCCACGCACCCTCACATTGACGAATTACGCAGAATTTGCGTCGCTATGACATACTATAGGAGCCATGCCTTCTGGTTCCCAATCGAGTATTGTTTCCCCGGCAACGAAAGGGCTGAATGCTAGGAGTGGATTATCTCTTTTCCGATGTACTATTTCATGTTTACTGTGTCCCACACACCCTCACATTGACGAATTAACGCAGAATTTACGTCGCTATGACATACTATAGGAGCCATGCCTTCTGGTTCCCAATCGAGTATTGTTTCCCCGGCAACGAAAGGGCTGTCTGCTAGGAATAGATTATCTCTTTTACGATGCACTATTTCATGTTTACTGTGTCCCACGCACCCTCACATTGACGAATTAACGCAGAAATGGCGTCGCTATGACATACTATAGGAGCCATGCCTTCTGTTTCCCAATCGAGTATTGTTTCCCCGGCAACGAAAGGGCTGTCTGCTAGGAGTGGTTTATCTCTTTTCCCATGCACTATTTCATGTTTACTGTGTCCCACGCACCCTCACATTGACGAATTAACGCAGAAATGGCGTCGCTATGACATACTATAGGAGCCATGCCTTCTGTTTCCCAATCGAGTATTGTTTCCCCGGCAACGAAAGGGCTGTCTGCTAGGAGTGGATTATCTCTTTTACGATGCACTATTTCAGGTTTACTGTGTCCCACGCACCCTCACATTGACGATTTAACGCAGAATTTACGTCGCTATGACATACTATAGGATCCATGCCTTCTGGTTCCCAATCGAGTATTGTTTCCCCGGCAACGAAAGGGCTGTCTGCTAGGAGTGGATTATCTCTTTTACGATACACTATTTCATGTTTACTGTGTCCCACGCAGGATCACATTGACAAATTAACGCAGAATTTGCGTCGCTATGACATACTATATGAGCCGTGCCTTCTGGTTCCCAATCGAGTATTGTTTCCCCGGGAAAGGGCTGAATGCTAGGAGTGGATTTTCTCTTTTACGATGCACTATTTCATGTTTACTGTGTCCCACGCACCCTCACATTGACGAATTAACGCAGAATTTGCGTCGCTATGACATACTATAGGAGCCATGCCTTCTGGTTCCCAATCGAGTATTGTTTGCCCGGCAACGAAAGGGCTGTCTGCGAGGAGTGGATTATCTCTTTTCCGATGTACTATTTCATGTTTACTGTGTCCCACGTACCCTCACATTGACGAATTAACGCAGAAATGGCGTCGCTATGACATACTATAGGAGCCATGCCTTCTGTTTCCCAATCGAGTATTGTTTCCCTGGCAACGAAAGGGCTGTCTGCTAGGAGTGGATTATCTCTTTTCCGATGTACTATTTCATGTTTACTGTGTCCCACGCACCCTCACATTGACGAATTAACGCAGAATTTACGTCGCTATGACATACTATAGGAGCCATGCCTTCTGGTTCCCAATCGAGTATTGTTTCCCCGGCAACGAAAGGGCTGTCTGCTAGGAGTGGATTATCTCTTTTACGATGCACTATTTCATGTTTACTGTGTCCCACGCAGGATCACATTGACGAATTAACGCAGAATTTGCGTCGCTATGACATACTATAGGAGCCATGCCTTCTGGTTCCCAATCGAGTATTGTTTCCCCGGCAACGAAAGGGCTGAATGCTAGGAGTGGATTTTATCTTTTACGATGCACTATTTCATGTTTACTGTGTCCCACGCAGCCTCACATTGACGAATTAACGCAGAATTTGCGTCGCTATGACATACAATAGGAGCCATGCCTTCTGGTTCCCAATCGAGTATTGTTTCCCCGGCAACGAAAGGGCTGAATGCTAGGAGTGGATTTTATCTTTTACGATGCACTATTTCATGTTTTCTGTGTCCCACGCAGCCTCACATTGACGAATTAACGCAGAATTTGCGTCGCTATGACATACTATAGGAGCCATGCCTTCTGGTTCCCAATCGAGTATTGTTTCCCCGGCAACGAAAGGGCTGTCTGCTAGGAGTGGATTATCTCTTTTACGATGCACTATTTCATGTTTACTGTGTCCAACGCACCCTCACATTTACGAATTAACGCAGAATTTGCGTCGCTATGACATACTATAGGAGCCATGCCTTCTGGTTCCCAATCGAGTATTGTTTCCCCGGCAACGAAAGGGCTGTCTGCTAGGAGTGGATTATCTCTTTTACAATGCACTATTTCATGTTTACTGTGTCCCACGCACCCTCACATTGACGAATTAACGCAGAATTTGCGTCGCTATGACATACTATAGGAGCCATGCCTTCTGGTTCCCAATCGAGTATTGTTGCCCCGGCAACGAAAGGGCTGTCTGCTAGGAGTGGATTATCTCTATTCCGATGCACTATTTCATGTTTACTGTGTCCCACGCACCCTCACATTGACGAATTACGCAGAATTTGCGTCGCTATGACATACTATAGGAGCCATGCCTTCTGGTTCCCAATCGAGTATTGTTTCCCCGGCAACGAAAGGGCTGAATGCTAGGAGTGGATTATCTCTTTTCCGATGTACTATTTCATGTTTACTGTGTCCCACACACCCTCACATTGACGAATTAACGCAGAATTTACGTCGCTATGACATACTATAGGAGCCATGCCTTCTGGTTCCCAATCGAGTATTATTTCCCCGGCAACGAAAGGGCTGTCTGCTAGGAATAGATTATATCTATTACGATGCACTATTTCATGTTTACTGTGTCCCACGCAGGATCACATTGGCGAATTAACGCAGAAATGGCATCGCTATGACATACTATAGGAGCCATGCCTTCTGGTTCCCAATCGAGTATTGTTTCCCTGGCAACGAAAGGGCTGAATGCTAGGAGTGGATTATCTCTTTTCCGATGTACTATTTCATGTTTACTGTGTCCCACGCACCCTCACATTGACGAATTAACGCAGAATTTACGTCGCTATGACATACTATAGGAGCCATGCCTTCTGGTTCCCAATCGAGTATTGTTTCCCCGGCAACGAAAGGGCTGTCTGCTAGGAGTGGATTATCTCTTTTACGATGCACTATTTCATGTTTACTGTGTCCCACGCAGGATCACATTGACGAATTAACGCAGAATTTGCGTCGTTATGACATACTATAGGTGCCATGCCTTCTGGTTCCCAATCGAGTATTGTTTCCCCGGCAACGAAAGGGCTGAATGCTAGGAGTGGATTATCTCTTTTACGATGCACTATTTCATGTTTACTGTGTCCCACGCAGGATCACATTGACGAATTAACGCAGAATTTGCGTCGCTATGACATACTATAGGAGCCATGCCTTCTGGTTCCCAATCGAGTATTGTTTCCCCGGCAGCGAAAATGCTGTCTGCTAGGAGTGGATTATCTCTTTTCCGATGTACTATTTCATGTTTACTGTGTCCCACGCACCCTCACATTGACGAATTAACGCAGAAATGGCGTCGCTATGACATACTATAGGAGCCATGCCTTCTGGTTCCCAATCGAGTATTGTTTCCCCGGCAACGGAAGGGCTGTCTGCTAGGAGTGGATTATCTCTTTTCCGATGTACTATTTCATGTTTACTGTGTCCCACGCACCCTCACATTGACGAATTAACGCAGAATTTACGTCGCTATGACATACTATAGGAGCCATGCCTTCTGGTTCCCAATCGAGTATTGTTTCCCCGGCAACGAAAGGGCTGTCTGCTAGGAGTGGATTATCTCTTTTCCGATGTACTATTTCATATTTACTGTGTCCCACGTACCCTCACATTGACGAATTAACGCAGAAATGGCGTCGCTATGACATACTATAGGAGCCATGCCTTCTGGTTCCCAATCGAGTATTGTTTCCCCGGCAACGAAAGGGCTGTCTGCTAGGAGTGGGTTATCTCTTTTACGATGCACTATTTCATGTTTACTGTGTCCCACGCATGATCACATTGACGAATTAACCCAGAATTTGCGTCGCTATGACATACTATAGGAGCCATGCCTTCTGGTTCCCAATCGAGTATTGTTTCCCCGGCAACGAAAGGGCTGAATGCTAGGAGTGGATTATCTGTTTTACGATGCACTATTTCATGTTTACTGTGTCCCACGCACCCTCACATTGACGAATTAACGCAGAATTTACGTCGCTATGACATACTATAGGAGCCATGCCTTCTGGTTCCCAATCGAGTATTGTTTCCCCGGCAACGAAAGGGCTGTCTGCTAGGAGTGGATTATCTCTTTTACGATGCACTATTTCATGTTTACTGTGTCCCACGCAGGATCACATTGACGAATTAACGCAGAATTTGCGTCGCTATGACATACAATAGGAGCCATGCCTTCTGGTTCCCAATCGAGTATTGTTTCCCCGGCAACGAAAGGGCTGAATGCTAGGAGTGGATTATCTCTTTTCCGATGTACTATTTCATGTTTACTGTGTCCCACGCACCCTCACATTGACGAATTAACGCAGAATTTACGTCGCTATGACATACTATAGGAGCCATGCCTTCTGGTTCCCAATCGAGTATTGTTTCCCCGGCAACGAAAGGGCTGTCTGCTAGAAGTAAATTATCTCTTTTACGATGCACTATTTCATGTTTACTGTGTCCCACGCAGGATCACGTTGACGAATTAACGCAGAAATGGCGTCGCTATGACATACTATAGGAGCCATGCCTTCTGGTTCCCAATCGAGTATTGTTTCCCTGGCAACTAAAGGGCTGAATGCTAGGAGTGGATGATCTCTTTTCCAATGTACTATTTCATGTTTACTTTGTCCCACGCACCCTCACATTGACGAATTAACGCAGAATTTACGTCGCTATGACATACTATAGGAGCCATGCCTTCTGGTTCCCCATCGAGTATTGTTTCCCCGGCAACGAAAGGGCTGTCTGCTAGGAGTGGATTATCTCTTTTACGATGCACTATTTCATGTTTACTGTGTCCCACGCAGCCTCACATTGACGAATTAACGCAGAATTTGCGTCGCTATGACATACTATAGGAGCCATGCCTTCTGGTTCCCAATCGAGTATTGTTTCCCCGGCAACGAAAGGGCTGAATGCCAGGAGTGGATTTTATCTTTTACGATGCACTATTTCATGTTTTCTGTGTCCCACGCAGCCTCACATTGACGAATTAACGCAGAATTTGCGTCGCTATGACATACTGTAGGAGCCATGCCTTCTGGTTCCCAATCGAGTATTGTTTCCCCGGCAACGAAAGGGCTGTCTGCTAGGAGTGGATTATCTCTTTTACGATGCACTATTTCATGTTTACTGTGTCCCACGCACCCTCACATTGACGAATTAACGCAGAATTTGCGTCGCTATGACATACTATTGGAGCCATGCCTTCTGGTTCCCAATCGAGTATTGTTTCCCCGGCAACGAAAGGGCTGTCTGCTAGGAGTGGATTATCTCTTTTACAATGCACTATTTCATGTTTACTGTGTCCCACGCACCCTCACATTGACGAATTAACGCAGAATTTGCGTCGCTATGACATACTATAGGAGCCATGCCTTCTGTTTCCCAATCGAGTATTGTTTCCCCGGCAACGAAAGGGCTGTCTGCTAGGAGAGGATTATCTCTATTCCGATGCACTATTTCATGTTTACTGTGTCCCACGCACCCTCACATTGACGAATTACGCAGAATTTGCGTCGCTATGACATACTATAGGAGCCATGCCTTCTGGTTCCCAATCGAGTATTGTTTCCCCGGCAACGAAAGGGCTGTCTGCTAGGAGTGGATTATCTCTTTTACGATGCACTATTTCATGTTTACTGTGTCCCACGCACCCTCACATTGACGAATTAACGCAGAAATGGCGTCGCTATGACATACTATAGGAGCCATGCCTTCTGTTTCCCAATCGAGTATTGTTTCCCCGGCAACGAAAGGGCTGTCTGCTAGAAGTCAATTATCTCTTTTACGATGCACTATTTCATGTTTACTGTGTCCCACGCAGGATCACATTGACGAATTAACGCAGAAATGGCGTCGCTATGACATACTATAGGAGCCATGCCTTCTGGTTCCCAATCGAGTATTGTTTCCCTGGCAACTAAAGGGCTGAATGCTAGGAGTGGATGATCTCTTTTCCGATGTACTATTTCATGTTTATTGTGTCCCACGCACCCTCACATTGACGAATTAACGCAGAATTTACGTCGCTATGACATACTATAGGAGCCATGCCTTCTGGTTCCCAATCGAGTATTGTTTCCCCGGCAACGAAAGGGCTGTCTGCTAGGAGTGGATTATCTCTTATACGATGCACTATTTCATGTTTACTGTGTCCCACGCAGCCTCACATTGACGAATTAACGCAGAATTTGCGTCGCTATGACATACTATAGGAGCCATGCCTTCTGGTTCCCAATCGAGTATTGTTTCCCCGGCAACGAAAGGGCTGAATGCCAGGAGTGGATTTTATCTTTTACGATGCACTATTTCATGTTTTCTGTGTCCCACGCAGCCTCACATTGACGAATTAACGCAGAATTTGCGTCGCTATGACATACTGTAGGAGCCATGCCTTCTGGTTCCCAATCGAGTATTGTTTCCCCGGCAACGAAAGGGCTGTCTGCTAGGAGTGGATTATCTCTTTTACGATGCACTATTTCATGTTTACTGTGTCCCACGCACCCTCACATTGACGAATTAACGCAGAATTTGCGTCGCTATGACATACTATATGAGCCATGCCTTCTGGTTCCCAATCGAGTATTGTTTCCCCGGCAACGAAAGGGCTGTCTGCTAGGAGTGGATTATCTCTTTTACAATGCACTATTTCATGTTTACTGTGTCCCACGCACCCTCACATTGACGAATTAACGCAGAATTTGCGTCGCTATGACATACTATAGGAGCCATGCCTTCTGTTTCCCAATCGAGTATTGTTTCCCCGGCAACGAAAGGGCTGTCTGCTAGGAGAGGATTATCTCTATTCCGATGCACTATTTCATGTTTACTGTGTCCCACGCACCCTCACATTGACGAATTACGCAGAATTTGCGTCGCTATGACATACTATAGGAGCCATGCCTTCTGGTTCCCAATCGAGTATTGTTTCCCCGGCAACGAAAGGGCTGTCTGCTAGGAGTGGATTATCTCTTTTACGATGCACTATTTCATGTTTACTGTGTCCCACGCACCCTCACATTGACGAATTAACGCAGAATTTGCGTCGCTATGACATACTATAGGAGCCATGCCTTCTGGTTCCCAATCGAGTATTGTTTCCCCGGCAACGAAAGGGCTGTCTGCTAGGAGTGGATTATCTCTTTTACAATGCACTATTTCATGTTTACTGTGTCCCACGCAGGATCACATTGACGAATTAACGCAGAAATGGCGTCGCTATGACATACTATAGGAGCCATGCCTTCTGGTTCCCAATCGAGTATTGTTTCCCCGGCAACGAAAGGTCTGTCTGCTAGGAGTGGATTATCTCTATTCCGATGCACTATTTCATGTTTACTGTGTCCCACGCACCCTCACATTGACGAATTACGCAGAATTTGCGTCGCTATGACATACTATAGGAGCCATGCCTTCTGGTTCCCAATCGAGTATTGTTTCCCCGGCAACGAAAGGGCTGAATGCTAGGAGTGGATTATCTCTTTTCCGACGTACTATTTCATGTTTACTGTGTCCCACACACCCTCACATTGACGAATTAACGCAGAATTTACGTCGCTATGACATACTATAGGAGCCATGCCTTCTGGTTCCCAATCGAGTATTGTTTCCCCGGCAACGAAAGGGCTGTCTGCTAGGAATAGATTATCTCTTTTACGATGCACTATTTCATGTTTACTGTGTCCCACGCAGGATCACATTGACGAATTAACGCAGAAATGGCGTCGCTATGACATACTATAGGAGCCATGCCTTCTGGTTCCCAATCGAGTATTGTTTCCCTGGCAACGAAAGGGCTGAATGCTAGGAGTGGATTATCTCTTTTCCGATGCACTATTTCATGTTTACTGTGTCCCACGCACCCTCACATTGACGAATTAACGCAGAAATGGCGTCGCTATGACATACTATATGAGCCGTGTCTTCTGGTTCCCAATCGAGTATTGTTTCCCCGGGAAAGGGCTGAATGCTAGGAGTGGATTTTCTCTTTTACGATGCACTATTTCATGTTTACTGTGTCCCACGCACCCTCACATTGACGAAGTAACGCAGAATTTGCGTCGCTATGACATACTATAGGAGCCATGCCTTCTGGTTCCCAATCGAGTATTGTTTCCCCGGCAACGAAAGGGCTGTCTGCTAGGAGTGGATTATCTCTTTTCCGATGTACTATGTCATATTTACTGTGTCCCACGTACCCTCACATTGACGAATTAACGCAGAAATGGCGTCGCTATGACATACTATAGGAGCCATGCCTTCTGGTTCCCAATCGAGTATTGTTTCCCCGGCAACGAAAGGGCTGTCTGCTAGGAGTGGGTTATCTCTTTCACGATGCACTATTTCATGTTTACTGTGTCCCACGCATGATCACATTGACGAATTAACCCAGAATTTGCGTCGCTATGACATACAATAGGAGCCATGCCTTCTGGTTCCCAATCGAGTATTGTTTCCCCGGCAACGAAAGGGCTGAATTCTAGGAGTGGATTATCTGTTTTACGATGCACTATTTCATGTTTACTGTGTCCCACGCACCCTCTCATTGACGAATTAACGCAGAATTTACGTCGCTATGACATACTATAGGAGCCATGCTTTCTGGTTCCCAATCGAGTATTGTTTCCCCGGTAACGAAAGGGCTGTCTGCTAGGAGTGGATTATCTCTTTTACGATGCACTATTTCATGTTTACTGTGTCCCACGCACCCTCACATTGTCGAATTAACGCAGAATTTGCGTCGCTATGACATACTATAGGAGCCATGCCTTGTGGTTCCCAATCGAGTATTGTTTCCCCGGCAACGAAAGGGCTGTCTGCTAGGAATGGATTATCTCTTTTACGATGCACTATTTCATGTTTACTGTGTCCCACGCACCCTCACTTTGACGAATTAACGCAGAAATGGCGTCGCTATGACATACTATAGGAGCCATGCCTTCTGGTTCCCAACCGAGTATTGTTTCCCCGGCAACGAAAGGGCTGAATGCTAGGAGTGGATTATCTCTTTTACGATGCACTATTTCATGTTTACTGTGTCCCACGCAGGATCACATTGACGAATTAACGCAGAATTTGCGTCGCTATGACATACAATAGGAGCCATGCCTTCTGGTTCCCAATCGAGTATTATTTCCCCGGTAACGAAAGGGCTGAATGCTAGGAGTGGATTATCTCTTTTCCGATGTACTATTTCATGTTTACTGTGTCCCACGCACCCTCACATTGACGAATTAACGCAGAATTTACGTCGCTATGACATACTATAGGAGCCATGCCTTCTGGTTCCCAATCGAGTATTGTTTCCCCGGCAACGAAAGGGCTGTCTGCTAGAAGTAAATTATCTCTTTTACGATGCACTATTTCATGTTTACTGTGTCCCACGCAGGATCACATTGACGAATTAACGCAGAAATGGCGTCGCTATGACATACTATAGGAGCCATGCCTTCTGGTTCCCAATCGAGTATTGTTTCCCTGGCAACGAAAGGGCTGAATGCTAGGAGTGGATTATCTCTTTTCCGATGTACTATTTCATGTTTACTGTGTCCCACGCACCCTCACATTGACGAATTAACGCAGAATTTACGTCGCTATGACATACTATAGGAGCCATGCCTTCTGGTTCCCAATCGAGTATTGTTTCCCCGGCAACGAAAGGGCTGTCTGCTAGGAGTGGATTATCTCTTTTACGATGCACTATTTCATGTTTACTGTGTCCCACGCAGCCTCACATTGACGAATTAACGCAGAATTTGCGTCGCTATGACATACTATAGGAGCCATGCCTTCTGGTTCCCAATCGAGTATTGTTTCCCCGGCAACGAAAGGGCTGAATGCTAGGAGTGGATTATCTCTTTTCCGATGCACTATTTCATGTTTACTGTGTCCCACGCACCCTCACATTGACGAATTAACGCAGAATTTGCGTCGTTATGACATACTATAGGAGCCATGCCTTCTGGTTCCCAATCGAGTATTGTTTCCCCGGCAACGAAAGGGCTGAATGCTAGGAGTGGATTATCTCTTTTCCGATGCACTATTTCATGTTTACTGTGTCCCACGCAGGATCACATTGACGAATTAACGCAGAATTTGCGTCGCTATGACATACTATAGGAGCCATGCCTTCTGGTTCCCAATCGAGTATTGTTTCCCCGGCAACGAAAGGGCTGTCTGCTAGGAGTGGATTATCTCTTTTCCGATGTACTATTTCATGTTTACTGTGTCCCACGCACCCTCACATTGACGAATTAACGCAGAAATGGCGTCGCTATGACATTCTATAGGAGCCATGCCTTCTGTTTCCCAATCGAGTATTGTTTCCCCGGCAACGAAAGGGCTGTCTGCTAGGAGTGGATTATCTCTTTTCCGATGTACTATTTCATGTTTACTGTGTCCCACGCACCCTCACATTGACGAATTAACGCAGAATTTACGTCGCTATGACATACTATAGGAGCCATGCCTTCTGGTTCCCATTCGAGTATTGTTTCCCCGGCAACGAAAGGGCTGTCTGCTAGGAGTGGATTATCTCTTTTACGATGCACTATTTCATGTTTACTGTGTCCCACGCAGGATCACATTGACGAATTAACGCAGAATTTGCGTCGCTATGACATACTATAGGAGCCATGCCTTCTGGTTCCCAATCGAGTATTGTTTCCCCGGCAACGAAAGGGCTGAATGCTAGGAGTGGATTTTATCTTTTACGATGCACTATTTCATGTTTACTGTGTCCCACGCAGCCTCACATTGACGAATTAACGCAGAATTTGCGTCGCTATGACATACTATAGGAGCCATGCCTTCTGGTTCCCAATCGAGTATTGTTTCCCCGGCAACGAAATGGCTGAATGCTAGGAGTGGATTTTATCTTTTACGATGCACTATTTCATGTTTTCTGTGTCCCACGCAGCCTCACATTGACGAATTAACGCAGAATTTGCGTCGCTATGACATACTATAGGAGCCATGTCTTCTGGTTCCCAATCGAGTATTGTTTCCCCGGCAACGAAAGGGCTGTCTGCTAGGAGTGGAATATCTCTTTTACGATGCACTATTTCATGTTTACTGTGTCCCACGCAGGATCACATTGACGAATTAACGCAGAATTTGCGTCGCTATGACATACTATAGGAGCCATGCCTTCTGGTTCCCAATCGAGTATTGTTTCCCCGGCAACGAAAGGGCTGAATGCTAGGAGTGGATTTTATCTTTTACGATGCACTATTTCATGTTTACTGTGTCCCACGCAGCCTCACATTGACGAATTAACGCAGAATTTGCGTCGCTATGACATACTATAGGAGCCATGCCTTCTGTTTCCCAATTGAGTATTGTTTCCCTGGCAACGAAAGGGCTGAATGCTAGGAGTGGATTATCTCTTTTCCGATGTACTATTTCATGTTTACTGTGTCCCACGCACCCTCACATTGACAAATTAACGCAGAATTTACGTCGCTATGACATACTATAGGAGCCATGCCTTCTGGTTCCCAATCGAGTATTGTTTCCCCGGCAACGAAAGGGCTGTCTGCTAGGAGTGGATTATCTCTTTTACGATGCACTATTTCATGTTTACTGTGTCCCACGCACCCTCACATTGACGAATTAACGCAGAATTTGCGTCGCTATGACATACTATAGGAGCCATGCCTTCTGGTTCCCAATCGAGTATTGTTTCCCCGGCAACGAAAGGGCTGAATGCTAGGAGTGGATTATCTCTTTTCCGATGCACTATTTCATGTTTACTGTGTCCCACGCACCCTCACATTGACGAATTAACGCAGAATTTGCGTCGTTATGACATACTATAGGAGCCATGCCTTCTGGTTCCCAATCTAGTATTGTTTCCCCGGCAACGAAAGGGCTGAATGCTAGGAGTGGATTATCTCTTTTCCGATGCACTATTTCATGTTTACTGTGTCCCACGCACCCTCACATTGACGAATTAACGCAGTATTTACGTCGCTATGACATACTATAGGAGCCATGCCCTCTGGTTCCCAATCGAGTATTGTTTCCCCGGCAACGAAAGGGCTGTCTGCTAGAAGTAAATTATCTCTTTTACGATGCACTATTTCATGTTTACTGTGTCCCACGCAGGATCACATTGACGAATTAACGCAGAAATGGCGTCGCTATGACATACTATAGGAGCCATGCCTTCTGGTTCCCAATCGAGTATTGTTTCCCTGGCAACGAAAGGGCTGAATGCTAGGAGTGGATTATCTCTTTTCCGATGTACTATTTCATGTTTACTGTGTCCCACGCACCCTCACATTGACGAATTAACGCAGAATTTACGTCGCTATGACATACTATAGGAGCCATGCCTTCTGGTTCCCAATCGAGTATTGTTTCCCCGGCAACGAAAGGGCTGTCTGCTAGGAGTGGATTATCTCTTTTACGATGCACTATTTCATGTTTACTGTGTCCCACGCACCCTCACATTGACGAATTAACGCAGAATTTGCGTCGCTATGACATACTATAGGAGCCATGCCTTCTGGTTCCCAATCGAGTATTGTTTCCCCAGCAACGAAAGGGCTGAATGCTAGGAGTGGATTATCTCTTTTCCGATCCACTATTTCATGTTTACTGTGTCCCACGCACCCTCACATTGACGAATTAACGCAGAATTTGCGTCGTTATGACATACTATAGGAGCCATGCCTTCTGGTTCCCAATCGAGTATTGTTTCCCCGGCAACGAAAGGGCTGAATGCTAGGAGTGGATTATCTCTTTTCCGATGCACTATTTCATGTTTACTGTGTCCCACGCAGGATCACATTGACGAATTAACGCAGAATTTGCGTCGCTATGACATACTATAGGAGCCATGCCTTCTGGTTCCCAATCGAGTATTGTTTCCCCGGCAACGAAAGGGCTGTCTGCTAGGAGTGGATTATCTCTTTTCCGATGTACTATTTCATGTTTACTGTGTCCCACGCACCCTCACATTGACGAATTAACGCAGAAATGGCGTCGCTATGACATACTATAGGAGCCATGCCTTCTGTTTCCCAATCGAGTATTGTTTCCGCGGCAACGAAAGGGCTGTCTGCTAGGAGTGGATTATCTCTTTTCCGATGTACTATTTCATGTGTACTGTGTCCCACGCACCCTCACATTGACGAATTAACGCAAAATTTACGTCGCTATGACATACTATAGGAGCCATGCCTTCTGGTTCCCAATCGAGTATTGTTTCCCCGGCAACGAAAGGGCTGTCTGCTAGGAGTGGATTATCTCTTTTACGATGCACTATTTCATGTTTACTGTGTCCCACGCACCCTCACATTGACGAATTAACGCAGAATTTGCGTCGCTATGACATACTATAGGAGCCATGCCTTCTGGTTCCCAATCGAGTATTGTTTCCCCGGCAACGAAAGGGCTGAATGCTAGGAGTGGATTTTATCTTTTACGATGCACTATTTCATGTTTACTGTGTCCCACGCAGCCTCACATTGACGAATTAACGCAGAATTTGCGTCGCTATGACATACTATAGGAGCCATGCCTTCTGGTTCCCAATCGAGTATTGTTTCCCCGGCAACGAAATGGCTGAATGCTAGGAGTGGATTTTATCTTTTACGATGCACTATTTCATGTTTTCTGTGTCCCACGCAGCCTCACATTGACGAATTAACGCAGAATTTGCGTCGCTATGACATACTATAGGAGCCATGCCTTCTGGTTCCCAATCGAGTATTGTTTCCCCGGCAACGAAAGGGCTGTCTGCTAGGAGTGGATTATCTCTTTTACGATGCACTATTTCATGTTTACTGTGTCCCACGCAGGATCACATTGACGAATTAACGCAGAATTTGCGTCGCTATGACATACTATAGGAGCCATGCCTTCTGGTTCCCAATCGAGTATTGTTTCCCCGGCAACGAAAGGGCTGAATGCTAGGAGTGGATTTTATCTTTTACGATGCACTATTTCATGTTTACTGTGTCCCACGCAGCCTCACATTGACGAATTAACGCAGAATTTGCGTCGCTATGACATACTATAGGAGCCATGCCTTCTGGTTCCCAATCGAGTATTGTTTCCCCGGCAACGAAAGGGCTGAATGCTAGGAGTGGATTTTATCTTTTACGATGCACTATTTCATGTTTTCTGTGTCCCACGCAGCCTCACATTGACGAATTAACGCAGAATTTGCGTCGCTATGACATACTATAGGAGCCATGCCTTCTGGTTCCCAATCGAGTATTGTTTCCCCGGCAACGAAAGGGCTGTCTGCTAGGAGTGGATTATCTCTTTTACGATGCACTATTTCATGTTTACTGTGTCCCACGCAGGATCACATTGACGAATTAACGCAGAATTTTCGTCGCTGTGACATACTATAGGAGCCATGCCATCTGGTTCCCAATCGAGTATTGTTTCCCCGGCAACGAAAGGGCTGTCTGCTAGGAGTGGATTATCTCTTTTACGATGCACTATTTCATGTTTACTGTGTCCCACGCAGGATCACATTGACGAATTAACGCAGAATTTGCGTCGCTATGACATACTATAGGAGCCATGCCTTCTGGTTCCCAATCGAATATTGTTTCCGCGGCAACGAAAGGGCTGTCTGCTAGGAGTGGATTATCTCTTTTACGATGCACTATTTCATGTTTACTGTGTCCCACGTACCCTCACATTGACGAATTAACGCAGAATTTGCGTCGCTATGACATATTATAGGAGCCAAGCCTTCTGGTTCCCAATTGAGTATTGTTTCCCCGGCAACGAAAGGGCTGTCTGCTAGTAGTGGATTATCTCTTTTACGATGCACTATTTCATGTTTACTGTGTCCCACGCACCCTCACATTGACGAATTAACGCAGAAATGGCGTCGCTATGACATACTATAGGAGCCATGCCTTCTGTTTCCCAATCGAGTATTGTTTCCCCGGCAACGAAAGGGCTGTCTGCTAGGAGTGGATTATCTCTTTTCCGATGTACTATTTCATGTTTACTGTGTCCCACGCACCCTCACATTGACGAATTAACGCAGAATTTACGTCGCTATGACATACTATAGGAGCCATGCCTTCTGGTTCCCGATCGAGTATTGTTTCCCCGGCAACGAAAGGGCTGTCTGCTAGGAGTGGATTATCTCTTTTACGATGCACTATTTCATGTTTACTGTGTCCCACGCAGGATCACATTGACGAATTAACGCAGAATTTGCGTCGCTATGACATACTATAGGAGCCATGCCTTCTGGTTCCCAATCGAGTATTGTTTCCCCGGCAACGAAAGGGCTGAATGCTAGGAGTGGATTTTATCTTTTACGATGCACTATTTCATGTTTACTGTGTCCCACGCAGCCTCACATTGACGAATTAACGCAGAATTTGCGTCGCTATGACATACTATAGGAGCCATGCCTTCTGGTTCCCAATCGAGTATTGTTTCCCCGGCAACGAAATGGCTGAATGCTAGGAGTGGATTTTATCTTTTACGATGCACTATTTCATGTTTTCTGTGTCCCACGCAGCCTCACATTGACGAATTAACGCAGAATTTGCGTCGCTATGACATACTATAGGAGCCATGCCTTCTGGTTCCCAATCGAGTATTGTTTCCCCGGCAACGAAAGGGCTGTCTGCTAGGAGTGGATTATCTCTTTTACGATGCACTATTTCATGTTTACTGTGTCCCACGCAGGATCACATTGACGAATTAACGCAGAATTTGCGTCGCTATGACATACTATAGGAGCCATGCCTTCTGGTTCCCAATCGAGTATTGTTTCCCCGGCAACGAAAGGGCTGAATGCTAGGAGTGGATTTTATCTTTTACGATGCACTATTTCATGTTTACTGTGTCCCACGCAGCCTCACATTGACGAATTAACGCAGAATTTGCGTCGCTATGACATACTATAGGAGCCATGCCTTCTGGTTCCCAATCGAGTATTGTTTCCCCGGCAACGAAAGGGCTGAATGCTAGGAGTGGATTTTATCTTTTACGATGCACTATTTCATGTTTTCTGTGTCCCACGCAGCCTCACATTGACGAATTAACGCAGAATTTGCGTCGCTATGACATACTATAGGAGCCATGCCTTCTGGTTCCCAATCGAGTATTGTTTCCCCGGCAACGAAAGGGCTGTCTGCTAGGAGTGGATTATCTCTTTTACGATGCACTATTTCATGTTTACTGTGTCCCACGCACCCTCACATTGACGAATTAACGCAGAATTTGCGTCGCTATGACATACTATAGGAGCCATGCCTTCTGGTTCCCAATCGAGTATTGTTTCCCCGGCAACGAAAGTGCTGTCTGCTAGGAGTGGATTATCTCTTTTCCGATGTACTATTTCATGTTTACTGTGTCCCACGCACCCTCACATTGACGAATTAACGCAGAAATGGCGTCGCTATGACATACTATAGGAGCCATGCCTTCTGGTTCCCAATCGAGTATTGTCTCCCCGGCAACGAAAGGGCTGTCTGCTAGGAGTGGATTATCTCTTTTCCGATGTACTATTTCGTGTTTACTGTGTCCCACGCACCCTCACATTGACGAATTAACGCAGAATTTACGTCGCTATGACATACTATAGGAGCCATGCCTTCTGGTTCCCAATCGAGTATTGTTTCCCCGGCAACGAAAGGGCTGTCTGCTAGGAGTGGATTTTATCTTTTACGATGCACTATTTCATGTTTACTGTGTCCCACGCAGGATCACATTGACGAATTAACGCAGAATTTGCGTCGCTATGACATACTATAGGAGCCATGCCTTCTGGTTCCCAATCGAGTATTGTTTCCCCGGCAACGAAACGGCTGTCTGCTAGGAGTGGATTATCTCTTTTACGATGCACTATTTCATGTTTACTGTGTCCCACGCAGGATCATATTGACGAATTAACGCAGAATTTGCGTCGCTATGACATACTATAGGAGCCATGCCTTCTGGTTCCCAATCGAGTATTGTTTCCCCGGCAACGAAAGGGCTGTCTGCTAGGAGTGGATTATCTCTTTTACGATGCACTATTTCATGTTTACTGTGTCCCACGCAGGATCACATTGACGAATTAACGCAGAATTTGCGTCGCTATGACATACTATAGGAGCCATGCCTTCTGGTTCCCAATCGAATATTGTTTCCGCGGCAACGAAAGGGCTGTCTGCTAGGAGTGGATTGTCTCTTTTACGATGCACTATTTCATGTTTACTGTGTCCCACGTACCCTCACATTGACGAATTAACGCAGAATTTGCGTCGCTATGACATATTATAGGAGCCAAGCCTTCTGGTTCCCAATTGAGTATTGTTTCCCCGGCAACGAAAGGGCCGTCTGCTAGTAGTGGATTATCTCTTTTACGATGCACTATTTCATGTTTACTGTGTCCCACGCACCCTCACATTGACGAATTAACGCAGAAATGGCGTCGCTATGACATACTATAGGATCCATGCCTTCTGGTTCCCAATCGAGTATTGTTTCCCCGGCAACGAAAGGGCTGTCTGCTAGGAGTGGATTATCTCTTTTACGATACACTATTTCATGTTTACTGTGTCCCACGCAGGATCACATTGACGAATTAACGCAGAATTTTCGTCGCTATGACATACTATAGGAGCCATGCCTTCTGGTTCCCAATCGAGTATTGTTTCCCCGGCAACGAAAGGGCTGTCTGCTAGGAGTGGATTATCTCTTTTACGATGCACTATTTCATGTTTACTGTGTCCCACGCAGGATCACATTGACGAATTAACGCAGCATTTGCGTCGCTATGACATACTATAGGAGCCATGCCTTCTGGTTCCCAATCGAGTATTGTTTGCCCGGCAACGAAAGGGCTGTCTGCTAGGAGTGGATTATCTCCTTTACGATGCACTATTTCATGTTTACTGTGTCCCACGCAGGATCACATTGACGAATTAACGCAGAATTTGCGTCGCTATGACATACTATAGGAGCCATGCCTTCTGGTTCCCAATCGAGTATTGTTTCCCCGGCAACGAAAGGGCTGAATGCTAGGGGTGGATTTTATCTTTTACGATGCACTATTTCATGTTTACTGTGTCCCACGCAGCCTCACATTGACGAATTAACGCAGAATTTGCGTCGCTATGACATACTATAGGAGCCATGCCTTCTGGTTCCCAATCGAGTATTGTTTCACCGGCAATGAAAGGGCTGTCTGCTAGGAGTGGATTATCTCTTTTACGATGCACTATTTCATGTTTACTGTGTCCCACGCACCCTCACATTGAGGAATTAACGCAGAATTTGCGTCGCTATGACATACTATAGGAGCCATGCCTTCTGTTTCCCAATCGAGTATTGTTTCCCCGGCAACGAAAGGGCTGTCTGCTAGGAGTGGATTATCTCTTTTCCGATGCACTATTTCATGTTTACTGTGTCCCACGCACCCTCACATTGACGAATTAACGCAGAAATGGCGTCGCTATGACATACTATAGGAGCCATGCCTTCTGTTTCCCAATCGTGTATTGTTTCCCCGGCAACGAAAAGGCTGTCTGCTAGGAGTGGATTATCTCTTTTCCGATGCACTATTTCATGTTTACTGTGTCCCACGCACCCTCACATTGACGAATTAACGCAGAAATGGCGTCGCTATGACATACTATAGGAGCCATGCCATCTGTTTCCCAATCGAGTATTGTTTCCCCGGCAACGAAAGGGCTGTCTGCTAGGAGTGGATTATCTCTTTTCCCATGCACTATTGCATGTTTACTGTGTCCCACGCACCCTCACATTGACGAATTAACGCAGAAATGGCGTCGCTATGACATACTATAGGAGCCATGCCTTCTGTTTCCCAATCGAGTATTGTTTCCCCGGCAACGAAAGGGCTGTCTGCTAGGAGTGGATTATCTCTTTTCCGATGCACTATTTCATGTTTACTGTGTCCCACGCACCCTCACATTGACGAATTAACGCAGAAATGGCGTCGCTATGACATACTATAGGAGCCATGCCTTCTGGTTCCCAATCGAGTATTGTTTCCCCGGCAACGAAAGGGCTGTCTGCTAGGAGTGGATTATCTCTTTTACGATGCACTATTTCATGTTTACTGTGTCCCACGCAGGATCACATTGACGAATTAACGCAGAATTTGCGTCGCTATGACATACTATAGGAGCCATGCCTTCTGGTTCCCAATCGAGTATTGTTTCCCCGGCAACGAAAGGGCTGAATGCTAGGAGTGGATTTTATCTTTTACGATGCACTATTTCGTGTTTACTGTGTCCCACGCAGCCTCACATTGACGAATTAACGCAGAATTTGCGTCGCTATGACATACTATAGGAGCCATGCCTTCTGGTTCCCAATCGAGTATTGTTTCCCCGGCAACGAAATGGCTGAATGCTAGGAGTGGATTTTATCTTTTACGATGCACTATTTCATGTTTTCTGTGTCCCACGCAGCCTCACATTGACGAATTAACGCAGAATTTGCGTCGCTATGACATACTATAGGAGCCATGCCTTCTGGTTCCCAATCGAGTATTGTTTCCCCGGCAACGAAAGGGCTGTCTGCTAGGAGTGGATTATCTCTTTTACGATGCACTATTTCATGTTTACTGTGTCCCACGCAGGATCACATTGACGAATTAACGCAGAATTTGCGTCGCTATGACATACTATAGGAGCCATGCCTTCTGGTTCCCAATCGAGTATTGTTTCCCCGGCAACGAAAGGGCTGAATGCTAGGAGTGGATTTTATCTTTTACGATGCACTATTTCATGTTTACTGTGTCCCACGCAGCCTCACATTGACGAATTAACGCAGAATTTGCGTCGCTATGACATACTATAGGAGCCATGCCTTCTGGTTCCCAATCGAGTATTGTTTCCCCGGCAACGAAAGGGCTGAATGCTAGGAGTGGATTTTATCTTTTACGATGCACTATTTCATGTTTTCTGTGTCCCACGCAGCCTCACATTGACGAATTAACGCAGAATTTGCGTCGCTATGACATACTATAGGAGCCATGCCTTCTGGTTCCCAATCGAGTATTGTTTCCCCGGCAACGAAAGGGCTGTCTGCTAGGAGTGGATTATCTCTTTTACGATGCACTATTTCATGTTTACTGTGTCCCACGCACCCTCACGTTGACGAATTAACGCAGAATTTGCGTCGCTATGACATACTATAGGAGCCATGCCTTCTGGTTCCCAATCGAGTATTGTTTCCCCGGCAACGAAAGTGCTGTCTGCTAGGAGTGGATTATCTCTTTTCCGATGTACTATTTCATGTTTACTGTGTCCCACGCACCCTCACATTGACGAATTAACGCAGAAATGGCGTCGCTATGACATACTATGGGAGCCATGCCTTCTGGTTCCCAATCGAGTATTGTTTCCCCGGCAACGGAAGGGCTGTCTGCTAGGAGTGGATTATCTCTTTTCCGATGTACTATTTCGTGTTTACTGTGTCCCACGCACCCTCACATTGACGAATTAACGCAGAATTTACGTCGCTATGACATACTATAGGAGCCATGCCTTCTGGTTCCCAATCGAGTATTGTTTCCCCGGCAACGAAAGGGCTGTCTGCTAGGAGTGGATTTTATCTTTTACGATGCACTATTTCATGTTTACTGTGTCCCACGCAGGATCACATTGACGAATTAACGCAGAATTTGCGTCGCTATGACATACTATAGGAGCCATGCCTTCTGGTTCCCAATCGAGTATTGTTTCCCCGGCAACGAAACGGCTGTCTGCTAGGAGTGGATTATCTCTTTTACGATGCACTATTTCATGTTTACTGTGTCCCACGCAGGATCACATTGACGAATTAACGCAGAATTTGCGTCGCTATGACATACTATAGGAGCCATGCCTTCTGGTTCCCAATCGAGTATTGTTTCCCCGGCAACGAAGGGGCTGTCTGCTAGGAGTGGATTATCTCTTTTACGATGCACTATTTCATGTTTACTGTGTCTCACGCAGGATCACATTGACGAATTAACGCAGAATTTGCGTCGCTATGACATACTATAGGAGCCATGCCTTCTGGTTCCCAATCGAGTATTGTTTCCCCGGCAACGAAAGGGCTGTCTGCTAGGAGTGGATTATCTCTTTTACGATGCACTATTTCATGTTTACTGTGTCTCACGCAGGATCACATTGACGAATTAACGCAGAATTTGCGTCGCTATGACATACTATAGGAGCCATGCCTTCTGGTTCCCAATCGAATATTGTTTCCGCGGCAACGAAAGGGCTGTCTGCTAGGAGTGGATTATCTCTTTTACGATGCACTATTTCATGTTTACTGTGTCCCACGTACCCTCACATTGACGAATTAACGCAGAATTTGCGTCGCTATGACATATTATAGGAGCCAAGCCTTCTGGTTCCCAATTGAGTATTGTTTCCCCGGCAACGAAAGGGCTGTCTGCTAGTAGTGGATTATCTCTTTTACGATGCACTATTTCATGTTTACTGTGTCCCACGCACCCTCACATTGACGAATTAACGCAGAAATGGCGTCGCTATGACATACTATAGGAGCCATGCCTTCTGTTTCCCAATCGAGTATTGTTTCCCCGGCAACGAAAGGGCTGTCTGCTAGGAGTGGATTATCTCTTTTACGATACACTATTTCATGTTTACTGTGTCCCACGCAGGATCACATTGACGAATTAACGCAGAATTTTCGTCGCTATGACATACTATAGGAGCCATGCCTTCTGGTTCCCAATCGAGTATTGTTTCCCTGGCAACGAAAGGGCTGTCTGCTAGGAGTGGATTATCTCTTTTACGATGCACTATTTCATGTTTACTGTGTCCCACGCAGGATCACATTGACGAATTAACGCAGCATTTGCGTCGCTATGACATACTATAGGAGCCATGCCTTCTGGTTCCCAATCGAGTATTGTTTGCCCGGCAACGAAAGGGCTGTCTGCTAGGAGTGGATTATCTCCTTTACGATGCACTATTTCATGTTTACTGTGTCCCACGCAGGATCACATTGACGAATTAACGCAGAATTTGCGTCGCTATGACATACTATAGGAGCCATGCCTTCTGTTTCCCAATCGAGTATTGTTTCCCCCGGCAACGAAAGGGCTGTCTGCTAGGAGTGGATTATCTCTTTTCCGATGCACTATTTCATGTTTACTGTGTCCCACGCACCCTCACATTGACGAATTACGCAGAATTTGCGTCGCTATGACATACTATAGGAGCCATGCCTTCTGGTTCCCAATCGAGTATTGTTTCCTCGGCAACGAAAGGGCTGTCTGCTAGGAGTGGATTATCTCTTTTACGATGCACTATTTCATGTTTACTGTGTCCCACGCACCCTCACATTGACGAATTAACGCAGAAATGGCGTCGCTATGACATACTATAGGAGCCATGCCTTCTGTTTCCCAATCGTGTATTGTTTCCCCGGCAACGAAAAGGCTGTCTGCTAGGAGTGGATTATCTCTTTTCCGATGCACTATTTCATGTTTACTGTGTCCCACGCACCCTCACATTGACGAATTAACGCAGAAATGGCGTCGCTATGACATACTATAGGAGCCATGCCTTCTGGTTCCCAATCGAGTATTGTTTCCCCGGCAACGAAAGGGCTGAATGCTAGGAGTGGATTTTATCTTTTACGATGCACTATTTCATGTTTACTGTGTCCCACGCAGCCTCACATTGACGAATTAACGCAGAATTTGCGTCGCTATGACATACTATAGGAGCCATGCCTTCTGGTTCCCAATCGAGTATTGTTTCCCCGGCAACGAAAGGGCTGAATGCTAGGAGTGGATTTTATCTTTTACGATGCACTATTTCATGTTTTCTGTGTCCCACGCAGCCTCACATTGACGAATTAACGCAGAATTTGCGTCGCTATGACATACTATAGGAGCCATGCCTTCTGGTTCCCAATCGAGTATTGTTTCCCCGGCAACGAAAGGGCTGTCTGCTAGGAGTGGATTATCTCTTTTACGATGCACTATTTCATGTTTACTGTGTCCCACGCAGGATCACATTGACGAATTAACGCAGAATTTGCGTCGCTATGACATACTATAGGAGCCATGCCTTCTGGTTCCCAATCGAGTATTGTTTCCCCGGCAACGAAAGGGCTGAATGCTGGGAGTGGATTTTATCTTTTACGATGCACTATTTCATGTTTACTGTGTCCCACGCAGCCTCACATTGACGAATTAACGCAGAATTTGCGTCGCTATGACATACTATAGGAGCCATGCCTTCTGGTTCCCAATCGAGTATTGTTTCCCCGGCAACGAAAGGGCTGAATGCTAGGAGTGGATTTTATCTTTTACGATGCACTATTTCATGTTTTCTGTGTCCCACGCAGCCTCACATTGACGAATTAACGCAGAATTTGCGTCGCTATGACATACTATAGGAGCCATGCCTTCTGGTTCCCAATCGAGTATTGTTTCCCCGGCAACGAAAGGGCTGTCTGCTAGGAGTGGATTATCTCTTTTACGATGCACTATTTCATGTTTACTGTGTCCCACGCACCCTCACGTTGACGAATTAACGCAGAATTTGCGTCGCTATGACATACTATAGGAGCCATGCCTTCTGGTTCCCAATCGAGTATTGTTTCCCCGGCAACGAAAGTGCTGTCTGCTAGGAGTGGATTATCTCTTTTCCGATGTACTATTTCATGTTTACTGTGTCCCACGCACCCTCACATTGACGAATTAACGCAGAAATGGCGTCGCTATGACATACTATGGGAGCCATGCCTTCTGGTTCCCAATCGAGTATTGTTTCCCCGGCAACGGAAGGGCTGTCTGCTAGGAGTGGATTATCTCTTTTCCGATGTACTATTTCGTGTAACACGCGATCTAGTGTCCCTCACATTGACGAATTAACGCAGAATTTACGTCGCTATGACATACTATAGGAGCCATGCCTTCTGGTTCCCAATCGAGTATTGTTTCCCCGGCAACGAAAGGGCTGTCTGCTAGGAGTGGATTTTATCTTTTACGATGCACTATTTCATGTTTACTGTGTCCCACGCAGGATCACATTGACGAATTAACGCAGAATTTGCGTCGCTATGACATACTATAGGAGCCATGCCTTCTGGTTCCCAATCGAGTATTGTTTCCCCGGCAACGAAACGGCTGTCTGCTAGGAGTGGATTATCTCTTTTACGATGCACTATTTCATGTTTACTGTGTCCCACGCAGGATCACATTGACGAATTAACGCAGAATTTGCGTCGCTATGACATACTATAGGAGCCATGCCTTCTGGTTCCCAATCGAGTATTGTTTCCCCGGCAACGAAAGGGCTGTCTGCTAGGAGTGGATTATCTCTTTTACGATGCACTATTTCATGTTTACTGTGTCTCACGCAGGATCACATTGACGAATTAACGCAGAATTTGCGTCGCTATGACATACTATAGGAGCCATGCCTTCTGGTTCCCAATCGAGTATTGTTTCCCCGGCAACGAAAGGGCTGTCTGCTAGGAGTGGATTATCTCTTTTACGATGCACTATTTCATGTTTACTGTGTCTCACGCAGGATCACATTGACGAATTAACGCAGAATTTGCGTCGCTATGACATACTATAGGAGCCATGCCTTCTGGTTCCCAATCGAATATTGTTTCAGCGGCAACGAAAGGGCTGTCTGCTAGGAGTGGATTATCTCTTTTACGATGCACTATTTCATGTTTACTGTGTCCCACGTACCCTCACATTGACGAATTAACGCAGAATTTGCGTCGCTATGACATATTATAGGAGCCAAGCCTTCTGGTTCCCAATTGAGTATTGTTTCCCCGGCAACGAAAGGGCTGTCTGCTAGTAGTGGATTATCTCTTTTACGATGCACTATTTCATGTTTACTGTGTCCCACGCACCCTCACATTGACGAATTAACGCAGAAATGGCGTCGCTATGACATACTATAGGAGCCATGCCTTCTGTTTCCCAATCGAGTATTGTTTCCCTGGCAACGAAAGGGCTGTCTGCTAGGAGTGGATTATCTCTTTTACGATACACTATTTCATGTTTACTGTGTCCCACGCAGGATCACATTGACGAATTAACGCAGAATTTTCGTCGCTATGACATACTATAGGAGCCATGCCTTCTGGTTCCCAATCGAGTATTGTTTCCCTGGCAACGAAAGGGCTGTCTGCTAGGAGTGGATTATCTCTTTTACGATGCACTATTTCATGTTTACTGTGTCCCACGCAGGATCACATTGACGAATTAACGCAGCATTTGCGTCGCTATGACATACTATAGGAGCCATGCCTTCTGGTTCCCAATCGAGTATTGTTTGCCCGGCAACGAAAGGGCTGTCTGCTAGGAGTGGATTATCTCCTTTACGATGCACTATTTCATGTTTACTGTGTCCCACGCAGGATCACATTGACGAATTAACGCAGAATTTGCGTCGCTATGACATACTATAGGAGCCATGCCTTCTGTTTCCCAATCGAGTATTGTTTCCCCGGCAACGAAAGGGCTGTCTGCTAGGAGTGGATTATCTCTTTTCCGATGCACTATTTCATGTTTACTGTGTCCCACGCACCCTCACATTGACGAATTACGCAGAATTTGCGTCGCTATGACATACTATAGGAGCCATGCCTTCTGGTTCCCAATCGAGTATTGTTTCCTCGGCAACGAAAGGGCTGTCTGCTAGGAGTGGATTATCTCTTTTACGATGCACTATTTCATGTTTACTGTGTCCCACGCACCCTCACATTGACGAATTAACGCAGAAATGGCGTCGCTATGACATACTATAGGAGCCATGCCTTCTGTTTCCCAATCGTGTATTGTTTCCCCGGCAACGAAAAGGCTGTCTGCTAGGAGTGGATTATCTCTTTTCCGATGCACTATTTCATGTTTACTGTGTCCCACGCACCCTCACATTGACGAATTAACGCAGAAATGGCGTCGCTATGACATACTATAGGAGCCATGCCTTCTGGTTCCCAATCGAGTATTGTTTCCCCGGCAACGAAAGGGCTGAATGCTAGGAGTGGATTTTATCTTTTACGATGCACTATTTCATGTTTACTGTGTCCCACGCAGCCTCACATTGACGAATTAACGCAGAATTTGCGTCGCTATGACATACTATAGGAGCCATGCCTTCTGGTTCCCAATCGAGTATTGTTTCCCCGGCAACGAAAGGGCTGAATGCTAGGAGTGGATTTTATCTTTTACGATGCACTATTTCATGTTTTCTGTGTCCCACGCAGCCTCACATTGACGAATTAACGCAGAATTTGCGTCGCTATGACATACTATAGGAGCCATGCCTTCTGGTTCCCAATCGAGTATTGTTTCCCCGGCAACGAAAGGGCTGTCTGCTAGGAGTGGATTATCTCTTTTACGATGCACTATTTCATGTTTACTGTGTCCCACGCACCCTCACATTGACGAATTAACGCAGAATTTGCGTCGCTATGACATACTATAGGAGCCATGCCTTCTGGTTCCCAATCGAGTATTGTTTCCCCGGCAACGAAAGTGCTGTCTGCTAGGAGTGGATTATCTCTTTTCCGATGTACTATTTCATGTTTACTGTGTCCCACGCAGGATCACATTGACGAATTAACGCAGAATTTGCGTCGCTATGACATACTATAGGAGCCATGCCTTCTGGTTCCCAATCGAGTATTGTTTCCCCGGCAACGAAACGGCTGTCTGCTAGGAGTGGATTATCTCTTTTACGATGCACTATTTCATGTTTACTGTGTCCCACGCAGGATCACATTGACGAATTAACGCAGAATTTGCGTCGCTATGACATACTATAGGAGCCATGCCTTCTGGTTCCCAATCGAATGTTGTTTCCGCGGCAACGAAAGGGCTGTCTGCTAGGAGTGGATTATCTCTTTTACGATGCACTATTTCATGTTTACTGTGTCCCACGTACCCTCACATTGACGAATTAACGCAGAATTTGCGTCGCTATGACATATTATAGGAGCCAAGCCTTCTGGTTCCCAATTGAGTATTGTTTCCCCGGCAACGAAAGGGCTGTCTGCTAGTAGTGGATTATCTCTTTTACGATGCACTATTTCATGTTTACTGTGTCCCACGCAGGATCACATTGACGAATTAACGCAGCATTTGCGTCGCTATGACATACTATAGGAGCCATGCCTTCTGGTTCCCAATCGAGTATTGTTTGCCCGGCAACGAAAGGGCTGTCTGCTAGGAGTGGATTATCTCCTTTACGATGCACTATTTCAAGTTTACTGTGTCCCACGCAGGATCACATTGACGAATTAACGCAGAATTTGCGTCGCTATGACATACTATAGGAGCCATGCCTTCTGGTTCCCAATCGAGTATTGTTTCCCCGGCAACGAAAGGGCTGAATGCTAGGGGTGGATTTTATCTTTTACGATGCACTATTTCATGTTTACTGTGTCCCACGCAGCCTCACATTGACGAATTAACGCAGAATTTGCGTCGCGATGACATACTATAGCAGCCATGCCTTCTGGTTCCCAATCGAGTATTGTTTCCCCGGCAATGAAAGGGCTGTCTGCTAGGAGTGGATTATCTCTTTTACGATGCACTATTTCATGTTTACTGTGTCCCACGCACCCTCACATTGAGGAATTAACGCAGAATTTGCGTCGCTATGACATACTATAGGAGCCATGCCTTCTGTTTCCCAATCGAGTATTGTTTCCCCGGCAACGAAAGGGCTGTCTGCTAGGAGTGGATTATCTCTTTTCCGATGCACTCTTTCATGTTTACTGTGTCCCACGCACCCTCACATTGACGAATTACGCAGAATTTGCGTCGCTATGACATACTATAGGAGCCATGCCTTCTCGTTCCCACTCGAGTATTGTTTCCTCGGCAACGAAAGGGCTGTCTGCTAGGAGTGGATTATCTCTTTTACGATGCACTATTTCATGTTTACTGTGTCCCACGCACCCTCACATTGACGAATTAACGCAGAAATGGCGTCGCTATGACATACTATAGGAGCCATGCCTTCTGTTTCCCAATCGTGTATTGTTTCCCCGGCAACGAAAAGGCTGTCTGCTAGGAGTGGATTATCTCTTTTCCGATGCACTATTTCATGTTTACTGTGTCCCACGCACCCTCACATTGACGAATTAACGCAGAAATGGCGTCGCTATGACATACTATAGGAGCCATGCCTTCTGTTTCCCAATCGAGTATTGTTTCCCCGGCAACGAAAGGGCTGTCTGCTAGGAGTGGATTATCTCTTTTCCCATGCACTATTTCATGTTTACTGTGTCCCACGCACCCTCACATTGACGAATTAACGCAGAAATGGCGTCGCTATGACATACTATAGGAGCCATGCCTTCTGTTTCCCAATCGAGTATTGTTTCCCCGAAAACGAAAGGGCTGTCTGCTAGGAGTGGATTATCTCTTTTCCCATGCACTATTTCATGTTTACTGTGTCCCACGCACCCTCACATTGACGAATTAACGCAGAATTTGCGTCGCTATGACATACTATAGGAGCCAAGCCTTCTGGTTCCCAATTGAGTATTGTTTCCCTGGCAACGAAAGGGCTGTCTGCTAGTAGTGGATTATCTCTTTTACGATGCACTATTTCATGTTTACTGTGTCCCACGCACCCTCACATTGACGAATTAACGCAGAAATGGCGTCGCTATGACATACTATAGGATCCATGCCTTCTGGTTCCCAATCGAGTATTGTTTCCCCGGCAACGAAAGGGCTGTCTGCTAGGAGTGGATTATCTCTTTTACGATACACTATTTCATGTTTACTGTGTCCCACGCAGGATCACATTGACGAATTAACGCAGAATTTTCGTCGCTATGACATACTATAGGAGCCATGCTTTCTGGTTCCCAGTCGAGTATTGTTTCCCCGGCAACGAAAGGGCTGTCTGCTAGGAGTGGATTATCTCTTTTACGATGCACTATTTCATGTTTACTGTGTCCCACGCAGGATCACATTGACGAATTAACGCAGAATTTGCGTCGCTATGACATACTATAGGAGCCATGCCTTCTGGTTCCCAATCGAGTATTGTTTCCCCGGCAACGAAAGGGCTGAATGCTAGGGGTGGATTTTATCTTTTACGATGCACTATTTCATGTTTACTGTGTCCCACGCAGCCTCACATTGACGAATTAACGCAGAATTTGCGTCGCTATGACATACTATAGGAGCCATGCCTTCTGTTTCCCAATCGAGTATTGTTTCCCCGGCAACGAAAGGGCTGTCTGCTAGGAGTGGATTATCTCTTTTCCCATGCACTATTTCATGTTTACTGTGTCCCACGCACCCTCACATTGACGAATTAACGCAGAAATGGCGTCGCTATGACATACTATAGGAGCCATGCCTTCTGTTTCCCAATCGAGTATTGTTTCCCCGGCAACGAAAGGGCTGTCTGCTAGGAGTGGATTATCTCTTTTCCGATGCACTATTTCATGTTTACTGTGTCCCACGCACCCTCACATTGACGAATTAACGCAGAAATGGCGTCGCTATGACATACTATAGGAGCCATGCCTTCTTTTTCCCAATCGAGTATTGTTTCCCCGGCAACGAAAGGGCTGTCTGCTAGGAGTGGATTTTATCTTTTACGATGCACTATTTCATGTTTACTGTGTCACACGCAGGATCACATTGACGAACTAACGCAGAATTTGCGTCGCTATGACATACTATAGGAACCATGCCTTCTGGTTCCCAATCGAGTATTGTTTCCCCGGCAACGAAAGGGCTGTCTGCTAGGAGTGGATTATCTCTTTTACGATGCACTATTTCATGTTTACTGTGTCCCACGCAGGATCACATTGACGAATTAACGCAGAATTTGCGTCGCTATGACATACTATAGGAGCCATGCCTTCTGGTTCCCAATCGAGTATTGTTTCCCCGGCAACGAAAGGGCTGTCTGCTAGGAGTGGATTATCTCTTTTACGATGCACTATTTCATGTTTACTGTGTCCCACGCAGGATCACATTGACGAATTAACGCAGAATTTGCGTCGCTATGACATACTATAGGAGCCATGCCTTCTGGTTCCCAATCGAATATTGTTTCCCCGGCAACGAAAGGGCTGTCTGCTAGTAGTGGATTATCTCTTTTACGATGCACTATTTCATGTTTACTGTGTCCCACGCACCCTCACATTGACGAATTAACGCAGAAATGGCGTCGCTATGACATACTATAGGATCCATGCCTTCTGGTTCCCAATCGAGTATTGTTTCCCCGGCAACGAAAGGGCTGTCTGCTAGGAGTGGATTATCTCTTTTACGATACACTATTTCATGTTTACTGTGTCCCACGCAGGATCACATTGACGAATTAACGCAGAATTTTCGTCGCTATGACATACTATAGGAGCCATGCCTTCTGGTTCCCAATCGAGTATTGTTTCCCCGGCAACGAAAGGGCTGTCGGCTAGGAGTGGATTATCTCTTTTACGATGCACTATTTCATGTTTACTGTGTCCCACGCAGGATCACATTGACGAATTAACGCAGAATTTGCGTCGCTATGACATACTATAGGAGCCATGCCTTCTGGTTCCCAATCGAGTATTGTTTGCCCGGCAACGAAAGGGCTGTCTGCTAGGAGTGGATTATCTCCTTTACGATGCACTATTTCATGTTTACTGTGTCCCACGCAGGATCACATTGACGAATTAACGCAGAATTTGCGTCGCTATGACATACTATAGGAGCTATGCCTTCTGGTTCCCAATCGAGTATTGTTTCCCCGGCAACGAAAGGGCTGAATGCTAGGGGTGGATTTTATCTTTTACGATGCACTATTTCATGTTTACTGTGTCCCACGCAGCCTCACATTGACGAATTAACGCAGAATTTGCGTCGCTATGACATACTATAGGAGCCATGCCTTCTGGTTCCCAATCGAGTATTGTTTCCCCGGCAATGAAAGGGCTGTCTGCTAGGAGTGGATTATCTCTTTTACGATGCACTATTTCATGTTTACTGTAACACGCGATCTAGTGTATTGACGAATTACGCAGAATTTGCGTCGCTATGACGTACTATAGGAGCCATGCCTTCTGGTTCCCAATCGAGTATTGTTTCCTCGGCAACGAAAGGGCTGTCTGCTAGGAGTGGATTATCTCTTTTCCGATGCACTATTTCATGTTTACTGTGTCCCACGCACCCTCACATTGACGAATTAACGCAGAAATGGCGTCGCTATGACATACTATAGGAGCCATGCCTTCTGTTTCCCAATCGTGTATTTTTCCCCGGCAACGAAAAGGCTGTCTGCTAGGAGTGGATTATCTCTTTTCCGATGCACTATTTCATGTTTACTGTGTCCCACGCACCCTCACATTGACGAATTAACGCAGAAATGGCGTCGCTATGACATACTATAGGAGCCATGCCTTCTGTTTCCCAATCGAGTATTGTTTCCCCGGCAACGAAAGGGCTGTCTGCTAGGAGTGGATTATCTCTTTTCCGATGCACTATTTCATGTTTACTGTGTCCCACGCACCCTCACATTGACGAGTTAACGCAGAAATGGCGTCGCTATGACATACTATAGGAGCCATGCCTTCTGTTTCCCAATCGAGTATTTTTTCCCCGGCAACGAAAGGGCTGTCTGCTAGGAGTGGATTATCTCTTTTCCGATGCACTATTTCATGTTTACTGTGTCCCACGCACCCTCACATTGACGAATTAACGCAGAAATGGCGTCGCTATGACATACTATAGGAGCCATGCCTTCTGTTTCCCAATCGAGTATTGTTTCCCCGGCAACGAAAGGGCTGTCTGCTAGGAGTGGATTATCTCTTTTACGATGCACTATTTCATGTTTACTGTGTCCCACGCACCCTCACATTGACGAATTAACGCAGAATTTACGTCGCTATGACATACTATAGGAGCCATGCCTTCTGGTTCCCAATCGAGTATTGTTTCCCCGGCAACGAAAGGGCTGTCTGCTAGGAGTGGATTATCTCTTTTACGATGCACTATTTCATGTTTACTGTGTCCCACGCACCCTCACATTGACGAATTAACGCAGAAATGGCGTCGCTATGACATACTATAGGAGCCATGCCTTCTGTTTCCCAATCGAGTATTGTTTCCCCGGCAACGAAAGGGCTGTCTGCTAGGAGTGGATTATCTCCTTTACGATGCACTATTTCATGTTTACTGTGTCCCACGCACCCTCACATTGACGGATTAACGAAGAATTTGCGTCGCTATGACTTACTATAGGAGCCATGCCTTCTGGTTCCCAATCGAGTATTGTTTCCCCGGAAAAGAAAGGGCTGAATCCTAGGAGTGGATTATCTCTTTTACGATGCACTATTTCATGTTTACTGTGTCCCACGCACCCTCACATTGACGAATTAACGCAGAAATGGCGTCGCTATGACATACTATAGGAGCCATGCCTTCTGGTTCCCAATCGAGTATTGTTTCCCCGGCAACGAAAGGGCTGTCTGCTAGGAGTGGATTATCTCTTTTACGATGCAGTATTTCATGTTTACTGTGTCCTACGCACCCTCACATTGACGAATTAACGCAGAAATGGCGTCGCTATGACATACTATAGGAGCCATGCCTTCTGTTTCCCAATCGAGTATTGTTTCCCCGGCAACGAAAGGGCTGTCTGCTAGGAGTGGATTATCTCTTTTACGATGCAGTATTTCATGTTTACTGTGTCCCACGCACCCTCACATTGACGAATTAACGCAGAAATGGCGTCGCTATGACATACTATAGGAGCCATGCCTTCTGTTTCCCAATCGAGTATTGTTTCCCCGGCAACGAAAGGGCTGTCTGCTAGGAGTGGATTATCTCTTTTACGATGCACTATTTCATGTTTACTGTGTCCCACGCACCCTCACATTGACGAATTAACGCAGAATTTACGTCGCTATGACATACTATAGGAGCCATGCCTTCTGGTTCCCAATCGAGTATTGTTTCCCCGGCAACGAAAGGGCTGTCTGCTAGGAGTGGATTATCTCTTTTACGATGCACTATTTCATGTTTACTGTGTCCCACGCACCCTCACATTGACGAATTAACGCAGAAATGGCGTCGCTATGACATACTATAGGAGCCATGCCTTCTGTTTCCCAATCGAGTATTGTTTCCCCGGCAACGAAAGGGCTGTCTGCTAGGAGTGGATTATCTCTTTTACGATGCAGTATTTCATGTTTACTGTGTCCCACGCACCCTCACATTGACGAATTAACGCAGAAATGGCGTCGCTATGACATACTATAGGAGCCATGCCTTCTGTTTCCCAATCGAGTATTGTTTCCCCGGCAACGAAAGGGCTGTCTGCTAGGAGTGGATTATCTCTTTTACGATGCACTATTTCATGTTTACTGTGTCCCACGCACCCTCACATTGACGAATTAACGCAGAATTTACGTCGCTATGACATACTATAGGAGCCATGCCTTCTGGTTCCCAATCGAGTATTGTTTCCCCGGCAACGAAAGGGCTGTCTGCTAGGAGTGGATTATCTCTTTTACGATGCACTATTTCATGTTTACTGTGTCCCACGCACCCTCACATTGACGAATTAACGCAGAATTTACGTCGCTATGACATACTATAGGAGCCATGCCTTCTGGTTCCCAATCGAGTATTGTTTCCCCGGCAACGAAAGGGCTGTCTGCTAGGAGTGGATTATCTCTTTTACGATGCAGTATTTCATGTTTACTGTGTCCTACGCACCCTCACATTGACGAATTAACGCAGAAATGGCGTCGCTATGACATACTATAGGAGCCATGCCTTCTGTTTCCCAATCGAGTATTGTTTCCCCGGCAACGAAAGGGCTGTCTGCTAGGAGTGGATTATCTCTTTTACGATGCAGTATTTTATGTTTACTGTGTCCCACGCACCCTCACATTGACGAATTAACGCAGAAATGGCGTCGCTATGACATACTATAGGAGCCATGCCTTCTGTTTCCCAATCGAGTATTGTTTCCCCGGCAACGAAAGGGCTGTCTGCTAGGAGTGGATTATCTCTTTTACGATGCACTATTTCATGTTTACTGTGTCCCACGCACCCTCACATTGTCGAATTAACGCAGAATTTACGTCGCTATGACATACTATAGGAGCCATGCCTTCTGGTTCCCAATCGAGTATTGTTTCCCCGGCAACGAAAGGGCTGTCTGCTAGGAGTGGATTATCTCTTTTACGATGCACTATTTCATGTTTACTGTGTCCCACGCACCCTCACATTGACGAATTAACGCAGAAATGGCGTCGCTATGACATACTATAGGAGCCATGCCTTCTGTTTCCCAATCGAGTATTGTTTCCCCGGCAACGAAAGGGCTGTCTGCTAGGAGTGGATTATCTCTTTTACGATGCAGTATTTCATGTTTACTGTGTCCCACGCACCCTCACATTGACGAATTAACGCAGAAATGGCGTCGCTATGACATACTATAGGAGCCATGCCTTCTGTTTCCCAATCGAGTATTGTTTCCCCGGCAACGAAAGGGCTGTCTGCTAGGAGTGGATTATCTCTTTTACGATGCAGTATTTCATGTTTACTGTGTCCCACGCACCCTCACATTGACGAATTAACGCAGAAATGGCGTCGCTATGACATACTATAGGAGCCATGCCTTCTGTTTCCCAATCGAGTATTGTTTCCCCGGCAACGAAAGGGCTGTCTGCTAGGAGTGGATTATCTCTTTTACGATGCACTATTTCATGTTTACTGTGTCCCACGCACCCTCACATTGACGAATTAACGCAGAAATGGCGTCGCTATGACATACTATAGGAGCCATGCCTTCTGTTTCCCAATCGAGTATTGTTTCCCCGGCAACGAAAGGGCTGTCTGCTAGGAGTGGATTATCTCTTTTACGATGCACTATTTCATGTTTACTGTGTCCCACGCACCCTCACATTGACGAATTAACGCAGAATTTACGTCGCTATGACATACTATAGGAGCCATGCCTTCTGGTTCCCAATCGAGTATTGTTTCCCCGGCAACGAAAGGGCTGTCTGCTAGGAGTGGATTATCTCTTTTACGATGCACTATTTCATGTTTACTGTGTCCCACGCACCCTCACATTGACGAATTAACGCAGAAATGGCGTCGCTATGACATACTATAGGAGCCATGCCTTCTGTTTCCCAATCGAGTATTGTTTCCCCGGCAACGAAAGGGCTGTCTGCTAGGAGTGGATTATCTCCTTTACGATGCACTATTTCATGTTTACTGTGTCCCACGCACCCTCACATTGACGGATTAACGAAGAATTTGCGTCGCTATGACTTACTATAGGAGCCATGCCTTCTGGTTCCCAATCGAGTATTGTTTCCCCGGAAAAGAAAGGGCTGAATCCTAGGAGTGGATTATCTCTTTTACGATGCACTATTTCATGTTTGCTGTGTCCCACGCACCCTCACATTGACGAATTAACGCAGAAATGGCGTCGCTATGACATACTATAGGAGCCATGCCTTCTGGTTCCCAATCGAGTATTGATTCCCCGGTAACGAAAGGGCTGTCTGCTAGGAGTGGATTATCTCTTTTACGATGCACTATTTCATGTTTTCTGTGTCCCACGCAGGATCACATTGACGAATTAACGCAGAATTTGCGTCGCTATGACATACTATAGGAGCCATGTCTTCTGGTTCCCAATCGAGTATTGTTTCCCCGGCAACGAAAGGGCTGTCTGCTAGGAGTGGATTATCTCTTTTACGATGCACTATTTCATGTTTACTGTGTCCCACGCAGGATCACATTGACGAATTAACGCAGAATTTGCGTCGCTATGACATACTATAGGAGCCATGCCTTCTGGTTCCCAATCGAGTATTGTTTCCCCGGCAACGAAAAGGCTGAATGCTAGGAGTGGATTTTCTCTTTTCCGATGTACTATTTCATGTTTACTGTGTCCCACGCACCCTCACATTGACGAATTAACGCAGAATTTACGTCGCTATGACATACTATAGGAGCCATGCGTTCTGGTTCCCAATCGAGTACTGTTTCCCCGGCAACGAAAGGGCTGTCTGCTAGGAGTGGATTATCTCTTTTACGATGCACTATTTCATGTTTACTGTGTCCCACGCACCCTCACATTGACGAATTAACGCAGAAATGGCGTCGCTATGACATACTATAGGAGCCATGCCTTCTGTTTCCCAATCGAGTATTGTTTCCCCGGCAACGAAAGGGCTGTCTGCTAGGAGTGGATTATCTCTTTTCCGATGCACTATTTCATGTTTACTGTGTCCCACGCACCCTCACATTGACGAATTAACGCAGAAATGGCGTCGCTATGACATACTATAGGAGCCATGCCTTCTGTTTCCCAATCGAGTATTGTTTCCCCGGCAACGAAAGGGCTGTCTGCTAGGAGTGGATTATCTCTTTTACGATGCAGTATTTCATGTTTACTGTGTCCTACGCACCCTCACATTGACGAATTAACGCAGAATTTACGTCGCTATGACATACTATAGGAGCCATGCCTTCTGGTTCCCAATCGAGTATTGTTTCCCCGGCAACGAAAGGGCTGTCTGCTAGGAGTGGATTATCTCTTTTACGATGCACTATTTCATGTTTACTGTGTCCCACGCAGGATCACATTAACGAATTAACGCAGAATTTGCGTCGCTATGACATACTATAGGAGCCATGCCTTCTGGTTCCCAATCGAGTATTGTTTCCCGGCAACGAAAGGGCTGAATGCTAGGAGTGGATTATCTCTTTTCCGATGCACTATTTCATGTTTACTGTGTCCCACGCAGGATCACATTGACGAATTAACGCAGAATTTGCGTCGCTATGACATACTATAGGAGCCATGCCTTCTGGTTCCCAATCGAGTATTGATTCCCCGGCAACGAAAGGGCTGAATGCTAGGAGTGGATTATCTCTTTTACGATGCACTATTTCATGTTTACTGTGTCCCACGCAGGATCACATTGACGAATTAACGCAGAATTTGCGTCGCTATGACATACTATAGGAGCCATGTCTTCTGGTTCCCAATCGAGTATTGTTTCCCCGGCAACGAAAGGGCTGTCTGCTAGGAGTGGATTATCTCTTTTACGATGCACTATTTCATGTTTACTGTGTCCCACGCAGGATCACATTGACGAATTAACGCAGAATTTGCGTCGCTATGACATACTATAGGAGCCATGCCTTCTGGTTCCCAATCGAGTATTGTTTCCCCGGCAACGAAAGGGCTGAATGCTAGAAGTGGATTATCTCTTTTCCGATGTACTATTTCATGTTTACTGTGTCCCACGCACCCTCACATTGACGAATTAACGCAGAATTTACGTCGCTATGACATACTATAGGAGCCATGCGTTCTGGTTCCCAATCGAGTACTGTTTCCCCGGCAACGAAAGGGCTGTCTGCTAGGAGTGGATTATCTCTTTTACGATGCACTATTTCATGTTTACTGTGTCCCAAGCACCCTCACAATGACGAATTAACGCAGAATTTACGTCGCTATGACATACTATAGGAGCCATGCCTTCTGGTTCCCAATCGAGTATTGTTTCCTCGGCAACGAAAGGGCTGTCTGCTAGGAGTGGATTATCTCCTTTCCGATGCACTATTTCATGTTTACTGTGTCCCACGCACCCTCACATTGACGAATTAACGCAGAATTTACGTCGCTATGACATACTATAGGAGCCATGCCTTCTGGTTCCCAATCGAGTATTGTTTCCCAGGCAACGAAAGGGCTGTCTGCTAGGAGTGGATTATCTCTTTTACGATGCACTATTTCATGTTTACTGTGTCCCACGCACCCTCACATTGACGAATTAACGCAGAAATGGCGTCGCTATGACATACTATAGGAGCCATGCCTTCTGTTTCCCAATCGAGTATTGTTTCCCCGGCAACGAAAGGGCTGTCTGCTAGGAGTGGATTATCTCTTTTCCGATGCACTATTTCATGTTTACTGTGTCCCACGCATCCTCACATTGACGAATTAACGCAGAAATGGCGTCGCTATGACATACTATAGGAGCCATGCCTTCTGGTTCCCAATCGAGTATTGTTTCCCCGGCAACGAAAGGGCTGTCTGCTAGGAGTGGATTATCTCTTTTACGATGCACTATTTCATGTTTACTGTGTCCCACGCACCCTCACATTGACGAATTAACGCAGAATTTACGTCGCTATGACATACTATAGGAGCCATGCCTTCTGGTTCCCAATCGAGTATTGTTTCCCCGGCAACGAAAGAGCTGTCTGCTAGGAGTGGATTATCTCTTTTACGATGCACTATTTCATGTTTACTGTGTCCCACGCACCCTCACATTGACGAATTAACGCAGAAATGGCGTCGCTATGACATACTATAGGAGCCATGCCTTCTGTTTCCCACTCGAGTATTGTTTCCCCGGCAACGAAAGGGCTGTCTGCTAGGAGTGGATTATCTCCTTTACGATGCACTACTTCATGTTTACTGTGTCCCACGCACCCTCACATTGACGAATTAACGCAGAAATGGCGTCGCTATGACATACTATAGGGCCATGCCTTCTGGTTCCCAATCGAGTATTGATTCCCCGGCAACGAAAGGGCTGAATGCTAGGAGTGGATTATCTCTTTTACGATGCACTATTTCATGTTTTCTGTGTCCCACGCAGGATCACATTGACGAATTAACGCAGAATTTGCGTCTCTATGACATACTATAGGAGCCATGTCTTCTGGTTCCCAATCGAGTATTGTTTCCCCGGCAACGAAAGGGCTGTATGCTAGGAGTGGATTATCTCTTTTACGATGCACTATTTCATGTTTACTGTGTCCCACGCAGGATCACATTGACGAATTAACGCAGAATTTGCGTCGCTATGACATACTATAGGAGCCATGCCTTCTGGTTCCCAATCGAGTATTGTTTCCCCGGCAACGAAAAGGCTGAATGCTGGGAGTGGATTTTCTCTTTTCCGATGTACTATTTCATGTTTACTGTGTCCCACGCACCCTCACATTGACGAATTAACGCAGAATTTACGTCGCTATGACATACTATTGGAGCCATGCGTTCTGGTTCCCAATCGAGTACTGTTTCCCCGGCAACGACAGGGCTGTCTGCTAGGAGTGGATTATCTCTTTTACGATGCACTATTTCATGTTTACTGTGTCCCACGCACCCTCACATTGACGAATTAACGCAGAAATGGCGTCGCTATGACATACTATAGGAGCCATGCCTTCTGTTTCCCAATCGAGTGTTGTTTCCCCGGCAACGAAAGGGCTGTCTGCTAGGAGTGGATTATCTCTTTTCCGATGCACTATTTCATGTTTACTGTGTCCCACGCACCCTCACATTGACGAATTAACGCAGAAATGGCGTCGCTATGACATACTATAGGAGCCATGCCTTCTGTTTAGCAATCGAGTATTGTTTCCCCGGCAACGAAAGGGCTGTCTGCTAGGAGTGGATTATCTCTTTTACGATGCACTATTTCATGTTTACTGTGTCCTACGCACCCTCACATTGACGAATTAACGCAGAATTTACGTCGCTATGACATACTATAGGAGCCATGCCTTCTGGTTCCCAATCGAGTATTGTTTCCCCGGCAACGAAAGGGCTGTCTGCTAGGAGTGGATTATCTCTTTTACGATGCACTATTTCATGTTTACTGTGTCCCACGCAGGATCACATTAACGAATTAACGCAGAATTTGCGTCGCTATGACATACTATAGGAGCCATGCCTTCTGGTTCCCAATCGAGTATTGTTTCCCCGGCAACGAAAGGGCTGAATGCTAGGAGTGGATTATCTCTTTTCCGATGCACTATTTCATGTTTACTGTGTCCCACGCAGGATCACATTGACGAATTAACGCAGAATTTGCGTCGCTATGACATACTATAGGAGCCATGCCTTCTGGTTCCCAATCGAGTATTGATTCCCCGGCAACGAAAGGGCTGAATGCTAGGAGTGGATTATCTCTTTTACGATGCAGTATTTCATGTTTACTGTGTCCCACGCAGGATCACATTGACGAATTAACGCAGAATTTGCGTCGCTATGACGTACTATAGGAGCCATGTCTTCTGGTTCCCAATCGAGTATTGTTTCCCCGGCAACGAAAGGGCTGTCTGCTAGGAGTGGATTATCTCTTTTACGATGCACTATTTCATGTTTACTGTGTCCCACGCAGGATCACATTGACGAATTAACGCAGAATTTGCGTCGCTATGACATACTATAGGAGCCATGCCTTCTGGTTCCCAATCGAGTATTGTTTCCCCGGCAACGAAAGGGCTGAATGCTAGGAGTGGATTATCTCTTTTCCGATGTACTATTTCATGTTTACTGTGTCCCACGCACCCTCACATTGACGAATTAACGCAGAATTTACGTCGCTATGACATACTATAGGAGCCATGCGTTCTGGTTCCCAATCGAGTACTGTTTCCCCGGCAACGAAAGGGCTGTCTGCTAGGAGTGGATTATCCCTTTTACGATGCACTATTTCATGTTTACTGTGTCCCACGCACCCTCACAATGACGAATTAACGCAGAATTTACGTCGCTATGACATACTATAGGAGCCATGCCATCTGGTTCCCAATCGAGTATTGTTTCTCCGGCAACGAAAGGGCTGAATGCTTGGAGTGGATTATCTCTTTTACGATGCACTATTTCATGTTTACTGTGTCCCACGCACCCTCACATTGACGAATTAACGCAGAATTTACGTCGCTATGACATACTATAGGAGCCATGCCTTCTGGTTCCCAATCGAGTATTGTTTCCCCGGCAACGAAAGGGCTGTCTGCTAGGAGTGGATTATCTCTTTTACGATGCACTATTTCATGTTTACTGTGTCCCACGCAGGATCACATTGACGAATTAACGCAGAATTTGCGTCGCTATGACATACTATAGGAGCCATGCCTTCTGGTTCCCAATCGAGTATTGTTTCCCCGGCAACGAAAGGGCTGAACGCTAGGAGTGGATTATCTCTTTTACGATGCACTATTTCATGTTTTCTGTGTCCCACGCACCCTCACATTGACGAATTAACGCAGAATATACGTCGCTATGACATACTATAGGAGCCATGCCTTCTGGTTCCCAATCGAGTATTGTTTCCCCGGCAACGAAAGGCCTGTCTGCTAGGAGTGGATTATCTCTTTTACGATGCACTATTTCATGTTTACTGTGTCCCACGCAGCCTCACATTAACGAATTAACGCAGAATTTACGTCGCTATGACATACTATAGGAGCCATGCCTTCTGGTTCCCAATCGAGCATTGTTTTCCCGGCAACGAAAGGGCTGTCTGCTAGGAGTGGATTATCTCTTTTCCGATGCACTATTTCATGTTTTCTGTGTCCCACGCAGGATCACATTGACGAATTAACGCAGAATTTGCGTCGCTATGACGTACTATATGAGCCGTGCCTTCTGGTTCCCAATCGAGTATTGTTTCCCCGGCAACGAAAGGGCTGAATGCTAGGAGTGGATTATCTCTTTTCCGATGCACTATTTCATGTTTACTGTGTCCCACGCAGCCTCACATTAACGAATTAACGCAGAATTTGCGTCGCTATGAAATACTATAGGAGCCATGCCTTCTGTTTCCCAATCGAGTATTGTTTCCCCGGCAACGAAAGGGCTGTCTGCTAGGAGTGGATTATCTCTTTTCCGATGTACTATTTCATGTTTACTGTGTCCCACGCACCCTCACATTGACGAATTAACGCAGAATTTGCGTCGCTATGACATACTATAGGAGCCATGCCTTGTGGTTCCCAATCGAGTATTGTTTCCCCGGCAACGAAAGGGCTGTCTGCTAGGAGTGGATTATCTCTTTTACGATGCACTATTTCATGTTTACTGTGTCCCACGCACCCTCACATTGACGAATTAACGCAGAAATGGCGTCGCTATGACATAGTATAGGAGCCATGCCTCCTTGTTCCCAATCGAGTATTGTTTCCCCGGCAACAAAAGGGCTGAATGCTAGGAGTGGATTATCTCTTTTACGATGCACTATTTCATGTTTACTGTGTCCCACGCAGGATCACATTGACGAATTAACGCAGAATTTGCGTCGCTATGACATACTATAGGAGCCATGCCTTGTGGTTCCCAATCGAGTATTGTTTCCCCGGCAACGAAAGGGCTGTCTGCTAGTAGTGGATTATCTCTTTTACGATGCACTATTTCATGTTTACTGTGTCCCACGCACCCTCACATTGACGAATTAACGCAGAATTTGCGTCGCTATGACATACTATAGGAGCCATGCCTTCTGGTTCCCAATCGAGTATTGTTTCCCCGGCAACGAAAGGGCTGAATGCTAGGAGTGGATTATCTCTTTTACGATGCACTATTTCATGTTTACTGTGTCCCACGCAGGATCACATTGACGAATTAACGCAGAATTTGCGTCGCTATGACATACTATAGGAGCCATGCCTTCTGGTTCCCAATCGTGTATTGTTTCCCCGGCAACGAAAGGGCTGAATGCTAGGAGTGGATTATCTCTTTTCCGATGTACTATTTCATGTTTACTGTGTCCCACGCACCCTCACATTGACGAATTAACGCAGAATTTACGTCGCTATGACATACTATAGGAGCCATGCCTTCTGGTTCCCAATCGAGTATTGTTTCCCCGGCAACGAAAGGGCTGTCTGCTAGAAGTGGATTATCTCTTTTACGATGCACTATTTCATGTTTACTGTGTCCCACGCACCCTCACATTGACGAATTAACGCAGAAATGGCGTCGCTATGACATACTATAGGAGCCATGCCTTCTGGTTCCCAATCGAGTATTGTTTTCCTGGCAACGAAAGGGCTGAATGCTAGGAGAGGATTATCCCTTTTCCGATGTACTACTTCATGTTTACTGTGTCCCACGCACCCTCACATTGACGAATTAACGCAGAATTTACGTCGCTATGACATACTATAGGAGCCATGCCTTCTGGTTCCCAATCGAGTATTGTTTCCCCGGCAACGAAAGGGCTGTCTGCTAGGAGTGGATTATCTCTTTTACGATGCACTATTTCATGTTTACTGTGTCCCACGCACCCTCACATTGGCGAATTAACGCAGAATTTACGTCGCTATGACATACTATAGGAGCCATGCCTTCTGGTTCCCTATCGAGTATTGTTTCCACGGCAACGAAAGGGCTGTCTGCTAGGAGTGGATTATCTCTTTTACGATGCACTGTTTCATGTTTACTGTGTCCCACGCAGGATCACATTGACGAATTAACGCAGAAATTGCGTCGCTATGACATACTATAGGATCCATGCCTTCTGTTTCCCAATCGAGTATTGTTTCCCCGGCAACGAAAGGGCTGAATGCTAGGAGTGGATTATCTCTTTTACGATGCACTATTTCATGTTTACTGTGTCCCACGCACCCTCACATTGACGAATTAACGCAGAATTTACGTCGCTATGACATACTATAGGAGCCATGCCTTCTGGTTCCCAATCGAGTAATGTTTCCCCGGCAACGAAAGGGCTGTCTGCTAGGAGAGGATTATCTCTTTTACGATGCACTATTTCATGTTTACTGTGTCCCACGCAGGATCACATTGACGAATTAACGCAGAATTTGCGTCGCTATGACATACTATAGGAGCCATGCCTTCTGGTTCCCAATCGAGTATTGTTTCCCCGGCAACGAAAGGGCTGTCTGCTAGGAGTGGATTATCTCTTTTACGATGCACTGTTTCATGTTTACTGTGTCCCACGCAGGATCACATTGACGAATTAACGCAGTATTTGCGTCGCTATGACATACTATAGGAGCCATGCCTTCTGGTTCCCAATCGAGTATTGTTTCCCCGGCAACGAAAGGGCTGAATGCTAGGAGTGGATTATCTCTTTTACGATGCACTATTTCATGTTTACTGTGTCCCACGTAGGATCACATTGACGAATTAACGCAGAATTAGCGTCGCTATGACATACTATAGGAGCCATGCCTTCTGGTTCCCAGTCGAGTATTGTTTCCCCGGCAACGAAAGGGCTGTCTGCTAGGAGTGGATTATGTCTTTTACGATGCACTATTTCATGTTTACTGTGTCCCACGCACCCTCACATTGACGAATTAACGCAGAATTTGCGTCGCTATGACATACTATAGGAGCCATACCTTCTGGTTCCCAATCGAGTATTGTTTCCCCGGCAACGAAAGGGCTGAATGCTAGGAGTGGATTATCTCTTTTACGATGCACTATTTCATGTTTACTGTGTCCCACGCACCCTCACATTGACGAATTAACGCAGAATTTGCGTCGCTATGACATACTATAGGAGCCATGCCTTCTGGTTCCCAATCGAGTATTGTTTCCCCGGCAACGAAAGGGCTGTCTGCTAGGAGTGGATTATCTCTTTTACGATGCACTATTTCATGTTTACTGTGTCCCACGCACCCTCACATTGACGAATTAACGCAGAAATGGCGTCGCTATGACATACTATAGGAGCCATACCTTCTGGTTCCCAATCGAGTATTGTTTCCCCGGCAACGAAAGGGCTGAATGCTAGGAGTGGATTATCTCTTTTACGATGCACTATTTCATGTTTACTGTGTCCCACGCACCCTCACATTGACGAATTAACGCAGAATTTGCGTCGCTATGACATACTATAGGAGCCATGCCTTCTGGTTCCCAATCGAGTATTGTTTCCCCGGCAACGAAAGGGCTGTCTGCTAGGAGTGGATTATCTCTTTTACGATGCACTATTTCATGTTTACTGTGTCCCACGCACCCTCACATTGACGAATTAACGCAGAAATGGCGTCGCTATGACATACTATAGGAGCCATGCCTTCTGTTTAGCAATCGAGTATTGTTTCCCCGGCAACGAAAGGGCTGTCTGCTAGGAGTGGATTATCTCTTTTACGATGCACTATTTCATGTTTACTGTGTCCTACGCACCCTCACATTGACGAATTAACGCAGAATTTACGTCGCTATGACATACTATAGGAGCCATGCCTTCTGGTTCCCAATCGAGTATTGTTTCCCCGGCAACGAAAGGGCTGTCTGCTAGGAGTGGATTATCTCTTTTACGATGCACTATTTCATGTTTACTGTGTCCCACGCAGGATCACATTAACGAATTAACGCAGAATTTGCGTCGCTATGACATACTATAGGAGCCATGCCTTCTGGTTCCCAATCGAGTATTGTTTCCCCGGCAACGAAAGGGCTGAATGCTAGGAGTGGATTATCTCTTTTCCGATGCACTATTTCATGTTTACTGTGTCCCACGCAGGATCACATTGACGAATTAACGCAGAATTTGCGTCGCTATGACATACTATAGGAGCCATGCCTTCTGGTTCCCAATCGAGTATTGATTCCCCGGCAACGAAAGGGCTGAATGCTAGGAGTGGATTATCTCTTTTACGATGCAGTATTTCATGTTTACTGTGTCCCACGCAGGATCACATTGACGAATTAACGCAGAATTTGCGTCGCTATGACATACTATAGGAGCCATGCCTTCTGGTTCCCAATCGAGTATTGTTTCCCCGGCAACGAAAGGGCTGAATGCTAGGAGTGGATTATCTCTTTTCCGATGTACTATTTCATGTTTACTGTGTCCCACGCACCCTCACATTGACGAATTAACGCAGAATTTACGTCGCTATGACATACTATAGGAGCCATGCGTTCTGTTTCCCAATCGAGTACTGTTTCCCCGGCAACGAAAGGGCTGTCTGCTAGGAGTGGATTATCCCTTTTACGATGCACTATTTCATGTTTACTGTGTCCCACGCACCCTCACAATGACGAATTAACGCAGAATTTACGTCGCTATGACATACTATAGGAGCCATGCCATCTGGTTCCCAATCGAGTATTGTTTCTCCGGCAACGAAAGGGCTGAATGCTTGGAGTGGATTATCTCTTTTACGATGCACTATTTCATGTTTACTGTGTCCCACGCACCCTCACATTGACGAATTAACGCAGAATTTACGTCGCTATGACATACTATAGGAGCCATGCCTTCTGGTTCCCAATCGAGTATTGTTTCCCCGGCAACGAAAGGGCTGTCTGCTAGGAGTGGATTATCTCTTTTACGATGCACTATTTCATGTTTACTGTGTCCCACGCAGGATCACATTGACGAATTAACGCAGAATTTGCGTCGCTATGACATACTATAGGAGCCATGCCTTCTGGTTCCCAATCGAGTATTGTTTCCCCGGCAACGAAAGGGCTGAACGCTAGGAGTGGATTATCTCTTTTACGATGCACTATTTCATGTTTTCTGTGTCCCACGCACCCTCACATTGACGAATTAACGCAGAATATACGTCGCTATGACATACTATAGGAGCCATGCCTTCTGGTTCCCAATCGAGTATTGTTTCCCCGGCAACGAAAGGCCTGTCTGCTAGGAGTGGATTATCTCTTTTACGATGCACTATTTCATGTTTACTGTGTCCCACGCAGCCTCACATTAACGAATTAACGCAGAATTTACGTCGCTATGACATACTATAGGAGCCATGCCTTCTGGTTCCCAATCGAGCATTGTTTTCCCGGCAACGAAAGGGCTGTCTGCTAGGAGTGGATTATCTCTTTTCCGATGCACTATTTCATGTTTTCTGTGTCCCACGCAGGATCACATTGACGAATTAACGCAGAATTTGCGTCGCTATGACGTACTATATGAGCCGTGCCTTCTGGTTCCCAATCGAGTATTGTTTCCCCGGCAACGAAAGGGCTGAATGCTAGGAGTGGATTATCTCTTTTCCGATGCACTATTTCATGTTTACTGTGTCCCACGCAGCCTCACATTAACGAATTAACGCAGAATTTGCGTCGCTATGAAATACTATAGGAGCCATGCCTTCTGTTTCCCAATCGAGTATTGTTTCCCCGGCAACGAAAGGGCTGTCTGCTAGGAGTGGATTATCTCTTTTCCGATGTACTATTTCATGTTTACTGTGTCCCACGCACCCTCACATTGACGAATTAACGCAGAATTTGCGTCGCTATGACATACTATAGGAGCCATGCCTTGTGGTTCCCAATCGAGTATTGTTTCCCCGGCAACGAAAGGGCTGTCTGCTAGGAGTGGATTATCTCTTTTACGATGCACTATTTCATGTTTACTGTGTCCCACGCACCCTCACATTGACGAATTAACGCAGAAATGGCGTCGCTATGACATAGTATAGGAGCCGTGCCTCCTTGTTCCCAATCGAGTATTGTTTCCCCGGCAACAAAAGGGCTGAATGCTAGGAGTGGATTATCTCTTTTACGATGCACTATTTCATGTTTACTGTGTCCCACGCAGGATCACATTGACGAATTAACGCAGAATTTGCGTCGCTATGACCTACTATAGGAGCCATGCCTTCTGTTTCCCAATCGAGTATTGTTTCCCCGGCAACGAAAGGGCTGTCTGCTAGGAGTGGATTATCTCTTTTACGATGCACTATTTCATGTTTACTGTGTCCCACGCACCCTCACATTGACGAATTAACGCAGAATTTGCGTCGCTATGACATACTATAGGAGCCATGCCTTGTGGTTCCCAATCGAGTATTGTTTCCCCGGCAACGAAAGGGCTGTCTGCTAGGAGTGGATTATCTCTTTTACGATGCACTATTTCATGTTTACTGTGTCCCACGCACCCTCACATTGACGAATTAACGCAGAAATGGCGTCGCTATGACATACTATAGGAGCCATGCCTTCTGGTTCCCAATCGAGTATTGTTTCCCCGGCAACGAAAGGGCTGAATGCTAGGAGTGGATTATCTCTTTTACGATGCACTATTTCATGTTTACTGTGTCCCACGCAGGATCACATTGACGAATTAACGCAGAATTTGCGTCGCTATGACATACTATAGGAGCCATGCCTTCTGGTTCCCAATCGTGTATTGTTTCCCCGGCAACGAAAGGGCTGAATGCTAGGAGTGGATTATCTCTTTTCCGATGTACTATTTCATGTTTACTGTGTCCCACGCACCCTCACATTGACGAATTAACGCAGAATTTACGTCGCTATGACATACTATAGGAGCCATGCCTTCTGGTTCCCAATCGAGTATTGTTTCCCCGGCAACGAAAGGGCTGTCTGCTAGAAGTGGATTATCTCTTTTACGATGCACTATTTCATGTTTACTGTGTCCCACGCACCCTCACATTGACGAATTAACGCAGAAATGGCGTCGCTATGACATACTATAGGAGCCATGCCTTCTGGTTCCCAATCGAGTATTGTTTCCCTGGCAACGAAAGGGCTGAATGCTAGGAGAGGATTATCCCTTTTCCGATGTACTACTTCATGTTTACTGTGTCCCACGCACCCTCACATTGACGAATTAACGCAGAATTTACGTCGCTATGACATACTATAGGAGCCATGCCTTCTGGTTCCCAATCGAGTATTGTTTCCCCGGCAACGAAAGGGCTGTCTGCTAGGAGTGGATTATCTCTTTTACGATGCACTATTTCATGTTTACTGTGTCCCACGCACCCTCACATTGGCGAATTAACGCAGAATTTACGTCGCTATGACATACTATAGGAGCCATGCCTTCTGGTTCCCTATCGAGTATTGTTTCCACGGCAACGAAAGGGCTGTCTGCTAGGAGTGGATTATCTCTTTTACGATGCACTGTTTCATGTTTACTGTGTCCCACGCAGGATCACATTGACGAATTAACGCAGAAATTGCGTCGCTATGACATACTATAGGATCCATGCCTTCTGTTTCCCAATCGAGTATTGTTTCCCCGGCAACGAAAGGGCTGAATGCTAGGAGTGGATTATCTCTTTTACGATGCACTATTTCATGTTTACTGTGTCCCACACACCCTCACATTGACGAATTAACGCAGAATTTACGTCGCTATGACATACTATAGGAGCCATGCCTTCTGGTTCCCAATCGAGTAATGTTTCCCCGGCAACGAAAGGGCTGTCTGCTAGGAGAGGATTATCTCTTTTACGATGCACTATTTCATGTTTACTGTGTCCCACGCAGGATCACATTGACGAATTAACGCAGAATTTGCGTCGCTATGACATACTATAGGAGCCATGCCTTCTGGTTCCCAATCGAGTATTGTTTCCCCGGCAACGAAAGGGCTGTCTGCTAGGAGTGGATTATCTCTTTTACGATGCACTGTTTCATGTTTACTGTGTCCCACGCAGGATCACATTGACGAATTAACGCAGTATTTGCGTCGCTATGACATACTATAGGAGCCATGCCTTCTGGTTCCCAATCGAGTATTGTTTCCCCGGCAACGAAAGGGCTGAATGCTAGGAGTGGATTATCTCTTTTACGATGCACTATTTCATGTTTACTGTGTCCCACGTAGGATCACATTGACGAATTAACGCAGAATTAGCGTCGCTATGACATACTATAGGAGCCATGCCTTCTGGTTCCCAGTCGAGTATTGTTTCCCCGGCAACGAAAGGGCTGTCTGCTAGGAGTGGATTATGTCTTTTACGATGCACTATTTCATGTTTACTGTGTCCCACGCACCCTCACATTGACGAATTAACGCAGAATTTGCGTCGCTATGACATACTATAGGAGCCATACCTTCTGGTTCCCAATCGAGTATTGTTTCCCCGGCAACGAAAGGGCTGAATGCTAGGAGTGGATTATCTCTTTTACGATGCACTATTTCATGTTTACTGTGTCCCACGCACCCTCACATTGACGAATTAACGCAGAATTTGCGTCGCTATGACATACTATAGGAGCCATGCCTTCTGGTTCCCAATCGAGTATTGTTTCCCCGGCAACGAAAGGGCTGTCTGCTAGGAGTGGATTATCTCTTTTACGATGCACTATTTCATGTTTACTGTGTCCCACGCACCCTCACATTGACGAATTAACGCAGAAATGGCGTCGCTATGACATACTATAGGAGCCATACCTTCTGGTTCCCAATCGAGTATTGTTTCCCCGGCAACGAAAGGGCTGAATGCTAGGAGTGGATTATCTCTTTTACGATGCACTATTTCATGTTTACTGTGTCCCACGCACCCTCACATTGACGAATTAACGCAGAATTTGCGTCGCTATGACATACTATAGGAGCCATGCCTTCTGGTTCCCAATCGAGTATTGTTTCCCCGGCAACGAAAGGGCTGTCTGCTAGGAGTGGATTATCTCTTTTACGATGCACTATTTCATGTTTACTGTGTCCCACGCACCCTCACATTGACGAATTAACGCAGAAATGGCGTCGCTATGACATACTATAGGAGCCATGCCTTCTGTTTCCCAATCGAGTATTGTTTCCCCGGCAACGAAAGGGCTGTCTGCTAGGAGTAGATTATCTCTTTTACGATGCACTATTTCATGTTTACTGTGTCCCACGCACCCTCACATTGACGAATTAACGCAGAATTTACGTCGCTATGACATACTATAGGAGCCATGCCTTGTGGTTCCCAATCGAGTATTGTTTCCCCGGCAACGAAAGGGCTGTCTGCTAGGAGTAGATTATCTCTTTTACGATGCACTATTTCATGTTTACTGTGTCCCACGCACCCTCACATTGACGAATTATCGCAGAATTTACGTCGCTATGACATACTATAGGAGCCATGCCTTCTGGTTCCCAATCGAGTATTGTTTCCCCGGCAACGAAAGGGCTGTCTGCTAGGGGTGGATTATCTCTTTTACGATGCACTATTTCATGTTTACTGTGTCCCACGCAGGATCACATTGACGAATTAACGCAGAAATGGCGTCGCTATGACATACTATAGGAGCCATGCCTTCTGGTTCCCAATCGAGTATTGTTTCCCCGGCAACGAAAGGGCTGAATGCTAGGAGTGGATTATCTCTTTTCCGATGTACTATTTCATGTTTACTGTGTCCCACGCACCCTCACATTGACGAATTAACGCAGAATTTACGTCGCTATGACATACTATAGGAGCCATGCCTTCTGGTTCCCAATCGAGTATTGTTTCCCCGGCAACGAAAGGGCTGTCTGCTAGACGTGGATTATGTCTTTTACGATGCACTATTTCATGTTTACTGTGTCCCACGCACCCTCACATTGACGAATTAACGCAGAATTTGCGTCGCTATGACATACTATAGGAGCCATACCTTCTGGTTCCCAATCGAGTATTGTTTCCCCGGCAACGAAAGGGCTGAATGCTAGGAGTGGATTATCTCTTTTACGATGCACTATTTCATGTTTACTGTGTCCCACGCACCCTCACATTGACGAATTAACGCAGAATTTGCGTCGCTATGACATACTATAGGAGCCATGCCTTCTGGTTCCCAATCGAGTATTGTTTCCCCGGCAACGAAAGGGCTGTCTGCTAGGAGTGGATTATCTCTTTTACGATGCACTATTTCATGTTTACTGTGTCCCACGCACCCTCACATTGACGAATTAACGCAGAAATGGCGTCGCTATGACATACTATAGGAGCCATACCTTCTGGTTCCCAATCGAGTATTGTTTCCCCGGCAACGAAAGGGCTGAATGCTAGGAGTGGATTATCTCTTTTACGATGCACTATTTCATGTTTACTGTGTCCCACGCACCCTCACATTGACGAATTAACGCAGAATTTGCGTCGCTATGACATACTATAGGAGCCATGCCTTCTGGTTCCCAATCGAGTATTGTTTCCCCGGCAACGAAAGGGCTGTCTGCTAGGAGTGGATTATCTCTTTTACGATGCACTATTTCATGTTTACTGTGTCCCACGCACCCTCACATTGACGAATTAACGAAGAAATGGCGTCGCTATGACATACTATAGGAGCCATACCTTCTGGTTCCCAATCGAGTATTGTTTCCCCGGCAACGAAAGGGCTGAATGCTAGGAGTGGATTATCTCTTTTACGATGCACTATTTCATGTTTACTGTGTCCCACGCACCCTCACATTGACGAATTAACGCAGAATTTGCGTCGCTATGACATACTATAGGAGCCATGCCTTCTGGTTCCCAATCGAGTATTGTTTCCCCGGCAACGAAAGGGCTGTCTGCTAGGAGTGGATTATCTCTTTTACGATGCACTATTTCATGTTTACTGTGTCCCACGCACCCTCACATTGACGAATTAACGCAGAAATGGCGTCGCTATGACATACTATAGGAGCCATGCCTTCTGTTTCCCAATCGAGTATTGTTTCCCCGGCAACGAAAGGGCTGTCTGCTAGGAGTAGATTATCTCTTTTACGATGCACTATTTCATGTTTACTGTGTCCCACGCACCCTCACATTGACGAATTAACGCAGAATTTACGTCGCTATGACATACTATAGGAGCCATGCCTTCTGGTTCCCAATCGAGTATTGTTTCCCCGGCAACGAAAGGGCTGTCTGCTAGGAGTAGATTATCTCTTTTACGATGCACTATTTCATGTTTACTGTGTCCCACGCACCCTCACAATGACGAATTATCGCAGAATTTACGTCGCTATGACATACTATAGGAGCCATGCCTTCTGGTTCCCAATCGAGTATTGTTTCCCCGGCAACGAAAGGGCTGTCTGCTAGGGGTGGATTATCTCTTTTACGATGCACTATTTCATGTTTACTGTGTCCCACGCAGGATCACATTGACGAATTAACGCAGAAATGGCGTCGCTATGACATACTATAGGAGCCATGCCTTCTGGTTCCCAATCGAGTATTGTTTCCCCGGCAACGAAAGGGCTGAATGCTAGGAGTGGATTATCTCTTTTCCGATGTACTATTTCATGTTTACTGTGTCCCACGCACCCTCACATTGACGAATTAACGCAGAATTTACGTCGCTATGACATACTATAGGAGCCATGCCTTCTGGTTCCCAATCGAGTATTGTTTCCCCGGCAACGAAAGGGCTGTCTGCTAGGAGTGGATTGTCTCTTTTACGATGCACTATTCCATGTTTACTGTGTCCCACGTAGGATCACATTGACGAATTAACGCAGAATTAGCGTCGCTATGACATACTATAGGAGCCATGCCTTCTGGTTCCCAATCGAGTATTGTTTCCCCGGCAACGAAAGGGCTGAATGCTAGGAGTGGATTATCTCTTTTCCGATGTACTATTTCATGTTTACTGTGTCCCACGCACCCTCACATTGACGAATTAACGCAGAATTTACGTCGCTATGACATACTATAGGAGCCATGCCTTCTGGTTCCCAATCGAGTACTGTTTCCCCGGCAACGAAAGGGCTGTCTGCTAGGAGTGGATTATCTCTTTTACGATGCACTATTTTATGTACTGTGTCCCACGCACCCTCACATTGACGAATTATCGCAGAATTTACGTCGGTATGACATACTATAGGAGCCATGCCTTCTGGTTCCCAATCGAGTATTGTTTCCCCGGCAACGAAAGGGCTGAATGCTAGGAGTGGATTATCTCTTTTACGATGCACTATTTCATGTTTACTGTGTCCCACGCACCCTCACATTGACGAATTAACGCAGAATTTACGTCGCTATGACATACTATAGGAGCCATGCCTTCTGGTTCCCAGTCGAGTATTGTTTCCCCGGCAACGAAAGGGCTGTCTGCTAGGAGTGGATTATCTCTTTTACGATGCACTATTTCATGTTTACTGTGTCCCACGCAGGATCACATTGACGAATTAACGCAGAATTTGCGTCGCTATGACTTACTATAGGAGCCATGCCTTCTTGTTCCCAATCGAGTATTGTTTCCCCGGCAATGAAAGGGCTGAATGCTAGGAGTGGATTATCTCTTTTACGATGCACTATTTCATGTTTACTGTGTCCCACGCACCCTCACATTGACGAATTAACGCAGAATTTACGTCGCTATGACATACTATAGGAGCCATGCCTTCTGGTTCCCAATCGAGTATTGTTTCCCCGGCAACGAAAGGGCTGAATGCTAGGAGTGGATTATCTCTTTTACAATGCACTATTTCATGTTTACTGTGCCCCACGCACCCTCACATTGACGAATTAACGCAGAATTTACGTCGCTATGACATACTATAGGAGCCATGCCTTCTGGTTCCCAATCGAGTATTGTTTCCCCGGCAAAGAAAGGGCTGTCTGCTAGGAGTGGATTATCTCTTTTACGATGCACTATTTCATGTTTACTGTGTCCCACGCACCTTCACATTGACGAATTAACGCAGAAATGGCGTCGCTATGACATACTATAGGAGCCATGCCTTCTGTTTCCCAATCGAGTATTGTTTCCCCGGCAACGGAAGGGCTGTCTGCTAGGAGTGGATTATCTCTTTTACGATGCACTATTTCACGTTTACTGAGTCCCACGCAGGATCACATTGACGAATTAACGCAGAAATGGCGTCGCTATGACATACTATAGGAGCCATGCCTTCTGGTTCCCAATCGAGTATTGTTTCCCCGGCAACGAAAGGGCTGAATGCTATTAGTGGATTATCTCTTTTCCGATGTACTATTTCATGTTTACTGTGTCCCACGCACTCTCACATTGACGAATTAACGCAGAATTTACGTCGCTATGACATACTATGGGAGCCATGCCTTCTGGTTCCAAATCGAGTATTGTTTCCCCGGCAACGAAAGGGCTGTCTGCTAGGAGTGGATTATCTCTTTTACGATGCACTATTAATGTTTACTGTGTCCCACGCAGGATCACATTGACGAATTAACTCAGAAACGGCGTCGCTATGACATACTATAGGAGCCATGCCTTCTGGTTCCCAACCGAGTATTGTTTCCCCGGCAACGAAAGGGCTGAATGCTAGGAGTGGATTATCTCTTTTCCGATGTACTATTTCTTGTTTACTATGTCCCACGCACCCTCACATTGACGAATTAACGCAGAATTTACGTCGCTATGACATACTATAGGAGCCATGCCTTCTGGTTCCCAATCGAGTATTGTTTCCCCGGCAACGAAAGGGCTGTCTGCTAGGAGTGGATTATCTCTTTTCCGATGCACTATTTCATGTTTACTGTGTCCCACGCACCCTCACATTGACGAATTAACGCAGAATTTGCGTCGCTATGACATACTATAGGAGCCATGCCTTCTGGTTCCCAATCGCGTATTGTTTCCTTGGGTAACGAAACGCTGAATGCTAGGAGTGGATTATCTCTTTTCCGATGCACTATTTCATGTTTACTGTGTCCCACGCAGGATCACATTGACGAATTAACGCAGAATTTGCGTCGCTATGACATACTATAGGAGCCATGCCTTCTGGTTCCCAATCGAGTATTGTTTCCCCGGCAACGAAAGGACTGTCTGCTAGGAGTGGATTATCTCCTTTCCGATGTACTATTTCATGTTTACTGTGTCCCACGCACCCTCACATTGACGAATTAAGGCAAAAATGGCGTCGCTATGACATACTATAGGAGCCATGCCTTCTGTTTCCCAATCGAGTATTGTTTCCCCGGCAACGAAAGGGCTGTCTGCTAGGAGTGGATTATCTCTTTTACAATGCACTATTTCATGTTTACTGTGTCCCACGCACCCTCACATTGACGAATTAACGCAGAATTTGCGTCGCTATGACATACTATAGGAGCCATGCCTTCTGGTTCCCAATCGAGTATTGTTTCCCCGGCAACGAAAGGGCTGTCTGCTAGGAGTGGATTATCTCTTTTCCGATGTACTATTTCATGTTTACTGTGTCCCACGCACCCTCACATTGACGAATTAACGCAGAAATGGCGTCGCTATGACATACTATAGGAGCCATGCCTTCTGTTTCCAATCGAGTATTGTTTCCCCGGCAACGAAAGGGCTGTCTGCTAGGAGTGGTTTATCTCATTTCCGATGCACTTTTTCATGTTTACTGTGTCCCACGCACCCTCACATTGACGAATTAACGCAGAAATGGCGTCGCTATGACATACTATAGGAGCCATGCCTTCTGGTTCCCAATCGAGTATTGTTTCCCCGGCAACGAAAAGGCTATCTGCTAGGAGTGGATTATCTCTTTTCCGATGTACTATTTCATGTTTACTGTGTCCCACGCACCCTCACATTGACGAATTAACGCAGAATTTACGTCGCTATGACATACTATAGGAGCCATGCCTTCTGGTTCCCAATCGAGTATTGTTTCCCCGGCAACGAAAGGGCTGTCTGCTAGGAGTGGATTATCTCTTTTACGCCGCACTATTTCATGTTTACTGTGTCCCACGCAGGGTCACATTGACGAATTAACGCAGAAATGGCGTCGCTATGACATACTATAGGAGCCATGCCTTCTGGTTCCCAATCGAGTATTGTTTCCCCGGCAACGAATGGGCTGAATGCTAGGAGTGGATTATCTCTTTTCCGATGTACTATTTCATGTTTACTGTGTCCCACGCACCCTCACATTGACGAATTAACGCAGAAATGGCGTCGCTATGACATACTATAGGAGCCATGCCTTCTGGTTCCCAATCGAGTATTGTTTCCCCGGCAACGAAAGGGCTGAATGCTAGGAGTGGATTATCTCTTTTCCGATGTACTATTTCATGTTTACTGTGTCCCACGCACCCTCACATTGACGAATTAGCGCAGAATTTACGTCGCTATGACATACTATAGGAGCCATGCCTTCTGGTTCCCAATCGAGTATTGTTTCCCCGGCAACGAAAGGGCTGTCTGCTAGGAGTGGATTATCTCTTTTACGATGCACTATTTCATGTTTACTGTGTCCCACGCACCCTCACATTGACGAATTGACGCAGAATTTACGTCGCTATGACATACTATAGGAGCCATGCCTTCTGGTTCCCAATCGAGTATTGTTTCCCCGGCAACGAAAGGGCTATCTGCTAGGAGTGGATTATCTCTTTTACGATGCACTATTTCATGTTTACTGTGTCCCACGCACCCTCACATTGACGAATTAACGCAGAATTTGCGTCGCTATGACATACTATAGGAGCCATGCCTTCTGGTTCCCAATCGAGTATTGTTTCCCTGGCACCGAAAGGGCTGTCTGCTAGGAGTGGATTATCTCTTTTACGATGCACTATTTCATGTTTACTGTGTCCCACGCAGGATCACATTGACGAATTAACGCAGAATTTGCGTCGCTATGACATACTATAGGAGCCATGCCTTCTGTTTCCCAATCGAGTATTGTTTCCCTGGCAACGAAAGGGCTGTCTGCTAGGAGTGGATTATCTCTTTTACGATGCACTATTTCATGTTTACTGTGTCCCACGCACCCTCACATTGACGAATTAACGCAGAATTTACGTCGCTATGACATACTATAGGAGCCATGCCTTCTGGTTCCCAATCGAGTATTGTTTCCCCGGCAACGAAAGGGCTGTCTGCTAGGAGTGGATTATCTCTTTTACGATGCACTATTTCATGTTTACTGTGTCCCACGCACCCTCACATTGACGAATTAACGCAGAATTTACGTCGCTATGACATACTATAGGAGCCATGCCTTCTGGTTCCCAATCGAGTATTGTTTCCCCGGCAACGAAAGGGCTATCTGCTAGGAGTGGATTATCTCTTTTACGATGCACTATTTCATGTTTACTGTGTCCCACGCACCCTCACATTGACGAATTAACGCAGAATTTGCGTCGCTATGACATACTATAGGAGCCATGCCTTCTGGTTCCCAATCGAGTATTGTTTCCCTGGCACCGAAAGGGCTGTCTGCTAGGAGTGGATTATCTCTTTTACGATGCACTATTTCATGTTTACTGTGTCCCACGCAGGATCACATTGACGAATTAACGCAGAATTTGCGTCGCTATGACATACTATAGGAGCCATGCCTTCTGTTTCCCAATCGAGTATTGTTTCCCTGGCAACGAAAGGGCTGTCTGCTAGGAGTGGATTATCTCTTTTACGATGCACTATTTCATGTTTACTGTGTCCCACGCACCCTCACATTGACGAATTAACGCAGAATTTACGTCGCTATGACATACTATAGGAGCCATGCCTTCTGGTTCCCAATCGAGTATTGTTTCCCCGGCAACGAAAGGGCTGTCTGCTAGGAGTGGATTATCTCTTTTCCGATGCACTATTTCATGTTTACTGTGTCCCACGCAGGATCACATTGACGAATTAACGCAGAATTTGCGTCGCTATGACAAACTATAGGAGCCATGCCTTCTGGTTCCCAGTCGAGTATTGTTTCCCCGACAACGAAAGGGCTGAATGCTAGGAGTGGATTATCTCTTTTCCGATGTACTATTTCATGTTTACTATGTCCCACGCACCCTCACATTGACGAATTAACGCAGAATTTACGTCGCTATGACATACTATAGGAGCCATGCCTTCTGGTTCCCAATCGAGTATTGTTTCACCGGCAACGAAAGGGCTGTCTGCTAGGAGTGGATTATCTCTTTTACGATGCACTATTTCATGTTTACTGTGTCCCACTCACCCTCACATTGACGAATTAACGCAGAATTTGCGTCGCTATGACATACTATAGGAGCCATGCCTTCTGGTTCCCAATCGAGTATTTTTTCCCCGGCCACGAAAGGGCTGAATGCTAGGTGTGGATTATCTCTTTTACGATGCACTATTTGATGTTTTCTGTGTCCCACGCAGGATCACATTGACGAATTAACGCAGAATTTGCGTCGCTATGACATACTATAGGAGCCATGTCTTCTGGTTCCCAATCGAGTATTGTTTCGCCGGAAACGAAAGGGCTGTCTGCTAGGAGTGGATTATCTCTTTTACGATGCACTATTTCATGTTTACTGTGTCCCACGCAGGATCACATTGACGAATTAACGCAGAATTTGCGTCGCTATGACATACTATAGGAGCCATGCCTTCTGGTTCCCAATCGAGTATTGTTTCCCCGGCAACGAAAGGGCTGTCTGCTAGGAGTGGATTATCTCTTTTCCGATGTACTATTTCATGTTTACTGTGTCCCACGCACCCTCACATTGACGAATTAACGCAGAAATGGCGTCGCTATGACATACTATAGGAGCCATGCCTTCTGTTTCCCAATCGAGTATTGTTTCCCCGGCAACGAAAGGGCTGTCTGCTAGGAGTGGATTATCTCTTTTCCGATGCACTATTTCATGTTTACTGTGTCCCACGCACCCTCACATTGACGAATTAACGCACAAATGGCGTCGCTATGACATACTATAGGTGCCATGCCTTCTGTTTCCCAATCGAGTATTGTTTCCCCGGCAACGAAAGGGCTATCTGCTAGGAGTGGATTATCTCTTTTACGATGCACTATTTCATGTTTACTGCGTCCCACGCACCCTGACATTGCCGAATTAACGCAGAATTTACGTCGCTATGACATACTATAGGAGCCATGCCTTCTGGTTCCCAATCGAGTATTGTTTCCCCGGCAAAGAAAGGGCTGTCTGCTAAGAGTGGATTATCTCTTTTACGATGCACTATTTCATGTTTACTGTGTCCCACGCAGGATCACATTGACGAATTAACGCAGAATTTGCGTCGCTATGACATACTATAGGAGCCATGCCTTCTGGTTCCCAATCGAGTATTGTTTCCCCGGCAACGAAAGGGCTGAATGCTAGGAGTGGATTATATCTTTTCCGATGTACTATTTCATGTTTACTGTGTCCCACGCAGGATCACATTGACGAATTAACGCAGAAATGGCGTCGCTATGACATACTATAGGAGCCATGCCTTCTGTTTCCCAATCGAGTATTGTTTCCCCGGCAACGAAAGGGCTGTCTGCTAGGAGTGGATTATCTCTTTTACGATGCACTATTTCATGTTTACTGTGTCCCACGCACCCTCACATTGACGAATTAACGCAGAATATGCGTCGCTATGACATACTATAGGAGCCATGCCTTCTGGTTCCCAATCGAGTATTGTTTCCCCGGCAACGAAAGGGCTGTCTGCTAGGAGTGGATTATCTCTTTTCCGATGTACTATTTCATGTTTACTGTGTCCCACGCACCCTCACATTGACGAATTAACGCAGAAATGGCGTCGCTATGACATACTATAGGAGCCATGCCTTCTGTTTCCCAATCGAGTATTGTTTCCCCGGCAACGAAAGGGCTGTCTGCTAGGAGTGCTTTATCTCTTTTCCGATGCACTATTTCATGTTTACTGTGTCCCACGCACCCTCACATTGACGAATTAACGCAGAAATGGCGTCGCTATGACATACTATAGGAGCCATGCCTTCTGGTTCCCAATCGAGTATTGTTTCCCCGGCAACGAATGGGCTGAATGCTAGGAGTGGATTATCTCTTTTCCGATGTACTATTTCATGTTTACTGTGTCCCACGCACCCTCACATTGACGAATTAACGCAGAATTTACGTCGCTATGACATACTATATAAGCCATGCCTTCTGGTTCCCAATCGAGTATTGTTTCCCCGGCAACGAAAGGGCTGTCTGCTAGGAGTGGATTATCTCTTTTACGATGCACTATTTCATGTTTACTGTGTCCCACGCAGGATCACATTGACGAATTAACGCAGAATTTGCGTCGCTATGACAAACTATAGGAGCCATGCCTTCTGGTTCCCAGTCGAGTATTGTTTCCCCGACAACGAAAGGGCTGAATGCTAGGAGTGGATTATCTCTTTTCCGATGTACGATTTCATGTTTACTATGTCCCACGCACCCTCACATTGACGAATTAACGCAGAATTTACGTCGCTATGACATACTATAGGAGCCATGCCTTCTGGTTCCCAATCGAGTATTGTTTCACCGGCAACGAAAGGGCTGTCTGCTAGGAGTGGATTATCTCTTTTACGATGCACTATTTCATGTTTACTGTGTCCCACGCACCCTCACATTGACGAATTAACGCAGAATTTGCGTCGCTATGACATACTATAGGAGCCATGCCTTCTGGTTCCCAATCGAGTATTTTCTCCCCGGCCACGAAAGGGCTGAATGCTAGGTGTGGATTATCTATTTTACGATGCACTATTTCATGTTTTCTGTGTCCCACGCAGGATCACATTGACGAATTAACGCAGAATTTGCGTCGCTATGACATACTATAGGAGCCATGTCTTCTGGTTCCCAATCGAGTATTGTTTCCCCGGCAACGAAAGGGCTGTCTGCTAGGAGTGGATTATCTCTTTTACGATGCACTATTTCATGTTTACTGTGTCCCACGCAGGATCACATTGACGAATTAACGCAGAATTTGCGTCGCTATGACATACTATAGGAGCCATGCCTTCTGGTTCCCAATCGAGTATTGTTTCCCCGGCAAAGATAGGGCTGTCTGCTAAGAGTGGATTATCTCTTTTACGATGCACTATTTCATGTTTACTGTGTCCCACGCAGGATCACATTGACGAATTAACGCAGAATTTGCGTCGCTATGACATACTATAGGAGCCATGCCTTCTGGTTCCCAATCGAGTATTGTTTCCCCGGCAACGAAAGGGCTGAATGCTAGGAGTGGATTATATCTTTTCCGATGTACTATTTCATGTTTACTGTGTCCCACGCACCCTCACATTGACGAATTAACGCAGAAATGGCGTCGCTATGACATACTATAGGAGCCATGCCTTCTGTTTCCCAATCGAGTATTGTTTCCCCGGCAACGAAAGGGCTGTCTGCTAGGAGTGGATTATCTCTTTTACGATGCACTATTTCATGTTTACTGTGTCCCACGCAGGATCACATTGACGAATTAACGCAGAATTTGCGTCGCTATGACATACCATAGGAGCCACGCCTTCTGGTTCCCAATCGAGTATTGTTTCCCCGGCAACGAAAGGGCTGTCTGCTAGGAGTGGATTATCTCTTTTCCGATGTACTATTTCATGTTTACTGTGTCCCACGCACCCTCACATTGACGAATTAACGCAGAAATGGCGTCGCTATGACATACTATAGGAGCCATGCCTTCTGTTTCCCAATCGAGTATTGTTTCCCCGGCAACGAAAGGGCTGTCTGCTAGGAGTGCTTTATCTCTTTTCCGATGCACTATTTCATGTTTACTGTGTCCCACGCACCCTCACATTGACGAATTAACGCAGAAATGGCGTCGCTATGACATACTATAGGTGCCATGCCTTCTGTTTCCCAATCGAGTATTGTTTCCCCGGCAACGAAAGGGCTATCTGCTAAGAGTGGATTATCTCTTTTACGATGCACTATTTCATGTTTACTGTGTCCCACGCAGGATCACATTGACGAATTAACGCAGAATTTGCGTCGCTATGACATACTATAGGAGCCATGCCTTCTGGTTCCCAATCGAGTATTGTTTCCCCGGCAACGAAAGGGCTGAATGCTAGGAGTGGATTATATCTTTTCCGATGTACTATTTCATGTTTACTGTGTCCCACGCACCCTCACATTGACGAATTAACGCAGAAATGGCGTCGCTATGACATACTATAGGAGCCATGCCTTCTGTTTCCCAATCAAGTATTGTTTCCCCGGCAACGAAAGGGCTGTCTGCTAGGAGTGGATTATCTCTTTTACGATGCACTATTTCATGTTTACTGTGTCCCACGCACCCTCACATTGACGAATTAACGCAGAATATGCGTCGCTATGACATACTATAGGAGCCATGCCTTCTGGTTCCCAATCGAGTATTGTTTCCCCGGCAACGAAAGGGCTGTCTGCTAGGAGTGGATTATCTCTTTTCCGATGTACTATTTCATGTTTACTGTGTCCCACGCACCCTCACATTGACGAATTAACGCAGAAATGGCGTCGCTATGACATACTATAGGAGCCATGCCTTCTGTTTCCCAATCGAGTATTGTTTCCCCGGCAACGAAAGGGCTGTCTGCTAGGAGTGCTTTATCTCTTTTCCGATGCACTATTTCATGTTTACTGTGTCCCACGCACCCTCACATTGACGAATTAACGCAGAAATGGCGTCGCTATGACATACTATAGGAGCCATGCCTTCTGGTTCCCAATCGAGTATTGTTTCCCCGGCAACGAATGGGCTGAATGCTAGGAGTGGATTATCTCTTTTCCGGTGTACTATTTCATGTTTACTGTGTCCCACGCACCCTCACATTGACGAATTAACGCAGAATTTACGTCGCTATGACATACTATAGGAGCCATGCCTTCTGGTTCCCAATCGAGTATTGTTTCCCCGGCAACGAAAGGGCTGTCTGCTAGGAGTGGATTATCTCTTTTACGATGCACTATTTCATGTTTACTGTGTCCCACGCAGGATCACATTGACGAATTAACGCAGAAATGGCGTCGCTATGACATACTATAGGAGCCATGCCTTCTGGTTCCCAATCGAGTATTGTTTCCCCGGCAACGAAAGGGCTGAATGCTAGGAGTGGATTATCTCTTTTCCGATGTACTATTTCATGTTTACTGTGTCCCACGCACCCTCACATTGACGAATTAACGCAGAATTTACGTCGCTATGACATACTATAGGAGCCATGCCTTCTGGTTCCCAATCGAGTATTGTTTCCCCGGCAACGAAAGGGCTGTCTGCTAGGAGTGGATTATCTCTTTTACGATGCACTATTTCATGTTTACTGTGTCCCACGCAGGATCACATTGACGAATTAACGCAGAATTTGCGTCGCTATGACATACTATAGGAGCCATGGCTTCTGGTTCCCAATCGAGTATTGTTTCCCCGGCAACGAAAGGGCTGAATGCTAGGAGTGGATTATCTCTTTTACGATGCACTATTTCATGTTTACTGTGTCCCACGCAGGATCCCATTGACGAATTAACGCAGAATTTGCGTCGCTATGACATACTATAGGAGCCATGCCTTCTGGTTCCCTATCGAGTATTGTTTCCCCGGCAACGAAAGGGCTGTCTGCTAGGAGTGGATTATCTCTTTTACGATGCACTATTTCATGTTTACTGTGTCCCACGCAGGATCACATTGACGAATTAACGCAGAATTTGCGTCGCTATGACATACTATAGGAGCTATGCCGTTTGTTTCCCAATCGAGTATTGTTTCCCCGGCAACGAAAGGGCTGAATGCTAGGAGTGCTTTATCTCTTTTCCGATGCACTATTTCATGTTTACTGTGTCCCACGCACCCTCACATTGACGAATTAACGCAGAAATGGCGTCGCTATGACATGCTATAGGAGCCATGCCTTCTGGTTCCCAATCGAGTATTGTTTCCCCGGCAACGAATGGGCTGAATGCTAGGAGTGGATTATCTCTTTTCCGATGTACTATTTCATGTTTACTGTGTCCCACGCACCCTCACATTGACGAATTAACGCAGAATTTACGTCGCTATGACATACTATGGGAGCCATGCCTTCTGGTTCCCAATCGAGTATTGTTTCCCCGGCAACGAAAGGGCTGTCTGCTAGGAGTGGATTATCTCTTTTACGATGCACTATTTCATGTTTACTGTGTCCCACGCACCCTCACATTGACGAATTAACGCAGAAATGGCGTCGCTATGACATACTAAAGGAGCCATGCCTTCTGTTTCCCAATCGAGTATTGTTTCCCCGGCAACGAAAGGGCTGTCTGCTAGGAGTGGATTATCTCTTTTACGATGCACTATTTCATGTTTACTGTGTCCCACGCAGGATCACATTGACGAATTAACGCAGAAACGGCGTCGCTATGACATACTATAGGAGCCATGCCTTCTGGTTCCCAATCGAGTATTGTTTCCCCGGCAACGGAAGGGCTGTCTGCTAGGAGTGGATTATCTCTTTTACGATGCACTATTTCATGTTTACTGTGTCCCACGCAGGATCACATTGACGAATTAACGCAGAATTTGCGTCGCTATGACATACTATAGGAGCCATGTCTTCTGGTTCCCAATCGAGTATTGTTTCCCCGGCAACGAAAGGGCTGTCTGCTAGGAGTGGATTATCTCTTTTACGATGCACTATTTCATGTTTACTGTGTCCCACGCACCCTCACATTGACGAATTAACGCAGAATTTACGTCGCTATGACATACTATAGGAGCCATGCCTTCTGGTTCCCAATCGAGTATTGTTTCCCCAGCAACGAAAGGGCTGTCTGCTAGGAGTGGATTATCTCTTTTACGATGCACTATTTCATGTTTACTGTGTCACACGCAGGATCACATTGACGAATTAACGCAGAATTTGCGTCGCTATGACATACTATAGGAGCCATGCCTTCTGGTTCCCAGTCGAGTATTGTTTCCCCGGCAACGAAAGGGCTGAATGCTAGGAGTGGATTATCTCTTTTCCGATGCACTATTTTATGTTTACTGTGTCCCACGCACCCTCACATTGACGAATTAACGCAGAATTTACGTCGCTATGACATACTATAGGAGCCATACCTTCTGGTTCCCAATCGAGTATTGTTTCCCCGGCAACGAAAGGGCTGTCTGCTAAGAGTGGATTATCTCTTTTACGATGCACTATTTCATGTTTACTGTGTCCCACGCAGGATCACATTGACGAATTAACGCAGAATTTGCGTCGCTATGACATACTATAGGAGCCATGCCTTCTGGTTCCCAATCGAGTATTGTTTCCCCGGCAACGAAAGGGCTGAATGCTAGGAGTGGATTATCTCTTTTACGATGCACTATTTCATGTTTACTGTGCCCCACGCACCCTCACATTGACGAATTAACGCAGAATTTACGTCGCTATGACATACTATAGGAGCCATGACTTCTGGTTCCCAATCGAGTATTGTTTCCCCGGCAACGAAAGGGCTGAATGCTAGGAGTGGATTATCTCTTTTACGATGCACTATTTCATGTTTACTGTGTCCCACGCACCCTCACATTGACGAATTATCGCAGAATTTACGTCGCTATGACATACTATAGGAGCCATGCCTTCTGGTTCCCAATCGAGTATTGTTTCCCCGGCAACGAAAGGGCTGTCTGCTAGGAGTGGATTATCTCTTTTCCGATGCACTATTTCATGTTTACTGTGTCCCACGCAGGATCACATTGACGAATTAACGCAGAAATGGCGTCGCTATAACATACTATAGGAGCCATGCCTTCTGGTTCCCAATCGAGTATTGTTTCCCCGGCAACGAAAGGGCTGAATTCTAGGAGTGGATTATCTCTTTTCCGATGTACTATTTCATGTTTACTGTGTCCCACGCACCCTCACATTGACGAATTAACGCAGAATTTACGTCGCTATGACATACTATAGGAGCCATGCCTTCTGGTTCCCAATCGAGTACTGTTTCCCCGGCAACGAAAGGGCTGTCTGCTAGGAGTGGATTATCTCTTTTACGATGCACTATTTCATGTTTACTGTGTCCCACGCACCCTCACATTGACGAATTAACGCAGAATTTGCGTCGCTATGACATACTATAGGAGCCATGCCTTCTGGTTCCCAATCGAGTATTGTTTCCCCGGCAACGAAAGGGCTGAATGCTAGGAGTGGATTATCTCTTTTCCGATGTACTATTTCATGTTTACTGTGTCCCACGCACCCTCACATTGACGAATTAACGCAGAATTTACGTCGCTATGACATACTATAGGAGCCATGCCTTCTGGTTCCCAATCGAGTATTGTTTCCCCGGCAACGAAAGGGCTGTCTGCTAGGAGTGGATTATCTCTTTTACGATGCACTATTTCATGTTTACTGTGTCCCACGCACCCTCACATTGACGAATTAACGCAAAATTTGCGTCGCTATGACATACTATAGGAGACACGCCTTCTGGTTCCCAATCGAGTATTGTTTCCCCGGCAACGAAAGGGCTGAATGCTAGGAGTGGATGATCTCTTTTCCGATGCACTATTTCATGTTTACTGTGTCCCACGCAGGATCACATTGACGAATTAACGCAGATTTTGCGTCGCTATGACATACTATACGAGTCATGCCTTCTGGTTCCCAATCGAGTATTGTTTCCCCGGCAACGAAAGGGCTGTCTGCTAGGAGTGGATTATCTCTTTTCCGATGCACTATTTCATGTTTACTGTGTCCCACGCACCCTCACATTGACGAATTAACGCAGAAATGGCGTCGCTATGACATGCTATAGGAGCCATGCCTTCTGGTTCCCAATCGAGTATTGTTTCCCTGGCAACGAAAGGGCTGTCTGCTAGGAGTGGATTATCTCTTTTACGATGCACTATTTCATGTTTACTGTGTCCCACGCACCCTCACATTGACGAATTAACGCAGAATTTGCGTCGCTATGATATACTATAGGAGCCATGCCTTCTGGTTCCCAATCGAGTATTGTTTCCCCGGCAACGAAAGGGCTGTCTGCTAGGAGTGGATTATCTCTTTTCCGATGCACTATTTCATGTTTACTGTGTCCCACGCACCCTCACATTGACGAATTAACGCAGAATTTACGTCGCTATGACATACTATAGGAGCCATGCCTTCTGGTTCCCAATCGAGTATTGTTTCCCCGGCAACGAAAGGGCTGTCTGCTAGGAGTGGATTATCTCTTTTACGATGCACTATTTCATGTTTACTGTGCTCCACGCACCCTCACATTGACGAATTAACGCAGAATTTACGTCGCTATGACATACTATAGGAGCCACGCCTTCTGGTTCCCAATCGAGTATTGTTTCCCCGGCAACGAAAGGGCTGTCTGCTAGGAGTGGATTATCTCTTTTACGATGGACTATTTCATGTTTACTGTGTCCCACGCAGGATCACATTGACGAATTAAGGCAGAAATGGCGTCGCTATGACATACTATAGGAGCCATGCCTTCTGGTTCCCAATCGAGTATTGTTTCCTCGGCAACGAAAGGGCTGAATGCTAGGAGTGGATTATCTCTTTTCCGATGTACTGTTTCATGTTTACTGTGTCCCACGCAGGATCACATAGACGAATTAACGCAGAATTTGCGTCGCTATGACATACTATAGGAGCCATGCCTTCTGGTTCCCAATCGAGTATTGTTTCCCCGGCAACGAAAGGGCTGTCTGCTAGGAGTGGATTATCTCTTTTCCGATGTACTATTTCATGTTTACTGTGTCCCACGCACCCTCACATTGACGAATTAACGCAGAAATGGCGTCGCTATGACATACTATAGGAGCCATGCCTTCTGTTTCCCAATCGAGTACTGTTTCCCCGGCAACGAAAGGGCTGTCTGCTAGGAGTGGATTATCTCTTTTCCGATGCACTATTTCATGTTTACTGTGTCCCACGAACCCTCACATTGACGAATTAACGCAGAATTTGCGTCGCTATGACATACTATAGGAGCCATGCCTTCTGGTTCCCAATCGAGTATTGTTTCCCCGGCAACGAAAGGGCTGTCTGCTAGGAGTGGATTATCTCTTTTACGATGCACTATTTCATGTTTACTGTGTCCCACGCACCCTCACATTGACGAATTAACGCAGAATTTGCGTCACTATGATATACTATAGGAGCCATGCCTTCTGTTTCCCAATCGAGTATTGTTTCCCCGGCAACGAAAGGGCTGTCTGCTAGGAGAGGATTATCTCTTTTCCGATGCACTATTTCATGTTTACTGTGTCCCACGCACCCTCACATTGACGAATTAACGCAGAAATGGCGTCGCTTTGACATACTATAGGAGCCATGCCTTCTGGTTCCCAATCGAGTATTGTTTCCCCGGCAACGAAAGGGCTGTCTGCTAGGAGTGGATTATCTCTTTTACGATGCACTATTTCATGTTTACTGTGTCCCACGCAGGATCACATTGACGAATTAACGCAGAATTTGCGTCGCTATGACATACTATAGGATCCATGATTTATGGTCCCCAATCGAGTATTGTTTCTTCCGCAACGAAAGGGCTGAATGCTAGGAGTGGATTATCTCTTTTACGATGCACTATTTCGTGTTTACTGTGTCCCACGCACCCTCACATTGACGAATTAACGCAGAATTTACGTCGCTATGACATACTATAGGAGCCATGCCTTCTGGTTCCCAATCGAGTATTGTTTCCCCGGCAACGAAAGGGCTGTCTGCTAGGAGTGGATTATCTCTTTTACGATGCACTATTTCATGTTTACTGTGTCCCACGCAGGATCACATTGACGAATTAACGCAGAAATGGCGTCGCTTTGACATACTATAGGAGCCATGCCTTCTGGTTCCCAATCGAGTATTGTTTCCCCGGCAACAAAAGGGCTGTCTGCTAGGAGTGGATTATCTCTTTTCCGATGTACTATTTCATGTTTACTGTGTCCCACGCACCCTCACATTGACGAATTAACGCAGAAATGGCGTCGCTATGACATACTATAGGAGCCATGCCTTCCGGTTCCCAATCGAGTATTGTTTCACCGGCAACGAAGGGGCTGAATGCTAGGAGTGGATTATCTCTTTTCCGATGCACTATTTCATGTTTACTGTGTCCCACGCAGGATCACATTGACGAATTAATGCAGAAATGGCGTCGCTATGACATACTATAGGAGCCATGCCTTCCGGTTCCAATCGAGTATTGTTTCCCCGGCAACGAAAGGGCTGTCTGCTAGGAGTGGATTATCTCTTTTACGATGCACTATTTCATGTTTACTGTGTCCCACGCACCCTCACATTGACGAATTAAGGCAGAATTTGCGTCGCTATGGCATACTATAGGAGCCATGCCTTCTGGTTCCCAATCGAGTATTGTTTCCCCGGCAACGAAAGGGCTGTCTGCTAGGAGTGGATTATCTCTTTTACGATGCACTATTTCATGTTTACTGTGTCCCACGCACCCTCACATTGACGAATTAAGGCAGAATTTGCGTCGCTATGACATACTATAGGAGCCATGCCTTCTGGTTCCCAATCGAGTATTGTTTCCCCGGCAACGAAAGGGCTGTCTGCTAGGAGTGGATTATCTCTTTTACGATGCACTATTTCATGTTTACTGTGTCCCACGCACCCTCACATTGACGAATTAACGCAGAATTTACGTCGCTATGACATACTATAGGAGCCATGCCTTCTGGTTCCCAATCGAGTATTGTTTCCCCGGCAACGAAAGGGCTGTCTGCTAGGAGTGGATTATCTCTTTTACGATGCACTATTTCATGTTTACTGTGTCCCACGCAGGATCACATTGACGAATTAACGCAGAAATGGCGTCGCTTTGACATACTATAGGAGCCATGGCTTCTGGTTCCCAATCGAGTATTGTTTCCCCGGCAACGAAAGGGCTGAATGCTAGGAGTGGATTCTCTCTTTTACGATGTACTATTTCATGTTTACTGTGTCCCACGCACCCTCACATTGACGAAGTAACGCAGAAATGGCGTCGCTATGACATACTATAGGAGCCATGCCTTCCGGTTCCCAATCGAGTATTGTTTCCCCGGCAACGAAAGGGCTGAATGCTAGGAGTGGATTATCTCTTTTACGATGCACTATTTCATGTTTACTGTGTCCCACGCACCCTCACATTGACGAATTAACGCAGAAATGGCGTCGCTATGACATACTATAGGAGCCATGCCTTCCGGTTCCCAATCGAGTATTGTTTCCCCGGCAACGAAAGGGCTGTCTGCTAGGAGTGGATTATCTCTTTTACGATGCACTATTTCATGTTTACTGTGTCCCACGCACCCTCACATTGACGAATTAAGGCAGAATTTGCGTCGCTATGACATACTATAGGAGCCATGCCTTCTGGTTCCCAATCGAGTATTGTTTCCCCGGCAACGAAAGGGCTGTCTGCTAGGAGTGGATTATCTCTTTTACGATGCACTATTTCATCTTTACTGTGTCCCACGCACCCTCACATTGACGAATTAAGGCAGAATTTGCGTCGCTATGACATACTATAGGAGCCATGCCTTCTGGTTCCCAATCGAGTATTGTTTCCCCAGCAACGAAAGGGCTGAATGCTAGGAGTGGATTATCTCTTTTCCGATGTACTATTTCATGTTTACTGTGTCCCACGCACCCTCACATTGACGAATTAACGCAGAAATGGCGTCGCTATGACATACTATAGGAGCCATGATTTATGGTTCCCAATCGAGTATTGTTTCTTCCGCAACGAAAGGGCTGAATGCTAGGAGTGGATTATCTCTTTTACGATGCACTATTTCGTGTTTACTGTGTCCCACGCACCCTCACACTGACGAATTAACGCAGAATTTACGTCGCTATGACATACTATAGGAGCCATGCCTTCTGGTTCCCAATCGAGTATTGTTTCCCCGGCAACGAAAGGGCTGTCTGCTAGGAGTGGATTATCTCTTTTACGATGCACTATTTCATGTTTACTGTGTCCCACGCAGGATCACATTGACGAATTAACGCAGAAATGGCGTCGCTTTGACATACTATAGGAGCCATGCCTTCTGGTTCCCAATCGAGTATTGTTTCCCCGGCAACAAAAGGGCTGTCTGCTAGGAGTGGATTATCTCTTTTCCGATGTACTATTTCATGTTTACTGTGTCCCACGCACCCTCACATTGACGAATTAACGCAGAAATGGCGTCGCTATGACATACTATAGGAGCCATGCCTTCCGGTTCCCAATCGAGTATTGTTTCACCGGCAACGAAGGGGCTGAATACTAGGAGTGGATTATCTCTTTTCCGATGCACTATTTCATGTTTACTGTGTCCCACGCAGGATCACATTGACGAATTAATGCAGAAATGGCGTCGCTATGACATACTATAGGAGCCATGCCTTCCGGTTCCAATCGAGTATTGTTTCCCCGGCAACGAAAGGGCTGTCTGCTAGGAGTGGATTATCTCTTTTACGATGCACTATTTCATGTTTACTGTGTCCCACGCACCCTCACATTGACGAATTAAGGCAGAATTTGCGTCGCTATGGCATACTATAGGAGCCATGCCTTCTGGTTCCCAATCGAGTATTGTTTCCCCGGCAACGAAAGGGCTGTCTGCTAGGAGTGGATTATCTCTTTTACGATGCACTATTTCATGTTTACTGTGTCCCACGCACCCTCACATTGACGAATTATGGCAGAATTTGCGTCGCTATGACATACTATAGGAGCCATGCCTTCTGGTTCCCAATCGAGTATTGTTTCCCCGGCAACGAAATGGCTGTCTGCTAGGAGTGGATTATCTCTTTTACGATGCACTATTTCATGTTTACTGTGTCCCACGCACCCTCACATTGACGAATTAACGCAGAATTTACGTCGCTATGACATACTATAGGAGCCATGCCTTCTGGTTCCCAATCGAGTATTGTTTCCCCGGCAACGAAAGGGCTGTCTGCTAGGAGTGGATTATCTCTTTTACGATGCACTATTTCATGTTTACTGTGTCCCACGCAGGATCACATTGACGAATTAACGCAGAAATGGCGTCGCTTTGACATACTATAGGAGCCATGGCTTCTGGTTCCCAATCGAGTATTGTTTCCCCGGCAACGAAAGGGCTGAATGCTAGGAGTGGATTCTCTCTTTTACGATGTACTATTTCATGTTTACTGTGTCGCACGCACCCTCACATTGACGAAGTAACGCAGAAATGGCGTCGCTATGACATACTATAGGAGCCATGCCTTCCGGTTCCCAATCGAGTATTGTTTCCCCGGCAACGAAAGGGCTGAATGCTAGGAGTGGATTATCTCTTTTACGATGCACTATTTCATGTTTACTGTGTCCCACGCACCCTCACATTGACGAATTAACGCAGAAATGGCGTCGCTATGACATACTATAGGAGCCATGCCTTCCGGTTCCCAATCGAGTATTGTTTCCCCGGCAACGAAAGGGCTGTCTGCTAGGAGTGGATTATCTCTTTTACGATGCACTATTTCATGTTTACTGTGTCCCACGCACCCTCACATTGACGAATTAAGGCAGAATTTGCGTCGCTATGACATACTATAGGAGCCATGCCTTCTGGTTCCCAATCGAGTATTGTTTCCCCGGCAACGAAAGGGCTGTCTGCTAGGAGTGGATTATCTCTTTTACGATGCACTATTTCATGTTTACTGTGTCCCACGCACCCTCACATTGACGAATTAAGGCAGAATTTGCGTCGCTATGACATACTATAGGAGCCATGCCTTCCGGTTCCCAATCGAGTATTGTTTCCCCAGCAACGAAAGGGCTGAATGCTAGGAGTGGATTATCTCTTTTCCGATGTACTATTTCATGTTTACTGTGTCCCACGCACCCTCACATTGACGAATTAACGCAGAAATGGCGTCGCTATGACATACTATAGGAGCCATGCCTTCTGGTTCCCAATCGAGTATTGTTTCCCCGGCAACGAAAGGGCTGTCTGCTAGGAGTGGATTATCTCTTTTACGATGGACTATTTCATGTTTACTGTGTCCCACGCAGGATCACATTGACGAATTAAGGCAGAAATGGCGTCGCTATGACATACTATAGGAGCCATGCCTTCTGGTTCCCAATCGAGTATTGTTTCCTCGGCAACGAAAGGGCTGAATGCTAGGAGTGGATTATCTCTTTTCCGATGTACTGTTTCATGTTTACTGTGTCCCACGCAGGATCACATAGACGAATTAACGCAGAATTTGCGTCGCTATGACATACTATAGGAGCCATGCCTTCTGGTTCCCAATCGAGTATTGTTTCCCCGGCAACGAAAGGGCTGTCTGCTAGGAGTGGATTATCTCTTTTCCGATGTACTATTTCATGTTTACTGTGTCCCACGCACCCTCACATTGACGAATTAACGCAGAAATGGCGTCGCTATGACATACTATAGGAGCCATGCCTTCTGTTTCCCAATCGAGTACTGTTTCGCCGGCAACGAAAGGGCTGTCTGCTAGGAGTGGATTATCTCTTTTCCGATGCACTATTTCATGTTTACTGTGTCCCACGAACCCTCACATTGACGAATTAACGCAGAATTTGCGTCACTATGATATACTATAGGAGCCATGCCTTCTGTTTCCCAATCGAGTATTGTTTCCCCGGCAACGAAAGGGCTGTCTGCTAGGAGAGGATTATCTCTTTTCCGATGCACTATTTCATGTTTACTGTGTCCCACGCACCCTCACATTGACGAATTAACGCAGAAATGGCGTCGCTTTGACATACTATAGGAGCCATGCCTTCTGGTTCCCAATCGAGTATTGTTTCCCCGGCAACGAAAGGGCTGTCTGCTAGGAGTGGATTATCTCTTTTACGATGCACTATTTCATGTTTACTGTGTCCCACGCAGGATCACATTGACGAATTAACGCAGAATTTGCGTCGCTATGACATACTATAGGAGCCATGATTTATGGTTCCCAATCGAGTATTGTTTCTTCCGCAACGAAAGGGCTGAATGCTAGGAGTGGATTATCTCTTTTACGATGCACTATTTCGTGTTTACTGTGTCCCACGCACCCTCACATTGACGAATTAACGCAGAATTTACGTCGCTATGACATACTATAGGAGCCATGCCTTCTGGTTCCCAATCGAGTATTGTTTCCCCGGCAACGAAAGGGCTGTCTGCTAGGAGTGGATTATCTCTTTTACGATGCACTATTTCATGTTTACTGTGTCCCACGCAGGATCACATTGACGAATTAACGCAGAAATGGCGTCGCTTTGACATACTATAGGAGCCATGGCTTCTGGTTCCCAATCGAGTATTGTTTCCCCGGCAACGAAAGGGCTGAATGCTAGGAGTGGATTCTCTCTTTTACGATGTACTATTTCATGTTTACTGTGTCGCACGCACCCTCACATTGACGAAGTAACGCAGAAATGGCGTCGCTATGACATACTATAGGAGCCATGCCTTCCGGTTCCCAATCGAGTATTGTTTCCCCGGCAACGAAAGGGCTGAATGCTAGGAGTGGATTATCTCTTTTACGATGCACTATTTCATGTTTACTGTGTCCCACGCACCCTCACATTGACGAATTAACGCAGAAATGGCGTCGCTATGACATACTATAGGAGCCATGCCTTCCGGTTCCCAATCGAGTATTGTTTCCCCGGCAACGAAAGGGCTGTCTGCTAGGAGTGGATTATCTCTTTTACGATGCACTATTTCATGTTTACTGTGTCCCACGCACCCTCACATTGACGAATTAAGGCAGAATTTGCGTCGCTATGACATACTATAGGAGCCATGCCTTCTGGTTCCCAATCGAGTATTGTTTCCCCGGCAACGAAAGGGCTGTCTGCTAGGAGTGGATTATCTCTTTTACGATGCACTATTTCATGTTTACTGTGTCCCACGCACCCTCACATTGACGAATTAAGGCAGAATTTGCGTCGCTATGACATACTATAGGAGCCAAGCCTTCCGGTTCCCAATCGAGTATTGTTTCCCCAGCAACGAAAGGGCTGAATGCTAGGAGTGGATTATCTCTTTTCCGATGTACTATTTCATGTTTACTGTGTCCCACGCACCCTCACATTGACGAATTAACGCAGAAATGGCGTCGCTATGACATACTATAGGAGCCATGCCTTCTGGTTCCCAATCGAGTATTGTTTCCCCGGCAACGAAAGGGCTGTCTGCTAGGAGTGGATTATCTCTTTTCCGATGTACTATTTCATGTTTACTGTGTCCCACGCACCCTCACATTGACGAATTAACGCAGAAATGGCGTCGCTATGACATACTATAGGAGCCATGCCTTCCGGTTCCCAATCGAGGATTGTTTCCCCGGCAACGAAAGGGCTGTCTGCTAGGAGTGGATTACCTCTTTTACGATGCACTATTTCATGTTTACTGTGTCCCACGCACCCTCACATTGACGAATTAAGGCAGGATTTGCGTCGCTATGACATACTATAGGAGCCATGCCTTCTGGTTCCCAATCGAGTATTGTTTCCCTGGCAACGAAAGGGCTGTCTGCTAGGAGTGGATTATCACTTTTCCGATGTACTATTTCATGTTTACTGTGTCCCACGCACCCTCACATTGACGAATTAACGCAGAAATGGCGTCGCTATGACATACTATAGGAGCCATGCCTTCCGGTTCCCAATCGAGTATTGTTTCCCCGGCAACGAAAGGGCTAATTGCTAGGAGTGGATTATCTCTTTTACGATGCACTATTTCATGTTTACTGTGTCCCACGCACCCTCACATTGACGAATTAACGCAGAATTTACGTCCCTATGACATACTATATGAGCCATGCCTTCTGGTTCCCAATCGATTATTGTTTCCTCGGCAACGAAAGGGCTGTCTGCTAGGAGTGGATTATCTCTTTTACGATGCACTATTTCATGTTTACTGTGCCCCACGCACCCTCACATTGACGAATTAACGCAGAATTTACGTCGCTATGACATACTATAGGAGCCATGCCTTCTGGTTCCCAATCGAGTATTGTTTCCCCGGCAACGAAAGGGCTGAATGCTAGGAGTGGATTATCTCTTTTCCGATGTACTATTTCATGTTTACTGTGTCCCACGCACCCTCACATTGACGAATTAACGCAGAATTTACGTCGCTATGACATACTATAGGAGCCTTGCCTTCTGGTTCCCAATCGAGTATTGTTTCCCCGGCAACGAAAGGGCTATCTGCTAGGAGTGGATTATCTCTTTTACGATGTACTATTTCATGTTCACTGTGTCCCACGCACCCTCACATTGACGAATTAACGCAGAATTTACGTCGCTATGACATACTATAGGATCCATTCCTTCTGGTTCCCAATCGAGTATTGTTTCCCCGGCAACGAAAGGGCTGTCTGCTAGGAGTGGATTATCTCTTTTCCGATGCACTATTTTATGTTTACTGTGTCCGACGCACCCTCACATTGACGAATTAACGCAGAATTTGCGTCGCTATGACATACTATAGGAGCCATGCCTTCTGGTTCCCAATCGAGTATTGTTTCCCCGGCAACGAAAGGGCTGTCTGCTAGGAGTGGATTATCTCTTTAACGATGCACTATTTCATGTTTACTGTGTCCCACGCAGGATCACATTGACGAATTAACGCAGAATTTGCGTCGCTATGACATACTATAGGAGCCTTGCCTTCTGGTTCCCAATCGAGTATTGTTTCCCCGGCAACGAAAGGGCTATCTGCTAGGAGTGGATTATCTCTTTTACGATGTACTATTTCATGTTCACTGTGTCCCACGCACCCTCACATTGACGAATTAACGCAGAATTTACGTCGCTATGACATACTATAGGAGCCATTCCTTCTGGTTCCCAATCGAGTATTGTTTCCCCGGCAACGAAAGGGCTGTCTGTTAGGAGTGGATTATCTCTTTTCCGATGCACTATTTTATGTTTACTGTGTCCCACGCACCCTCACATTGACGAATTAACGCAGAATTTACGTCGCTATGACATACTATAGGAGCCATTCCTTCTGGTTCCCAATCGAGTATTGTTTCCCCGGCAACGAAAGGGCTGTCTGCTACGAGTGGATTATCTCTTTTCCGATGCACTATTTTATGTTTACTGTGTCCGACGCATCCTCACATTGACGAATTAACGCAGAATTTACGTCGCTATGACATACTATAGGAGCCATGCCTTCTGGTTCCCAATCGAGTATTGTTTCCCCGGCAACGAAAGCGCTGTCTGCTAGGAGTGAATTATCTCTTTTACGATGCACTATTTCATGTTTACTGTGTCCCACGCACCCTCACATTGACGAATTAACGCAGAATTTGCGTCGCTATGAGATACTATAGAAGCCATGCCTTCTGTTTCCCAATCGAGTATTGTTTCCCCGGCAACGAAAGGGCTGTCTGCTAGGAGTGGATTATCTCTTTTACGATGCACTATTTCATGTTTACTGTGTCCCACGCACCCTCACATTGACGAATTAACGCAGAATTTACGTCGCTATGACACACTATAGGAGCCATGCCTTCTGGTTCCCAATCGAGTATTGATTCCCCGGCAACGAAAGGGCTGAATGCTAGGAGTGGATTATCTCTTTTACGATGCACTATTTCATGTTTACTGTGTCCCACGCACCCTCACATTGACGAATTAACGCAGAATTTACGGCGCTATGACATACTATAGGAGCCATGCCTTCTGTTTCCCAATCGAGTATTGTTTCCCCGGCAACGAAAGGGCTGTCTGCTAGGAGTGGATTATCTCTTTCACGATGCACTATTTCATGTTTACTGTGTCCCACGCAGGATCACATTGACGAATTAACGCAGAATTTGCGTCGCTATGACATACTATAGGAGCCATGGCTTCTGGTTCCCAATCGAGTATTGTTTCCCCGGCAACGAAAGGGCTGAATGCTAGGAGTGGATTATCTCTTTTACGATGCACTATTTCATGTTTACTGTGTCCCACGCTCCCTCACATTGACGAATTAACGCAGAATTTACGTCGCTATGACATACTATAGGAGCCATGCCTTCTGGTTCCCAATCGAGTATTGTTTCCCCGGCAATGAAAGGGCTGTCTGCAAGGAGTGGATTATCTCTTTTACCATGCACTATTTCATGTTTACTGTGTCCCACGCAGGATCACATTGACGAATTAACGCAGAATTTGAGTCCCTATGACATACTATAGGAGCCATGCCTTCTGGTTCCCAATCGAGTATTGTTTCCCCGGCAACGAAAGGGCTGAATGCTAGGAGTGGATTATCTCTTTTACGATGCACTATTTCATGTTTACTGTGTCCCACGCACCCTCACATTGACGAATTAACGCAGAAATGGCGTCGCAATGACATATTATAGGAGCCATGCCTTCTGGTTCCCAATCGAGTATTGTTTCCCCGGCAACGAAAGGGCTGTCTGCTAGGAGTGGATTATCTCTTTTCCGATGTACTATTTCATGTTTACTGTGTCCCACGCACCCACACATTGACGAATTAACGCAGAAATGGCGTCGCAATGACATACTATAGGAGCCATGCCTTCTGGTTCCCAATCGAGTATTGTTTCCCCGGCAACGAAAGGGCTGTCTGCTAGGAGTGGATTATCTCTTTTCCGATGCACTATTTCATGTTTACTGTGTCCCACGCACCCTCACATTGACGAATTAACGCAGAAATGGCGTCGCTATGACATACTATAGGAGCCATGCCTTCTGTTTCCCAATCGAGTATTGTTTCCCCGGTAACGAAAGGGCTGTCTGCTAGGAGTAGATTATCTCTTTTCCGATGCACTATTTCATGTTTACTGTGTCCCACGCACCCACACATTGACGAATTAACGCAGAATTTACGTCGCTATGACATACTATAGGAGCCATGCCTTCTGGTTCCCAATCGAGTATTGTTTCCCCGGCAACGAAAGGGCTGTCTGCTAGGAGTGGATTATCTCTTTTACGATGCACTATTTCATGTTTACTGTGTCCCACGCAGGATCACATTGACGAATTAACGCAGAAATGGCGTCGCTATGACATACTATAGGAGCCATGCCTTCTGGTTCCCAATCGAGTATTGTTTCCCCGGCAACGAAAGGGCTGAATGCTAGGAGTGGATTATCTCTTTTCCGATGTACTATTTCATGTTTACTGTGTCTCACGCACCCTCACATTGACGAATTAACGCAGAATTTACGTCGCTATGACATACTATAGGAGCCATGCCTTCTGGTTCCCAATCGAGTATTGTTTCCCCGGCAACGAAAGGGCTGTCTGCTAGGAGTGGATTATCTCTTTTACGATGCACTATTTCATGTTTACTGTGTCCCACGCAGGATCACATTGACGAATTAACGCAGAATTTGCGTCGCTATGACATACTATGGGAGCCATGGCTTCTGGTTCCCAATCGAGTATTGTTTCCCCGGCAACGAAAGGGCTGAATGCTAGGAGTAGATTCTCTCTTTTACGATGCACTATTTCATGTTTACTGTGTCCCACGCACCCTCACATTGACGAATTAACGCAGAATTTACGTCGCTATGACATACTATAGGAGCCATGCCTTCTGGTTCCCAATCGAGTATTGTTTCCCCGGCAACGAAAGGGCTGTCTGCTAGGAGTGGATTATCTCTTTTACGATGCACTATTTCATGTTTACTGTGCCCCACGCACCCTCACATAGACGAATTAACGCAGAATTTACGTCGCTATGACATACTATAGGAGAGATGCCTTCTGTTTCCCAATCGAGTATTGTTTCCCCGGCAACGAAAGGGCTGTCTGCTAGGAGTGGATTATCTTTTTTCCGATGCACTATTTCATGTTTACTGTGTCCCACGCACCCTCACATTGACGAATTTACGCAGAATTTACGTCGCTATGACATACTATAGGAGCCATGCCTTCTGGTTCCCAATCGAGTATTGTTTCCCCGGCAACGAAAGGGCTGTCTGCTAGGAGTGGATTATCTCTTTTACGATGCACTATTTCATGTTTACTGTGTCCCACGCAGGATCACATTGACGAATTAACGCAGAAATGGCGTCGCTATGACATACTATAGGAGCCATGCCTTCTGGTTCCCAATCGAGTATTGTTTCCCCGGCAACGAAAGGGCTGAATGCTAGGAGTGGATTATCTCTTTTCCGATGTACTATTCCATGTTTACTGTGTCCCACGCACCCTCACATTGACGAATTAACGCAGAAATGGAGTCGCTATGACATACTATAGGAGCCATGCCTTCTGGTTCCCAATCGAGTATTGTTTCCCCGGCAACGAAAGGGCTGTCTGCTAGGAGTGGATTATCTCTTTTACGATGCACTATTTCATGTTTACTGTGTCCCACGCACCCTCACATTGACGAATTAACGCAGAATTTACGTCGCTATGACATACTATAGAAGCCATGCCTTCTGGTTCCCAATCGAGTATTGTTTCCCCGGCAACGAAAGGGCTGTCTGCTAGGAGTGGATTATCTCCTTTCCGATGCACTATTTCATGTTTACTGTGTCCCACGCACCCTCTCATTGACGAATTAACGCAGAATTTGCGTCGCTATGACATACTATAGGAGCCATGCCTTCTGTTTCCCAATCGAGTATTGTTTCCCCGGCAACGACAGGGCTGTCTGCTAGGAGTGGATTATCTCTTTTACCATGCACTATTTCATGTTTACTGTGTCCCACGCAGGATCACATTGACGAATTAACGCAGAATTTGAGTCGCTATGACATACTATAGGAGCCATGCCCTCTGGTTCCCAATCGAGTATTGTTTCCCCGGCAACGAAAGGGCTGAATGCTAGCAGTGGATTATCTCTTTTACGATGCACTATTTCATGTTTACTGTGTCCCACGCACCCTCACATTGACGAATTAACGCAGAAATGGCGTCGCAATGACATACTATAGGAGCCATGCCTTCTGGTTCCCAATCGAGTATTGTTTCCCCGGCAACGAAAGGGCTGTCTGCTAGGAGTGGATTATCTCTTTTCCGATGTACTATTTCATGTTTACTGAGTCCCACGCACCCACACATTGACGAATTAACGCAGAAATGGCGTCGCTATGACATACTATAGGAGCCATGCCTTCTGTTTCCCAATCGAGTATTGTTTCCCCGGCAACGAAAGGGCTGTCTGCTAGGAGTGGATTATCTCTTTTCCGATGCACTATTTCATGTTTACTGTGTCCCACGCACCCTCACATTGACGAATTAACGCAGAAATGGCGTCGCTATGACATACTATAGGAGCCATGCCTTCTGTTTCCCAATCGAGTATTGTTTCCACGGCAACGAAAGGGCTGTCTGCTAGGAGTGGATTATCTCTTTTACGATGCACTATTTCATGTTTACTGTGTCCCACGCACCCTCACATTGCCGAATTAACGCAGAATTTACGTCGCTATGACATACTATAGGAGCTATGCCTTCTGGTTCCCAATCAAGTATTGTTTCCCCGGCAACGAAAGGGCTGTCTGCTAGGAGTGGATTATCTCTTTTACGATGCACTATTTCATGTTTACTGTGTCCCACGCAGGATCACATTGACGAATTAACGCAGAAATGGCGTCGCTATGACATACTATAGGAACCATGCCTTCTGGTTCCCAATCGAGTATTGTTTCCCCGGCAACGAAAGGGCTAAATGCTAGGAGTGGATTATCTCTTTTCCGATGTACTATTTCATGTTTACTGTGTCCCACGCACCCTCACATTGACGAATTAACGCAGAATTTACGTCGCTATGACATACTATAGGAGCCATGCCTTCTGGTTCCCAATCGAGTATTGTTTCCCCGGCAACGAAATGGCTGTCTGCTAGGAGTGGATTATCTCTTTTACGATGCACTATTTCATGTTTACTGTGTCCCACGCAGGATCACATTGACGAATTAACGCAGAATTTGCGTCGCTATGACATACTATAGTAGCCATGTCTTCTGGTTCCCAATCGAGTATTGTTTCCCCGGCAACGAAAGGGCTGAATGCTAGGAGTGGATTATCTGTTTTCCGATGTACTATTTCATGTGTACTGTGTCCCACGCACCCTCACATTGACGAATTAACGCAGAATTTACGTCGCTATGACATACTATAGGAGCCATGCCTTCTGGTTCCCAATCGAGTATTGTTTCCCCGGCAACGAAAGGGCTGTCTGCTAGGAGTGGATTATCTCTTTTACGATGCACTATTTCATGTTTACTGTGTCCCACGCACCCTCACATTGACGAATTAACGCAGAATTTACGTCGCTATGACATACTATAGGAGCCATGCCTTCTGGTTCCCAATCGAGTATTGTTTCCCCGGCAACGAAAGGGCTGAATGCTGGGAGTGAATTATCTCTTTTACGATGCACTATTTCATGTTTACTGTGTCCCACGCACCCTCACATTGACGAATTAACGCAGAATTTACGTCGCTATGACATACTATAGGAGCCATGCCTTCTGGTTCCCAATCGAGTATTGTTTCCCCGGCAACGAAAGGGCTGAATGCTAGGATTGGATTATCTCTTTTCCGATGCACTATTTCATGTTTACTGTGTCCCACGCAGGATCACATTGACGAATTAACGCAGTATTTGCGTCGCTATGACATACTATAGGAGCCATGCCTTCTGGTTCCCAATCGAGTATTGTTTCCCCGGCAAAGAAAGGGCTGTCTGCTAGGAGTGGATTATCTCTTTTCCGATGTACTATTTCATGTTTACTGTGTCCCACGCACCCTCACATTTACGAATTAACGCAGAATTTACGTCGCTATGACATACTATAGGAGCCATGCCTTCTGTTTCCCAATCGAGTATTGTTTCCCCGGCAACGAAAGGGCTGTCTGCTAGGAGTGGATTATCTCTTTTACGATGCACTATTTCATGTTTACTGTGTCCCACGCAACCTCACATTGACGAATTAACGCAGAATTTGCGTCACTATGACATACTATAGGAGCCATGCCTTCTGGTTCCCAATCGAGTATTGTTTCCCCGGCAACGAAAGGGCTGTCTGCTAGGAGTGGATTATCTCTTTTCCGATGTACTATTTCATGTTTACTGTGTCCCACGCACCCTCACATTGACGAATTAACGCAGAAATGGCGTCGCTATGACATACTATAGGAGCCATGCCTTCTGTTTCCCAATCGAGTATTGTTTCCCCGGCAACGAAAGGGCTGTCTGCTAGGAGTGGATTATCTCTTTTCCGATGCACTATTTCATGTTTACTGTGTCCCACGCACCCTCACATTGACGAATTAACGCAGAAATGGCGTCGCTATGACATACTATAGGAGCCATGCCTTCTGTTTCCCAATCGAGTATTGTTTCCCCGGCAACGAAAGGGCTGTCTGCAAGGAGTGGATTATCTCTTTTACGATGCACTATTTCATGTTTACTGTGTCCCACGCACCCTCACATTGACGAATTAACGCAGAATCTACGTCGCTATGACATACTATAGGAGCCATGCCTTCTGTTTCCCAATCGAGTATTGTTTCCCTGGCAACGAAAGGGCTGTCTGCTAGGAGTGGATTATCTCTTTTACGATGCACTATTTCATGTTTACTGTGTCCCACGCAGGATCACATTGACGAATTAACGCAGAAATGGCGTCGCTATGACATACTATAGGAGCCATGCCTTCTGGTTCCCAATCGAGTATTGTTTCCCCGGCAACGAAAGGGCTGTCTGCTAGGAGCGGATTATCTCTTTTCCGATGTACTATTTCATGTTTACTGTGTCCCACGCACCCTCACATTGACGAATTAACGCAGAATTTACGTCGCTATGACCTACTATAGGAGCCATGCCTTCTGGTTCCCAATCGAGTATTGTTTCCCCGGCAACGAAATGGCTGTCTGCTAGGAGTGGATTATCTCTTTTACGATGCACTATTTCATGTTTACTGTGTCCCACGCAGGATCACATTGACGAATTAACGCAGAATTTGCTTCGCTATGACATACTATAAAAGCCATGTCTTCTGGTTCCCAATCGAGTATTGTTTCCCCGGCAACGAAAGGGCTGAATGCTAGGAGTGGATTATCTGTTTTCCGATGTACTATTTCATGTGTACTGTGTCCCACGCACCCTCACATTGACGAATTAACGCAGAATTTACGTCGCTATGACATACTATAGGAGCCATGCCCTCTGGTTACCAATCGAGTATTGTTTCCCCGGCAACGAAAGGGCTGTCTGCTAGGAGTGGATTATCTCTTTTACGATGCACTATTTCATGTTTACTGTGTCCCACGCACCCTCACATTGACGAATTAACGCAGAATTTACGTCGCTATGACATACTATAGGAGCCATGCCTTCTGGTTCCCAATCGAGTATTGTTTCCCCGGCAACGAAAGGGCTGAATGCTGGGAGTGGATTATCTCTTTTACGATGCACTATTTCATGTTTACTGTGTCCCACGCACCCTCACATTGACGAATTAACGCAGAATTTAAGTCGCTATGACATACTATAGGAGCCATGCCTTCTGGTTCCCAATCGAGTATTGTTTCCCCGGCAACGAAAGGGCTGAATGCTAGGATTGGATTATCTCTTTTCCGATGCACTATTTCATGTTTACTGTGTCCCACGCAGGATCACATTGACGAATTAACGCAGAATTTGCGTCGCTATGACATACTATAGGAGCCATGCCTTCTGGTTACCAATCGAGTATTGTTTCCCCGGCAACGAAAGGGCTGTCTGCTAGGAGTGGATTATCTCTTTTCCGATGTACTATTTCATGTTTACTGTGTCCCACGCACCCTCACATTTACGAATTAACGCAGAATTTACGTCGCTATGACATACTATAGGAGCCATGCCTTCTGTTTCCCAATCGAGTATTGTTTCCCCGGCAACGAAAGGGCTGTCTGCTAGGAGTGGATTATCTCTTTTCCGATGCACTATTTCATGTTTACTGTGTCCCACGCACCCTCACATTGACGAATTAACGCAGAATTTGCGTCGCTATGACATACTATAGGAGCCATGCCTTCTGTTTCCCAATCGAGTATTGTTTCCCCGGCAACGAAAGGGCTGTCTGCTAGGAGTGGATTATCTCTTTTCCGATGTACTATTTCATGTTTACTGTGTCCCACGCACCCTCACATTGACGAATTAACGCAGAAATGGCGTCGCTATGACATACTATAGGAGCCATGCCCTCTGTTTCCCAAACGAGTATTGTTTCCCCGGCAACGAAAGGGCTGTCTGCTAGGAGTGGATTATCTCTTTTCCGATGCACTATTTCATGTTTACTGTGTCCCACGCACCCTCACATTGACGAATTAACGCAGAAATGGCGTCGCTATGACATACTATAGGAGCCATGCCTTCTGTTTCCCAATCGAGTATTGTTTCCCCGGCAACGAAAGGGCTGTCTGCAAGGAGTGGATTATCTCTTTTACGATGCACTATTTCATGTTTACTGTGTCCCACGCACCCTCACATTGACGAATTAACGCAGAATTTACGTCGCTATGACATACTATAGGAGCCATGCCTTCTGTTTCCCAATCGAGTATTGTTTCCCCGGCAACGAAAGGGCTGTCTGCTAGGAGTGGATTATCTCTTTTACGATGCACTATTTCATGTTTACTGTGTCCCACGCAGGATCACATTGACGAATTAACGCAGAATTTGCGTCGCTATGACATACTATAGGAGCTATGCCTTCTGGTTCCCAATCGGGTATTGTTTCCCCGGCAACGAAAGGGCTGAATGCTAGGAGTGGATTATCTCTCTTACGATGCACTATTTCATGTTTACTGTGTCCCACGCACCCTCACATTGACGAATTAACGCAGAATTTACGTCGCTATGACATACTATAGGAGCCATGCCTTCTGGTTCCCAATCGAGTATTGTTTCCCCGGCAACGAAAGGGCTGTCTGCTAGGAGTGGATTATCTCTTTTACGCTTCACTATTTCATGTTTACTGTGTCCCACGCAGGATCACATTGACGAATTAACGCAGAAATGGCGTCGCTATGACATACTATAGGAGCCATGCCTTCTGGTTCCCAATCGAGTATTGTTTCCCCGGCAACGAAAGGGCTGAATGCTAGGAGTGGATTATCTCTTTTACGATGCACTATTTCATGTTTACTGTGTCCCACGCACCCTCACATTGACGAATTTACGCAGAATTTACGTCGCTATGACATACTATAGGAGCCATGCCTTCTGGTTCCCAATCGAGTATTGTTTCCCCGGCAACGAAAGGGCTGTCTGCTAGGAGTGGATTAACTCTTTTACGATGCACTATTTCATGTTTACTGTGTCCCACGCAGGATCACATTGACGAATTAACGCAGAAATGGCGTCGCTATGACATACTATAGGAGCCATGCCTTCTGGTTCCCAATCGAGTATTGTTTCCCCGGCAACGAAAGGGCTGTCTGCTAGGAGTGGATTATCTCTTTTACGATGCACTATTTCATGTTTACTGTGTCCCACGCAGGATCACATTGACGAATTAACGCAGAAATGGCGTCGCTATGACATACTATAGGAGCCATGCCTTCTGGTTCCCAATCGAGTATTGTTTCCCCGGCAACGAAAGGGCTGTCTGCTAGGAGTGGATTATCTCTTTTCCGATGCACTATTTCATGTTTGCTGTGTCCCACGCACCCTCACAATGACGAATTAACGCAGAATTTGCGTCGCTATGACATACTATAGGTACCATGCCTTCTGTTTCCCAATCGAGTATTGTTTCCCCGGCAACGAAAGGGCTGTGTGCTATGAGTGGATTATCTCTTTTCCGATGCACTATTTCATGTTTGCTGTGTCCCACGCACCCTCACATTGACGAATTAACGCAGAAATGGCGTCGCTATGACATGCTATAGGAGCCATGCCTTCTGTTTCCCAATCGAGTATTGTTTCCCCGGCAACGAAAGGGCTGTCTGCTAGGAGTTGATTGTCTCTTTTCCGATGCACTATTTCATGTTTACTGTGTCCCACGCACCCTCACATTGACGAATTAACGCAGAAATGGCGTCGCTATGACATGCTATAGGAGCCATGCCTTCTGTTTCCCAATCGAGTATTGTTTCCCCGGCAACGAAAGGGCTGTCTGCTAGGAGTGGATTATCTCTTTTACGATGCACTATTTCATGTTTACTGTGTCCCACGCAGGATCACATTGACGAATTAATGCAGAAATGGCGTCGCTATGACATACTATAGGAGCCATGCCTTCTGGTCCCAATCGAGTATTGTTTCCCCGGCAACGAAAGGGCTGTCTGCTAGGAGTGGATTATCTCTTTTACGATGCACTATTTCATGTTTACTGTGTCCCACGCAGGATCACATTGACGAATTAACGCAGAAATGGCGTCGCTATGACATACTATAGGAGCCATGCCTTCTGGTTCCCAATCGAGTATTGTTTCCCCGGCAACGAAAGGGCTGTCTGCTAGGAGTGGATTATCTCTTTTCCGATGCACTATTTCATGTTTACTGTGTCCCACGCACCCTCACATTGACGGATTAACGCAGAATTTGCGTCTCTAAGACATACTATAGGAGCCATGCCTTCTGGTTCCCAATCGAGTATTGTTTCCCCGGAAAAGAAAGGGCTGAATCCTAGGAGTGGATTATATCTTTTACGATGCACTATTTCATGTTTACTGTGTCCCACGCACCCTCACATTGACGAATTAACGCAGAATTTACGTCGCTATGACATACTATAGGAGCCATGCCTTCTGGTTCCCAATCGAGTATTGTTTCCCCGGCAACGAAAGGGCTGTCTGCTAGGGGTGGATTATCTCTTTTACAATGCACTATTTCATGTTTAATGTGTCCCACGCACCTTTACATTGAAGAATTATCGCACAATTTACGTCGCTATGACATACTATAGGAGCCATGCCTTCTGGTTCCCAATCGAGTATTGTTTCCCCGGCAACGAAAGGGCTGAATGCTAGGAGTGGATTATCTCTTTTACGATGCACTATTTCATGTTTACTGTGTCCCACGCACCCTCACATTGACGAATTAACGCAGAATTTACGTCGCTATGACATACTATAGGAGCCATGCCTTCTGGTTCCCAATCGAGTATTGTTTCCCCGGCAACGAAAGGGCTGTCTGCTAGGAGTGGATTATCTCTTTTACGCTGCACTATTTCATGTTTACTGTGTCCCACGCAGGATCACATTGACGAATTAACGCAGAATTTACGTCGCTATGACATACTATAGGAGCCATGCCTTCTGGTTCCCAGTCGAGTATTATTTCCCCGGCAACGAAAGGGCTGAATGCTAGGAGTGGATTATCTCTTTTACGATGCACTATTTCATGTTTACTGTGTCCCACGCAGGATCACATTGACGAATTAACGCAGAAATGGCGTCGCTATGACATTTTATTGGAGCCATGCCTTCTGGTTCCCAATCGAGTATTGTTTCCCCGGCAACGAAAGGGCTGTCTGCTAGGAGTGGATTATCTCTTTTCCGATGCACTATTTCATGTTTACTGTGTCCCACGCACCCTCACATTGACGGATTAACGCAGAATTTGCGTCGCTATGACACACTATAGGAGCCATGCCTTCTGGTTCCCAATCGAGTATTGTTTCCCCGGAAAAGAAAGGGCTGAATCCTAGGAGTGGATTATCTCTTTTCCGATGCACTATTTCATGTTTACTGTGTCCCACGCACCCTCACATTGACGAATTAACGCAGAATTTACGTCGCTATGACATACTATAGGAGCCATGCCTTCTGGTTCCCAATCGAGTATTGTTTCCCCGGCAACGAAAGGGCTGTCTGCTAGGAGTGGATTATCTCTTTTACGATGCACTATTTCATGTTTACTGTGTCCCACGCACCCTCACATTGACGGATTAACGCAGAATTTGCGTCGCTATGACACACTATAGGAGCCATGCCTTCTGTTTCCCAATCGAGTATTGTTTCCCCGGCAACGAAAGGGCTGTCTGCTAGGAGTGGATTATCTCTTTTACGATGCACTATTTCATGTTTACTGTGTCCCACGCACCCTCACATTGACGAATTAACGCACAATTTACGTCGCTATGACATACTATAGGAGCCATGCCTTCTGGTTCCCAATCGAGTATTGTTTCCCCGGCAACGAAAGGGCTGTCTGCTAGGAGTGGATTATCTCTTTTACGATGCACTATTTCATGTTTACTGTGTCCCACGCACCCTCACATTGACGAATTAACGCACAATTTACGTCGCTATGACATACTATAGGAGCCATGCCTTCTGTTTCCCAATCGAGTATTGTTTCCCCCGGCAACGAAAGGGCTGAATGCTAGGAGTGGATTATCTCTTTTACGATGCACTATTTCATGTTTACTGTGTCCCACGCAGGATCACATTGACGAATTAACGCAGAAATGGCGTCGCTATGACATTTTATTGGAGCCATGCCTTCTGGTTCCCAATCGAGTATTGTTTCCCCGGCAACGAAAGGGCTGTCTGCTAGGAGTGGATTATCTCTTTTCCGATGCACTATTTCATGTTTACTGTGTCCCACGCACCCTCACATTGACGGATTAACGCAGAATTTGCGTCGCTATGACACACTATAGGAGCCATGCCTTCTGGTTCCCAATCGAGTATTGTTTCCCCGGAAAAGAAAGGGCTGAATCCTAGGAGTGGATTATCTCTTTTACGCTGCACTATTTCATGTTTACTGTGTCCCACGCAGGATCACATTGACGAATTAACGCAGAAATGGCGTCGCTATGACATTTTATTGGAGCCATGCCTTCTGGTTCCCAATCGAGTATTGTTTCCCCGGCAACGAAAGGGCTGTCTGCTAGGAGTGGATTATCTCTTTTCCGATGCACTATTTCATGTTTACTGTGTCCCACGCACCCTCACATTGACGGATTAACGCAGAATTTGCGTCGCTATGACACACTATAGGAGCCATGCCTTCTGGTTCCCAATCGAGTATTGTTTCCCCGGAAAAGAAAGGGCTGAATCCTAGGAGTGGATTATCTCTTTTCCGATGCACTATTTCATGTTTACTGTGTCCCACGCACCCTCACATTGACGAATTAACGCAGAATTTACGTCGCTATGACATACTATAGGAGCCATGCCTTCTGGTTCCCAATCGAGTATTGTTTCCCCGGCAACGAAAGGGCTGTCTGCTAGGAGTGGATTATCTCTTTTACGATGCACTATTTCATGTTTACTGTGTCCCACGCACCCTCACATTGACGGATTAACGCAGAATTTACGTCGCTATGACATACTATAGGAGCCATGCCTTCTGGTTCCCAGTCGAGTATTATTTCCCCGGCAACGAAAGGGCTGAATGCTAGGAGTGGATTATCTCTTTTACGATGCACTATTTCATGTTTACTGTGTCCCACGCAGGATCACATTGACGAATTAACGCAGAAATGGCGTCGCTATGACATTTTATTGGAGCCATGCCTTCTGGTTCCCAATCGAGTATTGTTTCCCCGGCAACGAAAGGGCTGTCTGCTAGGAGTGGATTATCTCTTTTCCGATGCACTATTTCATGTTTACTGTGTCCCACGCACCCTCACATTGACGGATTAACGCAGAATTTGCGTCGCTATGACACACTATAGGAGCCATGCCTTCTGGTTCCCAATCGAGTATTGTTTCCCCGGCAACGAAAGGGCTGTCTGCTAGGAGTGGATTATCTCTTTTACGATGCACTATTTCATGTTTACTGTGTCCCACGCACCCTCACATTGACGAATTAACGCAGAATTTACGTCGCTATGACATACTATAGGAGCCATGCCTTCTGGTTCCCAATCGAGTATTGTTTCCCCGGCAACGAAAGGGCTGTCTGCTAGGAGTGGATTATCTCTTTTACGATGCACTATTTCATGTTTACTGTGTCCCACGCACCCTCACATTGACGGATTAACGCAGAATTTGCGTCGCTATGACACACTATAGGAGCCATGCCTTCTGGTTCCCAATCGAGTATTGTTTCCCCGGAAAAGAAAGGGCTGAATGCTAGGAGTGGATTATCTCTTTTACGCTGCACTATTTCATGTTTACTGTGTCCCACGCAGGATCACATTGACGAATTAACGCAGAAATGGCGTCGCTATGACATTTTATTGGAGCCATGCCTTCTGGTTCCCAATCGAGTATTGTTTCCCCGGCAACGAAAGGGCTGTCTGCTAGGAGTGGATTATCTCTTTTCCGATGCACTATTTCATGTTTACTGTGTCCCACGCACCCTCACATTGACGGATTAACGCAGAATTTGCGTCGCTATGACACACTATAGGAGCCATGCCTTCTGGTTCCCAATCGAGTATTGTTTCCCCGGAAAAGAAAGGGCTGAATCCTAGGAGTGGATTATCTCTTTTCCGATGCACTATTTCATGTTTACTGTGTCCCACGCACCCTCACATTGACGAATTAACGCAGAATTTACGTCGCTATGACATACTATAGGAGCCATGCCTTCTGGTTCCCAATCGAGTATTGTTTCCCCGGCAACGAAAGGGCTGTCTGCTAGGAGTGGATTATCTCTTTTACGATGCACTATTTCATGTTTACTGTGTCCCACGCACCCTCACATTGACGGATTAACGCAGAATTTGCGTCGCTATGACACACTATAGGAGCCATGCCTTCTGGTTCCCAATCGAGTATTGTTTCCCCGGAAAAGAAAGGGCTGAATCCTAGGAGTGGATTATCTCTTTTCCGATGCACTATTTCATGTTTACTGTGTCCCACGCACCCTCACATTGACGAATTAACGCACAATTTACGTCGCTATGACATACTATAGGAGCCATGCCTTCTGGTTCCCAATCGAGTATTGTTTCCCCGGCAACGAAAGGGCTGTCTGCTAGGAGTGGATTATCTCTTTTACGATGCACTATTTCATGTTTACTGTGTCCCACGCACCCTCACATTGACGGATTAACGCAGAATTTGCGTCGCTATGACACACTATAGGAGCCATGCCTTCTGGTTCCCAATCGAGTATTGTTTCCCCGGAAAAGAAAGGGCTGAATCCTAGGAGTGGATTATCTCTTTTCCGATGCACTATTTCATGTTTACTGTGTCCCACGCACCCTCACATTGACGAATTAACGCAGAATTTACGTCGCTATGACATACTATAGGAGCCATGCCTTCTGGTTCCCAATCGAGTATTGTTTCCCCGGCAACGAAAGGGCTGTCTGCTAGGAGTGGATTATCTCTTTTACGATGCACTATTTCATGTTTACTGTGTCCCACGCACCCTCACATTGACGAATTAACGCAGAATTTACGTCGCTATGACATACTATAGGAGCCATGCCTTCTGGTTCCCAATCGAGTATTGTTTCCCCGGCAACGAAAGGGCTGAATGCTAGGAGTGGATTATCTCTTTTACGATGCACTATTTCATGTTTACTGTGTCCCACGCACCCTCACATTGACGGATTAACGCAGAATTTGCGTCGCTATGACACACTATAGGAGCCATGCCTTCTGGTTCCCAATCGAGTATTGTTTCCCCGGAAAAGAAAGGGCTGAATGCTAGGAGTGGATTATCTCTTTTACGATGCACTATTTCATGTTTACTGTGTCCCACGCACCCTCACATTGACGGATTAACGCAGAATTTGCGTCGCTATGACACACTATAGGAGCCATGCCTTCTGGTTCCCAATCGAGTATTGTTTCCCCGGAAAAGAAAGGGCTGAATCCTAGGAGTGGATTATCTCTTTTCCGATGCACTATTTCATGTTTACTGTGTCCCACGCACCCTCACATTGACGGATTAACGCAGAATTTGCGTCGCTATGACACACTATAGGAGCCATGCCTTCTGGTTCCCAATCGAGTATTGTTTCCCCGGCAACGAAAGGGCTGTCTGCTAGGAGTGGATTATCTCTTTTACGATGCACTATTTCATGTTTACTGTGTCCCACGCACCCTCACATTGACGGATTAACGCAGAATTTGCGTCGCTATGACACACTATAGGAGCCATGCCTTCTGGTTCCCAATCGAGTATTGTTTCCCCGGAAAAGAAAGGGCTGAATCCTAGGAGTGGATTATCTCTTTTACGATGCACTATTTCATGTTTACTGTGTCCCACGCACCCTCACATTGACGGATTAACGCAGAATTTGCGTCGCTATGACACACTATAGGAGCCATGCCTTCTGGTTCCCAATCGAGTATTGTTTCCCCGGAAAAGAAAGGGCTGAATCCTAGGAGTGGATTATCTCTTTTCCGATGCACTATTTCATGTTTACTGTGTCCCACGCACCCTCACATTGACGGATTAACGCAGAATTTGCGTCGCTATGACACACTATAGGAGCCATGCCTTCTGGTTCCCAATCGAGTATTGTTTCCCCGGAAAAGAAAGGGCTGTCTGCTAGGAGTGGATTATCTCTTTTACGATGCACTATTTCATGTTTACTGTGTCCCACGCACCCTCACATTGACGAATTAACGCAGAATTTACGTCGCTATGACATACTATAGGAGCCATGCCTTCTGGTTCCCAATCGAGTATTGTTTCCCCGGCAACGAAAGGGCTGTCTGCTAGGAGTGGATTATCTCTTTTCCGATGCACTATTTCATGTTTACTGTGTCCCACGCACCCTCACATTGACGGATTAACGCAGAATTTGCGTCGCTATGACACACTATAGGAGCCATGCCTTCTGGTTCCCAATCGAGTATTGTTTCCCCGGAAAAGAAAGGGCTGAATCCTAGGAGTGGATTATCTCTTTTCCGATGCACTATTTCATGTTTACTGTGTCCCACGCACCCTCACATTGACGAATTAACGCAGAATTTACGTCGCTATGACATACTATAGGAGCCATGCCTTCTGGTTCCCAATCGAGTATTGTTTCCCCGGCAACGAAAGGGCTGTCTGCTAGGAGTGGATTATCTCTTTTACGATGCACTATTTCATGTTTACTGTGTCCCACGCACCCTCACATTGACGAATTAACGCAGAATTTACGTCGCTATGACATACTATAGGAGCCATGCCTTCTGGTTCCCAATCGAGTATTGTTTCCCCGGCAACGAAAGGGCTGAATGCTAGGAGTGGATTATCTCTTTTCCGATGCACTATTTCATGTTTACTGTGTCCCACGCACCCTCACATTGACGAATTAACGCAGAATTTACGTCGCTATGACATAATATAGGAGCCATGCCTTCTGGTTCCCAATCGAGTATTGTTTCCCCGGCAACGAAAGGGCTGTCTGCTAGGAGTGGATTATCTCTTTTACGATGCACTATTTCATGTTTACTGTGTCCCACGCACCCTCACATTGACGAATTAACGCAGAATTTACGTCGCTATGACATACTATAGGAGCCATGCCTTCTGGTTCCCAATCGAGTATTGTTTCCCCGGCAACGAAAGGGCTGTCTGCTAGGAGTGGATTATCTCTTTTACGATGCACTATTTCATGTTTACTGTGTCCCACGCACCCTCACATTGACGGATTAACGCAGAATTTGCGTCGCTATGACACACTATAGGAGCCATGCCTTCTGGTTCCCAATCGAGTATTGTTTCCCCGGAAAAGAAAGGGCTGAATGCTAGGAGTGGATTATCTCTTTTACGATGCACTATTTCATGTTTACTGTGTCCCACGCACCCTCACATTGACGAATTAACGCAGAATTTACGTCGCTATGACATACTATAGGAGCCATGCCTTCTGGTTCCCAATCGAGTATTGTTTCCCCGGCAACGAAAGGGCTGTCTGCTAGGAGTGGATTATCTCTTTTACGATGCACTATTTCATGTTTACTGTGTCCCACGCACCCTCACATTGACGGATTAACGCAGAATTTGCGTCGCTATGACACACTATAGGAGCCATGCCTTCTGGTTCCCAATCGAGTATTGTTTCCCCGGAAAAGAAAGGGCTGAATGCTAGGAGTGGATTATCTCTTTTACGCTGCACTATTTCATGTTTACTGTGTCCCACGCAGGATCACATTGACGAATTAACGCAGAAATGGCGTCGCTATGACATTTTATTGGAGCCATGCCTTCTGGTTCCCAATCGAGTATTGTTTCCCCGGCAACGAAAGGGCTGTCTGCTAGGAGTGGATTATCTCTTTTCCGATGCACTATTTCATGTTTACTGTGTCCCACGCACCCTCACATTGACGGATTAACGCAGAATTTGCGTCGCTATGACACACTATAGGAGCCATGCCTTCTGGTTCCCAATCGAGTATTGTTTCCCCGGAAAAGAAAGGGCTGAATCCTAGGAGTGGATTATCTCTTTTCCGATGCACTATTTCATGTTTACTGTGTCCCACGCACCCTCACATTGACGAATTAACGCAGAATTTACGTCGCTATGACATACTATAGGAGCCATGCCTTCTGGTTCCCAATCGAGTATTGTTTCCCCGGCAACGAAAGGGCTGTCTGCTAGGAGTGGATTATCTCTTTTACGATGCACTATTTCATGTTTACTGTGTCCCACGCACCCTCACATTGACGAATTAACGCAGAATTTACGTCGCTATGACATACTATAGGAGCCATGCCTTCTGGTTCCCAATCGAGTATTGTTTCCCCGGCAACGAAAGGGCTGAATGCTAGGAGTGGATTATCACTTTTACGATGCACTATTTCATGTTTACTGTGTCCCACGCACCCTCACGTTGACCAATTAACGCAGAATTTACGTCGCTATGACATACTATAGGAGCCATGCCTTCTGGTTCCCAATCGAGTATTATTTCCCCGGCAACGAAAGGGCTTTCTGCTAGGAGTGGATTATCTCTTTTACGATGCACTATTTCATGTTTACTGTGCCCCACGCACCCTCACATTGACGAATTAACGCAGAATTTACGTCGATATGACATACTATAGGAGCCATGCCTTCTGGTTCCCAATCGAGTATTGTTTCCCGGCAACGAAAGGGCTGAATGCTAGGAGTGGATTATCTCTTTTACGATGCACTATTTCATGTTTACTGTGTCCCACGCACCCTCACATTGACGAATTAACGCAGAATTTACGTCGCTATGACATACTATAGGAGCCATGCCTTCTGGTTCCCAATCGAGTATTGTTTCCCCGGCAACGAAAGGGCTGTCTGCTAGGAGTGGATTATCTCTTTTACGATGCACTATTTCATGTTTACTGTGTCCCACGCAGGATCACATTGACGAATTAACGCAGAAATGGCGTCGCTATGACATACTATAGAAGCCATGCCTTCTGGTTCCCAATCGAGTATTGTTTCCCCGGCAACGAAAGGGCTGTCTGCTAGGAGTGGATTATCTCTTTTACGATGCACTATTTCATGTTTACTGTGTCCCACGCACCCTCACATTGACGAATTAACGCAGAATTTACGTCGCTATGACATACTATAGAAGCCATGCCTTCTGGTTCCCAATCGAGTATTGTTTCCCCGGCAACGAAAGGGCTGTCTGCTAGGAGTGGATTATCTCCTTTCCGATGCACTATTTCATGTTTACTGTGTCCCACGCACCCTCACATTGACGAATTAACGCAGAATTTGCGTCGCTAGGACATACTATAGGAGCCATGCCTTCTGGTTCCCAATCGAGTATTGTTTCCCCGGCAACGAAAGGGCTGTCTGCTAGGAGTGGATTATCTCTTTTACGATGCACTATTTCATGTTTACTGTGTCCCACGCAGGATCACATTGACGAATTAACGCAGAAATGGCGTCGCTATGACATACTATAGGAGCCATGCCTTCTGGTTCCCAATCGAGTATTGTTTCCCCGGCAACGAAAGGGCTGTCTGCTAGGAGTGGATTATCTCTTTTCCGATGCACTATTTCATGTTTACTGTGTCCCACGCACCCTCACATTGACGGATTAACGCAGAATTTGCGTCGCTAAGACATACTATAGGAGCCATGCCTTCTGGTTCCCAATCGAGTATTGTTTCCCCGGAAAAGAAAGGGCTGAATCCTAGGAGTGGATTATATCTTTTACGATGCACTATTTCATGTTTACTGTGTCCCACGCACCCTCACATTGACGAATTAACGCAGAATTTACGTCGCTATGACATACTATAGGAGCCATGCCTTCTGGTTCCCAGTCGAGTATTGTTTCCCCGGCAACGAAAGGGCTGTCTGCTAGGAGTGGATTATCTCTTTTCCGATGTACTATTTCATGTTTACTGTGTCCCACGCAGGATCACATTGACGAATTAACGCAGAATTTACGTCGCTATGACATACTATAGGAGCCATGCCTTCTGGTTCCCAGTCGAGTATTGTTTCCCCGGCAACGAAAGGGCTGTCTGCTAGGAGTGGATTATCTCTTTTACGATGCACTATTTCATGTTTACTGTGTCCCACGCACCCTCACATTGACGAACTAACGCAGAATTTACGTCGCTATGACATACTATAGGAGCCATGCCTTCTGGTTCCCAATCGAGTATTGTTTCCCCGGCAACGAAAGGGCTGAATGCTAGGAGTGGATTATCTCTTTTACGATGCACTATTTCATGTTTACTGTGTCCCACGCACCCTCACATTGACGAATTAACGCAGAATTTACGTCGCTATGACATACTATAGGAGCCATGCCTTCTGGTTCCCAATCGAGTATTGTTTCCCAGGCAACGAAAGGGCTGTCTGCTAGGAGTGGATTATCTCTTTTACGATGCACTATTTCATGTTTACTGTGTCCCACGCAGGATCACATTGACGAATTAACGCAGAATTTGCGTCGCTATGACATACTATAGGAGCCATGCCTTCTGTGTCCCAATCGAGTATTGTTTCCCCGGCAACAAAAGGGCTGAATGCTAGGAGTGGATTATCTCTTTTACGATGCACTATTTCATGTTTACTGTGTCCCACGCACCCTCACATTGACGAACTAACGCAGAATTTACGTCGCTATGACATACTATAGGAGCCATGCCTTCTGGTTCCCAATCGAGTATTGTTTCCCCGGCAACGAAAGGGCTGAATGCTAGGAGTGGATTATCTCTTTTACGATGCACTATTTCATGTTTACTGTGTCCCACGCACCCTCACATTGACGAATTAACGCAGAATTTACGTCGCTATGACATACTATAGGAGCCATGCCTTCTGGTTCCCAATCGAGTATTGTTTCCCCGGCAACGAAAGGGCTGTCTGCTAGGAGTGGATTATCTCATTTACGATGCACTATTTCATGTTTACTGTGTCCCACGCAGGATCACATTGACGAATTAACGCAGAATTTGCGTCGCTATGACATACTATAGGAGCCATGCCTTCTGTGTCCCAATTGAGTATTGTTTCCCCGGCAACAAAAGGGCTGAATGCTAGGAGTGGATTATCTCTTTTACGATGCACTATTTCATGTTTACTGTGTCCCACGCACCCTCACATTGACGAATTAACGCAGAATTTACGTCGCTATGACATACTATAGGAGCCATGCCTTCTGGTTCCCAATCGAGTATTGTTTCCCGGCAACGAAAGGGCTGTCTGCTAGGAATGGATTATCTCTTTTACGATGCACTATTTCATGTTTACTGTGTCCCACGCACCCTCACATTGACGAATTAACTCAGAATTTGCGTCGCTATGACATACTATAGGAGCCACTCCTTCTGGCTCCCAATCGAGTATTGTTTCCCCGGCAACGAAAGGGCTGAATGCTAGGAGTGGGTTATCTCTTTTCCGATGTACTATTTCATGTATACTGTGTCCCACGCACCCTCACATTGACGAATTAACGCAGAAATGGCGTCGCTATGACATACTATAGGAGCCATGCCTTCTGGTTCCCAATCGAGTATTGTTTCCCCGGCAACGAAAGGGCTGAATGCTAGGAGTGGATTATCTCTTTTACGATGCACTATTTCATGTTTACTGTGTCCCACGCACCCTCACATTGACGAATTAACGCAGAATTTACGTCGCTATGACATACTATAGGAGCCATGCCTTCTGGTTCCCAATCGAGTATTGTTTCCCCGGCAACGGAAGGGCTGTCTGCTAGGAGTGGATTATCTCTTTTACGATGCACTATTTCATGTTTACTGTGCCCCACGCACCCTCACATTGACGAATTAACGCAGAATTTACGTCGCTATGACATACTATAGGAACCATGCCTTCTGGTTCCCAATCGAGTATTGTTTCCCCGGCAACGAAAGGGCTGAATGCTAGGAGTGGATTATCTCTTTCACGATGCACTATTTCATGTTTACTGTGTCCCACGCAGGATCACATTGACGAATTAACGCAGAATTTACGTCGCTATGACATACTATAGGAGCCATGCCTTCTGGTTCCCAATCGAGTATTGTTTCCCCGGCAACGAAAGGGCTGTCTGCTAGGAGTGGATTATCTCTTTTAAGATGCACTATTTCATGTTTACTGTGTCCCACGCAGGATCACATTGACGAATTAACGCAGAATTTGCGTCGCTATGACATACTATGGGAGCCATGCCTTCTGGTTCCCAATCGAGTATTGTTTCCCCAGCAACGAAAGGGCTGAATGCTAGGAGTGGATTATCTCTTTTCCGATGCACTATTTCATGTTTACTGTGTCCCACGCAGGATCACATTGACGAATTAACGCAGAATTTGCGTCGCTATGACATACTATAGGAGCCATGCCTTCTGCTTCCCAAGCGAGTATTGTTTCCCCGGCAACGAAAGGGCTGTCTGCTAGGAGTGGATTATCTCTTTTCCGATGTACTATTTCATGTTTACTGTGTCCCACGCACCCTCACATTGACGAATTAACGCAGAAATGGCGTCGCTATGACATACTATAGGAGCCATGCCTTCTTTTTCCCAATCGAGTATTGTTTCCCCGGCAACGAAAAGGCTGTCTGTTAGGAGTGGATTATATCTTTTACGATGCACTATTTCATGTTTACTGTGTCCCACGCACCCTCACATTGACGAATTAACGCAGAAATGGCGTCGCTATGACATACTATAGGAGCCATGCCTTCTGGTTCCCAATCGAGTATTGTTTCCCCGGCAACGAAAGGGCTGTCTGCTAGGAGTGGATTATCTCTTTTCCGATGTACTATTTCATGTTTACTGTGTCCCACGCAGGATCACATTGACGAATTAACGCAGAATTTGCGTCGCTATGACATACTATAGGAGCCATGCCTTCTGTTTCCCAATCGAGTATTGTTTCCCCGGCAACGAAAGGGCTGTCTGCAAGGAGTGGATTATCTCTTTTCCGATGCACTATTTCATGTTTACTGTGTCCCACGCAGGATCGCATTGACGAATTAACGCAGAATTTGCGTCGCTATGACATACTATAGGAGCCATGCCTTCTGGTTCCCAATCGAGTATTGTTTCCCCGGCAACGAAAGGGCTGTCTGCTAGGAGTGGATTATCTCTTTTACGATGCACTATTTCATGTTTACTGTGTCCCACGCACCCTTACATTGACGAATTAATTCAGAATTTACGTCGCTATGACATACTATAGGAGCCATGCCTTCTGGTTCCCAATCGAGTATTGTTTCCCCGGCAACGAAAGGGCTGAATGCTAGGAGTGGATTATCTCTTTTACGATGCACTATTTCATGTTTACTGTGTCAAACGCTCCCTCACATTGACGAACTATCGCTGAATTTACGTCGCTATGACATACTATAGGAGCCATGCCTTCTGGTTCCCAATCGAGTATTGTTTCCCCGGCAACGAAAGGGCTGTCTGCTAGGAGTGGATTATCTCTTTTACGATGCACTATTTCATGTTTACTGTGCCCCACGCACCCTCACATTGACGAATTAACGCAGAATTTACGTCGATATGACATACTATAGGAGCCATACCTTCTGGTTCCCAATCGAGTATTGTTTCCCCGGCAACGAAAGGGCTGAATGCTAGGAGTGGATTATCTCTTTTACGATGCACTATTTCATGTTTACTGTGTCCCACGCACCCTCACATTGACGAATTAACGCAGAATTTGCGTCGCTATGACATACTATAGGAGCCATGCCTTCTGGTTCCCAATCGAGTATTGTTTCCCCGGCAACGAAAGGGCTGTCTGCTAGGAGTGGATTATCTCTTTTACGATGCACTATTTCATGTTTACTGTGTCCCACGCAGGATCACATTGACGAATTAACGCAGAAATGGCGTCGCTATGACATACTATAGGAGCCATGCCTTCTGGTTCCCAATCGAGTATTGTTTCCCCGGCAACGAAAGGGCTGTCTGCTAGGAGTGGATTATCTCTTTTACGATGCACTATTTCATGTTTACTGTGTCCCACGCACCCTCACATTGACGAATTAACGCAGAATTTACGTCGCTATGACATACTATGGAAGCCATGCCTTCTGGTTCCCAATCGAGTATTGTTTCCCCGGCAACGAAAGGGCTGTCTGCTAGGAGTGGATTATCTCTTTTCCGATGCACTATTTCATGTTTACTGTGTCCCACGCACCCTCACATTGACGAATTAACGCAGAATGTGCGTCGCTATGACATACTATAGGAGCCATGCCTTCTGTTTCCCAATCGAGTATTGTTTCCCCGGCAACGACAGGGCTGTCTGCTAGGAGTGGATTATCTCTTTTCCGATGCACTATTTCTTGTTTACTGTGTCCCACGCACCTTCACATTGACGAATTAACGCAGAAATGGTGTCGCTATGACATACTATAGGAGCCATGCCTTCTGGTTCCCAATCGAGTATTGTTTCCCCGGCAACGAAAGGGCTGAATGCTAGGAGTGGATTATCTCTTTTACGATGCACTATTTCATGTTTACTGTGTCCCACGCACCCTCACATTGACGAATTAACGCAGAATTTACGTCGCTATGACATACTATAGGAGCCATGCCTTCTGGTTCCCAATCGAGTATTGTTTCCCCGGCAACGAAAGGGCTGTCTGCTAGGAGTGGATTATCTCTTTTACGATGCACTATTTCATGTTTACTGTGTCCCACGCAGGATCACACTGACGAATTAACGCAGAATTTGCGTCGCTATGACATACTATAGGAGCCATGCCTTCTGTGTCCCAATCGAGTATTGTTTCCCCGGCAACAAAAGGGCTGAATGCTAGGAGTGGATTATTTCTTTTACAATGCACTATTTCATGTTTACTGTGTCCCACGCACCCTCACATTGACGAATTAACGCAGAATTTACGTCGCTATGACATACTATATGAGCCATGCCTTCTGGTTCCCAATCGAGTATTGTTTCAACGGCAACGAAAGGGCTGTCTGCTAGGAGTGGATTATCTCTTTTACGATGCACTATTTCATGTTTACTGTGTCCCACGCACCCTCACATTGACGAATTAACGCAGAATTTGCGTCGCAATGCATACTATAGGAGCCACTCCTTCTGGCTCCCAATCGAGTATTGTTTCACCGGCAACGAAAGGGCTGAATGCTAGGAGTGGATTATCTCTTTTCCGATGTACTATTTCATGTATACTGTGTCCCACGCACCCTCACATTGACGAATTAACGCAGAAATGGCGTCGCTATGACATACTATAGGAGCCATGCCTTCTGGTTCCCAATCGAGTATTGTTTCCCCGGCAACGAAAGGGCTGAATGCTAGGAGTGGATTATCCCTTTTACGATGCACTATTTCATGTTTACTGTGTCCCACGCACCCTCACATTGACGAATTAACGCAGAATTTACGTCGCTATGACATACTATAGGAGCCATGCCTTCTGGTTCCCAATCGAGTATTGTTTCCCCGGCAACGAAAGGGCTGTCTGCTAGGAGTGGATTATCTCTTTTAAGATGCACTATTTCATGTTTACTGTGTCCCACGCAGGATCACATTGACGAATTAACGCAGAATTTGCGTCGCTATGACATACTATAGGAGCCATGCCTTCTGGTTCCCAATCGAGTATTGTTTCCCCGGCAACGAAAGGGCTGAATGCTAGGAGTGGATTATCTCTTTTCCGATGCACTATTTCATGTTTACTGTGTCCCACGCAGGATCACATTGACGAATTAACGCAGAATTTACGTCGCTATGACATACTATAGGAGCCATGCCTTCTGGTTCCCAGTCGAGTATTGTTTCCCCGGCAACGAAAGGGCTGTCTGCTAGGAGTGGATTATCTCTTTTACGATGCACTATTTCATGTTTACTGTGTCCCACGCACCCTCACATTGACGAATTAACGCAGAATTTACGTCGCTATGACATACTATAGGAGCCATGCCTTCTGGTTCCCAATCGAGTATTGTTTCCCCGGCAACGAAAGGGCTGAATGCTAGGAGTGGATTTTCTCTTTTACGATGCACTATTTCATGTTTACTGTGTCCCACGCACCCTCACATTGACGAATTAACGCAGAATTTACGTCGCTATGACATACTATAGGAGCCATGCCTTCTGGTTCCCAATCGAGTATTGTTTCCCCGGCAACGAAAGGGCTGTCTGCTAGGAGTGGATTATCTCTTTTACGATGCACTATTTCATGTTTACTGTGTCCCACGCAGGATCACATTGACGAATTAACGCAGAATTTGCGTCGCTATGACATACTATAGGAGCCATGCCTTCTGTGTCCCAATCGAGTATTGTTTCCCCGGCAACAAAAGGGCTGAATGCTAGGAGTGGATTATCTCTTTTACGATGCACTATTTCATGTTTATTGTGTCCCACGCACCCTCACATTGACGAATTAACGCAGAATTTACGTCGCTATGACATACTATAGGAGCCATGCCTTCTGGTTCCCAATCGAGTATTGTTTCCCCGGCAACGAAAGGGCTGTCTGCTAGGAGTGGATTATCTCTTTTACGATGCACTATTTCATTTTTACTGTGCCCCACGCACCGTCACATTGACGAATTAACGCAGAATTTACGTCGCTATGACATACTATAGGAGCCATGCCTTCTGGTTCCCAATCGAGTATTGTTTCCCCGGCAACGAAACGGCTGAATGCTAGGAGTGGATTATCTCTTTTCCGATGCACTATTTCATGTTTACTGTGTCCCACGCAGGATCACATTGACGAATTAACGCAGAATTTGCGTCGCTATGACATACTATAGGAGCCATGCCTTCTGGTTCCCAATCGAGTATTGTTTCCCCGGCAACGAAAGGGCTGTCTGCTAGGAGTGGATTATCTCTTTTCCGATGTACTATTTAATGTTTACTGTGTCCCACGCACCCTCACATTGACGAATTAACGCAGAAATGGCGTTGCTATGACATACTATAGGAGCCATGCCTTCTGTTTCCCAGTCGAGTATTGTTTCTTTGGCAACGAAAGGGCTGTCTACTAGGAGTGGATTATCTCTTTTACGATGCACTATTTCATGTTTACTGTGTCCCACGCACCCTCACATTGACGAATTAACGCAGAATTTGCGTCGCTATGACATACTATAGGAGCCACTCCTTCTGGCTCCCAATCGAGTATTGTTTCCCCGGCAACGAAAGGGCTGAATGCTAGGAGTGGATTATCTCTTTTCCGATGTACTATTTCATGTATACTGTGTCCCACGCACCCTCACATTGACGAATTAACGCAGAAATGGCGTCGCTATGACATACTATAGGAGCCATGCCTTCTGGTTCCCAATCGAGTATTGTTTCCCCGGCAACGAAAGGGCTGAATGCTAGGAGTGGATTATCTCTTTTACGATGCACTATTTCATGTTTACTGGGTCCCACGCACCCTCACATTGACGAATTAACGCAGAATTTACGTCGCTATGACATACTATAGGAGCCATGTCTTCTGGTTCCCAATCGAGTATTGTTTCCCCGGCAACGAAAGGGCTGTCTGCTAGGAGTGGATTATCTCTTTTCCGATGCACTATTTCATGTTTACTGTGTCCCACGCACCCTCACATTGACGAATTAACGCAGAATTTACGTCGCTATGACATACTATAGGAACCATGCCTTCTGGTTCCCAATCGAGTATTGTTTCCCCGGCAACGAAAGCGCTGAATGCTAGGAGTGGATTATCTCTTTTACGATGCACTATTTCATGTTTACTGTGTCCCACGCACCCTCACATTGACGAATTAACGCAGAATTTACGTCGCTATGACATACTATAGGAGCCATGCCTTCTGGTTCCCAATCGAGTATTGTTTCCCCGGCAACGAAAGGGCTGTCTGCTAGGAGTGGATTATCTCTTTTAAGATGCACTATTTCATGTTTACTGTGTCCCACGCAGGATCACATTGACGAATTAACGCAGAATTTGCGTCGCTATGACATACTATAGGAGCCATGCCTTCTGGTTCCCAATCGAGTATTGTTTCCCCGGCAACGAAAGGGCTGAATGCTAGGAGTGGATTATCTCTTTTCCGATGCACTATATTATGTTTACTGTGTCCCACGCAGGATCACATTGACGAATTAATGCAGAATTTGAGTCGCTATGACATACTATAGGAGCCATGCCTTCTGGTTCCCAAGCGAGTATTGTTTCCCCGGCAACGAAAGGGCTGTCTGCTAGGAGTGGATTATCTCTTTTCCGATGTACTATTTCATGTTTACTGTGTCCCACGCACCCTCACATTGACGAATTAACGCAGAAATGGCGTCGATATGACATACTAAAGGAGCCATGCCTTCTGTTTCCCAATCGAGTATTGTTTCCCCGGCAACGAAAAGGCTGTCTGCTAGGAGTGGATTATATCTTTTACGATGCACTATTTCAAGTTTACTGTGTCCCACGCACCCTCACATTGACGAATTAACGCAGAAATGGCGTCGCTATGACATACTATAGGAGCCATGCCTTCTGGTTCCCAATCGAGTATTGTTTCCCCGGCAACGAAAGGGCTGAATGCTAGGAGTGGATTATCTCTTTTCCGATGCACTATTTCATGTTTACTGTGTCCCACGCAGGATCACATTGACGAATTAATGCAGAATTTGAGTCGCTATGACATACTATAGGAGCCATGCCTTCTGGTTCCCAAGCGAGTATTGTTTCCCCGGCAACGAAAGGGCTGTCTGCTAGGAGTGGATTATCTCTTTTCCGATGTACTATTTCATGTTTACTGTGTCCCACGCACCCTCACATTGACGAATTAACGCAGAAATGGCGTCGATATGACATACTAAAGGAGCCATGCCTTCTGTTTCCCAATCGAGTATTGTTTCCCCGGCAACGAAAGGGCTGTCTGCTAGGAGTGGATTATCTCTTTTCCGATGCACTATTTCATGTTTACTGTGTCATACGCAGGATCACATTGACGAATTAACGCAGAATTTGCGTCGCTATGACATACTATAGGAGCCATGCCTTCTGGTTCCCAATCGAGTATTGTTTCCCCGGCAACGAAAGGGCTGTCTGCTAGGAGTGGATTATCTCTTTTACGATGCACTATTTCATGTTTACTGTGTGCCACGCACCCTCACATTGACGAATTAATTCAGAATTTACGTCGCTATGACATACTATAGGAGCCATGCCTTCTGGTTCCCAATCGAGTATTGTTTCCCCGGCAACGAAAGGGCTGAATGCTAGGAGTGGATTATCTCTTTTACGATGCACTATTTCATGTTTACTGTGTCAAACGCACCCTCACATTGACGAACTATTGCAGAATTTACGTCGCTATGACATACTATAGGAGCCATGCCTTCTGGTTCCCAATCGAGTATTGTTTCCCCGGCAACGAAAGGGCTGTCTGCTAGGAGTGGATTATATCTTTTATGATGCACTATTTCATGTTTACTGTGCCCCACGCACCCTCACATTGACGAATTAACGCAGAATTTACGTCGATATGACATACTATAGGAGCCATTCCTTCTGGTTCCCAATCGAGTATTGTTTCCCCGGCAACGAAAGGGCTGAATGCTAGGAGTGGATTATCTCTTTTACGATGCACTATTTCATGTTTACTGTGTCCCACGCACCCTCACATTGACGAATTAACGCAGAATTTGCGTCGCTGTGACATACTATAGGAGCCATGCCTTCTGGTTCCCAATCGAGTATTGTTTCCCCGGCAACGAAAGGGCTGTCTGCTAGGAGTGGATTATCTCTTTTACGATGCACTATTTCATGTTTACTGTGTCCCACGCAGGATCACATTGACGAATTTACGCAGAAATGGCGTCGCTATGACATACAATAGGAGCCATGCCTTCTGGTTCCCAATCGAGTATTGTTTCCCCGGCAACGAAAGGGCTGTCTGCTAGGAGTGGATTATCTCTTTTCCGTTGCACTATTTCATGTTTACTGTGTCCCACGCACCCTCACATTGACGGACTAACGCAGAATTTGCGTCGCTATGACATACTATAGGAGCCATGCCTTCTGGTTCCCAATCGAGTATTGTTTCCCCGGCAACGAAAGGGCTGTCTGCTAGGAGTGGATTATCTCTTTTACGATGCACTATTTCATGTTTACTGTGTCCCACGCACCCTCACATTGACGAATTAACGCAGAATTTACGTCGCTATGACATACTATAGGAGCCATGCCTTCTGGTTCCCAATCGAGTATTGTTTCCCCGGCAACGAAAGGGCTGTCTGCTAGGAGTGGATTATCTCTTTTACGATGCACTATTTCATGTCTACTGTGCCCCACGCACCCTCACATTGACGAATTAACGCAGAATTTACGTCGATATGACATACTATAGGAGCCATGCCTTCTGGTTCCCAATCGAGTATTGTTTCCCCGGCAACGAAAGGGCTGAATGCTAGGAGTGGATTATCTCTTTTACGATGCACTATTTCATGTTTACTGTGTCCCACGCACCCTCACATTGACGAATTAACGCAGAATTTACGTCGCTATGACATACTATAGGAGCCATGCCTTCTGGTTCCCAATCGAGTATTGTTTCCCCGGCAACGAAAGGGCTGTCTGCTAGGAGTGGATTATCTCTTTTACGATGCACTATTTCATTTTTACTGTGCCCCACGCACCCTTACTTCGACGAATTAACGCAGAATTTACGTCGCTATGACATACTATAGGAGCCATGCCTTCTGTTTCCCAATCGAGTATTGTTTCCCCGGCAACGAAAGGGCTGAATGCTAGGAGTGGATTATCTATTTTACGATGCACTATTTCATGTTTACTGTGTCCCACGCACCCTCACATTGACGAATTAACGCAGAATTTACGTCGCTATGACATACTATAGGAGCCATGCCTGCTGGTTCCCAATCGAGTATTGTTTGCCCGGCAACAAAAGGGCTGTCTGCTAGGAGTGGATTATCTCCTTTCCGATGTACTATTTCATGTTTACTGTGTCCCACGCACCCTCACATTGACGAATTAACGCAGAAATGGCGTTGCTATGACATACTATAGGAGCCATGCCTTCTGTTTCCCAGTCGAGTATTGTTTCTTTGGCAACAAAAGGGCTGTCTACTAGGAGTGGATTATCTCTTTTACGATGCACTATTTCATGTTTACTGTGTCCCACGCACCCTCACATTGACGAATTAACGCAGAATTTACGTCGCTATGACATACTTTAGGAGCCACGCCTTCTGGTTCCCAATCGAGTATTGTTTCCCCGGCAACGAAAGGGATGAATGCTAGCAGTGGATTATCTCTTTTCGAATGTACTATTTCATGTATACTGTGTCCCACGCACCCTCACATTGACGAATTAACGCAGAAATGGCGTCGCTATGACATACAATAGGAGCCATGCCTTCTGGTTCCCAATCGAGTATTGTTTCCCCGGCAACGAAAGGGCTGAATGCTAGGAGTGGATTATCTCTTTTCCGATGCACTATTTCATGTTTACTGTGTCCCACGCACCCTCACATTGACGAATTAACGCAGAATTTACGTCGCTATGACATACTATAGGAGCCATGCCTTCTGGTTCCCAGTCGAGTATTGTTTCCCTGGCAACGAAAGGGCTGTCTGCTAGGAGTGGATGATCTCTTTTACGATGCACTATTTCATGTTTACTGTGTCCCACGCACCCTCACATTGACGAATTAACGCAGAAATGGCTTCGCTATGACATACTATAGGAGCCATGCCTTCTGGTTCCCAATCGAGTATTGTTTCCCCGGCTACGAAAGGGCAGAATGCTAGGAGTGGATTATCTCTTTTACGATGCACTATTTCATGTTTACTGTGTCCCACGCACCCTCACATTGACGAATTAACGCAGAATTTACGTCGCTATGACATACTATAGGAGCCATGCCTTCTGGTTCCCATTCGAGTATTGTTTCCCCGGCAACGAAAGTGCTGTCTGCTAGGAGTGGATTATCTCTTTTACGATGCACTATTCCATGTTTACTGTGTCCCACGCAGGATCACATTGACGAATTAACGCAGAATTTGCGTCGCTATGACATACTATAGGAGCCATGCCTTCTGGTTCCCAATCGAGTATTGTTTCCCCGGCAACGAAAGGGCTGAATGCTAGGAGTGGATTATCTCTTTTACGATGCACAATTTCATGTTTACTGTGTCCTACGCACCCTCACACTGACGAATTAACGCAGAATTTACGTCGCTATGACATACTATAGGAGCCATGCCTTCTGGTTCCCAATCGAGTATTGTTTCCCCGGCAACGAAAGGGCTGTCTGATAGGAGTGGATTATCTCTTTTAGGATGCACTATTTCATTTTTACTGTGCCCCACGCACCCTCACTTTGACGAATTAACGCAGAATTTACGTCGCTATGACATACTATAGGAGCCATGCCTTCTGTTTCCCAATCGAGTATTGTTTCCCCGGCAACGAAAGGGCTGAATGCTAGGAGTGGATTATCTCTTTTACGATGCACTATTTCATGTTTACTGTGTCCCACGCACCCTCACATTGACGAATTAACGCAGAATTTGCGTCGCTATGACATACTATAGGAGCCATGCCTTCTGGTTCCCAATCGAGTATTGTTTCCCCGGCAACGAAAGGGCTGTCTGCTAGGAGTGGATTATCTCTTTTCCGATGTACTATTTCATGTTTACTGTGTCCCACGCACCCTCACATTGACGAATTAACGCAGAAATGGCGTTGCTATGACATACTATAGGAGCCATGCCTTCTGTTTCCCAGTCGAGTATTGTTTCTTTGGCAACGAAAGGGCTGTCTACTAGGAGTGGATTATCTCTTTTACGATGCACTATTTCATGTTTACTGTGTCCCACGCACCCTCACATTGACGAATTAACGCAGAAATGGCGTCGCTATGACATACTATAGGAGCCACGCCTTCTGGTTCCCAATCGAGTATTGTTTCCCCGGCAACGAAAGGGATGAATGCTAGCAGTGGATTATCTCTTTTCGAATGTACTATTTCATGTATACTGTGTCCCACGCAACCTCACATTGACGAATTAACGCAGAAATGGCGTCGCTATGACATACAATAGGAGCCATGCCTTCTGGTTCCCAATCGAGTATTGTTTCCCCGGCAACGAAAGGGCTGTCTGCTAGGAGTGGATTATCTCTTTTACGATGCACTATTTCATGTTTACTGTGTCCCACGCACCCTCACATTGACGAATTAACGCAGAATTTACGTCGCTATGACATACTATAGGAGCCATGTCTTCTGGTTCCCAATCGAGTATTGTTTCCCCGGCAACGAAAGGGCTGTCTGCTAGGAGTGGATTATCTCTTTTACGATGCACTATTTCATGTTTACTGTGCCCCGCGCACCCTCACATTGACGAATTAACGCAGAATTTACGTCGCTATGACATACTATAGGAACCATGCCTTCTGGTTCCCAATCGAGTATTGTTTCCCCGGCAACGAAAGGGCTGAATGCTAGGAGTGGATTATCTCTTTTACGATGCACAATTTCATGTTTACTGTGTCCCACGTACCCTCACATTGACGAATTAACGCAGAATTTACGTCTCTATGACATACTATAGGAGCCATGCCTTCTGGTTCCCAATCGAGTATTGTTTCCCCAGCAACGAAAGGGCTGTCTGCTAGGAGTGGATTATCTCTTTTAAGATGCACTATTTCATGTTTACTGTGTCCCACGCAGGATCACATTGACGAATTAACGCAGAATTTGCGTCGCTATGACATACTATAGGAGCCATGCCTTCTGGTTCCCAATCGAGTATTGTTTCCCCGGCAACGAAAGGGCTGAATGCTAGGAGTGGATTATCTCTTTTCCGATGCACTATTTCATGTTTACTGTGTCCCACGCAGGATCACATTGACGAATTAACGCAGAATTTGCGTCGCTATGACATACTATAGGAGCCATGCCTTCTGGTTCCCAATCGAGTATTGTTTCCCCGGCAACGAAAGGGCTGTCTGCTAGGAGTGGATTATCTCTTTTCCGAAGTACTATTTCATGTTTACTGTGTCCCACGCACCCTCACATTGACGAATTAACGCAGAAATGGCGTCGCTATGATATACTATAGGAGCCATGCCTTCTGTTTCCCAATCGAGTATTGTTTCCCCGGCAACGAAAAGGCTGTCTGCTAGGAGTGGATTATCTCTTTTACGATGCACTATTTCATGTTTACTGTGTCCCACGCACCCTCACATTGACGAATTAACGCAGAAATGGCGTCGCTATGACATACTATAGGAGCCATGCCTTCTGGTTCCCAATCGAGTATTGTTTCCCCGGCAACGAAAGGGCTGTCTGCTAGGAGTGGATTATCTCTTTTCCGATGTACTATTTCATGTTTACTGTGTCCCACGCACCCTCACATTGACGAATTAACGCAGAAATGGCGTCGCTATGACATACTATAGGAGCCATGCCTTCTGTTTCCCAATCGAGTATTGTTTCCCCGGCAACGAAAGGGCTGTCTGCTAGGAGTGGATTATCTCTTTTCCGATGTACTATTTCATGTTTACTGTGTCCCACGCAGGATCACATTAACGAATTAACGCAGAATTTGCGTCGCTATGACATACTATAGGAGCCATGCCTTCTGTGTCCCAATCGAGTATTGTTTCCCCGGCAACAAAAGGGCTGAATGCTAGGAGTGGATTATCTCTTTTACGATGCACTATTTCATGTTTACTGTGTCCCACGCAGGATCACATTGACGAATTAACGCAGAATTTGCGTCGCTATGACATACTATAGGAGCCATGCCTTCTGGTTCCCAATCGAGTATTGTTTCCCCGGCAACGAAAGGGCTGAATGCTAGGAGTGGATTATCTCTTTTCCGATGCACTATTTCATGTTTACTGTGTCCCACGCAGGATCACATTGACGAATTAACGCAGAATTTGCGTCGCTATGACATACTATAGGAGCCATGCCTTCTGGTTCCCAATCGAGTATTGTTTCCCCGGCAACGAAAGGGCTGTCTGCTAGGAGTGGATTATCTCTTTTACGCTGCACTATTCCATGTTTACTGTGTCCCACGCAGGATCACATTGACGAATTAACGCAGAAATGGCGTCGCTATTACATACTATAGGAGCCATGCCTTCTGGTTCCCAATCCAGTATTGTTTCCCCGGCAATGAAAGGGCTGAATGCTAGGAGTGGATTATCTCTTTTCCGATGTACTATTTCATGTTTACTGTGTCCCACGCACCCTCACATTGACGAATTAACGCAGAATTTACGTCGCTATGACATACTATAGGAGCCATGCCTTCTGGTTCCAAATCGAGTATTGTTTTCCCGGCAACGAAAGGGCTGTCTGCTAGGAGTGGATTATCTCTTTTACGCTGCACTATTTCATGTTTACTGTGTCCCACGCAGGATCACATTGACGAATTAACGCAGAAATGGCGTCGCTATGACATACTATAGGAGCCATGCTTTCTGGTTCCCAATCGAGTATTGTTTCCCTGGCAACGAAAGGGCTGTCTGCTAGGAGTGGATTATCTCTTTTACGATGCACTATTTCATGTTTACTGTGTCCCACGCAGGATCACATTGACGAATTAACGCAGAATTTGCGTCGCTATGACATACTATAGGAGCCATGCCTTCTGTTTCCCAATCGAGTATTGTTTCCCTGGCAACGAAAGGGCTGTCTGCTAGGAGTGGATTATCTCTTTTCCGATGCACTATTTCATGTTTACTGTGTCCCACGCACCCTCACATTGACGAATTAACGCAGAAATGGCGTCGCTATGACAGACTATAGGTGCCATGCCCTCTGTTTCCCAATCGAGTATTGTTTCCCCGGCAACGAAAGGGCTGTCTGCTAGGAGTGGATTATCTCTTTTACGATGCACTATTTCATGTTTACTGTGTCCCACGCACCCTCACATTGACGAATTAACGCAGAAATGGCGTCGCTATGACATACTATAGGAGCCATGCCTTCTGGTTCCCAATCGAGTATTGTTTCCCCGGCAACGAAAGGGCTGTCTGCTAGGAGTGGATTATCTCTTTTACGATGCACTATTTCATGTTTACTGTGTCCTACGCACCCTCACATTGACGAATTAACGCAGAAATGGCGTCGCTATGACATACTATAGGAGCCATGCCTTCTGGTTCCCAATCGAGTATTGTTTCCCCGGCAACGAAAGGGCTGAATGCTAGGAGTGGATTATCTCTTTTACGATGCACTATTTCATGTTTACTCTGTCCCACGCAGGATCACATTGACGAATTAACGCAGAATTTGCGTCGCTATGACATACTATAGGACCCATGCCTTCTGGTTCCCAATCGAGTATTGTTTCCCCGGCAACGTAAGGGCTGAATGCTAGGAGTGGATTATCTCTTTTCCGATGTACTATTTCATGTTTACTGTGTCCCACGCACCCTCACATTGACGAATTGACGCAGAATTTACGTCGCTATGACATACTATAGGAGCCATGCCTTCTGGTTCCCAATCGAGTATTGTTTCCCCGGCAACGAAAGGGCTGTCTGCTAGGAGTGGATTATCTCTTTTACGATGCACTATTTCATGTTTACTGTGTCCCACGCAGGATCACATTGACGAATTAACGCAGAATTTGCGTCGCTATGACATACTATAGGAGCCATGCCTTCTGGTTCCCAATAGAGTATTGTTTCCCCGGCAACGAAAGGGCTGAATGCTAGGAGTGGATTATCTCTTTTCCGATGTACTATTTCATGTTTACTGTGTCCCACGCACCCTCACATTGACGAATTAACGCAGAAATGGCGTCGCTATGACAGACTATAGGAGCCTAGCCTTCCGGTTCCCAATCGAGTATTGTTTCCCCGGCAACGAAAGGGCTGTCTGCTAGGGGTGGATTATCTCTTTTCCGATGCACTATTTCATGTTTACTGTGTCCCACGCACCCTCACATTGACGAATTAACGCAGAATTTACGTCGCTATGACATACTATAGCAGCCATGCCTTCTGGTTCCCAATCGAGTATTGTTTCCCCGGCAACAAAAGGGCTGAATGCTAGGAGTGGATTATCTCTTTTACGATGCACTATTTCATGTTTACTGTGTCCCACGCACCCTCACATTGACGAATTAACGCAGAATTTACGTCGCTATGACATACTATATTAGCCATGCCTTCTGGTTCCAAATCGAGTATTGTTTCCGCGGCAACGAAAGGGCTGTCTGCTAGGAGTGGATTATCTCTTTTACGATGCACTATTTCATGTTTACTGTGTCCCACGCAAGATCACATTGACGAATAACGCAGAATTTGCGTCGCTATGACATACTATAGGAGCCATGCCTTCTGGTTCCCAATCGAGTATTGTTTCCCCGGCAACGAAAGGGCTGAATGCTAGGAGTGGATTATCTCTTTTACGATGCACTATTTCATGTTTACTGTGTCCCACGCAGGATCACAATGACGAATTAACGCAGAATTTGCGTCGCTATGACATACTATATAAGCCATGCCTTCTGTTTCCCAATCGAGTATTGTTTCCCCGGCAACGAAAGGGCTGTCTGCTAGGAGTGGACTATCTCTTTTCCGATGCACTATTTCATGTTTACTGTGTCCCACGCACCCTCACATTGACGAATTAACGCAGAAATGGCGTCGCTATGACATACTGTAGGAGCCATGCCTTCTGTTTCCCAATCGAGTATTGTTTCCCCGGCAACGAAAGGGCTGTCTGCTAGGAGTGGATTATCTCTTTTCCGATGCACTATTTCATGTTTACTGTGTCCCACGCACCCTCACATTGACGAATTAACGCAGAAATGGCTTCGCTATGACATACTATAGGAGCCATGCCTTCTGTTTCCCAATCGAGTACTGTTTCCCGGCAACGAAAGGGCTGTCTGCTAGGAGAGGATTCTCTCTTTTCCGATGCACTATTTCGTGTTTACTGTGTCCCACGCACCCTCACATTGACGTATTAACGCAGAAATGGCGTCGCTATGACATACTATAGGAGCCATGCCTTCTGTTTCCCAATTGAGTATTGTTTCCCCGGCAACGAAAGGGCTGTCTGCTAGGAGTGGATTATCTCTTTTCCGATGCACTATTTCATGTTTACTGTGTCCCACGCACCCTCACATTGACGAATTAACGCAGAAATGGCGTCGCTATGACATACTATAGGAGCCATGCCTCTGTATCCCAATCGAGTATTGTTTCCCCGGCAACGAAAGGGCTGTCTGCTAGGAGTGGATTATCTCTTTTACGATGCACTATTTCATGTTTACTGTGTCCCACGCACCCTCACATTGACGAATTAACGCAGAAATGGCGTCGCTATGACATACTATAGGAGCCATGCCTTCTGTTTCCCAATCGAGTATTGTTTCCCCAGCAACGAAAGGGCTGTCTGCTAGGAGTGGATTATCTCTTTTCCGATGCACTATTTCATGTTTACTGCGTCCCACGCACCCTCACATTGACGAATTAACGCAGAAATGGCGTCGCTATGACATGCCATAGGAGCCATGCCTTCTGGTTCCCAATCGAGTATTGTTTCCCCGGCAACGAAAGGGCTGTCTGGTAGGAGTGGATTATCTCTTTTCCGATGCACTATTTCATGTTTACTGTGTCCCACGCACCCTCACATTGACGAATTACCGCAGAAATGGCGTCGCTATGACATACTATAGGAGCCATGCTTTCTGTTTCCCAATCGAGTATTGTTTCCCCGGCAACGAAAGGGCTGTCTGCTAGGAGTGGATTATCTCTTTTCCGATGCGCTATTTCATGTTTACTGTGTCCCACGCACCCTCACATTGACGAATTAACGCAGAATTTGCGTCGCTATGACATACTATAGGAGCCATGCCTTCTCGTTCCCAATCGAGTATTGTTTCCCCGGCAACAAAAGGGCTGTCTGGTAGGAGTGGATTATCTCGTTTCCGATGCACTATTTCATGTTTACTGTGTCCCACGCACCCTCACATTGACGAATTAACGCAGAATTTGCGTCGCTATGACATGCTATAGGAGCCATGCCTTCTGTTTCCCAATCGAGTATTGTTTCCCCGGCAACGAAAGGGCTGTCTGGTAGGAGTGGATTATCTCTTTTCCGATGCACTATTTCATGTTTACTGTGTCCCACGCACCCTCACATTGACGAATTAACGCAGATATGGCGTCGCTATGACATACTATAGGAGCCATGCCTTCTGTTTCCCAATCGAGTATTGTTTCCCCGGCAACGAAAGGTCTGTCTGCTAGGAGTGGATTATCTCTTTTCCGATGCACTATTTCATGTTTACTGTGTCCCACGCACCCTCACATTGACGAATTACCGCAGAAATGGCGTCGCTATGACATACTATAGGAGCCATGCCTTCTGTTTCCCAATCGAGTATTGTTTCCCCGGCAACGAAAGGGCTGTCTGCTAGGAGTGGATTATCTCTTTTCCGATGCACTATTTCATGTTTACTGTGTCCCACGCACCCTCACATTGACGAAATAACGCAGAAATTGCGTCGCTATGACATACTATTGGAGCCATGCCTTCTGTTTCCCAATCGAGTATTGTTTCCCCAGCAACGAAAGGGCTGTCTGCTAGGAGTGGATTATCTCTTTTCCGATGCACTATTTCATATTTACTGTGTCCCACGCACCCTCACATTGACGAATTAACGCAGAAATTGCGTCGCTATGACTTGCCATAGGAGCCATGCCTTCTGGTTCCCAATCGAGTATTGTTTACCCGGCAACGAAAGGGCTGTCTGGTAGGAGTGGATTATCTCTTTTCCGATGCACTATTTCATGTTTACTGTGTCCCACGCACCCTCACATTGACGAATTAACGCAGAAATGGCGTCGCTATGACATACTATAGGGGCCATGCCTTCTGTTTCCCAAACGAGTATTGTTTCCCCAGCAACGAAAGGGCTGTCTGCTAGGAGTGGATTATCTCTTTTCCGATGCACTATTTCATGTTTACTGTGTCCCACGCACCCTCACATTGACGAATTAACGCAGAAATGGCGTCGCTATGACATGCCATAGGAGCCACGCCTTCTGGTTCCCAATCGAGTATTGTTTCCCCGGCAACGAAAGGGCTGTCTGGTAGGAGTGGATTATCTCTTTTCGATGCACTATTTCATGTTTACTGTGTCCCACGCACCTTCACATTGACGAATTAACGCAGAAATGGCGTCGCTATGAAATACTATAGGAGTCTTGCCTTCTGTTTCCCAATCGAGTATTGTTTCCCCGGCAACGAAAGGGCTGTCTGCTAGGAGTGGATTATCTCTTTTCCGATGCACTATTTCATGTTTGCTGTGTCCCACGCACCCTCACATTGACGAATTAACGCAGAAATGGCGTCGCTATGACATACTATAGGAGCCATGCCTTCTGTTTCCAAATCGAGTATTGTTTCCCTGACAACGAAAGGGCTGTCTGCTAGGAGTGGATTATCTCTTTTCCGATGTACTATTTCATGTTTACTGTCTCGCACGCACCCTCACATTGACGAATTAACGCAGAAATGGCGTCGCTATGACATACTATAGGAGCCATGCCTTCTCTTTCCCAATCGAGTATTGTTTCCCCGGCAACGAAAGGTCTGTCTGCTAGGAGTGGATTATCTCTTTTCCGATGCACTATTTCACGTTTACTGTGTCCCACGCACCCTCACATTGACGAATTAACGCAGAAATGGCGTCGCTATGACATGCTATAGGAGCCATGCCTTCTGTTTCCCAATCGAGTATTGTTTCCCCAGCAACGAAAGGGCTGTCTGCTAGGAGTGGATTATCTCTTTTCCGATGCACTATTTCATGTTTACTGTGTCCCACGCAGCCTCACATTGACGAATTAACGCAGAAATGGCGTCGCTATGACATACCATAGGAGCGATGCCTTCTGTTTCCCAATCGAGTATTGTTTCCCCAGCAACGAAAGGGCTGTCTGCTAGGAGTGGATTATCTCTTTTCCGATGCACTATTTCATATTTACTGTGTCTAACGCAGCCTCACATTGACGAATTAACGCAGAAATGGCGTCGCTATGACATACTATAGGAGCCATGCCTTCTGTTTCCCAATCGAGTATTGCTTCCCCGGCAACGAAAGGGCTGTCTGCTAGGAGTGGATTATCTCTTTTCCGATGCACTATTTCATATTTACTGTGTCCCACGCACCCTCACATTGACGAATTAACGCAGAAATGGCGTCGCTATGACATACTATAGGAGCCATGCCTTCTGTTTCCCAATCGAGTATTGTTTCCCCAGCAACGAAAGTGCTGTCTGCTAGGAGTGGATTATCTCTTTTCCGATGCACTATTTCATGTTTACTGTGTCCCACGCACCCTCACATTGACGAATTAACGCAGAAATGGCGTCGCTATGACATGCCAAAGGAGCCATGACTTCTGGTTCCCAATCGAGTATTGTTTCCCCGGCAACGAAAGGGCTGTCTGCTAGGAGTGGATTATCTCTTTTCCGATGCACTATTTCATGTTTACTGTGTCCCACGCACCTTCACATTGACGAATTAACGCAGAAATGGCGTCGCTATGAAATACTATAGGAGTCTTGCCTTCTGATTCCCAATCGAGTATTGTTTCCCCGGCAACGAAAGGCCTGTCTGCTGGGAGTGGATTATCTCTTTTCCGATGCACTATTTCATGTTTACTGTGTCCCACGCAGCCTCACATTGACGAATTAACGCAGAAATGGCGTCGCTATGACATACTATAGGAGCCATGCCTTCTGTTTGCTAATCGAGTATTGTTTCCCCGGCAACGAAAGGGCTGTCTGCTAGGAGTGGATTATCTCTTTTCCGATGCACTATTTGATATTTACTGTGTCCCACGCAGCCTCACATTGACGAATTAACGCAGAAATGGCGTCGCAATGACATACTATAGGAGCCATGCCTTCTGTTTCCCAATCGAGTATTGCTTCCACGGCAACGAAAGGGCTGTCTGCTAGGAGTGGATTATCTCTTTTCCGATGCACTATTTCATATTTACTGTGTCCCACACACCCTCACATTGACGAATTAACGCAGAAATGGCGTCGCTATGACATACTATAGGAGCCATGCCTTCTGTTTCCCAATCGAGTATTGTTTCCCCAGCAACGAAAGGGCTGTCTGCTAGGAGTGGATTATCTCTTTTCCGATGCACTATTTCATGTTTACTGTGTCCCACGCACCCTCACATTGACGAATTAACGCAGAAATGGCGTCGCTATGACATGCCAAAGGAGCCATGACTTCTGGTTCCCAATCGAGTATTGTTTCCCCGGCAACGAAAGGGCTGTCTGCTAGGAGTGGATTATCTCTCTTCCGATGCACTATTTCATGTTTACTGTGTCCCACGCACCCTCACATTGACGAATTAACGCAGAAATGGCGTCGCTATGACATACTATAGGAGCCATGCCTTCTGTTTCCCAATCGAGTATTGTTTCCCCGGCAACGAAAGTGCTGTCTGCTAGGAGTGGATTATCTCTTTTCCGATGCACTATTTCATGTCTACTGTGTCCCACGCACCCTCACATTGACGAATTAACGCAGAAACGGCGTCACTATGACATAATATAGGAGCCATGCCTTCTGTTTGCCAATCGAGTATTGTTTCCCCGGCAACGAAAGGGCTGTCTGCTAGGAGTGGATTATCTCTTTTCCGATGCACTATTTCATGTTTACTGTATCCCACGCACCCTCACATTGACGAATTAACGCAGAAATGGCGTCGCTATGACATACTATAGGAGCCATGCCTTCTCTTTCCCAATCGAGTATTGTTTCCCCGGCAACGAAAGGTCTGTCTGCTAGGAGTGGATTATCTCTTTTCCGTAGCACTATTTCATGTTTACTGTGTCCCACGCACCCTCACATTGACGAATTACCGCAGAAATGGCGTCGCTATGACATACTATAGGAGCCATGCCTTCTGTTTCCCAATCGAGTATTGTTTCCCCGGCAACGAAAGGGCTGTCTGCTAGGAGTGGATTATCTCTTTTCCGATGCACTATTTCATGTTTACTGTGTCCCACGCACCCTCACATTGACGAATTAACGCAGAAATGGCGTCGCTATGACATACTATAGGAGCCATGCCTTCTGTTTCCCAATCGAGTATTGTTTCCCCAGCAACGAAAGGGCTGTCTGCTAGGAGTGGATTATCTCTTTTCCGATGCACTATTTCATATTTACTGTGTCCCACGCACCCTCACATTGACGAATTAACGCAGAAATTGCGTCGCTATGACTTGCCATAGGAGCCATGCCTTCTGGTTCCCAATCGAGTATTGTTTACCCGGCAACGAAAGGGCTGTCTGGTAGGAGTGGATTATCTCTTTTCCGATGCACTATTTCATGTTTACTGTGTCCCACGCACCCTCACATTGACGAATTAACGCAGAAATGGCGTCGCTATGACATACTATAGGAGCCATGCCTTCTGTTTCCCAATCGAGTATTGTTTCCCCAGCAACGAAAGGGCTGTCTGCTAGGAGTGGATTATCTCTTTTCCGATGCACTATTTCATGTTTACTGTGTCCCACGCACCCTCACATTGACGAATTAACGCAGAAATGGCGTCGCTATGACATGCCATAGGAGCCATGCCTTCTGGTTCCCAATCGAGTATTGTTTCCCCGGCAACGAAAGGGCTGTCTGGTAGGAGTGGATTATCTCTTTTCCGATGCACTATTTCATGTTTACTGTGTCCCACGCACCTTCACATTGACGAATTAACGCAGAAATGGCGTCGCTATGAAATACTATAGGAGTCTTGCCTTCTGTTTCCCAATCGAGTATTGTTTCCCCGGCAACGAAAGGGCTGTCTGCTAGGAGTGGATTATCTCTTTTCCGATGTACTATTTCATGTTTACTGTGTCGCACGCACCCTCACATTGACGAATTAACGCAGAAATTGCGTCGCTATGACATACTATAGGAGCCATGCCTTCTGTTTCCCAATCGGGTACTGTTTCCACGGCAACGAAACGGCTGTCTGCTAGGAGTGGATTATCTCTTATCCGATGCACTATTTCATGTTTACTGCGTCCCACGCACCCTCACATTGACGAATTAACGCAGAGATTGCGTCGCTATGACATACTATAGGAGCCATGCCTTCTGTTTCCCAATCGAGTATTGTTTCCCCGGCAACGAAGGGGCTGTCTGCTAGGAGTGGATTATCTCTCTTCCGATGCACTATTTCATGTTTACTGTGTCCCACGCACCCTCACATTGACGAATTAACGCAGAAACGGCGTCACTATGACATAATATAGGAGCGATGCCTTCTGTTTCCCAATCGAGTATTGTTTCCCCGGCAACGAAAGGGCTGTCTGGTAGGAGTGGATTATCTCTTTTACGATGCACTATTTCGTGTTTACTGTGTCCCACGCACCCTCACATTGACGAATTAACGCAGAAATGGCGTCGCTATGACATACTATAGGAGCCATGCCTTCTGTTTCCCAATCGAGTAATACTTCCGCGGCAACGAAAGGGCTGTCTGCTAGGAGTGGATTATCTCTTTTCCGATGCACTATTTCATGTTTACTGTGTCCCACTCAGCCACACATTGACGAATTAACGCAGAAATGGCGTCGCTATGACATACTATAGGAGCCATGCCTTCTGTTTCCCAATCGAGTATTGTTTCCCCGGCAACGAAAGGGCTGTCTGCTAGGAGTGGATTATCTCTTTTCCGATGCACTATTTCATGTTTACTGTGTCCCACGCACCCTCACATTGACGAATTAACGCAGAAATGGCGTCGCTATGACATACTATAGGAGCCATGCCTTCTCTTTCCCAATCGAGTATTGTTTCCCCGGCAACGAAAGGTCTGTCTGCTAGGAGTGGATTATCTCTTTTCCGATGCACTATTTCATGTTTACTGTGTCCCACGCACCCTCACATTGACGATTTACCGCAGAAATGGCGTCGCTATGACATACTATAGGAGCCATGCCTTCTGTTTCCCAATCGAGTATTGTTTCCCCGGCAACGAAAGGGCTGTCTGCTATGAGTGGATTATCTCTTTTCCGATGCACTATTTCATGTTTACTGTGTCCCACGCACCCTCACATTGACAAATTAACGCAGAAATGGCGTCGCTATGACATACTATAGGAGCCATGCCTTCTGTTTCCCAATCGAGTATTGTTTCCCCAGCAACGAAAGGGCTGTCTGCTAGGAGTGGATTATCTCTTTTCCGATGCACTATTTCATATTTACTGTGTCCCACGCACCCTCACATTGACGAATTAACGCAGAAATGGCGTCGCTATGACTTGCCATAGGAGCCATGCCTTCTGGTTCAAAATCGAGTATTGTTTACCCGGCAACGAGAGGGTTGTCTGGTAGGAGTGGATTATCTCTTTTCCGATGCACTATTTCATTTTTACTGTGTCCCACGCACCCTCACATTGACGAATTAACGCAGAAATGGCGTCGCTATGACATACTATAGGAGCCATGCCTTCTGTTTCCCAATCGAGTATTGTTTCCCCAGCAACGAAAGGGCTGTCTGTTAGGAGTGGATTATCTCTTTTCCGATGCACTATTTCATGTTTACTGTGTCCCACGCACCCTCACATTGACGAATTAACGCAGAAATGGCGTCGCTATGACATGCCATAGGAGCCATGCCTTCTGGTTCCCAATCGAGTATTGTTTCCCCGGCAACGAAAGGGCTGTCTGGTAGGAGTGGATTATCTCTTTTCCGATGCACTATTTCATGTTTACTGTGTCCCACGCACCTTCACATTGACGAATTAACGCAGAAATGGCGTCGCTATGAAATAGTATAGGAGTCTTGCCTTCTGTTTCCCAATCGAGTAATGTTTCCCCGGCAACGAAAGGGCTGTCTGGTAGGAGTGGATTATCTCTTTTACGATGCACTATTTCGTGTTTACTGTGTCCCACGCACCCTCAAATTGACGAATTAACGCAGAAATGGCGTCGCTATGACATACTATAGGAGCCATGCCTTCTGTTTCCCAATCGAGTAATACTTCCCCGGCAACGAAAGGGCTGTCTGCTAGGAGTGGATTATCTCTTTTCCGATGCACTATTTCATGTTTACTGTGTCCCACTCAGCCTCACATTGACGAATTAACGCAGAAATGGCGTTGCTATGACATACTATAGGAGCCATGCCTTCTGTTTCCCAATCGAGTATTGTTTCCCCGGCAACGAAAGGGCTGTCTGCTAGGAGTGGATTATCTCTTTTCCGATGCACTATTTCATGTTTACTGTGTCCCACGCACCCTCACATTGACGAATTAACGCAGAAATGGCGTCGCTATGACATACTATAGGAGCCATGCCTTCTCTTTCCCAATCGAGTATTGTTTCACCGGCAACGAAAGGTCTGTCTGCTAGGAGTGGATTATCTCTTTTCCGATGCACTATTTCATGTTTACTGTGTCCCACGCACCCTCACATTGACGAATTACCGCAGAAATGGCGTCGCTATGACATACTATAGGAGCCATGCCTTCTGTTTCCCAATCGAGTATTGTTTCCCCGGCAACGAAAGGGCTGTCTGCTAGGAGTGGATTATCTCTTTTCCGATGCACTATTTCATGTTTACTGTGTCCCACGCACCCTCACATTGACAAATTAACGCAGAAATGGCGTCGCTATGACATACTATAGGAGCCATGCCTTCTGTTTCCCAATCGAGTATTGTTTCCCCAGCAACGAAAGGGCTGTCTGCTAGGAGTGGATTATCTCTTTTCCGATGCACTATTTCATATTTACTGTGTCCCACGCACCCTCACATTGACGAATTAACGCAGAAATGGCGTCGCTATGACTTGCCATAGGAGCCATGCCTTCTGGTTCCCAATCGAGTATTGTTTACCCGGCAACGAAAGGGTTGTCTGGTAGGAGTGGATTATCTCTTTTCCGATGCACTATTTCATGTTTACTGTGTCCCACGCACCCTCACATTGACGAATTAACGCAGAAATGGCGTCGCTATGACATACTATAAGAGCCATGCCTTCTGTTTCCCAATCGAGTATTGTTTCCCCAGCAACGAAAGGGCTGTCTGCTAGGAGTGGATTATCTCTTTTCCGATGCACTATTTCATGTTTACTGTGTCCCACGCACCCTCACATTGACGAATTAACGCAGAAATGGCGTCGCTATGACATGCCATAGGAGCCATGCCTTCTGGTTCCCAATCGAGTATTGTTTCCCCGGCAACGAAAGGGCTGTCTGGTAGGAGTGGATTATCTCTTTTCCGATGCACTATTTCATGTTTACTGTGTCCCACGCACCTTCACATTGACGAATTAACGCAGAAATGGCGTCGCTATGAAATACTATAGGAGTCTTGCCTTCTGTTTCCCAATCGAGTATTGTTTCCCCGGCAACGAAAGGGCTGTCTGCTAGGAGTGGATTATCTCTTTTCCGATGCACTATTTCATATTTACTGTGTCCCACGCACCCTCACATTGACGAATTAATGCAGAAATGGCGTCGCTATGACATACTATAGGAGCCATGCCTTCTGTTTCCCAATCGAGTATTGCTTCCCCGGCAACGAAGGGGCTGTCTGCTAGGAGTGGATTATCTCTTTTCCGATGCACTATTTCATATTTACTGTGTCCCACGCACCCTCACATTGACGAATTAACGCAGAAATGGCGTCGCTATGACATACTATAGGAGCCATGCCTTCTCTTTCCCAATCGAGTATTGTTTCCCCGGCAATGAAAGGTCTGTCTGCTAGGAGTGGATTACCTCTTTTCCGATGCACTATTTCACGTTTACTGTGTCCCACGCACCCTCACATTGACGAATTAACGCAGAAATGGCGTCGCTATGACATACTATAGGAGCCATGCCTCCTGTTTCCCAATCGAGTATTGCTTACCCGGCAACGAAAGGGCTGTCTGCTAGGAGTGGATTATCTCGTTTCCGATGCACTATTTCATGTTTACTGTGTCCCACGCAGCCTCACATTGACGAATTAACGCAGAAATGGCGTCGCTATGACATACTATAGGAGCCATGCCTTCTGTTTCCCAATCGAGTATTGTTTCCCCGGCAACGAAAGGGCTGTCTCCTAGGAGTGGATTATCTCTTTTCCGATGCACTATTTGATATTTACTGTGTCCCACGCAGCCTCACATTGACGAATTAACGCAGAAATGGCGTCGCTATGACATACTATAGGAGACATGCCTTCTGTTTCCCAATCGAGTATTGCTTCCCCGGCAACGAAAGGGCTGTCTGCTAGGAGTGGATTATCTCTTCTCCGATGCACTATTTCATATCTACTGTGTCCCACGCACCCTCACATTGACGAATTAACGCAGAAATGGCGTCGCTATGACATACTATAGGAGCCATGCCTTCTGTTTCCCAATCGAGTATTGTTTCCCCAGCAACGAAAGGGCTGTCTGCTAGGAGTGGATTATCTCTTTTCCGATGCACTATTTCATGTTTACTGTGTCCCACGCACCCTCACATTGACGAATTAACGCAGAAATGGCGTCGCTATGACATGCCAAAGGAGCCATGACTTCTGGTTCCCAATCGAGTATTGTTTCCCCGGCAACGAAAGGGCTGTCTGGTAGGAGTGGATTATCTCTTTTCCGATGCACTATTTCATGTTTACTGTGTCCCACGCACCTTCACATTGACGAATTAACGCAGAAATGGCGTCGCTATGAAATACTATAGGAGTCTTGCCTTCTGATTCCCAATCGAGTATTGTTTCCCCGGCAACGAAAGGGCTGTCTGCTGGGAGTGGATTATCTCTTTTCCGATGCACTATTTCATGTTTACTGTGTCCCACGCACCCTCACATTGACGAATTAACGCAGAAATGGCGTCGCTATGACATACTATAGGAGCCATGCCTTCTGTTTCCAAATCGAGTATTGTTTCCCCGGCAACGAAAGGGCTGTCTGCTAGGAGTGGATTATCTCTTTTCCGATGTACTATTTCATGTTTACTGTGTCGCACGCACCCTCACATTGACGAATTAACGCAGAAATGGCGTCGCTATGACATACTATATGAGACATGCCTTCTGTTTCCCAATCGGGTACTGTTTCCCCGGCAACGAAACGGCTGTCTGCTAGGAGTGGATTATCTCTTTTCCGATGCACTATTTCATGTTTACTGCGTCCCACGCACCCTCACATTGACGAATTAAGGCAGAAATGGCGTCGCTATGACATACTATGGGAGCCATGTCTTCTGTTTCCCAATCGACTATTGTTTCCCCGGCAACGAACGGGCTGTCTGCTAGGAGTGGATTATCTCCATTCCGATGCACTATTTCATGTTTACTGTGTCCCACGCACCCTCACATTGACGAATTAACGCAGAAATGGCGTCGCTATGACATACTATAGGAGCCATGCCTTCTGTTTCCCAATCGAGTATTGTTTCCCCGGCAACGAAAATGCTGTCTGCTAGGAGTGGATTATCTCTTTTTCAATGCACTATTTCATGTTTACTGTGTCCCACGCACCCTCACTTTGACGAATTAACGCAGAAACGGCGTCACTATGACATAATATAGGAGCCATGCCTTCTGTTTCCCAATCGAGTATTGTTTCCCCGGCAACGAAAGGGCTGTCTGCTAGGAGTGGATTATCTCTTTTACGATGCACTATTTCGTGTTTACTGTGTCCCACGCACCCTCACATTGACGAATTAACGCAGAAATGGCGTCGCTATGACATACTATAGGAGCCATGCCTTCTGTTTCCCAATCGAGTAATGCTTCCCCGGCAACGAAAGGGCTGTCTGCTAGGAGTGGATTATCTCTTTTCCGATGCACTATTTCATGTTTACTGTGTCCCACGCAGCCTCACATTGACGAATTAACGCAGAAATGGCGTCGCTATGACATACTATAGGAGCCATGCCTTCTGTTTGCCAATCGAGTATTGTTTCCCCGGCAACGAAAGGGCTGTCTGCTAGGAGTGGATTATCTCTTTTCCGATGCACAATTTCATGTTTACTGTGTCCCACGCACCCTCACATTGACGAATTAACGCAGAAATGGCGTCGCTATGACATGCTATAGGAGCCATGCCTCCTGTTTCCCAATCGAGTATTGTTTCCCCGGCAACGAAAGGTCTGTCTGCTAGGAGTAAATTATCTCTTTTCCGATGCACTATTTCATGTTTACTGAGTCCCACGCACCCTCACATTGACGAATTAACGCAGAAATGGCGTCGCTATGACATAATATAGGAGCCATGCCTTCTCTTTCCAAATCGAGTATTGCTTCCCCGGCAACGAAAGGGCTGTCTGCTAGGAGTGGATTATCTCTTTTCCGATGCACTATTTCTTGTTTACTGTGTCCCACGCAGCCTCACATTGACTAATTAACGCAGAAATGGCGTCGCTATGACATACTATAGGAGCCATGCCTTCTGTTTCCCAATCGAGTAATGCTTCCCCGGCAACGAAAGGGCTGTCTGCTAGGAGTGGATTATCTCTTTTCCGATGCACTATTTCATGTTTACTGTGTCCCACGCAGCCTCACATTGACGAATTAACGCAGAAATGGCGTCGCTATGACATACTATAGGAGCCATGCCTTCTGTTTGCCAATCGAGTATTGTTTCCCCGGCAACGAAAGGGCTGTCTGCTAGGAGTGGATTATCTCTTTTCCGATGCACTATTTCATGTTTACTGTGTCCCACGCACCCTCACATTGACGAATTAACGCAGAATTTGCGTCGCTATGACATACTATCTTAGCCATGCCTTCTGTTTCCAAATCGGGTATTGTTTCCCCGGCAACGAAAGGGCTGTCTGCTAGGAGTGGATTATGTCTTTTCCGATGCACTATTTCATGTTTACTGCGTCTTACGCACACTCACATTGACGAATTAACGCAGAAATGGCGTCGCTATGACATACTATAGGAGCCATGCCTTCTGTTTCCCAATCGAGTATTGTTTCCCTGGCAACGAAAGGGCTGACTGCTAGGAGTGGATTATCTCTTTTCCGACGCACTATTTCATGTTTACTGTGTCCCACGCACCCTCACATTGACGAATTAACGCAGAATTTGCGTCGCTATGTCATACTATAGGTGCCATGCTTTCTGTTTCCAAATCGAGTATTGTTTCCCCGGCAACGAAAGGGCTGTCTGCTAGGAATGGATTATCTCTTTTCCGATGCACTATTTCATGTTTACTGCGTCTTACGCACCGTCACATTGACGAATTAACGCAGAAATGGCGTCGCTATGACATACTATAGGAGCCATGCCCTCTGTTTCCAAATCGAGTATTGTTTCCCCGGCAACGAAAGGGCTGTCTGCTAGGAGTGGATTATCTCTTTTCCGATGCACTATTTCATGTTCACTGTGTCCCACGCACCCTCACATTGACGAATTAACGCAGAATTTGCGTCGCCATGACATACTATAGGAGCCATGCCTTCTGTTTCCAAATCGAGTATTGTTTCCCCGGCATTGAAAGGGCTGTCTGCTAGGAGTGGATTATCTCTTTTCCGATGCACTATTTCATGTTTACTGTGTCCCACGCACTCTCACATTGACGAATTAACGCAAAAATGGTGTCACTATGACATGCTATAGGAGCCATGCCTTCTGTTTCCAAATCGAGTATTGTTTCCCGGAACCGAAAGGGCTGTCTGCTAGGAGTGGATTATCTCTTTTCCGATGCACTATTTCATGTTTAATGCGTCTTACGCACCCTCACATTGACGAATTACCGCAGAAATGGCGTCGCTATGACATACTATAGGAGCCATGCCTTCTGTTTCCCAATCGAGTATTGTTTCCCCGGCAACGAAAGGGCTGTCTGCTAGGAGTGGATTATCTCTTTTCCGAAGCACTATTTCATGTTTACTGTGTCCCACGAACCCTCACATTGACGAATTAACGCAGAAATGGCGTCGCTATGACATACTATAGGAGCCATGCCTTCTGTTTCCAAATCGAGTATTGTTTCCCCGGCAACGAAAGGGCTGTCTGCTAGGAGTGGATTACCTCTTTTACGATGCACTACTTCATGTTCACTGTGTCCCACGCACCCTCACATTGACGAATTAACGCAGAATTTGCGTCGCTATGACATACTATAGGAGCCATGCCTTCTGTTTCCAAATCGATTATTGTTTCCCCGGCAACGAAAGGGCTGTCTGCTAGGAGTGGATTATCTCTTTTCCGATGCACTATTTCATGTTTACTGCGTCCCACGCACCCTCACATTGACGAATTAAGGCAGAAATGGCGTCGCTATGACATACTATAGGAGCCATGCCTTCTGCTTCCCAATCGAGTATTGTTTCCCCAGCAACGAAGGGGCTGTCTGCTAGGAGTGGATTATCTCTTTTCCGATGCACTATTTCATGTTTACTGCGTCCCACGCACTCTCACATTGACGAATTAACGCAGAAATGGCGTCGCTATGACATACTATAGGAGCCATGCCTTCAGATTCCCAATCGAGTATTGTTTCCCCGGCAACGAAAGTGCTGTCTGCTAGGAGTGGATTATCTCTTTTCCGATGCACTATTTCATGTTTACTGTGTCCCACGCACCCTCACATTGACGAATTAAAGCAGAAATGGCGTCGCTATGACATACTATAGGAGCCATGCCTTCTGTTTCCCAATCGAGTATTGTTTCCCCGGCAACGAAAGTGCTGTCTGCTAGGAGTGGATTATCTCTATTCCGATGCACTATTTCATGTTTACTGTGTCCCACGCACCCTCACATTGACGAATTAACACAGAAATGGCGTCGCTATGACATACTATAGGAGCCATGCCTTCTGTTTCCAAATCGAGTATTGTTTCCCCGGCAACGAAAGGGCTGTCTGCTAGGAGTGGATTATCTCTTTTCCGATGCACTATTTCATGTTCACTGTGTCCCACGCACCCTCACATTGACGAATTAACGCAGAATTTGCGTCGCTATGTCATACTATAGGTGCCATGCTTTCTGTTTCCAAATCGAGTATTGTTTCCCCGGCAACGAAAGGGCTGTCTGCTAGGAGTGGATTATCTCTTTTCCGATGCACTATTTCATGTTTACTGCGTCTTACGCACCGTCACATTGACGAATTAACGCAGAAATGGCGTCGCTATGACATACTATAGGAGCCATGCCCTCTGTTTCCAAATCGAGTATTGTTTCCCCGGCAACGAAAGGGCTGTCTGCTAGGAGTGGATTATCTCTTTTCCGATGCACTATTTCATGTTCACTGTGTCCCACGCACCCTCACATTGACGAATTAACGCAGAATTTGCGTCGCCATGACATACTATAGGAGCCATGCCTTCTGTTTCCAAATCGAGTATTGTTTCCCCGGCATTGAAAGGGCTGTCTGCTAGGAGTGGATTATCTCTTTTCCGATGCACTATTTCATGTTTACTGTGTCCCACGCACTCTCACATTGACGAATTAACGCAAAAATGGTGTCACTATGACATGCTATAGGAGCCATGCCTTCTGTTTCCAAATCGAGTATTGTTTCCCGGAACCGAAAGGGCTGTCTGCTAGGAGTGGATTATCTCTTTTCCGATGCACTATTTCATGTTTAATGCGTCTTACGCACCCTCACATTGACGAATTACCGCAGAAATGGCGTCGCTATGACATACTATAGGAACCATGCCTTCTGTTTCCCAATCGAGTATTGTTTCCCCGGCAACGAAAGGGCTGTCTGCTAGGAGTGGATTATCTCTTTTCCGAAGCACTATTTCATGTTTACTGTGTCCCACGAACCCTCACATTGACGAATTAACGCAGAAATGGCGTCGCTATGACATACTATAGGAGCCATGCCTTCTGTTTCCAAATCGAGTATTGTTTCCCCGGCAACGAAAGGGCTGTCTGCTAGGAGTGGATTACCTCTTTTACGATGCACTACTTCATGTTCACTGTGTCCCACGCACCCTCACATTGACGAATTAACGCAGAATTTGCGTCGCTATGACATGCTATAGGAGCCATGCCTTCTGTTTCCAAATCGATTATTGTTTCCCCGGCAACGAAAGGGCTGTCTGCTAGGAGTGGATTATCTCTTTTCCGATGCACTATTTCATGTTTACTGCGTCCCACGCACCCTCACATTGACGAATTAAGGCAGAAATGGCGTCGCTATGACATACTATAGGAGCCATGCCTTCTGCTTCCCAATCGAGTATTGTTTCCCCAGCAACGAAGGGGCTGTCTGCTAGGAGTGGATTATCTCTTTTCCGATGCACTATTTCATGTTTACTGCGTCCCACGCACCCTCACATTGACGAATTAACGCAGAAATGGCGTCGCTATGACATACTATAGGAGCCATGCCTTCAGATTCCCAATCGAGTATTGTTTCCCCGGCAACGAAAGTGCTGTCTGCTAGGAGTGGATTATCTCTTTTCCGATGCACTATTTCATGTTTACTGTGTCCCACGCACCCTCACATTGACGAATTAAAGCAGAAATGGCGTCGCTATGACATACTATAGGAGCCATGCCTTCTGTTTCCCAATCGAGTATTGTTTCCCCGGCAACGAAAGTGCTGTCTGCTAGGAGTGGATTATCTCTATTCCGATGCACTATTTCATGTTTACTGTGTCCCACGCACCCTCACATTGACGAATTAACACAGAAATGGCGTCGCTATGACATACTATAGGAGCCATGCCTTCTGTTTCCAAATCGAGTATTGTTTCCCCGGCAACGAAAGGGCTGTCTGCTAGGAGTGGATTATCTCTTTTCCGATGCACTATTTCATGTTTACTGTTTCCCACGCAGCCTCACACTGACGAATTAACGCAGAAATGGCGTCGCTATGACATACTATAGGAGCCATGCCTTCTGTTTGCCAATCGAGTATTGTTTCCCCGGCAACGAAAGGGCTGTCTGCTAGGAGTGGATTATCTCTTTTCCGATGCACTATTTCATGTTTACTGTGTCCCACGCACCCTCACATTGACGAATTAACGCAGAATTTGCGTCGCTATGACATACTATCTTAGCCATGCCCTCTGTTTCCAAATCGGGTATTGTTTCCCCGGCAACGAAAGGGCTGTCTGCTAGGAGTGGATTATGTCTTTTCCGATGCACTATTTCATGTTTACTGCGTCTTACGCACACTCACATTGACGAATTAACGCAGAAATGGCGTCGCTATGACATACTATAGGAGCCATGCCTTCTGTTTCCCAATCGAGTATTGTTTCCCTGGCAACGAAAGGGCTGACTGCTAGGAGTGGATTATCTCTTTTCCGACGCACTATTTCATGTTTACTGTGTCCCACGCACCCTCACATTGACGAATTAACGCAGAATTTGCGTCGCTATGTCATACTATAGGTGCCATGCTTTCTGTTTCCAAATCGAGTATTGTTTCCCCGGCAACGAAAGGGCTGTCTGCTAGGAGTGGATTATCTCTTTTCCGATGCACTATTTCATGTTTACTGCGTCTTACGCACCGTCACATTGACGAATTAACGCAGAAATGGCGTCGCTATGACATACTATAGGAGCCATGCCCTCTGTTTCCAAATCGAGTATTGTTTCCCCGGCAACGAAAGGGCTGTCTGCTAGGAGTGGATTATCTCTTTTCCGATGCACTATTTCATGTTCACTGTGTCCCACGCACCCTCACATTGACGAATTAACGCAGAATTTGCGTCGCCATGACATACTATAGGAGCCATGCCTTCTGTTTCCAAATCGAGTATTGTTTCCCCGGCATTGAAAGGGCTGTCTGCTAGGAGTGGATTATCTCTTTTCCGATGCACTATTTTATGTTTACTGTGTCCCACGCACTCTCACATTGACGAATTAACGCAAAAATGGTGTCACTATGACATGCTATAGGAGCCATGCCTTCTGTTTCCAAATCGAGTATTGTTTCCCGGAACCGAAAGGGCTGTCTGCTAGGAGTGGATTATCTCTTTTCCGATGCACTATTTCATGTTTAATGCGTCTTACGCACCCTCACATTGACGAATTACCGCAGAAATGGCGTCGCTATGACATACTATAGGAGCCATGCCTTCTGTTTCCCAATCGAGTATTGTTTCCCCGGCAACGAAAGGGCTGTCTGCTAGGAGTGGATTATCTCTTTTCCGAAGCACTATTTCATGTTTACTGTGTCCCACGAACCCTCACATTGACGAATTAACGCAGAAATGGCGTCGCTATGACATACTATAGGAGCCATGCCTTCTGTTTCCAAATCGAGTATTGTTTCCCCGGCAACGAAAGGGCTGTCTGCTAGGAGTGGATTACCTCTTTTACGATGCACTACTTCATGTTCACTGTGTCCCACGCACCCTCACATTGACGAATTAACGCAGAATTTGCGTCGCTATGACATACTATAGGAGCCATGCCTTCTGTTTCCAAATCGAGTATTGTTTCCCCGGCAACGAAAGGGCTGTCTGCTAGGAGTGGATTATCTCTTTTCCGATGCACTATTTCATGTTTACTGCGTCCCACGCACCCTCACATTGACGAATTAAGGCAGAAATGGCGTCGCTATGGCATACTATAGGAGCCATGCCTTCTGATTCCCAATCGAGTATTGTTTCCCCAGCAACGAAGGGGCTGTCTGCTAGGAGTGGATTATCTCTTTTCCGATGCACTATTTCATGTTTACTGCGTCCCACGCACTCTCACATTGACGAATTAACGCAGAAATGGCGTCGCTATGACATACTATAGGAGCCATGCCTTCAGATTCCCAATCGAGTATTGTTTCCCCGGCAACGAAAGTGCTGTCTGCTAGGAGTGGATTATCTCTTTTCCGATGCACTATTTCATGTTTACTGTGTCCCATGCACCCTCACATTGACGAATTAAAGCAGAAATGGCGTCGCTATGACATACTATAGGAGCCATGCCTTCTGTTTCCCAATCGAGTATTGTTTCCCCGGCAACGAAAGGGCTGTCTGCTAGGAGTGGATTATCTCTATTCCGATGCACTATTTCATGTTTACTGTGTCCCACGCACCCTCACATTGACGAATTAACACAGAAATGGCGTCGCTATGACATACTATAGGAGCCATGCCTTCTGTTTCCAAATCGAGTATTGTTTCCCCGGCAACGAAAGGGCTGTCTGCTAGGAGTGGATTATCTCTTTTCCGATGCACTATTTCATGTTTACTGTTTCCCACGCAGCCTCACACTGACGAATTAACGCAGAAATGGCGTCGCTATGACATACTATAGGAGCCATGCCTTCTGTTTCCCAATCGAGTATTGTTTCCCGGGCAACGAAAGGGCTGTCTGCTAGGAGTGGATTATCTCTTTTCCGATGCACTATTTCATGTTTACTGCGTCCCACGCACCCTCACATTGACGAATTAACGCAGAAATGGCGTCGCTATGACATACTATAGGAGCCATGCCTTCTGTTTCCCAATCGAGTATTGTTTCCACGGCAACGAAAGTGCTGTCTGCTAGGATTGGATTATCTCTTTTCCGATGCACTATTTCATGTTTACTGTGTCCCACGCACCCTCACATTGACGAATTAACGCAGAAATGGCGTCGCTATGACATAATATAGGGGCCATGCCTTCTGTTTCCCAATCGAGTATTGTTTCCCCGGCAACGAAAGGGCTGTCTGCTAGGAGTGGATTATCTCTTTTCCGATGCACTATTTCATGTTTACTGTGTCCCACGCACCCTCACATTGACGAATTAACGCAGAAACGGCGTCGCTATGACATACTATAGGAGCCATGCATTCTGTTTCCCAATCGAGTATTGCTACCCCGGCAACGAAATGGCTGTCTGCTAGGAGTGGATTATCTCTTTTCCGATGCACTATTTCATGCTTACCGTGTCCCACGCACCCTCACATTGACGAATTAACGCAGAAATGGCGTCGCTATGACATACTATAGGAGCCATGCCTTCTCTTTCCCAATCGAGTATTGTTTCCCCGGCAACGAAAGGGCTGTCTGCTAGGAGTGGATTATCTCTTTTCCGATGCACTATTTCATGTTTACTGTGTCCCACGCACCCTCACATTGACGAATTAACGCAGAAATGGCGTCGCTATGACATACTATAGGAGCCATGCCTTCTGTTTCCCAATCGAGTATTGTTTACCCGGCAACGAAAGGGCTGTCTGCTAGGAGTGGATTATCTCTCTTCCGATGCACTATTTCATGTTTACTGTGTCCCACGCACCCTCACATTGACGAATTAACGCAGAAATGGCGTCGCTATGACATACTATAGGAGCCATGCCTTCTGTTTCCAAATCGAGTATTGTTTCCCCGGCAACGAAAGGGCTGTCTGCTAGGAGTGGATTATCTCTTTTCCGATGCACTATTTCATGTTTACTGCGTCTTACGCACCCTCACATTGACGAATTAACGCAGAAATGGCGTCGCTATGACATACTATAGGAGCCATGCCTTCTCTTTCCCAATCGAGTATTGTTTCCCCGGCAACGAAGGGGCTGTCTGCTAGGAGTGGATTATCTCTTTTCTGATGCACTATTTCATGTTTACTGCGTCCCACGCACCCTCACATTGACGAATTAACGCAGAAATGGCGTCGCTATGACATACTATAGGAGCCATGCCTTCAGTTTCCCAATCGAGTATTGTTTCCCCGGCAACGAAAGTCCTGTCTGCAAGGAGTGGATTATCTCTTTTCCGATGCACTATTTCATGTTTACTGTGTCCCACGCACCCTCACATTGACGAATTAGGGCTGTCTGCTAGGAATGGATTATCTCTTTTCCGATGCACTATTTCATCTTTACTGTGTCCCACGCACCCTCACATTGACGAATTAACGCAGAAACGGCGTCGCTATGACATACTATAGGAGCCATGCATTCTTTTCCCAATCGAGTATTGCTACCCCGGCAACGAAATGGCTGTCTGCTAGGAGTGGATTATCTCTTTTCCGATGCACTATTTCATGTTTACTGTGTCCCACGCACCCTCACATTGACCAATTAACGCAGAAATGGCGTCGCTATGACATACTATAGGAGCCATGCCTTCTCTTTCCCAATCGAGTATTGTTTCCCCGGCAACGAAAGGGCTGTCTGTTAGGAGTGGATTATTTCTTTTCCGATGCACTATTTCATGTTTACTGTGTCCCACGCACCCTCACATTGACGAATTAACGCAGAAATGGCGTCGCTATGACATACTATAGGAGCCATGCCTTCTGTTTCCCAATCGAGTATTGTTTCCCCGGCAACGAAAGGGCTGTCTGCTAGGAGTGGATTATCTCTTTTCCGATGCACTATTTCATGTTTACTGTGTCCCACGCACCCTCACATTGACGAAGTAACGCAGAAATGGCGTCGCTATGACATACTATAGGAGACATGCCTTCTGTTTCCAAATCGAAAATTGTTTCCCCGGCAACGAAAGGGCTGTCTGCTAGGAGTGGATTACCTCTTTCACGATGCACTACTTCATGTTCACTGTGTCCCACGCACCCTCACATTGACGAATTAACGCAGAATTTGCGTCGCTCTGACATACTATAGGAGCCATGCCTTCTGTTTCCAAATCGAGTATTGTTTCCCCGGCAACGAAAGGGCTGTCTGCTAGGAGTGGATTATCTCTTTTCCGATGTACTATTTCATGTTTACTGCGTCCCACGCACCCTCACATTGACGAATTAACGCAGAAATGGCGTCGCTATGACATACTATAGGAGCCATGCCTTCTGCTTCCCAATCGAGTATTGTTTCCCCGGCAACGAAGGGGCTGTCTGCTAGAAGTGGATTATCTCTTTTCCGATGTACTATTTCATGTTTACTGCGTCCCACGCACCCTCACATTGACGAATTAACGCAGAAATGGCGTCGCTATGACATACTATAGGAGCCATGCCTTCTGTTTCCCAATCGAGTATTGTTTCCCCGGCAACGAAGGGGCTGTCTGCTAGGAGTGGATTATCTCTTTTCCGATGCACTATTTCATGTTTACTGTGTCCCATGCACCCTCACATTGACGAATTAGGGCTGTCTGCTAGGAGTGGTTTATCTCTTTTCCGATGCACTATTTCATGTTTACTGTGTCCCACGCACCCTCACATTGACGAATTAACGCAGAAATGGCGTCGCTATGACATACTATAGGAGCCATGCCTTCTCTTTCCCAATGGAGTATTGTTTCCCCGGCAACGAAAGGGCTGTCTGCTAGGAGTGGATTATCTCTTTTCCGATGCACTATTTCACGTTTACTGTGTCCCACGCACCCTCACATTGACGAATTAACGCAGAAATGGCGTCGCTATGACATACTATAGGAGCCATGCCTTCTGTTTCCCAATCGAGTATTGTTTACCCGGCAACGAAAGGGCTGTCTACTAGGAGTGGATTATCTCTTTTCCGATGCACTATTTCATGTTTACTGTGTCCCACGCACCCTCACATTGACGAATTAACGCAGAAATGGCGTCGCTATGACATACTATAGGAGCCATGCCTTCTGTTTCCAAATCGAGTATTGTTTCCCCGGCAACGAAAGGGCTGTCTGCTAGGAGTGGATTATCTCTTTTCCGATGCACTATTTCATGTTTACTGCGTCTTACGCACCCTCACATTGACGAATTAACGCAGAAATGGCGTCGCTATGACATACTATAGGAGCCATGCCTTCTGCTTCCCAATCGAGTATTGTTTCCCCGGCAACGAAGGGGCTGTCTGCTAGGAGTGGATTATCTCTTTTCCGATGCACTATTTCATGTTTACTGCGTCTTACGCACCCTCACATTGACGAATTAACGCAGAAATGGCGTCGCTAAGACATACTATAGGAGCCATGCCTTCTGCTTCCCAATCGAGTATTGTTTCCCCGGCAACGAAGGGGCTGTCTGCTAGGAGTGGATTATCTCTTTTCCGATGCACTATTTCATGTTTACTGCGTCTTACGCACCCTCACATTGACGAATTAACGCAGAAATGGCGTCGCTATGACATACTATAGGAGCCATGCCTTCTCTTTCCCAATCGAGTATTGTTTCCCCGGCAACGAAAGGGCTGTCTGCTAGGAGTGGATTATCTCTTTTCCGATGCACTATTTCATGTTTACTGTGTCCCACGCACCCTCACATTGACGAATTAACGCAGAAATGGCGTCGCTATGACATACTATAGGAGCCATGCCTTCTGTTTCCCAATCGAGTATTGTTTACCCGGCAACGAAAGGGCTGACTGCTAGGAGTGGATTATCTCTTTTCCGACGCACTATTTCATGTTTACTGTGTCCCACGCACCCTCACATTGACGAATTAACGCAGAATTTGCGTCGCTATGTCATACTATAGGTGCCATGCTTTCTGTTTCCAAATCGAGTATTGTTTCCCCGGCAACGAAAGGGCTGTCTGCTAGGAGTGGATTATCTCTTTTCCGATGCACTATTTCATGTTTACTGCGTCTTACGCACCGTCACATTGACGAATTAACGCAGAAATGGCGTCGCTATGACATACTATAGGAGCCATGCCCTCTGTTTCCAAATCGAGTATTGTTTCCCCGGCAACGAAAGGGCTGTCTGCTAGGAGTGGATTATCTCTTTTCCGATGCACAATTTCATGTTCACTGTGTCCCACGCACCCTCACATTGACGAATTAACGCAGAATTTGCGTCGCCATGACATACTATAGGAGCCATGCCTTCTGTTTCCAAATCGAGTATTGTTTCCCCGGCATTGAGAGGGCTGTCTGCTAGGAGTGGATTATCTCTTTTCCGATGCACTATTTCATGTTTACTGTGTCCCACGCACTCTCACATTGACGAATTAACGCAAAAATGGTGTCACTATGACATGCTATAGGAGCCATGCCTTCTGTTTCCAAATCGAGTATTGTTTCCCGGAACCGAAAGGGCTGTCTGCTAGGAGTGGATTATCTCTTTTCCGATGCACTATTTCATGTTTAATGCGTCTTACGCACCCTCACATTGACGAATTACCGCAGAAATGGCGTCGCTATGACATACTATAGGAGCCATGCCTTCTGTTTCCCAATCGAGTATTGTTTCCCCGGCAACGAAAGGGCTGTCTGCTAGGAGTGGATTATCTCTTTCCCGATGCACTATTTCATGTTTACTGTGTCCCACGAACCCTCACATTGACGAATTAACGCAGAAATGGCGTCGCTATGACATACTATAGGAGCCATGCCTTCTGTTTCCAAATCGAGTATTGTTTCCCCGGCAACGAAAGGGCTGTCTGCTAGGAGTGGATTACCTCTTTTACGATGCACTACTTCATGTTCACTGTGTCCCACGCACCCTCACATTGACGAATTAACGCAGAATTTGCGTCGCTATGACATACTATTGGAGCCATGCCTTCTGTTTCCAAATCGAGTATTGTTTCCCCGGCAACGAAAGGGCTGTCTGCTAGGAGTGGATTATCTCTTTTCCGATGCACTATTTCATGTTTACTGCGTCCCACGCACCCTCACATTGACGAATTAAGGCAGAAATGGCGTCGCTATGACATACTATAGGAGCCATGCCTTCTGCTTCCCAATCGAGTATTGTTTCCCCAGCAACGAAGGGGCTGTCTGCTAGGAGTGGATTATCTCTTTTCCGATGCACTATTTCATGTTTACTGCGTCCCACGCACTCTCACATTGACGAATTAACGCAGAAATGGCGTCGCTATGACATACTATAGGAGCCATGCCTTCAGATTCCCAATCGAGTATTGTTTCCCCGGCAACGAAAGTGCTGTCTGCTAGGAGTGGATTATCTCTTTTCCGATGCACTATTTCATGTTTACTGTGTCCCACGCACCCTCACATTGACGAATTAAAGCAGAAATGGCGTCGCTATGACATACTATAGGAGCCATGCCTTCTGTTTCCCAATCGAGTATTGTTTCCCCGGCAACGAAAGTGCTGTCTGCTAGGAGTGGATTATCTCTATTCCGATGCACTATTTCATGTTTACTGTGTCCCACGCACCCTCACATTGACGAATTAACACAGAAATGGCGTCGCTATGACATACTATAGGAGCCATGCCTTCTGTTTCCAAATCGAGTATTGTTTCCCCGGCAACGAAAGGGCTGTCTGCTAGGAGTGGATTATCTCTTTTCCGATGCACTATTTCATGTTTACTGTTTCCCACGCAACCTCACACTGACGAATTAACGCAGAAATGGCGTCGCTATGACATACTATAGGAGCCATGCCTTCTGTTTCCCAATCGAGTATTGTTTCCCGGGCAACGAAAGGGCTGTCTGCTAGGAGTGGATTATCTCTTTTCCGATGCACTATTTCATGTTTACTGCGTCCCACGCATCCTCACATTGACGAATTAACGCAGAAATGGCGTCGCTATGACATACTATAGGAGCCATGCCTTCTGTTTCCCAATCGAGTATTGTTTCCACGGCAACGAAAGTGCTGTCTGCTAGGATTGGATTATCTCTTTTCCGATGCACTATTTCATGTTTACTGTGTCCCACGCACCCTCACATTGACGAATTAACGCAGAAATGGCGTCGCTATGACATAATATAGGGGCCATGCCTTCTGTTTCCCAATCGAGTATTGTTTCCCCGGCAACGAAAGGGCTGTCTGCTAGGAGTGGATTATCTCTTTTCCGATGCACTATTTCATGTTTACTGTGTCCCACGCACCCTCACATTGACGAATTAACGCAGAAACGGCGTCGCTATGACATACTATAGGAGCCATGCATTCTGTTTCCCAATCGAGTATTGCTACCCCGGCAACGAAATGGCTGTCTGCTAGGAGTGGATTATCTCTTTTCCGATGCACTATTTCATGTTTACCGTGTCCCACGCACCCTCACATTGACGAATTAACGCAGAAATGGCGTCGCTATGACATACTATAGGAGCCATGCCTTCTCTTTCCCAATCGAGTATTGTTTCCCCGGCAACGAAAGGGCTGTCTGCTAGGAGTGGATTATCTCTTTTCCGATGCACTATTTCATGTTTACTGTGTCCCACGCACCCTCACATTGACGAAGTAACGCAGAAATGGCGTCGCTATGACATACTATGGGAGACATGCCTTCTGTTTCCAAATCGAGTATTGTTTCCCCGGCAACGAAAGGGCTGTCTGCTAGGAGTGGATTACCTCTTTCACGATGCACTACTTCATGTTCACTGTGTCCCACGCACCCTCACATTGACGAATTAACGCAGAATTTGCGTCGCTCTGACATACTATAGGAGCCATGCCTTCTGTTTCCAAATCGAGTATTGTTTCCCCGGCAACGAAAGGGCTGTCTGCTAGGAGTGGATTATCTCTTTTCCGATGTACTATTTCATGTTTACTGCGTCCCACGCACCCTCACATTGACGAATTAACGCAGAAATGGCGTCGCTATGACATACTATAGGAGCCATGCCTTCTGCTTCCCAATCGAGTATTGTTTCCCCGGCAACGAAGGGGCTGTCTGCTAGAAGTGGATTATCTCTTTTCCGATGTACTATTTCATGTTTACTGCGTCCCACGCACCCTCACATTGACGAATTAACGCAGAAATGGCGTCGCTATGACATACTATAGGAGCCATGCCTTCAGTTTCCCAATCGAGTATTGTTTCCCCAGCAACGAAAGTGCTGTCTGCTAGGAGTGGATTATCTCTTTTCCGATGCACTATTTCATGTTTACTGCGTCCCACGCACCCTCACATTGACGAATTAACGCAGAAATGGCGTCGCTATGACATACTATAGGAGCCATGCCTTCTGTTTCCCAATCGAGTATTGTTTCCCCGGCAACGAAGGGGCTGTCTGCTAGGAGTGGATTATCTCTTTTCCGATGCACTATTTCATGTTTACTGTGTCCCACGCACCCTCACATTGACGAATTAGGGCTGTCTGCTAGGAGTGGTTTATCTCTTTTCCGATGCACTATTTCATGTTTACTGTGTCCCACGCACCCTCACATTGACGAATTAACGCAGAAATAGCGTCGCTATGACATACTATAGGAGCCATGCCTTCTCTTTCCCAATCGAGTATTGTTTCCCCGGCAACGAAAGGGCTGTCTGCTAGGAGTGGATTATCTCTTTTCCGATGCACTATTTCATGTTTACTGTGTCCCACGCACCCTCACATTGACGAATTAACGCAGAAATGGCGTCGCTATGACATACTATAGGAGCCATGCCTTCTGTTTCCCAATCGAGTATTGTTTACCCGGCAACGAAAGGGCTGTCTACTAGGAGTGGATTATCTCTTTTCCGATGCACTATTTCATGTTTACTGTGTCCCACGCACCCTCACATTGACGAATTAACGCAGAAATGGCGTCGCTATGACATACTATAGGAGCCATGCCTTCTGTTTCCAAATCGAGTATTGTTTCCCAGGCAACGAAAGGTCTGTCTGCTAGGAGTGGATTATCTCTTTTCCGATGCACTATTTCATGTTTACCGTGTCCCACGCACCCTCACATTGACGAATTAACGCAGAAATGGCGTCGCTATGACATACTATAGGAGCCATGCCTTCTCTTTCCCAATCGCGTATTGTTTCCCCGGCAACGAAAGGGCTGTCTGCTAGGAGTGGATTATCTCTTTTCCGATGCACTATTTCATGTTTACTGTGTCCCACGCACCCTCACATTGACGAATTAACGCAGAAATGGCGTCGCTATGACATACTATAGGAGCCATGCCTTCTGTTTCCCAATCGAGTATTGTTTACCCGGCAACGAAAGGGCTGTCTGCTAGGAGTGGATTATCTCTCTTCCGATGCACTATTTCATGTTTACTGTGTCCCACGCACCCTCACATTGACGAATTAACGCAGAAATGGCGTCGCTATGACATACTATAGGAGCCATGCCTTCTGTTTCCAAATCGAGTATTGTTTCCCCGGCAACGAAAGGGCTGTCTGCTAGGAGTGGATTATCTCTTTTCCGATGCACTATTTCATGTTTACTGCGTCTTACGCACCCTCACATTGACGAATTAACGCAGAAATGGCGTCGCTATGACATACTATGGGAGCCATGCCTTCTCTTTCCCAATCGAGTATTGTTTCCCCGGCAACGAAGGGGCTGTCTGCTAGGAGTGGATTATCTCTTTTCTGATGCACTATTTCATGTTTACTGCGTCCCACGCACCCTCACATTGACGAATTAACGCAGAAATGGCGTCGCTGTGACATACTATAGGAGCCATGCCTTCAGTTTCCCAATCGAGTATTGTTTCCCCGGCAACGAAAGTCCTGTCTGCTAGGAGTGGATTATCTCTTTTCCGATGCACTATTTCATGTTTACTGTGTCCCACGCACCCTCACATTGACGAATTAGGGCTGTCTGCTACGAATGGATTATTTCTTTTCCGATGCACTATTTCATGTTTACTGTGTCCCACGCAGCCTCACATTGACGAATTAACGCAGAAATGGCGTCGCTATGACATACTATAGGAGCCATGCCTTCTGTTTCCCAATCGAGTATTGTTTACCCGGCAACGAAAGGGCTGTCTACTAGGAGTGGATTATCTCTTTTCCGATGCACTATTTCATGTTTACTGTGTCCCACGCACCCTCACATTGACGAATTAACGCAGAAATGGCGTCGCTATGACATACTATAGGAGCCATGCCTTCTGTTTCCAAATCGAGTATTGTTTCCCCGGCAACGAAAGGGCTGTCTGCTAGGAGTGGATTATCTCTTTTCCGATGCACTATTTCATGTTTACTGCGTCTTACGCACCCTCACATTGACGAATTAACGCAGAAATGGCGTCGCTATGACATACTATAGGAGCCATGCCTTCTGCTTCCCAATCGAGTATTGTTTCCCCGGCAACGAAGGGGCTGTCTGCTAGGAGTGGATTATCTCTTTTCCGATGCACTATTTCATGTTTACTGCGTCTTACGCACCCTCACATTGACGAATTAACGCAGAAATGGCGTCGCTAAGACATACTATAGGAGCCATGCCTTCTGCTTCCCAATCGAGTATTGTTTCCCCGGCAACGAAGGGGCTGTCTGCTAGGAGTGGATTATCTCTTTTCCGATGCACTATTTCATGTTTACTGCGTCTTACGCACCCTCACATTGACGAATTAACGCAGAAATGGCGTCGCTATGACATACTATAGGAGCCATGCCTTCTGCTTCCCAATCGAGTATTGTTTCCCCGGCAACGAATGTCCTGTCTGCTAGGAGTGGATTATCTCTTTTCCGATGCACTATTTCATGTTTACTGTGTCCCACGCACCCTCACATTGACGAATTAGGGCTGTCTGCTAGGAATGGATTATCTCTTTTCCGATGCACTATTTCATGTTTACTGTGTCCCACGCACCCTCACATTGACGAATTAACGCAGAAACGGCGTCGCTATGACATACTATAGGAGCCATGCATTCTGTTTCCCAATCGAGTATTGCTACCCCGGCAACGAAATGGCTGTCTGCTAGGAGTGGATTATCTCTTTTCCGATGCACTATTTCATGTTTACTGTGTCCCACGCACCCTCACATTGACGAATTAACGCAGAAATGGCGTCGCTATGACATACTATAGGAGCCATGCCTTCTCTTTCCCAATCGAGTATTGTTTCCCCGGCAACGAAAGGGCTGTCTGTTAGGAGTGGATTATTTCTTTTCCGATGCACTATTTCATGTTTAATGTGTCCCACGCACCCTCACATTGACGAATTAACGCAGAAATGGCGTCGCTATGACATACTATAGGAGCCATGCCTTCTGTTTCCCAATCGAGTATTGTTTCCCCGGCAACGAAAGGGCTGTCTGCTAGGAGTGGATTATCTCTTTTCCGATGCACTATTTCATGTTTACTGTGTCCCACGCACCCACACATTGACGAATTAACACAGAAATGGCGTCGCTATGACATACTATAGGAGCCATGCCTTCTGTTTCCAAATCGAGTATTGTTTCCCCGGCAACGAAAGGGCTGTCTGCTAGGAGTGGATTACCTCTTTTACGATGCACTACTTCATGTTCACTGTGTCCCACGCACCCTCACATTGACGAATTAGGGCTGTCTGCTAGGAGTGGTTTATCTCTTTTCCGATGCACTATTTCATGTTTACTGTGTCCCACGCACCCTCACATTGACGAATTAACGCAGAAATGGCGTCGCTATGACGTACTATAAGAGCCATGCCTTCTCTTTCCCAATCGAGTATTGTTTCCCCGGCAACGAAATGGCTGTCTGCTAGGAGTGGATTATCTCTTTTCCGATGCACTATTTCATGTTTACTGTGTCCCACGCACCCTCACATTGACGAATTAGGGCTGTCTGCTAGGAGTGGTTTATCTCTTTTCCGATGCACTATTTCATGTTTACTGTGTCCCACGCACCCTCACATTGACGAATTAACGCAGAAATGGCGTCGCTATGACATACTATAGGAGCCATGCCTTCTCTTTCCCAATCGAGTATTGTTTCCCCGGCAACGAAAGGGCTGTCTGCTAGGAGTGGATTATCTCTTTTCCGATGCATTGTTTCATGTTTACTGCGTCTTACGCACCCTCACATTGACGAATTAACGCAGAAATGGCGTCGATATGACATACTATAGGAGCCATGCCTTCTGCTTCCCAATCGAGTATTGTTTCCCCGGCAACGAAAGTCCTGTCTGCTAGGAGTGGATTATCTCTTTTCCGATGCACTATTTCATGTTTACTGTGTCCCACGCACCCTCACATTGACGAATTAGGGCTGTCTGTTAGGAATGGATTATCTCTTTTCCGATGCACTATTTCATGTTTACTGTGTCCCACGCACCCTCACATTGTCGAATTAACGCAGAAATGGCGTCGCTATTACATACTATAGGAGCCATGCCTTCTGCTTCCCAATCGAGTATTGTTTCCCCGGCAACGAAGGGGCTGTCTGCTAGGAGTGGATTATCTCTTTTCCGATGCACTATTTCATGTTTACTGCGTCTTACGCACCCTCACATTGACGAATTAACGCAGAAATGGCGTCGCTATGACATACTATAGGAGCCATGCCTTCTGTTTCCAAATCGAGTATTGTTTCCCCGGCAACGAAAGGGCTGTCTGCTAGGAGTGGATTATCTCTTTTCCGATGCACTATTTCATGTTTACTGCGTCTTACGCACCCTCACATTGACGAACTAACGCAGAAATGTCGTCGCTATGACATACTATGGGAGCCATGCCTTCTGCTTCCCAATCGAGTATTGTTTCCCCGGCAACGAAGGGGCTGTCTGATAGGAGTGGATTATCTCTTTTCCGATGCACTATTTCATGTTTACTGCGTCCCACGCACCCTCACATTGTCGAATTAACGCAGAAATGGCGTCCCTATGACATACTATAGGAGCCATGCCTTCAGTTTCCCAATCGAGTATTGTTTCCCCGGCAACGAAAGTCCTGTCTGCTAGGAGTGGATTATCTCTTTTCCGATGCACTATTTCATGTTTACTGTGTCCCACGCACCCACACATTGACGAATTAACACAGAAATGGCGTCGCTATGACATACTATAGGAGCCATGCCTTCTGTTTCCAAATCGAGTATTGTTTCCCCGGCAACGAAAGGGCTGTCTGCTAGGAGTGGATTACCTCTTTTACGATGCACTACTTCATGTTCACTGTGTCCCACGCACCCTCACATTGACGAATTAACGCAGAATTTGCGTCGCTCTGACATACTATAGGAGCCATGCCTTCTGTTTCCAAATCGAGTATTGTTTCCCCGGCAACGAAAGGGCTGTCTGCTAGGAGTGGATTATCTCTTTTCCGATGCACTATTTCATGTTTACTGCGTCCCACGCACCCTCACATTGACGAATTAAGGCAGAAATGGCGTCGCTATGACATACTATAGGAGCCATGCCTTCAGTTTCCCAATCGAGTATTGTTTCCCCGGCAACGAAAGTGCTGTCTGCTAGGAGTGGATTATCTCTTTTCCGATGCACTATTTCATGTTTACTGTGTCCCACGCACCCTCACATTGACGAATTAGGGCTGTCTGCTAGGAGTGGTTTATCTCTTTTCCGATGCACTATTTCATGTTTACTGTTTCCCACGCACACTCACATTGACGAATTAACGCAGAAATGGCGTCGCTATGACATACTATAGGAGCCATGTCTTCTGTTTCCCAATCGAGTATTGCTTCCCCGGCAACGAAAGGGCTGTCTGCTAGGAGTGGATTATCTCTTTTCCGATGCACTATTTCAATTTTACTGTGTCCCACGCACCCTCACATTGACGAATTAAAGCAGAAATGGCGTCGCTATGACATACTATAGGAGCCATGCCTTTTGTTTCCCAATCGAGTATTGTTTCCCCGGCAACGAAAGGGCTGTCTGCTAGGAGTGGATTATCTCTTTTCCGATGCACTATTTCAATTTTACTGTGTCCCACGCACCCTCACATTGACGAATTAAAGCAGAAATGGCGTCGCTATGACATGCTATAGGAGCCATGCCTTCTGTTTCCCAATCGAGTATTGTTTCCCCGGCAACGAAAGGGCTGTGTGCTAGGAGTGGATTATCTCTTTTCCGATGCACTATTTCATGTTTGCTGTGTCCCACGCACCCTCACATTGACGAATTAACGCAGAATTTGCGTCGCTATGACATACTATAGGTACCATGCCTTCTGTTTCCAAATCGAGTATTGTTTCCCCGGCAACGAAAGGGCTGTCTGCTAGGAGTGGATTATCTCTTTTCCGATGCACTATTTCATGTTTACTGCGTCCCACGCACCCTCACATTGACGAATTAAGGCAGAAATGGCGTCGCTATGACATACTATAGGAGCCATGCCTTCAGTTTCCCAATCGAGTATTGTTTCCCCGGCAACGAAAGTGCTGTGTGCTAGGAGTGGATTATCTCTTTTCCGATGCACTATTTCATATTTACTGCGTCCCACGCACCCTCACATTGACGAATTAAGGCAGAAATGGCGTCGCTATGACATACTATACGAGCCATGCCTTCAGTTTCCCAATCGAGTATTGTTTCCCCGGCAACGAAAGTGCTGTCTGCTAGGAGTGGATTATCTCTTTTCCGATGCACTATTTCATGTTTACTGTGTCCCACGCACCCTCACATTGACGAATTAGGGCTGTCTGCTAGGAGTGGTTTATCTCTTTTCCGATGCACTATTTCATGTTTACTGTGTCCCACGCACCCTCACATTGACGAATTAACGCAGAAATGGCGTCGCTATGACATGCTATAGGAGCCATGCCTTCTGTTTCCCAATCGAGTATTGTTTCCCCGGCAACGAAAGGGCTGTGTGCTAGGAGTGGATTATCTCTTTTCCGATGCACTATTTCATGTTTGCTGTGTCCCACGCACCCTCACATTGACGAATTAACGCAGAATTTGCGTCGCTATGACATACTATAGGTACCATGCCTTCTGTTTCCAAATCGAGTATTGTTTCCCCGGCAACGAAAGGGCTGTCTGCTAGGAGTGGATTATCTCTTTTCCGATGCACTATTTCATGTTTACTGCGTCCCACGCACCCTCACATTGACGAATTAAGGCAGAAATGGCGTCGCTATGACATACTATAGGAGCCATGCCTTCAGTTTCCCAATCGAGTATTGTTTCCCCGGCAACGAAAGTGCTGTGTGCTAGGAGTGGATTATCTCTTTTCCGATGCACTATTTCATGTTTACTGCGTCCCACGCACCCTCACATTGACGAATTAAGGCAGAAATGGCGTCGCTATGACATACTATACGAGCCATGCCTTCAGTTTCCCAATCGAGTATTGTTTCCCCGGCAACGAAAGTGCTGTCTGCTAGGAGTGGATTATCTCTTTTCCGATGCACTATTTCATGTTTACTGTGTCCCACGCACCCTCACATTGACGAATTAGGGCTGTCTGCTAGGAGTGGTTTATCTCTTTTCCGATGCACTATTTCATGTTTACTGTGTCCCACGCACCCTCACATTGACGAATTAACGCAGAAATGGCGTCGCTATGACATGCTATAGGAGCCATGCCTTCTGTTTCCCAATCGAGTATTGTTTCCCCGGCAACGAAAGGGCTGTGTGCTAGGAGTGGATTATCTCTTTTCCGATGCACTATTTCATGTTTGCTGTGTCCCACGCACCCTCACATTGACGAATTAACGCAGAATTTGCGTCGCTATGACATACTATAGGTACCATGCCTTCTGTTTCCAAATCGAGTATTGTTTCCCCGGCAACGAAAGGGCTGTCTGCTAGGAGTGGATTATCTCTTTTCCGATGCACTATTTCATGTTTACTGCGTCCCACGCACCCTCACATTGACGAATTAAGGCAGAAATGGCGTCGCTATGACATACTATAGGAGCCATGCCTTCAGTTTCCCAATCGAGTATTGTTTTCCCGGCAACGAAAGGGCTGTCTGCTAGGAGTGGATTATCTCTTTTCCGATGCACTATTTCATGTTTACTGTGTCCCACGCACCCACACATTGACGAATTAACACAGAAATGGCGTCGCTATGACATACTATAGGAGCCATGCCTTCTGTTTCCAAATCGAGTATTGTTTCCCCGGCAACGAAAGGGCTGTCTGCTAGGAGTGGATTACCTCTTTTACGATGCACTACTTCATGTTCACTGTGTCCCACGCACCCTCACATTGACGAATTAGGGCTGTCTGCTAGGAGTGGTTTATCTCTTTTCCGATGCACTATTTCATGTTTACTGTGTCCCACGCACCCTCACATAGACGAATTAACGCAGAAATGGCGTCGCTATGACGTACTATAAGAGCCATGCCTTCTCTTTCCCAATCGAGTATTGTTTCCCCGGCAACGAAATGGCTGTCTGCTAGGAGTGGATTATCTCTTTTCCGATGCACTATTTCATGTTTACTGTGTCCCACGCACCCTCACATTGACGAATTAGGGCTGTCTGCTAGGAGTGGTTTATCTCTTTTCCGATGCACTATTTCATGTTTACTGTGTCCCACGCACCCTCACATTGACGAATTAACGCAGAAATGGCGTCGCTATGACATACTATAGGAGCCATGCCTTCTCTTTCCCAATCGAGTATTGTTTCCCCGGCAACGAAAGGGCTGTCTGCTAGGAGTGGATTATCTCTTTTCCGATGCATTGTTTCATGTTTGCTGTGTCCCACGCACCCTCACATTGACGAATTAACGCAGAATTTGCGTCGCTATGACATACTATAGGTACCATGCCTTCTGTTTCCAAATCGAGTATTGTTTCCCCGGCAACGAAAGGGCTGTCTGCTAGGAGTGGATTATCTCTTTTCCGATGCACTATTTCATGTTTACTGCGTCCCACGCACCCTCACATTGACGAATTAAGGCAGAAATGGCGTCGCTATGACATACTATAGGAGCCATGCCTTCAGTTTCCCAATCGAGTATTGTTTCCCCGGCAACGAAAGTGCTGTGTGCTAGGAGTGGATTATCTCTTTTCCGATGCACTATTTCATGTTTACTGCGTCCCACGCACCCTCACATTGACGAATTAAGGCAGAAATGGCGTCGCTATGACATACTATACGAGCCATGCCTTCAGTTTCCCAATCGAGTATTGTTTCCCCGGCAACGAAAGTGCTGTCTGCTAGGAGTGGATTATCTCTTTTCCGATGCACTATTTCATGTTTACTGTGTCCCACGCACCCTCACATTGACGAATTAGGGCTGTCTGCTAGGAGTGGTTTATCTCTTTTCCGATGCACTATTTCATGTTTACTGTGTCCCACGCACCCTCACATTGACGAATTAACGCAGAAATGGCGTCGCTATGACATGCTATAGGAGCCATGCCTTCTGTTTCCCAATCGAGTATTGTTTCCCCGGCAACGAAAGGGCTGTGTGCTAGGAGTGGATTATCTCTTTTCCGATGCACTATTTCATGTTTGCTGTGTCCCACGCACCCTCACATTGACGAATTAACGCAGAATTTGCGTCGCTATGACATACTATAGGTACCATGCCTTCTGTTTCCAAATCGAGTATTGTTTCCCCGGCAACGAAAGGGCTGTCTGCTAGGAGTGGATTATCTCTTTTCCGATGCACTATTTCATGTTTACTGCGTCCCACGCACCCTCACATTGACGAATTAAGGCAGAAATGGCGTCGCTATGACATACTATAGGAGCCATGCCTTCAGTTTCCCAATCGAGTATTGTTTCCCCGGCAACGAAAGTGCTGTGTGCTAGGAGTGGATTATCTCTTTTCCGATGCACTATTTCATGTTTACTGCGTCCCACGCACCCTCACATTGACGAATTAAGGCAGAAATGGCGTCGCTATGACATACTATACGAGCCATGCCTTCAGTTTCCCAATCGAGTATTGTTTCCCCGGCAACGAAAGTGCTGTCTGCTAGGAGTGGATTATCTCTTTTCCGATGCACTATTTCATGTTTACTGTGTCCCACGCACCCTCACATTGACGAATTAGGGCTGTCTGCTAGGAGTGGTTTATCTCTTTTCCGATGCACTATTTCATGTTTACTGTGTCCCACGCACCCTCACATTGACGAATTAACGCAGAAATGGCGTCGCTATGACATGCTATAGGAGCCATGCCTTCTGTTTCCCAATCGAGTATTGTTTCCCCGGCAACGAAAGGGCTGTGTGCTAGGAGTGGATTATCTCTTTTCCGATGCACTATTTCATGTTTGCTGTGTCCCACGCACCCTCACATTGACGAATTAACGCAGAATTTGCGTCGCTATGACATACTATAGGTACCATGCCTTCTGTTTCCAAATCGAGTATTGTTTCCCCGGCAACGAAAGGGCTGTCTGCTAGGAGTGGATTATCTCTTTTCCGATGCACTATTTCATGTTTACTGCGTCCCACGCACCCTCACATTGACGAATTAAGGCAGAAATGGCGTCGCTATGACATACTATAGGAGCCATGCCTTCAGTTTCCCAATCGAGTATTGTTTCCCCGGCAACGAAAGTGCTGTGTGCTAGGAGTGGATTATCTCTTTTCCGATGCACTATTTCATGTTTACTGCGTCCCACGCACCCTCACATTGACGAATTAAGGCAGAAATGGCGTCGCTATGACATACTATACGAGCCATGCCTTCAGTTTCCCAATCGAGTATTGTTTCCCCGGCAACGAAAGTGCTGTCTGCTAGGAGTGGATTATCTCTTTTCCGATGCACTATTTCATGTTTACTGTGTCCCACGCACCCTCACATTGACGAATTAGGGCTGTCTGCTAGGAGTGGTTTATCTCTTTTCCGATGCACTATTTCATGTTTACTGTGTCCCACGCACCCTCACATTGACGAATTAACGCAGAAATGGCGTCGCTATGACATGCTATAGGAGCCATGCCTTCTGTTTCCCAATCGAGTATTGTTTCCCCGGCAACGAAAGGGCTGTGTGCTAGGAGTGGATTATCTCTTTTCCGATGCACTATTTCATGTTTGCTGTGTCCCACGCACCCTCACATTGACGAATTAACGCAGAATTTGCGTCGCTATGACATACTATAGGTACCATGCCTTCTGTTTCCAAATCGAGTATTGTTTCCCCGGCAACGAAAGGGCTGTCTGCTAGGAGTGGATTATCTCTTTTCCGATGCACTATTTCATGTTTACTGCGTCCCACGCACCCTCACATTGACGAATTAAGGCAGAAATGGCGTCGCTATGACATACTATAGGAGCCATGCCTTCAGTTTCCCAATCGAGTATTGTTTCCCCGGCAACGAAAGGGCTGTCTGCTAGGAGTGGATTATCTCTTTTCCGATGCACTATTTCATGTTTACTGTGTCCCACGCACCCACACATTGACGAATTAACACAGAAATGGCGTCGCTATGACATACTATAGGAGCCATGCCTTCTGTTTCCAAATCGAGTATTGTTTCCCCGGCAACGAAAGGGCTGTCTGCTAGGAGTGGATTACCTCTTTTACGATGCACTACTTCATGTTCACTGTGTCCCACGCACCCTCACATTGACGAATTAGGGCTGTCTGCTAGGAGTGGTTTATCTCTTTTCCGATGCACTATTTCATGTTTACTGTGTCCCACGCACCCTCACATAGACGAATTAACGCAGAAATGGCGTCGCTATGACGTACTATAAGAGCCATGCCTTCTCTTTCCCAATCGAGTATTGTTTCCCCGGCAACGAAATGGCTGTCTGCTAGGAGTGGATTATCTCTTTTCCGATGCACTATTTCATGTTTACTGTGTCCCACGCACCCTCACATTGACGAATTAGGGCTGTCTGCTAGGAGTGGTTTATCTCTTTTCCGATGCACTATTTCATGTTTACTGTGTCCCACGCACCCTCACATTGACGAATTAACGCAGAAATGGCGTCGCTATGACATACTATAGGAGCCATGCCTTCTCTTTCCCAATCGAGTATTGTTTCCCCGGCAACGAAAGGGCTGTCTGCTAGGAGTGGATTATCTCTTTTCCGATGCATTGTTTCATGTTTACTGCGTCTTACGCACCCTCACATTGACGAATTAACGCAGAAATGGCGTCGCTATGACATACTATAGGAGCCATGCCTTCTGCTTCCCAATCGAGTATTGTTTCCCCGGCAACGAAAGTCCTGTCTGCTAGGAGTGGATTATCTCTTTTCCGATGCACTATTTCATGTTTACTGTGTCCCACGCACCCTCACATTGACGAATTAGGGCTGTCTGTTAGGAATGGATTATCTCTTTTCCGATGCACTATTTCATGTTTACTGTGTCCCACGCACCCTCACATTGTCGAATTAACGCAGAAATGGCGTCGCTATTACATACTATAGGAGCCATGCCTTCTGCTTCCCAATCGAGTATTGTTTCCCCGGCAACGAAGGGGCTGTCTGCTAGGAGTGGATTATCTCTTTTCCGATGCACTATTTCATGTTTACTGCGTCTTACGCACCCTCACATTGACGAATTAACGCAGAAATGGCGTCGCTATGACATACTATAGGAGCCATGCCTTCTGTTTCCAAATCGAGTATTGTTTCCCCGGCAACGAAAGGGCTGTCTGCTAGGAGTGGATTATCTCTTTTCCGATGCACTATTTCATGTTTACTGCGTCTTACGCACCCTCACATTGACGATTTAACGCAGAAATGTCGTCGCTATGACATACTATAGGAGCCATGCCTTCTGCTTCCCAATCGAGTATTGTTTCCCCGGCAACGAAGGGGCTGTCTGATAGGAGTGGATTATCTCTTTTCCGATGCACTATTTCATGTTTACTGCGTCCCACGCACCCTCACATTGTCGAATTAACGCAGAAATGGCGTCCCTATGACATACTATAGGAGCCATGCCTTCAGTTTCCCAATCGAGTATTGTTTCCCCGGCAACGAAAGTCCTGTCTGCTAGGAGTGGATTATCTCTTTTCCGATGCACTATTTCATGTTTACTGTGTCCCACGCACCCACACATTGACGAATTAACACAGAAATGGCGTCGCTATGACATACTATAGGAGCCATGCCTTCTGTTTCCAAATCGAGTATTGTTTCCCCGGCAACGAAAGGGCTGTCTGCTAGGAGTGGATTACCTCTTTTACGATGCACTACTTCATGTTCACTGTGTCCCACGCACCCTCACATTGACGAATTAACGCAGAATTTGCGTCGCTCTGACATACTATAGGAGCCATGCCTTCTGTTTCCAAATCGAGTATTGTTTCCCCGGCAACGAAAGGGCTGTCTGCTAGGAGTGGATTATCTCTTTTCCGATGCACTATTTCATGTTTACTGCGTCCCACGCACCCTCACATTGACGAATTAAGGCAGAAATGGCGTCGCTATGACATACTATAGGAGCCATGCCTTCAGTTTCCCAATCGAGTATTGTTTCCCCGGCAACGAAAGTGCTGTCTGCTAGGAGTGGATTATCTCTTTTCCGATGCACTATTTCATGTTTACTGTGTCCCACGCACCCTCACATTGACGAATTAGGGCTGTCTGCTAGGAGTGGTTTATCTCTTTTCCGATGCACTATTTCATGTTTACTGTTTCCCACGCACACTCACATTGACGAATTAACGCAGAAATGGCGTCGCTATGACATACTATAGGAGCCATGTCTTCTGTTTCCCAATCGAGTATTGCTTCCCCGGCAACGAAAGGGCTGTCTGCTAGGAGTGGATTATCTCTTTTCCGATGCACTATTTCAATTTTACTGTGTCCCACGCACCCTCACATTGACGAATTAAAGCAGAAATGGCGTCGCCATGACATGCTATAGGAGCCATGCCTTCTGTTTCCCAATCGAGTATTGTTTCCCCGGCAACGAAAGGGCTGTGTGCTAGGAGTGGATTATCTCTTTTCCGATGCACTATTTCATGTTTGCTGTGTCCCACGCACCCTCACATTGACGAATTAACGCAGAATTTGCGTCGCTATGACATACTATAGGTACCATGCCTTCTGTTTCCAAATCGAGTATTGTTTCCCCGGCAACGAAAGGGCTGTCTGCTAGGAGTGGATTATCTCTTTTCCGATGCACTATTTCATGTTTACTGCGTCCAACGCACCCTCACATTGACGAATTAAGGCAGAAATGGCGTCGCTATGACATACTATAGGAGCCATGCCTTCAGTTTCCCAATCGAGTATTGTTTCCCCGGCAACGAAAGTGCTGTGTGCTAGGAGTGGATTATCTCTTTTCCGATGCACTATTTCATGTTTACTGCGTCCCACGCACCCTCACATTGACGAATTAAGGCAGAAATGGCGTCGCTATGACATACTATACGAGCCATGCCTTCAGTTTCCCAATCGAGTATTGTTTCCCCGGCAACGAAAGTGCTGTCTGCTAGGAGTGGATTATCTCTTTTCCGATGCACTATTTCATGTTTACTGTGTCCCACGCACCCTCACATTGACGAATTAGGGCTGTCTGCTAGGAGTGGTTTATCTCTTTTCCGATGCACTATTTCATGTTTACTGTGTCCCACGCACCCTCACATTGACGAATTAACGCAGAAATGGCGTCGCTATGACATGCTATAGGAGCCATGCCTTCTGTTTCCCAATCGAGTATTGTTTCCCCGGCAACGAAAGGGCTGTGTGCTAGGAGTGGATTATCTCTTTTCCGATGCACTATTTCATGTTTACTGTGTCCCACGCACCCTCACATTGACGAATTAACGCAGAAATGGCGTCGCTATGACATACTATAGGAGCCATGCCTTCTGCTTCCCAATCGAGTATTGTTTCCCCGGCAACGAAGGGGCTGTCTGCTAGGAGTGGATTATCTCTTTTCCGATGCACTATTTCATGTTTACTGCGTCCCACGCACCCTCACATTGACGAATTAACGCAGAAATGGCGTCGCTATGACATACTATAGGAGCCATGCCTTCTGTTTCCCAATCGAGTATTGTTTCCCCGGCAACGAAGGGGCTGTATGCTAGGAGTGGATTATCTCGTTTCCGATGCACTATTTCATGTTTACTGTGTCCCACGCACCCTCACATTGACGAATTAACGCAGAAATGGCGTCGCTATGACATACTATAGGAGCCATGCCTTCTGTTTCCCAATCGAGTACTGTTTCCCCGTCAACGAAAGGGCTGTCTGCTAGGAGTGGATTATCTCTTTTCCGATGCACTATTTCATGTTTACTGCGTCCCACGCACCCTCACATTGACGAATTAACGCAGAAATGGCGTCGCTATGACATACTATAGGAGCCATGCCTTCTGTTTCCCAATCGAGTATTGTTTCCACGGCAACGAAAGTGCTGTCTGCTAGGATTCGATTATCTCTTTTCCGATGCACTATTTCATGTTTACTGTGTCCCACGCACCCTCACATTGACGAATTAACGCAGAAATGGCGTCGCTATGACATAATATAGGAGCCATGCCTTCTGTTTCCCAATCGAGTATTGTTTCCCCGGCAACGAAAGGGCTGTCTGCTAGGAGTGGATTATCTCTTTTCCGATGCACTATTTCATGTTTACTGTGTCCCACGCACCCTCACATTGACGAATTAACGCAGAAACGGCGTCGCTATGACATACTATAGGAGCCATGCATTCTGTTTCCCATTCGAGTATTGCTACCCCGGCAACGAAATGGCTGTCGGCTAGGAGTGGATTATCTCTTTTCCGATGCACTATTTCGTGTTTACTGTGTCCCACGCACCCTCACATTGACGAATTAACGCAGAAATGGCGTCGCTATGACATACTATAGGAGCCATGCCTTCTGTTTCCCAATCGAGTATTGTTTCCCCGGCAACGAAATGGCTGTGTGCTAGGAGTGGATTATCTCTTTTCCGATGCACTATTTCATGTTTGCTGTGTCCCACGCACCCTCACATTGACGAATTAACGCAGAAATGGCGTCGCTATGACATACTATAGGAGCCATGCCTTCTGTTTCCCAATCGAGTATTGTTTCCCTGGCAACGAAAGGGCTGTCTGCTAGGAGTGGATTATCTCTTTTCCGATGCAATATTTCATGTTTACTGTGTCCCACGCACCCTCACATTGACGAATTAACGCAGAAATGGCGTCGCTATGACATACTATAGGAGCCATGCCTTCTGTTTCCAAATCGAGTATTGTTTCCCCGTCAACGAAAGGGCTGTCTGCTAGGAGTGGATTATCTCTTTTCCGATGCACTATTTCATGTTTACTGTGTCCCACGCACCCTCACATTGACGAATTAACGCAGAAATGGCGTCGCTATGACATACTATAGGAGCCATGCCTTCTGTTTCCCAATCGAGTATTGTTTCCCCGGCAACGAAATGGCTGTGTGCTAGGAGTGGATTATCTCTTTTCCGATGCACTATTTCATGTTTGCTGTGTCCCACGCACCCTCACATTGACGAATTAACGCAGAAATGGCGTCGCTATGACATACTATAGGAGCCATGAATTCTGTTTCCAAATCGAGTATTGTTTCCCCGGCAACGAAAGGGCTGTCTGCTAGGAGTGGATTATCTCTTTTCCGATGCACTATTTCATGTTTACTGCGTCCCACGCACCCCCACATTGACGAATAAACGCAGAAATGGCGTCGCAATGACATACTATAAAAGCCATGCCTTCTGTTTCCCAATCGAGTATTGTTTCCCCGGCAACGAAAGGGCTGTCTGCTAGGAGTGGATTATCTCTTTTCCGATGCACTATTTCATGTTCACTGTGTCCCACGCACCCTCACATTGACGAATTAACGCAGAAATGGCGTCGCTATGACATACTATAGGAGCCATGCCTTCTGTTTCCCAATCGAGTATTGTTTCCCCGGCAACGAAAGGGCTGTCTGCTAGGAGTGGATTATCTCTTTTACGATGCACTATTTCATGTTTACTGTGTCCCACGCACCCTCACATTGACGAATTAACGCAGAAATGGCGTCGCTATGACATACTATAGGAGCCATGCCTTCTGTTTCCCAATCGAGTATTGTTTCCCCGGCAACGAAAGGGCTGTCTGCAAGGAGTGGATTATCTCTATTCCGATGCACTATTTCATGTTTACTGTGTCCCACGCACCCTCACATTGACGAATTAACGCAGAATTTGCGTCGCTATGACATACTATAGGAGCCATGCCTTCTGTTTCCCAATCGAGTATTGTTTCCCGGGCAACGAAAGGGCTGTCTGCTAGGAGTGGATTATCTCTTTTCCGATGCACTATTTCATGTTTACTGTGTCCCACGCACCCTCACATTGACGAATTAACGCAGAAATGGCGTCGCTATGGCATGCTATAGGAGCCATGCCTTCTCTTTCCCAATCGAGTATTGTTTCCCCCGCAACGAAAGGGCTGTCTGCTAGGAGTGGATTATGTCTTTTCCGATGCACTATTTCATGTTTACTGTCTCCCACGCACCCTCACATTGACGAATTAACGCAGAAATGGCGTCGCTATGACATGCTATAGGAGCCATGCCTTCTGTTTCCCAATCGAGTATTGTTTCCCCCGCAACGAAAGGGCTGTCTGCTAGGAGTGGATTATCTCTTTTCCGATGCACTATTTCATGTTTACTGTGTCCCACGCACCCTCACATTGACGAATTAACGCAGAATTTGCGTCGCTATGACATACTATAGGAGCCATGCCTTCTCTTTCCCAATCGAGTATTGTTTCCCGGGCAACGAAAGGGCTGTCTGCTAGGAGTGGATTATCTCTTTTCCGATGCACTATTTCATGTTTACTGTGCCCAACGCACCCTCACATTGACGAATTAACGCAGAAATGGCGTCGCTATGACATACTATAGGAGCCATGCCTTCTGTTTCCCAATCGAGTATTGTTTCCCCGGCAACGAAAGGGCTGTCTGCTAGGAGTGGATTATCTCTTTTCCGATGCACTATTTCATGTTTACTGTGTCCCACGCACCCTCACATTGACGAATTAACGCAGAAATGGCGTCGCTATGACATACTATAGGAGCCATGCCTTCTGTTTCCCAATCGAGTATTGTTTCCCCGGCAACGAAAGGGCTGTCTGCTAGGAGTGGATTATCTCTTTTCCGATGCACTATTTCATGTTTACTGTGTCCCACGCACACACACATTGACGAATTAACGCAGAAATGGCGTCGCTATGACATGCTATAGGAGCCATGCCTTCTGTTTCCCAATCGAGTATTGTTTCCCCGGCAACGAAAGGGCTGTCTGCTAGGAGTGGATTATCTCTTTTCCGATGCACTATTTCATGTTTACTGTGTCCCACGCACCCTCACATTGACGAATTAACGCAGAATTTGCGTCGCTATGACATACTATAGGAGCCATGCCTTCTGTTTCCCAATCGAGTATTGTTTCCCGGGCAACGAAAGGGCTGTCTGCTAGGAGTGGATTATCTCTTTTCCGATGCACTATTTCATGTTCACTGTGTCCCACGCACCCTCACATTGACGAATTAACGCAGAAATGGCGTCGCTATGACATACTATAGGAGCCATGCCTTCTGTTTCCCAATCGAGTATTGTTTCCGCGGCAACGAAAGGGCTGTCTGCTAGGAGTGGATTATCTCTTTTCCGATGCACTATTTCATGTTTACTGTGTCCCACGCACCCTCACATTGACGAATTAACGCAGAAATGGCGTCGCTATGACATGCTATAGGAGCCATGCCTTCTGTTTCCCAATCGAGTATTGTTTCCCCCGCAACGAAAGGGCTGTCTGCTAGGAGTGGATTATCTCTTTTCCGATGCACTATTTCATGTTTACTGTGTCCCACGCACCCTCACATTGACGAATTAACGCAGAAATTGCGTCGCTATGACATACTATAGGAGCCATGCCTTCTCTTTCCCAATCGAGTATTGTTTCCCGGGCAACGAAAGGGCTGTCTGCTAGGAGTGGATTATCTCTTTTCCGATGCACTATTTCATGTTTACTGTGTCCCACGCACCCTCACATTGACGAATTAACGCAGAATTTGCGTCGCTATGACATACTATAGGAGCCATGCCTTCTCTTTCCCAATCGAGTATTGTTTCCCGGGCAACGAAAGGGCTGTCTGCTAGGAGTGGATTATCTCTTTTCCGATGCACTATTTCATGTTTACTGTCTCCCACGCACCCTCACATTGACGAATTAACGCAGAAATGGCGTCGCTATGACATACTATAGGAGCCATGCCTTCTGTTTCCCAATCGAGTATTGTTTCCCCGGCAACGAAAGGGCTGTCTGCTAGGAGTGGATTATCTCTTTTCCGATGCACTATTTCATGTTTACTGTGTCCCACGCACCCTCACATTGACGAATTAACGCAGAATTTGCGTCGCTATGACATACTATAGGAGCCATGCCTTCTGTTTCCCAATCGAGTATTGTTTCCCGGGCAACGAAAGGGCTGTCTGCTAGGAGTGGATTATCTCTTTTCCGATGCACTATTTCATGTTCACTGTGTCCCACGCACCCTCACATTGACGAATTAACGCAGAAATGGCGTCGCTATGACTTACCATAGGAGCCATGCCTTCTGTTTCCCAATCGAGTATTGTTTCCGCGGCAACGAAAGGGCTGTCTGCTAGGAGTGGATTATCTCTTTTCCGATGCACTATTTCATGTTTACTGTCTCCCACGCACCCTCACATTGACGAATTAACGCAGAAATGGCGTCGCTATGACATGCTATAGGAGCCATGCCTTCTGTTTCCCAATCGAGTATTGTTTCCCCCACAACGAAAGGGCTGTCTGCTAGGAGTGGATTATCTCTTTTCCGATGCACTATTTCATGTTTACTGTGTCCCACGCACCCTCACATTGACGAATTAACGCAGAATTTGCGTCGCTATGACATACTATAGGAGCCATGCCTTCTGTTTCCCAATCGAGTATTGTTTCCCCGGCAACGAAAGGGCTGTCTGCAAGGAGTGGATTATCTCTTTTCCGATGCACTATTTCATGTTTACTGTGTCCCACGAACCCTCACATTGACGAATTAACGCAGAATTTGCGTCGCTATGACATACTATAGGAGCCATGCCTTCTGTTTCCCAATCGAGTATTGTTTCCTGGGCAACGAAAGGGCTGTCTGCTAGGAGTGGATTATCTCTTTTCCGATGCACTATTTCATGTTTACTGTGTCCCACGCACACCCTCACATTGACGAATTAACGCAGAATTTGCGTCGCTATGACATACTATAGGAGCCATGCCTTCTGTTTCCCAATCGAGTATTGTTTCCCGGGCAACGAAAGGGCTGTCTGCAAGGAGTGGATTATCTCTTTTCCGATGCACTATTTCATGTTTACTGTGTCCCACGCACCCTCACATTGACGAATTAACGCAGAAATGGCGTCGCTATGACATGCTATAGGAGCCATGCCTTCTGTTTCCCAATCGAGTATTGTTTCCGCGGCAACGAAAGGGCTGTCTGCTAGGAGTGGATTATCTCTTTTCCGATGCACTATTTCATGTTTACTGTCTCCCACGCACCCTCACATTGACGAATTAACGCAGAAATGGCGTCGCTATGACATGCTATAGGAGCCATGCCTTCTGTTTCCCAATCGAGTATTGTTTCCTGGGCAACGAAAGGGCTGTCTGCTAGGAGTGGATTATCTCTTTTCCGATGCACTATTTCATGTTTACTGTGTCCCACGCACCCTCACATTGACGAATTAACGCAGAATTTGCGTCGCTATGACATACTATAGGAGCCATGCCTTCTGTTTCCCAATCGAGTATTGTTTCCCGGGCAACGAAAGGGCTGTCTGCAAGGAGTGGATTATCTCTTTTCCGATGCACTATTTCATGTTTACTGTGTCCCACGCACCCTCACATTGACGAATTAACGCAGAAATGGCGTCGCTATGACATGCTATAGGAGCCATGCCTTCTCTTTCCCAATCGAGTATTGTTTCCCCCGCAACGAAAGGGCTGTCTGCTAGGAGTGGATTATCTCTTTTCCGATGCACTATTTCATGTTTACTGTGTCCCACGCACCCTCACATTGACGAATTAACGCAGAATTTGCGTCGCTATGACATACTATAGGAGCCATGCCTTCTCTTTCCCAATCGAGTATTGTTTCCCGGGCAACGAAAGGGCTGTCTGCTAGGAGTGGATTATCTCTTTTCCGATGCACTATTTCATGTTTACTGTGTCCCACACACCCTCACATTGACGAATTAACGGAGAAATGGTGTCGCTATGACATACTATAGGAGCCATGCCTTCTGTTTCCTAATCGAGTATTGTTTCCCCGGCAACGAAAGGGCTGTCTGCAAGGAGTGGATTATCTCTTTTCCGATGCACTATTTCATGTTTACTGTGTCCCACGCACCCTCACATTGACGAATTAACGCAGAATTTGCGTCGCTATGACATACTATAGGAGCCATGCCTTCTCTTTCCCAATCGAGTATTGTTTCCCGGGCAACGAAAGGGCTGTCTGCTAGGAGTGGATTATCTCTTTTCCGATGCACTATTTCATGTTTACTGTGTCCCACGCACCCTCACATTGACGAATTAACGCAGAAATGGCGTCGCTATGACATACTATAGGAGCCATGCCTTCTGTTTTCCAATCGAGAATTGTTTCCCCGGCAACGAAATGGCTGTCTGCAAGGAGTGGATTATCTCTTTTCCGATGCACTATTTCATGTTTACTGTCTCCCACGCACCCTCACATTGACGAATTAACGCAGAATTTGCGTCGCTATGACATACTATAGGAGCCATGTCTTCTGTTTCCCAATCGAGTATTGTTTCCCCGGCAACGAAAGGGCTGTCTGCTAGGAGTGGATTATCTCTTTTCCGATGCACTATTTCATGTTTACTGTGTCCCACGCACCCTCACATTGACGAATTAACGCAGAAATGGCGTCGCTATGACATGCTATAGGAGCCATGCCTTCTGTTTCCCAATCGAGTATTGTTTCCCCGAAAACGAAAGGGCTGTCTGCTAGGAGTGGATTATCTCTTTTCCGATGCACTATTTCATGTTTACTGTGTAGCTCGCACCCTCACATTGACGAATTAACGCAGAATTTGCGTCGCTATGACATACTATAGGAGCCATGCCTTCTGTTTCCCAATCGAGTATTGTTTCCCGGGCAACGAAAGGGCTGTCTGCTAGGAGTGGATTATCTCTTTTCCGATGCACTGTTTCATGTTCACTGTGTCCCACGCACCCTCACATTGACGAATTAACGCAGAAATGGCGTCGCTATGACATACTATAGGAGCCATGCCTTCTGTTTCCCAATCGAGTATTGTTTCCGCGGCAACGAAAGGGCTGTCTGCTAGGAGTGGATTATCTCTTTTCCGATGCACTATTTCGTGTTTACTGTCTCCCATGCACCCTCACATTGACGAATTAACGCAGAAATGGCGTCGCTATGACATGCTATAGGAGCCATGCCTTCTGTTTCCCAATCGAGTATTGTTTCCCCCGCAACGAAAGGGCTGTCTGCTAGGAGTGGATTATCTCTTTTCCGATGCACTATTTCATGTTTACTGTGTCCCACGCACCCTCACATTGAAGAATTAACGCAGAATTTGCGTCGGTATGACATACTATAGGAGCCATGCCTTCTCTTTCCCAATCGAGTATTGTTTCCCGGGCAACGAAAGGGCTGTCTGCTAGGAGTGGATTATCTCTTTTCCGATGCACTATTTCATGTTTACTGTCTCCCACGCACCCTCACATTGACGAATTAACGCAGAAATGGCGTCGCTATGACATACTATAGGAGCCATGCCTTCTGTTTCCCAATCGAGTATTGTTTCCCCGGCAACGAAAGGGCTGTCTGCAAGGAGTGGATTATCTCTTTTCCGATGCACTATTTCATGTTTACTGTGTCCCACGCACCCTCACATTGACGAATTAACGCAGAATTTCCGTCGCTATGACATACTATAGGAGCCATGCCTTCTCTTTCCCAATCGAGTATTGTTTCCCCGGCAACGAAAGGGCTGTCTGCTAGGAGTGGATTATCTCTTTTCCGATGCACTATTTCATGTTTACTGTGTGCCACGCACCCTCACATTGACGAATTAACGCAGAAATGGCGTCGCTATGACATACTATAGGAGCCATGCCTTCTGTTTCCCAATCGAGTATTGTTTCCCCGGCAACGAAAGGGCTGTCTGCAAGGAGTGGATTATCTCTTTTCCGATGTACTATTTCATGTTTACTGTCTCCCACGCACCCTCACATTGACGAATTAACGCAGAATTTGCGTCGCTATGACATACTATAGGAGCCATGCCTTCTGTTTCCCAATCGAGTATTGTTTCCCCGGCAACGAAATGGCTGTCTGCAAGGAGTGGATTATCTCTTTTCCGATGCACTATTTCATGTTTACTGTCTCCCACGCACCCTCACATTGACGAATTAACGCAGAAATGGCGTCGCTATGACATACTATAGGAGCCATGCCTTCTGTTTCCCAATCGAGTATTGTTTCCCCGACAACGAAAGAGCTGTCTGCTAGGAGTGGATTATCTCTTTTCCGAAGCACTTTTTCATGTTTACTGTGTCCCATGCACCCTTACATTGACGAATTAACGCAGAATTTGCGTCGCTATGACATACTATAGGAGCCATGCCTTCTGCTTCCCAATCGAGTATTGTTTCCCCGGCAACGAAAGGGCTGTCTGCTAGGAGTGGATTATCTCTTTTCCGATGCACTATTTCATGTTTACTGTGTCCCACGCACCCTCACATCGACGAATTAACGCAGAATTTGCGTCGCTATGACATACTATAGGAGCCATGCCTTCTGTTTCCCAATCGAGTATTGTTTCTCCGGCAACGAAAGGGCTGTCTGCTAGGAGTGGATTATCTCTTTTCCGATGCACTATTTCATGTTTACTGTGTCCCACGCACCCTCACATTGACGAATTAACGCAGAAATGGCGTCGCTATGACATACTATAGGAGCCATGCATTCTGTTTCCCAATCGAGTATTGTTTCCCCGGCAACGAAAGGCCTATCTGCTAGGAGTGGATTATCTCTTTTCCGATGCACTATTTCATGTTTACTGTGTCCCACGCACCCTCACATTGACGAATTAACGCAGAAATGGCGTCGCTATGACATACTATAGGAGCCATGCCTTCTGTTTCCCAATCGAGTATTGTTTCCCCGGCAACGAAAGGGCTGTCTGCAAGGAGTGGATTATCTCTTTTCCGATGCACTATTTCATGTTTACTGTGTCCCACGCACCCTCACATTGACGAATTAACGCAGAATTTCCGTCGCTATGACATACTATAGGAGCCATGCCTTCTCTTTCCCAATCGAGTATTGTTTCCCCGGCAACGAAAGGGCTGTCTGCTAGGAGTGGATTATCTCTTTTCCGATGCACTATTTCATGTTTACTGTGTGCCACGCACCCTCACATTGACGAATTAACGCAGAAATGGCGTCGCTATGACATACTATAGGAGCCATGCCTTCTCTTTCCCAATCGAGTATTGTTTCCCCGGCAACGAAAGGGCTGTCTGCAAGGAGTGGATTATCTCTTTTCCGATGCACTATTTCATGTTTACTGTCTCCCACGCACCCTCACATTGACGAATTAACGCAGAATTTGCGTCGCTATGACATACTATAGGAGCCATGCCTTCTGTTTCCCAATCGAGTATTGTTTCCCCGGCAACGAAATGGCTGTCTGCAAGGAGTGGATTATCTCTTTTCCGATGCACTATTTCATGTTTACTGTCTCCCACGCACCCTCACATTGACGAATTAACGCAGAAATGGCGTCGCTATGACATACTATAGGAGCCATGCCTTCTGTTTCCCAATCGAGTATTGTTTCCCCGACAACGAAAGAGCTGTCTGCTAGGAGTGGATTATCTCTTTTCCGAAGCACTTTTTCATGTTTACTGTGTCCCATGCACCCTTACATTGACGAATTAACGCAGAATTTGCGTCGCTATGACATACTATAGGAGCCATGCCTTCTGCTTCCCAATCGAGTATTGTTTCCCCGGCAACGAAAGGGCTGTCTGCTAGGAGTGGATTATCTCTTTTCCGATGCACTATTTCATGTTTACTGTGTCCCACGCACCCTCACATCGACGAATTAACGCAGAATTTGCGTCGCTATGACATACTATAGGAGCCATGCCTTCTGTTTCCCAATCGAGTATTGTTTCTCCGGCAACGAAAGGGCTGTCTGCTAGGAGTGGATTATCTCTTTTCCGATGCACTATTTCATGTTTACTGTGTCCCACGCACCCTCACATTGACGAATTAACGCAGAAATGGCGTCGCTATGACATGCTATAGGAGCCATGCCTTCTCTTTCCCAATCGAGTATTGTTTCCCCGGCAACGAAAGGGCTGTCTGCTAGGAGTGGATTATCTCTTTTCCGATGCACTATTTCATGTTTACTGTGTCCCACGCACCCTCACATTGACGAATTAACGCAGAAATGGCGTCGCTATGACATACTATAGGAGCCATGCCTTCTGTTTCCCAATCGAGTATTGTTTCTCCGGCAACGAAAGGGCTGTCTGCTAGGAGTGGATTATCTCTTTTCCGATGCACTATTTCATGTTTACTGTGTCCCACGCACCCTCACATTGACGAATTAACGCAGAAATGGCGTCGCTATGACATACTATAGGAGCCATGCATTCTGTTTCCCAATCGAGTATTGTTTCCCCGGCAACGAAAGGCCTATCTGCTAGGAGTGGATTATCTCTTTTCCGATGCACTTTTTCATGTTTACTGTGTCCCACGCACCCTCACATTGACGAATTAACGCAGAAATGGCGTCGCTATGACATACTATAGGAGCCATGCCTTCTGTTTCCCAATCGAGTATTGTTTCCCCGGCAACGAAAGGGCTGTCTGCTAGGAGTGGATTATCTCTTTTCCGATGCACTATTTCATGTTTACTGTGTCCCACGCACCCTCACATCGACGAATTAACGCAGAATTTGCGTCGCTATGACATACTATAGGAGCCATGCCTTCTGTTTCCCAATCGAGTATTGTTTCCCCGACAACGAAAGAGCTGTCTGCTAGGAGTGGATTATCTCTTTTCCGAAGCACTTTTTCATGTTTACTGTGTCCCATGCACCCTTACATTGACGAATTAACGCAGAATTTGCGTCGCTATGACATACTATAGGAGCCATGCCTTCTGCTTCCCAATCGAGTATTGTTTCCCCGGCAACGAAAGGGCTGTCTGCTAGGAGTGGATTATCTCTTTTCCGATGCACTATTTCATGTTTACTGTGTCCCACGCACCCTCACATCGACGAATTAACGCAGAATTTGCGTCGCTATGACATACTATAGGAGCCATGCCTTCTGTTTCCCAATCGAGTATTGTTTCTCCGGCAACGAAAGGGCTGTCTGCTAGGAGTGGATTATCTCTTTTCCGATGCACTATTTCATGTTTACTGTGTCCCACGCACCCTCACATTGACGAATTAACGCAGAAATGGCGTCGCTATGACATGCTATAGGAGCCATGCCTTCTCTTTCCCAATCGAGTATTGTTTCCCCGGCAACGAAAGGGCTGTCTGCTAGGAGTGGATTATCTCTTTTCCGATGCACTATTTCATGTTTACTGTGTCCCACGCACCCTCACATTGACGAATTAACGCAGAAATGGCGTCGCTATGACATACTATAGGAGCCATGCCTTCTGGTTCCCAATCGAGTATTGTTTCTCCGGCAACGAAAGGGCTGTCTGCTAGGAGTGGATTATCTCTTTTCCGATGCACTATTTCATGTTTACTGTGTCCCACGCACCCTCACATTGACGAATTAACGCAGAAATGGCGTCGCTATGACATACTATAGGAGCCATGCATTCTGTTTCCCAATCGAGTATTGTTTCCCCGGCAACGAAAGGCCTATCTGCTAGGAGTGGATTATCTCTTTTCCGATGCACTTTTTCATGTTTACTGTGTCCCACGCACCCTCACATTGACGAATTAACGCAGAAATGGCGTCGCTATGACATACTATAGGAGCCATGCCTTCTGTTTCCCAATCGAGTATTGTTTCCCCGGCAACGAAAGGGCTGTCTGCTAGGAGTGGATTATCTCTTTTCCGATGCACTATTTCATGTTTACTGTGTCCCACGCACCCTCACATTGACGAATTAACGCAGAAATGGCGTCGCTATGACATACTATAGGAGCCATGCCTTCTGTTTCCCAATCGAGTATTGTTTCCCCGGCAACGAAAGGGCTGTGTGCTAGGAGGTGATTATCTCTTTTCCGATGCACTATTTCATGTTTACTGTGTCCCACGCACCCTCACATTGACGAATTAACGCAGAAATGGCGTCGCTATGACATGCTATAGGAGCCATGCCTTCTGTTTCCCAATCGAGTATTGTTTCCCCGACAACGAAAGGGCTGTCTGCTAGGAGTGGATTATCTCTTTTCCGATGCACTATTTCATGTTTACTGTGTCCCACGCACCCTCACATTGACGAATTAACGCAGAAATGGCGTCGCTATGACATGCTATAGGAGCCATGCCTTCTGTTTCCCAATCGAGTATTGTTTCCCCGAAAACGAAAGGGCTGTCTGCTAGGAGTGGATTATCTCTTTTCCGATGCACTATTTCATGTTTACTGTGTCCCACGCAGCCTCACATTGACGAATTAACGCAGAAATGGCGTCGCTATGACATACTATAGGAGCCATGCCTTCTGTTTGCCACTCGAGTATTGTTTCCCCGGCAACGAAAGGGCTGTCTGCTAGGAGTGGATTATCTCTTTTCCGATGCACTATTTCATGTTTACTGTGTCCCACGCACCCTCACATTGACGAATTAACGCAGAAATGGCGTCGCTATGACATACTATAGGAGCCATGCCTTCTGTTTCCCAATCGAGTATTGTTTCCCCGGCAACGAAAGGGCTGTCTGCTAGGAGTGGATTATCTCTTTTCCGATGCACTATTTCATGTTTACTGTGTCCCACGCACCCTCACATTGACGAATTAACGCAGAAATGGCGTCGCTATGACATGCTATAGGAGCCATGCCTTCTGTTTCCCAATCGAGTATTGTTTCCCCGAAAACGAAAGGGCTGTCTGCTAGGAGTGGATTATCTCTTTTCCGATGAACTATTTCATGTTTACTGTGTCCCACGCACCGTCACATTGACGAATTAACGCAGAAATGGCGTCGCTATGACATACTATAGGAGCCATGCCTTCTGTTTCCCAATCGAGTATTGTTTCCCCGGCAACGAAAGGGCTGTCTGCTAGGAGTGGATTATCTCTTTTCCGATGCACTATTTCATGTTTACTGTGTCCCACGCACCCTCACATTGACGAATTAACGCAGAAATGGCGTCGCTATGACATGCTATAGGAGCCATGCCTTCTGTTTCCCAATCGAGTATTGTTTCCCCGAAAACGAAAGGGCTGTCTGCTAGGAGTGGATTATCTCTTTTCCGATGCACTATTTCATGTTTACTGTGTCCCACGCACCCTCACATTGACGAATTAACGCAGAAATGGCGTCGCTATGACATACTATAGGAGCCATGCCTTCTGTTTCCCAATCGAGTATTGTTTCCCCGGCAACGAAAGGGCTGTGTGCTAGGAGTGGATTATCTCTTTTCCGATGCACTATTTCATGTTTACTGTGTCCCACGCACCCTCACATTGACGAATTAACGCAGAAATGGCGTCGCTATGACATGCTATAGGAGCCATGCCTTCTGTTTCCCAATCGAGTATTGTTTCCCCGAAAACGAAAGGGCTGTCTGCTAGGAGTGGATTATCTCTTTTCCGATGCACTATTTCATGTTTACTGTGTCCCACGCACCCTCACATTGACGAATTAACGCAGAAATGGCGTCGCTATGACATACTATAGGAGCCATGCCTTCTGTTTCCCAATCGAGTATTGTTTCCCCGACAACGAAAGGGCTGTCTGCTAGGAGTGGATTATCTCTTTTCCGATGCACTATTTCATGTTTACTGTGTCCCACGCACCCTCACATTGACGAATTAACGCAGAAATGGCGTCGCTATGACATGCTATAGGAGCCATGCCTTCTGTTTCCCAATCGAGTATTGTTTCCCCGAAAACGAAAGGGCTGTCTGCTAGGAGTGGATTATCTCTTTTCCGATGCACTATTTCATGTTTACTGTGTCCCACGCAGCCTTACATTGACGAATTAACGCAGAAATGGCGTCGCTATGACATACTATAGGAGCCATGCCTTCTGTTTGCCAATCGAGTATTGTTTCCCCGGCAACGAAAGGGCTGTCTGCTAGGAGTGGATTATCTCTTTTCCGATGCACTATTTCATGTTTACTGTGTCCCACGCACCCTCACATTGACGAATTAACGCAGAAATGGCGTCGCTATGACATACTATAGGAGCCATGCCTTCTGTTTCCCAATCGAGTATTGTTTCCCCGGCAACGAAAGGGCTGTCTGCTAGGAGTGGATTATCTCTTTTCCGATGCACTATTTCATGTTTACTGTGTCCCACGCACCCTCACATTGACGAATTAACGCAGAAATGGCGTCGCTATGACATGCTATAGGAGCCATGCCTTCTGTTTCCCAATCGAGTATTGTTTCCCCGAAAACGAAAGGGCTGTCTGCTAGGAGTGGATTATCTCTTTTCCGATGCACTATTTCATGTTTACTGTGTCCCACGCACCATCACATTGACGAATTAACGCAGAAATGGCGTCGCTATGACATACTATAGGAGCCATGCCTTCTGTTTCCCAATCGAGTATTGTTTCCCCGGCAACGAAAGGGCTGTCTGCTAGGAGTGGATTATCTCTTTTCCGATGCACTATTTCATGTTTACTGTGTCCCACGCACCCTCACATTGACGAATTAACGCAGAAATGGCGTCGCTATGACATGCTATAGGAGCCATGCCTTCTGTTTCCCAATCGAGTATTGTTTCCCCGAAAACGAAAGGGCTGTCTGCTAGGAGAGGATTATCTCTTTTCCGATGCACTATTTCATGTTTACTGTGTCCCACGCACCCTCACATTGACGAATTAACGCAGAAATGGCGTCGCTATGACATACTATAGGAGCCATGCCTTCTGTTTCCCAATCGAGTATTGTTTCCCCGGCAACGAAAGGGCTGTCTGCTAGGAGTGGATTATCTCTTTTCCGATGCACTATTTCATGTTTACTGTGTCCCACGCACCCTCACATTGACGAATTAACGCAGAAATGGCGTCGCTATGACATGCTATAGGAGCCATGCCTTCTGTTTCCCAATCGAGTATTGTTTCCCCGAAAACGAAAGGGCTGTCTGCTAGGAGTGGATTATCTCTTTTCCGATGCACTATTTCATGTTTACTGTGTCCCACGCACCCTCACATTGACGAATTAACGCAGAAATGGCGTCGCTATGACATACTATAGGAGCCATGCCTTCTGTTTCCCAATCGAGTATTGTTTCCCCGGCAACGAAAGGGCTGTCTGCTAGGAGTGGATTATCTCTTTTCCGATGCACTATTTCATGTTTACTGTGTCCCACGCAGCCTCACATTGACGAATTAACGCAGAAATGGCGTCGCTATGACATACTATAGGAGCCATGCCTTCTGTTTGCCAATCGAGTATTGTTTCCCCGGCAACGAAAGGGCTGTCGGCTAGGAGTGGATTATCTCTTTTCCGATGCACTATTTCATGTTTACTGTGTCCCACGCACCCTCACATTGACGAATTAACGCAGAAATGGCGTCGCTATGACATACTATAGGAGCCATGCCTTCTGTTTGCCAATCGAGTATTGTTTCCCCGGCAACGAAAGGGCTGTCTGCTAGGAGTGGATTATCTCTTTTCCGATGCACTATTTCATGTTTACTGTGTCCCACGCACCCTCACATTGACGAATTAACGCAGAAATGGTGTCGCTATGACATACTATAGGAGCCATGCCTTCTGTTCCCCAATCGAGTATTGTTTCCCCGGCAACGAAAGGGCTGTCTGCTAGGAGTGGATTATCTCTTTTCCGATGCACTATTTCATGTTTACTTTGTCCCACGCACCCTCACATTGACGAATTAACGCAGAAATGGCGTCGCTATGACATACTATAGGAGCCATGCCTTCTGTTTCCCAATCGAGTATTGTTTCCCCGGCAACGAAAGGGCTGTCTGCTAGGAGTGGATTATCTCTTTTCCGATGCACTATTTCATGTTTACTGTGTCCCACGCACCCTCACATTGACGAATTAACGCAGAAATGGCGTCGCTATGACATGCTATAGGAGCCATGCCTTCTGTTTCCCAATCGAGTATTGTTTCCCCGAAAACGAAAGGGCTGTCTGCTAGGAGTGGATTATCTCTTTTCCGATGCACTATTTCATGTTTACTGTGTCCCACGCACCCTCACATTGACGAATTAACGCAGAAATGGCGTCGCTATGACATGCTATAGGAGCCATGCCTTCTGTTTCCCAATCGAGTATTGTTTCCCCGAAAACGAAAGGGCTGTGTGCTAGGAGTGGATTATCTCTTTTCCGATGCACTATTTCATGTATACTGTGTCCCACGCACCCTCACATTGACGAATTAACGCAGAATTTGCGTCGCTATGACATACTATAGGAGCCATGCCTTCTGTTTCCCAATCGAGTATTGTTTCCTGGGCAACGAAAGGGCTGTCTGCTAGGAGTGGATTATCTCTTTTCCGTTGCACTATTTCATGTTTACTGTGTCCCACGCACCCTCACATTGACGAATTAACGCAGAATTTGCGTCGCTATGACATACTATAGGAGCCATGCCTTCTGTTTCCCAATCGAGTATTGTTTCCCCGACAACGAAAGGGCTGTCTGCTAGGAGTGGATTATCTCTTTTCCGATGCACTATTTCATGTTTACTGTGTCCCACGCACCCTCACATTGACGAATTAACGCAGAAATGGCGTCGCTATGACATACTATAGGAGCCATGCCTTCTGTTTCCCAATCGAGTATTGTTTCCCCGGCAACGAAAGGGCTGTCTGCTAGGAGTGGATTATCTCTTTTCCGATGCACTATTTCATGTTTACTGTGTCCCACGCACCCTCACATTGACGAATTAACGCAGAAATGGCGTCGCTATGACATGCTATAGGAGCCATGCCTTCTGTTTGCCAATCGAGTATTGTTTCCCCGGCAACGAAAGGGCTGTCTGCTAGGAGTGGATTATCTCTTTTCCGATGCACTATTTCATGTTTACTGTGTCCCACGCACCCTCACATTGACGAATTAACGCAGAAATGGCGTCGCTATGACATACTATAGGAGCCATGCCTTCTGTTTCCCAATCGAGTATTGTTTCCCCGGCAACGAAAGGGCTGTCTGCTAGGAGTGGATTATCTCTTTTCCGATGCACTATTTCATGTTTACTGTGTCCCACGCACCCTCACATTGACGAATTAACGCAGAAATGGCGTCGCTATGACATACTATAGGAGCCATGCCTTCTGTTTCCCAATCGAGTATTGTTTCCCCGACAACGAAAGGGCTGTCTGCTAGGAGTGGATTATCTCTTTTCCGATGCACTATTTCATGTTTACTGTGTCCCACGCACCCTCACATTGACGAATTAACGCAGAAATGGCGTCGCTATGACATACTATAGGAGCCATGCCTTCTGTTTCCCAATCGAGTATTGTTTCCCCGGCAACGAAAGGGCTGTCTGCTAGGAGTGGATTATCTCTTTTCCGATGCACTATTTCATGTTTACTGTGTCCCACGCACCCTCACATTGACGAATTAACGCAGAATTTGCGTCGCTATGACATACTATAGGAGCCATGCCTTCTGTTTCCCAATCGAGTATTGTTTCCCCGAAAACGAAAGGGCTGTCTGCTAGGAGTGGATTATCTCTTTTCCGATGCACTATTTCATGTTTACTGTGTCCCACGCAGCCTCACATTGACGAATTAACGCAGAAATGGCGTCGCTATGACATACTATAGGAGCCATGCCTTCTGTTTGCCAATCGAGTATTGTTTCCCCGGCAACGAAAGGGCTGTCTGCTAGGAGTGGATTATCTCTTTTCCGATGCACTATTTCATGTTTACTGTGTCCCACGCACCCTCACATTGACGAATTAACGCAGAAATGGCGTCGCTATGACATACTATAGGAGCCATGCCTTCTGTTTCCCAATCGAGTATTGTTTCCCCGGCAACGAAAGGGCTGTCTGCTAGGAGTGGATTATCTCTTTTCCGATGCACTATTTCATGTTTACTGTGTCCCACGCACCCTCACATTAACGAATTAACGCAGAAATGGCGTCGCTATGACATGCTATAGGAGCCATGCCTTCTGTTTCCCAATCGAGTATTGTTTCCCCGAAAACGAAAGGGCTGTCTGCTAGGAGTGGATTATCTCTTTTCCGATGCACTATTTCATGTTTACTGTGTCCCACGCACCCTCACATTGACGAATTAACGCAGAAATGGCGTCGCTATGACATACTATAGGAGCCATGCCTTCTGTTTCCCAATCGAGTATTGTTTCCCCCGCAACGAAAGGGCTGTCTGCTAGGAGTGGATTATCTCTTTTCCGATGCACTATTTCATGTTTACTGTGTCCCACGCACCCTCACATTGACGAATTAACGCAGAAATGGCGTCGCTATGACATGCTATAGGAGCCATGCCTTCTGTTTCCCAATCGAGTATTGTTTCCCCGAAAACGAAAGGGCTGTCTGCTAGGAGTGGATTATCTCTTTTCCGATGCACTATTTCATGTTTACTGTGTCCCACGCACCCTCACATTGACGAATTAACGCAGAAATGGCGTCGCTATGACATACTATAGGAGCCATGCCTTCTGTTTCCCAATCGAGTATTGTTTCCCCGGCAACGAAAGGGCTGTCTGCTAGGAGTGGATTATCTCTTTTCCGATGCACTATTTCATGTTTACTGTGTCCCACGCACCCTCACATTGACGAATTAACGCAGAAATGGCGTCGCTATGACATGCTATAGGAGCCATGCCTTCTGTTTCCCAATCGAGTATTGTTTCCCCGGCAACGAAAGGGCTGTCTGCTAGGAGTGGATTATCTCTTTTCCGATGCACTATTTCATGTTTACTGTGTCCCACGCACCCTCACATTGACGAATTAACGCAGAAATGGCGTCGCTATGACATGCTATAGGAGCCATGCCTTCTGTTTCCCAATCGAGTATTGTTTCCCCGAAAACGAAAGGGCTGTCTGCTAGGAGTGGATTATCTCTTTTCCGATGCACTATTTCATGTTTACTGTGTCCCACGCACCCTCACATTGACGAATTAACGCAGAAATGGCGTCGCTATGACATACTATAGGAGCCATGCCTTCTGTTTCCCAATCGAGTATTGTTTCCCCGGCAACGAAAGGGCTGTCTGCTAGGAGTGGATTATCTCTTTTCCGATGCACTATTTCATGTTTACTGTGTCCCACGCACCCTCACATTGACGAATTAACGCAGAAATGGCGTCGCTATGACATGCTATAGGAGCCATGCCTTCTGTTTCCCAATCGAGTATTGTTTCCCCGAAAACGAAAGGGCTGTCTGCTAGGAGTGGATTATCTCTTTTCCGATGCACTATTTCATGTTTACTGTGTCCCACGCACCCTCACATTGACGAATTAACGCAGAAATGGCGTCGCTATGACATGCTATAGGAGCCATGCCTTCTGTTTCCCAATCGAGTATTGTTTCCCCGAAAACGAAAGGGCTGTCTGCTAGGAGTGGATTATCTCTTTTCCGATGCACTATTTCATGTTTACTGTGTCCCACGCACCCTCACATTGACGAATTAACGCAGAAATGGCGTCGCTATGACATGCTATAGGAGCCATGCCTTCTGTTTCCCAATCGAGTATTGTTTCCCCGGCAACGAAAGGGCTGTCTGCTAGGAGTGGATTATCTCTTTTCCGATGCACTATTTCATGTTTACTGTGTCCCACGCACCCTCACATTGACGAATTAACGCAGAAATGGCGTCGCTATGACATGCTATAGGAGCCATGCCTTCTGTTTCCCAATCGAGTATTGTTTCCCCGAAAACGAAAGGGCTGTCTGCTAGGAGTGGATTATCTCTTTTCCGATGCACTATTTCATGTTTACTGTGTCCCACGCACCCTCACATTGACGAATTAACGCAGAAATGGCGTCGCTATGACATGCTATAGGAGCCATGCCTTCTGTTTCCCAATCGAGTATTGTTTCCCCGAAAACGAAAGGGCTGTCTGCTAGGAGTGGATTATCTCTTTTCCGATGCACTATTTCATGTTTACTGTGTCCCACGCACCCTCACATTGACGAATTAACGCAGAAATGGCGTCGCTATGACATACTATAGGAGCCATGCCTTCTGTTTCCCAATCGAGTATTGTTTCCCCGGCAACGAAAGGGCTGTCTGCTAGGAGTGGATTATCTCTTTTCCGATGCACTATTTCATGTTTACTGTGTCCCACGCACCCTCACATTGACGAATTAACGCAGAAATGGCGTCGCTATGACATGCTATAGGAGCCATGCCTTCTGTTTCCCAATCGAGTATTGTTTCCCCGAAAACGAAAGGGCTGTCTGCTAGGAGTGGATTATCTCTTTTCCGATGCACTATTTCATGTTTACTGTGTCCCACACACCCTCACATTGACGAATTAACGCAGAAATGGCGTCGCTATGACATACTATAGGAGCCATGCCTTCTGTTTCCCAATCGAGTATTGTTTCCCCGGCAACGAAAGGGCTGTCTGCTAGGAGTGGATTATCTCTTTTCCGATGCACTATTTCATGTTTACTGTGTCCCACGCACCCTCACATTGACGAATTAACGCAGAAATGGCGTCGCTATGACATGCTATAGGAGCCATGCCTTCTGTTTCCCAATCGAGTATTGTTTCCCCGAAAACGAAAGGGCTGTCTGCTAGGAGTGGATTATCTCTTTTCCGATGCACTATTTCATGTTTACTGTGTCCCACGCACCCTCACATTGACGAATTAACGCAGAAATGGCGTCGCTATGACATACTATAGGAGCCATGCCTTCTGTTTCCCAATCGAGTATTGTTTCCCCGGCAACGAAAGGGCTGTCTGCTAGGAGTGCATTATCTCTTTTCCGATGCACTATTTCATGTTTACTGTGTCCCACGCAGCCTCACATTGACGAATTAACGCAGAAATGGCGTCGCTATGACATACTATAGGAGCCATGCCTTCTGTTTGCCAATCGAGTATTGTTTCCCCGGCAACGAAAGGGCTGTCGGCTAGGAGTGGATTATCTCTTTTCCGATGCACTATTTCATGTTTACTGTGTCCCACGCACCCTCACATTGACGAATTAACGCAGAAATGGCGTCGCTATGACATACTATAGGAGCCATGCCTTCTGTTTCCCATTCGAGTATTGTTTCCCCGGCAACGAAAGGGCTGTCTGCTAGGAGTGGATTATCTCTTTTCCGATGCACTATTTCATGTTTACTGTGTCCCACGCACCCTCACATTGACGAATTAACGCAGAAATGGCGTCGCTATGACATACTATAGGAGCCATGCCTTCTGTTTCCCAATCGAGTATTGTTTCCCCGGCAACGAAAGGGCTGTCTGCTAGGAGTGGATTATCTCTTTTCCGATGCACTATTTCATGTTTACTGTGTCCCACGCACCCTCACATTGACGAATTAACGCAGAAATGGCGTCGCTATGACATGCTATAGGAGCCATGCCTTCTATTTCCCAATCGAGTATTGTTTCCCCGAAAACGAAAGGGCTGTCTGCTAGGAGTGGATTATCTCTTTTCCGATGCACTATTTCATGTTTACTGTGTCCCACGCAGCCTCACATTGACGAATTAACGCAGAAATGGCGTCGCTATGACATACTATAGGAGCCATGCCTTCTGTTTGCCAATCGAGTATTGTTTCCCCGGCAACGAAAGGGCTGTCTGCTAGGAGTGGATTATCTCTTTTCCGATGCACTATTTCATGTTTACTGTGTCCCACGCACCCTCACATTGACGAATTAACGCAGAAATGGTGTCGCTATGACATACTATAGGAGCCATGCCTTCTGTTTCCCAATCGAGTATTGTTTCCCCGGCAACGAAAGGGCTGTCTGCTAGGAGTGGATTATCTCTTTTCCGATGCACTATTTCATGTTTACTGTGTCCCACGCACCCTCACATTGACGAATTAACGCAGAAATGGCGTCGCTATGACATACTATAGGAGCCATGCCTTCTGTTTCCCAATCGAGTATTGTTTCCCCGGCAACGAAAGGGCTGTCTGCTAGGAGTGGATTATCTCTTTTCCGATGCACTATTTCATGTTTACTGTGTCCCACGCACCCTCACATTGACGAATTAACGCAGAAATGGCGTCGCTATGACATGCTATAGGAGCCATGCCTTCTGTTTCCCAATCGAGTATTGTTTCCCCGAAAACGAAAGGGCTGTCTGCTAGGAGTGGATTATCTCTTTTCCGATGCACTATTTCATGTTTACTGTGTCCCACGCACCCTCACATTGACGAATTAAAGCAGAAATGGCGTCGCTATGACATGCTATAGGAGCCATGCCTTCTGTTTCCCAATCGAGTATTGTTTCCCCGAAAACGAAAGGGCTGTGTGCTAGGAGTGGATTATCTCTTTTCCGATGCACTATTTCATGTATACTGTGTCCCACGCACCCTCACATTGACGAATTAACGCAGAATTTGCGTCGCTATGACATACTATAGGAGCCATGCCTTCTGTTTCCCAATCGAGTATTGTTTCCTGGGCAACGAAAGGGCTGTCTGCTAGGAGTGGATTATCTCTTTTCCGTTGCACTATTTCATGTTTACTGTGTCCCACGCACCCTCACATTGACGAATTAACGCAGAATTTGCGTCGCTATGACATACTATAGGAGCCATGCCTTCTGTTTCCCAATCGAGTATTGTTTCCCGGGCAACGAAAGGGCTGTCTGCAAGGAGTGGATTATCTCTTTTCCGATGCACTATTTCATGTTTACTGTGTCCCACGCACCCTCACATTGACGAATTAACGCAGAAATGGCGTCGCTATGACATGCTATAGGAGCCATGCCTTCTCTTTCCCAATCGAGTATTGTTTCCCCCGCAACGAAAGGGCTGTCTGCTAGGAGTGGATTATCTCTTTTCCGATGCACTATTTCATGTTTACTGTGTCCCACGCACCCTCACATTGACGAATTAACGCAGAATTTGCGTCGCTATGACATACTATAGGAGCCATGCCTTCTCTTTCCCAATCGAGTATTGTTTCCCGGGCAACGAAAGGGCTGTCTGCTAGGAGTGGATTATCTCTTTTCCGATGCACTATTTCATGTTTACTGTCTCCCACGCACCCTCACATTGACGAATTAACGGAGAAATGGTGTCGCTATGACATACTATAGGAGCCATGCCTTCTGTTTCCCAATCGAGTATTGTTTCCCCGGCAACGAAAGGGCTGTCTGCAAGGAGTGGATTATCTCTTTTCCGATGCACTATTTCATGTTTACTGTGTCCCACGCACCCTCACATTGACGAATTAACGCAGAATTTGCGTCGCTATGACATACTATAGGAGCCATGCCTTCTCTTTCCCAATCGAGTATTGTTTCCCGGGCAACGAAAGGGCTGTCTGCTAGGAGTGGATTATCTCTTTTCCGATGCACTATTTCATGTTTACTGTGTCCCACGCACCCTCACATTGACGAATTAACGCAGAAATGGCGTCGCTATGACATACTATAGGAGCCATGCCTTCTGTTTCCCAATCGAGAATTGTTTCCCCGGCAACGAAAGGGCTGTCTGCAAGGAGTGGATTATCTCTTTTCCGATGCACTATTTCATGTTTACTGTCTCCCACGCACCCTCACATTGACGAATTAACGCAGAATTTGCGTCGCTATGACATACTATAGGAGCCATGCCTTCTGTTTCCCAATCGAGTATTGTTTCCCCGGCAACGAAAGGGCTGTCTGCAAGGAGTGGATTATCTCTTTTCCGATGCACTATTTCATGTTTACTGTCTCCCACGCACCCTCACATTGACGAATTAACGCAGAAATGGCGTCGCTATGACATACTATAGGAGCCATGCCTTCTGTTTCCCAATCGAGTATTGTTTCCCCGGCAACGAAAGGGCTGTCCGCAAGGAGTGGATTATCTCTTTTCCGATGCACTATTTCATGTTTACTGTGTAGCACGCACCCTCACATTGACGAATTAACGCAGAATTTGCGTCGCTATGACATACTATAGGAGCCATGCCTTCTGTTTCCCAATCGAGTATTGTTTCCCGGGCAACGAAAGGGCTGTCTGCTAGGAGTGGATTATCTCTTTTCCGATGCACTATTTCATGTTCACTGTGTCCCACGCACCCTCACATTGACGAATTAACGCAGAAATGGCGTCGCTATGACATACTATAGGAGCCATGCCTTCTGTTTCCCAATCGAGTATTGTTTCCGCGGCAACGAAAGGGCTGTCTGCTAGGAGTGGATTATCTCTTTTCCGATGCACTATTTCGTGTTTACTGTCTCCCATGCACCCTCACATTGACGAATTAACGCAGAAATGGCGTCGCTATGACATGCTATAGGAGCCATGCCTTCTGTTTCCCAATCGAGTATTGTTTCCCCCGCAACGAAAGGGCTGTCTGCTAGGAGTGGATTATCTCTTTTCCGATGCACTATTTCATGTTTACTGTGTCCCACGCACCCTCACATTGAAGAATTAACGCAGAATTTGCGTCGCTATGACATACTATAGGAGCCATGCCTTCTGTTTCCCAATCGAGTATTGTTTCCCCGGCAACGAAAGGGCTGTCTGCTAGGAGTGGATTATCTCTTTTCCGATGCACCATTTCATGTTTACTGTCTCCCACGCACCCTCACATTGACGAATTAACGCAGAAATGGCGTCGCTATGACATACTATAGGAGCCATGCCTTCTGTTTCCCAATCGAGTATTGTTTCCCCAGCAACGAAAGGGCTGTCTGCAAGGAGTGGATTATCTCTTTTCCGATGCACTATTTCATGTTTACTGTGTCCCACGCACCCTCACATTGACGAATTAACGCAGAATTTGCGTCGCTATGACATACTATAGGAGCCATGCCTTCTCTTTCCCAATCGAGTATTGTTTCCCGGGCAACGAAAGGGCTGTCTGCTAGGAGTGGATTATCTCTTTTCCGATGCACTATTTCATGTTTACTGTGTCCCACGCACCCTCACATTGACGAATTAACGCAGAAATGGCGTCGCTATGACATACTATAGGAGCCATGCCTTCTGTTTCCCAATCGAGTATTGTTTCCCCGGCAACGAAAGGGCTGTCTGCAAGGAGTGGATTATCTCTTTTCCGATGCACTATTTCATGTTTACTGTCTCCCACGCACCCTCACATTGACGAATTAACGCAGAATTTGCGTCGCTATGACATACTATAGGAGCCATGCCTTCTGTTTCCCAATCGAGTATTGTTTCCCCGGCAACGAAATGGCTGTCTGCAAGGAGTGGATTATCTCTTTTCCGATGCACTATTTCATGTTTACTGTCTTCCACGCACCCTCACATTGACGAATTAACGCAGAAATGGCGTCGCTATGACATACTATAGGAGCCATGCCTTCTGTTTCCCAATCGAGTATTGTTTCCCCGGCAACGAAAGGGCTGTCTGCTAGGAGTGGATTATCTCTTTTCCGATGCACTTTTTCATGTTTACTGTGTCCCACGCACCCTCACATCGACGAATTAACGCAGAATTTGCGTCGCTATGACATACTATAGGAGCCATGCCTTCTGTTTCCCAATCGAGTATTGTTTCCCCGGCAACGAAAGGGCTGTCTGCTAGGAGTGGATTATCTCTTTTCCGATGCACTATTTCATGTTTACTGTGTCCCACGCACCCTCACATTGACGAATTAACGCAGAAATGGCGTCGCTATGACATACTATAGGAGCCATGCCTTCTGTTTCCCAATCGAGTATTGTTTCCCCGGCAACGAAAGGGCTGTGTGCTAGGAGTGGATTATCTCTTTTCCGATGCACTATTTCATGTTTACTGTGTCCCACGCACCCTCACATTGACGAATTAACGCAGAAATGGCGTCGCTATGACATGCTATAGGAGCCATGCCCTCTGTTTCCCAATCGAGTATTGTTTCCCCGGCAACGAAAGGGCTGTGTGCTAGGAGTGGATTATCTCTTTTCCGATGCACTATTTCATGTTTACTGTGTCCCACGCACCCTCACATTGACGAATTAACGCAGAAATGGCGTCGCTATGACATGCTATAGGAGCCATGCCTTCTGTTTCCCAATCGAGTATTGTTTCCCCGAAAACGAAAGGGCTGTGTGCTAGGAGTGGATTATCTCTTTTCCGATGCACTATTTCATGTATACTGTGTCCCACGCACCCTCACATTGACGAATTAACGCAGAATTTGCGTCGCTATGACATACTATAGGAGCCATGCCTTCTGTTTCCCAATCGAGTATTGTTTCCTGGGCAACGAAAGGGCTGTCTGCTAGGAGTGGATTATCTCTTTTCCGTTGCACTATTTCATGTTTACTGTGTCCCACGCACCCTCACATTGACGAATTAACGCAGAATTTGCGTCGCTATGACATACTATAGGAGCCATGCCTTCTGTTTCCCAATCGAGTATTGTATCCCGGGCAACGAAAGGGCTGTCTGCAAGGAGTGGATTATCTCTTTTCCGATGCACTATTTCATGTTTACTGTGTCCCACGCACCCTCACATTGACGAATTAACGCAGAAATGGCGTCGCTATGACATGCTATAGGAGCCATGCCTTCTGTTTCCCAATCGAGTATTGTTTCCCCCGCAACGAAAGGGCTGTCTGCTAGGAGTGGATTATCTCTTTTCCGATGCACTATTTCATGTTTACTGTGTCCCACGCACCCTCACATTGACGAATTAACGCAGAATATGCGTCGCTATGACATACTATAGGAGCCATGCCTTCTCTTTCCCAATCGAGTATTGTTTCCCGGGCAACGAAAGGGCTGTCTGCTAGGAGTGGATTATCTCTTTTCCGATGCACTATTTCATGTTTACTGTCTCCCACGCACCCTCACATTGACGAATTAACGGAGAAATGGTGTCGCTATGACATACTATAGGAGCCATGCCTTCTGTTTCCCAATCGAGTATTGTTTCCCCGGCAACGAAAGGGCTGTCTGCAAGGAGTGGATTATCTCTTTTCCGATGCACTATTTCATGTTTACTGTGTCCCACGCACCCTCACATTGACGAATTAACGCAGAATTTGCGTCGCTATGACATACTATAGGAGCCATGCCTTCTCTTTCCCAATCGAGTATTGTTTCCCGGGCAACGAAAGGGCTGTCTGCTAGGAGTGGATTATCTCTTTTCCGATGCACTATTTCATGTTTACTGTGTCCCACGCACCCTCACATTGACGAATGAACGCAGAAATGGCGTCGCTATGACATACTATAGGAGCCATGCCTTCTGTTTCCCAATCGAGAATTGTTTCCCCGGCAACGAAAGGGCTGTCTGCAAGGAGTGGATTATCTCTTTTCCGATGCACTATTTCATGTTTTTGTGTCCCACGCACCCTCACATTGACGAATTAACGCAGAATTTGCGTCGCTATGACATACTATAGGAGCCATGCCTTCTGTTTCCCAATCGAGTATTGTTTCCCCGGCAACGAAAGGGCTGTCTGCAAGGAGTGGATTATCTCTTTTCCGATGCACTATTTCATGTTTACTGTCTCCCACGCACCCTCACATTGACGAATTAACGCAGAAATGGCGTCGCTATGACATACTATAGGAGCCATGCCTTCTGTTTCCCAATCGAGTATTGTTTCCCCGGCAACGAAAGGGCTGTCTGCAAGGAGTGGATTATCTCTTTTCCGATGCACTATTTCATGTTTACTGTGTAGCACGCACCCTCACATTGACGAATTAACGCAGAATTTGCGTCGCTATGACATACTATAGGAGCCATGCCTTCTGTTTCCCAATCGAGTATTGTTTCCCGGGCAACGAAAGGGCTGTCTGCTAGGAGTGGATTATCTCTTTTCCGATGCACTATTTCATGTTCACTGTGTCCCACGCACCCTCACATTGACGAATTAACGCAGAAATGGCGTCGCTATGACATACTATAGGAGCCATGCCTTCTGTTTCCCAATCGAGTATTGTGTCCGCGGCAACGAAAGGGCTGTCTGCTAGGAGTGGATTATCTCTTTTCCGATGCACTATTTCGTGTTTACTGTCTCCCATGCACCCTCACATTGACGAATTAACGCAGAAATGGCGTCGCTATGACATGCTATAGGAGCCATGCCTTCTGTTTCCCAATCGAGTATTGTTTCCCCCGCAACGAAAGGGCTGTCTGCTAGGAGTGGATTATCTCTTTTCCGATGCACTATTTCATGTTTACTGTGTCCCACGCACCCTCACATTGAAGAATTAACGCAGAATTTGCGTCGCTATGACATACTATAGGAGCCATGCCTTCTCTTTCCCAATCGAGTATTGTTCCCCGGGCAACGAAAGGGCTGTCTGCTAGGAGTGGATTATCTCTTTTCCGATGCACTATTTCATGTTTACTGTGTCCCACGCACCCTCACATTGACGAATTAACGCAGAAATGGCGTCGCTATGACATACTATAGGAGCCATGCCTTCTGTTTCCCAATCGAGTATTGTTTCCCCGGCAACGAAAGGGCTGTCTGCAAGGAGTGGATTATCTCTTTTCCGATGCACTATTTCATGTTTACTGTCTCCCACGCACCCTCACATTGACGAATTAACGCAGAATTTGCGTCGCTATGACATACTATAGGAGCCATGCCTTCTGTTTCCCAATCGAGTATTGTTTCCCCGGCAACGAAATGGCTGTCTGCAAGGAGTGGATTATCTCTTTTCCGATGCACTATTTCATGTTTACTGTCTTCCACGCACCCTCACATTGACGAATTAACGCAGAAATGGCGTCGCTATGACATACTATAGGAGCCATGCCTTCTGTTTCCCAATCGAGTATTGTTTCCCCGGCAACGAAAGGGCTGTCTGCTAGGAGTGGATTATCTCTTTTCCGATGCACTTTTTCATGTTTACTGTGTCCCACGCACCCTCACATCGACGAATTAACGCAGAAATGGCGTCGCTATGACATACTATAGGAGCCATGCCTTCTGTTTCCCAATCGAGTATTGTTTCCCCGGCAACGAAAGGCCTATCTGCTAGGAGTGGATTATCTCTTTTCCGATGCACTATTTCATGTTTACTGTGTCCCACGCACCCTCACATTGACGAATTAACGCAGAAATGGCGTCGCTATGACATACTATAGGAGCCATGCCTTCTGTTTCCCAATCGAGTATTGTTTCCCCGGCAACGAAAGGGCTGTCTGCTAGGAGTGGATTATCTCTTTTCCGATGCACTATTTCATGTTTACTGTGTCCCACGCACCCTCACATTGACGAATTAACGCAGAAATGGCGTCGCTATGACATACTATAGGAGCCATGCCTTCTGTTTCCCAATCGAGTATTGTTTCCCCGGCAACGAAAGGGCTGTGTGCTAGGAGTGGATTATCTCTTTTCCGATGCACTATTTCATGTTTACTGTGTCCCACGCACCCTCACATTGACGAATTAACGCAGAAATGGCGTCGCTATGACATGCTATAGGAGCCATGCCTTCTGTTTCCCAATCGAGTATTGTTTCCCCGACAACGAAAGGGCTGTCTGCTAGGAGTGGATTATCTCTTTTCCGATGCACTATTTCATGTTTACTGTGTCCCACGCACCCTCACATTGACGAATTAACGCAGAAATGGCGTCGCTATGACATGCTATAGGAGCCATGCCTTCTGTTTCCCAATCGAGTATTGTTTCCCCGAAAACGAAAGGGCTGTCTGCTAGGAGTGGATTATCTCTTTTCCGATGCACTATTTCATGTTTACTGTGTCCCACGCACCCTCACATTGACGAATTAACGCAGAAATGGCGTCGCTATGACATGCTATAGGAGCCATGCCTTCTGTTTCCCAATCGAGTATTGTTTCCCCGAAAACGAAAGGGCTGTCTGCTAGGAGTGGATTATCTCTTTTCCGATGCACTATTTCATGTTTACTGTGTCCCACGCACCCTCACATTGACGAATTAACGCAGAATTTGCGTCGCTATGACATACTATAGGAGCCATGCCTTCTCTTTCCCAATCGAGTATTGTTTCCCGGGCAACGAAAGGGCTGTCTGCTAGGAGTGGATTATCTCTTTTCCGATGCACTATTTCATGTTTACTGTGTCCCACGCACCCTCACATTGACGAATTAACGCAGAAATGGCGTCGCTATGACATACTATAGGAGCCATGCCTTCTGTTTCCCAATCGAGAATTGTTTCCCCGGCAACGAAAGGGCTGTCTGCAAGGAGTGGATTATCTCTTTTCCGATGCACTATTTCATGTTTACTGTCTCCCACGCACCCTCACATTGACGAATTAACGCAGAATTTGCGTCGCTATGACATACTATAGGAGCCATGCCTTCTGTTTCCCAATCGAGTATTGTTTCCCCGGCAACGAAAGGGCTGTCTGCAAGGAGTGGATTATCTCTTTTCCGATGCACTATTTCATGTTTACTGTCTCCCACGCACCCTCACATTGACGAATTAACGCAGAAATGGCGTCGCTATGACATACTGTAGGAGCCATGCCTTCTGTTTCCCAATCGAGTATTGTTTCCCCGGCAACGAAAGGGCTGTCTGCAAGGAGTGGATTATCTCTTTTCCGATGCACTATTTCATGTTTACTGTGTAGCACGCACCCTCACATTGACGAATTAACGCAGAATTTGCGTCGCTATGACATACTATAGGAGCCATGCCTTCTGTTTCCCAATCGAGTATTGTTTCCCGGGCAACGAAAGGGCTGTCTGCTGGGAGTGGATTATCTCTTTTCCGATGCACTATTTCATGTTCACTGTGTCCCACGCACCCTCACATTGACGAATTAACGCAGAAATGGCGTCGCTATGACATACTATAGGAGCCATGCCTTCTGTTTCCCAATCGAGTATTGTTTCCGCGGCAACGAAAGGGCTGTCTGCTAGGAGTGGATTATCTCTTTTCCGATGCACTATTTCGTGTTTACTGTCTCCCATGCACCCTCACATTGACGAATTAACGCAGAAATGGCGTCGCTATGACATGCTATAGGAGCCATGCCTTCTGTTTCCCAATCGAGTATTGTTTCCCCCGCAACGAAAGGGCTGTCTGCTAGGAGTGGATTATCTCTTTTCCGATGCACTATTTCATGTTTACTGTGTCCCACGCACCCTCACATTGAAGAATTAACGCAGAATTTGCGTCGCTATGACATACTATAGGAGCCATGCCTTCTCTTTCCCAATCGAGTATTGTTCCCCAGGCAACGAAAGGGCTGTCTGCTAGGAGTGGATTATCTCTTTTCCGATGCACCATTTCATGTTTACTGTCTCCCACGCACCCTCACATTGACGAATTAACGCAGAAATGGCGTCGCTATGACATACTATAGGAGCCATGCCTTCTGTTTCCCAATCGAGTATTGTTTCCCCAGCAACGAAAGGGCTGTCTGCAAGGAGTGGATTATCTCTTTTCCGATGCACTATTTCATGTTTACTGTGTCCCACGCACCCTCACATTGACGAATTAACGCAGAATTTGCGTCGCTATGACATACTATAGGAGCCATGCCTTCTCTTTCCCAATCGAGTATTGTTTCCCGGGCAACGAAAGGGCTGTCTGCTAGGAGTGGATTATCTCTTTTCCGATGCACTATTTCATGTTTACTGTGTCCCACGCACCCTCACATTGACGAATTAACGCAGAAATGGCGTCGCTATGACATACTATAGGAGCCATGCCTTCTGTTTCCCAATCGAGTATTGTTTCCCCGGCAACGAAAGGGCTGTCTGCAAGGAGTGGATTATCTCTTTTCCGATGCACTATTTCATGTTTACTGCCTCCCACGCACCCTCACATTGACGAATTAACGCAGAATTTGCGTCGCTATGACATACTATAGGAGCCATGCCTTCTGTTTCCCAATCGAGTATTGTTTCCCCGGCAACGAAATGGCTGTCTGCAAGGAGTGGATTATCTCTTTTCCGATGCACTATTTCATGTTTACTGTCTTCCACGCACCCTCACATTGACGAATTAACGCAGAAATGGCGTCGCTATGACATACTATAGGAGCCATGCCTTCTGTTTCCCAATCGAGTATTGTTTCCCCGGCAACGAAAGGGCTGTCTGCTAGGAGTGGATTATCTCTTTTCCGATGCACTTTTTCATGTTTACTGTGTCCCACGCACCCTCACATCGACGAATTAACGCAGAATTTGCGTCGCTATGACATACTATAGGAGCCATGCCTTCTGTTTCCCAATCGAGTATTGTTTCCCCGGCAACGAAAGGGCTGTCTGCTAGGAGTGGATTATCTCTTTTCCGATGCACTATTTCATGTTTACTGTGTCCCACGCACCCTCACATTGACGAATTAACGCAGAAATGGCGTCGCTATGACATACTATAGGAGCCATGCCTTCTGTTTCCCAATCGAGTATTGTTTCCCCGGCAACGAAAGGGCTGTGTGCTAGGAGTGGATTATCTCTTTTCCGATGCACTATTTCATGTTTACTGTGTCCCACGCACCCTCACATTGACGAATTAACGCAGAAATGGCGTCGCTATGACATGCTATAGGAGCCATGCCCTCTGTTTCCCAATCGAGTATTGTTTCCCCGGCAACGAAAGGGCTGTGTGCTAGGAGTGGATTATCTCTTTTCCGATGCACTATTTCATGTTTACTGTGTCCCACGCACCCTCACATTGACGAATTAACGCAGAAATGGCGTCGCTATGACATGCTATAGGAGCCATGCCTTCTGTTTCCCAATCGAGTATTGTTTCCCCGAAAACGAAAGGGCTGTGTGCTAGGAGTGGATTATCTCTTTTCCGATGCACTATTTCATGTATACTGTGTCCCACGCACCCTCACATTGACGAATTAACGCAGAATTTGCGTCGCTATGACATACTATAGGAGCCATGCCTTCTGTTTCCCAATCGAGTATTGTTTCCTGGGCAACGAAAGGGCTGTCTGCTAGGAGTGGATTATCTCTTTTCCGTTGCACTATTTCATGTTTACTGTGTCCCACGCACCCTCACATTGACGAATTAACGCAGAATTTGCGTCGCTATGACATACTATAGGAGCCATGCCTTCTGTTTCCCAATCGAGTATTGTATCCCGGGCAACGAAAGGGCTGTCTGCAAGGAGTGGATTATCTCTTTTCCGATGCACTATTTCATGTTTACTGTGTCCCACGCACCCTCACATTGACGAATTAACGCAGAAATGGCGTCGCTATGACATGCTATAGGAGCCATGCCTTCTGTTTCCCAATCGAGTATTGTTTCCCCCGCAACGAAAGGGCTGTCTGCTAGGAGTGGATTATCTCTTTTCCGATGCACTATTTCATGTTTACTGTGTCCCACGCACCCTCACATTGACGAATTAACGCAGAATATGCGTCGCTATGACATACTATAGGAGCCATGCCTTCTCTTTCCCAATCGAGTATTGTTTCCCGGGCAACGAAAGGGCTGTCTGCTAGGAGTGGATTATCTCTTTTCCGATGCACTATTTCATGTTTACTGTCTCCCACGCACCCTCACATTGACGAATTAACGGAGAAATGGTGTCGCTATGACATACTATAGGAGCCATGCCTTCTGTTTCCCAATCGAGTATTGTTTCCCCGGCAACGAAAGGGCTGTCTGCAAGGAGTGGATTATCTCTTTTCCGATGCACTATTTCATGTTTACTGTGTCCCACGCACCCTCACATTGACGAATTAACGCAGAATTTGCGTCGCTATGACATACTATAGGAGCCATGCCTTCTCTTTCCCAATCGAGTATTTTTTCCCGGGCAACGAAAGGGCTGTCTGCTAGGAGTGGATTATCTCTTTTCCGATGCACTATTTCATGTTTACTGTGTCCCACGCACCCTCACATTGACGAATGAACGCAGAAATGGCGTCGCTATGACATACTATAGGAGCCATGCCTTCTGTTTCCCAATCGAGAATTGTTTCCCCGGCAACGAAAGGGCTGTCTGCAAGGAGTGGATTATCTCTTTTCCGATGCACTATTTCATGTTTACTGTCTCCCACGCACCCTCACATTGACGAATTAACGCAGAATTTGCGTCGCTATGACATACTATAGGAACCATGCCTTCTGTTTCCCAATCGAGTATTGTTTCCCCGGCAACGAAAGGGCTGTCTGCAAGGAGTGGATTATCTCTTTTCCGATGCACTATTTCATGTTTACTGTCTCCCACGCACCCTCACATTGACGAATTAACGCAGAAATGGCGTCGCTATGACATACTATAGGAGCCATGCCTTCTGTTTCCCAATCGAGTATTGTTTCCCCGGCAACGAAAGGGCTGTCTGCAAGGAGTGGATTATCTCTTTTCCGATGCACTATTTCATGTTTACTGTGTAGCACGCACCCTCACATTGACGAATTAACGCAGAATTTGCGTCGCTATGACATACTATAGGAGCCATGCCTTCTGTTTCCCAATCGAGTATTGTTTCCCGGGCAACGAAAGGGCTGTCTGCTAGGAGTGGATTATCTCTTTTCCGATGCACTATTTCATGTTCACTGTGTCCCACGCACCCTCACATTGACGAATTAACGCAGAAATGGCGTCGCTATGACATACTATAGGAGCCATGCCTTCTGTTTCCCAATCGAGTATTGTTTCCGCGGCAACGAAAGGGCTGTCTGCTAGGAGTGGATTATCTCTTTTCCGATGCACTATTTCGTGTTTACTGTCTCCCATGCACCCTCACATTGACGAATTAACGCAGAAATGGCGTCGCTATGACATGCTATAGGAGCCATGCCTTCTGTTTCCCAATCGAGTATTGTTTCCCCCGCAACGAAAGGGCTGTCTGCTAGGAGTGGATTATCTCTTTTCCGATGCACTATTTCATGTTTACTGTGTCCCACGCACCCTCACATTGAAGAATTAACGCAGAATTTGCGTCGCTATGACATACTATAGGAGCCATGCCTTCTCTTTCCCAATCGAGTATTGTTCCCCGGGCAACGAAAGGGCTGTCTGCTAGGAGTGGATTATCTCTTTTCCGATGCACTATTTCATGTTTACTGTGTCCCACGCACCCTCACATTGACGAATTAACGCAGAAATGGCGTCGCTATGACATACTATAGGAGCCATGCCTTCTGTTTCCCAATCGAGTATTGTTTCCCCGGCAACGAAAGGGCTGTCTGCAAGGAGTGGATTATCTCTTTTCCGATGCACTATTTCATGTTTACTGTCTCCCACGCACCCTCACATTGACGAATTAACGCAGAATTTGCGTCGCTATGACATACTATAGGAGCCATGCCTTCTGTTTCCCAATCGAGTATTGTTTCCCCGGCAACGAAATGGCTGTCTGCAAGGAGTGGATTATCTCTTTTCCGATGCACTATTTCATGTTTACTGTCTTCCACGCACCCTCACATTGACGAATTAACGCAGAAATGGCGTCGCTATGACATACTATAGGAGCCATGCCTTCTGTTTCCCAATCGAGTATTGTTTCCCCGGCAACGAAAGGGCTGTCTGCTAGGAGTGGATTATCTCTTTTCCGATGCACTTTTTCATGTTTACTGTGTCCCACGCACCCTCACATCGACGAATTAACGCAGAATTTGCGTCGCTATGACATACTATAGGAGCCATGCCTTCTGTTTCCCAATCGAGTATTGTTTCCCCGGCAACGAAAGGGCTGTCTGCTAGGAGTGGATTATCTCTTTTCCGATGCACTATTTCATGTTTACTGTGTCCCACGCACCCTCACATTGACGAATTAACGCAGAAATGGCGTCGCTATGACATACTATAGGAGCCATGCCTTCTGTTTCCCAATCGAGTATTGTTTCCCCGGCAACGAAAGGCCTATCTGCTAGGAGTGGATTATCTCTTTTCCGATGCACTATTTCATGTTTACTGTGTCCCACGCACCCTCACATTGACGAATTAACGCAGAAATGGCGTCGCTATGACATACTATAGGAGCCATGCCTTCTGTTTCCCAATCGAGTATTGTTTCCCCGGCAACGAAAGGGCTGTCTGCTAGGAGTGGATTATCTCTTTTCCGATGCACTATTTCATGTTTACTGTGTCCCACGCACCCTCACATTGACGAATTAACGCAGAAATGGCGTCGCTATGACATACTATAGGAGCCATGCCTTCTGTTTCCCAATCGAGTATTGTTTCCCCGGCAACGAAAGGGCTGTGTGCTAGGAGTGGATTATCTCTTTTCCGATGCACTATTTCATGTTTACTGTGTCCCACGCACCCTCACATTGACGAATTAACGCAGAAATGGCGTCGCTATGACATGCTATAGGAGCCATGCCTTCTGTTTCCCAATCGAGTATTGTTTCCCCGACAACGAAAGGGCTGTCTGCTAGGAGTGGATTATCTCTTTTCCGATGCACTATTTCATGTTTACTGTGTCCCACGCACCCTCACATTGACGAATTAACGCAGAAATGGCGTCGCTATGACATGCTATAGGAGCCATGCCTTCTGTTTCCCAATCGAGTATTGTTTCCCCGAAAACGAAAGGGCTGTCTGCTAGGAGTGGATTATCTCTTTTCCGATGCACTATTTCATGTTTACTGTGTCCCACGCACCCTCACATTGACGAATTAACGCAGAAATGGCGTCGCTATGACATACTATAGGAGCCATGCCTTCTGTTTCCCAATCGAGTATTGTTTCCCCGGCAACGAAAGGGCTGTCTGCTAGGAGTGGATTATCTCTTTTCCGATGCACTATTTCATGTTTACTGTGTCCCACGCACCCTCACATTGACGAATTAACGCAGAAATGGCGTCGCTATGACATACTATAGGAGCCATGCCTTCTGTTTCCCAATCGAGTATTGTTTCCCCGGCAACGAAAGGGCTGTCTGCTAGGAGTGGATTATCTCTTTTCCGATGCACTATTTCATGTTTACTGTGTCCCACGCACCCTCACATTGACGAATTAACGCAGAAATGGCGTCGCTATGACATACTATAGGAGCCATGCCTTCTGTTTCCCAATCGAGTATTGTTTCCCCGGCAACGAAAGGGCTGTCTGCTAGGAGTGGATTATCTCTTTTCCGATGCACTATTTCATGTTTACTGTGTCCCACGCACCCTCACATTGACGAATTAACGCAGAAATGGCGTCGCTATGACATACTATAGGAGCCATGCCTTCTGTTTCCCAATCGAGTATTGTTTCCCCGGCAACGAAAGGGCTGTCTGCTAGGAGTGGATTATCTCTTTTCCGATGCACTATTTCATGTTTACTGTGTCCCACGCACCCTCACATTGACGAATTAACGCAGAAATGGCGTCGCTATGACATACTATAGGAGCCATGCCTTCTGTTTCCCAATCGAGTATTGTTTCCCCGAAAACGAAAGGGCTGTCTGCTAGGAGTGGATTATCTCTTTTCCGATGCACTATTTCATGTTTACTGTGTCCCACGCAACCTCACATTGACGAATTAACGCAGAAATGGCGTCGCTATGACATGCTATAGGAGCCATGCCTTCTGTTTCCCAATCGAGTATTGTTTCCCCGAAAACGAAAGGGCTGTCTGCTAGGAGTGGATTATCTCTTTTCCGATGCACTATTTCATGTTTACTGTGTCCCACGCACCCTCACATTGACGAATTAACGCAGAAATGGCGTCGCTATGACATACTATAGGTACCATGCCTTCTGTTTCCTAATCGTGTATTGTTTCCTCGGCAACGAAAGGGCTGTCTGCTATGAGTGGATTATCTCTTTTCGATGCACTATTTCATGTTTACTGTGTCCCACGTACTCTCACATTGAGGAATTAACGCATAAATTGTGTCGCTATGACATACTATAGGTACCATGCCTCCTGTTTCCCAATCGTGTATTGTTTCCCCGGCAACGAAAGGGCTGTCTGCTAGGAGTGGATTATCTCTTTTCCGATGCACTATTTCATTTTTACTGTGTCCCATGCACCCTCACATTGACGAATTAACGCAGAAATGGCGTCGCTATGACATGCTATAGGAGCCATACCTTCTGTTTCCCAATCGAGTATTGTTTCCCCGAAAACGAAAGGGCTGTCTGCTAGGAGTGGATTATCTCTTTTCCGATGCACTATTTCATGTTTACTGTGTCCCACGCACCCTCACATTGACGAATTAACGCAGAAATGGCGTCGCTATGACATACTATAGGAGCCATGCCTTCTGTTTCCCAATCGAGTATTGTTTCCCCGGCAACGAAAGGGCTGTCTGCTAGGAGTGGATTATCTCTTTTCCGATGCACTATTTCATGTTTACTGTGTCCCACGCACCCTCACATTGACGAATTAACGCAGAAATGGCGTCGCTATGACATACTATAGGAGCCATGCCTTCTGTTTCCCAATCGAGTATTGTTTCCCCGAAAACGAAAGGGCTGTGTGCTAGGAGTGGATTATCTCTTTTCCGATGCACTATTTCATGTTTACTGTGTCCCACGCACCCTCACATTGACGAATTAACGCAGAAATGGCGTCGCTATGACATGCTATAGGAGCCATGCCTTCTGTTTCCCAATCGAGTATTGTTTCCCCGAAAACGAAAGGGCTGTCTGCTAGGAGTGGATTATCTCTTTTCCGATGCACTATTTCATGTTTACTGTGTCCCACGCACCCTCACATTGACGAATTAACGCAGAAATGGCGTCGCTATGACATACTATAGGAGCCATGCCTTCTGTTTCCCAATCGAGTATTGTTTCCCCGAAAACGAAAGGGCTGTCTGCTAGGAGTGGATTATCTCTTTTCCGATGCACTATTTCATGTTTACTGTGTCCCACGCACCCTCACATTGACGAATTAACGCAGAAATGGCGTCGCTATGACATGCTATAGGAGCCATGCCTTCTGTTTCCCAATCGAGTATTGTTTCCCCGGCAACGAAAGGGCTGTCTGCTAGGAGTGGATTATCTCTTTTCCGATGCACTATTTCATGTTTACTGTGTCCCACGCACCCTCACATTGACGAATTAACGCAGAAATGGCGTCGCTATGACATGCTATAGGAGCCATGCCTTCTGTTACCCAATCGAGTATTGTTTCCCCGAAAACGAAAGGGCTGTGTGCTAGGAGTGGATTATCTCTTTTCCGATGCACTATTTCATGTTTACTGTGTCCCACGCACCCTCACATTGACGAATTAACGCAGAAATGGCGTCGCTATGACATGCTATAGGAGCCATGCCTTCTGTTTCCCAATCGAGTATTGTTTCCCCGAAAACGAAAGGGCTGTCTGCTAGGAGTGGATTATCTCTTTTCCGATGCACTATTTCATGTTTACTGTGTCCCACGCACCCTCACATTGACGAATTAACGCAGAAATGGCGTCGCTATGACATGCTATAGGAGCCATGCCTTCTGTTTCCCAATCGAGTATTGTTTCCCCGAAAACGAAAGGGCTGTCTGCTAGGAGTGGATTATCTCTTTTCCGATGCACTATTTCATGTTTACTGTGTCCCACGCACCCTCACATTGACGAATTAACGCAGAAATGGCGTCGCTATGACATGCTATAGGAGCCATGCCTTCTGTTTCCCAATCGAGTATTGTTTCCCCGAAAACGAAAGGGCTGTCTGCTAGGAGTGGATTATCTCTTTTCCGATGCACTATTTCATGTTTACTGTGTCCCACGCACCCTCACATTGACGAATTAACGCAGAAATGGCGTCGCTATGACATGCTATAGGAGCCATGCCTTCTGTTTCCCAATCGAGTATTGTTTCCCCGAAAACGAAAGGGCTGTGTGCTAGGAGTGGATTATCTCTTTTCCGATGCACTATTTCATGTTTACTGTGTCCCACGCACCCTCACATTGACGAATTAACGCAGAAATGGCGTCGCTATGACATGCTATAGGAGCCATGCCTTCTGTTTCCCAATCGAGTATTGTTTCCCCGAAAACGAAAGGGCTGTCTGCTAGGAGTGGATTATCTCTTTTCCGATGCACTATTTCATGTTTACTGTGTCCCACGCACCCTCACATTGACGAATTAACGCAGAAATGGCGTCGCTATGACATGCTATAGGAGCCATGCCTTCTGTTTCCCAATCGAGTATTGTTTCCCCGGCAACGAAAGGGCTGTCTGCTAGGAGTGGATTATCTCTTTTCCGATGCACTATTTCATGTTTACTGTGTCCCACGCACCCTCACATTGACGAATTAACGCAGAAATGGCGTCGCTATGACATGCTATAGGAGCCATGCCTTCTGTTACCCAATCGAGTATTGTTTCCCCGAAAACGAAAGGGCTGTGTGCTAGGAGTGGATTATCTCTTTTCCGATGCACTATTTCATGTTTACTGTGTCCCACGCACCCTCACATTGACGAATTAACGCAGAAATGGCGTCGCTATGACATGCTATAGGAGCCATGCCTTCTGTTTCCCAATCGAGTATTGTTTCCCCGAAAACGAAAGGGCTGTCTGCTAGGAGTGGATTATCTCTTTTCCGATGCACTATTTCATGTTTACTGTGTCCCACGCACCCTCACATTGACGAATTAACGCAGAAATGGCGTCGCTATGACATGCTATAGGAGCCATGCCTTCTGTTTCCCAATCGAGTATTGTTTCCCCGAAAACGAAAGGGCTGTCTGCTAGGAGTGGATTATCTCTTTTCCGATGCACTATTTCATGTTTACTGTGTCCCACGCACCCTCACATTGACGAATTAACGCAGAAATGGCGTCGCTATGACATGCTATAGGAGCCATGCCTTCTGTTTCCCAATCGAGTATTGTTTCCCCGAAAACGAAAGGGCTGTCTGCTAGGAGTGGATTATCTCTTTTCCGATGCACTATTTCATGTTTACTGTGTCCCACGCACCCTCACATTGACGAATTAACGCAGAAATGGCGTCGCTATGACATGCTATAGGAGCCATGCCTTCTGTTACCCAATCGAGTATTGTTTCCCCGAAAACGAAAGGGCTGTGTGCTAGGAGTGGATTATCTCTTTTCCGATGCACTATTTCATGTTTACTGTGTCCCACGCACCCTCACATTGACGAATTAACGCAGAAATGGCGTCGCTATGACATGCTATAGGAGCCATGCCTTCTGTTTCCCAATCGAGTATTGTTTCCCCGAAAACGAAAGGGCTGTCTGCTAGGAGTGGATTATCTCTTTTCCGATGCACTATTTCATGTTTACTGTGTCCCACGCACCCTCACATTGACGAATTAACGCAGAAATGGCGTCGCTATGACATACTATAGGAGCCATGCCTTCTGTTTCCCAATCGAGTATTGTTTCCCCGGCAACGAAAGGGCTGTCTGCTAGGAGTGGATTATCTCTTTTCCGATGCACTATTTCATGTTTACTGTGTCCCACGCACCCTCACATTGACGAATTAACGCAGAAATGGCGTCGCTATGACATGCTATAGGAGCCATGCCTTCTGTTTCCCAATCGAGTATTGTTTCCCCGAAAACGAAAGGGCTGTCTGCTAGGAGTGGATTATCTCTTTTCCGATGCACTATTTCATGTTTACTGTGTCCCACGCACCCTCACATTGACGAATTAACGCAGAAATGGCGTCGCTATGACATGCTATAGGAGCCATGCCTTCTGTTTCCCAATCGAGTATTGTTTCCCCGAAAACGAAAGGGCTGTGTGCTAGGAGTGGATTATCTCTTTTCCGATGCACTATTTCATGTTTACTGTGTCCCACGCACCCTCACATTGACGAATTAACGCAGAAATGGCGTCGCTATGACATGCCATAGGAGCCATGCCTTCTGTTTCCCAATCGAGTATTGTTTCCCCGAAAACGAAAGGGCTGTCTGCTAGGAGTGGATTATCTCTTTTCCGATGCACTATTTCATGTTTACTGTGTCCCACGCACCCTCACATTGACGAATTAACGCAGAAATGGCGTCGCTATGACATGCTATAGGAGCCATGCCTTCTGTTTCCCAATCGAGTATTGTTTCCCCGAAAACGAAAGGGCTGTCTGCTAGGAGTGGATTATCTCTTTTCCGATGCACTATTTCATGTTTACTGTGTCCCACGCACCCTCACATTGACGAATTAACGCAGAAATGGCGTCGCTATGACATGCTATAGGAGCCATGCCTTCTGTTTCCCAATCGAGTATTGTTTCCCCGAAAACGAAAGGGCTGTCTGCTAGGAGTGGATTATCTCTTTTCCGATGCACTATTTCATGTTTACTGTGTCCCACGCACCCTCACATTGACGAATTAACGCAGAAATGGCGTCGCTATGACATACTATAGGAGCCATGCCTTCTGTTTCCCAATCGAGTATTGTTTCCCCGGCAACGAAAGGGCTGTCTGCTAGGAGTGGATTATCTCTTTTCCGATGCACTATTTCATGTTTACTGTGTCCCACGCACCCTCACATTGACGAATTAACGCAGAAATGGCGTCGCTATGACATACTATAGGAGCCATGCCTTCTGTTTCCCAATCGAGTATTGTTTCCCCGAAAACGAAAGGGCTGTCTGCTAGGAGTGGATTATCTCTTTTCCGATGCACTATTTCATGTTTACTGTGTCCCACGCACCCTCACATTGACGAATTAACGCAGAAATGGCGTCGCTATGACATGCTATAGGAGCCATGCCTTCTGTTTCCCAATCGAGTATTGTTTCCCCGAAAACGAAAGGGCTGTCTGCTAGGAGTGGATTATCTCTTTTCCGATGCACTATTTCATGTTTACTGTGTCCCACGCACCCTCACATTGACGAATTAACGCAGAAATGGCGTCGCTATGACATGCTATAGGAGCCATGCCTTCTGTTTCCCAATCGAGTATTGTTTCCCCGAAAACGAAAGGGCTGTCTGCTAGGAGTGGATTATCTCTTTTCCGATGCACTATTTCATGTTTACTGTGTCCCACGCACCCTCACATTGACGAATTAACGCAGAAATGGCGTCGCTATGACATGCTATAGGAGCCATGCCTTCTGTTTCCCAATCGAGTATTGTTTCCCCGAAAACGAAAGGGCTGTCTGCTAGGAGTGGATTATCTCTTTTCCGATGCACTATTTCATGTTTACTGTGTCCCACGCACCCTCACATTGACGAATTAACGCAGAAATGGCGTCGCTATGACATACTATAGGAGCCATGCCTTCTGTTTCCCAATCGAGTATTGTTTCCCCGGCAACGAAAGGGCTGTCTGCTAGGAGTGGATTATCTCTTTTCCGATGCACTATTTCATGTTTACTGTGTCCCACGCACCCTCACATTGACGAATTAACGCAGAAATGGCGTCGCTATGACATGCTATAGGAGCCATGCCTTCTGTTTCCCAATCGAGTATTGTTTCCCCGAAAACGAAAGGGCTGTCTGCTAGGAGTGGATTATCTCTTTTCCGATGCACTATTTCATGTTTACTGTGTCCCACGCACCCTCACATTGACGAATTAACGCAGAAATGGCGTCGCTATGACATGCTATAGGAGCCATGCCTTCTGTTTCCCAATCGAGTATTGTTTCCCCGAAAACGAAAGGGCTGTCTGCTAGGAGTGGATTATCTCTTTTCCGATGCACTATTTCATGTTTACTGTGTCCCACGCACCCTCACATTGACGAATTAACGCAGAAATGGCGTCGCTATGACATGCTATAGGAGCCATGCCTTCTGTTTCCCAATCGAGTATTGTTTCCCCGAAAACGAAAGGGCTGTCTGCTAGGAGTGGATTATCTCTTTTCCGATGCACTATTTCATGTTTACTGTGTCCCACGCACCCTCACATTGACGAATTAACGCAGAAATGGCGTCGCTATGACATGCTATAGGAGCCATGCCTTCTGTTTCCCAATCGAGTATTGTTTCCCCGAAAACGAAAGGGCTGTCTGCTAGGAGTGGATTATCTCTTTTCCGATGCACTATTTCATGTTTACTGTGTCCCACGCACCCTCACATTGACGAATTAACGCAGAAATGGCGTCGCTATGACATACTATAGGAGCCATGCCTTCTGTTTCCCAATCGAGTATTGTTTCCCCGGCAACGAAAGGGCTGTCTGCTAGGAGTGGATTATCTCTTTTCCGATGCACTATTTCATGTTTACTGTGTCCCACGCACCCTCACATTGACGAATTAACGCAGAAATGGCGTCGCTATGACATGCTATAGGAGCCATGCCTTCTGTTTCCCAATCGAGTATTGTTTCCCCGAAAACGAAAGGGCTGTGTGCTAGGAGTGGATTATCTCTTTTCCGATGCACTATTTCATGTTTACTGTGTCCCACGCACCCTCACATTGACGAATTAACGCAGAAATGGCGTCGCTATGACATGCTATAGGAGCCATGCCTTCTGTTTCCCAATCGAGTATTGTTTCCCCGAAAACGAAAGGGCTGTCTGCTAGGAGTGGATTATCTCTTTTCCGATGCACTATTTCATGTTTACTGTGTCCCACGCACCCTCACATTGACGAATTAACGCAGAAATGGCGTCGCTATGACATGCTATAGGAGCCATGCCTTCTGTTTCCCAATCGAGTATTGTTTCCCCGAAAACGAAAGGGCTGTCTGCTAGGAGTGGATTATCTCTTTTCCGATGCACTATTTCATGTTTACTGTGTCCCACGCACCCTCACATTGACGAATTAACGCAGAAATGGCGTCGCTATGACATGCTATAGGAGCCATGCCTTCTGTATCCCAATCGAGTATTGTTTCCCCGAAAACGAAAGGGCTGTCTGCTAGGAGTGGATTATCTCTTTTACGATGCACTATTTCATGCTTACTGTGTCCCACGCACCCTCACATTGACGAATTAACGCAGAAATGGCGTCGCTATGACATGCTATAGGAGCCATGCCTTCTGTATCCCAATCGAGTATTGTTTCCACGAAAACGAAAGGGCTGTCTGCTAGGAGTGGATTATCTCTTTTACGATGCACTATTTCATGCTTACTGTGTCCCACGCACCCTCACATTGACGAATTAACGCAGAATTTACGTCGCTATGACATACTATAGGAGCCATGCCTTCTGTTTCCCAATCGAGTATTGTTTCCCCGAAAACGAAAGGGCTGTGTGCTAGGAGTGGATTATCTCTTTTCCGATGCACTATTTCATGTTTACTGTGTCCCACGCACCCTCACATTGACGAATTAACGCAGAATTTACGTCGCTATGACATACTATAGGAGCCATGCCTTCTGTTTCCCAATCGAGTATTGTTTCCCCGAAAACGAAAGGGCTGTCTGCTAGGAGTGGATTATCTCTTTTCCGATGCACTATTTCATGTTTACTGTGTCCCACGCACCCTCACATTGACGAATTAACGCAGAAATGGCGTCGCTATGACATGCTATAGGAGCCATGCCTTCTGTTTCCCAATCGAGTATTGTTTCCCCGAAAACGAAAGGGCTGTCTGCTAGGAGTGGATTATCTCTTTTCCGATGCACTATTTCATGTTTACTGTGTCCCACGCACCCTCACATTGACGAATTAACGCAGAAATGGCGTCGCTATGACATACTATAGGAGCCATGCCTTCTGTTTCCCAATCGAGTATTGTTTCCCCGGCAACGAAAGGGCTGTCTGCTAGGAGTGGATTATCTCTTTTCCGATGCACTATTTCATGTTTACTGTGTCCCACGCACCCTCACATTGACGAATTAACGCAGAAATGGCGTCGCTATGACATGCTATAGGAGCCATGCCTTCTGTTTCCCAATCGAGTATTGTTTCCCCGAAAACGAAAGGGCTGTGTGCTAGGAGTGGATTATCTCTTTTCCGATGCACTATTTCATGTTTACTGTGTCCCACGCACCCTCACATTGACGAATTAACGCAGAAATGGCGTCGCTATGACATGCTATAGGAGCCATGCCTTCTGTTTCCCAATCGAGTATTGTTTCCCCGAAAACGAAAGGGCTGTCTGCTAGGAGTGGATTATCTCTTTTCCGATGCACTATTTCATGTTTACTGTGTCCCACGCACCCTCACATTGACGAATTAACGCAGAAATGGCGTCGCTATGACATGCTATAGGAGCCATGCCTTCTGTTTCCCAATCGAGTATTGTTTCCCCGAAAACGAAAGGGCTGTCTGCTAGGAGTGGATTATCTCTTTTCCGATGCACTATTTCATGTTTACTGTGTCCCACGCACCCTCACATTGACGAATTAACGCAGAAATGGCGTCGCTATGACATGCTATAGGAGCCATGCCTTCTGTATCCCAATCGAGTATTGTTTCCCCGAAAACGAAAGGGCTGTCTGCTAGGAGTGGATTATCTCTTTTACGATGCACTATTTCATGCTTACTGTGTCCCACGCACCCTCACATTGACGAATTAACGCAGAAATGGCGTCGCTATGACATGCTATAGGAGCCATGCCTTCTGTATCCCAATCGAGTATTGTTTCCACGAAAACGAAAGGGCTGTCTGCTAGGAGTGGATTATCTCTTTTACGATGCACTATTTCATGCTTACTGTGTCCCACGCACCCTCACATTGACGAATTAACGCAGAATGTACGTCGCTATGACATACTATAGGAGCCATGCCTTCTGTTTCCCAATCGAGTATTGTTTCCCCGAAAACGAAAGGGCTGTGTGCTAGGAGTGGATTATCTCTTTTCCGATGCACTATTTCATGTTTACTGTGTCCCACGCACCCTCACATTGACGAATTAACGCAGAATTTACGTCGCTATGACATACTATAGGAGCCATGCCTTCTGTTTCCCAATCGAGTATTGTTTCCCCGAAAACGAAAGGGCTGTCTGCTAGGAGTGGATTATCTCTTTTGCACTATTTCATGTTTACTGTGTCCCACGCACCCTCACATTGACGAATTAACGCAGAAATGGCGTCGCTATGACATGCTATAGGAGCCATGCCTTCTGTTTCCCAATCGAGTATTGTTTCCCCGAAAACGAAAGGGCTGTCTGCTAGGAGTGGATTATCTCTTTTCCGATGCACTATTTCATGTTTACTGTGTCCCACGCACCCTCACATTGACGAATTAACGCAGAAATGGCGTCGCTATGACATGCTATAGGAGCCATGCCTTCTGTATCCCAATCGAGTATTGTTTCCCCGAAAACGAAAGGGCTGTCTGCTAGGAGTGGATTATCTCTTTTACGATGCACTATTTCATGCTTACTGTGTCCCACGCACCCTCACATTGACGAATTAACGCAGAAATGGCGTCGCTATGACATGCTATAGGAGCCATGCCTTCTGTATCCCAATCGAGTATTGTTTCCACGAAAACGAAAGGGCTGTCTGCTAGGAGTGGATTATCTCTTTTACGATGCACTATTTCATGCTTACTGTGTCCCACGCACCCTCACATTGACGAATTAACGCAGAATTTACGTCGCTATGACATACTATAGGAGCCATGCCTTCTGTTTCCCAATCGAGTATTGTTTCCCCGAAAACGAAAGGGCTGTGTGCTAGGAGTGGATTATCTCTTTTCCGATGCACTATTTCATGTTTACTGTGTCCCACGCACCCTCACATTGACGAATTAACGCAGAAATGGCGTCGCTATGACATGCTATAGGAGCCATGCCTTCTGTATCCCAATCGAGTATTGTTTCCACGAAAACGAAAGGGCTGTCTGCTAGGAGTGGATTATCTCTTTTCCGATGCACTATTTCATGTTTACTGTGTCCCACGCACCCTCACATTGACGAATTAACGCAGAAATGGCGTCGCTATGACATGCTATAGGAGCCATGCCTTCTGTATCCCAATCGAGTATTGTTTCCCCGAAAACGAAAGGGCTGTCTGCTAGGAGTGGATTATCTCTTTTACGATGCACTATTTCATGCTTACTGTGTCCCACGCACCCTCACATTGACGAATTAACGCAGAAATGGCGTCGCTATGACATGCTATAGGAGCCATGCCTTCTGTATCCCAATCGAGTATTGTTTCCACGAAAACGAAAGGGCTGTCTGCTAGGAGTGGATTATCTCTTTTACGATGCACTATTTCATGCTTACTGTGTCCCACGCACCCTCACATTGACGAATTAACGCAGAATTTACGTCGCTATGACATACTATAGGAGCCATGCCTTCTGTTTCCCAATCGAGTATTGTTTCCCCGAAAACGAAAGGGCTGTGTGCTAGGAGTGGATTATCTCTTTTCCGATGCACTATTTCATGTTTACTGTGTCCCACGCACCCTCACATTGACGAATTAACGCAGAAATGGCGTCGCTATGACATGCTATAGGAGCCATGCCTTCTGTATCCCAATCGAGTATTGTTTCCCCGAAAACGAAAGGGCTGTCTGCTAGGAGTGGATTATCTCTTTTCCGATGCACTATTTCATGTTTACTGTGTCCCACGCACCCTCACATTGACGAATTAACGCAGAAATGGCGTCGCTATGACATGCTATAGGAGCCATGCCTTCTGTATCCCAATCGAGTATTGTTTCCCCGAAAACGAAAGGGCTGTCTGCTAGGAGTGGATTATCTCTTTTCCGATGCACTATTTCATGTTTACTGTGTCCCACGCACCCTCACATTGACGAATTAACGCAGAAATGGCGTCGCTATGACATGCTATAGGAGCCATGCCTTCTGTTTCCCAATCGAGTATTGTTTCCCCGAAAACGAAAGGGCTGTCTGCTAGGAGTGGATTATCTCTTTTCCGATGCACTATTTCATGTTTACTGTGTCCCACGCACCCTCACATTGACGAATTAACGCAGAAATGGCGTCGCTATGACATGCTATAGGAGCCATGCCTTCTGTTTCCCAATCGAGTATTGTTTCCCCGAAAACGAAAGGGCTGTGTGCTAGGAGTGGATTATCTCTTTTCCGATGCACTATTTCATGTTTACTGTGTCCCACGCACCCTCACATTGACGAATTAACGCAGAAATGGCGTCGCTATGACATGCTATAGGAGCCATGCCTTCTGTTTCCCAATCGAGTATTGTTTCCCCGAAAACGAAAGGGCTGTCTGCTAGGAGTGGATTATCTCTTTTCCGATGCACTATTTCATGTTTACTGTGTCCCACGCACCCTCACATTGACGAATTAACGCAGAAATGGCGTCGCTATGACATGCTATAGGAGCCATGCCTTCTGTATCCCAATCGAGTATTGTTTCCCCGAAAACGAAAGGGCTGTCTGCTAGGAGTGGATTATCTCTTTTACGATGCACTATTTCATGCTTACTGTGTCCCACGCACCCTCACATTGACGAATTAACGCAGAATTTACGTCGCTATGACATACTATAGGAGCCATGCCTTCTGTTTCCCAATCGAGTATTGTTTCCCCGGCAACGAAAGGGCTGTCTGCTAGGAGTGGATTATCTCTTTTCCGATGCACTATTTCATGTTTACTGTGTCCCACGCACCCTCACATTGACGAATTAACGCAGAAATGGCGTCGCTATGACATGCTATAGGAGCCATGCCTTCTGTTACCCAATCGAGTATTGTTTCCCCGAAAACGAAAGGGCTGTGTGCTAGGAGTGGATTATCTCTTTTCCGATGCACTATTTCATGTTTACTGTGTCCCACGCACCCTCACATTGACGAATTAACGCAGAAATGGCGTCGCTATGACATGCTATAGGAGCCATGCCTTCTGTATCCCAATCGAGTATTGTTTCCACGAAAACGAAAGGGCTGTCTGCTAGGAGTGGATTATCTCTTTTACGATGCACTATTTCATGCTTACTGTGTCCCACGCACCCTCACATTGACGAATTAACGCAGAATTTACGTCGCTATGACATACTATAGGAGCCATGCCTTCTGTTTCCCAATCGAGTATTGTTTCCCCGAAAACGAAAGGGCTGTGTGCTAGGAGTGGATTATCTCTTTTCCGATGCACTATTTCATGTTTACTGTGTCCCACGCACCCTCACATTGACGAATTAACGCAGAAATGGCGTCGCTATGACATGCTATAGGAGCCATGCCTTCTGTATCCCAATCGAGTATTGTTTCCACGAAAACGAAAGGGCTGTCTGCTAGGAGTGGATTATCTCTTTTCCGATGCACTATTTCATGTTTACTGTGTCCCACGCACCCTCACATTGACGAATTAACGCAGAAATGGCGTCGCTATGACATGCTATAGGAGCCATGCCTTCTGTATCCCAATCGAGTATTGTTTCCCCGAAAACGAAAGGGCTGTCTGCTAGGAGTGGATTATCTCTTTTACGATGCACTATTTCATGCTTACTGTGTCCCACGCACCCTCACATTGACGAATTAACGCAGAAATGGCGTCGCTATGACATGCTATAGGAGCCATGCCTTCTGTATCCCAATCGAGTATTGTTTCCACGAAAACGAAAGGGCTGTCTGCTAGGAGTGGATTATCTCTTTTACGATGCACTATTTCATGCTTACTGTGTCCCACGCACCCTCACATTGACGAATTAACGCAGAATTTACGTCGCTATGACATACTATAGGAGCCATGCCTTCTGTTTCCCAATCGAGTATTGTTTCCCCGAAAACGAAAGGGCTGTGTGCTAGGAGTGGATTATCTCTTTTCCGATGCACTATTTCATGTTTACTGTGTCCCACGCACCCTCACATTGACGAATTAACGCAGAAATGGCGTCGCTATGACATGCTATAGGAGCCATGCCTTCTGTATCCCAATCGAGTATTGTTTCCACGAAAACGAAAGGGCTGTCTGCTAGGAGTGGATTATCTCTTTTCCGATGCACTATTTCATGTTTACTGTGTCCCACGCACCCTCACATTGACGAATTAACGCAGAAATGGCGTCGCTATGACATGCTATAGGAGCCATGCCTTCTGTATCCCAATCGAGTATTGTTTCCCCGAAAACGAAAGGGCTGTCTGCTAGGAGTGGATTATCTCTTTTCCGATGCACTATTTCATGTTTACTGTGTCCCACGCACCCTCACATTGACGAATTAACGCAGAAATGGCGTCGCTATGACATGCTATAGGAGCCATGCCTTCTGTTTCCCAATCGAGTATTGTTTCCCCGAAAACGAAAGGGCTGTCTGCTAGGAGTGGATTATCTCTTTTCCGATGCACTATTTCATGTTTACTGTGTCCCACGCACCCTCACATTGACGAATTAACGCAGAAATGGCGTCGCTATGACATGCTATAGGAGCCATGCCTTCTGTATCCCAATCGAGTATTGTTTCCCCGAAAACGAAAGGGCTGTCTGCTAGGAGTGGATTATCTCTTTTACGATGCACTATTTCATGCTTACTGTGTCCCACGCACCCTCACATTGACGAATTAACGCAGAATTTACGTCGCTATGACATACTATAGGAGCCATGCCTTCTGTTTCCCAATCGAGTATTGTTTCCCCGAAAACGAAAGGGCTGTGTGCTAGGAGTGGATTATCTCTTTTCCGATGCACTATTTCATGTTTACTGTGTCCCACGCACCCTCACATTGACGAATTAACGCAGAAATGGCGTCGCTATGACATGCTATAGGAGCCATGCCTTCTGTATCCCAATCGAGTATTGTTTCCCCGAAAACGAAAGGGCTGTCTGCTAGGAGTGGATTATCTCTTTTCCGATGCACTATTTCATGTTTACTGTGTCCCACGCACCCTCACATTGACGAATTAACGCAGAAATGGCGTCGCTATGACATGCTATAGGAGCCATGCCTTCTGTATCCCAATCGAGTATTGTTTCCCCGAAAACGAAAGGGCTGTCTGCTAGGAGTGGATTATCTCTTTTCCGATGCACTATTTCATGTTTACTGTGTCCCACGCACCCTCACATTGACGAATTAACGCAGAAATGGCGTCGCTATGACATGCTATAGGAGCCATGCCTTCTGTTTCCCAATCGAGTATTGTTTCCCCGAAAACGAAAGGGCTGTCTGCTAGGAGTGGATTATCTCTTTTCCGATGCACTATTTCATGTTTACTGTGTCCCACGCACCCTCACATTGACGAATTAACGCAGAAATGGCGTCGCTATGACATGCTATAGGAGCCATGCCTTCTGTTTCCCAATCGAGTATTGTTTCCCCGAAAACGAAAGGGCTGTGTGCTAGGAGTGGATTATCTCTTTTCCGATGCACTATTTCATGTTTACTGTGTCCCACGCACCCTCACATTGACGAATTAACGCAGAAATGGCGTCGCTATGACATGCTATAGGAGCCATGCCTTCTGTTTCCCAATCGAGTATTGTTTCCCCGAAAACGAAAGGGCTGTCTGCTAGGAGTGGATTATCTCTTTTCCGATGCACTATTTCATGTTTACTGTGTCCCACGCACCCTCACATTGACGAATTAACGCAGAAATGGCGTCGCTATGACATGCTATAGGAGCCATGCCTTCTGTATCCCAATCGAGTATTGTTTCCCCGAAAACGAAAGGGCTGTCTGCTAGGAGTGGATTATCTCTTTTACGATGCACTATTTCATGCTTACTGTGTCCCACGCACCCTCACATTGACGAATTAACGCAGAATTTACGTCGCTATGACATACTATAGGAGCCATGCCTTCTGTTTCCCAATCGAGTATTGTTTCCCCGGCAACGAAAGGGCTGTCTGCTAGGAGTGGATTATCTCTTTTCCGATGCACTATTTCATGTTTACTGTGTCCCACGCACCCTCACATTGACGAATTAACGCAGAAATGGCGTCGCTATGACATGCTATAGGAGCCATGCCTTCTGTTACCCAATCGAGTATTGTTTCCCCGAAAACGAAAGGGCTGTGTGCTAGGAGTGGATTATCTCTTTTCCGATGCACTATTTCATGTTTACTGTGTCCCACGCACCCTCACATTGACGAATTAACGCAGAAATGGCGTCGCTATGACATGCTATAGGAGCCATGCCTTCTGTTTCCCAATCGAGTATTGTTTCCCCGAAAACGAAAGGGCTGTCTGCTAGGAGTGGATTATCTCTTTTCCGATGCACTATTTCATGTTTACTGTGTCCCACGCACCCTCACATTGACGAATTAACGCAGAAATGGCGTCGCTATGACATGCTATAGGAGCCATGCCTTCTGTTTCCCAATCGAGTATTGTTTCCCCGAAAACGAAAGGGCTGTCTGCTAGGAGTGGATTATCTCTTTTCCGATGCACTATTTCATGTTTACTGTGTCCCACGCACCCTCACATTGACGAATTAACGCAGAAATGGCGTCGCTATGACATACTATAGGAGCCATGCCTTCTGTTTCCCAATCGAGTATTGTTTCCCCGGCAACGAAAGGGCTGTCTGCTAGGAGTGGATTATCTCTTTTCCGATGCACTATTTCATGTTTACTGTGTCCCACGCACCCTCACATTGACGAATTAACGCAGAAATGGCGTCGCTATGACATGCTATAGGAGCCATGCCTTCTGTTTCCCAATCGAGTATTGTTTCCCCGAAAACGAAAGGGCTGTCTGCTAGGAGTGGATTATCTCTTTTCCGATGCACTATTTCATGTTTACTGTGTCCCACGCACCCTAACATTGACGAATTAACGCAGAAATGGCGTCGCTATGACATGCTATAGGAGCCATGCCTTCTGTTTCCCAATCGAGTATTGTTTCCCCGAAAACGAAAGGGCTGTGTGCTAGGAGTGGATTATCTCTTTTCCGATGCACTATTTCATGTTTACTGTGTCCCACGCACCCTCACATTGACGAATTAACGCAGAAATGGCGTCGCTATGACATGCTATAGGAGCCATGCCTTCTGTTTCCCAATCGAGTATTGTTTCCCCGAAAACGAAAGGGCTGTCTGCTAGGAGTGGATTATCTCTTTTCCGATGCACTATTTCATGTTTACTGTGTCCCACGCACCCTCACATTGACGAATTAACGCAGAAATGGCGTCGCTATGACATGCTATAGGAGCCATGCCTTCTGTTTCCCAATCGAGTATTGTTTCCCCGAAAACGAAAGGGCTGTCTGCTAGGAGTGGATTATCTCTTTTCCGATGCACTATTTCATGTTTACTGTGTCCCACGCACCCTCACATTGACGAATTAACGCAGAAATGGCGTCGCTATGACATGCTATAGGAGCCATGCCTTCTGTTTCCCAATCGAGTATTGTTTCCCCGAAAACGAAAGGGCTGTCTGCTAGGAGTGGATTATCTCTTTTCCGATGCACTATTTCATGTTTACTGTGTCCCACGCACCCTCACATTGACGAATTAACGCAGAAATGGCGTCGCTATGACATGCTATAGGAGCCATGCCTTCTGTTTCCCAATCGAGTATTGTTTCCCCGAAAACGAAAGGGCTGTCTGCTAGGAGTGGATTATCTCTTTTCCGATGCACTATTTCATGTTTACTGTGTCCCACGCACCCTCACATTGACGAATTAACGCAGAAATGGCGTCGCTATGACATACTATAGGAGCCATGCCTTCTGTTTCCCAATCGAGTATTGTTTCCCCGGCAACGAAAGGGCTGTCTGCTAGGAGTGGATTATCTCTTTTCCGATGCACTATTTCATGTTTACTGTGTCCCACGCACCCTCACATTGACGAATTAACGCAGAAATGGCGTCGCTATGACATGCTATAGGAGCCATGCCTTCTGTTTCCCAATCGAGTATTGTTTCCCCGAAAACGAAAGGGCTGTCTGCTAGGAGTGGATTATCTCTTTTCCGATGCACTATTTCATGTTTACTGTGTCCCACGCACCCTCACATTGACGAATTAACGCAGAAATGGCGTCGCTATGACATGCTATAGGAGCCATGCCTTCTGTTTCCCAATCGAGTATTGTTTCCCCGAAAACGAAAGGGCTGTGTGCTAGGAGTGGATTATCTCTTTTCCGATGCACTATTTCATGTTTACTGTGTCCCACGCACCCTCACATTGACGAAATAACGCAGAAATGGCGTCGCTATGACATGCTATAGGAGCCATGCCTTCTGTTTCCCAATCGAGTATTGTTTCCCCGAAAACGAAAGGGCTGTCTGCTAGGAGTGGATTATCTCTTTTCCGATGCACTATTTCATGTTTACTGTGTCCCACGCACCCTCAAATTGACGAATTAACGCAGAAATGGCGTCGCTATGACATGCTATAGGACCCATGCCTTCTGTTTCCCAATCGAGTATTGTTTCCCCGAAAACGAAAGGGCTGTCTGCTAGGAGTGGATTATCTCTTTTCCGATGCACTATTTCATGTTTACTGTGTCCCACGCACCCTCACATTGACGAATTAACGCAGAAATGGCGTCGCTATGACATGCTATAGGAGCCATGCCTTCTGTATCCCAATCGAGTATTGTTTCCCCGAAAACGAAAGGGCTGTCTGCTAGGAGTGGATTATCTCTTTTCCGATGTACTATTTCATGTTTACTGTGTCCCACGCACCCTCACATTGACGAATTAACGCAGAAATGGCGTCGCTATGACATACTACAGGAGCCATGCCTTCTGTTTCCCAATCGAGTATTGTTTCCCCGAAAACGAAAGGGCTGTCTGCTAGGAGTGGATTATCTCTTTTCCGATGCACTATTTCATGTTTACTGTGTCCCACGCACCCTCACATTGACGAATTAACGCAGAAATGGCGTCGCTATGACATGCTATAGGAGCCATGCCTTCTGTTTCCCAATCGAGTATTGTTTCCCCGAAAACGAAAGGGCTGTCTGCTAGGAGTGGATTATCTCTTTTCCGATGCACTATTTCATGTTTACTGTGTCCCACGCACCCTCACATTGACGAATTAACGCAGAAATGGCGTCGCTATGACATGCTATAGGAGCCATGCCTTCTGTTTCCCAATCGAGTATTGTTTCCCCGAAAACGAAAGGGCTGTGTGCTAGGAGTGGATTATCTCTTTTCCGATGCACTATTTTATGTTTACTGTGTCCCACGCACCCTCACATTGACGAATTAACGCAGAAATGGCGTCGCTATGACATGCTATAGGAGCCATGCCTTCTGTTTCCCAATCGAGTATTGTTTCCGCGGCAACGAAAGGGCTGTCTGCTAGGAGTGGATTATCTCTTTTCCGATGCACTATTTCATGTTTACTGTGTCCCACGCACCCTCACATTGACGAATTAACGCAGAAATGGCGTCGCTATGACATGCTATAGGAGCCATGCCTTCTGTTTCCCAATCGAGTATTGTTTCCCCGAAAACGAAAGGGCTGTCTGCTAGGAGTGGATTATCTCTTTTCCGATGCACTATTTCATGTTTACTGTGTCCCACGCACCCTCACATTGACGAATTAACGCAGAAATGGCGTCGCTATGACATGCTATAGGAGCCATGCCATCTGTTTCCCAATCGAGTATTGTTTCCCCGAAAACGAAAGGGCTGTGTGCTAGGAGTGGATTATCTCTTTTCCGATGCACTATTTCATGTTTACTGTGTCCCACGCACCCTCACATTGACGAATTAACGCAGAAATGGCGTCGCTATGACATACTATAGGAGCCATGCCTTCTGTTTCCCAATCGAGTATTGTTTCCCCGGCAACGAAAGGGCTGTCTGCTAGGAGTGGATTATCTCTTTTCCGATGCACTATTTCATGTTTACTGTGTCCCACGCACCCTCACATTGACGAATTAACGCAGAAATGGCGTCGCTATGACATGCTATAGGAGCCATGCCTTCTGTTTCCCAATCGAGTATTGTTTCCCCGAAAACGAAAGGGCTGTCTGCTAGGAGTGGATTATCTCTTTTCCGATGCACTATTTCATGTTTACTGTGTCCCACGCACCCTCACATTGACGAATTAACGCAGAAATGGCGTCGCTATGACATGCTATAGGAGCCATGCCATCTGTTTCCCAATCGAGTATTGTTTCCCCGAAAACGAAAGGGCTGTGTGCTAGGAGTGGATTATCTCTTTTCCGATGCACTATTTCATGTTTACTGTGTCCCACGCACCCTCACATTGACGAATTAACGCAGAAATGGCGTCGCTATGACATGCTATAGGAGCCATGCCTTCTGTTTCCCAATCGAGTATTGTTTCCCCGAAAACGAAAGGGCTGTCTGCTAGGAGTGGATTATCTCTTTTCCGATGCACTATTTCATGTTTACTGTGTCCCACGCACCCTCACATTGACGAATTAACGCAGAAATGGCGTCGCTATGACATGCTATAGGAGCCATGCCATCTGTTTCCCAATCGAGTATTGTTTCCCCGAAAACGAAAGGGCTGTGTGCTAGGAGTGGATTATCTCTTTTCCGATGCACTATTTCATGTTTACTGTGTCCCACGCACCCTCACATTGACGAATTAACGCAGAAATGGCGTCGCTATGACATACTATAGGAGCCATGCCTTCTGTTTCCCAATCGAGTATTGTTTCCCCGGCAACGAAAGGGCTGTCTGCTAGGAGTGGATTATCTCTTTTCCGATGCACTATTTCATGTTTACTGTGTCCCACGCACCCTCACATTGACGAATTAACGCAGAAATGGCGTCGCTATGACATGCTATAGGAGCCATGCCTTCTGTTTCCCAATCGAGTATTGTTTCCCCGAAAACGAAAGGGCTGTCTGCTAGGAGTGGATTATCTCTTTTCCGATGCACTATTTCATGTTTACTGTGTCCCACGCACCCTCACATTGACGAATTAACGCAGAAATGGCGTCGCTATGACATACTATAGGAGCCATGCCTTCTGTTTCCCAATCGAGTATTGTTTCCCCGGCAACGAATGGGCTGTCTGCTAGGAGTGGATTATCTCTTTTCCGATGCACTATTTCATGTTTACTGTGTCCCACGCACCCTCACATTGACGAATTAACGCAGAAATGGCGTCGCTATGACATGCTATAGGAGCCATGCCTTCTGTTTCCCAATCGAGTATTGTTTCCCCGAAAACGAAAGGGCTGTGTGCTAGGAGTGGATTATCTCTTTTCCGATGCACTATTTCATGTTTACTGTGTCCCACGCACCCTCACATTGACGAATTAACGCAGAAATGGCGTCGCTATGACATACTATAGGAGCCATGCCTTCTGTTTCCCAATCGAGTATTGTTTCCCCGGCAACGAAAGGGCTGTCTGCTAGGAGTGGATTATCTCTTTTCCGATGCACTATTTCATGTTTACTGTGTCCCACGCACCCTCACATTGACGAATTAACGCAGAAATGGCGTCGCTATGACATGCTATAGGAGCCATGCCTTCTGTTTCCCAATCGAGTATTGTTTCCCCGAAAACGAAAGGGCTGTCTGCTAGGAGTGGATTATCTCTTTTCCGATGCACTATTTCATGTTTACTGTGTCCCACGCACCCTCACATTGACGAATTAACGCAGAAATGGCGTCGCTATGACATGCTATAGGAGCCATGCCTTCTGTTTCCCAATCGAGTATTGTTTCCCCGAAAACGAAAGGGCTGTCTGCTAGGAGTGGATTATCTCTTTTCCGATGCACTATTTCATGTTTACTGTGTCCCACGCACCCTCACATTGACGAATTAACGCAGAAATGGCGTCGCTATGACATGCTATAGGAGCCATGCCTTCTGTTTCCCAATCGAGTATTGTTTCCCCGAAAACGAAAGGGCTGTGTGCTAGGAGTGGATTATCTCTTTTCCGATGCACTATTTTATGTTTACTGTGTCCCACGCACCCTCACATTGACGAATTAACGCAGAAATGGCGTCGCTATGACATGCTATAGGAGCCATGCCTTCTGTTTCCCAATCGAGTATTGTTTCCCCGAAAACGAAAGGGCTGTGTGCTAGGAGTGGATTATCTCTTTTCCGATGCACTATTTCATGTTTACTGTGTCCCACGCACCCTCACATTGACGAATTAACGCAGAAATGGCGTCGCTATGACATGCTATAGGAGCCATGCCTTCTGTTTCCCAATCGAGTATTGTTTCCCCGAAAACGAAAGGGCTGTGTGCTAGGAGTGGATTATCTCTTTTCCGATGCACTATTTTATGTTTACTGTGTCCCACGCACCCTCACATTGACGAATTAACGCAGAAATGGCGTCGCTATGACATGCTATAGGAGCCATGCCTTCTGTTTCCCAATCGAGTATTGTTTCCCCGAAAACGAAAGGGCTGTGTGCTAGGAGTGGATTATCTCTTTTCCGATGCACTATTTTATGTTTACTGTGTCCCACGCACCCTCACATTGACGAATTAACGCAGAAATGGCGTCGCTATGACATGCTATAGGAGCCATGCCTTCTGTTTCCCAATCGAGTATTGTTTCCCCGAAAACGAAAGGGCTGTGTGCTAGGAGTGGATTATCTCTTTTCCGATGCACTATTTCATGTTTACTGTGTCCCACGCACCCTCACATTGACGAATTAACGCAGAAATGGCGTCGCTATGACATGCTATAGGAGCCATGCCTTCTGTTTCCCAATCGAGTATTGTTTCCCCGAAAACGAAAGGGCTGTGTGCTAGGAGTGGATTATCTCTTTTCCGATGCACTATTTCATGTTTACTGTGTCCCACGCACCCTCACATTGACGAATTAACGCAGAAATGGCGTCGCTATGACATGCTATAGGAGCCATGCCTTCTGTTTCCCAATCGAGTATTGTTTCCCCGAAAACGAAAGGGCTGTGTGCTAGGAGTGGATTATCTCTTTTCCGATGCACTATTTCATGTTTACTGTGTCCCACGCACCCTCACATTGACGAATTAACGCAGAAATGGCGTCGCTATGACATGCTATAGGAGCCATGCCTTCTGTTTCCCAATCGAGTATTGTTTCCCCGAAAACGAAAGGGCTGTGTGCTAGGAGTGGATTATCTCTTTTCCGATGCACTATTTCATGTTTACTGTGTCCCACGCACCCTCACATTGACGAATTAACGCAGAAATGGCGTCGCTATGACATGCTATAGGAGCCATGCCTTCTGTTTCCCAATCGAGTATTGTTTCCCCGAAAACGAAAGGGCTGTGTGCTAGGAGTGGATTATCTCTTTTCCGATGCACTATTTCATGTTTACTGTGTCCCACGCACCCTCACATTGACGAATTAACGCAGAAATGGCGTCGCTATGACATACTATAGGAGCCATGCCTTCTGTTTCCCAATCGAGTATTGTTTCCCCGGCAACGAAAGGGCTGTCTGCTAGGAGTGGATTATCTCTTTTCCGATGCACTATTTCTTGTTTACTGTGTCCCACGCACCCTCACATTGACGAATTAACGCAGAAATGGCGTCGCTATGACATGCTATAGGAGCCATGCCTTCTGTTTCCCAATCGAGTATTGTTTCCCCGAAAACGAAAGGGCTGTGTGCTAGGAGTGGATTATCTCTTTTCCGATGCACTATTTTATGTTTACTGTGTCCCACGCACCCTCACATTGACGAATTAACGCAGAAATGGCGTCGCTATGACATGCTATAGGAGCCATGCCTTCTGTTTCCCAATCGAGTATTGTTTCCCCGAAAACGAAAGGGCTGTCTGCTAGGAGTGGATTATCTCTTTTCCGATGCACTATTTCATGTTTACTGTGTCCCACGCACCCTCACATTGACGAATTAACGCAGAAATGGCGTCGCTATGACATGCTATAGGAGCCATGCCTTCTGTTTCCCAATCGAGTATTGTTTCCCCGAAAACGAAAGGGCTGTGTGCTAGGAGTGGATTATCTCTTTTCCGATGCACTATTTCATGTTTACTGTGTCCCACGCACCCTCACATTGACGAATTAACGCAGAAATGGCGTCGCTATGACATGCTATAGGAGCCATGCCTTCTGTTTCCCAATCGAGTATTGTTTCCGCGGCAACGAAAGGGCTGTCTGCTAGGAGTGGATTATCTCTTTTCCGATGCACTATTTCATGTTTACTGTGTCCCACGCACCCTCACATTGACGAATTAACGCAGAAATGGCGTCGCTATGACATGCTATAGGAGCCATGCCTTCTGTTTCCCAATCGAGTATTGTTTCCCCGAAAACGAAAGGGCTGTGTGCTAGGAGTGGATTATCTCTTTTCCGATGCACTATTTCATGTTTACTGTGTCCCACGCACCCTCACATTGATGAATTAACGCAGAAATGGCGTCGCTATGACATGCTATAGGAGCCATGCCTTCTGTTTCCCAATCGAGTATTGTTTCCCCGAAAACGAAAGGGCTGTCTGCTAGGAGTGGATTATCTCTTTTCCGATGCACTATTTCATGTTTACTGTGTCCCACGCACCCTCACATTGACGAATTAACGCAGAAATGGCGTCGCTATGACATGCTATAGGAGCCATGCCTTCTGTTTCCCAATCGAGTATTGTTTCCCCGAAAACGAAAGGGGCTGTGTGCTAGGAGTGGATTATCTCTTTTCCGATGCACTATTTTATGTTTACTGTGTCCCACGCACCCTCACATTGACGAATTAACGCAGAAATGGCGTCGCTATGACATGCTATAGGAGCCATGCCTTCTGTTTCCCAATCGAGTATTGTTTCCGCGGCAACGAAAGGGCTGTCTGCTAGGAGTGGATTATCTCTTTTCCGATGCACTATTTCATGTTTACTGTGTCCCACGCACCCTCACATTGACGAATTAACGCAGAAATGGCGTCGCTATGACATGCTATAGGAGCCATGCCTTCTGTTTCCCAATCGAGTATTGTTTCCCCGAAAACGAAAGGGCTGTCTGCTAGGAGTGGATTATCTCTTTTCCGATGCACTATTTCATGTTTACTGTGTCCCACGCACCCTCACATTGACGAATTAACGCAGAAATGGCGTCGCTATGACATGCTATAGGAGCCATGCCTTCTGTTTCCCAATCGAGTATTGTTTCCCCGAAAACGAAAGGGCTGTGTGCTAGGAGTGGATTATCTCTTTTCCGATGCACTATTTCATGTTTACTGTGTCCCACGCACCCTCACATTGACGAATTAACGCAGAAATGGCGTCGCTATGACATACTATAGGAGCCATGCCTTCTGTTTCCCAATCGAGTATTGTTTCCCCGGCAACGAAAGGGCTGTCTGCTAGGAGTGGATTATCTCTTTTCCGATGCACTATTTCATGTTTACTGTGTCCCACGCACCCTCACATTGACGAATTAACGCAGAAATGGCGTCGCTATGACATGCTATAGGAGCCATGCCTTCTGTTTCCCAATCGAGTATTGTTTCCCCGAAAACGAAAGGGCTGTGTGCTAGGAGTGGATTATCTCTTTTCCGATGCACTATTTCATGTTTACTGTGTCCCACGCACCCTCACATTGACGAATTAACGCAGAAATGGCGTCGCTATGACATACTATAGGAGCCATGCCTTCTGTTTCCCAATCGAGTATTGTTTCCCCGGCAACGAAAGGGCTGTCTGCTAGGAGTGGATTATCTCTTTTCCGATGCACTATTTCATGTTTACTGTGTCCCACGCACCCTCACATTGACGAATTAACGCAGAAATGGCGTCGCTATGACATGCTATAGGAGCCATGCCTTCTGTTTCCCAATCGAGTATTGTTTCCCCGAAAACGAAAGGGCTGTGTGCTAGGAGTGGATTATCTCTTTTCCGATGCACTATTTCATGTTTACTGTGTCCCACGCACCCTCACATTGATGAATTAACGCAGAAATGGCGTCGCTATGACATGCTATAGGAGCCATGCCTTCTGTTTCCCAATCGAGTATTGTTTCCCCGAAAACGAAAGGGCTGTCTGCTAGGAGTGGATTATCTCTTTTCCGATGCACTATTTCATGTTTACTGTGTCCCACGCACCCTCACATTGACGAATTAACGCAGAAATGGCGTCGCTATGACATGCTATAGGAGCCATGCCTTCTGTTTCCCAATCGAGTATTGTTTCCCCGAAAACGAAAGGGCTGTGTGCTAGGAGTGGATTATCTCTTTTCCGATGCACTATTTTATGTTTACTGTGTCCCACGCACCCTCACATTGACGAATTAACGCAGAAATGGCGTCGCTATGACATGCTATAGGAGCCATGCCTTCTGTTTCCCAATCGAGTATTGTTTCCGCGGCAACGAAAGGGCTGTCTGCTAGGAGTGGATTATCTCTTTTCCGATGCACTATTTCATGTTTACTGTGTCCCACGCACCCTCACATTGACGAATTAACGCAGAAATGGCGTCGCTATGACATGCTATAGGAGCCATGCCTTCTGTTTCCCAATCGAGTATTGTTTCCCCGAAAACGAAAGGGCTGTCTGCTAGGAGTGGATTATCTCTTTTCCGATGCACTATTTCATGTTTACTGTGTCCCACGCACCCTCACATTGACGAATTAACGCAGAAATGGCGTCGCTATGACATGCTATAGGAGCCATGCCTTCTGTTTCCCAATCGAGTATTGTTTCCCCGAAAACGAAAGGGCTGTGTGCTAGGAGTGGATTATCTCTTTTCCGATGCACTATTTCATGTTTACTGTGTCCCACGCACCCTCACATTGACGAATTAACGCAGAAATGGCGTCGCTATGACATACTATAGGAGCCATGCCTTCTGTTTCCCAATCGAGAATTGTTTCCCCGGCAACGAAAGGGCTGTCTGCTAGGAGTGGATTATCTCTTTTCCGATGCACTATTTCATGTTTACTGTGTCCCACGCACCCTCACATTGACGAATTAACGCAGAAATGGCGTCGCTATGACATGCTATAGGAGCCATGCCTTCTGTTTCCCAATCGAGTATTGTTTCCCCGAAAACGAAAGGGCTGTGTGCTAGGAGTGGATTATCTCTTTTCCGATGCACTATTTCATGTTTACTGTGTCCCACGCACCCTCACATTGACGAATTAACGCAGAAATGGCGTCGCTATGACATACTATAGGAGCCATGCCTTCTGTTTCCCAATCGAGTATTGTTTCCCCGGCAACGAAAGGGCTGTCTGCTAGGAGTGGATTATCTCTTTTCCGATGCACTATTTCATGTTTACTGTGTCCCACGCACCCTCACATTGACGAATTAACGCAGAAATGGCGTCGCTATGACATGCTATAGGAGCCATGCCTTCTGTTTCCCAATCGAGTATTGTTTCCCCGAAAACGAAAGGGCTGTCTGCTAGGAGTGGATTATCTCTTTTCCGATGCACTATTTCATGTTTACTGTGTCCCACGCACCCTCACATTGACGAATTAACGCAGAAATGGCGTCGCTATGACATGCTATAGGAGCCATGCCTTCTGTTTCCCAATCGAGTATTGTTTCCCCGAAAACGAAAGGGCTGTGTGCTAGGAGTGGATTATCTCTTTTCCGATGCACTATTTCATGTTTACTGTGTCCCACGCACCCTCACATTGACGAATTAACGCAGAAATGGCGTCGCTATGACATACTATAGGAGCCATGCCTTCTGTTTCCCAATCGAGTATTGTTTCCCCGGCAACGAAAGGGCTGTCTGCTAGGAGTGGATTATCTCTTTTCCGATGCACTATTTCATGTTTACTGTGTCCCACGCACCCTCACATTGACGAATTAACGCAGAAATGGCGTCGCTATGACATGCTATAGGAGCCATGCCTTCTGTTTCCCAATCGAGTATTGTTTCCCCGAAAACGAAAGGGCTGTGTGCTAGGAGTGGATTATCTCTTTTCCGATGCACTATTTCATGTTTACTGTGTCCCACGCACCCTCACATTGACGAATTAACGCAGTAATGGCGTCGCTATGACATACTATAGGAGCCATGCCTTCTGTTTCCCAATCGAGTATTGTTTCCCCGGCAACGAAAGGGCTGTCTGCTAGGAGTGGATTATCTCTTTTCCGATGCACTATTTCATGTTTACTGTGTCCCACGCACCCTCACATTGACGAATTAACGCAGAAATGGCGTCGCTATGACATGCTATAGGAGCCATGCCTTCTGTTTCCCAATCGAGTATTGTTTCCCCGAAAACGAAAGGGCTGTCTGCTAGGAGTGGATTATCTCTTTTCCGATGCACTATTTCATGTTTACTGTATCCCACGCACCCTCACATTGACGAATTAACGCAGAAATGGCGTCGCTATGACATGCTATAGGAGCCATGCCTTCTGTTTCCCAATCGAGTATTGTTTCCCCGAAAACGAAAGGGCTGTCTGCTAGGAGTGGATTATCTCTTTTCCGATGCACTATTTCATGTTTACTGTGTCCCACGCACCCTCACATTGACGAATTAACGCAGAAATGGCGTCGCTATGACATGCTATAGGAGCCATGCCTTCTGTTTCCCAATCGAGTATTGTTTCCCCGAAAACGAAAGGGCTGTGTGCTAGGAGTGGATTATCTCTTTTCCGATGCACTATTTTATGTTTACTGTGTCCCACGCACCCTCACATTGACGAATTAACGCAGAAATGGCGTCGCTATGACATGCTATAGGAGCCATGCCTTCTGTTTCCCAATCGAGTATTGTTTCCCCGAAAACGAAAGGGCTGTCTGCTAGGAGTGGATTATCTCTTTTCCGATGCACTATTTCATGTTTACTGTGTCCCACGCACCCTCACATTGACGAATTAACGCAGAAATGGCGTCGCTATGACATGCTATAGGAGCCATGCCTTCTGTTTCCCAATCGAGTATTGTTTCCCCGAAAACGAAAGGGCTGTGTGCTAGGAGTGGATTATCTCTTTTCCGATGCACTATTTCATGTTTACTGTGTCCCACGCACCCTCACATTGACGAATTAACGCAGAAATGGCGTCGCTATGACATGCTATAGGAGCCATGCCTTCTGTTTCCCAATCGAGTATTGTTTCCGCGGCAACGAAAGGGCTGTCTGCTAGGAGTGGATTATCTCTTTTCCGATGCACTATTTCATGTTTACTGTGTCCCACGCACCCTCACATTGACGAATTAACGCAGAAATGGCGTCGCTATGACATGCTATAGGAGCCATGCCTTCTGTTTCCCAATCGAGTATTGTTTCCCCGAAAACGAAAGGGCTGTGTGCTAGGAGTGGATTATCTCTTTTCCGATGCACTATTTCATGTTTACTGTGTCCCACGCACCCTCACATTGATGAATTAACGCAGAAATGGCGTCGCTATGACATACTATAGGAGCCATGCCTTCTGTTTCCCAATCGAGTATTGTTTCCCCGGCAACGAAAGGGCTGTCTGCTAGGAGTGGATTATCTCTTTTCCGATGCACTATTTCATGTTTACTGTGTCCCACGCACCCTCACATTGATGAATTAACGCAGAAATGGCGTCGCTATGACATGCTATAGGAGCCATGCCTTCTGTTTCCCAATCGAGTATTGTTTCCCCGAAAACGAAAGGGCTGTGTGCTAGGAGTGGATTATCTCTTTTCCGATGCACTATTTCATGTTTACTGTGTCCCACGCACCCTCACATTGATGAATTAACGCAGAAATGGCGTCGCTATGACATACTATAGGAGCCATGCCTTCTGTTTCCCAATCGAGTATTGTTTCCCCGGCAACGAAAGGGCTGTCTGCTAGGAGTGGATTATCTCTTTTCCGATGCACTATTTCATGTTTACTGTGTCCCACGCACCCTCACATTGATGAATTAACGCAGAAATGGCGTCGCTATGACATACTATAGGAGCCATGCCTTCTGTTTCCCAATCGAGTATTGTTTCCCCGGCAACGAAAGGGCTGTCTGCTAGGAGTGGATTATCTCTTTTCCGATGCACTATTTCATGTTTACTGTGTCCCACGCACCCTCACATTGACGAATTAACGCAGAAATGGCGTCGCTATGACATGCTATAGGAGCCATGCCTTCTGTTTCCCAATCGAGTATTGTTTCCCCGGCAACGAAAGGGCTGTCTGCTAGGAGTGGATTATCTCTTTTCCGATGCACTATTTCATGTTTACTGTGTCCCACGCACCCTCACATTGATGAATTAACGCAGAAATGGCGTCGCTATGACATGCTATAGGAGCCATGCCTTCTGTTTCCCAATCGAGTATTGTTTCCCCGAAAACGAAAGGGCTGTGTGCTAGGAGTGGATTATCTCTTTTCCGATGCACTATTTCATGTTTACTGTGTCCCACGCACCCTCACATTGACGAATTAACGCAGAAATGGCGTCGCTATGACATGCTATAGGAGCCATGCCTTCTGTTTCCCAATCGAGTATTGTTTCCCCGGCAACGAAAGGGCTGTCTGCTAGGAGTGGATTATCTCTTTTCCGATGCACTATTTCATGTTTACTGTGTCCCACGCACCCTCACATTGATGAATTAACGCAGAAATGGCGTCGCTATGACATGCTATAGGAGCCATGCCTTCTGTTTCCCAATCGAGTATTGTTTCCCCGGCAACGAAAGGGCTGTCTGCTAGGAGTGGATTATCTCTTTTCCGATGCACTATTTCATGTTTACTGTGTCCCACGCACCCTCACATTGACGAATTAACGCAGAAATGGCGTCGCTATGACATGCTATAGGAGCCATGCCTTCTGTTTCCCAATCGAGTATTGTTTCCCCGGCAACGAAAGGGCTGTCTGCTAGGAGTGGATTATCTCTTTTCCGATGCACTATTTCATGTTTACTGTGTCCCACGCACCCTCACATTGATGAATTAACGCAGAAATGGCGTCGCTATGACATACTATAGGAGCCATGCCTTCTGTTTCCCAATCGAGTATTGTTTCCCCGGCAACGAAAGGGCTGTCTGCTAGGAGTGGATTATCTCTTTTCCGATGCACTATTTCATGTTTACTGTGTCCCACGCACCCTCACATTGATGAATTAACGCAGAAATGGCGTCGCTATGACATGCTATAGGAGCCATGCCTTCTGTTTCCCAATCGAGTATTGTTTCCCCGGCAACGAAAGGGCTGTCTGCTAGGAGTGGATTATCTCTTTTCCGATGCACTATTTCATGTTTACTGTGTCCCACGCACCCTCACATTGACGAATTAACGCAGAAATGGCGTCGCTATGACATACTATAGGAGCCATGCCTTCTGTTTCCCAATCGAGTATTGTTTCCCCGGCAACGAAAGGGCTGTCTGCTAGGAGTGGATTATCTCTTTTCCGATGCACTATTTCATGTTTACTGTGTCCCACGCACCCTCACATTGACGAATTAACGCAGAAATGGCGTCGCTATGACATACTATAGGAGCCATGCCTTCTGTTTCCCAATCGAGTATTGTTTCCCCGGCAACGAAAGGGCTGTCTGCTAGGAGTGGATTATCTCTTTTCCGATGCACTATTTCATGTTTACTGTGTCCCACGCACCCTCACATTGACGAATTAACGCAGAAATGGCGTCGCTATGACATGCTATAGGAGCCATGCCTTCTGTTTCCCAATCGAGTATTGTTTCCCCGGCAACGAAAGGGCTGTCTGCTAGGAGTGGATTATCTCTTTTCCGATGCACTATTTCATGTTTACTGTGTCCCACGCACCCTCACATTGACGAATTAACGCAGAAATGGCGTCGCTATGACATACTATAGGAGCCATGCCTTCTGTTTCCCAATCGAGTATTGTTTCCCCGGCAACGAAAGGGCTGTCTGCTAGGAGTGGATTATCTCTTTTCCGATGCACTATTTCATGTTTACTGTGTCCCACGCACCCTCACATTGATGAATTAACGCAGAAATGGCGTCGCTATGACATGCTATAGGAGCCATGCCTTCTGTTTCCCAATCGAGTATTGTTTCCCCGAAAACGAAAGGGCTGTGTGCTAGGAGTGGATTATCTCTTTTCCGATGCACTATTTCATGTTTACTGTGTCCCACGCACCCTCACATTGATGAATTAACGCAGAAATGGCGTCGCTATGACATACTATAGGAGCCATGCCTTCTGTTTCCCAATCGAGTATTGTTTCCCCGGCAACGAAAGGGCTGTCTGCTAGGAGTGGATTATCTCTTTTCCGATGCACTATTTCATGTTTACTGTGTCCCACGCACCCTCACATTGATGAATTAACGCAGAAATGGCGTCGCTATGACATGCTATAGGAGCCATGCCTTCTGTTTCCCAATCGAGTATTGTTTCCCCGAAAACGAAAGGGCTGTGTGCTAGGAGTGGATTATCTCTTTTCCGATGCACTATTTCATGTTTACTGTGTCCCACGCACCCTCACATTGATGAATTAACGCAGAAATGGCGTCGCTATGACATACTATAGGAGCCATGCCTTCTGTTTCCCAATCGAGTATTGTTTCCCCGGCAACGAAAGGGCTGTCTGCTAGGAGTGGATTATCTCTTTTCCGATGCACTATTTCATGTTTACTGTGTCCCACGCACCCTCACATTGACGAATTAACGCAGAAATGGCGTCGCTATGACATGCTATAGGAGCCATGCCTTCTGTTTCCCAATCGAGTATTGTTTCCCCGAAAACGAAAGGGCTGTCTGCTAGGAGTGGATTATCTCTTTTCCGATGCACTATTTCATGTTTACTGTGTCCCACGCACCCTCACATTGATGAATTAACGCAGAAATGGCGTCGCTATGACATACTATAGGAGCCATGCCTTCTGTTTCCCAATCGAGTATTGTTTCCCCGGCAACGAAAGGGCTGTCTGCTAGGAGTGGATTATCTCTTTTCCGATGCACTATTTCATGTTTACTGTGTCCCACGCACCCTCACATTGACGAATTAACGCAGAAATGGCGTCGCTATGACATGCTATAGGAGCCATGCCTTCTGTTTCCCAATCGAGTATTGTTTCCCCGAAAACGAAAGGGCTGTCTGCTAGGAGTGGATTATCTCTTTTCCGATGCACTATTTCATGTTTACTGTGTCCCACGCACCCTCACATTGACGAATTAACGCAGAAATGGCGTCGCTATGACATGCTATAGGAGCCATGCCTTCTGTTTCCCAATCGAGTATTGTTTCCCCGAAAACGAAAGGGCTGTCTGCTAGGAGTGGATTATCTCTTTTCCGATGCACTATTTCATGTTTACTGTGTCCCACGCACCCTCACATTGACGAATTAACGCAGAAATGGCGTCGCTATGACATGCTATAGGAGCCATGCCTTCTGTTTCCCAATCGAGTATTGTTTCCCCGAAAACGAAAGGGCTGTGTGCTAGGAGTGGATTATCTCTTTTCCGATGCACTATTTCATGTTTACTGTGTCCCACGCACCCTCACATTGACGAATTAACGCAGAAATGGCGTCGCTATGACATGCTATAGGAGCCATGCCTTCTGTTTCCCAATCGAGTATTGTTTCCCCGAAAACGAAAGGGCTGTCTGCTAGGAGTGGATTATCTCTTTTCCGATGCACTATTTCATGTTTACTGTGTCCCACGCACCCTCACATTGACGAATTAACGCAGAAATGGCGTCGCTATGACATGCTATAGGAGCCATGCCTTCTGTTTCCCAATCGAGTATTGTTTCCCCGAAAACGAAAGGGCTGTGTGCTAGGAGTGGATTATCTCTTTTCCGATGCACTATTTCATGTTTACTGTGTCCCACGCACCCTCACATTGACGCATTAACGCAGAAATGGCGTCGCTATGACATGCTATAGGAGCCATGCCTTCTGTTTCCCAATCGAGTATTGTTTCCCCGGCAACGAAAGGGCTGTCTGCTAGGAGTGGATTATCTCTTTTCCGATGCACTATTTCATGTTTACTGTGTCCCACGCACCCTCACATTGACGCATTAACGCAGAAATGGCGTCGCTATGACATGCTATAGGAGCCATGCCTTCTGTTTCCCAATCGAGTATTGTTTCCCCGAAAACGAAAGGGCTGTCTGCTAGGAGTGGATTATCTCTTTTCCGATGCACTATTTCATGTTTACTGTGTCCCACGCACCCTCACATTGACGAATTAACGCAGAAATGGCGTCGCTATGACATGCTATAGGAGCCATGCCTTCTGTTTCCCAATCGAGTATTGTTTCCCCGAAAACGAAAGGGCTGTGTGCTAGGAGTGGATTATCTCTTTTCCGATGCACTATTTCATGTTTACTGTGTCCCACGCACCCTCACATTGACGAATTAACGCAGAAATGGCGTCGCTATGACATGCTATAGGAGCCATGCCTTCTGTTTCCCAATCGAGTATTGTTTCCCCGAAAACGAAAGGGCTGTCTGCTAGGAGTGGATTATCTCTTTTCCGATGCACTATTTCATGTTTACTGTGTCCCACGCACCCTCACATTGACGAATTAACGCAGAAATGGCGTCGCTATGACATGCTATAGGAGCCATGCCTTCTGTTTCCCAATCGAGTATTGTTTCCCCGAAAACGAAAGGGCTGTCTGCTAGGAGTGGATTATCTCTTTTCCGATGCACTATTTCATGTTTACTGTGTCCCACGCACCCTCACATTGACGAATTAACGCAGAAATGGCGTCGCTATGACATGCTATAGGAGCCATGCCTTCTGTTTCCCAATCGAGTATTGTTTCCCCGAAAACGAAAGGGCTGTGTGCTAGGAGTGGATTATCTCTTTTCCGATGCACTATTTCATGTTTACTGTGTCCCACGCACCCTCACATTGACGCATTAACGCAGAAATGGCGTCGCTATGACATGCTATAGGAGCCATGCCTTCTGTTTCCCAATCGAGTATTGTTTCCCCGGCAACGAAAGGGCTGTCTGCTAGGAGTGGATTATCTCTTTTCCGATGCACTATTTCATGTTTACTGTGTCCCACGCACCCTCACATTGACGCATTAACGCAGAAATGGCGTCGCTATGACATGCTATAGGAGCCATGCCTTCTGTTTCCCAATCGAGTATTGTTTCCCCGAAAACGAAAGGGCTGTCTGCTAGGAGTGGATTATCTCTTTTCCGATGCACTATTTCATGTTTACTGTGTCCCACGCACCCTCACATTGATGCATTAACGCAGAAATGGCGTCGCTATGACATGCTATAGAAGCCATGCCTTCTGTTTCCCAATCGAGTATTGTTTCCCCGAAAACGAAAGGGCTGTCTGCTAGGAGTGGATTATCTCTTTTCCGATGCACTATTTCATGTTTACTGTGTCCCACGCACCCTCACATTGACGCATTAACGCAGAAATGGCGTCGCTATGACATGCTATAGGAGCCATGCCTTCTGTTTCCCAATCGAGTATTGTTTCCCCGGCAACGAAAGGGCTGTCTGCTAGGAGTGGATTATCTCTTTTCCGATGCACTATTTCATGTTTACTGTGTCCCACGCACCCTCACATTGACGCATTAACGCAGAAATGGCGTCGCTATGACATGCTATAGGAGCCATGCCTTCTGTTTCCCAATCGAGTATTGTTTCCCCGGCAACGAAAGGGCTGTCTGCTAGGAGTGGATTATCTCTTTTCCGATGCACTATTTCATGTTTACTGTGTCCCACGCACCCTCACATTGACGCATTAACGCAGAAATGGCGTCGCTATGACATGCTATAGGAGCCATGCCTTCTGTTTCCCAATCGAGTATTGTTTCCCCGAAAACGAAAGGGCTGTCTGCTAGGAGTGGATTATCTCTTTTCCGATGCACTATTTCATGTTTACTGTGTCCCACGCACCCTCACATTGACGCATTAACGCAGAAATGGCGTCGCTATGACATGCTATAGGAGCCATGCCTTCTGTTTCCCAATCGAGTATTGTTTCCCCGGCAACGAAAGGGCTGTCTGCTAGGAGTGGATTATCTCTTTTCCGATGCACTATTTCATGTTTACTGTGTCCCACGCACCCTCACATTGACGCATTAACGCAGAAATGGCGTCGCTATGACATGCTATAGGAGCCATGCCTTCTGTTTCCCAATCGAGTATTGTTTCCCCGGCAACGAAAGGGCTGTCTGCTAGGAGTGGATTATCTCTTTTCCGATGCACTATTTCATGTTTACTGTGTCCCACGCACCCTCACATTGACGCATTAACGCAGAAATGGCGTCGCTATGACATGCTATAGGAGCCATGCCTTCTGTTTCCCAATCGAGTATTGTTTCCCCGGCAACGAAAGGGCTGTCTGCTAGGAGTGGATTATCTCTTTTCCGATGCACTATTTCATGTTTACTGTGTCCCACGCACCCTCACATTGACGCATTAACGCAGAAATGGCGTCGCTATGACATGCTATAGGAGCCATGCCTTCTGTTTCCCAATCGAGTATTGTTTCCCCGAAAACGAAAGGGCTGTCTGCTAGGAGTGGATTATCTCTTTTCCGATGCACTATTTCATGTTTACTGTGTCCCACGCACCCTCACATTGATGCATTAACGCAGAAATGGCGTCGCTATGACATGCTATAGAAGCCATGCCTTCTGTTTCCCAATCGAGTATTGTTTCCCCGAAAACGAAAGGGCTGTCTGCTAGGAGTGGATTATCTCTTTTCCGATGCACTATTTCATGTTTACTGTGTCCCACGCACCCTCACATTGACGCATTAACGCAGAAATGGCGTCGCTATGACATGCTATAGGAGCCATGCCTTCTGTTTCCCAATCGAGTATTGTTTCCCCGGCAACGAAAGGGCTGTCTGCTAGGAGTGGATTATCTCTTTTCCGATGCACTATTTCATGTTTACTGTGTCCCACGCACCCTCACATTGACGCATTAACGCAGAAATGGCGTCGCTATGACATGCTATAGGAGCCATGCCTTCTGTTTCCCAATCGAGTATTGTTTCCCCGAAAACGAAAGGGCTGTCTGCTAGGAGTGGATTATCTCTTTTCCGATGCACTATTTCATGTTTACTGTGTCCCACGCACCCTCACATTGATGCATTAACGCAGAAATGGCGTCGCTATGACATGCTATAGAAGCCATGCCTTCTGTTTCCCAATCGAGTATTGTTTCCCCGAAAACGAAAGGGCTGTCTGCTAGGAGTGGATTATCTCTTTTCCGATGCACTATTTCATGTTTACTGTGTCCCACGCACCCTCACATTGACGCATTAACGCAGAAATGGCGTCGCTATGACATGCTATAGGAGCCATGCCTTCTGTTTCCCAATCGAGTATTGTTTCCCCGGCAACGAAAGGGCTGTCTGCTAGGAGTGGATTATCTCTTTTCCGATGCACTATTTCATGTTTACTGTGTCCCACGCACCCTCACATTGACGCATTAACGCAGAAATGGCGTCGCTATGACATGCTATAGGAGCCATGCCTTCTGTTTCCCAATCGAGTATTGTTTCCCCGAAAACGAAAGGGCTGTCTGCTAGGAGTGGATTATCTCTTTTCCGATGCACTATTTCATGTTTACTGTGTCCCACGCACCCTCACATTGATGCATTAACGCAGAAATGGCGTCGCTATGACATGCTATAGAAGCCATGCCTTCTGTTTCCCAATCGAGTATTGTTTCCCCGAAAACGAAAGGGCTGTCTGCTAGGAGTGGATTATCTCTTTTCCGATGCACTATTTCATGTTTACTGTGTCCCACGCACCCTCACATTGATGCATTAACGCAGAAATGGCGTCGCTATGACATGCTATAGGAGCCATGCCTTCTGTTTCCCAATCGAGTATTGTTTCCCCGAAAACGAAAGGGCTGTCTGCTAGGAGTGGATTATCTCTTTTCCGATGCACTATTTCATGTTTACTGTGTCCCACGCACCCTCACATTGACGCATTAACGCAGAAATGGCGTCGCTATGACATGCTATAGGAGCCATGCCTTCTGTTTCCCAATCGAGTATTGTTTCCCCGGCAACGAAAGGGCTGTCTGCTAGGAGTGGATTATCTCTTTTCCGATGCACTATTTCATGTTTACTGTGTCCCACGCACCCTCACATTGACGCATTAACGCAGAAATGGCGTCGCTATGACATGCTATAGGAGCCATGCCTTCTGTTTCCCAATCGAGTATTGTTTCCCCGAAAACGAAAGGGCTGTCTGCTAGGAGTGGATTATCTCTTTTACGATGCACTATTTCATGTTTACTGTGTCCCACGCACCCTCACATTGATGCATTAACGCAGAAATGGCGTCGCTATGACATGCTATAGGAGCCATGCCTTCTGTTTCCCAATCGAGTATTGTTTCCCCGAAAACGAAAGGGCTGTCTGCTAGGAGTGGATTATCTCTTTTCCGATGCACTATTTCATGTTTACTGTGTCCCACGCACCCTCACATTGACGAATTAACGCAGAAATGGCGTCGCTATGACATGCTATAGGAGCCATGCCTTCTGTTTCCCAATCGAGTATTGTTTCCCCGAAAACGAAAGGGCTGTCTGCTAGGAGTGGATTATCTCTTTTCCGATGCACTATTTCATGTTTACTGTGTCCCACGCACCCTCACATTGACGCATTAACGCAGAAATGGCGTCGCTATGACATGCTATAGGAGCCATGCCTTCTGTTTCCCAATCGAGTATTGTTTCCCCGAAAACGAAAGGGCTGTCTGCTAGGAGTGGATTATCTCTTTTCCGATGCACTATTTCATGTTTACTGTGTCCCACGCACCCTCACATTGATGCATTAACGCAGAAATGGCGTCGCTATGACATGCTATAGGAGCCATGCCTTCTGTTTCCCAATCGAGTATTGTTTCCCCGAAAACGAAAGGGCTGTCTGCTAGGAGTGGATTATCTCTTTTCCGATGCACTATTTCATGTTTACTGTGTCCCACGCACCCTCACATTGACGAATTAACGCAGAAATGGCGTCGCTATGACATGCTATAGGAGCCATGCCTTCTGTTTCCCAATCGAGTATTGTTTCCCCGAAAACGAAAGGGCTGTCTGCTAGGAGTGGATTATCTCTTTTCCGATGCACTATTTCATGTTTACTGTGTCCCACGCACCCTCACATTGACGAATTAACGCAGAAATGGCGTCGCTATGACATGCTATAGGAGCCATGCCTTCTGTTTCCCAATCGAGTATTGTTTCCCCGAAAACGAAAGGGCTGTCTGCTAGGAGTGGATTATCTCTTTTCCGATGCACTATTTCATGTTTACTGTGTCCCACGCACCCTCACATTGACGAATTAACGCAGAAATGGCGTCGCTATGACATGCTATAGGAGCCATGCCTTCTGTTTCCCAATCGAGTATTGTTTCCCCGAAAACGAAAGGGCTGTCTGCTAGGAGTGGATTATCTCTTTTCCGATGCACTATTTCATGTTTACTGTGTCCCACGCACCCTCACATTGACGAATTAACGCAGAAATGGCGTCGCTATGACATGCTATAGGAGCCATGCCTTCTGTTTCCCAATCGAGTATTGTTTCCCCGAAAACGAAAGGGCTGTCTGCTAGGAGTGGATTATCTCTTTTCCGATGCACTATTTCATGTTTACTGTGTCCCACGCACCCTCACATTGACGAATTAACGCAGAAATGGCGTCGCTATGACATGCTATAGGAGCCATGCCTTCTGTTTCCCAATCGAGTATTGTTTCCCCGAAAACGAAAGGGCTGTCTGCTAGGAGTGGATTATCTCTTTTCCGATGCACTATTTCATGTTTACTGTGTCCCACGCACCCTCACATTGACGAATTAACGCAGAAATGGCGTCGCTATGACATGCTATAGGAGCCATGCCTTCTGTTTCCCAATCGAGTATTGTTTCCCCGAAAACGAAAGGGCTGTGTGCTAGGAGTGGATTATCTCTTTTCCGATGCACTATTTCATGTTTACTGTGTCCCACGCACCCTCACATTGACGAATTAACGCAGAAATGGCGTCGCTATGACATGCTATAGGAGCCATGCCTTCTGTTTCCCAATCGAGTATTGTTTCCCCGAAAACGAAAGGGCTGTCTGCTAGGAGTGGATTATCTCTTTTCCGATGCACTATTTCATGTTTACTGTGTCCCACGCACCCTCACATTGACGAATTAACGCAGAAATGGCGTCGCTATGACATGCTATAGGAGCCATGCCTTCTGTTTCCCAATCGAGTATTGTTTCCCCGAAAACGAAAGGGCTGTCTGCTAGGAGTGGATTATCTCTTTTCCGATGCACTATTTCATGTTTACTGTGTCCCACGCACCCTCACATTGATGCATTAACGCAGAAATGGCGTCGCTATGACATGCTATAGGAGCCATGCCTTCTGTTTCCCAATCGAGTATTGTTTCCCCGAAAACGAAAGGGCTGTCTGCTAGGAGTGGATTATCTCTTTTCCGATGCACTATTTCATGTTTACTGTGTCCCACGCACCCTCACATTGACGAATTAACGCAGAAATGGCGTCGCTATGACATGCTATAGGAGCCATGCCTTCTGTTTCCCAATCGAGTATTGTTTCCCCGAAAACGAAAGGGCTGTCTGCTAGGAGTGGATTATCTCTTTTCCGATGCACTATTTCATGTTTACTGTGTCCCACGCACCCTCACATTGACGAATTAACGCAGAAATGGCGTCGCTATGACATGCTATAGGAGCCATGCCTTCTGTTTCCCAATCGAGTATTGTTTCCCCGAAAACGAAAGGGCTGTCTGCTAGGAGTGGATTATCTCTTTTCCGATGCACTATTTCATGTTTACTGTGTCCCACGCACCCTCACATTGACGAATTAACGCAGAAATGGCGTCGCTATGACATGCTATAGGAGCCATGCCTTCTGTTTCCCAATCGAGTATTGTTTCCCCGAAAACGAAAGGGCTGTCTGCTAGGAGTGGATTATCTCTTTTCCGATGCACTATTTCAGGTTTACTGTGTCCCACGCACCCTCACATTGATGCATTAACGCAGAAATGGCGTCGCTATGACATGCTATAGGAGCCATGCCTTCTGTTTCCCAATCGAGTATTGTTTCCCCGAAAACGAAAGGGCTGTCTGCTAGGAGTGGATTATCTCTTTTCCGATGCACTATTTCATGTTTACTGTGTCCCACGCACCCTCACATTGACGAATTAACGCAGAAATGGCGTCGCTATGACATGCTATAGGAGCCATGCCTTCTGTTTCCCAATCGAGTATTGTTTCCCCGAAAACGAAAGGGCTGTCTGCTAGGAGTGGATTATCTCTTTTCCGATGCACTATTTCATGTTTACTGTGTCCCACGCACCCTCACATTGATGCATTAACGCAGAAATGGCGTCGCTATGACATGCTATAGGAGCCATGCCTTCTGTTTCCCAATCGAGTATTGTTTCCCCGAAAACGAAAGGGCTGTCTGCTAGGAGTGGATTATCTCTTTTCCGATGCACTATTTCATGTTTACTGTGTCCCACGCACCCTCACATTGACGAATTAACGCAGAAATGGCGTCGCTATGACATGCTATAGGAGCCATGCCTTCTGTTTCCCAATCGAGTATTGTTTCCCCGAAAACGAAAGGGCTGTCTGCTAGGAGTGGATTATCTCTTTTCCGATGCACTATTTCATGTTTACTGTGTCCCACGCACCCTCACATTGATGCATTAACGCAGAAATGGCGTCGCTATGACATGCTATAGGAGCCATGCCTTCTGTTTCCCAATCGAGTATTGTTTCCCCGAAAACGAAAGGGCTGTCTGCTAGGAGTGGATTATCTCTTTTCCGATGCACTATTTCATGTTTACTGTGTCCCACGCACCCTCACATTGACGAATTAACGCAGAAATGGCGTCGCTATGACATGCTATAGGAGCCATGCCTTCTGTTTCCCAATCGAGTATTGTTTCCCCGAAAACGAAAGGGCTGTCTGCTAGGAGTGGATTATCTCTTTTCCGATGCACTATTTCATGTTTACTGTGTCCCACGCACCCTCACATTGACGAATTAACGCAGAAATGGCGTCGCTATGACATGCTATAGGAGCCATGCCTTCTGTTTCCCAATCGAGTATTGTTTCCCCGAAAACGAAAGGGCTGTCTGCTAGGAGTGGATTATCTCTTTTCCGATGCACTATTTCATGTTTACTGTGTCCCACGCACCCTCACATTGATGCATTAACGCAGAAATGGCGTCGCTATGACATGCTATAGGAGCCATGCCTTCTGTTTCCCAATCGAGTATTGTTTCCCCGAAAACGAAAGGGCTGTCTGCTAGGAGTGGATTATCTCTTTTCCGATGCACTATTTCATGTTTACTGTGTCCCACGCACCCTCACATTGACGAATTAACGCAGAAATGGCGTCGCTATGACATGCTATAGGAGCCATGCCTTCTGTTTCCCAATCGAGTATTGTTTCCCCGAAAACGAAAGGGCTGTCTGCTAGGAGTGGATTATCTCTTTTCCGATGCACTATTTCATGTTTACTGTGTCCCACGCACCCTCACATTGACGAATTAACGCAGAAATGGCGTCGCTATGACATGCTATAGGAGCCATGCCTTCTGTTTCCCAATCGAGTATTGTTTCCCCGAAAACGAAAGGGCTGTCTGCTAGGAGTGGATTATCTCTTTTCCGATGCACTATTTCATGTTTACTGTGTCCCACGCACCCTCACATTGATGCATTAACGCAGAAATGGCGTCGCTATGACATGCTATAGGAGCCATGCCTTCTGTTTCCCAATCGAGTATTGTTTCCCCGAAAACGAAAGGGCTGTCTGCTAGGAGTGGATTATCTCTTTTCCGATGCACTATTTCATGTTTACTGTGTCCCACGCACCCTCACATTGACGAATTAACGCAGAAATGGCGTCGCTATGACATGCTATAGGAGCCATGCCTTCTGTTTCCCAATCGAGTATTGTTTCCCCGAAAACGAAAGGGCTGTCTGCTAGGAGTGGATTATCTCTTTTCCGATGCACTATTTCATGTTTACTGTGTCCCACGCACCCTCACATTGATGCATTAACGCAGAAATGGCGTCGCTATGACATGCTATAGGAGCCATGCCTTCTGTTTCCCAATCGAGTATTGTTTCCCCGAAAACGAAAGGGCTGTCTGCTAGGAGTGGATTATCTCTTTTCCGATGCACTATTTCATGTTTACTGTGTCCCACGCACCCTCACATTGACGAATTAACGCAGAAATGGCGTCGCTATGACATGCTATAGGAGCCATGCCTTCTGTTTCCCAATCGAGTATTGTTTCCCCGAAAACGAAAGGGCTGTCTGCTAGGAGTGGATTATCTCTTTTCCGATGCACTATTTCATGTTTACTGTGTCCCACGCACCCTCACATTGACGAATTAACGCAGAAATGGCGTCGCTATGACATGCTATAGGAGCCATGCCTTCTGTTTCCCAATCGAGTATTGTTTCCCCGAAAACGAAAGGGCTGTCTGCTAGGAGTGGATTATCTCTTTTCCGATGCACTATTTCATGTTTACTGTGTCCCACGCACCCTCACATTGACGAATTAACGCAGAAATGGCGTCGCTATGACATGCTATAGGAGCCATGCCTTCTGTTTCCCAATCGAGTATTGTTTCCCCGAAAACGAAAGGGCTGTCTGCTAGGAGTGGATTATCTCTTTTCCGATGCACTATTTCATGTTTACTGTGTCCCACGCACCCTCACATTGATGCATTAACGCAGAAATGGCGTCGCTATGACATGCTATAGGAGCCATGCCTTCTGTTTCCCAATCGAGTATTGTTTCCCCGAAAACGAAAGGGCTGTCTGCTAGGAGTGGATTATCTCTTTTCCGATGCACTATTTCATGTTTACTGTGTCCCACGCACCCTCACATTGACGAATTAACGCAGAAATGGCGTCGCTATGACATGCTATAGGAGCCATGCCTTCTGTTTCCCAATCGAGTATTGTTTCCCCGAAAACGAAAGGGCTGTCTGCTAGGAGTGGATTATCTCTTTTCCGATGCACTATTTCATGTTTACTGTGTCCCACGCACCCTCACATTGACGAATTAACGCAGAAATGGCGTCGCTATGACATGCTATAGGAGCCATGCCTTCTGTTTCCCAATCGAGTATTGTTTCCCCGAAAACGAAAGGGCTGTCTGCTAGGAGTGGATTATCTCTTTTCCGATGCACTATTTCATGTTTACTGTGTCCCACGCACCCTCACATTGACGAATTAACGCAGAAATGGCGTCGCTATGACATGCTATAGGAGCCATGCCTTCTGTTTCCCAATCGAGTATTGTTTCCCCGAAAACGAAAGGGCTGTCTGCTAGGAGTGGATTATCTCTTTTCCGATGCACTATTTCATGTTTACTGTGTCCCACGCACCCTCACATTGATGCATTAACGCAGAAATGGCGTCGCTATGACATGCTATAGGAGCCATGCCTTCTGTTTCCCAATCGAGTATTGTTTCCCCGAAAACGAAAGGGCTGTCTGCTAGGAGTGGATTATCTCTTTTCCGATGCACTATTTCATGTTTACTGTGTCCCACGCACCCTCACATTGACGAATTAACGCAGAAATGGCGTCGCTATGACATGCTATAGGAGCCATGCCTTCTGTTTCCCAATCGAGTATTGTTTCCCCGAAAACGAAAGGGCTGTCTGCTAGGAGTGGATTATCTCTTTTCCGATGCACTATTTCATGTTTACTGTGTCCCACGCACCCTCACATTGACGAATTAACGCAGAAATGGCGTCGCTATGACATGCTATAGGAGCCATGCCTTCTGTTTCCCAATCGAGTATTGTTTCCCCGAAAACGAAAGGGCTGTCTGCTAGGAGTGGATTATCTCTTTTCCGATGCACTATTTCATGTTTACTGTGTCCCACGCACCCTCACATTGACGAATTAACGCAGAAATGGCGTCGCTATGACATGCTATAGGAGCCATGCCTTCTGTTTCCCAATCGAGTATTGTTTCCCCGAAAACGAAAGGGCTGTCTGCTAGGAGTGGATTATCTCTTTTCCGATGCACTATTTCATGTTTACTGTGTCCCACGCACCCTCACATTGACGAATTAACGCAGAAATGGCGTCGCTATGACATGCTATAGGAGCCATGCCTTCTGTTTCCCAATCGAGTATTGTTTCCCCGAAAACGAAAGGGCTGTCTGCTAGGAGTGGATTATCTCTTTTCCGATGCACTATTTCATGTTTACTGTGTCCCACGCACCCTCACATTGACGAATTAACGCAGAAATGGCGTCGCTATGACATGCTATAGGAGCCATGCCTTCTGTTTCCCAATCGAGTATTGTTTCCCCGAAAACGAAAGGGCTGTCTGCTAGGAGTGGATTATCTCTTTTCCGATGCACTATTTCATGTTTACTGTGTCCCACGCACCCTCACATTGACGAATTAACGCAGAAATGGCGTCGCTATGACATGCTATAGGAGCCATGCCTTCTGTTTCCCAATCGAGTATTGTTTCCCCGAAAACGAAAGGGCTGTCTGCTAGGAGTGGATTATCTCTTTTCCGATGCACTATTTCATGTTTACTGTGTCCCACGCACCCTCACATTGACGAATTAACGCAGAAATGGCGTCGCTATGACATGCTATAGGAGCCATGCCTTCTGTTTCCCAATCGAGTATTGTTTCCCCGAAAACGAAAGGGCTGTCTGCTAGGAGTGGATTATCTCTTTTCCGATGCACTATTTCATGTTTACTGTGTCCCACGCACCCTCACATTGATGCATTAACGCAGAAATGGCGTCGCTATGACATGCTATAGGAGCCATGCCTTCTGTTTCCCAATCGAGTATTGTTTCCCCGAAAACGAAAGGGCTGTCTGCTAGGAGTGGATTATCTCTTTTCCGATGCACTATTTCATGTTTACTGTGTCCCACGCACCCTCACATTGACGAATTAACGCAGAAATGGCGTCGCTATGACATGCTATAGGAGCCATGCCTTCTGTTTCCCCAATCGAGTATTGTTTCCCCGAAAACGAAAGGGCTGTCTGCTAGGAGTGGATTATCTCTTTTCCGATGCACTATTTCATGTTTACTGTGTCCCACGCACCCTCACATTGACGAATTAACGCAGAAATGGCGTCGCTATGACATGCTATAGGAGCCATGCCTTCTGTTTCCCAATCGAGTATTGTTTCCCCGAAAACGAAAGGGCTGTCTGCTAGGAGTGGATTATCTCTTTTCCGATGCACTATTTCATGTTTACTGTGTCCCACGCACCCTCACATTGACGAATTAACGCAGAAATGGCGTCGCTATGACATGCTATAGGAGCCATGCCTTCTGTTTCCCAATCGAGTATTGTTTCCCCGAAAACGAAAGGGCTGTCTGCTAGGAGTGGATTATCTCTTTTCCGATGCACTATTTCATGTTTACTGTGTCCCACGCACCCTCACATTGATGCATTAACGCAGAAATGGCGTCGCTATGACATGCTATAGGAGCCATGCCTTCTGTTTCCCAATCGAGTATTGTTTCCCCGAAAACGAAAGGGCTGTCTGCTAGGAGTGGATTATCTCTTTTCCGATGCACTATTTCATGTTTACTGTGTCCCACGCACCCTCACATTGACGAATTAACGCAGAAATGGCGTCGCTATGACATGCTATAGGAGCCATGCCTTCTGTTTCCCAATCGAGTATTGTTTCCCCGAAAACGAAAGGGCTGTCTGCTAGGAGTGGATTATCTCTTTTCCGATGCACTATTTCATGTTTACTGTGTCCCACGCACCCTCACATTGACGAATTAACGCAGAAATGGCGTCGCTATGACATGCTATAGGAGCCATCTGTCTCGCGTGTGTTCGAGTATTGTTTCCCCGAAAACGAAAGGGCTGTCTGCTAGGAGTGGATTATCTCTTTTCCGATGCACTATTTCATGTTTACTGTGTCCCACGCACCCTCACATTGACGAATTAACGCAGAAATGGCGTCGCTATGACATGCTATAGGAGCCATGCCTTCTGTTTCCCAATCGAGTATTGTTTCCCCGAAAACGAAAGGGCTGTCTGCTAGGAGTGGATTATCTCTTTTCCGATGCACTATTTCATGTTTACTGTGTCCCACGCACCCTCACATTGACGAATTAACGCAGAAATGGCGTCGCTATGACATGCTATAGGAGCCATGCCTTCTGTTTCCCAATCGAGTATTGTTTCCCCGAAAACGAAAGGGCTGTCTGCTAGGAGTGGATTATCTCTTTTCCGATGCACTATTTCATGTTTACTGTGTCCCACGCACCCTCACATTGACGAATTAACGCAGAAATGGCGTCGCTATGACATGCTATAGGAGCCATGCCTTCTGTTTCCCAATCGAGTATTGTTTCCCCGAAAACGAAAGGGCTGTCTGCTAGGAGTGGATTATCTCTTTTCCGATGCACTATTTCATGTTTACTGTGTCCCACGCACCCTCACATTGACGAATTAACGCAGAAATGGCGTCGCTATGACATGCTATAGGAGCCATGCCTTCTGTTTCCCAATCGAGTATTGTTTCCCCGAAAACGAAAGGGCTGTCTGCTAGGAGTGGATTATCTCTTTTCCGATGCACTATTTCATGTTTACTGTGTCCCACGCACCCTCACATTGACGAATTAACGCAGAAATGGCGTCGCTATGACATGCTATAGGAGCCATGCCTTCTGTTTCCCAATCGAGTATTGTTTCCCCGAAAACGAAAGGGCTGTCTGCTAGGAGTGGATTATCTCTTTTCCGATGCACTATTTCATGTTTACTGTGTCCCACGCACCCTCACATTGACGAATTAACGCAGAAATGGCGTCGCTATGACATGCTATAGGAGCCATGCCTTCTGTTTCCCAATCGAGTATTGTTTCCCCGAAAACGAAAGGGCTGTGTGCTAGGAGTGGATTATCTCTTTTCCGATGCACTATTTCATGTTTACTGTGTCCCACGCACCCTCACATTGACGAATTAACGCAGAAATGGCGTCGCTATGACATGCTATAGGAGCCATGCCTTCTGTTTCCCAATCGAGTATTGTTTCCCCGAAAACGAAAGGGCTGTCTGCTAGGAGTGGATTATCTCTTTTCCGATGCACTATTTCATGTTTACTGTGTCCCACGCACCCTCACATTGACGAATTAACGCAGAAATGGCGTCGCTATGACATGCTATAGGAGCCATGCCTTCTGTTTCCCAATCGAGTATTGTTTCCGCGAAAACGAAAGGGCTGTCTGCTAGGAGTGGATTATCTCTTTTCCGATGCACTATTTCATGTTTACTGTGTCCCACGCACCCTCACATTGACGCATTAACGCAGAAATGGCGTCGCTATGACATGCTATAGGAGCCATGCCTTCTGTTTCCCAATCGAGTATTGTTTCCCCGGCAACGAAAGGGCTGTCTGCTAGGAGTGGATTATCTCTTTTCCGATGCACTATTTCATGTTTACTGTGTCCCACGCACCCTCACATTGACGCATTAACGCAGAAATGGCGTCGCTATGACATGCTATAGGAGCCATGCCTTCTGTTTCCCAATCGAGTATTGTTTCCCCGAAAACGAAAGGGCTGTGTGCTAGGAGTGGATTATCTCTTTTCCGATGCACTATTTCATGTTTACTGTGTCCCACGCACCCTCACATTGATGCATTAACGCAGAAATGGCGTCGCTATGACATGCTATAGGAGCCATGCCTTCTGTTTCCCAATCGAGTATTGTTTCCCCGAAAACGAAAGGGCTGTCTGCTAGGAGTGGATTATCTCTTTTCCGATGCACTATTTCATGTTTACTGTGTCCCACGCACCCTCACATTGACGAATTAACGCAGAAATGGCGTCGCTATGACATGCTATAGGAGCCATGCCTTCTGTTTCCCAATCGAGTATTGTTTCCCCGAAAACGAAAGGGCTGTCTGCTAGGAGTGGATTATCTCTTTTCCGATGCACTATTTCATGTTTACTGTGTCCCACGCACCCTCAAATTGATGCATTAACGCAGAAATGGCGTCGCTATGACATGCTATAGGAGCCATGCCTTCTGTTTCCCAATCGAGTATTGTTTCCCCGAAAACGAAAGGGCTGTCTGCTAGGAGTGGATTATCTCTTTTCCGATGCACTATTTCATGTTTACTGTGTCCCACGCACCCTCACATTGACGAATTAACGCAGAAATGGCGTCGCTATGACATGCTATAGGAGCCATGCCTTCTGTTTCCCAATCGAGTATTGTTTCCCCGAAAACGAAAGGGCTGTCTGCTAGGAGTGGATTATCTCTTTTCCGATGCACTATTTCATGTTTACTGTGTCCCACGCACCCTCACATTGACGCATTAACGCAGAAATGGCGTCGCTATGACATGCTATAGGAGCCATGCCTTCTGTTTCCCAATCGAGTATTGTTTCCCCGAAAACGAAAGGGCTGTCTGCTAGGAGTGGATTATCTCTTTTCCGATGCACTATTTCATGTTTACTGTGTCCCACGCACCCTCACATTGACGAATTAACGCAGAAATGGCGTCGCTATGACATACTATAGGAGCCATGCCTTCTGTTTCCCAATCGAGTATTGTTTCCGCGGCAACGAAAGGGCTGTCTGCTAGGAGTGGATTATCTCTTTTCCGATGCACTATTTCATGTTTACTGTGTCCCACGCACCCTCACATTGACGAATTAACGCAGAAATGGCGTCGCTATGACATGCTATAGGAGCCATGCCTTCTGTTTCCCAATCGAGTATTGTTTCCCCGAAAACGAAAGGGCTGTCTGCTAGGAGTGGATTATCTCTTTTCCGATGCACTATTTCATGTTTACTGTGTCCCACGCACCCTCACATTGACGCATTAACGCAGAAATGGCGTCGCTATGACATACTATAGGAGCCACGCCTTCTGTTTCCCAATCGAGTATTGTTTCCCCGAAAACGAAAGGGCTGTGTGCTAGGAGTGGATTATCTCTTTTCCGATGCACTATTTCATGTTTACTGTGTCCCACGCACCCTCACATTGACGAATTAACGCAGAAATGGCGTCGCTATGACATGCTATAGGAGCCATGCCTTCTGTTTCCCAATCGAGTATTGTTTCCCCGAAAACGAAAGGGCTGTCTGCTAGGAGTGGATTATCTCTTTTCCGATGCACTATTTCATGTTTACTGTGTCCCACGCACCCTCACATTGACGAATTAACGCAGAAATGGCGTCGCTATGACATGCTATAGGAGCCATGCCTTCTGTTTCCCAATCGAGTATTGTTTCCCCGAAAACGAAAGGGCTGTGTGCTAGGAGTGGATTATCTCTTTTCCGATGCACTATTTCATGTTTACTGTGTCCCACGCACCCTCACATTGACGAATTAACGCAGAAATGGCGTCGCTATGACATGCTATAGGAGCCATGCCTTCTGTTTCCCAATCGAGTATTGTTTCCCCGAAAACGAAAGGGCTGTCTGCTAGGAGTGGATTATCTCTTTTCCGATGCACTATTTCATGTTTACTGTGTCCCACGCACCCTCACATTGACGAATTAACGCAGAAATGGCGTCGCTATGACATGCTATAGGAGCCATGCCTTCTGTTTCCCAATCAAGTATTGTTTCCCCGAAAACGAAAGGGCTGTGTGCTAGGAGTGGATTATCTCTTTTCCGATGCACTATTTCATGTTTACTGTGTCCCACGCACCCTCACATTGACGAATTAACGCAGAAATGGCGTCGCTATGACATGCTATAGGAGCCATGCCTTCTGTTTCCCAATCAAGTATTGTTTCCCCGAAAACGAAAGGGCTGTGTGCTAGGAGTGGATTATCTCTTTTCCGATGCACTATTTCATGTTTACTGTGTCCCACGCACCCTCACATTGACGAATTAACGCAGAAATGGCGTCGCTATGACATGCTATAGGAGCCATGCCTTCTGTTTCCCAATCGAGTATTGTTTCCCCGAAAACGAAAGGGCTGTCTGCTAGGAGTGGATTATCTCTTTTCCGATGCACTATTTCATGTTTACTGTGTCCCACGCACCCTCACATTGACGAATTAACGCAGAAATGGCGTCGCTATGACATGCTATAGGAGCCATGCCTTCTGTTTCCCAATCAAGTATTGTTTCCCCGAAAACGAAAGGGCTGTGTGCTAGGAGTGGATTATCTCTTTTCCGATGCACTATTTCATGTTTACTGTGTCCCACGCACCCTCACATTGACGAATTAACGCAGAAATGGCGTCGCTATGACATGCTATAGGAGCCATGCCTTCTGTTTCCCAATCGAGTATTGTTTCCCCGAAAACGAAAGGGCTGTGTGCTAGGAGTGGATTATCTCTTTTCCGATGCACTATTTCATGTTTACTGTGTCCCACGCACCCTCACATTGACGAATTAACGCAGAAATGGCGTCGCTATGACATGCTATAGGAGCCATGCCTTCTGTTTCCCAATCAAGTATTGTTTCCCCGAAAACGAAAGGGCTGTGTGCTAGGAGTGGATTATCTCTTTTCCGATGCACTATTTCATGTTTACTGTGTCCCACGCACCCTCACATTGACGAATTAACGCAGAAATGGCGTCGCTATGACATGCTATAGGAGCCATGCCTTCTGTTTCCCAATCGAGTATTGTTTCCCCGAAAACGAAAGGGCTGTCTGCTAGGAGTGGATTATCTCTTTTCCGATGCACTATTTCATGTTCACTGTGTCCCACGCACCCTCACATTGACGAATTAACGCAGAAATGGCGTCGCTATGACATGCTATAGGAGCCATGCCTTCTGTTTCCCAATCGAGTATTGTTTCCCCGAAAACGAAAGGGCTGTCTGCTAGGAGTGGATTATCTCTTTTCCGATGCACTATTTCATGTTCACTGTGTCCCACGCACCCTCACATTGACGAATTAACGCAGAAATGGCGTCGCTATGACATGCTATAGGAGCCATGCCTTCTGTTTCCCAATCGAGTATTGTTTCCCCGAAAACGAAAGGGCTGTCTGCTAGGAGTGGATTATCTCTTTTCCGATGCACTATTTCATGTTTACTGTGTCCCACGCACCCTCACATTGACGAATTAACGCAGAAATGGCGTCGCTATGACATGCTATAGGAGCCATGCCTTCTGTTTCCCAATCGAGTATTGTTTCCCCGAAAACGAAAGGGCTGTCTGCTAGGAGTGGATTATCTCTTTTCCGATGCACTATTTCATGTTTACTGTGTCCCACGCACCCTCACATTGACGAATTAACGCAGAAATGGCGTCGCTATGACATGCTATAGGAGCCATGCCTTCTGTTTCCCAATCGAGTATTGTTTCCCCGAAAACGAAAGGGCTGTCTGCTAGGAGTGGATTATCTCTTTTCCGATGCACTATTTCATGTTTACTGTGTCCCACGCACCCTCACATTGACGAATTAACGCAGAAATGGCGTCGCTATGACATGCTATAGGAGCCATGCCTTCTGTTTCCCAATCGAGTATTGTTTCCCCGAAAACGAAAGGGCTGTCTGCTAGGAGTGGATTATCTCTTTTCCGATGCACTATTTCATGTTTACTGTGTCCCACGCACCCTCACATTGACGAATTAACGCAGAAATGGCGTCGCTATGACATGCTATAGGAGCCATGCCTTCTGTTTCCCAATCGAGTATTGTTTCCCCGAAAACGAAAGGGCTGTCTGCTAGGAGTGGATTATCTCTTTTCCGATGCACTATTTCATGTTCACTGTGTCCCACGCACCCTCACATTGACGAATTAACGCAGAAATGGCGTCGCTATGACATGCTATAGGAGCCATGCCTTCTGTTTCCCAATCGAGTATTGTTTCCCCGAAAACGAAAGGGCTGTCTGCTAGGAGTGGATTATCTCTTTTCCGATGCACTATTTCATGTTTACTGTGTCCCACGCACCCTCACATTGACGAATTAACGCAGAAATGGCGTCGCTATGACATGCTATAGGAGCCATGCCTTCTGTTTCCCAATCGAGTATTGTTTCCCCGAAAACGAAAGGGCTGTGTGCTAGGAGTGGATTATCTCTTTTCCGATGCACTATTTCATGTTTACTGTGTCCCACGCACCCTCACATTGACGAATTAACGCAGAAATGGCGTCGCTATGACATGCTATAGGAGCCATGCCTTCTGTTTCCCAATCGAGTATTGTTTCCCCGAAAACGAAAGGGCTGTCTGCTAGGAGTGGATTATCTCTTTTCCGATGCACTATTTCATGTTTACTGTGTCCCACGCACCCTCACATTGACGAATTAACGCAGAAATGGCGTCGCTATGACATGCTATAGGAGCCATGCCTTCTGTTTCCCAATCGAGTATTGTTTCCCCGAAAACGAAAGGGCTGTGTGCTAGGAGTGGATTATCTCTTTTCCGATGCACTATTTCATGTTTACTGTGTCCCACGCACCCTCACATTGACGAATTAACGCAGAAATGGCGTCGCTATGACATGCTATAGGAGCCATGCCTTCTGTTTCCCAATCGAGTATTGTTTCCCCGAAAACGAAAGGGCTGTGTGCTAGGAGTGGATTATCTCTTTTCCGATGCACTATTTCATGTTTACTGTGTCCCACGCACCCTCACATTGACGAATTAACGCAGAAATGGCGTCGCTATGACATGCTATAGGAGCCATGCCTTCTGTTTCCCAATCGAGTATTGTTTCCCCGAAAACGAAAGGGCTGTGTGCTAGGAGTGGATTATCTCTTTTCCGATGCACTATTTCATGTTTACTGTGTCCCACGCACCCTCACATTGACGAATTAACGCAGAAATGGCGTCGCTATGACATGCTATAGGAGCCATGCCTTCTGTTTCCCAATCGAGTATTGTTTCCCCGAAAACGAAAGGGCTGTCTGCTGGGAGTGGATTATCTCTTTTCCGATGCACTATTTCATGTTTACTGTGTCCCACGCACCCTCACATTGACGAATTAACGCAGAAATGGCGTCGCTATGACATGCTATAGGAGCCATGCCTTCTGTTTCCCAATCGAGTATTGTTTCCCCGAAAACGAAAGGGCTGTCTGCTGGGAGTGGATTATCTCTTTTCCGATGCACTATTTCATGTTTACTGTGTCCCACGCACCCTCACATTGACGAATTAACGCAGAAATGGCGTCGCTATGACATGCTATAGGAGCCATGCCTTCTGTTTCCCAATCGAGTATTGTTTCCCCGAAAACGAAAGGGCTGTCTGCTGGGAGTGGATTATCTCTTTTCCGATGCACTATTTCATGTTTACTGTGTCCCACGCACCCTCACATTGACGAATTAACGCAGAAATGGCGTCGCTATGACATGCTATAGGAGCCATGCCTTCTGTTTCCCAATCGAGTATTGTTTCCCCGAAAACGAAAGGGCTGTCTGCTGGGAGTGGATTATCTCTTTTCCGATGCACTATTTCATGTTTACTGTGTCCCACGCACCTTCACATTGACGAATTAACGCAGAAATGGCGTCGCTATGACATGCTATAGGAGCCATGCCTTCTGTTTCCCAATCGAGTATTGTTTCCCCGAAAACGAAAGGGCTGTCTGCTAGGAGTGGATTATCTCTTTTCCGATGCACTATTTCATGTTTACTGTGTCCCACGCACCCTCACATTGACGAATTAACGCAGAAATGGCGTCGCTATGACATGCTATAGGAGCCATGCCTTCTGTTTCCCAATCGAGTATTGTTTCCCCGAAAACGAAAGGGCTGTCTGCTAGGAGTGGATTATCTCTTTTCCGATGCACTATTTCATGTTCACTGTGTCCCACGCACCCTCACATTGACGAATTAACGCAGAAATGGCGTCGCTATGACATGCTATAGGAGCCATGCCTTCTGTTTCCCAATCGAGTATTGTTTCCCCGAAAACGAAAGGGCTGTGTGCTAGGAGTGGATTATCTCTTTTCCGATGCACTATTTCATGTTTACTGTGTCCCACGCACCCTCACATTGACGAATTAACGCAGAAATGGCGTCGCTATGACATGCTATAGGAGCCATGCCTTCTGTTTCCCAATCGAGTATTGTTTCCCCGAAAACGAAAGGGCTGTCTGCTAGGAGTGGATTATCTCTTTTCCGATGCACTATTTCATGTTTACTGTGTCCCACGCACCCTCACATTGACGAATTAACGCAGAAATGGCGTCGCTATGACATGCTATAGGAGCCATGCCTTCTGTTTCCCAATCGAGTATTGTTTCCCCGAAAACGAAAGGGCTGTCTGCTAGGAGTGGATTATCTCTTTTCCGATGCACTATTTCATGTTCACTGTGTCCCACGCACCCTCACATTGACGAATTAACGCAGAAATGGCGTCGCTATGACATGCTATAGGAGCCATGCCTTCTGTTTCCCAATCGAGTATTGTTTCCCCGAAAACGAAAGGGCTGTCTGCTAGGAGTGGATTATCTCTTTTCCGATGCACTATTTCATGTTCACTGTGTCCCACGCACCCTCACATTGACGAATTAACGCAGAAATGGCGTCGCTATGACTTGCTATTGGAGCCATGCCTTCTGTTTCCCAATCGAGTATTGTTTACCCGAAAACGAAAGGGCTGTCTGCTAGGAGTGGATTATCTCTTTTCCGATGCACTATTTCATGTTCACTGTGTCCCACGCACCCTCACATTGACGAATTAACGCAGAAATGGCGTCGCTATGACTTGCTATAGGAGCCATGCCTTCTGTTTCCCAATCGAGTATTGTTTCCCCGAAAACGAAAGGGCTGTCTGCTAGGAGTGGATTATCTCTTTTCCGATGCACTATTTCATGTTCACTGTGTCCCACGCACCCTCACATTGACGAATTAACGCAGAAATGGCGTCGCTATGACTTGCTATAGGAGCCATGCCTTCTGTTTCCCAATCGAGTATTGTTTCCCCGAAAACGAAAGGGCTGTCTGCTAGGAGTGGATTATCTCTTTTCCGATGCACTATTTCATGTTCACTGTGTCCCACGCACCCTCACATTGACGAATTAACGCAGAAATGGCGTCGCTATGACATGCTATAGGAGCCATGCCTTCTGTTTCCCAATCGAGTATTGTTTCCCCGAAAACGAAAGGGCTGTGTGCTAGGAGTGGATTATCTCTTTTCCGATGCACTATTTTATGTTTACTGCGTCCCACGCACCCTCACATTGACGAATTAACGCAGAAATGGCGTCGCTATGACTTGCTATAGGAGCCATGCCTTCTGTTTCCCAATCGAGTATTGTTTCCCCGAAAACGAAAGGGCTGTCTGCTAGGAGTGGATTATCTCTTTTCCGATGCACTATTTCATGTTCACTGTGTCCCACGCACCCTCACATTGACGAATTAACGCAGAAATGGCGTCGCTATGACTTGCTATAGGAGCCATGCCTTCTGTTTCCCAATCGAGTATTGTTTCCCCGAAAACGAAAGGGCTGTCTGCTAGGAGTGGATTATCTCTTTTCCGATGCACTATTTCATGTTCACTGTGTCCCACGCACCCTCACATTGACGAATTAACGCAGAAATGGCGTCGCTATGACATGCTATAGGAGCCATGCCTTCTGTTTCCCAATCGAGTATTGTTTCCCCGAAAACGAAAGGGCTGTGTGCTAGGAGTGGATTATCTCTTTTCCGATGCACTATTTTATGTTTACTGCGTCCCACGCACCCTCACATTGACGAATTAACGCAGAAATGGCGTCGCTATGACTTGCTATAGGAGCCATGCCTTCTGTTTCCCAATCGAGTATTGTTTACCCGAAAACGAAAGGGCTGTCTGCTAGGAGTGGATTATCTCTTTTCCGATGCACTATTTCATGTTCACTGTGTCCCACGCACCCTCACATTGACGAATTAACGCAGAAATGGCGTCGCTATGACTTGCTATAGGAGCCATGCCTTCTGTTTCCCAATCGAGTATTGTTTCCCCGAAAACGAAAGGGCTGTCTGCTAGGAGTGGATTATCTCTTTTCCGATGCACTATTTCATGTTCACTGTGTCCCACGCACCCTCACATTGACGAATTAACGCAGAAATGGCGTCGCTATGACTTGCTATAGGAGCCATGCCTTCTGTTTCCCAATCGAGTATTGTTTCCCCGAAAACGAAAGGGCTGTCTGCTAGGAGTGGATTATCTCTTTTCCGATGCACTATTTCATGTTCACTGTGTCCCACGCACCCTCACATTGACGAATTAACGCAGAAATGGCGTCGCTATGACATGCTATAGGAGCCATGCCTTCTGTTTCCCAATCGAGTATTGTTTCCCCGAAAACGAAAGGGCTGTGTGCTAGGAGTGGATTATCTCTTTTCCGATGCACTATTTTATGTTTACTGCGTCCCACGCACCCTCACATTGACGAATTAACGCAGAAATGGCGTCGCTATGACATGCTATAGGAGCCATGCCTTCTGTTTCCCAATCGAGTATTGTTTCCCCGAAAACGAAAGGGCTGTGTGCTAGGAGTGGATTATCTCTTTTCCGATGCACTATTTTATGTTTACTGCGTCCCACGCACCCTCACATTGACGAATTAACGCAGAAATGGCGTCGCTATGACATGCTATAGGAGCCATGCCTTCTGTTTCCCAATCGAGTATTGTTTCCCCGAAAACGAAAGGGCTGTGTGCTAGGAGTGGATTATCTCTTTTCCGATGCACTATTTTATGTTTACTGCGTCCCACGCACCCTCACATTGACGAATTAACGCAGAAATGGCGTCGCTATGACATGCTATAGGAGCCATGCCTTCTGTTTCCCAATCGAGTATTGTTTCCCCGAAAACGAAAGGGCTGTCTGCTAGGAGTGGATTATCTCTTTTCCGATGCACTATTTCATGTTTACTGTGTCCCACGCACCCTCACATTGACGAATTAACGCAGAAATGGCGTCGCTATGACTTGCTATAGGAGCCATGCCTTCTGTTTCCCAATCGAGTATTGTTTCCCCGAAAACGAAAGGGCTGTCTGCTAGGAGTGGATTATCTCTTTTCCGATGCACTATTTCATGTTCACTGTGTCCCACGCACCCTCACATTGACGAATTAACGCAGAAATGGCGTCGCTATGACATGCTATAGGAGCCATGCCTTCTGTTTCCCAATCGAGTATTGTTTCCCCGAAAACGAAAGGGCTGTCTGCTAGGAGTGGATTATCTCTTTTCCGATGCACTATTTCACGTTTACTGTGTCCCACGCACCCTCACATTGACGAATTAACGCAGAAATGGCGTCGCTATGACTTGCTATAGGAGCCATGCCTTCTGTTTCCCAATCGAGTATTGTTTCCCCGAAAACGAAAGGGCTGTCTGCTAGGAGTGGATTATCTCTTTTCCGATGCACTATTTCATGTTCACTGTGTCCCACGCACCCTCACATTGACGAATTAACGCAGAAATGGCGTCGCTATGACATGCTATAGGAGCCATGCCTTCTGTTTCCCAATCGAGTATTGTTTCCCCGAAAACGAAAGGGCTGTGTGCTAGGAGTGGATTATCTCTTTTCCGATGCACTATTTTATGTTTACTGTGTCCCACGCGCCCTCACATTGACGAATTAACGCAGAAATGGCGTCGCTATGACATGCTATAGGAGCCATGCCTTCTGTTTCCCAATCGAGTATTGTTTCCCCGAAAACGAAAGGGCTGTGTGCTAGGAGTGGATTATCTCTTTTCCGATGCACTATTTTATGTTTACTGCGTCCCACGCACCCTCACATTGACGAATTAACGCAGAAATGGCGTCGCTATGACATGCTATAGGAGCCATGCCTTCTGTTTCCCAATCGAGTATTGTTTCCCCGAAAACGAAAGGGCTGTGTGCTAGGAGTGGATTATCTCTTTTCCGATGCACTATTTTATGTTTACTGTGTCCCACGCACCCTCACATTGACGAATTAACGCAGAAATGGCGTCGCTATGACTTGCTATAGGAGCCATGCCTTCTGTTTCCCAATCGAGTATTGTTTCCCCGAAAACGAAAGGGCTGTCTGCTAGGAGTGGATTATCTCTTTTCCGATGCACTATTTCATGTTTACTGTGTCCCACGCACCCTCACATTGACGAATTAACGCAGAAATGGCGTCGCTATGACATGCTATAGGAGCCATGCCTTCTGTTTCCCAATCAAGTATTGTTTCCCCGAAAACGAAAGGGCTGTGTGCTAGGAGTGGATTATCTCTTTTCCGATGCACTATTTCATGTTTACTGTGTCCCACGCACCCTCACATTGACGAATTAACGCAGAAATGGCGTCGCTATGACATGCTATAGGAGCCATGCCTTCTGTTTCCCAATCGAGTATTGTTTCCCCGAAAACGAAAGGGCTGTCTGCTAGGAGTGGATTATCTCTTTTCCGATGCACTATTTCATGTTCACTGTGTCCCACGCACCCTCACATTGACGAATTAACGCAGAAATGGCGTCGCTATGACATGCTATAGGAGCCATGCCTTCTGTTTCCCAATCGAGTATTGTTTCCCCGAAAACGAAAGGGCTGTCTGCTAGGAGTGGATTATCTCTTTTCCGATGCACTATTTCATGTTTACTGTGTCCCACGCACCCTCACATTGACGAATTAACGCAGAAATGGCGTCGCTATGACATGCTATAGGAGCCATGCCTTCTGTTTCCCAATCGAGTATTGTTTCCCCGAAAACGAAAGGGCTGTCTGCTAGGAGTGGATTATCTCTTTTCCGATGCACTATTTCATGTTTACTGTGTCCCACGCACCCTCACATTGACGAATTAACGCAGAAATGGCGTCGCTATGACATGCTATAGGAGCCATGCCTTCTGTTTCCCAATCGAGTATTGTTTCCCCGAAAACGAAAGGGCTGTCTGCTAGGAGTGGATTATCTCTTTTCCGATGCACTATTTCATGTTTACTGTGTCCCACGCACCCTCACATTGACGAATTAACGCAGAAATGGCGTCGCTATGACATGCTATAGGAGCCATGCCTTCTGTTTCCCAATCGAGTATTGTTTCCCCGGCAACGAAAGGGCTGTCTGCTAGGAGTGGATTATCTCTTTTCCGATGCACTATTTCATGTTCACTGTGTCCCACGCACCCTCACATTGACGAATTAACGCAGAAATGGCGTCGCTATGACATGCTATAGGAGCCATGCCTTCTGTTTCCCAATCGAGTATTGTTTCCCCGAAAACGAAAGGGCTGTCTGCTAGGAGTGGATTATCTCTTTTCCGATGCACTATTTCATGTTTACTGTGTCCCACGCACCCTCACATTGACGAATTAACGCAGAAATGGCGTCGCTATGACATGCTATAGGAGCCATGCCTTCTGTTTCCCAATCGAGTATTGTTTCCCCGAAAACGAAAGGGCTGTGTGCTAGGAGTGGATTATCTCTTTTCCGATGCACTATTTCATGTTTACTGTGTCCCACGCACCCTCACATTGACGAATTAACGCAGAAATGGCGTCGCTATGACATGCTATAGGAGCCATGCCTTCTGTTTCCCAATCGAGTATTGTTTCCCCGAAAACGAAAGGGCTGTCTGCTAGGAGTGGATTATCTCTTTTCCGATGCACTATTTCATGTTTACTGTGTCCCACGCACCCTCACATTGACGAATTAACGCAGAAATGGCGTCGCTATGACATGCTATAGGAGCCATGCCTTCTGTTTCCCAAACGAGTATTGTTTCCCCGAAAACGAAAGGGCTGTGTGCTAGGAGTGGATTATCTCTTTTCCGATGCACTATTTCATGTTTACTGTGTCCCACGCACCCTCACATTGACGAATTAACGCAGAAATGGCGTCGCTATGACATGCTATAGGAGCCATGCCTTCTGTTTCCCAATCGAGTATTGTTTCCCCGAAAACGAAAGGGCTGTGTGCTAGGAGTGGATTATCTCTTTTCCGATGCACTATTTCATGTTTACTGTGTCCCACGCACCCTCACATTGACGAATTAACGCAGAAATGGCGTCGCTATGACATGCTATAGGAGCCATGCCTTCTGTTTCCCAATCGAGTATTGTTTCCCCGAAAACGAAAGGGCTGTGTGCTAGGAGTGGATTATCTCTTTTCCGATGCACTATTTCATGTTTACTGTGTCCCACGCACCCTCACATTGACGAATTAACGCAGAAATGGCGTCGCTATGACATGCTATAGGAGCCATGCCTTCTGTTTCCCAATCGAGTATTGTTTCCCCGAAAACGAAAGGGCTGTCTGCTGGGAGTGGATTATCTCTTTTCCGATGCACTATTTCATGTTTACTGTGTCCCACGCACCCTCACATTGACGAATTAACGCAGAAATGGCGTCGCTATGACATGCTATAGGAGCCATGCCTTCTGTTTCCCAATCGAGTATTGTTTCCCCGAAAACGAAAGGGCTGTCTGCTAGGAGTGGATTATCTCTTTTCCGATGCACTATTTCATGTTTACTGTGTCCCACGCACCCTCACATTGACGAATTAACGCAGAAATGGCGTCGCTATGACATGCTATAGGAGCCATGCCTTCTGTTTCCCAATCGAGTATTGTTTCCCCGAAAACGAAAGGGCTGTCTGCTAGGAGTGGATTATCTCTTTTCCGATGCACTATTTCATGTTCACTGTGTCCCACGCACCCTCACATTGACGAATTAACGCAGAAATGGCGTCGCTATGACATGCTATAGGAGCCATGCCTTCTGTTTCCCAATCGAGTATTGTTTCCCCGAAAACGAAAGGGCTGTGTGCTAGGAGTGGATTATCTCTTTTCCGATGCACTATTTCATGTTTACTGTGTCCCACGCACCCTCACATTGACGAATTAACGCAGAAATGGCGTCGCTATGACATGCTATAGGAGCCATGCCTTCTGTTTCCCAATCGAGTATTGTTTCCCCGAAAACGAAAGGGCTGTCTGCTAGGAGTGGATTATCTCTTTTCCGATGCACTATTTCATGTTTACTGTGTCCCACGCACCCTCACATTGACGAATTAACGCAGAAATGGCGTCGCTATGACATGCTATAGGAGCCATGCCTTCTGTTTCCCAATCGAGTATTGTTTCCCCGAAAACGAAAGGGCTGTCTGCTAGGAGTGGATTATCTCTTTTTCGATGCACTATTTCATGTTCACTGTGTCCCACGCACCCTCACATTGACGAATTAACGCAGAAATGGCGTCGCTATGACATGCTATAGGAGCCATGCCTTCTGTTTCCCAATCGAGTATTGTTTCCCCGAATACGAAAGGGCTGTCTGCTAGGAGTGGATTATCTCTTTTCCGATGCACTATTTCATGTTCACTGTGTCCCACGCACCCTCACATTGACGAATTAACGCAGAAATGGCGTCGCTATGACTTGCTATAGGAGCCATGCCTTCTGTTTCCCAATCGAGTATTGTTTCCCCGGCAACGAAAGGGCTGTCTGCTAGGAGTGGATTATCTCTTTTCCGATGCACTATTTCGTGTTTACTGTGTCCCACGCACCCTCTCATCGACGAATTAACATAGAATTTGCGTCGCTATGACATACTAAAGGAGCCATGCCTTCTGTTTCCCAATCGAGTATTGTTTCCCCGGCAACGAAAGGGCTGTCTGCTAGGAGTGGATTATCTCTTTTCCGATGCACTATTTCATGTTTACTGTGTCCCACGCACCCTCACATTGACGAATTAACATAGAATTTGCGTCGCTATGACATACTAATGAGGCCATGCCTTCTGTTTCCCAATCGAGTATTGTTTCCCCGAAAACGAAAGGGCTGTGTGCTAGGAGTGGATTATCTCTTTTCCGATGCACTATTTTATGTTTACTGCGTCCCACGCACCCTCACATTGACGAATTAACGCAGAAATGGCGTCGCTATGACTTGCTATAGGAGCCATGCCTTCTGTTTCCCAATCGAGTATTGTTTCCCCGAAAACGAAAGGGCTGTCTGCTAGGAGTGGATTATCTCTTTTCCGATGCACTATTTCATGTTCACTGTGTCCCACGCACCCTCACATTGACGAATTAACGCAGAAATGGCGTCGCTATGACTTGCTATAGGAGCCATGCCTTCTGTTTCCCAATCGAGTATTGTTTCCCCGAAAACGAAAGGGCTGTCTGCTAGGAGTGGATTATCTCTTTTCCGATGCACTATTTCATGTTCACTGTGTCCCACGCACCCTCACATTGACGAATTAACGCAGAAATGGCGTCGCTATGACATGCTATAGGAGCCATGCCTTCTGTTTCCCAATCGAGTATTGTTTCCCCGAAAACGAAAGGGCTGTGTGCTAGGAGTGGATTATCTCTTTTCCGATGCACTATTTTATGTTTACTGCGTCCCACGCACCCTCACATTGACGAATTAACGCAGAAATGGCGTCGCTATGACTTGCTATAGGAGCCATGCCTTCTGTTTCCCAATCGAGTATTGTTTACCCGAAAACGAAAGGGCTGTCTGCTAGGAGTGGATTATCTCTTTTCCGATGCACTATTTCATGTTCACTGTGTCCCACGCACCCTCACATTGACGAATTAACGCAGAAATGGCGTCGCTATGACTTGCTATAGGAGCCATGCCTTCTGTTTCCCAATCGAGTATTGTTTCCCCGAAAACGAAAGGGCTGTCTGCTAGGAGTGGATTATCTCTTTTCCGATGCACTATTTCATGTTCACTGTGTCCCACGCACCCTCACATTGACGAATTAACGCAGAAATGGCGTCGCTATGACTTGCTATAGGAGCCATGCCTTCTGTTTCCCAATCGAGTATTGTTTCCCCGAAAACGAAAGGGCTGTCTGCTAGGAGTGGATTATCTCTTTTCCGATGCACTATTTCATGTTCACTGTGTCCCACGCACCCTCACATTGACGAATTAACGCAGAAATGGCGTCGCTATGACATGCTATAGGAGCCATGCCTTCTGTTTCCCAATCGAGTATTGTTTCCCCGAAAACGAAAGGGCTGTGTGCTAGGAGTGGATTATCTCTTTTCCGATGCACTATTTTATGTTTACTGCGTCCCACGCACCCTCACATTGACGAATTAACGCAGAAATGGCGTCGCTATGACATGCTATAGGAGCCATGCCTTCTGTTTCCCAATCGAGTATTGTTTCCCCGAAAACGAAAGGGCTGTGTGCTAGGAGTGGATTATCTCTTTTCCGATGCACTATTTTATGTTTACTGCGTCCCACGCACCCTCACATTGACGAATTAACGCAGAAATGGCGTCGCTATGACATGCTATAGGAGCCATGCCTTCTGTTTCCCAATCGAGTATTGTTTCCCCGAAAACGAAAGGGCTGTGTGCTAGGAGTGGATTATCTCTTTTCCGATGCACTATTTTATGTTTACTGCGTCCCACGCACCCTCACATTGACGAATTAACGCAGAAATGGCGTCGCTATGACATGCTATAGGAGCCATGCCTTCTGTTTCCCAATCGAGTATTGTTTCCCCGAAAACGAAAGGGCTGTCTGCTAGGAGTGGATTATCTCTTTTCCGATGCACTATTTCATGTTTACTGTGTCCCACGCACCCTCACATTGACGAATTAACGCAGAAATGGCGTCGCTATGACTTGCTATAGGAGCCATGCCTTCTGTTTCCCAATCGAGTATTGTTTCCCCGAAAACGAAAGGGCTGTCTGCTAGGAGTGGATTATCTCTTTTCCGATGCACTATTTCATGTTCACTGTGTCCCACGCACCCTCACATTGACGAATTAACGCAGAAATGGCGTCGCTATGACATGCTATAGGAGCCATGCCTTCTGTTTCCCAATCGAGTATTGTTTCCCCGAAAACGAAAGGGCTGTCTGCTAGGAGTGGATTATCTCTTTTCCGATGCACTATTTCATGTTTACTGTGTCCCACGCACCCTCACATTGACGAATTAACGCAGAAATGGCGTCGCTATGACTTGCTATAGGAGCCATGCCTTCTGTTTCCCAATCGAGTATTGTTTCCCCGAAAACGAAAGGGCTGTCTGCTAGGAGTGGATTATCTCTTTTCCGATGCACTATTTCATGTTTACTGTGTCCCACGCACCCTCACATTGACGAATTAACGCAGAAATGGCGTCGCTATGACTTGCTATAGGAGCCATGCCTTCTGTTTCCCAATCGAGTATTGTTTCCCCGAAAACGAAAGGGCTGTCTGCTAGGAGTGGATTATCTCTTTTCCGATGCACTATTTCATGTTCACTGTGTCCCACGCACCCTCACATTGACGAATTAACGCAGAAATGGCGTCGCTATGACATGCTATAGGAGCCATGCCTTCTGTTTCCCAATCGAGTATTGTTTCCCCGAAAACGAAAGGGCTGTGTGCTAGGAGTGGATTATCTCTTTTCCGATGCACTATTTTATGTTTACTGTGTCCCACGCGCCCTCACATTGACGAATTAACGCAGAAATGGCGTCGCTATGACATGCTATAGGAGCCATGCCTTCTGTTTCCCAATCGAGTATTGTTTCCCCGAAAACGAAAGGGCTGTGTGCTAGGAGTGGATTATCTCTTTTCCGATGCACTATTTTATGTTTACTGCGTCCCACGCACCCTCACATTGACGAATTAACGCAGAAATGGCGTCGCTATGACATGCTATAGGAGCCATGCCTTCTGTTTCCCAATCGAGTATTGTTTCCCCGAAAACGAAAGGGCTGTGTGCTAGGAGTGGATTATCTCTTTTCCGATGCACTATTTTATGTTTACTGCGTCCCACGCACCCTCACATTGACGAATTAACGCAGAAATGGCGTCGCTATGACTTGCTATAGGAGCCATGCCTTCTGTTTCCCAATCGAGTATTGTTTACCCGAAAACGAAAGGGCTGTCTGCTAGGAGTGGATTATCTCTTTTCCGATGCACTATTTCATGTTCACTGTGTCCCACGCACCCTCACATTGACGAATTAACGCAGAAATGGCGTCGCTATGACTTGCTATAGGAGCCATGCCTTCTGTTTCCCAATCGAGTATTGTTTCCCCGAAAACGAAAGGGCTGTCTGCTAGGAGTGGATTATCTCTTTTCCGATGCACTATTTCATGTTCACTGTGTCCCACGCACCCTCACATTGACGAATTAACGCAGAAATGGCGTCGCTATGACATGCTATAGGAGCCATGCCTTCTGTTTCCCAATCGAGTATTGTTTCCCCGAAAACGAAAGGGCTGTGTGCTAGGAGTGGATTATCTCTTTTCCGATGCACTATTTTATGTTTACTGTGTCCCACGCACCCTCACATTGACGAATTAACGCAGAAATGGCGTCGCTATGACATGCTATAGGAGCCATGCCTTCTGTTTCCCAATCGAGTATTGTTTCCCCGAAAACGAAAGGGCTGTCTGCTAGGAGTGGATTATCTCTTTTCCGATGCACTATTTCATGTTCACTGTGTCCCACGCACCCTCACATTGACGAATTAACGCAGAAATGGCGTCGCTATGACATACTATAGGAGCCATGCCTTCTGTTTCCCAATCGAGTATTGTTTCCCCGAAAACGAAAGGGCTGTCTGCTAGGAGTGGATTATCTCTTTTCCGATGCACTATTTCATGTTCACTGTGTCCCACGCACCCTCACATTGACGAATTAACGCAGAAATGGCGTCGCTATGACATGCTATAGGAGCCATGCCTTCTGTTTCCCAATCGAGTATTGTTTCCCCGAAAACGAAAGGGCTGTGTGCTAGGAGTGGATTATCTCTTTTCCGATGCACTATTTCATGTTTACTGTGTCCCACGCACCCTCACATTGACGAATTAACGCAGAAATGGCGTCGCTATGACATGCTATAGGAGCCATGCCTTCTGTTTCCCAATCGAGTATTGTTTCCCCGAAAACGAAAGGGCTGTCTGCTAGGAGTGGATTATCTCTTTTCCGATGCACTATTTCATGTTCACTGTGTCCCACGCACCCTCACATTGACGAATTAACGCAGAAATGGCGTCGCTATGACATACTATAGGAGCCATGCCTTCTGTTTCCCAATCGAGTATTGTTTCCCCGAAAACGAAAGGGCTGTCTGCTAGGAGTGGATTATCTCTTTTCCGATGCACTATTTCATGTTCACTGTGTCCCACGCACCCTCACATTGACGAATTAACGCAGAAATGGCGTCGCTATGACATGCTATAGGAGCCATGCCTTCTGTTTCCCAATCGAGTATTGTTTCCCCGAAAACGAAAGGGCTGTGTGCTAGGAGTGGATTATCTCTTTTCCGATGCACTATTTTATGTTTACTGTGTCCCACGCACCCTCACATTGACGAATTAACGCAGAAATGGCGTCGCTATGACATGCTATAGGAGCCATGCCTTCTGTTTCCCAATCGAGTATTGTTTCCCCGAAAACGAAAGGGCTGTGTGCTAGGAGTGGATTATCTCTTTTCCGATGCACTATTTCATGTTCACTGTGTCCCACGCACCCTCACATTGACGAATTATCGCAGAAATGGCGTCGCTATGACATGCTATAGGAGCCATGCCTTCTGTTTCCCAATCGAGTATTGTTTCCCCGAAAACGAAAGGGCTGTCTGCTAGGAGTGGATTATCTCTTTTCCGATGCACTATTTCATGTTCACTGTGTCCCACGCACCCTCACATTGACGAATTAACGCAGAAATGGCGTCGCTATGACATGCTATAGGAGCCATGCCTTCTGTTTCCCAATCGAGTATTGTTTCCCCGAAAACGAAAGGGCTGTCTGCTAGGAGTGGATTATCTCTTTTCCGATGCACTATTTTATGTTTACTGTGTCCCACGCACCCTCACATTGACGAATTAACGCAGAAATGGCGTCGCTATGACATGCTATAGGAGCCATGCCTTCTGTTTCCCAATCGAGTATTGTTTCCCCGAAAACGAAAGGGCTGTCTGCTAGGAGTGGATTATCTCTTTTCCGATGCACTATTTCATGTTTACTGTGTCCCACGCACCCTCACATTGACGAATTAACGCAGAAATGGCGTCGCTATGACATACTATAGGAGCCATGCCTTCTTTTTCCCAATCGAGTATTGTTTCCCCGGCAACGAAAGGGCTGTGTGCTAGGAGTGGATTATCTCTTTTCCGATGCACTATTTCATGTTTACTGTGTCCCACGCACCCTCACATTGACGAATTAACGCAGAAATGGCGTCGCTATGACATACTATAGGAGCCATGCCTTCTGTTTCCCAATCGAGTATTGTTTCCCCGAAAACGAAAGGGCTGTGTGCTAGGAGTGGATTATCTCTTTTCCGATGCACTATTTTATGTTTACTGTGTCCCACGCACCCTCACATTGACGAATTAACGCAGAAATGGCGTCGCTATGACATGCTATAGGAGCCATGCCTTCTGTTTCCCAATCGAGTATTGTTTCCCCGAAAACGAAAGGGCTGTCTGCTAGGAGTGGATTATCTCTTTTCCGATGCACTATTTCATGTTTACTGTGTCCCACGCACCCTCACATTGACGAATCAACGCAGAAATGGCGTCGCTATGACATACTATAGGAGCCATGCCTTCTGTTTCCCAATCGAGTATTGTTTCCCCGGCAACGAAAGGGCTGTGTGCTAGGAGTGGATTATCTCTTTTCCGATGCACTATTTCATGTTTACTGTGTCCCACGCACCCTCACATTGACGAATTAACGCAGAAATGGCGTCGCTATGACATACTATAGGAGCCATGCCTTCTGTTTCCCAATCGAGTATTGTTTCCCCGGCAACGAAAGGGCTGTCTGCTAGGAGTGGATTATCTCTTTTCCGATGCACTATTTCATGTTTACTGTGTCCCACGCACCCTCACATTGACGAATTAACGCAGAAATGGCGTCGCTATGACATACTATAGGAGCCATGCCTTCTGTTTCCCAATCGAGTATTGTTTCCCCGGCAACGAAAGGGCTGTCTGCTAGGAGTGGATTATCTCTTTTCTGATGCACTATTTCATGTTTACTGTGTCCCACGCACCCTCACATTGACGAATTAACGCAGAAATGGCGTCGCTATGACATGCTATAGGAGCCATGCCTTCTGTTTCCCAATCGAGTATTGTTTCCCCGAAAACGAAAGGGCTGTGTGCTAGGAGTGGATTATCTCTTTTCCGATGCACTATTTCATGTTTACTGTGCCCAACGCACCCTCACATTGACGAATTAACGCAGAAATGGCGTCGCTATGACATACTATAGGAGCCATGCCTTCTGTTTCCCAATCGAGTATTGTTTCCCCGGCAACGAAAGGGCTGTCTGCTAGGAGTGGATTATCTCTTTTCCGATGCACTATTTCATGTTTACTGTGTCCCACGCACCCTCACATTGACGAATTAACGCAGAAATGGCGTCGCTATGACATACTATAGGAGCCATGCCTTCTGTTTCCCAATCGAGTATTGTTTCCCCGGCAACGAAAGGGCTGTCTGCTAGGAGTGGATTATCTCTTTTCCGATGCACTATTTCATGTTTACTGTGTCCCACGCACCCTCACATTGACGAATTAACGCAGAAATGGCGTCGCTATGACATACTATAGGAGCCATGCCTTCTGTTTCCCAATCGAGTATTGTTTCCCCGGCAACGAAAGGGCTGTCTGCTAGGAGTGGATTATCTCTTTTCCGATGCACTATTTCATGTTTACTGTGTCCCACGCACACACACATTGACGAATTAACGCAGAAATGGCGTCGCTATGACATGCTATAGGAGCCATGCCTTCTGTTTCCCAATCGAGTATTGTTTCCCCGGCAACGAAAGGGCTGTCTGCTAGGAGTGGATTATCTCTTTTCCGATGCACTATTTCATGTTTACTGTGTCCCACGCACCCTCACATTGACGAATTAACGCAGAAATGGCGTCGCTATGACATACTATAGGAGCCATGCCTTCTGTTTCCCAATCGAGTATTGTTTCCCCGAAAACGAAAGGGCTGTGTGCTAGGAGTGGATTATCTCTTTTCCGATGCACTATTTCATGTTTACTGTGTCCCACGCACCCTCACATTGACGCATTAACGCAGAAATGGCGTCGCTATGACATACTATAGGAGCCATGCCTTCTGTTTCCCAATCGAGTATTGTTTCCCCGAAAACGAAAGGGCTGTCTGCTAGGAGTGGATTATCTCTTTTCCGATGCACTATTTCATGTTTACTGTGTCCCACGCACCCTCACATTGACGAATTAACGCAGAAATGGCGTCGCTATGACATGCTATAGGAGCCATGCCTTCTGTTTCCCAATCGAGTATTGTTTCCCCGAAAACGAAAGGGCTGTCTGCTAGGAGTGGATTATCTCTTTTCCGATGCACTATTTCAAGTTTACTGTGTCCCACGCACCCTCACATTGACGAATTAACGCAGAAATGGCGTCGCTATGACATGCTATAGGAGCCATGCCTTCTGTTTCCCAAACGAGTATTGTTTCCCCGAAAACGAAAGGGCTATCTGCTAGGAGTGGATTATCTCTTTTCCGATGCACTATTTCATGTTTACTGTGTCCCACGCACCCTCACATCGACGAATTAACATAGAATTTGCGTCGCTATGACATACTATAGGAGCCATGCCTTCTGTTTCCCAATCGAGTACTGTTTCCCCGAAAACGAAAGGGCTGTCTGCTAGGAGTGGATTATCTCTTTTCCGATGCACTATTTCATGTTTACTGTGTCCCACGCACCCTCACATTGACGAATTAACGCAGAAATGGCGTCGCTATGACATGCTATAGGAGCCATGCCTTCTGTTTCCCAATCGAGTATTGTTTCCCCGAAAACGAAAGGGCTGTCTGCTAGGAGTGGATTATCTCTTTTCCGATGCACTATTTCATGTTAACTGTGTCCCACGCACCCTCACATTGACGAATTAACGCAGAAATGGCGTCGCTATGACATACTATAGGAGCCATGCCTTCTGTTTCCCAATCGAGTATTGTTTCCCCGGCAACGAAAGGGCTGTCTGCTAGGAGTGGATTATCTCTTTTCCGATGCACTATTTCATGTTTACTGTGTCCCACGCACCCTCACATTGACGAATTAACGCAGAAATGGCATCGCTATGACATGCTATAGGAGCCATGCCTTCTGTTTCCCAATCGAGTATTGTTTCCCCGAAAACGAAAGGGCTGTCTGCTAGGAGTGGATTATCTCTTTTCCGATGCACTATTTCATGTTTACTGTGTCCCACGCACCCTCACATTGACGAATTAACGCAGAAATGGCGTCGCTATGACATACTATAGGAGCCATGCCTTCTGTTTCCCAATCGAGTATTGTTTCCCCGGCAACGAAAGGGCTGTCTGCTAGGAGTGGATTATCTCTTTTCCGATGCACTATTTCATGTTTACTGTGTCCCACGCACCCTCACATTGACGAATTAACGCAGAAATGGCGTCGCTATGACATGCTATAGGAGCCATGCCTTCTGTTTCCCAATCGAGTACTGTTTCCCCGAAAACGAAAGGGCTGTCTGCTAGGAGTGGATTATCTCTTTTCCGATGCACTATTTCATGTTTACTGTGTCCCACGCACCCTCACATTGACGAATTAACGCAGAAATGGCGTCGCTATGACATACTATAGGAGCCATGCCTTCTGTTTCCCAATCGAGTATTGTTTCCCCGGCAACGAAAGGGCTGTCTGCTAGGAGTGGATTATCTCTTTTCCGATGCACTATTTCATGTTTACTGTGTCCCACGCACCCTCACATCGACGAATTAACATAGAATTTGCGTCGCTATGACATACTATAGGAGCCATGCCTTCTGTTTCCCAATCGAGTATTGTTTCCCCGGCAACGAAAGGGCTGTCAGCTAGGAGTGGATTATCTCTTTTCCGATGCACTATTTCATGTTTACTGCGTCCCACGCACCCTCACATCGACGAATTAACATAGAATTTGCGTCGCTATGACATACTAAAGGAGCCATGCCTTCTGTTTCCCAATCGAGTATTGTTTCCCCGGCAACGAAAGGGCTGTCTGCTAGGAGTGGATTATCTCTTTTCCGATGCACTATTTCATGTTTACTGTGTCCCACGCACCCTCACATCGACGAATTAACATAGAATTTGCGTCGCTATGACATACTATAGGAGCCATGCCTTCTGTTTCCCAATCGAGTATTGTTTCCCCGAAAACGAAAGGGCTGTCTGCTAGGAGTGGATTATCTCTTTTCCGATGCACTATTTCATGTTTACTGTGTCCCACGCAGCCTCACATCGACGAATTAACATAGAATTTGCGTCGCTATGACATACTATAGGAGCCATGCCTTCTGTTTCCCAATCGAGTATTGTTTCCCCGGCAACGAAAGGGCTGTCTGCTAGGAGTGGATTATCTCTTTTCCGATGCACTATTTCATGTTTACTGCGTCCCACGCACCCTCACATCGACGAATTAACATAGAATTTGCGTCGCTATGACATACTATAGGAGCCATGCCTTCTGTTTCCCAATCGAGTATTGTTTCCCCGGCAACGAAAGGGCTGTCTGCTAGGAGTGGATTATCTCTTTTCCGATGCACTATTTCATGTTTACTGTGTCCCACGCACCCTCACATTGACGAATTAACGCAGAATTTGCGTCGCTATGACATACTATAGGAGCCATGCCTTCTGTTTCCCAATCGAGTATTGTTTCCCGGGCAACGAAAGGGCTGTCTGCTAGGAGTGGATTATCTCTTTTCCGATGCACTATTTCATGTTTACTGTGTCCCACGCACCCTCACATTGACGAATTAACGCAGAAATGGCGTCGCTATGACATGCTATAGGAGCCATGCCTTCTGTTTCCCAATCGAGTATTGTTTCCCCGGCAACGAAAGGGCTGTCTGCTAGGAGTGGATTATCTCTTTTCCGATGCACTATTTCATGTTTACTGTGTCCCACGCACCCTCACATCGACGAATTAACATAGAATTTGCGTCGCTATGACATACTATAGGAGCCATGCCTTCTGTTTCCCAATCGAGTATTGTTTCCCCGGCAACGAAAGGGCTGTCTGCTAGGAGTGGATTATCTCTTTTCCGATGCACTATTTCATGTTTACTGTGTCCCACGCACCCTCACATCGACGAATTAACATAGAATTTGCGTCGCTATGACATACTATAGGAGCCATGCCTTCTGTTTCCCAATCGAGTATTGTTTCCCCGGCAACGAAAGGGCTGTCTGCTAGGAGTGGATTATCTCTTTTCCGATGCACTATTTCATGTTTACTGTGTCCCACGCACCCTCACATTGACGAATTAACGCAGAAATGGCGTCGCTATGACATGCTATAGGAGCCATGCCTTCTGTTTCCCAATCGAGTATTGTTTCCCCGAAAACGAAAGGGCTGTCTGCTAGGAGTGGATTATCTCTTTTCCGATGCACTATTTCATGTTTACTGTGTCCCACGCACCCTCACATTGACGAATTAACGCAGAAATGGCGTCGCTATGACATGCTATAGGAGCCATGCCTTCTGTTTCCCAATCGAGTATTGTTTCCCCGGCAACGAAAGGGCTGTCTGCTAGGAGTGGATTATCTCTTTTCCGATGCACTATTTCATGTTTACTGTGTCCCACGCACCCTCACATTGACGAATTAACGCAGAATTTGCGTCGCTATGACATACTATAGGAGCCATGCCTTCTGTTTCCCAATCGAGTATTGTTTCCCGGGCAACGAAAGGGCTGTCTGCTAGGAGTGGATTATCTCTTTTCCGATGCACTATTTCATGTTTACTGTGTCCCACGCACCCTCACATTGACGAATTAACGCAGAAATGGCGTCGCTATGACATGCTATAGGAGCCATGCCTTCTGTTTCCCAATCGAGTATTGTTTCCCCGGCAACGAAAGGGCTGTCTGCTAGGAGTGGATTATCTCTTTTCCGATGCACTATTTCATGTTTACTGTGTCCCACGCACCCTCACATCGACGAATTAACATAGAATTTGCGTCGCTATGACATACTATAGGAGCCATGCCTTCTGTTTCCCAATCGAGTATTGTTTCCCCGGCAACGAAAGGGCTGTCTGCTAGGAGTGGATTATCTCTTTTCCGATGCACTAATTCATGTTTACTGTGTCCCACGCACCCTCACATCGACGAATTAACATAGAATTTGCGTCGCTATGACATACTATAGGAGCCATGCCTTCTGTTTCCCAATCGAGTATTGTTTCCCCCGGCAACGAAAGGGCTGTCTGCTAGGAGTGGATTATCTCTTTTCCGATGCACTATTTCATGTTTACTGTGTCCCACGCACCCTCACATTGACGAATTAACGCAGAAATGGCGTCGCTATGACATGCTATAGGAGCCATGCCTTCTGTTTCCCAATCGAGTATTGTTTCCCCGAAAACGAAAGGGCTGTCTGCTAGGAGTGGATTATCTCTTTTCCGATGCACTATTTCATGTTTACTGTGTCCCACGCACCCTCACATTGACGAATTAACGCAGAAATGGCGTCGCTATGACATGCTATAGGAGCCATGCCTTCTGTTTCCCAATCGAGTATTGTTTCCCCGGCAACGAAAGGGCTGTCTGCTAGGAGTGGATTATCTCTTTTCCGATGCACTATTTCATGTTTACTGTGTCCCACGCACCCTCACATCGACGAATTAACATAGAATTTGCGTCGCTATGACATACTATAGGAGCCATGCCTTCTGTTTCCCAATCGAGTATTGTTTCCCCGGCAACGAAAGGGCTGTCTGCTAGGAGTGGATTATCTCTTTTCCGATGCACTATTTCATGTTTACTGTGTCCCACGCACCCTCACATCGACGAATTAACATAGAATTTGCGTCGCTATGACATACTATAGGAGCCATGCCTTCTGTTTCCCAATCGAGTATTGTTTCCCCGGCAACGAAAGGGCTGTCTGCTAGGAGTGGATTATCTCTTTTCCGATGCACTATTTCATGTTTACTGCGTCCCACGCACCCTCACATCGACGAATTAACATAGAATTTGCGTCGCTATGACATACTAAAGGAGCCATGCCTTCTGTTTCCCAATCGAGTATTGTTTCCCCGGCAACGAAAGGGCTGTCTGCTAGGAGTGGATTATCTCTTTTCCGATGCACTATTTCATGTTTACTGTGTCCCACGCACCCTCACATTGACGAATTAACGCAGAAATGGCGTCGCTATGACATGCTATAGGAGCCATGCCTTCTGTTTCCCAATCGAGTATTGTTTCCCCGGCAACGAAAGGGCTGTCTGGTAGGAGTGGATTATCTCTTTTCCGATGCACTATTTCATGTTTACTGTGTCCCACGCACCCTCACATCGACGAATTAACATAGAATTTGCGTCGCTATGACATACTATAGGAGCCATGCCTTCTGTTTCCCAATCGAGTATTGTTTCCCCGGCAACGAAAGGGCTGTCTGCTAGGAGTGGATTATCTCTTTTCCGATGCACTATTTCATGTTTACTGTGTCCCACGCACCCTCACATTGACGAATTAACGCAGAATTTGCGTCGCTATGACATACTATAGGAGCCATGCCTTCTGTTTCCCAATCGAGTATTGTTTCCCCGGCAACGAAAGGGCTGTCTGCTAGGAGTGGATTATCTCTTTTCCGATGCACTATTTCATGTTTACTGTGTCCCACGCACCCTCACATTGACGAATTAACGCAGAAATGGCGTCGCTATGACATGCTATAGGAGCCATGCCTTCTGTTTCCCAATCGAGTATTGTTTCCCCGGCAACGAAAGGGCTGTCTGCTAGGAGTGGATTATCTCTTTCCCGATGCACTATTTCATGTTTACTGCGTCCCACGTACCCTTACATCGACGAATTAAAATAGAATTTGCGTCGCTATGACATACTAAAGGAGCCATGCCTTCTGTTTCCCAATCGAGTATTGTTTCCCCGGCAACGAAAGGGCTGTCTGCTAGGAGTGGATTATCTCTTTTCCGATGCACTATTTCATGTTTACTGTGTCCCACGCACCCTCACATTGACGAATTAACGCAGAAATGGCGTCGCTATGACATGCTATAGGAGCCGTGCCTTCTGTTTCCCAATCGAGTAATGTTTCCCCGGCAACGAAAAGGGCTGTCTGCTAGGAGTGGATTATCTCTTTTCCGATGCACTATTTCATGTTTACTGTGTCCCACGCACCCTCACATCGACGAATTAACATAGAATTTGCGTCGCTATGACATACTATAGGAGCCATGCCTTCTGTTTCCCAATCGAGTATTGTTTCCCCGAAAACGAAAGGGCTGTCTGCTAGGAGTGGATTATCTCTTTTCCGATGCACTATTTCATGTTTACTGTGTCCCACGCACCCTCACATTGACGAATTAACGCAGAATTTGCGTCGCTATGACATACTATAGGAGCTATGCCTTCTGTTTCCCAATCGAGTATTGTTTCCCCGGCAACGAAAGGGCTGTCTGCTAGGAGTGGATTATCTCTTTTCCGATGCACTATTTCATGTTTACTGTGTCCCACGCACCCTCACATTGACGAATTAACACAGAATTTGCGTCGCTATGACATACTATAGGAGCCATGAGTTCTGGATCCCAGTCGAGTATTCTTTCCCCGGCAACGAAAGGGCTGTCTGCTAGGAGTGGATTATCTCTTTTCCGATGCACTATTTCATGTTTACTGTGTCCCACGCACCCTCACATTGACGAATTAACGCAGAAATGGCGTCGCTATGACATGCTATAGGAGCCATGCCTTCTGTTTCCCAATCGAGTATTGTTTCCCCGAAAACGAAAGGGCTGTCTGCTAGGAGTGGATTATCTCTTTTCCGATGCACTATTTCATGTTTACTGTGTCCCACGCACCCTCACATTGACGAATTAACGCAGAAATGGCGTCGCTATGACATGCTATAGGAGCCATGCCTTCTGTTTCCCAATCGAGTATTGTTTCCCCGAAAACGAAAGGGCTGTCTGCTAGGAGTGGATTATCTCTTTTCCGATGCACTATTTGATGTTTACTGTGTCCCACGCACCCTCACATTGACGAATTAACGCAGAAATGGCGTCGCTATGACATGCTATAGGAGCCATGCCTTCTGTTTCCCAATCGAGTATTGTTTCCCCGAAAACGAAAGGGCTGTCTGCTAGGAGTGGATTATCTCTTTTCCGATGCACTATTTCATGTTTACTGTGTCCCACGCACCCTCACATTGACGAATTAACGCAGAAATGGCGTCGCTATGACATACTATAGGAGCCATGCCTTCTGTTTCCCAATCGAGTATTGTTTCTCCGGCAACGAAAGGGCTGTCTGCTAGGAGTGGATTATCTCTTTTCCGATGCACTATTTCATGTTTACTGTGTCCCACGCACCCTCACATTGACGAATTAACGCAGAAATGGCGTCGCTATGACATGCTATAGGAGCCATGCCTTCTGTTTCCCAATCGAGTATTGTTTCCCCGGCAACGAAAGGGCTGTCTGCTAGGAGTGGATTATCTCTTTTCCGATGCACTATTTCATGTTTACTGTGTCCCACGCACCCTCACATCGACGAATTAACATAGAATTTGCGTCGCTATGACATACTATAGGAGCCATGCCTTCTGTTTCCCAATCGAGTATTGTTTCCCCGGCAACGAAAGGGCTGTCTGCTAGGAGTGGATTATCTCTTTTCCGATGCACTATTTCATGTTTACTGTGTCCCACGCACCCTCACATCGACGAATTAACATAGAATTTGCGTCGCTATGACATACTATAGGAGCCATGCCTTCTGTTTCCCAATCGAGTATTGTTTCCCCGGCAACGAAAGGGCTGTCTGCTAGGAGTGGATTATCTCTTTTCCGATGCACTATTTCATGTTTACTGCGTCCCACGCACCCTCACATCGACGAATTAACATAGAATTTGCGTCGCTATGACATACTAAAGGAGCCATGCCTTCTGTTTCCCAATCGAGTATTGTTTCCCCGGCAACGAAAGGGCTGTCTGCTAGGAGTGGATTATCTCTTTTCCGATGCACTATTTCATGTTTACTGTGTCCCACGCACCCTCACATTGACGAATTAACGCAGAAATGGCGTCGCTATGACATGCTATAGGAGCCATGCCTTCTGTTTCCCAATCGAGTATTGTTTCCCCGGCAACGAAAGGGCTGTCTGGTAGGAGTGGATTATCTCTTTTCCGATGCACTATTTCATGTTTACTGTGTCCCACGCACCCTCACATCGACGAATTAACATAGAATTTGCGTCGCTATGACATACTATAGGAGCCATGCCTTCTGTTTCCCAATCGAGTATTGTTTCCCCGGCAACGAAAGGGCTGTCTGCTAGGAGTGGATTATCTCTTTTCCGATGCACTATTTCATGTTTACTGTGTCCCACGCACCCTCACATTGACGAATTAACGCAGAATTTGCGTCGCTCTGACATACTATAGGAGCCATGCCTTCTGTTTCCCAATCGAGTATTGTTTCCCCGGCAACGAAAGGGCTGTCTGCTAGGAGTGGATTATCTCTTTTCCGATGCACTATTTCATGTTTACTGTGTCCCACGCACCCTCACATTGACGAATTAACGCAGAAATGGCGTCGCTATGACATGCTATAGGAGCCATGCCTTCTGTTTCCCAATCGAGTATTGTTTCCCCGGCAACGAAAGGGCTGTCTGCTAGGAGTGGATTATCTCTTTCCCGATGCACTATTTCATGTTTACTGCGTCCCACGCACCCTTACATCGACGAATTAAAATAGAATTTGCGTCGCTATGACATACTAAAGGAGCCATGCCTTCTGTTTCCCAATCGAGTATTGTTTCCCCGGCAACGAAAGGGCTGTCTGCTAGGAGTGGATTATCTCTTTTCCGATGCACTATTTCATGTTTACTGTGTCCCACGCACCCTCACATTGACGAATTAACGCAGAAATGGCGTCGCTATGACATGCTATAGGAGCCGTGCCTTCTGTTTCCCAATCGAGTAATGTTTCCCCGGCAACGAAAGGGCTGTCTGCTAGGAGTGGATTATCTCTTTTCCGATGCACTATTTCATGTTTACTGTGTCCCACGCACCCTCACATCGACGAATTAACATAGAATTTGCGTCGCTATGACATACTATAGGAGCCATGCCTTCTGTTTCCCAATCGAGTATTGTTTCCCCGACAACGAAAGGGCTGTCTGCTAGGAGTGGATTATCTCTTTTCCGATGCACTATTTCATGTTTACTGTGTCCCACGCACCCTCACATTGACGAATTAACGCAGAATTTGCGTCGCTATGACATACTATAGGAGCTATGCCATCTGTTTCCCAATCGAGTATTGTTTCCCCGGCAACGAAAGGGCTGTCTGCTAGGAGTGGATTATCTCTTTTCCGATGCACTATTTCATGTTTACTGTGTCCCACGCACCCTCACATTGACGAATTAACACAGAATTTGCGTCGCTATGACATACTATAGGAGCCATGAGTTCTGGATCCCAATCGAGTATTCTTTCCCCGGCAACGAAAGGGCTGTCTGCTAGGAGTGGATTATCACTTTTCCGATGCACTATTTCATGTTTACTGTGTCCCACGCACCCTCACATTGACGAATTAACGCAGAAATGGCGTCGCTATGACATGCTATAGGAGCCATGCCTTCTGTTTCCCAATCGAGTATTGTTTCCCCGAAAACGAAAGGGCTGTCTGCTAGGAGTGGATTATCTCTTTTCCGATGCACTATTTCATGTTTACTGTGTCCCACGCACCCTCACATTGACGAATTAACGCAGAAATGGCGTCGCTATGACATGCTATAGGAGCCATGCCTTCTGTTTCCCAATCGAGTATTGTTTCCCCGAAAACGAAAGGGCTGTCTGCTAGGAGTGGATTATCTCTTTTCCGATGCACTATTTCATGTTTACTGTGTCCCACGCACCCTCACATTGACGAATTAACGCAGAAATGGCGTCGCTATGACATGCTATAGGAGCCATGCCTTCTGTTTCCCAATCGAGTATTGTTTCCCCGGCAACGAAAGGGCTGTCTGCTAGGAGTGGATTATCTCTTTTCCGATGCACTATTTCATGTTTACTGTGTCCCACGCACCCTCACATTGACGAATTAACGCAGAAATGGCGTCGCTATGACATACTATAGGAGCCATGCCTTCTGTTTCCCAATCGAGTATTGTTTCCCCGGCAACGAAAGGGCTGTCTGCTAGGAGTGGATTATCTCTTTTCCGATGCACTATTTCATGTTTACTGTGTCCCACGCACCCTCACATTGACGAATTAACGCAGAAATGGCGTCGCTATGTCATACTATAAGAGCCATGCCTTCTGTTTCCCAATCGAGTATTGTTTCCCCTGCAACGAAAGGGCTGTCTGCTAGGAGTGGATTATCTCTTTTCCGATGCACTATTTCATGTTTACTGTGTCCCACGCACCCTCACATTGACGAATTAACGCAGAAATGGCGTCGCTATGACATGCTACAGGAGCCATGCCTTCTGTTTCCCAATCGAGTATTGTTTCCCCGGCAACGAAAGGGCTGTCTGCTAGGAGTGGATTATCTCTTTTCCGATGCACTATTTCATGTTTACTGTGTCCCACGCACCCTCACATTGACGAATTAACGCAGAAATGGCGTCGCTATGACATACTATAGGAGCCATGCCTTCTGTTTCCCAATCGAGTATTGTTTCCCCGGCAACGAAAGGGCTGTCTGCTAGGAGTGGATTATCTCTTTTCCGATGCACTATTTCATGTTTACTGTGTCCCACGCACCCTCACATTGACGAATTAACGCAGAAATGGCGTCGCTATGACATACTATAGGAGCCATGCCTTCTGTTTCCCAATCGAGTATTGTTTCCCCGGCAACGAAAGGGCTGTCTGCTAGGAGTGGATTATCTATTTTCCGATGCACTATTTCATGTTTACTGTGTCCCACGCACCCTCACATTGACGAATTAACGCAGAAATGGCGTCGCTATGACATACTATAGGAGCCATGCCTTCTGTTTCCCAATCGAGTATTGTTTCCCCGGCAACGAAAGGGCTGTCTGCTAGGAGTGGATTATCTCTTTTCCGATGCACTATTTCATGTTTACTGTGTCCCACGCACCCCCACATTGACGAATTAACGCAGAAATGGCGTCGCTATGACATACTATAGGAGCCATGCCTTCTGTTTCCCAATCGAGTATTGTTTCCCCGGCAACGAAAGGGCTGTCTGCTAGGAGTGGATTATCTCTTTTCCGATGCACTATTTCATGTTTACTGTGTCCCACGCACCCTCACATTGACGAATTAACGCAGAAATGGCGTCGCTATGACATACTATAGGAGCCATGCCTTCTGTTTCCCAATCGAGTATTGTTTCCCCGGCAACGAAAGGGCTGTCTGCTAGGAGTGGATTATCTATTTTCCGATGCACTATTTCATGTTTACTGTGTCCCACGCACCCTCACATTGACGAATTAACGCAGAAATGGCGTCGCTATGACATACTATAGGAGCCATGCCTTCTGTTTCCCAATCGAGTATTGTTTCCCCGGCAACGAAAGGGCTGTCTGCTAGGAGTGGATTATCTCTTTTCCGATGCACTATTTCATGTTTACTGTGTCCCACGCCCCATCACATTGACGAATTAACGCAGAAATGGCGTCGCTATGACATACTATAGGAGCCATGCCTTCTGTTTCCCAATCGAGTATTGTTTCCCCGGCAACGAAAGGGCTGTCTGCTAGGAGTGGATTATCTCTTTTCCGATGCACTATTTCATGTTTACTGTGTCCCACGCACCCTCACATTGACGAATTAACGCAGAAATGGCGTCGCTATGACATGCTATAGGAACCATGCCTTCTGTTTCCCAATCGAGTATTGTTTCCCCGGCAACGAAAGGGCTGTCTGCTAGGAGTGGATTATCTCTTTTCCGATGCACTATTTCGTGTTTACTGTGTCCCACGCACCCTCACATCGACGAATTAACATAGAATTTGCGTCGCTGTGACATACTAAAGGAGCCATGCCTTCTGTTTCCCAATCGAGTATTGTTACCCCGGCAACGAAAGGGCTGTCTGCTAGGAGTGGATTATCTCTTTTCCGATGCACTATTTCATGTTTACTGTGTCCCACGCACCCTCACATTGACGAATTAACGCAGAATTTGCGTCGCTATGACATGCTATAGGAGCCATGCCTTCTGTTTCCCAATCGAGTATTGTTTCCCCGGCAACGAAAGGGCTGTCTGCTAGGAGTGGATTATCTCTTTTCCGATGCACTATTTCATGTTTACTGTGTCCCACGCACCCTCACATTGACGAATTAACGCAGAAATGGCGTCGCTATGACATGCTATAGGAGCCATGCCTTCTGTTTCCCAATCGAGTATTGTTTCCCCGAAAACGAAAGGGCTGTCTGCTAGGAGTGGATTATCTCTTTTCCGATGCACTATTTCATGTTTACTGTGTCCCACGCACCCTCACATTGACGAATTAACGCAGAAATGGCGTCGCTATGACATGCTATAGGAGCCATGCCTTCTGTTTCCCAATCGAGTATTGTTTCCCCGGCAACGAAAGGGCTGTCTGCTAGGAGTGGATTATCTCTTTTCCGATGCACTATTTCGTGTTTACTGTGTCCCACGCACCCTCACATCGACGAATTAACATAGAATTTGCGTCGCTATGACATACTAAAGGAGCCATGCCTTCTGTTTCCCAATCGAGTATTGTTTCCCCGGCAACGAAAGGGCTGTCTGCTAGGAGTGGATTATCTCTTTTCCGATGCACTATTTCATGTTTACTGTGTCCCACGCACCCTCACATTGACGAATTAACGCAGAATTTGCGTCGCTATGACATGCTATAGGAGCCATGCCTTCTGTTTCCCAATCGAGTATTGTTTCCCCGGCAACGAAAGGGCTGTCTGCTAGGAGTGGATTATCTCTTTTCCGATGCACTATTTCATGTTTACTGTGTCCCACGCACCCTCACATTGACGAATTAATGCAGAATTTGCGTCGCTATGACATACTGTAGGAGCTATGCCTTCTGTTTCCCAATCGAGTATTGTTTCCCCGGCAACGAAAGGGCTGTCTGCTAGGAGTGGATTATCTCTTTTCCGATGCACTATTTCATGTTTACTGTGTCCCACGCACCCTCACATTGACGAATTAACGCAGAATTTGCGTCGCTATGACATACTATAGGAGCCATTCCTTCTGGTTCCCAATCGAGTATTGTTTCCCCGGCATCGAAAGGGCTGTCTGCTAGGAGTGGATTATCTCTTTTCCGATGCACTATTTCATGTTTACTGTGTCCCACGCACCCTCACATTGACGAATTAACGCAGAAATGGCGTCGCTATGACATGCTATAGGAGCCATGCCTTCTGTTTCCCAATCGAGTATTGTTTCCCCAGCAACGAAAGGGCTGTCTGCTAGGAGTGGATTATCTCTTTTCCGATGCACTATTTCATGTTTACTGTGTCCCACGCACCCTCACATTGACGAATTAACGCAGAAATGGCGTCGCTATGACATGCTATAGGAGCCATGCCTTCTGTTTCCCAATCGAGTATTGTTTCCCCGAAAACGAAAGGGCTGTCTGCTAGGAGTGGATTATCTCTTTTCCGATGCACTATTTCATGTTTACTGTGTCCCACACACCCTCACATTGACGAATTAACGCAGAATTTGCGTCGCTATGACATACTATAGGAGCTATGCCTTCTGTTTCCCAATCGAGTATTGTTTCCCTGGCAACGAAAGGGCTGTCTGCTAGGAGTGGATTATCTCTTTTCCGATGCACTATTTCATGTTTACTGTGTCCCACGCACACTCACATTGACGAATTAACGCAGAATTTGCGTCGCTATGACATACTATAGGAGCCATGCCTTCTGGTTCCCAATCGAGTATTGTTTCCCCGGCAACGAAAGGGCTGTCTGCTAGGAGTGGATTATCTCTTTTCCGATGCACTATTTCATGTTTACTGTGTCCCACGCACCCTCACATTGACGAATTAACGCAGAAATGGCGTCGCTATGACATGCTATAGGAGCCATGCCTTCTGTTTCCCAATCGAGTATTGTTTCCCCGGCAACGAAAGGGCTGTCTGCTAGGAGTGGATTATCTCTTTTCCGATGCACTATTTCATGTTTACTGTGTCCCACGCACCCTCACATTGACGAATTAACGCAGAAATGGCGTCGCTATGACATGCTATAGGAGCCATGCCTTCTGTTTCCCAATCGAGTATTGTTTCCCAGAAAACGAAAGGGCTGTCTGCTAGGAGTGGATTATCTCTTTTCCGATGCACTATTTCATGTTTACTGTGTCCCACGCACCCTCACATTGACGAATTAACGCAGAATTTGCGTCGCTATGACATACTATAGGAGCTATGCCTTCTGTTTCCCAATCGAGTATTGTTTCCCCGGCAACGAAAGGGCTGTCTGCTAGGAGTGGATTATCTCTTTTCCGATGCACTATTTCATGTTTACTGTGTCCCACGCACCCTCACATTGACGAATTAACGCAGAATTTGCGTCGCTATGACATACTATAGGAGCCATGCCTTCTGGTTCCCAATCGAGTATTGTTTCCGCGGCAACGAAAGGGCTGTCTGCTAGGAGTGGATTATCTCTTTTCCGATGCACTATTTCATGTTTACTGTGTCCCACGCACCCTCACATTGACGAATTAACGCAGAATTTGCGTCGCTATGACATACTATAGGAGCCATGCCTTCTGGTTCCCAATCGAGTATTGTTTCCCCGGCAACGAAAGGGCTGTCTGCTAGGAGTGGATTATCTCTTTTCCGATGCACTATTTCATGTTTACTGTGTCCCACGCACCCTCACATTGACGAATTAACGCAGAAATGGCGTCGCTATGACATGCTATAGGAGCCATGCCTTCTGTTTCCCAATCGAGTATTGTTTCCCCGGCAACGAAAGGGCTGTCCGCTAGGAGTGGATTATCTCTTTTCCGATGCACTATTTCATGTTTACTGTGTCCCACGCACCCTCACATTGACGAATTAACGCAGAAATGGCGTCGCTATGACATGCTATAGGAGCCAAGCCTTCTGTTTCCCAATCGAGTATTGTTTCCCCGGCAACGAAAGGGCTGTCTGCTAGGAGTGGATTATCTCTTTTCCGATGCACTATTTCATGTTTACTGTGTCCCACGCACCCTCACATTGACGAATTAACGCAGAAATGGCGTCGCTATGACATGCTATAGGAGCCATGCCTTCTGTTTCCCAATCGAGTATTGTTTCCCCGGCAACGAAAGGGCTGTCTGCTAGGAGTGGATTATCTCTTTTCCGATGCACTATTTCATGTTTACTGTGTCCCACGCACCCTCACATTGACGAATTAACGCAGAAATGGCGTCGCTATGACATACTATAGGAGCCATGCCTTCTGTTTCCCAATCGAGTATTGTTTCCCCGGCAACGAAAGGGCTGTCTGCTAGGAGTGGATTATCTCTTTTCCGATGCACTATTTCATGTTTACTGTGTCCCATGCACCCTCACATTGACGAATTAATGCAGAATTTGCGTCGCTATGACATACTGTAGGAGCTATGCCTTCTGTTTCCCAATCGAGTATTGTTTCCCCGGCAACGAAAGGGCTGTCTGCTAGGAGTGGATTATCTCTTTTCCGATGCACTATTTCATGTTTACTGTGTCCCACGCACCCTCACATTGACGAATTAACGCAGAATTTGCGTCGCTATGACATACTATAGGAGCCATGCCTTCTGGTTCCCAATCGAGTATTGTTTCCCCGGCAGCGAAAGGGCTGTCTGCTAGGAGTGGATTATCTCTTTTCCGATGCACTATTTCATGTTTACTGTGTCCCACGCACCCTCACATTGACGAATTAACGCAGAAATGGCGTCGCTATGACATGCTATAGGAGCCATGCCTTCTGTTTCCCAATCGAGTATTGTTTCCCCAGCAACGAAAGGGCTGTCTGCTAGGAGTGGATTATCTCTTTTCCGATGCACTATTTCATGTTTACTGTGTCCCACGCACCCTCACATTGACGAATTAACGCAGAAATGGCGTCGCTATGACATGCTATAGGAGCCATGCCTTCTGTTTACCAATCGAGTATTGTTTCCCCGAAAACGAAAGGGCTGTCTGCTAGGAGTGGATTATCTCTTTTCCGATGCACTATTTCATGTTTACTGTGTCCCACACACCCTCACATTGACGAATTAACGCAGAATTTGCGTCGCTATGACATACTATAGGAGCTATGCCTTCTGTTTCCCAATCGAGTATTGTTTCCCCGGCAACGAAAGGGCTGTCTGCTAGGAGTGGATTATCTCTTTTCCGATGCACTATTTCATGTTTACTGTGTCCCACGCACCCTCACATTGACGAATTAACGCAGAATTTGCGTCGCTATGACATACTATAGGAGCCATGCCTTCTGTTTCCCAATCGAGTATTGTTTCCCAGAAAACGAAAGGGCTGTCTGCTAGGAGTGGATTATCTCTTTTCCGATGCACTATTTCATGTTTACTGTGTCCCACGCACCCTCACATTGACGAATTAACGCAGAATTTGCGTCGCTATGACATACTATAGGAGCTATGCCTTCTGTTTCCCAATCGAGTATTGTTTCCCCGGCAACGAAAGGGCTGTCTGCTAGGAGTGGATTATCTCTTTTCCGATGCACTATTTCATGTTTACTGTGTCCCACGCACCCTCACATTGACGAATTAACGCAGAATTTGCGTCGCTATGACATACTATAGGAGCCATGCCTTCTGGTTCCCAATCGAGTATTGTTTCCGCGGCAACGAAAGGGCTGTCTGCTAGGAGTGGATTATCTCTTTTCCGATGCACTATTTCATGTTTACTGTGTCCCACACACCCTCACATTGACGAATTAACGCAGAATTTGCGTCGCTATGACATACTATAGGAGCCATGCCTTCTGGTTCCCAATCGAGTATTGTTTCCCCGGCAACGAAAGGGCTGTCTGCTAGGAGTGGATTATCTCTTTTCCGATGCACTATTTCATGTTTACTGTGTCCCACGCACCCTCACATTGACGAATTAACGCAGAAATGGCGTCGCTATGACATGCTATAGGAGCCATGCCTTCTGTTTCCCAATCGAGTATTGTTTCCCCGAAAACGAAAGGGCTGTCTGCTAGGAGTGGATTATCTCTTTTCCGATGCACTATTTCATGTTTACTGTGTCCCACGCACCCTCACATTGACGAATTAACGCAGAATTTGCGTCGCTATGACATACTATAGGAGCTATGCCTTCTGTTTCCCAATCGAGTATTGTTTCCCCGGCAACGAAAGGGCTGTCTGCTAGGAGTGGATTATCTCTTTTCCGATGCACTATTTCATGTTTACTGTGTCCCACGCACCCTCACATTGACGAATTAACGCAGAATTTGCGTCGCTATGACATACTATAGGAGCCATGCCTTCTGGTTCCCAATCGAGTATTGTTTCCCCGGCAACGAAAGGGCTGTCTGCTAGGAGTGGATTATCTCTTTTCCGATGCACTATTTCATGTTTACTGTGTCCCACGCACCCTCACATTGACGAATTAACGCAGAAATGGCGTCGCTATGACATGCTATAGGAACCATGCCTTCTGTTTCCCAATCGAGTATTGTTTCCCCGGCAACGAAAGGGCTGTCTGCTAGGAGTGGATTATCTCTTTTCCGATGCACTATTTCATGTTTACTGTGTCCCACGCACCCTCACATTGACGAATTAACGCAGAATTTGCGTCGCTATGACATACTATAGGAGCTATGCCTTCTGTTTCCCAATCGAGTATTGTTTCCCCGGCAACGAAAGGGCTGTCTGCTAGGAGTGGATTATCTCTTTTCCGATGCACTATTTCATGTTTACTGTGTCCCACGCACCCTCACATTGACGAATTAACGCAGAATTTGCGTCGCTATGACATACTACAGGAGCCATGCCTTCTGGTTCCCAATCGAGTATTGTTTCCCCGGCAACGAAAGGGCTGTCTGCTAGGAGTGGATTATCTCTTTTCCGATGCACTATTTCATGTTTACTGTGTCCCACGCACCCTCACATTGACGAATTAACGCAGAAATGGCGTCGCTATGACATGATATAGGAGCCATGCCTTCTGTTTCCCAATCGAGTATTGTTTCCCCGAAAACGAAAGGGCTGTCTGCTAGGAGTGGATTATCTCTTTTCCGATGCACTATTTCATGTTTACTGTGTCCCACGCACCCTCACATTGACGAATTAACGCAGAATTTGCGTCGCTATGACATACTATAGGAGCTATGCCTTCTGTTTCCCAATCGAGTTTTGTTTCCCCGGCAACGAAAGGGCTGTCTGCTAGGAGTGGATTATCTCTTTTCCGATGCACTATTTCATGTTTACTGTGTCCCACGCACCCTCACATTGACGAATTAACGCAGAATTTGCGTCGCTATGACATACTATAGGAGCCATGCCTTCTGGTTCCCAATCGAGTATTGTTTCCCCGAAAACGAAAGGGCTGTCTGCTAGGAGTGGATTATCTCTTTTCCGATGCACTATTTCATGTTTACTGTGTCCCACGCACCCTCACATTGACGAATTAACGCAGAAATGGCGTCGCTATGACATGCTATAGGAGCCATGCCTTCTGTTTCCCAATCGAGTATTGTTTCCCCGGCAACGAAAGGGCTGTCTGCTAGGAGTGGATTATCTCTTTTCCGATGCACTATTTCATGTTTACTGTGTCCCACGCACCCTCACATTGACGAATTAACGCAGAATTTGCGTCGCTATTACATACTATAGGAGCCATGCCTTCTGGTTCCCAATCGAGTATTGTTTCCCCGGCAACGAAAGGGCTGTCTGCTAGGAGTGGATTATCTCTTTTCCGATGCACTATTTCATGTTTACTGTGTCCCACGCACCCTCACATTGACGAATTAACGCAGAAATGGCGTCGCTATGACATGCTATAGGAGCCATGCCTTCTGTTTCCCAATCGAGTATTGTTTCCCCGGCAACGAAAGGGCTGTCTGCTAGGAGTGGATTATCTCTTTTCCGATGCACTATTTCATGTTTACTGTGTCCCACGCACCCTCACATTGACGAATTAACGCAGAATTTGCGTCGCTATGACATACTATAGGAGCCATGCCCTCTGGTTCCCAATCGAGTATTGTTTCCCCGGCAACGAAAGGGCTGTCTGCTAGGAGTGGATTATCTCTTTTCCGATGCACTATTTCATGTTTACTGTGTCCCACGCACCCTCACATTGACGAATTAACGCAGAAATGGCGTCGCTATGACATGCTATAGGAGCCATGCCTTCTGTTTCCCAATCGAGTATTGTTTCCCAGAAAACGAAAGGGCTGTCTGCTAGGAGTGGATTATCTCTTTTCCGATGCACTATTTCATGTTTACTGTGTCCCACGCACCCTCACATTGACGAATTAACGCAGAATTTGCGTCGCTATGACATACTATAGGAGCTATGCCTTCTGTTTCCCAATCGAGTATTGTTTCCCCGGCAACGAAAGGGCTGTCTGCTAGGAGTGGATTATCTCTTTTCCGATGCACTATTTCATGTTTACTGTGTCCCACGCACCCTCACATTGACGAATTAACGAAGAATTTGCGTCGCTATGACATACTATAGGAGCCATGCCTTCTGGTTCCCAATCGAGTATTGTTTCCCCGGCAACGAAAGGGCTGTCTGCTAGGAGTGGATTATCTCTTTTCCGATGCACTATTTCATGTTTACTGTGTCCCACGCACCCTCACATTGACGAATTAACGCAGAAATGGCGTCGCTATGACATGCTATAGGAGCCATGCCTTCTGTTTCCCAATCGAGTATTGTTTCCCCGGCAACGAAAGGGCTGTCTGCTAGGAGTGGATTATCTCTTTTCCGATGCACTATTTCATGTTTACTGTGTCCCACGCACCCTCACATTGACGAATTAACGCAGAAATGGCGTCGCTATGACATGCTATAGGAGCCATGCCTTCTGTTTCCCAATCGAGTATTGTTTCCCAGAAAACGAAAGGGCTGTCTGCTAGGAGTGGATTATCTCTTTTCCGATGCACTATTTCATGTTTACTGTGTCCCACGCACCCTCACATTGACGAATTAACGCAGAATTTGCGTCGCTATGACATACTATGGGAGCTATGCCTTCTGTTTCCCAATCGAGTATTGTTTCCCCGGCAACGAAAGGGCTGTCTGCTAGGAGTGGATTATCTCTTTTCCGATGCACTATTTCATGTTTAGTGTGTCCCACGCACCCTCACATTGACGAATTAACGCAGAAATGGCGTCGCTATGACATGCTATAGGAGCCATTCCTTCTGTTTCCCAATCGAGTATTGTTTCCCCGGCAACGAAAGGGCTGTCTGCTAGGAGTGGATTATCTCTTTTCCGATGCACTATTTCATGTTTACTGTGTCCCACGCACCCTCACATTGACGAATTAACGCAGAAATGGCGTCGCTATGACATACTATAGGAGCCATGCCTTCTGTTTCCCAATCGAGTGTTGTTTCCCCGGCAACGAAAGGGCTGTCTGCTAGGAGTGGATTATCTCTTTTCCGATGCACTATTTCATGTTTACTGTGTCCCACGCACCCTCACATTGACGAATTAACGCAGAATTTGCGTCGCTATGACATACTATAGGAGCTATGCCTTCTGTTTCCCAATCGAGTATTGTTTCCCCGGCAACGAAAGGGCTGTCTGCTAGGAGTGGATTATCTCTTTTCCGATGCACTATTTCATGTTTACTGTGTCCCACGCACCCTCACATTGACGAATTAACGAAGAATTTGCGTCGCTATGACATACTATAGGAGCCATGCCTTCTGGTTCCCAATCGAGTATTGTTTCCCCGGCAACGAAAGGGCTGTCTGCTAGGAGTGGATTATCTCTTTTCCGATGCACTATTTCATGTTTACTGTGTCCCACGCACCCTCACATTGACGAATTAACGCAGAAATGGCGTCGCTATGACATGCTATAGGAGCCATGCCTTCTGTTTCCCAATCGAGTATTGTTTCCCCGGCAACGAAAGGGCTGTCTGCTAGGAGTGGATTATCTCTTTTCCGATGCACTATTTCATGTTTACTGTGTCCCACGCACCCTCACATTGACGAATTAACGCAGAAATGGCGTCGCTATGACATGCTATAGGAGCCATGCCTTCTGTTTCCCAATCGAGTATTGTTTCCCAGAAAACGAAAGGGCTGTCTGCTAGGAGTGGATTATCTCTTTTCCGATGCACTATTTCATGTTTACTGTGTCCCACGCACCCTCACATTGACGAATTAACGCAGAATTTGCGTCGCTATGACATACTATGGGAGCTATGCCTTCTGTTTCCCAATCGAGTATTGTTTCCCCGGCAACGAAAGGGCTGTCTGCTAGGAGTGGATTATCTCTTTTCCGATGCACTATTTCATGTTTAGTGTGTCCCACGCACCCTCACATTGACGAATTAACGCAGAAATGGCGTCGCTATGACATGCTATAGGAGCCATTCCTTCTGTTTCCCAATCGAGTATTGTTTCCCCGGCAACGAAAGGGCTGTCTGCTAGGAGTGGATTATCTCTTTTCCGATGCACTATTTCATGTTTACTGTGTCCCACGCACCCTCACATTGACGAATTAACGCAGAAATGGCGTCGCTATGACATACTATAGGAGCCATGCCTTCTGTTTCCCAATCGAGTGTTGTTTCCCCGGCAACGAAAGGGCTGTCTGCTAGGAGTGGATTATCTCTTTTACGATGCACTATTTCATGTTTACTGTGTCCCACGCACAGTCACATTGACGAATTAACATAGAATTTGCGTCGCTATGACATACTATAGGAGCCATGCCTTCTGTTTCCCAATCGAGTATTGTTCCCCCGAAAACGAAAGGGCAGTCTGCTAGGAGTGGATTATCTCTTTTCCGATGCACTATTTCATGTTTACTGTGTCCCACGCACCCTCACATTGACGAATTAATGCAGAATTTGCGTCGCTATGACATACAATAGGAGCTATGCCTTCTGTTTCCCAATCGAGTATTGTTTCCCCGGCAACGAAAGGGCTGTCTGCTAGGAGTGGATTATCTCTTTTCCGATGCACTATTTCATGTTTACTGTGTCCCACGCACCCTCACATTGACGAATTAACGCAGAATTTGCGTCGCTATGACATACTATAGGAGCTATGCCTTCTGTTTCCCAATCGAGTATTGTTTCCCCGGCAACGAAAGGGCTGTCTGCTAGGAGTGGATTATCTCTTTTCCGATGCACTATTTCATGTTTACTGGGTCCCACGCACCCTCACATTGACGAATTAACGCAGAATTTGCGTCGCTATGACATACTATAGGAGCCATGCCTTCTGGTTCCCAATCGAGTATTGTTTCCCCGGCAACGAAAGGGCTGTCTGCTAGGAGTGGATTATCTCTTTTCCGATGCACTATTTCATGTTTACTGTGTCCCACGCACCCTCACATTGACGAATTAACGCAGAATTTGCGTCGCTATTACATACTATAGGAGCCATGCCTTCTGGTTCCCAATCGAGTATTGTTTCCCCGGCAACGAAAGGGCTGTCTGCTAGGAGTGGATTATCTCTTTTCCGATGCACTATTTCATGTTTACTGTGTCCCACGCACCCTCACATTGACGAATTAACGCAGAATTTGCGTCGCTATGACATACTATAGGAGCCATGCCTTCTGGTTCCCAATCGAGTATTGTTTCCCCGGCAACGAAAGGGCTGTCTGCTAGGAGTGGATTATCTCTTTTCCGATGCACTATTTCATGTTTACTGTGTCCCACGCACCCTCACATTGACGAATTAACGCAGAAATGGCGTCGCTATGTCATGCTATAGGAGCCATGCCTTCTGGTTCCCAATCGAGTATTGTTTCCCCGGCAACGAAAGGGCTGTCTGCTAGGAGTGGATTATCTCTTTTCCGATGCACTATTTCATGTTTACTGTGTCCCACGCACCCTCACATTGACGAATTAACGCAGAAATGGCGTCGCTATGACATGCTATATGAGCCATGCCTTCTGTTTCCCAATCGAGTATTGTTTCCCAGAAAACGAAAGGGCTGTCTGCTAGGAGTGGATTATCTCTTTTCCGATGCACTATTTCATGTTTACTGTGTCCCACGCACCCTCACATTGACGAATTAACGCAGAATTTGCGTCGCTATGACATACTATAGGAGCTATGCCTTCTGTTTCCCAATCGAGTATTGTTTCCCCGGCAACGAAAGGGCTGTCTGCTAGGAGTGGATTATCTCTTTTCCGATGCACTATTTCATGTTTAGTGTGTCCCACGCACCCTCACATTGACGAATTAACGCAGAAATGGCGTCGCTATGACATGCTATAGGAGCCATGCCTTCTGTTTCCCAATCGAGTATTGTTTCCCCGGCAACGAAAGGGCTGTCTGCTAGGAGTGGATTATCTCTTTTCCGATGCACTATTTCATGTTTACTGTGTCCCACGCACCCTCACATTGACGAATTAACGCAGAATTTGCGTCGCTATGACATACTATATGAGCCATGCCTTCTGGTTCCCAATCGAGAATTGTTTCCCCGGCAACGAAAGGGCTGTCTGCTAGGAGTGGATTATCTCTTTTCCGATGCACTATTTCATGTTTACTGTGTCCCACGCACCCTCACATTGACGAATTAACGCAGAAATGGCGTCGCTATGTCATGCTATAGGAGCCATGCCTTCTGGTTCCCAATCGAGTATTGTTTCCCCGGCAACGAAAGGGCTGTCTGCTAGGAGTGGATTATCTCTTTTCCGATGCACTATTTCATGTTTACTGTGTCCCACGCACCCTCACATTGACGAATTAACGCAGAAATGGCGTCGCTATGACATGCTATAGGAGCCATGCCTTCTGTTTCCCAATCGAGTATTGTTTCCCCGGCAACGAAAGGGCTGTCTGCTAGGAGTGGATTATCTCTTTTCCGATGCACTATTTCATGTTTACTGTGTCCCACGCACCCTCACATTGACGAATTAACGCAGAAATGGCGTCGCTATGACATACTATAGGAGCCATGCCTTCTGTTTCCCAATCGAGTATTGTTTCCCCGGCAACGAAAGGGCTGTCTGCTAGGAGTGGATTATCTCTTTTCCGATGCACTATTTCATGTTTACTGTGTCCCACGCACAGTCACATTGACGAATTAACATAGAATGTGCGTCGCTATGACATACTATAGGAGCCATGCCTTCTGTTTCCCAATCGAGTATTGTTCCCCCGAAAACGAAAGGGCTGTCTGCTAGGAGTGGATTATCTCTTTTCCGATGCACTATTTCATGTTTACTGTGTCCCACGCACCCTCACATTGACGAATTAATGCAGAATTTGCGTCGCTATGACATACAATAGGAGCTATGCCTTCTGGTTCCCAATCGAGTATTGTTTCCCCGGCAACGAAAGGGCTGTCTGCTAGGAGTGGATTATCTCTTTTCCGATGCACTATTTCATGTTTACTGTGTCCCACGCACCCTCACATTGACGAATTAACGCAGAAATGGCGTCGCTATGACATACTATAGGAGCCATGCCTTCTGTTTCCCAATCGAGTATTGTTTCCCCGGCAACGAAAGGGCTGTCTGCTAGGAGTGGATTATCTCTTTTCCGATGCACTATTTCATGTTTACTGTGTCCCACGCACAGTCACATTGACGAATTAACATAGAATTTGCGTCGCTATTACATACTATAGGAGCCATGCCTTCTGGTTCCCAATCGAGTATTGTTTCCCCGGCAACGAAAGGGCTGTCTGCTAGGAGTGGATTATCTCTTTTCCGATGCACTATTTCATGTTTACTGTGTCCCACGCACCCTCACATTGACGAATTAACGCAGAATTTGCGTCGCTATGACATACTATAGGAGCCATGCCTTCTGGTTCCCAATCGAGTATTGTTTCCCCGGCAACGAAAGGGCTGTCTGCTAGGAGTGGATTATCTCTTTTCCGATGCACTATTTCATGTTTACTGTGTCCCACGCACCCTCACATTGACGAATTAACGCAGAAATGGCGTCGCTATGTCATGCTATAGGAGCCATGCCTTCTGGTTCCCAATCGAGTATTGTTTCCCCGGCAACGAAAGGGCTGTCTGCTAGGAGTGGATTATCTCTTTTCCGATGCACTGTTTCATGTATACTGTGTCCCACGCACCCTCACATTGACGAATTAACGCAGAAATTTCGTCGCTATGACATACTATAGGAGCCATGCCTTCTGTTTCCCAATCGAGTATTGTTTCCCCGGCAACGAAAGGGCTGTCTGCTAGTAGTGGATTATCTCTTTTCCGATGCACTATTTCATGTTTACTGTGTCCCACGCACCCTCACATTGACGAATTAACGCAGAAATGGCGTCGCTATGACATACTATGGGAGCATTGCCTTCTGTTTCCCAATCGAGTATTGTTTCCCCGGCAACGAAAGGGCTGTCTGCTAGGAGTGGATTATCTCTTTTCCGATGCACTATTTCCTGTTTACTGTGTCCCACGCACCCTCACATTGACGAATTAACGCAGAAATGGCGTCGCTATGACATACTATAAGAGCCATGCCTTCTGTTTTCCAATCGAGTATTGTTTCCCCGGCAACGAAAGGGCTGTCTGCTAGGAGTGGATTATCTCTTTTCCGATGCACTATTTCATGTTTACTGTGTCCCACGCACCCTCACATTGACGAATTAACGCAGAAATGGCGTCGCTAGGACATACTATAGGAGCCATGCCTTCTGTTTCCCAATCGAGTATTGTTTCCCCGGCCACGAAAGGGCTGTCTGCTAGGAGTGGATTATCTCTTTTCCGATGCACTATTTCATGTTTACTGTGTCCCACGCACCCTCACGTTGAAGAAATAACGCAGAGATTGCGTCGCTATGACATACTATAGGAGCCATGCCTTCTGTTTCCCAATCGAGTATTGTTTCCCCGGCCACGAAAGGGCTGTCTGCTAGGAGTGGATTATCTCTTTTCCGATGCACTATTTCATGTTTACTGTGTCCCACGCACCCTCACATTGACGAATTAACGCAGAAATGGCGTCGCTATGACATACTATGGGAGCATTGCCTTCTGTTTCCCAATCGAGTATTGTTTCCCCGGCAACGAAAGGGCTGTCTGCTAGTAGTGGATTATCTCTTTTCCGATGCACTATTTCATGTTTACTGTGTCCCACGCACCCTCACATTGACGAATTAACGCAGAAATGGCGTCGCTATGACATACTATGGGAGCATTGCCTTCTGTTTCCCAATCGAGTATTGTTTCCCCGGCAACGAAAGGGCTGTCTGCTAGGAGTGGATTATCTCTTTTCCGATGCACTATTTCCTGTTTACTGTGTCCCACGCACCCTCACATTGACCAATTAACGCAGAATTTGCGTCGCTATGCCATACTATAGGAGCCATGCCTTCTGTTTCCCAATCGAGTATTGTTTCCCCGGCAACGAAAGGGCTGTCTGCTAGGAGTGGATTATCTCTTTTCCGATGCACTATTTCATGTTTACTGTGTCCCACGCACCCTCACATTGACGAATTAACGCAGAAATGGCGTCGCTAGGACATACTATAGGAGCCATGCCTTCTGTTTCCCAATCGAGTATTGTTTCCCCGGCCACGAAAGGGCTGTCTGCTAGGAGTGGATTATCTCTTTTCCGATGCACTATTTCATGTTTACTGTGTCCCACGCACCCTCACGTTGAAGAAATAACGCAGAGATTGCGTCGCTATGACATACTATAGGAGCCATGCCTTCTGTTTCCCAATCGAGTATTGTTTCCCCGGCAACGAAAGGGCTCTCTTCTAGGAGTGGATTATCTCTTTTCCGATGCACTATTTCATGTTTACTGTGTCCCACGCACCCTCACATTGACGAATTAACGCAGAATTTGCGTCGCTATCACATACTATAGGAGCCATGCCTTCTGTTTCTCAATCGAGTATTGTTTCCCCGGCAACGAAAGGGCTGTCTGCTAGGAGTGGATTATCTCTTTTCCGATGCACTATTTCATGTTTACTGTGTCCCACGCACCCTCACATTGACGAATTAACGCAGAAATGGCGTCTCTAAGACATACTATAGGAGCCATGCCTTCTGTTTCCCAATCGAGTATTGTTTCCCCGGCAACGAAAGGGCTGTCTGCTAGGAGTGGATTATCTCTTTTCCGATGCACTATTTCATGTTTACTGTGTCCCACGCACCCTCACATTGACGAATTAACGCAGAAATGGCGTCGCTATGACATACTATAGGAGCCATGCCTTCTGTTTCCCAATCGAGTATTGTTTCCCCGGCAACGAAAGGGCTCTCTTCTAGGAGTGGATTATCTCTTTTCCGATGCACTATTTCATGTTTACTGTGTCTCACGCACCCTCACATTGACGAATTAACGCAGAAATGGCGTCGCTATGACATACTATAGGAGCAATGCCTTCTGGTTCCCAATCGAGTATTGTTTCCCCGGCAACGAAAGGGCTGTCTGCTAGGAGTGGATTATCTCTTTTCCGATCCACTATTTCATGTTTACTGTGTCCCACGCACCCTCACATTGACGAATTAACGCAGAAATGGCGTCGCTATGACATACTATAGGAGCCATGCCTTCTGGTTCCCAATCGAGTATTGTTTCCCCGGCAACGAAAGGGCTGTCTGCTAGGAGTGGATTATCTCTTTTCCGATGCACTATTTCATGTTTACTGTGTCCCACGCACCCTCACATTGACGAATTAACGCAGAAATGGCGTCGCTATGACATACTATAGGAGCCATGACTTCTGTTTCCCAATCGAGTATTGTTTCCCCGGCAACGAAAGGGCTGTCTGCTAGGAGTGGATTATCTCTTTTCCGATGCACTATTTCATGTTTACTGTGTCCCACGCACCCTCACATTGACGAATTAACGCAGAAATGGCGTCGCTATGACATACTATAAGAGCCATGCCTTCTGTTTCCCAATCGAGTATTGTTTCCCCGGCAACGAAAGGGCTGTCTGCTAGGAGTGGATTATCTCTTTTCCGATGCACTATTTCATGTTTACTGTGTCCCACGCACCCTCACATTGGCGAATTAACGCAGAATTTGCGTCGCTATGACATACTATAGGAGCCATGCCTTCTGTTTCCCAATCGAGTATTGTTTCCCCGGCAACGAAAGGGCTGTCTGCTAGGAGTGGATTATCTCTTTTCCGATGCACTATTTCATGTTTACTGTGTCCCACGCACCCTCACATTGACGAATTAACGCAGAAATGGCGTCGCTATGACATACTATAGGAGCCATGCCTTCTGGTTCCCAATCGAGTATTGTTTCCCCGGCAACGAAAGGGCTGTCTGCTAGGAGTGGATTATCTCTTTTCCGATGCACTATTTCATGTTTACTGTGTCCCACGCACCATCACATTGACGAATTAACGCAGAAATGGCGTCGCTATGACATACTATAGGAGCCATGCCTTCTGCTTCCCAATCGATTATTGTTTCCCCGGCCACGAAAGGGCTGTCTGCTAGGAGTGGATTATCTCTTTTCCGATGCACTATTTCATGTTTACTGTGTCCCACGCACCCTCACATTGACGAATTAACGCAGAAATGGCGTCGCTATGACATACTATGGGAGCCATGACTTCTGTTTCCCAATCGAGTACTGTTTCCGCGGCAACGAAAGGGCTGTCTGCTAGGAGTGGATTATCTCTTTTCCGATGCACTATTTCATGTTTACTGTGTCCCACGCACCCTCACATTGACGAATTAACGCAGAAATGGCGTCGCTATGACATACTATAGGAGCCATGCCTTCTGTTTCCCAATCGAGTATTGTTTCCCCGGCAACGAAAGGGCTGTCTGCTAGGAGTGGATTATCTCTTTTCCGATGCACTATTTCATGTTTACTGTGTCCCACGCACCCTCACATTGACGAATTACGCAGAAATGGCGTCGCTATGACATACTATAGGAGCCATGACTTCTGTTTCCCAATCGAGTATTGTTTCCCCTTCAACGAAAGGGATGTCTGCTAGGAGTGGATTATCTCTTTTCCGATGCACTATTTCATGTTTACTGTGTCCCACGCACCCTCACATTGACGAATTAACGCAGAAATGGCGTCGCTATGACATGCTATAGGAGCCATGACTTCTGTTTCCCAATCGAGTATTGTTTCCCCGGCAACGAAAGGGCTGTCTGCTAGGAGTGGATTATCTCTTTTCCGATGCACTATTTCATGTTTACTGTGTCCCATGCACCCTCACATTGACGAATTAACGCAGAAATGGCGTCGCTATGACATACTATAGGAGCCATGCCTTCTGTTTCCCAATCGAGTATTGTTTCCCCGGCAACGAAAGGGCTGTCTGCTAGGAGTGGATTATCTCTTTTCCGATGCACTATTTCATGTTTACTGTGTCCCACGCACCCTCACATTGACGAATTAACGCAGAAATGGCGTCGCTATGACATACTATAGGAGCCATGCCTTCTGTTTCCCAATCGAGTATTGTTTCCCCGGCAACGAAAGGGCTGTCTGCTAGGAGGGGATTATCTCTTTTCCGATGCACTATTTCATGTTTACTGTGTCCCACGCACCCTCACATTGACGAATTAACGCAGAAATGGCGTCGCTATGACATACTATAGGAGCCATGCCTTCTGTTTCCCAATCGAGTATTGTTTCCCCGGCAACGAAAGGGCAGTCTGCTAGGAGTGGATTATCTCTTTTCCGATGCACTATTTCCTGTTTACTGTGTCCCACGCACCCTCACATTGACGAATTAACGCAGAAATGGCGTCGCTATGACATACTATAGGAGCCATGCCTTCTGTTTCCCAATCGAGAATTGTTTCCCCGGCAACAAAAGGGCAGTCTGCTAGGAATGGATTATCTCTTTTCCGATGCACTATTTCCTGTTTACTGTGTCCCACGCACCCTCACATTGACGAATTAACGCAGAAATGGCGTCGCTATGACATACTATAGGAGCCATGCCTTCTGTTTCCCAATCGAGTATTGTTTCTCCGGCAACGAAAGGGCTGTCTGCTAGGAGTGGATTATATCTTTTCCGATGCACTATTTCATGTTTACTGTGTCCCACGCACCCTCACATTGACGAATTAACGCAGAAATGGCGTCGCTATGACATACTATAGGAGCCATGCCTTCTGGTTCCCAATCGAGTATTGTTTCCCCGGCAACGAAAGGGCAGTCTGCTAGGAGTGGATTATCTCTTTTCCGATGCACTATTTCCTGTTTACTGTGTCCCACGCACCCTCACATTGACGAATTAACGCAGAAATGGCGTCGCTATGACATACTATAGGAGCCATGCCTTCTGGTTCCCAATCGAGTATTGTTTCCCCGGCAACGAAAGGGCTGTCGGCTAGGAGTGGATTATCTCTTTTCCGATGCACTATTTCATCTTTACTGTGTCCCACGCACCCTCACATTGACGAATTAACGCAGATATGGCGTCGCTATGACATACTATAGGAGCCATGCCTTCTGTTTCCCAATCGAGTATTGTTTCCCCGGCAACGAAAGGGCTGTCTGCTAGGAGGGGATTATCTCTTTTCCGATGCACTATTTCATGTTTACTGTGTCCCACGCACCCTCTCATTGACGAATTAACGCAGAAATGGCGTCGCTATGACATGCTATAGGAGCCATGCCTTCTGTTTCCCAATCGAGTATTGTTTCCCCGGCAACGAAAGGGCTGTCTGCTAGGAGTGGATTATCTCTTTTCCGATGCACTATTTCATGTTTACTGTGTCCCACGCACCCTCACATTGACGAATTAACGCAGAATTTGCGTCGCTATGACATACTATAGGAGCCATGCCTTCTGTTTCCCAATCGAGTATCGTTTCCCCGGCAACGAAAGGGCTGTCTGCTAGGAGGGGATTATCTCTTTCCGATGCACTATTTCCTGTTTACTGTGTCCCACGCACCCTCACATTGACGAATTAACGCAGAATTTGCGTCGCTATGACATACTATAGGAGCCATGCCTTCTGTTTCCCAATCGAGTATTTTTCCCCGGCAACGAAAGGGCTGTCTGCTAGTAGTGGATTATCTCTTTTCCGATGCACTATTTCATGTTTACTGTGTCCCACGCACCCTCACATTGACGAATTAACGCAGAAATGGCGTCGCTATGACATACTATAGGAGCCATTCCTTCTGGTTCCCAATCGAGTATTGTTTCCCCGGCAACGAAAGGCTGTCTGCTAGGAGTGGATTATCTCTTTTCCGATGCACTATTTCATGTTTACTGTGTCCCACGCACCCTCACATTGACGAGTTAACGCAGAAATGGCGTCGCTATGACATACTATAGGAGCCATGCCTTCTGGTTCCCAATCGAGTATTGTTTCCCCGGCAACGAAAGGGCTGTCTGCTAGGAGTGGATTATCTCTTTTCCGATGCACTATTTCATGTTTACTGTGTCCCACGCACCCTCACATTGACAAATTAATGCAGAAATGGCGTCGCTATGACATACTATAGGAGCCATGCCTTCTGTTTCCCAATAGAGTATTGTCTCCCCGGCAACGAAAGGGCTGTCTGCTAGGAGTGGATTATCTCTTTTCCGATGCACTATTTCATGTTTACTGTGTCCCACGCACACTCACATTGACGAATTAACGCAGAAATGGCGTCGCTATGACATACTATAGGAGCCGCTATGACATAGTATAGGAGCCATGCCTTCTGGTTCCCAATCGAGTATTGTTTCCCCGGCAACGAAAGGGCTGTCTGCTAGGAGTGGATTATCTCTTTTCCGATGCACTATTTCATGTTTACTGTGTCCCACGCACCCTCACATTGACGAATTAACGCAGAATTTGCGTCGCTATGACATACTATAGGAGCCATGCCTTCTGTTTCCCAATCGAGTATTGTTTCCCCGGCAACGAAAGGGCTGTCTGCTAGGAGTGGATTATCTCTTTTGCGATGCACTATTTCATGTTTACTGTGTCCCACGCACCCCCACATTGACGAATTAATGCAGAAATGGCGTCGCTATGACATAGTATAGGAGCCATGCCTTCTGTTTCCCAATCGAGTATTGTTTCCCCGGCAACGAAAGGGCTGTCTGCTAGGAGTCGATTATCTCTTTTCCGATGCACTATTTCCTGTTTACTGTGTCCCACGCACCCTCACATTGACGAATTAACGCAGAAATGGCGTCGCTATGACATACTATTGGAGCCATGCCTTCTGTTTCCCAATCGAGTATTGTTTCCCCGGTAACGAAAGGGCTGTATGCTAGGAGTGGATTATCTCTTTTCCGATGCACTATTTCATGTTTACTGTGTCCCACGCACCCTCACATTGACGAATTAAGGCAGAAATGGCGTCGCTATGACATACTATAGGGGCCATGCCTTCAGTTTCCCAATCGAGTATTGTTTCCCCGGCAACGAAAGGGCTGTCTGCTAGGAGTGGATTATCTCTTTTCCGATGCACTATTTCATGTTTACTGTGTCCCACGCACCCTCACATTGACGAATTAACGCAGAAATGGCGTCGCTATGACATACTATAGGAGCCATGCCTTCTGGTTCCCAATCGAGTATTGTTTCCCCGGCAACGAAAGGGCTGTCTGCTAGGAGTGGATTATCTCTTTTCCGATGCACTATTTCATGTTTACTGTGTCCCACGCACCCTCACATTGACGAATTAACGTAGAAATGGCGTCGCTATGACATACTATAGGAGCCATGCCTTCTGGTTCCCAATCGAGTATTGTTTCCCCGGCAACGAAAGGGCTGTCTGCTAGGAGTGGATTATCTCTTTTCCGATGCACTATTTCATGTTTACTGTGTCCCACGCACCCTCACATTGACGATTTAACACAGAATTTGCGTCGCTATGACATACTATAGGAGCCATGCCTTCAGTTTCCCAATCGAGTATTGTTCCCCCGGCAACGAAAGGGCTGTCTGCTAGGAGTGGATTATCTCTTTTCCGATGCACTATTTCATGTTTACTGTGTCCCACACACCCTCACATTGACGAATTAACGCAGAAATGGCGTCGTTATGACATACTATAGGAGCCATGCCTTCTGGTTCCCAATCGAGTATTGTTTCCCCGGCAACGAAAGGGCTGTCTGCTAGGAGTGGATTACCTCTTTTCCGATGCACTATTTCATGTTTACTGTGTCCCACGCACCCTCACATTGACGAATTAACGCAGAAATGGCGTCGCTATGACATACTATAGGAGCCATGCCTTCTGGTTCCCAATCGAGTATTGTTTCCCCGGCAACGAAAGGGCTGTCTGCTAGGAGTGGATTATCTCTTTTCCGATGCACTATTTCATGTTTACTGTGTCCCACGCACCCTCACATTGACGAATTAACGCAGAAATGGCGTCGCTATGACATACTATAGGAGCCATGCCTTCTGGTTCTCAATCGAGTATTGTTTCCCCGGCAACGAAAGGGCTGTCTGCTAGGAGTGGATTATCTCTTTTCCGATGCACTATTTCATGTTTACTGTGTCCCACGCACATTCACATTGACGAATTAACGCAGAAATGGCGTCGCTATGACATACTATAGGAGCCATGCCTTCAGTTTCCCAATCGAGTATTGTTTCCCCGGCAACGAAAGGGCTGTCTGCTAGGAGTGGATTATCTCTTTTCCGATGCACTATTTCATGTTTACTGTGTCCCACGCACCCTCACATTGACGAATTAACGCAGAAATGGCGTCGCTATGACATACTATAGGAGCCATGCCTTCAGTTTCCCAATCGAGTATTGTTTCCCCGGCAACGAAAGGGCTGTCTGCTAGGAGTGGATTATCTCTTTTCCGATGCACTATTTCATGTTTACTGTGTCCCACGCACATTCACATTGACGAATTAACGCAGAAATGGCGTTGCTATGACATACTATAGGAGCCATGCCTTCTGTTTCCCAATCGAGTATTGTTTCCCCGGCAACGAAAGGGCTGTCTGCTAGGAGTGGATTATCTCTTTTTCGATGCACTATTTCATGTTTACTGTGTCCCACGCACCCTCACATTGACGAATTAACGCAGAAATGGCGTCGCTATGACATACTATAGGAGCCATGCCTTCTGTTTCCCAATCGAGTATTGTTTCCCCGGCAACGAAAGGGCTGTCTGCTAGGAGTGGATTATCTCTTTTTCGATGCACTATTTCATGTTTACTGTGTCCCATGCACCCTCACATTGACGAATTAACGCAGAATTTGCGTCGCTATGACATACTATAGGAGCCATGCCTTCTGTTTCCCAATCGAGTATTGTTTCCCCGGCAACGAAAGGGCTGTATGCTAGGAGTGGATTATCTCTTTTCCGATGCACTATTTCATGTTTACTGTGTCCCACGCACCCTCACATTGACGAATTAACGCAGAATTTGCGTCGCTATGACATACTATAGGAGCCATGCCTTCAGTTTCCCAATCGAGTATTGTTTCGCCGGCAACGAAAGGGCTGTCTGCTAGGAGTGGATTATCTCTTTTCCGATGCACTATTTCATGTTTACTGTGTCCCACGCACATCCACATTGACGAATTAACGCAGAATTTGCGTCGCTATGACATACTATAGGAGCCATGCCTTCTGTTTCCCAATCGAGTATTGTTTCCCCGGCAACGAAAGGGCTGTCTGCTAGGAGTCGATTATCTCTTTTCCGATGCACTATTTCCTGTTTACTGTGTCCCACGCACCCTCACATTGACGACTTAACGCAGAAATGGCGTCGCTATGACATACTATAGGAGCCATGCCTTCTGTTTCCCAATTGAGTATTGTTTCCCCGGCAACGAAAGGGCTGTATGCTAGGAGTGGATTATCTCTTTTCCGATGCACTATTTCATGTTTACTGTGTCCCACGCACACTCACATTGACGAATTAAGGCAGAATTTGCGTCGCTATGACATACTATAGGAGCCATGCCTTCAGTTTCCAAATCGAGTATTGTTTCCCCGGCAACGAAAGGGCTGTCTGCTAGGAGTGGATTATCTCTTTTCCGATGCACTATTTCATGTTTACTGTGTCCCACGCACCCTCACATTGACGAATTAACGCAGAAATGGCGTCGCTATGACATACTATAGGAGCCATGCCTTCTGTTTCCCAATCGAGTATTGTTTCCCCGGCAACGAAAGGGCTGTCTGCTAGGAGTGGATTATCTCTTTTCCGATGCACTATTTCATGTTTACTGTGTCCCACGCACCCTCACATTGACGAATTAACGCAGAAATGGCGTCGCTATGACATACTATAGGAGCCATGCCTTCTGGTTCCCAATCGAGTATTGTTTCCCCGGCAACGAAAGGGCTGTCTGCTAGGAGTGGATTATCTCTTTTCCGATGCACTATTTCATGTTTACTGTGTCCCACGCACCCTCACATTGACGAATTAACGCAGAAATGGCGTCGCTATGACATACTATAGGAGCCATGCCTTCTGGTTCCCAATCGAGTATTGTTTCCCCGGCAACGAAAGGGCTGTCTGCTAGGAGTGGATTATCTCTTTTCCGATGCACTATTTCATGTTTACTGTGTCCCACGCACCCTCACATTGACGAATTAACGCAGAAATGGCGTCGCTATGACATACTATAGGAGCCATGCCTTCAGTTTCCCAATCGAGTATTGTTTCCCCGGCAACGAAAGGGCTGTCTGCTAGGAGTGGATTATCTCTTTTCCGATGCACTATTTCATGTTTACTGTGTCCCACGCACCCTCACATTGACGAATTAACGCAGAAATGGCGTCGCTATGACATACTATAGGAGCCATGCCTTCTGGTTCCCAATCGAGTATTGTTTCCCCGGCAACGAAAGGGCTGTCTGCTAGGAGTGGATTATCTCTTTTCCGATGAACTATTTCATGTTTACTGTGTCCCACGCACCCTCACATTGACGAATTAACGCAGAAATGGCGTCGCTATGACATACTATAGGAGCCATGCCTTCTGTTTCCCAATCGAGTATTGTTTCTCCGGCAACGAAAGGGCTGTCTGCTAGAAGTGGATTATCTCTTTTCCGATGCACTATTTCATGTTTACTGTGTCCCACGCACCCTCACATTGACGAATTAACGCAGAAATGGCGTCGCTATGACATACTATAGGAGCCATGCCTTCTGGTTCCCAATCGAGTATTGTTTCCCCGGCAACGAAAGGGCTGTCTGCTAGGAGTGGATTATCTCTTTTCCGATGCACTATTTCATGTGTACTGTGTCCCACGCACCCTCACATTGACGAATTAACGCAGAAATGGCGTCGCTATGACATACTATAGGAGCCATGCCTTCTGTTTCCCAATCGAGTATTGTTTCCCCGGCAACGAAAGGGCTGTCTGCTAGGAGTCGATTATCTCTTTTCCGATGCACTATTTCCTGTTTACTGTGTCCCACGCACCCTCACATTGACGACTTAACGCAGAAATGGCGTCGCTATGACATACTATAGGAGCCATGCCTTCTGTTTCCCAATCGAGTATTGTTTCCCCGGCAACGAAAGGGCTGTATGCTAGGAGTGGATTATCTCTTTTCCGATGCACTATTTCATGTTTACTGTGTCCCACGCACACTCACATTGACGAATTAAGGCAGAATTTGCGTCGCTATGACATACTATAGGAGCCATGCCTTCAGTTTCCCAATCGAGTATTGTTTCCCCGGCAACGAAAGGGCTGTCTGCTAGGAGTGGATTATCTCTTTTCCGATGCACTATTTCATGTTTACTGTGTCCCACGCACCCTCACATTGACGACTTAACGCAGAAATGGCGTCGCTATGACATACTATAGGAGCCATGCCTTCTGTTTCCCAATCGAGTATTGTTTCCCCGGCAACGAAAGGGCTGTATGCTAGGAGTGGATTATCTCTTTTCCGATGCACTATTTCATGTTTACTGTGTCCCACGCACACTCACATTGACGAATTAAGGCAGAATTTGCGTCGCTATGACATACTATAGGAGCCATGCCTTCAGTTTCCCAATCGAGTATTGTTTCCCCGGCAACGAAAGGGCTGTCTGCTAGGAGTGGATTATCTCTTTTCCGATGCACTATTTCATGTTTACTGTCCCACGCACCCTCACATTGACGAATTAACGCAGAAATGGCGTCGCTATGACATACTATAGGAGCCATGCCTTCTGGTTCCCAATCGAGTATTGTTTCCCCGGCAACGAAAGGGCTGTCTGCTAGGAGTGGATTATCTCTTTTCCGATGCACTATTTCATGTTTACTGTGTCCCACGCACCCTCACATTGACGAATTAACGCAGAAATGGCGTCGCTATGACATACTATAGGAGCCATGCCTTCTGGTTCCCAATCGAGTATTGTTTCCCCGGCAACGAAAGGGCTGTCTGCTAGGAGTGGATTATCTCTTTTCCGATGCACTATTTCATGTTTACTGTGTCCCACGCACCCTCACATTGACGAATTAACGCAGAAATGGCGTCGCTATGACATACTATAGGAGCCATGCCTTCTGGTTCCCAATCGAGTATTGTTTCCCCGGCAACGAAAGGGCTGTCTGCTAGGAGTGGATTATCTCTTTTCCGATGCACTATTTCATGTTTACTGTGTCCCACGCACCCTCACATTGACGAATTAACGCAGAAATGGCGTCGCTATGACATACTATAGGAGCCATGCCTTCAGTTTCCCAATCGAGTATTGTTTCCCCGGCAACGAAAGGGCTGTCTGCTAGGAGTGGATTATCTCTTTTCCGATGCACTATTTCATGTTTACTGTGTCCCACGCACCCTCACATTGACGAATTAACGCAGAAATGGCGTCGCTATGACATACTATAGGAGCCATGCCTTCTGGTTCCCAATCGAGTATTGTTTCCCCGGCAACGAAAGGGCTGTCTGCTAGGAGTGGATTATCTCTTTTCCGATGAACTATTTCATGTTTACTGTGTCCCACGCACCCTCACATTGACGAATTAACGCAGAAATGGCGTCGCTATGACATACTATAGGAGCCATGCCTTCTGTTTCCCAATCGAGTATTGTTTCCCCGGCAACGAAAGGGCTGTCTGCTAGGAGTGGATTATCTCTTTTCCGATGCACTATTTCATGTTTACTGTGTCCCACGCACCCTCACATTGACGAATTAACGCAGAAATGGCGTCGCTATGACATACTATAGGAGCCATGCCTTCTGGTTCCCAATCGAGTATTGTTTCCCCGGCAACGAAAGGGCTGTCTGCTAGGAGTGGATTATCTCTTTTCCGATGCACTATTTCATGTTTACTGTGTCCCACGCACCCTCACATTGACGAATTAACGCAGAAATGGCGTCGCTATGACATACTATAGGAGCCATGCCTTCTGGTTCCCAATCGAGTATTGTTTCCCCGGCAACGAAAGGGCTGTCTGCTAGGAGTGGATTATCTCTTTTCCGATGCACTATTTCATGTTTACTGTGTCCCACGCACCCTCACATTGACGAATTAACGCAGAAATGGTGTCGCTATGACATACTATAGGAGCCATGCCTTCTGGTTCCCAATCGAGTATTGTTTCCCCGGCAACGAAAGGGCTGTCTGCTGGGAGTGGATTATCTCTTTTCCGATGCACTATTTCATGTTTACTGTGTCCCACGCACCCTCACATTGACGAATTAACGCAGAAATGGCGTCGCTATGACATACTATAGGAGCCATGCCTTCTGGTTCCCAATCGATTATTGTTTCCCCGGCAACGAAAGGGCTGTCTGCTAGGAGTGGATTATCTCTTTTCCGATGCACTATTTCATGTTTACTGTGTCCCACGCACCCTCACATTGACGAATTAACACAGAATTTGCGTCGCTATGACATACTATAGGAGCCATGCCTTCAGTTTCCCAGTCGAGTATTGTTTCCCCGGCAACGAAAGGGCTGTCTGCTAGGAGTGGATTATCTCTTTTCCGATGCACTATTTCATGTTTACTGTGTCCCACGCACATTCACATTGACGAATTAACGCATAAATGGCGTCGCTATGACATACTATAGGAGCCATGCCTTCTGTTTCCCAATCGAGTATTGTTTCCTCGGCAACGAAAGGGCTGTCTGCTAGGAGTGGATTATCTCTTTTCCGATGCACTATTTCATGTTTACTGTGTCCCACGCACCCTCACATTGACGAATTAAGGCAGAAATGGCGTCGCTATGACATACTATAGGAGCCATGCCTTCTGGTTCCCAATCGAGTATTGTTTCCCCGGCAACGAAAGGGCTGTCTGCTAGGAGTGGATTATCTCTTTTCCGATGCACTATTTCATGTTTACTGTGTCCCACGCACCCTCACATCGACGAATTAACGCAGAAATGGCGTCGCTATGACATACTATAAGAGCCATGCCTTCTGTTTCCCAATCGAGTATTGTTTCCCCGGCAACGAAAGGGCTGTCTGCTAGGAGTGGATTATCTCTTTTCCGATGCACTATTTCATGTTTACTGTGTCCCACGCACCCTCACATTGACGAATTAACGCAGAAATGGCGTCGCTATGACATACTATATGAGCCATGCCTTCTGGTTCCCAATCGAGTATTGTTTCCCCGCAACGAAAGGGCTGTCTGCTAGGAGTGGATTATCTCTTTTCCGATGCACTATTTCATGTTTACTGTGTCCCACGCACCCTCACATTGACGAATTAACGCAGAAATGGCGTCGCTATGACATACTATACGAGCCATGCCTTCAGTTTCCCAATCGAGTATTGTTTCCCCGGGAACGAAAGGGCTGTCTGCTAGGAGTGGATTATCTCTTTTCCGATGCACTATTTCATGTTTACTGTGTCCCACGCACCCTCACATTGACGAATTAACGCAGAAATGGCGTCGCTATGACATACTATAGGAGCCATGCCTTCTGTTTCTCAATCGAGTATTGTTTCCCCAGCAACGAAAGGGCTGTCTGCTAGGAGTGGATTATCTCTTTTCCGATGCACTATTTCATGTTTACTGTGTCCCACGCACCCTCACATTGACGAATTAACGCAGAAATGGCGTCGCTATGACATACTATAGGAGCCATGCCTTCTGGTTCCCAATCGAGTATTGTTTCCCCGGCAACGAAAGGGCTGTCTGCTAGGAGTGGATTATCTCTTTTCCGATGCACTATTTCATGTTTACTGTGTCCCACGCATCCTCACATTGACGAATTAACGCAGAAATGGCGTCGCTATGACATACTATAGGAGCCATGCCTTCTGGTTCCCAATCGAGTAGTGTTTCCCCGGCAACGAAAGGGCTGTCTGCTAGGAGTGGATTATCTCTTTTCCGATGCACTATTTCATGTTTACTGTGTCCCACGCACCCTCACATTGACGAATTAACCCAGAAATGGCGTCGCTATGACATACTATAGCAGCCATGCCTTCTGTTTCCCAATCGAGTATTGTTTCCCCGGCAACGAAAGGGCTGTCTGCTAGGAGTGGATTATCTCTTTTCCGATGCACTATTTCATGTTTACTGTGTCCCACGCACCCTCACATTGACGAATTAACGCAGAAATGGCGTCGCTATGACATACTATAGGAGCCATGCCTTCTGTTTCCCAATCGAGTATTGTTTCCCCGGCAACGAAAGGACTGTCTGCTAGGAGTGGATTATCTCTTTTCCGATGCACTATTTCATGTTTACTGTGTCCCACGCACATTCACATTGACGAATTAACGCAGAATTTGCGTCGCTATGACATACTATAGGAGCCATGCCTTCTGTTTCCCAATCGAGTATTGTTTCCCCGGCAACGAAAGGGCTGTCTGCTAGGAGTGGATTATCTCTTTTCCGATGCACTATTTCATGTTTACTGTGTCCCACGCACCCTCACATTGACGAATTAACGCAGAAATGGCGTCGCTATGACATACTATAGGAGCCATGCCTTCTGTTTCCCAATCGAGTATTGTTTCCCCGGCGACGAAAGGGCTGTCTGCTAGGAGTGAATTATCTCTTTTCCGATGCACTATTTCACGTTTACTGTGTCCCACGCACCCTCACATTGACGAATTAACGCAGAAATGGCGTCGCTATGACATACTATAGGAGCCATGCCTTCTGTTTCTCAATCGAGTATTGTTTCCCCGGCAACGAAAGGGCTGTGTGCTAGGAGTGGATTATCTCTTTTCCGATGCACTATTTCATGGTTACTGTCCCACGCACCCTCACATTGACGAATTAACGTAGAAATGGCGTCGCTATGACATACTATAGGAGCCATGCCTTCTGTTTCCCAATCGAGTATTGTTTCCCCGGCAACGAAAGGGCTGTCTGCTAGGAGTGGATTATCTCTTTTCCGATGCACTATTTCATGTTTACTGTGTCCCACGCACATTCACATTGACGAATTAACGCAGAATTTGCGTCGCTATGACATACTATAGGAGCCATGCCTTCTGTTTCCCAATCGAGTATTGTTTCCCCGGCAACGAAAGGGCTGTCTGCTAGGAGTGGATTATCTCTTTTCCGATGCACTATTTCATGTTTACTGTGTCCCACGCACCCTCACATTGACGAATTAACGCAGAAATGGCGTCGCTATGACATACTATAGGAGCCATGCCTTCTGTTTCCCAATCGAGTATTGTTTCCCCGGCGACGAAAGGGCTGTCTGCTAGGAGTGAATTATCTCTTTTCCGATGCACTATTTCATGTTTACTGTGTCCCACGCACCCTCACATTGACGAATTAACGCAGAATTTGCGTCGCTATGACATACTATAGGAGCCATGCCTTCTGTTTCCCAATCGAGTATTGTTTCCCCGGCGACGAAAGGGCTGTCTGCTAGGAGTGAATTATCTCTTTTCCGATGCACTATTTCATGTTTACTGTGTCCCACGCACATTCACATTGACGAATTAACGCAGAATTTGCGTCGCTATGACATACTATAGGAGCCATGCCTTCTGTTTCCCAATCGAGTATTGTTTCCCCGTCGACGAAAGGGCTGTCTGCTAGGAGTGGATTATCTCTTTTCCGATGCACTATTTCATGTTTACTGTGTCCCACGCACCCTCACATTGACGAATTAACGCAGAAATGGCGTCGCTATGACATACTATAGGAGCCATGCCTTCTGTTTCCCAATCGAGTATTGTTTCCCCGGCAACGAAAGGACTGTCTGCTAGGAGTGGATTATCTCTTTTCCGATGCACTATTTCATGTTTACTGTGTCCCACGGACATTCACATTGACGAATTAACGCAGAATTTGCGTCGCTATGACATACTATAGGAGCCATGCCTTCTGTTTCCCAATCGAGTATTGTTTCCCCGGCAACGAAAGGGCTGTCTGCTAGGAGTGGATTACCTCTTTTCCGATGCACTATTTCATGTTTACTGTGTCCCACGCACCCTCACATTGACGAATTAACGCAGAAATGGCGTCGCTATGACATACTATAGGAGCCATGCCTTCTGTTTCCCAATCGAGTATTGTTTCCCCGGCAACGAAAGGGCTGTCTGCTAGGAGTGGATTATCTCTTTTCCGATGCACTATTTCATGTTTACTGTGTCCCACGCACCCTCACATTGACGAATTAACGCAGAAATGGCGTCGCTATGACATACTATAGGAGCCATGCCTTCTGGTTCCCAATCGAGTATTGTTTCCCCGGCAACGAAAGGGCTGTCTGCTAGGAGTGGATTATCTCTCTTCCGACGCACTATTTCATGTGTACTGTGTCCCACGCACCCTCACATTGACGAATTAACGCAGAAATGGCGTCGCTATGACATACTATAGGAGCCATGCCTTCTGGTTCCCAATCGAGTATTGTTTCCACGGCAACAAAAGGGCTGTCTGCTAGGAGTGGATTATCTCTTTTCCGATGCACTGTTTCATGTTTACTGTGTCCCACGCACCCTCACATTGACGAATTAACGCAGAAATGGCGTCGCTATGACATACTATAAGAGCCATGCCTTCTGGTTCCCAATCGAGTATTGTTTCCCCGGCAACGAAAGGGCTGTCTGCTAGGAGTGGATTATCTCTTTTCCGATGCACTATTTCATGTTTACTGTGTCCCACGCACCCTCACATTGACGAATTAACGCAGAAATGGCGTCGCTATGACATACTATAGGAGCCATGCCTTCTGGTTCCCAATCGAGTATTGTTTCCCCGGCAACGAAAGGGCTGTCTGCTAGGAGTGGATTATCTCTTTTCCGATGCACTATTTCATGTTTACTGTGTCCCACGCACCCTCACATTGACGAATTAACGCAGAAATGGCGTCGCTATGACATACTATAGGAGCCATGCCTTCTGGTTCCCAATCGAGTATTGTTTCCCCGGCAACGAAAGGGCTGTCTGCTGGGAGTGGATTATCTCTTTTCCGATGCACTATTTCATGTTTACTGTGTCCCACGCACCCTCACATTGACGAATTAACGCAGAAATGGCGTCGCTATGACATACTATAGGAGCCATGCCTTCTGGTTCCCAATCGATTATTGTTTCCCCGGCAACGAAAGGGCTGTCTGCTAGGAGTGGATTATCTCTTTTCCGATGCACTATTTCATGTTTACTGTGTCCCACGCACCCTCACATTGACGAATTAACACAGAATTTGCGTCGCTATGACATACTATAGGAGCCATGCCTTCAGTTTCCCAGTCGAGTATTGTTTCCCCGGCAACGAAAGGGCTGTCTGCTAGGAGTGGATTATCTCTTTTCCGATGCACTATTTCATGTTTACTGTGTCCCACGCACATTCACATTGACGAATTAACGAATAAATGGCGTCGCTATGACATACTATAGGAGCCATGCCTTCTGTTTCCCAATCGAGTATTGTTTCCTCGGCAACGAAAGGGCTGTCTGCTAGGAGTGGATTATCTCTTTTCCGATGCACTATTTCATGTTTACTGTGTCCCACGCACCCTCACATTGACGAATTAAGGCAGAAATGGCGTCGCTATGACATACTATAGGAGCCATGCCTTCTGGTTCCCAATCGAGTATTGTTTCCCCGGCAACGAAAGGGCTGTCTGCTAGGAGTGGATTATCTCTTTTCCGATGCACTATTTCATGTTTACTGTGTCCCACGCACCCTCACATCGACGAATTAACGCAGAAATGGCGTCGCTATGACATACTATAGGAGCCATGCCTTCTGTTTCCCAATCGAGTATTGTTTCCCCGGCAACGAAAGGGCTGTCTGCTAGGAGTGGATTATCTCTTTTCCGATGCACTATTTCATGTTTACTGTGTCCCACGCACCCTCACATTGACGAATTAACGCAGAAATGGCGTCGCTATGACATACTATATGAGCCATGCCTTCTGGTTCCCAATCGAGTATTGTTTCCCCGCAACGAAAGGGCTGTCTGCTAGGAGTGGATTATCTCTTTTCCGATGCACTATTTCATGTTTACTGTGTCCCACGCACCCTCACATTGACGAATTAACGCAGAAATGGCGTCGCTATGACATACTATACGAGCCATGCCTTCAGTTTCCCAATCGAGTATTGTTTCCCCGGGAACAAAAGGGCTGTCTGCTAGGAGTGGATTATCTCTTTTCCGATGCACTATTTCATGTTTACTGTGTCCCACGCACCCTCACATTGACGAATTAACGCAGAAATGGCGTCGCTATGACATACTATAGGAGCCATGCCTTCTGTTTCTCAATCGAGTATTATTTCCCCAGCAACGAAAGGGCTCTCTGCTAGGAGTGGATTATCTCTTTTCCGATGCACTATTTCATGTTTACTGTGTCCCACGCACCCTCACATTGACGAATTAACGCAGAAATGGCGTCGCTATGACATACTATAGGAGCCATGCCTTCTGGTTCCCAATCGAGTATTGTTTCCCCGGCAACGAAAGGGCTGTCTGCTAGGAGTGGATTATCTCTTTTCCGATGCACTATTTCATGTGTACTGTGTCCCACGCATCCTCACATTGACGAATTAACGCAGAAATGGCCTCGCTATGACATACTATAGGAGCCATGCCTTCTGGTTCCCAATCGAGTATTGTTTCCCCGGCAACGAAAGGGCTGTCTGCTAGGAGTGGATTATCTCTTTTCCGATGCACTATTACATGTTTACTGTGTCCCACGCACCCTCACATTGACGAATTAACCCAGAAATGGCGTCGCTATGACATACTATACGAGCCATGCCTTCTGTTTCCCAATCGAGTATTGTTTCCCCGGCAAAGAAAGGGCTGTCTGCTAGGAGTGGATTATCTCTTTTCCGATGCACTATTTCATGTTTACTGTGTCCCACGCACCCTCACATTGACGAATTAACGCAGAAATAGCGTCGCTATGACATACTATAGGAGCCATGCCTTCTGTTTCCCAATCGAGTATTGTTTCCCCGGCAACGAAAGGACTGTCTGCTAGGAGTGGATTATCTCTTTTCCGATGCACTATTTCATGTTTACTGTGTCCCACGCACATTCACATTGACGAATTAACGCAGAATTTGCGTCGCTATGACATACTATAGGAGCCATGCCTTCTGGTTCCCAATCGAGTATTGTTTCCCCGGCGACGAAAGGGCTGTCTGCTAGGAGTGAATTATCTCTTTTCCGATGCACTATTTCATGTTTACTGTGTCCCACGCACCCTCACATTGACGAATTAACGCAGAATTTGCGTCGCTATGACATACTATAGGAGCCATGCCTTCTGTTTCCCAATCGAGTATTGTTTCCCCGGCGACGAAAGGGCTGTCTGCTAGGAGTGAATTATCTCTTTTCCGATGCACTATTTCATGTTTACTGTGTCCCACGCACATTCACATTGACGAATTAACGCAGAATTTGCGTCGCTATGACATACTATAGGAGCCATGCCTTCTGTTTCCCAATCGAGTATTGTTTCCCCGTCGACGAAAGGGCTGTCTGCTAGGAGTGGATTATCTCTTTTCCGATGCACTATTTCATGTTTACTGTGTCCCACGCACCCTCACATTGACGAATTAACGCAGAAATGGCGTCGCTATGACATACTATAGGAGCCATGCCTTCTGTTTCCCAATCGAGTATTGTTTCCCCGGCAACGAAAGGACTGTCTGCTAGGAGTGGATTATCTCTTTTCCGATGCACTATTTCATGTTTACTGTGTCCCACGCACATTCACATTGACGAATTAACGCAGAATTTGCGTCGCTATGACATACTATAGGAGCCATGCCTTCTGTTTCCCAATCGAGTATTGTTTCCCCGGCAACGAAAGGGCTGTCTGCTAGGAGTGGATTATCTCTTTTCCGATGCACTATTTCATGTTTACTGTGTCCCACGCACCCTCACATTGACGAATTAACGCAGAAATGGCGTCGCTATGACATACTATAGGAGCCATGCCTTCTGGTTCCCAATCGAGTATTGTTTCCCCGGCAACGAAAGGGCTGTCTGCTAGGAGTGGATTATCTCTTTTCCGATGCACTATTTCATGTTTACTGTGTCCCACGCACCCTCACATTGACGAATTAACGCAGAAATGGCGTCGCTATGACATACTATAGGAGCCATGCCTTCTGGTTCCCAATCGAGTATTGTTTCCCCAGCAACGAAAGGGCTGTCTGCTAGGAGTGGATTATCTCTTTTCCGACGCACTATTTCATGTTTACTGTGTCCCACGCACCCTCACATTGACGAATTAACGCAGAAATGGCGTCGCTATGACATACTATAGGAGCCATGCCTTCTGGTTCCCAATCGAGTATTGTTTCCACGGCAACAAAAGGGCTGTCTGCTAGGAGTGGATTATCTCTTTTCCGATGCACTATTTCATGTTTACTGTGTCCCACGCACCCTCACATTGACGAATTAACGCAGAAATGGCGTCGCTATGACATACTATAAGAGCCATGCCTTCTGGTTCCCAATCGAGTATTGTTTCCCCGGCAACGAAAGGGCTGTCTGCTAGGAGTGGATTATCTCTTTTCCGATGCACTATTTCATGTTTACTGTGTCCCACGCACCCTCACATTGACGAATTAACGCAGAAATGGCGTCGCTATGACATACTATAGGAGCCATGCCTTCTGGTTCCCAATCGAGTATTGTTTCCCCGGCAACGAAAGGGCTGTCTGCTAGGAGTGGATTATCTCTTTTCCGATGCACTATTTCATGTTTACTGTGTCCCACGCACCCTCACATTGACGAATTAACGCAGAAATGGCGTCGCTATGACATACTATGGGAGCCATGCCTTCTGGTTCCCAATCGAGTATTGTTTCCCCGGCAACGAAAGGGCTGTCTGCTGGGAGTGGATTATCTCTTTTCCGATGCACTATTTCATGTTTACTGTGTCCCACGCACCCTCACATTGACGAATTAACGCAGAAATGGCGTCGCTATGACATACTATAGGAGCCATGCCTTCTGGTTCCCAATCGATTATTGTTTCCCCGGCAACGAAAGGGCTGTCTGCTAGGAGTGGATTATCTCTTTTCCGATGCACTATTTCATGTTTACTGTGTCCCACGCACCCTCACATTGACGAATTAACACAGAATTTGCGTCGCTATGACATACTATAGGAGCCATGCCTTCAGTTTCCCAGTCGAGTATTGTTTCCCCGGCAACGAAAGGGCTGTCTGCTAGGAGTGGATTATCTCTTTTCCGATGCACTATTTCATGTTTACTGTGTCCCACGCACATTCACATTGACGAATTAACGCATAAATGGCGTCGCTATGACATACTATAGGAGCCATGCCTTCTGTTTCCCAATCGAGTATTGTTTCCTCGGCAACGAAAGGGCTGTCTGCTAGGAGTGGATTATCTCTTTTCCGATGCACTATTTCATGTTTACTGTGTCCCACGCACCCTCACATTGACGAATTAACGCAGAAATGGCGTCGCTATGACATACTATAGGAGCCATGCCTTCTGTTTCTCAATCGAGTATTGTTTCCCCAGCAACGAAAGGGCTGTCTGCTAGGAGTGGATTATCTCTTTTCCGATGCACTATTTCATGTTTACTGTGTCCCACGCACCCTCACATTGACGAATTAACGCAGAAATGGCGTCGCTATGACATACTATAGGAGCCATGCCTTCTGGTTCCCAATCGAGTACTGTTTCCCCGGCAACGAAAGGGCTGTCTGCTAGGAGTGGATTATCTCTTTTCCGATGCACTATTTCATGTTTACTGTGTCCCACGCATCCTCACATTGACGAATTAACGCAGAAATGGCCTCGCTATGACATACTATAGGAGCCATGCCTTCTGGTTCCCAATCGAGTATTGTTTCCCCGGCAACGAAAGGGCTGTCTGCTAGGAGTGGATTATCTCTTTTCCGATGCACTATTTCATGTTTACTGTGTCCCACGCACCCTCACATTGACGAATTAACCCAGAAATGGCGTCGCTATGACATACTATAGCAGCCATGCCTTCTGTTTCCCAATCGAGTATTGTTTCCCCGGCAACGAAAGGGCTGTCTGCTAGGAGTGGATTATCTCTTTTCCGATGCACTATTTCATGTTTACTGTGTCCCACGCACCCTCACATTGACGAATTAACGCAGAAATGGCGTCGCTATGACATACTATAGGAGCCATGCCTTCTGTTTCCCAATCGAGTATTGTTTCCCCGGCAACGAAAGGACTGTCTGCTAGGAGTGGATTATCTCTTTTCCGATGCACTATTTCATGTTTACTGTGTCCCACGCACATTCACATTGACGAATTAACGCAGAATTTGCGTCGCTATGACATACTATCGGAGCCATGCCTTCTGTTTCCCAATCGAGTATTGTTTCCCCGGCAACGAAAGGGCTGTCTGCTAGGAGTGGATTATCTCTTTCCCGATGCACTATTTCATGTTTACTGTGTCCCACGCACCCTCACATTGACGAATTAACGCAGAAATGGCGTCGCTATGACATACTATATGAGCCATGCCTTCTGGTTCCCAATCGAGTATTGTTTCCCCGCAACGAAAGGGCTGTCTGCTAGGAGTGGATTATCTCTTTCCCGATGCACTATTTCATGTTTACTGTGTCCCACGCACCCTCACATTGACGAATTAACGCAGAAATGGCGTCGCTATGACATACTATACGAGCCATGCCTTCAGTTTCCCAATCGAGTATTGTTTCCCCGGGAACGAAAGGGCTGTCTGCTAGGAGTGGATTATCTCTTTTCCGATGCACTATTTCATGTTTACTGTGTCCCACGCACCCTCACATTGACGAATTAACGCAGAAATGGCGTCGCTATGACATACTATAGGAGCCATGCCTTCTGTTTCTCAATCGAGTATTGTTTCAACAGCACCGAAAGGGCTGTCTGCTAGGAGTGGATTATCTCTTTTCCGATGCACTATTTCATGTTTACTGTGTCCCACGCACCCTCACATTGACGAATTAACGCAGAAATGGCGTCGCTATGACATACTATAGGAGCCATGCCTTCTGGTTCCCAATCGAGTATTGTTTCCCCGGCAACGAAAGGGCTGTCTGCTAGGAGTGGATTATCTCTTTTCCGATGCACTATTTCATGTTTACTGTGTCCCACGCATCCTCACATTGACGAATTAACGCAGAAATGGCCTCGCTATGACATACTATAGGAGCCATGCCTTCTGGTTCCCAATCGAGTATTGTTTCCCCGGCAACGAAAGGGCTGTCTGCTAGGAGTGGATTATCTCTTTTCCGATGCACTATTTCATGTTTACTGTGTCCCACGCACCCTCACATTGACGAATTAACCCAGAAATGGCGTCGCTATGACATACTATAGCAGCCATGCCTTCTGTTTCCCAATCGAGTATTGTTTCCCCGGCAACGAAAGGGCTGTCTGCTAGGAGTGGATTATCTCTTTTCCGATGCACTATTTCATGTTTACTGTGTCCCACGCACCCTCACATTGACGAATTAACGCAGAAATGGCGTCGCTATGACATACTATAGGAGCCATGCCTTCTGTTTCCCAATCGAGTATTGTTTCCCCGGCAACGAAAGGACTGTCTGCTAGGAGTGGATTATCTCTTTTCCGATGCACTATTTCATGTTTACTATGTCCCACGCACATTCACATTGACGAATTAACGCAGAATTTGCGTCGCTATGACATACTATAGGAGCCATGCCTTCTGTTTCCCAATCGAGTATTGTTTCCCCGGCAACGAAAGGGCTGTCTGCTAGGAGTGGATTATCTCTTTTCCGATGCACTATTTCATGTTTACTGTGTCCCACGCACCCTCACATTGACGAATTAACGCAGAAATGGCGTCGCTATGACATACTATAGGAGCCATGCCTTCTGTTTCCCAATCGAGTATTGTTTCCCCGGCGACGAAAGGGCTGTCTGCTAGGAGTGAATTATCTCTTTTCTGATGCACTATTTCACGTTTACTGTGTCCCACGCACCCTCACATTGACGAATTAACGCAGAAATGGCGTCGCTATGACATACTATAGGAGCCATGCCTTCTGTTTCCCAATCGAGTATTGTTTCCCCGGCAACGAAAGGGCTGTGTGCTAGGAGTGGATTATCTCTTTTCCGATGCACTATTTCATGGTTACTGTCCCACGCACCCTCACATTGACGAATTAACGTAGAAATGGCGTCGCTATGACATACTATAGGAGCCATGCCTTCTGTTTCCCAATCGAGTATTGTTTCCCCGGCAACGAAAGGGCTGTCTGCTAGGAGTGGATTATCTCTTTTCCGATGCACTATTTCATGTTTACTGTGTCCCACGCACATTCACATTGACGAATTAACGCAGAATTTGCGTCGCTATGACATACTATAGGAGCCATGCCTTCTGGTTCCCAATCGAGTATTGTTTCCCCGGCAACGAAAGGGCTGTCTGCTAGGAGTGGATTATCTCTTTTCCGATGCACTATTTCATGTTTACTGTGTCCCACGCACCCTCACATTGACGAATTAACGCAGAAATGGCGTCGCTATGACATACTATAGGAGCCATGCCTTCTGTTTCCCAATCGAGTATTGTTTCCCCGGCGACGAAAGGGCTGTCTGCTAGGAGTGAATTATCTCTTTTCCGATGCACTATTTCATGTTTACTGTGTCCCACGCACCCTCACATTGACGAATTAACGCAGAATTTGCGTCGCTATGACATACTATAGGAGCCATGCCTTCTGTTTCCCAATCGAATATTGTTTCCCCGGCAACGAAAGGGCTGTCTGCTAGGAGTGGATTATCTCTTTTCCGATGCACTATTTCATGTTTACTGTGTCCCACGCACATTCACATTGACGAATTAACGCAGAATTTGCGTCGCTATGACATACTATAGGAGCCATGCCTTCTGTTTCCCAATCGAGTATTGTTTCCCCGGCAACGAAAGGGCTGTCTGCTAGGAGTGGATTATCTCTTTCCCGATGCATTATTTCATGTTTACTGTGTCCCACGCACCCTCACATTGACGAATTAACGCAGAAATGGCGTCGCTATGACATACTATATGAGCCATGCCTTCTGGTTCCCAATCGAGTATTGTTTCCCCGCAACGAAAGGGCTGTCTGCTAGGAGTGGATTATCTCTTTTCCGATGCACTATTTCATGTTTACTGTGTCCCACGCACCCTCACATTGACGAATTAACGCAGAAATGGCGTCGCTATGACTTACTATACGAGCCATGCCTTCAGTTTCCCAATCGAGTATTGTTTCCCCGGGAACGAAAGGGCTGTCTGCTAGGAGTGGATTATCTCTTTTCCGATGCACTATTTCATGTTTACTGTGTCCCACGCACCCTCACATTGACGAATTAACGCAGAATTTGCGTCGCTATGACATACTATAGGAGCCATGCCTTCTGTTTCCCAATCGAGTATTGTTTCCCCGGCAACGAAAGGGCTGTGTGCTAGGAGTGGATTATCTCTTTTCCGATGCACTATTTCATGGTTACTGTCCCACGCACCCTCACATTGACGAATTAACGTAGAAATGGCGTCGCTATGACATACTATAGGAGCCATGCCTTCTGTTTCCCAATCGAGTATTGTTTCCCCGGCAACGAAAGGGCTGTCTGCTAGGAGTGGATTATCTCTTTTCCGATGCACTATTTCATGTTTACTGTGTCCCACGCACATTCACATTGACGAATTAACGCAGAATTTGCGTCGCTATGACATACTATAGGAGCCATGCCTTCTGTTTCCCAATCGAGTATTGTTTCCCCGGCAACGAAAGGGCTGTCTGCTAGGAGTGGATTATCTCTTTCCCGATGCACTATTTCATGTTTACTGTGTCCCACGCACCCTCACATTGACGAATTAACGCAGAAATGGCGTCGCTATGACATACTATATGAGCCATGCCTTCTGGTTCCCAATCGAGTATTGTTTCCCCGCAACGAAAGGGCTGTCTGCTAGGAGTGGATTATCTCTTTTCCGATGCACTATTTCATGTTTACTGTGTCCCACGCACCCTCACATTGACGAATTAACGCAGAAATGGCGTCGCTATGACATACTATACGAGCCATGCCTTCAGTTTCCCAATCGAGTATTGTTTCCCCGGGAACGAAAGGGCTGTCTGCTAGGAGTGGATTATCTCTTTTCCGATGCACTATTTCATGTTTACTGTGTCCCACGCACCCTCACATTGACGAATTAACGCAGAAATGGCGTCGCTATGACATACTATAGGAGCCATGCCTTCTGTTTCTCAATCGAGTATTGTTTCCCCAGCAACGAAAGGGCTGTCTGCTAGGAGTGGATTATCTCTTTTCCGATGCACTATTTCATGTTTACTGTGTCCCACGCACCCTCACATTGACGAATTAACGCAGAAATGGCGTCGCTATGACATACTATAGGAGCCATGCCTTCTGGTTCCCAATCGAGTATTGTTTCCCCGGCAACGAAAGGGCTGTCTGCTAGGAGTGGATTATCTCTTTTCCGATGCACTATTTCATGTTTACTGTGTCCCACGCATCCTCACATTGACGAATTAACGCAGAAATGGCCTCGCTATGACATACTATAGGAGCCATGCCTTCTGGTTCCCAATCGAGTATTGTTTCCCCGGCAACGAAAGGGCTGTCTGCTAGGAGTGGATGATCTCTTTTCCGATGCACTATTTCATGTTTACTGTGTCCCACGCACCCTCACATTGACGAATTAACCCAGAAATGGCGTCGCTATGACATACTATAGCAGCCATGCCTTCTGTTTCCCAATCGAGTATTGTTTCCCCGGCAACGAAAGGATTGTCTGCTAGGAGTGGATTATCTCTTTTCCGATGCACTATTTCATGTTTACTGTGTCCCACGCACCCTCACATTGACGAATTAACGCAGAAATGGCGTCGCTATGACATACTATAGGAGCCATGCCTTCTGTTTCCCAATCGAGTATTGTTTCCCCGGCAACGTAAGGACTGTCTGCTAGGAGTGGATTATCTCTTTTCCGATGCACTATTTCATGTTTACTGTGTCCCACGCACATTCACATTGACGAATTAACGCAGAATTTGCGTCGCTATGACATACTATAGGAGCCATGCCTTCTGTTTCCCAATCGAGTATTGTTTCCCCGGCAACGAAAGGGCTGTCTGCTAGGAGTGGATTATCTCTTTTCCGATGCACTATTTCATGTTTACTGTGTCCCACGCACCCTCACATTGACGAATTAACGCAGAAATGGCGTCGCTATGACATACTATAGGAGCCATGCCTTCTGTTTCCCAATCGAGTATTGTTTCCCCGGCGACGAAAGGGCTGTCTGCTAGGAGTGAATTATCTCGTTTCCGATGCACTATTTCACGTTTACTGTGTCCCACGCACCCTCACATTGACGAATTAACGCAGAAATGGCGTCGCTATGACATACTATAGGAGCCATGCCTTCTGTTTCCCAATCGAGTATTGTTTCCCCGGCAACGAAAGGGCTGTGTGCTAGGAGTGGATTATCTCTTTTCCGATGCACTATTTCATGGTTACTGTCCCACGCACCCTCACATTGACGAATTAACGTAGAAATGGCGTCGCTATGACATACTATAGGAGCCATGCCTTCTGTTTCCCAATCGAGTATTGTTTCCCCGGCAACGAAAGGGCTGTCTGCTAGGAGTGGATTATCTCTTTTCCGATGCACTATTTCATGTTTACTGTGTCCCACGCACATTCACATTGACGAATTAACGCAGAATTTGCGTCGCTATGACATACTATAGGAGCCATGCCTTCTGGTTCCCAATCGAGTATTGTTTCCCCGGCAACGAAAGGGCTGTCTGCTAGGAGTGGATTATCTCTTTTCCGATGCACTATTTCATGTTTACTGTGTCCCACGCACCCTCACATTGACGAATTAACGCAGAAATGGCGTCGCTATGACATACTATAGGAGCCATGCCTTCTGTTTCCCAATCGAGTATTGTTTCCCCGGCGACGAAAGGGCTGTCTGCTAGGAGTGAATTATCTCTTTTCCGATGCACTATTTCATGTTTACTGTGTCCCACGCACCCTCACATTGACGAATTAACGCAGAATTTGCGTCGCTATGACATACTATAGGAGCCATGCCTTCTGTTTCCCAATCGAGTATTGTTTCCCCGGCGACGAAAGGGCTGTCTGCTAGGAGTGAATTATCTCTTTTCCGATGCACTATTTCATGTTTACTGTGTCCCACGCACATTCACATTGACGAATTAACGCAGAATTTGCGTCGCTATGACATACTATAGGAGCCATGCCTTCTGTTTCCCAATCGAGTATTGTTTCCCCGTCGACGAAAGGGCTGTCTGCTAGGAGTGGATTATCTCTTTTCCGATGCACTATTTCATGTTTACTGTGTCCCACGCACCCTCACATTGACGAATTAACGCAGAAATGGCGTCGCTATGACATACTATAGGAGCCATGCCTTCTGTTTCCCAATCGAGTATTGTTTCCCCGGCAACGAAAGGACTGTCTGCTAGGAGTGGAGTATCTCTTTTCCGATGCACTATTTCTTGTTTACTGTGTCCCACGCACATTCACATTGACGAATTAACGCAGAATTTGCGTCGCTATGACATACTATAGGAGCCATGCCTTCTGTTTCCCAATCGAGTATTGTTTCCCCGGCAACGAAAGGGCTGTGTGCTAGGAGTGGATTATCTCTTTTCCGATGCACTATTTCATGTTTACTGTGTCCCACGCACCCTCACATTGACGAATTAACGCAGAAATGGCGTCGCTATGACATACTATAGGAGCCATGCCTTCTGTTTCCCAATCGAGTATTGTTTCCCCGGCGACGAAAGGGCTGTCTGCTAGGAGTGAATTATCTCTTTTCCGGTCCACTATTTCATGTTTACTGTGTCCCACGCACCCTCACATTGACGAATGGCGTCGCTATGACATACTATAGGAGCCATGCCTTCTGTTTCCCAATCGAGTATTGTTTCCCCGGCAACGAAAGGGCTGTCTGCTAGGAGTGGATTATCTCTTTTCCGATGCACTATTTCATGTTTACTGTCCCACGCACCCTCACATTGACGAATTAACGTAGAAATGGCGTCGCTATGACATACTATAGGAGCCATGCCTTCTGTTTCCCAATCGAGTATTGTTTCCCCGGCAACGAAAGGGCTGTCTGCTAGGAGTGGATTATCTCTTTTCCGATGCACTATTTCATGTTTACTGTGTCCCACGCACATTCACATTGACGAATTAACGCAGAATTTGCGTCGCTATGACATACTATAGGAGCCATGCCTTCTGTTTCCCAATCGAGTATTGTTTCCCCGGCAACGAAAGGGCTGTCTGCCAGGAGTGGATTATCTCTTTTCCGATGCACTATTTCATGTTTACTGTGTCCCACGCACCCTCACATTGACGAATTAACGCAGAAATGGCGTCGCTATGACATACTATAGGAGCCATGCCTTCTGTTTCCCAATCGAGTATTGTTTCCCCGGCAACGAAAGGGCTGTCTGCTAGGAGTGGATTATCTCTATTCCGATGCACTATTTCATGTTTACTGTGTCCCACGCACCCTCACATTGACGAATTAACGCAGAAATGGCGTCGCTATGACATACTATACGAGCCATGCCTTCTGTATCCCAATCGGGTATTGTTTCTCCGGCAACGAAAGGGCTGTCTGCTAGGAGTGGATTGTCTCTTTTCCGATGCACTATTTCATGTTTACTGTGTCCCACGCACCCTCACATTGACGAATTAACGCAGAATTTGCGTCGCTATGACATACTATAGGAGCCATGCCTTCAGTTTCCCAATCGAGTATTGTTTCCCCGGCAACGAAAGGGCTGTCGGCTAGGAGTGGATTATCTCTTTTCCGATGCACTATTTCATGTTTACTGTGTCCCACGCACCCTCACATTGACGAATTAACGCAGAAATGGCGTCGCTATGACATACTATAGGAGCCATGCCTTCTGGTTCGAAATCGAGTATTGTTTCCCCGGCAACGAAAGGGCTGTCTGCTAGGAGTGGATTATCTCTTTTCCGATGCACTATTTCATGTTTACTGTGTCCCACGCACCCTCACATTGACGAATTAACGCAGAATTTGCGTCGCTATGACATACTACAGGAGCCATGCCTTCAGTTTCCCAATCGAGTATTGTTTCCCCGGCAATGAAAGGGCTGTCTGCTAGGAGTGGATTATCTCTTTTCCGATGCACTATTTCATGTTTACTGTGTCCCACGCACCCTCACATTGACGAATTAACGCAGAAATGGCGTCGCTATGACATACTATAGGAGCCATGCCTTCTGGTTCGAAATCGAGTATTGTTTCCCCGGCAACGAAAGGGCTGTCTGCTAGGAGTGGATTATCTCTTTTCCGATGCACTATTTCATGTTTACTGTGTCCCACGCACCCTCACATTGACGAATTAACGCAGAATTTGCGTCGCTATGACATACTATAGGAGCCATGCCTTCAGTTTCCCAATCGAGTATTGTTTCCACGGCAACGAAAGGGCTGTCGGCTAGGAGTGGATTATCTCTTTTCCGATGCACTATTTCATGTTTACTGTGTCCCACGCACCCTCACATTGACGAATTAACGCAGAAATGGCGTCGCTATGACATACTATAGGAGCCATGCCTTCTGGTTCGAAATCGAGTATTGTTTCCCCGGCAACGAAAGGGCTGTCTGCTAGGAGTGGATTGTCTCTTTTCCGATGCACTATTTCATGTTTACTGTGTCCCACGCACATTCACATTGACGAATTAACGCAGAAATGGCGTCGCTATGACATACTATAGGAGCCATGCCTTCTGTTTCCCAATCGAGTATTGTTTCCCCGGCAACGAAAGGGCTGTCTGCTAGGAGTGGATTATCTCTTTTCCGATGCACTATTTCATGTTTACTGTGTCCCACGCACCCTCACATTGACGAATTAACGCAGAAATGGCGTCGCTATGACATACTATAGGAGCCATGCCTTCTGGTTCCCAATCGAGTATTGTTTCCCCGGCAACGAAAGGGCTGTCTGCTAGGAGTGGATTATCTCTTTTCCGATGCACTATTTCATGTTTACTGTGTCCCACGCACCCTCACATTGACGAATTAACGCAGAATTTGCGTCGCTATGACATACTACAGGAGCCATGCCTTCTGGTTCCCAATCGAGTATTGTTTCCCCGGCAACGAAAGGGCTGTCTGCTAGGAGTGGATTATCTCTTTTCCGATGCACTATTTCATGTTTACTGTGTCCCACGCACCCTCACATTGACGAATTAACGCAGAATTTGCGTCGCTATGACATACTATAGGAGCCATGCCTTCTGTTTCCCAATCGAGTATTGTTTCCCCGGCAACGAAAGGGCTGTCTGCTAGGAGTGGATTATCTCTTTTCCGATGCACTATTTCATGTTTACTGTGTCCCACGCACCCTCACATTGACGAATTAACGCAGAAATGGCGTCGCTATGACATACTATAATAGCCATGCCTTCTGGTTCCCAATCGAGTATTGTTTCCCCGGCAACGAAAGGGCTGTCTGCTAGGAGTGGATTATCTCTTTTCCGATGCACTATTTCATGTTTACTGTGTCCCACGCACATTCACATTGACGAATTAACGCAGAATTTGCGTCGCTATGACATACTATAGGAGCCATGCCTTCTGTTTCCCAATCGAGTATTGTTTCCCCGGCAACGAAAGGGCTGTCTGCTAGGAGTGGATTATCTCTTTCCCGATGCACTATTTCATGTTTACTGTGTCCCACGCACCCTCACATTGACGAATTAACGCAGAAATGGCGTCGCTATGACATACTATATGAGCCATGCCTTCTGGTTCCCAATCGAGTATTGTTTCCCCGCAACGAAAGGGCTGTCTGCTAGGAGTGGATTATCTCTTTTCCGATGCACTATTTCATGTTTACTGTGTCCCACGCACCCTCACATTGACGAATTAACGCAGAAATGGCGTCGCTATGACATACTATACGAGCCATGCCTTCAGTTTCCCAATCGAGTATTGTTTCCCCGGGAACGAAAGGGCTGTCTGCTAGGAGTGGATTATCTCTTTTCCGATGCACTATTTCATGTTTACTGTGTCCCACGCACCCTCACATTGACGAATTAACGCAGAATTTGCGTCGCTATGACATACTATAGGAGCCATGCCTTCTGTTTCCCAATCGAGTATTGTTTCCCCGGCAACGAAAGGGCTGTGTGCTAGGAGTGGATTATCTCTTTTCCGATGCACTATTTCATGGTTACTGTCCCACGCACCCTCACATTGACGAATTAACGTAGAAATGGCGTCGCTATGACATACTATAGGAGCCATGCCTTCTGTTTCCCAATCGAGTATTGTTTCCCCGGCAACGAAAGGGCTGTCTGCTAGGAGTGGATTATCTCTTTTCCGATGCACTATTTCATGTTTACTGTGTCCCACGCACATTCACATTGACGAATTAACGCAGAATTTGCGTCGCTATGACATACTATAGGAGCCATGCCTTCTGTTTCCCAATCGAGTATTGTTTCCCCGGCAACGAAAGGGCTGTCTGCTAGGAGTGGATTATCTCTTTCCCGATGCACTATTTCATGTTTACTGTGTCCCACGCACCCTCACATTGACGAATTAACGCAGAAATGGCGTCGCTATGACATACTATATGAACCATGCCTTCTGGTTCCCAATCGAGTATTGTTTCCCCGGGAACGAAAGGGCTGTCTGCTAGGAGTGGATTATCTCTTTTCCGATGCACTATTTCATGTTTACTGTGTCCCACGCACCCTCACATTGACGAATTAACGCAGAAATGGCGTCGCTATGACATACTATAGGAGCCATGCCTTCTGTTTCTCAATCGAGTATTGTTTCCCCAGCAACGAAAGGGCTGTCTGCTAGGAGTGGATTATCTCTTTTCCGATGCACTATTTCATGTTTACTGTGTCCCACGCACCCTCACATTGACGAATTAACGCAGAAATGGCGTCGCTATGACATACTATAGGAGCCATGCCTTCTGGTTCCCAATCGAGTATTGTTTCCCCGGCAATGAAAGGGCTGTCTGCTAGGAGTGGATTATCTCTTTTCCGATGCACTATTTCATGTTTACTGTGTCCCACGCATCCTCACATTGACGAATTAACGCAGAAATGGCCTCGCTATGACATACTATAGGAGCCATGCCTTCTGGTTCCCAATCGAGTATTGTTTCCCCGGCAACGAAAGGGCTGTCTGCTAGGAGTGGATTATCTCTTTTCCGATGCACTATTTCATGTTTACTGTGTCCCACGCACCCTCACATTGACGAATTAACCCAGAAATGGCGTCGCTATGACATACTATAGCAGCCATGCCTTCTGTTTCCCAATCGAGTATTGTTTCCCCGGCAACGAAAGGATTGTCTGCTAGGAGTGGATTATCTCTTTTCCGATGCACTATTTCATGTTTACTGTGTCCCACGCACCCTCACATTGACGAATTAACGCAGAAATGGCGTCGCTATGACATACTATAGGAGCCATGCCTTCTGGTTCCCAATCGAGTATTGTTTCCCCGGCAACGAAAGGACTGTCTGCTAGGAGTGGATTATCTCTTTTCCGATGCACTATTTCATGTTTACTGTGTCCCACGCACATTCACATTGACGAATTAACGCAGAATTTGCGTCGCTATGACATACTATAGGAGCCATGCCTTCTGGTTCCCAATCGAGTATTGTTTCCCCGGCAACGAAAGGGCTGTCTGCTAGGAGTGGATTATCTCTTTTCCGATGCACTATTTCATGTTTACTGTGTCCCACGCACCCTCACATTGACGAATTAACGCAGAAATGGCGTCGCTATGACATACTATAGGAGCCATGCCTTCTGTTTCCCAATCGAGTATTGTTTCCCCGGCGACGAAAGGGCTGTCTGCTAGGAGTGAATTATCTCTTTTCCGATGCACTATTTCACGTTTACTGTGTCCCACGCACCCTCACATTGACGAATTAACGCAGAAATGGCGTCGCTATGACATACTATAGGAGCCATGCCTTCTGTTTCCCAATCGAGTATTGTTTCCCCGGCAACGAAAGGGCTGTGTGCTAGGAGTGGATTATCTCTTTTCCGATGCACTATTTCATGGTTACTGTCCCACGCACCCTTACATTGACGAATTAACGTAGAAATGGCGTCGCTATGACATACTATAGGAGCCATGCCTTCTGTTTCCCAATCGAGTATTGTTTCCCCGGCAACGAAAGGGCTGTCTGCTAGGAGTGGATTATCTCTTTTCCGATGCACTATTTCATGTTTACTGTGTCCCACGCACATTCACATTGACGAATTAACGCAGAATTTGCGTCGCTATGACATACTATAGGAGCCATGCCTTCTGGTTCCCAATCGAGTATTGTTTCCCCGGCAACGAAAGGGCTGTCTGCTAGGAGTGGATTATCTCTTTTCCGATGCACTATTTCATGTTTACTGTGTCCCACGCACCCTCACATTGACGAATTAACGCAGAAATGGCGTCGCTATGACATACTATAGGAGCCATGCCTTCTGTTTCCCAATCGAGTATTGTTTCCCCGGCGACGAAAGGGCTGTCTGCTAGGAGTGAATTATCTCTTTTCCGATGCACTATTTCATGTTTACTGTGTCCCACGCACCCTCACATTGACGAATTAACTCAGAATTTGCGTCGCTATGACATACTATAGGAGCCATGCCTTCTGTTTCCCAATCGAGTATTGTTTCCCCGGCGACGAAAGGGCTGTCTGCTAGGAGTGAATTATCTCTTTTCCGATGCACTATTTCATGTTTACTGTGTCCCACGCACATTCACATTGACGAATTAACGCAGAATTTGCGTCGCTATGACATACTATAGGAGCCATGCCTTCTGTTTCCCAATCGAGTATTGTTTCCCCGTCGACGAAAGGGCTGTCTGCTAGGAGTGGATTATCTCTTTTCCGATGCACTATTTCATGTTTACTGTGTCCCACGCACCCTCACATTGACGAATTAACGCAGAAATGGCGTCGCTATGACATACTATAGGAGCCATGCCTTCTGTTTCCCAATCGAGTATTGTTTCCCCGGCAACGAAAGGACTGTCTGCTAGGAGTGGAGTATCTCTTTTCCGATGCACTATTTCTTGTTTACTGTGTCCCACGCACATTCACATTGACGAATTAACGCAGAATTTGCGTCGCTATGACATACTATAGGAGCCATGCCTTCTGTTTCCCAATCGAGTATTGTTTCCCCGGCAACGAAAGGGCTGTCTGCTAGGAGTGGATTATCTCTTTTCCGATGCACTATTTCATGTTTACTGTGTCCCACGCACCCTCACATTGACGAATTAACGCAGAAATGGCGTCGCTATGACATACTATAGGAGCCATGCCTTCTGTTTCCCAATCGAGTATTGTTTCCCCGGCGACGAAAGGGCTGTCTGCTAGGAGTGAATTATCTCTTTTCCGGTCCACTATTTCATGTTTACTGTGTCCCACGCACCCTCACATTGACGAATGGCGTCGCTATGACATACTATAGGAGCCATGCCTTCTGTTTCCCAATCGAGTATTGTTTCCCCGGCAACGAAAGGGCTGTCTGCTAGGAGTGGATTATCTCTTTTCCGATGCACTATTTCATGTTTACTGTCCCACGCACCCTCACATTGACGAATTAACGTAGAAATGGCGTCGCTATGACATACTATAGGAGCCATGCCTTCTGTTTCCCAATCGAGTATTGTTTCCCCGGCAACGAAAGGGCTGTCTGCTAGGAGTGGATTATCTCTTTTCCGATGCACTATTTCATGTTTACTGTGTCCCACGCACATTCACATTGACGAATTAACGCAGAATTTGCGTCGCTATGACATACTATAGGAGCCATGCCTTCTGTTTCCCAATCGAGTATTGTTTCCCCGGCAACGAAAGGGCTGTCTGCCAGGAGTGGATTATCTCTTTTCCGATGCACTATTTCATGTTTACTGTGTCCCACGCACCCTCACATTGACGAATTAACGCAGAAATGGCGTCGCTATGACATACTATAGGAGCCATGCCTTCTGTTTCCCAATCGAGTATTGTTTCCCCGGCAACGAAAGGGCTGTCTGCTAGGAGTGGATTATCTCTATTCCGATGCACTATTTCATGTTTACTGTGTCCCACGCACCCTCACATTGACGAATTAACGCAGAAATGGCGTCGCTATGACATACTATACGAGCCATGCCTTCTGGTTCGAAATCGAGTATTGTTTCCCCGGCAACGAAAGGGCTGTCTGCTAGGAGTGGATTGTCTCTTTTCCGATGCACTATTTCATGTTTACTGTGTCCCACGCACCCTCACATTGACGAATTAACGCAGAATTTGCGTCGCTATGACATACTATAGGAGCCATGCCTTCAGTTTCCCAATCGAGTATTGTTTCCCCGGCAACGAAAGGGCTGTCGGCTAGGAGTGGATTATCTCTTTTCCGATGCACTATTTCATGTTTACTGTGTCCCACGCACCCTCACATTGACGAATTAACGCAGAAATGGCGTCGCTATGACATACTATAGGAGCCATGCCTTCTGGTTCGAAATCGAGTATTGTTTCCCCGGCAACGAAAGGGCTGTCTGCTAGGAGTGGATTATCTCTTTTCCGATGCACTATTTCATGTTTACTGTGTCCCACGCACCCTCACATTGACGAATTAACGCAGAATTTGCGTCGCTATGACATACTACAGGAGCCATGCCTTCAGTTTCCCAATCGAGTATTGTTTCCCCGGCAACGAAAGGGCTGTCTGCTAGGAGTGGATTATCTCTTTTCCGATGCACTATTTCATGTTTACTGTGTCCCACGCACCCTCACATTGACGAATTAACGCAGAAATGGCGTCGCTATGACATACTATAGGAGCCATGCCTTCTGGTTCGAAATCGAGTATTGTTTCCCCGGCAACGAAAGGGCTGTCTCCTAGGAGTGGATTATCTCTTTTCCGATGCACTATTTCATGTTTACTGTGTCCCACGCACCCTCACATTGACGAATTAACGCAGAATTTGCGTCGCTATGACATACTATAGGAGCCATGCCTTCAGTTTCCCAATCGAGTATTGTTTCCCCGGCAACGAAAGGGCTGTCGGCTAGGAGTGGATTATCTCTTTTCCGATGCACTATTTCATGTTTACTGTGTCCCACGCACCCTCACATTGACGAATTAACGCAGAAATGGCGTCGCTATGACATACTATAGGAGCCATGCCTTCTGGTTCGAAATCGAGTATTGTTTCCCCGGCAACGAAAGGGCTGTCTGCTAGGAGTGGATTGTCTCTTTTCCGATGCACTATTTCATGTTTACTGTGTCCCACGCACATTCACATTGACGAATTAACGCAGAAATGGCGTCGCTATGACATACTATAGGAGCCATGCCTTCTGTTTCCCAATCGAGTATTGTTTCCCCGGCAACGAAAGGGCTGTCTGCTAGGAGTGGATTATCTCTTTTCCGATGCACTATTTCATGTTTACTGTGTCCCACGCACCCTCACATTGACGAATTAACGCAGAAATGGCGTCGCTATGACATACTATAGGAGCCATGCCTTCTGGTTCCCAATCGAGTATTGTTTCCCCGGCAACGAAAGGGCTGTCTGCTAGGAGTGGATTATCTCTTTTCCGATGCACTATTTCATGTTTACTGTGTCCCACGCACCCTCACATTGACGAATTAACGCAGAATTTGCGTCGCTATGACATACTACAGGAGCCATGCCTTCTGGTTCCCAATCGAGTATTGTTTCCCCGGCAACGAAAGGGCTGTCTGCTAGGAGTGGATTATCTCTTTTCCGATGCACTATTTCATGTTTACTGTGTCCCACGCACCCTCACATTGACGAATTTACACAGAATTTGCGTCGCTATGACATACTATAGGAGCCATGCCTTCAGTTTCCCAATCGAGTTTTGTTTCCCCGGCAACGAAAGGGCTGTCTGCTAGGAGTGGATTTTCTCTTTTCCGATGCACTATTTCATGTTTACTGTGTCCCACGCACATTCACATTGACGAATTAACGCAGAAATGGCGTCGCTATGACATACTATAGGAGCCATGCCTTCTGTTTCCCAATCGAGTATTGTTTCCCCGGCAACGAAAGGCCTGTCTGCTAGGAGTGGATTATTTCTATTCCGATGCACTATTTCATGTTTACTGTGTCTCACGCACCCTCACATTGACGAATTAACGCAGAAATGGCGTCGCTATGACATACTATAGGAGCCATGCCTTCTATTTCCCAATCGAGTATTGTTTCCCCGGCAACGAAAGGGCTGTATGCTAGGAGTGGATTATCTCTTTTCCGATGCACTATTTCATGTTTACTGTGTCCCACGCACCCTCACATTGACGAATTAACGCAGAATTTGCGTCGCTATGACATACTATAGGAGCCATGCCTTCAGTTTCCCAATCGAGTATTGTTTCCCCGGCAACGAAAGGGCTGTCTGCTAGGAGTGGATTATCTCTTTTCCGATGCACTATTTCATGTTTACTGTGTCCCACGCACCCTCACATTGACGAATTAACGCAGAAATGGCGTCGCTATGACATACTATAGGAGCCATGCCTTCTGGTTCGAAATCGAGTATTGTTTCCCCGGCAACGAAAGGGCTGTCTGCTAGGAGTGGATTATCTCTTTTCCGATGCACTATTTCATGTTTACTGTGTCCCACGCACATTCACATTGACGAATTAACGCAGAGTTTGCGTCGCTATGACATACTATTGGAGCTATGCCTTCTGTTTCCCAATCGAGTATTGTTTCCCCGGCAACGAAAGGGCTGTGTGCTAGGAGTGGATTATCTCTTTTCCGATGCACTATTTCATGTTTACTGTGTCCCACGCACCCTCACATTGACGAATTAACGCAGAAATGGCGTCGCTATGACATACTATAGGAGCCATGCCTTCTGGTTCCCAATCGAGTATTGTTTCCCCGGCAACGAAAGGGCTGTGTGCTAGGAGTGGATTATCTCTTTTCCGATGCACTATTTCATGTTTACTGTGTCCCACGCACCCTCACATTGACGAATTAACACAGATTTTGCGTCGCTATGACATACTATAGGAGCCATGCCTTCTGTTTCCCAATCGAGTATTGTTTCCACGTCAACGAAAGGACTGTCTGCTGGGAGTGGATTATCTCTTTTCCGATGCACTATTTCATGTTTACTGTGTCCCACGCACCCTCACATTGACGAATTAACGCAGAATTTGCGTCGCTATGACATACTATAGGAGTCATGCCTTCTGTTTCCCAATCGAGTATTGTTTCCCCGGCAACGAAAGGGCTGTCTGCTAGGAGTGGATTATCTCTTTTCCGATGCACTATTTCATGTTTACTGTGTCCCACGCACCCTCACATTGACGAATTAACGCAGAAATGGCGTCGCTATGACATACTATAGGAGCCATGCCTTCTGGTTCGAAATCGAGTATTGTTTCCCCGGCAACGAAAGGGCTGTCTGCTAGGAGTGGATTATCTCTTTTCCGATGCACTATTTCATGTTTACTGTGTCCCACGCACATTCACATTGACGAATTAACGCAGAGTTTGCGTCGCTATGACATACTATTGGAGCCATGCCTTCTGTTTCCCAATCGAGTATTGTTTCCCCGGCAACGAAAGGGCTGTCTGCTAGGAGTGGATTATCTCTTTTCCGATGCACTATTTCATGTTTACTGTGTCCCACGCACCCTCACATTGACGAATTAACACAGAATTTGCGTCGCTATGACATACTATAGGAGCCATGCCTTCTGTTTCCCAATCGAGTATTGTTTCCCCGTCATCGAAAGGACTGTCTGCTGGGAGTGGATTATCTCTTTTCCGATGCACTATTTCATGTTTACTGTGTCCCACGCACCCTCACATTGACGAATTAACGCAGAATTTGCGTCGCTATGACATACTATAGGAGCCATGCCTTCAGTTTCCCAATCGAGTATTGTTTCCCCGGCAACGAAAGGGCTGTCTGCTAGGAGTGGATTATCTCTTTTCCGATGCACTATTTCATGTTTACTGTGTCCCACGCACCCTCACATTGACGAATTAACGCAGAAATGGCGTCGCTATGACATACTATAGGAGCCATGCCTTCTGTTTCCCAATCGAGTATTGTTTCCCCGGCAACGAAAGGGCTGTCTGCTAGGAGTGGATTATCTCTTTTCCGATGCACTATTTCATGTTTACTGTGTCCCACGCACATTCACATTGACGAATTAACGCAGAGTTTGCGTCGCTATGACATACTATTGGAGCCATGCCTTCTGTTTCCCAATCGAGTATTGTTTCCCCAGCAACGAAAGGGCTGTCTGCTAGGAGTGGATTATCTCTTTTCCGATGCACTATTTCATGTTTACTGTGTCCCACGCACCCTCACATTGACGAATTAACGCAGAAATGGCGTCGCTATGACATACTATAGGAGCCATGCCTTCTGGTTCCCAATCGAGTATTGTTTCCCCGGCAACGAAAGGGCTGTCAGCTAGGAGTGGATTATCTCTTTTCCGATGCACTATTTCATGTTTACTGTGTCCCACGCACCCTCACATTGACGAATTAACGCAGAATTTGCGTCGCTATGACATACTACAGGAGCCATGCCTTCTGGTTCCCAATCGAGTATTGTTTCCCCGGCAACGAAAGGGCTGTCTGCTAGGAGTGGATTATCTCTTTTCCGATGCACAGTTTCATGTTTACTGTGTCCCACGCACCCTCACATTGACGAATTAACACAGAATTTGCGTCGCTATGACATACTATAGGAGCCATGCCTTCTGGTTCCCAATCGAGTATTGTTTCCCCGGCAACGAAAGGGCTGTCTGCTAGGAGTGGATTATCTCTTTTCCGATGCACTATTTCATGTTTACTGTGTCCCACGCACCCTCACATTGACGAATTAACGCAGAAGTGGCGTCGCTATGACGTACTATAGGAGCCATGCCTTCTGTTTCCCAATCGGGTATTGCTTCCCCGGCAACGAAAGGGCTGTCTGCTAGGAGTGGATTATCTCTTTTCCGATGCACTATTTCATGTTTACTGTGTCCCACGCACCCTCACATTGACGAATTAACGCAGAAATGGCGTCGCTATGACATACTATAGGAGCCATGCCTTCTGTTTCCCAATCGAGTATTGTTTCCCCGGCGACGAAAGGGCTGTCTGCTAGGAGTGGATTATCTCTTATCCGATGCACTATTTCATGTTTACTGTGTCCCACGCACCCTCACATTGACGAATTAACGCAGAAATGGCGTCGCTATGACATACTATAGGAGCCATGCCTTCTGTTTCCCAATCGAGTATTGTTTCCCCGGCAACGAAAGGGCTGTCTGCTAGGAGTGGATTATCTCTTTTCCGATGCACTATTTCATGTTTACTGTGTCCCACGCACCCTCACATTGACGAATTAACGCAGAAATGGCGTCGCTATGACATACTATAAGAGCCATGCCTTCTGTTTCCCAATCGAGTATTGTTTCCCCAGCAACGAAAGTGCTGTCTGCTAGGAGTGGATTATCTCTTTTCCGATGCACTATTTCATGTTTACTGTGTCCCACACACCCACACATTGTCGGATTAACGCAGAAATGGCGTCGCTATGACATACTATAGGAGCCATGCCTTCTGTTTCCCAATCGAGTATTGTTTCCCCGGCAACGAAAGGGCTGTCTGCTAGGAGTAGATTATCTCATTTCCGATCCACTATTTCATGTTTACTGTGTCCCACGCACCCTCACATTGACGAATTAACGAAGAATTTGCGTCGATATGACATACTATAGGAGCCATGTCTTCTGTTTCCCGATCGAGTATTGTTTCCCCGGCAACGAAAGGGCTGTGTGCTAGGAGTGGATTATCTCTTTTCCGATGCACTATTTCATGTTTACTGTGTCCCACGCACATTCACATTGACGAATTAACGCAGAATTTGCGTCGCTATGACATACTATAGGAGCCATGCCTTCTGTTTCCCAATCGAGTATTGTTTCCCCGGCAACGAAAGGGCTGTCTGCTAGGAGTGGATTATCTCTTTTCCGATGCACTATTTCATGTTTACTGTGTCAAACGCACCCTCACATTGACGAATTAACGCAGAATTTGCGTCGCTATGACATACTACAGGAGCCATGCCTTCTGGTTCCCAATCGAGTATTGTTTCCCCGGCAACGAAAGGGCTGTCTGCTAGGAGTGGATTATCTCTTTTCCGATGCACTATTTCATGTTTACTGTGTCCCACGCACCCTCACATTGACGAATTAACGCAGAATTTGCGTCGCTATGACATACTATAGGAGCCATGCCTTCTGGTTCCCAATCGAGTATTGTTTCCCCGGCAACGAAAGGGCTGTCTGCTAGGAGTGGATTATCTCTTTTCCGATGCACTATTTCATGTTTACTGTGTCCCACGCACCCTCACATTGACGAATTAACGCAGAAATGGCGTCGCTATGACATACTATAGGAGCCATGCCTTCTGGTTCCCAATCGAGTATTGTTTCCCCGGCAACGAAAGGGCTGTCTGCTAGGAGTGGATTATCTCTTTTCCGATGCACTATTTCATGTTTACTGTGTCCCACGCACCCTCACATTGACGAATTTACACAGAACTTGCGTCGCTATGACATACTATAGGAGCCATGCCTTCAGTTTCCCAATCGAGTATTGTTTCCCCGGCAACGAAAGGGCTGTCTCTTAGGAGTGGATTATCTCTTTTCCGATGCACTATTTCATGTTTACTGTGTCCCACGCACATTCACATTGACGAATTAACGCAGAAATGGCGTCGCTATGACATACTCTAGGAGCCATGCCTTCTGTTTCCCAATCGAGTATTGTTTCCCCGGCAACGAAAGGGCTCTCTGCTAGGAGTGGATTATCTTATTTCCGATGCACTATTTCATGTTTACTGTGTCCCACGCACCCTCACATTGACGAATTATCGCAGAAATGGCGTCGCTATGACATACTATAGGAGCCATGCCTTCTGTTTCCCAATCGAGTATTGTTTCCCCGGCAACGAAAGGGCTGTCTGCTAGGAGTGGATTATCTCTTTTCCGGTGCACTATTTCATGTTTACTGTGTCCCACGCACCCTCACATTGACGAATTAACGCAGAAATGGCGTCGCTATGACATACTATAGGAGCCATGCCTTCTGTTTCCCAATCGAGTATTGTTTCCCCGGCAACGAAAGGGCTGTCTGCTAGGAGTGGATTATCTCTTTTCTGATGCACTATTTCATGTTTACTGTGTCCCACGCACCCTCACATTGACGAATTAACGCAGAAATGGCGTCGCTATGACATACTATAAGAGCCATGCCTTCTGTTTCCCAATCGAGTATTGTTTCCCCGGCAACGAAAGGGCTGTCTGCTAGGAGTGGATTATCTCTTTTCCGATGCACTATTTCATGTTTACTGTGTCCCACACACCCTCACATTGTCGAGTTAACGCAGAAATGGCGTCGCTATGACATACTATAGGAGCCATGCCTTCTGTTTCCCAATCGAGTATTGTTTCCCCGGCAACGAAAGGGCTGTCTGCTAGGAGTGGATTATCTCTTTTCCGATGCACTATTTCATGTTTACTGTGTCCCACGCACCCTCACATTGACGAATTAACGCAGAAATGGCGTCGCTATGACATACTATAGGAGCCATGCCTTCTGTTTCCCAATCGAGTATTGTTTCCCCGGCAACGAAAGGGCTGTCTGCTAGGAGTGGATTATCTCTTTTCCGATGCACTATTTCATGTTTACTGTGTCCCACGCACCCTCACATTGACGAATTAACGAAGAATTTGCGTCGATATGACATACTATCGGAGCCATGCCTTCTGTTTCCCGATCGAGTATTGTTTCCCCGGCAACGAAAGTGCTGTGTGCTAGGAGTGGATTATCTCTTTTCCGATGCACTATTTCATGTTTACTGTGTCCCACGCACATTCACATTGACGAATTAACGCAGAATTTGCGTCGCTATGACATACTATAGGAGCCATGCCTTCTGTTTCCCAATCGAGTATTGTTTCCCCGGCAACGAAAGGGCAGTCTGCTAGGAGTGGATTATCTCTTTTCCGATGCACTATTTCATGTTTACTGTGTCAAACGCACCCTCACATTGACGAATTAACGCAGAATTTGCGTCGCTATGACATACTACAGGAGCCATGCCTTCTGGTTCGAAATCGAGTATTGTTTCCCCGGCAACGAAAGGGCTGTCTGCTAGGAGTGGATTATCTCTTTTCCGATGCACTATTTCATGTTTACTGTGTCCCACGCACCCTCACATTGACGAATTAACGCAGAATTTGCGTCGCTATGACATACTATAGGAGCCATGCCTTCAGGTTCCCAATCGAGTATTGTTTCCCCGGCAACGAAAGGGCTGTCTGCTAGGAGTGGATTATCTCTTTTCCGATGCACTATTTCATGTTTACTGTGTCCCACACACCCTCACATTGACGAATTAACGCAGAAATGGCGTCGCTATGACATACTATAGGAGCCATGCCTTCTGGTTCCCAATCGAGTATTGTTTCCCCGGCAACGAAAGGGCTGTCTGCTAGGAGTGGATTATCTCTTTTCCCATGCACTATTTCATGTTTACTGTGTCCCACGCACCCTCACATTGACGAATTTACACAGAACTTTCGTCGCTATGACATACTATAGGAGCCATGCCCTCAGTTTCCCAATCGAGTATTGTTTCCCCGGCAACGAAAGGGCTGTCTCTTAGGAGTGGATTATCTCTTTTCCGATGCACTATTTCATGTTTACTGTGTCCCACGCACATTCACATTGACGAATTAACGCAGAAATGGCGTCGCTATGACATACTATAGGAGCCATGCCTTCTGTTTCCCAATCGAGTATTGTTTCCCCGGCAACGAAAGGGCTGTCTGCTAGGAGTGGATTATCTCTTTTCCGATGCACTATTTCATGTTTACTGTGTCCCACGCACCCTCACATTGACGAATTATCGCAGAAATGGCGTCGCTATGACATACTATAGGAGCCATGCCTTCTGTTTCCCAATCGAGTATTGTTTCCCCGGCAACGAAAGGGCTGTCTGCTAGGAGTGGATTATCTCTTTTCCGATGCACTATTTCATGTTTACTGTGTCCCACGCACCCTCACATTGACGAATTTACACAGAATTTGCGTCGCTATGACATACTATAGGAGCCATGCCTTCAGTTTCCCAATCGATTTTTGTTTCCCCGGCAACGAAAGGGCTGTCTGCTAGGAGTGGATTATCTCTTTTCCGATGCACTATTTCATGTTTACTGTGTCCCACGCACATTCACATTGACGAATTAACGCAGAAATGGCGTCGCTATGACATACTATAGGAGCCATGCCTTCTGTTTCCCAATCGAGTATTGTTTCCACGGCAACGATAGGGCTGTCTGCTGGGAGTGGATTATCTCTTTTCCGATGCACTATTTCATGTTTACTGTGTCCCACGCACCCTCACATTGACGAATTAACGCAGAAATGGCGTCGCTATGACATACTATACGAGCCATGCCTTCTGTATCCCAATCGGGTATTGTTTCTCCGGCAACGAAAGGGCTGTCTGCTAGGAGTGGATTATCTCTTTTCCGATGCACTATTTCATGTTTACTGTGTCCCACGCACCCTCACATTGACGAATTATCGCAGAAATGGCGTCGCTATGACATACTATAGGAGCCATGCCTTCTATTTCCCAATCGAGTATTGTTTCCCCGGCAACGAAAGGGCTGTATGCTAGGAGTGGATTATCTCTTTTCCGATGCACTATTTCATGTTTACTGTGTCCCACGCACCCTCACATTGACGAATTAACGCAGAATTTGCGTCGCTATGACATACTATAGGAGCCATGCCTTCTGTTTCCCAATCGAGTATTGTTTCCCCGGCAACGAAAGGGCTGTCTGCTAGGAGTGGATTATCTCTTTTCCGATGCACTATTTCATGTTTACTGTGTCCCACGCACCCTCTCATTGACAAATTAACGCAGAGTTTGCGTTGCTATGACATACTATAGGAGCCATGCTTTCTGTTTCCCAATCGAGTATTGTTTCCCCGGCAACGAAAGGGCTGTCTGCTAGGAGTGGATTATCTCTTTTCCGATGCACTATTTCATGTTTACTGTGTCCCACGCACCCTCACATTGACGAATTAACGCAGAATTTGCGTCGCTATGACATACTATAGGAGCCATGCCTTCTGTTTCCCAATCGAGTATTGTTTCCACGGCAACGAAGGGGCTGTCTGCTAGGAGTGGATTATCTCTTTTCCGATGCACTATTTCATGTTCACTGTGTCCCACGCACCCTCACATTGACGAATTAACGCAGAAATGGCGTCGCTATGACATACTATAATAGCCATGCCTTTTGTTTCCCAATCGAGTATTGTTTCCCCGGCAACGAAAGGGCTGTCTGCTAGGAGTGGATTATCTCTTTTCCGATGCACTATTTCATGTTTACTGTGTCCCACGCACCCTCACATTGACGAATTAACGCAGAAATGGCGTCGCTATGACATACTATAGGAGCCATGCCTTCTGTTTCCCAATCGAGTATTGTTTCCCCTGCGACGAAAGGGCTGTCTGCTAGGAGTGGATTATCTCTTTTCCGATGCACTATTTCATGTTTACTGTGTCCCACGCACCCTCACATTGACGAATTAACGCAGAATTTGCGTCGCTATGACATACTACAGGAGCCATGCCTTCTGGTTCGAAATCGAGTATTGTTTCCCCGGCAACGAAAGGGCTGTCTGCTAGGAGTGGATTATCTCTTTTCCGATGCACTATTTCATGTTTACTGTGTCCCACGCACCCTCACATTGACGAATTAACGCAGAATTTGCGTCGCTATGACATACTATAGGAGCCATGCCTTCAGGTTCCCAATCGAGTATTGTTTCCCCGGCAACGAAAGGGCTGTCTGCTAGGAGTGGATTATCTCTTTTCCGATGCACTATTTCATGTTTACTGTGTCCCACACACCCTCACATTGACGAATTAACGCAGAAATGGCGTCGCTATGACATACTATAGGAGCCATGCCTTCTGGTTCCCAATCGAGTATTGTTTCCCCGGCAACGAAAGGGCTGTCTGCTAGGAGTGGATTATCTCTTTTCCCATGCACTATTTCATGTTTACTGTGTCCCACGCACCCTCACATTGACGAATTTACACAGAACTTTCGTCGCTATGACATACTATAGGAGCCATGCCCTCAGTTTCCCAATCGAGTATTGTTTCCCCGGCAACGAAAGGGCTGTCTCTTAGGAGTGGATTATCTCTTTTCCGATGCACTATTTCATGTTTACTGTGTCCCACGCACATTCACATTGACGAATTAACGCAGAAATGGCGTCGCTATGACATACTATAGGAGCCATGCCTTCTGTTTCCCAATCGAGTATTGTTTCCCCGGCAACGAAAGGGCTGTCTGCTAGGAGTGGATTATCTCTTTTCCGATGCACTATTTCATGTTTACTGTGTCCCACGCACCCTCACATTGACGAATTATCGCAGAAATGGCGTCGCTATGACATACTATAGGAGCCATGCCTTCTGTTTCCCAATCGAGTATTGTTTCCCCGGCAACGAAAGGGCTGTCTGCTAGGAGTGGATTATCTCTTTTCCGATGCACTATTTCATGTTTACTGTGTCCCACGCACCCTCACATTGACGAATTTACACAGAATTTGCGTCGCTATGACATACTATAGGAGCCATGCCTTCAGTTTCCCAATCGATTTTTGTTTCCCCGGCAACGAAAGGGCTGTCTGCTAGGAGTGGATTATCTCTTTTCCGATGCACTATTTCATGTTTACTGTGTCCCACGCACATTCACATTGACGAATTAACGCAGAAATGGCGTCGCTATGACATACTATAGGAGCCATGCCTTCTGTTTCCCAATCGAGTATTGTTTCCACGGCAACGATAGGGCTGTCTGCTGGGAGTGGATTATCTCTTTTCCGATGCACTATTTCATGTTTACTGTGTCCCACGCACCCTCACATTGACGAATTAACGCAGAAATGGCGTCGCTATGACATACTATACGAGCCATGCCTTCTGTATCCCAATCGGGTATTGTTTCTCCGGCAACGAAAGGGCTGTCTGCTAGGAGTGGATTATCTCTTTTCCGATGCACTATTTCATGTTTACTGTGTCCCACGCACCCTCACATTGACGAATTAACGCAGAATTTGCGTCGCTATGACATACTATAGGAGCCATGCCTTCTGTTTCCCAATCGAGTATTGTTTCCCCGGCAACGAAAGGGCTGTCTGCTAGGAGTGGATTATCTCATTTCCGATGCACTATTTCATGTTTACTGTGTCCCACGCACCCTCTCATTGACAAATTAACGCAGAGTTTGCGTTGCTATGACATACTATAGGAGCCATGCTTTCTGTTTCCCAATCGAGTATTGTTTCCCCGGCAACGAAAGGGCTGTCTGCTAGGAGTGGATTATCTCTTTTCCGATGCACTATTTCATGTTTACTGTGTCCCACGCACCCTCACATTGACGAATTAACGCAGAATTTGCGTCGCTATGACATACTATAGGAGCCATGCCTTCTGTTTCCCAATCGAGTATTGTTTCCACGGCAACGAAGGGGCTGTCTGCTAGGAGTGGATTATCTCTTTTCCGATGCACTATTTCATGTTCACTGTGTCCCACGCACCCTCACATTGACGAATTAACGCAGAAATGGCGTCGCTATGACATACTATAATAGCCATGCCTTTTGTTTCCCAATCGAGTATTGTTTCCCCGGCAACGAAAGGACTGTCTGCTAGGAGTGGATTATCTCTTTTCCGATGCACTATTTCATGTTTACTGTGTCCCACGCACCCTCACATTGACGAATTAACGCAGAAATGGCGTCGCTATGACATACTATAGGAGCCATGCCTTCTGTTTCCCAATCGAGTATTGTTTCCCCTGCGACGAAAGGGCTGTCTGCTAGGAGTGGATTATCTCTTTTCCGATGCACTATTTCATGTTTACTGTGTCCCACGCACCCTCACATTGACGAATTAACGCAGAAATGTCGTCGCTATGACATACTATAGGAGCCATGCCTTCTGTTTCCCAATCGAGTATTGTTTCCCCGGCAACGAAAGGGCTGTCTGCTAGGAGTGGATTATCTCTTATCCGATGCACTATTTCATGTTTACTTTGTCCCACGCACCCTCACATTCACGAATTAAAGCAGAAATGGCGTCGCTATGACATACTGTAGGAGCCATGCCTTCTGGTTCCCAATCGAGTATTGTTTCCCCGGCAACGAAAGGGCTGTCTGCTAGGAGTGGATTATCTCTTTTCCGATGCACTATTTCATGTTTACTGTGTCCCACGCACCCTCACATTGACGAATTAACGCAGAAATGGCGTCGCTATGACATACTATAGGAGCCATGCCTTCTGTTTCCCAATCGAGTATTGTTTCCCCTGCGACGAAAGGGCTGTCTGCTAGGAGTGGATTATCTCTTTTCCGATGCACTATTTCATGTTTACTGTGTCCCACGCACCCTCACATTGACGAATTAACGCAGAAATGTCGTCGCTATGACATACTATAGGAGCCATGCCTTCTGTTTCCCAATCGAGTATTGTTTCCCCGGCAACGAAAGGGCTGTCTGCTAGGAGTGGATTATCTCTTATCCGATGCACTATTTCATGTTTACTTTGTCCCACGCACCCTCACATTCACGAATTAAAGCAGAAATGGCGTCGCTATGACATACTGTAGGAGCCATGCCTTCTGGTTCCCAATCGAGTATTGTTTCCCCGGCAACGAAAGGGCTGTCTGCTAGGAGTGGATTATCTCTTTTCCGATGCACTATTTCATGTTTACTGTGTCCCACGCACCCTCACATTGACGAATTAACGCAGAAATGGCGTCGCTATGACATACTATAAGAGCCATTCCTTCTGTTTCCCAATCGAGTATTGTTTCCCCGGCAACGAAAGTGCTGTCTGCTAGGAGTGGATTATCTCTTTTCCGATGCACTATTTCATGTTTACTGTGTCCCACACACCCTCACATTGTCGAATTAACGCAGAAATGGCGTCGCTATGACATACTATAGGAGCCATGCCTTCTGTTTCCCAATCGAGTATTGTTTCCCCGGCAACGAAAGGGCTGTCTGCTAGGAGTGGATTATCTCTTTTCCGATGCACTATTTCATGTTTACTGTGTCCCACGCACCCTCACATTGACGAATTAACGAAGAATTTGCGTCGCTATGACATACTATAGGAGCCATGCCTTCTGTTTCCCAATCGAGTATTGTTTCCCCGGCAACGAAAGGGCTGTCTGCTAGGAGTGGATTATCTCTTTTCCGATGCACTATTTCATGTTTACTGTGTCCCACGCACCCTCACATTGACGAATTAACGCAGAAATGGCGTCGCTATGACATACTATAGGAGCCATGCCTTCTGTTTCCCAATCGAGTATTGTTTCCCCGGCAACGAAAGGGCTGTCTGCGAGGAGTGGATTATCTCTTTTCCGATGCACTATTTCATGTTTACTGTGTCCCACGCACCCTCACATTGACGAATTAACGCAGAATTTGCGTCGCTATGACATACTATAGGAGCCATGCCTTCTGTTTCCCAATCGAGTATTGTTTCCACGGCAACGAAGGGGCTGTCTGCTAGGAGTGGATTATCTCTTTTCCGATGCACTATTTCATGTTCACTGTGTCCCACGCACCCTCACATTGACGAATTAACGCAGAAATGGCGTCGCTATGACATACTATAGGAGCCATGCCTTCTGTTTCCCAATCGAGTATTGTTTCCCCGGCAACGAAAGGGCTGTCTGCTAGGAGTGGATTATCTCTTTTCCGATGCACTATTTCATGTTTACTGTGTCCCACGCACCCTCACATTGACGAATTAACGCAGAAATGGCGTCGCTATGACATACTATAGGAGCCATGCCTTCTGTTTCCCAATCGAGTATTGTTTCCCCTGCGACGAAAGGGCTGTCTGCTAGGAGTGGATTATCTCATTTCCGATGCACTATTTCATGTTTACTGTGTCCCACGCACCCTCACATTGACGAATTAACGCAGAAATGGCGTCGCTATGACATACTATAGGAGCCATGCCTTCTGTTTCCCAATCGAGTATTGTTTCCCCGGCAACGAAAGGGCTGTCTGCTAGGAGTGGATTATCTCTTATCCGATGCACTATTTCATGTTTACTTTGTCCCACGCACCCTCACATTCACGAATTAACGCAGAAATGGCGTCGCTATGACATACTATAGGAGCCATGCCTTCTGGTTCCCAATCGAGTATTGTTTCCCCGGCAACGAAAGGGCTGTCTGCTAGGAGTGGATTATCTCTTTTCCGATGCACTATTTCATGTTTACTGTGTCCCACGCACCCTCACATTGACGAATTAACGCAGAAATGGCGTCGCTATGACATACTATAAGAGCCATTCCTTCTGTTTCCCAATCGAGTATTGTTTCCCCGGCAACGAAAGTGCTGTCTGCTAGGAGTGGATTATCTCTTTTCCGATGCACTATTTCATGTTTACTGTGTCCCACACACCCTCACATTGTCGAATTAACGCAGAAATGGCGTCGCTATGACATACTATAGGAGCCATGCCTTCTGTTTCCCAATCGAGTATTGTTTCCCCGGCAACGAAAGGGCTGTCTGCTAGGAGTGGATTATCTCTTTTCCGATGCACTATTTCATGTTTACTGTGTCCCACGCACCCTCACATTGACGAATTAACGAAGAATTTGCGTCGCTATGACATACTATAGGAGCCATGCCTTCTGTTTCCCAATCGAGTATTGTTTCCCCGGCAACGAAAGGGCTGTCTGCTAGGAGTGGATTATCTCTTTTCCGATGCACTATTTCATGTTTACTGTGTCCCACGCACCCTCACATTGACGAATTAACGCAGAAATGGCGTCGCTATGACATACTATAGGAGCCATGCCTTCTGTTTCCCAATCGAGTATTGTTTCCCCGGCAACGAAAGGGCTGTCTGCGAGGAGTGGATTATCTCTTTTCCGATGCACTATTTCATGTTTACTGTGTCCCACGCACCCTCACATTGACGAATTAACGCAGAATTTGCGTCGCTATGACATACTACAGGAGCCATGCCTTCTGGTTCCCAATCGAGTATTGTTTCCCCGGCAACGAAAGGGCTGTCTGCTAGGAGTGGATTATCTCTTTTCCGATGCACTATTTCATGTTTACTGTGTCCCACGCACATTCACATTGACGAATTAACGCAGAAATGGCGTCGCTATGACATACTATAGGAGCCATGCCTTCTGTTTCCCAATCGAGTATTGTTTCCACGGCAACGATAGGGCTGTCTGCTAGGAGTGGATTATCTCTTTTCCGATGCACTATTTCATGTTTACTGTGTCCCACGCACCCTCACATTGACGAATTAACGCAGAAATGGCGTCGCTATGACATACTATACGAGCCATGCCTTCTGTATCCCAATCGGGTATTGTTTCTCCGGCAACGAAAGGGCTGTCTGCTAGGAGTGGATTATCTCTTTTCCGATGCACTATTTCATGTTTACTGTGTCCCACGCACCCTCACATTGACGAATTATCGCAGAAATGGCGTCGCTATGACATACTATAGGAGCCATGCCTTCTATTTCCCAATCGAGTATTGTTTCCCCGGCAACGAAAGGGCTGTATGCTAGGAGTGGATTATCTCTTTTCCGATGCACTATTTCATGTTTACTGTGTCCCACGCACCCTCACATTGACGAATTAACGCAGAATTTGCGTCGCTATGACATACTATAGGAGCCATGCCTTCTGTTTCCCAATCGAGTATTGTTTCCCCGGCAACGAAAGGGCTGTCTGCTAGGAGTGGATTATCTCTTTTCCGATGCACTATTTCATGTTTACTGTGTCCCACGCACCCTCTCATTGACAAATTAACGCAGAGTTTGCGTTGCTATGACATACTATAGGAGCCATGCTTTCTGTTTCCCAATCGAGTATTGTTTCCCCGGCAACGAAAGGGCTGTCTGCTAGGAGTGGATTATCTCTTTTCCGATGCACTATTTCATGTTTACTGTGTCCCACGCACCCTCACATTGACGAATTAACGAAGAATTTGCGTCGCTATGACATACTATAGGAGCCATGCCTTCTGTTTCCCAATCGAGTATTGTTTCCACGGCAACGAAGGGGCTGTCTGCTAGGAGTGGATTATCTCTTTTCCGATGCACTATTTCATGTTCACTGTGTCCCACGCACCCTCACATTGACGAATTAACGCAGAAATGGCGTCGCTATGACATACTATAGGAGCCATGCCTTCTGTTTCCCAATCGAGTATTGTTTCCCCTGCGACGAAAGGGCTGTCTGCTAGGAGTGGATTATCTCATTTCCGATGCACTATTTCATGTTTACTGTGTCCCACGCACCCTCACATTGACGAATTAACGCAGAAATGGCGTCGCTATGACATACTATAGGAGCCATGCCTTCTGTTTCCCAATCGAGTATTGTTTCCCCGGCAACGAAAGGGCTGTCTGCTAGGAGTGGATTATCTCTTATCCGATGCACTATTTCATGTTTACTTTGTCCCACGCACCCTCACATTCACGAATTAACGCAGAAATGGCGTCGCTATGACATACTATAGGAGCCATGCCTTCTGGTTCCCAATCGAGTATTGTTTCCCCGGCAACGAAAGGGCTGTCTGCTAGGAGTGGATTATCTCTTTTCCGATGCACTATTTCATGTTTACTGTGTCCCACGCACCCTCACATTGACGAATTAACGCAGAAATGGCGTCGCTATGACATACTATAAGAGCCATTCCTTCTGTTTCCCAATCGAGTATTGTTTCCCCGGCAACGAAAGTGCTGTCTGCTAGGAGTGGATTATCTCTTTTCCGATGCACTATTTCATGTTTACTGTGTCCCACACACCCTCACATTGTCGAATTAACGCAGAAATGGCGTCGCTATGACATACTATAGGAGCCATGCCTTCTGTTTCCCAATCGAGTATTGTTTCCCCGGCAACGAAAGGGCTGTCTGCTAGGAGTGGATTATCTCTTTTCCGATGCACTATTTCATGTTTACTGTGTCCCACGCACCCTCACATTGACGAATTAACGAAGAATTTGCGTCGCTATGACATACTATAGGAGCCATGCCTTCTGTTTCCCAATCGAGTATTGTTTCCCCGGCAACGAAAGGGCTGTCTGCTAGGAGTGGATTATCTCTTTTCCGATGCACTATTTCATGTTTACTGTGTCCCACGCACCCTCACATTGACGAATTAACGCAGAAATGGCGTCGCTATGACATACTATAGGAGCCATGCCTTCTGTTTCCCAATCGAGTATTGTTTCCCCGGCAACGAAAGGGCTGTCTGCGAGGAGTGGATTATCTCTTTTCCGATGCACTATTTCATGTTTACTGTGTCCCACGCACCCTCACATTGACGAATTAACGCAGAATTTGCGTCGCTATGACATACTACAGGAGCCATGCCTTCTGGTTCCCAATCGAGTATTGTTTCCCCGGCAACGAAAGGGCTGTCTGCTAGGAGTGGATTATCTCTTTTCCGAAGCACTAGTTCATGTTTACTGTGTCCCACGCACATTCACATTGACGAATTAACGCAGAAATGGCGTCGCTATGACATACTATAGGAGCCATGCCTTCTGTTTCCCAATCGAGTATTGTTTCCACGGCAACGATAGGGCTGTCTGCTAGGAGTGGATTATCTCTGTTCCGATGCACTATTTCATGTTTACTGTGTCCCACGCACCCTCACATTGACGAATTAACGCAGAAATGGCGTCGCTATGACATACTATACGAGCCATGCCTTCTGTATCCCAATCGGGTATTGTTTCTCCGGCAACGAAAGCGCTGTCTGCTAGGAGTGGATTATCTCTTTTCCGATGCACTATTTCATGTTTACTGTGTCCCACGCACCCTCACATTGACGAATTATCGCAGAAATGGCGTCGCTATGACATACTATAGGAGCCATGCCTTCTATTTCCCAATCGAGTATTGTTTCCCCGGCAACGAAAGGGCTGTATGCTAGGAGTGGATTATCTCTTTTCCGATGCACTATTTCATGTTTACTGTGTCCCACGCACCCTCACATTGACGAATTAACGCAGAATTTGCGTCGCTATGACATACTATAGGAGTCATGCCTTCTGTTTCCCAATCGAGTATTGTTTCCCCGGCAACGAAAGGGCTGTCTGCTAGGAGTGGATTATCTCTTTTCCGATGCACTATTTCATGTTTACTGTGTCCCACGCACCCTCTCATTGACAAATTAACGCAGAGTTTGCGTTGCTATGACATACTATAGGAGCCATGCTTTCTGTTTCCCAATCGAGTATTGTTTCCCCGGCAACGAAAGGGCTGTCTGCTAGGAGTGGATTATCTCTTTTCCGATGCACTATTTCATGTTTACTGTGTCCCACGCACCCTCACATTGACGAATTAACGAAGAATTTGCGTCGCTATGACATACTATAGGAGCCATGCCTTCTGTTTCCCAATCGAGTATTGTTTCCACGGCAACGAAGGGGCTGTCTGCTAGGAGTGGATTATCTCTTTTCCGATGCACTATTTCATGTTCACTGTGTCCCACGCACCCTCACATTGACGAATTAACGCAGAAATGGCGTCGCTATGACATACTATAGGAGCCATGCCTTCTGTTTCCCAATCGAGTATTGTTTCCCCGACAACGAAAGGGCTGTCTGCTAGGAGTGGATTATCTCTTTTCCGATGCACTATTTCATGTTTACTGTGTCCCACGCACCCTCACATTGACGAATTAACGCAGAAATGGCGTCGCTATGACATACTATAGGAGCCATGCCTTCTGTTTCCCAATCGAGTATTGTTTCCCCTGCGACGAAAGGGCTGTCTGCTAGGAGTGGATTATCTCTTTTGCGATGCTCTATTTCATGTTTACTGTGTCCCACGCACCCTCACATTGACGAATTAACGCAGAAATGGCGTCGCTATGACATACTATAGGAGCCATGCCTTCTGTTTCCCAATCGAGTATTGTTTCCCCGGCAACGAAAGGGCTGTCTGCTAGGAGTGGATTATCTCTTATCCGATGCACTATTTCATGTTTACTTTGTCCCACGCACCCTCACATTCACGAATTAACGCAGAAATGGCGTCGCTATGACATACTATAGGAGCCATGCCTTCTGGTTCCCAATCGAGTATTGTTTCCCCGGCAACGAAAGGGCTGTCTGCTAGGAGTGGATTATCTCTTTTCCGATGCACTATTTCATGTTTACTGTGTCCCACGCACCCTCACATTGACGAATTAACGCAGAAATGGCGTCGCTATGACATACTATAAGAGCCATTCCTTCTGTTTCCCAATCGAGTATTGTTTCCCCGGCAACGAAAGGGCTGTCTGCTAGGAGTGGATTATCTCTTTTCCGATGCACTATTTCATGTTTACTGTGTCCCACACACCCTCACATTGTCGAATTAACGCAGAAATGGCGTCGCTATGACATACTATAGGAGCCATGCCTTCTGTTTCCCAATCGAGTATTGTTTCCCCGGCAACGAAAGGGCTGTCTGCTAGGAGTGGATTATCTCTTTTCCGATGCACTATTTCATGTTTACTGTGTCCCACGCACCCTCACATTGACGAATTAACGAAGAATTTGCGTCGCTATGACATACTATAGGAGCCATGCCTTCTGTTTCCCAATCGAGTATTGTTTCCCCGGCAACGAAAGGGCTGTCTGCTAGGAGTGGATTATCTCTTTTCCGATGCACTATTTCATGTTTACTGTGTCCCACGCACCCTCACATTGACGAATTAACGCAGAAATGGCGTCGCTATGACATACTATAGGAGCCATGCCTTCTGTTTCCCAATCGAGTATTGTTTCCCCGGCAACGAAAGGGCTGTCTGCGAGGAGTGGATTATCTCTTTTCCGATGCACTATTTCATGTTTACTGTGTCCCACGCACCCTCACATTGACGAATTAACGCAGAATTTGCGTCGCTATGACATACTACAGGAGCCATGCCTTCTGGTTCCCAATCGAGTATTGTTTCCCCGGCAACGAAAGGGCTGTCTGCTAGGAGTGGATTATCTCTTTTCCGATGCACTATTTCATGTTTACTGTGTCCCACGCACCCTCACATTGACGAATTAACGCAGAATTTGCGTCGCTATGACATACTATAGGAGCCATGCCTTCTGGTTCCCAATCGAGTATTGTTTCCCCGGCAACGAAAGGGCTGTCTGCTAGGAGTGGATTATCTCTTTTCCGATGCACTATTTCATGTTTACTGTGTCCCACGCACCCTCACATTGACGAATTTACACAGAATTTGCGTCGCTATGACATACTATAGGAGCCATGCCTTCAGTTTCCCAATCGATTTTTGTTTCCCCGGCAACGAAAGGGCTGTCTGCTAGGAGTGGATTATCTCTTTTCCGATGCACTATTTCATGTTTACTGTGTCCCACGCACATTCACATTGACGAATTAACGCAGAAATGGCGTCGCTATGACATACTATAGGAGCCATGCCTTCTGTTTCCCAATCGAGTATTGTTTCCACGGCAACGATAGGGCTGTCTGCTAGGAGTGGATTATCTCTTTTCCGATGCACTATTTCATGTTTACTGTGTCCCACGCACCCTCACATTGACGAATTAACGCAGAAATGGCGTCGCTATGACATACTATACGAGCCATGCCTTCTGTATCCCAATCGGGTATTGTTTCTCCGGCAACGAAAGGGCTGTCTGCTAGGAGTGGATTATCTCTTTTCCGATGCACTATTTCATGATTACTGTGTCCCACGCACCCTCACATTGACGAATTATCGCAGAAATGGCGTCGCTATGACATACTATAGGAGCCATGCCTTCTATTTCCCAATCGAGTATTGTTTCCCCGGCAACGAAAGGGCTGTATGCTAGGAGTGGATTATCTCTTTTCCGATGCACTATTTCATGTTTACTGTGTCCCACGCACCCTCACATTGACGAATTAACGCAGAATTTGCGTCGCTATGACATACTATAGGAGCCATGCCTTCTGTTTCCCAATCGAGTATTGTTTCCGCGGCAACGAAAGGGCTGTCTGCTAGGAGTGGATTATCTCTTTTCCGATGCACTATTTCATGTTTACTGTGTCCCACGCACCCTCTCATTGACAAATTAACGCAGAGTTTGCGTTGCTATGACATACTATAGGAGCCATGCTTTCTGTTTCCCAATCGAGTATTGTTTCCCCGGCAACGAAAGGGCTGTCTGCTAGGAGTGGATTATCTCTTTTCCGATGCACTATTTCATGTTTACTGTGTCCCACGCACCCTCACATTGACGAATTAACGCAGAATTTGCGTCGCTATGACATACTATAGGAGCCATGCCTTCTGTTTCCCAATCGAGTATTGTTTCCACGGCAACGAAGGGGCTGTCTGCTAGGAGTGGATTATCTCTTTTCCGATGCACTATTTCATGTTCACTGTGTCCCACGCACCCTCACATTGACGAATTAACGCAGAAATGGCGTCGCTATGACATACTATAGGAGCCATGCCTTCTGTTTCCCAATCGAGTATTGTTTCCCCGGCAACGAAAGGGCTGTCTGCTAGGAGTGGATTATCTCTTTTCCGATGCACTATTTCATGTTTACTGTGTCCCACGCACCCTCACATTGACGAATTAACGCAGAAATGGCGTCGCTATGACATACTATAGGAGCCATGCCTTCTGTTTCCCAATCGAGTATTGTTTCCCCGGCAACGAAAGGGCTGTCTGCTAGGAGTGGATTATCTCTTTTCCGATGCACTATTTCATGTTTACTGTGTCCCACGCACCCTCACATTGACGAATTAACGCAGAAATGGCGTCGCTATGACATACTATAGGAGCCATGCCTTCTGTTTCACAATCGAGTATTGTTTCCCCGGCAACGAAAGGGCTGTCTGCGAGGAGTGGATTATCTCTTTTCCGATGCACTATTTCATGTTTACTGTGTCCCACGCACCCTCACATTGACGAATTAACTCAGAATTTGCGTCGCTATGACATACTACAGGAGCCATGCCTTCTGGTTCCCAATCGAGTATTGTTTCCCCGGCAACTAAAGGGCTGTCTGCTAGGAGTGGATTATCTCTTTTCCGATGCACTATTTCATGTTTACTGTGTCCCACGCACCCTCACATTGACGAATTAACGCAGAATTTGCGTCGCTATGACATACTATAGGAGCCATGCCTTCTGGTTCCCAATCGAGTATTGTTTCCCCGGCAACGAAAGGGCTGTCTGCTAGGAGTGGATTATCTCTTTTCCGATGCACTATTTCATGTTTACTGTGTCCCACGCACCCTCACATTGACGAATTAACGAAGAATTTGCATCGATATGACGTACTATATTAGCCATGCTTTCTGTTTCCCAATCGAGTATTGTTTCCCCGGCAACCAAAGGGCTGTCTGCTTGGAGTGGATTATCTCTTTTCCGATGCACTATTTCATGTTTACTGTGTCCCACGCACCCTCACATTGACGAATTAACGCAGAAATGGCGTCACTATGACATACTATAGGAGCCATGCCTTCAGTTTCCCAATCGAGTATTGTTTCCCCGGCGACGAAAGGGCTGTCTGCAAGGAGTGGATTATCTCTTATCCGATGCACTATTTCATGTTTACTGTGTCCCACGCACCCTCACATTGACGAATTAACGCAGAAATGGCGTCGCTATGACATACTATAGGAGCCATGCCTTCTGTTTCCCAATCGAGTATTGTTTCCCCGGCAACGAAAGGGCTGTCTGCTAGGAGTGGATTATCTCTTTTCCGATGCACTATTTCATGTTTACTGTGTCCCACGCACCCTCACATTGACGAATTAACGCAGAAATGGCGTCGCTATGACATACTATAAGAGCCATGCCTTCTGTTTCCCAATCGAGTATTGTTTCCCCGGCAACGAAAGGGCTGTCTGCTAGGAGTGGATTATCTCTTTTCCGACGCACTATTTCATGTTTACTGTGTCCCACACACCCTCACATTGTCGAATTAACGCAGAAATGGCGTCGCTATGACATACTATAGGAGTCATGCCTTCTGTTTCCCAATCGAGTATTGTTTCCCCGGCAACGAAAGGGCTGTCTGCTAGGAGTGGATTATCTCTTTTCCGATGCACTATTTCATGTTTACTGTGTCCCACGCACCCTCACATTGACGAATTAACGAAGAATTTGCGTCGATATGACATACTATAGGAGCCATGCCTTCTGTTTCCCGATCGAGTATTGTTTCCCCGGCAACGAAAGGGCTGTGTGCTAGGAGTGGATTATCTCTTTTCCGATGCACTATTTCATGTTTACTGTGTCCCACGCACATTCACATTGACGAATTAACGCAGAATTTGCGTCGCTATGACATATTATAGGAGCCATGCCTTCTGTTTCCCAATCGAGTATTGTTTCCCCGGCAACGAAAGGGCTGTCTGCTAGGAGTGGATTATCTCTTTTCCGATGCACTATTTCATGTTTACTGTGTCAAACGCACCCTCACATTGACGAATTAACGCAGAATTTGCGTCGCTATGACATACTACAGGAGCCATGCATTCTGGTTCCCAATCGAGTATTGTTTCCCCGGCAACGAAAGGGCTGTCTGCTAGGAGTGGATATCTCTTTTCCGATGCACTATTTCATGTTTACTGTGTCCCACGCACCCTCACATTGACGAATTAACGCAGAATTTGCGTCGCTATGACATACTATAGGAGCCATGCCTTCTGTTTCCCAATCGAGTATTGTTTCCCCGGCAACGAAAGGGCTGTCTGCTAGGAGTGGATTATCTCTTTTCCGATGCACTACTTCATGTTTACTGTGTCCCACGCACCCTCACATTGACGAATTAACGCAGAATTTGCGTCGCTATGACATACTATAGGAGCCATGCCTTCTGTTTCCCAATCGAGTATTGTTTCCCCGGCAACGAAAGGGCTGTCTGCTAGGAGTGGATTATCTCTTTTCCGATGCACTATTTCATGTTTACTGTGTCCCACGCACCCTCACATTGACGAATTAACGAAGAATTTGCGTCGCTATGACATACTATAGGAGCCATGCCTTCTGTTTCCCAATCGAGTATTGTTTCCCCGGCAACGAAAGGGCTGTCTGCTAGGAGTGGATTATCTCTTTTCCGATGCACTATTTCATGTTTACTGTGTCCCACGCACCCTCACATTGACGAATTAACGCAGAAATGGCGTCGCTATGACATACTATAGGAGCCATGCCTTCTGTTTCCCAATCGAGTATTGTTTCCCCGGCAACGAAAGGGCTGTCTGCGAGGAGTGGATTATCTCTTTTCCGATGCACTATTTCATGTTTACTGTGTCCCACGCACCCTCACATTGACGAATTAACGCAGAATTTGCGTCGCTATGACATACTATAGGAGCCATGCCTTCTGGTTCCCAATCGAGTATTGTTTCCCCGGCAACGAAAGGGCTGTCTGCTAGGAGTGGATTATCTCTTTTCCGATGCACTATTTCATGTTTACTGTGTCCCACGCACCCTCACATTGACGAATTAACGCAGAATTTGCGTCGCTATGACATACTATAGGATCCATGCCTTCTGTTTCCCAATCGAGTATTGTTTCCACGGCAACGAAGGGGCTGTCTGCTAGGAGTGGATTATCTCTTTTCCGATGCACTATTTCATGTTCACTGTGTCCCACGCACCCTCACATTGACGAATTAACGCAGAAATGGCGTCGCTATGACATACTATAGGAGCCATGCCTTCTGTTTCCCAATCGAGTATTGTTTCCCCGGCAACGAAAGGGCTGTCTGCTAGGAGTGGATTATCTCTTTTCCGATGCACTATTTCATGTTTACTGTGTCCCACGCACCCTCACATTGACGAATTAACGCAGAAATGGCGTCGCTATGACATACTATAGGAGCCATGCCTTCTGTTTCCCAATCGAGTATTGTTTCCCCTGCGACGAAAGGGCTGTCTGCTAGGAGTGGATTATCTCTTTTCCGATGCACTATTTCATGTTTACTGTGTCCCACGCACCCTCACATTGACGAATTAACGCAGAAATGGCGTCGCTGTGACATACTATAGGAGCCATGCCTTCTGTTTCCCAATCGAGTATTGTTTCCCCGGCAACGAAAGGGCTGTCTGCTAGGAGTGGATTATCTCTTATCCGATGCACTATTTCATGTTTACTTTGTCCCACGCACCCTCACATTCACGAATTAACGCAGAAATGGCGTCGCTATGACATACTATAGGAGCCATGCCTTCTGGTTCCCAATCGAGTATTGTTTCCCCGGCAACGAAAGGGCTGTCTGCTAGGAGTGGATTATCTCTTTTCCGATGCACTATTTCATGTTTACTGTGTCCCACACACCCTCACATTGTCGAATTAACGCAGAAATGGCGTCGCTATGACATACTATAGGAGCCATGCCTTCTGTTTCCCAATCGAGTATTGTTTCCCCGGCAACGAAAGGGCTGTCTGCTAGGAGTGGATTATCTCTTTTCCGATGCACTATTTCATGTTTACTGTGTCCCACGCACCCTCACATTGACGAATTAACGAAGAATTTGCGTCGCTATGACATACTATAGGAGCCATGCCTTCTGTTTCCCAATCGAGTATTGTTTCCCCGGCAACGAAAGGGCTGTCTGCTAGGAGTGGATTATCTCTTTTCCGATGCACTATTTCATGTTTACTGTGTCCCACGCACCCTCACATTGACGAATTATCGCAGAAATGGCGTCGCTATGACATACTATGGGAGCCATGCCTTCTGTTTCCCAATCGAGTATTGTTTCCCCGGCAACGAAAGGGCTGTCTGCGAGGAGTGGATTATCTCTTTTCCGATGCACTATTTCATGTTTACTGTGTCCCACGCACCCTCACATTGACGAATTAACGCAGAATTTGCGTCGCTATGACATACTACAGGAGCCATGCCTTCTGGTTCCCAATCGAGTATTGTTTCCCCGGCAACTAAAGGGCTGTCTGCTAGGAGTGGATTATCTCTTTTCCGATGCACTATTTCATGTTTACTGTGTCCCACGCACCCTCACATTGACGAATTAACGCAGAATTTGCGTCGCTATGACATACTATAGGAGCCATGCCTTCTGGTTCCCAATCGAGTATTGTTTCCCCGGCAACGAAAGGGCTGTCTGCTAGGAGTGGATTATCTCTTTTCCGATGCACTATTTCATGTTTACTGTGTCCCACTCACCCTCACATTGACGAATTAACGAAGAATTTGCGTCGATATGACGTACTATAGGAGCCATGCTTTCTGTTTCCCAATCGAGTATTGTTTCCCCGGCAACCAAAGGGCTGTCTGCTTGGAGTGGATTATCTCTTTTCCGATGCACTATTTCATGTTTACTGTGTCCCACGCACCCTCACATTGACGAATTAACGCAGAAATGGCGTCACTATGACATACTATAGGAGCCATGCCTTCAGTTTCCCAATCGAGTATTGTTTCCCCGGCGACGAAAGGGCTGTCTGCAAGGAGTGGATTATCTCTTATCCGATGCACTATTTCATGTTTACTGTGTCCCACGCACCCTCACATTGACGAATTAACGCAGAAATGGCGTCGCTATGACATACTATAGGAGCCATGCCTTCTGTTTCCCAATCGAGTATTGTTTCCCCGGCAACGAAAGGGCTGTCTGCTAGGAGTGGATTATCTCTTTTCCGATGCACTATTTCATGTTTACTGTGTCCCACGCACCCTCACATTGACGAATTAACGCAGAAATGGCGTCGCTATGACATACTATAAGAGCCATGCCTTCTGTTTCCCAATCGAGTATTGTTTCCCCGGCAACGAAAGGGCTGTCTGCTAGGAGTGGATTATCTCTTTTCCGATGCACTATTTCATGTTTACTGTGTCCCACACACCCTCACATTGTCGAATTAACGCAGAAATGGCGTCGCTATGACATACTATAGGAGCCATGCCTTCTGTTTCCCAATCGAGTATTGTTTCCCCGGCAACGAAAGGGCTGTCTGATAGGAGTGGATTATCTCTTTTCCGATGCACTATTTCATGTTTACTGTGTCCCACGCACCCTCACATTGACGAATTAACGAAGAATTTGCGTCGATATGACATACTATAGGAGCCATGCCTTCTGTTTCCCGATCGAGTATTGTTTCCCCGGCAACGAAAGGGCTGTGTGCTAGGAGTGGATTATCTCTTTTCCGATGCACTATTTCATGTTTACTGTGTCCCACGCACATTCACATTGACGAATTAACGCAGAATTTGCGTCGCTATGACATATTATAGGAGCCATGCCTTCTGTTTCCCAATCGAGTATTGTTTCCCCGGCAACGAAAGGGCTGTCTGCTAGGAGTGGATTATCTCTTTTCCGATGCACTATTTCATGTTTACTGTGTCAAACGCACCCTCACATTGACGAATTAACGCAGAATTTGCGTCGCTATGACATACTACAGGAGCCATGCATTCTGGTTCCCAATCGAGTATTGTTTCCCCGGCAACGAAAGGGCTGTCTGCTAGGAGTGGATATCTCTTTTCCGATGCACTATTTCATGTTTACTGTGTCCCACGCACCCTCACATTGACGAATTAACGCAGAATTTGCGTCGCTATGACATACTATAGGAGCCATGCCTTCTGTTTCCCAATCGAGTATTGTTTCCCCGGCAACGAAAGGGCTGTCTGCTAGGAGTGGATTATGTCTTTTCCGATGCACTATTTCATGTTTACTGTGTCCCACGCACCCTCACATTGACGAATTAACGCAGATATGGTGTCGCTATGACATACTATAGGAGCCATGCCTTCTGGTTCCCAATCGAGTATTGTTTCCCCGGCAAAGAAAGGGCTGTCTGCTAGGAGTGGATTATCTCTTTTCCGATGCACTATTTCATGTTTACTGTGTACCACGCACCCTCACATTGACGAATTTACACAGAACTTGCGTCGCTATGACATACTATAGGAGCCATGCCTTCAGTTTCCCAATCGAGTATTGTTTCCCCGGCAACGAAAGGGCTGTCTCTTAGGAGTGGATTATCTCTTTTCCGATGCACTATTTCATGTTTACTGTGTCCCACGCACATTCACATTGACGAATTAACGCAGAAATGGCGTCGCTATGACAACTATAGGAGCCATGCCTTCTGTTTCCCAATCGAGTATTGTTTCCCCGGCAACGAAAGGGCTGTCTGCTAGGAGTGGATTATCTTATTTCCGATGCACTATTTCATGTTTACTGTGTCCCACGCACCCTCACATTGACGAATTATCGCAGAAATGGCGTCGCTATGACATACTATAGGAGCCATGCCTTCTGTTTCCCAATCGAGTATTGTTTCCCCGGCAACGTAAGGGCTGTATGCTAGGAGTGGATTATCTCTTTTCCGATGCACTATTTCATGTTTACTGTGTCCCACGAACCCTCACATTGAAGAATTAACGCAGAATTTGCGTCGCTATGACATACTATAGGAGCCATGCCTTCTGGTTCCCAATCGAGTATTGTTTCCCCGCCAACGAAAGGGCTGTCTGCTAGGGGTGGATTTTCTCTTTTCCGTTGCACTATTTCATGTTTACTGTGTCCCACGCACCCTCACATTGACGAATTAACGCAGAAATGGCATCGCTATGACATAAAATAGGAGCCATGCCTTCTGGTTCCCAATCGAGCATTGTTTCCCGACAACGAAACGGCTGTCTCCTAGGAGTGGATTATCTCTTTTCCGATGCACTATTTCATGTTTACTGTGTCCCACGCACATTCACATTGACGAATTAACGCAGAAATGGCGTCGCTATGACATACTATAGGAGCCATGCCTTCTGTTTCCCAATCGAGTATTGTTTCCCCGGCAACGAAAGGGCTGTCTGCTAGGAGTGGATTATCTCTTTTCCGATGCACTATTTCATGTTTACTGTGTCCCACGCACATTCACATTGACGAATTAACGCAGAAATGGCGTCGCTATGACATACTATAGGAGCCATGCCTTCTGTTTCCCAATCGAGTATTGTTTCCCCGGCAACGAAAGGGCTGTCTGCTAGGAGTGGATTATCTTATTTCCGATGCACTATTTCATGTTTACTGTGTCCCACGCACCCTCACATTGACGAATTATCGCAGAAATGGCGTCGCTATGACATACTATAGGAGCCATGCCTTCTGTTTCCCAATCGAGTATTGTTTCCCCGGCAACGAAAGGGCTGTCTGCTAGGAGTGGATTATCTCTTTTCCGATGCACTATTTCATGTTTACTGTGTCCCACGCACCCTCACATTGACGAATTAACGCAGAAATGGCGTCGCTATGACATACTATAGGAGCCATGCCTTCTGTTTCCCAATCGAGTATTGTTTCCCCTGCGACGAAAGGGCTGTCTGCTAGGAGTGGATTATCTCTTTTCCGATGCACTATTTCATGTTTACTGTGTCCCACGCACCCTCACATTGACGAATTAACGCAGAAATGGCGTCGCTATGACATACTATAGGAGCCATGCCTTCTGTTTCCCAATCGAGTATTGTTTCCCCGGCAACGAAAGGACTGTCTGCTAGGAGTGGATTATCTCTTATCCGATGCACTATTTCATGTTTACTGTGTCCCACGCACCCTCACATTGACGAATTAACGCAGAAATGGCGTCGCAATGACATACTATAGGAGCCATGCCTTCTGGTTCCCAATCGAGTATTGTTTCCCCGGCAACGAAAGGGCTGTCTGCTAGGAGTGGATTATCTCTTTTCCGATGCACTATTTCATGTTTACTGTGTCCCACGCACCCTCACATTGACGAATTAACGCAGAAACGGCGTCGCTATGACATACTGTAAGAGCCATTCCTTCTGTTTCCCAATCGAGTATTGTTTCCCCGGCAACGAAAGGGCTGTCTGCTAGGAGTGGATTATCTCTTTTCCGATGCACTATTTCATGTTTACTGTGTCCCACACACCCTCACATTGTCGAATAAACGCAGAAATGGCGTCGCTATGACATACTATAGGAGCCATGCCTTCTGTTTCCCAATCGAGTATTGTTTCCCCGGCAACGAAAGGGCTGTCTGCTAGGAGTGGATTATCTCTTTTCCGATGCACTATTTCATGTTTACTGTGTCCCACGCACCCTCACATTGACGAATTAACGAAGAATTTGCGTCGCTATGACATACTATAGGTGCCATGCCTTCTGTTTCCCAATCGAGTATTGTTTCCCCGGCAACGAAAGGGCTGTCTGCTAGGAGTGGATTATCTCTTTTCCGATGCACTATTTCATGTTTACTGTGTCCCACGCACCCTCACATTGACGAATTAACGCAGAAATGGCGTCGCTATGACATACTATAGGAGCCATGCCTTCTGTTTCCCAATCGAGTATTGTTTCCCCGGCAACGAAAGGGCTGTCTGCTAGGAGTGGATTATCTCTTTTCCGATGCACTATTTCATGTTTACTGTGTCCCACGCACCCTCACATTGACGAATTAACGCAGAATTTGCGTCGCTATGACATACTACAGGAGCCATGCCTTCTGGTTCCCAATCGAGTATTGTTTCCCCGGCAACGAAAGGGCTGTCTGCTAGGAGTGGATTATCTCTTTTCCGATGCACTATTTCATGTTTACTGTGTCCCACGCACCCTCACATTGACGAATTAACGCAGAAATGGCGTCGCTATGACATACTATAGGAGCCATGCCTTCTGTTTCCCAATCGAGTATTGTTTCCCCGGCAACGAAAGGGCTGTCTGCTAGGAGTGGATTATCTCTTTTCCGATGCACTATTTCATGTTTACTGTGTCCCACGCACCCTCACATTGACGAATTAACGAAGAATTTGCGTCGATATGACGTACTATAGGAGCCATGCTTTCTGTTTCCCAATCGAGTATTGTTTCCCCGACAACGAAAGGGCTGTCTGCTTGGAGTGGATTATCTCTTTTCCGATGCACTATTTCATGTTTACTGTGTCCCACGCACCCTCACATTGACGAATTAACGCAGAAATGGCGTCACTGTGACATACTATAGGAGCCATGCCTTCAGTTTCCCAATCGAGTATTGTTTCCCCGGCGACGAAAGGGCTGTCTGCTAGGAGTGGATTATCTCTTATCCGATGCACTATTTCATGTTTACTGTGTCCCACGCACCCTCACATTGACGAATTAACGCAGAAATGGCGTCGCTATGACATACTATAGGAGCCATGCCTTCTGTTTCCCAATCGAGTATTGTTTCCCCGGCAACGAAAGGGCTGTCTGCTAGGAGTGGATTATCTCATTTCCGATGCACTATTTCATGTTTACTGTGTCCCACGCACCCTCACATTGACGAATTAACGCAGAAATGGCGTCGCTATGACATACTATAAGAGCCATGCCTTCTGTTTCCCAATCGAGTATTGTTTCCCCGGCAACGAAAGGGCTGTCTGCTAGGAGTGGATTATCTCTTTTCCGATGCACTATTTCATGTTTACTGTGTCCCACACACCCTCACATTGTCGAATTAACGCAGAAATGGCGTCGCTATGACATACTATAGGAGCCATGCCTTCTGTTTCCCAATCGAGTATTGTTTCCCCGGCAACGAAAGGGCTGTCTGCTAGGAGTGGATTATCTCTTTTCCGATGCACTATTTCATGTTTACTGTGTCCCACGCACCCTCACATTGACGAATTAACGAAGAATTTGCGTCGATATGACATACTATAGGAGCCATGCCTTCTGTTTCCCGATCGAGTATTGTTTCCCCGGCAACGAAAGGGCTGTGTGCTAGGAGTGGATTATCTCTTTTCCGATGCACTATTTCATGTTTACTGTGTCCCACGCACATTCACATTGACGAATTAACGCAGAATTTGCGTCGCTATGACATATTATAGGAGCCATGCCTTCTGTTTCCCAATCGAGTATTGTTTCCCCGGCAACGAAAGGGCTGTCTGCGAGGAGTGGATTATCTCTTTTCCGATGCACTATTTCATGTTTACTGTGTCCCACGCACCCTCACATTGACGAATTAACGCAGAAATGGCGTCGCTATGACATACTACAGGAGCCATGCCTTCTGGTTCCCAATCGAGTATTGTGTCCCCGGCAACGAAAGGGCTGTCTGCTAGGAGTGGATATCTCTTTTCCGATGCACTATTTCATGTTTACTGTGTCCCACGCACCCTCACATTGACGAATTAACGCAGAATTTGCGTCGCTATGACATACTATAGGAGCCATGCCTTCTGTTTCCCAATCGAGTATTGTTTCCCCGGCAACGAAAGGGCTGTCTGCTAGGAGTGGATTATCTCTTTTCCGATGCACTATTTCATGTTTACTGTGTCCCACGCACCCTCACATTGACGAATTAACGCAGATATGGCGTCGCTATGACATACTATAGGAGCCATGCCTTCTGGTTCCCAATCGAGTATTGTTTCCCCGGCAAAGAAAGGGCTGTCTGCTAGGAGTGGATTATCTCTTTTCCGATACACTATTTCATGTTTACTGTGTACCACGCACCCTCACATTGACGAATTTACACAGAACTTGCGTCGCTATGACATACTATAGGAGCCATGCCTTCAGTTTCCCAATCGAGTATTGTTTCCCCGGCAACGAAAGGGCTGTCTCTTAGGAGTGGATTATCTCTTTTCCGATGCACTATTTCATGTTAACTGTGTCCCACGCACCCTCACATTGACGAATTAACGCAGAAATGGCGTCGCTATGACATACTATAGGAGCCATGCCTTCTGTTTCCCAATCGAGTATTGTTTCCCCGGCAACGTAAGGGCTGTATGCTAGGAGTGGATTATCTCTTTTCCGATGCACTATTTCATGTTTACTGTGTCCCACGAACCCTCACATTGAAGAATTAACGCAGAATTTGCGTCGCTATGACATACTATAGGAGCCATGCCTTCTGGTTCCCAATCGAGTATTGTTTCCCCGCCAACGAAAGGGCTGTCTGCTAGGAGTGGATTTTCTCTTTTCCGATGCACTATTTCATGTTTACTGTGTCCCACGCACCCTCCCATTGACGAATTAACGCAGAAATGGCGTCGCTATGACATAAAATAGGAGCCATGCCTTCTGGTTCCCAATCGAGTATTGTTTCCCGACAACGAAACGGCTGTCTGCTAGGAGTGGATTATCTCTTTTCCGATGCACTATTTCATGTTTACTGTGTCCCACGCACATTCACATTGACGAATTAACGCAGAAATGGCGTCGCTATGACATACTATAGGAGCCATGCCTTCTGTTTCCCAATCAAGTATTGTTTCCCCGGCAACGAAAGGGCTGTCTGCTAGGAGTGGATTATCTCTTTTCCAATGCACTATTTCATGTTTACTGTGTCCCACGCACCCTCACATTGACGTATTAACACAGAATTTGCGTCGCTATGACATACTATAGGAGCCATGCCTTCAGTTTCCCAATCGAGTATTGTTTCCCCGGCAACGAAAGGGCTGTCTGCTAGGAGTGGATTATCTCTTTTCCGATGCACTATTTCATGTTTACTGTGTCCCACGCACATTCACATTGACGAATTAACGCAGAAATGGCGTCGCTATGACATACTATAGGAGCCATGCCTTCTGTTTCCCAATCGAGTATTGTTTCCCCGGCAACGAAAGGGCTGTCTGCTAGGAGTGGATCATCTCTTTTCCGATGCACTATTTCATGTTTACTGTGTCACACGCACCCTCACATTGACGAATTAACGCAGAAATGGCGTCGCTATGACATACTATAGGAGCCATGCCTTCTGTTTCCCAATCGAGTATTGTTTCCCCGGCAACGAAAGGGCTGTCTGCTAGGAGTGGATTATCTCTTTTCCGATGCACTGTTTCATGTTTACTGTGTCCCACGCACCCTCACATTGACGAATTAACGCAGAATTTGCGTCGCTATGACATACTATAGGAGCCATGCCTTCTGTTTCCCAATCGAGTATTGTTTCCCCGTCACAGAAAGGACTGTATGCTAGGAGTGGATTATCTCTTTTCCGATGCACTATTTCATGTTTACTGTGTCCCACGCACCCTCACATTGAAGAATTAACGCAGAATTTGCGTCGCTATGACATACTATAGGAGCCATGCCTTCTGGTTCCCAATCGAGTATTGTTCCCCCGCCAACGAAAGGGCTGTCTGCTAGGAGTGGATTTTCTCTTATCCGATGCACTATTTCATGTTTACTGTGTCCCACGCACCCTCACATTGACGAATTAACGCAGAGTTTGCGTCGCTATGACATAAAATAGGAGCCATGCCTTCTGGTACCCAATCGAGTATTGTTTCCCGACAACGAAACGGCTGTCTGCTAGGAGTGGATTATCTCTTTTCCAATGCACTATTTCATGTTTACTGTGTCCCACGCACCGTCACATTGACGTATTAACACAGAATTTGCGTCGCTATGACATACTATAGGAGCCATGCCTTCAGTTTCCCAATCGAGTATTGTTTCCCCGGCAACGAAAGGGCTGTCTGCTAGGAGTGGATTATCTCTTTTCCAATGCACTATTTCATGTTTACTGTGTCCCACGCACCCTCACATTGACGTATTAACACAGAATTTGCGTCGCTATGACATACTATAGGAGCCATGCCTTCAGTTTCCCAATCGAGTATTGTTTCCCCGGCAACGAAAGGGCTGTCTGCTAGGAGTGGATTATCTCTTTTCCAATGCACTATTTCATGTTTACTGTGTCCCACGCACCCTCACATTGACGTATTGACACAGAATTTGCGTCGCTATGACATACTATAGGAGCCATGCCTTCTGTTTCCCAATCGAGTATTGTTTCCCCGGCAACGAAAGGGCTGTCTGCTAGGAGTGGATTATCTCTTTTCCGATGCACTATTTCATGTTTACTGTGTCCCACGCACCCTCACATTGACGTATTAACACAGAATTTGCGTCGCTATGACATACTATAGGAGCCATGCCTTCTGTTTCCCAATCGAGTATTGTTTCCCCGGCAACGAAAGTGCTGTCTGCTAGGAGTGGATTATCTCTTTTCCGATGCACTATTTCATGTTTACTGTGTCCCACGCACCCTCACATTGACGAATTAACGCAGAAATGGCGTCGCTATGACATACTATAGGAGCCATGCCTTCTGTTTCCCAATCGAGTTTTGTTTCCCCGGCAACGAAAGGGCTGTCTGCTAGGAGTGGATTATCTCTTTTCCGATGCACTATTTCATGTTTACAATGTCCCACGCACATTCACATTGACGAATTAACGCAGGATTTGCGTTGCTATGACATACTATTGGAGCCATGCCATCTGTTTCCCAATCGAGTATTGTTTCCCCGGCAACGAAAGGGCTGTCTGCTAGGAGTGGATTATCTCTTTTCCGATGCACTATTTCATGTTTACTGTGTCCCACGCACCCTCACATTGACGAATTAACGCAGAAATGGCGTAGCTATGACATACTATGGGAGCCATGCCTTCTGTTTCCCAATCGAGTATTGTTTCCCCGGCGACGAAAGGGCTGTCTGCTAGGAGTGAATTATCCCTTTTCCGATGCACTATTTCATGTTTACTGTGTCCCACGCACCCTCACATTGACGAATTAACGCAGAATTTGCGTCGCTATGACATACTATAGGAGCCATGCCTTCTGTTTCTCAATCGAGTATTGTTTCCCCGGCGACGAAAGGGCTGTCTGCTAGTAGTGAATTATCTCTTTTCCGATGCACTATTTCATGTTTACTGTGTCCCACGCACATTCACATTGACGAATTAACGCAGAATTTGCGCCGCTATGACATACTATAGGAGCCATGCCTTCTGTTTCCCAATCGAGTATTGTTTCCCCGGCGACGAAAGGGCTGTCTGCTAGGAGTCTATTATCTCTTTTCCGATGCACTATTTCATGTTTACTGTGTCCCACGCACCCTCACTTTGACGAATTAACGCAGAAATGGCGTCGCTATGACATACTATAGGAGCCATGCCTTCTGTTTCCCAATCGAGTATTGTTTCCCTGGCGACGAAAGGGCTGTCTGCTAGGAGTGAATTATCTCTTTTCCGATGCACTATTTCATGTTTACTGTGTCCCACGCACCCTCACATTGACGAATTAACGCAGAAATGGCGTCGCTATGACATACTATAGGAGCCATGCCTTCTGTTTCCCAATCGAGTATTGTTTCCCCGGCAACGAAAGGGCTGTGTGCTAGGAGTGGATTATCTCTTTTCCGATGCACTATTTCATGTTTACTGTCCCACGCACCCTCACATTGACGAATTAACGTAGAAATGGCGTCGCTATGACATACTATAGGAGCCATGCCTTCTGTTTCCCAATCGAGTATTGTTTCCCCGGCAACGAAAGGGCTGTCTGCTAGGAGTGGATTATCTCTTTTCCGATGCACTATTTCATGTTTACTGTGTCCCACGCATCCTCACATTGACGAATTAACGCAGAAATGGCGTCGCTATGACATACTATAGGAGCCATGCCTTCTGTTTCCCAATCGAGTGTTGTTTCCCCGGCAACGAAAGGGCTGTCTGCTAGGAGTGGATTATCTCTTTTCCGATGCACTATTTCATGTTTACTGTGTCCCACGCACCCTCACATTGACGAATTAACGCAGAAATGGCGTCGCTATGACATACTATAGGAGCCATGCCTTCTGTTTCCCAATCGAGTATTGTTTCCCCGGCAACGAAAGGGCTGTCTGCTAGGAGTGGATTATCTCTTTTCCGATGCACTGTTTCATGTTTACTGTGTCCCACGCACCCTCACATTGACGAATTAACGCAGAATTTGCGTCGCTATGACATACTATAGGAGCCATGCCTTCTGTTTCCCAATCGAGTATTGTTTCCCCGTCACAGAAAGGACTGTATGCTAGGAGTGGATTATCTCTTTTCCGATGCACTATTTCATGTTTACTGTGTCCCACGCACCCTCACATTGAAGAATTAACGCAGAATTTGCGTCGCTATGACATACTATAGGAGCCATGCCTTCTGGTTCCCAATCGAGTATTGTTCCCCCGCCAACGAAAGGGCTGTCTGCTAGGAGTGGATTTTCTCTTATCCGATGCACTATTTCATGTTTACTGTGTCCCACGCACCCTCACATTGACGAATTAACGCAGAGTTTGCGTCGCTATGACATAAAATAGGAGCCATGCCTTCTGGTACCCAATCGAGTATTGTTTCCCGACAACGAAACGGCTGTCTGCTAGGAGTGGATTATCTCTTTTCCAATGCACTATTTCATGTTTACTGTGTCCCACGCACCGTCACATTGACGTATTAACACAGAATTTGCGTCGCTATGACATACTATAGGAGCCATGCCTTCAGTTTCCCAATCGAGTATTGTTTCCCCGGCAACGAAAGGGCTGTCTGCTAGGAGTGGATTATCTCTTTTCCAATGCACTATTTCATGTTTACTGTGTCCCACGCACCCTCACATTGACGTATTAACACAGAATTTGCGTCGCTATGACATACTATAGGAGCCATGCCTTCAGTTTCCCAATCGAGTATTGTTTCCCCGGCAACGAAAGGGCTGTCTGCTAGGAGTGGATTATCTCTTTTCCAATGCACTATTTCATGTTTACTGTGTCCCACGCACCCTCACATTGACGTATTGACACAGAATTTGCGTCGCTATGACATACTATAGGAGCCATGCCTTCTGTTTCCCAATCGAGTATTGTTTCCCCGGCAACGAAAGGGCTGTCTGCTAGGAGTGGATTATCTCTTTTCCGATGCACTATTTCATGTTTACTGTGTCCCACGCACCCTCACATTGACGTATTAACACAGAATTTGCGTCGCTATGACATACTATAGGAGCCATGCCTTCTGTTTCCCAATCGAGTATTGTTTCCCCGGCAACGAAAGTGCTGTCTGCTAGGAGTGGATTATCTCTTTTCCGATGCACTATTTCATGTTTACTGTGTCCCACGCACCCTCACATTGACGAATTAACGCAGAAATGGCGTCGCTATGACATACTATAGGAGCCATGCCTTCTGTTTCCCAATCGAGTTTTGTTTCCCCGGCAACGAAAGGGCTGTCTGCTAGGAGTGGATTATCTCTTTTCCGATGCACTATTTCATGTTTACAATGTCCCACGCACATTCACATTGACGAATTAACGCAGGATTTGCGTTGCTATGACATACTATTGGAGCCATGCCATCTGTTTCCCAATCGAGTATTGTTTCCCCGGCAACGAAAGGGCTGTCTGCTAGGAGTGGATTATCTCTTTTCCGATGCACTATTTCATGTTTACTGTGTCCCACGCACCCTCACATTGACGAATTAACGCAGAAATGGCGTAGCTATGACATACTATGGGAGCCATGCCTTCTGTTTCCCAATCGAGTATTGTTTCCCCGGCGACGAAAGGGCTGTCTGCTAGGAGTGAATTATCCCTTTTCCGATGCACTATTTCATGTTTACTGTGTCCCACGCACCCTCACATTGACGAATTAACGCAGAATTTGCGTCGCTATGACATACTATAGGAGCCATGCCTTCTGTTTCTCAATCGAGTATTGTTTCCCCGGCGACGAAAGGGCTGTCTGCTAGTAGTGAATTATCTCTTTTCCGATGCACTATTTCATGTTTACTGTGTCCCACGCACATTCACATTGACGAATTAACGCAGAATTTGCGCCGCTATGACATACTATAGGAGCCATGCCTTCTGTTTCCCAATCGAGTATTGTTTCCCCGGCGACGAAAGGGCTGTCTGCTAGGAGTCTATTATCTCTTTTCCGATGCACTATTTCATGTTTACTGTGTCCCACGCACCCTCACTTTGACGAATTAACGCAGAAATGGCGTCGCTATGACATACTATAGGAGCCATGCCTTCTGTTTCCCAATCGAGTATTGTTTCCCTGGCGACGAAAGGGCTGTCTGCTAGGAGTGAATTATCTCTTTTCCGATGCACTATTTCATGTTTACTGTGTCCCACGCACCCTCACATTGACGAATTAACGCAGAAATGGCGTCGCTATGACATACTATAGGAGCCATGCCTTCTGTTTCCCAATCGAGTATTGTTTCCCCGGCAACGAAAGGGCTGTGTGCTAGGAGTGGATTATCTCTTTTCCGATGCACTATTTCATGTTTACTGTCCCACGCACCCTCACATTGACGAATTAACGTAGAAATGGCGTCGCTATGACATACTATAGGAGCCATGCCTTCTGTTTCCCAATCGAGTATTGTTTCCCCGGCAACGAAAGGGCTGTCTGCTAGGAGTGGATTATCTCTTTTCCGATGCACTATTTCATGTTTACTGTGTCCCACGCATCCTCACATTGACGAATTAACGCAGAAATGGCGTCGCTATGACATACTATAGGAGCCATGCCTTCTGTTTCCCAATCGAGTGTTGTTTCCCCGGCAACGAAAGGGCTGTCTGCTAGGAGTGGATTATCTCTTTTCCGATGCACTATTTCATGTTTACTGTGTCCCACGCACCCTCACATTGACGAATTAACGCAGAAATGGCGTCGCTATGACATACTATAGGAGCCATGCCTTCTGTTTCCAAATCGAGTATTGTTTCCCCGGCAACGAAAGGGCTGTCTGCTAGGAGTGGATTATCTCTTTTCCGATGCACTATTTCATGTTTACTGTGTCCCACGCACCCTCACATTGACGAATTAACGCAGAGTTTGCGTCGCTATGACATACTATAGGAGCCATGCCTTCTGTTTCCCAATCGAGTATTGCTTCCCCGGCAACGAAAGGGCTGTCTGCTAGGAGTGGATTATCTCTTTTCCGATGCACTATTTCATGTTTACTGTGTCCCACGCACCCTCACATTGACGAATTAACGCAGAAATGGCGTCGCTATGACATACTATAGGAGCCATGACTTCTGTTTCCCAATCGAGTATTGTTTCCCCAGCGACGAAAGGGCTGTCTGCTAGGAGTGGATTATCTGTTTTCCGATGCACTATTTCATGTTTACTGTGTCCCACGCACATTCACATTGACGAATTAACGCAGAATTTGCATCGCTATGACATACTATAGGAGCCATGCCTTCTGTTTCCCAATCGAGTATTGTTTCCCCGGCAACGAAAGGGCTGTCTGCTAGGAGTGGATTATCTCTTTTCCGATGCACTATTTCATGTTTACTGTGTCCCACGCACCCTCACATTGACGAATTAACGCAGAAATGGCGTCGCTATGACATACTATAGGAGCCATGCCTTCTGTTTCCCAAGCGAGTATTGTTTCCCCGGCAACGAAAGGGCTGTCTGCTAGAAGTGGATTATCTCTTTTCCAATGCACTATTTCATGTTTACTGTGTCCCACGCACCCTCACATTGACGTATTAACACAGAATTTGCGTCGCTATGACATACTATAGGAGCCATGCCTTCAGTTTCCCAATCGAGTATTGTTTCCCCGGCAACGAAAGGGCTGTCTGCTAGGAGTGGATTATCTCTTTTCCGATGCACTATTTCATGTTTACTGTGTCCCACGCACATTCACATTGACGAATTAACGCAGAATTTGCGTCGCTATGACATACTATAGGAGCCATGCCTTCTGTTTCCCAATCGAGTATTGTTTCCCCGGCAACGAAAGGGCTGTCTGCTAGGAGTGGATTATCTCTTTTCCAATGCACTATTTCATGTTTACTGTGTCCCACGCACCCTCACATTGACGTATTAACACAGAATTTGCGTCGCTATGACATACTGTAGGAGCCATGCCTTCAGTTTCCCAATCGAGTATTGTTTCCCCGGCAACGAAAGGGCTGTCTGCTAGGAGTGGATTATCTCTTTTCCGATGCACTATTTCATGTTTACTGTGTCCCACGCACATTCACATTGACGAATTAACGCAGAATTTGCGTCGCTATGACATACTATAGGAGCCATGCCTTCTGTTTCCCAATCGAGTATTGTTTCCCCGGCAACGAAAGGGCTGTCTGCTAGGAGTGGATTATCTCTTTTCCGATGCACTATTTCATGTTTACTGTGTCCCACGCACCCTCACATTGACGAATTAACGCAGAAATGGCGTCGCTATGACATACTATAGGAGCCATGCCTTCTGGTTCCCAATCGAGTATTGTTTCCCCAGCAACGAAAGGGCTGTCTGCTAGGAGTGGATTATCTCTTTTCCGATGCACTATTTCATGTTTACTGTGTCCCACGCACCCTCACATTGACGAATTTACACAGAATTTGCGTCGCTATGACATACTATAGGAGCCATGCCTTCTGTTTCCCAATCGAGTATTGTTTCCCCGTCAACGAAAGGACTGTCTGCTAGGAGTGGATTATCTCTTTTCCGATGCACTATTTCATGTTTACTGTGTCCCACGCACCCTCACATTGACGAATTGACGCAGAATTTGCGTCGCTATGACATACTATAGGAGCCATGCCTTCTGTTTCCCAATCGAGTATTGTTTCCCCGGCAACGAAAGGGTTGCCTGCTAGGAGTGGATTATCTCTTTTCCGATGCACTATTTCATGTTTACTGTGTCCCACGCACATTCACATTGACGAATTAACGCAGAATTTGCGTCGCTATGACATACTATTGCAGCCATGCCTTCTGTTTCCCAATCGAGTATTGTTTCCCCGGCAACGAAAGGGCTGTCTGCTAGGAGTGTATTATCTCTTTTCCGATGCACTATTTCTTGTTTACTGTGTCCCACGCACATTCACATTGACGAATTAACGCAGAATTTGCGTCGCTATGACATACTATAGGGGCCATGCCTTCTGTTTCCCAATCGAGTATTGTTTCCACGGCAACGAAAGGGCTGTCTGCTAGGAGTGGATTATCTCTTTTCCGATGCACTATTTCATGTTTACTGTGTCCCACGCACCCTCACATTGACGAATTAACGCAGAAATGGCGTCGCTATGACATACTATAGGAGCCATGCCTTCTGTTTCCCAATCGAGTATTGTTTCCCCGGCGACGAAAGGGCTGTCTGCTAGGAGTGAATTATCTCTTTTCCGATGCACTATTTCATGTTTACTGTGTCCCACGCACCCTCACATTGACGAATTAACGCAGAATTTGCGTCGCTATGACATACTATAGGAGCCATGCCTTCTGTTTCCCAATCGAGTATTGTTTCCCCGGCGACGAAAGGGCTGTCTGCTAGGAGTGAATTATCTCTTTTCCGATGCACTATTTCATGTTTACTGTGTCCCACGCACCCTCACATTGATGAATTAACGCAGAACTGGCGTCGATATGACATACTATAGGAGCCATGCCTTCTGTTTCCCAATCGAGTATTGTTTCCCCGGCGACGAAAGGGCTGTCTGCTAGGAGTGAATTATCTCTTTTCCGATGCACTATTTCATGTTTACTGTGTCCCACGCACCCTCACATTGACGAATTAACGCAGAAATGGCGTCGCTATGACATACTATAGGAGCCATGCCTTCTGTTTCCCAATCGAGTTTGTTTCCCCGGCAACGAAAGGGCTGTCTGCTAGGAGTGGATTATCTCTTTTCCGATGCACTATTTCATGTTTACTGTCCCACGCACCCTCACATTGACGAATTAACGTAGAAATGGCGTCGCTATGACATACTATAGGAGCCATGCCTTCTGTTTCCCAATCGAGTATTGTTTCCCCGGCAACGAAAGGGCTGTCTGCTAGGAGTGGATTATCTCTTTTCCGATGCACTATTTCATGTTTACTGTGTCCCACGCACCCTCACATTGACGAATTAACGCAGAGTTTGCGTCGCTATCACACACTATAGGAGCCATGCTTTCTGTTTCCCAATCGAGTATTGTTTCCCCGGCAACGAAAGGGCTGTCTGCTAGGAGTGGATTATCTCTTTTCCGATGCACTATTTCATGTTTACTGTGTCCCACGCACCCTCACATTGACGAATTAACGCAGAATTTGCGTCGCTATGATTTACTATAGGAGCCATGCCTTCTGTTTCCCAATCGAGTATTGTTTCCCCGGCAACGAAAGGGCTGTCTGCTAGGAGTGGATTATCTCTTTTCCGATGCACTATTTCATGTTTACTGTGTCCCACGCACCCTCACATTGACGAATTAACGCAGAAATGGCGTCGCTATGACATACTATAGGAGCCATGCCTTCTGTTTCCCAATCGAGTATTGTTTCCCCGGCAACGAAAGGGCTGTCTGCTAGGAGTGGATTATCTCTTTTCCGATGCACTATTTCATGTTTACTGTGTCCCACGCACCCTCACATTGACGAATTAACGCAGAAATGGCGTCGCTATGACATACTATAGGAGCCATGCCTTCTGGTTCCCAATCGAGTATTGTTTCCCCGGCAACGAAAGGGATGTCTGCTAGGAGTGGATTATCTCTTTTCCGATGCACTATTTCATGTTTACTGTGTCCCACGCACCCTCACATTGACGAATTAACGCAGAATTTGCGTCGCTATGACATACTATAGGAGCCATGCCTTCTGTTTCCCAATCGAGTTTGTTTCCCCGGCAACGAAAGGGCTGTCTGCTAGGAGTGGATTATCTCTTTTCCGATGCACTATTTCTTGTTTACTGTGTCCCACGCACCTTCACATTGACGAATTAACGCAGAAATGGCGTCGCTATGACATACTATAGGAGCCATGCCTTCTGTTCCCCAATCGAGTATTGTTTCCCCGGCAACGAAAGGGCTGTCTGCTAGGAGTGGGTTATCTCTTTTCCGATGCACTATTTCATGTTTACTGTGTCCCACGCACCCTCACATTGACGAATTGACGCAGAATTTGCGTCGCTATGACATACTATAGGAGCCATGCCTTCTGTTTCCCAATCGAGTATTGTTTCCCCGGCAACGAAAGGGTTGCCTGCTAGGAGTGGATTATCTCTTTTCCGATGCACTATTTCATGTTTACTGTGTCCCACGCACATTCACATTGACGAATTAACGCAGAATTTGCGTCGCTATGACATACTATTGCAGCCATGCCTTCTGTTTCCCAATCGAGTATTGTTTCCCCGGCAACGAAAGGGCTGTCTGCTAGGAGTGTATTATCTCTTTTCCGATGCACTATTTCTTGTTTACTGTGTCCCACGCACATTCACATTGACGAATTAACGCAGAATTTGCGTCGCTATGACATACTATAGGGGCCATGCCTTCTGTTTCCCAATCGAGTATTGTTTCCACGGCAACGAAAGGGCTGTCTGCTAGGAGTGGATTATCTCTTTTCCGATGCACTATTTCATGTTTACTGTGTCCCACGCACCCTCACATTGACGAATTAACGCAGAAATGGCGTCGCTATGACATACTATAGGAGCCATGCCTTCTGTTTCCCAATCGAGTATTGTTTCCCCGGCGACGAAAGGGCTGTCTGCTAGGAGTGAATTATCTCTTTTCCGATGCACTATTTCATGTTTACTGTGTCCCACGCACCCTCACATTGACGAATTAACGCAGAATTTGCGTCGCTATGACATACTATAGGAGCCATGCCTTCTGTTTCCCAATCGAGTATTGTTTCCCCGGCGACGAAAGGGCTGTCTGCTAGGAGTGAATTATCTCTTTTCCGATGCACTATTTCATGTTTACTGTGTCCCACGCACCCTCACATTGATGAATTAACGCAGAACTGGCGTCGATATGACATACTATAGGAGCCATGCCTTCTGTTTCCCAATCGAGTATTGTTTCCCCGGCGACGAAAGGGCTGTCTGCTAGGAGTGAATTATCTCTTTTCCGATGCACTATTTCATGTTTACTGTGTCCCACGCACCCTCACATTGACGAATTAACGCAGAAATGGCGTCGCTATGACATACTATAGGAGCCATGCCTTCTGTTTCCCAATCGAGTTTGTTTCCCCGGCAACGAAAGGGCTGTCTGCTAGGAGTGGATTATCTCTTTTCCGATGCACTATTTCATGTTTACTGTCCCACGCACCCTCACATTGACGAATTAACGTAGAAATGGCGTCGCTATGACATACTATAGGAGCCATGCCTTCTGTTTCCCAATCGAGTATTGTTTCCCCGGCAACGAAAGGGCTGTCTGCTAGGAGTGGATTATCTCTTTTCCGATGCACTATTTCATGTTTACTGTGTCCCACGCACCCTCACATTGACGAATTAACGCAGAGTTTGCGTCGCTATCACACACTATAGGAGCCATGCTTTCTGTTTCCCAATCGAGTATTGTTTCCCCGGCAACGAAAGGGCTGTCTGCTAGGAGTGGATTATCTCTTTTCCGATGCACTATTTCATGTTTACTGTGTCCCACGCACCCTCACATTGACGAATTAACGCAGAATTTGCGTCGCTATGATTTACTATAGGAGCCATGCCTTCTGTTTCCCAATCGAGTATTGTTTCCCCGGCAACGAAAGGGCTGTCTGCTAGGAGTGGATTATCTCTTTTCCGATGCACTATTTCATGTTTACTGTGTCCCACGCACCCTCACATTGACGAATTAACGCAGAAATGGCGTCGCTATGACATACTATAGGAGCCATGCCTTCTGTTTCCCAATCGAGTATTGTTTCCCCGGCAACGAAAGGGCTGTCTGCTAGGAGTGGATTATCTCTTTTCCGATGCACTATTTCATGTTTACTGTGTCCCACGCACCCTCACATTGACGAATTAACGCAGAAATGGCGTCGCTATGACATACTATAGGAGCCATGCCTTCTGGTTCCCAATCGAGTATTGTTTCCCCGGCAACGAAAGGGATGTCTGCTAGGAGTGGATTATCTCTTTTCCGATGCACTATTTCATGTTTACTGTGTCCCACGCACCCTCACATTGACGAATTAACGCAGAATTTGCGTCGCTATGACATACTATAGGAGCCATGCCTTCTGTTTCCCAATCGAGTTTGTTTCCCCGGCAACGAAAGGGCTGTCTGCTAGGAGTGGATTATCTCTTTTCCGATGCACTATTTCTTGTTTACTGTGTCCCACGCACCTTCACATTGACGAATTAACGCAGAAATGGCGTCGCTATGACATACTATAGGAGCCATGCCTTCTGTTCCCCAATCGAGTATTGTTTCCCCGGCAACGAAAGGGCTGTCTGCTAGGAGTGGGTTATCTCTTTTCCGATGCACTATTTCATGTTTACTGTGTCCCACGCACCCTCACATTGACGAATTAACGCAGAATTTGCGTCGCTATGACATACTATAGGAGCCATGCCTTCTGTTTCCCAATCGAGTTTGTTTCCCCGGCAACGAAAGGGCTGTCTGCTAGGAGTGGATTATCTCTTTTCCGATGCACTATTTCTTGTTTACTGTGTCCCACGCACCCTCACATTGACGAATTAACTCAGAATTTGCGTCGCTATGACATACTATAGGAGCCATGCCTTCTGTTTCCCAATCGAGTTTGTTTCCCCGGCAACGAAAGGGCTGTCTGCTAGGAGTGTATTATCTCTTTTCCGATGCACTATTTCTTGTTTACTGTGTCCCACGCACATTCACATTGACGAATTAACGCAGAAATGGCGTCGCTATGACATACTATAGGAGACATGCCTTCTGTTTCCCAATCGAGTATTGTTTCCCCGGCAACGAAAGGGCTGTCTGCTAGGAGTGGATTATCTCTTTTCCGATGCACTATTTCTTGTTTACTGTGTCCCACGCACCTTCACATTGACGAATTAACGCAGAGTTTGCGTCGCTATGACATACTATAGGAGCCATGCCTTCTGTTTCCCAATCGAGTATTGTTTCCCCGGCAACGAAAGGGCTGTCTGCTAGGAGTGGATTATCTCTTTTCCGATGCACTATTTCATGTTTACTGTGTCCCACGCACCCTCACATTGACAAATTAACGCAGAAATGGCGTCGCTATGACATACTATAGGAGCCATGCCTTCTGTTTCCCAATCGAGTATTGTTTCCCCGGCAACGAAAGGGCTGTCTGCTAGGAGTGGATTATCTCTTTTCCGATGCACTATTTCATGTTTACTGTGTCCCACGCACCCTCACATTGACGAATTAACACAGAAATGGCGTCGCTATGACATACTATAGGAGCCATGCCTTCTGGTTCCCAATCGAGTATTGTTTCCCCGGCAACGAAAGGGATGTCTGCTAGGAGTGGATTATCTCTTTTCCGATGCACTATTTCATGTTTACTGTGTCCCACGCACCCTCACATTGACGAATTAACGCAGAATTTGCGTCGCTATGACATACTATAGGAGCCATGCCTTCTGTTTCCCAATCGAGTTTGTTTCCCCGGCAACGAAAGGGCTGTCTGCTAGGAGTGTATTATCTCTTTTCCGATGCACTATTTCTTGTTTACTGTGTCCCACGCACATTCACATTGACGAATTAACGCAGAAATGGCGTCGCTATGACATACTATAGGAGCCATGAATTCTGTTTCCCAATCGAGTATTGTTTCCCCGGCAACCAAAGGGCTGTCTGCTAGGAGTGGATTGTCTCTTTTCCGATGCACTATTTCATGTTTACTGTGTCCCACGCACCCTCACATTGACGAATTAACGCAGAATTTGCGTCGCTATGACATACTATAGGAGCCATGCCTTCTGTTTCCCAATCGAGTATTGTTTCCCCGGCAACGAAAGGGCTGTCTGCTAGGAGTGGATTATCTCTTTTCCGATGCACTATTTCATGTTTACTGTGTCCCACGCACCCTCACATTGACAAATTAACGCAGAAATGGCGTCGCTATGACATACTATAGGAGCCATGCCTTCTGTTTCCCAATCGAGTATTGTTTCCCCGGCAACGAAAGGGCTGTCTGCTAGGAGTGGATTATCTCTTTTCCGATGCACTATTTCATGTTTACTGTGTCCCACGCACCCTCACATTGACGAATTAACACAGAAATGGCGTCGCTATGACATACTATAGGAGCCATGCCTTCTGGTTCCCAATCGAGTATTGTTTCCCCGGCAACGAAAGGGATGTCTGCTAGGAGTGGATTATCTCTTTTCCGATGCACTATTTCATGTTTACTGTGTCCCACGCACCCTCACATTGACGAATTAACGCAGAATTTGCGTCGCTATGACATACTATAGGAGCCATGCCTTCTGTTTCCCAATCGAGTTTGTTTCCCCGGCAACGAAAGGGCTGTCTGCTAGGAGTGTATTATCTCTTTTCCGATGCACTATTTCTTGTTTACTGTGTCCCACGCACATTCACATTGACGAATTAACGCAGAAATGGCGTCGCTATGACATACTATAGGAGCCATGAATTCTGTTTCCCAATCGAGTATTGTTTCCCCGGCAACCAAAGGGCTGTCTGCTAGGAGTGGATTGTCTCTTTTCCGATGCACTATTTCATGTTTACTGTGTCCCACGCACCCTCACATTGACGAATTAACGCAGAATTTGCGTCGCTATGACATACTATAGGAGCCATGCCTTCTGTTTCCCAATCGAGTTTGTTTCCCCGGCAACGAAAGGGCTGTCTGCTAGGAGTGTATTATCTCTTTTCCGATGCACTATTTCTTGTTTACTGTGTCCCACGCACATTCACATTGACGAATTAACGCAGAATTTGCGTCGCTATGACATACTATAGGAGCCATGCCTTCTGTTTCCCAATCGAGTATTGTTTCCCCGGCAACGAAAGGGCTGTTTGCTAGGACTGGATTATCTCTTTTCCGATGCACTATTTCTTGTTTACTGTGTCCCACGCACCTTCACATTGACGAATTAACGCAGAAATGGCGTCGCTATGACATACTATAGGAGCCATGCCTTCTGTTTCCCAATCGAGTTTGTTTCCCCGGCAACGAAAGGGCTGTCTGCTAGGAGTGGATTATCTCTTTTCCGATGCACTATTTCATGTTTACTGTCCCACGCACCCTCACATTGACGAATTAACGTAGAAATGGCGTCGCTATGACATACTATAGGAGCCTTGCCTTCTGTTTCCCAATCGAGTATTGTTTCCCCGGCAACGAAAGGGCTGTCTGCTAGGAGTGGATTATCTCTTTTCCGATGCACTATTTCATGTTTACTGTGTCCCACGCACCCTCACATTGACGAATTAACGCAGAGTTTGCGTCGCTATGACACACTATAGGAGCCATGCTTTCTGTTTCCCAATCGAGTATTGTTTCCCCGGCAACGAAAGGGATGTCTGCTAGGAGTGGATTATCTCTTTTCCGATGCACTATTTCATGTTTACTGTGTCCCACGCACCCTCACATTGACGAATTAACGCAGAATTTGCGTCGCTATGATTTACTACAGGAGCCATGCCTTCTGTTTCCCAATCGAGTATTGTTTCCCCGGCAACGAAAGGGCTGTCTGCTAGGAGTGGATTATCTCTTTTCCGATGCACTATTTCATGTTTACTGTGTCCCACGCACCCTCACATTGACGAATTAACGCAGAAATGGCGTCGCTATGACATACTATAGGAGCCATGCCTTCTGTTTCCCAATCGAGTATTGTTTCCCCGGCAACGAAAGGGCTGTCTGCTAGGAGTGGATTATCTCTTTTCCGATGCACTATTTCATGTTTACTGTGTCCCACGCATCCTCACATTGACGAATTAACGCAGAAATGGCGTCGCTATGACATACTATAGGAGCCATGCCTTCTGGTTCCCAATCTAGTATTGTTTCCCCGGCAACGAAAGGGATGTCTGCTAGGAGTGGATTATCTCTTTTCCGATGCACTATTTCATGTTTACTGTGTCCCACGCACCCTCACATTGACGAATTAACGCAGAATTTGCGTCGCTATGACATACTATAGGAGCCATGCCTTCTGTTTCCCAATCGAGTTTGTTTCCCCGGCAACGAAAGGGCTGTCTGCTAGGAGTGGATTATCTCTTTTCCGATGCACTATTTCTTGTTTACTGTGTCCCACGCACCCTCACATTGACGAATTAACGCAGAAATGGCGTCGCTATGACATACTATAGGAGCCATGCCTTCTGTTTCCCAATCGAGTATTGTTTCCCCGGCAACGAAAGGGCTGTCTGCTAGGAGTGGATTATCTCTTTTCCGATGCACTATTTCTTGTTTACTGTGTCCCACGCACCTTCACATTGACGAATTAACGCAGAGTTTGCGTCGCTATGACATACTATAGGAGCCATGCCTTCTGTTTCCCAATCGAGTATTGTTTCCCCGGCAACGAAAGGGCTGTCTGCTAGGAGTGGATTATCTCTTTTCCGATGCACTATTTCATGTTTACTGTGTCCCACGCACCCTCACATTGACGAATTAACGCAGAAATGGCGTCGCTATGACATACTATAGGAGCCATGCCTTCTGTTTCCCAATCGAGTATTGTTTCCCCGGCAACGAAAGGGCTGTCTGCTAGGAGTGGATTATCTCTTTTCCGATGCACTATTTCATGTTTACTGTGTCCCACGCACCCTCACATTGACGAATTAACGCAGAAATGGCGTCGCTATGACATACTATAGGAGCCATGCCTTCTGGTTCCCAATCGAGTATTGTTTCCCCGGCAACGAAAGGGATGTCTGCTAGGAGTGGATTATCTCTTTTCCGATGCACTATTTCATGTTTACTGTGTCCCACGCACCCTCACATTGACGAATTAACGCAGAATTTGCGTCGCTATGACATACTATAGGAGCCATGCCTTCTGTTTCCCAATCGAGTTTGTTTCCCCGGCAACGAAAGGGCTGTCTGCTAGGAGTGTATTATCTCTTTTCCGATGCACTATTTCTTGTTTACTGTGTCCCACGCACATTCACATTGACGAATTAACGCAGAAATGGCGTCGCTATGACATACTATAGGAGCCATGAATTCTGTTTCCCAATCGAGTATTGTTTCCCCGGCAACCAAAGGGCTGTCTGCTAGGAGTGGATTGTCTCTTTTCCGATGCACTATTTCATGTTTACTGTGTCCCACGCACCCTCACATTGACGAATTAACGCAGAATTTGCGTCGCTATGACATACTATAGGAGCCATGCCTTCTGTTTCCCAATCGAGTTTGTTTCCCCGGCAACGAAAGGGCTGTCTGCTAGGAGTGTATTATCTCTTTTCCGATGCACTATTTCTTGTTTACTGTGTCCCACGCACATTCACATTGACGAATTAACGCAGAAATGGCGTCGCTATGACATGCTATAGGAGCCATGCCTTCTGTTTCCCAATCGAGTATTGTTTCCCCGGCAACGAAAGGGCTGTCTGCTAGGAGTGGATTATCTCTTTTCCGATGCACTATTTCATGTTTACTGTGTCCCACGCACCCTCACATTGACGAATTAACGCAGAAATGGCGTCGCTATCACATACTATAGGAGCCATGCCTTCTGGTTCCCAATCGAGTATTGTTTCCCCGGCAACGAAAGGGATGTCTGCTAGGAGTGGATTATCTCTTTTCAGATGCACTATTTCATGTTTACTGTGTCCCACGCACCCTCACATTGACGAATTAACGCAGAATTTGCGTCGCTATGACATACTATAGGAGCCATGCCTTCTGTTTCCCAATCGAGTTTGTTTCCCCGGCAACGAAAGGGCTGTCTGCTAGGAGTGGATTATCTCTTTTCCGATGCACTATTTCTTGTTTACTGTGTCCCACGCACCTTCACATTGACGAATTAACGCAGAAATGGCGTCGCTATGACATACTATAGGAGCCATGCCTTCTGTTCCCCAATCGAGTATTGTTTCCCCGGCAACGAAAGGGCTGTCTGCTAGGAGTGGGTTATCTCTTTTCCGATGCACTATTTCATGTTTACTGTGTCCCACGCACCCTCAAATTGACGAATTAACGCAGAATTTGCGTCGCTATGACATACTATAGGAGCCATGCCTTCTGTTTCCCAATCGAGTTTGTTTCCCCGGCAACGAAAGGGCTGTCTGCTAGGAGTGGATTATCTCTTTTCCGATGCACTATTTCTTGTTTACTGTGTCCCACGCACATTCACATTGACGAATTAACGCAGAAATGGCGTCGCTATGACATACTATAGGAGCCATGCCTTCTGTTTCCCAATCGAGTATTGTTTCCCCGGCAACCAAAGGGCTGTCTGCTAGGAGTGGATTGTCTCCTTTCCGATGCACTATTTCATGTTTACTGTGTCCCACGCACCCTCACATTGACGAATTAACGCAGAATTTGCGTCGCTATGACATACTATAGGAGCCATGCCTTCTGTTTCCCAATCGAGTATTGTTTCCCCGGCAACGAAAGGGCTGTCTGCTAGGAGTGGATTATCTCTTTTCCGATGCACTATTTCTTGTTTACTGTGTCCCACGCACCTTCACATTGACGAATTAACGCAGAGTTTGCGTCGCTATGACATACTATAGGAGCCATGCCTTCTGTTTCCCAATCGAGTATTGTTTCCCCGGCAACGAAAGGGCTGTCTGCTAGGAGTGGATTATCTCTTTTCCGATGCACTATTTCATGTTTACTGTGTCCCACGCACCCTCACATTGACGAATTAACGCAGAAATGGCGTCGCTATGACATACTATAGGAGCCATGCCTTCTGTTTCCCAATCGAGTATTGTTTCCCCGGCAACGAAAGGGCTGTCTGCTAGGAGTGGATTATCTCTTTTCCGATGCACTATTTCATGTTTACTGTGTCCCACGCACCCTCACATTGACGAATTAACGCAGAAATGGCGTCGCTATGACATACTATAGGAGCCATGCCTTCTGGTTCCCAATCGAGTATTGTTTCCCCGGCAACGAAAGGGCTTTGTGCTAGGAGTGGATTATCTCTTTTCCGATGCACTATTTCATGTTTACTGTGTCCCACGCACCCTCACATTGACGAATTAACGCAGAATTTGCGTCGCTATGACATACTATAGGAGCCATGCCTTCTGTTTCCCAATCGAGTTTGTTTCCCCGGCAACGAAAGGGCTGTCTGCTAGGAGTGTATTATCTCTTTTCCGATGCACTATTTCTTGTTTACTGTGTCCCACGCACATTCACATTGACGAATTAACGCAGAAATGGCGTCGCTATGACATACTATAGGAGCCATGAATTCTGTTTCCCAATCGAGTATTGTTTCCCCGGCAACCAAAGGGCTGTCTGCTAGGAGTGGATTGTCTCTTTTCCGATGCACTATTTCATGTTTACTGTGTCCCACGCACCCTCACATTGACGAATTAACGCAGAATTTGCGTCGCTATGACATACTATAGGAGCCATGCCTTCTGTTTCCCAATCGAGTTTGTTTCCCCGGCAACGAAAGGGCTGTCTGCTAGGAGTGTATTATCTCTTTTCCGATGCACTATTTCTTGTTTACTGTGTCCCACGCACATTCACATTGACGAATTAACGCAGAATTTGCGTCGCTATGACATACTATAGGAGCCATGCCTTCTGTTTCCCAATCGAGTATTGTTTCCCCGGCAACGAAAGGGCTGTTTGCTAGGACTGGATTATCTCTTTTCCGATGCACTATTTCTTGTTTACTGTGTCCCACGCACCTTCACATTGACGAATTAACGCAGAGTTTGCGTCGCTATGACATACTATAGGAGCCATGCCTTCTGTTTCCCAATCGAGTATTGTTTCCCCGGCAACGAAAGGGCTGTCTGCTAGGAGTGGATTATCTCTTTTCCGATGCACTATTTCATGTTTACTGTGTCCCACACACCCTCACATTGACGAATTAACGCAGAAATGGCGTCGCTATGACATACTATAGGAGCCATGCCTTCTGTTTCCCAATCGAGTATTGTTTCCCCGGCAACGAAAGGGCTGTCTGCTAGGAGTGGATTATCTCTTTTCCGATGCACTATTTCATATTTACTGTGTCCCACGCACCCTCACATTGACGAATTAACGCAGAGTTTGCGTCGCTATGACATACTATAGGAGCCATGCCTTCTGTTTCCCAATCGGGTATTGTTTTCCCGGCAACGAAAGGGCTGTCTGCTAGGAGTGGATTATCTCTTTTCCGATGCACTATTTCATGTTTACTGTGTCCCACGCACCCTCACATTGACGAATTAACGCAGAAATGGCGTCGCTATGACATACTATAGGAGCCATGCCTTCTGTTTCCCAATCGAGTATTGTTTCCCCGGCAACGAAAGGGCTGTCTGCTAGGAGTGGATTATCTCTTTTCCGATGCACTATTTCATGTTTACTGTGTCCCACGCACCCTCACATTGACGAATTAACGCAGAAATGGCGTCGCTATGACATACTATAGGAGCCATGCCTTCTGTTTCCCAATCGAGTATTGTTTCCCCGGCAACGAAAGGGCTGTCTGCTAGGAGTGGATTATCTCTTTTCCGATGCACTATTTCATGTTTACTGTGTCCCACGCACCCTCACATTGACGAATTAACGCAGAAGTGGCGTCGCTATGACATACTATAGGAGCCATGCCTTCTGTTTCCCAATCGAGTATTGTTTCCCCGGCAACGAAAGGGCTGTCTGCTAGGAGTGGATTATCTCTCTTCCGATGCAGTATTTCATGTTTACTGTGTCCCACGCACATTCACATTGACGAATTAACGCATAAATGGCGTCGCTATGACATACTATAGGAGCCATTCCTTCTGTTTCCCAATCGAGTATTGTTTCCCCGGCAACGAAAGGGCTGTCTGCTAGGAGTGGATTATCTCTTTTACGATGCACTATTTCATGTTTACTGTGTCCCACGCACCCTCACATTGACGAATTAACGAAGAATTTGCGTCGCTATGACATACTATAGGAGCCATGCCTTCTGTTTGCCAATCGAGTATTGTTTCCCCGGCAACGAAAGGGCTGTCTGCTAGGAGTGGATTATCTCTTTTCCGATGCACTATTTCATGTTTACTGTGTCCCACGCACATCCACATTGACGAATTAACGCAGAATTTGCGTCGCTATGACATACTATAGGAGCCATGCCTTCTGTTTCCCAATCGAGTATTGTTTCCCCGGCAACGAAAGGGCTGTCTGCTAGGAGTGGATTATCTCCCTTCCGATGCACTATTTCATGTTTAATGTGTCCCACGCACCCTCACATTGACGAATTAACGCAGAAATGGCGTCGCTATGACATACTATAGGAGCCAAGCCTTCTGTTTCCCAATCGAGTATTGTTTCCCCGGCAACGAAAGGGCTGTCTGCTAGGATTGGATTATCTCTTTTCCGATGCACTATTTCATGTTTACTGTCCCACGCACCCTCACATTGACGAATTAACGTAGAAATGGCGTCGCTATGACATACTATAGGAGCCATGCCTTCTGTTTCCCAATCGAGTATTGTTTCCCCGGCAACGAAAGGGCTGTCTGCTAGGAGTGGATTATCTCTTTTCCGATGCACTATTTCATGTTTACTGTGTCCCATGCACCCTCACATTGACGAATTAACGCAGAATTTGCGTCGCTATGACATACTACAGGAGCCATGCCTTCAGTTTCCCAATCGAGTATTGTTTCCCCGGCAACGAAAGGGCTGTCTGCTAGGAGTGGATTATCTCTCTTCCGATGCACTATTTCATGTTTACTGTGTCCCACGCACATTCACATTGACGAATTAACGCAGAAATGGCGTCGCTATGACAAACTATAGGAGCCATTCCTTCTGTTTCCCAATCGAGTATTGTTTCCCCGGCAACGAAAGTGCTGTCTGCTAGGAGTGGATTATCTCTTTTCCGTTGCACTATTTCATGTTTACTGTGTCCCACGCACCCTCACATTGACGAATTAACGCAGAAATGGCGTCGCTATGACATACTATAGGAGCCATGCCTTCTGTTTCCCAATCGAGTATTGTTTCCCGGGCAACGAAAGGGCTGTCTGCTAGGATTGGATTATCTCTTTTCCGATGCACTATTTCATGTTTACTGTCCCACGCACCCTCACATTGACGAATTAACGTAGAAATGGCGCCGCTATGGCATACTATAGGAGCCATGCCTTCTGTTTCCCAATCGAGTATTGTTTCCCCGGCAACGAAAGGGCTGTCTGCTAGGAGTGGATTATCTCTTTTCCGATGCACTATTTCATGTTTACTGTGTCCCACGCACATCCACATTGACGAATTAACGCAGAGTTTGCGTCGCTATGACATACTATAGGAGCCATGCCTTCTGTTTCCCAATCGAGTATTGTTTCCCCGGCAACGAAAGGGCTGTCTGCTAGGAGTGGATTATCTCTTTTCCGATGCACTATTTCATGTTTACTGTGTCCCACGCACCCTCACATTGACGAATTAACGCAGAAATGGCGTCGCTATGACATACTATAGGAGCCATGCCTTCTGTTTCCCAATCGAGTATTGTTTCCCCGGCAACGAAAGGGCTGTCTGCTAGGATTGGATTATCTCTTTTCCGATACACTATTTCATGTTTACTGTCCCACGCACCCTCACATTGACGAATTAACGTAGAAATGGCGTCGCTATGACATACTATAGGAGCCATGCCTTCTGTTTCCCAATCGAGTATTGTTTCCCCGGCAACGAAAGGGCTGTCTGCTAGGAGTGGATTATCTCTTTTCCGATGCACTATTTCATGTTTACTGTGTCCCACGCACCCTCACATTGACGAATTAACGCAGAGTTTGCGTCGCTATGACATACTATAGGAGCCATGCCTTCTGTTTGCCAATCGAGTATTGTTTCCCCGGCAACGAAAGGGCTGTCTGCTAGGAGTGGATTATCTCTTTTCCGATGCACTATTTCATGTTTACTGTGTCCCACGCACCCTCACATTGACGAATTAACGCAGAAATGGCGTCGCTATGACATACTATAGGAGCCATGCCTTCTGTTTCCCAATCGAGTATTGTTTCCCCGGCAACGAAAGGGCTGTCTGCTAGGAGTGGATTATCTCTTTTCCGATGCACTATTTCATGTTTACTGTGTCCCACGCACCCTCACATTGACGAATTAACGCAGAAGTGGCGTCGCTATGACATACTATAGGAGCCATGCCTTCTGTTTCCCAATCGAGTATTGTTTCCGCGGCATCGAAAGGGCTGTCTGCTAGGAGTGGATTATCTCTCTTCCGATGCACTATTTTATGTTTACTGTGTCCCACGCACATTCACATTGACGAATTAACGCAGAAATGGCGTCGCTATGACATACTATAGGAGCCATTCCTTCTGTTTCCCAATCGAGTATTGTTTCCCCGGCAACGAAAGGGCTGTCTGCTAGGAGTGGATTATCTCTTTTCCGATGCACTATTTCATGTTTACTGTGTCCCACGCACCCTCACATTGACGAATTAACGAAGAATTTGCGTCGCTATGACATACTATAGGAGCCATGCCTTCTGTTTGCCAATCGAGTATTGTTTCCCGGCAACGAAAGGGCTGTCTGCTAGGAGTGGATTATCTCTTTTCCGATGCACTATTTCATGTTTACTGTGTCCCACGCACATCCACATTGACGAATTAACGCAGAATTGGCGTCGCTATGACATACTATAGGAGCCATGCCTTCTGTTTCCCAATCGAGTATTGTTTCCCCGGCAACGAAAGGGCTGTCTGCTAGGAGTGGATTATCTCTTTTCCGATGCACTATTTCATGTTTACTGTGTCCCACGCACCCTCACATTGACGAATTAACGCAGAAATGGCGTCGCTATGACATACTATAGGAGCCATGCCTTCTGTTTCCCAATCGAGTATTGTTTCCCCGGCAACGAAAGGGCTGTCTGCTAGGAGTGGATTATCTCTTTTCCGATGCACTATTTCATGTTTACTGTGTCCCACGCTCCCTCACATTGACGAATTAACGCAGAATTTGCGTCGCTATGACATACTATAGGAGCCATGCCTTCTGTTTCCCAATCGAGTATTGATTCCCCGGCAACGAAAGGGCTGTATGCTAGGAGTGGATTATCTCTTTTCCGATGCACTATTTCATGTTTACTGTGTCCCACGCACCCTCACATTGACGAATTAACACAGAATTTGCATCGCTATGACATACTATAGGATCCATGCCTTCTGGTTCCCAATCGAGTATTGTTTCCCCGGCAACGAAAGGGCTGTCTGCTAGGAGTGGATTATCTCTTTTCCGATGCACTATTTCATGTTTACTGTGTCCCACGCACCCTCACATTGACGAATTAACGCAGAATTTGCGTCGCTATGACATACTACAGGAGCCATGCCTTCAGTTTCCCAATCGAGTATTGTTTCCCCGGCAACGAAAGGGCTGTCTGCTAGGAGTGGATTCTCTCTCTTCCGATGCACTATTTCATGTTTACTGTGTCCCACGCACATTCACATTGACGAATTAACGCAGAAATGGCGTCGCTATGACATACTATAGGAGCCATTCCTTCTGTTTCCCAATCGAGTATTGTTTCCCCGGCAACGAAAGGGCTGTCTGCTAGGAGTGGATTATCTCTTTTCCGATGCACTATTTCATGTTTACTGTGTCCCACGCACCCTCACATTGACGAATTAACGAAGAATTTGCGTCGCTATGACATACTATAGGAGCCATGCCTTCTGTTTGCCAATCGAGTATTGTTTCCCCGGCAACGAAAGGGCTGTCTGCTAGGAGTGGATTATCTCTTTTCCGATGCACTATTTCTTGTTTACTGTGTCCCACGCACCTTCACATTGACGAATTAACGCAGAATTTGCGTCGCTATGACATACTATAGGAGCCATGCCTTCTGTTTCCCAATAGAGTATTGTTTCCCCGGCAACGAAAGTCCTGCTAGGATTGGATTATCTCTATTCCGATGCACTATTTCATGTTTACTGTCCCACGCACCCTCACATTGACGAATTAACGTAGAAATGGCGTCGCTATGACATACTATAGGAGCCATGCCTTCTGTTTCCCAATCGAGTATTGTTTCCCCGGCAACGAAAGGGCTGTCTGCTAGGAGTGGATTATCTCTTTTCCGATGCACTATTTCATGTTTACTGTGTCCCGCGCACCCTCACATTGACGAATTAACGCAGAGTTTGCGTCGCTATGACATACTATAGGAGCCATGCTTTCTGTTTCCCTAACGAGTATTGTTTCCCCGGCAACGAAAGGGCTGTCTGCTAGGAGTGGATTATCTCTTTTCCGATGCACTATTTCATGTTTACTGTGTCCCACGCACGCTCACATTGACGAATTAACGCAGAATTTGCGTCGCTATGACATACTATAGGAGCCATGCCTTCTGTTTCCCAATCGAGTATTGTTTCCCCGGCAACGAAAGGGCTGTCTGCTAGGAGTGGATTCTCTCTTTTCCGATGCACTATTTCATGTTTACTGTGTCCCACGCACCCTCACATTGACGAATTAACGCAGAAATGGCGTCGCTATGACTTACTATAGGAGTAATGCTTTCTGTTTCCCAATCGAGTATTGTTTCCCCGGCAACGAAAGGGCTGTCTGCTAGGAGTGGATTATCTCTTTTCCGATGCACTATTTCATGTTTACTGTGTCCCACGCACCCTCACATTGACGAATTAACGCAGAAATGGCGTCACTATGACATACTATAGAAGCCATGCCTTCTGTTTCCCAATCGAGTATTGTTTCCCCGGCAACGAAAGGGCTGTCTGCTAGGAGTGGATTATCTCTTTTCCGATGCACTATTTCATGTTTACTGTGTCCCACGCACCCTCACATTGACGAATTAACGCAGAAATGGCGTCGCTATGACATACTATAGGAGCCATGCCTTCTGTTTCCCAATCGAGTATTATCTCCCAGGCAACGAAAGGGCTGTCTGCTAGGAGTGGATTATCTCTTTTCCGATGCACTATTTCATGTTTACTGTGTCCCACGCACCCTCACATTGACGAATTAACGCAGAATTTGCGTCGCTATGACATACTATAGGAGCCATGCCTTCTGTTTCCCAATCGAGTATTGTTTCCCCGGCAACGAAAGGGCTGTCTGCTAGGAGTGGATTACCTCTTTTCCGATGCACTATTTCATGTTTACTGTGTCCCACGCACCTTCACATTGACGAATTAACGCAGAATTTGCGTCGCTATGACATACTATAAGAGCCATGCCTTCTGTTTCCCAATAGAGTATTGTTTCCCCGGCAACGAAAGGGCTGCTAGGATTGGATTATCTCTATTCCGATGCACTATTTCATGTTTACTGTCCCACGCACCCTCACATTGACGAATTAACGTAGAAATGGCGTCGTTAAGACATACTATAGGAGCCATGCCTTCTGTTTCCCAATCGAGTATTGTTTCCCCGGCAACGAAAGGGCTGTCTGCTAGGAGTGGATTATCTCTTTTCCGATGCACTATTTCATGTTTACTGTGTCCCACGCACCCTCACACTGACGAATTAACGCAGAGTTTGCGTCGCTATGACATACTATAGGAGCCATGCTTTCTGTTTCCCTATCGAGTATTGTTTCCCCGGCAACGAAAGGGCTGTCTGCTAGGAGTGGATTATCTCTTTTCCGATGCACTATTTCATGTTTACTGTGTCCCACGCACATCCACATTGACGAATTAACGCAGAATTTGCGTCGCTATGACATACTATAGGAGCCATGCCTTCTGTTTCCCAATCGAGTATTGTTTCCCCGGCAACGAAAGGGCTGTCTGCTAGGAGTCGATTATCTCTTTTCCGATGCACTATTTCCTGTTTACTGTGTCCCACGCACCCTCACATTGACGACTTAACGCAGAAATGGCGTCGCTATGACATACTATAGGAGCCATGCCTTCTGTTTCCCAATCGAGTATTGTTTCCCCGGCAACGAAAGGGCTGTATGCTAGGAGTGGATTATCTCTTTTCCGATGCACTATTTCATGTTTACTGTGTCCCACGCACACTCACATTGACGAATTAAGGCAGAATTTGCGTCGCTATGACATACTATAGGAGCCATGCCTTCAGTTTCCCAATCGAGTATTGTTTCCCCGGCAACGAAAGGGCTGTCTGCTAGGAGTGGATTATCTCATTTCCGATGCACTATTTCATGTTTACTGTGTCCCACGCACCCTCACATTGACGAATTCACGCAGAAATATCGTCGCTATGACATACTATTGGAGCCATGCCTTCTGTTTCCCAATCGAGTACTGTTTCCCCGGCAACGAAAGGGCTGTCTGCTAGGAGTGGATTATCTCTTTTCCGATGCACTATATCATGTTTACTGTGTCCCACACACCCTCACATTGACGAATTAACGCAGAATTTGCGTCGCTATGACATACTATTAGAGCCATGCCTTCTGTTTCCCAATCGAGTATTTTTTCCCCGGCAACGAAAGGGCTGTCTGCTAGGAGTGGATTATCTCCTTTTCGATGCACTATTTCATGGTTACTGTGTCCCACGCACCCTCACATTGACGAATTAACGCAGAATTTGCGTCGCTATGACATACTATAGGAGCCATGCCTTCTGTTTCCCAATCGAGTATTGTTTCCCCGGCAACGAAAGGGCTGTCTGCTAGGAGTGGATTATCTCTTTTCCGATGCACTATTTCTTGTTTACTGTGTCCCACGCACCTTCACATTGACGAATTAACTTAGAAATGGTGTCGCTATGACATACTATAAGAGCCATGCCTTCTGTTTCCCAATAGAGTATTGTTTCCCCGGCAACGAAAGGGCTGCTAGGATTGGATTATCTCTATTCCGATGCACTATTTCATGTTTACTGTCCCACGCACCCTCACATTGACGAATTAACGTAGAAATGGCGTCTCTAAGACATACTATAGGAGTCATGCCTTCTGTTTCCCAATCGAGTATTGTTTCCCCGGCAACGAAAGGGCTGTCTGCTAGGAGTGGATTATCTCCTTTCCGATGCACTATTTCATGTTTACTGTGTCCCACGCACCCTCACACTGACGAATTAACGCAGAGTTTGCGTCGCTATGACATACTATAGGAGCCATGCTTGCTGTTTCCCTATCGAGTATTATTTCCCCGGCAACGAAAGGGCTGTCTGCTAGGAGTGGATTATCTCTTTTCCGATGCACTATTTCATGTTTACTGTGTCCCACGCACCCTCACATTGACGAATAAACGCAGAATTTGCGTCGCTATGACATACTATAGGAGCCATGCCTTCTGTTTCCCAATCGAGTATTGTTTCCCCGGCAACGAAAGGGCTGTCTGCTAGGAGTGGATTATCTCATTTCCGATGCACTATTTCATGTTTACTGTGTCCCACGCACCCTCACATTGACGAATTCACGCAGAAATATCGTCGCTATGACATACTATTGGAGCCATGCCTTCTGTTTCCCAATCGAGTACTGTTTCCCCGGCAACGAAAGGGCTGTCTGCTAGGAGTTGATTATCTCTTTTCCGATGCACTATTTCATGTTTACTGTGTCCCACACACCCTCACATTGACGAATTAACGCAGAAATGGCGTCGCTATGACATACTATTGGAGCCATGCCTTCTGTTTCCCAATCGAGTATTGTTTCCCCGGCAACGAAAGGGCTGTCTGCTAGGAGTGGATTATCTCTTTTCCGATGCACTATTTCATGTTTACTGTGTCCCACACACCCTCACATTGACGAATTAACGCAGAAATGGCGTCGCTATGACATACTATAGGAGCCATGCCTTCAGTTTCCCAATCGAGTATTGTTTCACCGGCAACAAAAGGGCTGTCTGCTAGGAGTGGATTATCTCTCTTCCGATGCACTATTTCATGTTTACTGTGTCCCACGCACATTCACATTGACGAATTAACGCAGAAATGGCGTCGCTATGACAAACTATAGGAGCCATTCCTTCTGTTTCCCAATCGAGTATTGTTCCCCCGGCAACGAAAGGGCTGTCTGCTAGGAGTGGATTATCTCTTTTCCGATGCACTATTTCATGTTTACTGTGTAACACGCACCCTCACATTGACGAATTAACGCAGAGTTTGCGTCGCTATGACATACTATAGGAGCCATGCTTTATGTTTCCCAATCGAGTATTGTTTCCGCGGTAACGAAAGGGATGTCTGCTAGGAGTGTATTATCTCTTTTCCGATGCACTATTTCATGTTTACTGTGTCCCACGCACCCTCACATTGACGAATTAACGCAGAATTTGTGTCGCTATGACATACTATAGGAGCCATGATTTCTGTTTCCCAATCGAGTATTGTTTCCCCGGCAACGAAAGGCCTGTCTGCTAGGAGTGGATTATCTCTTTTCCGATGCACTATTTCATGTTTACTGTGTCCCACGCACCCTCACATTGACGAATTAACGCAGAGTTTGCGTCGCTATGACATACTATAGGAGCCATGCTTTCTGTTTCCCAATCGAGTATTGTTTCCGCGGCAACGAAAGGGATGTCTGCTAGGAGATGATTATCTCTTTTCCGATGCACTATTTCATGTTTACTGTGTCCCACGCACCCTCACATTGACGAATTAACGCAGAAATATCGTCGCGATGACATACTATAGGAGCCATGCTTTCTGTTTCCCAATCGAGTATTGTTTCCCCGGCAACGAAAGGGCTGTCTGCTAGGAGTGGATTATCTCTTTTCCGATGCACTATTTCATGTTTACTGTGTCCCACGCACATTCACATTGACGAATTAACGCAGAAATGGCGTCGCTATGACATACTATAAGACCCATGCCTTCTGTTTCCCAATCGAGTATTGTTTCCCCGGCAACGAAAGGGCTGTCTGCTAGGAGTGGATTACCTCTTTTCCGATGCACTATTTCATGTTTACTGTGTCCCACGCTTCCTCACATTGACGAATTAACGCAGAAATGGCGTCGCTATGACATACTATAGGAGCCATGCCTTCTGTTTCCCAATTGAGTATTGTCTCCCTGGCAACGAAAGGGCTGTCTGCTAGGAGTGGATTATCTCTTTTCCGATGCACTATTTCATGTTTACTGGGTCCCACGCACCCTCACATTGACGAATTAACGTAGAAATGGCGTCGCTAAGACATACTATAGGAGCCATGCCTTCTGTTTCCCAATCGAGTATTGTTTCCCCGGCAACGAAAGGGCTGTCTGCTAGGAGTGGATTATCTCTTTTCCGATGCACTATTTCATGTTTACTGTGTCCCACGCACCCTCACATTGACGAATTAACGCAGAAATGGCGTCGCTATGACATACTATAGGAGCCATGCCTTCTGTTTCCCAATCGAGTATTGTTTCCCCGGCAACGAAAGGGCTGTCTGCTAGGAGTGGATTATCTCTTTTCCGATGCACTATTTCTTGTTTACTGTGTCCCACGCACCTTCACATTGACGAATTAACTTAGAAATGGTGTCGCTATGACATAATATAGGAGCCATGCCTTCTGTTTCCCAATCGAGTATTGTTTCCCCGGCAACGAAAGGGCTGTCTGCTAGGAGTGGATTATCTCTTTTCCGATGCACTATTTCATGTTTACTGTGTCCCACGCACCCTCACATTGACGAATTAACGCAGAAATATCGTCGCTATGACATACTATTGGAGCCATGCCTTCTGTTTCCCAATCGAGTATTGTTTCCCCGGCAACGAAAGGGCTGTCTGCTAGGAGTGGATTATCTCTTTTCCGATGCACTATTTCATGTTTACTGTGTCCCACGCACCCTCACATTGACGAATTAACGCAGAAATGGCGTCGCTATGACATACTATAGGAGCCATGCCTTCTGTTTCCCAATCGAGTATTGTTTCCCCGGCAACGAAAGGGCTGTCTGCTAGGAGTGGATTATCTCTTTTCCGATGCACTATTTCTTGTTTACTGTGTCCCACGCACCTTCACATTGACGAATTAACTTAGAAATGGTGTCGCTATGACATAATATAGGAGCCATGCCTTCTGTTTCCCAATCGAGTATTGTTTCCCCGGCAACGAAAGGGCTGTCTGCTAGGAGTGGATTATCTCTTTTCCGATGCACTATTTCATGTTTACTGTGTCCCACGCACCCTCACATTGACGAATTAACGCAGAGTTTGCGTCGCTATGACATACTATAGGAGCCATGCTTTCTGTTTCCCAATCGAGTATTGTTTCCGCGGCAACGAAAGGGATGTCTGCTAGGAGATGATTATCTCTTTTCCGATGCACTATTTCATGTTTACTGTGTCCCACGCACCCTCACATTGACGAATTAACGCAGAAATATCGTCGCGATGACATACTATAGGAGCCATGCTTTCTGTTTCCCAATCGAGTATTGTTTCCCCGGCAACGAAAGGGCTGTCTGCTAGGAGTGGATTATCTCTTTTCCGATGCACTATTTCATGTTTACGGTGTCCCACGCACATTCACATTGACGAATTAACGCAGAAATGGCGTCGCTATGACATACTATAAGACCCATGCCTTCTGTTTCCCAATCGAGTATTGTTTCCCCGGCAACGAAAGGGCTGTCTGCTAGGAGTGGATTACCTCTTTTCCGATGCACTATTTCATGTTTACTGTGTCCCACGCTTCCTCACATTGACGAATTAACGCAGAAATGGCGTCGCTATGACATACTATAGGAGCCATGCCTTCTGTTTCCCAATTGAGTATTGTCTCCCTGGCAACGAAAGGGCTGTCTGCTAGGAGTGGATTATCTCTTTTCCGATGCACTATTTCATGTTTACTGGGTCCCACGCACCCTCACATTGACGAATTAACGTAGAAATGGCGTCGCTAAGACATACTATAGGAGCCATGCCTTCTGTTTCCCAATCGAGTATTGTTTCCCCGGCAACGAAAGGGCTGTCTGCTAGGAGTGGATTATCTCTTTTCCGATGCACTATTTCATGTTTACTGTGTCCCACGCACCCTCACATTGACGAATTAACGCAGAAATGGCGTCGCTATGACATACTATAGGAGCCATGCCTTCTGTTTCCCAATCGAGTATTGTTTCCCCGGCAACGAAAGGGCTGTCTGCTAGGAGTGGATTATCTCTTTTCCGATGCACTATTTCTTGTTTACTGTGTCCCACGCACCTTCACATTGACGAATTAACTTAGAAATGGTGTCGCTATGACATAATATAGGAGCCATGCCTTCTGTTTCCCAATCGAGTATTGTTTCCCCGGCAACGAAAGGGCTGTCTGCTAGGAGTGGATTATCTCTTTTCCGATGCACTATTTCATGTTTACTGTGTCCCACGCACCCTCACATTGACGAATTAACGCAGAAATATCGTCGCTATGACATACTATTGGAGCCATGCCTTCTGTTTCCCAATCGAGTATTGTTTCCCCGGCAACGAAAGGGCTGTCTGCTAGGAGTGGATTATCTCTTTTCCGATGCACTATTTCATGTTTACTGTGTCCCACGCACCCTCACATTGACGAATTAACGCAGAAATGGCGTCGCTATGACATACTATAGGAGCCATGCCTTCTGTTTCCCAATCGAGTATTGTTTCCCCGGCAACGAAAGGGCTGTCTGCTAGGAGTGGATTATCTCTTTTCCGATGCACTATTTCTTGTTTACTGTGTCCCACGCACCTTCACATTGACGAATTAACTTAGAAATGGTGTCGCTATGACATAATATAGGAGCCATGCCTTCTGTTTCCCAATCGAGTATTGTTTCCCCGGCAACGAAAGGGCTGTCTGCTAGGAGTGGATTATCTCTTTTCCGATGCACTATTTCATGTTTACTGTGTCCCACGCACCCTCACATTGACGAATTAACGCAGAAATATCGTCGCTATGACATACTATAGGAGCCATGCCTTCTGTTTCCCAATCGAGTATTGTTTCCCCGGCAACGAAAGGGCTGTCTGCTAGGAGTGGATTATCTCTTTTCCGATGCACTATTTCATGTTTACTGTGTCCCACGCACCCTCACATTGACGAATTAACGCAGAAATGGCGTCGCTATGACATACTATAGGAGCCATGCCCTCTGTTTCCCAATCGAGTATTGTTTCCCCGGCAACGAAAGGGCTGTCTGCTAGGAGTGGATTATCTCTTTTCCGATGCACTATTTCTTGTTTACTGTGTCCCACGCACCTTCACATTGACGAATTAACTTAGAAATGGTGTCGCTATGACATAATATAGGAGCCATGCCTTCTGTTTCCCAATCGAGTATTGTTTCCCCGGCAACGAAAGGGCTGTCTGCTAGGAGTGGATTATCTCTTTTCCGATGCACTATTTCATGTTTACTGTGTCCCACGCACCCTCACATTGACGAATTAACGCAGAAATATCGTCGCTATGACATACTATTGGAGCCATGCCTTCTGTTTCCCAATCGAGTATTGTTTCCCCGGCAACGAAAGGGCTGTCTGCTAGGAGTGGATTATCTCTTTTCCGATGCACTATTTCATGTTTACTGTGTCCCACACACCCTCACATTGACGAATTAACGCAGAAATGGCGTCGCTATGACATACTATAGGAGCCATGCCTTCTGTTTCCCAATCGAGTATTGTTTCCCCGGCAACGAAAGGGCTGTCTGCTAGGAGTGGATTATCTCTTTTCCGATGCACTATTTCATGTTTACTGTGTCCCACGCACCCTCACATTGACGAATTAACGCAGAAATGGCGTCGCTATGACATACTATAGGAGCCATGCCTTCTGTTTCCCAATCGAGTATTGATTCCCCGGCAACGAAAGGGCTGTCTGCTAGGAGTGGATTATCTCTTTTCCGATGCACTATTTCATGTTTACTGTGTCCCACGCACCCTCACATTGACGAATTAACGCAGAATTTGCGTCGCTATGACATACTATAGGAGCCATGCCTTCTGTTTCCCAATCGAGTATTGTGTCCCCGGCAACGAAAGGGCTGTCTGCTAGGAGTGGATTATCTCTTTTCCGATGCACTATTTCATGTTTACTGTGTCCCACGCACCCTCACATTGACGAATTAACGCAGAAATGGCGTCGCTATGACATACTATAGGAGCCATGCCTTCTGTTTCCCAATCGAGTATTGTTTCCCCGGCAACGAAAGGGCTGTCTGCTAGGAGTGGATTATCTCTTTTCCGATGCACTATTTCTTGTTTACTGTGTCCCACGCACCTTCACATTGACGAATTAACTTAGAAATGGTGTCGCTATGACATAATATAGGAGCCATGCCTTCTGTTTCCCAATCGAGTATTGTTTCCCCAGCAACGAAAGGGCTGTCTGCTAGGAGTGGATTATCTCTTTTCCGATGCACTATTTCATGTTTACTGTGTCCCACGCACCCTCACATTGACGAATTAACGCAGAAATATCGTCGCTATGACATACTATTGGAGCCATGCCTTCTGTTTCCCAATCGAGAATTGTTTCCCCGGCAACGAAAGGGCTGTCTGCTAGGAGTGGATTATCTCTTTTCCGATGCACTATTTCATGTTTACTGTGTCCCACACACCCTCACATTGACGAATTAACGCAGAAATGGCGTCGCTATGACATACTATAGGAGCCATGCCTTCTGTTTCCCAATCGAGTATTGTTTCCCCGGCAACGAAAGGGCTGTCTGCTAGGAGTGGATTATCTCTTTTCCGATGCACTATTTCATGTTTACTGTGTCCCACGCACCCTCACATTGACGAATTAACGCAGAAATGGCGTCGCTATGACATACTATAGGAGCCATGCCTTCTGCTTCCCAATCGAGTATTGATTCCCCGGCAACGAAAGGGCTGTCTGCTAGGAGTGGATTATCTCTTTTCCGATGCACTATTTCATGTTTACTGTATTACACGCACCCTCACATTGACGAATTAACGCAGAATTTGCGTCGCTATGACATAATATAGGAGCCATGCCTTCTGTTTCCCAATCGAGTATTGTTTCCCCGGCAACGAAAGGGCTGTCTGCTAGGAGTGGATTATCTCTTTTCCGATGCACTATTTCATGTTTACTGTGTCCCACACACCCTCACATTGACGAATTAACGCAGAAATGGCGTCGCTATGACATACTATAGGAGCCATGCCTTCAGTTTCCCAATCGAGTATTGTTTCCCCGGCAACAAAAGGGCTGTCTGCTAGGAGTGGATTATCTCTCTTCCGATGCACTATTTCATGTTTACTGTGTCCCACGCACATTCACATTGACGAATTAACGCAGAAATGGCGTCGCTATGACAAACTATAGGAGCCATTCCTTCTGTTTCCCAATCGAGTATTGTTTCCCCGGCAACGAAAGGGCTGTCTGCTAGGAGTGGATTATCTCTTTTCCGATGCACTATTTCATGTTTACTGTGTAACACGCACCCTCACATTGACGAATTAACGCAGAGTTTGCGTCGCTATGACATACTATAGGAGCCATGCTTTATGTTTCCCAATCGAGTATTGTTTCCGCGGCAACGAAATGGATGTCTGCTAGGAGTGTATTATCTCTTTTCCGATGCACTATTTCATGTTTACTGTGTCCCACGCACCCTCACATTGACGAATTAACGCAGAATTTGTGTCGCTCTGACATACTATAGGAGCCATGATTTCTGTTTCCCAATCGAGTATTGTTTCCCCGGCAACGAAAGGCCTGTCTGCTAGGAGTGGATTATCTCTTTTCCGATGCACTATTTCATGTTTACTGTGTCCCACGCACCCTCACATTGACGAATTAACGCAGAGTTTGCGTCCCTATGACATACTATAGGAGCCATGCTTTCTGTTTCCCAATCGAGTATTGTTTCCGCGGCAACGAAAGGGATGTCTGCTAGGAGTGGATTATCTCTTTTCCGATGCACTATTTCATGTTTACTGTGTCCCACGCACCCTCACATTGACGAATTAACGCAGAAATATCGTCGCTATGACATACTATAAGAGCCATGCTTTCTGTTTCTTAATCGAGTATTGTTTCCCCGGCAACGAAAGGGCTGTCTGCTAGGAGTGGATTATCTCTTTTCCGATGCACTATTTCATGTTTACTGTGTCCCACGCACATTCACATTGACGAATTAACGCAGAAATGGCGTCGCTATGACATACTATAGGAGCCATGCCTTCTGTTTCCCAATTGAGTATTGTCTCCCTGGCAACGAAAGGGCTGTCTGCTAGGAGTTGATTATCTCTTTTCCGATGCACTATTTCATGTTTACTGGGTCCCACGCACCCTCACATTGACGAATTAACGCAGAATTTGCGTCGCTATGACATACTATAGGAGCCATGCCTTCTGTTTCCCAATCGAGTATTGTTTCCCCGGCAACGAAAGGGCTGCTAGGATTGGATTACCTCTATTCCGATGCACTATTTCATGTTTACTGTCCCACGCACCCTCACATTGACGAATTAACGTAGAAATAGCGTCGCTATGACATACTATAGGAGCCATGCCTTCTGTTTCCCAATAGAGTATTGTTTCCCCGGCAACGAAAGGGCTGCTAGGATTGGATTATCTCTATTCCGATGCACTATTTCATGTTTACTGTCCCACGCACCCTCACATTGACGAATTAACGTAGAAATAGGGTCGCTATGACATACTATAGGAGCCATGCCTTCTGTTTCCCAATCGAGTATTGTTTCCCCGGCAACGAAAGGGCTGTCTGCTAGGAGTGGATTATCTCTTTTCCGATGCACTATTTCATGTTTACTGTGTCCCACGCACCCTCACATTGACGAATTAACGCAGAAATGGCGTCGCTATGACATACTATAGGAGCCATGCCTTCTGTTTCCCAATCGAGTATTGTTTCCCCGGCAACGAAAGGGCTGTCTGCTAGGAGTGGATTATCTCTTTTCCGATGCACTATTTCTTGTTTACTGTGTCCCACGCACCTTCACATTGACGAATTAACTTAGAAATGGTGTCGCTATGACATAATATAGGAGCCATGCCTTCTGTTTCCCAATCGAGTATTGTTTCCCCGGCAACGAAAGGGCTGTCTGCTAGGAGTGGATTATCTCTTTTCCGATGCACTATTTCATGTTTACTGTGTCCCACGCACCCTCACATTGACGAATTAACGCAGAAATATCGTCGCTATGACATACTATTGGAGCCATGCCTTCTGTTTCCCAATCGAGTATTGTTTCCCCGGCAACGAAAGGGCTGTCTGCTAGGAGTGGATTATCTCTTTTCCGATGCACTATTTCATGTTTACTGTGTCCCACACACCCTCACATTGACGAATTAACGCAGAAATGGCGTCGCTATGACATACTATAGGAGCCATGCCTTCTGTTTCCCAATCGAGTATTGTTTCCCCGGCAACGAAAGGGCTGTCTGCTAGGAGTGGATTATCTCTTTTCCGATGCACTATTTCATGTTTACTGTGTCCCACGCACCCTCACATTGACGAATTAACGCAGAAATGGCGTCGCTATGACATACTATAGGAGCCATGCCTTCTGTTTCCCAATCGAGTATTGATTCCCCGGCAACGAAAGGGCTGTCTGCTAGGAGTGGATTATCTCTTTTCCGATGCACTATTTCATGTTTACTGTGTCCCACGCACCCTCACATTGACGAATTAACGCAGAATTTGCGTCGCTATGACATACTATAGGAGCCATGCCTTCTGTTTCCCAATCGAGTATTGTTTCCCCGGCAACGAAAGGGCTGTCTGCTAGGAGTGGATTATCTCTTTTCCGATGCACTATTTCATGTTTACTGTGTCCCACGCACCCTCACATTGACGAATTAACGCAGAAATGGCGTCGCTATGACATACTATAGGAGCCATGCCTTCTGTTTCCCAATCGAGTATTGTTTCCCCGGCAACGAAAGGGCTGTCTGCTAGGAGTGGATTATCTCTTTTCCGATGCACTATTTCTTGTTTACTGTGTCCCACGCACCTTCACATTGACGAATTAACTTAGAAATGGTGTCGCTATGACATAATATAGGAGCCATGCCTTCTGTTTCCCAATCGAGTATTGTTTCCCCGGCAACGAAAGGGCTGTCTGCTAGGAGTGGATTATCTCTTTTCCGATGCACTATTTCATGTTTACTGTGTCCCACGCACCCTCACATTGACGAATTAACGCAGAAATATCGTCGCTATGACATACTATTGGAGCCATGCCTTCTGTTTCCCAATCGAGTATTGTTTCCCCGGCAACGAAAGGGCTGTCTGCTAGGAGTGGATTATCTCTTTTCCGATGCACTATTTCATGTTTACTGTGTCCCACACACCCTCACATTGACGAATTAACGCAGAAATGGCGTCGCTATGACATACTATAGGAGCCATGCCTTCTGTTTCCCAATCGAGTATTGATTCCCCGGCAACGAAAGGGCTGTCTGCTAGGAGTGGATTATCTCTTTTCCGATGCACTATTTCATGTTTACTGTATCCCACACACCCTCACATTGACGAATTAACGCAGAATTTGCGTCGCTATGACATACTATAGGAGCCATGCCTTCTGGTTCCCAATCGAGTATTGTTTCCCCGGCAACGAAAGGGCTGTCTGCTAGGAGTGGATTATCTCTTTTCCGATGCACTATTTCATGTTTACTGTGTAACACGCACCCTCACATTGACGAATTAACGCAGAATTTGCGTCGCTATGACATACTATAGGAGCCATGCCTTCAGTTTCTCAATCGAGTATTGTTTCCCCGGCAACGAAAGGGCTGTCTGCTAGGAGTGGATTATCTCTTTTCCGATGCACTATTTCTTGTTTACTGTGTCCCACGCACCTTCACATTGACGAATTAACGCAGAAATGGTGTCGCTATGACATACTATAGGAGCCATGCCTTCTGTTTGCCAATCGAGTATTGTTTCCCCGGCAACGAAAGGGCTGTCTGCTAGGAGTGGATTATCTCTTTTCCGATGCACTATTTCATGTTCACTGTGTCCCACGCACCCTCACATTGACGAATTAACGCAGAAATATCGTCGCTATGACATACTATAGGAGCCATGCCTTCTGTTTCCCAATCGAGTATTGTTTCCCCGGCAACGAAAGGGCTGTCTGCTAGGAGTGGATTATCTCTTTTCCGATGCACTATTTCATGTTTACTGTGTGCCACACACCCTCACATTGACGAATTAACGCAGAAATATCGTCGCTATGACATACTATAGGAGCCATGCCTTCTGTTTCCCAATCTCTTTTCCGATGCACTATTTCATGTTTACTGTGTCCCACGCACCCTCACATTGACGAATTAACGCAGAAATGGCGTCGCTATGACATACTATAGGAGCCATGCCTTCTGTTTCCCAATCGAGTATTGTTTCCCCGGCAACGAAAGGGCTGTCTGCTAGGAGTGGATTATCTCTTTTCCGATGCACTATTTCATGTTTACTGTGTCCCACGTAGCCTCACATTGACGAATTAACGCAGAGTTTGCGTCGCTATGACATACTATAGGAGCCATGCCTTCTGTTTCCCAATCTAGTATTGTATCCGCGGCAACGAAAGGGCTGTCTGCTAGGAGTGGATTATCTCTTTTTCGATGTACTATTTCATGTTTGCTGTGTCCCACGCACCCTCACATTGACGAATTAACGCAGAAATGGCGTCGCTATGACATACTATAGGAGCCATGCCTTCTGTTTCCCAATCGAGTATTGTTTCCCCGGCAACGAAAGGGCTGTCTGCTAGGAGTGGATTACCTCTTTTCCGATGCACTATTTCATGTTTACTGTGTGCCACGCACCTTCACATTGACGAATTAACGCAGAGTTTGCGTCGCTATAACATACTATAGGAGCCATGCCTTCTGTTTCCCAATCTGGTATTGTATCCCCGGCAACGAAAGGGCTGTCTGCTAGGAGTGGATTATCTCTTTTCCGATGCACTATTTCATGTTTACTGTGTCCCACGCACCCTCACATTGACGAATTAACGCAGAAATATCGTCGCTATGACATACTATTGGAGCCATGCCTTCTGTTTCCCAATCGAGTATTGTTTCCCCGGCAACGAAAGGGCTGTCTGCTAGGAGTGGATTATCTCTTTTCCGATGCACTATTTCATGTTTACTGTGTCCCACACACCCTCACATTGACGAATTAACGCAGAAATGGCGTCGCTATGACATACTATAGGAGCCATGCCTTCTGTTTCCCAATCGAGTATTGTTTCCCCGGCAACGAAAGGGCTGTCTGCTAGGAGTGGATTATCTCTTTTCCGATGCACTATTTCATGTTTACTGTGTCCCACGCACCCTCACATTGACGAATTAACGCAGAAATGGCGTCGCTATGACATACTATAGGAGCCATGCCTTCTGTTTCCCAATCGAGTATTGATTCCCCGGCAACGAAAGGGCTGTCTGCTAGGAGTGGATTATCTCTTTTCCGATGCACTATTTCATGTTTACTGTGTCCCACGCACCCTCACATTGACGAATTAACGCAGAATTTGCGTCGCTATGACATACTATAGGAGCCATGCCTTCTGTTTCCCAATCGAGTATTGTTTCCCCGGCAACGAAAGGGCTGTCTGCTAGGAGTGGATTATCTCTTTTCCGATGCACTATTTCATGTTTACTGTGTCCCACGCACCCTCACATTGACGAATTAACGCAGAAATGGCGTCGCTATGACATACTATTGGAGCCATGCCTTCTGTTTCCCAATCGAGTATTGTTTCCCCGGCAACGAAAGGGCTGTCTGCTAGGAGTGGATTATCTCTTTTCCGATGCACTATTTCTTGTTTACTGTGTCCCACGCACCTTCACATTGACGAATTAACTTAGAAATGGTGTCGCTATGACATAATATAGGAGCCATGCCTTCTGTTTCCCAATCGAGTATTGTTTCCCCGGCAACGAAAGGGCTGTCTGCTAGGAGTGGATTATCTCTTTTCCGATGCACTATTTCATGTTTACTGTGTCCCACGCACCCTCACATTGACGAATTAACGCAGAAATATCGTCGCTATGACATACTATTGGAGCCATGCCTTCTGTTTCCCAATCGAGTATTGTTTCCCCGGCAACGAAAGGGCTGTCTGCTAGGAGTGGATTATCTCTTTTCCGATGCACTATTTCATGTTTACTGTGTCCCACACACCCTCACATTGACGAATTAACGCAGAAATGGCGTCGCTATGACATACTATAGGAGCCATGCCTTCTGTTTCCCAATCGAGTATTGATTCCCCGGCAACGGAAGGGCTGTCTGCTAGGAGTGGATTATCTCTTTTCCGATGCACTATTTCATGTTTACTGCATCCCACGCACCCTCACATTGACGAATTAACGCAGAATTTGCGTCGCTATGATATACTATAGGAGCCATGCCTTCTGGTTCCCAATCGAGTATTGTTTCCCCGGCAACGAAAGGGCTGTCTGCTAGGAGTGGATTATCTCTTTTCCGATGCACTATTTCATGTTTACTGTGTAACACGCACCCTCACATTGACGAATTAACGCAGAATTTGCGTCGCTATGACATACTATAGGAGCCATGCCTTCAGTTTCTCAATCGAGTATTGTTTCCCCGGCAACGAAAGGGCTGTCTGCTAGGAGTGGATTATCTCTTTTCCGATGCACTATTTCTTGTTTACTGTGTCCCACGCACCTTCACATTGACGAATTAACGCAGAAATGGTGTCGCTATGACATACTATAGGAGCCATGCCTTCTGTTTGCCAATCGAGTATTGTTTCCCCGGCAACGAAAGGGCTGTCTGCTAGGAGTGGATTATCTCTTTTCCGATGCACTATTTCATGTTTACTGTGTCCCACGCACCCTCACATTGACGAATTAACGCAGAAATATCGTCGCTATGACATACTATAGGAGCCATGCCTTCTGTTTCCCAATCGAGTATTGTTTCCCCGGCAACGAAAGGGCTGTCTGCTAGGAGTGGATTATCTCTTTTCCGATGCACTATTTCATGTTTACTGTGTGCCACACACCCTCACATTGACGAATTAACGCAGAAATATCGTCGCTATGACATACTATAGGAGCCATGCCTTCTGTTTCCCAATCTCTTTTCCGATGCACTATTTCATGTTTACTGTGTCCCACGCACCCTCACATTGACGAATTAACGCAGAAATGGCGTCGCTATGACATACTATAGGAGCCATGCCTTCTGTTTCCCAATCGAGTATTGTTTCCCCGGCAACGAAAGGGCTGTCTGCTAGGAGTGGATTATCTCTTTTCCGATGCACTATTTCATGTTTACTGTGTCCCACGTACCCTCACATTGACGAATTAACGCAGAGTTTGCGTCGCTATGACATACTATAGGAGCCATGCCTTCTGTTTCCCAATCTAGTATTGTATCCCCGGCAACGAAAGGGCTGTCTGCTAGGAGTGGATTATCTCTTTTCCGATGTACTATTTCATGTTTGCTGTGTCCCACGCACCCTCACATTGACGAATTAACGCAGAAATGGCGTCGCTATGACATACTATAGGAGCCATGCCTTCTGTTTCCCAATCGAGTATTGTTTCCCCGGCAACGAAAGGGCTGTCTGCTAGGAGTGGATTACCTCTTTTCCGATGCACTATTTCATGTTTACTGTGTGCCACGCACCTTCACATTGACGAATTAACGCAGAAATGGCGTCGCTATGACATACTATAGGAGCCATGCCTTCTGTTTCCCAATCGAGTATTGTTTCCCCGGCAACGTAAGGGCTGTCTGCTAGGAGTGGATTATCTCTTTTCCGATGCACTATTTCATGTTTACTGTGTCCCACGTACCCTCACATTGACGAATTAACGCAGAGTTTGCGTCGCTATGACATACTATAGGAGCCATGCCTTCTGTTTCCTAATCTAGTATTGTATCCCCGGCAACGAAAGGGCTGTCTGCTAGGAGTGGATTATCTCTTTTCCGATGCACTATTTCATGTTTACTGTGTCCCACGCACCCTCACATTGACGAATTAACGCAGAAATGGCGTCGCTATGACACACTATAGGAGCCATGCCTTCTGATTCCCAATCGAGTATTGTTTCCCCGGCAACGTAAGGGCTGTCTGCTAGGAGTGGATTATCTCTTTTCCGATGCACTATTTCATGTTTACTGTGTCCCACGTACCCTCACATTGACGAATTAACGCAGAAATGGCGTCGCTATGACATACTATAGGAGCCATGCCTTCTGTTTCAAAATCGAGTATTGTTTCCCCGGCAACGAAAGGGCTGTCTGCTAGGAGTGGATTATCTCTTTTCCGATGCACTATTTCATGTTTACTGGGTCCCACGTACCCTCACATTGACGAATTAACGCAGAGTTTGCGTCGCTATGACATACTATAGGAGCCATGCCTTCTGTTTCCCAATCGAGTATTGTATCCCCGGCAACGAAAGGGCTGTCTGCTAGGAGTGGATTATCTCTTTTCCGATGCACTATTTCATGTTTACTGTGTCCCACGTACCCTCACATTGACGAATTAACGCAGAAATGGCGTCGCTATGACATACTATAGGAGCCATGCCTTCTGTTTCAAAATCGAGTATTGTTTCCCCGGCAACGAAAGGGCTGTCTGCTAGGAGTGGATTATCTCTTTTCCGATGCACTATTTCATGTTTACTGGGTCCCACGTACCCTCACATTGACGAATTAACGCAGAGTTTGCGTCGCTATGACATACTATAGGAGCCATGCCTTCTGTTTCCCAATCGAGTATTGTATCCCCGGCAACGAAAGGGCTGTCTGCTAGGAGTGGATTATCTCTTTTCCGATGCACTATTTCATGTTTACTGTGTCCCACGTACCCTCACATTGACGAATTAACGCAGAAATGGCGTCGCTATGACATACTATAGGAGCCATGCCTTCTGTTTCAAAATCGAGTATTGTATCCCCGGCAACGAAAGGGCTGTCTGCTAGGAGTGGATTATCTCTTTTCCGATGCACTATTTCATGTTTACTGTGTCCCACGTACCCTCACATTGACGAATTAACGCAGAAATGGCGTCGCTATGACATACTATAGGAGCCATGCCTTCTGTTTCAAAATCGAGTATTGTTTCCCCGGCAACGAAAGGGCTGTCTGCTAGGAGTGGATTATCTCTTTTCCGATGCACTATTTCATGTTTACTGGGTCCCACGTACCCTCACATTGACGAATTAACGCAGAGTTTGCGTCGCTATGACATACTATAGGAGCCATGCCTTCTGTTTCCCAATCGAGTATTGTATCCCCGGCAACGAAAGGGCTGTCTGCTAGGAGTGGATTATCTCTTTTCCGATGCACTATTTCATGTTTACTGTGTCCCACGCACCCTCACATTGACGGATTAACGCAGAAATGGCGTCGCTATGACATACTATAGGAGCCATGCCTTCTGTTTCCCAATCGAGTATTGTTTCCCCGGCAACGAAAGGGCTGTCTGCTAGGAGTGGATTATCTCTTTTCCGATGCACTATTTCATGTTTACTGTGTCCCACGCACCCTCACATTGACGAATTAACGCAGAAATGGCGTCGCTATGACATACTATAGGAGCCATGCCTTCTGTTTCCCAATCGAGTATTGTTTCCCCGGCAACGAAAGGGCTGTCTGCTAGGAGTGGATTATCTCTTTTCCGATGCACTATTTCATGTTTACTGTGTCCCACGTACCCTCACATTGACGAATTAACGCAGAGTTTGCGTCGCTATGACATACTATAGGAGCCATGCCTTCTGTTTCCCAATCGAGTATTGTTTCCCCGGCAACGAAAGGGCTGTCTGCTAGGAGTGGATTATCTCTTTTCCGATGCACTATTTCATGTTTACTGTGTCCCACGCACCCTCACATTGACGAATTAACGCAGAAATGGCGTCGCTATGACATACTATAGGAGCCATGCCTTCTGATTCCCAATCTAGTATTGTTTCCCCGGCAACGTAAGGGCTGTCTGCTAGGAGTGTATTATCTCTTTTCCGATGCACTATTTCATGTTTACTGTGTTCCACGTACCCTCACATTGACGAATTAACGCAGAGTTTGCGTCGCTATGACATACTATAGGAGCCATGCCTTCTGTTTCCCAATCTAGTATTGTATCCCCGGCAACGAAAGGGCTGTCTGCTAGTAGTAGATTATCTCTTTTCCGATGCACTATTTCATGTTTACTGTGTCCCACGCACCCTCACATTGACGAATTAACGCAGAAATGGCGTCGCTATGACACACTATAGGAGCCATGCCTTCTGTTTCCCAATCGAGTATTGTTTCCCCGGCAACGTAAGGGCTGTCTGCTAGGAGTGGATTATCTCTTTTCCGATGCACTATTTCATGTTTACTGTGTCCCACGTACCCTCACATTGACGAATTAACGCAGAAATGGCTTCGCTATGACATACTATAGGAGCCATGCCTTCTGTTTCAAAATCGAGTATTGTTTCCCCGGCAACGAAAGGGCTGTCTGCTAGGAGTGGATTATCTCTTTTCCGATGCACTATTTCATGTTTACTGGGTCCCACGTACCCTCACATTGACGAATTAACGCAGAGTTTGCGTCGCTATGACATACTATTGGAGTCATGCCTTCTGTTTCCCAATCTAGTATTGTATCCCCGGCAACGAAAGGGCTGTCTGCTAGGAGTGGATTATCTCTTTTCCGATGCACTATTTCATGTTTACTGTGTCCCACGCACCCTCACATTGACGAATTAACGCAGAAATGGCGTCGCTATGACATACTATAGGAGCCATGCCTTCTGGTTCCCAATCGAGTATTGTTTCCCCGGCAACGAAATGGCTGTCTGCTAGGAGTGGATTATCTCTTTTCCGATGCACTATTTCATGTTTACTGTGTCCCACGCACTCTCACATTGACGAATTAACGCAGAATTTGCGTCGCTATGACATACTATAGGAGCCATGCCTTCTGTTTCCCAATCGTGTATTGTTTCCCCGGCAACGAAAAGGCTGTCTGCTAGGAGTGGATTATCTCTTTTACGATGCACTATTTCATGTTTACTGTGTCCCACGCACCCTCACATTGACGAATTAACGCAGAAATGGCGTCGCTATGACACACTATAGGAGCCATGCCTTCTGTTTCCCAATCGAGTATTGTTTCCCCGGCAACGAAAGGGCTGTCTGCTAGGAGTGGATTATCTCTTTTCCGATGCACTATTTCATGTTTACTGTGTCCCACGCACCCTCACATTGACGAATTAACGCAGAAATGGCGTCGCTATGACATACTATAGGAGCCATGCCTTCTGTTTCCCAATCGAGTATTGTTTCCCCGGCAACGAAAGGGCTGTCTGCTAGGAGTGGATTATCTCTTTTCCGATCCACTATTTCATGTTTACTGTGTCCCACGCACCCTCACATTGACGAATTAACGCAGAAATGGCGTCGCTATGACATACTATAGGAGCCATGCCTTCTGTTTCCCAATCGAGTATTGTTTCCCCGGCAACGAAAGGGCTGTCTGCTAGGAGTGGATTATCTCTTTTACGATGCACTATTTCATGTTTACTGTGTCCCACGCACCCTCACATTGACGAATTAACGCAGAATTTACGTCGCTATGACATACTATAGGATCCATGCCTTCTGGTTCGAAATCGAGTATTGTTTCCACGGCAACGAAAGGGCTGTCTGCTAGGAGTGGATTATCTCTTTTACGATACACTATTTCATGCTTACTGTGTCCCACGCAGGATCACATTGACAAATTAACGCAGAATTTGCGTCCCTATGACATACTATATGAGCCGTGCCTTCTGGTTCCCAATCGAGTATTGTTTCCCCGGGAAAGGGCTGAATGCTAGGAGTGGATTTTCTCTTTTACGATGCACTATTTCATGTTTACTGTGTCCCACGCACCCTCACATTGACGAATTAACGCAGAATTTGCGTCGCTATGACATACTATAGGAGCCATGCCTTCTGGTTCCCAATCGAGTATTGTTTCCCCGGCAACGAAAGGGCTGTCTGCTAGGAGTGGATTATCTCTTTTCCGATGTACTATTTCATATTTACTGTGTCCCACGTACCCTCACATTGACGAATTAACGCAGAAATGGCGTCGCTATGACATACTATAGGAGCCATGCCTTCTGGTTCCCAATCGAGTATTGTTTCCCCGGCAACGAAAGGGCTGTCTGCTAGGAGTGGGTTATCTCTTTTACGATGCACTATTTCATGTTTACTGTGTCCCACGCATGATCACATTGACGAATTAACCCAGAATTTGCGTCGCTATGACATACTATAGGAGCCATGCCTTCTGGTTCCCAATCGAGTATTGTTTCCCCGCCAACGAAAGGGCTGAATGCTAGGAGTGGATTATCTGTTTTACGATGCACTATTTCATGTTTACTGTGTCCCACGCACCCTCACATTGACGAATTAACGCAGAATTTACGTCGCTATGACATACTATAGGAGCCATGCCTTCTGGTTCCCAATCGAGTATTGTTTCCCCGGCAACGAAAGGGCTGTCTGCTAGGAGTGGATTATCTCTTTTACGATGCACTATTTCATGTTTACTGTGTCCCACGCAGGATCACATTGACGAATTAACGCAGAATTTGCGTCGCTATGACATACTATAGGAGCCATGCCTTGTGGTTCCCAATCGAGTATTGTTTCCCCGGCAACGAAAGGGCTGTCTGCTAGGAGTGGATTATCTCTTTTCCGATGCACTATTTCATGTTTACTGTGTCCCACGCACCCTCACATTGACGAATTAACGCAGAAATGGCGTCGCTATGACATACTATAGGAGCCATGCCTTCTGGTTCCCAACCGAGTATTGTTTCCCCGGCAACGAAAAGGGCTGAATGCTAGGAGTGGATTATCTCTTTTACGATGCACTATTTCATGTTTACTGTGTCCCACGCAGGATCACATTGACGAATTAACGCAGAATTTTCGTCGCTATGACATACAATAGGAGCCATGCCTTCTGGTTCCCAATCGAGTATTGTTTCCCCGGCAACGAAAGGGCTGAATGCTAGGAGTGGATTATCTCTTTTCCGATGTACTATTTCATGTTTACTGTGTCCCACGCACCCTCACATTGACGAATTAACGCAGAATTTACGTCGCTATGACATACTATAGGAGCCATGCCTTCTGGTTCCCAATCGAGTATTGTTTCCCCGGCAACGAAAGGGCTGTCTGCTAGAAGTAAATTATCTCTTTTACGATGCACTATTTCATGTTTACTATGTCCCACGCAGGATCACATTGACGAATTAACGCAGAAATGGCGTCGCTATGACATACTATAGGAGCCATGCCTTCTGGTTCCCAATCGAGTATTGTTTCCCTGGCAACGAAAGGGCTGAATGCTAGGAGTGGATTATCTCTTTTCCGATGTACTATTTCATGTTTACTGTGTCCCACGCACCCTCACATTGACGAATTAACGCAGAATTTACGTCGCTATGACATACTATAGGAGCCATGCCTTCTGGTTCCCAATCGAGTATTGTTTCCCGGCAACGAAAGGGCTGTCTGCTAGGAGTGGATTATCTCTTTTACGATGCACTATTTCATGTTTACTGTGTCCCACGCACCCTCACATTGACGAATTAACGCAGAATTTGCGTCGCTATGACATACTATAGGAGCCATGCCTTCTGGTTCCCAATCGAGTATTGTTTCCCCGGCAACGAAAGGGCTGAATGCTAGGAGTGGATTATCTCTTTTCCGATGCACTATTTCATGTTTACTGTGTCCCACGCACCCTCACATTGACGAATTAACGCAGAATTTGCGTCGTTATGACATACTATAGGAGCCATGCCTTCTGGTTCCCAATCGAGTATTGTTTCCCCGGCAACGAAAATGCTGAATGCTAGGAGTGGATTATCTCTTTTGCGATGCACTATTTCATGTTTACTGTGTCCCACGCAGGATCACATTGACGAATTAACGCAGAATTTGCGTCGCTATGACATACTATAGGAGCCATGCCTTCTGCTTCCCAATCGAGTATTGTTTCCCCGGCAACGAAAGGGCTGTCTGCTAGGAGTGGATTATCTCTTTTCCGAAGTACTATTTCATGTTTACTGTGTCCCACGCACCCTCACATTGACGAATTAACGCGGAAATGGCGTCGCTATGACATACTATAGGAGCCATGCCTTCTGTTTCCCAATCGAGTATTGTTTCCCCGGCAACGAAAGGGCTGTCTGCTAGGAGTGGATTATCTCTTTTCCGATGTACTATTTCATGTTTACTGTGTCCCACGCACCCTCACATTGACGAATTAACGCAGAATTTACGTCGCTATGACATACTATAGGAGCCATGCCTTCTGGTTCCCAATCGAGTATTGTTTCCCCGGCAACGAAAGGGCTGAATGCTAGGAGTGGATTTTATCTTTTACGATGCACTATTTCATGTTTACTGTGTCCCACGCAGCCTCACATTGACGAATTAACGCAGAATTTGCGTCGCTATGACATACTATATGAGCCATGCCTTCTGTTTCCCAATCGAGTATTGTTTCCCGGCAACGAAAGGGCTGTCTGCTAGGAGTGGATTATCTCTATTCCGATGCACTATTTCATGTTTACTGTGTCCCACGCACCCTCACATTGACGAATTACGCAGAATTTGCGTCGCTATGACATACTATAGGAGCCATGCCTTCTGGTTCCCAATCGAGTATTGTTTCCCCGGCAACGAAAGGGCTGAATGCTAGGAGTGGATTATCTCTTTTCCGATGTACTATTTCATGTTTACTGTGTCCCACACACCCTCACATTGACGAATTAACGCAGAATTTACGTCGCTATGACATACTATAGGAGCCATGCCTTCTGGTTCCCAATCGAGTATTGTTTCCCCGGCAACGAAAGGGCTGTCTGCTAGGAATAGATTATCTCTTTTACGATGCACTATTTCATGTTTACTGTGTCCCACGCACCCTCACATTGACGAATTAACGCAGAAATGGCGTCGCTATGACATACTATAGGAGCCATGCCTTCTGTTTCCCAATCGAGTATTGTTTCCCCGGCAACGAAAGGGCTGTCTGCTAGGAGTGGTTTATCTCTTTTCCCATGCACTATTTCATGTTTACTGTGTCCCACGCACCCTCACATTGACGAATTAACGCAGAAATGGCGTCGCTATGACATACTATAGGAGCCATGCCTTCTGTTTCCCAATCGAGTATTGTTTCCCCGGCAACGAAAGGGCTGTCTGCTAGGAGTGGATTATCTCTTTTACGATGCACTATTTCAGGTTTACTGTGTCCCACGCACCCTCACATTGACGATTTAACGCAGAATTTACGTCGCTATGACATACTATAGGATCCATGCCTTCTGGTTCCCAATCGAGTATTGTTTCCCCGGCAACGAAAGGGCTGTCTGCTAGGAGTGGATTATCTCTTTTACGATACACTATTTCATGTTTACTGTGTCCCACGCAGGATCACATTGACAAATTAACGCAGAATTTGCGTCGCTATGACATACTATATGAGCCGTGCCTTCTGGTTCCCAATCGAGTATTGTTTCCCCGGGAAAGGGCTGAATGCTAGGAGTGGATTTTCTCTTTTACGATGCACTATTTCATGTTTACTGTGTCCCACGCACCCTCACATTGACGAATTAACGCAGAATTTGCGTCGCTATGACATACTATAGGAGCCATGCCTTCTGGTTCCCAATCGAGTATTGTTTGCCCGGCAACGAAAGGGCTGTCTGCGAGGAGTGGATTATCTCTTTTCCGATGTACTATTTCATGTTTACTGTGTCCCACGTACCCTCACATTGACGAATTAACGCAGAAATGGCGTCGCTATGACATACTATAGGAGCCATGCCTTCTGTTTCCCAATCGAGTATTGTTTCCCTGGCAACGAAAGGGCTGTCTGCTAGGAGTGGATTATCTCTTTTCCGATGTACTATTTCATGTTTACTGTGTCCCACGCACCCTCACATTGACGAATTAACGCAGAATTTACGTCGCTATGACATACTATAGGAGCCATGCCTTCTGGTTCCCAATCGAGTATTGTTTCCCCGGCAACGAAAGGGCTGTCTGCTAGGAGTGGATTATCTCTTTTACGATGCACTATTTCATGTTTACTGTGTCCCACGCAGGATCACATTGACGAATTAACGCAGAATTTGCGTCGCTATGACATACTATAGGAGCCATGCCTTCTGGTTCCCAATCGAGTATTGTTTCCCCGGCAACGAAAGGGCTGAATGCTAGGAGTGGATTTTATCTTTTACGATGCACTATTTCATGTTTACTGTGTCCCACGCAGCCTCACATTGACGAATTAACGCAGAATTTGCGTCGCTATGACATACAATAGGAGCCATGCCTTCTGGTTCCCAATCGAGTATTGTTTCCCCGGCAACGAAAGGGCTGAATGCTAGGAGTGGATTTTATCTTTTACGATGCACTATTTCATGTTTTCTGTGTCCCACGCAGCCTCACATTGACGAATTAACGCAGAATTTGCGTCGCTATGACATACTATAGGAGCCATGCCTTCTGGTTCCCAATCGAGTATTGTTTCCCCGGCAACGAAAGGGCTGTCTGCTAGGAGTGGATTATCTCTTTTACGATGCACTATTTCATGTTTACTGTGTCCAACGCACCCTCACATTTACGAATTAACGCAGAATTTGCGTCGCTATGACATACTATAGGAGCCATGCCTTCTGGTTCCCAATCGAGTATTGTTTCCCCGGCAACGAAAGGGCTGTCTGCTAGGAGTGGATTATCTCTTTTACAATGCACTATTTCATGTTTACTGTGTCCCACGCACCCTCACATTGACGAATTAACGCAGAATTTGCGTCGCTATGACATACTATAGGAGCCATGCCTTCTGGTTCCCAATCGAGTATTGTTGCCCCGGCAACGAAAGGGCTGTCTGCTAGGAGTGGATTATCTCTATTCCGATGCACTATTTCATGTTTACTGTGTCCCACGCACCCTCACATTGACGAATTACGCAGAATTTGCGTCGCTATGACATACTATAGGAGCCATGCCTTCTGGTTCCCAATCGAGTATTGTTTCCCCGGCAACGAAAGGGCTGAATGCTAGGAGTGGATTATCTCTTTTCCGATGTACTATTTCATGTTTACTGTGTCCCACACACCCTCACATTGACGAATTAACGCAGAATTTACGTCGCTATGACATACTATAGGAGCCATGCCTTCTGGTTCCCAATCGAGTATTATTTCCCCGGCAACGAAAGGGCTGTCTGCTAGGAATAGATTATATCTATTACGATGCACTATTTCATGTTTACTGTGTCCCACGCAGGATCACATTGACGAATTAACGCAGAAATGGCATCGCTATGACATACTATAGGAGCCATGCCTTCTGGTTCCCAATCGAGTATTGTTTCCCTGGCAACGAAAGGGCTGAATGCTAGGAGTGGATTATCTCTTTTCCGATGTACTATTTCATGTTTACTGTGTCCCACGCACCCTCACATTGACGAATTAACGCAGAATTTACGTCGCTATGACATACTATAGGAGCCATGCCTTCTGGTTCCCAATCGAGTATTGTTTCCCCGGCAACGAAAGGGCTGTCTGCTAGGAGTGGATTATCTCTTTTACGATGCACTATTTCATGTTTACTGTGTCCCACGCAGGATCACATTGACGAATTAACGCAGAATTTGCGTCGTTATGACATACTATAGGTGCCATGCCTTCTGGTTCCCAATCGAGTATTGTTTCCCCGGCAACGAAAGGGCTGAATGCTAGGAGTGGATTATCTCTTTTACGATGCACTATTTCATGTTTACTGTGTCCCACGCAGGATCACATTGACGAATTAACGCAGAATTTGCGTCGCTATGACATACTATAGGAGCCATGCCTTCTGGTTCCCAATCGAGTATTGTTTCCCCGGCAACGAAAATGCTGTCTGCTAGGAGTGGATTATCTCTTTTCCGATGTACTATTTCATGTTTACTGTGTCCCACGCACCCTCACATTGACGAATTAACGCAGAAATGGCGTCGCTATGACATACTATAGGAGCCATGCCTTCTGGTTCCCAATCGAGTATTGTTTCCCCGGCAACGGAAGGGCTGTCTGCTAGGAGTGGATTATCTCTTTTCCGATGTACTATTTCATGTTTACTGTGTCCCACGCACCCTCACATTGACGAATTAACGCAGAATTTACGTCGCTATGACATACTATAGGAGCCATGCCTTCTGGTTCCCAATCGAGTATTGTTTCCCCGGCAACGAAAGGGCTGTCTGCTAGGAGTGGATTATCTCTTTTCCGATGTACTATTTCATATTTACTGTGTCCCACGTACCCTCACATTGACGAATTAACGCAGAAATGGCGTCGCTATGACATACTATAGGAGCCATGCCTTCTGGTTCCCAATCGAGTATTGTTTCCCCGGCAACGAAAGGGCTGTCTGCTAGGAGTGGGTTATCTCTTTTACGATGCACTATTTCATGTTTACTGTGTCCCACGCATGATCACATTGACGAATTAACCCAGAATTTGCGTCGCTATGACATACTATAGGAGCCATGCCTTCTGGTTCCCAATCGAGTATTGTTGCCCCGGCAACGAAAGGGCTGAATGCTAGGAGTGGATTATCTGTTTTACGATGCACTATTTCATGTTTACTGTGTCCCACGCACCCTCACATTGACGAATTAACGCAGAATTTACGTCGCTATGACATACTATAGGAGCCATGCCTTCTGGTTCCCAATCGAGTATTGTTTCCCCGGCAACGAAAGGGCTGTCTGCTAGGAGTGGATTATCTCTTTTACGATGCACTATTTCATGTTTACTGTGTCCCACGCAGGATCACATTGACGAATTAACGCAGAATTTGCGTCGCTATGACATACAATAGGAGCCATGCCTTCTGGTTCCCAATCGAGTATTGTTTCCCCGGCAACGAAAGGGCTGAATGCTAGGAGTGGATTATCTCTTTTCCGATGTACTATTTCATGTTTACTGTGTCCCACGCACCCTCACATTGACGAATTAACGCAGAATTTACGTCGCTATGACATACTATAGGAGCCATGCCTTCTGGTTCCCAATCGAGTATTGTTTCCCCGGCAACGAAAGGGCTGTCTGCTAGAAGTAAATTATCTCTTTTACGATGCACTATTTCATGTTTACTGTGTCCCACGCAGGATCACGTTGACGAATTAACGCAGAAATGGCGTCGCTATGACATACTATAGGAGCCATGCCTTCTGGTTCCCAATCGAGTATTGTTTCCCTGGCAACTAAAGGGCTGAATGCTAGGAGTGGATGATCTCTTTTCCAATGTACTATTTCATGTTTACTTTGTCCCACGCACCCTCACATTGACGAATTAACGCAGAATTTACGTCGCTATGACATACTATAGGAGCCATGCCTTCTGGTTCCCCATCGAGTATTGTTTCCCCGGCAACGAAAGGGCTGTCTGCTAGGAGTGGATTATCTCTTTTACGATGCACTATTTCATGTTTACTGTGTCCCACGCAGCCTCACATTGACGAATTAACGCAGAATTTGCGTCGCTATGACATACTATAGGAGCCATGCCTTCTGGTTCCCAATCGAGTATTGTTTCCCCGGCAACGAAAGGGCTGAATGCCAGGAGTGGATTTTATCTTTTACGATGCACTATTTCATGTTTTCTGTGTCCCACGCAGCATCACATTGACGAATTAACGCAGAATTTGCGTCGCTATGACATACTGTAGGAGCCATGCCTTCTGGTTCCCAATCGAGTATTGTTTCCCCGGCAACGAAAGGGCTGTCTGCTAGGAGTGGATTATCTCTTTTACGATGCACTATTTCATGTTTACTGTGTCCCACGCACCCTCACATTGACGAATTAACGCAGAATTTGCGTCGCTATGACATACTATTGGAGCCATGCCTTCTGGTTCCCAATCGAGTATTGTTTCCCCGGCAACGAAAGGGCTGTCTGCTAGGAGTGGATTATCTCTTTTACAATGCACTATTTCATGTTTACTGTGTCCCACGCACCCTCACATTGACGAATTAACGCAGAATTTGCGTCGCTATGACATACTATAGGAGCCATGCCTTCTGTTTCCCAATCGAGTATTGTTTCCCCGGCAACGAAAGGGCTGTCTGCTAGGAGAGGATTATCTCTATTCCGATGCACTATTTCATGTTTACTGTGTCCCACGCACCCTCACATTGACGAATTACGCAGAATTTGCGTCGCTATGACATACTATAGGAGCCATGCCTTCTGGTTCCCAATCGAGTATTGTTTCCCCGGCAACGAAAGGGCTGTCTGCTAGGAGTGGATTATCTCTTTTACGATGCACTATTTCATGTTTACTGTGTCCCACGCACCCTCACATTGACGAATTAACGCAGAAATGGCGTCGCTATGACATACTATAGGAGCCATGCCTTCTGTTTCCCAATCGAGTATTGTTTCCCCGGCAACGAAAGGGCTGTCTGCTAGAAGTCAATTATCTCTTTTACGATGCACTATTTCATGTTTACTGTGTCCCACGCAGGATCACATTGACGAATTAACGCAGAAATGGCGTCGCTATGACATACTATAGGAGCCATGCCTTCTGGTTCCCAATCGAGTATTGTTTCCCTGGCAACTAAAGGGCTGAATGCTAGGAGTGGATGATCTCTTTTCCGATGTACTATTTCATGTTTATTGTGTCCCACGCACCCTCACATTGACGAATTAACGCAGAATTTACGTCGCTATGACATACTATAGGAGCCATGCCTTCTGGTTCCCAATCGAGTATTGTTTCCCCGGCAACGAAAGGGCTGTCTGCTAGGAGTGGATTATCTCTTATACGATGCACTATTTCATGTTTACTGTGTCCCACGCAGCCTCACATTGACGAATTAACGCAGAATTTGCGTCGCTATGACATACTATAGGAGCCATGCCTTCTGGTTCCCAATCGAGTATTGTTTCCCCGGCAACGAAAGGGCTGAATGCCAGGAGTGGATTTTATCTTTTACGATGCACTATTTCATGTTTTCTGTGTCCCACGCAGCCTCACATTGACGAATTAACGCAGAATTTGCGTCGCTATGACATACTGTAGGAGCCATGCCTTCTGGTTCCCAATCGAGTATTGTTTCCCCGGCAACGAAAGGGCTGTCTGCTAGGAGTGGATTATCTCTTTTACGATGCACTATTTCATGTTTACTGTGTCCCACGCACCCTCACATTGACGAATTAACGCAGAATTTGCGTCGCTATGACATACTATATGAGCCATGCCTTCTGGTTCCCAATCGAGTATTGTTTCCCCGGCAACGAAAGGGCTGTCTGCTAGGAGTGGATTATCTCTTTTACAATGCACTATTTCATGTTTACTGTGTCCCACGCACCCTCACATTGACGAATTAACGCAGAATTTGCGTCGCTATGACATACTATAGGAGCCATGCCTTCTGTTTCCCAATCGAGTATTGTTTCCCCGGCAACGAAAGGGCTGTCTGCTAGGAGAGGATTATCTCTATTCCGATGCACTATTTCATGTTTACTGTGTCCCACGCACCCTCACATTGACGAATTACGCAGAATTTGCGTCGCTATGACATACTATAGGAGCCATGCCTTCTGGTTCCCAATCGAGTATTGTTTCCCCGGCAACGAAAGGGCTGTCTGCTAGGAGTGGATTATCTCTTTTACGATGCACTATTTCATGTTTACTGTGTCCCACGCACCCTCACATTGACGAATTAACGCAGAATTTGCGTCGCTATGACATACTATAGGAGCCATGCCTTCTGGTTCCCAATCGAGTATTGTTTCCCCGGCAACGAAAGGGCTGTCTGCTAGGAGTGGATTATCTCTTTTACAATGCACTATTTCATGTTTACTGTGTCCCACGCAGGATCACATTGACGAATTAACGCAGAAATGGCGTCGCTATGACATACTATAGGAGCCATGCCTTCTGGTTCCCAATCGAGTATTGTTTCCCCGGCAACGAAAGGTCTGTCTGCTAGGAGTGGATTATCTCTATTCCGATGCACTATTTCATGTTTACTGTGTCCCACGCACCCTCACATTGACGAATTACGCAGAATTTGCGTCGCTATGACATACTATAGGAGCCATGCCTTCTGGTTCCCAATCGAGTATTGTTTCCCCGGCAACGAAAGGGCTGAATGCTAGGAGTGGATTATCTCTTTTCCGACGTACTATTTCATGTTTACTGTGTCCCACACACCCTCACATTGACGAATTAACGCAGAATTTACGTCGCTATGACATACTATAGGAGCCATGCCTTCTGGTTCCCAATCGAGTATTGTTTCCCCGGCAACGAAAGGGCTGTCTGCTAGGAATAGATTATCTCTTTTACGATGCACTATTTCATGTTTACTGTGTCCCACGCAGGATCACATTGACGAATTAACGCAGAAATGGCGTCGCTATGACATACTATAGGAGCCATGCCTTCTGGTTCCCAATCGAGTATTGTTTCCCTGGCAACGAAAGGGCTGAATGCTAGGAGTGGATTATCTCTTTTCCGATGCACTATTTCATGTTTACTGTGTCCCACGCACCCTCACATTGACGAATTAACGCAGAAATGGCGTCGCTATGACATACTATATGAGCCGTGTCTTCTGGTTCCCAATCGAGTATTGTTTCCCCGGGAAAGGGCTGAATGCTAGGAGTGGATTTTCTCTTTTACGATGCACTATTTCATGTTTACTGTGTCCCACGCACCCTCACATTGACGAAGTAACGCAGAATTTGCGTCGCTATGACATACTATAGGAGCCATGCCTTCTGGTTCCCAATCGAGTATTGTTTCCCCGGCAACGAAAGGGCTGTCTGCTAGGAGTGGATTATCTCTTTTCCGATGTACTATGTCATATTTACTGTGTCCCACGTACCCTCACATTGACGAATTAACGCAGAAATGGCGTCGCTATGACATACTATAGGAGCCATGCCTTCTGGTTCCCAATCGAGTATTGTTTCCCCGGCAACGAAAGGGCTGTCTGCTAGGAGTGGGTTATCTCTTTCACGATGCACTATTTCATGTTTACTGTGTCCCACGCATGATCACATTGACGAATTAACCCAGAATTTGCGTCGCTATGACATACAATAGGAGCCATGCCTTCTGGTTCCCAATCGAGTATTGTTTCCCCGGCAACGAAAGGGCTGAATTCTAGGAGTGGATTATCTGTTTTACGATGCACTATTTCATGTTTACTGTGTCCCACGCACCCTCTCATTGACGAATTAACGCAGAATTTACGTCGCTATGACATACTATAGGAGCCATGCTTTCTGGTTCCCAATCGAGTATTGTTTCCCCGGTAACGAAAGGGCTGTCTGCTAGGAGTGGATTATCTCTTTTACGATGCACTATTTCATGTTTACTGTGTCCCACGCACCCTCACATTGTCGAATTAACGCAGAATTTGCGTCGCTATGACATACTATAGGAGCCATGCCTTGTGGTTCCCAATCGAGTATTGTTTCCCCGGCAACGAAAGGGCTGTCTGCTAGGAATGGATTATCTCTTTTACGATGCACTATTTCATGTTTACTGTGTCCCACGCACCCTCACTTTGACGAATTAACGCAGAAATGGCGTCGCTATGACATACTATAGGAGCCATGCCTTCTGGTTCCCAACCGAGTATTGTTTCCCCGGCAACGAAAGGGCTGAATGCTAGGAGTGGATTATCTCTTTTACGATGCACTATTTCATGTTTACTGTGTCCCACGCAGGATCACATTGACGAATTAACGCAGAATTTGCGTCGCTATGACATACAATAGGAGCCATGCCTTCTGGTTCCCAATCGAGTATTATTTCCCCGGTAACGAAAGGGCTGAATGCTAGGAGTGGATTATCTCTTTTCCGATGTACTATTTCATGTTTACTGTGTCCCACGCACCCTCACATTGACGAATTAACGCAGAATTTACGTCGCTATGACATACTATAGGAGCCATGCCTTCTGGTTCCCAATCGAGTATTGTTTCCCCGGCAACGAAAGGGCTGTCTGCTAGAAGTAAATTATCTCTTTTACGATGCACTATTTCATGTTTACTGTGTCCCACGCAGGATCACATTGACGAATTAACGCAGAAATGGCGTCGCTATGACATACTATAGGAGCCATGCCTTCTGGTTCCCAATCGAGTATTGTTTCCCTGGCAACGAAAGGGCTGAATGCTAGGAGTGGATTATCTCTTTTCCGATGTACTATTTCATGTTTACTGTGTCCCACGCACCCTCACATTGACGAATTAACGCAGAATTTACGTCGCTATGACATACTATAGGAGCCATGCCTTCTGGTTCCCAATCGAGTATTGTTTCCCCGGCAACGAAAGGGCTGTCTGCTAGGAGTGGATTATCTCTTTTACGATGCACTATTTCATGTTTACTGTGTCCCACGCAGCCTCACATTGACGAATTAACGCAGAATTTGCGTCGCTATGACATACTATAGGAGCCATGCCTTCTGGTTCCCAATCGAGTATTGTTTCCCCGGCAACGAAAGGGCTGAATGCTAGGAGTGGATTATCTCTTTTCCGATGCACTATTTCATGTTTACTGTGTCCCACGCACCCTCACATTGACGAATTAACGCAGAATTTGCGTCGTTATGACATACTATAGGAGCCATGCCTTCTGGTTCCCAATCGAGTATTGTTTCCCCGGCAACGAAAGGGCTGAATGCTAGGAGTGGATTATCTCTTTTCCGATGCACTATTTCATGTTTACTGTGTCCCACGCAGGATCACATTGACGAATTAACGCAGAATTTGCGTCGCTATGACATACTATAGGAGCCATGCCTTCTGGTTCCCAATCGAGTATTGTTTCCCCGGCAACGAAAGGGCTGTCTGCTAGGAGTGGATTATCTCTTTTCCGATGTACTATTTCATGTTTACTGTGTCCCACGCACCCTCACATTGACGAATTAACGCAGAAATGGCGTCGCTATGACATTCTATAGGAGCCATGCCTTCTGTTTCCCAATCGAGTATTGTTTCCCCGGCAACGAAAGGGCTGTCTGCTAGGAGTGGATTATCTCTTTTCCGATGTACTATTTCATGTTTACTGTGTCCCACGCACCCTCACATTGACGAATTAACGCAGAATTTTCGTCGCTATGACATACTATAGGAGCCATGCCTTCTGGTTCCCATTCGAGTATTGTTTCCCCGGCAACGAAAGGGCTGTCTGCTAGGAGTGGATTATCTCTTTTACGATGCACTATTTCATGTTTACTGTGTCCCACGCAGGATCACATTGACGAATTAACGCAGAATTTGCGTCGCTATGACATACTATAGGAGCCATGCCTTCTGGTTCCCAATCGAGTATTGTTTCCCCGGCAACGAAAGGGCTGAATGCTAGGAGTGGATTTTATCTTTTACGATGCACTATTTCATGTTTACTGTGTCCCACGCAGCCTCACATTGACGAATTAACGCAGAATTTGCGTCGCTATGACATACTATAGGAGCCATGCCTTCTGGTTCCCAATCGAGTATTGTTTCCCCGGCAACGAAATGGCTGAATGCTAGGAGTGGATTTTATCTTTTACGATGCACTATTTCATGTTTTCTGTGTCCCACGCAGCCTCACATTGACGAATTAACGCAGAATTTGCGTCGCTATGACATACTATAGGAGCCATGTCTTCTGGTTCCCAATCGAGTATTGTTTCCCCGGCAACGAAAGGGCTGTCTGCTAGGAGTGGAATATCTCTTTTACGATGCACTATTTCATGTTTACTGTGTCCCACGCAGGATCACATTGACGAATTAACGCAGAATTTGCGTCGCTATGACATACTATAGGAGCCATGCCTTCTGGTTCCCAATCGAGTATTGTTTCCCCGGCAACGAAAGGGCTGAATGCTAGGAGTGGATTTTATCTTTTACGATGCACTATTTCATGTTTACTGTGTCCCACGCAGCCTCACATTGACGAATTAACGCAGAATTTGCGTCGCTATGACATACTATAGGAGCCATGCCTTCTGTTTCCCAATTGAGTATTGTTTCCCTGGCAACGAAAGGGCTGAATGCTAGGAGTGGATTATCTCTTTTCCGATGTACTATTTCATGTTTACTGTGTCCCACGCACCCTCACATTGACAAATTAACGCAGAATTTACGTCGCTATGACATACTATAGGAGCCATGCCTTCTGGTTCCCAATCGAGTATTGTTTCCCCGGCAACGAAAGGGCTGTCTGCTAGGAGTGGATTATCTCTTTTACGATGCACTATTTCATGTTTACTGTGTCCCACGCACCCTCACATTGACGAATTAACGCAGAATTTGCGTCGCTATGACATACTATAGGAGCCATGCCTTCTGGTTCCCAATCGAGTATTGTTTCCCCGGCAACGAAAGGGCTGAATGCTAGGAGTGGATTATCTCTTTTCCGATGCACTATTTCATGTTTACTGTGTCCCACGCACCCTCACATTGACGAATTAACGCAGAATTTGCGTCGTTATGACATACTATAGGAGCCATGCCTTCTGGTTCCCAATCTAGTATTGTTTCCCCGGCAACGAAAGGGCTGAATGCTAGGAGTGGATTATCTCTTTTCCGATGCACTATTTCATGTTTACTGTGTCCCACGCACCCTCACATTGACGAATTAACGCAGTATTTACGTCGCTATGACATACTATAGGAGCCATGCCCTCTGGTTCCCAATCGAGTATTGTTTCCCCGGCAACGAAAGGGCTGTCTGCTAGAAGTAAATTATCTCTTTTACGATGCACTATTTCATGTTTACTGTGTCCCACGCAGGATCACATTGACGAATTAACGCAGAAATGGCGTCGCTATGACATACTATAGGAGCCATGCCTTCTGGTTCCCAATCGAGTATTGTTTCCCTGGCAACGAAAGGGCTGAATGCTAGGAGTGGATTATCTCTTTTCCGATGTACTATTTCATGTTTACTGTGTCCCACGCACCCTCACATTGACGAATTAACGCAGAATTTACGTCGCTATGACATACTATAGGAGCCATGCCTTCTGGTTCCCAATCGAGTATTGTTTCCCCGGCAACGAAAGGGCTGTCTGCTAGGAGTGGATTATCTCTTTTACGATGCACTATTTCATGTTTACTGTGTCCCACGCACCCTCACATTGACGAATTAACGCAGAATTTGCGTCGCTATGACATACTATAGGAGCCATGCCTTCTGGTTCCCAATCGAGTATTGTTTCCCCAGCAACGAAAGGGCTGAATGCTAGGAGTGGATTATCTCTTTTCCGATCCACTATTTCATGTTTACTGTGTCCCACGCACCCTCACATTGACGAATTAACGCAGAATTTGCGTCGTTATGACATACTATAGGAGCCATGCCTTCTGGTTCCCAATCGAGTATTGTTTCCCCGGCAACGAAAGGGCTGAATGCTAGGAGTGGATTATCTCTTTTCCGATGCACTATTTCATGTTTACTGTGTCCCACGCAGGATCACATTGACGAATTAACGCAGAATTTGCGTCGCTATGACATACTATAGGAGCCATGCCTTCTGGTTCCCAATCGAGTATTGTTTCCCCGGCAACGAAAGGGCTGTCTGCTAGGAGTGGATTATCTCTTTTCCGATGTACTATTTCATGTTTACTGTGTCCCACGCACCCTCACATTGACGAATTAACGCAGAAATGGCGTCGCTATGACATACTATAGGAGCCATGCCTTCTGTTTCCCAATCGAGTATTGTTTCCGCGGCAACGAAAGGGCTGTCTGCTAGGAGTGGATTATCTCTTTTCCGATGTACTATTTCATGTGTACTGTGTCCCACGCACCCTCACATTGACGAATTAACGCAAAATTTACGTCGCTATGACATACTATAGGAGCCATGCCTTCTGGTTCCCAATCGAGTATTGTTTCCCCGGCAACGAAAGGGCTGTCTGCTAGGAGTGGATTATCTCTTTTACGATGCACTATTTCATGTTTACTGTGTCCCACGCACCCTCACATTGACGAATTAACGCAGAATTTGCGTCGCTATGACATACTATAGGAGCCATGCCTTCTGGTTCCCAATCGAGTATTGTTTCCCCGGCAACGAAAGGGCTGAATGCTAGGAGTGGATTTTATCTTTTACGATGCACTATTTCATGTTTACTGTGTCCCACGCAGCCTCACATTGACGAATTAACGCAGAATTTGCGTCGCTATGACATACTATAGGAGCCATGCCTTCTGGTTCCCAATCGAGTATTGTTTCCCCGGCAACGAAATGGCTGAATGCTAGGAGTGGATTTTATCTTTTACGATGCACTATTTCATGTTTTCTGTGTCCCACGCAGCCTCACATTGACGAATTAACGCAGAATTTGCGTCGCTATGACATACTATAGGAGCCATGCCTTCTGGTTCCCAATCGAGTATTGTTTCCCCGGCAACGAAAGGGCTGTCTGCTAGGAGTGGATTATCTCTTTTACGATGCACTATTTCATGTTTACTGTGTCCCACGCAGGATCACATTGACGAATTAACGCAGAATTTGCGTCGCTATGACATACTATAGGAGCCATGCCTTCTGGTTCCCAATCGAGTATTGTTTCCCCGGCAACGAAAGGGCTGAATGCTAGGAGTGGATTTTATCTTTTACGATGCACTATTTCATGTTTACTGTGTCCCACGCAGCCTCACATTGACGAATTAACGCAGAATTTGCGTCGCTATGACATACTATAGGAGCCATGCCTTCTGGTTCCCAATCGAGTATTGTTTCCCCGGCAACGAAAGGGCTGAATGCTAGGAGTGGATTTTATCTTTTACGATGCACTATTTCATGTTTTCTGTGTCCCACGCAGCCTCACATTGACGAATTAACGCAGAATTTGCGTCGCTATGACATACTATAGGAGCCATGCCTTCTGGTTCCCAATCGAGTATTGTTTCCCCGGCAACGAAAGGGCTGTCTGCTAGGAGTGGATTATCTCTTTTACGATGCACTATTTCATGTTTACTGTGTCCCACGCAGGATCACATTGACGAATTAACGCAGAATTTTCGTCGCTGTGACATACTATAGGAGCCATGCCATCTGGTTCCCAATCGAGTATTGTTTCCCCGGCAACGAAAGGGCTGTCTGCTAGGAGTGGATTATCTCTTTTACGATGCACTATTTCATGTTTACTGTGTCCCACGCAGGATCACATTGACGAATTAACGCAGAATTTGCGTCGCTATGACATACTATAGGAGCCATGCCTTCTGGTTCCCAATCGAATATTGTTTCCGCGGCAACGAAAGGGCTGTCTGCTAGGAGTGGATTATCTCTTTTACGATGCACTATTTCATGTTTACTGTGTCCCACGTACCCTCACATTGACGAATTAACGCAGAATTTGCGTCGCTATGACATATTATAGGAGCCAAGCCTTCTGGTTCCCAATTGAGTATTGTTTCCCCGGCAACGAAAGGGCTGTCTGCTAGTAGTGGATTATCTCTTTTACGATGCACTATTTCATGTTTACTGTGTCCCACGCACCCTCACATTGACGAATTAACGCAGAAATGGCGTCGCTATGACATACTATAGGAGCCATGCCTTCTGTTTCCCAATCGAGTATTGTTTCCCCGGCAACGAAAGGGCTGTCTGCTAGGAGTGGATTATCTCTTTTCCGATGTACTATTTCATGTTTACTGTGTCCCACGCACCCTCACATTGACGAATTAACGCAGAATTTACGTCGCTATGACATACTATAGGAGCCATGCCTTCTGGTTCCCGATCGAGTATTGTTTCCCCGGCAACGAAAGGGCTGAATGCTAGGAGTGGATTTTATCTTTTACGATGCACTATTTCATGTTTACTGTGTCCCACGCAGCCTCACATTGACGAATTAACGCAGAATTTGCGTCGCTATGACATACTATAGGAGCCATGCCTTCTGGTTCCCAATCGAGTATTGTTTCCCCGGCAACGAAATGGCTGAATGCTAGGAGTGGATTTTATCTTTTACGATGCACTATTTCATGTTTTCTGTGTCCCACGCAGCCTCACATTGACGAATTAACGCAGAATTTGCGTCGCTATGACATACTATAGGAGCCATGCCTTCTGGTTCCCAATCGAGTATTGTTTCCCCGGCAACGAAAGGGCTGTCTGCTAGGAGTGGATTATCTCTTTTACGATGCACTATTTCATGTTTACTGTGTCCCACGCAGGATCACATTGACGAATTAACGCAGAATTTGCGTCGCTATGACATACTATAGGAGCCATGCCTTCTGGTTCCCAATCGAGTATTGTTTCCCCGGCAACGAAAGGGCTGAATGCTAGGAGTGGATTTTATCTTTTACGATGCACTATTTCATGTTTACTGTGTCCCACGCAGCCTCACATTGACGAATTAACGCAGAATTTGCGTCGCTATGACATACTATAGGAGCCATGCCTTCTGGTTCCCAATCGAGTATTGTTTCCCCGGCAACGAAAGGGCTGAATGCTAGGAGTGGATTTTATCTTTTACGATGCACTATTTCATGTTTTCTGTGTCCCACGCAGCCTCACATTGACGAATTAACGCAGAATTTGCGTCGCTATGACATACTATAGGAGCCATGCCTTCTGGTTCCCAATCGAGTATTGTTTCCCCGGCAACGAAAGGGCTGTCTGCTAGGAGTGGATTATCTCTTTTACGATGCACTATTTCATGTTTACTGTGTCCCACGCACCCTCACATTGACGAATTAACGCAGAATTTGCGTCGCTATGACATACTATAGGAGCCATGCCTTCTGGTTCCCAATCGAGTATTGTTTCCCCGGCAACGAAAGTGCTGTCTGCTAGGAGTGGATTATCTCTTTTCCGATGTACTATTTCATGTTTACTGTGTCCCACGCACCCTCACATTGACGAATTAACGCAGAAATGGCGTCGCTATGACATACTATAGGAGCCATGCCTTCTGGTTCCCAATCGAGTATTGTCTCCCCGGCAACGAAAGGGCTGTCTGCTAGGAGTGGATTATCTCTTTTCCGATGTACTATTTCGTGTTTACTGTGTCCCACGCACCCTCACATTGACGAATTAACGCAGAATTTACGTCGCTATGACATACTATAGGAGCCATGCCTTCTGGTTCCCAATCGAGTATTGTTTCCCCGGCAACGAAAGGGCTGTCTGCTAGGAGTGGATTTTATCTTTTACGATGCACTATTTCATGTTTACTGTGTCCCACGCAGGATCACATTGACGAATTAACGCAGAATTTGCGTCGCTATGACATACTATAGGAGCCATGCCTTCTGGTTCCCAATCGAGTATTGTTTCCCCGGCAACGAAACGGCTGTCTGCTAGGAGTGGATTATCTCTTTTACGATGCACTATTTCATGTTTACTGTGTCCCACGCAGGATCATATTGACGAATTAACGCAGAATTTGCGTCGCTATGACATACTATAGGAGCCATGCCTTCTGGTTCCCAATCGAGTATTGTTTCCCCGGCAACGAAAGGGCTGTCTGCTAGGAGTGGATTATCTCTTTTACGATGCACTATTTCATGTTTACTGTGTCCCACGCAGGATCACATTGACGAATTAACGCAGAATTTGCGTCGCTATGACATACTATAGGAGCCATGCCTTCTGGTTCCCAATCGAATATTGTTTCCGCGGCAACGAAAGGGCTGTCTGCTAGGAGTGGATTGTCTCTTTTACGATGCACTATTTCATGTTTACTGTGTCCCACGTACCCTCACATTGACGAATTAACGCAGAATTTGCGTCGCTATGACATATTATAGGAGCCAAGCCTTCTGGTTCCCAATTGAGTATTGTTTCCCCGGCAACGAAAGGGCCGTCTGCTAGTAGTGGATTATCTCTTTTACGATGCACTATTTCATGTTTACTGTGTCCCACGCACCCTCACATTGACGAATTAACGCAGAAATGGCGTCGCTATGACATACTATAGGATCCATGCCTTCTGGTTCCCAATCGAGTATTGTTTCCCCGGCAACGAAAGGGCTGTCTGCTAGGAGTGGATTATCTCTTTTACGATACACTATTTCATGTTTACTGTGTCCCACGCAGGATCACATTGACGAATTAACGCAGAATTTTCGTCGCTATGACATACTATAGGAGCCATGCCTTCTGGTTCCCAATCGAGTATTGTTTCCCCGGCAACGAAAGGGCTGTCTGCTAGGAGTGGATTATCTCTTTTACGATGCACTATTTCATGTTTACTGTGTCCCACGCAGGATCACATTGACGAATTAACGCAGCATTTGCGTCGCTATGACATACTATAGGAGCCATGCCTTCTGGTTCCCAATCGAGTATTGTTTGCCCGGCAACGAAAGGGCTGTCTGCTAGGAGTGGATTATCTCCTTTACGATGCACTATTTCATGTTTACTGTGTCCCACGCAGGATCACATTGACGAATTAACGCAGAATTTGCGTCGCTATGACATACTATAGGAGCCATGCCTTCTGGTTCCCAATCGAGTATTGTTTCCCCGGCAACGAAAGGGCTGAATGCTAGGGGTGGATTTTATCTTTTACGATGCACTATTTCATGTTTACTGTGTCCCACGCAGCCTCACATTGACGAATTAACGCAGAATTTGCGTCGCTATGACATACTATAGGAGCCATGCCTTCTGGTTCCCAATCGAGTATTGTTTCACCGGCAATGAAAGGGCTGTCTGCTAGGAGTGGATTATCTCTTTTACGATGCACTATTTCATGTTTACTGTGTCCCACGCACCCTCACATTGAGGAATTAACGCAGAATTTGCGTCGCTATGACATACTATAGGAGCCATGCCTTCTGTTTCCCAATCGAGTATTGTTTCCCCGGCAACGAAAGGGCTGTCTGCTAGGAGTGGATTATCTCTTTTCCGATGCACTATTTCATGTTTACTGTGTCCCACGCACCCTCACATTGACGAATTAACGCAGAAATGGCGTCGCTATGACATACTATAGGAGCCATGCCTTCTGTTTCCCAATCGTGTATTGTTTCCCCGGCAACGAAAAGGCTGTCTGCTAGGAGTGGATTATCTCTTTTACGATGCACTATTTCATGTTTACTGTGTCCCACGCACCCTCACATTGACGAATTAACGCAGAAATGGCGTCGCTATGACATACTATAGGAGCCATGCCTTCTGTTTCCCAATCGTGTATTGTTTCCCCGGCAACGAAAAGGCTGTCTGCTAGGAGTGGATTATCTCTTTTCCGATGCACTATTTCATGTTTACTGTGTCCCACGCACCCTCACATTGACGAATTAACGCAGAAATGGCGTCGCTATGACATACTATAGGAGCCATGCCTTCTGGTTCCCAATCGAGTATTGTTTCCCCGGCAACGAAAGGGCTGTCTGCTAGGAGTGGATTATCTCTTTTACGATGCACTATTTCATGTTTACTGTGTCCCACGCAGGATCACATTGACGAATTAACGCAGAATTTGCGTCGCTATGACATACTATAGGAGCCATGCCTTCTGGTTCCCAATCGAGTATTGTTTCCCCGGCAACGAAAGGGCTGAATGCTAGGAGTGGATTTTATCTTTTACGATGCACTATTTCGTGTTTACTGTGTCCCACGCAGCCTCACATTGACGAATTAACGCAGAATTTGCGTCGCTATGACATACTATAGGAGCCATGCCTTCTGGTTCCCAATCGAGTATTGTTTCCCCGGCAACGAAATGGCTGAATGCTAGGAGTGGATTTTATCTTTTACGATGCACTATTTCATGTTTTCTGTGTCCCACGCAGCCTCACATTGACGAATTAACGCAGAATTTGCGTCGCTATGACATACTATAGGAGCCATGCCTTCTGGTTCCCAATCGAGTATTGTTTCCCCGGCAACGAAAGGGCTGTCTGCTAGGAGTGGATTATCTCTTTTACGATGCACTATTTCATGTTTACTGTGTCCCACGCAGGATCACATTGACGAATTAACGCAGAATTTGCGTCGCTATGACATACTATAGGAGCCATGCCTTCTGGTTCCCAATCGAGTATTGTTTCCCCGGCAACGAAAGGGCTGAATGCTAGGAGTGGATTTTATCTTTTACGATGCACTATTTCATGTTTACTGTGTCCCACGCAGCCTCACATTGACGAATTAACGCAGAATTTGCGTCGCTATGACATACTATAGGGGCCATGCCTTCTGGTTCCCAATCGAGTATTGTTTCCCCGGCAACGAAAGGGCTGAATGCTAGGAGTGGATTTTATCTTTTACGATGCACTATTTCATGTTTTCTGTGTCCCACGCAGCCTCACATTGACGAATTAACGCAGAATTTGCGTCGCTATGACATACTATAGGAGCCATGCCTTCTGGTTCCCAATCGAGTATTGTTTCCCCGGCAACGAAAGGGCTGTCTGCTAGGAGTGGATTATCTCTTTTACGATGCACTATTTCATGTTTACTGTGTCCCACGCACCCTCACGTTGACGAATTAACGCAGAATTTGCGTCGCTATGACATACTATAGGAGCCATGCCTTCTGGTTCCCAATCGAGTATTGTTTCCCCGGCAACGAAAGTGCTGTCTGCTAGGAGTGGATTATCTCTTTTCCGATGTACTATTTCATGTTTACTGTGTCCCACGCACCCTCACATTGACGAATTAACGCAGAAATGGCGTCGCTATGACATACTATGGGAGCCATGCCTTCTGGTTCCCAATCGAGTATTGTTTCCCCGGCAACGGAAGGGCTGTCTGCTAGGAGTGGATTATCTCTTTTCCGATGTACTATTTCGTGTTTACTGTGTCCCACGCACCCTCACATTGACGAATTAACGCAGAATTTACGTCGCTATGACATACTATAGGAGCCATGCCTTCTGGTTCCCAATCGAGTATTGTTTCCCCGGCAACGAAAGGGCTGTCTGCTAGGAGTGGATTTTATCTTTTACGATGCACTATTTCATGTTTACTGTGTCCCACGCAGGATCACATTGACGAATTAACGCAGAATTTGCGTCGCTATGACATACTATAGGAGCCATGCCTTCTGGTTCCCAATCGAGTATTGTTTCCCCGGCAACGAAACGGCTGTCTGCTAGGAGTGGATTATCTCTTTTACGATGCACTATTTCATGTTTACTGTGTCCCACGCAGGATCACATTGACGAATTAACGCAGAATTTGCGTCGCTATGACATACTATAGGAGCCATGCCTTCTGGTTCCCAATCGAGTATTGTTTCCCCGGCAACGAAGGGGCTGTCTGCTAGGAGTGGATTATCTCTTTTACGATGCACTATTTCATGTTTACTGTGTCTCACGCAGGATCACATTGACGAATTAACGCAGAATTTGCGTCGCTATGACATACTATAGGAGCCATGCCTTCTGGTTCCCAATCGAGTATTGTTTCCCCGGCAACGAAAGGGCTGTCTGCTAGGAGTGGATTATCTCTTTTACGATGCACTATTTCATGTTTACTGTGTCTCACGCAGGATCACATTGACGAATTAACGCAGAATTTGCGTCGCTATGACATACTATAGGAGCCATGCCTTCTGGTTCCCAATCGAATATTGTTTCCGCGGCAACGAAAGGGCTGTCTGCTAGGAGTGGATTATCTCTTTTACGATGCACTATTTCATGTTTACTGTGTCCCACGTACCCTCACATTGACGAATTAACGCAGAATTTGCGTCGCTATGACATATTATAGGAGCCAAGCCTTCTGGTTCCCAATTGAGTATTGTTTCCCCGGCAACGAAAGGGCTGTCTGCTAGTAGTGGATTATCTCTTTTACGATGCACTATTTCATGTTTACTGTGTCCCACGCACCCTCACATTGACGAATTAACGCAGAAATGGCGTCGCTATGACATACTATAGGAGCCATGCCTTCTGTTTCCCAATCGAGTATTGTTTCCCCGGCAACGAAAGGGCTGTCTGCTAGGAGTGGATTATCTCTTTTACGATACACTATTTCATGTTTACTGTGTCCCACGCAGGATCACATTGACGAATTAACGCAGAATTTTCGTCGCTATGACATACTATAGGAGCCATGCCTTCTGGTTCCCAATCGAGTATTGTTTCCCTGGCAACGAAAGGGCTGTCTGCTAGGAGTGGATTATCTCTTTTACGATGCACTATTTCATGTTTACTGTGTCCCACGCAGGATCACATTGACGAATTAACGCAGCATTTGCGTCGCTATGACATACTATAGGAGCCATGCCTTCTGGTTCCCAATCGAGTATTGTTTGCCCGGCAACGAAAGGGCTGTCTGCTAGGAGTGGATTATCTCCTTTACGATGCACTATTTCATGTTTACTGTGTCCCACGCAGGATCACATTGACGAATTAACGCAGAATTTGCGTCGCTATGACATACTATAGGAGCCATGCCTTCTGTTTCCCAATCGAGTATTGTTTCCCCGGCAACGAAAGGGCTGTCTGCTAGGAGTGGATTATCTCTTTTCCGATGCACTATTTCATGTTTACTGTGTCCCACGCACCCTCACATTGACGAATTACGCAGAATTTGCGTCGCTATGACATACTATAGGAGCCATGCCTTCTGGTTCCCAATCGAGTATTGTTTCCTCGGCAACGAAAGGGCTGTCTGCTAGGAGTGGATTATCTCTTTTACGATGCACTATTTCATGTTTACTGTGTCCCACGCACCCTCACATTGACGAATTAACGCAGAAATGGCGTCGCTATGACATACTATAGGAGCCATGCCTTCTGTTTCCCAATCGTGTATTGTTTCCCCGGCAACGAAAAGGCTGTCTGCTAGGAGTGGATTATCTCTTTTCCGATGCACTATTTCATGTTTACTGTGTCCCACGCACCCTCACATTGACGAATTAACGCAGAAATGGCGTCGCTATGACATACTATAGGAGCCATGCCTTCTGGTTCCCAATCGAGTATTGTTTCCCCGGCAACGAAAGGGCTGAATGCTAGGAGTGGATTTTATCTTTTACGATGCACTATTTCATGTTTACTGTGTCCCACGCAGCCTCACATTGACGAATTAACGCAGAATTTGCGTCGCTATGACATACTATAGGAGCCATGCCTTCTGGTTCCCAATCGAGTATTGTTTCCCCGGCAACGAAAGGGCTGAATGCTAGGAGTGGATTTTATCTTTTACGATGCACTATTTCATGTTTTCTGTGTCCCACGCAGCCTCACATTGACGAATTAACGCAGAATTTGCGTCGCTATGACATACTATAGGAGCCATGCCTTCTGGTTCCCAATCGAGTATTGTTTCCCCGGCAACGAAAGGGCTGTCTGCTAGGAGTGGATTATCTCTTTTACGATGCACTATTTCATGTTTACTGTGTCCCACGCAGGATCACATTGACGAATTAACGCAGAATTTGCGTCGCTATGACATACTATAGGAGCCATGCCTTCTGGTTCCCAATCGAGTATTGTTTCCCCGGCAACGAAAGGGCTGAATGCTAGGAGTGGATTTTATCTTTTACGATGCACTATTTCATGTTTACTGTGTCCCACGCAGCCTCACATTGACGAATTAACGCAGAATTTGCGTCGCTATGACATACTATAGGAGCCATGCCTTCTGGTTCCCAATCGAGTATTGTTTCCCCGGCAACGAAAGGGCTGAATGCTAGGAGTGGATTTTATCTTTTACGATGCACTATTTCATGTTTTCTGTGTCCCACGCAGCCTCACATTGACGAATTAACGCAGAATTTGCGTCGCTATGACATACTATAGGAGCCATGCCTTCTGGTTCCCAATCGAGTATTGTTTCCCCGGCAACGAAAGGGCTGTCTGCTAGGAGTGGATTATCTCTTTTACGATGCACTATTTCATGTTTACTGTGTCCCACGCACCCTCACGTTGACGAATTAACGCAGAATTTGCGTCGCTATGACATACTATAGGAGCCATGCCTTCTGGTTCCCAATCGAGTATTGTTTCCCCGGCAACGAAAGTGCTGTCTGCTAGGAGTGGATTATCTCTTTTCCGATGTACTATTTCATGTTTACTGTGTCCCACGCACCCTCACATTGACGAATTAACGCAGAAATGGCGTCGCTATGACATACTATGGGAGCCATGCCTTCTGGTTCCCAATCGAGTATTGTTTCCCCGGCAACGGAAGGGCTGTCTGCTAGGAGTGGATTATCTCTTTTCCGATGTACTATTTCGTGTTTACTGTGTCCCACGCACCCTCACATTGACGAATTAACGCAGAATTTACGTCGCTATGACATACTATAGGAGCCATGCCTTCTGGTTCCCAATCGAGTATTGTTTCCCCGGCAACGAAAGGGCTGTCTGCTAGGAGTGGATTTTATCTTTTACGATGCACTATTTCATGTTTACTGTGTCCCACGCAGGATCACATTGACGAATTAACGCAGAATTTGCGTCGCTATGACATACTATAGGAGCCATGCCTTCTGGTTCCCAATCGAGTATTGTTTCCCCGGCAACGAAACGGCTGTCTGCTAGGAGTGGATTATCTCTTTTACGATGCACTATTTCATGTTTACTGTGTCCCACGCAGGATCACATTGACGAATTAACGCAGAATTTGCGTCGCTATGACATACTATAGGAGCCATGCCTTCTGGTTCCCAATCGAGTATTGTTTCCCCGGCAACGAAAGGGCTGTCTGCTAGGAGTGGATTATCTCTTTTACGATGCACTATTTCATGTTTACTGTGTCTCACGCAGGATCACATTGACGAATTAACGCAGAATTTGCGTCGCTATGACATACTATAGGAGCCATGCCTTCTGGTTCCCAATCGAGTATTGTTTCCCCGGCAACGAAAGGGCTGTCTGCTAGGAGTGGATTATCTCTTTTACGATGCACTATTTCATGTTTACTGTGTCTCACGCAGGATCACATTGACGAATTAACGCAGAATTTGCGTCGCTATGACATACTATAGGAGCCATGCCTTCTGGTTCCCAATCGAATATTGTTTCCGCGGCAACGAAAGGGCTGTCTGCTAGGAGTGGATTATCTCTTTTACGATGCACTATTTCATGTTTACTGTGTCCCACGTACCCTCACATTGACGAATTAACGCAGAATTTGCGTCGCTATGACATATTATAGGAGCCAAGCCTTCTGGTTCCCAATTGAGTATTGTTTCCCCGGCAACGAAAGGGCTGTCTGCTAGTAGTGGATTATCTCTTTTACGATGCACTATTTCATGTTTACTGTGTCCCACGCACCCTCACATTGACGAATTAACGCAGAAATGGCGTCGCTATGACATACTATAGGAGCCATGCCTTCTGTTTCCCAATCGAGTATTGTTTCCCCGGCAACGAAAGGGCTGTCTGCTAGGAGTGGATTATCTCTTTTACGATACACTATTTCATGTTTACTGTGTCCCACGCAGGATCACATTGACGAATTAACGCAGAATTTTCGTCGCTATGACATACTATAGGAGCCATGCCTTCTGGTTCCCAATCGAGTATTGTTTCCCTGGCAACGAAAGGGCTGTCTGCTAGGAGTGGATTATCTCTTTTACGATGCACTATTTCATGTTTACTGTGTCCCACGCAGGATCACATTGACGAATTAACGCAGCATTTGCGTCGCTATGACATACTATAGGAGCCATGCCTTCTGGTTCCCAATCGAGTATTGTTTGCCCGGCAACGAAAGGGCTGTCTGCTAGGAGTGGATTATCTCCTTTACGATGCACTATTTCATGTTTACTGTGTCCCACGCAGGATCACATTGACGAATTAACGCAGAATTTGCGTCGCTATGACATACTATAGGAGCCATGCCTTCTGTTTCCCAATCGAGTATTGTTTCCCCGGCAACGAAAGGGCTGTCTGCTAGGAGTGGATTATCTCTTTTCCGATGCACTATTTCATGTTTACTGTGTCCCACGCACCCTCACATTGACGAATTACGCAGAATTTGCGTCGCTATGACATACTATAGGAGCCATGCCTTCTGGTTCCCAATCGAGTATTGTTTCCTCGGCAACGAAAGGGCTGTCTGCTAGGAGTGGATTATCTCTTTTACGATGCACTATTTCATGTTTACTGTGTCCCACGCACCCTCACATTGACGAATTAACGCAGAAATGGCGTCGCTATGACATACTATAGGAGCCATGCCTTCTGTTTCCCAATCGTGTATTGTTTCCCCGGCAACGAAAAGGCTGTCTGCTAGGAGTGGATTATCTCTTTTCCGATGCACTATTTCATGTTTACTGTGTCCCACGCACCCTCACATTGACGAATTAACGCAGAAATGGCGTCGCTATGACATACTATAGGAGCCATGCCTTCTGGTTCCCAATCGAGTATTGTTTCCCCGGCAACGAAAGGGCTGAATGCTAGGAGTGGATTTTATCTTTTACGATGCACTATTTCATGTTTACTGTGTCCCACGCAGCCTCACATTGACGAATTAACGCAGAATTTGCGTCGCTATGACATACTATAGGAGCCATGCCTTCTGGTTCCCAATCGAGTATTGTTTCCCCGGCAACGAAAGGGCTGAATGCTAGGAGTGGATTTTATCTTTTACGATGCACTATTTCATGTTTTCTGTGTCCCACGCAGCCTCACATTGACGAATTAACGCAGAATTTGCGTCGCTATGACATACTATAGGAGCCATGCCTTCTGGTTCCCAATCGAGTATTGTTTCCCCGGCAACGAAAGGGCTGTCTGCTAGGAGTGGATTATCTCTTTTACGATGCACTATTTCATGTTTACTGTGTCCCACGCACCCTCACATTGACGAATTAACGCAGAATTTGCGTCGCTATGACATACTATAGGAGCCATGCCTTCTGGTTCCCAATCGAGTATTGTTTCCCCGGCAACGAAAGTGCTGTCTGCTAGGAGTGGATTATCTCTTTTCCGATGTACTATTTCATGTTTACTGTGTCCCACGCAGGATCACATTGACGAATTAACGCAGAATTTGCGTCGCTATGACATACTATAGGAGCCATGCCTTCTGGTTCCCAATCGAGTATTGTTTCCCCGGCAACGAAACGGCTGTCTGCTAGGAGTGGATTATCTCTTTTACGATGCACTATTTCATGTTTACTGTGTCCCACGCAGGATCACATTGACGAATTAACGCAGAATTTGCGTCGCTATGACATACTATAGGAGCCATGCCTTCTGGTTCCCAATCGAATGTTGTTTCCGCGGCAACGAAAGGGCTGTCTGCTAGGAGTGGATTATCTCTTTTACGATGCACTATTTCATGTTTACTGTGTCCCACGTACCCTCACATTGACGAATTAACGCAGAATTTGCGTCGCTATGACATATTATAGGAGCCAAGCCTTCTGGTTCCCAATTGAGTATTGTTTCCCCGGCAACGAAAGGGCTGTCTGCTAGTAGTGGATTATCTCTTTTACGATGCACTATTTCATGTTTACTGTGTCCCACGCAGGATCACATTGACGAATTAACGCAGCATTTGCGTCGCTATGACATACTATAGGAGCCATGCCTTCTGGTTCCCAATCGAGTATTGTTTGCCCGGCAACGAAAGGGCTGTCTGCTAGGAGTGGATTATCTCCTTTACGATGCACTATTTCAAGTTTACTGTGTCCCACGCAGGATCACATTGACGAATTAACGCAGAATTTGCGTCGCTATGACATACTATAGGAGCCATGCCTTCTGGTTCCCAATCGAGTATTGTTTCCCCGGCAACGAAAGGGCTGAATGCTAGGGGTGGATTTTATCTTTTACGATGCACTATTTCATGTTTACTGTGTCCCACGCAGCCTCACATTGACGAATTAACGCAGAATTTGCGTCGCGATGACATACTATAGGAGCCATGCCTTCTGGTTCCCAATCGAGTATTGTTTCCCCGGCAATGAAAGGGCTGTCTGCTAGGAGTGGATTATCTCTTTTACGATGCACTATTTCATGTTTACTGTGTCCCACGCACCCTCACATTGAGGAATTAACGCAGAATTTGCGTCGCTATGACATACTATAGGAGCCATGCCTTCTGTTTCCCAATCGAGTATTGTTTCCCCGGCAACGAAAGGGCTGTCTGCTAGGAGTGGATTATCTCTTTTCCGATGCACTCTTTCATGTTTACTGTGTCCCACGCACCCTCACATTGACGAATTACGCAGAATTTGCGTCGCTATGACATACTATAGGAGCCATGCCTTCTCGTTCCCACTCGAGTATTGTTTCCTCGGCAACGAAAGGGCTGTCTGCTAGGAGTGGATTATCTCTTTTACGATGCACTATTTCATGTTTACTGTGTCCCACGCACCCTCACATTGACGAATTAACGCAGAAATGGCGTCGCTATGACATACTATAGGAGCCATGCCTTCTGTTTCCCAATCGTGTATTGTTTCCCCGGCAACGAAAAGGCTGTCTGCTAGGAGTGGATTATCTCTTTTCCGATGCACTATTTCATGTTTACTGTGTCCCACGCACCCTCACATTGACGAATTAACGCAGAAATGGCGTCGCTATGACATACTATAGGAGCCATGCCTTCTGTTTCCCAATCGAGTATTGTTTCCCCGGCAACGAAAGGGCTGTCTGCTAGGAGTGGATTATCTCTTTTCCCATGCACTATTTCATGTTTACTGTGTCCCACGCACCCTCACATTGACGAATTAACGCAGAAATGGCGTCGCTATGACATACTATAGGAGCCATGCCTTCTGTTTCCCAATCGAGTATTGTTTCCCCGAAAACGAAAGGGCTGTCTGCTAGGAGTGGATTATCTCTTTTCCCATGCACTATTTCATGTTTACTGTGTCCCACGCACCCTCACATTGACGAATTAACGCAGAATTTGCGTCGCTATGACATACTATAGGAGCCAAGCCTTCTGGTTCCCAATTGAGTATTGTTTCCCTGGCAACGAAAGGGCTGTCTGCTAGTAGTGGATTATCTCTTTTACGATGCACTATTTCATGTTTACTGTGTCCCACGCACCCTCACATTGACGAATTAACGCAGAAATGGCGTCGCTATGACATACTATAGGATCCATGCCTTCTGGTTCCCAATCGAGTATTGTTTCCCCGGCAACGAAAGGGCTGTCTGCTAGGAGTGGATTATCTCTTTTACGATACACTATTTCATGTTTACTGTGTCCCACGCAGGATCACATTGACGAATTAACGCAGAATTTTCGTCGCTATGACATACTATAGGAGCCATGCTTTCTGGTTCCCAGTCGAGTATTGTTTCCCCGGCAACGAAAGGGCTGTCTGCTAGGAGTGGATTATCTCTTTTACGATGCACTATTTCATGTTTACTGTGTCCCACGCAGGATCACATTGACGAATTAACGCAGAATTTGCGTCGCTATGACATACTATAGGAGCCATGCCTTCTGGTTCCCAATCGAGTATTGTTTGCCCGGCAACGAAAGGGCTGTCTGCTAGGAGTGGATTATCTCCTTTACGATGCACTATTTCATGTTTACTGTGTCCCACGCAGGATCACATTGACGAATTAACGCAGAATTTGCGTCGCTATGACATACTATAGGAGCCATGCCTTCTGGTTCCCAATCGAGTATTGTTTCCCCGGCAACGAAAGGGCTGAATGCTAGGGGTGGATTTTATCTTTTACGATGCACTATTTCATGTTTACTGTGTCCCACGCAGCCTCACATTGACGAATTAACGCAGAATTTGCGTCGCTATGACATACTATAGGAGCCATGCCTTCTGTTTCCCAATCGAGTATTGTTTCCCCGGCAACGAAAGGGCTGTCTGCTAGGAGTGGATTATCTCTTTTCCCATGCACTATTTCATGTTTACTGTGTCCCACGCACCCTCACATTGACGAATTAACGCAGAAATGGCGTCGCTATGACATACTATAGGAGCCATGCCTTCTGTTTCCCAATCGAGTATTGTTTCCCCGGCAACGAAAGGGCTGTCTGCTAGGAGTGGATTATCTCTTTTCCGATGCACTATTTCATGTTTACTGTGTCCCACGCACCCTCACATTGACGAATTAACGCAGAAATGGCGTCGCTATGACATACTATAGGAGCCATGCCTTCTTTTTCCCAATCGAGTATTGTTTCCCCGGCAACGAAAGGGCTGTCTGCTAGGAGTGGATTTTATCTTTTACGATGCACTATTTCATGTTTACTGTGTCACACGCAGGATCACATTGACGAACTAACGCAGAATTTGCGTCGCTATGACATACTATAGGAACCATGCCTTCTGGTTCCCAATCGAGTATTGTTTCCCCGGCAACGAAAGGGCTGTCTGCTAGGAGTGGATTATCTCTTTTACGATGCACTATTTCATGTTTACTGTGTCCCACGCAGGATCACATTGACGAATTAACGCAGAATTTGCGTCGCTATGACATACTAGAGGAGCCATGCCTTCTGGTTCCCAATCGAGTATTGTTTCCCCGGCAACGAAAGGGCTGTCTGCTAGGAGTGGATTATCTCTTTTACGATGCACTATTTCATGTTTACTGTGTCCCACGCAGGATCACATTGACGAATTAACGCAGAATTTGCGTCGCTATGACATACTATAGGAGCCATGCCTTCTGGTTCCCAATCGAATATTGTTTCCCCGGCAACGAAAGGGCTGTCTGCTAGTAGTGGATTATCTCTTTTACGATGCACTATTTCATGTTTACTGTGTCCCACGCACCCTCACATTGACGAATTAACGCAGAAATGGCGTCGCTATGACATACTATAGGATCCATGCCTTCTGGTTCCCAATCGAGTATTGTTTCCCCGGCAACGAAAGGGCTGTCTGCTAGGAGTGGATTATCTCTTTTACGATACACTATTTCATGTTTACTGTGTCCCACGCAGGATCACATTGACGAATTAACGCAGAATTTTCGTCGCTATGACATACTATAGGAGCCATGCCTTCTGGTTCCCAATCGAGTATTGTTTCCCCGGCAACGAAAGGGCTGTCGGCTAGGAGTGGATTATCTCTTTTACGATGCACTATTTCATGTTTACTGTGTCCCACGCAGGATCACATTGACGAATTAACGCAGAATTTGCGTCGCTATGACATACTATAGGAGCCATGCCTTCTGGTTCCCAATCGAGTATTGTTTGCCCGGCAACGAAAGGGCTGTCTGCTAGGAGTGGATTATCTCCTTTACGATGCACTATTTCATGTTTACTGTGTCCCACGCAGGATCACATTGACGAATTAACGCAGAATTTGCGTCGCTATGACATACTATAGGAGCTATGCCTTCTGGTTCCCAATCGAGTATTGTTTCCCCGGCAACGAAAGGGCTGAATGCTAGGGGTGGATTTTATCTTTTACGATGCACTATTTCATGTTTACTGTGTCCCACGCAGCCTCACATTGACGAATTAACGCAGAATTTGCGTCGCTATGACATACTATAGGAGCCATGCCTTCTGGTTCCCAATCGAGTATTGTTTCCCCGGCAATGAAAGGGCTGTCTGCTAGGAGTGGATTATCTCTTTTACGATGCACTATTTCATGTTTACTGTGTCCCACGCACCCTCACATTGACGAATTACGCAGAATTTGCGTCGCTATGACGTACTATAGGAGCCATGCCTTCTGGTTCCCAATCGAGTATTGTTTCCTCGGCAACGAAAGGGCTGTCTGCTAGGAGTGGATTATCTCTTTTCCGATGCACTATTTCATGTTTACTGTGTCCCACGCACCCTCACATTGACGAATTAACGCAGAAATGGCGTCGCTATGACATACTATAGGAGCCATGCCTTCTGTTTCCCAATCGTGTATTTTTCCCCGGCAACGAAAAGGCTGTCTGCTAGGAGTGGATTATCTCTTTTCCGATGCACTATTTCATGTTTACTGTGTCCCACGCACCCTCACATTGACGAATTAACGCAGAAATGGCGTCGCTATGACATACTATAGGAGCCATGCCTTCTGTTTCCCAATCGAGTATTGTTTCCCCGGCAACGAAAGGGCTGTCTGCTAGGAGTGGATTATCTCTTTTCCGATGCACTATTTCATGTTTACTGTGTCCCACGCACCCTCACATTGACGAGTTAACGCAGAAATGGCGTCGCTATGACATACTATAGGAGCCATGCCTTCTGTTTCCCAATCGAGTATTTTTTCCCCGGCAACGAAAGGGCTGTCTGCTAGGAGTGGATTATCTCTTTTCCGATGCACTATTTCATGTTTACTGTGTCCCACGCACCCTCACATTGACGAATTAACGCAGAAATGGCGTCGCTATGACATACTATAGGAGCCATGCCTTCTGTTTCCCAATCGAGTATTGTTTCCCCGGCAACGAAAGGGCTGTCTGCTAGGAGTGGATTATCTCTTTTACGATGCACTATTTCATGTTTACTGTGTCCCACGCACCCTCACATTGACGAATTAACGCAGAATTTACGTCGCTATGACATACTATAGGAGCCATGCCTTCTGGTTCCCAATCGAGTATTGTTTCCCCGGCAACGAAAGGGCTGTCTGCTAGGAGTGGATTATCTCTTTTACGATGCACTATTTCATGTTTACTGTGTCCCACGCACCCTCACATTGACGAATTAACGCAGAAATGGCGTCGCTATGACATACTATAGGAGCCATGCCTTCTGTTTCCCAATCGAGTATTGTTTCCCCGGCAACGAAAGGGCTGTCTGCTAGGAGTGGATTATCTCCTTTACGATGCACTATTTCATGTTTACTGTGTCCCACGCACCCTCACATTGACGGATTAACGAAGAATTTGCGTCGCTATGACTTACTATAGGAGCCATGCCTTCTGGTTCCCAATCGAGTATTGTTTCCCCGGAAAAGAAAGGGCTGAATCCTAGGAGTGGATTATCTCTTTTACGATGCACTATTTCATGTTTACTGTGTCCCACGCACCCTCACATTGACGAATTAACGCAGAAATGGCGTCGCTATGACATACTATAGGAGCCATGCCTTCTGGTTCCCAATCGAGTATTGTTTCCCCGGCAACGAAAGGGCTGTCTGCTAGGAGTGGATTATCTCTTTTACGATGCAGTATTTCATGTTTACTGTGTCCTACGCACCCTCACATTGACGAATTAACGCAGAAATGGCGTCGCTATGACATACTATAGGAGCCATGCCTTCTGTTTCCCAATCGAGTATTGTTTCCCCGGCAACGAAAGGGCTGTCTGCTAGGAGTGGATTATCTCTTTTACGATGCAGTATTTCATGTTTACTGTGTCCCACGCACCCTCACATTGACGAATTAACGCAGAAATGGCGTCGCTATGACATACTATAGGAGCCATGCCTTCTGTTTCCCAATCGAGTATTGTTTCCCCGGCAACGAAAGGGCTGTCTGCTAGGAGTGGATTATCTCTTTTACGATGCACTATTTCATGTTTACTGTGTCCCACGCACCCTCACATTGACGAATTAACGCAGAATTTACGTCGCTATGACATACTATAGGAGCCATGCCTTCTGGTTCCCAATCGAGTATTGTTTCCCCGGCAACGAAAGGGCTGTCTGCTAGGAGTGGATTATCTCTTTTACGATGCACTATTTCATGTTTACTGTGTCCCACGCACCCTCACATTGACGAATTAACGCAGAAATGGCGTCGCTATGACATACTATAGGAGCCATGCCTTCTGTTTCCCAATCGAGTATTGTTTCCCCGGCAACGAAAGGGCTGTCTGCTAGGAGTGGATTATCTCTTTTACGATGCAGTATTTCATGTTTACTGTGTCCCACGCACCCTCACATTGACGAATTAACGCAGAAATGGCGTCGCTATGACATACTATAGGAGCCATGCCTTCTGTTTCCCAATCGAGTATTGTTTCCCCGGCAACGAAAGGGCTGTCTGCTAGGAGTGGATTATCTCTTTTACGATGCACTATTTCATGTTTACTGTGTCCCACGCACCCTCACATTGACGAATTAACGCAGAATTTACGTCGCTATGACATACTATAGGAGCCATGCCTTCTGGTTCCCAATCGAGTATTGTTTCCCCGGCAACGAAAGGGCTGTCTGCTAGGAGTGGATTATCTCTTTTACGATGCACTATTTCATGTTTACTGTGTCCCACGCACCCTCACATTGACGAATTAACGCAGAATTTACGTCGCTATGACATACTATAGGAGCCATGCCTTCTGGTTAACAATCGAGTATTGTTTCCCCGGCAACGAAAGGGCTGTCTGCTAGGAGTGGATTATCTCTTTTACGATGCAGTATTTCATGTTTACTGTGTCCTACGCACCCTCACATTGACGAATTAACGCAGAAATGGCGTCGCTATGACATACTATAGGAGCCATGCCTTCTGTTTCCCAATCGAGTATTGTTTCCCCGGCAACGAAAGGGCTGTCTGCTAGGAGTGGATTATCTCTTTTACGATGCAGTATTTCATGTTTACTGTGTCCCACGCACCCTCACATTGACGAATTAACGCAGAAATGGCGTCGCTATGACATACTATAGGAGCCATGCCTTCTGTTTCCCAATCGAGTATTGTTTCCCCGGCAACGAAAGGGCTGTCTGCTAGGAGTGGATTATCTCTTTTACGATGCACTATTTCATGTTTACTGTGTCCCACGCACCCTCACATTGACGAATTAACGCAGAATTTACGTCGCTATGACATACTATAGGAGCCATGCCTTCTGGTTCCCAATCGAGTATTGTTTCCCCGGCAACGAAAGGGCTGTCTGCTAGGAGTGGATTATCTCTTTTACGATGCACTATTTCATGTTTACTGTGTCCCACGCACCCTCACATTGACGAATTAACGCAGAAATGGCGTCGCTATGACATACTATAGGAGCCATGCCTTCTGTTTCCCAATCGAGTATTGTTTCCCCGGCAACGAAAGGGCTGTCTGCTAGGAGTGGATTATCTCTTTTACGATGCAGTATTTCATGTTTACTGTGTCCCACGCACCCTCACATTGACGAATTAACGCAGAAATGGCGTCGCTATGACATACTATAGGAGCCATGCCTTCTGTTTCCCAATCGAGTATTGTTTCCCCGGCAACGAAAGGGCTGTCTGCTAGGAGTGGATTATCTCTTTTACGATGCAGTATTTCATGTTTACTGTGTCCCACGCACCCTCACATTGACGAATTAACGCAGAAATGGCGTCGCTATGACATACTATAGGAGCCATGCCTTCTGTTTCCCAATCGAGTATTGTTTCCCCGGCAACGAAAGGGCTGTCTGCTAGGAGTGGATTATCTCTTTTACGATGCACTATTTCATGTTTACTGTGTCCCACGCACCCTCACATTGACGAATTAACGCAGAAATGGCGTCGCTATGACATACTATAGGAGCCATGCCTTCTGTTTCCCAATCGAGTATTGTTTCCCCGGCAACGAAAGGGCTGTCTGCTAGGAGTGGATTATCTCTTTTACGATGCACTATTTCATGTTTACTGTGTCCCACGCACCCTCACATTGACGAATTAACGCAGAATTTACGTCGCTATGACATACTATAGGAGCCATGCCTTCTGGTTCCCAATCGAGTATTGTTTCCCCGGCAACGAAAGGGCTGTCTGCTAGGAGTGGATTATCTCTTTTACGATGCACTATTTCATGTTTACTGTGTCCCACGCACCCTCACATTGACGAATTAACGCAGAAATGGCGTCGCTATGACATACTATAGGAGCCATGCCTTCTGTTTCCCAATCGAGTATTGTTTCCCCGGCAACGAAAGGGCTGTCTGCTAGGAGTGGATTATCTCCTTTACGATGCACTATTTCATGTTTACTGTGTCCCACGCACCCTCACATTGACGGATTAACGAAGAATTTGCGTCGCTATGACTTACTATAGGAGCCATGCCTTCTGGTTCCCAATCGAGTATTGTTTCCCCGGAAAAGAAAGGGCTGAATCCTAGGAGTGGATTATCTCTTTTACGATGCACTATTTCATGTTTGCTGTGTCCCACGCACCCTCACATTGACGAATTAACGCAGAAATGGCGTCGCTATGACATACTATAGGAGCCATGCCTTCTGGTTCCCAATCGAGTATTGATTCCCCGGCAACGAAAGGGCTGTCTGCTAGGAGTGGATTATCTCTTTTACGATGCACTATTTCATGTTTTCTGTGTCCCACGCAGGATCACATTGACGAATTAACGCAGAATTTGCGTCGCTATGACATACTATAGGAGCCATGTCTTCTGGTTCCCAATCGAGTATTGTTTCCCCGGCAACGAAAGGGCTGTCTGCTAGGAGTGGATTATCTCTTTTACGATGCACTATTTCATGTTTACTGTGTCCCACGCAGGATCACATTGACGAATTAACGCAGAATTTGCGTCGCTATGACATACTATAGGAGCCATGCCTTCTGGTTCCCAATCGAGTATTGTTTCCCCGGCAACGAAAAGGCTGAATGCTAGGAGTGGATTTTCTCTTTTCCGATGTACTATTTCATGTTTACTGTGTCCCACGCACCCTCACATTGACGAATTAACGCAGAATTTACGTCGCTATGACATACTATAGGAGCCATGCGTTCTGGTTCCCAATCGAGTACTGTTTCCCCGGCAACGAAAGGGCTGTCTGCTAGGAGTGGATTATCTCTTTTACGATGCACTATTTCATGTTTACTGTGTCCCACGCACCCTCACATTGACGAATTAACGCAGAAATGGCGTCGCTATGACATACTATAGGAGCCATGCCTTCTGTTTCCCAATCGAGTATTGTTTCCCCGGCAACGAAAGGGCTGTCTGCTAGGAGTGGATTATCTCTTTTCCGATGCACTATTTCATGTTTACTGTGTCCCACGCACCCTCACATTGACGAATTAACGCAGAAATGGCGTCGCTATGACATACTATAGGAGCCATGCCTTCTGTTTCCCAATCGAGTATTGTTTCCCCGGCAACGAAAGGGCTGTCTGCTAGGAGTGGATTATCTCTTTTACGATGCAGTATTTCATGTTTACTGTGTCCTACGCACCCTCACATTGACGAATTAACGCAGAATTTACGTCGCTATGACATACTATAGGAGCCATGCCTTCTGGTTCCCAATCGAGTATTGTTTCCCCGGCAACGAAAGGGCTGTCTGCTAGGAGTGGATTATCTCTTTTACGATGCACTATTTCATGTTTACTGTGTCCCACGCAGGATCACATTGACGAATTAACGCAGAATTTGCGTCGCTATGACATACTATAGGAGCCATGCCTTCTGGTTCCCAATCGAGTATTGTTTCCCGGCAACGAAAGGGCTGAATGCTAGGAGTGGATTATCTCTTTTCCGATGCACTATTTCATGTTTACTGTGTCCCACGCAGGATCACATTGACGAATTAACGCAGAATTTGCGTCGCTATGACATACTATAGGAGCCATGCCTTCTGGTTCCCAATCGAGTATTGATTCCCCGGCAACGAAAGGGCTGAATGCTAGGAGTGGATTATCTCTTTTACGATGCACTATTTCATGTTTACTGTGTCCCACGCAGGATCACATTGACGAATTAACGCAGAATTTGCGTCGCTATGACATACTATAGGAGCCATGTCTTCTGGTTCCCAATCGAGTATTGTTTCCCCGGCAACGAAAGGGCTGTCTGCTAGGAGTGGATTATCTCTTTTACGATGCACTATTTCATGTTTACTGTGTCCCACGCAGGATCACATTGACGAATTAACGCAGAATTTGCGTCGCTATGACATACTATAGGAGCCATGCCTTCTGGTTCCCAATCGAGTATTGTTTCCCCGGCAACGAAAGGGCTGAATGCTAGAAGTGGATTATCTCTTTTCCGATGTACTATTTCATGTTTACTGTGTCCCACGCACCCTCACATTGACGAATTAACGCAGAATTTACGTCGCTATGACATACTATAGGAGCCATGCGTTCTGGTTCCCAATCGAGTACTGTTTCCCCGGCAACGAAAGGGCTGTCTGCTAGGAGTGGATTATCTCTTTTACGATGCACTATTTCATGTTTACTGTGTCCCAAGCACCCTCACAATGACGAATTAACGCAGAATTTACGTCGCTATGACATACTATAGGAGCCATGCCTTCTGGTTCCCAATCGAGTATTGTTTCCTCGGCAACGAAAGGGCTGTCTGCTAGGAGTGGATTATCTCTTTTCCGATGCACTATTTCATGTTTACTGTGTCCCACGCACCCTCACATTGACGAATTAACGCAGAATTTACGTCGCTATGACATACTATAGGAGCCATGCCTTCTGGTTCCCAATCGAGTATTGTTTCCCAGGCAACGAAAGGGCTGTCTGCTAGGAGTGGATTATCTCTTTTACGATGCACTATTTCATGTTTACTGTGTCCCACGCACCCTCACATTGACGAATTAACGCAGAAATGGCGTCGCTATGACATACTATAGGAGCCATGCCTTCTGTTTCCCAATCGAGTATTGTTTCCCCGGCAACGAAAGGGCTGTCTGCTAGGAGTGGATTATCTCTTTTCCGATGCACTATTTCATGTTTACTGTGTCCCACGCATCCTCACATTGACGAATTAACGCAGAAATGGCGTCGCTATGACATACTATAGGAGCCATGCCTTCTGGTTCCCAATCGAGTATTGTTTCCCCGGCAACGAAAGGGCTGTCTGCTAGGAGTGGATTATCTCTTTTACGATGCACTATTTCATGTTTACTGTGTCCCACGCACCCTCACATTGACGAATTAACGCAGAATTTACGTCGCTATGACATACTATAGGAGCCATGCCTTCTGGTTCCCAATCGAGTATTGTTTCCCCGGCAACGAAAGAGCTGTCTGCTAGGAGTGGATTATCTCTTTTACGATGCACTATTTCATGTTTACTGTGTCCCACGCACCCTCACATTGACGAATTAACGCAGAAATGGCGTCGCTATGACATACTATAGGAGCCATGCCTTCTGTTTCCCACTCGAGTATTGTTTCCCCGGCAACGAAAGGGCTGTCTGCTAGGAGTGGATTATCTCCTTTACGATGCACTACTTCATGTTTACTGTGTCCCACGCACCCTCACATTGACGAATTAACGCAGAAATGGCGTCGCTATGACATACTATAGGGCCATGCCTTCTGGTTCCCAATCGAGTATTGATTCCCCGGCAACGAAAGGGCTGAATGCTAGGAGTGGATTATCTCTTTTACGATGCACTATTTCATGTTTTCTGTGTCCCACGCAGGATCACATTGACGAATTAACGCAGAATTTGCGTCTCTATGACATACTATAGGAGCCATGTCTTCTGGTTCCCAATCGAGTATTGTTTCCCCGGCAACGAAAGGGCTGTATGCTAGGAGTGGATTATCTCTTTTACGATGCACTATTTCATGTTTACTGTGTCCCACGCAGGATCACATTGACGAATTAACGCAGAATTTGCGTCGCTATGACATACTATAGGAGCCATGCCTTCTGGTTCCCAATCGAGTATTGTTTCCCCGGCAACGAAAAGGCTGAATGCTGGGAGTGGATTTTCTCTTTTCCGATGTACTATTTCATGTTTACTGTGTCCCACGCACCCTCACATTGACGAATTAACGCAGAATTTACGTCGCTATGACATACTATTGGAGCCATGCGTTCTGGTTCCCAATCGAGTACTGTTTCCCCGGCAACGACAGGGCTGTCTGCTAGGAGTGGATTATCTCTTTTACGATGCACTATTTCATGTTTACTGTGTCCCACGCACCCTCACATTGACGAATTAACGCAGAAATGGCGTCGCTATGACATACTATAGGAGCCATGCCTTCTGTTTCCCAATCGAGTGTTGTTTCCCCGGCAACGAAAGGGCTGTCTGCTAGGAGTGGATTATCTCTTTTCCGATGCACTATTTCATGTTTACTGTGTCCCACGCACCCTCACATTGACGAATTAACGCAGAAATGGCGTCGCTATGACATACTATAGGAGCCATGCCTTCTGTTTAGCAATCGAGTATTGTTTCCCCGGCAACGAAAGGGCTGTCTGCTAGGAGTGGATTATCTCTTTTACGATGCACTATTTCATGTTTACTGTGTCCTACGCACCCTCACATTGACGAATTAACGCAGAATTTACGTCGCTATGACATACTATAGGAGCCATGCCTTCTGGTTCCCAATCGAGTATTGTTTCCCCGGCAACGAAAGGGCTGTCTGCTAGGAGTGGATTATCTCTTTTACGATGCACTATTTCATGTTTACTGTGTCCCACGCAGGATCACATTAACGAATTAACGCAGAATTTGCGTCGCTATGACATACTATAGGAGCCATGCCTTCTGGTTCCCAATCGAGTATTGTTTCCCCGGCAACGAAAGGGCTGAATGCTAGGAGTGGATTATCTCTTTTCCGATGCACTATTTCATGTTTACTGTGTCCCACGCAGGATCACATTGACGAATTAACGCAGAATTTGCGTCGCTATGACATACTATAGGAGCCATGCCTTCTGGTTCCCAATCGAGTATTGATTCCCCGGCAACGAAAGGGCTGAATGCTAGGAGTGGATTATCTCTTTTACGATGCAGTATTTCATGTTTACTGTGTCCCACGCAGGATCACATTGACGAATTAACGCAGAATTTGCGTCGCTATGACGTACTATAGGAGCCATGTCTTCTGGTTCCCAATCGAGTATTGTTTCCCCGGCAACGAAAGGGCTGTCTGCTAGGAGTGGATTATCTCTTTTACGATGCACTATTTCATGTTTACTGTGTCCCACGCAGGATCACATTGACGAATTAACGCAGAATTTGCGTCGCTATGACATACTATAGGAGCCATGCCTTCTGGTTCCCAATCGAGTATTGTTTCCCCGGCAACGAAAGGGCTGAATGCTAGGAGTGGATTATCTCTTTTCCGATGTACTATTTCATGTTTACTGTGTCCCACGCACCCTCACATTGACGAATTAACGCAGAATTTACGTCGCTATGACATACTATAGGAGCCATGCGTTCTGGTTCCCAATCGAGTACTGTTTCCCCGGCAACGAAAGGGCTGTCTGCTAGGAGTGGATTATCCCTTTGACGATGCACTATTTCATGTTTACTGTGTCCCACGCACCCTCACAATGACGAATTAACGCAGAATTTACGTCGCTATGACATACTATAGGAGCCATGCCATCTGGTTCCCAATCGAGTATTGTTTCTCCGGCAACGAAAGGGCTGAATGCTTGGAGTGGATTATCTCTTTTACGATGCACTATTTCATGTTTACTGTGTCCCACGCACCCTCACATTGACGAATTAACGCAGAATTTACGTCGCTATGACATACTATAGGAGCCATGCCTTCTGGTTCCCAATCGAGTATTGTTTCCCCGGCAACGAAAGGGCTGTCTGCTAGGAGTGGATTATCTCTTTTACGATGCACTATTTCATGTTTACTGTGTCCCACGCAGGATCACATTGACGAATTAACGCAGAATTTGCGTCGCTATGACATACTATAGGAGCCATGCCTTCTGGTTCCCAATCGAGTATTGTTTCCCCGGCAACGAAAGTGCTGAACGCTAGGAGTGGATTATCTCTTTTACGATGCACTATTTCATGTTTTCTGTGTCCCACGCACCCTCACATTGACGAATTAACGCAGAATATACGTCGCTATGACATACTATAGGAGCCATGCCTTCTGGTTCCCAATCGAGTATTGTTTCCCCGGCAACGAAAGGGCTGTCTGCTAGGAGTGGATTATCTCTTTTACGATGCACTATTTCATGTTTACTGTGTCCCACGCAGCCTCACATTAACGAATTAACGCAGAATTTACGTCGCTATGACATACTATAGGAGCCATGCCTTCTGGTTCCCAATCGAGCATTGTTTTCCCGGCAACGAAAGGGCTGTCTGCTAGGAGTGGATTATCTCTTTTCCGATGCACTATTTCATGTTTTCTGTGTCCCACGCAGGATCACATTGACGAATTAACGCAGAATTTGCGTCGCTATGACGTACTATATGAGCCGTGCCTTCTGGTTCCCAATCGAGTATTGTTTCCCCGGCAACGAAAGGGCTGAATGCTAGGAGTGGATTATCTCTTTTCCGATGCACTATTTCATGTTTACTGTGTCCCACGCAGCCTCACATTAACGAATTAACGCAGAATTTGCGTCGCTATGAAATACTATAGGAGCCATGCCTTCTGTTTCCCAATCGAGTATTGTTTCCCCGGCAACGAAAGGGCTGTCTGCTAGGAGTGGATTATCTCTTTTCCGATGTACTATTTCATGTTTACTGTGTCCCACGCACCCTCACATTGACGAATTAACGCAGAATTTGCGTCGCTATGACATACTATAGGAGCCATGCCTTGTGGTTCCCAATCGAGTATTGTTTCCCCGGCAACGAAAGGGCTGTCTGCTAGGAGTGGATTATCTCTTTTACGATGCACTATTTCATGTTTACTGTGTCCCACGCACCCTCACATTGACGAATTAACGCAGAAATGGCGTCGCTATGACATAGTATAGGAGCCATGCCTCCTTGTTCCCAATCGAGTATTGTTTCCCCGGCAACAAAAGGGCTGAATGCTAGGAGTGGATTATCTCTTTTACGATGCACTATTTCATGTTTACTGTGTCCCACGCAGGATCACATTGACGAATTAACGCAGAATTTGCGTCGCTATGACCTACTATAGGAGCCATGCCTTCTGTTTCCCAATCGAGTATTGTTTCCCCGGCAACGAAAGGGCTGTCTGCTAGGAGTGGATTATCTCTTTTACGATGCACTATTTCATGTTTACTGTGTCCCACGCACCCTCACATTGACGAATTAACGCAGAATTTGCGTCGCTATGACATACTATAGGAGCCATGCCTTGTGGTTCCCAATCGAGTATTGTTTCCCCGGCAACGAAAGGGCTGTCTGCTAGGAGTGGATTATCTCTTTTACGATGCACTATTTCATGTTTACTGTGTCCCACGCACCCTCACATTGACGAATTAACGCAGAAATGGCGTCGCTATGACATACTATAGGAGCCATGCCTTCTGGTTCCCAATCGAGTATTGTTTCCCCGGCAACGAAAGGGCTGAATGCTAGGAGTGGATTATCTCTTTTACGATGCACTATTTCATGTTTACTGTGTCCCACGCAGGATCACATTGACGAATTAACGCAGAATTTGCGTCGCTATGACATACTATAGGAGCCATGCCTTCTGGTTCCCAATCGTGTATTGTTTCCCCGGCAACGAAAGGGCTGAATGCTAGGAGTGGATTATCTCTTTTCCGATGTACTATTTCATGTTTACTGTGTCCCACGCACCCTCACATTGACGAATTAACGCAGAATTTACGTCGCTATGACATACTATAGGAGCCATGCCTTCTGGTTCCCAATCGAGTATTGTTTCCCCGGCAACGAAAGGGCTGTCTGCTAGAAGTGGATTATCTCTTTTACGATGCACTATTTCATGTTTACTGTGTCCCACGCACCCTCACATTGACGAATTAACGCAGAAATGGCGTCGCTATGACATACTATAGGAGCCATGCCTTCTGGTTCCCAATCGAGTATTGTTTCCCTGGCAACGAAAGGGCTGAATGCTAGGAGAGGATTATCCCTTTTCCGATGTACTACTTCATGTTTACTGTGTCCCACGCACCCTCACATTGACGAATTAACGCAGAATTTACGTCGCTATGACATACTATAGGAGCCATGCCTTCTGGTTCCCAATCGAGTATTGTTTCCCCGGCAACGAAAGGGCTGTCTGCTAGGAGTGGATTATCTCTTTTACGATGCACTATTTCATGTTTACTGTGTCCCACGCACCCTCACATTGGCGAATTAACGCAGAATTTACGTCGCTATGACATACTATAGGAGCCATGCCTTCTGGTTCCCTATCGAGTATTGTTTCCACGGCAACGAAAGGGCTGTCTGCTAGGAGTGGATTATCTCTTTTACGATGCACTGTTTCATGTTTACTGTGTCCCACGCAGGATCACATTGACGAATTAACGCAGAAATTGCGTCGCTATGACATACTATAGGATCCATGCCTTCTGTTTCCCAATCGAGTATTGTTTCCCCGGCAACGAAAGGGCTGAATGCTAGGAGTGGATTATCTCTTTTACGATGCACTATTTCATGTTTACTGTGTCCCACGCACCCTCACATTGACGAATTAACGCAGAATTTACGTCGCTATGACATACTATAGGAGCCATGCCTTCTGGTTCCCAATCGAGTAATGTTTCCCCGGCAACGAAAGGGCTGTCTGCTAGGAGAGGATTATCTCTTTTACGATGCACTATTTCATGTTTACTGTGTCCCACGCAGGATCACATTGACGAATTAACGCAGAATTTGCGTCGCTATGACATACTATAGGAGCCATGCCTTCTGGTTCCCAATCGAGTATTGTTTCCCCGGCAACGAAAGGGCTGTCTGCTAGGAGTGGATTATCTCTTTTACGATGCACTGTTTCATGTTTACTGTGTCCCACGCAGGATCACATTGACGAATTAACGCAGTATTTGCGTCGCTATGACATACTATAGGAGCCATGCCTTCTGGTTCCCAATCGAGTATTGTTTCCCCGGCAACGAAAGGGCTGAATGCTAGGAGTGGATTATCTCTTTTACGATGCACTATTTCATGTTTACTGTGTCCCACGTAGGATCACATTGACGAATTAACGCAGAATTAGCGTCGCTATGACATACTATAGGAGCCATGCCTTCTGGTTCCCAGTCGAGTATTGTTTCCCCGGCAACGAAAGGGCTGTCTGCTAGGAGTGGATTATGTCTTTTACGATGCACTATTTCATGTTTACTGTGTCCCACGCACCCTCACATTGACGAATTAACGCAGAATTTGCGTCGCTATGACATACTATAGGAGCCATACCTTCTGGTTCCCAATCGAGTATTGTTTCCCCGGCAACGAAAGGGCTGAATGCTAGGAGTGGATTATCTCTTTTACGATGCACTATTTCATGTTTACTGTGTCCCACGCACCCTCACATTGACGAATTAACGCAGAATTTGCGTCGCTATGACATACTATAGGAGCCATGCCTTCTGGTTCCCAATCGAGTATTGTTTCCCCGGCAACGAAAGGGCTGTCTGCTAGGAGTGGATTATCTCTTTTACGATGCACTATTTCATGTTTACTGTGTCCCACGCACCCTCACATTGACGAATTAACGCAGAAATGGCGTCGCTATGACATACTATAGGAGCCATACCTTCTGGTTCCCAATCGAGTATTGTTTCCCCGGCAACGAAAGGGCTGAATGCTAGGAGTGGATTATCTCTTTTACGATGCACTATTTCATGTTTACTGTGTCCCACGCACCCTCACTTTGACGAATTAACGCAGAATTTGCGTCGCTATGACATACTATAGGAGCCATGCCTTCTGGTTCCCAATCGAGTATTGTTTCCCCGGCAACGAAAGGGCTGTCTGCTAGGAGTGGATTATCTCTTTTACGATGCACTATTTCATGTTTACTGTGTCCCACGCACCCTCACATTGACGAATTAACGCAGAAATGGCGTCGCTATGACATACTATAGGAGCCATGCCTTCTGTTTAGCAATCGAGTATTGTTTCCCCGGCAACGAAAGGGCTGTCTGCTAGGAGTGGATTATCTCTTTTACGATGCACTATTTCATGTTTACTGTGTCCTACGCACCCTCACATTGACGAATTAACGCAGAATTTACGTCGCTATGACATACTATAGGAGCCATGCCTTCTGGTTCCCAATCGAGTATTGTTTCCCCGGCAACGAAAGGGCTGTCTGCTAGGAGTGGATTATCTCTTTTACGATGCACTATTTCATGTTTACTGTGTCCCACGCAGGATCACATTAACGAATTAACGCAGAATTTGCGTCGCTATGACATACTATAGGAGCCATGCCTTCTGGTTCCCAATCGAGTATTGTTTCCCCGGCAACGAAAGGGCTGAATGCTAGGAGTGGATTATCTCTTTTCCGATGCACTATTTCATGTTTACTGTGTCCCACGCAGGATCACATTGACGAATTAACGCAGAATTTGCGTCGCTATGACATACTATAGGAGCCATGCCTTCTGGTTCCCAATCGAGTATTGATTCCCCGGCAACGAAAGGGCTGAATGCTAGGAGTGGATTATCTCTTTTACGATGCAGTATTTCATGTTTACTGTGTCCCACGCAGGATCACATTGACGAATTAACGCAGAATTTGCGTCGCTATGACGTACTATAGGAGCCATGTCTTCTGGTTCCCAATCGAGTATTGTTTCCCCGGCAACGAAAGGGCTGTCTGCTAGGAGTGGATTATCTCTTTTACGATGCACTATTTCATGTTTACTGTGTCCCACGCAGGATCACATTGACGAATTAACGCAGAATTTGCGTCGCTATGACATACTATAGGAGCCATGCCTTCTGGTTCCCAATCGAGTATTGTTTCCCCGGCAACGAAAGGGCTGAATGCTAGGAGTGGATTATCTCTTTTCCGATGTACTATTTCATGTTTACTGTGTCCCACGCACCCTCACATTGACGAATTAACGCAGAATTTACGTCGCTATGACATACTATAGGAGCCATGCGTTCTGTTTCCCAATCGAGTACTGTTTCCCCGGCAACGAAAGGGCTGTCTGCTAGGAGTGGATTATCCCTTTTACGATGCACTATTTCATGTTTACTGTGTCCCACGCACCCTCACAATGACGAATTAACGCAGAATTTACGTCGCTATGACATACTATAGGAGCCATGCCATCTGGTTCCCAATCGAGTATTGTTTCTCCGGCAACGAAAGGGCTGAATGCTTGGAGTGGATTATCTCTTTTACGATGCACTATTTCATGTTTACTGTGTCCCACGCACCCTCACATTGACGAATTAACGCAGAATTTACGTCGCTATGACATACTATAGGAGCCATGCCTTCTGGTTCCCAATCGAGTATTGTTTCCCCGGCAACGAAAGGGCTGTCTGCTAGGAGTGGATTATCTCTTTTACGATGCACTATTTCATGTTTACTGTGTCCCACGCAGGATCACATTGACGAATTAACGCAGAATTTGCGTCGCTATGACATACTATAGGAGCCATGCCTTCTGGTTCCCAATCGAGTATTGTTTCCCCGGCAACGAAAGGGCTGAACGCTAGGAGTGGATTATCTCTTTTACGATGCACTATTTCATGTTTTCTGTGTCCCACGCACCCTCACATTGACGAATTAACGCAGAATATACGTCGCTATGACATACTATAGGAGCCATGCCTTCTGGTTCCCAATCGAGTATTGTTTCCCCGGCAACGAAAGGCCTGTCTGCTAGGAGTGGATTATCTCTTTTACGATGCACTATTTCATGTTTACTGTGTCCCACGCAGCCTCACATTAACGAATTAACGCAGAATTTACGTCGCTATGACATACTATAGGAGCCATGCCTTCTGGTTCCCAATCGAGCATTGTTTTCCCGGCAACGAAAGGGCTGTCTGCTAGGAGTGGATTATCTCTTTTCCGATGCACTATTTCATGTTTTCTGTGTCCCACGCAGGATCACATTGACGAATTAACGCAGAATTTGCGTCGCTATGACGTACTATATGAGCCGTGCCTTCTGGTTCCCAATCGAGTATTGTTTCCCCGGCAACGAAAGGGCTGAATGCTAGGAGTGGATTATCTCTTTTCCGATGCACTATTTCATGTTTACTGTGTCCCACGCAGCCTCACATTAACGAATTAACGCAGAATTTGCGTCGCTATGAAATACTATAGGAGCCATGCCTTCTGTTTCCCAATCGAGTATTGTTTCCCCGGCAACGAAAGGGCTGTCTGCTAGGAGTGGATTATCTCTTTTCCGATGTACTATTTCATGTTTACTGTGTCCCACGCACCCTCACATTGACGAATTAACGCAGAATTTGCGTCGCTATGACATACTATAGGAGCCATGCCTTGTGGTTCCCAATCGAGTATTGTTTCCCCGGCAACGAAAGGGCTGTCTGCTAGGAGTGGATTATCTCTTTTACGATGCACTATTTCATGTTTACTGTGTCCCACGCACCCTCACATTGACGAATTAACGCAGAAATGGCGTCGCTATGACATAGTATAGGAGCCGTGCCTCCTTGTTCCCAATCGAGTATTGTTTCCCCGGCAACAAAAGGGCTGAATGCTAGGAGTGGATTATCTCTTTTACGATGCACTATTTCATGTTTACTGTGTCCCACGCAGGATCACATTGACGAATTAACGCAGAATTTGCGTCGCTATGACCTACTATAGGAGCCATGCCTTCTGTTTCCCAATCGAGTATTGTTTCCCCGGCAACGAAAGGGCTGTCTGCTAGGAGTGGATTATCTCTTTTACGATGCACTATTTCATGTTTACTGTGTCCCACGCACCCTCACATTGACGAATTAACGCAGAATTTGCGTCGCTATGACATACTATAGGAGCCATGCCTTGTGGTTCCCAATCGAGTATTGTTTCCCCGGCAACGAAAGGGCTGTCTGCTAGGAGTGGATTATCTCTTTTACGATGCACTATTTCATGTTTACTGTGTCCCACGCACCCTCACATTGACGAATTAACGCAGAAATGGCGTCGCTATGACATACTATAGGAGCCATGCCTTCTGGTTCCCAATCGAGTATTGTTTCCCCGGCAACGAAAGGGCTGAATGCTAGGAGTGGATTATCTCTTTTACGATGCACTATTTCATGTTTACTGTGTCCCACGCAGGATCACATTGACGAATTAACGCAGAATTTGCGTCGCTATGACATACTATAGGAGCCATGCCTTCTGGTTCCCAATCGTGTATTGTTTCCCCGGCAACGAAAGGGCTGAATGCTAGGAGTGGATTATCTCTTTTCCGATGTACTATTTCATGTTTACTGTGTCCCACGCACCCTCACATTGACGAATTAACGCAGAATTTACGTCGCTATGACATACTATAGGAGCCATGCCTTCTGGTTCCCAATCGAGTATTGTTTCCCCGGCAACGAAAGGGCTGTCTGCTAGAAGTGGATTATCTCTTTTACGATGCACTATTTCATGTTTACTGTGTCCCACGCACCCTCACATTGACGAATTAACGCAGAAATGGCGTCGCTATGACATACTATAGGAGCCATGCCTTCTGGTTCCCAATCGAGTATTGTTTCCCTGGCAACGAAAGGGCTGAATGCTAGGAGAGGATTATCCCTTTTCCGATGTACTACTTCATGTTTACTGTGTCCCACGCACCCTCACATTGACGAATTAACGCAGAATTTACGTCGCTATGACATACTATAGGAGCCATGCCTTCTGGTTCCCAATCGAGTATTGTTTCCCCGGCAACGAAAGGGCTGTCTGCTAGGAGTGGATTATCTCTTTTACGATGCACTATTTCATGTTTACTGTGTCCCACGCACCCTCACATTGGCGAATTAACGCAGAATTTACGTCGCTATGACATACTATAGGAGCCATGCCTTCTGGTTCCCTATCGAGTATTGTTTCCACGGCAACGAAAGGGCTGTCTGCTAGGAGTGGATTATCTCTTTTACGATGCACTGTTTCATGTTTACTGTGTCCCACGCAGGATCACATTGACGAATTAACGCAGAAATTGCGTCGCTATGACATACTATAGGATCCATGCCTTCTGTTTCCCAATCGAGTATTGTTTCCCCGGCAACGAAAGGGCTGAATGCTAGGAGTGGATTATCTCTTTTACGATGCACTATTTCATGTTTACTGTGTCCCACACACCCTCACATTGACGAATTAACGCAGAATTTACGTCGCTATGACATACTATAGGAGCCATGCCTTCTGGTTCCCAATCGAGTAATGTTTCCCCGGCAACGAAAGGGCTGTCTGCTAGGAGAGGATTATCTCTTTTACGATGCACTATTTCATGTTTACTGTGTCCCACGCAGGATCACATTGACGAATTAACGCAGAATTTGCGTCGCTATGACATACTATAGGAGCCATGCCTTCTGGTTCCCAATCGAGTATTGTTTCCCCGGCAACGAAAGGGCTGTCTGCTAGGAGTGGATTATCTCTTTTACGATGCACTGTTTCATGTTTACTGTGTCCCACGCAGGATCACATTGACGAATTAACGCAGTATTTGCGTCGCTATGACATACTATAGGAGCCATGCCTTCTGGTTCCCAATCGAGTATTGTTTCCCCGGCAACGAAAGGGCTGAATGCTAGGAGTGGATTATCTCTTTTACGATGCACTATTTCATGTTTACTGTGTCCCACGTAGGATCACATTGACGAATTAACGCAGAATTAGCGTCGCTATGACATACTATAGGAGCCATGCCTTCTGGTTCCCAGTCGAGTATTGTTTCCCCGGCAACGAAAGGGCTGTCTGCTAGGAGTGGATTATGTCTTTTACGATGCACTATTTCATGTTTACTGTGTCCCACGCACCCTCACATTGACGAATTAACGCAGAATTTGCGTCGCTATGACATACTATAGGAGCCATACCTTCTGGTTCCCAATCGAGTATTGTTTCCCCGGCAACGAAAGGGCTGAATGCTAGGAGTGGATTATCTCTTTTACGATGCACTATTTCATGTTTACTGTGTCCCACGCACCCTCACATTGACGAATTAACGCAGAATTTGCGTCGCTATGACATACTATAGGAGCCATGCCTTCTGGTTCCCAATCGAGTATTGTTTCCCCGGCAACGAAAGGGCTGTCTGCTAGGAGTGGATTATCTCTTTTACGATGCACTATTTCATGTTTACTGTGTCCCACGCACCCTCACATTGACGAATTAACGCAGAAATGGCGTCGCTATGACATACTATAGGAGCCATACCTTCTGGTTCCCAATCGAGTATTGTTTCCCCGGCAACGAAAGGGCTGAATGCTAGGAGTGGATTATCTCTTTTACGATGCACTATTTCATGTTTACTGTGTCCCACGCACCCTCACATTGACGAATTAACGCAGAATTTGCGTCGCTATGACATACTATAGGAGCCATGCCTTCTGGTTCCCAATCGAGTATTGTTTCCCCGGCAACGAAAGGGCTGTCTGCTAGGAGTGGATTATCTCTTTTACGATGCACTATTTCATGTTTACTGTGTCCCACGCACCCTCACATTGACGAATTAACGCAGAAATGGCGTCGCTATGACATACTATAGGAGCCATGCCTTCTGTTTCCCAATCGAGTATTGTTTCCCCGGCAACGAAAGGGCTGTCTGCTAGGAGTAGATTATCTCTTTTACGATGCACTATTTCATGTTTACTGTGTCCCACGCACCCTCACATTGACGAATTAACGCAGAATTTACGTCGCTATGACATACTATAGGAGCCATGCCTTGTGGTTCCCAATCGAGTATTGTTTCCCCGGCAACGAAAGGGCTGTCTGCTAGGAGTAGATTATCTCTTTTACGATGCACTATTTCATGTTTACTGTGTCCCACGCACCCTCACATTGACGAATTATCGCAGAATTTACGTCGCTATGACATACTATAGGAGCCATGCCTTCTGGTTCCCAATCGAGTATTGTTTCCCCGGCAACGAAAGGGCTGTCTGCTAGGGGTGGATTATCTCTTTTACGATGCACTATTTCATGTTTACTGTGTCCCACGCAGGATCACATTGACGAATTAACGCAGAAATGGCGTCGCTATGACATACTATAGGAGCCATGCCTTCTGGTTCCCAATCGAGTATTGTTTCCCCGGCAACGAAAGGGCTGAATGCTAGGAGTGGATTATCTCTTTTCCGATGTACTATTTCATGTTTACTGTGTCCCACGCACCCTCACATTGACGAATTAACGCAGAATTTACGTCGCTATGACATACTATAGGAGCCATGCCTTCTGGTTCCCAATCGAGTATTGTTTCCCCGGCAACGAAAGGGCTGTCTGCTAGACGTGGATTATGTCTTTTACGATGCACTATTTCATGTTTACTGTGTCCCACGCACCCTCACATTGACGAATTAACGCAGAATTTGCGTCGCTATGACATACTATAGGAGCCATACCTTCTGGTTCCCAATCGAGTATTGTTTCCCCGGCAACGAAAGGGCTGAATGCTAGGAGTGGATTATCTCTTTTACGATGCACTATTTCATGTTTACTGTGTCCCACGCACCCTCACATTGACGAATTAACGCAGAATTTGCGTCGCTATGACATACTATAGGAGCCATGCCTTCTGGTTCCCAATCGAGTATTGTTTCCCCGGCAACGAAAGGGCTGTCTGCTAGGAGTGGATTATCTCTTTTACGATGCACTATTTCATGTTTACTGTGTCCCACGCACCCTCACATTGACGAATTAACGCAGAAATGGCGTCGCTATGACATACTATAGGAGCCATACCTTCTGGTTCCCAATCGAGTATTGTTTCCCCGGCAACGAAAGGGCTGAATGCTAGGAGTGGATTATCTCTTTTACGATGCACTATTTCATGTTTACTGTGTCCCACGCACCCTCACATTGACGAATTAACGCAGAATTTGCGTCGCTATGACATACTATAGGAGCCATGCCTTCTGGTTCCCAATCGAGTATTGTTTCCCCGGCAACGAAAGGGCTGTCTGCTAGGAGTGGATTATCTCTTTTACGATGCACTATTTCATGTTTACTGTGTCCCACGCACCCTCACATTGACGAATTAACGAAGAAATGGCGTCGCTATGACATACTATAGGAGCCATACCTTCTGGTTCCCAATCGAGTATTGTTTCCCCGGCAACGAAAGGGCTGAATGCTAGGAGTGGATTATCTCTTTTACGATGCACTATTTCATGTTTACTGTGTCCCACGCACCCTCACATTGACGAATTAACGCAGAATTTGCGTCGCTATGACATACTATAGGAGCCATGCCTTCTGGTTCCCAATCGAGTATTGTTTCCCCGGCAACGAAAGGGCTGTCTGCTAGGAGTGGATTATCTCTTTTACGATGCACTATTTCATGTTTACTGTGTCCCACGCACCCTCACATTGACGAATTAACGCAGAAATGGCGTCGCTATGACATACTATAGGAGCCATGCCTTCTGTTTCCCAATCGAGTATTGTTTCCCCGGCAACGAAAGGGCTGTCTGCTAGGAGTAGATTATCTCTTTTACGATGCACTATTTCATGTTTACTGTGTCCCACGCACCCTCACATTGACGAATTAACGCAGAATTTACGTCGCTATGACATACTATAGGAGCCATGCCTTCTGGTTCCCAATCGAGTATTGTTTCCCCGGCAACGAAAGGGCTGTCTGCTAGGAGTAGATTATCTCTTTTACGATGCACTATTTCATGTTTACTGTGTCCCACGCACCCTCACAATGACGAATTATCGCAGAATTTACGTCGCTATGACATACTATAGGAGCCATGCCTTCTGGTTCCCAATCGAGTATTGTTTCCCCGGCAACGAAAGGGCTGTCTGCTAGGGGTGGATTATCTCTTTTACGATGCACTATTTCATGTTTACTGTGTCCCACGCAGGATCACATTGACGAATTAACGCAGAAATGGCGTCGCTATGACATACTATAGGAGCCATGCCTTCTGGTTCCCAATCGAGTATTGTTTCCCCGGCAACGAAAGGGCTGAATGCTAGGAGTGGATTATCTCTTTTCCGATGTACTATTTCATGTTTACTGTGTCCCACGCACCCTCACATTGACGAATTAACGCAGAATTTACGTCGCTATGACATACTATAGGAGCCATGCCTTCTGGTTCCCAATCGAGTATTGTTTCCCCGGCAACGAAAGGGCTGTCTGCTAGGAGTGGATTGTCTCTTTTACGATGCACTATTCCATGTTTACTGTGTCCCACGTAGGATCACATTGACGAATTAACGCAGAATTAGCGTCGCTATGACATACTATAGGAGCCATGCCTTCTGGTTCCCAATCGAGTATTGTTTCCCCGGCAACGAAAGGGCTGAATGCTAGGAGTGGATTATCTCTTTTCCGATGTACTATTTCATGTTTACTGTGTCCCACGCACCCTCACATTGACGAATTAACGCAGAATTTACGTCGCTATGACATACTATAGGAGCCATGCCTTCTGGTTCCCAATCGAGTACTGTTTCCCCGGCAACGAAAGGGCTGTCTGCTAGGAGTGGATTATCTCTTTTACGATGCACTATTTTATGTACTGTGTCCCACGCACCCTCACATTGACGAATTATCGCAGAATTTACGTCGGTATGACATACTATAGGAGCCATGCCTTCTGGTTCCCAATCGAGTATTGTTTCCCCGGCAACGAAAGGGCTGAATGCTAGGAGTGGATTATCTCTTTTACGATGCACTATTTCATGTTTACTGTGTCCCACGCACCCTCACATTGACGAATTAACGCAGAATTTACGTCGCTATGACATACTATAGGAGCCATGCCTTCTGGTTCCCAGTCGAGTATTGTTTCCCCGGCAACGAAAGGGCTGTCTGCTAGGAGTGGATTATCTCTTTTACGATGCACTATTTCATGTTTACTGTGTCCCACGCAGGATCACATTGACGAATTAACGCAGAATTTGCGTCGCTATGACTTACTATAGGAGCCATGCCTTCTTGTTCCCAATCGAGTATTGTTTCCCCGGCAATGAAAGGGCTGAATGCTAGGAGTGGATTATCTCTTTTACGATGCACTATTTCATGTTTACTGTGTCCCACGCACCCTCACATTGACGAATTAACGCAGAATTTACGTCGCTATGACATACTATAGGAGCCATGCCTTCTGGTTCCCAGTCGAGTATTGTTTCCCCGGCAACGAAAGGGCTGAATGCTAGGAGTGGATTATCTCTTTTACAATGCACTATTTCATGTTTACTGTGCCCCACGCACCCTCACATTGACGAATTAACGCAGAATTTACGTCGCTATGACATACTATAGGAGCCATGCCTTCTGGTTCCCAATCGAGTATTGTTTCCCCGGCAAAGAAAGGGCTGTCTGCTAGGAGTGGATTATCTCTTTTACGATGCACTATTTCATGTTTACTGTGTCCCACGCACCTTCACATTGACGAATTAACGCAGAAATGGCGTCGCTATGACATACTATAGGAGCCATGCCTTCTGTTTCCCAATCGAGTATTGTTTCCCCGGCAACGAAAGGGCTGTCTGCTAGGAGTGGATTATCTCTTTTACGATGCACTATTTCACGTTTACTGAGTCCCACGCAGGATCACATTGACGAATTAACGCAGAAATGGCGTCGCTATGACATACTATAGGAGCCATGCCTTCTGGTTCCCAATCGAGTATTGTTTCCCCGGCAACGAAAGGGCTGAATGCTATTAGTGGATTATCTCTTTTCCGATGTACTATTTCATGTTTACTGTGTCCCACGCACTCTCACATTGACGAATTAACGCAGAATTTACGTCGCTATGACATACTATGGGAGCCATGCCTTCTGGTTCCAAATCGAGTATTGTTTCCCCGGCAACGAAAGGGCTGTCTGCTAGGAGTGGATTATCTCTTTTACGATGCACTATTAATGTTTACTGTGTCCCACGCAGGATCACATTGACGAATTAACTCAGAAACGGCGTCGCTATGACATACTATAGGAGCCATGCCTTCTGGTTCCCAACCGAGTATTGTTTCCCCGGCAACGAAAGGGCTGAATGCTAGGAGTGGATTATCTCTTTTCCGATGTACTATTTCTTGTTTACTATGTCCCACGCACCCTCACATTGACGAATTAACGCAGAATTTACGTCGCTATGACATACTATAGGAGCCATGCCTTCTGGTTCCCAATCGAGTATTGTTTCCCCGGCAACGAAAGGGCTGTCTGCTAGGAGTGGATTATCTCTTTTCCGATGCACTATTTCATGTTTACTGTGTCCCACGCACCCTCACATTGACGAATTAACGCAGAATTTGCGTCGCTATGACATACTATAGGAGCCATGCCTTCTGGTTCCCAATCGCGTATTGTTTCCTTGGGTAACGAAACGCTGAATGCTAGGAGTGGATTATCTCTTTTCCGATGCACTATTTCATGTTTACTGTGTCCCACGCAGGATCACATTGACGAATTAACGCAGAATTTGCGTCGCTATGACATACTATAGGAGCCATGCCTTCTGGTTCCCAATCGAGTATTGTTTCCCCGGCAACGAAAGGACTGTCTGCTAGGAGTGGATTATCTCCTTTCCGATGTACTATTTCATGTTTACTGTGTCCCACGCACCCTCACATTGACGAATTAAGGCAAAAATGGCGTCGCTATGACATACTATAGGAGCCATGCCTTCTGTTTCCCAATCGAGTATTGTTTCCCCGGCAACGAAAGGGCTGTCTGCTAGGAGTGGATTATCTCTTTTACAATGCACTATTTCATGTTTACTGTGTCCCACGCACCCTCACATTGACGAATTAACGCAGAATTTGCGTCGCTATGACATACTATAGGAGCCATGCCTTCTGGTTCCCAATCGAGTATTGTTTCCCCGGCAACGAAAGGGCTGTCTGCTAGGAGTGGATTATCTCTTTTCCGATGTACTATTTCATGTTTACTGTGTCCCACGCACCCTCACATTGACGAATTAACGCAGAAATGGCGTCGCTATGACATACTATAGGAGCCATGCCTTCTGTTTCCAATCGAGTATTGTTTCCCCGGCAACGAAAGGGCTGTCTGCTAGGAGTGGTTTATCTCATTTCCGATGCACTTTTTCATGTTTACTGTGTCCCACGCACCCTCACATTGACGAATTAACGCAGAAATGGCGTCGCTATGACATACTATAGGAGCCATGCCTTCTGGTTCCCAATCGAGTATTGTTTCCCCGGCAACGAAAAGGCTATCTGCTAGGAGTGGATTATCTCTTTTCCGATGTACTATTTCATGTTTACTGTGTCCCACGCACCCTCACATTGACGAATTAACGCAGAATTTACGTCGCTATGACATACTATAGGAGCCATGCCTTCTGGTTCCCAATCGAGTATTGTTTCCCCGGCAACGAAAGGGCTGTCTGCTAGGAGTGGATTATCTCTTTTACGCCGCACTATTTCATGTTTACTGTGTCCCACGCAGGGTCACATTGACGAATTAACGCAGAAATGGCGTCGCTATGACATACTATAGGAGCCATGCCTTCTGGTTCCCAATCGAGTATTGTTTCCCCGGCAACGAATGGGCTGAATGCTAGGAGTGGATTATCTCTTTTCCGATGTACTATTTCATGTTTACTGTGTCCCACGCACCCTCACATTGACGAATTAACGCAGAAATGGCGTCGCTATGACATACTATAGGAGCCATGCCTTCTGGTTCCCAATCGAGTATTGTTTCCCCGGCAACGAAAGGGCTGAATGCTAGGAGTGGATTATCTCTTTTCCGATGTACTATTTCATGTTTACTGTGTCCCACGCACCCTCACATTGACGAATTAGCGCAGAATTTACGTCGCTATGACATACTATAGGAGCCATGCCTTCTGGTTCCCAATCGAGTATTGTTTCCCCGGCAACGAAAGGGCTGTCTGCTAGGAGTGGATTATCTCTTTTACGATGCACTATTTCATGTTTACTGTGTCCCACGCACCCTCACATTGACGAATTGACGCAGAATTTACGTCGCTATGACATACTATAGGAGCCATGCCTTCTGGTTCCCAATCGAGTATTGTTTCCCCGGCAACGAAAGGGCTATCTGCTAGGAGTGGATTATCTCTTTTACGATGCACTATTTCATGTTTACTGTGTCCCACGCACCCTCACATTGACGAATTAACGCAGAATTTGCGTCGCTATGACATACTATAGGAGCCATGCCTTCTGGTTCCCAATCGAGTATTGTTTCCCTGGCACCGAAAGGGCTGTCTGCTAGGAGTGGATTATCTCTTTTACGATGCACTATTTCATGTTTACTGTGTCCCACGCAGGATCACATTGACGAATTAACGCAGAATTTGCGTCGCTATGACATACTATAGGAGCCATGCCTTCTGTTTCCCAATCGAGTATTGTTTCCCTGGCAACGAAAGGGCTGTCTGCTAGGAGTGGATTATCTCTTTTACGATGCACTATTTCATGTTTACTGTGTCCCACGCACCCTCACATTGACGAATTAACGCAGAATTTACGTCGCTATGACATACTATAGGAGCCATGCCTTCTGGTTCCCAATCGAGTATTGTTTCCCCGGCAACGAAAGGGCTGTCTGCTAGGAGTGGATTATCTCTTTTACGATGCACTATTTCATGTTTACTGTGTCCCACGCACCCTCACATTGACGAATTAACGCAGAATTTACGTCGCTATGACATACTATAGGAGCCATGCCTTCTGGTTCCCAATCGAGTATTGTTTCCCCGGCAACGAAAGGGCTATCTGCTAGGAGTGGATTATCTCTTTTACGATGCACTATTTCATGTTTACTGTGTCCCACGCACCCTCACATTGACGAATTAACGCAGAATTTGCGTCGCTATGACATACTATAGGAGCCATGCCTTCTGGTTCCCAATCGAGTATTGTTTCCCTGGCACCGAAAGGGCTGTCTGCTAGGAGTGGATTATCTCTTTTACGATGCACTATTTCATGTTTACTGTGTCCCACGCAGGATCACATTGACGAATTAACGCAGAATTTGCGTCGCTATGACATACTATAGGAGCCATGCCTTCTGTTTCCCAATCGAGTATTGTTTCCCTGGCAACGAAAGGGCTGTCTGCTAGGAGTGGATTATCTCTTTTACGATGCACTATTTCATGTTTACTGTGTCCCACGCACCCTCACATTGACGAATTAACGCAGAATTTACGTCGCTATGACATACTATAGGAGCCATGCCTTCTGGTTCCCAATCGAGTATTGTTTCCCCGGCAACGAAAGGGCTGTCTGCTAGGAGTGGATTATCTCTTTTCCGATGCACTATTTCATGTTTACTGTGTCCCACGCAGGATCACATTGACGAATTAACGCAGAATTTGCGTCGCTATGACAAACTATAGGAGCCATGCCTTCTGGTTCCCAGTCGAGTATTGTTTCCCCGACAACGAAAGGGCTGAATGCTAGGAGTGGATTATCTCTTTTCCGATGTACTATTTCATGTTTACTATGTCCCACGCACCCTCACATTGACGAATTAACGCAGAATTTACGTCGCTATGACATACTATAGGAGCCATGCCTTCTGGTTCCCAATCGAGTATTGTTTCACCGGCAACGAAAGGGCTGTCTGCTAGGAGTGGGTTATCTCTTTTACGATGCACTATTTCATGTTTACTGTGTCCCACTCACCCTCACATTGACGAATTAACGCAGAATTTGCGTCGCTATGACATACTATAGGAGCCATGCCTTCTGGTTCCCAATCGAGTATTTTTTCCCCGGCCACGAAAGGGCTGAATGCTAGGTGTGGATTATCTCTTTTACGATGCACTATTTGATGTTTTCTGTGTCCCACGCAGGATCACATTGACGAATTAACGCAGAATTTGCGTCGCTATGACATACTATAGGAGCCATGTCTTCTGGTTCCCAATCGAGTATTGTTTCGCCGGAAACGAAAGGGCTGTCTGCTAGGAGTGGATTATCTCTTTTACGATGCACTATTTCATGTTTACTGTGTCCCACGCAGGATCACATTGACGAATTAACGCAGAATTTGCGTCGCTATGACATACTATAGGAGCCATGCCTTCTGGTTCCCAATCGAGTATTGTTTCCCCGGCAACGAAAGGGCTGTCTGCTAGGAGTGGATTATCTCTTTTCCGATGTACTATTTCATGTTTACTGTGTCCCACGCACCCTCACATTGACGAATTAACGCAGAAATGGCGTCGCTATGACATACTATAGGAGCCATGCCTTCTGTTTCCCAATCGAGTATTGTTTCCCCGGCAACGAAAGGGCTGTCTGCTAGGAGTGGATTATCTCTTTTCCGATGCACTATTTCATGTTTACTGTGTCCCACGCACCCTCACATTGACGAATTAACGCACAAATGGCGTCGCTATGACATACTATAGGTGCCATGCCTTCTGTTTCCCAATCGAGTATTGTTTCCCCGGCAACGAAAGGGCTATCTGCTAGGAGTGGATTATCTCTTTTACGATGCACTATTTCATGTTTACTGCGTCCCACGCACCCTGACATTGCCGAATTAACGCAGAATTTACGTCGCTATGACATACTATAGGAGCCATGCCTTCTGGTTCCCAATCGAGTATTGTTTCCCCGGCAAAGAAAGGGCTGTCTGCTAAGAGTGGATTATCTCTTTTACGATGCACTATTTCATGTTTACTGTGTCCCACGCAGGATCACATTGACGAATTAACGCAGAATTTGCGTCGCTATGACATACTATAGGAGCCATGCCTTCTGGTTCCCAATCGAGTATTGTTTCCCCGGCAACGAAAGGGCTGAATGCTAGGAGTGGATTATATCTTTTCCGATGTACTATTTCATGTTTACTGTGTCCCACGCAGGATCACATTGACGAATTAACGCAGAAATGGCGTCGCTATGACATACTATAGGAGCCATGCCTTCTGTTTCCCAATCGAGTATTGTTTCCCCGGCAACGAAAGGGCTGTCTGCTAGGAGTGGATTATCTCTTTTACGATGCACTATTTCATGTTTACTGTGTCCCACGCACCCTCACATTGACGAATTAACGCAGAATATGCGTCGCTATGACATACTATAGGAGCCATGCCTTCTGGTTCCCAATCGAGTATTGTTTCCCCGGCAACGAAAGGGCTGTCTGCTAGGAGTGGATTATCTCTTTTCCGATGTACTATTTCATGTTTACTGTGTCCCACGCACCCTCACATTGACGAATTAACGCAGAAATGGCGTCGCTATGACATACTATAGGAGCCATGCCTTCTGTTTCCCAATCGAGTATTGTTTCCCCGGCAACGAAAGGGCTGTCTGCTAGGAGTGCTTTATCTCTTTTCCGATGCACTATTTCATGTTTACTGTGTCCCACGCACCCTCACATTGACGAATTAACGCAGAAATGGCGTCGCTATGACATACTATAGGAGCCATGCCTTCTGGTTCCCAATCGAGTATTGTTTCCCCGGCAACGAATGGGCTGAATGCTAGGAGTGGATTATCTCTTTTCCGATGTACTATTTCATGTTTACTGTGTCCCACGCACCCTCACATTGACGAATTAACGCAGAATTTACGTCGCTATGACATACTATATAAGCCATGCCTTCTGGTTCCCAATCGAGTATTGTTTCCCCGGCAACGAAAGGGCTGTCTGCTAGGAGTGGATTATCTCTTTTACGATGCACTATTTCATGTTTACTGTGTCCCACGCAGGATCACATTGACGAATTAACGCAGAATTTGCGTCGCTATGACAAACTATAGGAGCCATGCCTTCTGGTTCCCAGTCGAGTATTGTTTCCCCGACAACGAAAGGGCTGAATGCTAGGAGTGGATTATCTCTTTTCCGATGTACGATTTCATGTTTACTATGTCCCACGCACCCTCACATTGACGAATTAACGCAGAATTTACGTCGCTATGACATACTATAGGAGCCATGCCTTCTGGTTCCCAATCGAGTATTGTTTCACCGGCAACGAAAGGGCTGTCTGCTAGGAGTGGATTATCTCTTTTACGATGCACTATTTCATGTTTACTGTGTCCCACGCACCCTCACATTGACGAATTAACGCAGAATTTGCGTCGCTATGACATACTATAGGAGCCATGCCTTCTGGTTCCCAATCGAGTATTTTCTCCCCGGCCACGAAAGGGCTGAATGCTAGGTGTGGATTATCTATTTTACGATGCACTATTTCATGTTTTCTGTGTCCCACGCAGGATCACATTGACGAATTAACGCAGAATTTGCGTCGCTATGACATACTATAGGAGCCATGTCTTCTGGTTCCCAATCGAGTATTGTTTCCCCGGCAACGAAAGGGCTGTCTGCTAGGAGTGGATTATCTCTTTTACGATGCACTATTTCATGTTTACTGTGTCCCACGCAGGATCACATTGACGAATTAACGCAGAATTTGCGTCGCTATGACATACTATAGGAGCCATGCCTTCTGGTTCCCAATCGAGTATTGTTTCCCCGGCAAAGATAGGGCTGTCTGCTAAGAGTGGATTATCTCTTTTACGATGCACTATTTCATGTTTACTGTGTCCCACGCAGGATCACATTGACGAATTAACGCAGAATTTGCGTCGCTATGACATACTATAGGAGCCATGCCTTCTGGTTCCCAATCGAGTATTGTTTCCCCGGCAACGAAAGGGCTGAATGCTAGGAGTGGATTATATCTTTTCCGATGTACTATTTCATGTTTACTGTGTCCCACGCACCCTCACATTGACGAATTAACGCAGAAATGGCGTCGCTATGACATACTATAGGAGCCATGCCTTCTGTTTCCCAATCGAGTATTGTTTCCCCGGCAACGAAAGGGCTGTCTGCTAGGAGTGGATTATCTCTTTTACGATGCACTATTTCATGTTTACTGTGTCCCACGCAGGATCACATTGACGAATTAACGCAGAATTTGCGTCGCTATGACATACCATAGGAGCCACGCCTTCTGGTTCCCAATCGAGTATTGTTTCCCCGGCAACGAAAGGGCTGTCTGCTAGGAGTGGATTATCTCTTTTCCGATGTACTATTTCATGTTTACTGTGTCCCACGCACCCTCACATTGACGAATTAACGCAGAAATGGCGTCGCTATGACATACTATAGGAGCCATGCCTTCTGTTTCCCAATCGAGTATTGTTTCCCCGGCAACGAAAGGGCTGTCTGCTAGGAGTGCTTTATCTCTTTTCCGATGCACTATTTCATGTTTACTGTGTCCCACGCACCCTCACATTGACGAATTAACGCAGAAATGGCGTCGCTATGACATACTATAGGTGCCATGCCTTCTGTTTCCCAATCGAGTATTGTTTCCCCGGCAACGAAAGGGCTATCTGCTAAGAGTGGATTATCTCTTTTACGATGCACTATTTCATGTTTACTGTGTCCCACGCAGGATCACATTGACGAATTAACGCAGAATTTGCGTCGCTATGACATACTATAGGAGCCATGCCTTCTGGTTCCCAATCGAGTATTGTTTCCCCGGCAACGAAAGGGCTGAATGCTAGGAGTGGATTATATCTTTTCCGATGTACTATTTCATGTTTACTGTGTCCCACGCACCCTCACATTGACGAATTAACGCAGAAATGGCGTCGCTATGACATACTATAGGAGCCATGCCTTCTGTTTCCCAATCAAGTATTGTTTCCCCGGCAACGAAAGGGCTGTCTGCTAGGAGTGGATTATCTCTTTTACGATGCACTATTTCATGTTTACTGTGTCCCACGCACCCTCACATTGACGAATTAACGCAGAATATGCGTCGCTATGACATACTATAGGAGCCATGCCTTCTGGTTCCCAATCGAGTATTGTTTCCCCGGCAACGAAAGGGCTGTCTGCTAGGAGTGGATTATCTCTTTTCCGATGTACTATTTCATGTTTACTGTGTCCCACGCACCCTCACATTGACGAATTAACGCAGAAATGGCGTCGCTATGACATACTATAGGAGCCATGCCTTCTGTTTCCCAATCGAGTATTGTTTCCCCGGCAACGAAAGGGCTGTCTGCTAGGAGTGCTTTATCTCTTTTCCGATGCACTATTTCATGTTTACTGTGTCCCACGCACCCTCACATTGACGAATTAACGCAGAAATGGCGTCGCTATGACATACTATAGGAGCCATGCCTTCTGGTTCCCAATCGAGTATTGTTTCCCCGGCAACGAATGGGCTGAATGCTAGGAGTGGATTATCTCTTTTCCGGTGTACTATTTCATGTTTACTGTGTCCCACGCACCCTCACATTGACGAATTAACGCAGAATTTACGTCGCTATGACATACTATAGGAGCCATGCCTTCTGGTTCCCAATCGAGTATTGTTTCCCCGGCAACGAAAGGGCTGTCTGCTAGGAGTGGATTATCTCTTTTACGATGCACTATTTCATGTTTACTGTGTCCCACGCAGGATCACATTGACGAATTAACGCAGAAATGGCGTCGCTATGACATACTATAGGAGCCATGCCTTCTGGTTCCCAATCGAGTATTGTTTCCCCGGCAACGAAAGGGCTGAATGCTAGGAGTGGATTATCTCTTTTCCGATGTACTATTTCATGTTTACTGTGTCCCACGCACCCTCACATTGACGAATTAACGCAGAATTTACGTCGCTATGACATACTATAGGAGCCATGCCTTCTGGTTCCCAATCGAGTATTGTTTCCCCGGCAACGAAAGGGCTGTCTGCTAGGAGTGGATTATCTCTTTTACGATGCACTATTTCATGTTTACTGTGTCCCACGCAGGATCACATTGACGAATTAACGCAGAATTTGCGTCGCTATGACATACTATAGGAGCCATGGCTTCTGGTTCCCAATCGAGTATTGTTTCCCCGGCAACGAAAGGGCTGAATGCTAGGAGTGGATTATCTCTTTTACGATGCACTATTTCATGTTTACTGTGTCCCACGCAGGATCCCATTGACGAATTAACGCAGAATTTGCGTCGCTATGACATACTATAGGAGCCATGCCTTCTGGTTCCCTATCGAGTATTGTTTCCCCGGCAACGAAAGGGCTGTCTGCTAGGAGTGGATTATCTCTTTTACGATGCACTATTTCATGTTTACTGTGTCCCACGCAGGATCACATTGACGAATTAACGCAGAATTTGCGTCGCTATGACATACTATAGGAGCTATGCCGTTTGTTTCCCAATCGAGTATTGTTTCCCCGGCAACGAAAGGGCTGAATGCTAGGAGTGCTTTATCTCTTTTCCGATGCACTATTTCATGTTTACTGTGTCCCACGCACCCTCACATTGACGAATTAACGCAGAAATGGCGTCGCTATGACATGCTATAGGAGCCATGCCTTCTGGTTCCCAATCGAGTATTGTTTCCCCGGCAACGAATGGGCTGAATGCTAGGAGTGGATTATCTCTTTTCCGATGTACTATTTCATGTTTACTGTGTCCCACGCACCCTCACATTGACGAATTAACGCAGAATTTACGTCGCTATGACATACTATGGGAGCCATGCCTTCTGGTTCCCAATCGAGTATTGTTTCCCCGGCAACGAAAGGGCTGTCTGCTAGGAGTGGATTATCTCTTTTACGATGCACTATTTCATGTTTACTGTGTCCCACGCACCCTCACATTGACGAATTAACGCAGAAATGGCGTCGCTATGACATACTAAAGGAGCCATGCCTTCTGTTTCCCAATCGAGTATTGTTTCCCCGGCAACGAAAGGGCTGTCTGCTAGGAGTGGATTATCTCTTTTACGATGCACTATTTCATGTTTACTGTGTCCCACGCAGGATCACATTGACGAATTAACGCAGAAACGGCGTCGCTATGACATACTATAGGAGCCATGCCTTCTGGTTCCCAATCGAGTATTGTTTCCCCGGCAACGGAAGGGCTGTCTGCTAGGAGTGGATTATCTCTTTTACGATGCACTATTTCATGTTTACTGTGTCCCACGCAGGATCACATTGACGAATTAACGCAGAATTTGCGTCGCTATGACATACTATAGGAGCCATGTCTTCTGGTTCCCAATCGAGTATTGTTTCCCCGGCAACGAAAGGGCTGTCTGCTAGGAGTGGATTATCTCTTTTACGATGCACTATTTCATGTTTACTGTGTCCCACGCACCCTCACATTGACGAATTAACGCAGAATTTACGTCGCTATGACATACTATAGGAGCCATGCCTTCTGGTTCCCAATCGAGTATTGTTTCCCCAGCAACGAAAGGGCTGTCTGCTAGGAGTGGATTATCTCTTTTACGATGCACTATTTCATGTTTACTGTGTCACACGCAGGATCACATTGACGAATTAACGCAGAATTTGCGTCGCTATGACATACTATAGGAGCCATGCCTTCTGGTTCCCAGTCGAGTATTGTTTCCCCGGCAACGAAAGGGCTGAATGCTAGGAGTGGATTATCTCTTTTCCGATGCACTATTTTATGTTTACTGTGTCCCACGCACCCTCACATTGACGAATTAACGCAGAATTTACGTCGCTATGACATACTATAGGAGCCATACCTTCTGGTTCCCAATCGAGTATTGTTTCCCCGGCAACGAAAGGGCTGTCTGCTAAGAGTGGATTATCTCTTTTACGATGCACTATTTCATGTTTACTGTGTCCCACGCAGGATCACATTGACGAATTAACGCAGAATTTGCGTCGCTATGACATACTATAGGAGCCATGCCTTCTGGTTCCCAATCGAGTATTGTTTCCCCGGCAACGAAAGGGCTGAATGCTAGGAGTGGATTATCTCTTTTACGATGCACTATTTCATGTTTACTGTGCCCCACGCACCCTCACATTGACGAATTAACGCAGAATTTACGTCGCTATGACATACTATAGGAGCCATGACTTCTGGTTCCCAATCGAGTATTGTTTCCCCGGCAACGAAAGGGCTGAATGCTAGGAGTGGATTATCTCTTTTACGATGCACTATTTCATGTTTACTGTGTCCCACGCACCCTCACATTGACGAATTATCGCAGAATTTACGTCGCTATGACATACTATAGGAGCCATGCCTTCTGGTTCCCAATCGAGTATTGTTTCCCCGGCAACGAAAGGGCTGTCTGCTAGGAGTGGATTATCTCTTTTCCGATGCACTATTTCATGTTTACTGTGTCCCACGCAGGATCACATTGACGAATTAACGCAGAAATGGCGTCGCTATAACATACTATAGGAGCCATGCCTTCTGGTTCCCAATCGAGTATTGTTTCCCCGGCAACGAAAGGGCTGAATTCTAGGAGTGGATTATCTCTTTTCCGATGTACTATTTCATGTTTACTGTGTCCCACGCACCCTCACATTGACGAATTAACGCAGAATTTACGTCGCTATGACATACTATAGGAGCCATGCCTTCTGGTTCCCAATCGAGTACTGTTTCCCCGGCAACGAAAGGGCTGTCTGCTAGGAGTGGATTATCTCTTTTACGATGCACTATTTCATGTTTACTGTGTCCCACGCACCCTCACATTGACGAATTAACGCAGAATTTGCGTCGCTATGACATACTATAGGAGCCATGCCTTCTGGTTCCCAATCGAGTATTGTTTCCCCGGCAACGAAAGGGCTGAATGCTAGGAGTGGATTATCTCTTTTCCGATGTACTATTTCATGTTTACTGTGTCCCACGCACCCTCACATTGACGAATTAACGCAGAATTTACGTCGCTATGACATACTATAGGAGCCATGCCTTCTGGTTCCCAATCGAGTATTGTTTCCCCGGCAACGAAAGGGCTGTCTGCTAGGAGTGGATTATCTCTTTTACGATGCACTATTTCATGTTTACTGTGTCCCACGCACCCTCACATTGACGAATTAACGCAAAATTTGCGTCGCTATGACATACTATAGGAGACACGCCTTCTGGTTCCCAATCGAGTATTGTTTCCCCGGCAACGAAAGGGCTGAATGCTAGGAGTGGATGATCTCTTTTCCGATGCACTATTTCATGTTTACTGTGTCCCACGCAGGATCACATTGACGAATTAACGCAGATTTTGCGTCGCTATGACATACTATACGAGTCATGCCTTCTGGTTCCCAATCGAGTATTGTTTCCCCGGCAACGAAAGGGCTGTCTGCTAGGAGTGGATTATCTCTTTTCCGATGCACTATTTCATGTTTACTGTGTCCCACGCACCCTCACATTGACGAATTAACGCAGAAATGGCGTCGCTATGACATGCTATAGGAGCCATGCCTTCTGGTTCCCAATCGAGTATTGTTTCCCTGGCAACGAAAGGGCTGTCTGCTAGGAGTGGATTATCTCTTTTACGATGCACTATTTCATGTTTACTGTGTCCCACGCACCCTCACATTGACGAATTAACGCAGAATTTGCGTCGCTATGATATACTATAGGAGCCATGCCTTCTGGTTCCCAATCGAGTATTGTTTCCCCGGCAACGAAAGGGCTGTCTGCTAGGAGTGGATTATCTCTTTTCCGATGCACTATTTCATGTTTACTGTGTCCCACGCACCCTCACATTGACGAATTAACGCAGAATTTACGTCGCTATGACATACTATAGGAGCCATGCCTTCTGGTTCCCAATCGAGTATTGTTTCCCCGGCAACGAAAGGGCTGTCTGCTAGGAGTGGATTATCTCTTTTACGATGCACTATTTCATGTTTACTGTGCTCCACGCACCCTCACATTGACGAATTAACGCAGAATTTACGTCGCTATGACATACTATAGGAGCCACGCCTTCTGGTTCCCAATCGGGTATTGTTTCCCCGGCAACGAAAGGGCTGTCTGCTAGGAGTGGATTATCTCTTTTACGATGGACTATTTCATGTTTACTGTGTCCCACGCAGGATCACATTGACGAATTAAGGCAGAAATGGCGTCGCTATGACATACTATAGGAGCCATGCCTTCTGGTTCCCAATCGAGTATTGTTTCCTCGGCAACGAAAGGGCTGAATGCTAGGAGTGGATTATCTCTTTTCCGATGTACTGTTTCATGTTTACTGTGTCCCACGCAGGATCACATAGACGAATTAACGCAGAATTTGCGTCGCTATGACATACTATAGGAGCCATGCCTTCTGGTTCCCAATCGAGTATTGTTTCCCCGGCAACGAAAGGGCTGTCTGCTAGGAGTGGATTATCTCTTTTCCGATGTACTATTTCATGTTTACTGTGTCCCACGCACCCTCACATTGACGAATTAACGCAGAAATGGCGTCGCTATGACATACTATAGGAGCCATGCCTTCTGTTTCCCAATCGAGTACTGTTTCCCCGGCAACGAAAGGGCTGTCTGCTAGGAGTGGATTATCTCTTTTCCGATGCACTATTTCATGTTTACTGTGTCCCACGAACCCTCACATTGACGAATTAACGCAGAATTTGCGTCGCTATGACATACTATAGGAGCCATGCCTTCTGGTTCCCAATCGAGTATTGTTTCCCCGGCAACGAAAGGGCTGTCTGCTAGGAGTGGATTATCTCTTTTACGATGCACTATTTCATGTTTACTGTGTCCCACGCACCCTCACATTGACGAATTAACGCAGAATTTGCGTCACTATGATATACTATAGGAGCCATGCCTTCTGTTTCCCAATCGAGTATTGTTTCCCCGGCAACGAAAGGGCTGTCTGCTAGGAGAGGATTATCTCTTTTCCGATGCACTATTTCATGTTTACTGTGTCCCACGCACCCTCACATTGACGAATTAACGCAGAAATGGCGTCGCTTTGACATACTATAGGAGCCATGCCTTCTGGTTCCCAATCGAGTATTGTTTCCCCGGCAACGAAAGGGCTGTCTGCTAGGAGTGGATTATCTCTTTTACGATGCACTATTTCATGTTTACTGTGTCCCACGCAGGATCACATTGACGAATTAACGCAGAATTTGCGTCGCTATGACATACTATAGGATCCATGATTTATGGTCCCCAATCGAGTATTGTTTCTTCCGCAACGAAAGGGCTGAATGCTAGGAGTGGATTATCTCTTTTACGATGCACTATTTCGTGTTTACTGTGTCCCACGCACCCTCACATTGACGAATTAACGCAGAATTTACGTCGCTATGACATACTATAGGAGCCATGCCTTCTGGTTCCCAATCGAGTATTGTTTCCCCGGCAACGAAAGGGCTGTCTGCTAGGAGTGGATTATCTCTTTTACGATGCACTATTTCATGTTTACTGTGTCCCACGCAGGATCACATTGACGAATTAACGCAGAAATGGCGTCGCTTTGACATACTATAGGAGCCATGCCTTCTGGTTCCCAATCGAGTATTGTTTCCCCGGCAACAAAAGGGCTGTCTGCTAGGAGTGGATTATCTCTTTTCCGATGTACTATTTCATGTTTACTGTGTCCCACGCACCCTCACATTGACGAATTAACGCAGAAATGGCGTCGCTATGACATACTATAGGAGCCATGCCTTCCGGTTCCCAATCGAGTATTGTTTCACCGGCAACGAAGGGGCTGAATGCTAGGAGTGGATTATCTCTTTTCCGATGCACTATTTCATGTTTACTGTGTCCCACGCAGGATCACATTGACGAATTAATGCAGAAATGGCGTCGCTATGACATACTATAGGAGCCATGCCTTCCGGTTCCAATCGAGTATTGTTTCCCCGGCAACGAAAGGGCTGTCTGCTAGGAGTGGATTATCTCTTTTACGATGCACTATTTCATGTTTACTGTGTCCCACGCACCCTCACATTGACGAATTAAGGCAGAATTTGCGTCGCTATGGCATACTATAGGAGCCATGCCTTCTGGTTCCCAATCGAGTATTGTTTCCCCGGCAACGAAAGGGCTGTCTGCTAGGAGTGGATTATCTCTTTTACGATGCACTATTTCATGTTTACTGTGTCCCACGCACCCTCACATTGACGAATTAAGGCAGAATTTGCGTCGCTATGACATACTATAGGAGCCATGCCTTCTGGTTCCCAATCGAGTATTGTTTCCCCGGCAACGAAAGGGCTGTCTGCTAGGAGTGGATTATCTCTTTTACGATGCACTATTTCATGTTTACTGTGTCCCACGCACCCTCACATTGACGAATTAACGCAGAATTTACGTCGCTATGACATACTATAGGAGCCATGCCTTCTGGTTCCCAATCGAGTATTGTTTCCCCGGCAACGAAAGGGCTGTCTGCTAGGAGTGGATTATCTCTTTTACGATGCACTATTTCATGTTTACTGTGTCCCACGCAGGATCACATTGACGAATTAACGCAGAAATGGCGTCGCTTTGACATACTATAGGAGCCATGGCTTCTGGTTCCCAATCGAGTATTGTTTCCCCGGCAACGAAAGGGCTGAATGCTAGGAGTGGATTCTCTCTTTTACGATGTACTATTTCATGTTTACTGTGTCCCACGCACCCTCACATTGACGAAGTAACGCAGAAATGGCGTCGCTATGACATACTATAGGAGCCATGCCTTCCGGTTCCCAATCGAGTATTGTTTCCCCGGCAACGAAGGGGCTGAATGCTAGGAGTGGATTATCTCTTTTACGATGCACTATTTCATGTTTACTGTGTCCCACGCACCCTCACATTGACGAATTAACGCAGAAATGGCGTCGCTATGACATACTATAGGAGCCATGCCTTCCGGTTCCCAATCGAGTATTGTTTCCCCGGCAACGAAAGGGCTGTCTGCTAGGAGTGGATTATCTCTTTTACGATGCACTATTTCATGTTTACTGTGTCCCACGCACCCTCACATTGACGAATTAAGGCAGAATTTGCGTCGCTATGACATACTATAGGAGCCATGCCTTCTGGTTCCCAATCGAGTATTGTTTCCCCGGCAACGAAAGGGCTGTCTGCTAGGAGTGGATTATCTCTTTTACGATGCACTATTTCATCTTTACTGTGTCCCACGCACCCTCACATTGACGAATTAAGGCAGAATTTGCGTCGCTATGACATACTATAGGAGCCATGCCTTCTGGTTCCCAATCGAGTATTGTTTCCCCAGCAACGAAAGGGCTGAATGCTAGGAGTGGATTATCTCTTTTCCGATGTACTATTTCATGTTTACTGTGTCCCACGCACCCTCACATTGACGAATTAACGCAGAAATGGCGTCGCTATGACATACTATAGGAGCCATGATTTATGGTTCCCAATCGAGTATTGTTTCTTCCGCAACGAAAGGGCTGAATGCTAGGAGTGGATTATCTCTTTTACGATGCACTATTTCGTGTTTACTGTGTCCCACGCACCCTCACACTGACGAATTAACGCAGAATTTACGTCGCTATGACATACTATAGGAGCCATGCCTTCTGGTTCCCAATCGAGTATTGTTTCCCCGGCAACGAAAGGGCTGTCTGCTAGGAGTGGATTATCTCTTTTACGATGCACTATTTCATGTTTACTGTGTCCCACGCAGGATCACATTGACGAATTAACGCAGAAATGGCGTCGCTTTGACATACTATAGGAGCCATGCCTTCTGGTTCCCAATCGAGTATTGTTTCCCCGGCAACAAAAGGGCTGTCTGCTAGGAGTGGATTATCTCTTTTCCGATGTACTATTTCATGTTTACTGTGTCCCACGCACCCTCACATTGACGAATTAACGCAGAAATGGCGTCGCTATGACATACTATAGGAGCCATGCCTTCCGGTTCCCAATCGAGTATTGTTTCACCGGCAACGAAGGGGCTGAATACTAGGAGTGGATTATCTCTTTTCCGATGCACTATTTCATGTTTACTGTGTCCCACGCAGGATCACATTGACGAATTAATGCAGAAATGGCGTCGCTATGACATACTATAGGAGCCATGCCTTCCGGTTCCAATCGAGTATTGTTTCCCCGGCAACGAAAGGGCTGTCTGCTAGGAGTGGATTATCTCTTTTACGATGCACTATTTCATGTTTACTGTGTCCCACGCACCCTCACATTGACGAATTAAGGCAGAATTTGCGTCGCTATGGCATACTATAGGAGCCATGCCTTCTGGTTCCCAATCGAGTATTGTTTCCCCGGCAACGAAAGGGCTGTCTGCTAGGAGTGGATTATCTCTTTTACGATGCACTATTTCATGTTTACTGTGTCCCACGCACCCTCACATTGACGAATTATGGCAGAATTTGCGTCGCTATGACATACTATAGGAGCCATGCCTTCTGGTTCCCAATCGAGTATTGTTTCCCCGGCAACGAAATGGCTGTCTGCTAGGAGTGGATTATCTCTTTTACGATGCACTATTTCATGTTTACTGTGTCCCACGCACCCTCACATTGACGAATTAACGCAGAATTTACGTCGCTATGACATACTATAGGAGCCATGCCTTCTGGTTCCCAATCGAGTATTGTTTCCCCGGCAACGAAAGGGCTGTCTGCTAGGAGTGGATTATCTCTTTTACGATGCACTATTTCATGTTTACTGTGTCCCACGCAGGATCACATTGACGAATTAACGCAGAAATGGCGTCGTTTTGACATACTATAGGAGCCATGGCTTCTGGTTCCCAATCGAGTATTGTTTCCCCGGCAACGAAAGGGCTGAATGCTAGGAGTGGATTCTCTCTTTTACGATGTACTATTTCATGTTTACTGTGTCGCACGCACCCTCACATTGACGAAGTAACGCAGAAATGGCGTCGCTATGACATACTATAGGAGCCATGCCTTCCGGTTCCCAATCGAGTATTGTTTCCCCGGCAACGAAAGGGCTGAATGCTAGGAGTGGATTATCTCTTTTACGATGCACTATTTCATGTTTACTGTGTCCCACGCACCCTCACATTGACGAATTAACGCAGAAATGGCGTCGCTATGACATACTATAGGAGCCATGCCTTCCGGTTCCCAATCGAGTATTGTTTCCCCGGCAACGAAAGGGCTGTCTGCTAGGAGTGGATTATCTCTTTTACGATGCACTATTTCATGTTTACTGTGTCCCACGCACCCTCACATTGACGAATTAAGGCAGAATTTGCGTCGCTATGACATACTATAGGAGCCATGCCTTCTGGTTCCCAATCGAGTATTGTTTCCCCGGCAACGAAAGGGCTGTCTGCTAGGAGTGGATTATCTCTTTTACGATGCACTATTTCATGTTTACTGTGTCCCACGCACCCTCACATTGACGAATTAAGGCAGAATTTGCGTCGCTATGACATACTATAGGAGCCATGCCTTCCGGTTCCCAATCGAGTATTGTTTCCCCAGCAACGAAAGGGCTGAATGCTAGGAGTGGATTATCTCTTTTCCGATGTACTATTTCATGTTTACTGTGTCCCACGCACCCTCACATTGACGAATTAACGCAGAAATGGCGTCGCTATGACATACTATAGGAGCCATGCCTTCTGGTTCCCAATCGAGTATTGTTTCCCCGGCAACGAAAGGGCTGTCTGCTAGGAGTGGATTATCTCTTTTACGATGGACTATTTCATGTTTACTGTGTCCCACGCAGGATCACATTGACGAATTAAGGCAGAAATGGCGTCGCTATGACATACTATAGGAGCCATGCCTTCTGGTTCCCAATCGAGTATTGTTTCCTCGGCAACGAAAGGGCTGAATGCTAGGAGTGGATTATCTCTTTTCCGATGTACTGTTTCATGTTTACTGTGTCCCACGCAGGATCACATAGACGAATTAACGCAGAATTTGCGTCGCTATGACATACTATAGGAGCCATGCCTTCTGGTTCCCAATCGAGTATTGTTTCCCCGGCAACGAAAGGGCTGTCTGCTAGGAGTGGATTATCTCTTTTCCGATGTACTATTTCATGTTTACTGTGTCCCACGCACCCTCACATTGACGAATTAACGCAGAAATGGCGTCGCTATGACATACTATAGGAGCCATGCCTTCTGTTTCCCAATCGAGTACTGTTTCGCCGGCAACGAAAGGGCTGTCTGCTAGGAGTGGATTATCTCTTTTCCGATGCACTATTTCATGTTTACTGTGTCCCACGAACCCTCACATTGACGAATTAACGCAGAATTTGCGTCACTATGATATACTATAGGAGCCATGCCTTCTGTTTCCCAATCGAGTATTGTTTCCCCGGCAACGAAAGGGCTGTCTGCTAGGAGAGGATTATCTCTTTTCCGATGCACTATTTCATGTTTACTGTGTCCCACGCACCCTCACATTGACGAATTAACGCAGAAATGGCGTCGCTTTGACATACTATAGGAGCCATGCCTTCTGGTTCCCAATCGAGTATTGTTTCCCCGGCAACGAAAGGGCTGTCTGCTAGGAGTGGATTATCTCTTTTACGATGCACTATTTCATGTTTACTGTGTCCCACGCAGGATCACATTGACGAATTAACGCAGAATTTGCGTCGCTATGACATACTATAGGAGCCATGATTTATGGTTCCCAATCGAGTATTGTTTCTTCCGCAACGAAAGGGCTGAATGCTAGGAGTGGATTATCTCTTTTACGATGCACTATTTCGTGTTTACTGTGTCCCACGCACCCTCACATTGACGAATTAACGCAGAATTTACGTCGCTATGACATACTATAGGAGCCATGCCTTCTGGTTCCCAATCGAGTATTGTTTCCCCGGCAACGAAAGGGCTGTCTGCTAGGAGTGGATTATCTCTTTTACGATGCACTATTTCATGTTTACTGTGTCCCACGCAGGATCACATTGACGAATTAACGCAGAAATGGCGTCGCTTTGACATACTATAGGAGCCATGGCTTCTGGTTCCCAATCGAGTATTGTTTCCCCGGCAACGAAAGGGCTGAATGCTAGGAGTGGATTCTCTCTTTTACGATGTACTATTTCATGTTTACTGTGTCGCACGCACCCTCACATTGACGAAGTAACGCAGAAATGGCGTCGCTATGACATACTATAGGAGCCATGCCTTCCGGTTCCCAATCGAGTATTGTTTCCCCGGCAACGAAAGGGCTGAATGCTAGGAGTGGATTATCTCTTTTACGATGCACTATTTCATGTTTACTGTGTCCCACGCACCCTCACATTGACGAATTAACGCAGAAATGGCGTCGCTATGACATACTATAGGAGCCATGCCTTCCGGTTCCCAATCGAGTATTGTTTCCCCGGCAACGAAAGGGCTGTCTGCTAGGAGTGGATTATCTCTTTTACGATGCACTATTTCATGTTTACTGTGTCCCACGCACCCTCACATTGACGAATTAAGGCAGAATTTGCGTCGCTATGACATACTATAGGAGCCATGCCTTCTGGTTCCCAATCGAGTATTGTTTCCCCGGCAACGAAAGGGCTGTCTGCTAGGAGTGGATTATCTCTTTTACGATGCACTATTTCATGTTTACTGTGTCCCACGCACCCTCACATTGACGAATTAAGGCAGAATTTGCGTCGCTATGACATACTATAGGAGCCAAGCCTTCCGGTTCCCAATCGAGTATTGTTTCCCCAGCAACGAAAGGGCTGAATGCTAGGAGTGGATTATCTCTTTTCCGATGTACTATTTCATGTTTACTGTGTCCCACGCACCCTCACATTGACGAATTAACGCAGAAATGGCGTCGCTATGACATACTATAGGAGCCATGCCTTCTGGTTCCCAATCGAGTATTGTTTCCCCGGCAACGAAAGGGCTGTCTGCTAGGAGTGGATTATCTCTTTTCCGATGTACTATTTCATGTTTACTGTGTCCCACGCACCCTCACATTGACGAATTAACGCAGAAATGGCGTCGCTATGACATACTATAGGAGCCATGCCTTCCGGTTCCCAATCGAGGATTGTTTCCCCGGCAACGAAAGGGCTGTCTGCTAGGAGTGGATTACCTATTTTACGATGCACTATTTCATGTTTACTGTGTCCCACGCACCCTCACATTGACGAATTAAGGCAGGATTTGCGTCGCTATGACATACTATAGGAGCCATGCCTTCTGGTTCCCAATCGAGTATTGTTTCCCTGGCAACGAAAGGGCTGTCTGCTAGGAGTGGATTATCACTTTTCCGATGTACTATTTCATGTTTACTGTGTCCCACGCACCCTCACATTGACGAATTAACGCAGAAATGGCGTCGCTATGACATACTATAGGAGCCATGCCTTCCGGTTCCCAATCGAGTATTGTTTCCCCGGCAACGAAAGGGCTGAATGCTAGGAGTGGATTATCTCTTTTACGATGCACTATTTCATGTTTACTGTGTCCCACGCACCCTCACATTGACGAATTAACGCAGAATTTACGTCCCTATGACATACTATATGAGCCATGCCTTCTGGTTCCCAATCGATTATTGTTTCCTCGGCAACGAAAGGGCTGTCTGCTAGGAGTGGATTATCTCTTTTACGATGCACTATTTCATGTTTACTGTGCCCCACGCACCCTCACATTGACGAATTAACGCAGAATTTACGTCGCTATGACATACTATAGGAGCCATGCCTTCTGGTTCCCAATCGAGTATTGTTTCCCCGGCAACGAAAGGGCTGAATGCTAGGAGTGGATTATCTCTTTTCCGATGTACTATTTCATGTTTACTGTGTCCCACGCACCCTCACATTGACGAATTAACGCAGAATTTACGTCGCTATGACATACTATAGGAGCCTTGCCTTCTGGTTCCCAATCGAGTATTGTTTCCCCGGCAACGAAAGGGCTATCTGCTAGGAGTGGATTATCTCTTTTACGATGTACTATTTCATGTTCACTGTGTCCCACGCACCCTCACATTGACGAATTAACGCAGAATTTACGTCGCTATGACATACTATAGGATCCATTCCTTCTGGTTCCCAATCGAGTATTGTTTCCCCGGCAACGAAAGGGCTGTCTGCTAGGAGTGGATTATCTCTTTTCCGATGCACTATTTTATGTTTACTGTGTCCGACGCACCCTCACATTGACGAATTAACGCAGAATTTGCGTCGCTATGACATACTATAGGAGCCATGCCTTCTGGTTCCCAATCGAGTATTGTTTCCCCGGCAACGAAAGGGCTGTCTGCTAGGAGTGGATTATCTCTTTAACGATGCACTATTTCATGTTTACTGTGTCCCACGCAGGATCACATTGACGAATTAACGCAGAATTTGCGTCGCTATGACATACTATAGGAGCCTTGCCTTCTGGTTCCCAATCGAGTATTGTTTCCCCGGCAACGAAAGGGCTATCTGCTAGGAGTGGATTATCTCTTTTACGATGTACTATTTCATGTTCACTGTGTCCCACGCACCCTCACATTGACGAATTAACGCAGAATTTACGTCGCTATGACATACTATAGGAGCCATTCCTTCTGGTTCCCAATCGAGTATTGTTTCCCCGGCAACGAAAGGGCTGTCTGTTAGGAGTGGATTATCTCTTTTCCGATGCACTATTTTATGTTTACTGTGTCCCACGCACCCTCACATTGACGAATTAACGCAGAATTTACGTCGCTATGACATACTATAGGAGCCATTCCTTCTGGTTCCCAATCGAGTATTGTTTCCCCGGCAACGAAAGGGCTGTCTGCTACGAGTGGATTATCTCTTTTCCGATGCACTATTTTATGTTTACTGTGTCCGACGCATCCTCACATTGACGAATTAACGCAGAATTTACGTCGCTATGACATACTATAGGAGCCATGCCTTCTGGTTCCCAATCGAGTATTGTTTCCCCGGCAACGAAAGCGCTGTCTGCTAGGAGTGAATTATCTCTTTTACGATGCACTATTTCATGTTTACTGTGTCCCACGCACCCTCACATTGACGAATTAACGCAGAATTTGCGTCGCTATGAGATACTATAGAAGCCATGCCTTCTGTTTCCCAATCGAGTATTGTTTCCCCGGCAACGAAAGGGCTGTCTGCTAGGAGTGGATTATCTCTTTTACGATGCACTATTTCATGTTTACTGTGTCCCACGCACCCTCACATTGACGAATTAACGCAGAATTTACGTCGCTATGACACACTATAGGAGCCATGCCTTCTGGTTCCCAATCGAGTATTGATTCCCCGGCAACGAAAGGGCTGAATGCTAGGAGTGGATTATCTCTTTTACGATGCACTATTTCATGTTTACTGTGTCCCACGCACCCTCACATTGACGAATTAACGCAGAATTTACGGCGCTATGACATACTATAGGAGCCATGCCTTCTGTTTCCCAATCGAGTATTGTTTCCCCGGCAACGAAAGGGCTGTCTGCTAGGAGTGGATTATCTCTTTCACGATGCACTATTTCATGTTTACTGTGTCCCACGCAGGATCACATTGACGAATTAACGCAGAATTTGCGTCGCTATGACATACTATAGGAGCCATGGCTTCTGGTTCCCAATCGAGTATTGTTTCCCCGGCAACGAAAGGGCTGAATGCTAGGAGTGGATTATCTCTTTTACGATGCACTATTTCATGTTTACTGTGTCCCACGCACCCTCACATTGACGAATTAACGCAGAATTTACGTCGCTATGACATACTATAGGAGCCATGCCTTCTGGTTCCCAATCGAGTATTGTTTCCCCGGCAATGAAAGGGCTGTCTGCAAGGAGTGGATTATCTCTTTTACCATGCACTATTTCATGTTTACTGTGTCCCACGCAGGATCACATTGACGAATTAACGCAGAATTTGAGTCCCTATGACATACTATAGGAGCCATGCCTTCTGGTTCCCAATCGAGTATTGTTTCCCCGGCAACGAAAGGGCTGAATGCTAGGAGTGGATTATCTCTTTTACGATGCACTATTTCATGTTTACTGTGTCCCACGCACCCTCACATTGACGAATTAACGCAGAAATGGCGTCGCAATGACATATTATAGGAGCCATGCCTTCTGGTTCCCAATCGAGTATTGTTTCCCCGGCAACGAAAGGGCTGTCTGCTAGGAGTGGATTATCTCTTTTCCGATGTACTATTTCATGTTTACTGTGTCCCACGCACCCACACATTGACGAATTAACGCAGAAATGGCGTCGCAATGACATACTATAGGAGCCATGCCTTCTGGTTCCCAATCGAGTATTGTTTCCCCGGCAACGAAAGGGCTGTCTGCTAGGAGTGGATTATCTCTTTTCCGATGCACTATTTCATGTTTACTGTGTCCCACGCACCCTCACATTGACGAATTAACGCAGAAATGGCGTCGCTATGACATACTATAGGAGCCATGCCTTCTGTTTCCCAATCGAGTATTGTTTCCCCGGTAACGAAAGGGCTGTCTGCTAGGAGTAGATTATCTCTTTTACGATGCACTATTTCATGTTTACTGTGTCCCACGCACCCACACATTGACGAATTAACGCAGAATTTACGTCGCTATGACATACTATAGGAGCCATGCCTTCTGGTTCCCAATCGAGTATTGTTTCCCCGGCAACGAAAGGGCTGTCTGCTAGGAGTGGATTATCTCTTTTACGATGCACTATTTCATGTTTACTGTGTCCCACGCAGGATCACATTGACGAATTAACGCAGAAATGGCGTCGCTATGACATACTATAGGAGCCATGCCTTCTGGTTCCCAATCGAGTATTGTTTCCCCGGCAACGAAAGGGCTGAATGCTAGGAGTGGATTATCTCTTTTCCGATGTACTATTTCATGTTTACTGTGTCTCACGCACCCTCACATTGACGAATTAACGCAGAATTTACGTCGCTATGACATACTATAGGAGCCATGCCTTCTGGTTCCCAATCGAGTATTGTTTCCCCGGCAACGAAAGGGCTGTCTGCTAGGAGTGGATTATCTCTTTTACGATGCACTATTTCATGTTTACTGTGTCCCACGCAGGATCACATTGACGAATTAACGCAGAATTTGCGTCGCTATGACATACTATGGGAGCCATGGCTTCTGGTTCCCAATCGAGTATTGTTTCCCCGGCAACGAAAGGGCTGAATGCTAGGAGTAGATTCTCTCTTTTACGATGCACTATTTCATGTTTACTGTGTCCCACGCACCCTCACATTGACGAATTAACGCAGAATTTACGTCGCTATGACATACTATAGGAGCCATGCCTTCTGGTTCCCAATCGAGTATTGTTTCCCCGGCAACGAAAGGGCTGTCTGCTAGGAGTGGATTATCTCTTTTACGATGCACTATTTCATGTTTACTGTGCCCCACGCACCCTCACATAGACGAATTAACGCAAAATTTACGTCGCTATGACATACTATAGGAGAGATGCCTTCTGTTTCCCAATCGAGTATTGTTTCCCCGGCAACGAAAGGGCTGTCTGCTAGGAGTGGATTATCTTTTTTCCGATGCACTATTTCATGTTTACTGTGTCCCACGCACCCTCACATTGACGAATTTACGCAGAATTTACGTCGCTATGACATACTATAGGAGCCATGCCTTCTGGTTCCCAATCGAGTATTGTTTCCCCGGCAACGAAAGGGCTGTCTGCTAGGAGTGGATTATCTCTTTTACGATGCACTATTTCATGTTTACTGTGTCCCACGCAGGATCACATTGACGAATTAACGCAGAAATGGCGTCGCTATGACATACTATAGGAGCCATGCCTTCTGGTTCCCAATCGAGTATTGTTTCCCCGGCAACGAAAGGGCTGAATGCTAGGAGTGGATTATCTCTTTTCCGATGTACTATTCCATGTTTACTGTGTCCCACGCACCCTCACATTGACGAATTAACGCAGAAATGGAGTCGCTATGACATACTATAGGAGCCATGCCTTCTGGTTCCCAATCGAGTATTGTTTCCCCGGCAACGAAAGGGCTGTCTGCTAGGAGTGGATTATCTCTTTTACGATGCACTATTTCATGTTTACTGTGTCCCACGCACCCTCACATTGACGAATTAACGCAGAATTTACGTCGCTATGACATACTATAGAAGCCATGCCTTCTGGTTCCCAATCGAGTATTGTTTCCCCGGCAACGAAAGGGCTGTCTGCTAGGAGTGGATTATCTCCTTTCCGATGCACTATTTCATGTTTACTGTGTCCCACGCACCCTCTCATTGACGAATTAACGCAGAATTTGCGTCGCTATGACATACTATAGGAGCCATGCCTTCTGTTTCCCAATCGAGTATTGTTTCCCCGGCAACGACAGGGCTGTCTGCTAGGAGTGGATTATCTCTTTTACCATGCACTATTTCATGTTTACTGTGTCCCACGCAGGATCACATTGACGAATTAACGCAGAATTTGAGTCGCTATGACATACTATAGGAGCCATGCCCTCTGGTTCCCAATCGAGTATTGTTTCCCCGGCAACGAAAGGGCTGAATGCTAGCAGTGGATTATCTCTTTTACGATGCACTATTTCATGTTTACTGTGTCCCACGCACCCTCACATTGACGAATTAACGCAGAAATGGCGTCGCAATGACATACTATAGGAGCCATGCCTTCTGGTTCCCAATCGAGTATTGTTTCCCCGGCAACGAAAGGGCTGTCTGCTAGGAGTGGATTATCTCTTTTCCGATGTACTATTTCATGTTTACTGAGTCCCACGCACCCACACATTGACGAATTAACGCAGAAATGGCGTCGCTATGACATACTATAGGAGCCATGCCTTCTGTTTCCCAATCGAGTATTGTTTCCCCGGCAACGAAAGGGCTGTCTGCTAGGAGTGGATTATCTCTTTTCCGATGCACTATTTCATGTTTACTGTGTCCCACGCACCCTCACATTGACGAATTAACGCAGAAATGGCGTCGCTATGACATACTATAGGAGCCATGCCTTCTGTTTCCCAATCGAGTATTGTTTCCACGGCAACGAAAGGGCTGTCTGCTAGGAGTGGATTATCTCTTTTACGATGCACTATTTCATGTTTACTGTGTCCCACGCACCCTCACATTGCCGAATTAACGCAGAATTTACGTCGCTATGACATACTATAGGAGCTATGCCTTCTGGTTCCCAATCAAGTATTGTTTCCCCGGCAACGAAAGGGCTGTCTGCTAGGAGTGGATTATCTCTTTTACGATGCACTATTTCATGTTTACTGTGTCCCACGCAGGATCACATTGACGAATTAACGCAGAAATGGCGTCGCTATGACATACTATAGGAACCATGCCTTCTGGTTCCCAATCGAGTATTGTTTCCCCGGCAACGAAAGGGCTAAATGCTAGGAGTGGATTATCTCTTTTCCGATGTACTATTTCATGTTTACTGTGTCCCACGCACCCTCACATTGACGAATTAACGCAGAATTTACGTCGCTATGACATACTATAGGAGCCATGCCTTCTGGTTCCCAATCGAGTATTGTTTCCCCGGCAACGAAATGGCTGTCTGCTAGGAGTGGATTATCTCTTTTACGATGCACTATTTCATGTTTACTGTGTCCCACGCAGGATCACATTGACGAATTAACGCAGAATTTGCGTCGCTATGACATACTATAGTAGCCATGTCTTCTGGTTCCCAATCGAGTATTGTTTCCCCGGCAACGAAAGGGCTGAATGCTAGGAGTGGATTATCTGTTTTCCGATGTACTATTTCATGTGTACTGTGTCCCACGCACCCTCACATTGACGAATTAACGCAGAATTTACGTCGCTATGACATACTATAGGAGCCATGCCTTCTGGTTCCCAATCGAGTATTGTTTCCCCGGCAACGAAAGGGCTGTCTGCTAGGAGTGGATTATCTCTTTTACGATGCACTATTTCATGTTTACTGTGTCCCACGCACCCTCACATTGACGAATTAACGCAGAATTTACGTCGCTATGACATACTATAGGAGCCATGCCTTCTGGTTCCCAATCGAGTATTGTTTCCCCGGCAACGAAAGGGCTGAATGCTGGGAGTGAATTATCTCTTTTACGATGCACTATTTCATGTTTACTGTGTCCCACGCACCCTCACATTGACGAATTAACGCAGAATTTACGTCGCTATGACATACTATAGGAGCCATGCCTTCTGGTTCCCAATCGAGTATTGTTTCCCCGGCAACGAAAGGGCTGAATGCTAGGATTGGATTATCTCTTTTCCGATGCACTATTTCATGTTTACTGTGTCCCACGCAGGATCACATTGACGAATTAACGCAGTATTTGCGTCGCTATGACATACTATAGGAGCCATGCCTTCTGGTTCCCAATCGAGTATTGTTTCCCCGGCAAAGAAAGGGCTGTCTGCTAGGAGTGGATTATCTCTTTTCCGATGTACTATTTCATGTTTACTGTGTCCCACGCACCCTCACATTTACGAATTAACGCAGAATTTACGTCGCTATGACATACTATAGGAGCCATGCCTTCTGTTTCCCAATCGAGTATTGTTTCCCCGGCAACGAAAGGGCTGTCTGCTAGGAGTGGATTATCTCTTTTACGATGCACTATTTCATGTTTACTGTGTCCCACGCAACCTCACATTGACGAATTAACGCAGAATTTGCGTCACTATGACATACTATAGGAGCCATGCCTTCTGGTTCCCAATCGAGTATTGTTTCCCCGGCAACGAAAGGGCTGTCTGCTAGGAGTGGATTATCTCTTTTCCGATGTACTATTTCATGTTTACTGTGTCCCACGCACCCTCACATTGACGAATTAACGCAGAAATGGCGTCGCTATGACATACTATAGGAGCCATGCCTTCTGTTTCCCAATCGAGTATTGTTTCCCCGGCAACGAAAGGGCTGTCTGCTAGGAGTGGATTATCTCTTTTCCGATGCACTATTTCATGTTTACTGTGTCCCACGCACCCTCACATTGACGAATTAACGCAGAAATGGCGTCGCTATGACATACTATAGGAGCCATGCCTTCTGTTTCCCAATCGAGTATTGTTTCCCCGGCAACGAAAGGGCTGTCTGCAAGGAGTGGATTATCTCTTTTACGATGCACTATTTCATGTTTACTGTGTCCCACGCACCCTCACATTGACGAATTAACGCAGAATCTACGTCGCTATGACATACTATAGGAGCCATGCCTTCTGTTTCCCAATCGAGTATTGTTTCCCTGGCAACGAAAGGGCTGTCTGCTAGGAGTGGATTATCTCTTTTACGATGCACTATTTCATGTTTACTGTGTCCCACGCAGGATCACATTGACGAATTAACGCAGAAATGGCGTCGCTATGACATACTATAGGAGCCATGCCTTCTGGTTCCCAATCGAGTATTGTTTCCCCGGCAACGAAAGGGCTGTCTGCTAGGAGCGGATTATCTCTTTTCCGATGTACTATTTCATGTTTACTGTGTCCCACGCACCCTCACATTGACGAATTAACGCAGAATTTACGTCGCTATGACCTACTATAGGAGCCATGCCTTCTGGTTCCCAATCGAGTATTGTTTCCCCGGCAACGAAATGGCTGTCTGCTAGGAGTGGATTATCTCTTTTACGATGCACTATTTCATGTTTACTGTGTCCCACGCAGGATCACATTGACGAATTAACGCAGAATTTGCTTCGCTATGACATACTATAAAAGCCATGTCTTCTGGTTCCCAATCGAGTATTGTTTCCCCGGCAACGAAAGGGCTGAATGCTAGGAGTGGATTATCTGTTTTCCGATGTACTATTTCATGTGTACTGTGTCCCACGCACCCTCACATTGACGAATTAACGCAGAATTTACGTCGCTATGACATACTATAGGAGCCATGCCCTCTGGTTACCAATCGAGTATTGTTTCCCCGGCAACGAAAGGGCTGTCTGCTAGGAGTGGATTATCTCTTTTACGATGCACTATTTCATGTTTACTGTGTCCCACGCACCCTCACATTGACGAATTAACGCAGAATTTACGTCGCTATGACATACTATAGGAGCCATGCCTTCTGGTTCCCAATCGAGTATTGTTTCCCCGGCAACGAAAGGGCTGAATGCTGGGAGTGGATTATCTCTTTTACGATGCACTATTTCATGTTTACTGTGTCCCACGCACCCTCACATTGACGAATTAACGCAGAATTTAAGTCGCTATGACATACTATAGGAGCCATGCCTTCTGGTTCCCAATCGAGTATTGTTTCCCCGGCAACGAAAGGGCTGAATGCTAGGATTGGATTATCTCTTTTCCGATGCACTATTTCATGTTTACTGTGTCCCACGCAGGATCACATTGACGAATTAACGCAGAATTTGCGTCGCTATGACATACTATAGGAGCCATGCCTTCTGGTTACCAATCGAGTATTGTTTCCCCGGCAACGAAAGGGCTGTCTGCTAGGAGTGGATTATCTCTTTTCCGATGTACTATTTCATGTTTACTGTGTCCCACGCACCCTCACATTTACGAATTAACGCAGAATTTACGTCGCTATGACATACTATAGGAGCCATGCCTTCTGTTTCCCAATCGAGTATTGTTTCCCCGGCAACGAAAGGGCTGTCTGCTAGGAGTGGATTATCTCTTTTCCGATGCACTATTTCATGTTTACTGTGTCCCACGCACCCTCACATTGACGAATTAACGCAGAATTTGCGTCGCTATGACATACTATAGGAGCCATGCCTTCTGTTTCCCAATCGAGTATTGTTTCCCCGGCAACGAAAGGGCTGTCTGCTAGGAGTGGATTATCTCTTTTCCGATGTACTATTTCATGTTTACTGTGTCCCACGCACACTCACATTGACGAATTAACGCAGAAATGGCGTCGCTATGACATACTATAGGAGCCATGCCCTCTGTTTCCCAAACGAGTATTGTTTCCCCGGCAATGAAAGGGCTGTCTGCTAGGAGTGGATTATCTCTTTTCCGATGCACTATTTCATGTTTACTGTGTCCCACGCACCCTCACATTGACGAATTAACGCAGAAATGGCGTCGCTATGACATACTATAGGAGCCATGCCTTCTGTTTCCCAATCGAGTATTGTTTCCCCGGCAACGAAAGGGCTGTCTGCAAGGAGTGGATTATCTCTTTTACGATGCACTATTTCATGTTTACTGTGTCCCACGCACCCTCACATTGACGAATTAACGCAGAATTTACGTCGCTATGACATACTATAGGAGCCATGCCTTCTGTTTCCCAATCGAGTATTGTTTCCCCGGCAACGAAAGGGCTGTCTGCTAGGAGTGGATTATCTCTTTTCCGATGCACTATTTCATGTTTACTGTGTCCCACGCAGGATCACATTGACGAATTAACGCAGAATTTGCGTCGCTATGACATACTATAGGAGCTATGCCTTCTGGTTCCCAATCGGGTATTGTTTCCCCGGCAACGAAAGGGCTGAATGCTAGGAGTGGATTATCTCTCTTACGATGCACTATTTCATGTTTACTGTGTCCCACGCACCCTCACATTGACGAATTAACGCAGAATTTACGTCGCTATGACATACTATAGGAGCCATGCCTTCTGGTTCCCAATCGAGTATTGTTTCCCCGGCAACGAAAGGGCTGTCTGCTAGGAGTGGATTATCTCTTTTACGCTTCACTATTTCATGTTTACTGTGTCCCACGCAGGATCACATTGACGAATTAACGCAGAAATGGCGTCGCTATGACATACTATAGGAGCCATGCCTTCTGGTTCCCAATCGAGTATTGTTTCCCCGGCAACGAAAGGGCTGAATGCTAGGAGTGGATTATCTCTTTTACGATGCACTATTTCATGTTTACTGTGTCCCACGCACCCTCACATTGACGAATTTACGCAGAATTTACGTCGCTATGACATACTATAGGAGCCATGCCTTCTGGTTCCCAATCGAGTATTGTTTCCCCGGCAACGAAAGGGCTGTCTGCTAGGAGTGGATTAACTCTTTTACGATGCACTATTTCATGTTTACTGTGTCCCACGCAGGATCACATTGACGAATTAACGCAGAAATGGCGTCGCTATGACATACTATAGGAGCCATGCCTTCTGGTTCCCAATCGAGTATTGTTTCCCCGGCAACGAAAGGGCTGTCTGCTAGGAGTGGATTATCTCTTTTACGATGCACTATTTCATGTTTACTGTGTCCCACGCAGGATCACATTGACGAATTAACGCAGAAATGGCGTCGCTATGACATACTATAGGAGCCATGCCTTCTGGTTCCCAATCGAGTATTGTTTCCCCGGCAACGAAAGGGCTGTCTGCTAGGAGTGGATTATCTCTTTTCCGATGCACTATTTCATGTTTGCTGTGTCCCACGCACCCTCACAATGACGAATTAACGCAGAATTTGCGTCGCTATGACATACTATAGGTACCATGCCTTCTGTTTCCCAATCGAGTATTGTTTCCCCGGCAACGAAAGGGCTGTGTGCTATGAGTGGATTATCTCTTTTCCGATGCACTATTTCATGTTTGCTGTGTCCCACGCACCCTCACATTGACGAATTAACGCAGAAATGGCGTCGCTATGACATGCTATAGGAGCCATGCCTTCTGTTTCCCAATCGAGTATTGTTTCCCCGGCAACGAAAGGGCTGTCTGCTAGGAGTTGATTGTCTCTTTTCCGATGCACTATTTCATGTTTACTGTGTCCCACGCACCCTCACATTGACGAATTAACGCAGAAATGGCGTCGCTATGACATGCTATAGGAGCCATGCCTTCTGTTTCCCAATCGAGTATTGTTTCCCCGGCAACGAAAGGGCTGTCTGCTAGGAGTGGATTATCTCTTTTACGATGCACTATTTCATGTTTACTGTGTCCCACGCAGGATCACATTGACGAATTAATGCAGAAATGGCGTCGCTATGACATACTATAGGAGCCATGCCTTCTGGTCCCAATCGAGTATTGTTTCCCCGGCAACGAAAGGGCTGTCTGCTAGGAGTGGATTATCTCTTTTACGATGCACTATTTCATGTTTACTGTGTCCCACGCAGGATCACATTGACGAATTAACGCAGAAATGGCGTCGCTATGACATACTATAGGAGCCATGCCTTCTGGTTCCCAATCGAGTATTGTTTCCCCGGCAACGAAAGGGCTGTCTGCTAGGAGTGGATTATCTCTTTTCCGATGCACTATTTCATGTTTACTGTGTCCCACGCACCCTCACATTGACGGATTAACGCAGAATTTGCGTCTCTAAGACATACTATAGGAGCCATGCCTTCTGGTTCCCAATCGAGTATTGTTTCCCCGGAAAAGAAAGGGCTGAATCCTAGGAGTGGATTATATCTTTTACGATGCACTATTTCATGTTTACTGTGTCCCACGCACCCTCACATTGACGAATTAACGCAGAATTTACGTCGCTATGACATACTATAGGAGCCATGCCTTCTGGTTCCCAATCGAGTATTGTTTCCGCGGCAACGAAAGGGCTGTCTGCTAGGGGTGGATTATCTCTTTTACAATGCACTATTTCATGTTTAATGTGTCCCACGCACCTTTACATTGAAGAATTATCGCACAATTTACGTCGCTATGACATACTATAGGAGCCATGCCTTCTGGTTCCCAATCGAGTATTGTTTCCCCGGCAACGAAAGGGCTGAATGCTAGGAGTGGATTATCTCTTTTACGATGCACTATTTCATGTTTACTGTGTCCCACGCACCCTCACATTGACGAATTAACGCAGAATTTACGTCGCTATGACATACTATAGGAGCCATGCCTTCTGGTTCCCAATCGAGTATTGTTTCCCCGGCAACGAAAGGGCTGTCTGCTAGGAGTGGATTATCTCTTTTACGCTGCACTATTTCATGTTTACTGTGTCCCACGCAGGATCACATTGACGAATTAACGCAGAATTTACGTCGCTATGACATACTATAGGAGCCATGCCTTCTGGTTCCCAGTCGAGTATTATTTCCCCGGCAACGAAAGGGCTGAATGCTAGGAGTGGATTATCTCTTTTACGATGCACTATTTCATGTTTACTGTGTCCCACGCAGGATCACATTGACGAATTAACGCAGAAATGGCGTCGCTATGACATTTTATTGGAGCCATGCCTTCTGGTTCCCAATCGAGTATTGTTTCCCCGGCAACGAAAGGGCTGTCTGCTAGGAGTGGATTATCTCTTTTCCGATGCACTATTTCATGTTTACTGTGTCCCACGCACCCTCACATTGACGGATTAACGCAGAATTTGCGTCGCTATGACACACTATAGGAGCCATGCCTTCTGGTTCCCAATCGAGTATTGTTTCCCCGGAAAAGAAAGGGCTGAATCCTAGGAGTGGATTATCTCTTTTCCGATGCACTATTTCATGTTTACTGTGTCCCACGCACCCTCACATTGACGAATTAACGCAGAATTTACGTCGCTATGACATACTATAGGAGCCATGCCTTCTGGTTCCCAATCGAGTATTGTTTCCCCGGCAACGAAAGGGCTGTCTGCTAGGAGTGGATTATCTCTTTTACGATGCACTATTTCATGTTTACTGTGTCCCACGCACCCTCACATTGACGGATTAACGCAGAATTTGCGTCGCTATGACACACTATAGGAGCCATGCCTTCTGTTTCCCAATCGAGTATTGTTTCCCCGGCAACGAAAGGGCTGTCTGCTAGGAGTGGATTATCTCTTTTACGATGCACTATTTCATGTTTACTGTGTCCCACGCACCCTCACATTGACGAATTAACGCACAATTTACGTCGCTATGACATACTATAGGAGCCATGCCTTCTGGTTCCCAATCGAGTATTGTTTCCCCGGCAACGAAAGGGCTGTCTGCTAGGAGTGGATTATCTCTTTTACGATGCACTATTTCATGTTTACTGTGTCCCACGCACCCTCACATTGACGAATTAACGCACAATTTACGTCGCTATGACATACTATAGGAGCCATGCCTTCTGTTTCCCAATCGAGTATTGTTTCCCCGGCAACGAAAGGGCTGAATGCTAGGAGTGGATTATCTCTTTTACGATGCACTATTTCATGTTTACTGTGTCCCACGCAGGATCACATTGACGAATTAACGCAGAAATGGCGTCGCTATGACATTTTATTGGAGCCATGCCTTCTGGTTCCCAATCGAGTATTGTTTCCCCGGCAACGAAAGGGCTGTCTGCTAGGAGTGGATTATCTCTTTTCCGATGCACTATTTCATGTTTACTGTGTCCCACGCACCCTCACATTGACGGATTAACGCAGAATTTGCGTCGCTATGACACACTATAGGAGCCATGCCTTCTGGTTCCCAATCGAGTATTGTTTCCCCGGAAAAGAAAGGGCTGAATCCTAGGAGTGGATTATCTCTTTTACGCTGCACTATTTCATGTTTACTGTGTCCCACGCAGGATCACATTGACGAATTAACGCAGAAATGGCGTCGCTATGACATTTTATTGGAGCCATGCCTTCTGGTTCCCAATCGAGTATTGTTTCCCCGGCAACGAAAGGGCTGTCTGCTAGGAGTGGATTATCTCTTTTCCGATGCACTATTTCATGTTTACTGTGTCCCACGCACCCTCACATTGACGGATTAACGCAGAATTTGCGTCGCTATGACACACTATAGGAGCCATGCCTTCTGGTTCCCAATCGAGTATTGTTTCCCCGGAAAAGAAAGGGCTGAATCCTAGGAGTGGATTATCTCTTTTCCGATGCACTATTTCATGTTTACTGTGTCCCACGCACCCTCACATTGACGAATTAACGCAGAATTTACGTCGCTATGACATACTATAAGAGCCATGCCTTCTGGTTCCCAATCGAGTATTGTTTCCCCGGCAACGAAAGGGCTGTCTGCTAGGAGTGGATTATCTCTTTTACGATGCACTATTTCATGTTTACTGTGTCCCACGCACCCTCACATTGACGGATTAACGCAGAATTTACGTCGCTATGACATACTATAGGAGCCATGCCTTCTGGTTCCCAGTCGAGTATTATTTCCCCGGCAACGAAAGGGCTGAATGCTAGGAGTGGATTATCTCTTTTACGATGCACTATTTCATGTTTACTGTGTCCCACGCAGGATCACATTGACGAATTAACGCAGAAATGGCGTCGCTATGACATTTTATTGGAGCCATGCCTTCTGGTTCCCAATCGAGTATTGTTTCCCCGGCAACGAAAGGGCTGTCTGCTAGGAGTGGATTATCTCTTTTCCGATGCACTATTTCATGTTCACTGTGTCCCACGCACCCTCACATTGACGGATTAACGCAGAATTTGCGTCGCTATGACACACTATAGGAGCCATGCCTTCTGGTTCCCAATCGAGTATTGTTTCCCCGGCAACGAAAGGGCTGTCTGCTAGGAGTGGATTATCTCTTTTACGATGCACTATTTCATGTTTACTGTGTCCCACGCACCCTCACATTGACGAATTAACGCAGAATTTACGTCGCTATGACATACTATAGGAGCCATGCCTTCTGGTTCCCAATCGAGTATTGTTTCCCCGGCAACGAAAGGGCTGTCTGCTAGGAGTGGATTATCTCTTTTACGATGCACTATTTCATGTTTACTGTGTCCCACGCACCCTCACATTGACGGATTAACGCAGAATTTGCGTCGCTATGACACACTATAGGAGCCATGCCTTCTGGTTCCCAATCGAGTATTGTTTCCCCGGAAAAGAAAGGGCTGAATGCTAGGAGTGGATTATCTCTTTTACGCTGCACTATTTCATGTTTACTGTGTCCCACGCAGGATCACATTGACGAATTAACGCAGAAATGGCGTCGCTATGACATTTTATTGGAGCCATGCCTTCTGGTTCCCAATCGAGTATTGTTTCCCCGGCAACGAAAGGGCTGTCTGCTAGGAGTGGATTATCTCTTTTCCGATGCACTATTTCATGTTTACTGTGTCCCACGCACCCTCACATTGACGGATTAACGCAGAATTTGCGTCGCTATGACACACTATAGGAGCCATGCCTTCTGGTTCCCAATCGAGTATTGTTTCCCCGGAAAAGAAAGGGCTGAATCCTAGGAGTGGATTATCTCTTTTCCGATGCACTATTTCATGTTTACTGTGTCCCACGCACCCTCACATTGACGAATTAACGCAGAATTTACGTCGCTATGACATACTATAGGAGCCATGCCTTCTGGTTCCCAATCGAGTATTGTTTCCCCGGCAACGAAAGGGCTGTCTGCTAGGAGTGGATTATCTCTTTTCCGATGCACTATTTCATGTTTACTGTGTCCCACGCACCCTCACATTGACGAATTAACGCACAATTTACGTCGCTATGACATACTATAGGAGCCATGCCTTCTGGTTCCCAATCGAGTATTGTTTCCCCGGCAACGAAAGGGCTGTCTGCTAGGAGTGGATTATCTCTTTTACGATGCACTATTTCATGTTTACTGTGTCCCACGCACCCTCACATTGACGAATTAACGCACAATTTACGTCGCTATGACATACTATAGGAGCCATGCCTTCTGTTTCCCAATCGAGTATTGTTTCCCCGGCAACGAAAGGGCTGAATGCTAGGAGTGGATTATCTCTTTTACGATGCACTATTTCATGTTTACTGTGTCCCACGCAGGATCACATTGACGAATTAACGCAGAAATGGCGTCGCTATGACATTTTATTGGAGCCATGCCTTCTGGTTCCCAATCGAGTATTGTTTCCCCGGCAACGAAAGGGCTGTCTGCTAGGAGTGGATTATCTCTTTTCCGATGCACTATTTCATGTTTACTGTGTCCCACGCACCCTCACATTGACGGATTAACGCAGAATTTGCGTCGCTATGACACACTATAGGAGCCATGCCTTCTGGTTCCCAATCGAGTATTGTTTCCCCGGAAAAGAAAGGGCTGAATCCTAGGAGTGGATTATCTCTTTTACGCTGCACTATTTCATGTTTACTGTGTCCCACGCAGGATCACATTGACGAATTAACGCAGAAATGGCGTCGCTATGACATTTTATTGGAGCCATGCCTTCTGGTTCCCAATCGAGTATTGTTTCCCCGGCAACGAAAGGGCTGTCTGCTAGGAGTGGATTATCTCTTTTCCGATGCACTATTTCATGTTTACTGTGTCCCACGCACCCTCACATTGACGGATTAACGCAGAATTTGCGTCGCTATGACACACTATAGGAGCCATGCCTTCTGGTTCCCAATCGAGTATTGTTTCCCCGGAAAAGAAAGGGCTGAATCCTAGGAGTGGATTATCTCTTTTCCGATGCACTATTTCATGTTTACTGTGTCCCACGCACCCTCACATTGACGAATTAACGCACAATTTACGTCGCTATGACATACTATAGGAGCCATGCCTTCTGGTTCCCAATCGAGTATTGTTTCCCCGGCAACGAAAGGGCTGTCTGCTAGGAGTGGATTATCTCTTTTACGATGCACTATTTCATGTTTACTGTGTCCCACGCACCCTCACATTGACGGATTAACGCAGAATTTGCGTCGCTATGACACACTATAGGAGCCATGCCTTCTGGTTCCCAATCGAGTATTGTTTCCCCGGAAAAGAAAGGGCTGAATCCTAGGAGTGGATTATCTCTTTTCCGATGCACTATTTCATGTTTACTGTGTCCCACGCACCCTCACATTGACGAATTAACGCAGAATTTACGTCGCTATGACATACTATAGGAGCCATGCCTTCTGGTTCCCAATCGAGTATTGTTTCCCCGGCAACGAAAGGGCTGTCTGCTAGGAGTGGATTATCTCTTTTACGATGCACTATTTCATGTTTACTGTGTCCCACGCACCCTCACATTGACGAATTAACGCAGAATTTACGTCGCTATGACATACTATAGGAGCCATGCCTTCTGGTTCCCAATCGAGTATTGTTTCCCCGGCAACGAAAGGGCTGAATGCTAGGAGTGGATTATCTCTTTTACGATGCACTATTTCATGTTTACTGTGTCCCACGCACCCTCACATTGACGGATTAACGCAGAATTTGCGTCGCTATGACACACTATAGGAGCCATGCCTTCTGGTTCCCAATCGAGTATTGTTTCCCCGGAAAAGAAAGGGCTGAATGCTAGGAGTGGATTATCTCTTTTACGATGCACTATTTCATGTTTACTGTGTCCCACGCACCCTCACATTGACGGATTAACGCAGAATTTGCGTCGCTATGACACACTATAGGAGCCATGCCTTCTGGTTCCCAATCGAGTATTGTTTCCCCGGAAAAGAAAGGGCTGAATCCTAGGAGTGGATTATCTCTTTTCCGATGCACTATTTCATGTTTACTGTGTCCCACGCACCCTCACATTGACGGATTAACGCAGAATTTGCGTCGCTATGACACACTATAGGAGCCATGCCTTCTGGTTCCCAATCGAGTATTGTTTCCCCGGCAACGAAAGGGCTGTCTGCTAGGAGTGGATTATCTCTTTTACGATGCACTATTTCATGTTTACTGTGTCCCACGCACCCTCACATTGACGGATTAACGCAGAATTTGCGTCGCTATGACACACTATAGGAGCCATGCCTTCTGGTTCCCAATCGAGTATTGTTTCCCCGGAAAAGAAAGGGCTGAATGCTAGGAGTGGATTATCTCTTTTACGATGCACTATTTCATGTTTACTGTGTCCCACGCACCCTCACATTGACGGATTAACGCAGAATTTGCGTCGCTATGACACACTATAGGAGCCATGCCTTCTGGTTCCCAATCGAGTATTGTTTCCCCGGAAAAGAAAGGGCTGAATCCTAGGAGTGGATTATCTCTTTTACGATGCACTATTTCATGTTTACTGTGTCCCACGCACCCTCACATTGACGGATTAACGCAGAATTTGCGTCGCTATGACACACTATAGGAGCCATGCCTTCTGGTTCCCAATCGAGTATTGTTTCCCCGGAAAAGAAAGGGCTGAATCCTAGGAGTGGATTATCTCTTTTCCGATGCACTATTTCATGTTTACTGTGTCCCACGCACCCTCACATTGACGGATTAACGCAGAATTTGCGTCGCTATGACACACTATAGGAGCCATGCCTTCTGGTTCCCAATCGAGTATTGTTTCCCCGGAAAAGAAAGGGCTGTCTGCTAGGAGTGGATTATCTCTTTTACGATGCACTATTTCATGTTTACTGTGTCCCACGCACCCTCACATTGACGAATTAACGCAGAATTTACGTCGCTATGACATACTATAGGAGCCATGCCTTCTGGTTCCCAATCGAGTATTGTTTCCCCGGCAACGAAAGGGCTGTCTGCTAGGAGTGGATTATCTCTTTTCCGATGCACTATTTCATGTTTACTGTGTCCCACGCACCCTCACATTGACGGATTAACGCAGAATTTGCGTCGCTATGACACACTATAGGAGCCATGCCTTCTGGTTCCCAATCGAGTATTGTTTCCCCGGAAAAGAAAGGGCTGAATCCTAGGAGTGGATTATCTCTTTTCCGATGCACTATTTCATGTTTACTGTGTCCCACGCACCCTCACATTGACGAATTAACGCAGAATTTACGTCGCTATGACATACTATAGGAGCCATGCCTTCTGGTTCCCAATCGAGTATTGTTTCCCCGGCAACGAAAGGGCTGTCTGCTAGGAGTGGATTATCTCTTTTACGATGCACTATTTCATGTTTACTGTGTCCCACGCACCCTCACATTGACGAATTAACGCAGAATTTACGTCGCTATGACATACTATAGGAGCCATGCCTTCTGGTTCCCAATCGAGTATTGTTTCCCCGGCAACGAAAGGGCTGAATGCTAGGAGTGGATTATCTCTTTTCCGATGCACTATTTCATGTTTACTGTGTCCCACGCACCCTCACATTGACGAATTAACGCAGAATTTACGTCGCTATGACATAATATAGGAGCCATGCCTTCTGGTTCCCAATCGAGTATTGTTTCCCCGGCAACGAAAGGGCTGTCTGCTAGGAGTGGATTATCTCTTTTACGATGCACTATTTCATGTTTACTGTGTCCCACGCACCCTCACATTGACGAATTAACGCAGAATTTACGTCGCTATGACATACTATAGGAGCCATGCCTTCTGGTTCCCAATCGAGTATTGTTTCCCCGGCAACGAAAGGGCTGTCTGCTAGGAGTGGATTATCTCTTTTACGATGCACTATTTCATGTTTACTGTGTCCCACGCACCCTCACATTGACGGATTAACGCAGAATTTGCGTCGCTATGACACACTATAGGAGCCATGCCTTCTGGTTCCCAATCGAGTATTGTTTCCCCGGAAAAGAAAGGGCTGAATGCTAGGAGTGGATTATCTCTTTTACGATGCACTATTTCATGTTTACTGTGTCCCACGCACCCTCACATTGACGAATTAACGCAGAATTTACGTCGCTATGACATACTATAGGAGCCATGCCTTCTGGTTCCCAATCGAGTATTGTTTCCCCGGCAACGAAAGGGCTGTCTGCTAGGAGTGGATTATCTCTTTTACGATGCACTATTTCATGTTTACTGTGTCCCACGCACCCTCACATTGACGGATTAACGCAGAATTTGCGTCGCTATGACACACTATAGGAGCCATGCCTTCTGGTTCCCAATCGAGTATTGTTTCCCCGGAAAAGAAAGGGCTGAATGCTAGGAGTGGATTATCTCTTTTACGCTGCACTATTTCATGTTTACTGTGTCCCACGCAGGATCACATTGACGAATTAACGCAGAAATGGCGTCGCTATGACATTTTATTGGAGCCATGCCTTCTGGTTCCCAATCGAGTATTGTTTCCCCGGCAACGAAAGGGCTGTCTGCTAGGAGTGGATTATCTCTTTTCCGATGCACTATTTCATGTTTACTGTGTCCCACGCACCCTCACATTGACGGATTAACGCAGAATTTGCGTCGCTATGACACACTATAGGAGCCATGCCTTCTGGTTCCCAATCGAGTATTGTTTCCCCGGAAAAGAAAGGGCTGAATCCTAGGAGTGGATTATCTCTTTTCCGATGCACTATTTCATGTTTACTGTGTCCCACGCACCCTCACATTGACGAATTAACGCAGAATTTACGTCGCTATGACATACTATAGGAGCCATGCCTTCTGGTTCCCAATCGAGTATTGTTTCCCCGGCAACGAAAGGGCTGTCTGCTAGGAGTGGATTATCTCTTTTACGATGCACTATTTCATGTTTACTGTGTCCCACGCACCCTCACATTGACGAATTAACGCAGAATTTACGTCGCTATGACATACTATAGGAGCCATGCCTTCTGGTTCCCAATCGAGTATTGTTTCCCCGGCAACGAAAGGGCTGAATGCTAGGAGTGGATTATCACTTTTACGATGCACTATTTCATGTTTACTGTGTCCCACGCACCCTCACGTTGACCAATTAACGCAGAATTTACGTCGCTATGACATACTATAGGAGCCATGCCTTCTGGTTCCCAATCGAGTATTATTTCCCCGGCAACGAAAGGGCTTTCTGCTAGGAGTGGATTATCTCTTTTACGATGCACTATTTCATGTTTACTGTGCCCCACGCACCCTCACATTGACGAATTAACGCAGAATTTACGTCGATATGACATACTATAGGAGCCATGCCTTCTGGTTCCCAATCGAGTATTGTTTCCCGGCAACGAAAGGGCTGAATGCTAGGAGTGGATTATCTCTTTTACGATGCACTATTTCATGTTTACTGTGTCCCACGCACCCTCACATTGACGAATTAACGCAGAATTTACGTCGCTATGACATACTATAGGAGCCATGCCTTCTGGTTCCCAATCGAGTATTGTTTCCCCGGCAACGAAAGGGCTGTCTGCTAGGAGTGGATTATCTCTTTTACGATGCACTATTTCATGTTTACTGTGTCCCACGCAGGATCACATTGACGAATTAACGCAGAAATGGCGTCGCTATGACATACTATAGAAGCCATGCCTTCTGGTTCCCAATCGAGTATTGTTTCCCCGGCAACGAAAGGGCTGTCTGCTAGGAGTTGATTATCTCTTTTACGATGCACTATTTCATGTTTACTGTGTCCCACGCACCCTCACATTGACGAATTAACGCAGAATTTACGTCGCTATGACATACTATAGAAGCCATGCCTTCTGGTTCCCAATCGAGTATTGTTTCCCCGGCAACGAAAGGGCTGTCTGCTAGGAGTGGATTATCTCCTTTCCGATGCACTATTTCATGTTTACTGTGTCCCACGCACCCTCACATTGACGAATTAACGCAGAATTTGCGTCGCTAGGACATACTATAGGAGCCATGCCTTCTGGTTCCCAATCGAGTATTGTTTCCCCGGCAACGAAAGGGCTGTCTGCTAGGAGTGGATTATCTCTTTTACGATGCACTATTTCATGTTTACTGTGTCCCACGCAGGATCACATTGACGAATTAACGCAGAAATGGCGTCGCTATGACATACTATAGGAGCCATGCCTTCTGGTTCCCAATCGAGTATTGTTTCCCCGGCAACGAAAGGGCTGTCTGCTAGGAGTGGATTATCTCTTTTCCGATGCACTATTTCATGTTTACTGTGTCCCACGCACCCTCACATTGACGGATTAACGCAGAATTTGCGTCGCTAAGACATACTATAGGAGCCATGCCTTCTGGTTCCCAATCGAGTATTGTTTCCCCGGAAAAGAAAGGGCTGAATCCTAGGAGTGGATTATATCTTTTACGATGCACTATTTCATGTTTACTGTGTCCCACGCACCCTCACATTGACGAATTAACGCAGAATTTACGTCGCTATGACATACTATAGGAGCCATGCCTTCTGGTTCCCAGTCGAGTATTGTTTCCCCGGCAACGAAAGGGCTGTCTGCTAGGAGTGGATTATCTCTTTTCCGATGTACTATTTCATGTTTACTGTGTCCCACGCAGGATCACATTGACGAATTAACGCAGAATTTACGTCGCTATGACATACTATAGGAGCCATGCCTTCTGGTTCCCAGTCGAGTATTGTTTCCCCGGCAACGAAAGGGCTGTCTGCTAGGAGTGGATTATCTCTTTTACGATGCACTATTTCATGTTTACTGTGTCCCACGCACCCTCACATTGACGAACTAACGCAGAATTTACGTCGCTATGACATACTATAGGAGCCATGCCTTCTGGTTCCCAATCGAGTATTGTTTCCCCGGCAACGAAAGGGCTGAATGCTAGGAGTGGATTATCTCTTTTACGATGCACTATTTCATGTTTACTGTGTCCCACGCACCCTCACATTGACGAATTAACGCAGAATTTACGTCGCTATGACATACTATAGGAGCCATGCCTTCTGGTTCCCAATCGAGTATTGTTTCCCAGGCAACGAAAGGGCTGTCTGCTAGGAGTGGATTATCTCTTTTACGATGCACTATTTCATGTTTACTGTGTCCCACGCAGGATCACATTGACGAATTAACGCAGAATTTGCGTCGCTATGACATACTATAGGAGCCATGCCTTCTGTGTCCCAATCGAGTATTGTTTCCCCGGCAACAAAAGGGCTGAATGCTAGGAGTGGATTATCTCTTTTACGATGCACTATTTCATGTTTACTGTGTCCCACGCACCCTCACATTGACGAACTAACGCAGAATTTACGTCGCTATGACATACTATAGGAGCCATGCCTTCTGGTTCCCAATCGAGTATTGTTTCCCCGGCAACGAAAGGGCTGAATGCTAGGAGTGGATTATCTCTTTTACGATGCACTATTTCATGTTTACTGTGTCCCACGCACCCTCACATTGACGAATTAACGCAGAATTTACGTCGCTATGACATACTATAGGAGCCATGCCTTCTGGTTCCCAATCGAGTATTGTTTCCCCGGCAACGAAAGGGCTGTCTGCTAGGAGTGGATTATCTCATTTACGATGCACTATTTCATGTTTACTGTGTCCCACGCAGGATCACATTGACGAATTAACGCAGAATTTGCGTCGCTATGACATACTATAGGAGCCATGCCTTCTGTGTCCCAATTGAGTATTGTTTCCCCGGCAACAAAAGGGCTGAATGCTAGGAGTGGATTATCTCTTTTACGATGCACTATTTCATGTTTACTGTGTCCCACGCACCCTCACATTGACGAATTAACGCAGAATTTACGTCGCTATGACATACTATAGGAGCCATGCCTTCTGGTTCCCAATCGAGTATTGTTTCCCGGCAACGAAAGGGCTGTCTGCTAGGAATGGATTATCTCTTTTACGATGCACTATTTCATGTTTACTGTGTCCCACGCACCCTCACATTGACGAATTAACTCAGAATTTGCGTCGCTATGACATACTATAGGAGCCACTCCTTCTGGCTCCCAATCGAGTATTGTTTCCCCGGCAACGAAAGGGCTGAATGCTAGGAGTGGGTTATCTCTTTTCCGATGTACTATTTCATGTATACTGTGTCCCACGCACCCTCACATTGACGAATTAACGCAGAAATGGCGTCGCTATGACATACTATAGGAGCCATGCCTTCTGGTTCCCAATCGAGTATTGTTTCCCCGGCAACGAAAGGGCTGAATGCTAGGAGTGGATTATCTCTTTTACGATGCACTATTTCATGTTTACTGTGTCCCACGCACCCTCACATTGACGAATTAACGCAGAATTTACGTCGCTATGACATACTATAGGAGCCATGCCTTCTGGTTCCCAATCGAGTATTGTTTCCCCGGCAACGGAAGGGCTGTCTGCTAGGAGTGGATTATCTCTTTTACGATGCACTATTTCATGTTTACTGTGCCCCACGCACCCTCACATTGACGAATTAACGCAGAATTTACGTCGCTATGACATACTATAGGAACCATGCCTTCTGGTTCCCAATCGAGTATTGTTTCCCCGGCAACGAAAGGGCTGAATGCTAGGAGTGGATTATCTCTTTCACGATGCACTATTTCATGTTTACTGTGTCCCACGCAGGATCACATTGACGAATTAACGCAGAATTTACGTCGCTATGACATACTATAGGAGCCATGCCTTCTGGTTCCAATCGAGTATTGTTTCCCCGGCAACGAAAGGGCTGTCTGCTAGGAGTGGATTATCTCTTTTAAGATGCACTATTTCATGTTTACTGTGTCCCACGCAGGATCACATTGACGAATTAACGCAGAATTTGCGTCGCTATGACATACTATGGGAGCCATGCCTTCTGGTTCCCAATCGAGTATTGTTTCCCCAGCAACGAAAGGGCTGAATGCTAGGAGTGGATTATCTCTTTTCCGATGCACTATTTCATGTTTACTGTGTCCCACGCAGGATCACATTGACGAATTAACGCAGAATTTGCGTCGCTATGACATACTATAGGAGCCATGCCTTCTGCTTCCCAAGCGAGTATTGTTTCCCCGGCAACGAAAGGGCTGTCTGCTAGGAGTGGATTATCTCTTTTCCGATGTACTATTTCATGTTTACTGTGTCCCACGCACCCTCACATTGACGAATTAACGCAGAAATGGCGTCGCTATGACATACTATAGGAGCCATGCCTTCTTTTTCCCAATCGAGTATTGTTTCCCCGGCAACGAAAAGGCTGTCTGTTAGGAGTGGATTATATCTTTTACGATGCACTATTTCATGTTTACTGTGTCCCACGCACCCTCACATTGACGAATTAACGCAGAAATGGCGTCGCTATGACATACTATAGGAGCCATGCCTTCTGGTTCCCAATCGAGTATTGTTTCCCCGGCAACGAAAGGGCTGTCTGCTAGGAGTGGATTATCTCTTTTCCGATGTACTATTTCATGTTTACTGTGTCCCACGCAGGATCACATTGACGAATTAACGCAGAATTTGCGTCGCTATGACATACTATAGGAGCCATGCCTTCTGTTTCCCAATCGAGTATTGTTTCCCCGGCAACGAAAGGGCTGTCTGCAAGGAGTGGATTATCTCTTTTCCGATGCACTATTTCATGTTTACTGTGTCCCACGCAGGATCGCATTGACGAATTAACGCAGAATTTGCGTCGCTATGACATACTATAGGAGCCATGCCTTCTGGTTCCCAATCGAGTATTGTTTCCCCGGCAACGAAAGGGCTGTCTGCTAGGAGTGGATTATCTCTTTTACGATGCACTATTTCATGTTTACTGTGTCCCACGCACCCTTACATTGACGAATTAATTCAGAATTTACGTCGCTATGACATACTATAGGAGCCATGCCTTCTGGTTCCCAATCGAGTATTGTTTCCCCGGCAACGAAAGGGCTGAATGCTAGGAGTGGATTATCTCTTTTACGATGCACTATTTCATGTTTACTGTGTCAAACGCTCCCTCACATTGACGAACTATCGCTGAATTTACGTCGCTATGACATACTATAGGAGCCATGCCTTCTGGTTCCCAATCGAGTATTGTTTCCCCGGCAACGAAAGGGCTGTCTGCTAGGAGTGGATTATCTCTTTTACGATGCACTATTTCATGTTTACTGTGCCCCACGCACCCTCACATTGACGAATTAACGCAGAATTTACGTCGATATGACATACTATAGGAGCCATACCTTCTGGTTCCCAATCGAGTATTGTTTCCCCGGCAACGAAAGGGCTGAATGCTAGGAGTGGATTATCTCTTTTACGATGCACTATTTCATGTTTACTGTGTCCCACGCACCCTCACATTGACGAATTAACGCAGAATTTGCGTCGCTATGACATACTATAGGAGCCATGCCTTCTGGTTCCCAATCGAGTATTGTTTCCCCGGCAACGAAAGGGCTGTCTGCTAGGAGTGGATTATCTCTTTTACGATGCACTATTTCATGTTTACTGTGTCCCACGCAGGATCACATTGACGAATTAACGCAGAAATGGCGTCGCTATGACATACTATAGGAGCCATGCCTTCTGGTTCCCAATCGAGTATTGTTTCCCCGGCAACGAAAGGGCTGTCTGCTAGGAGTGGATTATCTCTTTTACGATGCACTATTTCATGTTTACTGTGTCCCACGCACCCTCACATTGACGAATTAACGCAGAATTTACGTCGCTATGACATACTATGGAAGCCATGCCTTCTGGTTCCCAATCGAGTATTGTTTCCCCGGCAACGAAAGGGCTGTCTGCTAGGAGTGGATTATCTCTTTTCCGATGCACTATTTCATGTTTACTGTGTCCCACGCACCCTCACATTGACGAATTAACGCAGAATGTGCGTCGCTATGACATACTATAGGAGCCATGCCTTCTGTTTCCCAATCGAGTATTGTTTCCCCGGCAACGACAGGGCTGTCTGCTAGGAGTGGATTATCTCTTTTCCGATGCACTATTTCTTGTTTACTGTGTCCCACGCACCTTCACATTGACGAATTAACGCAGAAATGGTGTCGCTATGACATACTATAGGAGCCATGCCTTCTGGTTCCCAATCGAGTATTGTTTCCCCGGCAACGAAAGGGCTGAATGCTAGGAGTGGATTATCTCTTTTACGATGCACTATTTCATGTTTACTGTGTCCCACGCACCCTCACATTGACGAATTAACGCAGAATTTACGTCGCTATGACATACTATAGGAGCCATGCCTTCTGGTTCCCAATCGAGTATTGTTTCCCCGGCAACGAAAGGGCTGTCTGCTAGGAGTGGATTATCTCTTTTACGATGCACTATTTCATGTTTACTGTGTCCCACGCAGGATCACACTGACGAATTAACGCAGAATTTGCGTCGCTATGACATACTATAGGAGCCATGCCTTCTGTGTCCCAATCGAGTATTGTTTCCCCGGCAACAAAAGGGCTGAATGCTAGGAGTGGATTATTTCTTTTACAATGCACTATTTCATGTTTACTGTGTCCCACGCACCCTCACATTGACGAATTAACGCAGAATTTACGTCGCTATGACATACTATATGAGCCATGCCTTCTGGTTCCCAATCGAGTATTGTTTCAACGGCAACGAAAGGGCTGTCTGCTAGGAGTGGATTATCTCTTTTACGATGCACTATTTCATGTTTACTGTGTCCCACGCACCCTCACATTGACGAATTAACGCAGAATTTGCGTCGCAATGCATACTATAGGAGCCACTCCTTCTGGCTCCCAATCGAGTATTGTTTCACCGGCAACGAAAGGGCTGAATGCTAGGAGTGGATTATCTCTTTTCCGATGTACTATTTCATGTATACTGTGTCCCACGCACCCTCACATTGACGAATTAACGCAGAAATGGCGTCGCTATGACATACTATAGGAGCCATGCCTTCTGGTTCCCAATCGAGTATTGTTTCCCCGGCAACGAAAGGGCTGAATGCTAGGAGTGGATTATCCCTTTTACGATGCACTATTTCATGTTTACTGTGTCCCACGCACCCTCACATTGACGAATTAACGCAGAATTTACGTCGCTATGACATACTATAGGAGCCATGCCTTCTGGTTCCCAATCGAGTATTGTTTCCCCGGCAACGAAAGGGCTGTCTGCTAGGAGTGGATTATCTCTTTTAAGATGCACTATTTCATGTTTACTGTGTCCCACGCAGGATCACATTGACGAATTAACGCAGAATTTGCGTCGCTATGACATACTATAGGAGCCATGCCTTCTGGTTCCCAATCGAGTATTGTTTCCCCGGCAACGAAAGGGCTGAATGCTAGGAGTGGATTATCTCTTTTCCGATGCACTATTTCATGTTTACTGTGTCCCACGCAGGATCACATTGACGAATTAACGCAGAATTTACGTCGCTATGACATACTATAGGAGCCATGCCTTCTGGTTCCCAGTCGAGTATTGTTTCCCCGGCAACGAAAGGGCTGTCTGCTAGGAGTGGATTATCTCTTTTACGATGCACTATTTCATGTTTACTGTGTCCCACGCACCCTCACATTGACGAATTAACGCAGAATTTACGTCGCTATGACATACTATAGGAGCCATGCCTTCTGGTTCCCAATCGAGTATTGTTTCCCCGGCAACGAAAGGGCTGAATGCTAGGAGTGGATTTTCTCTTTTACGATGCACTATTTCATGTTTACTGTGTCCCACGCACCCTCACATTGACGAATTAACGCAGAATTTACGTCGCTATGACATACTATAGGAGCCATGCCTTCTGGTTCCCAATCGAGTATTGTTTCCCCGGCAACGAAAGGGCTGTCTCCTAGGAGTGGATTATCTCTTTTACGATGCACTATTTCATGTTTACTGTGTCCCACGCAGGATCACATTGACGAATTAACGCAGAATTTGCGTCGCTATGACATACTATAGGAGCCATGCCTTCTGTGTCCCAATCGAGTATTGTTTCCCCGGCAACAAAAGGGCTGAATGCTAGGAGTGGATTATCTCTTTTACGATGCACTATTTCATGTTTATTGTGTCCCACGCACCCTCACATTGACGAATTAACGCAGAATTTACGTCGCTATGACATACTATAGGAGCCATGCCTTCTGGTTCCCAATCGAGTATTGTTTCCCCGGCAACGAAAGGGCTGTCTGCTAGGAGTGGATTATCTCTTTTACGATGCACTATTTCATTTTTACTGTGCCCCACGCACCGTCACATTGACGAATTAACGCAGAATTTACGTCGCTATGACATACTATAGGAGCCATGCCTTCTGGTTCCCAATCGAGTATTGTTTCCCCGGCAACGAAACGGCTGAATGCTAGGAGTGGATTATCTCTTTTCCGATGCACTATTTCATGTTTACTGTGTCCCACGCAGGATCACATTGACGAATTAACGCAGAATTTGCGTCGCTATGACATACTATAGGAGCCATGCCTTCTGGTTCCCAATCGAGTATTGTTTCCCCGGCAACGAAAGGGCTGTCTGCTAGGAGTGGATTATCTCTTTTCCGATGTACTATTTAATGTTTACTGTGTCCCACGCACCCTCACATTGACGAATTAACGCAGAAATGGCGTTGCTATGACATACTATAGGAGCCATGCCTTCTGTTTCCCAGTCGAGTATTGTTTCTTTGGCAACGAAAGGGCTGTCTACTAGGAGTGGATTATCTCTTTTACGATGCACTATTTCATGTTTACTGTGTCCCACGCACCCTCACATTGACGAATTAACGCAGAATTTGCGTCGCTATGACATACTATAGGAGCCACTCCTTCTGGCTCCCAATCGAGTATTGTTTCCCCGGCAACGAAAGGGCTGAATGCTAGGAGTGGATTATCTCTTTTCCGATGTACTATTTCATGTATACTGTGTCCCACGCACCCTCACATTGACGAATTAACGCAGAAATGGCGTCGCTATGACATACTATAGGAGCCATGCCTTCTGGTTCCCAATCGAGTATTGTTTCCCCGGCAACGAAAGGGCTGAATGCTAGGAGTGGATTATCTCTTTTACGATGCACTATTTCATGTTTACTGGGTCCCACGCACCCTCACATTGACGAATTAACGCAGAATTTACGTCGCTATGACATACTATAGGAGCCATGTCTTCTGGTTCCCAATCGAGTATTGTTTCCCCGGCAACGAAAGGGCTGTCTGCTAGGAGTGGATTATCTCTTTTCCGATGCACTATTTCATGTTTACTGTGTCCCACGCACCCTCACATTGACGAATTAACGCAGAATTTACGTCGCTATGACATACTATAGGAACCATGCCTTCTGGTTCCCAATCGAGTATTGTTTCCCCGGCAACGAAAGCGCTGAATGCTAGGAGTGGATTATCTCTTTTACGATGCACTATTTCATGTTTACTGTGTCCCACGCACCCTCACATTGACGAATTAACGCAGAATTTACGTCGCTATGACATACTATAGGAGCCATGCCTTCTGGTTCCCAATCGAGTATTGTTTCCCCGGCAACGAAAGGGCTGTCTGCTAGGAGTGGATTATCTCTTTTAAGATGCACTATTTCATGTTTACTGTGTCCCACGCAGGATCACATTGACGAATTAACGCAGAATTTGCGTCGCTATGACATACTATAGGAGCCATGCCTTCTGGTTCCCAATCGAGTATTGTTTCCCCGGCAACGAAAGGGCTGAATGCTAGGAGTGGATTATCTCTTTTCCGATGCACTATTTCATGTTTACTGTGTCCCACGCAGGATCACATTGACGAATTAATGCAGAATTTGAGTCGCTATGACATACTATAGGAGCCATGCCTTCTGGTTCCCAAGCGAGTATTGTTTCCCCGGCAACGAAAGGGCTGTCTGCTAGGAGTGGATTATCTCTTTTCCGATGTACTATTTCATGTTTACTGTGTCCCACGCACCCTCACATTGACGAATTAACGCAGAAATGGCGTCGATATGACATACTAAAGGAGCCATGCCTTCTGTTTCCCAATCGAGTATTGTTTCCCCGGCAACGAAAAGGCTGTCTGCTAGGAGTGGATTATATCTTTTACGATGCACTATTTCAAGTTTACTGTGTCCCACGCACCCTCACATTGACGAATTAACGCAGAAATGGCGTCGCTATGACATACTATAGGAGCCATGCCTTCTGGTTCCCAATCGAGTATTGTTTCCCCGGCAACGAAAGGGCTGAATGCTAGGAGTGGATTATCTCTTTTCCGATGCACTATTTCATGTTTACTGTGTCCCACGCAGGATCACATTGACGAATTAATGCAGAATTTGAGTCGCTATGACATACTATAGGAGCCATGCCTTCTGGTTCCCAAGCGAGTATTGTTTCCCCGGCAACGAAAGGGCTGTCTGCTAGGAGTGGATTATCTCTTTTCCGATGTACTATTTCATGTTTACTGTGTCCCACGCACCCTCACATTGACGAATTAACGCAGAAATGGCGTCGATATGACATACTAAAGGAGCCATGCCTTCTGTTTCCCAATCGAGTATTGTTTCCCCGGCAACGAAAGGGCTGTCTGCTAGGAGTGGATTATCTCTTTTCCGATGCACTATTTCATGTTTACTGTGTCATACGCAGGATCACATTGACGAATTAACGCAGAATTTGCGTCGCTATGACATACTATAGGAGCCATGCCTTCTGGTTCCCAATCGAGTATTGTTTCCCCGGCAACGAAAGGGCTGTCTGCTAGGAGTGGATTATCTCTTTTACGATGCACTATTTCATGTTTACTGTGTGCCACGCACCCTCACATTGACGAATTAATTCAGAATTTACGTCGCTATGACATACTATAGGAGCCATGCCTTCTGGTTCCCAATCGAGTATTGTTTCCCCGGCAACGAAAGGGCTGAATGCTAGGAGTGGATTATCTCTTTTACGATGCACTATTTCATGTTTACTGTGTCAAACGCACCCTCACATTGACGAACTATTGCAGAATTTACGTCGCTATGACATACTATAGGAGCCATGCCTTCTGGTTCCCAATCGAGTATTGTTTCCCCGGCAACGAAAGGGCTGTCTGCTAGGAGTGGATTATATCTTTTATGATGCACTATTTCATGTTTACTGTGCCCCACGCACCCTCACATTGACGAATTAACGCAGAATTTACGTCGATATGACATACTATAGGAGCCATTCCTTCTGGTTCCCAATCGAGTATTGTTTCCCCGGCAACGAAAGGGCTGAATGCTAGGAGTGGATTATCTCTTTTACGATGCACTATTTCATGTTTACTGTGTCCCACGCACCCTCACATTGACGAATTAACGCAGAATTTGCGTCGCTGTGACATACTATAGGAGCCATGCCTTCTGGTTCCCAATCGAGTATTGTTTCCCCGGCAACGAAAGGGCTGTCTGCTAGGAGTGGATTATCTCTTTTACGATGCACTATTTCATATTTACTGTGTCCCACGCAGGATCACATTGACGAATTTACGCAGAAATGGCGTCGCTATGACATACAATAGGAGCCATGCCTTCTGGTTCCCAATCGAGTATTGTTTCCCCGGCAACGAAAGGGCTGTCTGCTAGGAGTGGATTATCTCTTTTCCGTTGCACTATTTCATGTTTACTGTGTCCCACGCACCCTCACATTGACGGACTAACGCAGAATTTGCGTCGCTATGACATACTATAGGAGCCATGCCTTCTGGTTCCCAATCGAGTATTGTTTCCCCGGCAACGAAAGGGCTGTCTGCTAGGAGTGGATTATCTCTTTTACGATGCACTATTTCATGTTTACTGTGTCCCACGCACCCTCACATTGACGAATTAACGCAGAATTTACGTCGCTATGACATACTATAGGAGCCATGCCTTCTGGTTCCCAATCGAGTATTGTTTCCCCGGCAACGAAAGGGCTGTCTGCTAGGAGTGGATTATCTCTTTTACGATGCACTATTTCATGTCTACTGTGCCCCACGCACCCTCACATTGACGAATTAACGCAGAATTTACGTCGATATGACATACTATAGGAGCCATGCCTTCTGGTTCCCAATCGAGTATTGTTTCCCCGGCAACGAAAGGGCTGAATGCTAGGAGTGGATTATCTCTTTTACGATGCACTATTTCATGTTTACTGTGTCCCACGCACCCTCACATTGACGAATTAACGCAGAATTTACGTCGCTATGACATACTATAGGAGCCATGCCTTCTGGTTCCCAATCGAGTATTGTTTCCCCGGCAACGAAAGGGCTGTCTGCTAGGAGTGGATTATCTCTTTTACGATGCACTATTTCATTTTTACTGTGCCCCACGCACCCTTACTTCGACGAATTAACGCAGAATTTACGTCGCTATGACATACTATAGGAGCCATGCCTTCTGTTTCCCAATCGAGTATTGTTTCCCCGGCAACGAAAGGGCTGAATGCTAGGAGTGGATTATCTATTTTACGATGCACTATTTCATGTTTACTGTGTCCCACGCACCCTCACATTGACGAATTAACGCAGAATTTACGTCGCTATGACATACTATAGGAGCCATGCCTGCTGGTTCCCAATCGAGTATTGTTTCCCCGGCAACAAAAGGGCTGTCTGCTAGGAGTGGATTATCTCCTTTCCGATGTACTATTTCATGTTTACTGTGTCCCACGCACCCTCACATTGACGAATTAACGCAGAAATGGCGTTGCTATGACATACTATAGGAGCCATGCCTTCTGTTTCCCAGTCGAGTATTGTTTCTTTGGCAACAAAAGGGCTGTCTACTAGGAGTGGATTATCTCTTTTACGATGCACTATTTCATGTTTACTGTGTCCCACGCACCCTCACATTGACGAATTAACGCAGAATTTACGTCGCTATGACATACTTTAGGAGCCACGCCTTCTGGTTCCCAATCGAGTATTGTTTCCCCGGCAACGAAAGGGATGAATGCTAGCAGTGGATTATCTCTTTTCGAATGTACTATTTCATGTATACTGTGTCCCACGCACCCTCACATTGACGAATTAACGCAGAAATGGCGTCGCTATGACATACAATAGGAGCCATGCCTTCTGGTTCCCAATCGAGTATTGTTTCCCCGGCAACGAAAGGGCTGAATGCTAGGAGTGGATTATCTCTTTTCCGATGCACTATTTCATGTTTACTGTGTCCCACGCACCCTCACATTGACGAATTAACGCAGAATTTACGTCGCTATGACATACTATAGGAGCCATGCCTTCTGGTTCCCAGTCGAGTATTGTTTCCCTGGCAACGAAAGGGCTGTCTGCTAGGAGTGGATGATCTCTTTTACGATGCACTATTTCATGTTTACTGTGTCCCACGCACCCTCACATTGACGAATTAACGCAGAAATGGCTTCGCTATGACATACTATAGGAGCCATGCCTTCTGGTTCCCAATCGAGTATTGTTTCCCCGGCTACGAAAGGGCTGAATGCTAGGAGTGGATTATCTCTTTTACGATGCACTATTTCATGTTTACTGTGTCCCACGCACCCTCACATTGACGAATTAACGCAGAATTTACGTCGCTATGACATACTATAGGAGCCATGCCTTCTGGTTCCCAATCGAGTATTGTTTCCCCGGCAACGAAAGTGCTGTCTGCTAGGAGTGGATTATCTCTTTTACGATGCACTATTTCATGTTTACTGTGTCCCACGCAGGATCACATTGACGAATTAACGCAGAATTTGCGTCGCTATGACATACTATAGGAGCCATGCCTTCTGGTTCCCAATCGAGTATTGTTTCCCCGGCAACGAAAGGGCTGAATGCTAGGAGTGGATTATCTCTTTTACGATGCACAATTTCATGTTTACTGTGTCCTACGCACCCTCACACTGACGAATTAACGCAGAATTTACGTCGCTATGACATACTATAGGAGCCATGCCTTCTGGTTCCCAATCGAGTATTGTTTCCCCGGCAACGAAAGGGCTGTCTGATAGGAGTGGATTATCTCTTTTAGGATGCACTATTTCATTTTTACTGTGCCCCACGCACCCTCACTTTGACGAATTAACGCAGAATTTACGTCGCTATGACATACTATAGGAGCCATGCCTTCTGTTTCCCAATCGAGTATTGTTTCCCCGGCAACGAAAGGGCTGAATGCTAGGAGTGGATTATCTCTTTTACGATGCACTATTTCATGTTTACTGTGTCCCACGCACCCTCACATTGACGAATTAACGCAGAATTTGCGTCGCTATGACATACTATAGGAGCCATGCCTTCTGGTTCCCAATCGAGTATTGTTTCCCCGGCAACGAAAGGGCTGTCTGCTAGGAGTGGATTATCTCTTTTCCGATGTACTATTTCATGTTTACTGTGTCCCACGCACCCTCACATTGACGAATTAACGCAGAAATGGCGTTGCTATGACATACTATAGGAGCCATGCCTTCTGTTTCCCAGTCGAGTATTGTTTCTTTGGCAACGAAAGGGCTGTCTACTAGGAGTGGATTATCTCTTTTACGATGCACTATTTCATGTTTACTGTGTCCCACGCACCCTCACATTGACGAATTAACGCAGAAATGGCGTCGCTATGTCATACTATAGGAGCCACGCCTTCTGGTTCCCAATCGAGTATTGTTTCCCCGGCAACGAAAGGGATGAATGCTAGCAGTGGATTATCTCTTTTCGAATGTACTATTTCATGTATACTGTGTCCCACGCAACCTCACATTGACGAATTAACGCAGAAATGGCGTCGCTATGACATACAATAGGAGCCATGCCTTCTGGTTCCCAATCGAGTATTGTTTCCCCGGCAACGAAAGGGCTGAATGCTAGGAGTGGATTATCTCTTTTACGATGCACTATTTCATGTTTACTGTGTCCCACGCACCCTCACATTGACGAATTAACGCAGAATTTACGTCGCTATGACATACTATAGGAGCCATGTCTTCTGGTTCCCAATCGAGTATTGTTTCCCCGGCAACGAAAGGGCTGTCTGCTAGGAGTGGATTATCTCTTTTACGATGCACTATTTCATGTTTACTGTGCCCCGCGCACCCTCACATTGACGAATTAACGCAGAATTTACGTCGCTATGACATACTATAGGAACCATGCCTTCTGGTTCCCAATCGAGTATTGTTTCCCCGGCAACGAAAGGGCTGAATGCTAGGAGTGGATTATCTCTTTTACGATGCACAATTTCATGTTTACTGTGTCCCACGTACCCTCACATTGACGAATTAACGCAGAATTTACGTCTCTATGACATACTATAGGAGCCATGCCTTCTGGTTCCCAATCGAGTATTGTTTCCCCAGCAACGAAAGGGCTGTCTGCTAGGAGTGGATTATCTCTTTTAAGATGCACTATTTCATGTTTACTGTGTCCCACGCAGGATCACATTGACGAATTAACGCAGAATTTGCGTCGCTATGACATACTATAGGAGCCATGCCTTCTGGTTCCCAATCGAGTATTGTTTCCCCGGCAACGAAAGGGCTGAATGCTAGGAGTGGATTATCTCTTTTCCGATGCACTATTTCATGTTTACTGTGTCCCACGCAGGATCACATTGACGAATTAACGCAGAATTTGCGTCGCTATGACATACTATAGGAGCCATGCCTTCTGGTTCCCAATCGAGTATTGTTTCCCCGGCAACGAAAGGGCTGTCTGCTAGGAGTGGATTATCTCTTTTCCGAAGTACTATTTCATGTTTACTGTGTCCCACGCACCCTCACATTGACGAATTAACGCAGAAATGGCGTCGCTATGATATACTATAGGAGCCATGCCTTCTGTTTCCCAATCGAGTATTGTTTCCCCGGCAACGAAAAGGCTGTCTGCTAGGAGTGGATTATCTCTTTTACGATGCACTATTTCATGTTTACTGTGTCCCACGCACCCTCACATTGACGAATTAACGCAGAAATGGCGTCGCTATGACATACTATAGGAGCCATGCCTTCTGGTTCCCAATCGAGTATTGTTTCCCCGGCAACGAAAGGGCTGTCTGCTAGGAGTGGATTATCTCTTTTCCGATGTACTATTTCATGTTTACTGTGTCCCACGCACCCTCACATTGACGAATTAACGCAGAAATGGCGTCGCTATGACATACTATAGGAGCCATGCCTTCTGTTTCCCAATCGAGTATTGTTTCCCCGGCAACGAAAGGGCTGTCTGCTAGGAGTGGATTATCTCTTTTCCGATGTACTATTTCATGTTTACTGTGTCCCACGCAGGATCACATTAACGAATTAACGCAGAATTTGCGTCGCTATGACATACTATAGGAGCCATGCCTTCTGTGTCCCAATCGAGTATTGTTTCCCCGGCAACAAAAGGGCTGAATGCTAGGAGTGGATTATCTCTTTTACGATGCACTATTTCATGTTTACTGTGTCCCACGCACCCTCACACTGACGAATTAACGCAGAATTTACGTCGCTATGACATACTATAGGAGCCATGCCTTCTGGTTCCCAATCGAGTATTGTTTCCCCGGCAACGAAAGGGCTGTCTGCTAGGAGTGGATTATCACTTTTACGATGCACTATTTCATTTTTACTGTGCCCCACGCACCCTCACTTTGACGAATTAACGCAGAATTTTCGTCGCTATGACATACTATAGGAGCCATGCCTTCTGGTTCCCAATCGAGTATTGTTTCTCCGGCAACGAAAGGGCTGTCTGCTAGGAGTGGATTATCTCTTTTCCGATGTACTATTTCATGTTTACTGTGTCCCACGCACCCTCACATTGACGAATTAACGCAGAAATGGCGTTGCTATGACATACTATAGGAGCCATGCCTTCTGTTTCCCAGTCGAGTATTGTTTCTTTGGCAACGAAAGGGCTGTCTACTAGGAGTGGATTATCTATTTACGATGCACTATTTCATGTTTACTGTGTCCCACGCACCCTCACATTGACGAATTAACGCAGAATTTGCGTCGCTATGACATACTATAGGAGCCACGCCTTCTGGTTCCCAATCGAGTATTGTTTCCCCGGCAACGAAAGGGATGAATGCTAGGAGTGGATTATCTCTTTTCGAATGTACTATTTCATGTATACTGTGTCCCACGCACCCTCACATTGACGAATTAACGCAGAAATGGCGTCGCTATGACATACTATAGGAGCCATTCCTTCTGGTTCCCAATCGAGTATTGTTTCCCCGGCAACGAAAGGGCTGAATGCTAGGAGTGGATTATCTCTTTTACGATGCACTATTTAATGTTTACTGTGTCCCACGCACCCTCACATTGACGAATTAACGCAGAATTTACGTCGCTATGACATACTATAGGTGCCATGTCTTCTGGTTCCCAATCGAGTATTGTTTCCCCGGCAACGAAAGGGCTGTCTGCTAGGAGTGGATTATCTCTTTTACGATGCACTATTTCATGTTTACTGTGCCCCACGCACCCTCACATTGACGAATTAACGCAGAATTTACGTCGCTATGACATACTACAGGAACCATGCCTTCTGGTTCCCAATCGAGTATTGTTTCCCCGGCAACGAAAGGGCTGAATGCTAGGAGTGGATTATCTCTTTTACGATGCACTATTTCATGTTTACTGTGTCCCACGCACCCTCACAATGACGAATTAACGCAGAATTTACGTCGCTATGACATACTATAGGAGCCATGCCTTCTGGTTCCCAATCGAGTATTGTTTCCCCAGCAACGAAAGGGCTGTCTGCTAGGAGTGGATTATCTCTTTTAAGATGCACTATTTCATGTTTACTGTGTCCCACGCAGGATCACATTGACGAATTAACGCAGAATTTGCGTCGCTATGACATACTATAGGAGCCATGCCTTCTGGTTCCCAATCGAGTATTGTTTCCCCGGCAACGAAAGGGCTGAATGCTAGGAGTGGATTATCTCTTTTCCGATGCACTATTTCATGTTTACTGTGTCCCACGCAGGATCACATTGACGAATTAACGCAGAATTTGCGTCGCTATGACATACTATAGGAGCCATGCCTTCTGGTTCCCAATCGAGTATTGTTTCCCCGGCAACGAAAGGGCTGTCTGCTAGGAGTGGATTATCTCTTTTACGCTGCACTATTCCATGTTTACTGTGTCCCACGCAGGATCACATTGACGAATTAACGCAGAAATGGCGTCGCTATTACATACTATAGGAGCCATGCCTTCTGGTTCCCAATCCAGTATTGTTTCCCCGGCAATGAAAGGGCTGAATGCTAGGAGTGGATTATCTCTTTTCCGATGTACTATTTCATGTTTACTGTGTCCCACGCACCCTCACATTGACGAATTAACGCAGAATTTACGTCGCTATGACATACTATAGGAGCCATGCCTTCTGGTTCCAAATCGAGTATTGTTTTCCCGGCAACGAAAGGGCTGTCTGCTAGGAGTGGATTATCTCTTTTACGCTGCACTATTTCATGTTTACTGTGTCCCACGCAGGATCACATTGACGAATTAACGCAGAAATGGCGTCGCTATGACATACTATAGGAGCCATGCTTTCTGGTTCCCAATCGAGTATTGTTTCCCTGGCAACGAAAGGGCTGTCTGCTAGGAGTGGATTATCTCTTTTACGATGCACTATTTCATGTTTACTGTGTCCCACGCAGGATCACATTGACGAATTAACGCAGAATTTGCGTCGCTATGACATACTATAGGAGCCATGCCTTCTGTTTCCCAATCGAGTATTGTTTCCCTGGCAACGAAAGGGCTGTCTGCTAGGAGTGGATTATCTCTTTTCCGATGCACTATTTCATGTTTACTGTGTCCCACGCACCCTCACATTGACGAATTAACGCAGAAATGGCGTCGCTATGACAGACTATAGGTGCCATGCCCTCTGTTTCCCAATCGAGTATTGTTTCCCCGGCAACGAAAGGGCTGTCTGCTAGGAGTGGATTATCTCTTTTACGATGCACTATTTCATGTTTACTGTGTCCCACGCACCCTCACATTGACGAATTAACGCAGAAATGGCGTCGCTATGACATACTATAGGAGCCATGCCTTCTGGTTCCCAATCGAGTATTGTTTCCCCGGCAACGAAAGGGCTGTCTGCTAGGAGTGGATTATCTCTTTTACGATGCACTATTTCATGTTTACTGTGTCCTACGCACCCTCACATTGACGAATTAACGCAGAAATGGCGTCGCTATGACATACTATAGGAGCCATGCCTTCTGGTTCCCAATCGAGTATTGTTTCCCCGGCAACGAAAGGGCTGAATGCTAGGAGTGGATTATCTCTTTTACGATGCACTATTTCATGTTTACTCTGTCCCACGCAGGATCACATTGACGAATTAACGCAGAATTTGCGTCGCTATGACATACTATAGGACCCATGCCTTCTGGTTCCCAATCGAGTATTGTTTCCCCGGCAACGTAAGGGCTGAATGCTAGGAGTGGATTATCTCTTTTCCGATGTACTATTTCATGTTTACTGTGTCCCACGCACCCTCACATTGACGAATTGACGCAGAATTTACGTCGCTATGACATACTATAGGAGCCATGCCTTCTGGTTCCCAATCGAGTATTGTTTCCCCGGCAACGAAAGGGCTGTCTGCTAGGAGTGGATTATCTCTTTTACGATGCACTATTTCATGTTTACTGTGTCCCACGCAGGATCACATTGACGAATTAACGCAGAATTTGCGTCGCTATGACATACTATAGGAGCCATGCCTTCTGGTTCCCAATAGAGTATTGTTTCCCCGGCAACGAAAGGGCTGAATGCTAGGAGTGGATTATCTCTTTTCCGATGTACTATTTCATGTTTACTGTGTCCCACGCACCCTCACATTGACGAATTAACGCAGAAATGGCGTCGCTATGACAGACTATAGGAGCCTAGCCTTCCGGTTCCCAATCGAGTATTGTTTCCCCGGCAACGAAAGGGCTGTCTGCTAGGGGTGGATTATCTCTTTTCCGATGCACTATTTCATGTTTACTGTGTCCCACGCACCCTCACATTGACGAATTAACGCAGAATTTACGTCGCTATGACATACTATAGCAGCCATGCCTTCTGGTTCCCAATCGAGTATTGTTTCCCCGGCAACAAAAGGGCTGAATGCTAGGAGTGGATTATCTCTTTTACGATGCACTATTTCATGTTTACTGTGTCCCACGCACCCTCACATTGACGAATTAACGCAGAATTTACGTCGCTATGACATACTATATTAGCCATGCCTTCTGGTTCCAAATCGAGTATTGTTTCCGCGGCAACGAAAGGGCTGTCTGCTAGGAGTGGATTATCTCTTTTACGATGCACTATTTCATGTTTACTGTGTCCCACGCAAGATCACATTGACGAATAACGCAGAATTTGCGTCGCTATGACATACTATAGGAGCCATGCCTTCTGGTTCCCAATCGAGTATTGTTTCCCCGGCAACGAAAGGGCTGAATGCTAGGAGTGGATTATCTCTTTTACGATGCACTATTTCATGTTTACTGTGTCCCACGCAGGATCACAATGACGAATTAACGCAGAATTTGCGTCGCTATGACATACTATATAAGCCATGCCTTCTGTTTCCCAATCGAGTATTGTTTCCCCGGCAACGAAAGGGCTGTCTGCTAGGAGTGGACTATCTCTTTTCCGATGCACTATTTCATGTTTACTGTGTCCCACGCACCCTCACATTGACGAATTAACGCAGAAATGGCGTCGCTATGACATACTGTAGGAGCCATGCCTTCTGTTTCCCAATCGAGTATTGTTTCCCCGGCAACGAAAGGGCTGTCTGCTAGGAGTGGATTATCTCTTTTCCGATGCACTATTTCATGTTTACTGTGTCCCACGCACCCTCACATTGACGAATTAACGCAGAAATGGCTTCGCTATGACATACTATAGGAGCCATGCCTTCTGTTTCCCAATCGAGTACTGTTTCCCGGCAACGAAAGGGCTGTCTGCTAGGAGAGGATTCTCTCTTTTCCGATGCACTATTTCGTGTTTACTGTGTCCCACGCACCCTCACATTGACGTATTAACGCAGAAATGGCGTCGCTATGACATACTATAGGAGCCATGCCTTCTGTTTCCCAATTGAGTATTGTTTCCCCGGCAACGAAAGGGCTGTCTGCTAGGAGTGGATTATCTCTTTTCCGATGCACTATTTCATGTTTACTGTGTCCCACGCACCCTCACATTGACGAATTAACGCAGAAATGGCGTCGCTATGACATACTATAGGAGCCATGCCTCTGTATCCCAATCGAGTATTGTTTCCCCGGCAACGAAAGGGCTGTCTGCTAGGAGTGGATTATCTCTTTTACGATGCACTATTTCATGTTTACTGTGTCCCACGCACCCTCACATTGACGAATTAACGCAGAAATGGCGTCGCTATGACATACTATAGGAGCCATGCCTTCTGTTTCCCAATCGAGTATTGTTTCCCCAGCAACGAAAGGGCTGTCTGCTAGGAGTGGATTATCTCTTTTCCGATGCACTATTTCATGTTTACTGTGTCCCACGCACCCTCACATTGACGAATTAACGCAGAAATGGCGTCGCTATGACATGCCATAGGAGCCATGCCTTCTGGTTCCCAATCGAGTATTGTTTCCCCGGCAACGAAAGGGCTGTCTGGTAGGAGTGGATTATCTCTTTTCCGATGCACTATTTCATGTTTACTGTGTCCCACGCACCCTCACATTGACGAATTACCGCAGAAATGGCGTCGCTATGACATACTATAGGAGCCATGCTTTCTGTTTCCCAATCGAGTATTGTTTCCCCGGCAACGAAAGGGCTGTCTGCTAGGAGTGGATTATCTCTTTTCCGATGCGCTATTTCATGTTTACTGTGTCCCACGCACCCTCACATTGACGAATTAACGCAGAATTTGCGTCGCTATGACATACTATAGGAGCCATGCCTTCTCGTTCCCAATCGAGTATTGTTTCCCCGGCAACAAAAGGGCTGTCTGGTAGGAGTGGATTATCTCGTTTCCGATGCACTATTTCATGTTTACTGTGTCCCACGCACCCTCACATTGACGAATTAACGCAGAATTTGCGTCGCTATGACATGCTATAGGAGCCATGCCTTCTGTTTCCCAATCGAGTATTGTTTCCCCGGCAACGAAAGGGCTGTCTGGTAGGAGTGGATTATCTCTTTTCCGATGCACTATTTCATGTTTACTGTGTCCCACGCACCCTCACATTGACGAATTAACGCAGATATGGCGTCGCTATGACATACTATAGGAGCCATGCCTTCTGTTTCCCAATCGAGTATTGTTTCCCCGGCAACGAAAGGTCTGTCTGCTAGGAGTGGATTATCTCTTTTCCGATGCACTATTTCATGTTTACTGTGTCCCACGCACCCTCACATTGACGAATTACCGCAGAAATGGCGTCGCTATGACATACTATAGGAGCCATGCCTTCTGTTTCCCAATCGAGTATTGTTTCCCCGGCAACGAAAGGGCTGTCTGCTAGGAGTGGATTATCTCTTTTCCGATGCACTATTTCATGTTTACTGTGTCCCACGCACCCTCACATTGACGAAATAACGCAGAAATTGCGTCGCTATGACATACTATTGGAGCCATGCCTTCTGTTTCCCAATCGAGTATTGTTTCCCCAGCAACGAAAGGGCTGTCTGCTAGGAGTGGATTATCTCTTTTCCGATGCACTATTTCATATTTACTGTGTCCCACGCACCCTCACATTGACGAATTAACGCAGAAATGGCGTCGCTATGACTTGCCATAGGAGCCATGCCTTCTGGTTCCCAATCGAGTATTGTTTACCCGGCAACGAAAGGGCTGTCTGGTAGGAGTGGATTATCTCTTTTCCGATGCACTATTTCATGTTTACTGTGTCCCACGCACCCTCACATTGACGAATTAACGCAGAAATGGCGTCGCTATGACATACTATAGGGGCCATGCCTTCTGTTTCCCAAACGAGTATTGTTTCCCCAGCAACGAAAGGGCTGTCTGCTAGGAGTGGATTATCTCTTTTCCGATGCACTATTTCATGTTTACTGTGTCCCACGCACCCTCACATTGACGAATTAACGCAGAAATGGCGTCGCTATGACATGCCATAGGAGCCACGCCTTCTGGTTCCCAATCGAGTATTGTTTCCCCGGCAACGAAAGGGCTGTCTGGTAGGAGTGGATTATCTCTTTTCGATGCACTATTTCATGTTTACTGTGTCCCACGCACCTTCACATTGACGAATTAACGCAGAAATGGCGTCGCTATGAAATACTATAGGAGTCTTGCCTTCTGTTTCCCAATCGAGTATTGTTTCCCCGGCAACGAAAGGGCTGTCTGCTAGGAGTGGATTATCTCTTTTCCGATGCACTATTTCATGTTTGCTGTGTCCCACGCACCCTCACATTGACGAATTAACGCAGAAATGGCGTCGCTATGACATACTATAGGAGCCATGCCTTCTGTTTCCAAATCGAGTATTGTTTCCCTGACAACGAAAGGGCTGTCTGCTAGGAGTGGATTATCTCTTTTCCGATGTACTATTTCATGTTTACTGTCTCGCACGCACCCTCACATTGACGAATTAACGCAGAAATGGCGTCGCTATGACATACTATATGAGCCATGCCTTCTGTTTCCCAATCGGGTACTGTTTCCCCGGCAACGAAACGGCTGTCTGCTAGGAGTGGATAATCTCTTTTCCGATGCACTATTTCATGTTTACTGCGTCCCACGCACCCTCACATTGACGAATTAACGCAGAAATGGCGTCGCTATGACATACTATAGGAGCCATGCCTTCTGTTTCCCAATCGAGAATTGTTTCCCCGGCAACGAAAGGGCTGTCTGCTAGGAGTGGATTATCTCTTTTCCGATGCACTATTTCATGTTTACTGTGTCCCACGCACCCTCACATTGACGAATTAACGCAGAAATGGCGTCGCTATGACATACTATAGGAGCCATGCCTTCTGTTTCCCAATCGAGTATTGTTTCCCCGGCAACGAAAGTGCTGTCTGCTAGGAGTGGATTATCTCTTTTCCGATGCACTATTTCACGTTTACTGTGTCCCACGCACCCTCACATTGACGAATTAACGCAGAAACGGCGTCGCTATGACATAATATAGGGGCCATGCCTTCTGTTTCCCAATCGAGTATTGTTTCCCCGGCAACGAAAGGGCTGTCTGCTAGGAGTGGATTATCTCTATTCCGATGCACTATTTCGTGTTTACTGTGTCCCACGCACCCTCACATTGACGAATTAACGCAGAAATGGCGTCGCTATGACATACTATAGGAGCCATGCCTTCTGTTTCCCAATCGAGTATTGCTTCCCCGGCAACGAAAGGGCTGTCTGCTAGGAGTGGATTATCTCTTTTCCGATGCACTATTTCATGTTTACTGTGTCCCACGCAGCCTCACATTGACGAATTAACGCAGAAATGGCGTCGCTATGACATACTATAGGAGCCATGCCTTCTGTTTGCCAATCGAGTATTGTTTCCCCGGCAACGAAAGGGCTGTCTGCTAGGAGTGGATTATCTCTTTTCCGATGCACTATTTCATATTTACTGTGTCCCACGCACCCTCACATTGACGAATTAACGCAGAAATGGCGTCGCTATGACATACTATAGGAGCCATGTCTTCTGTTTCCCAATCGAGTATTGCTTCCCCGGCAACGAAAGGGCTGTCTGCAAGGAGTGGATTATCTCTTTTCCGATGCACTATTTCATATTTACTGTGTCCCACGCACCCTCACATTGACGAATTAACGCAGAAATGGCGTCGCTATGACATACTATAGGAGCCATGCCTTCTCTTTCCCAATCGAGTATTGTTTCCCCGGCAACGAAAGGTCTGTCTGCTAGGAGTGGATTATCTCTTTTCCGATGCACTATTTCACGTTTACTGTGTCCCACGCACCCTCACATTGACGAATTAACGCAGAAATGGCGTCGCTATGACATGCTATAGGAGCCATGCCTTCTGTTTCCCAATCGAGTATTGTTTCCCCAGCAACGAAAGGGCTGTCTGCTAGGAGTGGATTATCTCTTTTCCGATGCACTATTTCATGTTTACTGTGTCCCACGCAGCCTCACATTGACGAATTAACGCAGAAATGGCGTCGCTATGACATACCATAGGAGCGATGCCTTCTGTTTCCCAATCGAGTATTGTTTCCCCAGCAACGAAAGGGCTGTCTGCTAGGAGTGGATTATCTCTTTTCCGATGCACTATTTCATATTTACTGTGTCTAACGCAGCCTCACATTGACGAATTAACGCAGAAATGGCGTCGCTATGACATACTATAGGAGCCATGCCTTCTGTTTCCCAATCGAGTATTGCTTCCCCGGCAACGAAAGGGCTGTCTGCTAGGAGTGGATTATCTCTTTTCCGATGCACTATTTCATATTTACTGTGTCCCACGCACCCTCACATTGACGAATTAACGCAGAAATGGCGTCGCTATGACATACTATAGGAGCCATGCCTTCTGATTCCCAATCGAGTATTGTTTCCCCAGCAACGAAAGTGCTGTCTGCTAGGAGTGGATTATCTCTTTTCCGATGCACTATTTCATGTTTACTGTGTCCCACGCACCCTCACATTGACGAATTAACGCAGAAATGGCGTCGCTATGACATGCCAAAGGAGCCATGACTTCTGGTTCCCAATCGAGTATTGTTTCCCCGGCAACGAAAGGGCTGTCTGCTAGGAGTGGATTATCTCTTTTCCGATGCACTATTTCATGTTTACTGTGTCCCACGCACCTTCACATTGACGAATTAACGCAGAAATGGCGTCGCTATGAAATACTATAGGAGTCTTGCCTTCTGATTCCCAATCGAGTATTGTTTCCCCGGCAACGAAAGGCCTGTCTGCTGGGAGTGGATTATCTCTTTTCCGATGCACTATTTCATGTTTACTGTGTCCCACGCAGCCTCACATTGACGAATTAACGCAGAAATGGCGTCGCTATGACATACTATAGGAGCCATGCCTTCTGTTTGCTAATCGAGTATTGTTTCCCCGGCAACGAAAGGGCTGTCTGCTAGGAGTGGATTATCTCTTTTCCGATGCACTATTTGATATTTACTGTGTCCCACGCAGCCTCACATTGACGAATTAACGCAGAAATGGCGTCGCAATGACATACTATAGGAGCCATGCCTTCTGTTTCCCAATCGAGTATTGCTTCCACGGCAACGAAAGGGCTGTCTGCTAGGAGTGGATTATCTCTTTTCCGATGCACTATTTCATATTTACTGTGTCCCACACACCCTCACATTGACGAATTAACGCAGAAATGGCGTCGCTATGACATACTATAGGAGCCATGCCTTCTGTTTCCCAATCGAGTATTGTTTCCCCAGCAACGAAAGGGCTGTCTGCTAGGAGTGGATTATCTCTTTTCCGATGCACTATTTCATGTTTACTGTGTCCCACGCACCCTCACATTGACGAATTAACGCAGAAATGGCGTCGCTATGACATGCCAAAGGAGCCATGACTTCTGGTTCCCAATCGAGTATTGTTTCCCCGGCAACGAAAGGGCTGTCTGGTAGGAGTGGATTATCTCTTTTCCGATGCACTATTTCATGTTTACTGTGTCCCACGCACCTTCACATTGACGAGTTAACGCAGAAATGGCGTCGCTATGAAATACTATAGGAGTCTTGCCTTCTGATTCCCAATCGAGTATTGTTTCCCCGGCAACGAAAGGGCTGTCTGCTGGGAGTGGATTATCTCTTTTCCGATGCACTATTTCATGTTTACTGTGTCCCATGCACCCTCACATTGACGAATTAACGCAGAAATTGCGTCGCTATGACATACTATAGGAGCCATGCCTTCTGTTTCCCAATCGAGTATTGTTTCCCCGGCAACGAAGGGGCTGTCTGCTAGGAGTGGATTATCTCTCTTCCGATGCACTATTTCATGTTTACTGTGTCCCACGCACCCTCACATTGACGAATTAACGCAGAAATGGCGTCGCTATGACATACTATAGGAGCCATGCCTTCTGTTTCCCAATCGAGTATTGTTTCCCCGGCAACGAAAGTGCTGTCTGCTAGGAGTGGATTATCTCTTTTCCGATGCACTATTTCATGTCTACTGTGTCCCACGCACCCTCACATTGACGAATTAACGCAGAAACGGCGTCACTATGACATAATATAGGAGCCATGCCTTCTGTTTCCCAATCGAGTATTGTTCCCCCGGCAACGAAAGGGCTGTCTGCTAGGAGTGGATTATCTCTTTTACGATGCACTATTTCGTGTTTACTGTGTCCCACGCACCCTCACATTGACGAATTAACGCAGAAATGGCGTCGCTATGACATACTATAGGAGCCATGCCTTCTGTTTCCCAATCGAGTAATGCTTCCCCGGCAACGAAAGGGCTGTCTGCTAGGAGTGGATTATCTCTTTTCCGATGCACTATTTCATGTTTACTGTGTCCCACGCAGCCTCACATTGACGAATTAACGCAGAAATGGCGTCGCTATGACATACTATAGGAGCCATGCCTTCTGTTTGCCAATCGAGTATTGTTTCCCCGGCAACGAAAGGGCTGTCTGCTAGGAGTGGATTATCTCTTTTCCGATGCACTATTTCATGTTTACTGTATCCCACGCACCCTCACATTGACGAATTAACGCAGAAATGGCGTCGCTATGACATACTATAGGAGCCATGCCTTCTCTTTCCCAATCGAGTATTGTTTCCCCGGCAACGAAAGGTCTGTCTGCTAGGAGTGGATTATCTCTTTTCCGTAGCACTATTTCATGTTTACTGTGTCCCACGCACCCTCACATTGACGAATTACCGCAGAAATGGCGTCGCTATGACATACTATAGGAGCCATGCCTTCTGTTTCCCAATCGAGTATTGTTTCCCCGGCAACGAAAGGGCTGTCTGCTAGGAGTGGATTATCTCTTTTCCGATGCACTATTTCATGTTTACTGTGTCCCACGCACCCTCACATTGACGAATTAACGCAGAAATGGCGTCGCTATGACATACTATAGGAGCCATGCCTTCTGTTTCCCAATCGAGTATTGTTTCCCCAGCAACGAAAGGGCTGTCTGCTAGGAGTGGATTATCTCTTTTCCGATGCACTATTTCATATTTACTGTGTCCCACGCACCCTCACATTGACGAATTAACGCAGAAATTGCGTCGCTATGACTTGCCATAGGAGCCATGCCTTCTGGTTCCCAATCGAGTATTGTTTACCCGGCAACGAAAGGGCTGTCTGGTAGGAGTGGATTATCTCTTTTCCGATGCACTATTTCATGTTTACTGTGTCCCACGCACCCTCACATTGACGAATTAACGCAGAAATGGCGTCGCTATGACATACTATAGGAGCCATGCCTTCTGTTTCCCAATCGAGTATTGTTTCCCCAGCAACGAAAGGGCTGTCTGCTAGGAGTGGATTATCTCTTTTCCGATGCACTATTTCATGTTTACTGTGTCCCACGCACCCTCACATTGACGAATTAACGCAGAAATGGCGTCGCTATGACATGCCATAGGAGCCATGCCTTCTGGTTCCCAATCGAGTATTGTTTCCCCGGCAACGAAAGGGCTGTCTGGTAGGAGTGGATTATCTCTTTTCCGATGCACTATTTCATGTTTACTGTGTCCCACGCACCTTCACATTGACGAATTAACGCAGAAATGGCGTCGCTATGAAATACTATAGGAGTCTTGCCTTCTGTTTCCCAATCGAGTATTGTTTCCCCGGCAACGAAAGGGCTGTCTGCTAGGAGTGGATTATCTCTTTTCCGATGTACTATTTCATGTTTACTGTGTCGCACGCACCCTCACATTGACGAATTAACGCAGAAATTGCGTCGCTATGACATACTATAGGAGCCATGCCTTCTGTTTCCCAATCGGGTACTGTTTCCACGGCAACGAAACGGCTGTCTGCTAGGAGTGGATTATCTCTTATCCGATGCACTATTTCATGTTTACTGCGTCCCACGCACCCTCACATTGACGAATTAACGCAGAGATTGCGTCGCTATGACATACTATAGGAGCCATGCCTTCTGTTTCCCAATCGAGTATTGTTTCCCCGGCAACGAAGGGGCTGTCTGCTAGGAGTGGATTATCTCTCTTCCGATGCACTATTTCATGTTTACTGTGTCCCACGCACCCTCACATTGACGAATTAACGCAGAAACGGCGTCACTATGACATAATATAGGAGCGATGCCTTCTGTTTCCCAATCGAGTATTGTTTCCCCGGCAACGAAAGGGCTGTCTGGTAGGAGTGGATTATCTCTTTTACGATGCACTATTTCGTGTTTACTGTGTCCCACGCACCCTCACATTGACGAATTAACGCAGAAATGGCGTCGCTATGACATACTATAGGAGCCATGCCTTCTGTTTCCCAATCGAGTAATACTTCCGCGGCAACGAAAGGGCTGTCTGCTAGGAGTGGATTATCTCTTTTCCGATGCACTATTTCATGTTTACTGTGTCCCACTCAGCCACACATTGACGAATTAACGCAGAAATGGCGTCGCTATGACATACTATAGGAGCCATGCCTTCTGTTTCCCAATCGAGTATTGTTTCCCCGGCAACGAAAGGGCTGTCTGCTAGGAGTGGATTATCTCTTTTCCGATGCACTATTTCATGTTTACTGTGTCCCACGCACCCTCACATTGACGAATTAACGCAGAAATGGCGTCGCTATGACATACTATAGGAGCCATGCCTTCTCTTTCCCAATCGAGTATTGTTTCCCCGGCAACGAAAGGTCTGTCTGCTAGGAGTGGATTATCTCTTTTCCGATGCACTATTTCATGTTTACTGTGTCCCACGCACCCTCACATTGACGATTTACCGCAGAAATGGCGTCGCTATGACATACTATAGGAGCCATGCCTTCTGTTTCCCAATCGAGCATTGTTTCCCCGGCAACGAAAGGGCTGTCTGCTATGAGTGGATTATCTCTTTTCCGATGCACTATTTCATGTTTACTGTGTCCCACGCACCCTCACATTGACAAATTAACGCAGAAATGGCGTCGCTATGACATACTATAGGAGCCATGCCTTCTGTTTCCCAATCGAGTATTGTTTCCCCAGCAACGAAAGGGCTGTCTGCTAGGAGTGGATTATCTCTTTTCCGATGCACTATTTCATATTTACTGTGTCCCACGCACCCTCACATTGACGAATTAACGCAGAAATGGCGTCGCTATGACTTGCCATAGGAGCCATGCCTTCTGGTTCAAAATCGAGTATTGTTTACCCGGCAACGAGAGGGTTGTCTGGTAGGAGTGGATTATCTCTTTTCCGATGCACTATTTCATTTTTACTGTGTCCCACGCACCCTCACATTGACGAATTAACGCAGAAATGGCGTCGCTATGACATACTATAGGAGCCATGCCTTCTGTTTCCCAATCGAGTATTGTTTCCCCAGCAACGAAAGGGCTGTCTGTTAGGAGTGGATTATCTCTTTTCCGATGCACTATTTCATGTTTACTGTGTCCCACGCACCCTCACATTGACGAATTAACGCAGAAATGGCGTCGCTATGACATGCCATAGGAGCCATGCCTTCTGGTTCCCAATCGAGTATTGTTTCCCCGGCAACGAAAGGGCTGTCTGGTAGGAGTGGATTATCTCTTTTCCGATGCACTATTTCATGTTTACTGTGTCCCACGCACCTTCACATTGACGAATTAACGCAGAAATGGCGTCGCTATGAAATAGTATAGGAGTCTTGCCTTCTGTTTCCCAATCGAGTAATGTTTCCCCGGCAACGAAAGGGCTGTCTGGTAGGAGTGGATTATCTCTTTTACGATGCACTATTTCGTGTTTACTGTGTCCCACGCACCCTCAAATTGACGAATTAACGCAGAAATGGCGTCGCTATGACATACTATAGGAGCCATGCCTTCTGTTTCCCAATCGAGTAATACTTCCCCGGCAACGAAAGGGCTGTCTGCTAGGAGTGGATTATCTCTTTTCCGATGCACTATTTCATGTTTACTGTGTCCCACTCAGCCTAACATTGACGAATTAACGCAGAAATGGCGTTGCTATGACATACTATAGGAGCCATGCCTTCTGTTTCCCAATCGAGTATTGTTTCCCCGGCAACGAAAGGGCTGTCTGCTAGGAGTGGATTATCTCTTTTCCGATGCACTATTTCATGTTTACTGTGTCCCACGCACCCTCACATTGACGAATTAACGCAGAAATGGCGTCGCTATGACATACTATAGGAGCCATGCCTTCTCTTTCCCAATCGAGTATTGTTTCACCGGCAACGAAAGGTCTGTCTGCTAGGAGTGGATTATCTCTTTTCCGATGCACTATTTCATGTTTACTGTGTCCCACGCACCCTCACATTGACGAATTACCGCAGAAATGGCGTCGCTATGACATACTATAGGAGCCATGCCTTCTGTTTCCCAATCGAGTATTGTTTCCCCGGCAACGAAAGGGCTGTCTGCTAGGAGTGGATTATCTCTTTTCCGATGCACTATTTCATGTTTACTGTGTCCCACGCACCCTCACATTGACAAATTAACGCAGAAATGGCGTCGCTATGACATACTATAGGAGCCATGCCTTCTGTTTCCCAATCGAGTATTGTTTCCCCAGCAACGAAAGGGCTGTCTGCTAGGAGTGGATTATCTCTTTTCCGATGCACTATTTCATATTTACTGTGTCCCACGCACCCTCACATTGACGAATTAACGCAGAAATGGCGTCGCTATGACTTGCCATAGGAGCCATGCCTTCTGGTTCCCAATCGAGTATTGTTTACCCGGCAACGAAAGGGTTGTCTGGTAGGAGTGGATTATCTCTTTTCCGATGCACTATTTCATGTTTACTGTGTCCCACGCACCCTCACATTGACGAATTAACGCAGAAATGGCGTCGCTATGACATACTATAAGAGCCATGCCTTCTGTTTCCCAATCGAGTATTGTTTCCCCAGCAACGAAAGGGCTGTCTGCTAGGAGTGGATTATCTCTTTTCCGATGCACTATTTCATGTTTACTGTGTCCCACGCACCCTCACATTGACGAATTAACGCAGAAATGGCGTCGCTATGACATGCCATAGGAGCCATGCCTTCTGGTTCCCAATCGAGTATTGTTTCCCCGGCAACGAAAGGGCTGTCTGGTAGGAGTGGATTATCTCTTTTCCGATGCACTATTTCATGTTTACTGTGTCCCACGCACCTTCACATTGACGAATTAACGCAGAAATGGCGTCGCTATGAAATACTATAGGAGTCTTGCCTTCTGTTTCCCAATCGAGTATTGTTTCCCCGGCAACGAAAGGGCTGTCTGCTAGGAGTGGATTATCTCTTTTCCGATGCACTATTTCATATTTACTGTGTCCCACGCACCCTCACATTGACGAATTAATGCAGAAATGGCGTCGCTATGACATACTATAGGAGCCATGCCTTCTGTTTCCCAATCGAGTATTGCTTCCCCGGCAACGAAGGGGCTGTCTGCTAGGAGTGGATTATCTCTTTTCCGATGCACTATTTCATATTTACTGTGTCCCACGCACCCTCACATTGACGAATTAACGCAGAAATGGCGTCGCTATGACATACTATAGGAGCCATGCCTTCTCTTTCCCAATCGAGTATTGTTTCCCCGGCAATGAAAGGTCTGTCTGCTAGGAGTGGATTATCTCTTTTCCGATGCACTATTTCACGTTTACTGTGTCCCACGCACCCTCACATTGACGAATTAACGCAGAAATGGCGTCGCTATGACATACTATAGGAGCCATGCCTCCTGTTTCCCAATCGAGTATTGCTTACCCGGCAACGAAAGGGCTGTCTGCTAGGAGTGGATTATCTCGTTTCCGATGCACTATTTCATGTTTACTGTGTCCCACGCAGCCTCACATTGACGAATTAACGCAGAAATGGCGTCGCTATGACATACTATAGGAGCCATGCCTTCTGTTTCCCAATCGAGTATTGTTTCCCCGGCAACGAAAGGGCTGTCTCCTAGGAGTGGATTATCTCTTTTCCGATGCACTATTTGATATTTACTGTGTCCCACGCAGCCTCACATTGACGAATTAACGCAGAAATGGCGTCGCTATGACATACTATAGGAGACATGCCTTCTGTTTCCCAATCGAGTATTGCTTCCCCGGCAACGAAAGGGCTGTCTGCTAGGAGTGGATTATCTCTTCTCCGATGCACTATTTCATATCTACTGTGTCCCACGCACCCTCACATTGACGAATTAACGCAGAAATGGCGTCGCTATGACATACTATAGGAGCCATGCCTTCTGTTTCCCAATCGAGTATTGTTTCCCCAGCAACGAAAGGGCTGTCTGCTAGGAGTGGATTATCTCTTTTCCGATGCACTATTTCATGTTTACTGTGTCCCACGCACCCTCACATTGACGAATTAACGCAGAAATGGCGTCGCTATGACATGCCAAAGGAGCCATGACTTCTGGTTCCCAATCGAGTATTGTTTCCCCGGCAACGAAAGGGCTGTCTGGTAGGAGTGGATTATCTCTTTTCCGATGCACTATTTCATGTTTACTGTGTCCCACGCACCTTCACATTGACGAATTAACGCAGAAATGGCGTCGCTATGAAATACTATAGGAGTCTTGCCTTCTGATTCCCAATCGAGTATTGTTTCCCCGGCAACGAAAGGGCTGTCTGCTGGGAGTGGATTATCTCTTTTCCGATGCACTATTTCATGTTTACTGTGTCCCACGCACCCTCACATTGACGAATTAACGCAGAAATGGCGTCGCTATGACATACTATAGGAGCCATGCCTTCTGTTTCCAAATCGAGTATTGTTTCCCCGGCAACGAAAGGGCTGTCTGCTAGGAGTGGATTATCTCTTTTCCGATGTACTATTTCATGTTTACTGTGTCGCACGCACCCTCACATTGACGAATTAACGCAGAAATGGCGTCGCTATGACATACTATATGAGACATGCCTTCTGTTTCCCAATCGGGTACTGTTTCCCCGGCAACGAAACGGCTGTCTGCTAGGAGTGGATTATCTCTTTTCCGATGCACTATTTCATGTTTACTGCGTCCCACGCACCCTCACATTGACGAATTTAGGCAGAAATGGCGTCGCTATGACATACTATGGGAGCCATGTCTTCTGTTTCCCAATCGACTATTGTTTCCCCGGCAACGAACGGGCTGTCTGCTAGGAGTGGATTATCTCCATTCCGATGCACTATTTCATGTTTACTGTGTCCCACGCACCCTCACATTGACGAATTAACGCAGAAATGGCGTCGCTATGACATACTATAGGAGCCATGCCTTCTGTTTCCCAATCGAGTATTGTTTCCCCGGCAACGAAAATGCTGTCTGCTAGGAGTGGATTATCTCTTTTTCAATGCACTATTTCATGTTTACTGTGTCCCACGCACCCTCACTTTGACGAATTAACGCAGAAACGGCGTCACTATGACATAATATAGGAGCCATGCCTTCTGTTTCCCAATCGAGTATTGTTTCCCCGGCAACGAAAGGGCTGTCTGCTAGGAGTGGATTATCTCTTTTACGATGCACTATTTCGTGTTTACTGTGTCCCACGCACCCTCACATTGACGAATTAACGCAGAAATGGCGTCGCTATGACATACTATAGGAGCCATGCCTTCTGTTTCCCAATCGAGTAATGCTTCCCCGGCAACGAAAGGGCTGTCTGCTAGGAGTGGATTATCTCTTTTCCGATGCACTATTTCATGTTTACTGTGTCCCACGCAGCCTCACATTGACGAATTAACGCAGAAATGGCGTCGCTATGACATACTATAGGAGCCATGCCTTCTGTTTGCCAATCGAGTATTGTTTCCCCGGCAACGAAAGGGCTGTCTGCTAGGAGTGGATTATCTCTTTTCCGATGCACAATTTCATGTTTACTGTGTCCCACGCACCCTCACATTGACGAATTAACGCAGAAATGGCGTCGCTATGACATGCTATAGGAGCCATGCCTCCTGTTTCCCAATCGAGTATTGTTTCCCCGGCAACGAAAGGTCTGTCTGCTAGGAGTAAATTATCTCTTTTCCGATGCACTATTTCATGTTTACTGAGTACCACGCACCCTCACATTGACGAATTAACGCAGAAATGGCGTCGCTATGACATAATATAGGAGCCATGCCTTCTCTTTCCAAATCGAGTATTGCTTCCCCGGCAACGAAAGGGCTGTCTGCTAGGAGTGGATTATCTCTTTTCCGATGCACTATTTCTTGTTTACTGTGTCCCACGCAGCCTCACATTGACTAATTAACGCAGAAATGGCGTCGCTATGACATACTATAGGAGCCATGCCTTCTGTTTCCCAATCGAGTAATGCTTCCCCGGCAACGAAAGGGCTGTCTGCTAGGAGTGGATTATCTCTTTTCCGATGCACTATTTCATGTTTACTGTGTCCCACGCAGCCTCACATTGACGAATTAACGCAGAAATGGCGTCGCTATGACATACTATAGGAGCCATGCCTTCTGTTTGCCAATCGAGTATTGTTTCCCCGGCAACGAAAGGGCTGTCTGCTAGGAGTGGATTATCTCTTTTCCGATGCACTATTTCATGTTTACTGTGTCCCACGCACCCTCACATTGACGAATTAACGCAGAATTTGCGTCGCTATGACATACTATCTTAGCCATGCCTTCTGTTTCCAAATCGGGTATTGTTTCCCCGGCAACGAAAGGGCTGTCTGCTAGGAGTGGATTATGTCTTTTCCGATGCACTATTTCATGTTTACTGCGTCTTACGCACACTCACATTGACGAATTAACGCAGAAATGGCGTCGCTATGACATACTATAGGAGCCATGCCTTCTGTTTCCCAATCGAGTATTGTTTCCCTGGCAACGAAAGGGCTGACTGCTAGGAGTGGATTATCTCTTTTCCGACGCACTATTTCATGTTTACTGTGTCCCACGCACCCTCACATTGACGAATTAACGCAGAATTTGCGTCGCTATGTCATACTATAGGTGCCATGCTTTCTGTTTCCAAATCGAGTATTGTTTCCCCGGCAACGAAAGGGCTGTCTGCTAGGAATGGATTATCTCTTTTCCGATGCACTATTTCATGTTTACTGCGTCTTACGCACCGTCACATTGACGAATTAACGCAGAAATGGCGTCGCTATGACATACTATAGGAGCCATGCCCTCTGTTTCCAAATCGAGTATTGTTTCCCCGGCAACGAAAGGGCTGTCTGCTAGGAGTGGATTATCTCTTTTCCGATGCACTATTTCATGTTCACTGTGTCCCACGCACCCTCACATTGACGAATTAACGCAGAATTTGCGTCGCCATGACATACTATAGGAGCCATGCCTTCTGTTTCCAAATCGAGTATTGTTTCCCCGGCATTGAAAGGGCTGTCTGCTAGGAGTGGATTATCTCTTTTCCGATGCACTATTTCATGTTTACTGTGTCCCACGCACTCTCACATTGACGAATTAACGCAAAAATGGTGTCACTATGACATGCTATAGGAGCCATGCCTTCTGTTTCCAAATCGAGTATTGTTTCCCGGAACCGAAAGGGCTGTCTGCTAGTAGTGGATTATCTCTTTTCCGATGCCCTATTTCATGTTTAATGCGTCTTACGCACCCTCACATTGACGAATTACCGCAGAAATGGCGTCGCTATGACATACTATAGGAGCCATGCCTTCTGTTTCCCAATCGAGTATTGTTTCCCCGGCAACGAAAGGGCTGTCTGCTAGGAGTGGATTATCTCTTTTCCGAAGCACTATTTCATGTTTACTGTGTCCCACGAACCCTCACATTGACGAATTAACGCAGAAATGGCGTCGCTATGACATACTATAGGAGCCATGCCTTCTGTTTCCAAATCGAGTATTGTTTCCCCGGCAACGAAAGGGCTGTCTGCTAGGAGTGGATTACCTCTTTTACGATGCACTACTTCATGTTCACTGTGTCCCACGCACCCTCACATTGACGAATTAACGCAGAATTTGCGTCGCTATGACATACTATAGGAGCCATGCCTTCTGTTTCCAAATCGATTATTGTTTCCCCGGCAACGAAAGGGCTGTCTGCTAGGAGTGGATTATCTCTTTTCCGATGCACTATTTCATGTTTACTGCGTCCCACGCACCCTCACATTGACGAATTAAGGCAGAAATGGCGTCGCTATGACATACTATAGGAGCCATGCCTTCTGCTTCCCAATCGAGTATTGTTTCCCCAGCAACGAAGGGGCTGTCTGCTAGGAGTGGATTATCTCTTTTCCGATGCACTATTTCATGTTTACTGCGTCCCACGCACTCTCACATTGACGAATTAACGCAGAAATGGCGTCGCTATGACATACTATAGGAGCCATGCCTTCAGATTCCCAATCGAGTATTGTTTCCCCGGCAACGAAAGTGCTGTCTGCTAGGAGTGGATTATCTCTTTTCCGATGCACTATTTCATGTTTACTGTGTCCCACGCACCCTCACATTGACGAATTAAAGCAGAAATGGCGTCGCTATGACATACTATAGGAGCCATGCCTTCTGTTTCCCAATCGAGTATTGTTTCCCCGGCAACGAAAGTGCTGTCTGCTAGGAGTGGATTATCTCTATTCCGATGCACTATTTCATGTTTACTGTGTCCCACGCACCCTCACATTGACGAATTAACACAGAAATGGCGTCGCTATGACATACTATAGGAGCCATGCCTTCTGTTTCCAAATCGAGTATTGTTTCCCCGGCAACGAAAGGGCTGTCTGCTAGGAGTGGATTATCTCTTTTCCGATGCACTATTTCATGTTCACTGTGTCCCACGCACCCTCACATTGACGAATTAACGCAGAATTTGCGTCGCTATGTCATACTATAGGTGCCATGCTTTCTGTTTCCAAATCGAGTATTGTTTCCCCGGCAACGAAAGGGCTGTCTGCTAGGAGTGGATTATCTCTTTTCCGATGCACTATTTCATGTTTACTGCGTCTTACGCACCGTCACATTGACGAATTAACGCAGAAATGGCGTCGCTATGACATACTATAGGAGCCATGCCCTCTGTTTCCAAATCGAGTATTGTTTCCCCGGCAACGAAAGGGCTGTCTGCTAGGAGTGGATTATCTCTTTTCCGATGCACTATTTCATGTTCACTGTGTCCCACGCACCCTCACATTGACGAATTAACGCAGAATTTGCGTCGCCATGACATACTATAGGAGCCATGCCTTCTGTTTCCAAATCGAGTATTGTTTCCCCGGCATTGAAAGGGCTGTCTGCTAGGAGTGGATTATCTCTTTTCCGATGCACTATTTCATGTTTACTGTGTCCCACGCACTCTCACATTGACGAATTAACGCAAAAATGGTGTCACTATGACATGCTATAGGAGCCATGCCTTCTGTTTCCAAATCGAGTATTGTTTCCCGGAACCGAAAGGGCTGTCTGCTAGGAGTGGATTATCTCTTTTCCGATGCACTATTTCATGTTTAATGCGTCTTACGCACCCTCACATTGACGAATTACCGCAGAAATGGCGTCGCTATGACATACTATAGGAGCCATGCCTTCTGTTTCCCAATCGAGTATTGTTTCCCCGGCAACGAAAGGGCTGTCTGCTAGGAGTGGATTATCTCTTTTCCGAAGCACTATTTCATGTTTACTGTGTCCCACGAACCCTCACATTGACGAATTAACGCAGAAATGGCGTCGCTATGACATACTATAGGAGCCATGCCTTCTGTTTCCAAATCGAGTATTGTTTCCCCGGCAACGAAAGGGCTGTCTGCTAGGAGTGGATTACCTCTTTTACGATGCACTACTTCATGTTCACTGTGTCCCACGCACCCTCACATTGACGAATTAACGCAGAATTTGCGTCGCTATGACATACTATAGGAGCCATGCCTTCTGTTTCCAAATCGATTATTGTTTCCCCGGCAACGAAAGGGCTGTCTGCTAGGAGTGGATTATCTCTTTTCCGATGCACTATTTCATGTTTACTGCGTCCCACGCACCCTCACATTGACGAATTAAGGCAGAAATGGCGTCGCTATGACATACTATAGGAGCCATGCCTTCTGCTTCCCAATCGAGTATTGTTTCCCCAGCAACGAAGGGGCTGTCTGCTAGGAGTGGATTATCTCTTTTCCGATGCACTATTTCATGTTTACTGCGTCCCACGCACCCTCACATTGACGAATTAACGCAGAAATGGCGTCGCTATGACATACTATAGGAGCCATGCCTTCAGATTCCCAATCGAGTATTGTTTCCCCGGCAACGAAAGTGCTGTCTGCTAGGAGTGGATTATCTCTTTTCCGATGCACTATTTCATGTTTACTGTGTCCCACGCACCCTCACATTGACGAATTAAAGCAGAAATGGCGTCGCTATGACATACTATAGGAGCCATGCCTTCTGTTTCCCAATCGAGTATTGTTTCCCCGGCAACGAAAGTGCTGTCTGCTAGGAGTGGATTATCTCTATTCCGATGCACTATTTCATGTTTACTGTGTCCCACGCACCCTCACATTGACGAATTAACACAGAAATGGCGTCGCTATGACATACTATAGGAGCCATGCCTTCTGTTTCCAAATCGAGTATTGTTTCCCCGGCAACGAAAGGGCTGTCTGCTAGGAGTGGATTATCTCTTTTCCGATGCACTATTTCATGTTTACTGTTTCCCACGCAGCCTCACACTGACGAATTAACGCAGAAATGGCGTCGCTATGACATACTATAGGAGCCATGCCTTCTGTTTGCCAATCGAGTATTGTTTCCCCGGCAACGAAAGGGCTGTCTGCTAGGAGTGGATTATCTCTTTTCCGATGCACTATTTCATGTTTACTGTGTCCCACGCACCCTCACATTGACGAATTAACGCAGAATTTGCGTCGCTATGACATACTATCTTAGCCATGCCTTCTGTTTCCAAATCGGGTATTGTTTCCCCGGCAACGAAAGGGCTGTCTGCTAGGAGTGGATTATGTCTTTTCCGATGCACTATTTCATGTTTACTGCGTCTTACGCACACTCACATTGACGAATTAACGCAGAAATGGCGTCGCTATGACATACTATAGGAGCCATGCCTTCTGTTTCCCAATCGAGTATTGTTTCCCTGGCAACGAAAGGGCTGACTGCTAGGAGTGGATTATCTCTTTTCCGACGCACTATTTCATGTTTACTGTGTCCCACGCACCCTCACATTGACGAATTAACGCAGAATTTGCGTCGCTATGTCATACTATAGGTGCCATGCTTTCTGTTTCCAAATCGAGTATTGTTTCCCCGGCAACGAAAGGGCTGTCTGCTAGGAGTGGATTATCTCTTTTCCGATGCACTATTTCATGTTTACTGCGTCTTACGCACCGTCACATTGACGAATTAACGCAGAAATGGCGTCGCTATGACATACTATAGGAGCCATGCCCTCTGTTTCCAAATCGAGTATTGTTTCCCCGGCAACGAAAGGGCTGTCTGCTAGGAGTGGATTATCTCTTTTCCGATGCACTATTTCATGTTCACTGTGTCCCACGCACCCTCACATTGACGAATTAACGCAGAATTTGCGTCGCCATGACATACTATAGGAGCCATGCCTTCTGTTTCCAAATCGAGTATTGTTTCCCCGGCATTGAAAGGGCTGTCTGCTAGGAGTGGATTATCTCTTTTCCGATGCACTATTTTATGTTTACTGTGTCCCACGCACTCTCACATTGACGAATTAACGCAAAAATGGTGTCACTATGACATGCTATAGGAGCCATGCCTTCTGTTTCCAAATCGAGTATTGTTTCCCGGAACCGAAAGGGCTGTCTGCTAGGAGTGGATTATCTCTTTTCCGATGCACTATTTCATGTTTAATGCGTCTTACGCACCCTCACATTGACGAATTACCGCAGAAATGGCGTCGCTATGACATACTATAGGAGCCATGCCTTCTGTTTCCCAATCGAGTATTGTTTCCCCGGCAACGAAAGGGCTGTCTGCTAGGAGTGGATTATCTCTTTTCCGAAGCACTATTTCATGTTTACTGTGTCCCACGAACCCTCACATTGACGAATTAACGCAGAAATGGCGTCGCTATGACATACTATAGGAGCCATGCCTTCTGTTTCCAAATCGAGTATTGTTTCCCCGGCAACGAAAGGGCTGTCTGCTAGGAGTGGATTACCTCTTTTACGATGCACTACTTCATGTTCACTGTGTCCCACGCACCCTCACATTGACGAATTAACGCAGAATTTGCGTCGCTATGACATACTATAGGAGCCATGCCTTCTGTTTCCAAATCGAGTACTGTTTCCCCGGCAACGAAAGGGCTGTCTGCTAGGAGTGGATTATCTCTTTTCCGATGCACTATTTCATGTTTACTGCGTCCCACGCACCCTCACATTGACGAATTAAGGCAGAAATGGCGTCGCTATGGCATACTATAGGAGCCATGCCTTCTGATTCCCAATCGAGTATTGTTTCCCCAGCAACGAAGGGGCTGTCTGCTAGGAGTGGATTATCTCTTTTCCGATGCACTATTTCATGTTTACTGCGTCCCACGCACTCTCACATTGACGAATTAACGCAGAAATGGCGTCGCTATGACATACTATAGGAGCCATGCCTTCAGATTCCCAATCGAGTATTGTTTCCCCGGCAACGAAAGTGCTGTCTGCTAGGAGTGGATTATCTCTTTTCCGATGCACTATTTCATGTTTACTGTGTCCCATGCACCCTCACATTGACGAATTAAAGCAGAAATGGCGTCGCTATGACATACTATAGGAGCCATGCCTTCTGTTTCCCAATCGAGTATTGTTTCCCCGGCAACGAAAGGGCTGTCTGCTAGGAGTGGATTATCTCTATTCCGATGCACTATTTCATGTTTACTGTGTCCCACGCACCCTCACATTGACGAATTAACACAGAAATGGCGTCGCTATGACATACTATAGGAGCCATGCCTTCTGTTTCCAAATCGAGTATTGTTTCCCCGGCAACGAAAGGGCTGTCTGCTAGGAGTGGATTATCTCTTTTCCGATGCACTATTTCATGTTTACTGTTTCCCACGCAGCCTCACACTGACGAATTAACGCAGAAATGGCGTCGCTATGACATACTATAGGAGCCATGCCTTCTGTTTCCCAATCGAGTATTGTTTCCCGGGCAACGAAAGGGCTGTCTGCTAGGAGTGGATTATCTCTTTTCCGATGCACTATTTCATGTTTACTGCGTCCCACGCACCCTCACATTGACGAATTAACGCAGAAATGGCGTCGCTATGACATACTATAGGAGCCATGCCTTCTGTTTCCCAATCGAGTATTGTTTCCACGGCAACGAAAGTGCTGTCTGCTAGGATTGGATTATCTCTTTTCCGATGCACTATTTCATGTTTACTGTGTCCCACGCACCCTCACATTGACGAATTAACGCAGAAATGGCGTCGCTATGACATAATATAGGGGCCATGCCTTCTGTTTCCCAATCGAGTATTGTTTCCCCGGCAACGAAAGGGCTGTCTGCTAGGAGTGGATTATCTCTTTTCCGATGCACTATTTCATGTTTACTGTGTCCCACGCACCCTCACATTGACGAATTAACGCAGAAACGGCGTCGCTATGACATACTATAGGAGCCATGCATTCTGTTTCCCAATCGAGTATTGCTACCCCGGCAACGAAATGGCTGTCTGCTAGGAGTGGATTATCTCTTTTCCGATGCACTATTTCATGCTTACCGTGTCCCACGCACCCTCACATTGACGAATTAACGCAGAAATGGCGTCGCTATGACATACTATAGGAGCCATGCCTTCTCTTTCCCAATCGAGTATTGTTTCCCCGGCAACGAAAGGGCTGTCTGCTAGGAGTGGATTATCTCTTTTCCGATGCACTATTTCATGTTTACTGTGTCCCACGCACCCTCACATTGACGAATTAACGCAGAAATGGCGTCGCTATGACATACTATAGGAGCCATGCCTTCTGTTTCCCAATCGAGTATTGTTTACCCGGCAACGAAAGGGCTGTCTGCTAGGAGTGGATTATCTCTCTTCCGATGCACTATTTCATGTTTACTGTGTCCCACGCACCCTCACATTGACGAATTAACGCAGAAATGGCGTCGCTATGACATACTATAGGAGCCATGCCTTCTGTTTCCAAATCGAGTATTGTTTCCCCGGCAACGAAAGGGCTGTCTGCTAGGAGTGGATTATCTCTTTTCCGATGCACTATTTCATGTTTACTGCGTCTTACGCACCCTCACATTGACGAATTAACGCAGAAATGGCGTCGCTATGACATACTATAGGAGCCATGCCTTCTCTTTCCCAATCGAGTATTGTTTCCCCGGCAACGAAGGGGCTGTCTGCTAGGAGTGGATTATCTCTTTTCTGATGCACTATTTCATGTTTACTGCGTCCCACGCACCCTCACATTGACGAATTAACGCAGAAATGGCGTCGCTATGACATACTATAGGAGCCATGCCTTCAGTTTCCCAATCGAGTATTGTTTCCCCGGCAACGAAAGTCCTGTCTGCAAGGAGTGGATTATCTCTTTTCCGATGCACTATTTCATGTTTACTGTGTCCCACGCACCCTCACATTGACGAATTAGGGCTGTCTGCTAGGAATGGATTATCTCTTTTCCGATGCACTATTTCATCTTTACTGTGTCCCACGCACCCTCACATTGACGAATTAACGCAGAAACGGCGTCGCTATGACATACTATAGGAGCCATGCATTCTTTTCCCAATCGAGTATTGCTACCCCGGCAACGAAATGGCTGTCTGCTAGGAGTGGATTATCTCTTTTCCGATGCACTATTTCATGTTTACTGTGTCCCACGCACCCTCACATTGACCAATTAACGCAGAAATGGCGTCGCTATGACATACTATAGGAGCCATGCCTTCTCTTTCCCAATCGAGTATTGTTTCCCCGGCAACGAAAGGGCTGTCTGTTAGGAGTGGATTATTTCTTTTCCGATGCACTATTTCATGTTTACTGTGTCCCACGCACCCTCACATTGACGAATTAACGCAGAAATGGCGTCGCTATGACATACTATAGGAGCCATGCCTTCTGTTTCCCAATCGAGTATTGTTTCCCCGGCAACGAAAGGGCTGTCTGCTAGGAGTGGATTATCTCTTTTCCGATGCACTATTTCATGTTTACTGTGTCCCACGCACCCTCACATTGACGAAGTAACGCAGAAATGGCGTCGCTATGACATACTATAGGAGACATGCCTTCTGTTTCCAAATCGAAAATTGTTTCCCCGGCAACGAAAGGGCTGTCTGCTAGGAGTGGATTACCTCTTTCACGATGCACTACTTCATGTTCACTGTGTCCCACGCACCCTCACATTGACGAATTAACGCAGAATTTGCGTCGCTCTGACATACTATAGGAGCCATGCCTTCTGTTTCCAAATCGAGTATTGTTTCCCCGGCAACGAAAGGGCTGTCTGCTAGGAGTGGATTATCTCTTTTCCGATGTACTATTTCATGTTTACTGCGTCCCACGCACCCTCACATTGACGAATTAACGCAGAAATGGCGTCGCTATGACATACTATAGGAGCCATGCCTTCTGCTTCCCAATCGAGTATTGTTTCCCCGGCAACGAAGGGGCTGTCTGCTAGAAGTGGATTATCTCTTTTCCGATGTACTATTTCATGTTTACTGCGTCCCACGCACCCTCACATTGACGAATTAACGCAGAAATGGCGTCGCTATGACATACTATAGGAGCCATGCCTTCTGTTTCCCAATCGAGTATTGTTTCCCCGGCAACGAAGGGGCTGTCTGCTAGGAGTGGATTATCTCTTTTCCGATGCACTATTTCATGTTTACTGTGTCCCATGCACCCTCACATTGACGAATTAGGGCTGTCTGCTAGGAGTGGTTTATCTCTTTTCCGATGCACTATTTCATGTTTACTGTGTCCCACGCACCCTCACATTGACGAATTAACGCAGAAATGGCGTCGCTATGACATACTATAGGAGCCATGCCTTCTCTTTCCCAATGGAGTATTGTTTCCCCGGCAACGAAAGGGCTGTCTGCTAGGAGTGGATTATCTCTTTTCCGATGCACTATTTCACGTTTACTGTGTCCCACGCACCCTCACATTGACGAATTAACGCAGAAATGGCGTCGCTATGACATACTATAGGAGCCATGCCTTCTGTTTCCCAATCGAGTATTGTTTACCCGGCAACGAAAGGGCTGTCTACTAGGAGTGGATTATCTCTTTTCCGATGCACTATTTCATGTTTACTGTGTCCCACGCACCCTCACATTGACGAATTAACGCAGAAATGGCGTCGCTATGACATACTATAGGAGCCATGCCTTCTGTTTCCAAATCGAGTATTGTTTCCCCGGCAACGAAAGGGCTGTCTGCTAGGAGTGGATTATCTCTTTTCCGATGCACTATTTCATGTTTACTGCGTCTTACGCACCCTCACATTGACGAATTAACGCAGAAATGGCGTCGCTATGACATACTATAGGAGCCATGCCTTCTGCTTCCCAATCGAGTATTGTTTCCCCGGCAACGAAGGGGCTGTCTGCTAGGAGTGGATTATCTCTTTTCCGATGCACTATTTCATGTTTACTGCGTCTTACGCACCCTCACATTGACGAATTAACGCAGAAATGGCGTCGCTAAGACATACTATAGGAGCCATGCCTTCTGCTTCCCAATCGAGTATTGTTTCCCCGGCAACGAAGGGGCTGTCTGCTAGGAGTGGATTATCTCTTTTCCGATGCACTATTTCATGTTTACTGCGTCTTACGCACCCTCACATTGACGAATTAACGCAGAAATGGCGTCGCTATGACATACTATAGGAGCCATGCCTTCTCTTTCCCAATCGAGTATTGTTTCCCCGGCAACGAAAGGGCTGTCTGCTAGGAGTGGATTATCTCTTTTCCGATGCACTATTTCATGTTTACTGTGTCCCACGCACCCTCACATTGACGAATTAACGCAGAAATGGCGTCGCTATGACATACTATAGGAGCCATGCCTTCTGTTTCCCAATCGAGTATTGTTTACCCGGCAACGAAAGGGCTGACTGCTAGGAGTGGATTATCTCTTTTCCGACGCACTATTTCATGTTTACTGTGTCCCACGCACCCTCACATTGACGAATTAACGCAGAATTTGCGTCGCTATGTCATACTATAGGTGCCATGCTTTCTGTTTCCAAATCGAGTATTGTTTCCCCGGCAACGAAAGGGCTGTCTGCTAGGAGTGGATTATCTCTTTTCCGATGCACTATTTCATGTTTACTGCGTCTTACGCACCGTCACATTGACGAATTAACGCAGAAATGGCGTCGCTATGACATACTATAGGAGCCATGCCCTCTGTTTCCAAATCGAGTATTGTTTCCCCGGCAACGAAAGGGCTGTCTGCTAGGAGTGGATTATCTCTTTTCCGATGCACAATTTCATGTTCACTGTGTCCCACGCACCCTCACATTGACGAATTAACGCAGAATTTGCGTCGCCATGACATACTATAGGAGCCATGCCTTCTGTTTCCAAATCGAGTATTGTTTCCCCGGCATTGAGAGGGCTGTCTGCTAGGAGTGGATTATCTCTTTTCCGATGCACTATTTCATGTTTACTGTGTCCCACGCACTCTCACATTGACGAATTAACGCAAAAATGGTGTCACTATGACATGCTATAGGAGCCATGCCTTCTGTTTCCAAATCGAGTATTGTTTCCCGGAACCGAAAGGGCTGTCTGCTAGGAGTGGATTATCTCTTTTCCGATGCACTATTTCATGTTTAATGCGTCTTACGCACCCTCACATTGACGAATTACCGCAGAAATGGCGTCGCTATGACATACTATAGGAGCCATGCCTTCTGTTTCCCAATCGAGTATTGTTTCCCCGGCAACGAAAGGGCTGTCTGCTAGGAGTGGATTATCTCTTTTCCGAAGCACTATTTCATGTTTACTGTGTCCCACGAACCCTCACATTGACGAATTAACGCAGAAATGGCGTCGCTATGACATACTATAGGAGCCATGCCTTCTGTTTCCAAATCGAGTATTGTTTCCCCGGCAACGAAAGGGCTGTCTGCTAGGAGTGGATTACCTCTTTTACGATGCACTACTTCATGTTCACTGTGTCCCACGCACCCTCACATTGACGAATTAACGCAGAATTTGCGTCGCTATGACATACTATAGGAGCCATGCCTTCTGTTTCCAAATCGAGTATTGTTTCCCCGGCAACGAAAGGGCTGTCTGCTAGGAGTGGATTATCTCTTTTCCGATGCACTATTTCATGTTTACTGCGTCCCACGCACCCTCACATTGACGAATTAAGGCAGAAATGGCGTCGCTATGACATACTATAGGAGCCATGCCTTCTGCTTCCCAATCGAGTATTGTTTCCCCAGCAACGAAGGGGCTGTCTGCTAGGAGTGGATTATCTCTTTTCCGATGCACTATTTCATGTTTACTGCGTCCCACGCACTCTCACATTGACGAATTAACGCAGAAATGGCGTCGCTATGACATACTATAGGAGCCATGCCTTCAGATTCCCAATCGAGTATTGTTTCCCCGGCAACGAAAGTGCTGTCTGCTAGGAGTGGATTATCTCTTTTCCGATGCACTATTTCATGTTTACTGTGTCCCACGCACCCTCACATTGACGAATTAAAGCAGAAATGGCGTCGCTATGACATACTATAGGAGCCATGCCTTCTGTTTCCCAATCGAGTATTGTTTCCCCGGCAACGAAAGTGCTGTCTGCTAGGAGTGGATTATCTCTATTCCGATGCACTATTTCATGTTTACTGTGTCCCACGCACCCTCACATTGACGAATTAACACAGAAATGGCGTCGCTATGACATACTATAGGAGCCATGCCTTCTGTTTCCAAATCGAGTATTGTTTCCCCGGCAACGAAAGGGCTGTCTGCTAGGAGTGGATTATCTCTTTTCCGATGCACTATTTCATGTTTACTGTTTCCCACGCAACCTCACACTGACGAATTAACGCAGAAATGGCGTCGCTATGACATACTATAGGAGCCATGCCTTCTGTTTCCCAATCGAGTATTGTTTCCCGGGCAACGAAAGGGCTGTCTGCTAGGAGTGGATTATCTCTTTTCCGATGCACTATTTCATGTTTACTGCGTCCCACGCATCCTCACATTGACGAATTAACGCAGAAATGGCGTCGCTATGACATACTATAGGAGCCATGCCTTCTGTTTCCCAATCGAGTATTGTTTCCACGGCAACGAAAGTGCTGTCTGCTAGGATTGGATTATCTCTTTTCCGATGCACTATTTCATGTTTACTGTGTCCCACGCACCCTCACATTGACGAATTAACGCAGAAATGGCGTCGCTATGACATAATATAGGGGCCATGCCTTCTGTTTCCCAATCGAGTATTGTTTCCCCGGCAACGAAAGGGCTGTCTGCTAGGAGTGGATTATCTCTTTTCCGATGCACTATTTCATGTTTACTGTGTCCCACGCACCCTCACATTGACGAATTAACGCAGAAACGGCGTCGCTATGACATACTATAGGAGCCATGCATTCTGTTTCCCAATCGAGTATTGCTACCCCGGCAACGAAATGGCTGTCTGCTAGGAGTGGATTATCTCTTTTCCGATGCACTATTTCATGTTTACCGTGTCCCACGCACCCTCACATTGACGAATTAACGCAGAAATGGCGTCGCTATGACATACTATAGGAGCCATGCCTTCTCTTTCCCAATCGAGTATTGTTTCCCCGGCAACGAAAGGGCTGTCTGCTAGGAGTGGATTATCTCTTTTCCGATGCACTATTTCATGTTTACTGTGTCCCACGCACCCTCACATTGACGAAGTAACGCAGAAATGGCGTCGCTATGACATACTATGGGAGACATGCCTTCTGTTTCCAAATCGAGTATTGTTTCCCCGGCAACGAAAGGGCTGTCTGCTAGGAGTGGATTACCTCTTTCACGATGCACTACTTCATGTTCACTGTGTCCCACGCACCCTCACATTGACGAATTAACGCAGAATTTGCGTCGCTCTGACATACTATAGGAGCCATGCCTTCTGTTTCCAAATCGAGTATTGTTTCCCCGGCAACGAAAGGGCTGTCTGCTAGGAGTGGATTATCTCTTTTCCGATGTACTATTTCATGTTTACTGCGTCCCACGCACCCTCACATTGACGAATTAACGCAGAAATGGCGTCGCTATGACATACTATAGGAGCCATGCCTTCTGCTTCCCAATCGAGTATTGTTTCCCCGGCAACGAAGGGGCTGTCTGCTAGAAGTGGATTATCTCTTTTCCGATGTACTATTTCATGTTTACTGCGTCCCACGCACCCTCACATTGACGAATTAACGCAGAAATGGCGTCGCTATGACATACTATAGGAGCCATGCCTTCAGTTTCCCAATCGAGTATTGTTTCCCCAGCAACGAAAGTGCTGTCTGCTAGGAGTGGATTATCTCTTTTCCGATGCACTATTTCATGTTTACTGCGTCCCACGCACCCTCACATTGACGAATTAACGCAGAAATGGCGTCGCTATGACATACTATAGGAGCCATGCCTTCTGTTTCCCAATCGAGTATTGTTTCCCCGGCAACGAAGGGGCTGTCTGCTAGGAGTGGATTATCTCTTTTCCGATGCACTATTTCATGTTTACTGTGTCCCACGCACCCTCACATTGACGAATTAGGGCTGTCTGCTAGGAGTGGTTTATCTCTTTTCCGATGCACTATTTCATGTTTACTGTGTCCCACGCACCCTCACATTGACGAATTAACGCAGAAATAGCGTCGCTATGACATACTATAGGAGCCATGCCTTCTCTTTCCCAATCGAGTATTGTTTCCCCGGCAACGAAAGGGCTGTCTGCTAGGAGTGGATTATCTCTTTTCCGATGCACTATTTCATGTTTACTGTGTCCCACGCACCCTCACATTGACGAATTAACGCAGAAATGGCGTCGCTATGACATACTATAGGAGCCATGCCTTCTGTTTCCCAATCGAGTATTGTTTACCCGGCAACGAAAGGGCTGTCTACTAGGAGTGGATTATCTCTTTTCCGATGCACTATTTCATGTTTACTGTGTCCCACGCACCCTCACATTGACGAATTAACGCAGAAATGGCGTCGCTATGACATACTATAGGAGCCATGCCTTCTGTTTCCAAATCGAGTATTGTTTCCCCGGCAACGAAAGGTCTGTCTGCTAGGAGTGGATTATCTCTTTTCCGATGCACTATTTCATGTTTACCGTGTCCCACGCACCCTCACATTGACGAATTAACGCAGAAATGGCGTCGCTATGACATACTATAGGAGCCATGCCTTCTCTTTCCCAATCGCGTATTGTTTCCCCGGCAACGAAAGGGCTGTCTGCTAGGAGTGGATTATCTCTTTTCCGATGCACTATTTCATGTTTACTGTGTCCCACGCACCCTCACATTGACGAATTAACGCAGAAATGGCGTCGCTATGACATACTATAGGAGCCATGCCTTCTGTTTCCCAATCGAGTATTGTTTACCCGGCAACGAAAGGGCTGTCTGCTAGGAGTGGATTATCTCTCTTCCGATGCACTATTTCATGTTTACTGTGTCCCACGCACCCTCACATTGACGAATTAACGCAGAAATGGCGTCGCTATGACATACTATAGGAGCCATGCCTTCTGTTTCCAAATCGAGTATTGTTTCCCCGGCAACGAAAGGGCTGTCTGCTAGGAGTGGATTATCTCTTTTCCGATGCACTATTTCATGTTTACTGCGTCTTACGCACCCTCACATTGACGAATTAACGCAGAAATGGCGTCGCTATGACATACTATGGGAGCCATGCCTTCTCTTTCCCAATCGAGTATTGTTTCCCCGGCAACGAAGGGGCTGTCTGCTAGGAGTGGATTATCTCTTTTCTGATGCACTATTTCATGTTTACTGCGTCCCACGCACCCTCACATTGACGAATTAACGCAGAAATGGCGTCGCTGTGACATACTATAGGAGCCATGCCTTCAGTTTCCCAATCGAGTATTGTTTCCCCGGCAACGAAAGTCCTGTCTGCTAGGAGTGGATTATCTCTTTTCCGATGCACTATTTCATGTTTACTGTGTCCCACGCACCCTCACATTGACGAATTAGGGCTGTCTGCTACGAATGGATTATTTCTTTTCCGATGCACTATTTCATGTTTACTGTGTCCCACGCAGCCTCACATTGACGAATTAACGCAGAAATGGCGTCGCTATGACATACTATAGGAGCCATGCCTTCTGTTTCCCAATCGAGTATTGTTTACCCGGCAACGAAAGGGCTGTCTACTAGGAGTGGATTATCTCTTTTCCGATGCACTATTTCATGTTTACTGTGTCCCACGCACCCTCACATTGACGAATTAACGCAGAAATGGCGTCGCTATGACATACTATAGGAGCCATGCCTTCTGTTTCCAAATCGAGTATTGTTTCCCCGGCAACGAAAGGGCTGTCTGCTAGGAGTGGATTATCTCTTTTCCGATGCACTATTTCATGTTTACTGCGTCTTACGCACCCTCACATTGACGAATTAACGCAGAAATGGCGTCGCTATGACATACTATAGGAGCCATGCCTTCTGCTTCCCAATCGAGTATTGTTTCCCCGGCAACGAAGGGGCTGTCTGCTAGGAGTGGATTATCTCTTTTCCGATGCACTATTTCATGTTTACTGCGTCTTACGCACCCTCACATTGACGAATTAACGCAGAAATGGCGTCGCTAAGACATACTATAGGAGCCATGCCTTCTGCTTCCCAATCGAGTATTGTTTCCCCGGCAACGAAGGGGCTGTCTGCTAGGAGTGGATTATCTCTTTTCCGATGCACTATTTCATGTTTACTGCGTCTTACGCACCCTCACATTGACGAATTAACGCAGAAATGGCGTCGCTATGACATACTATAGGAGCCATGCCTTCTGCTTCCCAATCGAGTATTGTTTCCCCGGCAACGAATGTCCTGTCTGCTAGGAGTGGATTATCTCTTTTCCGATGCACTATTTCATGTTTACTGTGTCCCACGCACCCTCACATTGACGAATTAGGGCTGTCTGCTAGGAATGGATTATCTCTTTTCCGATGCACTATTTCATGTTTACTGTGTCCCACGCACCCTCACATTGACGAATTAACGCAGAAACGGCGTCGCTATGACATACTATAGGAGCCATGCATTCTGTTTCCCAATCGAGTATTGCTACCCCGGCAACGAAATGGCTGTCTGCTAGGAGTGGATTATCTCTTTTCCGATGCACTATTTCATGTTTACTGTGTCCCACGCACCCTCACATTGACGAATTAACGCAGAAATGGCGTCGCTATGACATACTATAGGAGCCATGCCTTCTCTTTCCCAATCGAGTATTGTTTCCCCGGCAACGAAAGGGCTGTCTGTTAGGAGTGGATTATTTCTTTTCCGATGCACTATTTCATGTTTAATGTGTCCCACGCACCCTCACATTGACGAATTAACGCAGAAATGGCGTCGCTATGACATACTATAGGAGCCATGCCTTCTGTTTCCCAATCGAGTATTGTTTCCCCGGCAACGAAAGGGCTGTCTGCTAGGAGTGGATTATCTCTTTTCCGATGCACTATTTCATGTTTACTGTGTCCCACGCACCCACACATTGACGAATTAACACAGAAATGGCGTCGCTATGACATACTATAGGAGCCATGCCTTCTGTTTCCAAATCGAGTATTGTTTCCCCGGCAACGAAAGGGCTGTCTGCTAGGAGTGGATTACCTCTTTTACGATGCACTACTTCATGTTCACTGTGTCCCACGCACCCTCACATTGACGAATTAGGGCTGTCTGCTAGGAGTGGTTTATCTCTTTTCCGATGCACTATTTCATGTTTACTGTGTCCCACGCACCCTCACATTGACGAATTAACGCAGAAATGGCGTCGCTATGACGTACTATAAGAGCCATGCCTTCTCTTTCCCAATCGAGTATTGTTTCCCCGGCAACGAAATGGCTGTCTGCTAGGAGTGGATTATCTCTTTTCCGATGCACTATTTCATGTTTACTGTGTCCCACGCACCCTCACATTGACGAATTAGGGCTGTCTGCTAGGAGTGGTTTATCTCTTTTCCGATGCACTATTTCATGTTTACTGTGTCCCACGCACCCTCACATTGACGAATTAACGCAGAAATGGCGTCGCTATGACATACTATAGGAGCCATGCCTTCTCTTTCCCAATCGAGTATTGTTTCCCCGGCAACGAAAGGGCTGTCTGCTAGGAGTGGATTATCTCTTTTCCGATGCATTGTTTCATGTTTACTGCGTCTTACGCACCCTCACATTGACGAATTAACGCAGAAATGGCGTCGATATGACATACTATAGGAGCCATGCCTTCTGCTTCCCAATCGAGTATTGTTTCCCCGGCAACGAAAGTCCTGTCTGCTAGGAGTGGATTATCTCTTTTCCGATGCACTATTTCATGTTTACTGTGTCCCACGCACCCTCACATTGACGAATTAGGGCTGTCTGTTAGGAATGGATTATCTCTTTTCCGATGCACTATTTCATGTTTACTGTGTCCCACGCACCCTCACATTGTCGAATTAACGCAGAAATGGCGTCGCTATTACATACTATAGGAGCCATGCCTTCTGCTTCCCAATCGAGTATTGTTTCCCCGGCAACGAAGGGGCTGTCTGCTAGGAGTGGATTATCTCTTTTCCGATGCACTATTTCATGTTTACTGCGTCTTACGCACCCTCACATTGACGAATTAACGCAGAAATGGCGTCGCTATGACATACTATAGGAGCCATGCCTTCTGTTTCCAAATCGAGTATTGTTTCCCCGGCAACGAAAGGGCTGTCTGCTAGGAGTGGATTATCTCTTTTCCGATGCACTATTTCATGTTTACTGCGTCTTACGCACCCTCACATTGACGAACTAACGCAGAAATGTCGTCGCTATGACATACTATGGGAGCCATGCCTTCTGCTTCCCAATCGAGTATTGTTTCCCCGGCAACGAAGGGGCTGTCTGATAGGAGTGGATTATCTCTTTTCCGATGCACTATTTCATGTTTACTGCGTCCCACGCACCCTCACATTGTCGAATTAACGCAGAAATGGCGTCCCTATGACATACTATAGGAGCCATGCCTTCAGTTTCCCAATCGAGTATTGTTTCCCCGGCAACGAAAGTCCTGTCTGCTAGGAGTGGATTATCTCTTTTCCGATGCACTATTTCATGTTTACTGTGTCCCACGCACCCACACATTGACGAATTAACACAGAAATGGCGTCGCTATGACATACTATAGGAGCCATGCCTTCTGTTTCCAAATCGAGTATTGTTTCCCCGGCAACGAAAGGGCTGTCTGCTAGGAGTGGATTACCTCTTTTACGATGCACTACTTCATGTTCACTGTGTCCCACGCACCCTCACATTGACGAATTAACGCAGAATTTGCGTCGCTCTGACATACTATAGGAGCCATGCCTTCTGTTTCCAAATCGAGTATTGTTTCCCCGGCAACGAAAGGGCTGTCTGCTAGGAGTGGATTATCTCTTTTCCGATGCACTATTTCATGTTTACTGCGTCCCACGCACCCTCACATTGACGAATTAAGGCAGAAATGGCGTCGCTATGACATACTATAGGAGCCATGCCTTCAGTTTCCCAATCGAGTATTGTTTCCCCGGCAACGAAAGTGCTGTCTGCTAGGAGTGGATTATCTCTTTTCCGATGCACTATTTCATGTTTACTGTGTCCCACGCACCCTCACATTGACGAATTAGGGCTGTCTGCTAGGAGTGGTTTATCTCTTTTCCGATGCACTATTTCATGTTTACTGTTTCCCACGCACACTCACATTGACGAATTAACGCAGAAATGGCGTCGCTATGACATACTATAGGAGCCATGTCTTCTGTTTCCCAATCGAGTATTGCTTCCCCGGCAACGAAAGGGCTGTCTGCTAGGAGTGGATTATCTCTTTTCCGATGCACTATTTCAATTTTACTGTGTCCCACGCACCCTCACATTGACGAATTAAAGCAGAAATGGCGTCGCTATGACATACTATAGGAGCCATGCCTTTTGTTTCCCAATCGAGTATTGTTTCCCCGGCAACGAAAGGGCTGTCTGCTAGGAGTGGATTATCTCTTTTCCGATGCACTATTTCAATTTTACTGTGTCCCACGCACCCTCACATTGACGAATTAAAGCAGAAATGGCGTCGCTATGACATGCTATAGGAGCCATGCCTTCTGTTTCCCAATCGAGTATTGTTTCCCCGGCAACGAAAGGGCTGTGTGCTAGGAGTGGATTATCTCTTTTCCGATGCTCTATTTCATGTTTGCTGTGTCCCACGCACCCTCACATTGACGAATTAACGCAGAATTTGCGTCGCTATGACATACTATAGGTACCATGCCTTCTGTTTCCAAATCGAGTATTGTTTCCCCGGCAACGAAAGGGCTGTCTGCTAGGAGTGGATTATCTCTTTTCCGATGCACTATTTCATGTTTACTGCGTCCCACGCACCCTCACATTGACGAATTAAGGCAGAAATGGCGTCGCTATGACATACTATAGGAGCCATGCCTTCAGTTTCCCAATCGAGTATTGTTTCCCCGGCAACGAAAGTGCTGTGTGCTAGGAGTGGATTATCTCTTTTCCGATGCACTATTTCATATTTACTGCGTCCCACGCACCCTCACATTGACGAATTAAGGCAGAAATGGCGTCGCTATGACATACTATACGAGCCATGCCTTCAGTTTCCCAATCGAGTATTGTTTCCCCGGCAACGAAAGTGCTGTCTGCTAGGAGTGGATTATCTCTTTTCCGATGCACTATTTCATGTTTACTGTGTCCCACGCACCCTCACATTGACGAATTAGGGCTGTCTGCTAGGAGTGGTTTATCTCTTTTCCGATGCACTATTTCATGTTTACTGTGTCCCACGCACCCTCACATTGACGAATTAACGCAGAAATGGCGTCGCTATGACATGCTATAGGAGCCATGCCTTCTGTTTCCCAATCGAGTATTGTTTCCCCGGCAACGAAAGGGCTGTGTGCTAGGAGTGGATTATCTCTTTTCCGATGCACTATTCATGTTTGCTGTGTCCCACGCACCCTCACATTGACGAATTAACGCAGAATTTGCGTCGCTATGACATACTATAGGTACCATGCCTTCTGTTTCCAAATCGAGTATTGTTTCCCCGGCAACGAAAGGGCTGTCTGCTAGGAGTGGATTATCTCTTTTCCGATGCACTATTTCATGTTTACTGCGTCCCACGCACCCTCACATTGACGAATTAAGGCAGAAATGGCGTCGCTATGACATACTATAGGAGCCATGCCTTCAGTTTCCCAATCGAGTATTGTTTCCCCGGCAACGAAAGTGCTGTGTGCTAGGAGTGGATTATCTCTTTTCCGATGCACTATTTCATGTTTACTGCGTCCCACGCACCCTCACATTGACGAATTAAGGCAGAAATGGCGTCGCTATGACATACTATACGAGCCATGCCTTCAGTTTCCCAATCGAGTATTGTTTCCCCGGCAACGAAAGTGCTGTCTGCTAGGAGTGGATTATCTCTTTTCCGATGCACTATTTCATGTTTACTGTTGTCCCACGCACCCTCACATTGACGAATTAGGGCTGTCTGCTAGGAGTGGTTTATCTCTTTTCCGATGCACTATTTCATGTTTACTGTGTCCCACGCACCCTCACATTGACGAATTAACGCAGAAATGGCGTCGCTATGACATGCTATAGGAGCCATGCCTTCTGTTTCCCAATCGAGTATTGTTTCCCCGGCAACGAAAGGGCTGTGTGCTAGGAGTGGATTATCTCTTTTCCGATGCACTATTTCATGTTTGCTGTGTCCCCACGCACCCTCACATTGACGAATTAACGCAGAATTTGCGTCGCTATGACATACTATAGGTACCATGCCTTCTGTTTCCAATCGAGTATTGTTCCCCGGCAACGAAAGGGCTGTCTGCTAGGAGTGGATTATCTCTTTTCCGATGCACTATTTCATGTTTACTGCGTCCCACGCACCCTCACATTGACGAATTAAGGCAGAAATGGCGTCGCTATGACATACTATAGGAGCCATGCCTTCAGTTTCCCAATCGAGTATTGTTTTCCCGGCAACGAAAGGGCTGTCTGCTAGGAGTGGATTATCTCTTTTCCGATGCACTATTTCATGTTTACTGTGTCCCACGCACCCACACATTGACGAATTAACACAGAAATGGCGTCGCTATGACATACTATAGGAGCCATGCCTTCTGTTTCCAAATCGAGTATTGTTTCCCCGGCAACGAAAGGGCTGTCTGCTAGGAGTGGATTACCTCTTTTACGATGCACTACTTCATGTTCACTGTGTCCACGCACCCTCACATTGACGAAATTAGGGCTGTCTGCTAGGAGTGGTTTATCTCTTTTCCGATGCACTATTTCATGTTTACTGTGTCCCACGCACCCTCACATAGACGAATTAACGCAGAAATGGCGTCGCTATGACGTACTATAAGAGCCATGCCTTCTCTTTCCCAATCGAGTATTGTTTCCCCGGCAACGAAATGGCTGTCTGCTAGGAGTGGATTATCTCTTTTCCGATGCACTATTTCATGTTTACTGTGTCCCACGCACCCTCACATTGACGAATTAGGGCTGTCTGCTAGGAGTGGTTTATCTCTTTTCCGATGCACTATTTCATGTTTACTGTGTCCCACGCACCCTCACATTGACGAATTAACGCAGAAATGGCGTCGCTATGACATACTATAGGAGCCATGCCTTCTCTTTCCCAATCGAGTATTGTTTCCCCGGCAACGAAAGGGCTGTCTGCTAGGAGTGGATTATCTCTTTTCCGATGCATTGTTTCATGTTTGCTGTGTCCCACGCACCCTCACATTGACGAATTAACGCAGAATTTGCGTCGCTATGACATACTATAGGTACCATGCCTTCTGTTTCCAAACACGCGATCTAGTGTCCGGCAACGAAAGGGCTGTCTGCTAGGAGTGGATTATCTCTTTTCCGATGCACTATTTCATGTTTACTGCGTCCCACGCACCCTCACATTGACGAATTAAGGCAGAAATGGCGTCGCTATGACATACTATAGGAGCCATGCCTTCAGTTTCCCAATCGAGTATTGTTTCCCCGGCAACGAAAGTGCTGTGTGCTAGGAGTGGATTATCTCTTTTCCGATGCACTATTTCATGTTTACTGCGTCCCACGCACCCTCACATTGACGAATTAAGGCAGAAATGGCGTCGCTATGACATACTATACGAGCCATGCCTTCAGTTTCCCAATCGAGTATTGTTTCCCCGGCAACGAAAGTGCTGTCTGCTAGGAGTGGATTATCTCTTTTCCGATGCACTATTTCATGTTTACTGTGTCCCACGCACCCTCACATTGACGAATTAGGGCTGTCTGCTAGGAGTGGTTTATCTCTTTTCCGATGCACTATTTCATGTTTACTGTGTCCCACGCACCCTCACATTGACGAATTAACGCAGAAATGGCGTCGCTATGACATGCTATAGGAGCCATGCCTTCTGTTTCCCAATCGAGTATTGTTTCCCCGGCAACGAAAGGGCTGTGTGCTAGGAGTGGATTATCTCTTTTCCGATGCACTATTTCATGTTTGCTGTGTCCCACGCACCCTCACATTGACGAATTAACGCAGAATTTGCGTCGCTATGACATACTATAGGTACCATGCCTTCTGTTTCCAAATCGAGTATTGTTTCCCCGGCAACGAAAGGGCTGTCTGCTAGGAGTGGATTATCTCTTTTCCGATGCACTATTTCATGTTTACTGCGTCCCACGCACCCTCACATTGACGAATTAAGGCAGAAATGGCGTCGCTATGACATACTATAGGAGCCATGCCTTCAGTTTCCCAATCGAGTATTGTTTCCCCGGCAACGAAAGTGCTGTGTGCTAGGAGTGGATTATCTCTTTTCCGATGCACTATTTCATGTTTACTGCGTCCCACGCACCCTCACATTGACGAATTAAGGCAGAAATGGCGTCGCTATGACATACTATACGAGCCATGCCTTCAGTTTCCCAATCGAGTATTGTTTCCCCGGCAACGAAAGTGCTGTCTGCTAGGAGTGGATTATCTCTTTTCCGATGCACTATTTCATGTTTACTGTGTCCCACGCACCCTCACATTGACGAATTAGGGCTGTCTGCTAGGAGTGGTTTATCTCTTTTCCGATGCACTATTTCATGTTTACTGTGTCCCACGCACCCTCACATTGACGAATTAACGCAGAAATGGCGTCGCTATGACATGCTATAGGAGCCATGCCTTCTGTTTCCCAATCGAGTATTGTTTCCCCGGCAACGAAAGGGCTGTGTGCTAGGAGTGGATTATCTCTTTTCCGATGCACTATTTCATGTTTGCTGTGTCCCACGCACCCTCACATTGACGAATTAACGCAGAATTTGCGTCGCTATGACATACTATAGGTACCATGCCTTCTGTTTCCAAATCGAGTATTGTTTCCCCGGCAACGAAAGGGCTGTCTGCTAGGAGTGGATTATCTCTTTTCCGATGCACTATTTCATGTTTACTGCGTCCCACGCACCCTCACATTGACGAATTAAGGCAGAAATGGCGTCGCTATGACATACTATAGGAGCCATGCCTTCAGTTTCCCAATCGAGTATTGTTTCCCCGGCAACGAAAGTGCTGTGTGCTAGGAGTGGATTATCTCTTTTCCGATGCACTATTTCATGTTTACTGCGTCCCACGCACCCTCACATTGACGAATTAAGGCAGAAATGGCGTCGCTATGACATACTATACGAGCCATGCCTTCAGTTTCCCAATCGAGTATTGTTTCCCCGGCAACGAAAGTGCTGTCTGCTAGGAGTGGATTATCTCTTTTCCGATGCACTATTTCATGTTTACTGTGTCCCACGCACCCTCACATTGACGAATTAGGGCTGTCTGCTAGGAGTGGTTTATCTCTTTTCCGATGCACTATTTCATGTTTACTGTGTCCCACGCACCCTCACATTGACGAATTAACGCAGAAATGGCGTCGCTATGACATGCTATAGGAGCCATGCCTTCTGTTTCCCAATCGAGTATTGTTTCCCCGGCAACGAAAGGGCTGTGTGCTAGGAGTGGAATATCTCTTTTCCGATGCACTATTTCATGTTTGCTGTGTCCCACGCACCCTCACATTGACGAATTAACGCAGAATTTGCGTCGCTATGACATACTATAGGTACCATGCCTTCTGTTTCCAAATCGAGTATTGTTTCCCCGGCAACGAAAGGGCTGTCTGCTAGGAGTGGATTATCTCTTTTCCGATGCACTATTTCATGTTTACTGCGTCCCACGCACCCTCACATTGACGAATTAAGGCAGAAATGGCGTCGCTATGACATACTATAGGAGCCATGCCTTCAGTTTCCCAATCGAGTATTGTTTCCCCGGCAACGAAAGTGCTGTGTGCTAGGAGTGGATTATCTCTTTTCCGATGCACTATTTCATGTTTACTGCGTCCCACGCACCCTCACATTGACGAATTAAGGCAGAAATGGCGTCGCTATGACATACTATACGAGCCATGCCTTCAGTTTCCCAATCGAGTATTGTTTCCCCGGCAACGAAAGTGCTGTCTGCTAGGAGTGGATTATCTCTTTTCCGATGCACTATTTCATGTTTACTGTGTCCCACGCACCCTCACATTGACGAATTAGGGCTGTCTGCTAGGAGTGGTTTATCTCTTTTCCGATGCACTATTTCATGTTTACTGTGTCCCACGCACCCTCACATTGACGAATTAACGCAGAAATGGCGTCGCTATGACATGCTATAGGAGCCATGCCTTCTGTTTCCCAATCGAGTATTGTTTCCCCGGCAACGAAAGGGCTGTGTGCTAGGAGTGGATTATCTCTTTTCCGATGCACTATTTCATGTTTGCTGTGTCCCACGCACCCTCACATTGACGAATTAACGCAGAATTTGCGTCGCTATGACATACTATAGGTACCATGCCTTCTGTTTCCAAATCGAGTATTGTTTCCCCGGCAACGAAAGGGCTGTCTGCTAGGAGTGGATTATCTCTTTTCCGATGCACTATTTCATGTTTACTGCGTCCCACGCACCCTCACATTGACGAATTAAGGCAGAAATGGCGTCGCTATGACATACTATAGGAGCCATGCCTTCAGTTTCCCAATCGAGTATTGTTTCCCCGGCAACGAAAGGGCTGTCTGCTAGGAGTGGATTATCTCTTTTCCGATGCACTATTTCATGTTTACTGTGTCCCACGCACCCACACATTGACGAATTAACACAGAAATGGCGTCGCTATGACATACTATAGGAGCCATGCCTTCTGTTTCCAAATCGAGTATTGTTTCCCCGGCAACGAAAGGGCTGTCTGCTAGGAGTGGATTACCTCTTTTACGATGCACTACTTCATGTTCACTGTGTCCCACGCACCCTCACATTGACGAATTAGGGCTGTCTGCTAGGAGTGGTTTATCTCTTTTCCGATGCACTATTTCATGTTTACTGTGTCCCACGCACCCTCACATAGACGAATTAACGCAGAAATGGCGTCGCTATGACGTACTATAAGAGCCATGCCTTCTCTTTCCCAATCGAGTATTGTTTCCCCGGCAACGAAATGGCTGTCTGCTAGGAGTGGATTATCTCTTTTCCGATGCACTATTTCATGTTTACTGTGTCCCACGCACCCTCACATTGACGAATTAGGGCTGTCTGCTAGGAGTGGTTTATCTCTTTTCCGATGCACTATTTCATGTTTACTGTGTCCCACGCACCCTCACATTGACGAATTAACGCAGAAATGGCGTCGCTATGACATACTATAGGAGCCATGCCTTCTCTTTCCCAATCGAGTATTGTTTCCCCGGCAACGAAAGGGCTGTCTGCTAGGAGTGGATTATCTCTTTTCCGATGCATTGTTTCATGTTTACTGCGTCTTACGCACCCTCACATTGACGAATTAACGCAGAAATGGCGTCGCTATGACATACTATAGGAGCCATGCCTTCTGCTTCCCAATCGAGTATTGTTTCCCCGGCAACGAAAGTCCTGTCTGCTAGGAGTGGATTATCTCTTTTCCGATGCACTATTTCATGTTTACTGTGTCCCACGCACCCTCACATTGACGAATTAGGGCTGTCTGTTAGGAATGGATTATCTCTTTTCCGATGCACTATTTCATGTTTACTGTGTCCCACGCACCCTCACATTGTCGAATTAACGCAGAAATGGCGTCGCTATTACATACTATAGGAGCCATGCCTTCTGCTTCCCAATCGAGTATTGTTTCCCCGGCAACGAAGGGGCTGTCTGCTAGGAGTGGATTATCTCTTTTCCGATGCACTATTTCATGTTTACTGCGTCTTACGCACCCTCACATTGACGAATTAACGCAGAAATGGCGTCGCTATGACATACTATAGGAGCCATGCCTTCTGTTTCCAAATCGAGTATTGTTTCCCCGGCAACGAAAGGGCTGTCTGCTAGGAGTGGATTATCTCTTTTCCGATGCACTATTTCATGTTTACTGCATCTTACGCACCCTCACATTGACGATTTAACGCAGAAATGTCGTCGCTATGACATACTATAGGAGCCATGCCTTCTGCTTCCCAATCGAGTATTGTTTCCCCGGCAACGAAGGGGCTGTCTGATAGGAGTGGATTATCTCTTTTCCGATGCACTATTTCATGTTTACTGCGTCCCACGCACCCTCACATTGTCGAATTAACGCAGAAATGGCGTCCCTATGACATACTATAGGAGCCATGCCTTCAGTTTCCCAATCGAGTATTGTTTCCCCGGCAACGAAAGTCCTGTCTGCTAGGAGTGGATTATCTCTTTTCCGATGCACTATTTCATGTTTACTGTGTCCCACGCACCCACACATTGACGAATTAACACAGAAATGGCGTCGCTATGACATACTATAGGAGCCATGCCTTCTGTTTCCAAATCGAGTATTGTTTCCCCGGCAACGAAAGGGCTGTCTGCTAGGAGTGGATTACCTCTTTTACGATGCACTACTTCATGTTCACTGTGTCCCACGCACCCTCACATTGACGAATTAACGCAGAATTTGCGTCGCTCTGACATACTATAGGAGCCATGCCTTCTGTTTCCAAATCGAGTATTGTTTCCCCGGCAACGAAAGGGCTGTCTGCTAGGAGTGGATTATCTCTTTTCCGATGCACTATTTCATGTTTACTGCGTCCCACGCACCCTCACATTGACGAATTAAGGCAGAAATGGCGTCGCTATGACATACTATAGGAGCCATGCCTTCAGTTTCCCAATCGAGTATTGTTTCCCCGGCAACGAAAGTGCTGTCTGCTAGGAGTGGATTATCTCTTTTCCGATGCACTATTTCATGTTTACTGTGTCCCACGCACCCTCACATTGACGAATTAGGGCTGTCTGCTAGGAGTGGTTTATCTCTTTTCCGATGCACTATTTCATGTTTACTGTTTCCCACGCACACTCACATTGACGAATTAACGCAGAAATGGCGTCGCTATGACATACTATAGGAGCCATGTCTTCTGTTTCCCAATCGAGTATTGCTTCCCCGGCAACGAAAGGGCTGTCTGCTAGGAGTGGATTATCTCTTTTCCGATGCACTATTTCAATTTTACTGTGTCCCACGCACCCTCACATTGACGAATTAAAGCAGAAATGGCGTCGCCATGACATGCTATAGGAGCCATGCCTTCTGTTTCCCAATCGAGTATTGTTTCCCCGGCAACGAAAGGGCTGTGTGCTAGGAGTGGATTATCTCTTTTCCGATGCACTATTTCATGTTTGCTGTGTCCCACGCACCCTCACATTGACGAATTAACGCAGAATTTGCGTCGCTATGACATACTATAGGTACCATGCCTTCTGTTTCCAAATCGAGTATTGTTTCCCCGGCAACGAAAGGGCTGTCTGCTAGGAGTGGATTATCTCTTTTCCGATGCACTATTTCATGTTTACTGCGTCCAACGCACCCTCACATTGACGAATTAAGGCAGAAATGGCGTCGCTATGACATACTATAGGAGCCATGCCTTCAGTTTCCCAATCGAGTATTGTTTCCCCGGCAACGAAAGTGCTGTGTGCTAGGAGTGGATTATCTCTTTTCCGATGCACTATTTCATGTTTACTGCGTCCCACGCACCCTCACATTGACGAATTAAGGCAGAAATGGCGTCGCTATGACATACTATACGAGCCATGCCTTCATTTTCCCAATCGAGTATTGTTTCCCCGGCAACGAAAGTGCTGTCTGCTAGGAGTGGATTATCTCTTTTCCGATGCACTATTTCATGTTTACTGTGTCCCACGCACCCTCACATTGACGAATTAGGGCTGTCTGCTAGGAGTGGTTTATCTCTTTTCCGATGCACTATTTCATGTTTACTGTGTCCCACGCACCCTCACATTGACGAATTAACGCAGAAATGGCGTCGCTATGACATGCTATAGGAGCCATGCCTTCTGTTTCCCAATCGAGTATTGTTTCCCCGGCAACGAAAGGGCTGTGTGCTAGGAGTGGATTATCTCTTTTCCGATGCACTATTTCATGTTTACTGTGTCCCACGCACCCTCACATTGACGAATTAACGCAGAAATGGCGTCGCTATGACATACTATAGGAGCCATGCCTTCTGCTTCCCAATCGAGTATTGTTTCCCCGGCAACGAAGGGGCTGTCTGCTAGGAGTGGATTATCTCTTTTCCGATGCACTATTTCATGTTTACTGCGTCCCACGCACCCTCACATTGACGAATTAACGCAGAAATGGCGTCGCTATGACATACTATAGGAGCCATGCCTTCTGTTTCCCAATCGAGTATTGTTTCCCCGGCAACGAAGGGGCTGTATGCTAGGAGTGGATTATCTCGTTTCCGATGCACTATTTCATGTTTACTGTGTCCCACGCACCCTCACATTGACGAATTAACGCAGAAATGGCGTCGCTATGACATACTATAGGAGCCATGCCTTCTGTTTCCCAATCGAGTACTGTTTCCCCGTCAACGAAAGGGCTGTCTGCTAGGAGTGGATTATCTCTTTTCCGATGCACTATTTCATGTTTACTGCGTCCCACGCACCCTCACATTGACGAATTAACGCAGAAATGGCGTCGCTATGACATACTATAGGAGCCATGCCTTCTGTTTCCCAATCGAGTATTGTTTCCACGGCAACGAAAGTGCTGTCTGCTAGGATTCGATTATCTCTTTTCCGATGCACTATTTCATGTTTACTGTGTCCCACGCACCCTCACATTGACGAATTAACGCAGAAATGGCGTCGCTATGACATAATATAGGAGCCATGCCTTCTGTTTCCCAATCGAGTATTGTTTCCCCGGCAACGAAAGGGCTGTCTGCTAGGAGTGGATTATCTCTTTTCCGATGCACTATTTCATGTTTACTGTGTCCCACGCACCCTCACATTGACGAATTAACGCAGAAACGGCGTCGCTATGACATACTATAGGAGCCATGCATTCTGTTTCCCATTCGAGTATTGCTACCCCGGCAACGAAATGGCTGTCGGCTAGGAGTGGATTATCTCTTTTCCGATGCACTATTTCGTGTTTACTGTGTCCCACGCACCCTCACATTGACGAATTAACGCAGAAATGGCGTCGCTATGACATACTATAGGAGCCATGCCTTCTGTTTCCCAATCGAGTATTGTTTCCCCGGCAACGAAATGGCTGTGTGCTAGGAGTGGATTATCTCTTTTCCGATGCACTATTTCATGTTTGCTGTGTCCCACGCACCCTCACATTGACGAATTAACGCAGAAATGGCGTCGCTATGACATACTATAGGAGCCATGCCTTCTGTTTCCCAATCGAGTATTGTTTCCCTGGCAACGAAAGGGCTGTCTGCTAGGAGTGGATTATCTCTTTTCCGATGCAATATTTCATGTTTACTGTGTCCCACGCACCCTCACATTGACGAATTAACGCAGAAATGGCGTCGCTATGACATACTATAGGAGCCATGCCTTCTGTTTCCAAATCGAGTATTGTTTCCCCGTCAACGAAAGGGCTGTCTGCTAGGAGTGGATTATCTCTTTTCCGATGCACTATTTCATGTTTACTGTGTCCCACGCACCCTCACATTGACGAATTAACGCAGAAATGGCGTCGCTATGACATACTATAGGAGCCATGCCTTCTGTTTCCCAATCGAGTATTGTTTCCCCGGCAACGAAATGGCTGTGTGCTAGGAGTGGATTATCTCTTTTCCGATGCACTATTTCATGTTTGCTGTGTCCCACGCACCCTCACATTGACGAATTAACGCAGAAATGGCGTCGCTATGACATACTATAGGAGCCATGAATTCTGTTTCCAAATCGAGTATTGTTTCCCCGGCAACGAAAGGGCTGTCTGCTAGGAGTGGATTATCTCTTTTCCGATGCACTATTTCATGTTTACTGCGTCCCACGCACCCCCACATTGACGAATAAACGCAGAAATGGCGTCGCAATGACATACTATAAAAGCCATGCCTTCTGTTTCCCAATCGAGTATTGTTTCCCCGGCAACGAAAGGGCTGTCTGCTAGGAGTGGATTATCTCTTTTCCGATGCACTATTTCATGTTCACTGTGTCCCACGCACCCTCACATTGACGAATTAACGCAGAAATGGCGTCGCTATGACATACTATAGGAGCCATGCCTTCTGTTTCCCAATCGAGTATTGTTTCCCCGGCAACGAAAGGGCTGTCTGCTAGGAGTGGATTATCTCTTTTACGATGCACTATTTCATGTTTCCTGTGTCCCACGCACCCTCACATTGACGAATTAACGCAGAAATGGCGTCGCTATGACATACTATAGGAGCCATGCCTTCTGTTTCCCAATCGAGTATTGTTTCCCCGGCAACGAAAGGGCTGTCTGCAAGGAGTGGATTATCTCTATTCCGATGCACTATTTCATGTTTACTGTGTCCCACGCACCCTCACATTGACGAATTAACGCAGAATTTGCGTCGCTATGACATACTATAGGAGCCATGCCTTCTGTTTCCCAATCGAGTATTGTTTCCCGGGCAACGAAAGGGCTGTCTGCTAGGAGTGGATTATCTCTTTTCCGATGCACTATTTCATGTTTACTGTGTCCCACGCACCCTCACATTGACGAATTAACGCAGAAATGGCGTCGCTTTGGCATGCTATAGGAGCCATGCCTTCTCTTTCCCAATCGAGTATTGTTTCCCCCGCAACGAAAGGGCTGTCTGCTAGGAGTGGATTATGTCTTTTCCGATGCACTATTTCATGTTTACTGTCTCCCACGCACCCTCACATTGACGAATTAACGCAGAAATGGCGTCGCTATGACATGCTATAGGAGCCATGCCTTCTGTTTCCCAATCGAGTATTGTTTCCCCCGCAACGAAAGGGCTGTCTGCTAGGAGTGGATTATCTCTTTTCCGATGCACTATTTCATGTTTACTGTGTCCCACGCACCCTCACATTGACGAATTAACGCAGAATTTGCGTCGCTATGACATACTATAGGAGCCATGCCTTCTCTTTCCCAATCGAGTATTGTTTCCCGGGCAACGAAAGGGCTGTCTGCTAGGAGTGGATTATCTCTTTTCCGATGCACTATTTCATGTTTACTGTGCCCAACGCACCCTCACATTGACGAATTAACGCAGAAATGGCGTCGCTATGACATACTATAGGAGCCATGCCTTCTGTTTCCCAATCGAGTATTGTTTCCCCGGCAACGAAAGGGCTGTCTGCTAGGAGTGGATTATCTCTTTTCCGATGCACTATTTCATGTTTACTGTGTCCCACGCACCCTCACATTGACGAATTAACGCAGAAATGGCGTCGCTATGACATACTATAGGAGCCATGCCTTCTGTTTCCCAATCGAGTATTGTTTCCCCGGCAACGAAAGGGCTGTCTGCTAGGAGTGGATTATCTCTTTTCCGATGCACTATTTCATGTTTACTGTGTCCCACGCACACACACATTGACGAATTAACGCAGAAATGGCGTCGCTATGACATGCTATAGGAGCCATGCCTTCTGTTTCCCAATCGAGTATTGTTTCCCCGGCAACGAAAGGGCTGTCTGCTAGGAGTGGATTATCTCTTTTCCGATGCACTATTTCATGTTTACTGTGTCCCACGCACCCTCACATTGACGAATTAACGCAGAATTTGCGTCGCTATGACATACTATAGGAGCCATGCCTTCTGTTTCCCAATCGAGTATTGTTTCCCGGGCAACGAAAGGGCTGTCTGCTAGGAGTGGATTATCTCTTTTCCGATGCACTATTTCATGTTCACTGTGTCCCACGCACCCTCACATTGACGAATTAACGCAGAAATGGCGTCGCTATGACATACTATAGGAGCCATGCCTTCTGTTTCCCAATCGAGTATTGTTTCCGCGGCAACGAAAGGGCTGTCTGCTAGGAGTGGATTATCTCTTTTCCGATGCACTATTTCATGTTTACTGTGTCCCACGCACCCTCACATTGACGAATTAACGCAGAAATGGCGTCGCTATGACATGCTATAGGAGCCATGCCTTCTGTTTCCCAATCGAGTATTGTTTCCCCCGCAACGAAAGGGCTGTCTGCTAGGAGTGGATTATCTCTTTTCCGATGCACTATTTCATGTTTACTGTGTCCCACGCACCCTCACATTGACGAATTAACGCAGAATTTGCGTCGCTATGACATACTATAGGAGCCATGCCTTCTCTTTCCCAATCGAGTATTGTTTCCCGGGCAACGAAAGGGCTGTCTGCTAGGAGTGGATTATCTCTTTTCCGATGCACTATTTCATGTTTACTGTGTCCCACGCACCCTCACATTGACGAATTAACGCAGAATTTGCGTCGCTATGACATACTATAGGAGCCATGCCTTCTCTTTCCCAATCGAGTATTGTTTCCCGGGCAACGAAAGGGCTGTCTGCTAGGAGTGGATTATCTCTTTTCCGATGCACTATTTCATGTTTACTGTCTCCCACGCACCCTCACATTGACGAATTAACGCAGAAATGGCGTCGCTATGACATACTATAGGAGCCATGCCTTCTGTTTCCCAATCGAGTATTGTTTCCCCGGCAACGAAAGGGCTGTCTGCTAGGAGTGGATTATCTCTTTTCCGATGCACTATTTCATGTTTACTGTGTCCCACGCACCCTCACATTGACGAATTAACGCAGAATTTGCGTCGCTATGACATACTATAGGAGCCATGCCTTCTGTTTCCCAATCGAGTATTGTTTCCCGGGCAACGAAAGGGCTGTCTGCTAGGAGTGGATTATCTCTTTTCCGATGCACTATTTCATGTTCACTGTGTCCCACGCACCCTCACATTGACGAATTAACGCAGAAATGGCGTCGCTATGACTTACCATAGGAGCCATGCCTTCTGTTTCCCAATCGAGTATTGTTTCCGCGGCAACGAAAGGGCTGTCTGCTAGGAGTGGATTATCTCTTTTCCGATGCACTATTTCATGTTTACTGTCTCCCACGCACCCTCACATTGACGAATTAACGCAGAAATGGCGTCGCTATGACATGCTATAGGAGCCATGCCTTCTGTTTCCCAATCGAGTATTGTTTCCCCCACAACGAAAGGGCTGTCTGCTAGGAGTGGATTATCTCTTTTCCGATGCACTATTTCATGTTTACTGTGTCCCACGCACCCTCACATTGACGAATTAACGCAGAATTTGCGTCGCTATGACATACTATAGGAGCCATGCCTTCTGTTTCCCAATCGAGTATTGTTTCCCCGGCAACGAAAGGGCTGTCTGCAAGGAGTGGATTATCTCTTTTCCGATGCACTATTTCATGTTTACTGTGTCCCACGAACCCTCACATTGACGAATTAACGCAGAATTTGCGTCGCTATGACATACTATAGGAGCCATGCCTTCTGTTTCCCAATCGAGTATTGTTTCCTGGGCAACGAAAGGGCTGTCTGCTAGGAGTGGATTATCTCTTTTCCGATGCACTATTTCATGTTTACTGTGTCCCACGCACACCCTCACATTGACGAATTAACGCAGAATTTGCGTCGCTATGACATACTATAGGAGCCATGCCTTCTGTTTCCCAATCGAGTATTGTTTCCCGGGCAACGAAAGGGCTGTCTGCAAGGAGTGGATTATCTCTTTTCCGATGCACTATTTCATGTTTACTGTGTCCCACGCACCCTCACATTGACGAATTAACGCAGAAATGGCGTCGCTATGACATGCTATAGGAGCCATGCCTTCTGTTTCCCAATCGAGTATTGTTTCCGCGGCAACGAAAGGGCTGTCTGCTAGGAGTGGATTATCTCTTTTCCGATGCACTATTTCATGTTTACTGTCTCCCACGCACCCTCACATTGACGAATTAACGCAGAAATGGCGTCGCTATGACATGCTATAGGAGCCATGCCTTCTGTTTCCCAATCGAGTATTGTTTCCTGGGCAACGAAAGGGCTGTCTGCTAGGAGTGGATTATCTCTTTTCCGATGCACTATTTCATGTTTACTGTGTCCCACGCACCCTCACATTGACGAATTAACGCAGAATTTGCGTCGCTATGACATACTATAGGAGCCATGCCTTCTGTTTCCCAATCGAGTATTGTTTCCCGGGCAACGAAAGGGCTGTCTGCAAGGAGTGGATTATCTCTTTTCCGATGCACTATTTCATGTTTACTGTGTCCCACGCACCCTCACATTGACGAATTAACGCAGAAATGGCGTCGCTATGACATGCTATAGGAGCCATGCCTTCTCTTTCCCAATCGAGTATTGTTTCCCCCGCAACGAAAGGGCTGTCTGCTAGGAGTGGATTATCTCTTTTCCGATGCACTATTTCATGTTTACTGTGTCCCACGCACCCTCACATTGACGAATTAACGCAGAATTTGCGTCGCTATGACATACTATAGGAGCCATGCCTTCTCTTTCCCAATCGAGTATTGTTTCCCGGGCAACGAAAGGGCTGTCTGCTAGGAGTGGATTATTTCTTTTCCGATGCACTATTTCATGTTTACTGTGTCCCACACACCCTCACATTGACGAATTAACGGAGAAATGGTGTCGCTATGACATACTATAGGAGCCATGCCTTCTGTTTCCTAATCGAGTATTGTTTCCCCGGCAACGAAAGGGCTGTCTGCAAGGAGTGGATTATCTCTTTTCCGATGCACTATTTCATGTTTACTGTGTCCCACGCACCCTCACATTGACGAATTAACGCAGAATTTGCGTCGCTATGACATACTATAGGAGCCATGCCTTCTCTTTCCCAATCGAGTATTGTTTCCCGGGCAACGAAAGGGCTGTCTGCTAGGAGTGGATTATCTCTTTTCCGATGCACTATTTCATGTTTACTGTGTCCCACGCACCCTCACATTGACGAATTAACGCAGAAATGGCGTCGCTATGACATACTATAGGAGCCATGCCTTCTGTTTTCCAATCGAGAATTGTTTCCCCGGCAACGAAATGGCTGTCTGCAAGGAGTGGATTATCTCTTTTCCGATGCACTATTTCATGTTTACTGTCTCCCACGCACCCTCACATTGACGAATTAACGCAGAATTTGCGTCGCTATGACATACTATAGGAGCCATGTCTTCTGTTTCCCAATCGAGTATTGTTTCCCCGGCAACGAAAGGGCTGTCTGCTAGGAGTGGATTATCTCTTTTCCGATGCACTATTTCATGTTTACTGTGTCCCACGCACCCTCACATTGACGAATTAACGCAGAAATGGCGTCGCTATGACATGCTATAGGAGCCATGCCTTCTGTTTCCCAATCGAGTATTGTTTCCCCGAAAACGAAAGGGCTGTCTGCTAGGAGTGGATTATCTCTTTTCCGATGCACTATTTCATGTTTACTGTGTAGCTCGCACCCTCACATTGACGAATTAACGCAGAATTTGCGTCGCTATGACATACTATAGGAGCCATGCCTTCTGTTTCCCAATCGAGTATTGTTTCCCGGGCAACGAAAGGGCTGTCTGCTAGGAGTGGATTATCTCTTTTCCGATGCACTGTTTCATGTTCACTGTGTCCCACGCACCCTCACATTGACGAATTAACGCAGAAATGGCGTCGCTATGACATACTATAGGAGCCATGCCTTCTGTTTCCCAATCGAGTATTGTTTCCGCGGCAACGAAAGGGCTGTCTGCTAGGAGTGGATTATCTCTTTTCCGATGCACTATTTCGTGTTTACTGTCTCCCATGCACCCTCACATTGACGAATTAACGCAGAAATGGCGTCGCTATGACATGCTATAGGAGCCATGCCTTCTGTTTCCCAATCGAGTATTGTTTCCCCCGCAACGAAAGGGCTGTCTGCTAGGAGTGGATTATCTCTTTTCCGATGCACTATTTCATGTTTACTGTGTCCCACGCACCCTCACATCGACGAATTAACGCAGAATTTGCGTCGCTATGACATACTATAGGAGCCATGCCTTCTGTTTCCCAATCGAGTATTGTTTCTCCGGCAACGAAAGGGCTGTCTGCTAGGAGTGGATTATCTCTTTTCCGATGCACTATTTCATGTTTACTGTGTCCCACGCACCCTCACATTGACGAATTAACGCAGAAATGGCGTCGCTATGACATACTATAGGAGCCATGCATTCTGTTTCCCAATCGAGTATTGTTTCCCCGGCAACGAAAGGCCTATCTGCTAGGAGTGGATTATCTCTTTTCCGATGCACTATTTCATGTTTACTGTGTCCCACGCACCCTCACATTGACGAATTAACGCAGAAATGGCGTCGCTATGACATACTATAGGAGCCATGCCTTCTGTTTCCCAATCGAGTATTGTTTCCCCGGCAACGAAAGGGCTGTCTGCAAGGAGTGGATTATCTCTTTTCCGATGCACTATTTCATGTTTACTGTGTCCCACGCACCCTCACATTGACGAATTAACGCAGAATTTCCGTCGCTATGACATACTATAGGAGCCATGCCTTCTCTTTCCCAATCGAGTATTGTTTCCCCGGCAACGAAAGGGCTGTCTGCTAGGAGTGGATTATCTCTTTTCCGATGCACTATTTCATGTTTACTGTGTGCCACGCACCCTCACATTGACGAATTAACGCAGAAATGGCGTCGCTATGACATACTATAGGAGCCATGCCTTCTGTTTCCCAATCGAGTATTGTTTCCCCGGCAACGAAAGGGCTGTCTGCAAGGAGTGGATTATCTCTTTTCCGATGCACTATTTCATGTTTACTGTCTCCCACGCACCCTCACATTGACGAATTAACGCAGAATTTGCGTCGCTATGACATACTATAGGAGCCATGCCTTCTGTTTCCCAATCGAGTATTGTTTCCCCGGCAACGAAATGGCTGTCTGCAAGGAGTGGATTATCTCTTTTCCGATGCACTATTTCATGTTTACTGTCTCCCACGCACCCTCACATTGACGAATTAACGCAGAAATGGCGTCGCTATGACATACTATAGGAGCCATGCCTTCTGTTTCCCAATCGAGTATTGTTTCCCCGACAACGAAAGAGCTGTCTGCTAGGAGTGGATTATCTCTTTTCCGAAGCACTTTTTCATGTTTACTGTGTCCCATGCACCCTTACATTGACGAATTAACGCAGAATTTGCGTCGCTATGACATACTATAGGAGCCATGCCTTCTGCTTCCCAATCGAGTATTGTTTCCCCGGCAACGAAAGGGCTGTCTGCTAGGAGTGGATTATCTCTTTTCCGATGCACTATTTCATGTTTACTGTGTCCCACGCACCCTCACATCGACGAATTAACGCAGAATTTGCGTCGCTATGACATACTATAGGAGCCATGCCTTCTGTTTCCCAATCGAGTATTGTTTCTCCGGCAACGAAAGGGCTGTCTGCTAGGAGTGGATTATCTCTTTTCCGATGCACTATTTCATGTTTACTGTGTCCCACGCACCCTCACATTGACGAATTAACGCAGAAATGGCGTCGCTATGACATGCTATAGGAGCCATGCCTTCTCTTTCCCAATCGAGTATTGTTTCCCCGGCAACGAAAGGGCTGTCTGCTAGGAGTGGATTATCTCTTTTCCGATGCACTATTTCATGTTTACTGTGTCCCACGCACCCTCACATTGACGAATTAACGCAGAAATGGCGTCGCTATGACATACTATAGGAGCCATGCCTTCTGTTTCCCAATCGAGTATTGTTTCTCCGGCAACGAAAGGGCTGTCTGCTAGGAGTGGATTATCTCTTTTCCGATGCACTATTTCATGTTTACTGTGTCCCACGCACCCTCACATTGACGAATTAACGCAGAAATGGCGTCGCTATGACATACTATAGGAGCCATGCATTCTGTTTCCCAATCGAGTATTGTTTCCCCCGGCAACGAAAGGCCTATCTGCTAGGAGTGGATTATCTCTTTTCCGATGCACTTTTTCATGTTTACTGTGTCCCACGCACCCTCACATTGACGAATTAACGCAGAAATGGCGTCGCTATGACATACTATAGGAGCCATGCCTTCTGTTTCCCAATCGAGTATTGTTTCCCCGGCAACGAAAGGGCTGTCTGCTAGGAGTGGATTATCTCTTTTCCGATGCACTATTTCATGTTTACTGTGTCCCACGCACCCTCACATCGACGAATTAACGCAGAATTTGCGTCGCTATGACATACTATAGGAGCCATGCCTTCTGTTTCCCAATCGAGTATTGTTTCCCCGACAACGAAAGAGCTGTCTGCTAGGAGTGGATTATCTCTTTTCCGAAGCACTTTTTCATGTTTACTGTGTCCCATGCACCCTTACATTGACGAATTAACGCAGAATTTGCGTCGCTATGACATACTATAGGAGCCATGCCTTCTGCTTCCCAATCGAGTATTGTTTCCCCGGCAACGAAAGGGCTGTCTGCTAGGAGTGGATTATCTCTTTTCCGATGCACTATTTCATGTTTACTGTGTCCCACGCACCCTCACATCGACGAATTAACGCAGAATTTGCGTCGCTATGACATACTATAGGAGCCATGCCTTCTGTTTCCCAATCGAGTATTGTTTCTCCGGCAACGAAAGGGCTGTCTGCTAGGAGTGGATTATCTCTTTTCCGATGCACTATTTCATGTTTACTGTGTCCCACGCACCCTCACATTGACGAATTAACGCAGAAATGGCGTCGCTATGACATGCTATAGGAGCCATGCCTTCTCTTTCCCAATCGAGTATTGTTTCCCCGGCAACGAAAGGGCTGTCTGCTAGGAGTGGATTATCTCTTTTCCGATGCACTATTTCATGTTTACTGTGTCCCACGCACCCTCACATTGACGAATTAACGCAGAAATGGCGTCGCTATGACATACTATAGGAGCCATGCCTTCTGGTTCCCAATCGAGTATTGTTTCTCCGGCAACGAAAGGGCTGTCTGCTAGGAGTGGATTATCTCTTTTCCGATGCACTATTTCATGTTTACTGTGTCCCACGCACCCTCACATTGACGAATTAACGCAGAAATGGCGTCGCTATGACATACTATAGGAGCCATGCATTCTGTTTCCCAATCGAGTATTGTTTCCCCGGCAACGAAAGGCCTATCTGCTAGGAGTGGATTATCTCTTTTCCGATGCACTTTTTCATGTTTACTGTGTCCCACGCACCCTCACATTGACGAATTAACGCAGAAATGGCGTCGCTATGACATACTATAGGAGCCATGCCTTCTGTTTCCCAATCGAGTATTGTTTCCCCGGCAACGAAAGGGCTGTCTGCTAGGAGTGGATTATCTCTTTTCCGATGCACTATTTCATGTTTACTGTGTCCCACGCACCCTCACATTGACGAATTAACGCAGAAATGGCGTCGCTATGACATACTATAGGAGCCATGCCTTCTGTTTCCCAATCGAGTATTGTTTCCCCGGCAACGAAAGGGCTGTGTGCTAGGAGGTGATTATCTCTTTTCCGATGCACTATTTCATGTTTACTGTGTCCCACGCACCCTCACATTGACGAATTAACGCAGAAATGGCGTCGCTATGACATGCTATAGGAGCCATGCCTTCTGTTTCCCAATCGAGTATTGTTTCCCCGACAACGAAAGGGCTGTCTGCTAGGAGTGGATTATCTCTTTTCCGATGCACTATTTCATGTTTACTGTGTCCCACGCACCCTCACATTGACGAATTAACGCAGAAATGGCGTCGCTATGACATGCTATAGGAGCCATGCCTTCTGTTTCCCAATCGAGTATTGTTTCCCCGAAAACGAAAGGGCTGTCTGCTAGGAGTGGATTATCTCTTTTCCGATGCACTATTTCATGTTTACTGTGTCCCACGCAGCCTCACATTGACGAATTAACGCAGAAATGGCGTCGCTATGACATACTATAGGAGCCATGCCTTCTGTTTGCCACTCGAGTATTGTTTCCCCGGCAACGAAAGGGCTGTCTGCTAGGAGTGGATTATCTCTTTTCCGATGCACTATTTCATGTTTACTGTGTCCCACGCACCCTCACATTGACGAATTAAACGCAGAAATGGCGTCGCTATGACATACTATAGGAGCCATGCCTTCTGTTTCCCAATCGAGTATTGTTTCCCCGGCAACGAAAGGGCTGTCTGCTAGGAGTGGATTATCTCTTTTCCGATGCACTATTTCATGTTTACTGTGTCCCACGCACCCTCACATTGACGAATTAACGCAGAAATGGCGTCGCTATGACATGCTATAGGAGCCATGCCTTCTGTTTCCCAATCGAGTATTGTTTCCCCGAAAACGAAAGGGCTGTCTGCTAGGAGTGGATTATCTCTTTTCCGATGCACTATTTCATGTTTACTGTGTCCCACGCACCGTCACATTGACGAATTAACGCAGAAATGGCGTCGCTATGACATACTATAGGAGCCATGCCTTCTGTTTCCCAATCGAGTATTGTTTCCCCGGCAACGAAAGGGCTGTCTGCTAGGAGTGGATTATCTCTTTTCCGATGCACTATTTCATGTTTACTGTGTCCCACGCACCCTCACATTGACGAATTAACGCAGAAATGGCGTCGCTATGACATGCTATAGGAGCCATGCCTTCTGTTTCCCAATCGAGTATTGTTTCCCCGAAAACGAAAGGGCTGTCTGCTAGGAGTGGATTATCTCTTTTCCGATGCACTATTTCATGTTTACTGTGTCCCACGCACCCTCACATTGACGAATTAACGCAGAAATGGCGTCGCTATGACATACTATAGGAGCCATGCCTTCTGTTTCCCAATCGAGTATTGTTTCCCCGGCAACGAAAGGGCTGTGTGCTAGGAGTGGATTATCTCTTTTCCGATGCACTATTTCATGTTTACTGTGTCCCACGCACCCTCACATTGACGAATTAACGCAGAAATGGCGTCGCTATGACATGCTATAGGAGCCATGCCTTCTGTTTCCCAATCGAGTATTGTTTCCCCGAAAACGAAAGGGCTGTCTGCTAGGAGTGGATTATCTCTTTTCCGATGCACTATTTCATGTTTACTGTGTCCCACGCACCCTCACATTGACGAATTAACGCAGAAATGGCGTCGCTATGACATACTATAGGAGCCATGCCTTCTGTTTCCAAATCGAGTATTGTTTCCCCGACAACGAAAGGGCTGTCTGCTAGGAGTGGATTATCTCTTTTCCGATGCACTATTTCATGTTTACTGTGTCCCACGCACCCTCACATTGACGAATTAACGCAGAAATGGCGTCGCTATGACATGCTATAGGAGCCATGCCTTCTGTTTTCCAATCGAGTATTGTTTCCCCGAAAACGAAAGGGCTGTCTGCTAGGAGTGGATTATCTCTTTTCCGATGCACTATTTCATGTTTACTGTGTCCCACGCAGCCTTACATTGACGAATTAACGCAGAAATGGCGTCGCTATGACATACTATAGGAGCCATGCCTTCTGTTTGCCAATCGAGTATTGTTTCCCCGGCAACGAAAGGGCTGTCTGCTAGGAGTGGATTATCTCTTTTCCGATGCACTATTTCATGTTTACTGTGTCCCACGCACCCTCACATTGACGAATTAACGCAGAAATGGCGTCGCTATGACATACTATAGGAGCCATGCCTTCTGTTTCCCAATCGAGTATTGTTTCCCCGGCAACGAAAGGGCTGTCTGCTAGGAGTGGATTATCTCTTTTCCGATGCACTATTTCATGTTTACTGTGTCCCACGCACCCTCACATTGACGAATTAACGCAGAAATGGCGTCGCTATGACATGCTATAGGAGCCATGCCTTCTGTTTCCCAATCGAGTATTGTTTCCCCGAAAACGAAAGGGCTGTCTGCTAGGAGTGGATTATCTCTTTTCCGATGCACTATTTCATGTTTACTGTGTCCCACGCACCATCACATTGACGAATTAACGCAGAAATGGCGTCGCTATGACATACTATAGGAGCCATGCCTTCTGTTTCCCAATCGAGTATTGTTTCCCCGGCAACGAAAGGGCTGTCTGCTAGGAGTGGATTATCTCTTTTCCGATGCACTATTTCATGTTTACTGTGTCCCACGCACCCTCACATTGACGAATTAACGCAGAAATGGCGTCGCTATGACATGCTATAGGAGCCATGCCTTCTGTTTCCCAATCGAGTATTGTTTCCCCGAAAACGAAAGGGCTGTCTGCTAGGAGAGGATTATCTCTTTTCCGATGCACTATTTCATGTTTACTGTGTCCCACGCACCCTCACATTGACGAATTAACGCAGAAATGGCGTCGCTATGACATACTATAGGAGCCATGCCTTCTGTTTCCCAATCGAGTATTGTTTCCCCGGCAACGAAAGGGCTGTCTGCTAGGAGTGGATTATCTCTTTTCCGATGCACTATTTCATGTATACTGTGTCCCACGCACCCTCACATTGACGAATTAACGCAGAAATGGCGTCGCTATGACATGCTATAGGAGCCATGCCTTCTGTTTCCCAATCGAGTATTGTTTCCCCGAAAACGAAAGGGCTGTCTGCTAGGAGTGGATTATCTCTTTTCCGATGCACTATTTCATGTTTACTGTGTCCCACGCACCCTCACATTGACGAATTAACGCAGAAATGGCGTCGCTATGACATACTATAGGAGCCATGCCTTCTGTTTCCCAATCGAGTATTGTTTCCCCGGCAACGAAAGGGCTGTCTGCTAGGAGTGGATTATCTCTTTTCCGATGCACTATTTCATGTTTACTGTGTCCCACGCACCCTCACATTGACGAATTAACGCAGAAATGGCGTCGCTATGACATACTATAGGAGCCATGCCTTCTGTTTGCCAATCGAGTATTGTTTCCCCGGCAACGAAAGGGCTGTCGGCTAGGAGTGGATTATCTCTTTTCCGATGCACTATTTCATGTTTACTGTGTCCCACGCACCCTCACATTGACGAATTAACGCAGAAATGGCGTCGCTATGACATACTATAGGAGCCATGCCTTCTGTTTCCCAATCGAGTATTGTTTCCCCGGCAACGAAAGGGCTGTCTGCTAGGAGTGGATTATCTCTTTTCCGATGCACTATTTCATGTTTACTGTGTCCCACGCACCCTCACATTGACGAATTAACGCAGAAATGGCGTCGCTATGACATGCTATAGGAGCCATGCCTTCTGTTTCCCAATCGAGTATTGTTTCCCCGAAAACGAAAGGGCTGTCTGCTAGGAGTGGATTATCTCTTTTCCGATGCACTATTTCATGTTTACTGTGTCCCACGCACCCTCACATTGACGAATTAACGCAGAAATGGCGTCGCTATGACATACTATAGGAGCCATGCCTTCTGTTTCCCAATCGAGTATTGTTTCCCCGGCAACGAAAGGGCTGTCTGCTAGGAGTGGATTATCTCTTTTCCGATGCACTATTTCATGTTTACTGTGTCCCACGCACCCTCACATTGACGAATTAACGCAGAAATGGCGTCGCTATGACATGCTATAGGAGCCATGCCTTCTATTTCCCAATCGAGTATTGTTTCCCCGAAAACGAAAGGGCTGTCTGCTAGGAGTGGATTATCTCTTTTCCGATGCACTATTTCATGTTTACTGTGTCCCACGCACCCTCACATTGACGAATTAACGCAGAAATGGCGTCGCTATGACATGCTATAGGAGCCATGCCTTCTGTTTCCCAATCGAGTATTGTTTCCCCGAAAACGAAAGGGCTGTCTGCTAGGAGTGGATTATCTCTTTTCCGATGCACTATTTCATGTTTACTGTGTCCCACGCACCCTCACATTGACGAATTAACGCAGAAATGGCGTCGCTATGACATACTATAGGAGCCATGCCTTCTGTTTCCCAATCGAGTATTGTTTCCCCGGCAACGAAAGGGCTGTCTGCTAGGAGTGGATTATCTCTTTTCCGATGCACTATTTCATGTTTACTGTGTCCCACGCAGCCTCACATTGACGAATTAACGCAGAAATGGCGTCGCTATGACATACTATAGGAGCCATGCCTTCTGTTTGCCAATCGAGTATTGTTTCCCCGGCAACGAAAGGGCTGTCGGCTAGGAGTGGATTATCTCTTTTCCGATGCACTATTTCATGTTTACTGTGTCCCACGCACCCTCACATTGACGAATTAACGCAGAAATGGCGTCGCTATGACATACTATAGGAGCCATGCCTTCTGTTTGCCAATCGAGTATTGTTTCCCCGGCAACGAAAGGGCTGTCTGCTAGGAGTGGATTATCTCTTTTCCGATGCACTATTTCATGTTTACTGTGTCCCACGCACCCTCACATTGACGAATTAACGCAGAAATGGTGTCGCTATGACATACTATAGGAGCCATGCCTTCTGTTCCCCAATCGAGTATTGTTTCCCCGGCAACGAAAGGGCTGTCTGCTAGGAGTGGATTATCTCTTTTCCGATGCACTATTTCATGTTTACTTTGTCCCACGCACCCTCACATTGACGAATTAACGCAGAAATGGCGTCGCTATGACATACTATAGGAGCCATGCCTTCTGTTTCCCAATCGAGTATTGTTTCCCCGGCAACGAAAGGGCTGTCTGCTAGGAGTGGATTATCTCTTTTCCGATGCACTATTTCATGTTTACTGTGTCCCACGCACCCTCACATTGACGAATTAACGCAGAAATGGCGTCGCTATGACATGCTATAGGAGCCATGCCTTCTGTTTCCCAATCGAGTATTGTTTCCCCGAAAACGAAAGGGCTGTCTGCTAGGAGTGGATTATCTCTTTTCCGATGCACTATTTCATGTTTACTGTGTCCCACGCACCCTCACATTGACGAATTAACGCAGAAATGGCGTCGCTATGACATGCTATAGGAGCCATGCCTTCTGTTTCCCAATCGAGTATTGTTTCCCCGAAAACGAAAGGGCTGTGTGCTAGGAGTGGATTATCTCTTTTCCGATGCACTATTTCATGTATACTGTGTCCCACGCACCCTCACATTGACGAATTAACGCAGAATTTGCGTCGCTATGACATACTATAGGAGCCATGCCTTCTGTTTCCCAATCGAGTATTGTTTCCTGGGCAACGAAAGGGCTGTCTGCTAGGAGTGGATTATCTCTTTTCCGTTGCACTATTTCATGTTTACTGTGTCCCACGCACCCTCACATTGACGAATTAACGCAGAATTTGCGTCGCTATGACATACTATAGGAGCCATGCCTTCTGTTTCCCAATCGAGTATTGTTTCCCCGACAACGAAAGGGCTGTCTGCTAGGAGTGGATTATCTCTTTTCCGATGCACTATTTCATGTTTACTGTGTCCCACGCACCCTCACATTGACGAATTAACGCAGAAATGGCGTCGCTATGACATACTATAGGAGCCATGCCTTCTGTTTCCCAATCGAGTATTGTTTCCCCGGCAACGAAAGGGCTGTCTGCTAGGAGTGGATTATCTCTTTTCCGATGCACTATTTCATGTTTACTGTGTCCCACGCACCCTCACATTGACGAATTAACGCAGAAATGGCGTCGCTATGACATGCTATAGGAGCCATGCCTTCTGTTTGCCAATCGAGTATTGTTTCCCCGGCAACGAAAGGGCTGTCTGCTAGGAGTGGATTATCTCTTTTTTCCGATGCACTATTTCATGTTTACTGTGTCCCACGCACCCTCACATTGACGAATTAACGCAGAAATGGCGTCGCTATGACATACTATAGGAGCCATGCCTTCTGTTTCCCAATCGAGTATTGTTTCCCCGGCAACGAAAGGGCTGTCTGCTAGGAGTGGATTATCTCTTTTCCGATGCACTATTTCATGTTTACTGTGTCCCACGCACCCTCACATTGACGAATTAACGCAGAAATGGCGTCGCTATGACATACTATAGGAGCCATGCCTTCTGTTTCCCAATCGAGTATTGTTTCCCCGACAACGAAAGGGCTGTCTGCTAGGAGTGGATTATCTCTTTTCCGATGCACTATTTCATGTTTACTGTGTCCCACGCACCCTCACATTGACGAATTAACGCAGAAATGGCGTCGCTATGACATACTATAGGAGCCATGCCTTCTGTTTCCCAATCGAGTATTGTTTCCCCGGCAACGAAAGGGCTGTCTGCTAGGAGTGGATTATCTCTTTTCCGATGCACTATTTCATGTTTACTGTGTCCCACGCACCCTCACATTGACGAATTAACGCAGAATTTGCGTCGCTATGACATACTATAGGAGCCATGCCTTCTGTTTCCCAATCGAGTATTGTTTCCCCGAAAACGAAAGGGCTGTCTGCTAGGAGTGGATTATCTCTTTTCCGATGCACTATTTCATGTTTACTGTGTCCCACGCAGCCTCACATTGACGAATTAACGCAGAAATGGCGTCGCTATGACATACTATAGGAGCCATGCCTTCTGTTTGCCAATCGAGTATTGTTTCCCCGGCAACGAAAGGGCTGTCTGCTAGGAGTGGATTATCTCTTTTCCGATGCACTATTTCATGTTTACTGTGTCCCACGCACCCTCACATTGACGAATTAACGCAGAAATGGCGTCGCTATGACATACTATAGGAGCCATGCCTTCTGTTTCCCAATCGAGTATTGTTTCCCCGGCAACGAAAGGGCTGTCTGCTAGGAGTGGATTATCTCTTTTCCGATGCACTATTTCATGTTTACTGTGTCCCACGCACCCTCACATTAACGAATTAACGCAGAAATGGCGTCGCTATGACATGCTATAGGAGCCATGCCTTCTGTTTCCCAATCGAGTATTGTTTCCCCGAAAACGAAAGGGCTGTCTGCTAGGAGTGGATTATCTCTTTTCCGATGCACTATTTCATGTTTACTGTGTCCCACGCACCCTCACATTGACGAATTAACGCAGAAATGGCGTCGCTATGACATACTATAGGAGCCATGCCTTCTGTTTCCCAATCGAGTATTGTTTCCCCCGCAACGAAAGGGCTGTCTGCTAGGAGTGGATTATCTCTTTTCCGATGCACTATTTCATGTTTACTGTGTCCCACGCACCCTCACATTGACGAATTAACGCAGAAATGGCGTCGCTATGACATGCTATAGGAGCCATGCCTTCTGTTTCCCAATCGAGTATTGTTTCCCCGAAAACGAAAGGGCTGTCTGCTAGGAGTGGATTATCTCTTTTCCGATGCACTATTTCATGTTTACTGTGTCCCACGCACCCTCACATTGACGAATTAACGCAGAAATGGCGTCGCTATGACATACTATAGGAGCCATGCCTTCTGTTTCCCAATCGAGTATTGTTTCCCCGGCAACGAAAGGGCTGTCTGCTAGGAGTGGATTATCTCTTTTCCGATGCACTATTTCATGTTTACTGTGTCCCACGCACCCTCACATTGACGAATTAACGCAGAAATGGCGTCGCTATGACATGCTATAGGAGCCATGCCTTCTGTTTCCCAATCGAGTATTGTTTCCCCGAAAACGAAAGGGCTGTCTGCTAGGAGTGGATTATCTCTTTTCCGATGCACTATTTCATGTTTACTGTGTCCCACGCACCCTCACATTGACGAATTAACGCAGAAATGGCGTCGCTATGACATACTATAGGAGCCATGCCTTCTGTTTCCCAATCGAGTATTGTTTCCCCGGCAACGAAAGGGCTGTCTGCTAGGAGTGGATTATCTCTTTTCCGATGCACTATTTCATGTTTACTGTGTCCCACGCACCCTCACATTGACGAATTAACGCAGAAATGGCGTCGCTATGACATGCTATAGGAGCCATGCCTTCTGTTTCCCAATCGAGTATTGTTTCCCCGAAAACGAAAGGGCTGTCTGCTAGGAGTGGATTATCTCTTTTCCGATGCACTATTTCATGTTTACTGTGTCCCACACACCCTCACATTGACGAATTAACGCAGAAATGGCGTCGCTATGACATACTATAGGAGCCATGCCTTCTGTTTCCCAATCGAGTATTGTTTCCCCGGCAACGAAAGGGCTGTCTGCTAGGAGTGGATTATCTCTTTTCCGATGCACTATTTCATGTTTACTGTGTCCCACGCACCCTCACATTGACGAATTAACGCAGAAATGGCGTAACACGCGATCTAGTGT